>NC_040087.1:58209500-60709500 GCF_003369695.1 Bos indicus x Bos taurus
GATCTGCACCCTGAACTCCTTTCAGGGGTTGTAGAAAATCAACAACTGCAGTTGCTAGTGACTTCATCCTTACAGAGGCAGACAGAGAGGGATAATTTTTAGTTGGCAGCAATAAATGAAAAAGTTTTAACCCACGTGGATTTTTCAGAATGTTAATTTCTAAAAAGATTGTTGATACTTTTCTTTGATTAGTAGATCTCTCTCTTTGCTTTTATTTCTCTTTCAATTTAATCACATATTTTATCTTTTGGTCACTTGTCAATTGTTACTGTTTGGATTTTTGATATTTATTCTCAAACTCCAGATTCCTTATGTATCTTAACTCTCACTTAGTAACATGTATTTCTTTAGGTCCAAATGATATTGTTAAGGAGGAAAGAAAAGTGATTGGAAGAAAGGAAAGGAAAAGAGAAAAAGGGAGAAGCCTGCTATGATTCAGGCTCTTGATGGCACAAAATGAAATTAAGGGAGACACACTCCCTTGCCAATATAAAATATTGTTTGATAAAAAACAGTATAAAAAACAATATAAAGATAAAAACAATATAAAATTATTTGATAAAACAGTGTAAGATAGACATTAAAAATTAATTATACATATAATAGATAAGCACCATTAAAAAGTAGGATACAGGAAGAACACACACCCACACCCACAAAAACACATCTATACGCATGCAGACACCATGGAAACATAATTTGGGTTCAGAGAAGGTATCCACAAATATCTGATAGTTAAGTTCATTTATAAAAAGATATATAGAAATTATCCAAGGTGAAAGAAACTTGTGTGGCAAGGATATTAAAAAGAAAAAAAAAAAGGTGAGGAAATGATTCCCTGGTAACTTAGGAAGTATGAGAAACTCAAAATCTGTAATGAAGAGACTGTAATGAAGGCCAAAGTGTAAGGGAGAATGTGGTGTTCTTATACGATCTTTTGTTCCACAGTGGAATTAAGGATATTTGACAAGGAAAGCCATTGAAATAGCTTATGCAAGAAAATGAGAGCAGATTCATGTGTTCAAAGGCTTTCTGGAAGTTTTGTGGGGAATCATTTGGAAGTAAGCAAGAGTGAGTGTGGACAGATCTACTGGAAAGATACTGCAGGAGACCAAGGAATCCTAGTGGCTTACATCAGGTGCTGGCCCTGAGGTAGAGAAATCTGTACTGAAGAAATATTTTTGAGACAGGATTCATTAGACTCAGTGATTGACTAATGTGAAAGCAAAGGAATTCGAGTCTAAACTGAGAACCTGAAGTTATGGTTAATATTACAAATTAAGGAAGGAGAATGGGGAGACGTGGCAGAGGTGTAGAAATAATTTTTTAAAGGCATACATGAAGAAGGGAGTTTGCAATTAGGTGCGACCCAGGAACTTCTGTCCATTTCCTTCTGAAAGGAGGAATTTTTGTTGCAATGAGACAGAGCAAAAAAATAACACATTCCCCCAACAATCCCATTGAACCATCACAAGAAACATTCCAGAATGCATATTTCCACGTGGAAGGCCCAGGGAAATCTCGGAATGGAAGTAACACAAATTAAGTATTTGGATGACCAAAAAATTTGTTCAGGTTTCTCCATAAAATGTTATGGAAAAACCTGAAGAAACTTTTTGGCTAAACCCAATGCTAAGATTTAAGTTATACATAACTTGATCTGACAACACCGCATTGGAGGAAAAAACCCCTCAGACTTCAGCCTCAAGATAGAAAGTGATGATGGAATGCAGAGGTTTCTCCACAACAGAACCTATTCACTTAGCCCCCACCCTTTAACCCTCTTTCAGTTCTACAGCCTTACTGCCCCCACCCTCCCTACAAAGCCTGAGGTCACTTTATTAATCTGTCCTTTCCTTCTGGCTTCAAAACTGAGATGGGCTCCAATCTATGAGTGAGGTCCTTGGGACCTTCCTTTGTTCTTTCCAGGCAAGAATACTGGAGTGGGTTGCCATTTCCTTCTTCAGGGGATGTTCCCGACCCAGGGATTGAACCCTGGGTCTCTTGTATTGCAGGCAGACTCTTTACCGTCTGAGCCACCAGAGAAGAATGGTATGCCATTACTTTCTATAGAAATATTTTTTAATATAAAACTTCCTTTATTAGAAAAGACTAACAAATATTTATTCAGCTGAGTTCATGACAATCTTGGATACTTACCAGATATTGTGAAGAACAAATGTTTTCATTGAATCACAATTCTTACTAAACTAACTCAGAGTTCTCTGTCAGTAGGGAGAGGAGGGTAGATGCTGGACTGAGTGAATTGGCAGTTACTGAAAGACGAGGAGGTAGAAATAAGGATTATAGTCAGGACATATTGCATATAGCCATGAGGGGGAGGAAAGCAAACAGTTGTTAGATAGTAAAATCTCAATTCTGGGAGGATTTTAAAGTTTCAATAGAAGTCACTAAATTAAATATAAATTAATATAAGAATGACTATAAATATAAATGAATATAAGAATAAAATTCATAAGAACAGATAATGACATACAAAAATTGTAACAATCAATAGACCAGAGAAACTGGAAGTAAAGGGAATAAGAAAAGAGATTGGGACTCAGGGCAAAAATGGAAGAATCCCTGGTTAGGAAGAGGGACACAATTTTGACGGAAGTGTGTGTAAATTAAAGCTAGCAGGTGCTGCAAAGGTAATTGGAAGTTTCTTTGCTTTATGTATTTCATTTATTTTAGTGAAATATGATAAAATGTCAAGCACTAAGAATGGATGAAATTTGAAAATGTTGTTGTAGATTTTATTCAAGAAAGCTAATGAGAAAACTGTGATAATATACTATAATGGACTGAGTGTTTATGCCCTGCATACCTCACCGTGCCTCTCCCCCAACCTCCCGTCCTCCCCATTCATGTGTTGAAACCTATTGCACAGTGTGATCGTCTTAGGAGGTGGGATCCTTGGGACGTGACTAGGTCATGAAGGCAGAATTCTCATGAATGGAATAGGTGTTCTTATGAAAGAGACCCCAGAGAGAAACCCTCTCTCTTCTGCCATGTGAGATTAAAGTGAAAAGACGGCCGTCAATGTGCAAGCGGGCCCTCACCAGACTCTGAACATGCGGGTACCATAATCCTGAGCTTCCTAACTTCTAGCACTTTGAGAAATAATTGCTTATAATTTATATGCCATCCAGTTTATGGTGTATTTGGTAGAGCAGCCTGGACAGATGAAGATAGATATTAAAGGGTTACTGAAGGCCAAGCTGAGATTGGTGACCATAAATTTTCAGGTTTACACAGAATATCTGCCTGTTCATGTGAGATTCCACAGCAGTCAGCAGCTATTCTGTGCTATGTAGAGAAAAATATATTAACTCTTAATGTAGTATAGGAGTGAATTTGCCTCGTTCCAACAACAAAATATACTCCCTGCCTTAACACATTTTCCTATAATCTACCATATTTATATTATACAATATTATATATGACCTTTTAAAAGTGATAAAATATGTCTACTTTATCAAACATCTCTGTGACTTAACACTGGTAGAATTCTCTTTGCAGCCTCTTCATGACTCAATGCCTACTTTTGTGGTTTCTGAGCATATACTTTGCATACATTTATTATAGGACTTATTATATAGTATTATAATGATCTCTTTTATTTGCTTTATTTTCTGTTAGATAGTTCATTTCTTAAAGTCCAGAATTTCTACTTCCAATTTTGTATTCTTAGTATGGAGCACCAGGCCTGAGCTTTCAAGAAATGCTTGTTCAACAGAAATGAATGAATCTGTGCTCTACAGTTGAAATACCTAAATCAGAAATTCTTAAAGACTTAATCCAAGCTTCTATATATAAAACCTGTGTGTGCTTAGTTGCTCAGCTTGTTCAACTCTTTCTGACCCCACAGACTGTAGCCCTCCAGGCTCCTCTGTCCATGGGGGATCTCCAGGCAAGGATACTTGAGTGGGTTGCCATGCCCTCCTCCAGAGGATCTTCCCAACCCAGTGACCAAACACAGGTCTCCCTCATTGCACGCAGATTATTTACCATCTAAGTCACCAGCGAAACCCAAGAATACTGGAGTGGGTAGCTTATCCCTTCTCCAGGGGATCTTCCTGACCCAGGAATTGAACCCAGGTCTCCTGCATTGCAGGTGGATTCTTTACCAGCTGAGCTACCAGGGAAGCCCCTGGTATTTAAAATCTACCTATTACCAAATACTGGGCTAAAAATAATTTTAAGTAGTGTTTTTATTGTGAAATTGCAATTCAAATGGACATATATTCTGGTAAATAAAACATTTTTCTCTATTATAATTTTTATTCCTGAACATAAGTATAAACTATTATGAGTAGTATAGCAATTGCTATGCTATTTATCAGCCTCACTGACAATGTAATACTATTATAATAAGTCTGAAGCAGTGTTTGCAAATATATATGAATTTATTTTAACCTGGTTAGGAATTGTAAACTATCTTGTCCTAATTCTGACAAGAAGTCTGTGTGCTTCTATTTCAGGTGAAAATTGTACATATTTCCAGAAAGCAAGTAAGATACTGTCTGCTGAATGCAACTACATGCAAATAATACCGATTGACTCACATGTTCTAAAATTAGTACAGAAACTCCATTTTTTTAAATATTATTTTACTCTTCTTTTTAAAAAAAAATATATTTGTGGCAGCGATGACTGGGGGATACTGATAAACAGAGATTCTGTTGTCAGAAAGCAGAAGAAATAATGAAGTGAAACAGCTCTTATATTTAGGTGGATTTTCATAAAAGATATATTTACCTTTGGCACTGAGGCCCAGTATGTTTTTTTTTTTCTCTTCCTGCTTCTGTTTCTTTATAGCTTCCTATCTAAAAATACTACTTTTAAGACAGCATATTTATATTTTGAGGAGAATAATCTTTTTTATATATTTTACCTGCTGTGGGGTCTTCTTAAATAGGTTTGACTGTGGATGACTTACTAGAATCATTTCTCAGGAAAAAAAATAATTTTAGGCAGTCAGAAAATGGAAGTTAGGCATCCCTTCCCTGCAGCAGACTTCATAGTCTACATTATCTGGAGGAAGGAAACTGCAGATGCAACCCTCAGGCTGTCACTGTTTCTTAATGTCATGATCTGGAAGTTCAGAAGGGTCATCTGAGAATAGTTCTTGGGCTAATCCTAAGAAATGGCTTAAGGATGTATAAAAATTGATGCTGTGGCTCATAAGACACAGCCTCTCTGCCACAGAAGTTGGAGCTGCTAGACTTAGGAGATGTTCAAATAGACTTTTTCCCGAGTGTTCACTACAAATAATTTCAATCATTAGAAAATGGAAAGGTGTTTGTGGTAGGCCCTTTAATTAACTACTCTGAGTGTAAACAGATATATTAATCCAAACAGAATAAGGGTTATACATTTAGGTGTTTATAAAGAACACAGTCTGTAATATTCATTCTTTGTACATTTTCCTAATGAGATTGATTTGCACTGTTATATCATAGGGTTTTTTATTTTTTCCTCAATTCACACATCATTCCTATTACCTGTACTATTACAAGATAAACTATTTGAAGGAAAACTCATTTCAAGTTATTTTCAGTTAAGGTAAGTTTTTAAAATTAAAAACAAATATGTATTTGAGAGTATATAAAATCTTGAGTATGGTACTGGCACAAAGACAGAAATATAGGTCAATGGAACAAAATAGAAAGCCCAGAGATAAACCCATGCACCTATGGACACCTTATCTTTGACAAAGGAGGCAAGGATATACAATGGAGAAAAGACAATCTCTTTAACAAGTGATGCTGGGAAAACTGCTCAACCACTTGTAAAAGAATGAAACTAAAACACTTTCTAACACCATACACAAAAATAAACTCAAAATGGATTAAAGATCTAAACATAAGACCAGAAACTATAAAACTCCTAGAGGAGAACATAGGCAAAACACCCTCCGACATACATCACAGCAGGATCGTCTATGACCCACCTGCCAGAATATTGGAAATAAAAGCAAAAATAAACAAATTGGATCTAATTAAAATTAAAAGCTTCTGCACAACGAAAGAAACTATCAGCAAGGTGAAAAGACAGCCTTCAGAATGGGAGAAAATAATAGCAAATGAAGCAACTGACAAACAACCAATCTCAAAAATATACAAGCAACTCCTACAGCTCAACTCCAGAAAAATAAATGACCCAATCAAAAAATGGGCCAAAGAACTAAACAGACATTTCTCCAAAGAAGACATACAGATGGCTAACAAACACATGAAAAGATGTTCAACATCACTATCAGAGAAATGCAAATCAAAACCACACTGAGATACCATTTCACGCCAGTCAGAATGGCTGCGATCCAAAAGTCTACAAATAATAAATGCTGGAGAGGGTGTGGAGAAAAGGGAACCCTCTTACACTGTTGGTGGGAATTCAAACTAGTACAGCCACTATGGAGAACAGTGTGGAGATTCCTTAAAAAACTGGAAATAGAACTGCCATGCTGCTACTGCTGCTAAGCCACTTCAGTCGTGTCCGACTCTGTGTGACCATAGATGGCAGCCCACTGGGCTTCCCCGCCCCTGGGATTCTCCAGGCAAGAACACTGGAGTGGGTTGCCATTTCCTTCTCCAGTGCATGAAAGTGAAAAGTGAAAGGGAAGTCGCTCAGTCGTGTCCGACTCTTCACGACCCCATGGACTATAGCCCACTAGGCTCCTCCATCCATGGCATTTGCCAGGCAAGAGTACTGGAGTGGGGTGCCATTGCCTCCTCCAAGAACTGCCATACGACCCAGCAATCCCACTGCTGGGCATACACACCGAGGAAACTAGAATTGAAAGAGACACGTGTACCCCAATGTTCATTGCAGCACTGTATAATAGCCAGGACATGGAAGCAACCTAGATGTCCATCAGCAGATGAATGGATAAGAAAGCTGTGGTACATATACACAATGGAGTATTACTCAGCCATTAAAAAGAATACATTTGAATCAGTTCTAATGAGGTAGATGAAACTGGAGCCTATTATACAGAATGAAGTAAGCCAGAAAGAAAAACACCAATACAGTATACTAACACGTATATATGGAATTTAGAAAGATGGTAACGACAACCCTGTATATGAGACAGCAAAAGAGACACAGATGTATAGAACAGTTTTTTTGACTCTGTGGGGGGGGGGTATAATTTGGGAGAATGACATTAAAACATGTATAATATTTTATAAGAAATGAATCCCCAGTCCAGGTTCGATGCAGGATACAGGAAGCTTGGGGATGGTGCACTGGGATGACCCAGAGGGATTGTATGGAGAAGGAGGTGGGAGGCGGGGTTCAGGATGGGGAACACGTGTACACCCATGGCAGATGCATGTTGATGTATGGCAAAACCAATACACTATTGTAAAGTAATAATAATAATAAAATAAAATAAAGACAATTTATATGAAAAACAGAAACAAAAAAAATTAAAACTCCATTATGAGAAAGTTTGATAGATTGTTTTTTTCACTTGAAACTGCAAGGTGTCACAGTTGACTTTAGTTATAAAATGGTAGAGTAAGGACAGTGACACAAAATATATGTTGTGTACATGTTTTTTCAAAATACTATTACTTACTTGACAATATTGGAAAAGAGATTGGGGGGAAAAGTATGATTTGGGCTTGTTATCACTGTTTTCTTTTGTGATTTTGCTCAGAGTTTAACCCAGTTTGGAAACAAAAGTCACTCCTTAAAGAAAAATAAAAGTTCTAAAAATATTTTCTAAAAGATTTCTTCTCAAGAAGTTAGATCCTAAAACATGCACTGTGAACCATATTTTAACAAACCAGAAGACATATTATAAAAGAATGGAAGAATATTTTTTCCAACATCTTTGTTTAAAGTTGGATGTTTGTGGAAAAAAACAGTTTCTCAAATTGAGAAGTTTATTCAGAGAAATAAGCCAGTGCTCTGTGACAGCCTAGAGGGGTAGAAGGGAGATGGAAGTAGGAGGGAAGTACAAGAAGGAGGAGATATATGTATACCTATGGCTGATGCCTGTTGATGTATGGCAAAAGCCACCACAATATTGTAATTATCCTACAATTAAAAATAAAATATAAAATTTTAAAAAATACTGCTTACCTCCTAGTTTATGGAACTAGCTAAAAAAGAGTCAAATGTAGCTGTTATAAAGAATACGAATAAGGAAAATAAGTTAGCATTTGAAGAACATATATTACAATTTATGTTGTGAATTGTACATGTTATTTTTAATTCTTATTAGAATGTTTTAAACATGATTTATCATTTCCAGGTGAATAGGCAAAGAAATACTGTTAAATTATTTGCCCATCATCTCTGGGTCCTCCTTGGTGGTTCAGACAGTAAAGAATCTGCTGCAATGCAGGAGACCTAGATTCAATCCCTGGGAAGATCCTTGGAGAAGGGAATGGCTCGTCTCTATGCAGATAGATGAAATGTGTTATCTGGTCCTTCCCTTGTGATACCATTGAATTGTATTCAACTGTAATAGAGGAAATGTTCATTTATAGAAGTTTTTGTTAATTCCCATAGGGAAAGCAATTATTCTTTAGTTAGGATTTTTATCAGTTGAGCTTTGTGAGAGTGAAGGACAATAGTACATTTGTTACCAAAACTAGGAAACCAATCTCTACTCGCAACTTTGTTTTCTTCTTGTTATTCAGTAGACTGGTTGTTTTTTAGTGATTCTTCATTTCACCTTTATATGATAAGTCATTTATCAGGATTTCATAAAAATAATGTGTCCCAAACTTTGCTAATATTTTTTATTGTTTAATAATAGTATTGACTCTATTCCTGGGCAAAGTTGGTCATTGCCTTAATCAGGATTCTACTTTATACAATAGCTGCTACATTTGTCAAACAATGAGTTAATGTATATCTACTTTCCTTCACAGGCCAAAACTGAGTATAGATATACTGCAAGAAGAAACTACCATGGCTTAGATAGAATGGTAATATTCAGGGGAAAATATTCTATATCAAGTACTTAGGCTTTAAAGTAAAATTTAAACATTGCTTGTGAACTCATTCTGTGTGCTCTGTGCCTTTAAAAACTATTTTGCTATAAATATCAAGACCATGAAAATTATACCTTACAGCCAAACTCTGTAATCTCCATAACGTAAAACTGGAAAGGTCAGAATATTATTTAATATTTTACAATTTATGTAAAAATAAACTGAATCTTAGCCTCCCATTTTGGCCTTGACAGGTAATATGGTGATGATAAAAGCATCCAGATTCCTTCTCCTTAATTCACACTGTAATCTGACATCACCTTCAGCTTCTAATTTGCCTTTTAGTTTGCTAACACTTTCAGAACTACTGGTACATAAAGCTCTTATTCATGCTCTGCCTCTATTATTACAAAAACCGATCTGCATCTCTGTTCACTTAGAAAAGAAAATCTGTCCTACATATAATAGCAACACAGTTAATGAAATAATTGGTTTAAAATGTTGTACTCTGATGTTGTACATTTATAAAGACTTCTGCAGGCACTGTAGCTTTGGGGAATATAATTTTGAATGTCATTTTTGAAGTGCACTGTTATTTAGAATGAATTGCATGGCAAATGTAATGCATTTGGTATTTCTCCTAGCACTATACATACCTTTTCCTTCATAGTTTTAGGTATCGAAAAATCGTCCTTTTTTCTTATGTAGAGCAGCCATGTGACTGTTAAAAGAGCCTAAGCATTGGATGGAGAGGAGCTTTCTGATAAGGGGAAGCCCTTGTTTCATAGCCTCAGTTCTTTAGCTACTGTGCAGAGTTTGAAATACCAGCTACCAGAGCTCCCTGAAGCATCAGATCCATTCATGGAAATTTGTTCCATGAAGCATGATTTACTTAATGTGATATTACTGTATGTAATCTATTTCTTTTCATATCTGTTCTAAAGGGGGTAGGTAGTTGATATAATGCTTATGCATCAAGTTGGCAGGGTGAACATCTCTGCAATTAGGAAATCTTTGGCATGAAATGTTTTAGTAACTACTAAAGGAGAAATAAAACAGACTTTGGAGTCAAGTCTTAATTCTACCAGTTAGGGGTTGCATGTCTATGGACAAGTCACTTAACCTTCTTAATTTAATTTATTCCATGCATAAAATAGGCATTATTACAATATTTACTTCATTGATGTAGAATAAAGTTTGGATAGTTGAAATACATAAAGTTTCCAGGGTGTTGAATAATTAGGAATTATTACACCTCTTTTCTCTTAATTATCAGAAAACCCAAAGGGCCAATGTCATGATTAATGTCATTTTAGTATATATGTGTATGTGTGCATGCAGCTAGAGCAATGCCAAAAACATAATGGATGCGTACAAATGTCTTTCATTTATTGATTAACAGCTGATAATTAGGGAATTAGGGGATACATACCTGGACAGTGGGTACATGTGTGATTTCAAGCAGTCCATCAGGGAAGGAAAGAGTATTTAATCACAGATACTGTTTAGAATTATTGGCACAGGGTATACCTACTTTAATTCTATTTCATCATTGTTATAAATTCTGTATGGAGGATACCACCACTCCTCCTCCCCCTAACTTACTGAATTTCCTTCTTGGTACATTGTTGACTGGAAAGGTTGTTTTATGCTGTTGTCCACTCAGACTTGGTCACTGCCCATGTCTTCCTAGTTAGTGCCCATTTCTGATAGTTGATGCTAATTTGCTACCTTGGGGTCAAATATTGTTAATATCATTCCTGGGTATTAAGAAACTTGATAGTAAACTAATTATAAGGATATTGAGAAAACCAGTTAATTCCTGAACATCTTCCAAAATCTTTTAAGATGCCATATTTATGATTCAATTGAACATATTTTTTAGTATAACTAGATTTATAACCATACACAAGATTCACAGGATTAAAAGACTCTTATCAAATACCTTGATTTTTCAAACACAAAGGCTAATCCTTACCATGTTTCAACTTTCACTAACATCCAGACTATTAAAAATACTTTAAGGTGGATCTTCAGACAGAAGATAAAAATGACTTTGATATGCTAGCACAGACCTTTCTTTCTTTCAGCTACTTCAAAGCTGCTGTCTTCCATTTCTTCTCTGAGATTTTCAAAGGAAAAGCCTTGACTCTCTTTGTCCACTTATGCACCTCCCATTCACTATTCAATCCACTGCAGTCTGGCTTCTGTTCACAGCACTCAGTTAAGAGCTCTATTATGATGGAGGTCACCAAGGATTTCCCAATTCCCAAATCTAATGAATATTACTTCATTTGACATTATTGAATCACTATTCCATTCATTTCTATGTTTCCTCATTCTCATTTTCACTTTCTTTTTATGAGCATATTTCTCTTTTCTCACATTTTATATATTTGTGTTTTACAGAATTCCTCTTCTCACTTCCCGAATTCACTTTTTCTTATGGCATCAATGACATTGTATATGTTGATTCTTAAATTTATTATTTTAAGATCAGACCTTGAGGACAACACTTGAGGTTGAGATTTGTGTTTATAATCATGAGTTAGTTTTTCTTCACCTTTCCACCTAGATATCCTACAGATATATTGAATTGAACAAACTCCAAAACTGAATCAGTTGTGTCTACGCTTAAACAATTCTGTATTTTCTAAGTTTGTACTACTAATACCCACCTGTTTTCCAGTCCTAAGAAAGTAGCTGAGTTTTAACATGTATACTAATTAAATAATTTAAAAAAAATAAAAAATAAAATCAACTTTCAATTAAACACAGTGAATAATGTATTTTTAAATTTACTTGAATTTCATTTATAGTTTAGGTGTTCAAGGTTAAGACTTTCCTCTTTAGATTTAGATACAACTATTGTAGAAATAAGTGGTTCTCCTGTTTTGGGTCTTATGTATTACTTTCATTCTCTAGAGAGTCAGCATAAAATGCCATAAGCCAACTATGAATATGTTACTTCATGTAAGTGTTCAGGGACTTTATAGCCTATCTAAAAATATAAAGTCACTGTATTATATTTCTAATCTTCCATTTTGACTTTTATAGAGAATATTCTTCTTGTATGGTGTCTACTCAATTGACAAGTTTACAAATGCATAAGCAAAACCCTGGTACTTACTGAGTCCAAACAGTCAGTGGTTGTATTAGGTCCAGTTGATAAACTTGAAGATATGACAATCCAGCCATCAGGCTTCATGCTCTGCTTCCGTTGTTGTTTTTACCACCACACAACACTGCTATTGCAAACAGGCAGTTTCTCTTTGATGTTTTTCCTTAGATGTTGATATGACCAATGTCCACTGCTGCTAGAGTTTCAATTTTGGTTTCTTGGAATCAAAAGGATTTCACTCTTCCCAGTGGTTTTCTAAACCATGACATTTGATATCACCATAATTCTTTGTTCCCAATGAAACAACATTTGAATAGATACTAAAATACACACACACACACACACACACATACACACACACACACTCTCTCTCTCTCTTTTTGCAAATATGTGTCCACAGTGCTAGGTGTCTTGTTTAATAATGATTCTGGCCCAAGACTTGCTTTTGCAAGAACAAGGTATTTTCCATGACAATGAAGGCCCAGGTTCTGATCCATTCCATTAAGATGATCTCTTGCTTCAATAGAACCTTGTTATCCTAACCCACCAAATGTCCTCTCTGGGCTCAAAAATCAATCTTAAGTACCCAATGTTAACATTCTCAAAATAAGGAATAACCTTGATCGTTTTTTTCTTGGAGAGTAAGATCATTACCACTAGCCCTGCTCCATGAAATTACTTTTTCTGTTTAATACTGTATATTTCCCACATCTGTAAATACCATTCAAAATCAAATATAATTCACAATGTTTGTGTATCAGTTCAGTTCAGTCACTCAGTTGTGTCCAACTCTTTGCGACCCCATGAATCACAGCATGCCAGGCCTCCCTGTCCATCACCAAATCCCGGAGTTCACTCAAACTCATGTCCATCAAGTCAGTGATGCCATCCAGCCATCTCATCCTCTGTCGTCCCCTTCTCCTCCTGCTCCCAATCCCTCCCAGCATCAGAGTCTTTTCCAATGAGTCAACTCTTCGCATGACGTGGCCAAAGTATTGGAGTTTCAGCCTTAGCATCAGTCCTTCCAAAGAACACCCAGGACTGATCTCCTTTAGAATGGACTGGTTGGATCTCCTTGCAGTCTAGGAGACTCTCAAGAGTCTTTTCCAACACCACAGTTCAAAAGCATCAATTCTTCAATGCTCAGCTTTCTTCACAGTGTACCCATATATAAATGTGCCATCCTTATTAACAAATTTTCTTATATAGACTATTCTTTATAAAATGTTTACATTATTAAAACTTTCATAAATACCTTTGTAAATATCATATCTTTGTTCTATGAATATCCCCTTAGAAGAAATTTACTGAAGTTACTGCAAGAATATTTCCAAGGTTTTTATAAAAAATAGTCAATTTTTATAAGATTATAAAAGCTTGTATTCATTTCAACAGTGCATATGAATGCCAATTTCTCATGTATAACAAGATTGCATTGGCAGTTTTAATGGCAAAATATCTCACATTTTAACTTTATGATTCTTTATAACCATCACCTCATGCTTTTTCCCCCCACATACATTTATGTGATATTTAGAAGATATCATTCAGTTCAGTTCAGTTCAGTCGCTCAGTCATGTTCGACTCTTTGAGACCCCATGAACTGCAGCATGCCAGGCCTCCCTGTCCATCACCAGCTCCGGGAGTTCACCCAAACTCATGTCCATCGAGTCAGTGATGCCATCCAGCCATCTAGTCCTCTATCGTCCCCTTCTCCTCCTGCCTCCAATCCCTCCCAGCATCAGAGTCTTTTCCAATGAGTCAACTCTTCGCATGAGGTGGCCAAAGTACTGGAGTTTCAGCTTTAGCATCATTCCTTCCAAAGAACACCCAGGACTGATCTCCTTTAGAATGGACTTGTTCTGTCCAATGAACTGACAAAGCATTGTTAATTTTCACTGTCTACCAATTCCTTCTTCCCTAATCTGGTCCTGCTGGAAATTTACTGTGGAGATTTCTGATTTTCAAATGATATGACAGCTATTGATATATGCCGAAGAAGTGATTTCTCTGTCTGCTCATCTTAAGGATGCTAATATCCACTAAAATGTCTTTGGTTTCCTTCCCCATTGAAAGCTTCATGTTAGATTATACACAAATGAGGAAATCAATTCTATTTCTGAACTTAATTTGATTACTATATACTATTGTAATTCTGTCCACCTCTGAGATATTTTCCTCATAACAGTCCCTAGTGTTCTGACTTTTCTGTCTCTGAGCAAGAGAATTTCACTTGTTCAAAGTGACCCATAAGCAACCTCTTCTAAGGCCACTCAGAAATGTTCAAACCATCTAAATTCTAGACCACATCAGCCTGTAAGCACTCTATTAAGCAAGGGTCTTTTTTTTCCCCCTGGACAGTTGTGGCTCTTATCACATATTATTAGGTTAGTTACCTAAATATACCAGAAATCAGACGCACTATGGAATCCTTCAAACCGGCACACTGGAGTCATCAACTCTGTGTATTTAAGCCATGGTATAAGAGAACCAAAAGTAAAGGGAAAAAAAAAAAAAAAAAACAACCTTTCATCCCATGGTAATGAAAAAGGGGTTGATTCAGGGGTTTTTCACAAAGGTCAACGATGTCCATGGTCCACCTGAATTTATATGGAACATTTTGTTTGAATTGCCTATTTTTCCCCTAGCTTTTATAGAAACCTTGAGAGCTCTCAGAGTTATGTTGAATAATAAAACTGCACAGCAGCAGCCTTCAGTAGACTGTCTACCTTTCTTTTTAGAAGGTGACAGAAGCCATGTGAGGAGAGAGAGATTGCCTGTATCAGAGGGCTTATAACAAAATCTTAGCCCTTTTTTTATTGTTGTTATTTTTTGGATTTTTTGGTCCTTGTATGCATTGATGAATTAAGATTAAATGATCTGTAGTTTTTCAGGGGGAAAAAAAAGGTAGGGGCTTCCCTGGTGGCTCAGACAGTAAAGAATCTGCCTGCGATGTAGGATACCAAGGTTTGATCCCTAGGTCTGGAAGATCCCCTCTAGAAGAAGATGGCTACCCACTCCTGTATTCTTGCCTGGATAATTCCATGGACAGAGGAGCCTGGAGGACTACAGTCCATAGGGTTGCAAAGAGTCAGACAAAACTGAGAGACTAACACTTTCAGCAAAACAAGAAAAAAAGAAAAGAAAAAGTGCTGACAGTGAAGTCTTCTCTCTTTAATACTACCCAGCAATTTTTAATTGAAAAGTTTTATCTTTCTCAAAAGTAGTAGGAAAATAACTTTGATTGACCTTTCTGATGAGGACATTATTGAAAATTCCTATCATCTGATGTTCTGTTTTTCCCCATCTACTTCTCACTGACCTTTATTGAATAATTCTGAATTATATTCTAAATTTCCTTTGGTCTTTGTGATATTTACTATTGAAATACCATTTGCTTTGTGAATCATTTTTAAGAGGTTCCTTTATGCAAATAGCATTACAATAAATAAAGCAGATACATGAAGTCTTTCTTCTCTGCTTCTCTGCTCTTTGTATCCTCTTAGACAACATTTCTTTTCCACATATATACTCTAATTCTGAAATATACTCACTTTTATTATTAACAATGTATATCTTAATGTTTTTACTATGACAAGTAGTGATCTATTTTAATAGATGGTTTTAAGATGTTAGTGCTTATAAAATAAAATCAATTTAATGAAAAAATATTAACATAGATTTTTTTTTTCCCAAAGAGAATTATTTTTCAGGGCAATGCAAGTTAATAAAGGTATTTTGAACATCTAATGTCTGCAAGGCCCTGTGTGAGGTACAGGAGAGAGAAATAAGCAGCCAATAGACAATTTCTACACAAAGTTTTAGAGACTAGAATGTTAGTGGTTTAGTTAGGACATAGAGTCTAGGTTATGCAGAATCATTTGTGTGTTTCTCAGTCGTAAGTGTGACACACACTGGTGGTCCAGGGTAGGCAGGTCATCCAGGGTTCAAAGCTCTCGTCTCGTGTTTCTCTTTTCCCTTAACCATTGATGTTATCTGCACAGTCAAACCTGCTTGACCAGCACAGTCCAAGTCTTAGACTGTGGGGAGGAGAACCAAAGTCTAATCTTATAAGGGAAAGGCCTCTCCTCAAAACAGTTGGCAAGGATTTTAAAAGGGATGGAAAGTGATTCTTTCCATCTGTCTGTGTAGGTGTATACAAGAGTAAAACTTTGAGAGTACTAATGATGAAAGAAAGTAAAATTGGACACTGTAGGGTTATTATATTACAGATATGTTTTTATACAAATAAAAAATACAAATACACGAGTGTGCTACAAGAGAGAAATGTAAATATAAGAGCATGAGCCATCCTTTTGGATGTGTATAGATGGGAATATTTCATACATGCTTTTTAAACTCAGTCTCACTATTTGACTTGAACTTCAGTATGTATAGATAGAAAGAATAGGTTTTCAAAAAGAGATCAACATGTTTAAAGGCTTGAGGATGTGTGGGAAATACTAGGAAAGAGTGTGTTAATCTAATTCATCAAGTAGAATGAAGTTTTGATATTTGAACAGAGAATGTTTGCATAGAATATAGGGATTTACTCTTTGGAGAAGAAAAACGTTCTATATATGTTTTTCAAGCTTAATTTTTTTTTTTAAATTGGAATCTAATTGCTCATGTGAAGAGTTGACTCATTGGAAAAGACTCTGATGCTGGGAGGGATTGGGGGCAGGAGGAAAAGGGGACAACAGAGGATGAGATGGCTGGATGGCATCACTGACTCGATGGACGTGAGTTTGAGTGAACTCTGGGAGTTGCTGATGGACAGGGAGGCCTGGCATGCTGCGATTCATGGGGTCTCAAAGAGTCGGACACAACTGAGTGAGTGAACCGAACTGAAATGCTTTACAGTATTGTGTTAGTTTACAGTGCTGCTGTACAACAATGTGAATCAGCCATATGTATGCATATATCTCCTTCCTCTGGAGCCTCCCTCCCACTCCCCATCCCTCTCTCTAGGTCATCACAGATCACCAAGCTGAGCTCCCTGTGCTAAACAGCAGCTTCCCACTAGCTATCTGTTTTACACACTGTAGTGTATATATGTCAATCCCAATCTCCCAATTTGTCCCGACCTCTTCTTTTCCCCCCTACCCTGTCCACGTGTCTGTTATCTATATCTGTGTTTCTATTCCTGCCCTGAAAACAGGTTCATCTTCGTTTACTTTACAGATATATTTCTGGAATAGTATGTCTAAAAAGGAAGATACTAGCAAAATCACTCAGAAAAACAGTGTTCCTGGTGATAGATACTCAAGACTTGAAACAGTCATATTAGAAAGCAGATTTAATACTGATTTGTCCTTTTTTTTTTTTTTTACTAATGCCAAATTATTAAATAATTTCATGTAATCTTGAAAGTGTTGGACTCCTACATTCTAAGTTATTCATAATACGATTGTCTACTGATTCTTTTGCTTTAAACAATCCCTAAAGAAATTATGTTTTTAGATGTACTAGTAAGGAAGATATCCTACATTGTCTTACAGTTAACTTTTTATGCTACTGTAATTTACTTAGAGTTATTCATATATTCAGTTTCCTGCCAGTGCTTCCAATATTATTATTCATGGTATTTCCAGTGGTCAGCATATAACAAACAGATATCAATGTTAAACACATAGCAATGATCAATGACTTGACTTCCAAATATGATGATTATTACATAAAATTACAGTCAGAAAAGGAAGCCAATCATTAATGTTCTTAAAACATCAACTCAGAGTGCCAACAATGATTTCACAATAGTGGCTTTGAAAGAATCTGTCAAATACTATTGGAAACAATAGTTATATCACTAGTTTGAGTAGTTTTCCTCTATATGCTTCAGGGTATGATATATGTTTCTTGCATTTTACACTACCATTATGGGGAAACAAATGTAGGGAGTAGCATGATATTTGGCTACTTTCAAGTTGGGTCTTTATATTGCAGTTAATTGTTTTATTACCACAAAATACAGTGGCTTAAAATTTTTAAAAAATGTGACTTGCTCAAAAATCTACAATTTGGGCTGGGCTTGTGGGAGCAGCTCATGTCTGTTCTATGTATTGTTAGCTAGGATGAATGGGCTACATCTGAGGATACAACTAAGGGTGACTTGTAAGTTAATGCAAGCTATCAAGTGGTAGCCTCAGCTTGTGTTCACATGGGCCTCTGCATTAGCTGCCTGGGCATTTTCCAAGACCAGGTATTCAAAAAGGCTGAAAGTGAAGGCCAGTCTCTGAAGAACTAGTCCAGGGAACAGGCATAGCATCACTTATGCCAAAATCTATCAGTAATAGCGGTCTCAGAGCCAACCTTGACTCAGAGAGAGGGGACACCCAATGGTATGCCAGTAAACTACCTCTCAAAATAAGTCCTGATTTGTAGTGTTCACCAATTTCTCTGGTGTAAATATCCTCACTCAAGCAGAATTTGTTGTTCAGTTGCTCAGTTGCTCAGTTGCCTGACTCTGTGACCCCATGGACTATAGCACACCAGACTTCCATGTCCTTCACTAACTCCCAGAGTTTGCTCAAAGTCATGTCCATTGAATTGGTGATGCCATCCAGCCATCTCATCCTTTGTCGTCCCCTTCTCCTCTTGCCCTTGATCTTTCCCAGCATCAGGGTCTTTTCCAGTAGGTCAGCTCTTCACATCTGGTGGCCAAACTATTGGAGTTTCAGCATCAGTCCTTCAAATGAATATTCAAGGTTGATTCCCTTTGGGATTAACTGGTTTGATCACCTTGTTGTCCAAGGGACTCTCAAAAATCTTCTCCAGTACCATGATCCAAAAGCATCAATTCTGTGCTCAGTCTTCTTTATGGTCAAACTCTCACATCCATACATGACTACTGGAAAGACCATAGCTTTGACTATACATCACTTTGTTGGCAAAGTGATGTCTCTGCTTTTAATATGCTGTCTAAATTTGTCATAGCTTTTCTTCCAAGGAGCAAATGTCTTTCAATTTTATGGCTGCAGTCACCAACCCCAGTGATTTTGTAGCCCAAGAAAATAAAATCTGTCATTGTTTCTATTGTTTTCCATCTATTTGCTATGAAGTGATGGGTCCAGATGTCATGATCTTAGTTTTTTGACTGTTGAATTTTAAGCCAGCTTTTTCACTCTCTTCTTTCACCTTCCTCAAGAGGCCCTTCATTTTCAGCCATTAGGATGGTGTCATCTGAGGTTATTGATATTTCTCCTGGCAATATTGAGCAGAATTAGAGCCACCAAATTCCATCACTGAACACAGAATTGGAAAGAGATGAGAAAAACTATTCTCATGAGCTGGTACAGGCAGATCCAGCACCCCACTTCATATACCCACCTTGTAATGGCAGTTAATGTGTGGCCACATTCAGGCAATCACACTTTGGGAATATCGATAACTTGTGAATTCCTTCATTTACAAGATAGGATTGATGTCTGCCTTGTTTCACAAATCTGTGTTAGGCACAAAAGTAGGTTGTCATTGAAAAACACTTCAAGTTTAATGGGTAACAACTTCATTCTTAGATGCCATCCTGAAATTATGTCCTTAATAACGAGGGTGATGTTTCTCTAGAAGATAACATGATGCTTCTTCACACTCTGATTTTACATACTAAAATGGTATAATGAACACCATGTGCAACTGTTTTATTTGCTGTATAACTCACATACTGGTTAAAATAGTGTGTTTTATTTAGAGATAATTCTAAAAAATATATTTTTTCAAATATAAGAACTCTACTTGTATCTGAATAAACCTTCAGATTTTAGTTCCCTATTTTAAATATTGGGAAGAAAAGGTTTAGAATCCAGGTCTCTTAATTTGCATAGCAGAGTTTTTTCCTACTCAAATACACTGATAAAATTGGCCTTTTGATTGAAAAGAATAACTATGAGCAATGAGAAATATTTTATTTCAGTGTGATGTGAAAAAAAGGAAGATCTTTTTTCTATAGATTGGCAGTATTATTGATACAAATTACATTTCCATGTTGGAAATTCAAGTTGGCTGTTAATATTAACACTGCCTTCACACACAGCACTTTGTTCTAAAGCTAGGCAAGTATTTAAAAAGCAGTGTATTTCAATATATTTTATACATGTGCATGTTAAACCCATGGTCACAAGGAACTTTTGAAATGGGTTTCTTATAAAATATTTCAAAATATAGTATCCTTATTTAACTCTGAGATTTCAAGAAAAATCCATTTATGAATTACATTTCATAAATATATTCTTAACATTGCTTACAGAGTCATTGATTTCAGTAGAGATTTTGTTAATTTCATTTGCAATTCTTCATCTCAGAGTATTTTATTAACTCTTTCAGAATTAGAGACTAATCTAGAATGCTGGTTTCTTGAAATAAGATTACTTTGCCTAGATTTTACTAATAAAGAATGAATTACTATACTATGATATTTTTTGTCATCCACCTGTTTATATGGTAAGTGTTCTGTGATTTAATTGTTCTGTTTAAACTGTAAAACTCTTTCTGTGTGTAATTTATAGGATATACATTCATAGAAAATGAATTTTCTATGTACATCATTCATAGAAAATAATTTTAGAATTTATTTACAAGTTAAAGCCTAAAAGTTAAAAAAAAGGAAATGCTTAATGATTGAGATATTTTCTCTTATTGGATTATATATTATTTTTACTGCCAGGCCATTGATTTATAATGCAGACTTTCTGTTCTGTGAATTAAAAATTTCAGAAATTTTAGGATCTATTTAAACATTGATTAGAAATATGTTTTTCTCCAATACATTTTAAAACCACTTTGACAATATGTCATTATACAATTAAAAATGAATGAATCTTATGTGCATATATCATCATGGATTGATCTCATACAAAATGTGAGTGACAAAAAGATGCTTCACAATGAAATATAGAGGATGATATATTTTCTGGGTAAGTCCAACACAAAATATTAACATTTTGTTTTTGAATGCAAATTTAGTCAACTGATCCAGGAATGAGTTGTCTTGCTATATTAGTGGACCAGAGACTGTTCCAAGATTTAAAGATTCAGAGAAAATTCTTGAATTCAGTGATAGGAGACTGTAAATAAGCAAAGTATTATCCCTGAAATATATTTTATAGGTTCATAACTGCTACAGAGAAAACAGAGATGCAAAGAGATGGAGACTGTGTATGTTGATGGTGGGGAGTATCATTGCATTTCATGATGGGGACTCCATGGGAAGGAATAATTTGGGAAAAGATGTATTATGCGTGGAACACTGAGACATACTGATGTCTGGGGGATATGAATTCCAGGCAAAGGGCCTAAGGGGGGGAACATGTTTACTCTGATGGAAGAAAAGCATAACAGTAAAGAATTTGGAACTGAGAAAATGAGGGGGAGAGTGGTAGGAGCTGTGCCCAAAGAGGTAACTGAAATATTCCCAAGAGGACTGTCTTGGGCTTAGGTCAGACCCTGAGACCAGACATACCCATATATTATTGTGGGAATGCTCCCAGAAGAACCTGATGAAAGAATGGTAAAATAGATAGCCAATGAGAATTTGCTATATGACACAAGGAACTCAAACCTGGGCTTTCTAACAACCTAGGGGGGTGGGATGGGGAAGTCGGTGGGAGGGAGGTTCAAAAGGAGGGGACATAAGTATACCTATGGCTGATTCATGTTGATTGTTTGGCAGAACCCAACACAATTCTGTAAATATAATTAAATATTGTATTTAATTGTATTGTATATAATACTATAAATAAAATTAAATACAATTAAAAATAAATGATATAAAAAAGAATTTTTTTAAAAAAGGATAAAATAAAGTCTGCCACTTTTTCTACTGTTTCTCCACATATCACATCACCTCAGCTCAAAACCCTACATTGGCTTCTTATCTTGCTTAGCACAGAGGCTGAGGCCTTTACAAGGTTGACAAAGTTCTACATAACTTATAACCCTGTAGGTATAGTCTGGATGTACAAGACTATGATTTCTAGACTAAGTTTGATCCAACAGGGCAAGTTCTAGAGTACACATTACCCTCAGATCTGATCCCAATTTTAATGCTCCAACCAAAGGCTACTTCATTTCAGTTCAGTTCAGTCACTCTGTGGTGTCCAACTCTTTGCAAACCCATGGACTGCAGCACTCCAGGCCTCTCTGTCCATCACCAACTCCCAGACCTTACTCAAACTCATGTCCATTGAGTCGGTGATGCCATCTAACCATCTCATCCTCTGTCATCCCTCTCTCCTCCCCTCATCCCCGTTCTCCTCCCCTCCTCCCAGCTCTGTGAGGGCAAAGCCAGTGCAGTTGTTCAGGGTGGTCCTCAGAGGAGAGGAGTAGTTCCATCCTATTAGAATCAGAGAGTGGAAGCGGCACAGAACCAATGATAGGGGTTCCAGCACACCAGAGCATAAACATCCAGACTATACCTACAGGATTATAAGTCATGTAGAACTTTGTCAACCTTGTAAAGGCCTCAGCTTCTATGCTAAGCAAGATGAGAAGCCAATGTAGGGTTTTGAGCTGAGGTGGTGTGATCTGTGGAGAAACAGTGGAAACAGAGGCAGACTTTATTTGAGGGGGGCTCCAAAATCACTGCAGATGGTAATTGCAGCCATGAAATTAAAAGATGCTTACTCCTTGGGAGAAAAGTTATGACCAACCTAGACAGCATATTAAAAAGCAGAGATGTTACTTTGCCAACAAAAGTCCATCTAGTCAAGGCTATGGTTTTTCCAGTA
Organism: Bos indicus x Bos taurus; assembly: GCF_003369695.1. Lineage (NCBI taxonomy): Eukaryota > Metazoa > Chordata > Mammalia > Artiodactyla > Bovidae > Bos > Bos indicus x Bos taurus. The sequence goes on from NC_040087.1 coordinate 58,232,306, forward strand.
GTCATGTGTGGATTTGAGAGTTGGACTATAAAAAAAACTGAGCACCAATGAATTGATGCTTTTGAACTGTAGTATTGGAGAAGACTCTTGAGAGTCCCTTGGACTCCAAGGAGATCCAACCAGTCCATCCGAAAGGAAATCAGTCCTGAATATTCCTTGGATGGACTGATGTTGAAACTGAAACTCCAGTACTTTGGCCACCTGATATGAAGAGCTGACTCCTTAGAAAGACCTTGATGCTGGGAAAGATTGAAGGCGGGAGGAGAAGGCGATGATAGATGATGAGATGGTTGGATGGCATCATGGATTCAATGGACATGAGTCTGAGTAAACTCCAGGAGTTGGTGATGGACAGGGAGGCCTGGTGTGCTGCAGTCCATGGGGTTGCAAAGAGTCAAGAAACGACTGAGTGACTGAACTGAACTGATGTGTTCTGCCTGTTGTTCTAAAAAGAATGGTCTGTAATAGAGTAAAGGGCAGGAGCAGAGAGAATAGTGGGGAAGTTACAGCTGTATTTCTTTTAACTTATTTCTATGCCTCAGACCAGAGTAGTAACAGAAGTATCAAGGAATGTTTGCATTTTGGTTAATTGTAGTGATCTTGTTTCCTTTACATTCAAAAAGAGATGTGGACTGTGAGAGAAGGAAAAGGCCAAGGAGAGAACTCTTAAGAGGGTTGTCTTTACCAACTTGGAAGAAGGAATTTGTAACTTAGTATTGTGTTAAAAAAAAAAAAAAAGGAGAGGATTTTCTTTTTACGGTAGGAGAACATATCAAGAGCTCAGTTTTTGATGAATGTATAATAGCTATTTCTAAAGTAAATCAAGTGGAAATATCAAATAGGCCTTTAGAGGAGCAAGATAAATTTGGAGAAGAGACTCTGACAGCAGATGTAAATTTGTAATTCTTCAGGGTATGGCAGTATACTTAGAACATGAAACTCCTGAGAACGTGGTTTTATATGGTAAGTAGAGATCCAAAAGCAAGCAAGCAAGGAAGAAAAAAAAAAATGATACTAGAAACAAAGGGAGAAATGCTATAGCAATGACATGAAACAGCACTAAGTACATAGAATTGAATGCATACATGAAAGTGGTGAATCTATTTAGAAAGGTGTCTGGCAGTTTATTAATGGTGATATGAGAGAACATAAGGTATAATGCATGCACACATTTGGGGATGAAACAATTATGGAAGGGCTTCCCATATGGCTCTGTGGTAAAGAATCTGCCTGCCAATGCATGAGGCGTGGGTTTGATCCCTGGGTTGGGAAGATCCCCGGAGAAGGAAATGGCAACCCACTTCAATATTCTTTTCTGGAAAATCCCATAGACAGAGGAGACTGGTGGGCTTGTAGTCCATGGGTTGCGAGAGAGCTGGGCATGACTTAGTGACTAAATCAAAACAAACAATTATGGGAACTTGCAGATTTTCTCTTCTCTATTCTTCTATTCTGTCAGTAAAATGTAAAGACAGGGTCAGTGAGTTAAGCGTAAATAATAAGAACAGTTGAATCCATAAAGTCAGAAAAACACTTAAATATCATACTTTTAGCCTGGAAAAATAGATGGATTAGATAAATAGAACATGATTGTGGAATAACAGTAAGGGTTCGTGTGAAATCTTTGATCATGACTTTAAACTTGAAGATGCAAAAAAATGAGTTATCCTTCAGTCATATTCAGCATGTTGGTATATTTGTTCTGGCCAGGGTTGTAGTTTAGCCAATTGAACATGAAAGAATAAGGGACGTAAAGGAAACGGGGATGTTTTCAAAAGAATGATTGCAATGATTTAATATGGCATTTATTTAGATTATGGGGGCGAGACTTAAGGGTATTTTGAAACAGAAAAAAAGATGAAAGTATAAATTGATTATAGATTACTCCATGACTCAGCTGCTAAAGAACCTGCCTGCAAATGCAGGAGCCACAAGAGATGAGGGTTTGATCCCTGGGTCAGGAAAATCCCCTGGAGAAGGAAATGGCAACCTACTTTAGTACTCTTGTCTGGAAAATTCCATGGACAGAGCAGCCTGGCAAGCTACCCTGTGTCCATGGGGTCACAAAGAGTCTGACATGACTGAGTGTATGCACAGGCATACATGGTAGGTTAGGAAGGTTGTTGTAATGGGAGTGACACATTTAGTGAGCTAGAAACAGAAGGTGTTAATTAGATAGTGGCATACTTGAAACTTAGATTAATTTAAGGAGGCAGTGGTTGTTATTGATTGTGAAAAGACCTTGTGAATAGAGCTGTGATTGAGTGTCTGAAGTATAGTGGAATATAAGATTATTTGACTCTGGAACAGATCAAGAAAATGAGGAGCAATACACATGTAAGTGCCAAGATAGCAAAAGCTGTTTTATATGCTGCTGGATCTATTATGTAAAGGTCTAAATAACTCTCAGGTCCATATTAGACACTGAAAAATGTTTATTGAATAAATTAATGTAATGAATGATAAAAGATATTAATGTGCCAACTTTAAGTACATTCAGTTGTTTAATATTTCATTTTATAAATGGTGTCTTAGTTCATTTGGGCAGACTGGTGGCTTATAAACAACAGAAATTTCTTGCAGTCTTGGAGGCTAGAAGTCTGAGATCAGGATGCCAGCATGGCTGAGTGAAGGACTCCTTCAGGTCTTGGTATGGGATACAGAGGGGCTCTTTAGGATCTCTTTTCAAGGTCATGAATCTTATTCACAAGGGCTCCACCCTCTAAACTTAATCACCTCCCAAGGCCCCACCTCCTGATACCACCACACTGGGTGTGGGATTTCAACATACAAATCTGGGGAGAATATAAACACAAAAGTTAAGGTACAGTGTCAGTCGCTCAGTTGTGTCCAACTCTTTTTGACACCATGGACTATGTAGTCCATGGAGTTCTCTAGGTCAGAATACTGGAGTGGGTAACCTTTCCCTTCTCCGGGGGATTGTCCCAATCCAGGGGTTGAACCCAGAAAGACCCTAGCAAATGGGAATCATAGGAATAAAACTGGTATGCTACCTTTATCAGTGATGTTTCCTTACTTATATTTTAGAAAAAAGCAAACATACTATTTTGTTATTCTTGCGTGAGATGCATATGGCTTTTCTGGACATTTTTATACATTTCCAAAAAAATGAATGCAATTTTAAAAAGCACAAAGGAAATAGAATGAAATACCTAAAGTGGGGATAACTGAATTTTGCACATAGTAGTAGAGAACTATATTTCTATACCAAGACAAAATTTTGGTCTTTAAAAAATAAACCATGACAATTAGATTAATGCTGAAATGTAGCAGTGAAGATTCAGAATCTAAAGACTTGAAGGAATTCACATGCAAAATGAGGACTTTGCCCAGAGTAACCACAGATTAATATGAAACAGTCACTATAAGAAGAACTGAATTAATTAGCTAATAAGTCAAGTACTTAAAGAAATTTCAGTCTCAAAATGTAGCAGAAAATCAGAAGAGATACTTTAAGAGATAAATTGAAAAGGAATTTGCGGTATCTTAAAACTGTCAAGGTAGTTTGGAGGAAAGGGTTAATGAAAATCTTTTTAATCCATTCTATAATACTGACATAAGAACCAGAGAAGCATAACAAAAAGAAAGGAAAAATAAAGAACTTTCAACAAATGTTGCTTTTGTACATGAAAACATGAATTTTTATCACAAATTCAGTATCATTAAATAAAACCCAGGTTCACCAGGAGACACAGCAATAATTTCAAATAACTGCAAACTGAGTCTACCATGAGATTGGTCCTAAGCCAGAAATTGTAATGCTACTGGTAAAAGTTTAAGGAGGAGAATGGCTTTTTGGGGTTCCTATGGATAATCTAAGGTCCTATGATTAATGTCCATAGAAAATCAAATCAACCCGATATAGTCAGGATGTCTAAGGACCCAAATACTTTAGGAATTAAGGTTTCTCTCATTCAACCAGGCAAGAAACTACATCCAGCTGAAGCAATTGTTTAGGGCAAAGAGAACACCAAGTGGTTCGGGAAACAGGAGTAAAAATTGCCAATAGTGATCCACAACTAATATCTTTCTATAGCACTTAGATATCATCCAGTATGAATTGAGGTCTGTAATAGTTATGGGTGTTCATTGGAAGGACTGATGTTGAAGTTGAAACTCCAATATTTTGGCCACCTGATACAAAGAGCTGACTCATTTGAAAAGACCCTGATGCTGGGAAAGATTGAAGGGGACGACAGGAGGAGAAGGGGACGAGAGAGGATGAGATGAGTTAGATGGCATCACAGACTCAATGGACATGAGTTTGGGTAAACTCCAGGAGTTGGTAATGGACAGGGAGTCCTGACATGCTGAGGTTCATGGGGTCACAAAGAGTCGGACATGACTGAGTGACTGAACTGAATAGTTATGACTGTTTCTTTATTTCAACAATGGATATATCTGTTTATGCTTTAAGTATTTTCCTTCCCATCTCCCATTCTGTTATCAACAAATATAAAATATGATAATAGTAGCTAACCTTATATCTCAATGTTTAGGTTACAGAAAAGAGAAAGTGTGATTCATCCTGAACAGGAATGAGTACCAAAGACTTTGTAAGGACTTCATAAATTTTCTTTGAAAGATGGTTAGTATATTTTCAGTTGTACAGGGGTAGTTGAATGACATTAGGAAGAAGCATGAATTTAGAACTTACTTGTGGTTAATAGGGATGAATATGGATTCCAAATTATCAAGAGATGAACCTTGATAACCTTCTACTCTGTCAAATTAGGTAAGCTGGTACAATGTTTCTCAGAATCTTTTGACTAAGTTTGGCCATAAAAGAAAATTGTGCATACAATTTAGAAGGAATAGCTAGCTAGAGGCTTAGGAGTTCCATGTAAAATAAAGCAAATTAGAGCTCATATATGGTGTCTTGAATCTGCTGACTCACTCACTCACCTTGTCTTGAAGCAGTAACTGGGCTTCCATATCCTCTACTTTTTTTTTGTCTGGTAACTCCTCCTTTAGCTCCTTTGGGCCAGATACCCTTGACAGATAACACTGGCCTCTTCTGCAAACCATCTGTATCACTGGGGTTGAATAATTAGAGATGCTGAAAGGTGAATGTGGCTTTTAGCTCATCCACATAGGTTCCAGGTCATTCTCACAAGCTCCAGTTTGCCCTTGCTCACTGTCACACTGTGTCCATATATCCTTATATATCACTTGCCTTCTTTATTTCTAACCCAGCACCAGACACAGAAGCTACAGATGTCAATGAACTGTTTAACCACTCCTAAAATTGCATAAAGAAATCTTTACAATAATTTGTTATATACCATTATTAATGGCCCATCTCTAATTCATTTCTGATACAAATGCATACAAAATTGAGCAGGCTTTCTCAAACTGCCTTTTTCTTTTTGAGGGAATCTGATTTAAATCTGTAAAGAATCTCTCTAGGAATGTTCCAGATTGTTTAGTCATTTTGTCATATATAATAAGAAAATCTTTTTTAGAAAAGCATTTTATTTTATTTTATTTTTTTTTTTAATTTTATTTTATTTTTAAACTTTACATAATTGTATTAGTTTTGACAAATATCAAAATGAATCCACCACAGGTATACATGTGTTCCCCATCCTGAACCCTCCTCCCTCCTCCCTCCCCATACCATCCCTCTGGGTCGCATTTTAAATTTTTAAAGTGAACATTTTCTCTATCTAACTGAAGTTATGATGTTTAATTTACTATATTATGTAACAATAGCTCAGTTGGTAAAGAATCCGCCTGCAATGCAGGAGACCCCGGTTCGATTCCTGGGTTGAGAAGATCCCCTGGAGAAGGGATAGGCTACCCACTCCAGTGTTCTTGGGCTTCCCTTGTGGCTCAAGCTGGTAAAGAATCTGCCTGTACTATGGGAGACCTGGGTTCGATCCCTGGGCTTGGATGATCCCTTGGAGAAGGGAAAAGCTAAGCACTCCAGTATTCTGGCCTGGAAAATTCCATGGACTGTATAGGCCGTAGGGTTGCAAAGAGTTGGACACAACTGAGCAACTTTCACTTTACTTCATTTTATAAGAAAATCATTGATCCAGAAATTTTTTTTAAATGTCTTGGTAGATTTAGAGACAAAATACATAGTACTTGGTAGGTTGAAATTTATCAAGTTTAAGATAACTAAAATTTGATAAAATTTGTTTTCATAATTAATTGACAATTCTATTTTCCTAATTTTATTCTAAATAAAATTTAATAATTCATAATTAATACATAGGCTTCATTTATAATCCTTTAAATCAAATGTTTACTAACAATTGTTGCTTGAAAGGATATACATTTTCAAGACCTTTATACTTTGAGGTAGTTTGAGTTGTATCACTTTTAAACTGCAAACTCTTTTTCCTTTTAAATCAATAGATAGCTACCTGAAGTACTATTTTTGAAGGTTTTTCACAAGCCCATCTACTATTTTGATATAGTTTATATATAAACTAAACTATATATATATATATATCTCCTGTATTCTGATTTGGTAAAATATATTGGAAATGACATTAAATATCTCTTGTGTTTTTATAAATACAAGATGCGAAAACATACAGTAATCTCATTGACTCTAAAGTTAATTGTCATATGGTGATAATAACTAAATTTTTTGACTGTTGCATAAAGAACACAGCCCCCGCTGACCCTTCACTTTTGCATAAACTTGAAAGTGGCATGTCTAAATTTTTATGTATATTTAAAAGCACATATGAGCTTGTTTCCTACTGTGTAGTTTTATTTAAATCTTAGTATTTTTGATTCTTTAGTCTTTAATGATGTTTGTGACTAAGAGTAAAGCCAAATTAAAATGAGCAACTTCTCAAAATACTTAAATACAAATTAAATGGTATGATACCTAGGATTTGCTTCAAAATAGTGTGACGTAGAAGAAAGGTTGTGAGGTAAAAGAAAGACTGAGGGCAAGAGAAGAAGGGGGTGACAGAGGATGAGATGGCTGGATAGCATCACTGCCTCAGTGGACATAAGTTTGCCCAAACTCTGGGAGATAATGAAGAACAGGAAAGCCTGGTGAGCTGCAGTCCTTGGCATCGCAAAGAGTTGGATTTGACTTAGCGACTGAACAAGAAGAAAGGAGCATAGCTAAAGAAGAAAGTGTAGATGAAACTATATCAGGCAAGTTTTGATAAATGTAGAAACCTCTTTACAAGGTCACTTATAGCTTCAGGATGGGAGTTGGTTACCAGGAAGAGCAAACACATGATTAGTAGGTTGGAACTTTGAGCTTGCACAAATTCCAAGGTAGGGAGTGTGGTTAGAATTTGAGTTAAAAAAGCTGGTCATTGATTTAATCAATCATGCCTACATGATGAAATCCCAAATAATTCTCTGTATACCTGAGCCAATAGAACTTCCTGATAAACAATATTGATGGGCCAGGAGGGTAGCCCTTCCTGATTTTTGATGAGAGGGCATAGAAGCTCTGTGTTCCCTCTGTGAATCATTATAGCAGTTAATTGAACCTCAGGAGATTGTAGCCAGTTCTTCAGAAGAGGTATAGCCCAAGGATAGCCCTCAAGACTTGACCTCTAAAGTGATAGCAGTCTTTGGAGGACTTTTTTTTTTTTTTGACCTGTGGGATCTAATTCAGGTTGTTATTGTCCAGATTTAACTATAGTACACCCAGTTGGGCAGACAAGTTGGAATAAACATAACTGTTTGAATAATGTTTACATTTATTTTGACATAAATTTTTCTTTTATATAGCCTTTTATTCCTCCATTGTTTATATTCTGTAATTCAAACTGGTGTTAGAAACACCAAAATGATTATATTTCCTAAACACACACACACTTATCTTTGTATCAGTGCTCATGACACCATCTTTGTCTAGAATGTCTTTCTTACATCACATAAGTATTGTCCAGTATGATGGACTGATTCCTTTGTACTCAGTTTAGTAATAACTTCTCCAGGGTGCTTTCTCAGCTATCATACACCAACCCCTTCCCACTCCAATACCCACACCAACTGCTGAAAATGTTGAAGTAAGGTATCTGTTTTTAGGATGTTTATCAAACCTTGTGTATACCTCTATTACTGTACTTCTACATCATTTGATAATGGCCATCCTTAAGAATATGATTTTATTTTTCTGTTTTGGGTTGTATCTCCATGACCTAGCTCAAATGTTGCAACAAAGTTTGGGCAATAAATATTTGTTGTGGGAATCATCTGAATGAAATGAATGCATTTGTATATGTCTTTCATAATGTGCTTTATTGTTCTCTAGATCTAAGCTTATTACAGGATTTAGTCTATAGGAAGTTATTTTATAACTTAACTAACTTTAAATAGGCTTTTCTATTATATGGGGAACATTGCCTTGTTATGCTTTATATAAATTTCCTTCATGTTCAGATTAATCTATTCCAGCTACTTTGTGTACATTTTCTCAATTTGAAATGTCTTTGTACATTTTCAAATAAATATTTTGTAATTACTATGTGATTTGGAAATCTGAAGTCTAAATGATAACAAATATTAATTTTGACAATATGTATTACTAACAAAGTTAGATCTTAAGCTTGAGGATTGTACAAATGTCTTATTTATCACTTGAGGTTATCTACTGTTGAGCAGTTATATTCCTAATTATTCTATTAGAATGCATCTTTGTTACACTGATTTTTTTTTCTCTACAGTGTATGTAAAGCAGGCTAGGTTTGGTCCAACAAATATTAGGACTGTGTCTCTATAATGTCACATGTTTAGATAATGAGTGAAAATTCCTATTAGTCTAAATGCATAATCTGTGTGTAATTAAAAAAAATTGAAACAAGAAATTTGTTTTTTTTTTTCACCACTTAAAATTGCAACTAAGATTATGTAGGCCTCTGGACTCACTGTAAGATAGTTGAGAATAGTTATCTGCATCTTACAGGAGAAATTTCTGTAAGTACTCTTGTCTTCAAAAACTTTTCCAATCTTGTGTACAGAGAATGGAAAAAAATACATTTTTATGTCTATATACCATTTTACTTTCTCTGGAAGAAACACAAGCTGGAATCAGATTGCTGGGAGAAATATCAATAACCTCAGATATGCAGATGACACCACCCTTATGGCAGAAAGTGAAGAGGAACTCAAAAGCCTCTTGATGAAAGTGAAAGTAGAGAGTGAAAAAGGTGGCTTAAAGCTCAACATTCTGAAAATGAAGATCATGGCATCTGGTCCCATCATTTCATGGGAAATAGATGGGGAAACAGTGGAAACAGTGGCTGACTTTATTTTTGTGGGCTCCAAAATCACTGCAGATGGTGACTGCAGCCATGAAATTAAAAGACACTTACTCCTTGGAAGGAAAAAGTTATGACCAACCTAGATAGCATATTGAAAAGCAGAGACATTACTTTGCCAACAAAGGTCCGTCTAGTCAAGGCTAGGGTTTCTCCAGTGGTCATGTATGGATGTGAGAGTTGGACTGTGAAGAAAGCTGAGCGCCGAAGAATTGATGCTTTTCAACTGTGGTGTTGGAGAAGACTCTTGAGAGTCCCTTGGACTGCAAGGAGATCCAACCAGTCCATTCTGAAGGAGATCAGCCCTGGGATTTCTTTGGAAGGAATGATGCTAAAGCTGGGACTCCAGTACTTTGGCCACCTCATGTGAAGAGTTGACTCATTGGAAAAGACTCTGATGCTGGGAGGGATTGGGGGCAGGAAGAGAAGGGGACGACAGAGGATGAGGTGGCTGGATGGCATCACTGACTCGATGGGCGTGAGTCTGAGTGAACTCTGGGAGTTGGTGATGGACAGGGAGGCCTGGTGTGCTGCAATTCATGGGGTCACAAAGAGTCAGACATGACTGAGCGACTGAACTGAACTGAAGCTATTTCTTTGTAATTATGTAGACATGGATTAAATTTGTTTATGCATGAGATTCTCCTTTCCATCCAGGTTACTGTGTCCACTTACAGGTATTATTACTGTTGAAAAGTTAAAATAATGTATAATTTCTATCTTAAAAGACAAATGTTTCAGCAGCTGCAAAAAACATGCCCTGCTCAGGACCCTGCAGAAATGTTATCATTCAACAATATTTCTGAATAAATAAATAGGGTGAGAGTCACTCCATATTACTAAATATTGCCTGGAAATTATCACCAGATCCATTCCATCTATCTATTCCCACATGTTCTTGTTGTTTAGTCACCAAGTCATGTCCGACTCCTTGCGACCCCATGGACTACAGCATATCAGGCCTCCCTGATCCTCACCATCTCCTGGAGTTTGCCCAAGAGTTTGCCAAGTTCATGTCCATTGAATTAGTGGTTCCATCCAACCATTTATAATTTACATTTTTACTATCTGTATTACATGTCTAGATACTATTATCTCTGATTTTAAAGTCCCAGTCAGTTCAGTCACTCAGTCATGTACAGCTCTTTGCGATCCCATGGACTGCAGCACACCAGGCTTCCCTGTCCTTCACCAACTCCCAGAGCTTGCTCAAACTCATGTGCATCAGGTCGGTGATGCTATCCAACCATTTCATCCTGTCATCCCCTTTCCCTCCTGCCTTCAGTCTTTCCCAGCATCAGAGTCTTTTCTAATGAGTCAGCTCTTGGCATCAGGTGGCCAAAGTATTGAAGCTTCAGCATCAGTCCTTCCAATGAATATTCAGAACAGATTTCCTTTAGGAGGGATGCTTGGATCTCCTTGAAGTCCAAGAGACTCTCAAGAGTCTTCTCCAACATCACAGTTCAATAGCATCAATTATTTGGCACTCAGTTTTCTTTATGGTCCAACTTTTACATCCATGCATGACTACTGGAAAAATCATAGCGTTCATTATATGGACCTTTGTTGGCAAAATAATGTCAGCTTTTTAATACACTGTCTAGGTTTGTCATAGCTTTTCTTCCAAGGAGCAAGCGTCTTACTTTCATGGCTGTAGTCACCATCTGCAGTGATTTTGGAGCCCAAGAAGATAAAGTCTGTCACTGTTTCCATTGTTTCCCCATCTATTTGCCACGAAGTGATGGGACCAGTTGCCATGATCTTAGTTTTTTGAATGTTGAATTTTAAGCCAGCTTTTTCATTCTCCTCTTTCACCTGAAGTCCCAAAAACCTTAAATATTGAGCTTAAGTCACATCTATCATTGATGCCTCTGGGTTAAAATTAATTTCTCTTATCTTTAGTACTAATGCATAGTATACTACAAAGTAATACTTGCTTGCCCTCTAACTTTAATCTGTGTAAACTATGCCCATCTAGTTAGACACAAAGCTCTTTCAGATCACCAAGAAGGTCTTACTTTTCTGTACTATTTTCCTATTTCAACCAGCAACCCCAAAAATATAGTGCCAAACACTGAGTGGGTATACTATACATACATGACTGAGTGGGTATACTATACATACATGACTAATTGATTAATAGAATGACTAAACTGTCACTTAATGTGACCTTTTTTAAGAAACTTTCTAACATGAAAAGAAAGCCTTAGGCCAATATATTTAAAAATTTTGCAAAATAATGTATTTTCTTTTGTGGATTTAGCTTTATTTGTATTTAAGTGATTGCCTATATTTGACTATATCAATTTAATAAGGGAGGAGACAAGAGGCACAGAGAGACCAACAATATGAATATCACTGCTGTAGAGTTAGGTCTGAAACAAATAAGCCTGTATTCTTATCTCTCTTAGATGTCAGCTCTTTTTTCTTGAGCAAATTACCTAAGTTGTGTGTCTTATGATTTCATCCATATAATGGTAATTTGTAAATACTTCATATTTTTATAGAAAATAAATGGATAAATGTGAAATAGATGAAGAGTGTGTATATATACACATATAATGATATATATCACAATATACAATGTAAGCTTTAGTATCAGATCAGATCAGTCGCTCAGTCATGTCTGACTCTTTGCGACCCCATGAATCGCAGCACACCAGGCCTATACATATAGACATATATAGTTCATAACTTACTGTATAGTGTGATCACCATAGTATTATATCATTCTTAGACACACTTTCAAAACTAGTTAAGTTGTTTTGGGGATCTAGTTAAAGAAGATACCAAGTCAACCTCTGGGGAAGAACTCACTGACATAGAAATGTAGTTATAATATTTAGTATGAGCTAGTAAAAATCATCAAGTTCAGGAGAAGGAAAATTGGAGCACCAAAGAGCATGTGTCATTTAGCTCACAGCCTGCAGGGATTGCTGCCTGAATCCTAGGAGAAAATGTCACTAAAATATATGTGTGACATTTAGAGGAAAAGGCAACCTGGTCCTGTAGCCTATGTCAGGGAGCATAATGAGGATTATTGTTGGCAAATGATGACATAGATACAACCACTTAAGTCTTACCAGCTGCTCCTCATTCTGGATGTATCTTATTTGTTTTCTAGGCACTAATTCAAGAGGTAAATGAGTTTTGCTGTGGTTCAGAGATATGTGGTTTGGGGGTATTTTTCTAGTGTTTTGGTAGTATTAACAGCATCCTGCCATCCATAGCAACAGCTATGTATGCTGGGAAACAGATCACTAAAATGCTTTATGATCTGCCCCAAATTTTTAAATAGCAGAATAGAAATAAAACCTAGGCTATTCTGATCCATTGCTGTTTGTCCTGTACTTGGCTGCCATCTTTACACAGATTTTCATAGCTTACTGATCCTCAGAGTCACTTGAAAGATATTTTAAAAATCCATAATATTGAGTCATTGAAAATTTGACCCAGTATGTTGGTGGAGAGTCCAGGAAGCATAACTCTTTAGGTGTCCTTTCTGAATCTGAAACAGCCAGCTTTGGAAACCACTGACCTAGAATATGAATGATTCTTTTTTAAAACTTTCATTATTCATTCAGCTTTGGAATCAGCTAGTCTCGGTAAGTATCCTAGTTCAGCCATGTAATTAGCTGTCTGGGGGAGCTTTTCAGAACCTCATGCTACTCTTCCTTGATTAAACCTACTTAGAAAGTGTTGTGAAGATTACAAATAATATGATATGGCCTATTACAGGTACTCAACAAATGACATCTGTTAAAAGATGAATAATGATGACCTAATAAAACTGCCCCAGCATGTTATAGATGATAATTTATACAGCTTTTAAAATCATTAATGATTTGTAAATGTACCATATGCAGTAACATATTTTCTCCTAACATTTTTTATGTAATTAGGTAAGTGTCATTGCAACCACAACAAATTCTAAAAACTTAGCATTAAAATTAATGAAATTTTACTGAACTGAATTCTATGTTATAAAAGTAAATTATCGTATATATAAAATAATTATCACAGCAAACTAGTTTGTTGAATTACATACCATTTACTATTTTAATTCTAAGAACAGCCTATCTAGTGTTTTTATAGTGCCTTGATTTTTTTGGGTGGTTGTTAGATAGTTGTGTTTGTATTGGTACTTAGAAAATTAAATCCAAGTATTTTTAGGAATAGGTAAGTTGAATTTTTGAGTTGTCCAGTTGATTTTCCCAGTCTTTAGGATTTTGAGAAGTTATAAAAATTAAGTGGCTTGGATTCTCAGCATAAAGCTATTTTATTTTATTCTATTCTTTCTGTGGTATCTAATTTAGCCCCAGATTCACAATTTTACCACTCACCTTTTAAAATATTCCATTTGAGAAATATTATTAATGAAGTTCAGAGATTAATTATATAAAAAGTTGATAAGACTTAAGCCAGTTTTATATCTTCCTGTAAACCAATATAACGGAGAAGGCAATGGCACCCCACTCCAGTACTCTTGTGTGGAATATCCCATGGACGGAGGAGCCTGGTGGGCTGCAGTCCATGGGGTCGCTGAAGGTCTGACATGACTGAGTGACTTCCCTTTCACTTTTCATTTTCATGCATTGGAGAAGGAAATGGCAACCCACTCCAGTGTTCTTGCCTGGAGAATCCCAGGGACAGCGGAGCCTGGTGGACTGCCATCTATGGGGTCGCACAGGGTCGGACACAACAGAAGCAACTTAGCAGCAGCAGTAGCAAACCAATATAAAGAAAAAAGCAGTAGATCTTTATGATATTGGAGTCTTCTGTTATTTTTGAACGTATTTATAGAAATCCATGCATTGAATACTTCTTACACATGCACACGTGTGAGAAAATATTTTCTACTGATGGTATAGATTCTATTGCTTTGTCACTGCAATCAACTTAAATCATTCATAGAGATATCACAAAGTGGGCTTTTTGTTTTTTTATAAATATATATATATATATCATGTACAAGCATATATATTTTAATATAGAAACAGTGACATAAATGTTTTGGTGTTGTTTCTGAAGCCACAAATGAATATTTTTGTTACTTTTGAAACTTAAGAGTTTAAAGGAAAAATTCTTTACTAAAGAGAATTTAAATATTTTCAATTTTTTATAGTCCTAATTGGTAATGTTCTTGACCAAGATTTAAAATGTAATCAATGTTAGTATTCAGCAGGATTTTTAGAATCAGCAGATATTATCCTAATATCAAAATTTAGGAACCCATTCTACTACAAAGACTCCAAAATGCAATAAATCATGTATTTGAGAGCTGTCATTAAATTTGTATAAAATAGCAATAAAAAAGTAATTGTGATTAGAATACATATGCTGAATTTGCTTGACATTCAAATTATGTAAGGATAATGTTTCTAATCATACATGGAAACATGGAAGTTGAAAGAAGACAAAATGTAATCTCTGTATTCAAGATGCTTTGAATCAATTATAGAAGCTAGTACCTAATTTAATAGAAAATCCAATAAATTATTACTGTGCTACATGTACAAATCAAGTTGATTATAGGAGATGGAAACATTCATTTTGATTAGGGACTAGAAGAAATGACAGATGTGAATTCAAACTTAGAAGATAATAGGTTTCAAGTAGGTAGAGAAGGCAGGAAGAGTTTTAGAAAAGACACAGTTTTAGAAACTGCTATATGCACATCTTGTCAGAGAATGGCAGATTGGTATCTGGTTGAAGTATAAGATATTTCTGGGTATAAAAATAAGAGAGAGAAAGATATAGTGACTTAATCCAGAAAGGCCTGTATGTAAATTTAAGGACCTTGGTTTTTAAGTCTTACTAAACAATTATGGAAAATAATAATGGTTTAAACTGAGTATTAGGATAACAACTAAACACAGTATGCAGAATATATAATAAAAAGGCTGGATTTTGAGCAATTACACTACTGCTAGGCAAGGGGTTTATAAAATCTTAAATGGGCAATAGAGTAGTGTGGACATAAATGAATAAGGAGATATTACAAAATAATTTAGTGACTTATCTAAGGTAAGGGTTAAAAAAGAGAGGTAACTATGAGATTTAGTCTTAACTGGTTGAGAGGATATTACAACTCAAAATGCTAATTTGTAGCAATCAAAATCAGTTTAGGAAATGTATAAAAATATGTGGTTTTCTAATTTTCAAGAAGAGATCTCTAGTCTTTCCCATTCTGTTGTTTTCCTATATTTCTTTGCACTGATCACTGAGGTAGGCTTTCTTATCTCTTCTTGCTATTCTTTGGAACTCTGCATTCAGATGCTTATATCTTTCCTTTTCTCCTTTGCTTTTTGCTTCTCTTCTTTTCACAGCTATTTGTAAGGCCTCCCCAGACAGCCATTTTGCTTTTTTGCATTTCTTTTTCATGGGGATGGTCTTGATCCCTGTCTCCTGTACAATGTCATGAACCTCTGTCCATAGTTCCTCAGGCACTCTGTCTATCAGATCTAGTCCATTAAATCTATTTCTCACTTCCACTGTATAATCATAAGGTATTTGATTTAGGTCATACCTGAATGGTCTAGTAGTTTTCCCTACTTTCTTCAATTTCCATGCAAATATGGGCTTGATAAAGGACAGAAATGGTATGGACCTAACAGAAGCAGAAGATATTAAGAGGAGGTGGCAGGAATACACAGAAGAACTGTACAAAAAAGATCTTCACAACCAAGATAATCACGATGGTGTGATCACTCACCTAGAACCAGATATCCTGAAATGTGAAGTCAAGTGGCCTTAGAAAGCATCAATACGAACAAAGCTAGTGGAGGTGATGGAATTCCAGTTGAGCTATTTCAAATCCTGAAAGATGATGCTGTGAAAGTGCTGCACTCAATATGCCAGCAAATTTGGAAAACTCAGCAGTGGCCACAGGACTGGAAAAGGTCAGTTTTCATTCCAATCCCAAAGAAAGGCAATGCCAAAGAATGCTCAAACTACCACACAATTGCACTCATCTCACATGCTAGTAAAGTAATGCTCAAAATTCTCCAAGCCAGGCTTCAGCAACATGTGAACCGTGAACTTCCAGATATTCAAGCTGGATATAGAAAAGGCAGAGGAACCAGAGATCAATTTGCCAACATCAGCTGGATCATCGAAATAGCAAGAGAGTTCCAGAAAAACCTCTATTTCTGCTTTATTGACTATGTCAAAGCCTTTGACTATGTGGATCACAATAAACTGGAAAATTCTGAAAGAGATGGGAATACCAGACCTCTTGAGAAACCTATATGTAGGTCAGGAAGCAACGGTTAGAACTGGACATGGAACAACAGACTGGTTCCAAATAGGAAAAGGAGTATGTCAAGGCTGTATATTGTCACCCTGCTTATTTAACTTCTATGCAGAGTACATCATGAGAAACGCTGGGCTGAAAGAAGCACAAGCTAGAATCGAGATTGCCAGGAGAAATATCAATCACCTCAGATATGAAGATGACACCACCCTTATGGCAGAAAGTGAAGAGGAACTAAAAAGCCTCTTGATGAAAGTGAAAGTGGAGAGTGAAAAAGTTGGCTTAAAGCTCAACATTCAGAAAACGAAGATCATAGCATCTGGTCCCATCACTTCATGGGAAATAGATGGGGAAACAGTGGAAACAGTGACAGACTTTATTTTTGGGGGGCTCCAAAATCACTGCAGATGGTGACTGCAGCCATGAAATTACAAGATGCTTAGTCCTTGGAAGGAAAGTTGTGACCAACCTAGATAGCATATTGAAAAGCAGAGACATTACTTTGCCAACAAAGGTCCGTCTAGTCAAGGCTATGGTTTTTCCAGTGGTCATGTATGGATGTGAGAGTTGAACTGTGAAGAAAGTGAGCGCCAGAGAATTGATGCTTTTCAACTGTGGTGTTGGAGAAGACTCTTGAGAGTCCCTTGGACTGCAAGGATATCCAACCAGTCCAATATGCCATGCTGGTGTACTCAATATATACAATAAGATGGCTTTCACAACACCATCTTTCTGAAGGAGATCAGCCCTGGGATTTCTTTGAAAGGAATGATGCTAAAGCTGAAAGTCCAGTACTTTGGCCACCTCATGTGAAGGGTTGACTCATTGGAAAAGACTGATGCTGGGAGGGATTGGGGACAGGAGGAGAAGGGGACCCGTGAGTCTGAGTGAACTCTGAGAGTTGGTGATGGACAGGGAGGCCTGGTGTGCTGCAATTCAGGGGGTTGCAAAGTGTCGGACATGACTGAGTGACTGAACTGAACTGAACTGATGTGGTTTTCTAAAAATCTACCAACAATTGCTATATTTTAAAGACTTAATTTTATGAGTTTTCTTTAGAAAATCAAAACCTGTATAAATTTTAACATCTTAGAGATCTAAGCACAATAGAAATGATTTTAATTAAAGAAAGTATATTTTCATGTAATAATACTACCTCATTGTGAAGGCTCGTAAATAGGATTTTGACATTTCCCCATGATAAAATTTACAAATTCTTATGGGTAATATTAGATGATATGATTCACATTGTTATGGTTAGAAACATTCTTATCTTAATACTTATTCAGTGGTTAATTTTTTAGGCCATTACTCTTTTAGGGAGTAATGGCCAGCTGTTGCAAAGATCCAACACTCTGGAAAAGACCCTGATGCTGGGAAAGATTGAGGGCAGGAGGAGAAAGGGGCAACAAAGGATAAAATGTTTGGATGGCATCCTTGACTCAGTGAACACCAGTTTGAGCAAACTCCAGGAGCTAGTACGGACCGGGCGGTGATCACAAAGCACCGGACATGACTGAGCTACTGAACAACAACCCTAACAGAAAATACAGAGTTATTTATGATATGTGTTATGGGTACGTACAAATATTTCAAAATTAGGAAAGTATTCATTCTATATTTGATTCAGACCAGAATTGCACTTCTTATGTTTGGGTAATGATATGTGAGAATAAGAGCAATTCACAGTAAATCTCCAATGTCGACTGTACTTAATCTTGTTACACTAAAATTTAATCAAATTACAATATAAGCTAAATTTTCTTTGCTTCCGTATGGTATCTGACATGGATACCACAAAGATATCAAATGGACAAACCCTTTCAAGGTAAAAATAAAAGAAGTAGGAGCTGCTTAGTCAAAACTAATGTATAAACTCATGGATGATAAGTTTATGACTTCATTGAGTTATTTACCAATTCCTAAAACAAGTCATTTCAGTATATGAAATTCATGAACACATAAGTAAATACTGGTTTTTATGGCTCTATTAGTCATTTATTTTTATGCCTTTGTAGAGTTTATTGACCTTTTTCTCTATATGCCTACAGGCTTTGTGTCATAAAGATATGAACTTAAAAGCAATGAGTAAAATGTGAGTTTACATGATTATGTTGGCCTTGAAAATTACTAATGAGAATAATTGTAAAGGAGTAACAAAAATGGTGAGTCCTAGTTTCCTAAAAATTACTATTATCCTTAGTTAACCTAAAAGATTTAGAAGACATCAGTATTTTTTAAGCTTTCATTGTGTATATTTGATTTACAATGTTATGTTTAAGATATACATCAAACTGCTTCAGTTTTATATTTATATATATACACACACATATATATACACATACATACATATACATATTATTTTCAATTATTTTACATATAGATTATTATAAGATATTGAATATTGTTCCCTGTGTTATACAGTAAACCCTTGTTGCTTATTTTATATTTAGTCATTTGTATCTGTTAATCCCATACCCTTTATTTATCCCTTCCTCCCCATTCCCTTTCCCCTTCGGTATTTATAAGTTTTTTTTCTATGGGAAAAACATACTCTTTAAAGGTTTCTATTAGTAAAGTAAGAATCCAGTGCGTTTGCAGTGTGTCTGGTTTTAACTAATATGTCCTCTGCTAGGCTTAGCTTTGAAAGCTAGAATAGGAAAAAAAGATTCAATTAATAGGCTAATTTAATTGGATTAAAAAGGCATCAGGTGGGAAAAATTCAGATGATCGAACTTAAAAGAATGGCATTATATACTATTTGCTAAGAGCCAATCACATATCAACAATGTACCAGGTCCTTAGAACATTTTTTCTAATCAATGCTATTATCAATATCATTTTATAGATGAGAAATCTGAGACTCGGCAAGATCATTAGTTAATTAAAAATTACCTAGTTAGGACATGGAAAGTCAAGGTTTTAATGTAGAAATGTCTGACTAATTGCTGAATACTGGTTTTATGTGCATTTAAGTCAGTTTTCATCTATAATTTTATGATTCTTATTCTAACAGGTGGGATGTCTGTTGATTGTGCCCAGCATTTCCTTCTATTTTTGAATCTCAGCTAATTATGCAGCAAGTATAATAATATCACTTTCATATGACAAATTAAATTTAGAATCAGTGCCCCCACATTTAAGTTAATCAATTGTCAAAGTAAGATCTTCCTCTGTTGCCTTTCTATTTAATCCTGAAAAGAATTAAAGTGAATAGCTCAGTTCTTACACTATTAACAATAACTTGAACCTTAAAGATTTTACATTTCAAGGTCTTCATCATTTTATCTTCTCAGCCATTAGTTTTACATTTTAAAAAGATGAATATGAACTAGGTCACCTACACAACTGTATAAGTTTTTTTTTTAATTTTTTTAAATTTTATTTAATTTTTAAACTTTACATAATTGTATTAGTTTTACCAAATATCAAAATGAATCCACCACAGGTATACATGTGTTCCCCATCCTGAACCCTCCTCCCTTCTCCCTCCCCATACCATCGCTCTGGGTCGTCCCAGTGCACTAGCCCCAAGCATCCAGTATCCTGCATCCAACCTGGACTGGCATCTCATTTCATACATGATATTTTACATGTTTCAATGCCATTCTCCCAAATATTCCCACCCTCTCCCTCTCCCACAGAGTCCATAAGACTGTTCTATACATCAGTGTCTCTTTTGCTGTCTCGTACACAGGGTTATTGTTACCATCTTTCTAAATTCCATATATATGCGTTAGTATACTGTATTGGTGTTTTTCCTTCTGGCTTACTTCACTCTGTATAATAGGCTCCAGTTTCATCCACCTCATTAGAACTGATTCAAATGTATTCTTTTTAATGGCTGAGTAATACTCCATTGTGTATATGTACCACTGCTTTCTTATCCATTCATCTGCTGATGGACATCTAGGTTGCTTCCATGTCCTGGCTATTATAAACAGTGCTGCGATGAACATTGGGGTACACGTGTCTCTTTCCCTTCTGGTTTCCTCAGTGTGTGTGCCCAGCAGTGGGATTGCTGGATCATAAGGCAGTTCTATTTCCATTTTTTTAAGCAATCTCCACACTGTTCTTCATAGTGGCTGTACTAGTTTGCATTCCCACCAACAGTGTAAGAGGGTTCCATTTTCTCCACACCCTCTCCAGCATTTATTATTTGTAGACTTTTGGATCACAGCCATTCTGACTGGTGTGAAGTGGTACCTCATAGTGGTTTTGATTTGCATTTCTCTGATAATGAGTGATGTTGAGCATCTTTTCATGTGTTTGTTAGCCATCTGTATGTCTTCTTTGGAGAAATGTCTATTTAGTTCTTTGGCCCATTTTTTGATTGGGTCATTTATTTTTCTGGAGTTGAGCTGTAGGAGTTGCTTGTATATTTTTGAGATTAGTTGTTTGTCAGTTGCTTCATTTGCTATTGTTTTCTCCCATTCTGAAGGCTGTCTTTTCACCTTGCTAATAGTTTCCTTTGATGTGCAGAAGCTTTTAAGGTTAATTAGGTCCCATTTGTTTATTTTTGCTTTTATTTCCAATATTCTGGGAGGTGGGTCATAGAGGATCTTGCTGTGATGTATGTCAGAGACTGTTTTGCCTATGTTCTCCTCTAGGAGTTTTATAGTTTCTGGTCTTATGTTTAGATCTTTAATCCATTTTGAGTTTATTTTTGTGTATGGTGTTAGAAAGTGTTCTAGTTTCATTCTTTTACAAGTGGTTGACCAGTTTTTCCAGCACCACTTGTTAAAGAGATTGTCTTTAATCCATTGTATATTCTTGCCTCCTTTGTCAAAGATAAGGTGTCCATATGTGCGTGGATTTATCTCTGGGCTTTCTATTTTGTTCCATTGATCAATATTTCTGTCTTTGTGCCAGTACCATACTGTCTTGATAACTGTGGCTTTGTAGTAGAGCCTGAAGTCAGGTAGGTTGATTCCTCCAGTTCCATTCTTCTTTCTCAGGATCGCTTTGGCTATTCGAGGTTTTTTGTATTTCCATACCAATTGTGAAATTATTTGTTCTAGCTCTGTGAAGAATACTGTTGGTAGCTTGATAGGGATTGCATTGAATCTATAAATTGCTTTGGGTAGTATACTCATTTTCACTATATTGATTCTTCCAATCCATGAACATGGTATATTTCTCCATCTATTAGTGTCCTCTTTGATTTCTTTCACCAGTGTTTTATAGATTTCTATATATAGGTCTTTAGTTTCTTTAGGTAGATATATTCCCAAGTATTTTGTTCTTTCCGTTGCAATGGTGAATGGAATTGTTTCCTTAATTTCTCTTTCTGTTTTCTCATTATTAGTGTATAGGAATGCAAGGGATTTCTGTGTGTTGATTTTATATCCTGCAACTTTACTATAGTCATTGATTAGTTCTAGTAATTTTCTGGTGGAGTCTTTAGGGTTTTCTATGTAGAGGATCATGTCATCTGCAAATAGTGAGAGTTTTACTTCTTCTTTTCCAATTTGGATTCCTTTTATTTCTTTTTCTGCTCTGATTGCTGTGGCCAAAACTTCCAAAACTATGTTGAATAGTAATGGTGAAAGTGGACACCCTTGTCTTGTTCCTGACTTTAGAGGAAATGCTTTCAATTTTTCACCATTGAGGATAATGTTTGCTGTGGGTTTGTCATATATAGCTTTTATTATGTTGAGGTATGTTCCTTCTATTCCTGCTTTCTGGAGAGTTTTTATCATAAATGGATGTTGAATTTTGACAAAGGCTTTCTCTGCATCTATTGAGATAATCATATGGTTTTTATTTTTCAATTTGTTAATGCGGTGTATTACATTGATTGATTTGCAGATATTGAAGAATCCTTGCATCCCTGGGATAAAGCCCACTTGGTCATGGTGTATGATCTTTTTAATGTGTTGTTGGATTCTGATTGCTAGAATTTTGTTAAGGATTTTTGCATCTATGTTCATCAGTGATATTGGCCTGAAGTTTTCTTTTTTTGTGGGATCTTTGTCAGGTTTTGGTATTAGGGTGATGGTGGCCTCATAGAATGAGTTTGGAAGTTTACCTTCCTCTGCAATTTTCTGGAAGAGTTGGAGCAGGATAGGTGTTATATTTCAGCCTATGTTCTTTTCTGGGTATTCATTCTTGACTGTCACTGGTTATTGGTTGGCATGATTTTAAAGCATTTAACACACATTAAGAACCCTAAAAAGGCCTGTGCATGCTAAAACATTATACTTGTAACTTCATATTTTCAAGTACCTACTTTGTACTTATTTGGCTATTTGATTTATCTTTGATGCATCTCACCATTTATAAAATTTGGAAATTGATTTGTCTATTAAATTTCTAAAGGAGGTAAAAGTAGCTCACCATTTTTCTTCAACTCAAAAGTGTTAGATCTACATTAAGATCATTTTCCATTTCTCTTGGGTCTTTTAAAATTGTGTTCTAAGGTGAGAACAATGAATTATCTGACAGAAAAAGGTTTTACCTGCACTGCCAGCCTTCCAGAGCATGATAAAAGCATTTTCCACAGTTTTTATGCAACCTGTAACGACTGCAGAGCCAGGTAACTGTGACAGACAAGAACCAGACATCACCTTTATTTCAAAGATCACACAAAACAGCAGTGAATCATGAGAAGGGAGGAAGTGAAGGATGAGAACTTCAACTCACTTCATTTTGAAGGGACATGGCTTACATCTGTCTTTCTACATTTGTGGGGCTGGGGAGGGAGTGGGAAATTGGCAAGCTTGCAGTAAACCAGACTTTCTAAAAGGCAAAATGGTTCAAAGGATTACTGGAAACAGTGAATCTTACCATATTAAATGGGTCAAGGATGAGCCTTGAAAACATAAAATTAAGTGAAACAAGCCAAATAAATAAAAGGCCACATATTATATAATTCCACATATATAGAATGACTGGAATAGGCAAATCTATAAAAATAAATGGCTTAATTGTTGCCAGGGAGACAGTAGGGTGAGGGTGCCAATGTATACAGGTTTCTTTAGGGGTAATGACATTTTTTCTAGAAATAAATAGTGATGGAGGTTACAAAACTTTAGTAAATGCAGAAGAATTGTATAAATTGTATACTTTGAAAGTCTGAGCATTGCAATATATAAATTACTTTTTTTTCCCCAAAAAAATGGCTTAACACACATTTCTGAAGATGTTAGAAACCAAAAATCTGGATTAAAAAAAAAATATATATATATATATATATGTATGTATGTATGTATGTATGTGTGCCCTCCTCCAGGGGAGTTTCCTGACCCAGGGATTGAACCAGCATCTCTTACATTTCCTTCATTGACAGGTGAGTTCACACACACACACATATTTGACTAAATGCTAGGTAGTCTAAATTTTTAATAAGCCCACATATTTTGAAGATGATAATTATTTTCAGACACTTGAAATACCCCTTGTGCTTAGTCGCTCAGTAATGTCCAACTCTTTGTGATCCCATGAACTGAAGCCTGACAGGCTCCTCTGTGCATGGGGCTTCTCCAGGCAAGAGTTCAGGAGTGGGTCCCTATGCCCTCCTTCAGGGTGAAATACACCTTAAGTGAATGTAAAGTAAATTACATCTAATCCTTGAGCAACATGGAGGGTGATCCATATATAACTTATGTTAATAGTTGATCTTCAGTATATGGGATTCCTCTGCATGTATATGCAGACCATGTATACTAATGAAAAACTATCTGGGTATATACGTGGACCAGCCCAGTTCATACCCACGTTGTTCAGGTGTCAACTTTATGTCAGAAAATAGGAAAGGCAAGAAGTTTTCAAACATATTTCTTTTTATAGTGACCATGGTATTTGAAATCCAGGAGTCCCTAAACTCTAGAAGTATTGGACAAGTATCTAGAAGTACTAAAGAATTTGCCTTTATAAGACAGATGTATAAAATAGTCAGGAGATATTAAAAAAGAAGAGCAAAATGGACCCGTGTCAAATGTTAGTATTTATATTATTCAAGTTTTAGTTTCTAGTATAGATATATACTTCAAGGTTTTAATATTTACCCTAAAGGAGAAAATTCTGTGATTAAAAGAATTTAACTTCTTTTCTTTCTCTGTCACTTTTAGAGATAGGTAATATAAGAAGCTTTGTTTTTTATAAAAATGGCACATTGAAATTGTTTTGAAAATAAAACTATTCACTTTATATGCTAATATTATAGCAAGATGTGCTTTAGTTAAGTATGCTTATTGAAAAGCAATTGTTTCTAGCTTATTAAAAATTTATTTCTTCCCCTTATACATATTCAAAACATCTAAAAGCACAGTAAATTTTTGGCAGTGTAGAACTCGGGCCAAAAATGTGTATTACTTATACAAATTCCTGCTTTATATATTTCTTAGAAGAGATCAATTCAAACACAGCATCTTATTTTTTGTACCTGGATAGTACACAAGTTGGAGAAGGAAATGGCAACCCACTGGAGAATCCCAGTGACGGAAGAGCCTGGTGGGCTGCCGTCTATGGGGTCGCACCAAGTCAGACATGACTGAAGTGACTTAGCAGTACACAAGTTGAATTGCATATAAAAATAAATGTTTTAAATTTTGATTTGCAATTATTTTTATTTGCTTAATTATCTCTTTAACAATTTAAAGTGGAAATGGGATTCAGTATCATGCAGTTAACATTTTAAAACTCATAGTGAAATAAGTAAAGGGAGAAACCTCAAAGGAGAGTAACAGAAAGAATAAGACTTTTTACTTTGAAAATATGAACATGGATTTAGGTACCGTTTACTGAGTATGTATTAAACCCTCACACCATACACAAAAATAAAGTCAAAATGGCTTAAAGACTTAAATGACACCATAAGACTCTTAGAAGAGAACAGAGCAAGACATTCTCTGACATAAATTGCACCACTCTTTTCTTAGATTTCCCAAGGCAATAGAAATAAAAGCAAAAATAAACAATGGGACCTAATCAACTTACAACCTTTTAGATAGCAGAGGAAACCAAAAACAAAACAAACAAAAGACAACCTGCGATGTGACCAACAAGGGCATAATTTCCAAAATATACAAACATCTCATACAACTCAACAACAAAAACAACCCAATCAAAAAATGGGCAGAAGATCTAAGTAGACAATTGTCCAAAGAAGACATACAGATGGCCAAGAGATACATGAAAAGATGCTCAATATCACTAATCGTTGGAGAAATGCAACTCAAAACTACAAACAAGTAGCACCTCACACCAGCAGAATGACCATAATTTAAAAAGTCTACAAATAATAAATGCTGGAGATGGTTTGGAGAAAGGGGAACGCTTCTGTATTGTTTGTGGGAATGTAAATTGGTACAGTCACTGTGGAAAATAGTGTGGAGGCTCCTTAAAAAAAAACTAAAACTAGAGCTTACCATATGATCTAGCAAACCCATTCCTAGGCATATATCTGAAGAACACTCCCAAAACACATGTGCACCCCAGTGTTTATACCAGCACTCTTTATAACAGCCAAGACATGGAAGCAACCTAAATGTCCATCCATGAAATGAATGGATAAAGAAGATTTAGTGTATATATATGCAGCGGAATACTAAACATAATGAAATAATGCCTTAGGCAACAACATGTATGGACCTAGAAACTATTATATTAAGTGAAGTCAGAGAAAGACATATCACATGGTATCACCTATATGTGGTATCTAAAAAAATGCTACAATTGAACTTACAAAACAGAAACAGATGCACAGATATAGAAAACAAACTTATGGTTGCCCAAGGGGAAAGGTAGGGAGAGGGATAAATTAATAGTTCGAGATTAGCAGATATACTACTGTATATACAGTAGATAAACAGTAAGATCCTATTATATAGCACAGTGTATATGTGTGTGTGTGTGTGTGTATATATATATATATATATATGTATGTGTGTGTATATATAAAACTGAGTCACTTTGTTGTATACGAGAAACTAATACAACATTCTAACTCAGCTTTAAAAGTTCTGCTTACTTACAATATCAGGTAATCATTTTACCATACATACAACTCATAATCATAAAAAAAAACAAAAAGCCTGAACAATAAAGCAGTTAAACTTTCCTAAAATCACAGTTTAGCTGTATAACATTTAATGGCATTGCACATTAAGTTACATGTAATGAAATTAAAATATCTGCTTCAATAAATTCCACCATACCATACAACTGATAACACATACCTGTGAAAAAATAAGAAACATAAAAACTACAAAAAAATGTTTTCTCTACATCCAAATGGGGCAAATATTTCTAACGTATACTTCATAAAATTTGATTTTCAAACAAGACTGCAGAGCTATTCTGTAACCACTTACTAAGTGACATATTTTAAATCACCCAGTTGTTAAATTATTATGCTTGAGTCATCTATTACCTACAAAGTTGTTTGGATACACAAGACCTTCCTCTAGCACAGTGACACAAAGCAGCGTGAAAAACCATGGGTGGAACATATTTACACAGCAGGGTAACCTTAAAGCCATTTACCTCAGTTGAAGTAGTGTGATAAGCCATGTTACCGTTATTTCTTGTGAAAGGGACAATATTGCTGTTTAACAAGCCATCCATTAATGAGAATGATGGTAGTTTTATGTGAAATGTATTCATCAAATTTAAAGGTAAAAAGGCATCTTTTCCAGAAGGAAATGTATGACATTGCAAATACACTCCTGTTTTGGAACTACAGACTTGTTATACATATGGATTCTAGATATTGATGTATATCCTCTCAATATAGCTTGAAAATGGTGAAATTCAGTGCTTAATGTTTTATAAATAAGACATTCCCCCTAGGGTTTAAAAACATCACACTACATCTTCCTTGTAATCTGTGTAATTATTAACAGGTTTAATGCTTGTTTTTAACATTCTTCCATTATTTTTCTTAGGACATTAAGGACATATTCTATCATGGTATGTTTCTTTAATCAAGCATTAAAATACACTCTGATACTCAGAATTTTTTCATTTTCTGTGTACACTACCATTAGAAAGACATTACTTTTAATGTGTTTGTTATACAGAAGCCATTCCAGGTTAAAGAATGCTAACAAGATTTTGATACTAAGATAAAGATACAAGTATCAGATTTTGCATTACAACAGAAAACAAG
Organism: Bos indicus x Bos taurus; assembly: GCF_003369695.1. Lineage (NCBI taxonomy): Eukaryota > Metazoa > Chordata > Mammalia > Artiodactyla > Bovidae > Bos > Bos indicus x Bos taurus. Next base: position 58,259,946 of record NC_040087.1, read on the forward strand.
ATCAGAACTTAAATAATCCCAACCTAAGCTATCTTATAAATATTTAGGAAACTATATGTCCTTAAGTTGCACCCACAAAAAAATCATTGAAAAAGCATCTCTGGAAATGAAATGGTATTTGTCATTTATTTCATAGCTAGTTGGGTTTCCCTGGTGGCTCAAACGGTAAAGAGTCTGCCCACAATTCAGGAGACCTGGATTTGATCACGGGGTCAGGAAGATCCCCTAGAGAAGGAACTGGCAGCCCACTCCAGTATTCTTGCCTGGGAAATACCACGGACAGAGGATCCTGGTGGGCTACCCTCCATGGGGTCACAAAGAGTCAGACATGACTGAGCCACTAACACTTTCCCTTCACAGCTAGTTTATTGCTGTGATTTGATATAATAATGGAGACAGTGACTTACTCTAGATTGTGCTAGGGTTTATTTTATGGATAAAATGAAGAGCAGAGAATGTATTTATTGGATGTTAATGATACTCAGTTTATATCTAAACTGACTGCCTAATTTTTAGTCAAATGAATTAGTCTTTTTACACCATCATAAGAAAGAGAGGTACAAAAAAAGTGAGAGAGTAAGAGAAGGAGAAAAAGAGGACTAAAGTTTTCATGAACTTCATGGAGTGGAGCTAAACCTAGAGAACATGTTGTTACAAACTGTTTCTCTCCCAATTTAACTCAAAGCAGTTTGTCAAGATTCGTATCTTTTATTGAAGGAAACTGAAACTTAGAACAGCAATGCCCATATTTATAGCAAGTGTAAATAATAAGCCCGACTAATATACATCAAAGGTAGTCAAATATTCTAACAATTTTTATTGTTCTGTAATTGATTTTTGTCTCCTGTATCCTCAAGCTTACATCTACAGGGGGAAACTTTTGCACAAAGAAAACAACTGAAATGGAGAGTGGAAAAGTATTCCCGAGTTTATTTCCTTTTCTGTATCCAACCCCTTGTTTCTCATCCTTTGTTTCCTTAGTCAATTAGGAAGGAACTACATGTGAAAGAGTTATCACTGATGGTAGAGCAGTCATCCATACCGAGATGGGCCAAGACATCAATACCTTTAATGACTTACCTCAAAGAGCACTTCTTAAATTAACGTCAAATAAGTCCTGGAGTTCCTTAACAATTTTTGGTAGACCATAGTCAAATTACATTAGTATAATTCCCTCAAACAAAATTTTGTAAAAATACAGGAAAAAAAATATATATATAGGCATTGTTTGTTTTACTTTAGTAGCTAAGCATGTCCAATTCTTTTACACCAGGTTATGGATTGTAGCCCACCAGATTCCTCTGTCCATGGGATTTCCCAAGCAGGAATACTGGAGTGGGTTTCCATTTTCTTCTAAAGGGGATCTTCCTGACTTAGGGATGGAACCCACAACTCCTGCATTGGCAGGTGGGTTGTTTACCACTGAGCCATCAGGAAAGCCCATATATAGCATACATTTTAATATTTAAACAGTATTGGAATTTCAAATACTGTTATACTAATTTTTTGTTGGATAATATTTATATAGTCTTTTAATTTCCATTTTGAAGCCAAATGGACATATTTTAAACATCATTTTATAGTTTCAATTAAAATATTCTTTTTTTTAATCTTCTATTCAGTTGAATAAACTTGTTTATTATTCTCAAACCATGACTACCTAAAATGAAAAGATTATTTTATTTTGTTATTAGCATTATTTTTGCTTTCTTTCATGTTTGGTCATTTCTTTTCCAGCTTACTTTATCTTAGAAATTCTCATTTAATACACTATGAACTTCAACTTCCAGTTCTGGATATGAACATATCCAGAAATGGATATGATATTCCTCATAAGCTCACAACCTTTATAGTCCAATCTCAAGAAAATTTCACATCATTTAGAGCTGGTTCTGTTGTTAATAGAATCTCAGAGAGAGTGTGATATGAATTCTCTAGGTAATATGATGTCAAGAATACTGATTTTTATACATCAAGAATACTTCTTTTTGAAGTTGCACACATTCTATAATGTGTAACACTAGCAAAGTAAAGCTCAAAATTCTCCAAGCCAAGCTTCAACAGTACATGAATCATGAACTTCCATATGTTCAAGCTGGATTTAGAAAAAGCAGAAGAACCAGAGTTCAAACTGCCAACATCTGTTGGATCATTGAAAAAGCTAAAGAGTTCCAGGAAAACATCTGCTTTACTGACTACACCAAAGCCTTTGTGTGGATCATAACAAACTGTGGAAAATTCTTCAAGAGATGGGAATACCAGACCACCTGACCTGCCACCTGAGAAATCTGTATGCAGGTCAAGAAGCAACAGTTAGAACCAGACATGGAACAAGAGACTGGTTCCAAATTCAGAAATAAGTATGTCAAAGCTGTAAACTGTCACTCTGCTTATTTAACTTATATGCAAAATGCCTCACGAGAAATGCCAGGCTGGATGAAGCACAAGCTAGAATCAAGATTGTCGGGAGATATATCAATAACATCAGATACACAGATGACACCACCCTTATGGCAGAAAGCGAAGAAGAACTTGATGAAAGTGACAGGAGAGTGAAAAAGTTGGCTTAAAACTCAGCATTCAGAAAATGAAGATCATGGCATTTGGTCCCACCACTTCATGACAAGCAGATGAGGTAACAATGGAAACAGTGAGAGATTTTATTTTGAGGAGCTCCAAAATCACTGCAGATGGTGACTGCAGCCTTGAAATTAAAAGTCACTTGCTCCTTGGAAGAAACACTATGACCAACCTAGACAGCATATTGAAAAGCAGAGGTATTACTTTGCCAACAAAGGTCCATCTAGGCAAAGCTCTGGTTTTTCCAGTAGTCATGTATGGATGTGAGAGTTAGACCATAAAGAAGGCTGAATGCTGAGAAATTGATGCTTTTGAACTGTGGAACTGTGGTATTGGAAAAGACTCTTGAGAGTCTCTTGGACTGCAAGGAGATCAATCCAGTTGATCCTAAAGGAAATCAGTCCTGAATATGCTTTGGAAGGACTGATTCTGAAGCTGAAGCTCCAATACTTTGGCCGCCTGATGTGAAGAACTGACTGTTGGAAAAGACCCTGATGCTGGAGAAGATTGAAGGCAGGAGGCAAAGGGGACAGCAGAGGATGAGATGGTTGAATGGCATCAACGACTTCATGGACATGAGTTTGAGCAAACTCCTGGAGTTGGTGATGGGTAGGGAAGCCTGGCGTGCTGCAGCATATGGGGTTGCAAAGAGTCAGACATGACTGAGTGACTGAACTGCCTGACATTCTATAATTATGTGCAAAATGTTTATTATATGTAATATTTGAGTAGTGTCATTGCATCTTTTGAGATGCAGGACAACATGGGTGATCAGATAATTGCTCACAAGAGGAAAAGGTTTGGCATGGAAGCTGGGTAGACAACAGTCACAACTATAGGCACATTCCTGACCAGAGCTATTGAGGAAGCACCTATCAATTCATCTTTTAGTATTTGCATAAATGTCATTACATTTCTGCTTTAGCATAAAGCACATACAAACATTACTATTGTACTTTACAAATTATCAGCATCCTGTCCACTAACTCAGTTAATTGCCACCAGGTATCAATGTTTGGTTAACTTTAAAATGCTTATTACATTCAGAATTATTTACTATTTAAGGCAATACCTAAGAGTAAGTGATTTTTTCCCATAACTAGACATATAAATATTTGAAATAATAGATCTTGATCAAGTCATTTAACATTTTCCACCATTGTATTGAAGTTGGAAAGTGGGTGTTCATGACTTGGAAGCAAAACTGATACTTCTTTCAACTTGTTTTTTAAAATACATAACCTTGTAATATAAAATATTGTCATTCTTAAAGATTTAGTATGCTCATTGAATAATCTAATGGTTTGTGTAGACTATATAAGCATAATACAAAATCAGTTGGTTTTTCATTCAATATTCATTTCAGTTAGTTAAAGCTTTGTGTATGGCGGCAGGGCTCAGTTATGTCTGACTTTGCAGTCCCATGGACTGTAGACCGCCAGGCTTCTCTGTCCATGGAATTTTCCAGGCAAGAATATTGGAGCAGGTTTCCATTTCCTACTCCAGGGGATCTTCCCGAACCATGTATCAAACCCACATCAGCAAGAGGATTCTTTACCACTAGGTCACCTGCGAAGCTCAATTAAAGCTTTACTTGGTTCCTAGTTGTTTAAAAAGTTAGTTACATAGTTTGTGCATGCACTTCTTATGAACCATTAGTTATTGGGAGAAAATATTTAAAACTAAAACTTTGATATAGATATTCATGTGTAGCAAACACCATTGAAAAGGAACCAACTACTGCTTTCTGGAAAATGATGTATAAATTTCACACAAAAAATGTTACCATATAAAAACATGTTATATGATTCCATTTAGATAAAGCTCCCCCCAAAAATGAGGGGCTTTCTAGGTGGTACAAGTGGTAAAGAATCCGCCTGCCAATGCAGGAGACACAGGTGTGATCCTGGGTCGGGAAGATCCCCTGGAGGAGGAAACGGTAACCCACTCCAGTATTCTTGGCTTGAAAATTTCATGGACAGACAGGCATGGTAGGCTATAGTCCATGAGATCACAAAGAGTTAGACATGACTGAACATGCATGCCCTCAAAAACAAATGAAAGTAATATATGGTACTGGAAGTTATGCTAATGGCTGATGCCTGGAATGCAGCATGAAAGTGCTTTTAGAGACTTGGTGTTCTGTTTCCTGAAGAATGTGGTAGTTATACAGGTGTAAGACATCAATGCCATGCATTTGTGCATGTTAAAGTTAATTAAATTATTGGAATCAGAGTGCTTGTTTTAAAAAATCTTACCCAAAATGAGGTATAATGAATTTTTGAACTTCTTTCTAAAAGATATAAAAATACATTGTCTTCTTACATTAAACACTTGATCAAAATAAAACATGGATTTTACCACATGGGATATATTAGACATAATAGAAACATAAGTGCTTCCTCCAATTACTATTATTAAAATGATATTTATGCTTTTTTAGCGCCATCTGCTCGCGGCGCCGCCTCCTGCTCCTCCCGCCGCCGCCCTGAGTCACTGCCTGCGCAGCTCCGGCCGCTCGGCTCCCCGCGCTCGCCACCGATATTTGGCATTTGTACAACATGGCAGACATCGACAACTTGCCTAGGGTAGTTAAAAGACGAGTGAATGCTCTCAAAAACCTTCAAGTTAAATGTGCACAGATAGAAGCCAAATTCTATGAGGAAGTTCATGATCTTGAAAGAAAGTATGCTGTTCTTTATCAGCCTCTGTTTGATAAGCAATTTGAGATCATTAATGCCATTTATGAACCTACAGAAGAAGAGTGTGAATGGAAACCAGATGAGGAAGATGAAATTTCGGAGGAGCTAAAAGAAAAGGCCAAGATTGAAGATGAGAAAAAGGATGAAGAAAAAGAAGATCCCAAGGGAATTCCTGAGTTTTGGTTGACCGTTTTTAAGAATGTTGACTTGCTCAGTGATATGGTTCAGGAACATGATGAGCCTATTCTGAAGCACTTGAAAGATATTGAAGTGAAGTTCTCAGATGCTGGTCAGCCTATGAGTTTTGTCTTAGAATTGCACTTTGAACCCAATGAATATTTCACAAATGAAGTGTTGACAAAGACATATAGGATGAGGTCAGAACCAGATGATTCTGATCCCTTTTCTTTTGATGGACCAGAAATTATGGGTTGTACAGGGTGCCAGATAGATTGGAAAAAAGGCAAGAATGTCACTTTGAAAACGATTAAGAAGAAGCAGAAACACAAGGGACGTGGGACAGTTTGTACTGTGACCAAAACAGTTTCTAATGACTCTTTCTTTAATTTTTTTTGCCCCTCCTGAAGTTCCTGAGAGTGGAGATCTGGATGATGATTCTGAAGCTATCCTCGCTGCAGACTTTGAAATTGGTCACTTTTTACGTGAGCGTATAATCCCAAGATCAGTGTTATACTTTACTGGAGAAGCTATTGAAGACGACGATGATGACTATGATGAAGAAGGGGAAGAAGCGGATGAGGAAGGGGAAGAAGAAGGAGATGAGGAAAATGATCCAGATTATGACCCAAAGAAGGATCAAAACCCAGCAGAGTGCAAGCAGCAGTGAAGCAGGATGTATGAGGCCTGAGGATAACCTGCATTGATCTACCTTCTGCTTCCATGGAAAGGATGAATTTACATCATTTGACAAGCCTATTTCAAGTTTTCTGTTGTTTGTTTTGTTTTTGCATCCTAAAAATAAAAATGTCATATAATTTAAAAAAATGATATTTAAGAAGTATTAAGAAATTTTGTTCAAAATTTTAAGATAAAGGGATATTAAACATTTATTAGCATTACATAATAAAACAAAAATACACTAAACTGTTAAGTTACTACATTAAGATTTTTTTTCATACCCTATGCTTCTTTGTATCTTTAAATTTTCTGAAATTAACATTATAACCTAAAACCATGTCATAAAAATGTTCATTTCCATTTACCTATTGATTCTAAAACTAGATTTTATTCTGTGTAAAATAATCTGCTGCTGCTGCTGCTAAGTCGCTTCAGTCGTGTCCGACTCTGTGGGACCCCATAGACGGCAGCCCATCAGGCTCCCCTGTCCCTGGGATTCTCCAGGCAAGAACACTGGAGTGGGTTGCCATTTCCTTCTCCAGTGCATGAAAGGGAAAAGTGAAAATGAAGTCACTCAGTCGTGTCTGACTCTTAGCGACCCCATGGACTGCAGCCTACCAGGCTCCTCCATCCATGGGATTTTCCAGGCAAGAGCACTGGAGTGGGGTGCCATTGCCTTCTCCGGTAAAATAATCTAACAGGAAAAATATATATATTTTTACTACTGTATTTATAATAAGGGAATTTGTATGACTGAAGAATATATGATATGCATCTAAAATATACAGTTATTCTCTTCAGCAAGTGAGGCTGGGAAAGTTGGACAGGCACATGTAAATCAATGAAGTTAGAACATATCTTTACACCATGTACAAAAAAAAAAAAATTCAAAATGGCTTAAAGAGTTAAACATAAGACATGACCATAAAACTCCCAGAAGAGATCATAGGCAAACCATTCTCTGACAAAAACATATCAATGTTTTCTTAGGACAGTGTCCCAAAGCAATAGAAAGAAGAACAAAAATAAACAAATGATACCTAATCAAAATTACAACCTTTTACACAGCAAAGGAAACCATAAATAAAATGAAAAGACAACCCACAGAGTGGCAGAATATATTTGCAAACAATGCAACTCACAGGGCTTAATTTCCAAAATATATAAATAGCTCACATAACTCAACAACAAAAAGCAACCCAATCAAAAAATGGGCAGAAGATCTAAATGGTCTTATCTCCAAATAAAACATACAGATGGCCAATAGGCACATGAAAAGATGTTCAACATCACTAATTACTAAAGAAATGCAAATCAAAATTGCAATGAAGTGCCACCTCACACTAATCAGAATGACTATCATTAAAAAGTATACAAATAACATTCTGGAAAGGATATGGAGAAAAGGAACTCTCTCCTACACTGTTGGTGGGAATGTAAGTTGCTACAGCCACTATGGAAAAGAGTATGGAGGTTCCTCAGAAAACTAGAGTTACTATATGAGCTAGAAATCACACTCATAGGCACAGATCTGGACAAAACTATAATTCAAAAAGATACTTGCATCTCAATGTTTATAGAATCACTATTCACAGTAGCCAAGACATGGAAACAACTTAAATGTACATTGACAGATAAATGGATAAAGAAGATGTGGTGTGTATATATATACACAATGGGATACTACTCAGCTATAAATTCGATTATCATACTAAGTGAAGTAAATCAGAAAGAAAAATATAATATGACATCACTTATATGTGGAATCTAAAATATGACACAAGTAAACTTATGTATAAAACAAAAAGCCTCACAGAAAACAGACTTGTGGTTTCCAAGATGGAGCAGGGCTGTGAGAAGGGTTGGAATAATAGATCGGGGTTAGTAGATGCAAACTATTGCATATAGAATGGATGGACAACAAGGTCTTATTGTATAGCACAGAGAACTATATTCAATATTCTGAGATAAACCACAATGGAAAAGAATGTAAAAAAGAATATAGAATATATATAAATGTATACATATAAAACTGAAAATCTGCTGTACATCAGAAGTTGACAGAACATTGCAAATCAGCTACACTTCAATTAAAAAGCAAAATATACCATTATGGTGATTATCATGTTATTTTTAAAAAGATTTATAATAGTATAATAACAGTATCATAAGCTGAAGTGATCTCAGAGATTGTAATTCTTTCAACATACTTTTTTAGTACTATGTACCCTGAAATAGTCTTATTAAATGAATATTTTAAATGTGCAGTATTTAAAAATTAAGAACCATTCATCAAATCTCAATTAGCTCTCAGATGCTGATGGTCTACAATAGCTGATGTCAAAATAATGTATTCATTATTTCATAACAAAGGCCTATAATCAAAGCTTTGTTTGCAGGGTAAGTGTGTGGAGGAAAAGTAAAGACATTCCAAAGTCTCAAGCTGGAAAAAAGTAAGGATTAAAGGGTCCTGTGTATCTTAATGCAGTTGCTCCAAGCCACTTGTAGTTATATTTTTTGGTAGGTAATAGATTCCTGAATTTTATCTCTATCATAAAGAAGTGGAGCCTGAGAAAGTTACTTCTTGTGCTTAACTGGCTAACGGTGCCCTTCAACTGGGTTTCTCTTGACTCCCTAATAGACTTGAGATCAATCCTAATTGTTTCCCATCTCCTCTTTGGTATACGTAGAGTCAGGCAGTTGCCAGTTGGGCAGCTTTGGTCTGGAATCTTGGTATACTAGCTGCTCTTTCTGCATCACTCACCATATGGGAAATATTTTTAATAAGTAAAATCTCACACTTGAATAAAGTGAAGGAAGGAGAAAACTCAATACCTACATGTTTGTAACAGCTCACAGAAAAGTTGGGGTGGTCCAGAGAAGCAGCATGTATTAGTTATGCAAATATATATTTTTTCTATTGAATGATGAAATTGTCTGGGTTGGCTATTTGCTTAGATGACAGAGCACAGAGGCCACAGATGAACACATGTAATCTTCATCCTTTTGCCTTTCAAATCTTTTTGAATCGAGTTTGGTTTTGGCAATAGCATTTGAGAAACACTAATCTTAAAACAGTGAATCTCAACTCTGATTTCATTTTTTAAAATAAAGAAGCAAAGACATACCTCAGAGCAATGAAATAACTGTCTAAGGTTAAAGCCAGGAGGTTGTTATGAATGTTAAAACCTAAGAAGCTGTGCTAGGGCAGTGGTTTTTAATGTGTGACCAGTGGAGTAGCAGCATACTTGTCACTTAGGAACTTGTAGGAAATATTAAAACAAAAAACAAACCAAAAATATGGGGTCCACTTATTCCATCAGAAACCCTGGAGGTGGTACCCAGTAACTTGTGTGACAGCAAGCTCTGGAGCTAAGTCTGATCCATGGCGAAGTTTGAGAAGAACTACATGTGTAGACTAGAATGTAAAGGAGTGACTCAATGTAGTTGATGTGTATACTGGATTTAAATTTACTGCAGCAGTAAGTAACAGTGACTAGGAAATTAAGTTCATTGCAAAAATTTTGCCTAGGAAAATTACCTAGATATAAACATAACTAACTAGGAAGAGGTCCTTATCACATATTCTTCCTTATAGGATACTCCTCAATTTACGAAGGTAAACAACACTGCTATGAGTAGGCGAGTATGGAAAAAAAGAGAAACTACATTATTTTACACTTATGCAATGTTTTCCTATTAAGTTTTTCTACAATGACTGTTTTAGTTTTATCCTCAAGTTCACCAATAATGTGATACAGAAATTTCATATACACTTTTTATGGACAAGTAAGGATGCTGAGGATTATTGTAAAATTACTTGTTTAAAATCCCCTGGCTAATAATAAACAGAACCCAAACCTTTGACTTTGGATTCTATATTCTAACCTATGTATATTAGGAAAAAGATGGGAAAAAATGCAGTCTTTGACAGCGTAACTATTCATGAAGTTTATCCTGTGCTTGTATTTGTGGGTGCCCTTAGATTTACCAATCCCACCCCCATGACAGAAAAGGAAACTGAGCTTGTACATGTTCTGAGTTATAATTAAAACAATCAAGTCCAAGGTCTCTAAAAAGATTCTGAATAGATTGCAGATTGCTAAAATGCAGAATATAATCAAGCAAATCCAAAGTGGATTTAAAGACAAAAACTTCTCCTGCCTTAATTATATGTACTAGTTTAATAGAGAGCCTGTAATAAAGAGGGATCATTTTGTTTTTTTAGCAGAAACTCATCATCTTGCCATTTGTCATAACAAATATTTATCTTAAAATCTGCATGTGAACGACCTTAAAACTTTTCTCTCTGTTAACTATTTGCATCTGAACTTCCCTTCAACAATGGAAAAGGTTATTCAAAGGTCTTTGACTTCTCTCATCTTCATTTAGGTCTGTGCATGAGAGCAAATGATAGAGCCTGCTGCTTCAATTACTACCACGCCACACCCATCAAAAATAAATTCAGTTTGTTCTCTGTATCTGTGTCTCCATTGCTGCCCTGCAAATAGATTCATCAGTTCCATCTTTCTAGATTCCACATATATGAATTAATATGTATTTGTTTTTCACTTTCTGACTGACTTCACTCTGTGAGGGGATATATGTATACCCAGGGCTGATCCATGTTGATGTATGGCAGAAACCAACACAATATTATAATTATCCTTTAATTAAAAATAAATAAATAAAGGAAAATGACATTGAAACATGTATAATATCATATAAGAAATGAATCGCCAGTCCAGGTTCGATGCAGGATACCGGATGCTTGGGGCTGGTGCACTGGGATGACCCAGAGGGATGGTATGGGGAGGGAGATGGGAGGGGGGTTCAGGATTGGGAACACATGTACACCCGTGGCGGATTCATGTTGATGTATGAAAAAACCAATACAATATTGTAAAGTAATTAGCCTCTAATTAAAATAAATAAATTAAAATAAATAAATAAATAAAGGAAAAATCCACTTTGTTTCAACTGTATAGGAATAGAAATGTGTGAGCCTGGTTATAAAATAAACTGAAGCATAGATCATACATTACTCATTGTTCTATCATATAATCTTGCATATACTGTTTGATTTTTTTATATTGGTTTCAGTGCCCACATCGATGTATACAGCATTCTAATGACAGAAAAGTTCAATAGAACTGGGTATCTATTATATACCACACATTGTGCTAGTTCCTGGGAAGTTAGGGGTGAATAACAAACATATTGCTCTACTTTGGAAAGATGATGAACAAATAATTTTGAATGCAATAAATGTTATGAATGTGGAAAGATAAAGAACTGTAGATATAACCTAGATAAGAAGACATAGTAAGTCTTCCGAGAGCAAGATGCATGGCAGCTAAGCCCTAAAAATGATTTTGTTAAATAAGGAAATTTGGTTGTTATGGAGGAGCATTTTCATTCAAAGACAGAAGTGTGTTCAAAAGCACATACAGAACATGGCTCAACTCAGAGCAGAAAGAAGAAAAGTAGGGATGAGAGTATGGGGGGGGGGGGGTGCGGAGAGTGTGTTAGGAAACAGAAAGAAATGGGGAGGTTTTGCAGGATAGGGATAAAAACAAGAAATATCAAAGCTTGAGAAGGAAGATAATTAGCCTTGGGGGAAGAGGGAAATGAAGAGACAAAGATGGGAGCGTTAGGTCTAAGAAAATCTGGAAACTATGACAATGTGATGCATGTAGCCTGATGACTACCTACTATGTGAGGAAGGAAGAACTGTCTGTGTGTTTCCCTTTTTACATTACATATTAGTAATATAAAGTAATCTGTAAATGCATCTTGGAACTTTATACTTGAGCTAGGAGGAACACCTTTGTATTTTTTCCATTTGCTTCTACTTTTTTCTCTCCTTTCAGCCTACATATTAATACGATGTTGCTCTTTTTCTACTCTTTGTAAGGCTAGGACTAGTCTTGATGGGCAGTTGTTTTCAATTGGCTATTTTTTCTACTTGTGAATGTTTTGTTATACAAATCATAATTTTGATAGAATTGAAAATGACTTTCTTGAAGTCAGTTTATACTATATATTTTGGAATTATTTCCATTGTATTTGGAAATCTCTTTTGATCTGAATGACACAAATAAGATATTAAAGGGATACATGGGACATTCTCACTAAATGCCACCTGTACAGCTAAGAACTGCCATGTTGTCTGGCATTAATTTATAGGGCTTGAAGAATTGATGCTTTTGAACTGTGGTGTTGGAGAAGACTCTTGAGAGTCCCTTGGACTGCAAGGAGTTCCAACCAGTCCATTCTGAAGGAGATCAGCCCTGGGATTTCTTTGGAGGGAATGATGCTGAAACTGAAACTCCAGTACTTTGGCCACCTTAGGTAAAGAGTTGACTCATTGGAAAAGACTGTGATGCTGGGAGGGATTGGGGGCAGGAGGAGAAGAGGACGACAGAGGATGGGATGGCTGGATGGCATCACTAACTCAATGGACGTGAGTGTGAGTGAACTCCGGGAGTTGGTGATGGACAGGGAGGCCTGGCGTGCTGCAATTCATGGGGTTGCAAAGAGTCAGACACGACTGAGCGACTGAACTGAACTGAACTGAACTGAAGCCAAAGAAACTCAAGCCTTAATTCTAGCCATATAAACCTAGGCAAGTTACTTAAAATTCTAAAGACTCAGTGACTATCTAAAAAATAAAGAAGACAATAATTGCTTTAAAATAACATATACAAGGTATATATCTTATAATGTTCAATAAATGTTAAATATTTCTATACAAGGTATTTTGAAAGAGGATTTTGTCATTGTTGTTCTTTGTTCAATACTGTTTGTTGAGAAAATACTACATTTAGGTTGGACTGTGAAGAAGGCTGAGCGCCGAAGAATTGATGCTTTTGAACTGTGGTGTTGGAAAAGACTCTTGAGAGTCCCTTGGACTGCAAGGAGTTCCAACCAGTCCATTCTGAAGATCAGCCCTGGGATTTCTTTGGAAGGAATGATGCTAAAGCTGAAACTCCAGTACTTTGGCCACCTCATGTGAAGAGTTGACTCATTGGAAAAGACTCTGACGCTGGGAGGGATTGGGGGCAGGAGGAGAAGGGGACGACAGAGGATGACATGGCTGGATGGCATCACTGACTCAATGGACGTCAGTCTGAGTGAACTCCGGGAGTTGGTGATGGACAGGGAGGCCTGGCGTGCTGCGATTCATGGGGTGGCAAAGAGTCGGACACGACTGAGCGACTGATCTGATCTGATCTGATCAAATCATTAATGATGTTAATTGCTATTATTACTATTAATTAATAAAGAAGGATTGCCAGATTTAAGGTCAGAATTCGTGGCAAACTGGGCTTCCCTGGTAGCTCAGTTGGTAAGGATTCTACCTGCAATGCAGGAGACCCAAGTTCTATCCCTGGGTGGGGAAGATCCCCTGGAGAAGGAAATGGCAACCCACTCCAGTATTCTTGCCTGGAAAATCCCATGGACAGAGTAGCCTGGCAGGCTACAGTTCATGGGGTTGCAAAGAATCGGGCACGACTTATCAACTAAACCCCTAGCACAACAGTAAACATCTGGGTTATTCTGTAGACACTGTCACCTATGATTGAATTTAATGACTTGCAGTGTATGTACATTATATTCAGATCAGATCAGATCAGTCGCTCAGTCGTGTCCGACTCTTTGCGACCCCATGAATCGCAGCACGCCAGGCCTCCCTGTTCATCACCAACTCCCGGAGTTCACTCAGACTCACGTCCATCGAGTCAGTGATGCCATCCAGCCATGTCATCCTCTGTCGTCCCCTTCTCCTCCTGCCCCCAATCCCTCCCAGCATCAGAGTCTTTTCCAATGAGTCAGCTCTTTGCATGAGGTGGCCAATGTTAGGTCCACAATTTGTGCTTGTTATGCTATCTTCTCTAAATCTGGAACCATTTATCACTGTGAGCCATGGAGAAGTAACAAAAACCTCTATGGGTTTGAGGCCCTATTCCAAGCTCACTCATCTAATGCTTATTGGAAATGAGTTTTACACCAATGCCTGTTTGGTGCCCCACAGTCCATCTCTTTACATTTCACAGCACCATAAATCAAACAAAGAGTTCCCACAATGCATTTCAATTCAACAGAAGGTTCAACTACAAGAACTTCCTACCAGGAACTTGAGAGGTACCCTTCCGGGAAAAATGAGATGCTAAATTACTTTGCCAACAGTCAAATAATATAGTCTCTGTTGTCCAAATCCTCAAGGTCCTTGTGATTAATTTCTAGCCCATCATTAAAAAAAAAAAAGAATTTATTTACATGACTAAGTCCGATCTCCTTTTTTCCCTGGGAAATTATATATAATAAACATCTATAAATAAAAAAGTAGTGTGCTATGGTTATTTCACCACTGCCTTCTGTGGGAATTGGACTCAGATGTCTAGGTTTTGGGGAGCATATTTCATAGGATACTCAAGAATATTGAAATGTTAATTTACAACATCCTAAGTCAACACTTGACAGTGGTAGAGGAAGAATCAATGACATATTAGATCCCACTGGCTCTGACTGGATTACCTGTAACACTGGAAACCCAATGTTGAAGATGTTAAATATTCCAGATGGTTCTCAGACATCACTAATAAGTTACAAAGTCATTTTATATGCCGAGCCAATCTAAAACATTCCTGATACACTGTACATAAATGAAAAAAGAGCTTCCATTTCACGGTTATCTCTCTGGAAACTGTCAAAATAATAAAATGTAACTGCCTCATCAAAATTGTTCTGTGACCTATTTGCTTTGGACAATAAAAAATATAAAATTTATTATGTATGTTTTATATTCTTGGAGAAGGAAATGGCAACCCACTCCAATATTCTTGCCTGGAGAATCCCAGGGACAGAGGAGCCTGGTGGGCTGCCATCTATGGGGGCGCACAGAGTCGGACATGACTGAAGCAACTTAGTAGCAGCAGCAGCATTTTATATTCTAATTTTTAGACACAGTTCCAACATCAGAATAGGAGGATGAAGTTCACATTGGAAAATCTATAAAGAATCTTATACACTTTCCTTCTCATTTGGGACTGTGTCTACATAATGCATGGTAGAAGCAGGTGTTTGCAAGATATAAGTTCACATACACACAAATTTATATAGGTACTAAATAATTAAAAGGTTTCATTTGGTATGCAGTACATAGCACAGATGAGTTTGCAACATTAAAGTCTTTGGGGCTGTGGAATTGTATCCTGATATTCAGATTGGTGATGGATTTTTTAGTCTGGGAACAGGGAAAAGTCAACTAAACTGATGATTTTGAGATTGTACATCCCCCCTATTTCCCATCTGCTCAAGTGAAAATCATAATATTGCACTGCAGTATTAAATCCGTCAGTTCATTTGCATTCACTTCTCCCTTGGGGACTATTGTCCTCTGTCTTTTTATGTTAGAACACATGATTAATTTATTCATCCACAGTTACACTGGAAACAAAGCTTATATTTAAGAGGTAACAGTTGTTTTAAACAGAGGTGAAAAGACAACTCTAGACTAGTGGTCCCCAATCCTTTTGGCACCAGGGACCAGTTTCATGAAAGGGTCTCCTTCACTGATGGTTCTGGCAGGGATGGAGGGGATGGTGCAGGAGGTAATGTGAGTGATGGAGAGTGATGGGGGGTAGCTGAAGAAGACTTGCTTACTCCCGCTGTTTACCTTCTGTTGTATGGCCTGGTTCCTAAGAGGCCACGGACCGGTACTGGTCCATGGCCTGGGGATTGGGGGACCTCTGCCCTACATGATATTTTCAGACTGAAATTTAGTTGACAGAAAGAACTTTATGGTATTACAGTCATTGCATATTATAAAATACAGCACAATTTGATGTACATATTTGTGTGTATATTTTTATAAAGATGATGCAATCATATTTATACATTTAAGGCAAATAAAATATGTATGTACATAGGGATAATTTAGTTTTTCTAAAACTTTAGTACTTTGCCCACATTTCCCATAAATTGTTATTAATTTGAAGATTCTAGCCCCTATATTATTACCTAATTGTCAAAATCTCTTTCAAGATATACAGTTTACAAATGAAAATAGATCAGCATATAAAAGCTAAATGACTTTATAATATAAATATTTAGGAAAGTAAATATGAAATACATGAACTTTTGCTATGGTACATATACACAATGGAGTATTACTCAGCCATTAAAAAGAATACATTTTAATCAGTTCTAATGAGGTGGATGAAACTGGAGCCTATTATACAGAGTGAAGTAAGCCAGAAGGAAAAACACCAATACAGTATACTAATGCATATATATGGAATTTAGAAAGATGGTAACAATAACCCTGTGTACGAGACAGCAAAAGAGACACTGATGTATAGAACAGTCTTATGGACTCTGTGGGAGAGGGAGAGGGTGGGAAGATTTGGGAGAATGGCATTGAAACATGTAAAATAGCATGTATGAAACGAGTTGCCAGTCCAGGTTCGATGCACAATACTGGATGCTTGGGGCTAGTGCACTGGGATGACCCAGAGGGATGGTATGGGGAGGGAGGAGGGAGGAAGGTTCAGGATGGGGAACACATGTATACCTGTGGTGGATTCATTTTGATATTTGGCAAAACTAATACAATTATGTAAAGTTTAAAAATAAAATAAAATTTAAAAAAATAAAAAATAAAAATCAAATGAACTTATCTACTAAACAAAAATGGGTTACAACTGTAGAAGATAAACTTATGGTTTGGGGAGGAGGTGAAGGGGTGGAGAGGGATAAATTGCAAGATTGGAATTGATACATACACCCTACTGTATATAAAATAGAACTGATAAGAACCTATTCTACCACAGGAGACTCTTCAATACTCTGTAGTGACCTAAGTGGGAAAAGAATCTAAAAAGTGTGGATATATGTATATGTATAATTGATTCACATTTCTGTACATCTGAAACAAAACATTGTAGATGAACTATACCATAATACAAATTAAAAAATTAAATCATATTTGAACTTAATGAATGACAAAATCAGCCTAAGACTAGTGTCTTCATATAGTTCTGAGTATTTTACAACGTTTATGGGACTTAAAGTTAACAGGTTATGTTAATGACATTTATCATTCTTCATTCCTTATGTATACATGCATGCTTATCAGGTCAGTTCAGTCACTCAGTCATGTCCAACTTTTCGTGACCCCATGGACTGCAGCACGCCAGGCCTCCTTGTCCATCACCAACTCCCAGAGTTTATTCAAACTCATGTCCATTGAGTCGGTGATGCCATCCAACCATCTCATCCTCTGTTGTGCCCTTCTCCTCCTGCCTTCAATCTTTCCCAGCATCAGGGCCCTTTCCAATGAGTCAGTTCTTCAAATCAGGTGGCCAGAGTATTGGAGTTTCAGTTTCAGCATCAGTCCTTTCGATGAATATTCAGGACTAATTTCCTTTAGGATGGACTGGTTGGAACTCCTTGCAGTCCAAGGAACTCTCAAGAGTCTTCTCCAACACCACAGTTCAAAAGCATCAATTTTTCAGTGCTCAGCTTTCTTCACAGTCCAACTCTCACATCCATACATAACTACTGGAAAAACCATAGCTTTCACTAGACAGACCTTTGTTGGCAAAGTAATGTCTCTGCTTTTTAATATGATGTTTATGTTGGTCATAACTTTTCTTCCAAGGAACAAGTATCTTTTAATTTCATGGCTGTAGTCACCATCTACAGTGATTTTGGAGGCCCGCCAAAATAAAGTTTGTCACTGTTTCCATTGTTTCCCCATCTATTTGCCATGATGTGATGGGACTGGATGCCATGATCTTAGTCTTCTGAATGTTGAGCTTTAAGCCAACTTTTTCACTCTCTGCTTTCACTTTCATCAAAAGGCTCTTTAGTTCTTCTTCACTTTCTGCCATAAGGGTGGTGTCATCTGCATATCTGATGTTATTGATATTCCTCCCAGCAATCTTGATTCCAGCTTTGCTTCATCCAGCCCAGTGTTTCTCATGATGTACTCTGCATATAAGTTAAATAAGCAGGGTGACAATATACAGCCTTGACATACTCCTTTCCCTATTTGAAACCAGTCTGTTGGTCTATGTTCAGTTCTAACTGTTGCTTCCTGATCTGAATACAGATTTCTCAAGAAGCAGGTCAGGTGATCTGGTATTCCCATCTCTTCAAGAATTTTCCAGAGTTTGTTGTGGTCCACATAGTCAAAGACTTTGGCATAGTCAATAAAGCAAAAGTAGATGTTTTTCTGGAACTCTCTTGCTTTTTCGATGATCCAACAGATGTTGGCAACTTGATCTCTGGTCCCTCTCTGCCTTTTCTAAATCCAGCTTGAACATCTGGAAGTTCACGGTTCATGTACTGTTGAAGCCTGGCTTGGAGAATTTTGAGCATTGCTTTACCAGCATGTGAGATGAGTGCAATACATCCTTATACATACTTATATATTTATATTGTGTGTATATATATATATATATATATATATATATGCATGCCTACAATGCAGGAGACCTGGGTTCAATCCCTGAGTTGGGAATATCCCCTGGAGAAGGGAAAAACTACCACTCCAATGTTCTTGTATGGAGAATCCCACGGGCAGAGGAACCTGGTGGGCTACAGTCTCTGGTGTCGCAAAGAGTCAGACACAACTGAATAACTAACATTTTCATATAGGCACAGTATATAACATGTACATATTTCATAGTTATTTTCTTACTGTCCCTCAAATAAGCATAGAACTATAGTAATCACATATGAAGAACAACCAGATAACTCCAAAATGAGTATTCTTAATTATCACTTTTATCTAATTTGCTGTTCCTTGCTATATTTTCTATTCTCTTTCATATAATACAGATCCTGGGAATATTGAGTTATTTCAAGAGATACTTCTAGCATGCCTTTATGAACTATTGACATTTATCTCTAATAAAGTCTACCATTTTTTTGCTTTCTAGGTAAAATTTTAAGTTATGGTGACTCAACATTCCTCTACCAGTTCAAATAACACCCTGAACAGCCAGATCTATTGGCCTCTTTCTGTTAGTGTGGTTTACATTCTGAATTCCATGGTTTTACTGGCAGAGTTTGCATAGGAATGTTGGGTTGTGTCATGTAGTAAAGTATTTTGATTTCCTTCAGAGCTATCATTCCTCTGGACAACTACTCACTGCTACTTATCTCTGCTTGCAGTCTTTACACACAGGTATGACGATTAAATATATTTGTTACTGATTATCACCCCCTGCATATCAATTCATTTATTAAAAAAAAATAGTTTCTAAATAATCAGAATGTAAGTGATGTGAGAGGAGCAAACATTGTTTGCGTGCCTTTAAATGCCAATAAGAAATTGTACAGGTGTTTGGGTAGTTCAAGGGCAAGGCATCAGAGGCTTTTCCTTAAATCAGGCTTGTTTGTCCCTTTGAATGAGCTTCCTTTTGTATTCATTCCTTTTTTGGGTTTTGTGTCTGAAGATATGATGAATATTTGTTTCCTCACTGAAGTTTTACAGAATTGAAGGGGATTCTCATAATTTAGAATTACAAAAGCAAAAATAATTTTGGGGGAGAATTCTGAAATCCTAGAAAAGTTACTGAAGGGATAAATTTCTCCCAAATGCGACTTTTTGCTTTCCCAGTTTAACCAACACTTAGCCATGCTATAATTTTTCAAATTTTCTGCAAAACTAGTTTTTTTTTTTTTTTTGCCTGTTTTAGTTTATTTCCACTGTTGTTTTAAGCCTGGTGCTGCTTATTTGATGTATGTAAGAGCCATAGCTGATTACAGATTTAAATGGGACAGAAAACATCATGAAAGAATTAGAAACTTTTAATCAGGAAGGGCCAATGTATGCTCTTATTCCAATGCTACATTTGACAGTGGTATGCTGGTTTTGTAGCTCAGGGAATTTGTCTTATTCGAAGGGTCTCTGTTGTTAGACATTTTAGTAGAGAAGGCACATACTTCCTTACTTATTCATTCATATGGAGATATAATTATATAATATAGATTCAATATGCTCAAAAAATACATGTTTTTGTTTTTCTTTTTAGTAGAGAAAACAAAAAATCAATTTCTGTGCCTCATGTTTCTTTTCCTCATTCATGGTAACACTGGGTATAGTCTTACTGTTAAGGATGACTTGGATCAAACTAGTCTTCCTGAACACACTTGACATTGCTTATTGATTCCCTCCTTTAGAGAAGACAAGATTTTGTAACATTTTATCCATTCATGTAATCAATATGTATATTACCTCTATTTTGCTCCAGGCACACTGCTAGCTACTAGTAATCCAGAGATAAACTCCTCTCCTCATGGAATTTGGTGAGTGTTCCCTGTGAACTTCAGAGGGTGTTCTCTGCCAGGACAGTGAACTCTCTAATTCTAGCAGAACCTTCTTTATCGCCTTGCTCTAAACCTCTTGTATTTTAGTGACACTTTTCACTGTATTTTTCTATAATAAGTAAAAATAATTTTTAAAGTAATAGAAAGTGTGAGATTGAGGAATGTGCCTTATTATCTATTCTTTCCATATTATATTTAACCTGGAAAATTGAGAAGACTGAAAGTATATGTACAAAGAAAAATGTACAGTTCACCTTGTAGCCACTGATAACTACTTTACATAATTTTCTCAGATTGATTTCCAATGTAACAAATCATAAAGAAAACTTTTCTAGACATTTTTCAGTCTTATTGTCTCTTTTGACAGCAAATGCTACTGGCATTTACAATTTAGCTTAATTATTAGCAAATATGAGTCCAAAAATATGCTTTATTCCAGTTCCTCTGAAATCTATGCATCTCCTAATATTAAAGTTATTCCATCTTTATTTAAAAATCTTAAATTGCACCATTTTCATCAGCAACTTATTTCTCAGAAGCAGTTTCACAGCAGTCTCTTTTTACCACATGTCAATCAACATGATTAGTCCTGCCAAATACTCAAAAGTAAGAAATAAAAGGGCAAAAATAAGACAGACTTGCCAGGTTTAACTTTGCAGATCAAATAATGTAAAACCTCTGTATTTGTGATCATTGTAACCCTAAGAATATTTAGGAAATCAAACCAGTTAATTCTAGAGGAAAACAACCCTGAATATTCACTGGATGCTGAAGCTAAAGCTCCAGTACTTTGGCCATCTGATGGGAAGAGCTGCTGACTCTTTGGAAGAGACTTTGATGCTGGGAAAGATTGAGGGCAGGAGAAGAAGGGGGCAGCAGTGGATGAGATGTTTAGATAGCATCACCAATTCAATCAACATGAATCTGAGTTAACTCTGGGAGATAGTAAAAGACAGGGGAGCTTGGTTTGCTGCAGTGCATGGGGTTACAGAGTCAGACATGACTTAGCAACTGAACAACATCAAGGAGGAAATGGCAGCCCACTCCAATATTCTTGCCTGGAGAATTCCATGGACAAAGGAGCCTGGCGGACCACAGTCCATAGGATCACAAATAATCAGACGTGACTGAGCAGCTGAGCATGCATGCAAACACAGCCTTAAAGCTAAATGTATCACTTTTTAAACTTTTAAATAAAAACCTGCTATAATTTTCTGAACACTGTCATTTTTAGAAACAAATAGTAAATTTCTAAAACTCTAGAGTATCTCATCCTCTTTGCCATTTTACTGCTTTAAAAACCGTGGGCCGAGTCAATCAGCACATAGGATTCTAATGGTGAGAAGAGTAAATACAATTCAAGCTAATGATAGTTTACCACTCACTTCTCAGAAAAGTTCTTCACCTTTAAAATCTAGACAACCGTCATCCCTTTCCTGCTGAATAAAAATTGCTGTTGTTTCCAGCAATCATTCTAAATCCACCCAGACTGCCAAAGGATGGCTGAAGAAGACCACAGAAAGAATGTGTGTAAATAGTGATACTATTGTGGCATTAAATCATCAGACCTGAATCCTGTGCTAGTTTTAGCTTTTCTGTTATCTGACTAAATATATATTAATATTGTTCAGAGCAATTTGAGTTGTATTTTTTGCACTTCACTGCTGAAAATGTTTTAAATAAAACATGGTCTCTAGTTTTGATCAAATGTTAGCTTGATCTTCACTCAACAATTGATGCACCCTTTGGACATTTATTAAACATCTACTATCTCAGGAAAGACTGTATTTGGCTGCAAATAAAAGTGTCTTAAACAGGATACATGTTTATTTCCCTATTGTATAAACACTCCAGAGGTAAGTGGTTACTGACTCTGCGCTATGAACTCTCCAGGGAACCAAGGTCTTTCCTGTTCAGATCTCAGCCATGTTTTGAAAAGGTTTGTCTCTAACCCCAAACCTCACGTTCGAAAATGAAGCATGCACATCCCAAGGAGTGACAAGGAGGAGGGGTTGGAAATAAAGGTACAATGTATTTGCCAGCTCTCCAGATGACATTCCTGTTCATATTCCACTTGACCTGAACTTATCCACACAGCTACACTTGACTTCTGAATTGACATGTATAATTCTTGAAAAATAGGAATACAACATATTGAGGACAACCAATAATTTCCGTCACTACCACCGTGTGTCAGAGATTATGTTAACTACTGGATATTAACAGGCTTCCCTGGTGGCTCAGACAGTAAAGAATCCACCTGCAATGTGGGAAACCTGGGTTTGATCCCTTGGTTGGGAATATCCCCTGGAGGAAGGCATGGCAACCCACTCTAGTATTCTTGCCTGGAAAGTCCCCATGGACAGAGAATCCTGGCAGGCTACAGTTCATAGGATCACAAAGAGTCAGACATGACAGAGCAACTAAGCACAGCACTAGATATTAACAAAATACATATTTCAGAATAACATCATGACAAAGATATTACCAATGAATAGGATAGCCATGAAATTTCTGACATACACCAGAACAACTTTAAGTGTAAAACTGGCACCATTAAAAAGTATACTGGATAATCAATGTAAAAACTGCCTATGGACATAACCTATACATACACACACACACACATATAACAGATATTACTTATTTTAATTAAGTAGGAAAAGTACAGAAACTTCTGATACCTAAATGAGATTTCCATTTAGAGTATTTCCATTTAGATATCAGAGATGCTTCTGTACTTTTCCAACTTAATTAAAACAAGTAATATCTGTTATATAATTTTTCTTACACAGCTGTATATTGATGTTTTAAAATATAAAAGCTGAAATAAAGTTTAATGTATTAATGAAAATGTCAGAAAAATGGACAATTTTATACATTTGGAGACATTTTTAAAGCTGTAAATAAATATGTCTCTGTACCTTTTATTCTGTATGATACTTTACGAGTTCTCATGTTTCTCTTTTTGAGTATTTCTTTTTCCTCTATTGTTAATCTGTCAATGATTTACCTTCATTTTGGTCACTGTGCTTTTAAGAGTAATTCTAACACCCCCATATAAAATTGTTATTCCAAGGTAGTTTACAGTGGGCTGAACAAAGAGATAAAAAGGGCTTGTTAGAATCATGTATAAAATAAAATGCCAAGATGTATCCAACAGAGTAAAGTGCATGAATTTTAGGGCATGAAATTTTAGGCAGCTATTTCAGGTTACCTAAATGGTTGTGTGATTATTTACTTCAATTTTTGTTTTGCTTCAAGAGAGCTCAAACTACTAAAGGAATCTGTGCCCAGAAAATACACAATGTCTGTTTGCTCTGCATTATATCACATTCACTCATTTGTATGGCAAAATGAGTTTTAGACAAATTACTAATTCCCTCATCGTTGCCTTCTTGTAATATGTCTAAGACATCAGGGAAATAGAAATCAATCTATGTTGTTCAAACAGGCTGAGTGGTTACTCAGGTTACAGAGGACTGAGTGATCAAAGTAAAGGTGACCAGAACTGAAGGAATGAAAGTGAAGAGGAGATAATATATCAGATAAGAAACCTAAGTTGCTAATACCTCTGAGCAGGAGCCTACCAGGCTGCATCAGGTACCACACACTAGAAGAGGCTATACTGGTAGTCCTGGGCACACCAATGGGTGATCAATATTGAAACATCTAAAAAAAGCTGAAGTCCAATAGCACCTCACTGCTGCCCCTACTCCAAGTAATTCTAATTAGAATTCTAATTAGTAATTTTAATTAGTAATTCTATTTCAGTAACTCTAGCTCTACCACAATCAGAAAGCTTCTCTTTTCCTTCCACTTTCTGATCTACCAACACTGCTTCCTATTGGCAGAACCTAATAGAAAGCCAACTGATGAGACATAGAAAAAAGATAGTTTATAAATTCCCAGTGTCCTAAAGTATGTGGCAAATCATACTTTAGACGGACACACATGGAGGCCAAGATTAAACAGTCAAAAGATAAGAATACAGACCAAAATTTGGACTCTGTGGGAGAGGGAGAGGGTGGGATGATTTGGGAGAATGGCATTGAAATATATATAAGATCATATATGAAACGATTCGCCAGTCCAGGTTCGATGCACGATACTGGATGCTTGGGGCTGGTGCACTGGGACGACCCAGAGGGATGGTATGGGGAGGGAGGAGGGTTCAGGATGGGGAACACAGGTATACCTGTGGTGCATTCATTTTGATATATGGCAAAAACAATACAATATTGTAAAGTTAAAAAATAAAATTAAATTAAATTTAAAAAAAAACAGAAATAAAATGAAAAAAAAAAAAAAACCCAAAAAACAAAATTTGAGCTTGAGAAGATTAACGATGTAAGTAGAAAGTGACAGTTGATCTTACTGGTTCTTGGATATGCCTATAATGTTTGCTCCTTATCCTCATAACTGCTTTCTAGGTTCTTATGCCTGGAAATTTTGAAGTACCTCAGCCAGAACCTCTCATTACTAGATTCAATTTGGATCTTACTTTAATCAGTTATAACTGATGAAACTAACTAAGTAAATCATAACTTAGTAGCTACTAAGTACATGGGTCACATAGCCATATGAAGCACGTGTACACAATTAGACTGAAATCTCCTGTTATTAATTCTCTGGAAGGTTGATATGATTATAAAATGCACTTGTGTTTTGTAATGAAATTATTTTGCTGCATTTAGCAATATTTTCATTGGACTAAATATATATTTTCTTCATTTTGCTTTGCTTATTCATCTAAAATATGTACGGACAGTATTAATCTGTACACAGTATATTGGTCTGGTCAGGATAGCCTATGTTTTATTGGGCTAACAAATGACTCCATAATTCCTTACACACAAAATTTTATTTCTTGTTATCCCTGTGGCTGCTGTAGTTTCAGGCATCTGTCTAGACAATACTGTTGGACTGATTCACTTCATGTGTGAAATCAGTCATCCAGTTTGCTCAGATCTCAACACCTCTCCTATATCTCCAAACAAGGTCTTCTTACATTTTGCATCAAGCTATATAATGCAAGTGGAAAGGCTCACAACAGGTTTCCTATGCTCATACCTGGAATTGATACCTCGATTCTTGTAGCAAATCATAGACCAACATAAATGTAAGGGGGCTGGACAAATGGGAGGTCTTGTTTCTTTTACACTTATTATTTGTCCATAGAAGTTATAAGGACCAGGGATATAAAGAAGGACATCTGATAAAATGTCCTTTTGGAGAAAACTAAACGTAGGCAGCATAGTTAGGAAAGAGCTCCCTGAAGATGTAACATTTGAGCTCAGATCTGTATAGGATATGCCTTGACATACTGTCTGTGATTGATTCTGACCCAGACTATGTAGTCACATGTTAAATTATGGATATTTTTATCTAGTAGTGATGCAAATAATTTGTCCAGAAGAAGCCAGTGTTCTGATTATATTGCCTCCTAGAACATAATTTTTGTATATAAGCTGACAAATTATCTCAGTTTCAAGCATTTCAATTCTCAAAATATTATCTTTTTCATAAATACAGTCAACTGATCTTTGACAAAGGAGTAAATGTGAAAGTTGCTCGGTCATGTCTGACTCTTTGGGATCCGATGGATATACAGTCCAAGTAATTCTCCAGGCCAGAATACTGGAGTGGGTGCTCATTCCCTTCTCCAAGAGATCTTCCCAACTCAGGGGTCAAACCCAGGTCTCCCACATTGCAGGCAGATTCTTTACAAGCTGAGCTACAAAGGAGCAAAGGCAATTCAATAGCAAAAGGATAGTACTTTCAATAAATGGTAATAGAGCAATTAGATATCCACATGGCCAAAAAAGATTAACCTAAAAACAGACATTTTATTTTTCACAAAAATTAACTCAAAATGATTATATGCCTAAACATAAAACAAAATACTATTAAACTGCTAGAGGATAATATAGGAGAAAGTTAAGGTGATTTTGAGTTTGGCGATTACTTCTTGGACACAATAATAACAAAGGAACAATCCATGAAAAAAATGATAAATTGGTCTTCATTAAAACTAAGAATTTCTAATTTGTAAAATAACAAGAAGATGAGTTGATAAGCCACGTATTGGGAGAATATTTTTAAAACACCTATTGGATAAAAGATGAATGTCTAGAATATAGAAAGAAACCTTAAAACTAAATGCTGCTAAGTCGCTTCAGTCGTGTCCGACTCTGTGCGACCCCATAGATGGCAGCCCACCAGGCTCCCCTGTCCCTGGGATTGTCCAGGCAAGAACACTGGAGTGGGTTGCCATTTCCTTCTCCAATGCATGAAAGTGAAAAGTGAAAGTGAAGTCCCTCAGTCGTGTCCGACTCTTCGTGACCCTATGGACTGCAGCCCATAAGGTTCCCCGTCCATGGGATTTTCCAGGCGAGAGTACTAGAGTAGGGTGCCATCGATAAGAAAATAAATGATCCAGTATAAATGGGCAAAAGATCTGAACAGAAAACTCCTCAAAGAAGGTATGTAGATGGCAAATAAGCACATGAAAATATGTTCAACATCATATGTCATTATGAGTAGCAAATTAACACAACAGTGAGATGTCACTATGTATCTATTGGAAAGTCTAAAATTCACACACCAACAATACCAAACACTGGAAAGGACATGAGACAACAGAAACTCTTATTCATTGCTGGTGAGTATAAAACGGTACAGCTACTTAGAAAAACAATTTTGACAGATTCTTCCAAGTCTAAACATAGTCTTTCCATATGATCCCACAATTGTATTCCTTGGCATTTATCCAAATGAGTTGAAATATGTCCACATAAAAACCTGCATATGGATGTTTATAACAGCTTTATTCACATTGTCAAAACCTGAAAGCAACTAAGATGTCTTGCAATGGGTGAATAAACTGTGGTACATCCATACAATGGAGTGTTACTTAGCATTTGGAAAACATAGCTATCAGGCCACAGAAAGATATTGAGGAGTCTTACTAAAAGCATATTTCTAAGAGAAAGCTTCCAAATATGAAGTCTGTGTACTACAGGATTCCAACTGTATGACATTCTGGAAAAGGCAAAACTATGAAAACAGTAAAGAGATGAGTGGTCACCAAGAGTTGGGAAGGAAAGGGAAAGATAAGTAGTTGGAGCCCAGTGGAGTCTGGAGCAGTAAAACTCTTCTGTGGATAAATGTTATTATACATTGTCAAAACTAACAGAATATATAATGTAAACAGTAAATCCTGATTTAAAAATATAGATCTTAGCTGGTAATAATGTAGCAATACTGGCTCATTAATCTTAAAAGATGTACCACACTAATGTAAAATGTTAATAATAGTGGAAACTGAAGGGAAGGTAAGATGGTATACGGTAAATCTCTACTTTCTGCTCAATTCTTCTATAAATCTAAAACTACTAAAAAAATCTGCTCAAAAATATTCTTTGTATCAATTCTACCACATGGCTTGTGCCATCATAAGAGAAGTTTTAAGATTTCTGACACATTTGTACTCAAGTGAGATCAAGCTTATATAAATTTTGAGTATTATTTTGACAAGTAGGTCAGAAAGAATAAAATATTTAGGAGAAGTTGAAAAATATTTTAATACATAAGGGCTTATTTTATTAAACATTTGGTATTAAATTCAGCTACAGTAATTCAAACAATATGGTGCTGATTAGATTCAAAAAGATTAAGAGTTATAGTATAATGGCTCTAAAATAGCTCAATGTATTTCAAGATATTATTTAATATACAGAAGAAGTTTTATTTTACATAATTAGATCAGATCAGATCAGTCACTCAGTCGTGTCCGACTCTTTGCGACCCCATGAATCGCAGCACGCCAGGCCTCCCTGTCCATCACCAACTCCCGGAGTTCACTCAGACTCATGTCCATTGAGTCAGTGATGCCATCAAGCCATCTCATCCTCTGTCATCCCCTTCTCCTCCTACCCCCAATCCCTCCCAGCATCAGTCTTTTCCAATGAGTCAACTCTTCGCATGAGGTGGCCAAAGTACTGGAGTTTCAGCTTTAGCATCATTCCTTCCAAAGAAATCCCAGGGCTGATCTCCTTCAGAATGGTCTGGTTGGATCCCCTTGCAGTCCAAGGGACTCTCAAGAGTCTTCTCCAACACCACAGTTCAAAAGCATCAATTCTTTGGCGCTCAGCCTTCTTCACAGTCCAACTCTCACATCCATACATGACCACAGGAAAAACCATAGCCTTGACTAGACGGACCTTTGTTGGCAAAGTAATGTCTCTGCTTTTGAATATGCTATCTAGGTTGGTCATAACTTTCCTTCCAAGGAGTACACGTCTTTTAATTTCATGGCTGCAGTCACCATCTGCAGTGACTTTGGAGCCCAGAAAAATAAAGTCTGACACTGTTTCCACTGTTTCCCCATCTATTTCCCATGAAGTGGTGGGACCAGATGCCATGATCTTCGTTTTCTGAATGTTGAGCTTTAAACCAACTTTTTCACTCTCCACTTTCACTTTCATCAAGAGGCTTTTGAGTTCCTCTGCACTTTCTGCCATAAGGGTGGTGTCATCTGCATATCTGACGTTATTGATATTACATAATTACATAATTAAGGAATTATTATGACATAGAAAAATGAACTATTCAAATAAGTTAGATTTTTACTCAACTATCATCCAAAAAATAAATACTAAAAAAAAATAACTAACACACACAAATATATGGAAGAAAAAATAAAAGAGACTAAACTAGGATTTATGTGCCTGTCCCCTTTCCTGCCCTGGCTTCCATTGTGCCTCAGCTGGTAAAGAATCTGCCTGCAATGTGGGAGACCTGGGTTTGATCCCTGGGTTGGGAAGATCCCCTGGAGAAGGGAAAGGCTACCCACTCCAGTATTCTGGCCTGGAGTATTCCATGGACTGTATAGTTCTTGGGGTCACAATGAGCTGGACACGACTGAGCGACTTTTACTTTTACTCTCACTTCACTTTTCACTTTCCTGCCAAATTTGCTAGAGCTAGCACCGGGTGGTGGGGGAGGGTGTGTTAGGGGAGGGAAGAATGTATAATTTCACAACCACACTTAGACTGGGACAGGAGTCTATTAGAATAAATCTGGAATATTAAAAGAAAATTGACCAGAGCTAAGAAACACAAAATTCCATATATTTAAATGGCCTGCCAAGTTCCAAGTAGTAAGAATGAGAAATGGCCCACAAGATGCATAACATGGTAAAGTCTTTGAACTGAAAGGAAAAAGAGAAACTATGAAAAGCTTTTAGAAGTAAGATATATTGCCTGCAAAGGAAGAAAATAAGAGTGTTGTCAGCTTTCTCATTACCAAAACTAGATTATGTAGACAACGTGTTAGGAGAAATTGATAACTATTCTTAATGCACAGGGCTCATTTTATCAGCCCAAAAATAAACATTGCAAAAACACAAGGACTTAGGTTTACATCTTATACCCACTCCAGTATTCATGTCTGGAGAGTTCCATGGAAGAGGAACCTGATGGGCTATAGTCTACAGGGTTGCAAAGAGTCAGACATGACTGAGCATGTACATGCACGCACACACACTCTGCCTATGCTGGACTATTACATGTGTTACTTTATTCACTCATAATATAAGTAGAACTGTACCTACTGTATAGATGAGTAAACTGAGGTTCCTTGTGTATAGTATGGAGAACTATAATTCACATACAAATTATCTGATGCCAGTGCCTTCTTAATCAATGTGTTATAACGAGATTGCTTAAATTAAAAAGTGAGAAAGTATTGAACATCCATAATATCAAATCACATGGAAGACCTCACGTCAGTAGTAATCATAAAAATCATAGGAGGAGTCCTATAAGTAACACTAGGAATAAAAGCAAGATACTAAAAAGCAATGAACTCTTCACTAAAAGTGAACAATTATATTTGTAGTGGATACAATATATTATGTATTAATATATTTAATAAAAGTTTGTGTATATGTATACAGAATCAGGAAAGAGAAAAATTTAAAATAATTTGAGCTTTTATGTGAAGATAATAGTTATGTAAGACTAAACTAGAGTATCAGCTGGATAAGATTCTTGAGAGCCCCTTGACAGCAAGAAGATCCAACCACTTAATCCTAAAGGAAACCAACTCTGCATACTCATTGGAGGGACTGATGTTGAAGCTCCAATACTTTGGGCACCTGATGCAAAAATCCAATGAAAAGACACTGATGCTGGGAAAGATTGAGGGCAGGAGGAGAAGGGGACGGCAGAGGATGAGATGGTTGGATGGCATCACTGACTCAATGGACATGAGTTTGAGCAAGCTCCAGAAGATAGTGAAGGACAGGGAAGCATGGCCGCTGGCAGTCTATGGGGTCACAAAGAGTTGGACATGCCTGAATGACTCAACAACCTTTTTTTTTCAAAGTTCTTCAAAGTGTTTTTTATTTTTTTTAATTTTATTTTTTTAACTTTACAATATTGTATTGGTTTTGCCATATATCAAAATGAATCCACCACAACTATAAATGTGTTCCCCATCCTGAACCCTCCTCCCTCCTCCTGTGTTATATGTCCCAAATTTTTCTACTTTTCTAAGAAAGTAATAGAAAATCCTGTCCTATCAAGATCTTTATTTCTTATGATTCTTTTTTTTTCTTAGCCAATAATCTTTTATTTTGCACTTCCCCACCCCTCATCCCTATCCACAAAGCATGAATGGGTAGATTTGTGTTTGTGAAAATATTGTATAAAGTATGTGAGATGATTTTAAATTAATAGAACAAAAACTACCTATCTCAACATAGATGTTTTGCTTCTTTATAGAGATAGAAAAGTTTTAGCTTCTAGAACAAGGAGGGCAATGTCTGTACTCTTGAAAAGATGACTCCATTTCCACTGATTTGTAATTTAACATTCATGGCACAAAATATCTCTGATGATTCTTATTTTTTTCCTCCAGAAATTATCTCTCCACAAACTCTCTAAACTTTACATAATAGTTTTTTGTTCTTCACATATACATCTGTAACAAGCTTCTCAAATTTTACAGTACTTTAGAATCATGAAAGATGTCTATTAAAAAACAAACTGCAATCATCTTAGGCCCTTTTGTGCCATTTGATTCAGAGGATCTAGCTCAAGTATTTAAATACATACATGTTTAACAGTCTCTCTGGATATTCTAAATGGATGATCTACTGGCCACATTTTGCTTCATTGTCTCACTAGAAGTTTCTAGTGAGAAATAGTACTTTTAGTACTTTTAGTGAGAAATAGTACTTTATTGAAATAGTACTTTTTATTCAAAGCTTTTAATGATCTATCATTTTTAACAGTTAAAATATTAAATACTGTAGCTAGATGTTCAATGGCATATGTGGTTAATACTGTAAAATTAATCATTAAATCATTTATTTATCCATTCATCAACCCTTAGATTCCTTAAAGACATATTAAAACCATATTATGTTCTAGGCATTATTGTTGCTCTGCTGCTGCTGCTGCTAAGTTGCTTCAGTCATGTCCAACTCTGTGCAACCCCATAGGCGGCAGCCCACTGGGCTCCCCCATCCCTGGGATTCTCCAGGCAAGAACACTGGAGTGGGTTGCCATTTCCTTCTCCAATGCATGAAAGTGAAAAGTGAAAGTGAAGTCGCTCAGTCGTGTCCAATTCTTGAGACCCCATGGACTGCAGCCCACCAGGCTCCTCCATCCATGGGATTTTCCAGGCAAGAGTACTGGAGTGGGGTGCCATTAGTTTTCCCAAATATCCACTGCTTTCATCTATCTATTTACTATCTCTATGACATGGAACAACAGACTGGTTCCAAATAGGAAAAGGAGTACGTCAAGCCTGTTTATTTAACTTCTATGCAGAGTACATCATGAGAAACGCTGGACTGGAAGAAACACAAGCTGGAATCAAGATTGCCGGGAGAAATATCAATAACCTCAGATATGCAGATGACACCACCCTTATGGCAGAAAGTGAAGAGGTACTAAAAAGCCTACTGATGAAAGTGAAAATGGAGAGTGAAAAAGTTGGCTTAAAGCTCAACATTCAGAAAATGAAAATCATGGCATCCGGTCCCATCACTTCATGGGAAATAGATGGGAAAACGTGGAAACAGTGTCAGACTTTATTTTTCTGGGCTCCAAAGTCACTGCAGATGGTGACTGCAGCCATGAAATTAAAAGACGCATACTCCTTGGAAGGAAAGTTATGACGAAACTAGATAGCATATTCAAAAGCAGAGACATTACTTTGCCAACAAAAGTTCGTCTAGTCAAGGCAATGGTTTTTCCTGTGGTCATGTATGGATGTGAGAGTTGGACTGTGAAGAAGGCTGAGAGCCAAAGAATTGATGCTTTTGAACTGTGGTGCTGGAGAAGACTCTTGAGAGTCCCTGGGACTGCAAGGAGATCCAACCAGTCCCTTCTAAAGGAGATCAGCCCTGGGATTTCTTTGGAAGGAATGATGCTAAAGCTGAAACTCCAGTACTTTGGCCACCTCGTGCGAAGAGTTGACTCATTGGAAAAGACTCTGATGCTGGGAGGGATTGGGGGTAGGAGGAGAAGGGGACGACAGAGGATGAGATGGCTGGATGGCATCACTGACTCAATGGACATGAGTCTGATTGAACTCCAGGAGTTGGTGATGGACAGGGAGGCCTGGCGTGCTGCGATTCATGGGGTCGCAAAGACTCGGACATGACTGAGTGACTGATCTGATCGGATGGGATGAATATCCCAATATATCCTAATGGGATGCTTTCTCTCATTGACATCAAAGCCATAGGCTTTTCTGTGACCAATGGATGTAGTAAGGAGCAATATATCACATTCAACCAGAAGTTTTCAGAGCCACTGCATGGTTTTGACACTGCCTGTTCTACCCTCTGCCACAAAATCAGCATACCCCAGATATAGGGTGCTTTTTAGCCTGAGTGGTAAAATAATAAGACACACCTGCTGCTGCTGCTAAGTCACTTCAGTCATGTCCGGCTCTGTGCGACCCCATAGACAGCAGCCCACCAGGCTCTGCCGTCCCTGGGATTCTCCAAGCAAGAACACTGGAGTGGGTTGCCATTTCCTTCTCTAATGCATGAAAGTGAAAACTGAAAGTGAAGTCACTCAGTCGTGTCCAACTCTTAGCGACCCCATGGACTGCAGCCTACCAGGCTCCTCCATCCATGGGATTTTCCAGGCAAGAGTAGAAGTGGGGTGCCATTTCCTTCTCTGAATAAGATACAGATAGAGATACAAAAGAAGACATAAAATAGGAGTGAGGAATAAACTGTCATATGAGGTCAGTGGGTGATATCATTTTAAAAATTAGCTTATACACAGTAGAAATTTTTCACCAATCTAGAGGCAAGAAGACTAAGATCAAGGCACCAGCATCATCATATCATCTGGTGAAGGCCCTTTTCCAGTTCACAGTCGGTACCCTCCAGCTGTGTCCTCACGCAGTGGAAGGGCAATATCATAATTGTTTTGACAGCAGAAATCCTGCCACTTCCGTGTCTGCACCGTCTTTTTCCTCTCCATGTGGTCTCCTGAGGCATGCTGTGTACTTCCTCCAGGACTTGGGAGTAATAAACTTCTGTCTCAATTCTTGTGTGGTCTGTTGAACCATG
Organism: Bos indicus x Bos taurus; assembly: GCF_003369695.1. Taxonomy (NCBI): domain Eukaryota; kingdom Metazoa; phylum Chordata; class Mammalia; order Artiodactyla; family Bovidae; genus Bos; species Bos indicus x Bos taurus. The sequence goes on from NC_040087.1 coordinate 58,294,038, forward strand.
TTCACTGTTTGGCATTATGTGCTCCCCTTAACAAATGTTAATTTAATAAAGTCATGGCACCCTCATCCGGTCCTTTGGAGCTTTGGGGGGATTTTCTCTTCAGAGATTATTATTTCTTTTTAATGGCTGGTACCTCTAGAAGGTATCATTCAACTCTTGCTTGGCAGTAGAGATGCACTGTTCAGGTTCGAATAGTAGACTTTACACTGAGAAAATATATTCCACTTCTAAATGACCTCTTAATCCACTAGAGGACTCTACTGAGGTTTGTAGAAATAGCCACTTAGGAATTAAGTGTGATCATTTCCATGTACGATTACTTCATACTTCATTAAGATACTCACTGAAATAAGTAAGACTGCCTGGAGATTTAGGAGTTTAGGATGATAGTTTCTGATCAAATAGCCACATTTATATTAACATATCTTACTGTATTTTTAATTGAAGAGCATGTATAACTTTTTACTGTATCAGCAGGATATTCAGTCATTTTATATTTTCAGTCTACCAAGGCATTTGAAAAAGTTTGTTATATTTTATAGCAAAATGTAGAGATTTGTGTGTATTATAACATAATTACTTTGTTTTATAACTGTTTGCTCCTGGAAAAAAAGCTGTGACAAATCTAGATGATATATTAAAAAGCAGAGACATTACTTTGCTGACAAAGGTCTGTCTAGTCAAAGCTATGGTTTTTCCAGTAGTCATGTGTGGATGTGAGAGTTGGACTATAAAGAAAGCTGAGTGCCGAAGAATTGATGCTTTTGAGCTGTGGTGTTGGAAGAGGCTCTTGAGAGTCCCTTGGACTGCAAGATCAAACCAGTCAATCCTAAAGAAATCAGTCCTGAATATTCATTGGGTTGACTCTTGCTGAAGCTGAAGCTCCAATACTTTGGCTACCTGATGCAAAGAACTGACTCATTGGAAAAGACCCTGATGCTGGGAAAGATTGAAGGCAGGAGGAGAAGGGGACAACAGAAGATGAGATCGTTGTATGGCATTACTGACTTGATGGACATGAGTTTGTACAAGTTCGGGGAGTTGGTGATGGACAGGGAAGCCTGGCATGCTGCAGTCCATGCAGTTGCAAAGAGTCGGACATGACTGAGAGACTGAACTGAACTGAATAACTGAGAAATTATGTCACAAGAATGTTGAGTAATAGATTGCCTCAAATTGAGGGTAGGACATATTGGGAGCTGTCTTCATTGGTTTGGTGCAAAGTCTTACCTTTGGCCCTATTACCTTCAGAATTTTTACTAATGCCTTTGATAAAGTTATTTTGGTTGCTAATGTCACTTCAGATGGTGATTGCAGCCATGAAATTAAAAGACACTTACTCCTTGGAGAGAAAGTTATGACCAACCTAGATAGCATATTACAAAGCAGAGATATTACTTTGCCAACAAAGGTCCGTCTAGTCAAGGCTATGGTTTTTCCAGTGGTCATGTACATTTGTGAGAGCTGGACTATGAAGAAAGCTGAGCACCAAAGAATTGATGCTTTTGAACTGTGGTGCTGGAGAAGACTCTTGCGAGTCCCTTGGACTGCAAGGAAATCCAACCAGTCCATCCTAAAGGAGATCAGACCTAGGTGTTCATTGGAAGGACTGATGCTAAAGCTGAAACTCCAGTACTTTGGCTACCTCATGTGAAGAGTTGACTCATTGGAAAAAACCCTGATGCTGGGAGGGATTGGGGGCAGGAGGAGAAGGGGACGACAGAGGATGAGATGGCTGGATGGCATCACCAACTCGATGGACATGAGTTTGGGTGAACTGTGGGAGTTGGTGATGGACAGGGAGGGAGGCCTGGTGTGCTGTGATCATCAATGGGGTCGCAAAGAGTCGGACCTGACTGAGCGACTGAACTGAACTGACCTGACTGACACAGACCAAAGTAAGGAGGAATAATTAACATTTGATGAGTATTCACTTCCAGATAAGCTGATTAAGAAGGAAAGAAATACTGATCCAAACAAAATTTTAAAAACTACAAGCATACAATTATACATGTGCATGTATGTGTGCACCAATAAACCCTCACTCTCCACACAGATTGCATTTCCAATTTAATTACCCATGGCTATAAAATCATAATGGAAATGAGTTTTCCATGGTGCCAAAATATCAATAGATGTAGCCAGAGTCCTTCGCTGGGGAAGGCTGCTGCCCGTAGCACTCTATCAGAACAAAATACATTCTGATTAGACTCCAAAATACCAATTAATGTCACAATTCTGAATTTTTATGCATGGGACTTTAAAATGACGTTTTGGAAAATCTTAAATTATCAATCCAGTATGCTGTTTTTAAGGAAGTGTACACAGGTTGTGAACCAACCTCTGAATCAGCAAGGTCATACATTCTTCTGGAGAGAGGAATCAAAATTAGTGCCCAAATGACTGAAAAATATCTCTGCCTCCAGCTTTCACAAGAAATCCCCCCTTTTTCGTACATTACCACAATTAGATTTCAAAAATAAACACCCAAAATTTATCCATGATAAATGGAACATCTATACTGAAATTTAAAACCCAACAATAAGCATATAAATAGACAGGGAGGCAGGGGTAACTTTGGTTCACCAAGGTAAAATGTTCATGTCAAATGTGTATTATTTCAGTTTGCTAGTCCATTATGCATTTACAATAGTAAATAGCTGTATAATGATACATTTTAATTAAAATTGTTAATTTTAAACACTTAAAATTGTTACAGAGTAATACAAATGTCAAATAGCATACTACAAGAGGAATGTGGAAACATGGTTTGGAAAAATAAATAAAATATTTTCAACTACTTGATGGATTTACTGATGGAAAAATTAAGATTTATTTAATATTTAAAAGACCAGGGAAAATCATAGGGAAAATGATTTTGAATCAAGTAAAGAAATTGACTAGAATCAGATCAATCCATTAAAAGGTATCTACTGTATCAGAGGAGAAACGCAAAGTGACTTGTTAATATGAAGTTTAGATAAATATCTGCAAAAAATTTTGTAGAAGGAATTAAAATGAAACAAGTCACAAATCCATATCTAAATCTGGTTGTGAAAAATAGGTTATAAAATATAGGTCTGAACTCCATGAAAACTTTATAACGATATTGTGAAATGTAAAAGTGCCCAGGAAATAGATCCATATTAACAACATTACTAACTTCAACACACAGGCTCATTGATACCATGGCCTAATTTGTAAGTACGTGTGATATCAAACCTTATAGGAAGACAGAAGGTCATCTATGGCTGTGGTTCTCAACCCATTAGAATAACCTAGGGGATTTTAAAAACTTATTAATGTTCAGTCCTCTCTATATTCTGTCCCCTCTATATCTAGATATTTTGATATGTGTTTAGTGGGTCTTTCCGTAAGTATTTCTTTCAAAACTTCTTGGTAATTACACAGGTATCCACACCTGTGAGCCATTGACGTGGTCTAAATTTATTATAGTAGGAGTTAATGGCACTGTCAACCCCGTTGGATAGTTTATATACAGTTCCTCAGAAAACATTTTCTCATTTATTCATGTACTAAATAAACAGCCTTTTCGCCCCAGCTAAGAATAAAAGGAGAGTAAAGTAACTCTCTCCTGGATGAGATAAAGACGTAAGTAATGAACTGCAAGACAGGATGAATATACATAGCAAAGAGATGAAGTTGGAAAAATAGGAAGGTACAGATTATGATATGAAAGGACACACATCTTGAAATGGCGCTTTGGATCAGAATATTGGAAAATCCTAGAATAGAGGGGTAACTGAGATCAGCTTGGAAAGCACCTCCTATATCCTAAAAATTGTTACCCTGGAACAAAGTATAGAGATATTTGAGGCACTTTTCCGCTCACTCCTTTTTTTCCCAACATATAGACATATAGGAGCAGTATTTAATTACTCTTTGGCATGAACTATGTGTTCTTTAAACATTTCAGAATATCCAAATTTGAAATTCCCTTCTCAGTCCCATGTCTCAAGGGAGAATACAATCCTTGTTATCATCATCTGAAAAGACCTAGAAGTGGAGGCTGAAGATTACATGGTTACGCAATGGGTAATTCCAAATAGGAAATTTTGCACTTTGGACAATCAGAGCCTTAGAACAGATTGTTTGAACTGCTAAATTTCACAAAGGAAAAAGATTTAATAAGCAATTTATTAATAGAGTTTAAGAGCTTTAGACACTAATTTAAAGCCCGTATCTAATTATTTATACATGTGTTTTAATTATAGTTATTACTATTAAATACTAAATATATTATTATATTATAGCTAATGCTTATCTGGTGCTTCCTGCATGCTTTTATTTTATAACATTATTAACTGATTAAGCAAGTTGTACACAGTAAATAAAATTTAGAAATAAGTTATGCATCTATGAGATTATTTCAATCACTGGGATGAAATGACAGCGGGTACCAGGAAGTTCCAAGTAAAAAACACGTATGTAATTTTGTTAATGCTGGCTTAAAATAGCCCTAGAAATAGGCCACATTCTGTGTTCAAATGAGGTCATGGTCTCAATTCAAGCTTCTGTAAAACATATATTTTTAGTCTTTGGCATCCCTTGTTTGTATGTGTGTGTGTGTAAGAATGTGCATGTGAATAGCAGAGATTTGATAAGATTATGCAGGCATATGGCAAGAAGCTGGGTTTCTTGGCGTGTTTCAGCAGAATGACTTTAGTGATTTTTGAGTTATAAGTGAGCAAAAAAAGAATACTTTTTAACTTTGTAAAACATTTGGATTTTCATAACTCTATATAATCCAAAATAACAGCATTTATAATACTTGGCAACCTTAACATTCTTATTTCAAACTCGAAGCAGCTCATGTTGTGAAGTCTATGGAAATGTAATCATCTGCAGTCTATTTCCAACGCATGCAGAAGAGGAGTTTAGTTTCAGATCCTATTTAACTAAATAATTAAAGTTCTTGCAGATACTCTGATTTGTTTAGCAGTATTAGCTAAAATGAGATATGAGCTAATGATTTCTAAATTAATATACTCATTAATTTACTTATGATAGTTTGATAATATAATTTCAGAAAATACTCATTTGAATGAAGTCCCCTAATGTTTTGCAATTTTAAGTCAGTTTTGGGGAGTAATAATAAAAAAATTATTGGTGATAAGCTCCTTGTTACTCTGGTGTTGATACAAGCATGATATGTTGTTTAAACATATAATGGCCAGAGTAGATAAGCTTTTAAAAGACACATTCTTAGTGGTTTCTGAAAAAGAAAACATATGATTTTTTTTTTTAAATCATGAGGATCCATTCTGAAGCATGGAGATTATATATATATATATATATATATATATATATATAATTGTAGTTCCTTTAGAGTATAAAAGGCATTACACTTTTACACTGTGCTGGGAAGGTAAAATTCATATGGCTACTATGGGAAACAGTGGGAGGTTGTTGGAAAAATTAAAAATAGAACTCCCATATGATCCAGTAATCCCACATCTGGGCTTTTATCTGAAGGAAATGAAAACACTAATTCAAACAGACATGTGCACCCCCATGTTCACTGTAGGATCATTAAAAGTATCTAGGACAGGGAAACAACCTAATTCCACTGAAGGATGAATGGATAAAGAAAACATGGAAAACATATACAGCTGACTCTTGAACATTGTGGAAGTTAGAGGCAGCAACCCGTCCGTCAGTGGAAAACTCGAGTATAATTTACAGCAGGCCCTTGATATTTGAGCTTCCTCCATATAAATGGGTGGTGGTTCCACATCTGTGAATCCAATTGATTAAGAATTATGTAGTATTTACTACTGAGAAAAATTCACATATAGGTGGGCTTGCACAATTCAAATCCATGTTGAAGATTCAACTGAGTGTGTGTATATGTATATATATATACATATATACTCATACAATCACATACCATGAAACGTTATTCATCCAAAGGAAGGAAGGAAGCCTTGCCATATTGTCACAACATAGATGGACCTCAAAAGCATTATGCTAAGTGAAATAAGTCAAACAGAAAACGATGAATACCACATGACCTCATTTGTACGTGGAATCTAGCAACCAAAACAAGAACCAAATTCATATATACAGAGAACAGATTGGTGGTTTCAGGGGTTGGGGATGGGCAAAATGGATGACCAGGATCAAAAGACACAGACTTCCAGTTATAATGTAAATAAGTCCTGAAGATATAATCTACAGCATACTGACTATAGTTAATAATGCTGAACTGTATTTTTAAAAGATGCTATGAAGGTAGACCTTAAAAGTTCTCATCACAAGAAAAGAGAATAGTAACTAAATATGGTGATAGATGTTAATTAGACTTATTGTGATGATCATTTCACAATATATGCAAACAGAAAAGGCATTACAGGTCAAACCTCATTATCATGGGCACAAAGTAACTCCTCAAAAACTATTGTTAAGAGTGGTTCTCAATTATAAATGTGCTTTGAAAGCTTTACCACACAGAAATTTTGACCTTGTTATAACACAGTCTGGCTCACATACAGATGGCAGTAATCACTTGATTATCATTCTCACAAAAGGGAAACATGAGAGATTTCTCTCGGTCATAACTATTATGTGAGTACGAATGGAGAATCTTAAACAATCGGATGACATATGGGATGTTTGTCTTCATTCCCCTTAACTAATTTCTACAAAATGTTGTATGTGTTTATTTTATCAAGATGAAGGATGTATATAACTCTTGTGATAGATATTCTAATTCATTATTTTATGGGAAAACTCAAGAAGTAATATTTTTTTAAAAAATTTGCAATTGAAAAGGAAAAAAAGAAAAAATCTTGTGCTTATGTTTGTATATATATCTGTATAAGTATGCAAAATATATATAAACATATGCACTTACATGCATACATATGCAATGCGTCTATAGTTAGGTCAGTTATTTCGATCTTGTATCTTTTTAAACTATCAATATTGAAAATTTATATAAAAACTTTCAAATTCTTACTCTGTTGGAATATTATACATGGTTATTCACTCTCATGCTTAAGAAATAATTAGTACCTATCAGAGGTCTATCAGTTTCTAACACCTATGACAGGTCTGAATACAGTGAAAGTTGCCTAAAGCATGACCAGCTATGAGAGCAAATACTGGAAATAAAGGTTTGAATTTCATTCCCACCACCATTATTCTAACTGTGTCATATTACTTTATAATATCATTCAACAAATGACTTCATTTACAACAATCTAAAGTCTATACAGCACTCACTAGTTGGAGCTGGAAAGGTTTTCAAAATATTATTTCACATTTTACCACAGAAATAAAACTTTTACATATAGGTAGCCATTTAGGTTCAGTTTGTGTTAGGAAAAAAATATCCCTTCTCTAAATTGACAGTTTTGAAGTTGAGGTTTTGTGAGACAGAATTGCCCTTTATGGCAATCCTGTGTTTAAAGCATCGGAGGTACGCTAATTAGCCTCCTGTCCAGGCTATTGATGGAAAGAATACAAAATGCACGCTAGTATTCATGATGGTGCAATTTGAAGCTGATGAAGTCAATGCAAATGTCATGTATGGGATTTTTCAGGGAGAGGGGAGGGGATGGGATAGTAACAGAGTGTTCCTCTATGAAAGGAGTGTTTGTACAGGCTGCTCAAATGAACTGCTTGTTGCTCTGCTCAGCTGGCTCAAATCCACAACGCTTAGACCTCACATGTTCTTAGAATCCCTTTGTCTGGGATACTATACTGTATTTTTAGCAGTTATGAAGATTCCTTATGTCCTTCAAGCATCTAAAAACACAGTGATGTTGTTATTTTTGTTACTAATCCACTCTAGCAGCGTTAAGTCAAATTCCATTACACTTAAGGGCATGTGGAGATAGTGTAGACACTAGCATGAAACCAAAAGATATCTTTGGCACTGGACAGTTTTTGGGTAGAAATGAAATGTTTGTGTTAATACAATGCTTGTTAATCATTAGCCTCTTTTCTCTGTAATATCTTTTCAAATTATAATGTGCCAATGCTTTATATTTCATGAGTGATAAAATCTGAAAAGTATTTTTTTAAATCAGAATTAACAAAATTAAAGTTTGTCTGTTTTACTCAGAAACAGATATCAAGAAAACTCTTAGGCAATCTTAATTTAGCTCCAGAGCAAGAGAGGCAATGGTTAAATTAGAAGAGAGAGAGAGTATGTGTGTGTGTATCTGTACTTTTAGAACAAACGTGACGGTTGTGGTTTAAAAGAAGAAAAAAAATTTATTCATTGTCTTCCTATTATGTAAGTAAGTTGATTTTGAAGTCAATATGAGTTTAGCAACTTTTCACTTAAAATGGTGATATTCCTGGATAGTTAAAAAAAAAAAAAACTAAAAAAAAAAAATCAATACAAATCAAAGCCAAGAAAGATATTAAACCAGAAATAAAACATTTTTAAGAAGCTAAATTTAAGCTTGTTATGATAAAATTTTGAAAGCAATAGAAAATTTTTATCAGCTAAATCTGGGTCAATTATGAACTGTTAAGTTACTGAGCCAGATAAAATTGGGGAATGTATTAATTATTTCATTTTATCACTTTGAATTAAGTACAATATTAAAATTACAGAAATGCTTATATTTTAAAGGGCATAGACATAACACTCTAAAGAAATTTTAATAGATCATTAATAACATATCAATCAGTAACAACATAAATATCAATGTGTGAAATACTTTCATTGGAAAAATATGCAAAAGTTATAAACTATTTAAATTACTGAATAGCATTGTGTTGTGATGTATATTGGTATAATAGTGTAATTAAAGATCCATATATTTTTTAAGTTTAAACAAATACTAGGGAAATGATGTACTGATATACAAAACTGCAAAATGTCATTAAATTTTTAAAATTAAATCTTTACTAGTATTAGTATAACTCCTTAACTAAAGACGTGCAAAATAGAAGGAAAAAAAATACGTAGTGATTCTTAAACTTCACTAGGCAATATATACTTATCTGGAAGACTTATTAAAACCCATACCTTTGGGCTGTACCTCTAAGTCTCTGGTTCAGTGACTCAGGAGTCAAACTTGAGAATTTCTAACAAGCTCTTGTAAGTGATACCAATGCTGTTGGTGTGAACCACTGGACTAATAAATAAATAAGGAGACACTAACTTACATAATGGGTAAAATTGTAAGGCCAAGTTGCCATTATTTTTAAGAAAATGATCACATTTTAATTTTTACTTGTTTGCTAAATAGAGTGTGAAGCAAATGAGCTACAAAGATTTAGAGATGTATTTATTCTTTGATAAAATCATAGGCAGATTCTATAACTTTATGGTCCTTGTCAGATTTGAAAAAGTCAAGACAGGTGTCATCAAGTTTAATCTCTCATCTCCTGTGTAATTCAAGGCATGTCTTCTATAGTTTTCTGCCTAGAAATGCTTGAGTCTTGGCCCCAGAAACCCATATGCTAGAGGCAGAAATGGTATGGTCTGCCTTCTCACTGCTCTTGTTCTTTCTTTTGGGTTCCTCTATCCTTCACTGGATTGGGGTAGGAATATGTGTCTCATTGGCTGCACTTTTAATTCTCCATTATCTAGGCTAGAATTGATGTCACAAAATTCTGAAGACTATCTCATTGAAACATGGGTAAACCTACCGACAGGAGATTCCCAAAGACGGTGATTCCTGTGGCTTGCTCCATTCCAACCTTCTTCTGCTATCATCCCAGGCTTTTCTTCACTTGGCAGCCAGCCAGCGTTCCCAGCTAGGCTCCTGCCACATGCTTCACATCTGATTCTTCTGTGCTAAAATGGAACTGTGTCCGCATGCACTCTCAGGTTCTGCTTGCTGTTCAACCTTGCCTCTTCTTCTTGCCGAGGACTATCGCTTCAGTTCTTTTCCCACCCCTGCTTAAATGAACACATGGAGGAGCCTGGTAGGCTGCAGTCCATGGGGTCGCGAAGAGTCGGACATGACTGAACGACTTCACTTTCACTTTTCACTTTCCTGCATTGGAGAAGGAAATGGCGACCCACTACAGTGTTCTTGCCTGGGAATCCCAGGGATGGGGGAGCCTGGCGGCTGCCGTCTATGAAATCACACAGAGTCGGACACGACTGAAGTGACTTAGTAGCAGCAGCAGCAGCTATGATAGTTGGATGGAGAAGGATAATTTCATTAGAGGAACGAGGGCAACCCTTAAATCTCTTGAGTAATTTTGTTGGAAATATCATCACTTGGTTAAAATGGAGGGTTCACCACCTTCACTGTTGGTGGGACTGTAAAATGGTACAGGCACTCTGGAGAACAGTATGGAGGTTCCTTAAAAAGGTAAAAAAGAACTACAATATGGTCCAGCAATCCCACTCCTGGGCATATATCCAGAGAAAAACATGATCTGAAAGAATACATGCATCCCAATGTCCACGGCAGCACTGTTTATAATAACCAAGAAGCAATCTAAGTGTCCATTGACAGAAGAATAAAGAAGATGTGGTACACATATACAATGGAATATTGCCTGCCAACTTGATGAAAGTCTTGATGAAAATACTTGATGAAAAGTCTTGATGAAAGCCTGGCCTCTGGATGAAAGTGAAAGAGGAGAGTGAAAAATTTGGCTTAAAACTCAACATTCAGAAAACTAAGATCATGGCATCCAGTCCCATCACTTCATGGAAAATAGATGGGGAAACAATGGAAACAGTAAGAGACTTTATTTTGGGGGGTTCCAAAATCACTGCAGATGATGACTGCAGCCATGAAATTAAAAGATGTTTGTTCCTTGGAAGAAAAGCTATGACCAACCTAGACAACATGTTAAAAAGCAGAGACATTACTTTGCCAACAAAGGTCCATCTAGTCAAAGCTATAGTTTTCCAAGTAGTCATGTATAGATGTGAGAGTTGGACTATAAAGAAAGCTGAATGCCGGAAATTTGATAGTTTTGCACTGTGGTGTTGGAGAAGTCTCTTGGACTGCAAGGAGATCAAACCAGTCAATCCTAAAGGAAATCAGTCTTGAATATTCAATGGAACGACTGATGCTGAAGCTAAAACTCCAATACTTTGGCCACCTGATGCGAAGAACTGGCTCATTTGAAAAGACCCTGATGATGGGAAAGATTGAAAGTGGGAGGAGAAGGGGACAAGGATAAGATGGTTGGATGGCATCAGCACCTTGATGGACATGAGTTTGAGTAAGCTTGGCGAGTTGGTGATAGACAGGAAAGCCTGCTGTGCTGCAGTCCATGGAGTCACAAAGAGTCAAACATGCCTGAGTGACTGAACTGAACTGAATTGCCTTGCCATTAAAAAGAATGAAATAATGCCATTTGCAGCAACATGGATGCACCTAGAGATTGTCATGCTGAGTGAAGTAAATTGGAAAGGAGGAGAAATATCCTATGACATCTTTTACATGTAGAATCTTAAAAAGAAATGATACAAATGAACTTATTTACAAAACAGAAACAGATTAACAGACTTATGTGAGGAGAAATGAGGGGAAGGGAAGGTTGGGGAGCTTGGGATAGACATGTACACATTGCTTCATTTAAAATGGATAACCAGGGACTTTCCTTGTGGTCCAGTGGCTAGGAATCTGAGCTCCCAGTGCAGGGGGCCTGTGTTTGATTCCTGGTCAAGGAACTAGATCCCATATGCTGCAACTACGAGTTCACATACCACAACTAGGATTTGGTGCAGCCAAATAAAAATAAAATAAAATGGATAACCAATCAAGTTCTACTGTATAGCACAGGGAACTCTGCTCAATGTTATGTGGAAGCCTGAATGGGAAAGGAGTTTGGGGGAGAATGGATTCATGTATATGTCCCTTCACTGTCCACCTGAAACTGTCACAACATTGTTAATTGGTTATACCCCAATAAAAAACTAAAGTTTTTTAAAAATGGAGGGTTCAGAAATTGGAGTAGAATAGGAGCATCAGGACCAGTTCTAACCCTTTTTTAAGTGCTGAGGGCGGCGTCAGGCCTCCAGCTGCTTGTTTTCATTGTTCAGGTGCTCAGTCATGTCTGACTCTTTGTGACCCCATGGACGGCATCACGCCAGTCTTCCCTGTCCACCATCTCCCAGAGCTTGCTGAACCTCATGTTCATTGTGTCAGTGATGCCACCCAACCATATCATACTCTGTCGTCCCCTTCTCCTCCTGCCTTCTATCTTTCCCAGCATCACAATCTTTTCCAATGAGTCAGCTCTTTACATCAGGTCGCCAAAATATTGGAACTTCAGCTTCAACATCATTCCTTCTAATGAATATTCAGAGTTGATTTCCTTTAGTATTGACTAATTTGATCTCCTTGCAGTCCAAGGGACTCTCAAGAGTCCCAGCACCACAGTTAGAAAGCATCAATTCTTTGGCACTCAGCCTTCTTTATGCTCCAACTCTCAGATCCACACCTGTTACATTTTGCTTATCAGTCCCCATTTGTGGATTCCAGTACCAATATGAGGTAACCATGAAAGTGCACCTGAGTATCCTGTTACATGACAAGAATTCAACTTCATAGCCACATTAAGAACAAAATCACAAAACTAATTTATCAGAAACGTTTGGTAGGAGGGATGGGAGTTATGATAATGTTTTAAAATTAGTGTTATGATGAGGATGCTAAATTTCAGGTGGAATCAAAAGGAAAATTCAATAATGGGAGTGGTTTGTTTGCATAATGGCAAGATCATGGCATCAGATCCCATCACTTCATGGGAAATAGATGGGGAAACAGTGGAAACAGTGTCAGACTTTATCTTTTGGCCTCCAAAATCACTGCAGATGGTGACTGCAGCCATGAAATTAGAAGATGCTTACTCCTTGGAAGGAAAGTTATGACCAACCTAGATAGCATATTCAAAAGCAGAGACATTACTTTGCCAACAAAGGTCCATCTCGTCAAGGCTATGGTTTTTCCTGTGGTCATGTATGGATGTGAGAGTTGGACTGTGAAGAAAGCTGAACACCAAAGAATTGATGCTTTTGAACCGTGGTGTTGGAGAAGATTCTTGAGAGTCCCTTGGACTGCAAGGAGATCCAACCAGTCCATTCTGAAGGACATCAGCCCTGGGATTTCTTTGGAAGGAATAATGCTAAAGCTGAAACTCCAGTACTTTGGCCACCTCACGCGGAGTTGACTCATTGGAAAAGACTCTGATGCTGGGAGGGATTGGGGGCAGGAGGAGAAGGGGACGACAGAGGATGAGATGGCTGGATGGCATCACTGACTCGATGGACGTGAGTCTGAGTGAACTCCAGGAGTTGGTGATGGACAGGGAGGCCTGGCGTGCTGTGATTCATGGGGTGGCAAAGAGTCGGACATGACTGAGCGACTGAACTGAACTGAACTGAACTGAACAATGAGTAAATTTTCTCAGCAAAACAATCTGTAGGAAAGAAAGAGGCAAAATATTCAAAACAGACATTATGGAGGCAGCCTGGTGGTGATCGGTGTAGTCAAATTTATAGACAGAAATGCCTGGCTCTAGGTAGAACTAAAATGTGCCTATTTTGTTTATAGTCAAAGGTATGGTTTTTCCAGTAGTCACATACGGATATGAGAGTTGGACCATAAAGAAGGCTGAGCGCTTTCAAATTGTGGTGTTGAGGAAGACTCTTGAGAGTCCCTTGGACTGCAAGGTGGTCAAACCAGGAAATCCTAAAGGAAATCAACCCTGATTATTCATTGGAAGGACTGATGCTGAAACTGAAGCTCCAATATTTTGGGTACCTGATACCTAGAGCCAATTCATTGGAAAAGACCCTGATGCTAGCAAAGATTGAAGGCAGGAGGAGAAGGGGATGACAGACGACAAGATATCTGGATGGCATCACCGACTCAATGGACATGAGTTTGAGCAAACTCCAGGAGATGGTGAAGGATAGGGAAACCTGGCATGCTGCAGTGTTTGGGGTCGCAAAGAGTTGGATATGATGAGTGACTAAACAACAATAATTTGGTATATTAGGGCTTCCCTGATGGCTTAGATAGTAAAGAATCTGGCTGCAATGCAAGAGACCCAGGTTCAATCCCTGGGTTGGGAAGATCCCCTGGAGAAGGGCATGGAAACCCATCCCAGTATTCTTGCCTGGAGAATTCCATAGACAATGGAGCCTGGCATGCTACAGTACATGCGGTTGCCAAGAGCAGGACACGACTGAGCGACTAACACTTTCACTTTGGGTTACTGGTCTACTTCTGGTATTCTCAAGGTCCAGTTTTATTAGTTACAAACAAGATATGAGTTACGTTATTAACTATTTAACTTTTTAATATGTAAAATAAAAATTAACCTTTCTACAGGACTGGTATGATGATTAGATGGACAATATACATGAAGAGCTGTTGCAAATTTCAGTGTTGCACTATTAGTACAGTCCAGCAGGCCCTAAAGGAAATCAATTAAGACCACGTTTGAAATTTTAGGTCCGAATTTTAAATTAAGGAGGAATTTTCAGATACATAAAGAGCAAGGTTACCAAATAGGATTCAAAACGAGAGTGCCTAAGAATCACTTGGTGGGGGGTTGTTAAACTGGAGATATCTTCATGGCTAGAGTGAAACAAAGTAATTAAATCCAAATTTATTTTGGATTCTTTTTAAAATCACATGTTGAAAAGTGTGGGAGAGGGGTTGATGCTGGTTAGTGTATTATACTGAGAGAATAGAATAAAAAAGATAAAATGGGATCAGAGATGAATTTTAGCATTAGCTGAAGATCCATTAAAACTCAAAAACTGAAGTGTACTCTCTCACATAGTTATTATCCTGCACATTTGTTTAGAGATATTTTGACCTGTGCTCTCTTCTTTCGTTGCCTGCTCTGTTGTGCTCAATAGTTAACAGATAGGTATTTTAGCTATAGTTATTACATAGCCTGTATCTTCTATAGATACTTCATCTTGTTTTTTGTTACAGACTCTACTGAGGTTATATTTTTCAGACAAAGAATCAAGGCATATTTTAGTAATGGGAGAGAGGAAAACAAGGGAAAAAAATTTTTATGTCCCAATCACCATCTTTTAAGAAAATAAGTCTATTAATTGGAGCTAACTTATGGCATTCTATTAAAAAGATTTAACAAAAGGCACTCCTACCAACTGTGTAAAAGGATTATTACCACCGTTGGATATTTTGAGTTTTCAGAGTTAGAACAAGATTCTAAGTATTAACATAGTCTAGACATTTTAGCCATGAAATTAAGATGCTTGGTCCTTGGAAGAAAAGCTATGACAAATCTAGATAGTGTATTAAAAAGCTAGGGACATCATTTTGCCAATAAAGATCCATATTGTCAAACCTATGGTTTTTCCAGCAGTCACAAATGGATGTGAAAGTTGGACCAGAAAGAAGACTGGGCACCAAATAATTGATGCTTTCAAACTGTGGTGCTGGAGAAGACCCTTGAAAATCCCTTGGACTGCAAGGAGACCAAACAGTCAATCCTAAAGGAAGCCAACCCTGAATATTCATTCAGGAAGGACTGACGCTGAAGCTCCAATATTTTGGCCACTTGATGCAAAGAGCTGATTCATTGGAAAAGACCCTGATGCTGGGAAAGACTGAAGGCAAAAGAAGAAGGCGGGCAGTAGAGAATGAGATAGTTAGATAGCATAACCGACTCAATGGACATAAATTTGAGCAAACTTCTGGAGACAGTGGAGGACAGGGAGCATGGCAGGCTATAGACCATGGGGTCAGGAAGAGTTGAATATGACTTAGCGACTGAAAGACAACAACAGTAATTGCTCCTTATTTATTGTAGTCAGAATATTTACTTTTAATGCATTTCTGCCTTAAATCATAAATGGAACAAATTAATTCATATGATAAATTTGTAGGAATTAAATTGTACCCTGGAGAAAATCTGAGAGATCCCAAGAAATTGTTTCCCTATTGATCATATGCTATCTAGTTTAAGGTCACAAAAATGCCTGACAGAGTAATTGTAAGAACTGATAGTTATGTGGTGGTTAACTATGTTTAGTAAGATATTGTGAAGGGTCTGAAATTTTACCCTACTTGCAAGCAGCCCGTTAGTCTGATAGAGTTTTATATCCATATACTGACAGAAGAACATGGGCCTCTGTGTCAGAGACAGTTTATTATTCACAGAAAAAAGAGTAGCCATAGCAATTCCATGCACTGGTTCATCCTGTCCCATTTCCTGCAGGGAAACATTGTGAGGACCTGTCACTACAGGAGAAGAACTTTGAATTTTAGAAGATTCTCACCTTTATCAGAGCTGTTTGTGACATTGACCTTCCCATCCTCCCTTCTAGAGAGATTGAGATTACTCATTACCTAGGGATGAAGCAAATTTCCTCCATGGGAGAGTAGGATGCTATCTTTAAGGTTATTACCCCATAATGTAAGCAAATGCTTCAAGTAAGAGGAAGTAGAAGACGTCATCTTCAATATCCTAGGATGAGTCTAAATATCTCCAGAGGGATATACTCTTTGCAACTTCCAATTCCAGTTGCTATTCATACATGCCCTTTGCTCAGAAGTGAAGAGACCACACAGAAACATAAGGAATCCATGGAGAATTATATTCTAAGATTGTGTAGCATAATTTTTATGCATATTTTCTAATTTCAATTCCTATGATGGTAGGTTTTTTATTTTGTAGGTAAGGAGAAAATCAAATTTAAGTAGCTGTCAAGATAGATTAAAACAACCCTCATTTCAGCTTTATTTTCTGTGTTCTTTCAGAGCATCAGTAGCTGTCATGGGCTGAATTTCTCCCCCTAAAATTCAAATGTTGAAGTTCCAAACCCCAGTACCTCAGAATGCAACCAGATTTAGAGATAAGACTTTTAAAGAGGTGATTAAGCTACAAAGAGGCCTTTCAGGCTGGTCTTAATCCAGTCTGACTGGGGTCCTTGAAGAAAGGTGAGATTAGGACACACAGACACAACGATGCATCCACAGAGAGAGAGGACCAGGTGAAAACACATCAAGAAGGTGGCATTCTGCAAGACCCGGAGAGAGGCCACAGGAGAAGCCAACCCTGCCAATACCTTGATCTTGGACTTCCAGCTTCCAGAACTCTGAGAACATAATTTCTATCGTGTGATCCACGGAATCTATGGTATTTCCAAACAAGCCTAGAAAAAATAATATACTACCCTAGCCTCAGATAGCTTGTGCTTCAGATGCAAATAGCCAGGAATTCAGAGATAGTAATGTTGGATGCATTATACAAGGAAAAAATGATTACACTGTGAAGAACTTTGATAGGTACAATTCAAGCAGGTCACTACATTCAAGATGAGGTTTTATGCTTTGATATTCTTCAACATCAAACATGTTCTCAGAGCCTAGGGGTATTTAGCCTGGAGACCATGCCCTTAATAAAGAATATACTGATAATTATGAACTAGCAATAAGTAGAAAGATGGGGACTACCAAGGGATGTAGGGACTTCTCAGGTGGTGTTAGTGATAAAGAGCCCTCCTGCTAATGCATGAGCATTCAAGCCCTGGGTCAGGAAGATCCCCTGGAGGAGGGCATGGAAACCCACTCCAGTATTCTTGCCTGGAGTATACTATTGACAGAGGAGCCTGGTGGGCTACCGTCTGTAGGGTTGCAAAGAGTTGAATATGACTGAGGGACTAACACATACACAATATTACTAAGGCTCAGCTTCCTCAACTATGAGCATTTTTGCCTGGGCTACTCCCATACCCTCTCCTGCCATCTCAGTCAGCATGGTGGTTCTTCCAGGGCAGCATTGACTGTGAAAACAAGAAGCTTCCATGGAAGAATAAGCTGACTTTGTTTCAATGTGGAAAGTTCAACCTCAATGATAATAGTAAAAATAGGAGCAAACACAACTGGAATCAAATATGGAAAGCTTGTAGCTCTGTTCGCTTAAGGTAACAATTGGAATTGTGGTTAGTTCACTAGGCAACCAAAACTTTTAGCAAGGTGATCTTAGAAATAAGAGCCAAGGGCTCTCCCATATTTCTGCTGGGGAGCTATGTGTACTTGGAGAGGAGACCCAAAAGGGCCCAAGACCTCCAAGCAACTATGGCTGAATGAAATGCTCTGAGCACGCACATGGTGTCTGAAGGGAGTCTGGTAGAAACACGTGCAAACTACCCGGACTTGGGAAATACCCTCTAATCTGGGACAATCATCGCTGCAGAGTGTGGAATCTTCACTGGTTTTGGGTTTGAACAAACTTTAATCAGTCATTGGCTATCTGGCAAGCTGTGCAGACACAGGTAGCATCATTAGGAATCAAGGGCAAAACCAACAAGCAAGAAACAGACAGAATAAAAGTGAGTGAAGCATCACTGAATGATCACACACAGCAGAGGAGAGGAGTCCACAGATTAAGTCCAGGAAAGTTATAGCATAAAGCAAATCAAAGCAAAACATCAAAGATAAGCAATGATAACAATGTTGCTCAGTTAAGAAAATCAGAACCCAGAAATGCTACAACACCCTGTGTTGTGAGAAAGGTACAATCTACAAAACCAAATAAAAAGTTGAATCATGTAAAGAAATAAGAGAATCTTGCTCAATAAAACTATTAGATGATAGAAACTGTCTCCAATGGACCTACATATTAGATTTTGCAGACGATGATTTCAAAATGACCACTGTATCCATTTTCAAAGAATCAAAGGAAACAATGCTTAAATAATTATATAAGATATGAAAATGTTTCACTAAAAAGGTAATATCAGTAAGAAATAGAAATTCTATAAATATACCAAATAGAAATTCTAGTGTGAAAATTTTAAATATAAAATAAGACATTTTCTAGATGGCCTGAATAGAAGGATTGAGATAGCAGAAGAAAACCAAATCAGTGAACATGAATATGGATCAACAGAAATACATAATCTGAAGAAAAGAAAGGAAATACATAATCTGAAGAAAAGAAAGGGGAAAAAAAAAGGATAAACAGAACCTCAGAGACCTTTAGGACATGAGGCACACTGACATACATATATTAGGAAGCCCTAGAGCTGAGCAAAGAGAGAAAGGGCAGGAAAAGAAATGAAAGATAATGGCACACAACTCCCCAAATTTGATTTTAAAAAATGACACCAAAGAAGTTTAAAGGCAAAGAGATCCACACACAGATATAAAATAGACAAACTGTTGAAAGCCAAAACAAAAGAAAATTCTTGAAAGGAGCAACCGAAAAACAATTCACCACAAACAAGACAAAAAGATTAATATCTTAGTTCTCATGAAAACCACCAGAAGCTATAAGTTTATAGGAAGGTATGTTCAAAATGCTGAAATACATATGTATATATTTAATGTTCGCTCAGTTGTGTCTGACTCTTTGCAACCCCATGGACTGTAGCCTACAACGCTCCTCCGTCCATGGGATTTTCCAGGCAAGAGTACCAGAGTGGGTTGCCATTACCTTCTCCAGGAGATCTTCCCAACCCAGGATCGAACCTGGGTCTCCTCTTTACCATCTGAGCCACCAGGGAAGATGGCTATCTTTAATGATATTAATATATATATTAATATTATTATTATTATCATCATTAATATATATATATATAATATATATAGTGGCTATATTTAATAGGTACTATTCTTTAAAAATAGAGAAATGAAAGAATTCCTGGATAAACAAAAACTGTGATAAATCATTGCTAGTATACCTGTCATTCAAGATATGGTAAAGGAAATTGTCAAGCTGAAAGACAATGATACCAGATGTTAACACACATATGAAGAAAGCAAGATCACTGGAATTGATAATTATGTGGGTAAATGTAAATTGTTTTTAAAATGTACCTCTTTTCCCTTCTCAAATTCTTTAAAGGATGCATGCTTCTATAGCAATAATTATACTACTGTGCCTTTCATATTATCATATGTAATATGAATACATAATATATATGAAATTATAGCAAAAAAGAGAGGGAAGGATGGAGTTATATTATAGAAAAGTTGCTATGGTTGTGGCTCAGTCCCCTAGTCATGTTCAACTCTTTCTGACACCATGGACTGCAACTGTATTTAACCGGAATTAAACATGCATTAATTGTTGGGATATAATTCCTCATGGGTTTCTCTCATTTCCATACATCTTGTCAGCAGAGACATTTTTGCCTTTTGCTAGACTGTCCTTTCAAGAATATTTATATAGTGAGCAGCCATACAGGACAGAGATACTGTCTTCTCACTGGAGCAAAACATCGGCAAGCTTGCTGTCCTTGTATGAGATTCAGGTAAGCTAACCTCAGGGTCACCTTCTGTCATGAAACTCATTTTGTGGGCACATGCCACCTGACCATTTGCAATTTGCCCTTGTAGGAATTAGACCCAGGGCATAAACATGATAATCCTTTGCCTTCCAATACTGTGTGGATAATAAAGTCCTTGGCTTGCTCCCCATGAGTCAGTATCAGTATCTGCTTTCTGTCAGTGTTCATGAGAATGTTGCAGGCATCAATCTGGTTTTGAAATTAGGATAAAATCTCAAAGTTTCTATAGTTCTTGAAATTTATTGAAAGTATTCAATAGACTGTGATAAATTAATCCATGTTGCAATTCTTACAGCAACCAAGAAAAAAATTGAAATGTATAGTTAAAAAATCACTGGGGAATTAAAATGGACACTTAGACAATACTTTACACAAAATTTTGGAGGAAGAAGCAACAGAGAAAGAAATACATAAGAAAATATTTAAAAATAAATGTGCTGACAGAATTCAAGCATATTGATCACTATATTAAATAAATTTTGACTAATTATCCAACCAAAATGCAAGATGAAAATGCAACATTCAATGCATGTTGTCTACAAGAAGTACACTTAGATCAAAGATATCAATGCCAAATTCTCAGTAACTACTAAAACAACTGTATTAAAAAAATCAGCATGAATACAGAAGTCTTGAACTATTAACCAGCTCATCTGTAGAATACAGCACACATATCATGTATGAAATGAGTTGCCAGTCCAGGTTCGATGCACAATACTGGATGCTTGGGGCTAGTGCACTGGGACGACCCAGAGGGATGGTATGGGGAGGGAGGAGGGTTCAGGATGGGGAACACATGTATACCTGTGGCGGATTCATTTTGATATTTGGCAAAACTAATACAATTATGTAAAGTTTAAAGATAAAATAAAATGTAAAAAAAAAAAAAAAAAAGAATACTGCACACAGCAAAAATATAATTCCTCTCTTTCCCCAGTGCACATGAAATATTTTTCAGGATGTGGCAACTACTACATCACGAAACAAGACCCAAACTCAAAAGGACTGAAGTAATTGAAAGTATGTTCTTCAAATATACTAGGATTAAATTAGAAACAACAACAAAAAAAAAACAGTTGGGAAATCTTCAAATATTTGGAAATGCAGCACAGTTTAAAACCTACAACTGAAAGAATAACAACAGGAAAATTAGAAAATATTTTGAGCTGAATGGAAACAAAATCAAAACATATAAAATTAGCCCCAGTTTTTAAAAAAAGAAGAAAAATCTTTATTCAAAAAAATAAATTCAACATTCTGAAAATAACCAAAAAAGAAAAACAAAGCAGAAGAAATGAAATAATTAATATCTGAGAATTCAGAAAACCAATAAATAAAACTGATAAAAATAAAAGATGATTTTGAAAAAAACATAAAAATTGACAATTTTTTGACTAATCAAAATAAAAGAGAAGATAAAATCAGAAAATTTGAAATCCATTAGTAATAAATCAACAGAAATTAAAAGTACTGAAAGAGAATATTATGAACAATTTCATGCCAATAAATTAGAAAATGTAATTAAATTGACAAGTTAATGCAAAAGACAGCAATTATAAAAACTGATTCAGGAAGAAAACAGAAAATCTGAATTGGCCCATTACTGGTAAAGAAACTGAATTAAGAATTTAATAAAAATATCACATGAAGAAAGTTTCATGCTCTTACAAATTCACTAGGGAGTTTTATCAGATAGTTAAAATATACATAATGATGATCTTAAACTCTTAAGAAACAAAAAAAGTGGAAGCATTTTCCAACTCTTTCTAAGACTATCTTACCCAGATATTAAAACTAGGTGTAAGTAGCCCAAGAAAGTAAAATTATAGAAAGTGTGTGTATGTGTGTACTAGTCAACCAGTCGTGTCCAACTCTTTTGCAAGTACATGGACTGTGGCCTGTCAGGCTGCTCTGAATTTTCCAGGCAAGAATACTGGAGTGGGTCGTCATTCCCTTCTCCAGGGGATCTTCCCAATCCAGGGATCGAACCCAGATCTCCTACATTGCAGGCAGAGTCTTTACTGTCTGAGACACCAGGGAAGCCCCAAATTATAGAAAGAACATGTACATAAATATAGATTACTGATAAAACATCAGCAAATTAATCCCACAACATATTTCAAAGAATGTATATTAGGATGAATTGGAATTTTTCCAGGAATGTAAGGTTTGTTCAACATGGACAGAGGAACCTGGCAGGCTTCAGTCCAGGCGGGTGGCAAGAGACGGACAGGACTTAGTGACCAAACCACCACCACCACCACTGCATCTGAAAATCAGTCAAAGTATCAATAATACACCATATTAAGAGAATAAAAGAATAGAAAAAACACATCATATCACAGTTTGGGGGAAGGCATTTGGCAAGCCCCAACACATATTAACAATAACAATTTACAACAAACTACAAGAAAAGAAGAATGTACTCGTATAATGACAGCATCTATGAGAAACTTATGGCTAATACCTTACTTAATGGTGAAAATAGTGTTCTCCTAAGCACAGGAACAAGGCAACAATAGTTGATCTAGTTACTTCTATTCAAATATTGTATTGATGGTTCTAGCCAGAGAATTAAAACAATAAAAATGAATAAAAGGTATTTAGATCTGAAAAGAATACTGCCTTTGCACGCAGATAACATAATCCTGTATGCTGAAATTTCTAAGGAGCCTACAAAAAAGGCTACTAGAATTAAGAACTATAACAAAGTAGCAGGATACAAGATCAATAAATTAATTTATATGCCTACTGAGAACCAACAATTCAAAAATTAAGAAAATAACTGTTTATACTAGCATCACGGAGAATAAAGTACTATGGAACAAATTTAAGAAAGAAATCAAAATTTGTCTACTAAAAACCAAAAACATTGCTGAAAGGAAATTTAAAAGAAATGGAGAGATAGTTCTTTATGCTGCTTTACAATACTGAATTGGTTTTCTCTCCAAATTAATCTGATTTGATGCAATCCCTATAATGAAGCATTTTTTCTTTTGTAAAATTGACAAGCAAATCCTAAAATTTACATGGAAATGCAAATAACCTAGTATATTAATAAAATTTATTTGAACTACAAGAGCAGCTTTACTATAAATCTAATTAAATAAGATAATGGCGGTATTGGCATAAGAATAGATGCAGAGATCAATCAAAATGAATTGCCAGTTTAAAAATGAACCATTATATTTATGGTTGTAGTTCAACAAAGATGCCAGGACAATATACTGGGCAGATGATAGTCTTTTCAACTAATTGTGCTGGGAAAACTGGGGGTACCCATTTCAAAGAAATATATTTAGACATATCACATCATAACAATAACAATAAAAACTCAAAATGAGTCAGCTGCTTAAATGTAAGCTCTTTAAACATATAAAAATTTTAGAAAAAAATGAATGGGAGAAAATTAGTTTGACCTCGGATTGGTCAAAGAGAGTTGTTAGGTATGAAAACAAAATCATAATCCATTAAAAAATGATAAGCTGAACTTCATCAAAACTAAAAACCTTTGCTCTTCAACAGGCATCTTGTATTAAAATTATCAACAATAACAACAACAAAAAATAAAACTTAAACATTGGGAGAAAATATTTGCAAATCACTTATCTGATTAAAAAGGCAAGACACAAAATAGGCCAGATGTCATTTAGAGGAAATTACAGAAAGGCGAATTGTTAAGACAGAAAGTAAACCAGGAGGTTTTTGATACCAGGTATAAGAACAGGGATAGACAACAAATGTGTACAAGGGAGGGAGCTTCCCAGGTGGCTCTGTGTTAAAAGATAGGCTCCTACCTATCAATGTAGGAGAGGCAAGAGATGCGGGTTTGATCCCAGGTCAGGAAGATTCCCTGGAAATGCAACCCATTCCAGTATTCTTGCCTGGGAAATCCCATGGACAGAGAAGCCTGGTGGGCTACAGGCCATGAGGTCACAAAGAATCAGACGCAACTGAGCAAACGTGCACATGCACAAGGGAAGTTTTAGGCCAATGAAAATGATCAAAAGTGGATTGTGTTGATGGTTGCACAACTCTGTGTATTTACCAAACATCACTGACTAGGACACTTACACTTGGTGAATTTTACGGTGTTCAAATTATAACTTAATAAAGTGATTTTGAAAGAAAAGAAGTAATAGGCACTCATGCTTGAAGTTTAGCTAAAGAAAATGTAAAATAAATCATTTTTTTGATTCACATGACTAAAACTTTATCAGTCATGCCCCTAAAACTATTCACATACCATGCATACTCAAGCTGCAAATTTCACTGGTTATATGTTGTCTCTTGTAATTTCTCTATCATATACTTCTTAATTCCCCTTCCATAACACAAAGTCCACAGCACCGCTTCACCAGAATCTTTTCACATTTCCTGACATGCCACGCTTAGTTGCTCAGTTGCATCTGACTCTTTGCAACCCCATGGACTGTAGCTTGCCAGGCTCTTCTGTCCATGGGATTTCCCATGTATTCTTGAGATGGATTATTAAGATGGATTAATAAAATGGATTATTCCCCTAAAGGCCCTGTCTCTTGTGTAACCCTGTGAAGTAAAGGAAACTCTTACACCCACACCCCAGGTATTCCTTGCTCCCTGAAACTTCCACATTATTTCCTTAATGCTCTTTTATACAAAACTCAGTTCTTTGAGGTTTATCTATGCTGTGATAATTCAGCATTTTTTCTCTTATTTAGAAAAAAAAAAAAAAAAGACCTTTGCACACTCTTTCTGTTTTTGTCATTAATCATATAAGCTACAGCATCTACTGGGAGCTTCTACTTCACCGATTCTTTGAACTCATCAGAATTATATTCCTTTGATCTTGGTATTTTCCCTACCATTGGCCCCCTTCTTCCACAGTCATTCTAGGCCTCATTTTCCATTATCTTAACCACTGACTTGTCATTAAGCTGGAGGCTGTCTGTGTACTGTCCTTTAATCATATCCCTCTCTCCTCCCCCAGCAAACTCAAAACCTGAATTAGAACAAATGACTGACTTCACATTCATTGCCAGAGAAAAATATCCAGCTATACAGACCAGTGCTGATATATAAGCTTTATTTTCTCATATCACCTGAGATCTCTACAGTCTGAACAACCCTAAGTTATTGCTGAATCCTCATTCTCCAAATTATTTCAAACATTATCTGCCTTTGTCCTCATTCTCAACAGGAAATCTTTCCCTCAAATTCATAGAACAAACACTCAACTTTCTGCCACCAATATTCAAATCATTGTCTTTTTTATTTTTCAAAGGAAGTTACCTTTTACAGCAGTCATAATCTTACAGCTTTCTCTTCCTTCAGGTTTAGTTCTTAGCTGATTAACCTTTCCTTGGTCCTGTCTCCGGTCCCACCCTTTTTCTTGGATCTTTTCAATGACTGCTTACATTTACTCTCTTTTTCCTTTTCATTAACCTACCATCCCTGATTTTCCTGCACAAACACCTTGAATTTAACTGAATCAATTGTTGCCGTGTTCCATCAATGACAAAACCCTCTTAAATCTTGCTTCTCTGCAAAATCTCCTTTGTATAAATAGCTAGTGGGAACCTGCTATATAGCACAGAGAACTCAGCTTGGTGCTCTCTGGTGACCTAGAAGTGTGGGCTGGAGGGTGGGGTGGGAGGGAGGCTCAAAAGGGAAGGAATATATATATATGTATACTGTGCTGTGCATAGTCGCTAAGTCCTGTCCGACTCTGTGACCCCATGGACTGTGGCCCATTAGGCTCCTCAGTCCATAAAATTCTCCAGGAAAGAATTGGAGAATATTGGAGTGGGTTGCCTTGCCCTCCTCGAGGGGATCTTCCCAACCCAGGATTGAACCTAGGGCTCCCACATTACAGATGGATTCTTTACCTATTGCACCGCCAAGGAAGCCCAAGAATACTGGAGTGGGCAGCCTATTCCTTCTCCAGAGGATCTACCTGACCCAGGAATCAAACCAGGATCTCCTGCATTGCAGGCAGATTCTTTATCAGCTGAGCCACCAGGGAAACCAGGATATATGTATACATATAGCTGATTCAATTCATTGCACTGCAGAAACTGACACAACATTTAAAGTAACTATACCCCACGAAATAAAACAAAAAACCTTTCTAATAGTTCTGAAACTGCTGTTAGTTTTGCTAAAACAAATATTAAATATTCTTATATAAATAATTGAAAGACATTTAATTCTACTCATCATTTATCTTCATGAAAACTCTATTGCTTTGATTCCTTTCTTCCTCTGTGGACACTTTTTTCCCTCACCTCCACCATATCTTCAATTGCATCATTCTTTCAGATTATGTTCTTTGTCCTCTTCTCTTTCCTCCCTCTGCTCTATTTAATATGCCAAATATTTACCATTAGAAATAAGCCACCTTATACACATCTAATTCTCTTCCTGAGCAGCAAACAAAACCCACTTCTGACTTTCAAATAAAAAATAAGGAATTAGGGCATATTTATCTTGGCTTCTTATTCTCTAATGTGTGTGTATAGATATAAAATAATCTTTCTTATATTTTAATGTTGCAGAAAAGATGTCTCCATCCAATCCAAAGCCAATTCTTCTCTCTCCCTCTCTGCAGTGGGTACCATCTCCTCCTACTTTCCAGGAATTCTAACACCCTAGATCATATCCACTTTCTTTTTTATCTTACAATTATCTTCCTTCATGGGTACTTTCGCTTTAGGCTGTATTTTTTCATCTCATTTCAGAAAGTCTCCCTCCACCGTGAAACTCTCTTTATCAAACATCTAACATATCTCCATTATAGATATGTCTTTCAAGACATATTCAACTAGGTGTGTCCATTATTCAACTTTCATTTATATCTTAGAATCATGGAAATCTTGTTTCACTCCCATTTCTTCACTAAACCTGCATGCACTACAATTGATTTCATTTGAGAATTCAGCAGCATCTGGAAGGCTGCGTCTTGAATGTTTCTTTCCCTTATATTTGCTAAATAGCACTTTCTGAGGTTCTCCTTTTGTTCAGAACAGTCTTTCTCATTCTCCTTTACACACTTCTAATCCTTTATTGATTCCACGAGTATTAGTGATCTCAACTTTATGCTTTCAATACTCTTGTTACCTTCTTATCCAGCCTCTGCAGTGTATCTTTCATGCTGATGGCTTTAAATGAATCATTTATGCTGATCCCTTTAAACTCATAGTGTTCTAATATTTGTTTTACATTTATGCTCTATATTTATAACTATCTATTAAATATAATGGGCTTCCTAGGTGGTGCAGTGGTAAAGAATCTTCCTGTAATGCAGGAGGTGTAGGAGATGCAGTTTTGATCCTTGGGTTGGGAAGGTCCCTGGGAGTAGGAAACGGCAACCCACTCCAGTATTTTTGCCTGGAAAATTCCATGGATAGAGGAGCCTGGCAGGCTACAGTTTATGGGGCTGCAAAGAGTTGTATACAACTGAATGACTGAGTACATAAAATTAAATATAATTACTGACTAATTTATAGTAGAGGCATACAAATTCAGTATGTTTCAAGTTATTGTTTGTCCCTAAAACATGTTCTTAATACTGCACCAATCTTGTTTAAAATCACCATAATAAATCTTCAGAACCATTATTGTTTAACTACTATTAGATTGTTAATATATATAAAGTATGAACTATATGCAGTTGCTATGGCAATGTAATAGCATTATGATGAACTACATACATATGTCACATATACTTTATACATAATATATAAATTACGATACATTATACACAACATATATATATATATATTTATATGTGAATATATGTACATATTATACATAGATTGTGGCTGTACTTTATTTATATAGACATATAACAATACCTATGGTATATAATCGGAGAAGGCAATGGCACCCCACTCCAGTACTCTTGCCTGGAAAATCCCATGAATGGAGGAGCCTGGTAGGCTGCAGTCCATGGTGTCACTAAGAGTTGGACACGACTGAGCGACTTTACTTTCACTTTTCACTTTTATGCATTGGAGAAGGAAATGGCAACCCACTCCAGTATTCTTGCCTGGAGAATCCCAGGGACGGTGGAGCCTGGTGGGCTGCTGTCTATGGGGTCGCACAGAGTTGGACACGACTGAAGCGACTTAGCAGCAACAGCAGATGGTATATAATATATAATGTATTTGTATATTATATATGTATGTATAATAATACATGCTTCCCTGATGGTTCAGATGGTAAAGAATCTGCCTGCAATGCAGGAAATCTGGGTTCAATCCCTGGGTCAGGAAGATCCCCTGGAGAAGGAAACGGCAACCCACTCCAGTATTCTTGCCCAGGAAATCTCAGGGACATAGGAGCCTGGGAGGCTACCTGGTCACAATAATACAGGAGGTCCACAATAATACAGGGAGGTCCACCTGGTCACAAATAATACAATGTATTTACAATTGTATTATTGTAATACACAATACAAATAATGTATTGTTTATTAAATAAAACGTATTTAAGCAAAATGCATGTATGTATAATAATAATGTATTTATATATGCATGTATAATAAATGCATACTATACATACAGAGTGTGGCTGTACTCTATTATCTGTTTGGTTTGTGAAAGTCTGTCTCAATCCAGGGCTTCCAGTCTTTCTTCTGTGACACTCTACCTCCCTATGTCGTTACACAACTTTGAGAAATAGTGATATATGTTGTAATAAAAACTTTTAATTTTAGGGTATGATGTGGGATCAGTAGGTTTCCATAGAATAACTTTTCTTTAATATGATTGAGTCAATTTCTTTTTAGGGTTTTAAATAATCTCATAAATTATGGTATATAATATTCTCCTTATCACCTCATTTTAAAACTCAGTTCAGCCTAGTGGGATTCAGGTAATAATGCCATCACATATGTGACATGGGGGAGTTATGTTCTCTTGGTTTTTTTGATGTAGGAAAGAAAGCTTGTTTTCTTTATTTAGGACTAGTGGCCTCACAAGATATTAATTTGGTAGAAGATCATATCAAGGTAACCAATGTTAAAATATTCTGTGAGTATAATAATAATGGGATAATTAGTAGGTGATAGAAATCTACTAAGGCTTAAATGCATTCCTGTTGATTCTGGTGAGGGAATAACTCAGACTTCTGATAGCTTTTGCTACCTATAATCCCTAATAAGAATTTGTATTTTCTAAGGCTGCTGAGAATCTTCAGAAATATATAGAAGTGATATTCTTTAGATCAATGGGTTACAATGTGGGGTTTAACTGTACGTATGCTCTTTTAAAATTCCATTCACATATTACTACTATTGAATATCACCTCTAAGTATGCTGGAAATCAAAGGCTCCTACTTTGACTCTTAAGCAGCACATTACAAATGGGTTCACAAAAATGCTGTTTAGCTATATCTGTCTACTTAATGCTAACAAACAGCAGTAGCTTTGCAGAATTTGGTATGGTTTTACATTGTAGTCAGTTTCCTATTGCAAACAAAGAACTATATTATACAGTGCTAGAAAATCCTCCAAATTAGGCTAGATATAGTACTTAATCTGAGGATAATATCCAGAGTTAGAAAACCCATTAGGAATATATACATATAATCATATGTGCAAACAAGGAACTAGGAGTCTGTTCAGCTGCCTAAAACTTGAAATTCTTCTGGTGGCATTTAAACCTACTTCTCACTTTAAAAAGTAAAAATGACTAACATGTCTGCCACTATAGTATATTTTAGACTCAATTATGCAGTATGCCCACATGACATTCACATACCACCCACTAAACCTTATACCCATCACCCCAACAACTTACACCCCCAAGATCTTCCCTCTTGCCAGCTTAGTTTTAGTTGTGCTAAACTTCAAAAAAAGACCAAAATCAAAATATTGAAAGTATCCAAAATAATGTTAGATAAATCAAAGTAAACAATAAATGAAATACATCTTCAAATTTCAAATGTGGAATTAATTAAATTTGGTACTAGCTAATTTTGAAGTATATAATACAAATATTTCTAATATTGATACACATAACTATTAGGAATTATCAAATTATTTAAACCAGCATCAGGTATCAATACGGATATGTTTATAGTTGAAAATAAAATCTAAAATTCCTTTTATCATATATTTGAAAAAGTTAAAGACTGAATTGAATGGTATCTATGCAAGGACTCTATACCCAGTTCAGCTAATTTATTAAGTAACAAATTAAACATATTTATTTGAAAAACAGAACATTAGTCTATTAGTTCCCCTTCATGATCACAGCCCTGTTGTGATGAAGGGGTTTGAGTAACTCAATGAAGCTATGAGCCATGCCATGCAGGACAGGATCACCCAAGATGGATGTATCATAGTGAAGAATTCTGACAAGAGTTCCAGAGAATATCAAGGAGATAAAAGAAAGCCTTGTTCAATGAACAATGCCAAAAATAGAGGGGGGAAATAGAATGCAAAAGACTAGAGACCTCTTAAAGAAAATAGGAGATGTCAAGGGAGCATTTCATGCAAGAGAATGCACACAATAAAGGACAGAAATGGTAAGGACCTAAGAGAAGAAGAGATTAAGAAGAGGTGACAAGAATACAAAGAAGAACTATACAAAAAAAGGTCTTAATGACCCAGATAACCATGGTGGTGTGATCACTCACCAAGAAGCAGACATCCTGGAATGCAAAGTCAAGTGGGCCTTAGGAAGCATTACTACAAGCAAAGCTAGTGGTGGTGAAGGAGTTCCATATGAGTTATTTAAAATCCTAAAAGATGATGCTGTTAAACTGTGGCACTCAATATGTAGTAAATTTGGAAAACTCAGCAGTGGCCACAGGACTGGAAAAGGTCAGTTTTCATTCCAGTCCCAAAGAAGGGCAATGCCAAAGAATGCTCAAACAACTGCTTAGTTGCACTCATTTCATATGCTAGCAAAGTGATGCTCAAAATCCTTCAGTCTAGGGAGGACACCAGGCACCCAGAAAGGCAGTCTAAATGTAAGACCAGAAACTATAAAACCCCTAGAGGAAAACATAGGCAAAACACTCTCTGACATAAATCACAGCAGGATCCTCTATGATCCACCTCTCAGAATAATGGAAATAAAAGCAAAAAGAAACAAATGGGACCTAATTAAATTTAAAAGCTTTTGCACAACGAAGGAAACTATAAGCAAGGTGAAAAGACAGCCTTTAGAATGGGAGAAAATAACAAACAAAGCAACTGACAAAGAATTAATCTGAAAAATATACAAGCACCTCATGCAGCTCAATTCCAGGAAAATAAACAACCCAATCAAAAAGTGGGCTAAAGAACTAAGCAGACTTTTCTCCAAAGAAGACATACAGATGGCTAACAAACACATGAAAAGATGTTCAACATTGCTCATTATCAGAGAAATGCAAATCAAAACCACAATGAGGTACCATCTCATGCCAGTCAGAATGGCTGCCATCAAAACGTCTACAAACAATAAATGCTGGAGAGGGTGCAGAGAAAAAGGAACCCTCTTACACTGTT
Source organism: Bos indicus x Bos taurus (assembly GCF_003369695.1). Lineage (NCBI taxonomy): Eukaryota > Metazoa > Chordata > Mammalia > Artiodactyla > Bovidae > Bos > Bos indicus x Bos taurus. The sequence goes on from NC_040087.1 coordinate 58,325,766, forward strand.
GATGGGAATGCAAACTAGTATAGCCACTATGGAGAACAGTGTGGCTGCTGCTGCTGCTGCTGCTAAATCACTTCAGTCATGTCCGACCCTATGCGACTCCATAGACGGCAGCCCACCAGGCTCCCCCATCCCTGGGATTCTCCAGGCAAGAACACTGGAGTGGGTTGCCATTTCCTTCTCCAATGCATGAAAGTGAAAAGTGAAAGTGAAGTCGCTCAGTCATGTGCAACTCTTAGCCACCCCATGGACTGCAGCCTACCAGGCTCCTCCATCCATGGGACTAGAGTGGGGTGCCATTGCCTTCTCTGATGGAGAACAGTGTGGAGATTCCTTAAAAAACTGGAAATAGTACTGCCATACAGCCCAGCAATCTCACTGCTGGGCATACACAGCAAGGAAAACAGAATTGAAAGAGACACATGTACCCCAATGTTCATTGCAGCACTGTTTACAATAGCTAGGACATGGAAGCAACCTAGATGTCCATCGGCAGACGAATAGATAAGAAAGCTTTGGTACATATACATAATGGTATATTACTCAGCTATTAAAAATAGCACATTTGAATCAGTTCTATTGAGCTGGATGAAACTGGAGCCTATTATACAGAGTGAAGTAAGGCAGAAAGAAAAACACCAGTACAGTATATTAACGCATATATATGGGATTTAGAAAGAGTAATGATGACCCTATATGTGAGACAGCAAAAGAGACACAGATATAAAGAACAGACTTTTGGACTCTGTCAGAGAAGGCAAGGGTGGGATGATTTGAGAGAATAGCATTGAAGCATGTATATTACTATATGTGAAATAGATCGCCAGTCCAGGTTTGATGCATGAAACAGGGTGCTCAGGGCTGGTGCACTGGGATGACCCAGAGGGATGGGATGGGGAGGGAGATGGGAGGCGGGTTCAGAATGGGGAACACATGTACACCCATGGTGGATTCATGTCCATGTATGGCAAAAACCACTACAATATTGCAAAGTAATTAGCCTCCAATTAAAATAAATAAAATTTTAAAAAATCCTTTAGTCTAGTCTTCAACAGTACATGAACTAAGAACTTCCAGTTGAAAAATCTGGGATTCAAAGAGGCAGAACCAGAAATTAAATTTCAAACACTTGTTGGATCATGGTGAAACCAAGAGTGTTCCAGAGAGACATCTACTTCTTCATGGACTATGCTAAAGTCTTTGACTGTGGGGATCACAACAAAATAAGGAAAATACTTCATGAGATGAGAGTACCAGACCACTCTACCTATCTCCTGAGAAACCTGTATGTGGGTCAAGAAGCAACAGTTAGAACTGGTATGGAACAATGGCCTGGTTCAAAATTAGGAAAGGAGTATATCAAGGCTGTATATTATTACCCTGCTTATTTAACTTATATGTAGATTACATCATGCAAAATACTGAGCTGGATGAATCATAAGGAGGAATCAAGATTGCCAGGAGAAATATCAGCAACCTCAGATATGCAGATAATACCACTCGTAGGGGAGAAAATGAAGAAGAACTAAAGAGCCTCTTGATGAAGGTGAAAGAGGAGAGTGAAAAAGCTGGCTTAAAACAACATTCAAAAAAACAAATATCATGGCATCCAGTTCCATCACTTCATGGCAAGCACAAGGGGAAAAGTGGTAACAGTGACAGATTTTATTTTCTTTGGCTCCAAAATCACTGTGGACAGTGACTGAAGCCATGAAATTTAAAAAAACTGCTTGCTCCTTGAAAAGAAGCCTATGACAAACATAGACAGTGTATTAAAAAGTAGAGACATCACTTTGCTGACAAAGATCTGTGTAATCAAAGCTATGTCTTTTCCAGTAATCATGTGTGGATGTGAGACATTGACCGCAAAGAAGGCTGAATGCCAAAAATTTGATGACTTTGAATTGTGATACTGTAGACTCTTGAGAGTCCCTTCGACTGCAAGATGATCAAACAAGCCAATTCTAAAGGAAATCAACCCTGAATATTCATTGTAAATACTGTTGCTGAACCTGAAGCTCCAATAATTTGGCCACTTGATGCAAAGACCCAACTCATTGGAAAAGACCCTGATACTGGAAAAGATTGAGGGCAAGAGAAGGGTGAGACAGAGGATGAGATTGTTGGATGGCATCACAGACTCAATGGACATGAATTTGAGCAAACTCTGGGAGATAATAGAGGACAGAGGAACCTGGCTTGCTGCAGTCCACGGGGTTACAAGGGTTAGACCAAACTTAATGACTTAATTACTGGACAACAACACAATGTTGATTAGTTATTGCTGTCTTTCTTTAAGGTATATTGTGTTACTATTCCCTAAATAGATAAACTTTAAAAGCATTTTTTTATATTTTAATCTTTGGTTGTACACTGTCATATTTCTAACTGTCATTATTATTTTCCTTTTCCTTCCTGAATTAACCTGTACTCTCTTTGCTTTGAGCAATAATCTACCTGTCATCCTGCTGTGGCAGAACCTGGATTATCAGATGAGGCAATGTTTTAAACCTGCCTACTTCCTTAATCCATGTAATACATATATTAAAGCCAACTGCACACATCTTCTAGCTTTTAAGTTCAAAATTCCACCTACTTGTTTACACACACATTCTCTTATAATACTCTTTAAACATTCATCCAGCTCTTGAAATTTTCTCCCAGGCTATATAGACTAGACTTTCTAACAAAAAATATGTACCTAGATTAACATAATATTTGATTCACATACAGGCAACTAACTTGGTACAGATATGTAGAACAGGTTAGCAATATTTTAAAACTACCTGGAGTGTTATCTGGAGAAGGCAATGGCACCCCACTCCAGTACTCTTGCCTGGAAAATCCCATGGATGGAGGAGCCTGATAGGCTGCAGTCCATGGGGTCGCTAAGAGTCAGACATGACTGAGCGACTTCACTTTCATGCATTGGAGAAGGAAATGGCAACCCACTCCAGTGTTCTTGCCTGGAGAATCCCAGGGGCAGGAGAGTCTGGTGGGCTGACGTCTATGGGGTCACACAGAGTTGGACATGACTGAAGTGACTTAGCAGCAGCAGCAGGAGTGTTATCAGATTTTGAAAGAAGGCTAGTAATGCCAGAGTCAGGTAATCATTGCTTATTTTGACCTTACCCTGTAGTAAACACAATCAGGGCATGAAATTGAATTGAAGACTGTAGTGAGACAAAGACATCCTTTTCAAAAACTGTCAACTGTATCACTTGAGTGATGACCTTAAATAAAACAAACAGGTTCATTGATTTTTAAAAAAAAAAGTTAAGCAAATTTTTTCTTCTATGTTAATGAAGCTGTTTTGTCTGTTTTTATGTTAAATAAATACTTTACCTACAAACGGACAGATTTTCAAAGTGCATGAAGGAATTGATGACAAGCAAGCATAGAACAACCTTGCAAATTCATTGACTATAAACCTAATCTTGCTTATAAGCTTTTGATTCACTATTAGTTTGACATAATATATACTATAATTAATATTTATGAATAATTGCACACACATGTGAATCTAGTTTAATACCTTTTTTTTCATTAAACATCAGGAATTCATTGCATGACAAAATTTTTATTTGTAATTAAGGGTAATAATGATTTTATATGCTTTGAACAAAAATACTTTTTTTAATGACAGGGAATTATCTTCAATGCTGTAACTTTTAGCTGGAACATTATCTGATGATGTTGATATTCACACATTTAACAAAATATTTAGTTCTTTGAATTTTCATTGTGTTTGTCTGACATAAACTACTGAATGAACTTTCTTCTGATAACAATAAATGATAATAACATTGATATACTGATATCAATATATCAATGATAAAGTAAATGATAGTAATATTAAAATCAGTCATATTAAAAATATTTATAAATTATCCTCTCAGTTAATTCTTTATTATTTTCATAACAGTAATTCTTGAGATATCAAAGTAGAGAATGTTTGTATCATGCATAATATTAGATGACTTCTTTCCTTTTCATTTATTATTATTTTTCTTAATATTCTAAGTGGTTACTATTGTAAATATTTTTTAAAAATCTGGTCAACAATGGCACTACTGTACAATTCTCTAAAGGTGAATTATCTTAGTTAAAAGTAGTATCAGTTTAACCTGTTTTTACCTTCTCCCTTTGGTGAAGCAAAGAAAATCACCTGTTCAAGTATTTACACAAGAGGGCTAGATAGAGGTGGGACTTATGCCTTGTTAGCTAATATAAGTAAACAAAAACCTAAGCCAGAGTCAATTCATTTGAATACAAGGAAATGAAACTTAAGTACAACCAATCACAAATAGCCACCTAGACTTTTCCTGAAGTCTGCTGCTGCTAAGTCGCTTCAGTTGTGTCTGACTCTGTGTGACTCCATAGACCGCAGCCCACCAGGCTCCCCGGCCCCTGGGATTCTCCAGGCAAGAACACTGGAGTGGGTTGCCATTTCCTTCTCCAATGCATGAAAGTGAAAAGTGAAAGTGAAGTTGCTCAGTCGTGTCCGACTCTTAGTGACCCCATGGACTGCAGCCTCCATTCATGGGATTTTCCAGGCAAGAGTACTGGAGTGGGATGCCATTGCCTTCTCCATCCCGAAGTCCAGAATTTCCCAAATAAGACAATTGCTTAACTTATAACTTAAAGATGTTATAGATAATATCTTTGCTTTGCTTCCATAACTTCTTTACAAAAACCTTTTTTCTGACTCCTGACCGTGGAGCACTCCTAACCATTTTGGTTTGGGGCTGCACAATTCCAATCAATCAAACTGATTGATTGAACTCTTGAAAAATTATAATGTACTTCAGTTACCTTTTAACACGTTTAATGACTTCTGATCATCAAGCTGTTTATTCAGTATTCTTCCATCTTCAGTGTCTCTCAGTAATAATTGGATAATTATATTTCCATTAAATTGAGAAATTACACTTTATTAGAATTATAAAGTATAAATTCAAAATCCATAAGGTCCTATCCTCCAACTTTTTACAAATTAATCTCTGAAATCTAAAGACATTAGTCAGGGTGATTCATGTATCTACTAAGGCCTGATAATTATTATTTAAACTTATTGTACCAAAATAAGCCTCCAAAAATATTTGGCTAATTATTTATTATTTTAGTTCACAGAAAGACCTAAATTTTTATTTACCACACAAGTTCTCAATATCCCCAAACCACCCTGTAACAGGCTTCATGTTTGCCAAAAATCTTAGTTTGGCAGAAGAGAGACAGATGTAAAATCAGCTTAGAAGCTTGAGCAGATTCACACAGTGTGGTTACAATGATCTTAATGGAAGAAAAATCATAAAAAATTGCATCTTCATCCTTCAAATTACTAATATGATCATAAAGAGTATTTCAGTATTAAAATTATCCTCCAGTACTGGTGCCTTCTGTAAAAATTTATGTTGTTATTTTTGGTGAATTAGGATACTTGGATTTGCATATATGTACACATACATAATTCACTTATATTATTCAATTAAATTTTATTTGACAACTCATAGATAATTCATAATTCATACATGTAATTCACTTAACACTTGCAAAGTATTTTCTTTATGCCAGGTACTATGCTAACCTCTGAGGCTTCCCTGGTAGCTCAGTTGGTAAAGAATCCTCCTGCAATACAGGAGACCTGGGTTCAATTCCTGGATTGGGACAATCCCCTGAATAAGAGATAGGCCACCCACTCCAGTGTTCTTTGGTTTCTCTGGTGGTTCAGATGGTAAAGTATCCGTCTGTGATACAGGAGACCAGGGTTTGATCCCTGGGTTGGGAAGATTCCCTGGAGGAGGGCATGGAAACCCACCTCAGTATTCTTGGCTGGAGAAAACCAGGCAAGAGGAACCTGATGGGCTACAGTCCATGGGATCACAAAGAGTCAGACAGGGCTGAGCAACTAAGCTCAGCACAGCACATGCTGACTTCTGGAGATGAAAACAGAAGAAGGTATTCATAGGCTCCACTTTAATTCTGCTTAAAATCTTACAGAAAAAAACGGCTTCGACTCTAGTCCAGAAACCTCTCATTTAAAGTCTTGATGCAATGATGAGAATAAATAAATGTAAAAGTAAATTGTTAAACTTTCATTTTACTCTACCAGCCCTTCAAACACAGGTTTGGAAGGAAGTATGCAAAATTGAGGAGAGAAGTGCTCAAAGACTGACTAGAATAGTGTTCTCTGTATTAAAAAAAAAAAAAAAAAAAAATGAAAAATTGACAATTTCATCACATTGGTTAAATTAAAACTTAAAGCTTTATTTGAATTGCTTGAATAATTGTTGTTAACCATGTGGTCCCATTTGTTCATTTTTTGCTTTCATTGCCCTTGCCTGAGGAGACAGATCTAAAAACATATTGTTAAAGCTGATTTCAAAGAATTTGCTGCCTGTGTTTTCTTCTACAAGTTTTAGAGTTTCGGATCTAACATTTAAGTAAGCTTTAAATCTATTTGAGGGTATTTTTGTATATGGTATTAGAAAATAGTCCACCTTAACTCTTTTACAAGTTACTGTCCAGTTTTTACAATGTCATTCATTGAAGAGACTGTCTTTTCCCCACTGTGTATTTTTGCCTCTTCTATTGTGGATTAATTGACTACCTGGGAATGAGTTTATTCCTGCCTGTCTATTCTGTTCCATTTATCTATGTATCTGATTTTGTTCCAGTACTGTACTTCTTTGATTACTATAGCTTTGTAGTATAGTTTGAGGCCAGGGAGCATGCAGTTTTGCTCTTTCTCAAGTATGCAAGTTCTCAAGAAAATCCTTCCCCAGATCATTTTCAGAAACTACTCGTGGATGTGATCTGATAAACACAAGGCAGGAAGCAAAAAAAAGGTATAATACCAGAGTTGGAACAATCCAGCAAGGAAGGTAAGGAATATTTCCAAGATAATGAGAAAGGGAAGTCTCAAGGATAAAACCAAGTGATAAGAGGAGAATGAATTCAGAATGCACCAAAAGGAAGGATTTCAGGAGAAACACTTCCATATTCAGACTGAAATGAATCTGACATTACCTGATTCCATTTTCTATGCTGAAATATAATTTTTAATTCTTTTGTGCTTATATGGATTCATTCAAATCAAAAAGGTAGTCAAAATTTAAATTCAAAAGTCTCAATCACGTTATGTAAAAGAGATAATCTAACCATATCATACTAACAAAACTTACAAAGATATAAAACTTAAACACTGACTATTTATGAAAAAAGTTATATACTATACACAGAGGATGGAATAAGAAGATGTTTGGTGGTGGGGTTGAGAGGGATTATGTATTGACTAAATAATTTTTCAAAATAAAAATCAATAGATTATGTCTACAATTAAAGATCAGGAAATAACAGAGTACCTTCTGGGTGATAAAAGTGTAAATGAATAAAATACAAAACAAGTAATAGCCCTGCAATGGTCAATTCTACCATGGAAAGAGGCAAATGACTGCAATTTTTAAATTAGCATTATGCACTTTTAATAGCTTGGCACTTCAATGGATACAATAAAAACGGAATTTAATTTTTTTGAGAAAATGATGATAGGACATTCTTATTGGGAAAAGTTTCCATATAAATAAAAATAAATAGTGCATCTTTGGTAGATATATTTATTATAATTTTTGTCATAAGAAATAGAATAAATGATTTGTTTCCAAGCCATGATAAGGCAATACTCAACTGTTTGGGAAGAAATGAAATCCTGTAAGAACATTATAATGAGGCTCCCAGCTTGATCAGATACAGGTTTTGCTTTGCATGTTGGCCAGAGGGAAAGCTGACTGGAAATTTACCCAAGTTTTTGTTGCCCTGAATCTAAGCTACTCTTTGTATTTGGGCAAAACGCTCAGTACACCTGTCAGAATGTGCCCTTTGTGGGGTGGAAGGTTGAGGATTAAGGGTTGTCATAAAGGGGAAATGGAAAGAGAATTCTACAGTTGGCAAATATGCAGAGGTAGATGTGAAAACATTCACATTTATTTTATTTCTTAGAAACTTAATGGCAGTGGGTGGGGGAATGAAAATGGAATAGTATTTTTGTTTAATTCTGATCAAAAGCTACTAAGAAAGATAAGATATTATTAAATAAATTTACAAGAATTTCTATGTGTTTTTAAATTCCTAATTTCTTCTTTTATACTCTTTTCATATATAAAGAGGAACATGCTTCCCAGTGTCTAATTCACTACCTGATAAAAAGCTGAAAAGATAAAATGTTACATTAAATTTTTCAGCTTTTATAACACATTTGATTAAAAGTAACAGATTCAAGTGCTTGTTACTTTGCCTTTTAAATAGGTCTCAGGCAGAGGGGGGTTGGGGAACTCATTAGAAATCTCACTGGAAATAAACTGTTGAAATTTGTTACTGACTTCTGCCACCCATGCAATTACTTAGATGACATGGCAATGAAAACATATGAGAGAATAAAATAAAAAATCTGACAGTCTTGTAGGAAATTGGGCATTGAATGCAGCACACATATGTCATAATAAATTTTCACAATGCATAATAACAGTTCACAATGTAGTTTCCCCAGTTTGTTTCCCACAATACAAACCACAAAGAAGACATTATTTTCCTAAAAATGTTAATCTGTTTTTTTTTTTTTAATTAGGAGAGTGAAGCTTGACCAAGTCAAATAATCCCAAGATCTCAGAAATTACCGCATCAAATACTATGACATCAAACTAGTGGTTAAACAAGTAATTACACACAACATGTATTTTAACAGAAGCGATGTTTCTGGCAAAATCACTTTGTAGATTCTAGATAATTTTTTAAAATGCTTGTTAAAGAAAATGTGGGTGTTCTCTTTGTAAAATGAAAATTAACACAGCTTTTATATAACTCATCATCATATGTAAAATGTGTTCAATAAAATAGTACTGCTTCAATATGTTAGATAACTGTTATATATTTGAGGTTTCATGAGCTGTCACACTTGCTGAATCAGTGTGACATCTAAGTTGAACATGGAGTAGAACACGTAAGTTCCCTAAAATGAGTGTGACACCTGCCATGAGGTTTTGTTTTAAGGGATTTTTGTAGACAGCACATTAACCAAACAACTATGAGCCAGTCACAACACTCAGACTGGAGTGGCAATATGACACATAAATGTTGTTATCTGTTTTACTTGTCAAACCAAAATTTCACATTCTGTGATGTAGCTTGAGGTTATGGGAACAGAGATCATTTGGGGGATTTTCTTGTTTGTTTTAATTGTGAATGCAAATAAACCAAAAAGGGCATATAACCAACATAACAGGCAAGATATTAAGTAAAAGAGCATTAAATCACTAGAATATGCCTAAATACTATTGTCTCTCAAAAATAAATCCTAAAAATGCAGGAATATTGAATATGAAAGAATGGGAGATGTGTTTCAGACACAAAACAAAGAGGACATATTCTCTCTGAAAACCAAATGATTTTTAAAGTATTAGATTCTTAATAGAACAGTAATTCTTAAGATAAATAATTAGAATAATTAAGTGTTAAGTACAGCCAAATATTTTGATGCACTAACAGAGCCCAGACAGACCCATATATAATATATATCCTCATATTTATATGGGGAGATTATGAAATTCATTTACTGTCATAAAATAAGACCCCTGCTTATCTGGAAATCTACTTCCAATATTGCTAAAATTAATGTAATTGTATTCAATTTTAAATGTCCTTGAGAAACTTGGGGATTTGAGTAAAATACAGAGCTGATTTTCTTCTTTGTGTATTATAAACTTCTCAATTTTACATGTTAGAATGAACACACAAGGATAACACTGATTAGTTGTACTTCTTTTGAGACTATAAGAAAACTGTATGTGGTATAGAATTTTTATATCTATTTGTAGAATGTTTCCCTGTGGATGAGATAGTAAAGAATCTACCTGCAATGTAGAAGACTCCAGAGAAGGGAATGGCTACCTACTTTAATATTCTTGAATGGAGAACTCCAGAGACAGAGGAGTCTGGTGGGCTACAGACCATGGGTCACAAAGAATCAGACACGACTGAGGGACTAACAGTTTTTAGCTTTTTATATTTCTTAAGATAAATAGTCTACTAAGGTATGAGAAACATATTTGCCTCATATCAAATATGGGCGGCAGAGGTAGGTAGAGACATAGCCATGATAACTGAATCAATGCACTTTAACAACATGAAATCAAGAACCACACAAGCCAGCGAAGCCTTTGTGGGAATGTCTGGGTTCACCTCTGGGGTTAGAAGTCTCCGTGGGAACCTGTCTTGGATGGATTGGATTTCAGGAAGCCCAGTGTGCTTGTGAATGTCATCAAACCAAATCTCCTCTGTCCCTGAAGAAGTAACTTGCCCTTGAACATATGCCTATGGTACCAGAACCAAAGACAATTGTGTGGAATCTGGGGTTTTCTAAGGAAAGGCTAGAAATGTCAGATAGCTTGCTTCCTAAGTACCAATGCTGAAGAATTGATAGTGACTGCTTTAGACCGTGTGTGAAGAAGAATTCTTCAGTTAATTCTCTACACAAGCGGGGAAATGCAATTATCAGTTAGACAGCATGCATGCTCTTTACTTGCCAACCTTGAACTGTATTATTCTGAAACTAGAAATCCTTAGAGGCTTTACTAGCTGGATGGGCAATATCAAAAAAGCATAGCTGTGGACAACACACAGGAAAACAAAATTTCCCTCTTCTGTGAATTTCAACTCACTGTACTTCCACCATTTATAGTTTCAAGACGATAAGTATATAGGGCTTCCCCTATTAGGCAAATAATATTTGGGATGGTTAACATAGGAAGGCACTGGAGTTATCTTTATAGCAAATTTGCTTTATATATGATCTAGGTAAGCTCTTAGCAGACTCCAGCAGTACCAGGGTCATGAATTGCTTTGCTCTCTGTGCCTGTTTTATGCACAGATGAGACTGTGTGAGATATGCAGTGTGGATGACAGCTGGACGGCATTGGGGGAGACACAAATGAAAATAATCCGCAGGTTTAAGCCACAGGAAACTCACCCTCAGGTTGATCTCAAGTACTTGGATGGACATCAGTGGAGCTCAACTTTCTTTGGAACTCTTTTTATCTCTAAAATAATCAGTTGGACTTTTATACTATTTGATCGCAAACTTCTAACACCAGAACTCTATGTATCTTTAACATGTTTCTTATTTTATCTCATTTTGACTTTGTTCTTTTCATCCCTCTTCTACCTCATTTTCTATATTTCTCTTCTATTTTGCTCTTCTTTTCAATGCATGGAAGAACACTTACATCATCTGTTAACCAGTACTGCCAATTTGTTTGGCCTCTTACTTTTCATTTATCCAGCAAAACCGCCACTCTGCACTGACATAATCGTTCTTAGTGATACTGGTACAGGCTGGAGTAAGTGAAGTTCACCAGTAATGAGGACTGGTGTTATTGTCTCTGTTTCTATTCACATTCAGGATCCCAGTCCTGCCCTGTAATAACTTCTCCCATTTCCTGACCATTTATTTGGGCATTGTTTTCCTTCAACTTTTGCCACTTTTCTTCCCAGGAAGATGAAAAGGCTATTAGAGCAGAGCTCACTCAATTTTTCTCTTACCCAACCTACAAACCTATTGTTTTGTAGGAACCTGACTAGGATTTTCTGTGGACCTGGGTGCCAACTAGTGAAGGAAATAACATGTGGAGGGAGGGTGGTGGTCTTGGGTACTAGAATACAGCTCATCTTGGCCATATTATCACCCTGTGCCGTGTCCCAGTCAGGAGGTTGATGACATTTAACCATTGTTTATAGACTGCTTGAGATCCAAACTATCCTAAGAATCTTCTGCATTGTGAGTACAAGAGAAAGGGAGGGTTATAGTTAGGTCCCGGGACACATGAACCCACCCATGGCTTCTCTGACCCATGCTCCAGCTTCCCTTCTCTCTCGCTTCTAGTACCCACAGTTACTAAAACAGTGCCTCTAGTATATTAAACAGTCAGTTACTCTTTGAACACAAATTGAAAAAAATTAATCTGACCACAAACTAATGGAGGTATTCATAATTATAGGTCCTCATCTAAATGTTTAGGGCACTAATATAAATGAGGAATAAGCATATGTAAAATTGAACAATTTTGAGATTAGAAATATGAAATTATTTTAATCACCATTATGAATATTTGCTCTCAAACAAATGGTGTGTAAAACACATTATAGCTTTTCCATAAATGTTAAATCTAAGCACTTCAAGTCAGATCTAAATTTTTAGTTATAAAACATATATTTTAAGTAATGTCCATATTTTCCCCATGTTTCAGAAACATTGTCACAGAGGATGGGTTCACTTTGTACTTTATTAATCTGAATTATTTTTAAATACTTAAGTATATATATTTGAGTGGCTTGGTGGATAGAAGAATAAAATTACAAAAATATCTTTCAAAAAATAAAATGCCTTACATTTTTACTCAGTACTGAATTGTCAATCAATATTCATTATTCACTATTTTATTTCTACATGCATAGGAAGTGGGTCTCAGTGAACTCCGGGAGTTGGTGATGGACAGGGAGGCCTGGCATGCTGGGATTCATGGAGTCGCAAAGAGTCGGACATGACTGAGCGACTGATCTGATCTGATCTGATTCAGATCATAATGAATAAATATTAATGTCAAACAATGTTAAAGGAATAGCAAATTTAATTTTCTTTTTAATGCAAGACTTATTGGAAAAATGATACATTTTAATCTTTATATTTTAAACTATCTAAAATCTATTGATTTCTTATTTATATATAAATGACATAATTTAAGTTGTATTTGTTAATATTAGGTACTTATGAAAGTTGTTTCTTATTGCACAGAACAATTGATAGTAAATATGTACAAGAGGTCTGCCAGTATATAGAAGTTGTCCCTAAAAAATTTTAAATATACATTAAATGTTCAAATATACATAGGTGTTATCTGTAATTTTCACTTCTAGAAAGAAAAAATATTCTAATCAATGGGTTGATTACTTATGCTTTTATTATTTAAATATTACTGCATTCTCATTTGACAATCAGTTACAGATTACCTCTTTAATCTGCTACACATACAAAATATTGAAATGTATGTCAGCTACCGACAACTGATTTTATGGCCTCATGCCTGACATATTGACTACTCACTTGGATTATCCTTTGCCAAATTATTTCCTGGAGTTTAATTCTATACTGTGACTTGAAAATAGGTTTAGGCATTTATAGAAAAGAACAAAGTATACTACATAAATTGTAATGTTAACTTGTAGTGCTACATATGGGCTTTCCTGGTAGCTCAAATGGTAATGAATCCTCCTGCAAAGCAGGGGACCCCGGTTCAATTCCTGAGTCAAAAAGACATCCTGGAGAAGGGATAGGTTACCCACTCTAGCATTCTTGGACTTCCCTGGTGGCTCAGACAGTAAAGATTCCACCTGCAATGAGAGAGACCTCAGGTTCAATGCCTCGGTTGGGAAGATTCCCTGGAGAAGGGCGTGGCAACCCAATCTAGTATTCTTTCCTGAAGAATCTCCATGGACAGAGGAGCCCAGTGGAGTCAGACATGACTGAGTGACTAAGAACAGCGCTACGTATATTTTGACCCAATTCCTTCTTTTTTCCCAAAGCATCTTTGAAACACTCATGTTTTCTTGACACTGACAATCCTACCTTAGCTGCTGTTCATGTGGATTCCTAATTCTGTGGTATATAGACTCAAATGAGTCACAAAGCATTAAAAGGAATGTATTATTAGTATAGCTTCATGTATCAACTGACTTAATTCTTTATGTTAACTAATTCATTTTGAATCTCTGACATTAAGAGTGCAGTTTTCTCATCTTTCATTGACCTGATTTTAAAACAGGTCAAAGAGAAGGAAGAATTAGAGAAATACTTTGGCAATTCAAAAATATAGTATTGAAAGAGTAAAAACAAAAGAAAACCAAAAAAAAACAACAACTTTGCATTTCATCATTTCAAATAATAATAAAGTAACAATATTTAATCATGGATATTACATATCATAGATTTCTCTTTCTGCTAGTATGGGACATTTCATTATCACTACTACAATGAAGATGTTTAATAACCACAGATTAAACATAGGCCCAGATACCTTTATAGGCTAGGTATTAATCACAAACAAGACCCACTCAGAAATACATGAAACAAAAAAGCTAACTGACGATAGTAGTCAGAAAAACCCAGGGAAATACTGGCACTAGGAAGAAAAGGATCTTGAACGTCAGTCTGTATGTAATGCTCTTCCTGCTTAATTTCTTTTCATGAATACTAGTGTTTAATGAGAATGTCCTAAGATTAGATGTGTTTTATCGGAGTCTGGTGGTATTCAAGCAATGAGATACAGGTATAAATCTGAACTTAAAAGTTTTTGTAAATTGTATTTCTATGTGACAAAAACAAGTTTATTGTAGTAATTATTAAGTGTCTTTGATTTTTTACATTTTAATGTGGCTCTAGATCAATCAGGTTTTTCCAGAAAAACAGAAGCAGTAGACTCTATCTACCATTTATCAATCATCAAGCTATCATCTTAAAACTCATATTCAAAAAACTAAGATCATGGCATCTGAGCCCATCATTTCATGGCAAATAGATGAGGAAACAATGGAAAGAGTGAGAGACTTTATTTTCTTGGACTCCAAAATCACTGCAGACAGTGATGCAGCCATGAAATTAAAAGACACTTACTCCTTGGAAGAAAAACTATGACAAATCTAGACAGCATATTTAAAAGCAGAGACATTACTTAGCTGACAAAGGTCCATCTAGTGAAAGCTATGGTTTTTCCATATAGGTTTTTTTGTTTTGTTTTGTTTTTCCAGCAGTCATGTATGTATGTGAGAGATGGACCATAAAGAAAGCTGAGTGGCAAAGAATTGATGCCTTTGAACTGTGGTGTTGGAGAATTGGAAGTCACTTGGACAGCAAGGAGATCAAACCATTCAATCCTAAAGGAAATCAGTCCTGAATATTTATTGGAAGGACTGATACTGAAACTGAAGCTCCAATCCTTTGGCCACCTGATGTGAAGAACTGGCTCATTGGAAAAGACCCTGATGCTGGGAAAGATTGAAGGCAGGATGAAAAGGGGATGACAGAGAACAAGCTGGTTGGATGGCATCACTGACTCAAAATACATGAGTTTGAGCAAGCTCTGGGAGCTGGTGATGGACAGGGAAGCCTGGTATGCTGCAGTCCTTGGGGCAGAAAAGAGTCAGACATGACTGAGAGACAGAACTGAACTGAAGCTATCATTTATCCATATGTAAAGACATTTATTATAAGGAATTGGCTCACTTTATTCTGGGAGCCAGCAGGCCTAAATTTTATAGAGGAGTCCACCAGGCTGGAAACTTTGGCAGGAATGGATGCAGCAGACTTGAGGCAGAATTTCTTTTTCCTCTTGGTGATGCCTCAGGTTTCACTATTAAGGTGTTTCAAATGACTGAATGAGGTCAACCCATATTGTTCAAAGTTCCCTAGTTCCTAATGTTAACGGATTGCACAGCTGTAAACCATATCTAACATCACAACAGCAGCTAGATTAGTGTTTGATTAGAAAACTGGGCATTATAGCCTAGAAAACTTCACAGATAAAAATGAGTATCACAGAGGTTATGTACGTATGAACCATAGCAGCATCTGTCATACTAATAGACAAATTTTCTATGTTCTGTTGCTTATGACTTTTAGTAAAAACTGTTTTTATGGTCTTTAGATTTTTTCTAAGGTATCACTTCTACATAAGCAGAATCCTATTGAAAAATATTAGATAATCTTAAAACACCATTGAAATTTAATATTTTACATGTTACTTAAGCATTCTTATCATGAAGCCTTTTGAATTAAATTTAACCACTCAGTATATTTATATTTTTGTCTTATTAATGACTCTATTTAAAATGTAATGATTTTAGTAAATATAAAGCACATAACCACTTATGTTTAAATGATTTAATATCTAGTGATAAACTTATTTCCTAGCAATATTTCCTATTTTTTTCATTGTATACTATATTTAATGGATTTTTTAAAATCCAAGATTTAGAACCTTGATATCTTTAGATAAATACATTATAAAATTAGCAAATATTCCAATTTCATATCATAACAAATCATATAAGACTGATATATTTTATTTTTCCTGGCTTGTTTTTGCCTTTGTCCTCAATACTGGACCTAAAACTTAAAACTATTTATTTTTTCAAAAATGACCTCAGTTAGGAAAAAAAATCATTGTTATTATTATTTCAATTACAAATCCAAAGAGCAAGATTCTATTCTAGACCAAAGTATTACTCTGGATGAAAAAATAGGAAATTTATTACCTTTTTCAGATTATGGACATGCTATAGCTATAATATGAGTGTTAATATAGCTACATAATTACGATCATCAGGAAAAATTAGCATTCTCTAAAATTTGCTATCTTATTTCATCATTTTATCTACTAAGAATTATCTGTAATTCTAAGTTTTAAAAAATATTTTACATTTTAAGTCTTTTATTATTTTCTTTGGTGAACTGTTTTTATCTTCCATTATTTTCAGGATAGGATGTCTTCATATTTTAAATCACCAGTTGAAAATATTATGTAAGTTATTTGTCAGCATTGTCACAGAAGAAACTTAGATTCTTCTATGTATTTTTTTTTCAATTTACTTTTTCATCAGTGCCTACAGGGAAAACCAAGAGATGACCTTGGAGCGTAGGCAACTAGATAGGGAACATGAAAAGAAATTCAGTTTGAAATTGCAATGGCAAGGTTGTGTGCTCTTAGCAATATTCTGAAACACAGAAAAGCAAGACAGTTGTGATAAGCAATGAGGCAGATGCAGAAAGATTTCTGCTGTTATATATCCAGAAATGGTAACAGTTTATTGAGTCTCACTTGGGAATTTAAATGAGTAAATTTAAAAGAGGACTTTGAAATAATATATTTTTTCCTATTTGAAAAATTGCTTCTTTAATGTATTAAAAAAATAAACTCAGATGTAATCTAACAAAGTTATTTCTTTTAAATCATACATACAGATGGCAGGGTACTATAAATTACTTTCTACTATACTTGAGGCACTCCATAAAGACTTATCTAATAATTGACTGACTGTTTGGATGATTGATGAGTAGTAAAAAAGTCTCCATTCTTGCCCACAATAATAAAAGATTTAAATCTAAATTGAAACATGTTTTACTTTGGTTATTTGCCCTTGGCATTTGGCCACTTCCCAGTCTGCCAATTTTATCTTGTGTACTGTATCTTACAAAATGATATTATAAAAATCTGTCATCAGTATCTGTTACATTTCTACCAACACACTAGTTAAAAATCTACATGGAAATGCCATCAGAGTTTTGAAATAGGACTTATACACCATTTGGGCAGACAAAATACGCCTAGGCACACAAATAATGAAGGGTGAATGGCCAGATGGTTTGCATGAAGTAAGACCAGCAATTTCAATGATTATTTGTGTTTTCTGTTGTCACTGCCATTATCCCCTAAGAATTTGAACTGTCCAAAGTGGACCTGCAAAAGTGCACAGCTTTGTAATCATAGCTGGAGTCAAATATCCATTACAAAAGCTGCCCTTTAAGTTTTTCTTCATATGGTTGCTTAAATCTCTAGCTGAAATGAGTTGAGAAAATGTTTGCAGAAGTCAGGTCAGTTGAGCAGCTTAACTGCTAACAGCCCCGACCGAAAAGAGGTTTAGGTATGAGTCTTGGAGTGGAGGTTTTCTGAGAAGACCTGACCCTGCTTTCCAGGTTTTCCACATCAGCCTGTTTCAATGGTAGCACGACAAACTGGACCTAGATATGCCTATCTTCCCTAACTTCACATTTAGAAGAAAATTGAAATATACTGTATCCATGCTTATATTAAAAATTGTTTTAATAGCATGTGTGGGGACATGAATTTATTTCATCCTTCATATTGATCATAATAGAACTTATACACACTCTTAATAATGTCCTTGAGGATATTTCATACTCTTTAGCCATTTGGCACTGATTCTTAAATCAAAACACTTCTCTACACTGCTGTATTACTGTTCTATTGCTTTAGCAAATTGCCACAATATATTAGCTTAAAACAACACACATTTACAGACTAACCTTTGGAGGTCAGGCAAGTCAGAAATCCAGGTGGGCTCAGCTGCTCTTCTGCTTAGGCTCTCAGAAGACCAGAACTGGTGACACTCAAGTTCTGTCCCTTTCAGGAGGCTCTGGGAAGGAATGAATGTGTCTCCAAAACTCCTACTTGTGAAGGCGTTCATTTCCTGAGACTGAAGTCCTTGCTAATTTTCAGTTGGTGAGCAGTCTTTAGTCCTGAGAAGTTGCCCGCGTTTATTCTCATAATCTCCAGGTGCCTCCAATACCTTTTGGACCACTGTTCCTTCCATGAAATGATAGGTAGACTCCTTCTCATACTCTCCCTTTTGCTTCTGCTGCTTCTCACTGCCGTCCTCCTCTTCTTCCTCCAGCTGGAGATGCTTCCCTGCTTTTAAGCACCCATGTGATTAGATTGGCCCCGGCTGTGTGTTTCAGACTACCTGCACTCGCTTAAGGGCCATGCCTTATGTCAGTCAAGCTCTTTTTATACAAGGTAATATTCAGAGGTTTTGGGGATGTGGTCACTGCACAGTCGTTGGAGGGGCATTATTCTACCACAGCCGAAGACTCACAAGAACTGATTTATCTTTAATTCACCTTAGCATTTGTTTGTCACATGTTCCAAAATATGAACATAAATACGTTGCTTGTTGTGGTTTAGTTGCTAAGTCATGGTGTTCCACGCTTTTGTGATGCCATGAACTGTAGCCCGCCAGGCTCCTCTATTCATGGGATTTCCCAGGCAAGAATACTGGAGTGAATTCCCGTTTCTTTCTTCAGGGGACTTCCCTGACACAGGAATCAAACCTGATTCTCCTGCATTGGCAGGTGGATTCTTTACTGTCTGAGCACCAGGAAAACACAAAATACGTTGTTTACTATTACTTAATATAGCTATTCTAAAGTGAAGAAATATTTTGATGTTGTTTCTGTCTTAACTATAGACTAAGTAACATGGACAAAGTTTTAATTGTAAAACAACTTGAACCAGTTAAAGAAGTAAGTACCTGTGATCCACCCAAACCATAGCATCTTAGATGTTATGGTAAGAAAAGTAATAAACTGAATATTAAAATATGACACAGTTTCCATTCAATTTTCTCAGTCCCCAGGGGAAGAAAAAATTTCTAGGATCTGAAATTTTCCTTTTTTGTATTTTATTTAAAATTGCTAACATTTTATTTATTTTTAAAATTAAAATTATCTTTATTTCTTAAAAATCTTATTAGTGTATAGTTGATTTATAATGTGTTTGTTTCAGGGCTACAGCAAAACGACTTAGTTATACATATATCCACTCTTTTTTTAGATTCTTGTTCCATATAGGTCATTACAAAGCAATGAATAGAGTTCTGTGAGGTATACTGTAGTTCTTTTCAGTTATCTATTTTATATATGGTAGGGTGTATATCAGAGAAGGCAATGGCAACCCACTCCAATACTCTTGTCTGGAAAATCCCGTGGACGGAGGGGCCTGGTGCGCTGCAGTCCATGGGGTCGCTAGAAGTCAGACATGACTGAGCAACTTCACTTTATTTTTTCACTTTCATGCATTGGAGAAGGAAATGGCAACCCACTCCAGTTTTCTTGTCTGGAGAATCCCAGGGACCGGGGAGCCTGGTGGGCTGCCGTCTATGGGGTCGCACAGAGTCGGACACGACTGAAGCGACTTAGCAGCAGCAGCAGGGTGTATATATCAATCCCAATTTCTCAATTTATCCCTCATGCCCATACCCCTGGTAAATGTAACTTTGTTTTTCTACATCTATAACTGTATTTCTATTTTGTAGATAAGTTCATTTGTACCCATTTTTTTTTAAGTTTCCACATATAAGTGAAATCATATGATATTTGTCTTTGACTTCATTCAGTATGACAGTCCCTAGGTCCAATCCATGCCACTGAAAATGCAATTATTTCATTTTTTATATGGCTGAATAACATTCCATTGTATATATGTACCACACCTTCTTTATCCATTCCTCCATTGATAGACATTTAAGTTATTTCCATGTTCTGGCTATTGTAAATAGTGCTGCAATGAAGATTGGGGTGCATGTATCTTTTTGAATTATGCTTTTCTCTTGATATATGCCCTGGAATGGAGTTGCTGGATCACATGTTAGCTCTATTTTTACTTTTTAAGAACCTCCATACCTGGAGAAGGCAATGGCACCCCACTCCAGTACTCTTGCCAGGAAAATCCCATTGATGGAGGAGCCTGGTGGGCTGCAGTCCATGGGGTCGCTGAGAGTTGGACACGACTGAGTGACTTCACTTTCACTTTTCACTTTCATGAATTGGAGAAGGAAATGGCAGCCCACTCCAGTGTTCTTGCCTGGTGAATCCCAGGGACGGGGGAGCCTGGTGGGCTGCCGTCTATGGGGTCGCACGGAGTCAGACATGACTGATGTGACTTAGCAGCAGCAGCATACTGTTCTCCATGGTGGCTCTATCATGCCACCAATTTTCTTGATGTCTTGTCCTTTTTACTGCTCAGTTGCTCAGTAGAGTCCAACATTTTGAGAGCCCATGGACTGTAGCTCACCAGATTCCTATGTCCATGGAATTTTCCAGGCAAGTATACTGGAGTGCGTTGGCATTTCCTACTCCAGGGGATCTTCCCAACATAGGGATTGAACTTGCATCTCTTGTGTCTCCTTCATTGGCAAGTGTATTCTTTAACACTTGCTAGTTTGGAAGCCTCAGATCTCTTCCCACCATCCCTGGATGGACTTTTTATATCCTCAACAGTAGACCTTGTATTAATGCTGACTGAAATCAATAAGTATGTGATGGAATATTTTTTCCATACTTATTCTGAATAGGCATCATATTTAAATAGTTGAGTCCCTATTTCCCATTTATCTCCTTAGGGAACTTAAAATTCTTAGAGCAGAAAAAGACATTATAATTTGTGCCTTTCAATTTGTTCCTTTGCCTCTGCAACTTAAACAGTATTTGCAGTTCTATGTTATACAGTATAAGTTCTGAAATGAAAAATGCCTTGACTGTTCCTCATTCCAAACATGTTCTTTAAAAATAATATGTTTATTAGTCTTAAAGATGATTTTTAATAAACTCTTTGAGGTTTTTTTATTAAAGCTTATATTTCCTAAAATGTGTGAAGTAATATCTTTTGTTCATGTTTCAGTTTTTTTTTCTATTAATTTTACTCCATTCTTAATCTATTTTTAACCACTACTAAGTAAACATATGTAAACTCCTTATTGTTTAAAGCATAAAAGTCTGATGATTACTGGGTTCATAGATGAGGTAGAAACTGAACATATGCATTAATACTTAGTATCTGATATTAAGAGTAAAAATTGCCTACCTCTATTTTGGGATTTAATTTCTTTATAGTCTGCGCTTTCAGTTCTCAGGACCTTTCAGCAATGATGGATGTTCTAGAAGGAAGGCAATGTCAGACCTGCAGACATGCTTGAACACCCTGTGGTAATTTACGGGCTGCTTTCTTGGTGCTAATGTAACGAGCTACATCATATTTGAGGTTCAAGAAGATAAAGAATTTGTCATTTCAACATCTTGACATGTATGACTATTAGAAAAATAAGCCATTTTCCAAAAGATAAAAGTTATATACATTTTTTCTGTTATTACACATAAATATAATTAGAACTAAACTGATTATGCAAAAATTCTGTTTTAGAACATTATTATTTAAAACTGATAATAAAATATTTATGGAAATCAAGAGCTAAGTGCGCACTGATATTTTCTTTCTTATAACTACTGAATATTAACTATGTTTAAAAGCATCAAATATAAAATATTAGTAATATCTAAAATTTTATGTATGTATATATATGTAACATATACCTATGTGTATGTATCTATATATAGATACATACACACATATATTCATAGAAACAATGAAAAGATCACATTAGGAATTATTTTTCCAGAAAAGAACAGAAGTATAAGCCAGGAATGCTAGGGAATTATATTTCAGAAGAATATACATCTTCCCTGATGGAATTATACATATGTCTTTGTAAATTCATTGAATTTATCTTTATAGTGATTTCTACAGTTAAGCATGTGGTGATGAATAAATGTTTTTCTTCATCTGACAAGTACAAAAACTTTTATGTAGATTTCAAGCCAAATATCATTTTCCTAGTACCCAGTTAAAATTTTAATTATCAGTAAGAAGCATGGACATAACACATTTTTCACAGTTGCTTGAATACTTAAATACATCTTGCTATTTTCTACCCAGGCTAAGTAATCTCAACTGATACATCACTGTCTTAAGATTTTAATAGAAGATGGTTTTCTGCTAAAAACAAGTCCAGATTTACCAATAAAAAATGCTTGAGATAGAAATTTTACTTATTTAATTTTTCCAAAGAGTACAATTGTAGTTCAAATACAGCTGCTATCTAGAATTCTACTCATTTTAGAGTTTGAGAAGCCACAGTACACAAACCAGTAGGTATTTGATTAATGTCTAATGAAGACTTGTTATATTGTATACATTTGTTAAGTGGGCCATGTGAAAAGATTGATTAAAAAAATAATTTTTACATTAGATTTTGACTTTACTTATTGCATATTTTCTCATATTTTTTGATATCTAAGTACTTCCCATCACTTTCTTAATTTCTAGAATCTTTTTCATGAGATACAGGTGAACCTTTTCAACTAAAATCAAATTTCGTTACCTTTTCCTTTCAAAAGCCACCTAAACCTGTGAGAACTACAATTTCCTATGTTACTAGTTTGAATTTGCTATGTGACTAGTATAAATCACTAGTATAAAATATAATTACATTCACCTAACTTTCAGAGTTTGTGATATATGTAGTCTCTGCACCTCAAGTTTTAAAAAGTAATGGATGATTCTCTATGTTAAACAATTAACTTTACAGATTAACTAAATCTGGTTTAATCTCATTGACTGCACCGTGTCCCTGCTGTTCAGTTATTATTTTGCCTATTTATCCCTATTCTTCACTGCTTCCCAGGCTAAACTGAACCTTAAAGTCTTATAAATTACATCATGGAGTTCTCTCTCCTGGGGCATAGTAATATGTGTACATCAGGTAAAAACATGGAATTGAAGAGAAAATTTTACAAAGATATTGGCTGTTCATAAATCTAGTTGAAAACACTTCTTTCCAATAAGAAAATATTTCTGTGACTTAGCTTTCTAATCAGTAAAACACTGATAATAATAATAGTACCTACCCTATAATATGCTTACAGGGATTAAATGTCTCAAATGTCTTAATAATGCCAGTGTCTAGCAGTTATTAAAGGTTCCATGAGTGCTCTCTGCTAAATCTTACTCTCCATCATTTCTTAGACATGGATATAACCCCTTTCAAGTTCATTTTCTTTTACTTTCAGCAAATAGAACTAGTAATACTCATTCAATCATCTTCACCGAAATTTCATAATGGCTCTTACCACTATTTCCAAAGGATCTTTCTAAGAACAATGAGATCCCTATGCAAACTGGGGACTAGGACAGCACAGGAAGGAGAAATCTACCGTTCCATATACAGGGGATTCTTTAGACAACTGCAATTAACTTAATGATGTTAAATTTAAAACAAAGATAATTTTTCAACTTTGCATACACTAATACTATAACTAATGATAAAAATAATCAGTGTTAAGTTTACTACACTGAAGAATAAAATTTTAAAGTAAATTGCATCGACATATGTATTTATATATTTTAAAATACTTTTTTATTTAATTTTATGTTTATTTATAAGAATATTAAATATTTTGTATTTAATTTTATGTTTATTTATAAGAATAATGTATTCTTATTGTTTAGACCCTAAATTAAAGTCTGTCTTAATCATATCAAGGAAATTGAAATCACCAACAAGTTAATGTTCTATCAAAATGTATATTACTCATACACTTGCTAAATTGAAATACCTGTATTGCAATAATATTTTGCAATTATATTGTCTTTCTTGTGTCATTTTTTTTTTTTCATATTTCTTTTTTTATTGGTAGTTTAAAAGGTGGGGGAAGGGAAAAAGTAAGAAAACAAATTTCTCTATTAAATGATATTTTTTCTTATCAAAGTTATAAGCAAATTCTTAATATTATTGATATGAAATGAATAGTTTTTTATTTTGGCATCAATTATTCCTATTACCCTGCTTTGAAAGGAAGCAGTGTCAGATGTTTTACAGTTTCTTATGTGTCTACACAGAGGTCATGTTATCTCTCATTACAATAGAGTTTTCCCCTTAGTTAAACCCACATTTAAGCAAAAGAACAGTGTCCTCATATTTAGTTAAATGTAGCAATTAAAATTATCCTTTCTATTTCTTTTGAAAATGTCTGGGGAACTTAAACTCATAGAATATGCCTATGAAGACTGGAGAAGGCTGGAGAAGACTTTTGAGAGTCACTTGGACAGCAAGAAGATCTAGTCAATCCTAAAGGAAATCAACCCTAAATATTCATTGGAAGGACTGATTCTGAAGCTCCAATACTTTGGCCACCTGCTGGGAAGATTGGAAAGATCCTGATGCTGGGCAAGACTGAGGGTGGGAGAAGGGGGTGACCGATGATGAGATGGTTGGATGGATGGTTGGATGGCATCATCAACTCAATGGATACGAGTACGTGCAAACTCTGAGAGACAGTGAAAGACAGGGAAGCCTGGCATGCTGCAGTCCATGAGGTCACAGAGTCAGACACAACTGAGTGACTGAACAACAACAACTATGAAGCTAATATTAAACCAAGAAACCATAACTAATAGTCAAACTTCCAAACCCAATCCAAGAAAAGCAGAAGGTGATATAAATGTAACTTGCTCTATTACTAGGTATGAAAAAAGTGAAAGTGTTAGTCATTCAGTTTTGTCCAACTCTTTGGGACCCCATAGACTGTAGCCCAACAGGCTCTTTTGTCCATGGGATTTTCCAGGCGAGAATACTGGAGTGGGTTGCCATTTCCTTCTCCAGGGGATCTTCCTGACCCAGTGATCAAACGCAGGTAACCTGCATTGCACACAGACTCTACCATTTGAGCCACCAGGGAAGCCCATTACCAAGGAATATACCATCTCAAAGGCTGTCTGATTTAAGGAGCTGATAAACTTTCAAAACCTGTTAAGTTAACCCATAGACCAGTGATACTTTTTTGTTCCCAGTTACATTTGTACAATCCACTTGGTTAGGAGGACAGTCTTCTGGTAATTACTTATGGCCTGCTCTGACAATTTTTCAGATCCTGCAGGGACCTGAGTCACCAGTGATTCCCTTCTCTTCTTAGTGTGTGCTGTCAAGAGCCTCTCTCAGATTATACCGGTGGCTGTAATTACGCTGTCAATGGGCATCAGTAACTCTGCCATTTTGCTACCCTCTCAACATCTATGTGATGTCATAATCAGGTTTCAAATTCATTGTTTTCACATGAAATTAGGAGTGTACTGCTATGTCTCCTGAAGTTTAATCATGTTCTTCAGGTTTACATTTGTTTCAGCTCATGATAATAGCAATCACCAGGCTTCTATCGTGTTTTTGGCATTATACTGATGTCAAGGCTAATGAGATACATACTGTCTGACTTTAAGAATTTACCTTTATCTGAGAAAAAATAATTTCCTTGATCCCTCTTCAATTAATGTTTCTAGATTTGTCAGGCAAACAATTCTACTCATATAGACAATTTTCTTTTAATGTACCCATCATCATCATTAAAGCCTTCCTAACAAGAGTATGGTTAAAGCAGCACTGTCATACAATGTTGTTGCAATATGAATATGAAAAGTACTCTATGGGCAGCTTTTGGAAATTGTTATTAAAATGATAAGTATCATTCTCTTGAACCCAGCCATTTTACTTATAGAACTTTTACTATATAAATATACCTCCTCATGTAAGAAATATATGATTATTTACTGTAGTATTTTCTTATGACTGGAAATTTGGAAATAATGTGAATTTCCCTAAATGATACATCAAATAAATTACAGTGTATGTACCTGTGTCTAAATTTATACACACACTTATGTACAAAGTATAATATGATCTCATGAGAATCCTTTTTTATATATTATTGTGGGAAAATCTCCATAATATATGGCCAAGTGAGAAAGCAAGATGTACAACAATGTGTATAGTGTGCAGCCATCTGTGTTTGGAAAGGGGTCAGAGAGAAGAATATGTATACATATTGCTTAAACATCTAGTTAACTATACAAGGGATAAACTGGAACCTGTTACATCCTTGCCCCCTGGGAAATGAATTGGGTGTCTGTTAGGAAGGGAAGGCGTTCTTACTTTATATTTTCTCAGCCTTTTGAAAGTTGAATTATAGGATGGTTTAGCTTAACCAAAAAAGAAACAAAAAATGATAATTTGAAAAATGTTAATCTAACTTCTTTCTATCTGAGTGTCTCCTAATGTTTCTAATATGATTAAAACCTATTTCCCCCAAAAGATTCTGGGGCAAGTAGATTGCTGACTTCACTAAATTCAAGCATAGTCTATATCATTAACTCAGATAGGCACTGTATCTTCAGTATTTAAGATTCAATGATTTTAAAACTGAAGATATTTATTATATTTCAGTTTAGCTTCACCTTGGGAATTTTATATTTTACCATCATTTGGAAATTAAAAAATGACACATTTGACAATTAAATAAAATTTAAATAACACCTGACCATAAAAACACAAAAGAAAAACAAAGGCCAGTCTTATTTTCTTGGAAACACTAAATGAAAGTGAAATGATTAGTCCCTCAGTAATGTCCAGTTCTTTGGGACACCATGGACAGTGGCCTGTCAGGCTCCTGCTACTGTCCATGGTATTTTCCAGGCAAGAATACTCGAGTGGGTTGCCATTCCCTTCTTTAGGGGATCTTCCCGACATAGGGATAAAACTTGGCTCTTCCGCACTACAGGCAGATTCCTTACTGTCTGAACCACCAGGGAAGCCCAGAGAGAATACTTAAATGATGGGGCTTATTTAGGATGTGGGTGGAACATTGTTTTAAAGTTATTTTCGCCAAATAATTATTTTAAGAAATATTTCAGATATTGTGTTTATGGATCTTTTGTTTACTTATTTAGCAAATATTAATAAATACCTACAAATATTCATCAGAATTCTGGGAATAAATAAAGCAAACAAATCCATGTCTTCATGCAGCTTATAATCTGGTAGTAAAATAATGGCATTAAAATACAATTAAGAAATAGCATCACTAAATGGCATTAAGAAATCAATGAATCACATATATACTATATTATATTCTTAATATATCTATGAAAATAGAAATATAGATATATCTGAAAAGTACAGTAGTAGGAGGAGATTGGTAAGAATTGATCTGAGTCAATTTTTAATAAGGTAGTCAGGGTAGACCTCATTGAAAGGAATAGTAAAAGCAGCAAGTGCGAAAGTATGATATCCTTAGTGGAAGAGAAAACTGATTGTTTTAGATATACTTTGAAAGTAGAGTCACCAATATTGTCTGAGAGATTAAATGTGGGATGTAAGAAAAAGAGTATAGTAAAGAATAATCCCAAAGTTTTTAAGCTGTGCAACTGTAAAGGAAGGAATATCTACTAACTGATATGAAAAACTTGAAAATAGTAAGGAGGAGAAAGTTAAGAGCTCAATTTTATGCATGATTTGGGGATATCTAGAAAATAGCCAGTGGAAACCTGTTGAAAACTGTCCAACGATTTCCTGCAGAATTCTATACTGGAAGTGTAATTTAAGAATCATTAACATACACATTATTATCATACACATCAATCCTAAGGGAAATCAACCCTGAATATTCATTGGAAGGACTGATGCTTAAGCTGAAGCTCCAATACTTTAGCCACCTGATGGGAAGAGCAGACTCACTGGAAAAGACACTGATGCTGGGAAAGATTGAGGGAAGGAGGAGAAGGGGCAAACAGAGGATGAGATCATTGGATGGCATCATCGAATCAATATACATGAGTTTGAGCAAACTCTGAGAGATAGTGAAGGACAGGGAAGACTGGTGTGCTGCAGTCCATGGGGTTGCAAAGAGTGGGACATGTATGCATGCACACAAATTAAAAGTGATGTATCCAAAGGTTATTAAACAAATAAATGACTGATTTGGGATTTAAAATCAGGTCAGAAAGTTGTTTCCACTAGACTCTAGTGAAACTCAATAACAATGGTATTTAATAATACTTTGTGTTTCAATTTTAAAATCATATATTTATTCTAAATTGCTTTCAGTTGACACCTAAAACTGAAATGGGTAAAATTTGAATTATTTTTATATATGCATTTAGGATATTTGTGTGTATATATTTCAATTTTAGTAAACTTTAAGTGTTTTCCAAGATTTTTCAAAATGAACCCGTTGACCTTACAGTGATTAATTGCAGGACTGGAAAATTCTAGTTACTAGCCAGCTCAGACTGTCACCTAGGTATTTCAGTAAGGCCTGGAAAAAAAGTAGGTCAGTTTTTCTTCTCCTTGTCTCAGCCTTTCTTCTTTTTTTTTCTTTCTCCCTCTGTGATTTGTGTGTGTGTGTTCATGAATGTGTGTGCATGCTCACACATTCAGGTATGTTTGTCTGAGTGCTTAAACCAGAAAACAAGAAAAAGGAAAATGTTGAAAAATGCAGCCTGTATGAAGGCCAAGCATAATTGAAGCAATGTTTATAAGGATGTTAATTGTACCACATTTCCGTGATTGTTAGGTCCTTTTTGGCTCTTATGATGAATTCTATACTCTTGTCATACACATTTAGGATTGCCTGGTGGTTCAGATGGTAAAGAGTCTGCCTGCAATGTGGGAGACCTGGGTTCGATCCCTATGTCGGGATGATCCCCTGGAGAAGGAAATGGCAACCCACTCCAGTATTCTTGCCTGGAAAATCCCATGGATGGAGGATCTTTTTGGCTCTTACTATGAATTCTATACTCTTGTCATACCTATTTAATGCTTTAGAGAAGCAAAATCTCATTTTAACTCTGGGAATAAAAGCTAATCCAAAGTATACTGTTTACTAATGAGTTAAATTTAATATTTTGAAAAGAATTACAATATAATTATGGAATTTAAAAATGTTAAAGTCATATGCAAATTAAAGGAAATATATGAAATATATTAATATAGTTGCTTTTGATGGAAGAGGCAAATGACAGTAAGGAACGGGATGCTATGAAATGATTATATGTATATACTACAAATGAAGGTAAAGGTAATGGCATGAGGGGGTGGAAGGAATAGAGTTTGGGATTGACATATTTACACTATTGGTAATATGTATAAAATATATAACAAATGAGAAGATACTGTATACTTAAGGGAACTCTTCTCTGTGGTGACCTAAATGGGAAGGAAATACAAAAAAGAGGGGACATATGTATTTCTGGTTCACTTTGCTGTATAGTAGAAACCAATACAACATTGTAAAGCAACTTTATTCTAATAAAAATTAATTTCAAAAGATAATGGCTGAGATAGGATTAAGAATAATAAGGAATCATGAAAAGAGGCATACAATTAAATGGATCCTCTGCAGTTAAGATAAAAATAAAATTTTATAATAGAATTCATTTGTGGTATAATACTATGAACAATATTATTAAGTCAAACCATATGAAACTGCTGGATACATAGGTAAAATGTCAGGTATTGGCAATGGCAAATAATTTAAACTTATCCTAATAATAATAGCTCATATTTACCTGGGATATCATACATAGAACATTCCATACGCCATTCTTACAAAACCCAGTGCTATACTTGGGGATTAGCCATGCTAGTGATGATTGAATTGACACTCAGAGAAGGTAAGTAGCTGAAGTTTGGAAGCTATTAAACATCAAACTAGATTTTTTAAGTCCTAATTTATTTTCTACTAAATATGAAGGTGGTTATGGGCCTATGTTCTATTACTCATTCCGCCAGCAATTTTGAAAATTCTTAAATTTTAATATCTTTATCTATAAAATGAAAAGGTTGAACTATTTGACCTGGTTTATAATTCTTGGAAATATGTCAAAGATCTTCAAGTATACTTTTGTCCTTTTAATAAAAGTCTCATTATTATTTTGTGCATTTAACTCTGGGAGTATGAATATACTTCCTCACACATTACATTGCTAATTAGCAGACAGGGTCACTGAGACTTTGGCTAAACCACTTTCAGAAGGTTCAGTATAACTGTAAAGATCTGTTTAAGCTAAAACATGAGGAGGTCAATCTACAGTAAATTCTGACAGTGTTACTGTTTTCTTCATTCAGTGATCTTGTTCAATAATCTATAGCAGTAGCATTCACACATTTTTGGATGGCAAAGTTTGATTTTTCAAATGAAATATTATATAGAATCTAATATTAAACAGTCTTTTTAAAGGATATGTTCTTATTAAGGTGGCAGAGATGAACATGAGCCATTGCTCCCATATGATTATATATAAACATCCCTGAATACATGTGTATATATGACTGGGTACCTTCACTGTTCACCTGAAACTGTCACAACATTGCTTGTTAACTGGCTATACCCCCAATATATAGTAAAAAGTTTAAAAAAATGAAAAATAATTCCTGATATCCTGGTGTTCCAGAAAATCTGGTTCAACAATCATTGTCCAATATTTGTATACTCTGTTACTCTGCATGTATAAGAAGGCTAAATCAATCTCCATCTCCCAGTTTATCTCCTTTAATTTTCAGGATCCAACACGTCATTTCCAAGCTGGCTCTCTGATTCATCATCTATAAACAATGGTTTTTTAAAAAAGCATAAAATTCTACCACTTGAATATTCTATGATGTTCTGAATTGAGTCTGATTAGGCAAATACCAAACAAATATTTAGTGCACATGACAATCCTTTTATGTATTTAATTCTCTGAAAATGCATTGTGAAAGTCTGTTTGAGACAAAATAACTGTTGATTACCACTGACATTTCATATATAGACATCAGAGTTTGTAATTCCTGTATGATATCTGTTACTATCCCACATGGTGGGCCCTTCTCAGTGAACACTGACACCAGTATGGAAACATAAGGGAAAAAAATCATCTACTTACTATTCATTATTGCAGAGTATCCTGAGGGAAGCAAAAAAATTCAGCACTGAATATAAAAAGAAAAGAATGTTTTCATAAGGCACAAACTGTTTGTCATATCCGCAAAGAATATAGTGATTCAAGGTTAATTATGTTTTCAATAAACTGTTTTACTTTGTTAGGAAACGTGCCTCCTTATTCTGGGAGTGTTTTCCTTAGCATCTCACAACATGTTGGATCATGTAAGTCATTTTGTCTCTTCTGATTCATCTAAGAAACCAATTCAAAAATAAAATTAAATTATAAAAGATGGAGCTACAAAAAGAATATTTTTTCACTCAATGGAAAATGCTCTGGACCTCCTAAAAGCCAACCTCTTTCTTTCCTTTTGAAACTTCACTTGTTTTTGGTAGTTGAAAAATTGTATGCATCTGGCACTATTTTATCACATCCAATTCCACAAACATTGCTGTGTTTCAATGCAGCTTTATTAAAAAGACAGATAGCAGGTTGAATTTTGTCCATGAAATGTCACTTACTAATTCCTAAGGAGTAAAGAATCTGCCTGCAGTGCAGGAGATACAGGATACTCGGTTTTGATCCCAGGATCAGAAAGATCCCCTGGGAGAGGCATGGAAACCCAGTTCAGTACTTTTGCCTGGAGAAACCCATGAACAAAGGAGCCTGGCAGGCTACAGTCAATAGGATCACAAAAAGTTGGACACGACTGAAGTGACTAAGCACACACTTGGAGATAACTTTTAAAAATCTATTTTACATCATTATTATTATTCAGTTATTACAGTTATTAGTTTATTATTAGTTTACATTACTATTATTAATTTATGTATATTCTTAGTTTATATATTCATTCAGAGGCATAGAGGAGGAAAAGGGCAAAAGAAACAATAATGTGTAGTCTAAATAAATAATATAGTATAAATTGCATGTTATAGTAAGTAATAGTTCATTAGAGATATGTAAAACAGTAAGAGACTGAAGGAAATACATACATGGAAAATAAATTTACCTATTTCAGTCATATAAAGATAGAAATGGGTTAAAAATCTATAAACTCACCAGTTTTTTTCCTCACAATTTTCTTAATACATTATTACATGAGAGAGATGGCTCCCTTCTCGATGAAAATCTATAGGGAACACAATGACAATGCCCCTGGGTTGCCAAGCTGCCTGCCACAAAGCATACTATATTGGTTCTCTGCTTTCTATTGGCATTTGTTCTAGAATCTGGCAATCACTTCATTTCTCTGGGCTGCAATTTTCTCACCTATGAAAGGAACAGACCAGTTTAGATGGCATCTACAATTCCTTTCATTTTTAAAATTATATTACATTGCAACCCATTTCTCACCTGATATCATCAGAGATCACAATGGAAATTCTGTGTCCCTTTTTATTTTCGTAATAGCAAATCCCATATAATATTTTGTCTCATGTCCAATGCTGCCAACTCACCAATCCTAGGCTGGCTACTTATCTCCATTTTAACAATGTTTCTATGTCTAAGTGTCTTTTATTTTTCTGTTGCCAATGAAAAACCAAAAAGAATTAACCTTCACTTATCAACAAAGAAAACTAAGCTTTTATATAATGCAGCCTGGAAATTTTTCCTCTCAAAAAACCTCTATGAATGAAAATGTCATTTTTTTTTTTCTGGTTTTCTGCTTTGTTGAACTACTTTTTGAATTTGTGGAAGAACATCAACAAAGGAGGCAGTCCTTGAAGCAAAACAACTAACAAATAGCTCCTCTTAGCAGCTAACAAAGGCACCGTTGTGCCACCATACAGCAGTTGGAAAGTTTCATGAAGAAGAGAAGTGGAGAGCCAAATAATTGACTTTTGAAGAAAAAAATCCCTTGAAAATCATAATAGATTACCATTATTAACCTATGAGTGACTAAAACCAACTTCTTAACAAACAGAAAGCTTTTTTCAGGATTTTAACCACAGGTAAGATGCTTGCCCAGCTTCTCAAGGGTCAATCTATGAAAAGGGGGAAGATACAAATTAAAAAGGTAAATTCAAGAATGAAATCTACACTCATGAGATCATGTTTCTTTATCATGTGTTCAGCTGTATAATTTCTAATTGTGATAAACAATGTAGACTCCTACAAACTAAAATTTTCATATATTATTTTATTTATGAACTAATTAAAATAAATGTTTTTTTATCTACATCTTTATAACTAAAATTTAAGTTTATTCACACATTTCAAGTCAAAGGAAAGGGACTATGTATAGCATGAACTTGAACAAAACACACCTACAATGAAAACTCCAGTTCTTTATTCTTTCAAATCCGGGGATGGCAGATGGGACCCAAGAGATACATGAGTAAATTGAAGATCGTTTTTATGTGATTGATGATGTGGAAAGAGTGCCAGGAGTGTCTGTAGAAAACCTCAGTTCAAATTCTGGCTCTGTCAGTTGCCAAACACTCAACTTTGGTCAAAGTTACTGAAACTTGTATTAGCTATAAAGTTGGAGTAACCATCTGCCCTTCATACTTAACAGTTGTTGTGAAGTTCAAAATAGGTCTTGTATATTTAAGAATTTAGAGAACAGTAAAATGCGATAAAATTGGAAGTTAAGCTTATCTGGAAGCACAGGGGAAAAAAGTCAAAGAACTGAGAATCCACAGAATTGCACTGCTGGCTTATCCTGGTTCTGCCTCTGATCAACTGACTGACTGTTGATGAGTCATTCTCTCTGGATCTTCAAATTCATGTTGGAAAACAAGGGAGTTGTTGCTTGAGATGGTCTCTATGTCCACTTTGGCTCAAACTTCTATTATTTATACCAGAAAACCTTTCCTCGGGGTCTGGTTTCTCTTATTAACATGTCTTCTCACTGAGTGAACTCATTGACTTCTGCACTGGCTTAACTGTCTATATTATAATTTACTTGCAAACTATAATCTTTGACTACTACTATGCTATAAGTTACTGAGCCCTCATCTATATCTCCATTCCAAATTCCTTTGAAAGGTCAGAAGTTTTCCCCTGCATATGCTTGAAATACATTAAATACATAGTGTAAACAATCACACTCTTCTTTGGATTCCCCGTCAACTGATGGCACTAAAAACCATCTTAATAACTCAGTTTTTTAAAAGATGAAGAGAGAGAGGATCAATCTTGACACTCCCTTGTCTCTCATTTCCTAAATCAATTATTCACAAGTCCTACAAAGTTTTGTCCTTTAAATGTCTGTTCTACACAACCTATGTTATCTAAAAGATAATATCAAAGCAAGTCATTTATAAAAAACACACAATATAGAAATAAATAATATAAAAAGAGAAATACACCTATAATCTTATCTCTCAAAAGCTAAACATCAAGTTTATAGTATATCCTCATTTTCATTTCCCAAACATTTATAAATATACGAATATTATTTTATGAAACTCAAATAACATTTATAATGCCCAGAAAATTTCATTTTTCATATATGATTAAAATGCAAATCTTTATGTGACATGTTTTTGTATATTTCCAACTCATTGCTTTAAAAATTCACATAGTAAATTCATCCCATGAATGGGTATTTAAGCTGCTTACCATTTTTATAACATTCAACCTTATTAGAGTGACTATATACTTTTACATATTGAGAAAGCAAATATGTATTCAGATATATGATTATATGTACTTAATATATGTATACAAAAAAACACATAAAAACATTACACACATTAAGTCTTTGTTTTTAGAAGGAAAACTCAGTTTTTAAATATCATTCTTTTTCTTTCATATACTGTTGTCCTAATTCAGCGACTTAATATTGTCTTTTCTCTGTCACCATGACAATTTTGTCACTGTTTCTAATGCCTACAAGTTTTTTTGTCTTCAAATCTGTTTTCCCATATCACCAGACAAGTATTTTATTTAAAATAGAAATGAAAACATGATGGTCTCTACTGAAATGATTTAATGTCTTCCAGACCCAAAAAAGATAAAGCCAATCTTCACCAATGCCTGTGAACTCTCTATGATCTTGCTATGATCTTGTCCTCCACAGTACTAGCAATCTCATCTCTCTTGCTATTACTACTTTACATTAATTTGGGGCAGAAGGAATACATTATCTTACAATATCTTACAATACCTTATCTACATTTTTGACTGCCTTACTTTCATTTATCCTCTAAGGCCTAGTTCAGATATTACATTCACCAGGAGGCTTTTGGTCTCTCCCACTGGGTCATATAATCACTTTATGCACGGCACTTCCAAAGTCCTGTCACCACGTTATCTTCCCACATCAATATTCTTAAGAGACAGGGAATATCAGTTCAGGGCAGTTCAGTTGCTCACTTGTGTCTGACTCTTGTGTCTGACTCTGACCCATGGACTGCAGCATGCCAGACTTCCCTGTCTACCACCAACACCCAGAGCTTGCTCAAACTCTTGTCAATTGAGTCAGTGATGCCATCCAACCATCTCATCCTCTGTGGTCCCCTTCAATCTTTCCCAGCATCAGGGTCTTTTCCAGTGAGTAAGTTCTTCACATCAGGTGGCAAAAGTATTGGAGCTTCAGCTACAGCATCAGTCCTTCCAATGAATATTCAAGGTTGATTTCATTTATGATTGGCTGGTTTGATCTCCTTGCAGTCCAAGGGTCTCTCAAGAGACTTTTCCAAAGCGACAGTTCAAAGCACCAGTTCTTCAAGGTCCAACTCTCACATCCATTCATGACTAGTGGAAAAACCATAGCTTTGACTATATAGACCTTTGTAGGCAAAGTAATGTCTGCTTTTTAATACGTTGTCTAATTGGTCATAGTCCCCCCCCACCCCCCCCACCCCCACACCCAAGGAGCAACTGTCTTTTAATTTCATGGTTGCAGTCACCATCTGCATTGATTTCGGAGCCCAAGAAAATAAAGTCTGTCATGGTTTCCACTGTTTCCACATCTATTTGCCATAAAGGGATGGGACCAGATGCCATGATCCTCAGTTTTGAATGCTGAGTTTTAAGCCAGCGTTTTCACTCTCCTGTTTCACTTCCATCAAGAGGCACTTCAGCTCCTCTTCACTTTCTGTCATAAACGTGGTGTCATCTGTGTTTCTGAGGTTATTGATATTTCTCCTGGTAAACTTGATTCCATCTTGTGCTTCATCCAGCCCAGCATTTCACATGATGTACTCTGTATATATGTTAAATAAACAGGAAGACAATATATAGCCTTGACGTAATCCTTTCCCAATTTGGAACAAGTCCATTGTTTCATGTCTGGTTCTAACTGTTGCTTCTTGACCTGCATACAGATTTCTCAGGAGGCCACTGAGGTGGTCTGGTATTTCCATCTTTTGAACAATTTTCTACAGTTTGTTGTGATCCACACAGTCAAAGGTCTTGACATAGTTCATAAAACAGAAGTAGGCATTTTTCTGGAACTCTGTTTCTTTTTCTATGATCCAGCGGATGTTGGCAATTTGATCACTGGTTCCTCTGCCTTTTCTAAATCTAGCTTGAACATCTGGAAGTTCTCAGTTCATGTACTATTGAATCCTCGCTTGGAGAATTTTGAGCATTACTTTGCTAGCATGTGAGATGAGTGCAATTAATGTGCAGTAGTTTGAACATTCTTTGTCACTGCCTTTCTTTGGGATTAGAATAAAAACTGACCTTTTCCAGTCCAGTGGCCACTGCTCAGTTTTCCAAATTTGCTGGAATATTGAGTGCAGCACTTTCACAGCATCACTTTTTAGGATTTGAATTAGCTCAGCCGGAATTCCATCACCTCCACTAGCTTTGTTTGTAATGACATTCCTAAGGCCCACTTGACTTCTCACTCCAGGATGTCTGGCTCTAGGTGAGTGATCACACCATCATGGTTATCTGGGTCATTAAGATCTTTTTTGTGTAGTTCTGTGCATTCATGCCACCTCTTCTTAATATCTTCTGCTTCTGTTAGTTCCATACCATTTCTATTTTTAATTGTGCCCATCTTTGTATGAAACATTCCCTTTGTATCTCTAATATCTTTGCAGAGATCTCTCATCTTTCCCATTCTATTGTTTTCCTCTATTTCTTTGCATTGATCACTCAGGAAGGCTTTCTTATCTCGCTTTGCTATTCTTTGGAACTCTGCATTCAGATGGATAAATCTTTCCTTTTCTCCTTTCTTATTTTCTCAGCTATTTGTAAGGCCTCCTCAGACAACCATTTTGCTCTTTTTGCATTTCTTTTTCTTGCAGATGGTCTTGATCACTGCTACCTATACAATGCCAAGAACTCTGTCCATAGTTCTTGAGACACTCTATCAAATCTAGTCCCTTGAATCTATTTGTCACTTCCACTGTATAATTGTAAGGGATTTGATTTAGGTCATACCTGAATGGTCTAGTGGTTTTCCCTACTTTCCTCAATTTAAGTCTGAATTTGGCAATAAGGAGTTCATGATCTGAGCCACTGGAGAAGAAAATGGCAACCTGTCCCAGTATTCTTGCCTAGAGAATCCTGTGGACGGAGGAGCCTGGTGGGCTGCTGTCTATAAGGCCGCACAGAGTCGGACACAACTGAAGTGACTTAGCATGCATGCATGCATTGGAGAAAGAAATGGCAACCCACTCCAGTGTTCTTGCCTGGAGATTCCCAGGGATGGCGGAGCCTGATGGGATCGCACAGAGTCGGACATGACTGAAGTGACTTAGCAGCATCAGCAGCAGATCTGGGCCACAGTCAGTTCCCAGTCTTGTTTTTGCTGACTATATAGAACCTTCTGCATGTTTGGCAGGGAATATGTGCCATGTCTAATCCCTAGCATCCTGTAAAAATCAGCAATTACTGATTGAATTTAAAATTATGGTTTTAAAATTAGTAGTAATTTACCTGAGGTTAATAAACCTTCTCAGTTGTCTGAAGAAAATTCCAGATTGCTACTTGTTCTATGTTCATAGTTAATATCAATGATTGATTACTTGCAGCTTTCATGTTAGTTTTGTTGAGGATGAGATGCCCATAAGGGAGTGAGAGAAATAAGAATGACCTCATGACATGAAACTTTAGGATCTTTACAAAGTAGGCCGGTGCAAAATTTATATGATAGTAGGAAATCTATTAAATGCCTTAATAGATAAGTAAATCATTAGTCAGAAGAAAAATATAAATTTTAAACCTTCAGAATTAAAGCATTAGTGACAAAACGTGGCATTTGCCCTTCAACTATCTAGGAAGAAGACTCCTTAACTCTGGGCTTTCACATTCATGCATAATTAAATTTCTCAACCAGTTTTATTATTCTGATTGCCTACTCACAATATGAAGGGATTTTCAAAATAATGAATAAGCAGTATAGATTAGACACCAGCCAATGAGTGCTACACTTAATCTGAATAAAACCAGCTATAGATAACAGCTGTGTTCATGCTGACGAACACCGGCTGGACCTCAGCTTTATTACTGTATTAGTTTTCTAGGGCTGCTATGACAAAATGCTATAAACCGATGGTTTAAAAAAAATTCAGAAAGAGACTCACAGACTTAGAGAACTAATTTACGGTTGCCAGTAGGAAGGGATAGTTATGGAGTTTGGGATGAACAGGTATACACTGCTATATTTTAAATGGATGATCAATAATAATTTACTGTATAGCACATGGTAGTCTGCTCAATGTTAGGTGGGAACTGGATGACAGGGGAGTTTGGGAGGAGAATGGATACATGTATATGTATGGCTGAGCCCCCTCATTATTCATCTAAAACTATCATAACAAACATTGTAATCAGCTATGCTCTGATAGAAAGTTAAAAGTTTAAAGTAAAAAAATAAATAAATTAGCTTGCAATTAAAAAATATTAAAAAAAAAATTATTCTCATGCAATGTAGAGACTAGAAACCTGAAATCAAGGTGTTAGCAGGCTTGGGCCTTCTGAGACAGGGTAGAATCTTTCTTTGCCTCTCTAGCTTCTGGTGGTGACAGTCAATCCTTATTCCTCATCTTAAAGTTGCATCACTACAATCTCTGAATCTATCATTACATTGATGTTCTTCTTGTGTGTATCTCTCACTTCTTTTTATAAAGACAACCATCATATTGGATTAAACGCCACTCTACTCCTGTATGACCTCATCTTAAATTATATCTGCAATGACCCAATTTCCAAATAAAGTCATATAAACAGCATAGACTTCAATATATCTTTTGCAGAACACAATTCAACTCATAAAGGTTATCAAGCAACTGCTTTGTTTCAACGTCATTTCCAGTACAACTTACTCTTGGAATGTATTACCACATGGAATCCCTGAATTATTACTGAGGACATATCTGTGAGTCACTTTAAAAAGGGAAGTTTTTCTGAGAAAATAATCAGTACAGTTAGGCCATTATAATATTAGTAGCCAACTGAAAATATCTTAGATTACAAGGTTCAAGACAGACCTTAGATCTTGAAATGTTCATCTGTTCATTCAGGTAATAAATTTTCTATTAAGAGGTCTTTAAGAAAATAGGAGAAGCTTGTTAAATCTTTATGCTATAAAAGGCAAAAAGATAGGACACTGAAACATGAACTCCCCAAGTCAGTAGTTGCCCAATATGCTACTGGAGATCAGTGGAGAAATAACTCCAGAAAGAATGAAGAGATGGAGCCAAAGCAAAAATGACACCCAGTTGTGGATGTAGCTGGTGATAGAAGCAAGGTCTGATTCTGTAAAAGCAATATTGCATAGGCATGTGGACTGTTAGGTACATGAATCAAGGCAAATTGGAAGTGGTCAAACAGGAGATGGCAAGAATGAACATTGACATTTTAGGAATCAGTGAACTAAAATGGACTGGAATGGGTGAATTTAACTCCGATGACTATTATATCTACTACTGTGGGCAAGAATATCTTAGAAGATGGAGAAGCCATCATAGTCAACAAAAGAGTTTGAAATGCAGTACTTGGATGCAATCTCAAAAATGACAGAATGATCTCTGTTCATTTCCAATGCAAACCATTCAATATCATGGTAATCCAAGTCTATGCCCCAACCAGTAATGCTGAAGAAGCTGAAGTTGAACGGTTGTATGAAGACCTACAAGACCTTCTAGTACCAACACCCCCAAAAGATGTCCTTTTCGTTACAGGGTACTGGAATGCAAAAGTAGGAAGTCAAGAAACACCTGGGGTAACAGGCAAATTTGGCCTTGGAGTACAGAATGAAACAGGACAAAGGCTAATAGAGTTTTCAGAAGAGAACACACTGGTCATAGCAAACACCCCCTTCCAACAACACAAAAGAAGACCCTACACATGGACATCACCAGATGGTCAACACCAAAATCAGATTGATTATATTCTTTGCAGCCAAAGATAGAGAAGCTCTATACAGTCTGCAAAAACAAGACTGGGAGCTGACTGTGTGATCATGAACTCCTTATTGCCAAATCTAGACTTAAATTGAAGAAAGTAGAGAAAACCTCTAGACCATTCAGGTATGACCTAAATCAAATCCCTTACAATTATAGAGTGGAAGTGACAAATAGATTTAAGGGACTAGATCTGATAGACAGAGTGCCTGATGAACTATGGATGGAGGAGCATGACATTGTACAGGAGACAGGGATCAAGACCATCCCCAAGAAAAAGAAATTTTTAAAAAAAATGGCTATCTGAAGAGGCCTTACAAATAGCTGTGAAAAGAAGAGCAGCGAAAAGCAAAGAAGAAAAGGAAAGATATACACATTTGAATGCAGAATTTCAAAGAATAGAAAAGAGAGATAAGAAAGCCTTCCTCTGCTATCAATGCAAAGAAATAGAGGAAAACAATAGAAGGGGAAAACTAGAGATTTCCTCAAGAAAATTAGAGATACAAAGGGAACATTTCATTAAAAGATAGGCTCAATAAAGGACAGAAATGGTATGGCTCTAACATAAGCAGAAGATATTAAGAAGAGGTGGCAAGAATACACAGAAAAACTATACAAAAAAGATCTTCATGACCCAGATAATCACAATGGTGTGATCACTCACCTAGAGCAGACATCCTGGCATGTGAAGTCAAGTGGGCCTTAGAAAGCATCACTATGAACAAAGCTAGTGGAGGTGATGGAATTCCAGTTGAGCTATTTCAAATTCTAAAAGATGATGCTGTGAAAGTGCTACACTCAATATGTCAGCAAATTTGGAAAACTCAGCAATGGCCACAGGACTGGAAAATGTCAGTTTTCATTCCAATCCCAAAGAAAGGCAATGCCAAAGAATGCTCAAAATACCACACAATTACACTCATCTCACACCTGGTAAAGTAATGCTCAAAATTCTCCAAGCCAGGCTTCAGCAGTATGTGAACTATGAACTTCCAGGTGTTCAAGCTGGTTTTAGAAAAGGCAGAGGAACCAGAGACAAAATTGCCAACATCCATTGAGTCATCAAAAAAACAAGATAATTCCAGAAAAACATCTATTTCTACTTTATTGACTATACCAAAGCCTTTGTCTGTGTGAATCACAACAAACTGTGGAAAATTCTGAAGAGATGGGAATACCAGACCACTTGACCTGCCTTTGGGAAATCTGTGTGCAGGTCAGGAAACAACAGAGAGAACTAGATATAGAACAACAGACTGGTTCCAAATAGGGAAAGCAGCACAGCAAGGCTGTATATTGTCATCCTGCTTGTTTAACTTATATGCAGAGTACATTATGAGAAACGCTGGGATGGATGAAGCACAAGCTAAAATCAAGATTGCCAGGAGAAACATCAATAACCTCAGATATGCAGATGACACCACCCTTATGGCAGAAAGTGAAAAAGAACTAAAAAGCCTCTTGATGAAAGAGGAGAGTGAAAATGTTGGCTTAAAACTCAACATTCAGAAAACGAAGATCATGGCATCTGGTCCCATCACTTCATGGCAAATAGATGTGGAAACAGTGGAAACAGTGACAGACTTTATTTTTTTGGACTCCAAAATCACTGCAGATGGGTTACTGCAGCCATGAAATTAAAAGATGCTTACTCCTTGGAAGAAAAGTTATGACCGACCTAGACAGCATATTCAAAAGCAGAGACTTTACTTTGCCAGCAAAAGTCCGTCTAGTCAAGGCTATGGTTTTTCCAGTAGTCATGTATGGATGTAAGAGTTGGACTATAAAGAAAGCTGACCGCTGAAAAATGATACTTTTGAACTGTGGTGTTGGAAAAGACTCTTGAGAGTCCCTTGGACTGCAAGGAGATCCAATGAGTCCATCCTAAAGGAAATCAGTCCTGAATATTCATTGGAAGGACTGATGCTGAAGCTGAAACTTCTATACTTTGGCTACCTGTTACGAAGAACTGACTCATTTGAAAAGACCTTGATGCTGGGAATGATTGATGGCAGGAGGATAAGGGGACAACAGAGGATGAGATGGTTGAATGGCATCACCGACTCAATGGACATGAGTTTGAGTAAACTCCAGGAGCTGGTGATGGACAGGAAGGCCTGGAGTGCTGCAGTCCATGGGATCACAAAGAATTGGACACAACTGAGCAACTGAACTGAACTGATATTCATAGTAGACATGTAAATGGTCATCACATATTTGTCAAATGTAACAAATAGGAGAAAACAGTTGGCAATAAACAAACTTCTTGCCATAAGAAGCACTAGTTTACTAATAAGTCAGAAACTTGTGTCATTTAGTACAGCTCTGAAGTTTCATACACAGCCAAAAATATGCCCTTAACTTTCTCTCTAATTATGCCCCCAGGTTGTCACAGAAACAGAATGAAGATCTATCTATCTTCTCCACAATATATGAGTTCTTTTTTTTTTTTTTTTTGTATCATATACTGTATCAGATGCTCAATTAACAAGGATGAAGACAGGAATAAGAAAGGAGACAGGGTTGTCTGAAGTGTCTTTACAAATTACACTTTTATTCAGATTCTGAAAACACCAATCCTTCCATCTCAACTCCCATGAAAGTAACAGTTGAGAAGCCACTATTTCTAATGATGTTTGGTGGTATTCTCAGTCGCATTCAAGTAGAAAAAGAAAAGTGAACGATGACCAGTCTTAAGAATGATGACTCTGTGTTAGAGTGAAAGAATGAAATTCATCTGGGACAGCTGTCAGGTTGGACTATTCGCTTTTTTCTCTATGTAGACAGTG
Source organism: Bos indicus x Bos taurus (assembly GCF_003369695.1). Classification (NCBI taxonomy): domain Eukaryota; kingdom Metazoa; phylum Chordata; class Mammalia; order Artiodactyla; family Bovidae; genus Bos; species Bos indicus x Bos taurus. The sequence goes on from NC_040087.1 coordinate 58,369,065, forward strand.
ATTTTTCAGAGATGCCTAGAGAAATATTAAAGTTAAGAATAAATACATGCAAATTTATGATAAATGAGACAAAACAACCATAAACCCAAAGAACTACTAAGCATGCTATGGAACTCCACACATGATGGAGTAGAGGGCTCTGGGTTTAATATGATTTGGCTCCAGGCAGGCCTGTTTTATTTTATCTCAGCTTTGCTTTTGTTGAACTATCTTAATTCAGTCATTAAAGAGAGGTAACATTGTGGCAAACTTCTGAATATTTATGTGCTTTTACATTTGGAAGAAGCTTCCAACACTAATAAACACTTATGAGATTTACAAGAAGTCTTTTGTTCAGCAGAAATGGAAAAGCTAGGCCCTTGCTATATTATTGAAGGAAAGCACTGCTTTGTAAGCTGAGCTTCTTGCAGCTTCAGAAAGTGATCATACCACACATTAGGTAAAACGATAGGACTCTCTTCTGAAAATATTAGGGACCACTTCTGGCATCTAACGTCGCTTTGTAACAAGGAATAAAATCATGGCAGGCATTATTTACACAACAAGCTTGGTAGAGAAAGTAATCTTTCAGGTACTTAACAGAATTAAGTAGTACAAAATAATTCTTAAAACCTATGTTAAATATTCCAACAATTACAGTGAGAAAACCATTGCAATAAGTAAAACATCTTGATTCCCAAATAGTTCCAATATTAAACATGTTTCACATTCAAAATGTAAGAAGCCACACCTTGTATTAATTAACCTAAATATTTCTTGTCAGGCTTGGTATCATAGCATTGAGGGCTGCCAGAACTGTAATTGTGTGTGAGTCCTGAATTTTTGCCAGTTCTGGATGCAACCTCATTAGCATATTCATAAATCACAGCCTTGTGCAGGTGCCAGCATGCTGCAAAATGTTTTGTGACTATTTGTTGCTGCAATAGAGGCAAATAGTAAATTACCCTTAAAAACTCCCATTATATACCATAAAACACAACACGTAATGCTGTAAAATAACTGCAAAGTCTTCTTAACAATTAGTCTACACCAAATGAAGCAATGCTTTGTTTTCTGAGCAATGTAAATACAAGGGATTCAGAGCAGAAGAAGTAAAATTGACATTGTTTTACATTAGATGAATTAGAAATAGGTTGTCATTTGTTAAGTGATCAATAAACATGTTCTGAATAAATAATATTCCATGTTAAAGGGAAAAAATCAGAATTCAGAAATTACATTTCCCAATAAAATTGAATTCTTAAATTCTTTATACCTTAAAGGCCTTTCCCCACTAAATAAAACACTAAAAAATAGTTTTAAAATAGAAATACTATCTAACACTCAATTCTTCTTCAAGTGCACATGTGCACACACACAGGCTTTGTTAATGGAAACTATTGATTAGGAAATAGTCTTACTCCTTTTATCCATCCTCTTCAGAAAAGATCTGGTCAAATTAAAAGAAAATTATGGTTCCATAAGTGGCCTGTGTTTTTAGAACCCTGTGTTTCTGGATTCTAAAAGAAAAGTCTTACTTCCATGTGTGTACACACATACACATATACACAATTTTCTGTTCTTTGTAACTTAGCTACTGGGACTAAAACTTACATAAGCTGTTTGGGTTTTTTTAAGGGATAATCCTATATGAATTATCAGCTGTAACTCTGACATTTTAGTTCCCAAATATGGCATTACTATATTTCTATAATAAAGATATATAATTAACAATTGCATGTTGAATATTTGTGTATCTTTTTGTGTAGATGGATTTGAGATAAACATCTATAATCTTAAATCTATATAGAGATATATATCTATACAGAAATTCCCCTGATTATAATGGTTCAACTTAATAACTTTTTTGACTTTAGGATGCTATGAAAGTGATAAGCATTCAATAGAAATCATTTTTTGAATTTTGAGTTTTGGTCTGTTCCCAGGCTGGCCGTATGTGGTTCCATACATTCTCTATTGTGATTTTGGGATGAGGCAAGGAGCCTTAGCGCCCAGTCGGCCATGTGATCACAAAGATGAACAACCCATAGACCTACAGCCTTTCTTTACTCAATCATTCTGTTTTTCACTTTCAGTTCAGTAGTCAATAAATTACATAAGATAGTCAACATTTTATTATAAAATAGGCTTTATATTAGATAAGTTTGCCCAACTGTAGGCTAAGGTAAGTGTTCTGAGAACATTTAATGTTGGCTAGGCTAAGCTGTGATATTCAGTAGGGTAGGTGCATTAAGTATATTTTTGACCTAATATTTTCAGGTTACAATGAATCTGTCAGGATGTAAGCTGGTTGCAAGTAGAGGAAAATCTGTAATCTTAAATTTACATAGATACCTCTAATGTATACTCTATAGTATAGAACATATGTTAGATATATATCTTAAATACATTAACACACTACTATACATATACACATACAGGCACACACATGTACACATATATATACACTCACGCACAAACTTAGGTGACATAATTTAAGGAATCAGTTTTCCAGCTGAAGGTAATTATTTAAAAATATTATATTTATATAAAATAATGGAATAAAATACACACTACAATCATAATTGAAAACACTTATTTTTAAAGTGTTTTAAACCTCAAGTTTACTACACATTTTAATGTCTAGCTATAGTTTGTATAAAGTGCAAAAATTTTAGAAATTAAATGTAGAAGCTTTAAAATTGAAATCAGCATTTTTCCCATAATATATCAGCATATCATGTCTTTGTTTTTGTGATCTTTTCATTTTATTTAAGAAAACATACATTAAGTACCTTCCTATGTGCAAGACATTATTAAATAATCTGGGAATAAAAGATGAACAAAATGCAGTCTTTCAAGGAGCTCTTGGTTTAGTGAGGGAGACAGACAAATAATTAGCAAACTTCAAAATAGTACAGCATATGTAATGATAGAGTTATGCCTGGGGAGCTACTGTTTTTAATTCTCACCATTCCTAGTTATACAAATGATCTTTTTAATTTGAAATGTTCTGTTAGGAGATCAAAACTTCAGGCAGAAAAATGCGAGCTGTGTAATTTGAGCTTTCCATCTTCCTCAAGTTTGAGTCACAGGACTGCACCAGAGTACAAGCAGACAAGGGAACATCTTAAAATAAATGTCAGTTAACAGCTGCGCATTTTCTCCTGGCAACAAGCCAACTAGGTGTGAAAGATAGGAGAACCTGGGAATTGAAGGTGCAGGATCTTTGGAATCAGAAATTGTTACGTTCAGATACCTGAAACTCTACTGTTTTGACAGCATTACTCTGATAATTTTCAAATTGACAGAATAGTTTCCTCATTAATCTTAAATACATTTTGCTGTCCATTGTTTGCTGCATTCATGGAATGAAGGCAAAAAAGGAACCTATTAATTGTATTCTCTGATTCTTGTAATAGTCTCTTTGCCTCCCCTTCTGATCTCAGAGACACTTATCATAAAATTGGTATCACATACTCCTGTCAGTTTCAGATGTTTTCCAAGGAAGAAAGTAAATAATATTCTCACACCTTGTAACTGATTCACCTTTTTATTGGACAGATTAGGAAGTATTCTGTTCTCTCTCTCCTTCTCTCACACACACAGGAACACACACATCCCTATACATCTTTGACACAAAACAATGAAAAACAAATGGTCACCAACTGTATGATCAACATGAATTCTTTGGTCAGCCAATAGGTACTACACAGAATTTAAAAACCCAGTTTATAATATAGATTCTGCTTGTATTCACAATCAAGTTATTTACTTTCTAGATTTAATATATGTTTGGTGTCAGAACTTTAGAAATGAGATTCAAACAAAATATCTAAATGTTTAATTTATTGAAATGGGCATTTTTTTTCTTTGAAAAAATTTCTAATGAACCATCTAACAGAATTCAGAGGAAAGGTGAATACTCCATTTCAATAGTAAGCTTATCCTTTCAGATGGATATCATTTTATTCCTTTCCTCAATGGTCATTCTAACAAACAAGATAAGTCTGCCAAATGGCTTATCATGTGCCTTAGAATATAGTTTGAAACTGAAATGCAAAGGTTTATCTTTGCTTTAAAAGCTGCCTAAAGCACACAGATAAACTTTTTCCTGAATTAGTTATCTCTTGTCTTGATTTTTTAAACAGACTCAAAATTATGAATGTGTGTTTTAAAATTATTTTTCTATATCCTCTTATTTATGTAAATTCAATTTCAAATTGGTAATTTAACATTATCTACTCTCTTTGTGCTTTGAAGAAAATAGCCTCTTAATATTTTCCCTTAGAAAACAGAACATTAATTCAGGATCCTCCCTATTAAATATATTACCATAGTCTACAACATTTCTTTATGAGTAATATAAATGCAAAACATGATTCTGCCATATCTCACTGATTCTCTCTTTCTTCTTTCTCTTGACCTCTATGTACTGCAGTATCTGCTGCCACAAATCAAAAATTTCTAGAGCAAAACTTTTCTCTAAGAGTAAAATAGAATGAACTAAATAGGAGTTTCTATTTTTACCTACAGAGAATGCACGCGCACGCGCGCGCACACACACACACACACACACACACACAAAGAGGTGTATTTATCTGATTAGAAATTTATACTAAATAAGCATTATTTAAAAAGCCCCTAAAAATTCAGAAATAAATGACTGTAAATCTTTTCCTGAATTGGGTGCTATCCTCCTGTGGTGATGTGGCCCTCTTGCAGGGTCTAGATTGACAGACTTTGGGGACACTGAAACTTTCTTCTTAGGATTTGGAGCAAAAGTAGCAATTGACTGATAATATGATTTGCCCTGCTGAGATGCACACCTAAAATATCTTTAAATTAAAGTAGCTTGTTTTCTTGTTTTGTTCTTATGATGAAAGTTAAGCCATATAATAGACAGTCATTATAGACAGTGTCAAGACTGTTTGTCATGAAAACACCTGTACAAATGTCCAAATAATACATGTCGAAAACCAACAAAAATTAGATTCTAATTAAAAAGCAAAAGGAAAGTGGGTGTTTATGAGAGGAAAATGGCTTCCTTCCACTGCTGTCTCTTGCAAGCTATTAATTCATACTCATCAAACATATATAGGATATCTCTTTTGTTTCTATCCTAGTACTATACTGAATAAAGAGATGAAAGAACATAGCATTAAAATAAATAGAGATATATAATGATGCAACTATAATTAAATAATAAAAACATTGAAAAATATTATACTCATTTATTTGGCCTCATTGCCAAAAATTTTTTACTATTATCTACATTCTGTGTGCCAAGGACTACACAGACTGATTTATAATCTGCACATCTTTTATTTAAGCAGCAATACTCAATAGTATTGATATTATTTTGATGCTTGAGGATAAGAAGTTGAAGCTCAGAGAACTTTAAATATGAAATATGACTGAAAATATGATTCTTGACTATCAATGGCTGGATCCAAATTGAGTCACTCCAGAGCTCATGTTTTTTTTCATTATTCATGAAAGTTAAGTAGGCCTGGACTGTTTACAAAATACTTGTCAGAAAAGATGATGAGTGAGATGATGTGTGATCCAGGCCTTGAAGCTAACTAGGATTTTGCCAGATGGTTAAGATGTTGAAGGACATTCCAGGACATGGGAACAGCTTATGAAAATAAAGTGACATATTTGTGGATCAGTGAATTCTGTGTAGTTTGAGCTATGGTCTGAGTGAATTTGTGAAGAGTTGTGTAAGGACTTGGCAGGAAACAGCAGATGTAGTTGACATTGTTTTATTTTGTTATAAGAATGAAAGGAATTTTTAAAGAACTTCAGAATGAATAAAAACAAAGATTAGAGAAGTCAAGAAGCAGTACCATCAGTTAAGCAACTATTAAAATAGACTGGAATTAGGGCATGTATGGAAAAGACAGAGTGATATAGTCATTAAAACACGTTTATTTCACCACAGATAGTTTGAGAAGCACTTAATCTGGAGGATTAATTCCTGATTGGGTGTGGATATTGAAGGAAGAGATTTAAAATGCTGAGGTTCCTACCTGAGGGGTTTGTATGAGTCATATCATCTTCAAAATAGGAATTTAAGAAGGTTGTGAAGGGAAGACAGACATTGAATCAGTCTGAGCCATGTTCTGTAATCATCATGCAGCACGTGTACAAAGCAAACAGAGAAGTAGAAGAGTAGACCCTGAAACACATAAATGTTTAAGCTGTGGGCTAAGGAGGAGAGACTATCAAGAGACTAAAAAAAGCAGGAAGAAAGAAGGAGCTGCTACTGCTGCTAAGTCGCTTCAGTCATGTCTGACGCTGTGTGACCCTATAGACGGCAGCCCACCAGGCTCCCCGTCCCTGGGATTCTCAAGGCAAGAACACTGGAGTGGGTTGCCATTTCCTTCTCCAATGCGTGAAAGTGAAGTCGCTCAGTCGTGTCCGACCCTTAACGACCCCATGGACTGCAGCCTACCAGGCTCCTCCATCCATGGGATTTTCCAGCCAAGAGTACTGGAGTGGGGTGCCATTGCCTTCTCCAGAAAGAAGGAGAGGTTTCCTAAAAACAAAGGATACTTCCTCCTCATTTGCTCACAGCTGAAACCTTTATGTTCTCCAGTGTATACTCTTCTTCCAACTAATGGATATAAAGTTTCAGTTATATTTGATGAATAAGTTCTATATCTCTTTTGTACAATATTGTTCCTATAATTAACTGCATGATGCGTACACTTCAAAATTTGAGAGTAGGTCTTATGTTAAATATTCTTATGACAAAACAAAGAAAGGAACACAGGAAATGTGTGAGGTGCTAGATACGTCTATCACTTTGGTTGTGCCGATGGTTTCACGAGTGGTTGCCTGTGTCTAGACATATCATTGGAGAAGGCAATGGCACCCCACTCCAGTACTCTTGCCTGGAAAATCCCACGGGCGGAGGAGCCTGGTAGGCCACAGTCCATGGGGTCGCTAAGAGTCCAATACGACTGAGTGACTTCACTTTTACTTTTCACTTTCATGCTTTGGAGAAGGAAATGGCAACCCAATCCAGTGTTCTTGCTTGGAGAATCTCGGGGATGGCGGAGCCTGGTGGGCTGCCATCTATGGGGTCACACTGAGTCGGACACGACGGAAGTGGCTTAGCAGCAGCAGCAGCAGACATATCATATTGTACACATTAAATATGTGCACTTCTTTGTATATTGATTTTCTTTCACTAATGCTGCTGAAAAAATATTTTTTCAAGAGATGGTCAACAATATCATAAAGTATAAGTCAAAGGAATGAGAATCAAAAGAGATCATTGGGTTTAGCAAAATGTAGTAAAGTTTTCTATATGAATGTGGAAAAGAGGGAAATTTAGTGAACATGTTTAAGAAAGGAGATGAATGAAGAACCTTCATATTATATGATGAAATGTCAATCAGGTTTGTGGGAATAAAGCCAGATAAAGTCAACTCTTATATCAAAAGATTTGCATAGTAAAAAGGAAACAGCAAATAGGATGGTGGGTCTAGAGGGAAGGGGAATTAATACATTAGAAAGATTTTCAACTATTTATTGTTTCATGCTTAGATATTTAAATAAGTTTAACATCTTCAAAGAAGAAAGGTAAATGGAAAAAGGGAAATTGGAAGGGAGGTAGAACTGCAGGAGGGAAAGACGTGGTGGGGGGGTGTTGGAGACTAATTAAATATGAGAAAAATAAACTAAAAAGCAAACTCTCAGATAAAGCATGTAGGATGGGAGTCAGAATGAGGTGAAGAGATTGTTCTGGAAAGAAAGGATAGGGAAGGAAATTTCTTGCTGTTAAGTTCAGAGGAAAGAACATAAATACTGAATTTATTCTGAAGGCAGGGAGAAAAGTGAGCTGAAGGAACTCTGACGATTTGTATTTTCTTCAACTTTCTGAAAGATGGTCATCAGCGAAGACAAGTGAGTTGGAGGTAGAGTAGGAGGAGAATGTAAATGAAACAGTTATGATGAAGGATGAGAAAGGGAGAGGCCCAGGGACAAATATGGTCCAACCTTATGAACAGTCCAGGTGAAGGTAGACAGTACTAGTTCATTGGTTGTTCACACTTAGACACGGGTCAAATAGTTTTTATGTGTTAACTTAGGGGCAGTAAACTTGATCATGAATAACTGAGTTAAACATTCACCAGAAGGAAGAGGTCACATCTTCCTCTTATTTCTCATGTGATTAATAATAAAAATGAATCTGTAGATATCAGTTGCCCATCTCCATATGGTTTTTATGACATCTTTTGACATACTCATGAAGAATTTAGTGTGTGCCAATGTCATTTTATATGAGAAAATCTCTCTTAACTCATCTTGTACAACTGCTCACTGCAGCCTATAGGCTCCTGCCTTTTTCCCACCTCATCTCTTTGCACACATCCCTTCCAGATGAGCCATATTGGGCTTTTTGGTTTTGCACTTTCCTTTCTTAGAATCTTGCCTAAAATCCTCTTCACACACAGTCAGCCATGGCATCTCCTTTTCTTCACCTTTCAGATCTCTGCCTAAAGGTCACTTTTACCAAGAAACATCTCTGAGCCTTCCAGTGAAATAGCACCATTCTTGAATGCACTTCCACCTCACCTGTATTACATTCCACCATAATATTTCATTTTAATATCTTCATATAACACTATGAAATCATGTTGTGTTAAACTACATTTATTATTATGTTTTTAATTTTGTATTTGCTTGAAAGTTAATTTCCTGAAGACAGAGAGTTTGAAGATTCTCTTCACTATTATATTAGTGAGTTCCTAGAATAAAGCTTCACAAATAATATAGCTCAAAAAAAATCTTTCAATTTTCTGAGAAGGTGCCCCTGACCTGACTATAGGGTCAGCTCAATCCCAAAAGCAATAAAAAAGGAGGAAGAGGAAGACACAGAGGAAAAGGAACAGTACTTAGTGACAGATTGCTATTTAAGGTATGTTTTTGGAAGATTTCTATATATATATATATACTGGAGATAATTATCTATAATACCAATCTCCAAAAATTTTAAGAAGGAGACAAGTGGGTTAAAAATGGGTATATAATTAAGTGATAGAACTATTTGCATTTTATGAACTTCAATATAGACTTCCCTGGTGACTCAGCAGTAAAGAATCTGCCTGCCAGTGCAGGAGATGCAGGTTCAATTCCTGGGTTGGGAAGACTGCTGGAGAGGAAATAACAAGCCATTCCAGTATTCTTGCTTGGAAAATCCCACCAATATTCATTTTTCTTTTTGTATATTACAGGGACAAAATTTAATAAAAATAAGTTATAATGTTTAAAGAAAAATCATCTGCAAATACTCATTTATCCTGTTTGACTTCTTATCTTCCATAGGAGTCAAAATGAATTAATTTTATGCCATTTAATTTTCAATAAATTCCACCATGAACTCTTAGAGGAAGTGGTAGAGAAGTTCAAAATACCTTTGTCAAATAAAGTGTCATCTATTTATTAGGTTGATTATGCTCATTTCTTGAGCATAATTAATTTATTATCTTCAAAGTAAGCTATTTATAATAAGAATAGACAAAATTTTTTCAGACTTAAAAATAGCATATAGTAGCACTCAGATGTGGAATCTAATTTTCAAAAATGATACAAATGAACTTATTCACAAAACAGGAACAGACTTAGAGATATTGAAATTAAACCAAAGGGGAAATATGGAGGGGGAAGGGATAAATCAGGAACTTGGGATGAATATACACACACGACATATATAAGATATGTAATCAACAAGGCTCTACTGTATAACACAGGGAACTCTACTCAATATTTTATTATAGCCTATATGAGAAGAGAACCTAAAAAGAATGAATATATGTATAGTATAACTGAGTAACTTCGCTATACACTTGAAACTAACACAGCATTATAAATAAATAATAGGCCAATAATTTTTAAAAAATCTTACTAATTTGTCAAATTTGTAAGACTTAGTGTAATTTTGTTTCTTGTCCCTTTTATTGCCACCATAAAACAAATTTTCTACGTTAAAAAATAAATGAAACTTTTCATTTTTCCTTTAGCAAACTTGAGCTGTCTTATATGGAATGGCAGAAATGCAGCATGTAACTTCTGGTAAGCTCTTAAAATTTGAAAAAAGTATCCAACTGTGCATTTTTCCTAATGTGATGACTGGGATACTTCAGCCAAACTAAGATCACATTGGCCTTGGCAGTATTACAGGAGAAAATAGCCTTTGAAAAAAGCTTGCAATGCATTTTCTATAAAACAGGTATTTGGTTCAATATCCATTTTGCATACATTGCATATTGCATATCATTCTCTATGTTCAAGAAGGAAAGTGAAATCTATTTTTTTCTAGTATTTTAAACTCAATTTAGCTGGAATCTACTGATAGTACAATGTGAAATATCCTGTATTTTCTAATGTCCTTGTAGCATAATTTCTTCTATAATTATAATATAATATCATTATATTTCATTATATTATAATTTCTATAATTATAATTATTTATTTTTATTTCCTAAAATAAAATGCCTCTTATTATACAGGTCATACAATAAATATATATGTACAATAATTATAAAAATTAAAATAGGTCATAGTACTAACAGATATTCCTGATCTAGGACAATATATACTGCATTCAAACTTGTGTTCCTTATCCAAATCATAGAAATAATCATTGCTATTACTTGGTTGAAATCTGTGAGGAAAGAGCCAGTAGATTAAACAAATGGATTTACAATTTAACTAATGGATCAATTTGAATTTCTAAAAGTAACATATTTTATACTATGGAAATATGAAGTAAATAGTTCCAAGAAAAAGCTATTTTGAATGTTTAAAAGGAAAAAAATGCAAATAAACACATACTACAATATAGAAATTTCTAAATTACAAAATTTATATTCATATATTCCCTTCAAAGAAGATATTCTGAAAATCACTAATAATGTTGACATTTGACCTAAAATTGTGGATGTGAAATAATCTCAGAGAGGTTTTTGTGCATTTTCAACATAGCCTAAAATGTATACAAAGTTTTACAAAGATTTCTGCATTCTCCATGTCATTTGATCCTTGAAAGGGCACTGTTATTTGGGACGTATTTTTAGATGGTGTTCTAGAAGTCACTTGTTCAAATAGGCAAAGGAAATAGAATTTGTATCTTAGGATAGTTAACCATTAATTCATTATTTTATTTTTATGATCATTCACATATTGAGTAATTATAAATGAATATCTGTTATGTACCAGGTACATTCGCTGTGTTGAACATAACATATTCTACATACAATTCTTGCTTTTATACAAATTAATATACATCATGTTTTTTAAATGAACATATGAGGATATGCTATAAAGAAAAAGAGAAAGCTGAATATTTATTCCTCCCCCCCACAAAAAAAAAAGCAGCATATTCTAGGTCAGCAAAGACCACACTGATGGAATGACTATGTTTATTCTATGCCTGATATCTTGGATTTCCAACAGCTTTCTGAATCTCAGGTATTGTATTTAATTTTATGTCAAGATTTTCAAGCCCTAAGTCTTATTTTGGATTCAGAAAATGGTGAGATTCTTGTTACCATACTGTAAAAATAAATCTCTGTAAAAATATTTCAGAACACATCTTCTCATTTGTGTATGGACTCCCCTTTGACTAAATAAATTCTCCTTCTAATAATAGGACTATTTGAAACATGAGCATGTTAAAGCAGGGTTAAATTACAAACAATATGCTGAAATGGTAGTGAGGTTAACATATTTCCAAGAGAGGACACTCAAGCTGTTTCACCATTTCTAAAATTAAGATATGTATGAGAATAAAGTAGATATTTGGAATAGAACAGTAGGAATGGGCCCAAATTGTATGTATTTAAAAAATAGGTACAAGTTCTAAATGTATTGGAGAGTCCTCCGATTTTCCATACACACTGTTGGGGAGGAAGAAAATTTCTTCTACCCTTTTAGGTTCTTCTGGCTGGCATGAGAATTAAATTGGCATGAGACCAATTAACAGGAGAAAATCAAACTTAATTACATGTATACATAGAAGACACCCAGGAGAATTGAGTAACTCGTGAAAATGGCCAGTCTTTACTTTAAATACCATCTTCAGTGGAAACCAAAAGAGGATGTTGGGAACAGGAATTTGGGACTTCAGAGGGGAGGAAAGCAATTGACATGCAGATGGAAAAACAAATATTTGATAAGCAAATGTTTGCTGGGTCCTTGAAGAGACAACTGAACACAGAGTGGACTCTGATGTCTAAGACTTTCCCCCACGACAGGAGCTCATATTCACTGCAGATACCTCTGGTGAGAACTTCCTTCCTCCAACAGGCCCTCCTTTTTAAATTCTTCAAGCAATTGGTGGGGTGAGGACAGATCAAAGTTTTTTCCAGAGCCTTTTGTGTGTTGATTATTTTCCACTCAAAATAATCTGCATACTAAAGAGACATTTTAGAGAGCCTAGTTTTGCTCCCCTACAATGTGAACTAATAAAAGTGCATCTAATCACATCAAAATGATAGTTACAGTATTCAAAAGGACAAGACACTGCAAGTGTGGAGTCTCATCCTAGCTCTCCCATTTAATAATCAAGTATATTGGCCTTATCTGGTAGCTCAACTGGTAAAGAATCCACCTGCAACGCAGGAGATCCCTGTTGGATTCCTGGGTCGGGAAGATACCCCGGAGAAGGGAAAGGCTACCTACTCGAGTATTCTGGCCTTGAGAATTCCATGGACTATATAGTCCATTGGGTTGCAAAGAGTCGGACATGACTGAGTGAATTTCACTTTCACTATTACCAATATTATTATCAAGGATAATAATATTATCAGAATAATAATACTATTATTCCCTGGTAGCTCACACTGTAAAGAATCCGCCTGTAATGCAGGAGCTGCTGCTGCTGCTAAGTCGCTTCAGTCGTGTCCAACTCTGTGCAACCCCAGAGACAGCAGCACACCAGGATCCACCTTCCCTGGGATTCTCCAGGCAAGAACACTGGAGTGGGTTGCCATTTCCTTCTCCAATGCATGAAAGGGAAAAGTGAAAGTGAAGTCGCTCAGTTGTGTCCGACTCTTAGCGACCCCATGGACTGCAGCCTACCAGGCTCCTCCGTCCATGGGATTTTCCAGGCAAGAGTACTGGAGTGGGGTGCCATTGAGACCTGAGTTCAATTCTTGGGTTGGGAAGAACACCTAGAGAAGGACATGGCTAACCACTCCAATATTCTTGCCTAGAGAATTCCATAGACAGAAGAGCCTGGTGGGCAACAATCCCCCACGGGGTCGCAAAGAGTCTGACACCACTGAGGGGCTAACACACACAGTGTTACTAAGGCTCAGCTTCCTCATCTGTAGAATAGAGATAATAGCTCATAAGGTTAGACATTTTCATGGCACTTTGTATAAAATAATATGTAAAGCATTAATGGAAATATTCTTGACAGTTACTTAGATACAGGTTTTAATAAACTTTTTTAAAGACTCAAAATAAAAAATAGAAGAGGTTTTCAATCTTTTATTTCTCCAATGTATATATTTTTTTCATCTGTGGGACCTTAAAAATAGTTTAGTCTTCATTGAATTACTGGAAAAAAAATTCCATTCACTTGAGGATTGCCTACCAGGAATATCTCATTTAAAGGATTACAAACTGTTACTCATTTGTTTTTTCAAATCTCTTATATGTTGGTTGATGTGGACCATTGCCAAGTGATCTTATATGCCAAAACTCTTAAAATATCTCAAGCCCCATGTAATTTCTCAAACTACACTAGTCTGATTATCCTAATGTGCAACTCTACAGGAATCGCAATTCTGAACTATTCAGTATGAGACTCTAGCCTGTGGCAACTATATAAAATCCAGTTTAAAACTATCAGAATAGCAAATACGTGTATGGGCAGAGGATGATTTACTCCTTCCAGTGTGTAAGAAAAATTCCCCTAGCAGTCTCTTTCTGCTAATGAGCCTATTGATGATGACTGATTTTCAAGGAATAGACTATTACAAAAATCAGATGTATTAGGGTGATGAGTGTGTGTATACTTCTGAAAATAAAAGAGGAAAAATAAAATATATCAGTTTCTAGCCTATTACATCATATGTCCTATCTCAAAAACTAGGCAAAATGTAATAATATACAAATGTTAAAAAAAATACTTCCATATATCTATATTTCAATTGGAGGTGGGAAAAGCATATAAAGAGAGCAGGATGGAGTATGAAATTAAAATAACATAGAGAAGCTTCCCTGGTGGCTCAGATGGTAAAGAGTCTGCCTGCAATGCACAAGACCTTGGTTCGATCCCTGGGTTGGGAAGGTCCCCTGGTGAAGGGAATGGCAACCCACTTCAGTGTTCTTGCTTGGAGAGCGCCATGGACAGAGAAGCCTGGCAGGCTACAGTCCATGGGATCACATAGAGTCAGACACAACTGAATTACTAACACACACACACAGAGTTGAAACAGAAGATGGAAAACTTTCATAGTCCTGCTTATTTCCTCCCAAGTATCCTTCCATGTTTTGTTCAACACATTTTAAGTGATTGTAGTAATGCTCCTTGTGTTCGTGTGCTCTGATGTGTCTGACTGTGCAACCCCATGGACTGTGCACACCAGGCTCCTCTGTGCATGGGATTTCCCAGGCAAGAATATTGGAGTGGGTTGCCATTTCCCAATCCAGGGGATCTTCCTGACCCAGGAATTGAACCAGGGTCTCCTGCATTGCAGGCATTTTCTTTACCATATGAGCCACCTGGAAGCCTGGTAGATGCATCTTACTCACTTCCTTTAGGTAATGATTCTATGGGTTAGTACATTTTATGGTCAGGAAAGTAACATTGCAACTCAATTTGTTCTCTCTGTAATTTGAAGTACTTGTTTCTAGTTTGTTAGTTCACCCTTTGTGATGCCTATGAGCAAAGCCTGTGTCTTATGCCTGGGTTTGGTGAGTACTTGGTAAACTATTATTTGAGTTGAAGGAGGTGTATTTGATATCATGTAATGAATTTTTTAAAAAATCAGAAGCAGCATGCCAGAGGCTTCTCAGGATTCCAGCAGCAACTACTCTTGTGGAATCTGTTGCTGTAACCTTTCAAATTACAGAAAAAATACCCTATCTTCATTCTCCGTCAGATTCCAGAGTCTGCCCTAGGAATTTTCAGGCATCATAAAACTCTGCTGAATCACTTAACATTCTGCTTCAGTTTCTCCTTACAGCACTTATTGTGTTTATTTTGCAGTCTTTGAATGCTTCTGTAGCTTTGATGCCCTTATGTCCCTATTCATCTCCAAGCCCGGCCCTGCCCAGGATAGAGCCATTGAAGTAAGTATCATTTCTATGCAGATGAAATAGTTGCTTCCCAGGCCCCTTTGTTCAAGACTCTACTCTATCAGTGAGTGTTGAATATTGGTTCTAGGAACTGATGATGAACTGTTTAAAAAACCTGATTGAACGTCTACCTTGAATATCTATCTTGAGACCGTTTTATAACTACATGATTTATTGCACGCTAATATTCCCCCCCAGCAAAAAAAGACATGAATTGGATTCTGAACCTGATTGATAGCACAATTATGAAATCAAATGTCTACCTAATCGAATCTTGAAATAAATGTAAACTTTCAACTTCACTTTCACAATGCTGACTAAGCTCCTTCCACTTGAGATTTAAGGAATTCTAGACCTTCCACCCCTCCCCCCAGAGAAATGAGATCTGAAAAGTTCATATTCTATTTCTTAGAAATAAAATGATTGTCTTGTGTTTTTTTGTGAAAAGGCAACATCGATGGTGACTAAGCTAAGGACTGGGTCTAGGACATGATGTGCTGAGGTATGTGGTTCTGAGTAAGAAAGCATTCTGGACAGTCCAGCCTAGTTGGTGATGATCCAGATGTCCATTTGTGAGCTGGTGTCAACTAGGAAGGATCCCAGGTGCCTGTGCTGAAATCGTCACTAAGTTAAAGTTCACTAAGCTAAAGGGTTTACCTAGGACCATGGTACGGGGCTTCCAGGGGACTCAGAGGTTAAAGTATCTGCCTGCAGTGTGGGACACCTGGGTTCGATCCCTGGGTCAGGAAGATCCCCTGGAGAAGGAAATGGCAACCCACTCCAGTATTCTTGCCTGGAGAATCCCATGGACGGAGGAGCCTGGTGGGCTACAGTCCACGGGGTTACAAAGAGTCGGACATGACTGAGTGACTTCACTTTCACTTTCATGGTGGTCAGTTAATGAGCCATTCTCCTGCTAAAATAAGGACTGGCACTTAATACAAAGCAGGGCTGCAAAATTACCTCTTTCCTGGCAATATTAAAGTATATCTATTCCCTTTATCGAGCCTCTCAGAAACCAAACCTTAGCCTTAGTCATGGCTAATTTCCAGCTATTGACCACTTTTTAGGGACCCTTTCCCTTCCTAAAAGTTTTTGTTTCTTTCATCTGTTTTAGAATGCATAAATAAAACAACTCTATTTTTGCTTTTTGTGGGTGAGTTTGGGGGTAGACTCTTCATTTTTTTGTCAGTATTATCTTTGAATCTTTTCATGATTATACTATATGTAAATCATAGTTATTCTAGATTGTTTATTTCTCTGTACCAAGAAACCAGGAATCTACCTTAGTAATACGTGAATCTAACTTACATATATGTGAGAAATTCAAATATCTTTCTATTGGCTTGAGATTTACAGAACCCCTTTCTTTTCAGATCTATCTCTTAATTGGAACCTCTTTGTATGTTTAAGTCTTTCCTATTTCTGTAAAGTTCTCCTACAACCAGTAATTATATTTACCACCAGCCCCTTGCTGCTGCTGCTGCTAAGACGCTTCAGTCGTCTCCAACTCTGTGCGACCCTATGGACAGCAGCCCACCAGGCTCCTCAGTCCATGGAATTTTCCAGGCAAGAGTACTGGAGTGGGGTGCCATTGCCTTCTCCTTAATAGTCATCTAATGATTCTTTATATTATAGGACTTTCCAAAGTCATAGCATGATGTTAAAAATATAGTGAGTATTTTTGATATCACAATTTCTCTTGCTTTTTAATATATCAATTTAGTAGTTGCCATAAATTCTGCTACCATATAATTTTTTTTCAGTCTTTGCATCAAATATCTCAGAATATCGAGAGACATTATAAGTATTTTCTCTCAAGATTCATGTTTTCTAGTTTTGCAATAAAAAGCAAAGACTATTTATGAAAAATGATTTCCCAAAATGTATCAGTATTTGGAAAAATACTGTTATTTTCAGCAAGCATATTTCAGTGACTTTATTTTCTTCAGCAAATAATGAGAAATACAGTTAAATATGTATCCACAATGAAGCAGAGTTAGAAAGAACCTGAATTCTCTGTAACAGTAATGTGCAATTATACTATGAACCCATAGGAGAGGGTATTATGTAACTGATAAAAATACTTTCAAATAATGTTACTTTAAAAGGATCAGAATAGTAAGTACAGTGTGTCTCCACTATGAAAAAGCATCAAGAACCTTCAGAAAAAAGAGTACTGGAGTGTCAACAATGAGTAGATCTAAGTGGTAGGATTGTTGAGGTTTCTAATATCATTTTTATCACCTATATGTTTCCAAATTTTCTACAGGCATGTATTATACTAATAAATATAGAACAAGTCTATCTCCAGAGACAGAAAAAAATCGGCTTGCTTTGTAAAGAATAAAAATCTATCAGTCAGGTCTTCTCAATATCTGTTCTTATGTGGGAAATAGTATTTTTGAAAAAAATACATCTATTTGCACAAGTAAAGTAACTATACCAGAAACATTAACTCTAGTCTTCCCTATTCCAAAGTCACTCCCTGAGGATGAATTAAACAGCAGGAAAAACTCCTGAACTCGTACAAGGAGTCAGGTGCCATTTAGTGCACCATCAAAAACACAGAATGAATCCCACAGGCCCTAGATCAAGGCAGCATGCGAGCCATCAACTCCACAGGCATCTACTAAAAAGCATCCCCGTGCACACTTTAACATGCTCAGGAAACTTCTCTGACAGCAGCCGATTAGGCTACATATGTGACTGAGGAGAAATTCTCCTAACCAATGGCAAAAATAGAAGAGGGACAAAAGAAGTCATTTCCCTTTTGTGCTCAGTTGGTAAAACAATGTCAAAGAGTATAGTCTGGATCACTGCACCCTTAACATATTGCCTCTGTGTAAGCTTTTTTTTTTTCACATATTCTAAAATCATAAAATCTCAGACTTTAATGAGATTTTACAATTAGACATCTGGGTCTCACATACTAAGTCCATACAAATCACCTGGAGATAATGTTAAACGTGAATCTTGCCTCCCCTCTGAGAAATTCTGCTTTGATGGTAGAAATTTATATTATAAATATCAGGTATAATAACTACATTGTAAGTCCCAGGTTTAACAGATTCAGGTGGTCCATGAAGCATATTTTCTGGGCTTGCAAAATGATTCCCATACCTATGTATGACACCCTTTGACAACACAGTTAAGAATGTGACTGACAAAGAAGGCAGAAAAGAATAATCATTACCAAGTTTATATACACATCTTTAAACTATGTCTACTCTGTATCTGCAGTAACTTCCACACCCTATTTTTTTGTCGTCTACATCACTTTACGTTCAGGGGAAAAAAAATTAAAGAGCAAAAAATACAATAAAAAAACCAGAATCACCCTGGTAGATCAGGCACACACAATCAAGATTAACAGCTTCAGTAGACCTCACAACCTTAACATCCAGAAGGATTAACTGGTTTTGAATACAGAGGCAAGAAGCTGAATTGGTTTCTAGCACATTCTAAACCAGAGAAAATTGAACTACTAGGCACAGGGCCAAGGGCCCACACTAAGTGTAACAGCCCACAAACTGTTTCAATTGCTTTTGAATTCAGAAGACAATTTTAACTTTTAAGTAGAAGAAAATATTTCAATATATATATTTAGAATTTGTCTTTATACCAACACACACACAATGCATACTTTCTAATATTTTTTAATGAAGAAGGGGGACTGCAAAGGCAAGTGCTGAGGGCTCACCAAATCCAGAAAGCAGCTCTGTTGCAAAGCTGTCTGTTATAATTGAGCCATTTTTTAAAGTAATGTAGTCTCATCCACTGATCCTTTTTCCCTCCTTTTTCTACCTTATAGAATGGAAAATGAATGTGAAGCTTCTCAGTAGGCCAGAAAGTTCATTTGGGTTTTAAAATAGAGTTCATAAGATGTTACAGAAAAACTCAAATGTACTTTCTGGCCAACCCAACAGTTATGATTTTGCATTTCTTACTAAATTATTCACGGATCATCAAAAAAGCAAGAGAGCTCCAGAAAAACATCTATTTCTGCTTTATTGACTATGCCAAAGCCTTTGACTGTGTGGATCACAATAAACTGTGGAAAATTCTGAAAGAGATGGGAATACCAGACCACCTGACCTGCCTCTTGAGAAATCTGTATGCAGGTCAAGAAGCAACAGTTAGAACTGGACATGGAACAACAGACTGGTTCCAAATAGGGAAAGGAGTACGTCAAGGCTGTATATTGTCACCCTGCTTGTTTAACTTATATGCACAGTACACTATGAGAAACACTGGGCTGGATGAAGCACAAGCTAGAATTAAAATTGCCGGGAGAAATACCAATAACCTCAGATATGTAAATGACACCACCCTTATGGAAGAAAGTGAGGAAGGACTAAAGGGCCTCTTGATGAAAGTAAAATAGGTGAAAAAGTTCATTTAAAGCTCAACATTCAAGAAACTAAGATCAGGGCATCTGGTCCCATCACTTCATGCAAATAGATGGGAAAACAGAGGAAATAGTGAGAGACTTTATTTTGGGGGGATCCAAAATCACTGCAGATGATGACTGCAGCCATGAAATTAAAGGAGACTTGAAAGAAGTCTTGAAAGGAGACCTTGAAAGAAAAGTTATGACCCACCTAGACAGCATATTTGGAGAAGGAAATGGCAACCCGCTCCAGTACTCTTGCCTGAAAAATCCCATGGACGGAGGAGCCTGGTAGGCTATAGTCCATGGGGTCTCAAAGAGTCTGACATGGCTGAGTGACCTCATTTTCACTTTTCACTTTCGTGCATTGGAGAAGGAAATGGCAACCCACTCCAGTGTTCTTGCCTGGAGAATCCCAGGGAAGGTGGATCCTGGTGTGCTGCTGTCAGTGGGGTTGCACAGAGTTGGACACGACTGAAGCGACTTAGCAGCAGCAGCAATCAGCATATTAGAAAGCAGAGACATTACTTTGCCAACAAAGGTCCGTCTAGGCAAGGCTCTGGTTTTCCCAGTAGTCATGTATGGATATGAGATTTGGACCATAAAGAAGGCTAAGTGCTGAGAAATTGGTGCTTTTGAACTGTGGTGTTGGAGAAGACTCTTGAATATTCATTGGAAGGACTGATGCTGAAGCTGAAACTCCAATATTTTGGCTACCTGATGCAAAGAACTGACTCATTTGAAAAGACCCTGATGCTAGGACAGATTGAAGGTGGGAAGAGAAGGGGATGACAGATGATGAGATGGCTGGATGGCATCACCGACTCAATGGACATGAGTTTGAGTAAACTCCGGGAGTTGGTGATGGACAGGGTGGCCTGGCGTGCTGCAGTCTATGGGGTCACAAAGAGTCAGACATGACCGAGTGACTGAAATGAAATGAACTGATGAGGAGAAAATGCATGGGTTTCTTGCAATGCATCACATCCCAAAGACGTCTTCAGGAAATGCTTATTGACTGACAACAACGAAACCTGCTGAAGAATCCATGGCCATATGGACTCTGCCTGGGAAGCATGCTTAACTTGTGACATGCAAGCAAAGAAGTTATTTACGCTCCTTGTTTGTTGAATTGTTAATGATCTTAACGCTTTTAGCTCTTCTTACTACCAGTTCTACTTGATGTATTTCATTAGAGACAAATCTGAATAAAATACATTTCCTGAGTACAAGAATGGGAGAATATACTTATAATGAAGCAACTTACAAAGGTTTACTCTCAGAAATATACAAATAGCTCATGTAGCTCAATATCGGGGCTTCCCTGGTAGCTCAGATGGTAAAGCATCTGCCTGCAGTGCAGGAGACCTGGGTTCGATCCCTGGGTTGGGAAGATCCCCTGGAGAAGGAAATGGCAATGCACTCCAGTGCTCTTGCTCAGTATCAAAAAATAAAAACAAAAAAATCTCACCAGAAAATGGAGAGAAGACCTAAGAGGATATTTCTCCAAAGAAGTTATATAGATGACCAACAAATATATGAAAAGATGCTCAGCATCATTAATTATTAGAGAAATGCAAATAAAAACTAAAATGAGACATCACCTCATGCCAGTCAAAAAGGCCATCATCACAAAAATCTACAAACAAGACATGCTGGAGGAAGTGTAGAGAAGAGGGAACCCTCTTGTACTCTTGATGGAAACGTAAATTGATACAGTCACTACAGATAAGAGTCGGGAGATTCCTTAGAAAACGACCACATGACCCAACAATCCCACTGCTAGGTTTATACCCAGAGAAAGTCATAGTTCAAAAAGACTCATGCACTCCAGTGTTCATTGAAGCACTATTTACAACAGCCAGGACATAGAAACAACCTAAATGTCCATCAACAGAGAAATGGATAAAGAATATGTGGTACATATATAAAATGGAACACTCTTTTGCCATAAAAAGAAACAAAATTGGGCCATTTGTGGAGACATGAATAGACCTTGAGACTGTCATACTGAGTGAGGTAAGTCAGAAAGAAAAAAGCAAATACCATATAGTATGTGGAACATGTGGAATCTGAAAAAATTTGTATAGATGATCTTTTTACAAAGCAGAGAGACAAAGACATATAGAACAAATGTATGGATAACAAGAGGGTGAAGGGATGAATTGGGAAGCTGGGACTGATATACATACACTGTTGATCAGATCAGATCAGTCGCTCAGTCGTGTCCGACTCTTTGCGACCTCATGAATCACAGCACGCCAGGCCTCCCTGTCCATCACCAACTCCCGGGGTTCACTCAGACTCATGTCCATCGAGTCAGTGATGCCTTCCAGCCATCTCATCCTCTATCGTCCCCTTCTCCTGCCCCCAATCCCTCCCAGCATCAGAGTTTTTTCCAATGAGTCAACTCTTCGCATGAGGTGGCCAAAGTACTGGAGTTTCAGCTTTAGCATCATTCCTTCCAAAGAAATCCCAGGGCTGATCTCCTTCAGAATGGACTGCTTGGATCTCCTTGCAGTCCAAGGGACTCTCAAGAGTCTTCTCCAACACCACAGTTTAAAAGCATCAATTCTTCGACGCTCAGCCTTCTTCACAGTCCAACTCTCACATCCATACATGACCACAGGAAAAACCATAGCCTTGACTAGATGAACCTTTTTTGGCAAAGTAATGTCTCTGCTTTTGAATATGCTATCTAGGTTGGTCATAACTTTCCTTCCAAGGAGTAAGCGTCTTTTAATTTCACAGCTGCAGTCACCATCTGCAGTGATTTTGGAGCCCAGAAAAATAAAGTCTGACACTGTTTCCACTGTTTCCCCATCTATTTCCCATGAAGTGATGGGACCAGATGCCATGATCTTAGTTTTCTGAATGTTGAGCTTTAAGCCAACGTTTTCACTCTCCACTTTTGATACTATGTGTAAAATAGACAACTAGTGAGAACCTAATGTACAGCACAGGGAACTCTACTCAGTGCTCTGTGGTGACCTAAATGGAAAGGAAATCCAATAAAGAGGGGATAGATGTAAACACATAGCTGATTTACTTTGCTGTACAGTGGAAACTAATTACAACATTGTAAAGCAATTATACTAATTATTTTTTTAATGAATATCGTTTTGTTTGTTCAACTTCTTTGTCTAGAAAATAGAAGAGTCATTTGAGAAAAGCTAACTTGTTTGTCCCCCAAGAGTCCAAATTTCAGGTTTGTCTCATGCTGAATAGGTCATATATCAATTTAAAATTTTAAATCCTTCTGGCCAATGAATTCTACTTCTTAGACTCAAGGTCAAAGTACTCATTGAAAATAACTGAAACTCTGAGTTACAGGATGATATGCACCAATAGTCATAAGCAACCAGAAATGCAAGAAAAACAATCTGCCTGTATTAATAATGATGGCAGGAATCACATAAATCATGCATTTGCATATTCATATTTTTCCACTCCACATATTTGCATTGTTGTCAGCAAGCAGTTTGGGGTGATGACAGAATAGAAGTGTGTTATCCTGGGATACTAAGTAAAGTCAGGGCCTGAAGCAACTGGAGTAGCATGCTGCTAAAATATCTTTTCTGGTACCTCTTCAGCTTCTATAAGAATTAAGTACCCATATGTATACCTATGGCTGATTCATGTTGATGTATGGCAGAAACCAACACAGTAGTTTAAAGCAATTATCTTTCAATTAAAAATAAATAAATTTAAAAAAAGAATTGACAGTCCCCAAATTAGCAATGAAAGTGAAAAAAGAAGCCAATATATTCACGAGATTTATTATTATGTAATAATAAAAAATGCAATTTTGAAATTGTATAATTATAAATAATATACAGATGAAAATAGGCAAATAAAAATATATTTAGCCTTCTAAATTTCATATAGTATGATTACAACCACATTTTTTAAGTGCAAACTAGCTATACAAAGATTTTTGGGAAATATAGAAAGTACTCTTAGTTAAACACTTAAGAATTTTTTATTCCTTTCTATTTTCATGTTTTCCATGTGTGTATGGAGTGAGTATGATACAGTGGAGTTTTTAAAGTAGGAAATAGAATCAAGATCAAAATAATGATGTGAGCATTAATTGAGAAAGGTAAACTTAAATGTGTTGGAGAAGACTCTTGAGAGTCCCTTGGACTGCAAGGAGATCCAAGCAGTCCATTCTGAAGGAGATCAGCCCTGGGATTTCTTTGGAAGGAATGATGCTAAAGCTGAAACTCCAGTACTTTGGCCACCTCATGCGAAGAGTTGACTCATTGGAAAAGACTCTGATGCTGGGAGGGATTGGGGGCAGGAGGAGAAGGGGACGACAGAGGATGAGATGGCTGGATGGCATCACCGATTCGATGGACGTGAGTCTGAGTGAACTCCGGGAGTTGGTTATGGACAGGGAGGCCTGGTGTGCTGCGTTTCATGGGGTCGCATAGAGTCGGACATGACTGAGCAACTAAAATGAACTGAAATTTAAATGTGTAATAAAATAGAACATTCTAGTATTAATAAGAAATAAATAACAATGTAAACTATTTTAGTTGCTTTAAAACTTACCAATGGGATATTATAAACCATGGTTAATTAAGAGTTAATGTAAGAGTTAATGATAAATTAAAATTGGTCATTTCCAATGGTTCAGTCCTGCCTCTAATTTTTAAATTCTCTATCTTTTGTTACTTTTAGGCAAACTTTTACACTGCTGTGTTGTTTGATAGGTAACCATCATTTGATATATCTTACCCTCAAGTAATTCTGAATTATTCATAAGAATGATATCAGTTCCTCCCGCTTTCCTCTGAATTAAAATGATACCTCCCTTTCTCTGAGGTAAAGTGCTTCCAAGACAGAAGTCTGGGAAGGTGTTAGAACAGACATTTCCAAGGCCACCTGTTTGCTGAGGAAGAGTTGTGATTTCAGTACATCCAGTGGTCTGGCTGTACACTCAGTACATTCAGTGGTCTCCTTTAGTCCTCATTTTCTTCTCCAGTTCTTCAGATACCTAAGCTTGCATTTCCCCAATAACCTCACTACCCTGACTGACATGTAATTCACTTTTTGTGGATCCTCTGTTCTGGAAACCCTACCAATCAAACGTCTTTGTGCTTCCAAACAATCAATCTCAGCTGATTGACACCACCATACATGTGTGCTAAATAACTTATTTGGAGCTTCACAGGGCCTGTCCCAAATTGTCAATACACTTGTCAATCACTTCTCTAGTAGCAATTCACAATCTTACCTCCTTTTTCAAGCTCCCAATCTTTTCCTGGCCCTGGTCCCCCGTTCCCTGAACACAATTTTTCATCAACGAAGTAGTCAAAGATGCCAAGATAAAATTTTCCTTTTCTATGTGGGTCCATTCTTATGAATAATATTTTTAATTTCACCTTTCCTTTTCCTTCCTACCTCCCTTCCCTAATTCCCTCACACCTCTGAGAAAATCCTGTTTGGAAAAAAAATGTCTTGATTTTTAATTTTTTTTTCTGCCAAATTACTATGTCGGTTGTCCTCTGCCTATGACCTTGATAATTCTATAAATATGTTTATTCTTGAAAATTCTTACTTATTATATTAACTCTTGTATTTTATTTTCCAGTGCTCTTCCTAAGATCTATGTGTGGCCTATAACTTTTTTCTCTGGCTGAATTAAAGAACAGTCTACTGTGTATTTCAAATTCATTATATCTACAATTGTATTAATCCTGTCTCTTTACCATTCACTCCAAAGTGTGCTAATGTTTTTAATATTGTCTTTGTTGGTGTCTCTGCTCAAGATGAAGACCCCTGGGTCATATATGGTTTTTTCTTTTAGCTCATTAATATATATAATTTTCCAAGTTCAGTAGACTCTATACCCCCAATATCTTTTCCAAATGTTCATGGGTTTTTTGTCTTTATTTATTTATTTATTTTTTGCCTGTTTTTTTAACCTCTTAAAATTAGTATGAGCATTCTTGTGAAGTATTAGCATGACCTAACTGATACCCCTTCTTTCCTCATTTCTGATCTATTCTAAAGACTACTAGGAAGAATGTAATTTTAATTAATTCAAAAGGTTTCAATGACTCTTTTTCCATACCAGATTTTAGCTTATCTATAGTATTGGCCAACCTCAAAATTTCATACTTACATGCAACTATTATTTTATCTTTTGATACATGGATGGTGGGAAGTTATATATATATATGATTGCAAGGTAAAACCAATAAAGCAGAGACAGTATATTAATTTTAAGTGTGTGTCTACCTTATGCCAAGGGGGCTTCCCCCATGGTTCAGCAGTAAAGAATTTGCCTGCAATGCAGGAGACCTGACTTCGATCCCTGGGTCAAGAAGATTGCCTGGAGAAGGAAATGGCAACCCACTCCAGGATTCTTGCCTGGGAAATTCCACAGACAGAGGAGCCTGGCAGGCTACAGTCTATGGGGTCACAAAGAGACTTGACTAAGCAACTAAACAACAACAGCAACTACCTTATGTCAAACCAGAGCTAGCCAATCCATATTCATTTCCAGATTTGTTCCCTGTATAATAGCACAGGAAAGTTTAATCTTTATTTTAGAGGGAAGACCAAGGATAGAGGGACGTTAAGGAACTTAAATAGATACACAAGTCTTTCATGTCCATTCTTACTCTCATACTATCTTAGGCATGGCTTCTCCCTGCTCTACAACTTCCATTACAGTGAATTTGATAGTTTATTAATATCACTGAATTCCAATAAGAAGTGAGCTCCTAGAACAAGGATCCTGAATTTTATTTTCTTTAACCAACATGACAGACAAAATGCTTGGCACATAAAAATTTATTAAAAACATATACATTTTTAAATGAACTGGATATATGCAGATTTTTAAACAGACAAGTTAAGTCTCAGATAAAATCTTAAATCTTTAAAGACAGTGAAATTATAAGACAGTAAAAAATAAATACATTCAATAATTTTTACGTGCCTACTTCCCACCTAGCACTAGTGAAAACACATTAACAAACAAAGTAAAAAAAAAAAAAAAAAAAGGGCAAAAAACCCTTTATAAAATTTGGGTTATAACTGGGAGAAATACCAAAAAAAGAAGAAGAAGAAGAAGAAAATACAAAGAAAATATGATTATTTATATTAATTATTCATCCATAAATGAGGAAGAAAATTCTGCCATTTGTGATAGCATGGATGGAACTTGGAGTATTATGTGAAGAGAAATAATCAGTCAGACAGAAAAAGACAAAAATGGCATAATACTGCCTCTATTTGGAATCTAAAAAGAAACAAAAGCAAAATTCATAGGTACAGAGAACAGATTGAAATTTTCCAGAGGCAGAAGGTGGGGAGGGTGGGCAAAGTAAGTGAAGGTGATCTAAAGGTACAAAATTCATTTATAAGACCAATAAGTCCTGGGGAAGTAATACATGACATGATAGCCATAGTTAGCACTGTATAGTATATCCAAATGTAGCAAAAAGAATAGATCTTAAAGTTTTCATTGCAAAAAAAAAAAAAAAAATAGTAACTCTGCATGGTGACAGATGTTGCTGCTGCTAAGTCGCTTCGACTCTGTGTGACCCCAGAGACGGCAGCCCACCAGGCTCCCCTGTCCCTGGGATTCTCCAGGAAGAACACTGGAGTGGGTTGCCATTTCCTGACCCAATGCATGAAAGTGAAAAGTGAAAGTGAAGTCACTCAGTTGTGTCCGACTCCTAGCAACCCCATGGACTGCAGCCTACCAGGCTCCTCCATCCATGGGATTTTCCAGGCAAGAGTACTGGAGTGGGGTGCCATTGCCTTCTCCAGGTGATAGATGTTAAATTAAATAAACTTTGTGATAATTATTTCTCAGTATATACATATATCAAATCATTATGGTATACACCTAAAACTAACACAATTCAATGTTACATGTCAATTATACATCAATAAAAAAGAAAGAAAATTTTACAACTTTAAAGAAGTACCATGAGATCAGTTGTGTACATGTTGCAGTGGACTGCCTACTAAGCATCCAAATGGAAATGCAACTCTGCAGATAAATGTATGAGCCTAGTGTTCAGGGAAGAGGGCCAGGCTGGAGATATAAATTTAGCAGTCATCACTGCACAGATGGCATTTAATTTCACGAGACCAGATGAGAATACCAAAGCAGTGGGGAAAGAGAATGGCAGAAAAGAGAAGTAAGAAGTAAGCCCTGAGGATGCTCAAAGGTGAAGAGGTTGGGCAGATGAGGAAAAGTGAACAAAAGGGCTGATAGAAAGTAGTCAGTGAGGGGGAGTAGGCAATGGTACCCCACTCCAGTGTTCTTGCCTGGAGAATCCCAGGGACAGGGGAGCCTGGTGGGCTTCCGTCTATGGGGTCGCACAGAGTCGAGCACGACTTATGCAACTTAGCAGCAGCAGCAGCAGCAGCAGCAGTCAGTGAGGGAGGAAGTAAACTAGAAGATACTAGTGAAGATATCTTTCACTTGGAAGGTAAGTGAAAAAAAGCATTTGAAGAAAAGATATGATAGTCTGCTTCAAATGCTATCGATGGTTCAAGTATTTTAGGGCTGAAAAATGGCAAGTAGAATTTACAGTGTAATGGTCATCAGTAACCTTGGAAAGAATAGTTTCAGAAGAGTGGTAAGGACAAAAGCCTGATGGAGAGGTTTGAAGGGAAAATAAAGGAAGAGGAATTGAAGACAGCAAGTAATAAAACCCATAAGATGTTCTGTTTCCAAGGGGAACAGAGAAATGAAGTGGTATAGTAGTAAGGATATAGGTCAAGAGAGAAAGAGAGGGAATTGCACTATTTTAAAAGAATATGGGGAAATTACAGATTCAATTATCTCCTCAGTCTCAGATATTTCATACATTTTACATTTAAGTTCTTAAGCAGCAATAACCAGGTTAAGCTATACATAAAAATACAGTAACAGAGAATTATTATAATGATAATTTTCTCTTGAGCAAGCAAATTGCCATATTAAAAATGTAGAGAACTAGTCGGTCTATTATACATTTAACTTGGATTTAAAAGAAAAAACAACAATTGACTAAAATATTCACCAAAAACTATCCATTGATCAAAACCAAATCATAGTCTAGATCTGTATGTGGTCAACGAATTTATAATAGCATTACATTTAAGAGTATGTGCTGTATAACACAGGGAACTCAGCTCTGTGATAACCTAGAGGGCTGGGGTGAGGGTGGGATGGGATGGGGTGGGAGGGAAGGTCAATAGCGAGGGACTATGTATACACTTATGGTTGATTCACACTGTAGTACAGTAGAAACCAATACAACATTGTAAAGCAATTATCTTCCAGTTAAAAATAAATTAACAAAAAAGAATGTGTGTTGATAATTCAAAATTAAGTAACCAGGATGTAGGGATGTGTTTTAGTAACATATAGCTCAACTGTTACAGTCTCTCATATTTTGAAAAATTAATAATTGGGTTATAATGAGAAGCAGCAAAAAAAATGTAGATAATATCTTCTAATCTGATGATAATTTTCAGTATTTAGGTTGTATCTGCTCAATTAAAATCTAAACTACATATGGAACAATTAAAATAATAAATCTTCAAAATAAAACTTCAGTGGAGAAAACAAACAAACAAAAAACATAGAGCTTTTATCCTATTACCTCTAAAACCCAGTTATCATTCCAGTAGTGAGAAGTGAGATATGGGGGGAGAGGTGCTATTGGTAAAGAACCGGCCTGTCAATGCAGTTTCGATCTCTAGGTAGGGAAGATCCCCTGGGGAAGGAAAAGGCAACCTACTCCACTATTATAGTGGAATATTCCATGGACAGAAGAGCCTGGCAGGCTACACTCCATGGGGCTGCAAGAGTAGGATAGGACATAGTGACTAAACCACCACCACCACCACTTATCTTTCTAAATAATGGTTTATAGAACACAACAAAGTCTGGGAGACTTTAAGAGATAATAAGCCTCATTCCATATATTTCTTAGTAGCCAGTTACTCTGTCACTGTGTAAGAAAAAAAAAAATCTTTATTTCATATCTACAAATTGAATGTACATCAACCACTTGTAAAATTGGCTATATAAAAATGAAATCTTAACAATCTGGTATGACTCCCTTCAACCTCTGTGCTCCATCCTTCCCTTAGTATGGGACAAAATGCTATGATAAAGACATTTGAAAAGGGACTAATACTTTCTCAGATGATCTCTTCAAGTGGGGCCTCAAGGAAAGATCTAAGCCAAAATACTCCATTAGATACTTCCTTGGAGAATAATATGGTTACTCTTGAAATGCTGCAAAGGAAATAACTATAGTAAATCTGATTTAAAGAGGACAATTAAGTTAGAATTATTCAGTTCCAAGAAGTGGCTAAGGAAATATGGTCTATAAATGTAAAAGCTTGTTACTAACAAATCACTCCTTTATATCACAAGTGTAGGACCTTAGAAAGCTATAGCTTCAATAAACTTATGAACTAGTGTATTTATTGCCATTTCTTACTAAACCCTATGACTGAGATTCAGTAAAAAAAAGAAAAAGTCTATCTGTAAGAGGATGTGTGTTGAATTACTATATTATTTATGGGAAGCATGGGATAAGGGTGATGAAACTTTATTAACTGAATGAATACAGGAAACTCAGGAAATACTTTAAATAATGTGTGACATCATATTTACCCTGGGTGTTAGAAGAAATATGCACAGAACATTTACTAACCAAGACAGTGAACTGCATATATTCTTTATGAAATCAATTAATTTTACTCAAATTTTTGTTTGATAACTTCAAGTCTTAAGACTGCATTTTTTTAGTTGCACAGCCATATATCCAGATTCATTTGAGACATTTCAGATCTCAAATATAATGCAGAAGTGTACCAACTTGAGTTAAACCATGTGTTATGGCTTTGGTGTAGGAAAATATGGCCACCGTACTACTAGGTCCGTTTAAGGAAGAGATGGGAATTAAAGTGGCTATTTTAGAATAAAGGTACTTAACCTAAGTGAGAGGTAGGGGTGAGTATTCAGATGAGTAGACAGGTCTGGGTAGAGAGGTCACCTTGAAGATTAAAGAAAAAAGTATTCATTAACATTTTAGTAAATTAAATGAAAAAAATAGTATTCTTCTTGAATATTTGTATTCTTCACCATGTCAAGCAAATGTAAAGAAGCCATTCATGTTCCAAAATCAATTCTAGTATCAGTGGTTTTTAAAGAATGTGTACTGTATGTGCTTTAGAGAGAAATTCATTCCAGTTTGTTCCACATCCCTGGAAATTCCTCAGTCCAGGACAAACCAGGAACACGGGCATGTGTTGCTGATCTCAAAAGAAAACTTTCCATTTAATGAATTAGTGATTCAGAAGTAGAGTACATATTAAATTGAGAATCACTTGGTCCAAACACTAAAAAAGGATGTACCTTGGCTATTGATATAATAAATAGAAGGTCAAAAACATATCCTGAACTACGGTGGTAAAATACTGAACTGCCACTTCTAGGGCAGGCCTATGAATTTAATCTTCTTACCTGGAAATATGCATGTTTTTATTAGTGAAGAACACATTTTCACAAATTTTGATTTCATCATGTACTATTCTTATAAAAACAGTAAGAAGATCACATCTTAAAATCCAATCAAAGCATATGATGCATTTTAATCCTTCACTTCCTTTCTGGTTTGCTTAGATCCCAGGTATATGCACAAGCACTGTGACTAGGGATGCCATCTACTGCCAGGGAAGCCTGCCTCATGACCCCCTCTTACTCTACTTTCTTTCAGTATTACTCTAGTAATTATATTTCTATGCTCTGCAACCAGTACCTTCTCTAAATGATATTATCTGCTTCAAAACAGTCTTTAAGGATCAACTCTTGGAGGGGAGCAATAAACTGGGAGATTGGGATTTACATATACACAATGCTATATCAGATTAGATCAGATCAGATCAGATCAGTCGCTCAGTCGTGTCCGACTCTTTGCGACCCCATGAATCACAGCACGCCAGGCCTCCCTGTCCATCACCAACTCCCGGAGTTCACTCAGACTCATGTCCATTGAGTCAGTGATGCCATCCAGCCATCTCATCCTCTGTCGTCCCCTTCTCCTCCTGCCCCCAATCCCTCCCAGCATCAGAGTCTTTTCCAATGAGTCAACTCTTCGCATGAGGTGGCCAAAGTACTGGAGCTTCAGCTTTAGCATCATTCCTTCCAAAGAAATCCCAGGGCTGATCTCCTTCAGAGTGGACTGGTTGGATCTCCTTGCAGTCCAAGGGACTCTCAAGAGTCTTTTCCAACACCACAGTTCAAAAGCATCAATTCTTCGATGCTCAGCCTTCTTCACAGTCCAACTCTCACATTCTATATACAAAATAGTAAACTAATAAGGACCTACTGCTTAGCACAGGACATCTAGTTAATACTCTCTAATGGCCTATAGAGGAAAAGAATCTAAAAAAGAGTTGGATGTATGTATACACATAATTAATTTACTTTGCTGCACAGCAGAAACTAACACAATGCTGTAAATCAACTGTACTCCAATAAAAATTAAAAAAAAAAGATCGTCTCATATTGCAAAAGCCTAGACTGTGTATAACCACCCCTCCAATAAACGCCACTTCATTCTTTATTCATCATGAGCAGATAACAAACGGTTCTAGAAGGAAAAGCTGTTTTATTTTATATTTCTGAAAATTTGTGATAATTTGGAAGAAGAAGGTAAAGACTGAAATAGTGATAGTTAAGTAAAAATAATGGGAAAATTTAAGTCAGTAAGAAGGTAGGACTCCAGTACTCTTGCCTGGCAAATCCCATAGACAGAGGAACCTGATTGGCTGAAGTCCATGGGGTCGCTAGCAGTCGACTGAGCTACTTCACTTTCACTTAAAAAAAAAAAAAATTTAATATATTTTATTTTATTTTTTAACTTTACAATATTATATTGGTTTTGCCATATATCAACATGAATTCACCACAGGTATACACGTGTTCCCCATCCTGAACCTTCCTCCCTCCTCCCCATACCATCCCTCTGGGTCATCCCAGTGCACCATCCCCAAGCATCCACTATCGTGCATCGAACCTGGACTGGCGACTCGTTTCATATATGATATTATACATATTTCAATGCCATTCTCCCAAATCATCCCACCCTCGCCCTCTCCTACAGAGTCCAAAAGACTGTTCTATACATCAGTGTCTCCTTTGCTGATGTATAACATATACAGGGTTATTGTTACCATCTTTTCACTTTCATGCATTGGAGAAGGAAATGGCAACCTACTCCAGTGTTCTTGCCTGGAGAATCCCAGGGATGGGGGAGCCTGGTGGGCTGCCGTCTATGGGGTCGCACAGAGTTGGACACGACTGAGCGATTTAGCAGCAACAGTGATCTAAGACTTTACAAGCTGGAGTTTGCCCTGATACGTATTCAAGACTAATTTACCGAATTGTATATTCAGTTGAATACCTCTACTGTCCATAGTAAATTACAAAGATCCTTAATTCCATACAATTGAATTTTAGATCCAACCAGTCCATTCTGAAGGAGATCAGCCCTGGGATTTCTTTGGAAGGAATGATGCTAAAGCTGAAACTCCAGTACTTTGGCCACCTCATGCGAAGAGTTGACTCACTGGAAAAGACTCTGATGCTGGGAGGGATTGGGGGCAAGAGGAGAAGGGGACGACAGAGGATGAGATGGCTGGATGGCATCACTGACTCGATGGACGTGAGTCTGAGTGAACTCCAGGAGTTGGTGATGGACAGGGAGGCCTGGCGTGCTGTGATTCATGGGGTCACAAAGAGTCGGACACAACTGAGCGACTTATCTGATCTGATCTGATCTTACCTGATGTATGTGTATGTTCCTCCTTACCAGTGGTACTGAAACAAATAGTAATATCTTACTGAAGTATGAAAATTCATTCGTTTTTTGTCCCTATATTTGAAACTATAAATATATTTATTTCTCTAAACATGTTTTATTTTTAATGTAAGGCAATTAAAATTAAATACTTAGAATTGTAATATTATGAAATGCTAATCAGTTCACAAAATCATAAAATCTAAATTCATTTTATATAGTTTCTTTCTAAAAACACACAAAAATAATTTGACCTCATTCAACCTTTCACTTTTCACTTTTATGCATTGGAGAAGGAAATGGCAACCCACTCCAGTGTTCTCGCCTGGAGAATCCCAGGGATGGGGGAGTCTGGTGGGCTGCCGTCTATGGGGTCGCATAGAGTTGGACACGACTGAAACAACTTAGCAGCAGCAGCAGCAGCAATCTAAACTTAAAACAAATCTAAATATATCCTCACAAATACCAATACACACTAATAAAATTAACCTCTTCTCTTTTAGAACATTTTGGTAACTAGGCCACAAGAAGAAGTGCTTAGATATTTTTTAAAATTAAAATAAATATATAGAAATATGTAGCAGTCAATGCTCAAAAACAACAACAACAAAAAAATCAGTTATCTACAACAGTGATATTTCCAGAATATGTATTTATATGTTTTTTCTTATTTCTCAAAAATAAAGTAAAATCTGTAAGAATGCTTTAAAAATAGCATTAACAATATTCTACATGTAAACCTTAGGTTGAAATATGTATTATCATTACAGAAATCTGTATTGTCTGAACTTGTATGTTTTAAATCAGTTTCAACTGCTAACACAGTTGTCATTATAAGAGGTTGGATACAGTATTTATTTTCTAGTTGGGTGTAGCAAACAGCAGTTAGACTCTGACAATTGGCAGATGCCTCTGAGAACAGAACCACCTATTATGATATATATGCACATGTCTGTGATAGTATTTTATAAGGCATATTGATATTTAGAATAACCATTTTGGTTTCTAGTTTTTCTTTAGCAGTCTCACAATTCCCTTTGGCATACGATCATTTGTTCACATGTTAATCTATTTAGAAAATAACTAACACTGTATTTGGCATTTACAACATTTGTTCATGTATGTCTGAGATAAAGAGACAAAATTTCATAAAGCACAGAATCAGCAATGTATTTTTTTTTTTCCCCAGACAGGGATGTGTCTAAAGGTTTCCAACATTAGTGTTAAATTCTCTGGATGGCAGAATGCTTCTGTCTCTCTACCTAACATATTCTAAGAAAAGTGAAAGTAGGTCAGGCTATTTTACAAAATATGAACTCTGTTACTGCATTACTTCTCAGTCTGCAGCAACCTTACCCAGGCATTCAGTTTTTTTGACTATGACAAACTGTTACTACATATGTCATTCTAGTTTTAAATGTAAGTTTGTGATTAGTTGACTCCTAAGAAAGCATGTACTCTTGCCTGGAAAATCTCATGGACGGAGGAGCCTGGTGGGCTGCAGTCCATGGGGTCACTAGGAGTCGGACACGACTGAGCGACTTCACTTTCACTTCTCCCTTTCATGCATTGGAGAAGGAAATGGCAACCCACTCCAGTGTTCTTGCCTGGAGAATCCCAGGGACGGGGGAGCCTGGTGGGCTGCTGTCTATGGGGTCGCACAGAGTCGGACACGACTGAAGTGACGTAGCAGCAGAAAGAAAGCATGTGCTAATTTAACCTTATTAACAAATAAATTAAAACGAAGTGTCTGAATTTTCTGCTTGACAGATTTAGGGGAAATAGAAATATGTATTGTAAAAGCAAAAATAACTTGTAAGTTGTATTATATTCACATTTACTAGCCAAAACATTTTGTCATCACATGATATGTGTCATTGAGAAGTGTCAAAAATGTCACTAGCCTTAAAATTAGTCACAGCACCCACTGAAAACTTATTTGATTCTATTTTGTTACTGCTGCTGCTAAGTCACGTCAGTTGTGTCTAACTCTGTGCAACCCCATAGACGTCAGCCCAACAGGCTCCCCAGTCCCTGGGATTTTCCAGGCAAGAACACTGGAGTGGGTTGCCATTTCCTTCTCCAATGCATGGCAGTGAAAAGTGAAAGTGAAGTGGCTCAGTCGTGTCCAACTCTTAGCGACCCCATGGACTGCAGCACACCAGGCTCCTCCGTCCATGGGATTTTCCAGGCAAGAGTACTGGAGTGGAGTGCCATTGCCTTCTCAATTTTGTTACTATAGGAGCACTAATAAATTTAATGAGATAACTTACAAAGGACAAATACAACTTTATTCTAGAACACTGGAAAATAACCTATGATGAGAAAAACCATGGGTAAAGCTAATTACTGCTGATTGTGTGAACCAATTTCCCTGTTGTGTGAAAGACTGTGGAGAAACAGGAAGAGACACACATTGGTGTTTAAAGAAGGAAACTTTGTTAACATTCATTCAGGAAGAGCATCCTTAAGCAACAATGCTATACCTTCCTGTCCACAAAATAGATTGCTAACTTGGAACAAATATGTGACTTTGGTCTCATTTTACTTGGGAAGGCTTGTAGGGAAAGCTACCTTGCTGTCTTCAGAGTAAAATCTGGACTCACAAACATCTCAAGATATTCATACATCTGCTATTTTTGCAAATAACATACTTATCCCTGAAATATATAAATATTTGCATTGTTTTAAAAGGTGTATTTCCTGGGAAACATCAAGGGAGCTTGAAATACATTATTCTCCATCAAATAAAGGAAAATGTAGCATGTTGGACCCAAAGTAATTCTTGAAGACAACTGGAAACTGATTACTGCTTAACTGTTTCCCCAGGTATGGAATGACTCTTGAAGCCTTTTCTTATCCACTGTCAAAGACATTGTTCATCTTTTCCCATTCTGTTAGCTTTGAATCAGAGATTATGCTGATTATCTTATATTTCCAAGCAGATAATTCCATTTATAATGTACACACAAATGTATTCCATACTAGTCACATCTTAGACTATCAGTAATACTTGATGAATGAATGAAACACCAAAAACATTCCATTTAATATCACTTAAACAGAAGTCACAATACCACCATCTCTACATTCTCCAA
Source organism: Bos indicus x Bos taurus (assembly GCF_003369695.1). Taxonomy (NCBI): domain Eukaryota; kingdom Metazoa; phylum Chordata; class Mammalia; order Artiodactyla; family Bovidae; genus Bos; species Bos indicus x Bos taurus. The sequence continues at coordinate 58,405,700 of NC_040087.1, forward strand.
TAAGAAAAAACCTCCAGCCCCATTACAGATTTAAAAAAAAGTTAATAGGTTTACCTGAGAAAAATATACTTATAAATTTTATAAAACTTTTGTTGCTAGATTCAATCTATCAAGTTTACTTGATGATAAAAATTATATGCTATCAATGATAGAGAAAATAAAACTCTCATGTAGTTATCACAATGTTAAAATTGTCATGTTACTTCTCATTCTCAAAAGTTTCTATTAAATAAATAAATGAATAAAACCACTTAACTTAGACACTGTTTCAAGATTGTAAATTCACATTGTTTAGTACACAGGGTACATTTTTGCAAAGAATCAATAAAGTTTATAAATGGTTGTAATTTAGGTCCAACTCACAGATCTCCGTAAAAGATTTTAATATGACCTAAGTCCAAGTCTTGCTTCTCTGGTGGCTAAGTGGTAAAAAATCCGCCTGCCAATGCAGGAGATGCTGGTTTGATCCTTGGGTTGGAAAGATCCCCTGGAGGAGGAAATGGCAACCCACTCCAGTGTTCTTGCCTGGGAAATCCCAAGGACAGGGGGGCCTGGCGGTCTACAATCCACGGGGTCATAAAGAGTCGGACACTACTTAGTGACTAAAATAGCAAAACAACAACCATATGTCCAAGTCTGTACTAGTAATCCTATAGTCACTGATCAATATTTATAATTCTTTGCATCTTATTATTAATATTTTCCCTGCTACCAAAAAATACCTTAACATAATTGACCCATTTGAAGTATGTCAATTAAACAATTATCACAACAATCAAATAGGAATTGTAATATTTCAGAAGCACATTTTTGTCACTTCAGGAAGATTGGGATTTTCTTTACCCCTCACCTTTTTACCAGCCACATGATAAGAATGCATTTTCTCTAGTTATAAACCACAAACACTGACTCCTGTGTTTAGCAGAATATGAAACAAAGGGTGAGAATACTGTCTGTAAACCATAGGAATAAAAGCAGTGTAAATCATGACCATCTGCCAGGGCAACCCTATTCACCCAAATCCAGACACCTACCCTTTTTCCCACCTGCCAATGAGAAGAGTAATTGTGCCTCCATACACCTTACAGTTTCAATGCCAACTAAACATAACTAAAGTCTTCTATTTTTCTTCTATCAAAATGTCCTGTCACAACCTTATTAGCCACACATGAAATTCATATTCTAAAATATTTTAAAATGTTTTATTCTAAAATAAAATATTTGTAACTAAAATATTTTTAGTTAAACCAATGAATTGCCTTAATGTACATAACAATTTGGAAAACAAAGAGTAAATATTTTCCCTCATTTTTTCTTCTACACCTATTACTTTCTCAACTATATGTCAGAGAAAGAGATTTGAATAAGAATTTCAAACTGGAAGACACGAATGAATCAAATGTTTTGGCTGGTTTACAAACAGTCTCTCTTTTAAAAATTTAAAGATGCGGAAAATGGCTTAAATTGATCTAAGGTATCTTACAAATCTATGATTATAATGGAATCCTGCAAAACAATAGAATGATTATTAGGCAAATTTCCACTTGGTATAAATTTTGGCCTACAAAGCACAACCCATAGCACAAAATGCTGAGCAACTCAAAGAAAAACCCAATTTACTTTATACAAATAATTGTTATTGAGGAGAAACCTGAAAACAAACTTTTCTTGTTATATTTTTTATAGTTCAAAATATTTCCTTAGAAAAATCTAAAAGCCTGTAAAAGGTATAGCTGTACATAGTCTGCTCATTGAGATGTTTACAAAACATTTGGCTATAAAATTATGACTATTATTCCTGTGTATGATTGGTTCCAAAATATCTTCTAATCGTGGCCTTCTTAGTGGTGTTGTTTGTTTTTCTTTCTAACTCACCTCATGACCTAAAATCCCTAACATGAATCCTATCTTTAGTCTTTTAGACCTTCATCAAAACTAACTCATGACAGAAATAAATCCCTACTGCTGGTTATTAAATGAGAAATTTTTATTACTCCTTTAGTGATAAGAACTTTACTTCCATTCAAATGATTTCATTTAGGGAGATTCCTGAATTCTACTTTTTTAAAAAATAATTTATTTTTTAAAATATTTAAATTATTTAAAAAATAATTAATTTTTAATGTTTCAATTAAATTGTTTTAATTTTAATGGTAATTATTTTATAATACTGTGATGGATTTGGCCATACATCAACATGAATTGCCACAGGTATACATGTGTCTCTCCCATCCTGAAACCCCCTCCCACATCCCTCCCCACACTATCCCTCTGGGTTGTCCCAGAGCACTGGCTCTCCGTGCCCTGCTTCATGCTTGGAACTTGCATTGGTCATCTATTTTACATATGGTAATGAATTCTGCTTTTATGATATTCATTTCTCTTGGAAGTGTAAAAAATTTGTCTTTGTCTTGAAGTGAACACAGGTGTCTACATGTACAAGCAACACACTACACACTAAATCTCTTGAGAACTATTTTGAGAAACACTGGCAGTTTACTTATTTTCTTTTACTGTTTGAAGAACTTCTTCCTTAAAAATAAAAAAATCTTATGTTTCCCACTTTGCTCAACTGTGGTGGAGGGACTATGCTGCTGCTGCTAAGTCGCTTCAGTCATGTCCGACTCTGTGCAACCCCATAGAGGCAGCCCACCAGGCTCCCCCATCCCTGGGATTCCCCAGGCAAGAACACTGGAGTGGGTTGCCATTTCCTTCTCCAAGGCATGAAAGTGAAAAGTGAAAGTGAAGTCACTCAGTCGTGTCCGACTCTTTACGATCCCATGGACTGCGGCCCACCAGGCCCCTCTGTCCATGGGATTTTCCAGGCAAGAGTACTGGAGTGGGGTGCCATTGTCTTCTCCGTGAGGGACTATGGTGATGTCCTATTTGTAATTAAATGTTCTCCAGATTAAATGGTCTCCAGTGCGTAAGGAACTTTAGAAAGATCACTGAGACCTCTAAGTGAAATCAATGGGAACATCTACAACTACTCCTTGGGTGTCTGCACACTAGCCATGCAAGAGAGTGACTGCAGAAGGCAGTTTATTCAGTAAACTACAATGAGACAATTTATCTTTCTGGTTACAATGGTCTCTACGAAATGCCACAGCTGATTCCTGTTAAAACAAACAAACAATTTTTTCACTACTTACTATAGAAGGTAAATTATCTTTGTTGTTTCCATTTTACCATTATAGTATTTAAAACAGAGGAAAGTTAGATGATCCTTTGATAGTTAGAAATCAAATAATTGACAAAAACAGAAGATTCATTTTAACTCCTAGACCTGTGTGTCAAAATCTGAACCTGATCTTTGTAATATGCATACTGTTTCTATAAAGTAATGATATGTCCCCGACAACAACTAATAGCTTTTGAAATTCTTGGAGAATATAATACCTAAGACTTTGGCCTTTGTTTCAATTCAGCCAGTCACTTCTGTTACCAGGGTGTATTCCAACTCAGAAATCTTCGTCTTAGCATCCTTCATTTTGACCATAGACTTCATTTCTTCCCAAAACTTATTTCTGCCAAATCTGCTCTTCAAATTCTCAGAGACTGTCATTGCCCTCATCCTTTCAAATTGCTCCTGTCTATTAGAACTATTCATCTTTTTCTAATTTGGACTTAGTTGTTTCCCCATTGAATAATTTTCTATGGAGTTCATTTAAAGTATTTGCATCATTATGCTTCCACAGAATATGTCGAGCAAATGCATATTTGGGTCAGTAGCATGTGTGTCTTTTTATTCAATTACCTAAACATGGATGAAAACACACGCACACACACACACAGGCATTCCTCTACTAAATGGCAGTATTACAAAATCAGTATTTCCTAACCCAGCTAGAGCCTCCGATCCGTGAATTCTTTCCATATGCACTTTCCACTTTTGTTCACCTAATCAATAACACTGTATTGGTGAGGAATAGTCTTTCACAATTTCTTATCCTCAAAATTAAGCTTATGTGAAGCCACATTGCCATATTTTCTCATCCTTTAATAAAGAATCTATGACCTGATGCCTTAAACGCCTTCGTCCTCAAACTCTGGTCGATTACTCATATCATCCAATTTAGATATCATCCAACATAGACACCTTGAAAAGTCTCTGTATTGTCTCTTTTTCTAATCTAATCAGTATGCTCATATGCATTCCATTCTAAGCAAATAATTTTCCCTTGATCTTATTTTAACCCCTGGCTGCTTCCAATATCTTTTAACTGGGTTTTAACAAAATTTTAATATTTAATAATAATCACTTGTATCCACCTTGACACCTCCAGATTCATTCATCAACACACTGGCATTTATTTTCCTCCCCAAGAAATCTCCCTTTCACTGAACTTAGCATCCTGTTAATTAAAAAATTATGTGGACACTACCTATAGCACATCTGCTGAACTATATTCAAACTATGTTCAAACATTCAAAGTTTCTTCAGTTCTCACATATTTACATTCATGATGATCCTGACCTTACATCTCTTTGATGAGCTCTTGAATAACCTTTTTTTTTTTTTTTTGCTAGTATTCAGTACTATTATGACAGCCCTTTGCAATCTATATTTGTTTCCATGTTATCCTGATAACTTCTTCTATAATGACATTTTCATTTACCATATCCTGTAAGTCCTAAATCTATTACTCAAACTCCTCCCCTACCTTTGGTCTTAATATCAAAATGCATGCAGTATGGCAAAGTAGAGTTCTTAGTTAGCATGTGCAAAAATGGATTCATCTTTTCCCAAAAATGAATGATTTTTTGGTACTTTTTGTCCAAGTTAGTGGTATCTTAGTCAAATAAATCAAACCAAAACCCTGGGAGTAATTCTTGAATTCCCTCTCACTTTTTTACCCATTAATCTAGTCATCAAGTCCAGAAAATTTGATCATGAAAGTAGCTTATGAATATATCCCTTCTCTACATATTGAACAGCTCATTATGCTACTTGATAATATCCAAAGAATCCCATAAACCAAAGATTCCCATAAATTAACTGGGAGCTTAGAGGTCATGCACAACTCAGATATTTTTGTTTTCCAGTACTATTAGTATTGATCAAACACAGTGATAAATAGATTTTCTCCATAATAACAAGAAGTTATCATGGTAGCTCAGAATAAAAAAAAAATCCATTCCATATCCATTTCCTTGCATGTAGACATGGAGTAGAATCCTATGGCAGTTTCCAATAACTTTCTAAATGATTTTGTTCTCTTCCTGTTAAATTGGCCATTTCCTCTGCTGCCTGCACATGCAGAACCAGAAGAAGAAGGGTCACAGCCCAGGAATGGTGGGGGAGTGACTAAGATGGAATCTGGTTCCCTGTAGTTTTGGTAGAACAGAGCTGACATTCCAACCTAGGACTGCATTTTCCCAGACCTATCTATGAGCAATAAATAATTTCATTCTTATTTTAGGATATCCTGTTATTAGCAGCTGAACCTAATTCTAATGAATACACCAGATTTCTGGCTATTTTTGAAAGACTGGACAATCTGGCAGTTCTCTGCCATGCTTCCCCATGGCAACAACTGACTAGAACAGAACAGGCTTCATTTAAAATTTTTTTCAGTATCTTCCTCTCTATACTGGATTTTTTTAATAGTTCATGTTATTTGCCTTGGAATGTCAATTCCAAAGGAAATCAACCCTTAATATTCATTGGAATGAGTGTTGCTGAAGCTACAATACTTTGGTCATCTAACACAAAGAGGCGACTCATTGGCAAAGACTCTGATGTTGGGAAAGATTGAAGGCAAAGGGTGGCAGAGGATGAGATGGTTAGATAGCATCACCGATTCGATGGTCATGAATTTGAGCAAACTTCGGGAGGTAGTGGAGGACAAAGCAGCCTGGGATGCTGCAGTCCATGGGGTCACAAAGAATCAGACACAACTTAAGGGACCAAACAACAACATCAAAACTAAGACAGGATAAAAATCAAATTTTCTTAAACTAACATTTAAAGTTCCTGATGACTTGGTGCCTAATTATTTTGATAACCCTTTTGTGTGTGTGTACTTCTTTCTCCTCCTAAACAAACTCCTTGTATTTCCCTATTGACACCAGTCTCTTTCTAACTTTACTACCTTGGTTTATGAATTAGCTGCTGCCTAGAAAGATCCAATAACTCTCCCTATTCCAAACAGCACACATACTCTGGGTGCTTCCTGTGATGGTCAACCTGAGATGTTCCTTCTTACAAGAGGTCTTTCCAGCCCTTTAGATTGGTTGCAGGTTCCTCTTCCCTCTTGCAATTTCCTATGTGTATCTATTACTACATTGTTTTAAAAATAAATTTCTGCTAAAGAATCTACTACTCAACAATATTTTAAATAAAGAGACTTAAAATATGTAGGGTGTTATTTTTGAACCAAGGGTTACCAGAAAGATTATGAATCAGTAAGTTTAAGACAGTGCCTAAGAATCTGAACTTGAAAGAGGCACATCTGGTGGTTTTCACCCACATTTTGACAGGAAATGTCTTTAAAACATGAGCTCCTTGAGAGTGTGGGCTGTCTTATTTATCATATTGCACCCGACACCTAGCAGGCTGCCTTTTACTCAATAAATGCTTGTTAACACAAGTGTCTTGTGTCTGCACTCAGGAAAAGCAGAGATTCTTGCAGGTCATGAGGCCAATTTAATAAAACGCAGATAAAGTAGATAAAGCTGTAAGTTGGACACGACTGAAGCAACTTAGAAGTATGTATTTACTTATAATTGGAACTGCTGCTGCTGCTACTGCTGTCACTTCAGTTGAGTCCAACTCTGTTGGACCCCATAGATGGCAGCCCACCAGGCTCCCCCGTCCCTGGGATTCTCCAGGCAAGAACACTGGAGTGGGTTGCCATCTCCTTCTCCAATGCATGAAAGTGAAAATGCATGAAAGTGAAGTCGCTCAGTCGCGTCTGACTCTTCGCAACCCCGTGGACTGCAGCCTATCAGGCTCCTCCGCCCATGGGATTTTCCAGGCAAGAGTACTGGAGTGGGTTGCCATTGCCTTCTCCGATAATTGGAACTAAACATCTCTTAATATCTGTGAATGTCAGTACGGCACCCTAATACATATTGGCCACACAATAATTCTATTGGCTGACCATACACACTATATTAAAAAATAACATGTATGTTTTGTTTTGGGATACCAAATGTAAAACTAGTAAGTTTTCAACTTAGTAATGAAACATGTTCTGAATTGACAAAAATTTTAATTAACTAATAAAAGGGAAATGGCTATTTTTACATTCCTAATTTCAGATACTTCACTCTAGACATTCTTTTCATTAATCTAATTTACTAAAATCACATAGAAAAATGTTCGTTTCAGTTTTTAACCCAAATGTTTGTGAATATTATAGAATATTTTAAAATTATATCTAAATAAGTACTTATAATACCTTTAAGGTACAGAAATACCTTTAATGAAATAAAACAATTAAATAGATTTTATTAAAAATATTTTCTGCTCAGGTGGAAGATGCTCAGTTTTTCTGTGCTTGATATGCAGCTAATTTTAAAAAATCTACCAGTCATATTTGTTCCCCGATGACCAACTTGAGTTAAGTGACAAACATCCACAGTTATTATATATAATGCCATTCAGAGAAAAAATCTAGATCAAGCTGCTATCTGGATCTTCACTGGCTATTTCCTGTTCCTCTTACAGCACTTGACTTTCATAGAGCCTCTTTGTAACTTTTCCTATAATTTTTATTCATCACTTTTTCTTCATGTCCTTGCCAGACTCCACTATATGCCCAAAACCACATATGCACTTGGGTTTTCATTTTCTTTCTTAATAGACCTTGAAATTTCCTTCTTAATGCCAACAATTAGTCAAACTGAGGGTTCCCATTAACTGTGCAGGTTTCCTGACTAATGTCTCAGGGTGATAAATTTTAACCCTGGGCACATTTTTAGAGTGCCATAATAAGTATCTTCAATTTGGCACTGTGTCTCCTTAAACAATATTCTTTTTCATTTTATGGGCTGGTTTTCAAGATGAGATGAAGGATAGACATATTGAACCTGTTTACCTGTCCACACAAATTTATAGAGTTTAATTTTAGCATTGACTTAAAAGAAGAATTGTAATTAATTATAAAATTACTCAGTGCAATATGTAGACTCATATTTGGAAAAAATCTTCTAAGGCTCAGGTTAATTACAAATAATAGATAATGAGCAAAAATGATATATTCTTCAAGAAAATTCATTACTCAAAACTATAATCCAAAACAAAATTATCCTAAATATAAGTGAAGCACAGCTCAAACATACATTTTACTACCTACGTTAAATCCAAAGAACAAATAACCTTTGTCCATGAGTTGCACTTTTGTTAATGCAGAAAAACTCTAATGGTAAAAGTAGTTAAGATATAATACTAGGCTGCTGAAATAGTGTGATTCATAATCATCTATAGTCGCATAGAATCAAACAGCCCAGTTTACAAAATGTCTTTTTGCATCTAAAAAACACAGGTTCATTTCTTTCTTCATAATCAGTAGGATAAGAGTCTCAAGAATTCCTTAATTCAAAAGGCCCAGATGATTAGGTTTTCCTGCCATTTTTGCTATGCCCCCATTACATACATATGGAAAATGAGAAATTATCTCTGCAGCAGGCCTCATGATACACAGCCAGAGTCAAAATGACATTTAATTTTATCTCAAATGGTGTTAACTACATTTCATCAAAGGAGTGGAAAAATGCAAGCTGTGTTTACAACATAGAGACAATAGAGGGCAAATATTTGGTTACTCTTGACTCCTTTTATCCCTACAGCACACTTTGGATTATTTCTTCACCTCTTGTGCAGAGCAGTCAGGAGCAACTAGTATGGTGTATTTCTCCCTTAAACTTGAATTCTTTTTCATTTTTCCCCAAACATTCATGGATCAGGTGGGAGCTCTCTTTCAGTAAAGCAATAAATTTTTGATGTTTCTAAACATGAATTAAATAATTTAACAAAAAAAAGTATATATGCGTATCATGCATCTGCCTGAATTTTTAAGAAAACTAAGAATCACAGAATTTACTTTTTTCTGTCCAAAAATTTCTATACAGTGATTATAAAAAATACACCACAAATTAATTTTAGTTGCTGCAGTGAATCCATCAAATGTTGTAAAACCCCTAATAAAAACAGATACAGCAGGATCCCTCGTAGAATCAATAGGAACTTAAAATTTCAGTATAGTGTTATTAAAGTTTATAATATAGGTATTTCTTTCCTAATCTTTAGAGGTATAAGTGTTTTTTTTTTTTTAACCCCAAAATTAGGCAGTGAATTTCAAAGTTACCAAGCTGGTTAATTACCAAGACAGTAAATGTCCTTAAAATTTCCTAAAAAAATGAATGAAATGAAGGCTTTTTTAACAATAAAACTTGTAACTTCTTAAAAAGATGAAAAGTAATTATTGCTTAATGAATGACTATTGCTTTTATAAGACAAAAAGATTATAAGAATTATAAAATATTATGAAGAAAAAATCAATGTCATATAACATTCTCTTTGGCTTAAAGCAATTTGGGACAAGATATGCTTGAGCTTAATAGAAACTAACAACCCTTTATAAATATTTTTAAAGAATGATTAAATTTCAAAACCACCTAGGAAACTCAAGTCTTATTAAATATTGATCCTTATTTCAGGACTGTGTGTTACCCATTTGGCAAATTTCACATGAGCAAAACATTTAAACTAATTCTAAAAGTAACAAGTGACTTTCATAAATCTATAACAAAGCTCTGCTTTACTTATTCAATAAACTAGGCAAATACATCATTTTCATTCTAGTTATTCTACTAGAGTTGTAAATTAGAAAATAAAAAAGTTATAGTATTTCCCTGTTTTTCAGTCTAGACTGATTTTCAGTGTTATGCTCTCCCATTCCATCCTTTCTGAATCAGTGACCCAGAGGTTATGGTCTATTATTATCTTCATTCTTAAACCATGAGTGTGTGTGTGGAGGGGGGAGGAGTGGTGGGTGTATGTGTATATGTGCACATGCACAAGGCAGGGATAATTTTTCCTGAAAGACTCCAGTAGGTTTTTCTAAAAAAAATTTTTTTTGTCATATTTCTTTTCTGAGATACAGCACTAAGACTTGTTTGCTTTTTAGGTAAATCTAATTTCATATAAATACATATCTAACTTCATAAATTAAATATATTATGATTAGTTAATCAGGAAGATAAATCCCTATACCCTCTTTGAAAGATAATCACTTTTATAATAGACTTAGGAATGGAAATATTTGTTTACTAGTATCATGCTTTGCTATTTTTATAACATTGATTTGGAAAGAGTTTGGGTCCTGACAAAATGATGAAAATAATACTTTTGTCTTGCCATTTTGCAACTATATTTAAAGTATAAAGCTGTGTGTTTTTATAAGTATTCATTCAATCAAGTAACATCATATTACTATTATATATCATTCTTCAATTAAGCAAGGAGGATAAAACCTACAGAACACATGAGCCTCACTCAGGAAGAACTTGCAATGTATGAAATCTAAAGAGTGAAGATTTTCAAATGTTCAATAATATCTGTTTATCACAGTGAACATAGGTATCAATTATTTCAATAGAAGGTGGGAGGTGACTTTTTCGTCAAGTGGAATTTGCCTACTGAATTAACAAAGGAGCTCAAATTAAAACAAATTGACCTTTTGTTTCATTAAGTATGGTCCTAACTGATAAGTTCAGATGGAAAATCAATCAGTATTTTAACACACCAAATTAGAGGAAATACACTTGCTTATAAACTTCAGTTAGAAAGTCACCCAATTACAAATTTAAGAAACTGCATACTAATCAGCATAGGCCATCAATCTATTATCAATTTTATTTGTTAGGCTTGGGTATTCCATATATGAAAATGACAAGTCACTAAAGACAAGTGGGATTGGGGTAACTTTTGAAGGGTACACTGTTTTAAAATAAATTCTACTGTGAACAATTAATCTTATTTCCATGAAACTGGGGCTAAATGGCTGCATCGTTCAGAGCCATAGTAACAGAGAAATGTTCCTTTGAGTGTTCTATATTTATTGAGACACAAGCTATTTTGAACCACTAGGTCATAAAGTAGTGATCTATCCTGTGTTTCAACAGATGGCAAAATTGAAGAAAGGCCAAGCTCTTCATGGTAAATGGCACACAATTAGACTCAGAGATGCCTGAAAGCCATAGGAAATAAATGCAATGGCTTCTCTTTTTCTTTTATTATTATTAGTTCTCTGAATTGCTACTTTCTTTCAGAAAGAATTGGCTCTAAGCCTATTATTTTAGATCACTACACTATGAGTTTGGCTTTCTATAAGACCTGAGCTTATTTTGTTCTGTTTTTCCCCTCCCAAATTAAGTTATGTCAAGTAATTATCTCTTCTGCCCTCCAAGTCTTAAATAAGTGTTTTGGAAAAACAAACAAGGGTGTTGTGACTGACAAGAAGGTAGTGGCTTCTGAAGTCAATAAGTGTGGGAAATATTGCATATCACATATTTCTCTCGGGGACTCAGAACCTTTCTTGAAATCAGTGAAGTCCTGTAATAAGGACTAGGACTTAGGTTATTTAATGTGGCATTTCTCCAAATTTTAAAAATCAAGAAATCATTTTTGGAGGCTGTAGTTTTTTATATTTATTAGATGGTGGGAATATTGCACATGGTTCTATAAATAGGAGAGTTACCACAGATTATACTGGAAGTAGTCCCTGGGAGGAAAGCATGTTTCCTTTCCTAAGCAAATGTATTCTGACATCTTAGCTGGCTTCAGTTTTGGCACTGGAAGGAAAAATGAATTGCCTTCCCAAATGACAATGTGGATTATTAGCAACCTCACAACAGCAATAACATTATATTATAGATGTGTTCATAGATAGGTATGATGACAAACAAAAGGAACTGTGGTCTTTGGTATACAAACTAATAAAGAATCTTCAAAACCAAATGTAATAGCTGTTCAGTTCTATAACTGATTGTGGTGGAGAATTTGTTTTGTAATAGCACCAATCTGAATTCCCTTCCCAGTTCTATTGGACACCTTGGGAGCAGCAAAATGGCAAAATTCTCCATTCTCATTTTCTTAAATGATAGAGAAGCAATCTCTCAGATTTCTTTATTAATAAAAAAGTCAGTTGGCTCCATAGCATAGCATATTTACACATAAAGGTGACAAAGTAAGTCTTCCTGCCAAATATCACTATTGAAATGCTAGCATTAAAAATGCATTTATTTGTTATCATGCTGCTCTTAGATTTTTTAAATACCCCACCTTTTGCCAGAAAAAAAAACAAACACATATTGTGTTAAGCCACCATGTCACTTTAGTACTATTTAGCTTGAAGGTTTTTCTTTTCTTTTCTTTCTGTGGCTTAGTTAAAAATGGCCACAATGTAGAGATTTAAATGAAGTTTATGAAGTGGAAGCACAAAGGGAACAGAAATTAAATTTTAGAGTATCAGTTACTGTACAATAGTAGAACAAGCTAGGAGATGGGGGTAAATTTAATTGTGTTAAAATTTTTTAAAAAAGTATGTGCTTACTTCAACATAAAAATGGAATGGGAAAACATAACAAGATAACATTATATATCTGTAATCCCTGGAAAAACAACAAAATTGATGTCAAAATATGTCACAAAAAGTGGGGAAGATAAATACTGATAATCTCCCATCAAGTACCCAGTTATGCAGGTAAAATGCATCAGTTTTAAAGTCCCTCTGATCTGGCTTTGCGTTTTGACTCTGCCTCTGAGCAAGGTACTCCTAGGTAAAGTGCTTTTTAATCTTCAGATTCTTTATTTGGAAAGTAGCGATTTTAAAAAATGACCTACCAGATATAAATATTTTGAGGATTATGTAAAAATATTTATGCAATAGAGAATCACTCTTAATGGCTAAAAGCCTCCTGAAAGTTCATAATGGAGTAACCTCGTATAGGCATTTTAAGTGCTCTGATACATTTAATACTAATAACATTACTATGAAGTAGATGCTATCATTGTTGTTTGCATTTTACAAAAAAGAGAATCAAGTAGCTATAAGATTAATAACTTGGTCAAGTTCACACAGCTAGCCAGAGCTAGGATTAGAATTGATACAGTCTGATTCTAGACATGAGGCTGTAAATTACTCCAATAATTCATATCAAACATGACTAATTTATTGTTAGACCTCTTCAATCATTATTTTACCCCTGGCCTATTTTGTACACATTTAAAATTATATTATGATAAAATTCCCTGGCATAATATAAAATATCCATATATTGAAAGAAAAAAAACTTAGATACATATCCCATATAATTTGGAAAATTTTATATAATATGTATAATGCAAAACATTTTTGTATATTTCAATGAATCTGTAATAAAGCTTCTATTTGAGCTTTACTAGAGGAATTCGATCTAGTCCTGAGAATGGCAAACCACCTCCCACAGGCCAGATCAGTTCTGCTGCCTGTTTTTATGTCACCTGTGAGCTAAGAATTGTTGTTGCATTTTTAAATGGTTGAAAAAAACTAAAGGACAATATTTTGTGACATGCAAAAATTATATAAGATTTAAACCTCATTGAATAAAGTTTTTAACTCTTTCAACATAAATTTTTGGAAATTTATTTTCTCTCTTGCTTGATACACATCTAATTAATTTACATATGGACTTAGTATCTCCTAAATAACCTAGATTTTGTATCTTAGCCCATAGAGCATAAAACACTTATTAAATCTGGCCCATTACAGAAAAATTTTTTCTGACCCCTTGATTGTAGTCCACAGCCTCATTTTAGGTATGAAAATTGGAACTTACGGTACTTAAGAGATTTGCCTAGCATCACAAAGCTAGTTAGAGGAGAACATAATCTAGAATCAAGGCTTTCTGACTAAGTTCCTTGCCACGGGCCCCATAAGATCCCAAGACTTCAAACTCTGTAGCACTGTGAGCCTGTCTTGTGAGAAACCAAACAGAGCTCTCAACCAGCTTTTAACTTTCTTTTTAAAAATAAGCTGAGTATTTATGTCATGGCATCCCAACCAAACAGAAAGAAGCAAGCACTTAGAGCCTTGTGGGAAAAGTATCCTTGTACAAGCTCTAAAATGAAAATTTGAATTTCAGCAGGACTAAAATAAAATGAAAAGTAATCACACTTTACTCAGAAGATTAAGTTCAATTACACTTAAATTGTCAGGGATTAGAGACAGTTAGTGATGGTGTGCTGAAACTGTTCTATGAGGAAAACATTAAATATTTTTTACTGTGTTATCTACTGAAAAGTTGGACTAAATACCAAATGGGACATAGGGTTTTGAACAGCTAACCAGACCAAACCACAGAGTTGAAAGCCAAAGTAAAATAAAGTCTTCAAAACAGAGTCCAACATTTGACTAACTACCAAATAAGAAGAGCCTGATCCTGTCTTGTTTTATGCTTGATTATTAAAGTTAATCTTCCTTTGCCAGAAATTTGTCCTCTTGGGGGGAAAAAAAAGTTTAGTCTTTTGTCTCTGGTAATGGATAAAATTGCTTGCTTCCTTCTCACTCAGAAATATGCTTATTAAAGCAGCAGCTTAAGTATTTCAATTTAAAGTTTACACTATCCCTTTTTACTATAGGCTGTTTAGCCTTGTCTGAGCCATTTTTTTCCACTTTCAATTGATTTTCATAAATGAATATTTTGCTAGGTTTTATATAGGGTCTTTTGGTTTGAGGAGAAATGTACAGACATGAGAGATACCATACATGTTTTGTAACTTTTCTACATTAGTTATGTCTAGAACCAAGTTTACATTCAATTTTCAGCAAGTCTGCCGTGAAGGTAGAGTGTACCAGTTAAATACAACCATAGGTTTAGTTTTTAATTCTATAAAATGGAGCCACTGATAAAAGATGAATGATGAATTCCAAGACTTTTTCTTCTCCTTAAACTCTCCCTGACCTCCATATTTCTATGGCCAGCAGTCTACTCAGAATCTGTAAACAGGAATCTCACTCTTAGCATGTTCAAATTCGAACTCTAAAACCTACAGCTGCTTCCTCTAGCCTTCCCTTCTCAATAAAAGTTGCCACCATCAAGTTAGTTGATAAAGAAAACACACACACATACCCTTGTAACTCTCATATTATTTTCCTTGGCACTCTCACATCTGCTCTGATACAACGTTCTGCTGGAGACGAAACTATACCACACAAGCCACCACTTCTTTCTACCACTACTACAACTGGCCAACACGCCATCGTGGCTTTCCCAAGCTCTGCAACAGCAGCTTCTTGACTTCTGCTTTCCCTCTGGTAATTCACTCTCACTAAGCAAGTCAGAGGATGAGATGGTTGGATGGCAACACCAACTCAATAGACATGAATTTGAGCAAACTCTGGGAGATAGTGAAGGACAGGCAAGCCTGGAGTGCTGCAGGCAATGGGGTCGCAACAAGTCACGCACAATTTAGCAACTGAATAACAACAATGAACAACAAAACAAGCCAAAATGGCTATACAAACTACTTGGATCATATTATTTGCCTACTTAAATCTATGTTATACTTGAAATAAAATTTAAACTCCTTGCTGTGGTTCATAAGGCATTCTCTGCTTTCTGTTTCTCCAACTTCATATCTGCCTATGTTCAGATGGCAGTCAATCTGGCCTTCTTTCTGGGCCTCAAATATCTCATGAACACTGATAAATCAAGATATTTTGTACTTGATTTATTTGCCCAGATCTCTCTTTATCCAGCCTTCAAATGATCCTCTGTTAATATTTTCCACCTTAGTTCATGCATCATGTCCTCAGAGAGAACTTCCATGACCTCCTTTAAGAAAAGAAGTCAGTCTCTCCCTCATTGTATTTAATTCATAACTCTTCATTAGTCAATAGTTTACCATTATCTTTGGTTTTCTGTAATCTGCTCTGGAATGTAAATTCAGATAAGCAGAATTCTAGTCTTTTCTGTGTAGTTAAGTGCCTGGCATGCATAGGAGATCAATGAACACCAAGGTAAAATTTCTATCATCTTCAGTTGTTTTTCTTCCTTTATGTTTCAATTTTCTGAATTAGGCATAATTAAGATGTATCTCCCTGACACCAATGCAATTTTGCCTCCTTGAAATGTCTGGCGCTACATGGTACATACAGCTACCTCTAGCAGCTGTACTTTGAAAACTGAACTATTGTCAATGTATGGCAAAACCAATACAATATTGTAAAGTAATTACCCTCCAAAAAATAAATAAATAAACAAATTAAAAAAAAAAAGAATTGAGAATAGAAATAACTGAGAGATTCAAAAGCACCATATTACTATTTCCTGGTTAAGGCATCTGAACAAATGTGGTACTGTCCTGTCTTGTAAGAGTTAAGAGAATCTGGCTTGTTAAGTTGATAGTTGTGATTCCCAGATAAAGTATACAAATGAATGATCAAAATTAAAAAAAAACAAACAAAAAAAACAACTGAGCTATTACTTTTCAGCAATTTTACCAGTATCTACGAATGCATTACTATAAATGCTACAGTAATAACATTTTTCTCAATATTTTGGACTGAAGTATCTCTTCTTAAAATATGTCATACTAGTTTAAGATATTATGAATTAAAAACCATGCACTTACAAAAGAAACTCATTCTGTTTCCAATTATGAATTTGATTACTAATCAAGTGTATAAATTGGGCTTTCAGGGACAGAAGTTTAATAGACACCAAGTTAGCTAGCTATGTGGGGATGTTGAAAAAAAGGTACTATATTATACAAAGCTTGTGGCATGAATAGGTTCCGGCTGGCTATAAGTGATGGCATGCTTATGCAAATACTTTTAAAAAGGGCTCTGATTTGACTTTCTTCTTAATTTGGTATTATAAATTTAAAGTTATAATAGTAACATGATGTTCCATGTAATTCATTTTTTTCTGGGATTATTACTGTTTCCAGCTGTTAGTTTCTTGACTTTGTCTTATTCCTGATAATATTATACCATAAGGGTGTAATACTCTCCTAGAATACTCTGCTTGCCATTTCTTAATGTCTAATTATACCAAATACCATCTGTAACATGAAACCTGATTGTTGGAATGCTGACCATTCTGGTGAAAAAAAACAAATCCTGTCCAAAGTTTAGCTGAAAAATTTAAAATGTAATGTTTTCTGATCCCCCACTAATAATAATAATAATAATAAAGCTAAGTTCCCTCATTAAAGCATGTATTGAGACATCAGAGCACATTTAGTTATTCAGGAAGCAGAGGGATTAATAGAATTAAACTCGTTGCTTTAGTAATTTCATTCCCTTTAGATTCATCTGATAATGAGTTAAGCCAATTTAGATCCATTATTGAGGAATCTTATAAAGTTCATAACATAAATTTCCAACTCAGTGATGACAAAGCCATACTCAAACATATAGCCATTCAAACTGGTGTTAAATGTATCCAATTAGCAAAGTTAACTGGATTTGCCACTTTATCAGAATAGCTGCAGAAACCATCTAAATTAGCAAATAGATATTAGCAAATAATTACTATTTGATATCATTGCACATATCATACAACAAAATATTTTAGATACAGTATTAATTTAGTCATATAGGATTACTTAAAGCATATAAAATGATTATTTTAATAAATAAAAATGCTTGGACTAAGCACATGAATTTTACAATAATGTATAGGCAATATCATTATTTCAAATGCACTTGCTATGTTGTAATCGTATTATTTTATGTTGGTTGGGTGGGTCACTAAGCTGTGTCCAACTCTTGCGACCTTATGGAGAAGTGGCCAAAAGTTCTACATATTTACATATACTATTCAAATCAGATTACTATCATAATAATGAGCATAAATTTTTGTATCATATGCAGTTTGGAAATAGTAAAAAGATATGATTAAAAAAAGAAAATTTAACAATAGATATCACAGAATCTGGTAAGAGTAATTATTGTTATGGTAACAGTCACCCTTTCCACTCATCCCCCTCTCCTAGGAAGCAGAGAAATTTGTTTCTCTGCACTGTTGCTTGACTATCTACATTTCAAGCACTTCTCATTTTTCACTATATATTGATTTTTTCTATTGATATGCTGCAGCTGAACATGCTTCCTTCCTGTATTCTTCTGTCAAGAAAAGAAATGGAGCTCGAGGCAAAGAGAATAATGCATAGAAGTTAGTAAATGCACAACTTGCCTATTGCTTTCTGCTTGTTAAACCTTGGACTTATCCACCTGGAACACATTACTAGATAACTGAAGTTTGGGTTTTACTAAATAAGAAATAGCTAGGGCAACATTAGCTTTACCATAAAAATTTTCAAGCATATGTAATATATTAAAGCTTTTGTTATCTATATTATGTATACTGTAAATGACACAAATCAAATACGCAGAAACAGCTATTCTGTAACTCTTACGATACTATAAAATATTTTACTCAAATTTCTAAATTTATATTTGATTTCTCAAGTAACTAACATTGAAAATCATCTGTCATTCATTTGCTAAAATAAAAACTTGTTTGATGGTTTCTTCTTACAAGGATGAGTTAGAAAAGTCTTAGTGAACTTACAAAATAGCAGACATTATTCCCATTTTACAAAAGAATAAATGAAAATAAACCTAGCAAAGTAATGCAAGTATCTCTTTCATTTTAAAACACTGTTTTAAGATTTTCAACTCTTTGAACAAGAGGTAAAACTTATGGTGCTGCTGCTGCTAAGTCGCTTCAGTCATGTCCGACTCTGTGTGACCCCATAGACCGCAGCCCACCAGGCTCCCCCGTCCCTGGGATTCTCCAGGCAAGAACACTGGAGTGGTTTGCCATTTCCTTCTCCAATGCATGAAAGTGAAAAGTGAAAGTGAAGTCGCTCAGTCGTGTCCAACTCTTTGCGATCCCATGGACTGCAGCCTACCAGGCTCTTCCATCCATGGGATTTTCCAGGCAAGAGTACTGGAGTGGGTTGCCACTGACTTCTCCAAAACTTATGTGACAACTATAATCATCCAAATGGCCAAAATCCTATATTACTTAAAATGTAAAAACAAAATTTTCTAGTGGCATCACATCATTTAAAAATTATTGATGATGTACTATTACACAATTAGAATGATGTATGTATCTCATCTTTGTAGGTTGTGAACTCCTTGAGGTTAGAACTGCCATAAGAGAGCTTCTACAATGTTTTTCATACAAGTACCCAATTATTGTTGCCAATTTAATATTTAGGTTCTAACTCATTCAAAATTCTTTCAATTATTAGATAATTACTCTGTAAGCTTTTAAATAGAAAAAATAATTATTTTTGAAGTATTAATATAGTTTATATTTAGCATCCAAATGGAATGAGAAGAGTGATTATTTAGATATTTGAAGTCTAAACCAATAAACTGGACATTGCCAATCAATTGAGGACAAATGGTGATCCTGGGCTTTAAAAATGAAGATGATTCCTTCAATTATCCATTTCATTATAAAGCTACCATTCTTAAACACTTCATCTGTTATTATCTTAACTATTTAATTTTTTCTGAAACTCAATCAAATTTTGATAGGCCAGACCAGAGTCAATATTGATCAGGTTTCAGGATGGCTCTGTTTGTGACATGTGCTTTCAGGAAATCATTTAGTGGCATTTCTTTGAAACACTCTCAACACCAAGAAAGTCCTGCATGTCTTGTATATCACTTTTTATAAACATATTTTTGGTGACTTTAGAGCTGTAAGACAATGCCAGGAGATTAAATGAAATTTATTTAATGTAGCCTTCTTTTTTTATGGTTCTGGGCCAAATTTAAACAACTCATATATCTTAGTAATTCTGAGTATGCATTTACCATACCTGTTGATATCATACACAGCTCATCTTTTAAAATTTAAATAATATGTTGCATTTAGAATAGATTGAAATAATAAAGAAAATGAACCAAAAATGAACATGTGCTAAAACTGAATTTTTGCACATTTTATATTTCCATTTTTTGGTCAAATAAGCATACAAATTAAAAAAAAAAACTAATATTGAAAATTTAGCTATCAGAAGAGTTAAATTAGAAACCATTCTATGTAACATTCTACCAACACATTAAAAACACACACTTCCCTATTCAAACTTGCAAATTCATCCATCTCTCTGTACATGCCAATTATATCTATCTGCAACCCTGGAAAAAGCCAAATTAACAAACTGTCCTTGAAATTGCCAATATACTTCTGACATGTATTAAAATGCCTGACAATTTTAATTACATTTAATATAAACAAAGATAAGAAAAAGAATCCTGTTATACAATATTAGATCAGCTATTCTAACTTCCTACTCGGTAAACATGTAAGAAAGGTTAAACAATAAATTTCTATGGCAACAACTTAAATTCTAGGATATTCTTAGTTACACCCGCAGCCACAGAAGGTACTACTTTCTTTAAAGCAGTGGAACTGAACAAGATATCTTCTTTCCTCCTTTTCCATCTGGCCCAACTAAAATCTCTTTTACTTTGATGAATTATGGGATGATTTAACTGGAAACAAGATATCTTAACTAAAGCACATGGTAACTACAGTTATATGAGCATTTTATGTTAAAATGAAGACAAGAAGCTAAGTACTTCTAAATGAAAATTATATGGTATTATATATCCTGCAAACTTAAAAGTAAATTTACTATATTTTAGTTTATATGATTGTGACAGAGATACTTTATCAAACTAAATAAAACATGGTCTAAATAAATAATAAAAGTTCTTTTCTATAAAATCATGAATATGTTTTCTACATAGATTTTTAACATATTATTATGTATTATAATATTTGATGGCCCTGGAGAAGGCAATGGCACCCCACTCCAGTACTCTTGCCTGGAAAATCCCATGGAAGGGGGAACCTGGTGAGCCGCCGTCTATGGGGTTGCACAGAGTTGGACACGACTGAGTGACTTCACTTTCACTTTTCACTTTCATGTACTGGAGAAGGAAATGGCAACCCACTCCAGTGTTCTTGCCTGGAGAATCCCAGGGAAGGGGGAAACTGGTAGGCTGACATCTATGGGGTCGCACAGAGTCAGACACGACTGAGGCGACTTAGCAGCAGCAGCAATATTTTAGTATCAATATATTGATAACTTACATTTGACTTGGATTTATATAATTCATGAATTCTTAAAGCACATTCATCTTTTTTCTTATATGTTAAGTCTTCTTACACAGTCTTGGAGAACACACTAAAGTTATCTCCTTCAAATGTAGGACAATACTTTCTGTTGCAAGACATACTGAAAATATAAAGGGCCAACAATTCGCACTGAATTAAGAAGATACACCCAGGGTCCTTAATTTTTATACTGTATTTATAAAAAGGATAACATTCTTTAAGAAGTTAACAAGTAAATGCATATGACTACTCCATACACAGAGTGAGTTTTTGGTGTATGAAGATAATTGGGTTTAAACACAGCCCCACTATTTATGAGATTTGAGTTATTGCCTACTGTCCTTAAACCTCAATTTTCTCATTGGTATAATGAAAATAGCAACATCTTATTATTCTGTGCTTGTGAGGGGTACATTAAACAATTCTGTAAACCACTTAGTGCATGTCTAGTATACAATGACCACTCAAAAACCACTGAAGCTAATATTTAAAAAATACTTTAAATTTTGCCTTCTATATTTTAATTTTGTTTTAATTAGTATGAAGGAAAGCTCAGCTCCCAATGCACACCTTCTACTAGAAGTTCTATTTTCCTGACTTAAACTAATGTATCAGTTTAAAAATTACCATCATGCCTCACTAGGTGTCTTTCAAGGGTCACTTTCCACTAAAAACATAGAACATCTGCCATCTTTTCTTTTCCTTTTTAAGGTCATAGAATCCTTGAATATATAACTCATTCTCTCTCCCAACTTTTTCATCAAGAGTAAATCTGTTGATTGCCTACCAGGAATCCAGTTGTCTTTCCATGAAAGAATTAAGGTCTTGACATGAAAAATGATTAAATAAATAACAACCCATAATATTTGTCAAAGAATAGTAGGTTACAATCACACTACTATGAAATGCATTCCACAAACAAAAGAATCAAGAGAGAAAATGATGAATGGCCTTAGGAATAGTCATGGTTTATAATAAAGATTTTATTTAAAAAGCGTTAAAATAAATAATACATACTCTAGAACATCACTGTTCTGGGAAATTTATTCTCTTTAGAATATGAGTTCTAAAAGGCAAATCTTACAACTGCTCTGGGGGCTTTCATTGGCTGATTTACAATCCTACAATTGTGGGTTTGTTTTTTTTTTTTTAAATCTGTGGTCTGCAGTCTTTTTAACATACTTCTCAAAGGTGGATATGTGGTGGAATGCAGACCCCATCAACACTGTGGTTTTATTTGCTGTTTTGTCCCCTAACTGCTGATAAAATAGACTGCTTAGAAATCCCGGAGGAATATGATTGGGGCCAGAGTTACATTGGCTCATAAAATTCAAACAGTTCAATGCTTTTCTTGTTAATTACTGGGCCACAACCAGAAATCCGAATGATAGCAGAGAAACACTTCTTTAGGATAATGATTGATTTCCATAAAGATGAGTGCTTTAACAAATTTCAATATGCAGTTGCTGGGGCGGGCAGGGTGGGTGGGCACTAATTAGTTTTACCGTTTTCAGCAGATGTTGAATTCAAAATGCCAGCAGCATCTCAAATGCCAGTCATTAGGGCTGTCTTTCATCAAAGAGTGCTGACCAATGAAACCTCCACTGTTTAATGAGACCGATCTAGACAGTCAATTAAATCAAATCTCTACTAACATCCTTAACATATCTGCAGTGTGTGCAGCAGCAGCAGCAGCAGCAGCCAAGGATTTCCAGTATTAATAAAGGGATTCACTGCCGCATAAGGATGGGGGGGAAAAGGGAGGGGGAGGGGGCGTGTCGGGGAAAGACCTTAACCACAGGGGAAAACTGGAGAAGTCCCGGCGGGGATGGAGGGGGAGGGGAGCTACTAAAGGGCAAAAAGCTGAGAGGATTAAAGAGAGAGCCTTAATGTAGCTCTTAAAGGGATCCACCCCCAACCATCCCCCTCCCGCATCCCTTCCACCGCAAATCCAATTTACCATGTTGCAAATACGAAGCTGGAAAAATGTAAGGACCCAGAGTTGAAAACATTTTCACTTTAATACTGAAAAAATATGCCATTATAAAATCCTCGAATAGAATTAGTAAGTTCCACGTGCTTCCTCGGTTCTTTTTTCCTACTTTATAAGTAAGATTTACACCAGCACAGAATTGCTACCATAAGATCGCAGCCTAAGCACTAGAGTGACATTAATTGGTCATGCTTAACTGCCTCAAAATCTTTTTTTTTTTAATAATTACACTGATACTATAATAGAAATCATGGGTACTTATTTTACATTCAGATGGAAGGCATTATTGGATATGTATAGAAAAATATTCCCCCTCCAAAAGAAAAATCACCATCAAAATAAAAGAAAACCCAAAACAACCCATAAAAACTTTGTTCAACAAAATACATTTTTAACTCATAAAATGGACTGATGACTAGCCATGCAAATATCCTAAATAAAACCTTTACATTTGTTGTAGTTGTTGTTCACAGTAAACGTAACGCTCTGAACTGCCTACCGATCACAAATAATGGCGAAATGGCACTTTCTGATTATGCTGTATTTTTGTTTATAGAAAGTTTGATATGATGGGACTTATCAGGTAAGAGGGTGGGTGCTGTGAACGTGACGGGGTCCCCAGTCTCTGGGAGGGCAGCGTCCCTGGAGCGCGTGGATTCCATGCGAGCCATGCAGCACTTTTTGTCAGAAGTCAAAGTTACTTATTTACAATACATTCATGCCTTCGTGCAACCGCCCATCCCTCCGTAGCCAACAGGGAGCCATCGCGCCCCCACCTCCTCACGGGGCTAATCCACAGGGGGAAAAATAGATAATCTATCTCTCTATATAGATGTAGGTATATGTATATATGTATAGGACCGCGATCCCCTCCAGCCCCTCCCCCGCGGGGAGGGGCACCGTCTCAGCTCTGAGCAGGACTCCTGCTGGGCTTTGTCAAAAGGGGCTGCAGCAAAGAGCGATTTGGCAGCGCTCTGCCGCTCACCACAGTCTGCTCTTTGTTTCCCGAAGGGTACTAAAGGGGTCAGACCCTCTGCGTCGAGCGAGTCCATAGTTATTTATTTACTTTTGTCCATCAAGCCTCGGGGCGCGCTGGACTTGGGTGTGGGCTCCTCCGACCTACCCCACCCCCGGGGATGCTGGCAGAGTGGGGCCGTGGAGGGGCATCTCCATCCTTCCCCTCCTCCTCTCGCCTCTGCTTTACCCAGGCTGGGTGTCTTAGTCTGAGAGCGAGTGGGAGCCACAGTCGTACACTCTGTGGGCCCCATCTGCGTTGTAAGGCCCATTGTGCCAGTAGGAAGAGTCACAGACTGTCTGTAGGGAATTAATCTCGGACGCCGAGGAGTTGGCGTCCCTTCTCTTGGACCGCTTTCGATTCCTCAGGATAAACACGAGCATGCCCACCACAGTGAAGGCGGAGGTGACAAACACCAGCAGCAGTCCTGGGACCAACACGGAGATGGACACCCTGCTGGTGTCTAAGTAGGAGTTGGAGTGCGTCCCGGTCTCCGCCAACCCAGTGCTGTTTTTACTGTGCGAAGTTAACGTGGGCGAGATTCTCGCGTACAGCTGGGGGCAGATCTCGTCATTGGAGAGGAGCATGAAATCCTTCCTAAAGAAGTTCACCGGCGTCTCACACTTGAGGTCGCTCATCAGCACTTCGGAACCCAGGCGTTCTGCCCATTGCTTGAAAGGCACAATGGTACAGGAGCACTCCCAGGGGTTTCCGTGCAGGTCTATCTGGATGATGGAGGTTAACTGGTCCAGCACCCCGGCCACTGGAAGGTACATGAAGTAATTGTTGTGCAGGCTGAGTTTAGACAGCGAGACCCCAGCAAACACGTCCACGGGTAGGGACCTCAGCAAGTTGTTGTTGAGAATGAGAATCCTTAGTTTGGGCATGGCGTTGAAGGTGCCGGGAAGGATGAGCTGGATCGCGTTGTACTCCACATTCAGGTACTCGAGGTTTTGCAGCCCAGCGAATTTCTCCCGGGACAGCGTGTCCAGGTAGTTGCTGTCCATATACAGCCACCTGAGGTCTAAAAGGTTCTTAAAAGTGTTGTTCTCTACGGTGGCGATGTTGTTGTTGCCCAGATCCAACAGAATGAGGTTCTTGTAATCCACAAAGTGCGATTTTCGGATGCTGTGGATCTTGTTATCTCGCAGGAAGAGCTCCTGCACGTTGGAGAGCTTGGGCTTCAAATCAGCCAAGCTGCTCACGTTCCGGTTGTTGCAGTTCATCTTTAAACCCGACCCCGGGATGTGGTCGCAGCTGCAGCCCCCAGGGCAGGGCAAGCCGTTGGCTGGGGGTTTGTTTCTGGCGCTGCCAGTCCCTATCGCTGCCGTGGGTCTGATTTTGATCTGCCAGTTGCCTGGGATCTTTGTACCTCCGTTTGGAGCCGACCCTGGGGTAGCATGATCTTCTTGCCCATTTGTCTTGAAGGGAGTTGGCAGGGGGCCAGGGGGAAAGGTCTCTTCTTGGGCAGGGGGAGCCGGGAGACTAGAATCCACTCTGTGTTTCAAAGGACACAAGTCCTGTTCAGTGGTTTCATTGAGGTCTTTGCCCTGCAGTCTGGTGGGGGCTTCACAGACCACTCGGCCGATCAGGGCATTTTTGGGAATGTTTTCCAGCCATTCTTTCAGGGAGAGCAGATCACAGGTGCAGTCCCATGGGTTATCCTCTAGCAGGATCTCAGCAATGCCAGGGATTTGCTCCAAGACCTCTTCATAGGGCAGTGTTTTCAGCCTGTTTCCCCGGAGGTCCAGGTGGGTGATGGGCACATACTGGAACACGTTGGCAGGTAGGGTGCTGATGAGATTGTCATTTAAAATGAGTACCTCCAGCTTGTTCAAGTCCTGGAAGGCCCCCGGGTCTATATCCCGTAATAAATTAAAATCAGCCTGGAGGTATTCCAGATCGTCCAGCCCCAGAAAAGTCTGCTTTCGAAAAGACTTGATCTTGTTGTTGTTGATGTGCAGCCTTTTCACCAGCTGCAGTCCCAGAAAAGCCCCAGGAACGATTTCATGCAAGCCATTGTTTTCCATGTGCAAACTAACCGCATTATAAAAGTTAGCGAACTCATTAGGGAAAAGTCGAGTGAGGGAATTGCCATGCAGAAATAGATGGTAAAACTGGGAAGTCGGGGCGGTGAAACGCTGCAGACTTGTGAAGCCCTTTTTTTCACAGTCTACGTGTAGATCCCCTTCTATCTCATTGCAGGAGCAGATCTTCTCTTTGCAAACGTCCCCTGTAACGTTTCCAGCGGCAAAACAAAGAGACGTCTCCAGCAACAGAATCCAAAGCAGCATTTTTAAAGCGAGCAATTCATCCCCGATCTCATCACAAAGTAACAGCGACCATCCTGCTCGCCACAGACACAATTCAAGTTCATTTAGTGCTCCAATGTCCGAACCCAGAGAAGGAGAAGAAAAGGGTTTGGGGGGGTGGGGGTGGATTCTTTCCTCCCTAACCCCCCCGCACTGCAACAACCCAGGCGCCAGTCAATAATTATATCTACAAACTATCCAGGCACAGTAGTGCAAGGCAAGCAAAAAGAAAAAAAAAAGAAAAAAGTAGAACCAATAACCCCACTCACTCCCTCTCAACCCTTTAAAGATAACGAAAAAGAAGTTAAATATGTACATATAAATTAAAAATACACCCTTACAGAATCTCGCCTAGTTCCTCACTAATCAGAAAGGGAACAATGCTGGTAATTAGAAGCAAGTGCATGTTAGAGAAACAAGCAGAGGGTTTGCAGCGTAGTACAGGCGCACTGCCTGTGCATGGCTGTGCGTCGGACTGACCTTGCCTCTCTGATACAAAGCAGGGTTTTCAGTGGCTTCTGTTGTTGAGGCTGCTTGATGGAGTTTCTGCCGTGGCTGCGGGTTGCCCAGGAGTACCCCCGAGGTGCTGTCCAGTCCCCCCGGTGCTGAAATCACGCCGGACCGAAGGACTCACGCTGCCGAACCAATGGCGCTGGAAAATTTCCGCAATCGCTGCGTTTTGTGGCTGTCCATCCTTTCCCTTTCCTCCCCTTCGGTCCTCTTCAGCCTTTTTTTTTTTCCCCTGGACTCCGGCTCTCTCTTGGTTACTAGCTCTTCTTTTCTTGTTCTCCTTCTCTTTCTTCTGCTCTTTCGGAATTACGTGGAGGGGGCGGAGGGCGGGTGGTTGGCGGGGGAGCTGTCTGAGGGAGGGAGAGAACGCGAGAATGGGGAGGGGGGAGAAGAGAGTTGCTAAGAAGCTCTGCTCGTTCCAGCCTGGTGCACTCAAAGATCTGACACCCTCTGCTGATCTGCAGTAGCAAAAATCCATCTGCTGAGGGAATGCTGAAGGAAAAAAAAAAAAAAAAATCAATCCACGTACAGGGCAAGCGTTAAAAATGTGGGCATTAAAGACTGGCGATTCACATAGATGCTGATTTTAAAAGGATTATTTAATTCTTTTTGCGTGCTGAAAACTTTACCCTTTCCTTTCCTTAATGAAATCACAGCCCCCACTAGCTCCGGCGTTTGGAAAGAGTGCTTTTAAAACATTTATTTCCCGATGGCTTGAATAAAATTAGTGTCAGGGTGTCAAGCGAACAGCAATTTGAAGTAATTATACCGCACGCCATTTTCATCGGTGCTTTAAATGCATTTCTTCCGTCTCTGCAGTACAATGTTTTATGCTATTTGATGTCTTTGAGACCCCCCCCCTTTTTTATTTTAGCATATTGAAAGTGGCTATTTGAAACATACATTCATATCATATATATTTTACATTATAAAATTGGGTATGCTTTTCTTTTTGCTGTGAGATACGTAATTCAGGCACATACTTTTTAAAACTTGTTATAGAATTTTAGTCAATTTGGTCTTTGAGAGGTTTTTCTGGTATTTCCTGAATGTTACTTAAGCCTGCAGGGTGAAAACACAATGTACGCTTGCATCTTTGATTCCAGACCCAAAACATTCACTGAGAACCGGAAAAGAAGGGAGGGGGCAGGGAAAAATCCCAGTATGATTCGTGAGTGCTCTTAAAAACCCACTAGCAGACTGATTCATGCACACCACAAACACACACACACTCCCTCAATCTCTCAAACACACAAAGTTTCTGCATCCATTTGGAGGAATTTAAAATGCATACAAGTAAATAACCAGTTGCATTTTGCTAGAGGGAGATAGAAATCTCCAGTCTCCAAAGCTCTGTGCAAACATTATTCAGGTACTGGCCAGTTCCTCTTTGCTGGGTCAATGGTGCTGCCAAGGCAATGTACTCAGGTTTTTCCTAGGGAAGGAATCCATAGGTTCTTCAAACTTAGATGGAGCTTATAAAAACCAAGTTCTACTAACATCTGGGAGGGGGGAGAATATGAAAATGCAGCTTCTCTCTGAAGGCTGTTTTGCTGACTTACCAGAGTCAACACCTTTCTCATCAACACTTCTAAAAATTGTGTGCATCGTTTTAGTGTTTGGAATTTACAGGACTTAAAAAAATATTGTTTGGTTCTTTCTTCAGTCTAAG
The DNA here is from genome assembly GCF_003369695.1 of Bos indicus x Bos taurus. Classification (NCBI taxonomy): domain Eukaryota; kingdom Metazoa; phylum Chordata; class Mammalia; order Artiodactyla; family Bovidae; genus Bos; species Bos indicus x Bos taurus. The sequence goes on from NC_040087.1 coordinate 58,434,349, forward strand.
CAGGGATATTATGTTCATGTCAGTTTCCCTTTTAATTAGGTCTTACACAAGTTGGACAGCTGTTACAAGTCTCTAATAAGCTGCATAAAAGATCAAATATTCAAGGATCACGCATTTGGAAAAGGCTAAAGAGTGAAAGTTTGGGGGGCAGGAATGGGGTTGGGAAAATTCAGGGAATTGTAGAGGAGATTTCTTACACCAGCACCAGAAGGTGATAATTGGGGAGTGACAGTTATCATATCTATATATAATATTTTCATATAATCAAATGTGTTGTTATCTTCTGGTGAAATTCAGTGGGGAGTCATGGATGAAGGTTCAGCTCTGTATAGTGTGTGTGAGTGTGAGTGTGTGTGTGTGTGTGTGTGTGTGTGTTTGAGAGAGAGGAGAGAGAAGAGAGAGAAAGAGGGAGAGACTGAAAGGCCTCTTTTCAGACAACCTATTATGCTTCTAAAAACAATCCTGTTCTTATTTAACTTAACCTACTACCACTTGCAGGAACAGGGAAAAGAGCTTAATCAATTTGAAACCTTTTCTCAAAAATAATGCTATGCAGTTGAGAACTACAGATGGGGTGGAGGATATTGGTTTATTTGTAAGAGGACTCAGATCTGAAAGGCCCCAGAAACCACCCTGAGAGAGGAGTGCAGAGTTCTGCAGTATCTGTGGCAAGACTCTGAAGGAGACAGGAAAATGCTGGCTGTTTAGGAAGAAAAATATTGTTGATAATCATCTAAAAATCACACTTTAATGCTTAATTGGTGACTTATTTATTCAACTTGTTGAATAAATACTTTATGCAAAGAAGCTGAAAGGATGTATTTAAATGAACAGTGTTGGGATAATAAGCAATTGATATTCAGAATCCACCCCCTTCCCCACCCATTAAACTCTATATCTTTCTCTCCTGATTGCTTCTTTCCTCTCCTGATTGTTTCTTGCCTCTCAAAACACCAATCACATTGGAAAATTTATGGACAGGATTTTCCTGTTTTAGTCTGTTACACAATTTTTGTCCAATTCTACCATCCTCAAATAGCTTTTTTTTAAAACCTCTGCCTGTGTGGGATAGCCCAATATGTGCATGCTCAGTTGTGTCTGACTCTTTGTCACCCCATGGACTGTAACCCACCTGGCTCTTCTGCCCATAGGATTTTTCCAGGCAGTAATACTGGAGTGGATTGCCATTTTTTCTACCAGAGGATTTTCCCCATCCAGGGATCGAACCCTCGTCTCCTGTGTCTCCTGCATTGGCATGCGGATTCTTTACCACTGAGCCACCTATCACCTCTATGAACATATCCACTACCAAATTTGTAAGCAGAGAACAGTCACACGCATATAGATCAATGGAAAATGCACCCTTGTTAATAAGTTGGTAAAAGTGTTCATTATTATTTTTATAATAAATATATTCCAGAGAAATAAAGCAATCAAGAAACGTACACCCACCTCTCCAGAAGGATAACTCTTCAAGTATAACAACAGTACATTTCTTGGTGCGTAGTAAAAAAAAAAAAAAAAAAATAGGTACTGTGTATGTGATCTAAACATTTCTAATGCCTTAGGGGAACATTTCTTAGGCATGAACTCTTCATAAAAGGGTTCTACGATATCTATTTGAGTTCAAGTGAACTACTTCAATTGCTTTGCCTCTTATAACAGATGATCTCAGGAGCCAGAGATAAAGGACACTCCAGATGATGATGAGAATTGATAATATTTGCTCAGGACTATAGTTTCATTTTTATGCTGTGGCCAAAAGTACTTCAATTGCATCATTAAATGTTCTTTTCTTTTTCTTATTCTTCCTCAAATAGGTTCATCTCTCAAGTGACACAAGTATGATGTAAACATCACAAAGTCATTAAGGGAAAGGGGCTATCTGTTAATGATCTCTTTTTTTCACAAATGACATCAAATTTCCAGACACTTCCATATGTGCACTGCATATTTAAGATGAAAAAGTAGAATTTATAGCAAACATTAATTTTATATCCTTTTATTCCTCAGTATATAATCCTTACAATAATTTTTAAAGTATTCCATTTGATTTTTAATTATAAAAGTAATATTTTTAAGAAATACAAAATTATACATAAGAAGTTCATCTCCTGTCCACACTACTTTTTATTCCAGAGGGAAATACTGATAATTTATTCCTATATAGTGATATCATTCTCCTATTTTATAAGTGTAGACGCTGAAACTGAGGTATATTGAGTTATATACTGAGATTAAATGACATCTGTTGACACTGGCAAAGATAACAAAGCTACACCCTCATGAGTCAAATTTTTACTCTCAATCCTAAATCTCTATTCTAAATATGCATTACTGTTACCTTAGTTCAGCTCTCCGTGAGTCAGTTTCCTTATTACTGAATTAAATCGTTGGAGCTTGCAGATTTTTGGTCTCTTGAAGCACTTTTTTTCTCAATCCAATTCTCTAAAAAATAATTTCAGTAAAGGTCTAGTGTCTCATTACTCCTTACACTTTTCATATTTGGATTTAGGATATTTTGTTCATGTCTTTGCATCTTCACTAGGGCTTGAGGCCAAGAATAAATGTAAGAGCCACTGTAAACAGAACTCACTAGTTCTGAGTTTAATCTATACTATGCTTTCCTAAGGTTCATAAGATAAAGGAGTTTTTGGAATTCTTGCTTCTGGGAACAACTAAGAGACAAGGAAAAAACTAAGAGACAAGGAAATCAATTATACCTACAAACTAATATGTTTAGAATGTAATATTTCCCATTTCTCCATATCTTCTTTTTACATATAAATAATATTCTAGGAGTGGAGTGCCAAGATAATTATTACATTACATGACTTCTGAAAGGCAAAACAATAAGATATTTCAAAAATATTTCTTTTATAGTAGGTTGATTTTCAAAATGTACCTACTGTATCATCAAATAAACAGTAAACTTAGTAGGACATATCAAGGTACTTTCCCATTTTTACATTATGTCCTGAAGTATCATTTTCTCATTTTCATATCACTTTAAATTTATATTGTCTATATCTTAATTTCAACCATCTTGGAGTTGAAACTGATTTCCCACAAAGTCTCATACAAGTCACTCTTTTGGACCTACTGGGGAGAACACTGATCAAAAATATAAGTTTGTAAGTAAGAAAATCTTTCTTTTTTCATTTTATTATAACGTGAACTAGGCAACTAAAGTTTTTTGTTACTCATATGTATGCACTATGCTGCACTATACTGTACTGAACTAAGGACATATAGTTGTACAATTGGTTATTATTTTAATTGGTACTTAAGTACATACTGTTAAGAACGTATTCTATTCTTTAAAAAATATCCTACAAGACCTTGCAGATAATCACTTACAAAAAATAGCTCTGTTTTTTTTCCTACAGCATATGTATTAAAATTTTTATGATAAAGAAATATATATTACTTGTTTAGATGTTGGAAAAATGTTGAGAGCAACAACACAGCAAAATTAAAATCACAAAGTCGCAGCATTCAGAAATTAATATGGTGAACATACAGCTATATATTTTGTAATATACTTTTTGCACTTAACATTTATTTCTGAAAATGTTCAATGTTAATAAACATCCATTACTATATTACATTAGGGGCTGAATTTGCTTGCAACATTGAAATCATTCTACATTGTTGGATATTTAGTTCTTTCTAAAGATTTTGCTCTCATAAATGATGTTGCAAAGAACAACCTTGTACATAAGTCATTGTAAACATCATCATTTATCTTCTCATTTCAGATCCCTAGCAGTTGGATTGCCAGGTCAAAGTCTAGGAAAAAGGTGATGCAAATTGACAAATTGCCTGCACACAATTTTTGCCAGTTTATACACCATGAGCAGTAGATGAAATTTGCCATTTCCCTAAACCCTGCCACTATTATTCATTATCATTTAAAATATTTCCCACTAGTTCAGGATTTTTAAAGTGAAGCCAATGCTGACCTTATTACTTGAACAATTCATTTTCATTCCTAATTTTTTATAGAGTACATCAATTGCCTTCTTCATTCCTGTTCAACTTTTAAGATATAATTTTTACTTAACATTACTTCTGTGAGTCCTTTTCATACCAAGTCACTTATGCATCTCACTCCCTTTCACCTTAATATCACCAATAGAATAGTTACTAAATTGTGTTTTTTTAAAAATTGTTTGTTTTGAGGCACTGATTTCTCACCAGAGTGTAACATTCTTGAAGGCAGAAGTCAAATCTTTTCATCTTTTTATATCTGTCACTTAGCAGAGTACTGGGCATATTATATGGTTTAAAAAGAATTAAACACTACTTAGCAACTGAACAACAATGCATAATCCAACAGCAATGAATCGAGTGGAGCAGACCATAGGAGTTTGAAAGCTCGGAGTCAGGATTAATTCACAAACAAAGAACTTGGAAAAGAGATACAATCTATGAATTATTTAGGTAGACTTTTAGGTTTCATATTTTCTATGCATTATGTGCACTAGATATATTTTCTCATGCATATATTTATAAAATTCCTTTTTTTCTCCAGAAAATGAGTTTCTAACTTACATTTTGTGTATCCCTTAAGAGTTAGTACAGTACCATGCACCTGGTTGACAACCAACAAATGTGTAATGATGCTAATGATAGGGATGAATTGGTACTTTTGCAAGAGAAAGTAGATTGTGACACTGACTGTTGTGAGTCTAAAAGACCTGAAAATAAGAAAGTCTGAAGGCAATGGCACCCCACTCCAGTACTCTTGCCTGGTAAACCCCGTGGGCGGAGGAGCCTGGTAGGCTGCAGCCCATGGGGTTGCGAAGAGTCGGACATGACTGAGCGACTTCACTTTCACGTTTCACTTTCATGCTTTGGAGAAGGAAATGGCAACCCACTCCAGTGTTCTTGCCTGGAGAATCCCAGGGATGGAGGAGCCTGGTGAGCTGCGGTCTATGGGGTCACACAGAGTCGGACACAACTGAAGCGACTTAGCAAAGACCCAGAGAGTTTACCTCTTCATCTTATTGATTGGACTTTTAAAAGGCATAAAACCAAAAATGTTACTTCTTACTCTATTAGTGTTTTGGGTGTGCTCAGTCATGTCCAACTCCTTGCGGCACCACAGACTATAGCCCATCAGGCTCCTCTATAAGTGGGATTTTCCAGGCAAGAATACTGGAAAGGGTTGCCATTTCGTTTTCCAAGGGATCTTCCCCACTCTGGGATTTAGCCTACTTTTGTGTCTCCTGCACTGGCCGGTGTATTCTTTAACACGAGTGCCACCTGCAAAGCCGTCTTTCAGGAGCTGTGACAAATTTTTAAAGAGGCTTAACTGTTTTCCTTCTTTTTTTTCTTTGATAAAAATATGGCTTAAAAATCTCAGTTTACTAGTTACATTATTATCTTTATCATGTACATTACAATGTCTCCCGTGGGTCTTATTTTAGGCCAAAATTTGACTCTTTTGTGAGAGTGTTCATGAGATTGCAAAATAATACAACAATTTAAAAATGTACTATAACAAAATTCTGTTTCAATAGTTTTCAAAAAAGGTAGATGTTGATATCAATTATTTATCTTTGCATGCACATAGAAGCTGCACACAAACAGTCATACACTGAAGGCATTACATGTCATATAATATTTACCCTGTGTAAGATAACCAGAATATAAAAAGATGGCCAATACCACCATTTGCATTTTCATTCTTGTTTCTTGAATATGCAATGTTTTGATCAGGAAGAATAAATCTCCTTATCACATGCACTATTGCAGGCCAGGTAGAGTGATATATTTAACAGAGGTGGATTGGTTTTTGTGATGGCCATTAAATCACCACATGTAGATGGCTAATGTCTAATCGGCTGATGTAAAAGGTCAACACCATCTCTTTTAGATTTTTGCACAAGCACTATGTACTAGCATATAATTTTTATTTCAACATCATGAAAAATGGAAATCCTATCGGGCACTTTGAATTACCCAAGGAAAAAGATTAAATAGTACTTGTTAAGGCAGAAAACATGTCATTTTCTAATCAGTTGGAATTGGCAACTCTTACATCTATGGTAGTTATTAGATGAAAAAGCATCATCTCACATGAGCAGTTACCTGGAGCTTTGAAAATATCAAGGACTTTGGCATCAAACTCAGAAAAATCATAGATTTCCATACACTGTGTTTGTGTGGGACTCTTATTTCATAACACTAGTCAGTTTCTTTTAACTCTTGTTGGGAAATAAGCTATATATACTATTATACATGTTAAAAACATTAGCTCTCTATTTTCCCAGATCTCATGGTGGCTCTGTCTAGCAGACTGTTAAGACTTGGCCTGGCCAGTTAGACTCACATGCTTGGATTTTGACATTAGACCTGGTGACATGTGGGAAGAGAAATGGAAAGATTTCCACCAGCAGTGGTAGTACTGGCAGAAGGAGGCACAAGCAGTACCACCTGGAGAAGGAACATCTTCTCAGGATCTCCCCGGCTCAGGGTGAGGTTGACGTGAAAGTTTCTACCACTGGTCAGAACAGTGGCAACACCATCCTCAGCACAAGATGTGCTATAGCAAGACTTGCACCAGTTCTGACAGTGGGGCCACTTACGCTTCTATCCACGCACCCAGTGTGATTCTCTGGCCTTTCCAGAGAATTTGGGGGCTACTCAGTTTCCTCCTTCTAAATGCCCCTTTCTATGTCAATAAATCAGGAAATCAGACTGATCTGAAATGTGAGTAAAGTGAACATAACATTATGGTTTTTCCCAGAAAGGTCCTGGTTTATGCTGGGTTTTCTGGTAGTGAATACACACAGCATACAACTTCACTTTCAAAAGTTGATCCATACAATAAATTACATGGTCAATCTAACAAAGAGGCCATTTATTTCTTTGAACATATAGTATGCTATGTGCACTTCGATTAAAAGTGCAATACTTATCTCAGCTCCCAATTATTTCAAGCTGAAGTTCATATCTAAATCACTGTGACGTATCTTTTTCCTGGAATTTTCTTTTTATCAAAAGCCTTTCTTCTTCTAATAGCTACCATGAAATCTAGGATGTGATCTCATGTCTTGTAGCTGATTTACATAAGTTAATGTGAAAGTGTAAAAGTCGCTCAGTTGTGTTCCACTCTTTGCGACTTCATGGACTGTATAGTTCATGGAATTCTCTGGGCCAGAATACTGGAGTGGGTAGCCTTTCCCTTCTCCAGGGGATCTTCCCCATCAAGGGATCAGACCCAGGTCTCCCGCATTGCAGGTGGATTCTTTACCAGCTGAGGCACAATATATATACACACACACACATATACAGAGCAGTATATATACAAGTAAACCTGTACATGTGTATACACACATATAAATAGGTGTATATGCATATAGATGCGTGTATATGTTTCCTGAAATATATTTTTCCTTCTCAACTTGATTGTCTCTCATAGCGTGATTTGTTGATAAGTGACAAATTCTTATCTTCATTTTTCAATTAAATTAGTAACTTATTTTTGAGAATACAAGATTCTACATACATGATAATGAACAATTTATATTTTTTGTCTATATCCTTATAATATTATCTGCCTAACCTTTTATTTTTTATGTATTCCTCCTTATTCTAATATGGCACAGCTTGAAATTGTCACCCAGAAAAAATCCATTGACTGGTCTAGAAAATATATGGGATATATACATGGAATATTTCAAATATAATTAAAACTTTTGAATAACATCCAATAAACAAAATTCACTAGTTTAATGGCTATTTTCAAAACAGTTGTGTTAAACAGGTACTAGATTTGCATTCTAAACTCATGCAGTAACTTGTTGTTTTTCTTAAATGAAGTTTTTTGCATATTCAGTTTTAACTAAGGGGGGCAAATTTGGCAAAAGTTTATTTTACAGTAACTTTCTAAAAGGCCTCTATTTTTAAGACCACTTTAACATATAATTGTAATTGACTTTGTAGTACTTGAACCTAGCTGAATTTAGTTGAATTGGTCAGCTATTTGTAAAGCTTATGCAATTCACTTCTTTGAATCTTTTGTTAGTATACAACCTTAGTAAAAATACTTGTCATTGAAAAACACTTGCCTGGCACAAATTGTAAATATTGTTACTTTGATTTAAAAATTAAGTAGAAACACAATACAAATTTCCTGACACTTTAATGCATCTCACTTTTAGTACTATGTTTGAGAAGATGTACTATTTTAACATACTGTTCCACAATTTTTTCTTAATTTTAATTTGAAAATATTTCTTAATTATCTCAAATGTTCTATCACTTCTGAAATTAGAAGTAAATACATTAATTAAAACATGAAACATTAAAACCCAGTAATTTTGCCCTTTTAATTTATCCACTTCTTTTAAACTAATCTAAAAATAAGTAGTGATAACAGCACATCTGAAATTTTGTAATTGTTATTGTTTTAAGTTCTCTTATATCATAAGAACTCCTATAGGAAAATCAGTGTATGTGTGTGTGTGCATGCATGCTCAGTCATGTCTGACTCTTTGGGACCCCATGGACTATATAGCCCACCAGGTTCCTCTGTCCATGGAATTTCCCAGGCAAGAATACTGGAATGGGTTGCCATTTCCTACTCCAATAGGAAACTCTCTAGAAGGTGATTATTTACTGCAGCATTACTACTATTTCATTTGAAATTTTACTGGTTTAGCCAAGTTTTTACTTTTGCTTGATCAATTACTTCTTGGTCAACCAATTTTATGTCTTCAAACCATATACAACTGGTTTATACCATTGTTTCTCAAACTTATTAATTTTCTACATATCACTTCCATGTCAAGAGCCTTTTATATAGATATCTCCCCCCGCCCATAATCTTCAACCATAAAATTTCATGTGTATATCATGTATATACGGTGGCCCCTTGGAGGTTTACAGACCATTGTAATATCAATATCAAATTGGCACTCCAAGCCAATTTTTTTTTCTTTTTGTGGGTGATATCACCCCACATTGAAAATGTGTGGTCCATTCCCACAGAGTTTACCACTAGTTTAGTAACACATTTACAATTCATGGTATTACTGAAGGAAGACTTGCTGAAATAGGCACGACCAGCACATAATTTATGTCAACAGCGTTAGGAGATAACATAAACCAGTTTGTCTTTGAGGTGGTCTTGAAAAATCAAAATCAAATGTCATATTTCAATGGGATGTTTCTAAGGTAAATCAACCAGATGCAAAATCATGTTTCCATAAATTATAGTTCCGCTCAAAGTACTTAAACATCTGCAAACACGTCAGTCAAAAGACATGTTGAAATGCTCTCTCAATCTCCGTTAAGAGATTTCTTTTTTTTTCCTTTCTTCCATCTGAGGGTTACTACAACCAGTGTCAGCACACATGCCTCTGCAAGCGGCTTGCTGCACTGTGCTTGCCCTTCTTTCAGTCTCAATGTCAGGTGTCAGGAGGTGTGTGTTTGGCCAACCCCCTCCCATCACTAATGGGGTGAAGAGGATGGGAGAGAAACAATGAGAGAGTAAATAACCTTACTTAAACATCTATTTGCAAATTATAACCAAATAAAACACAAAGCCAATAATCATCTGGTAGTGGTTTAGCTTGTTGTTTATCTTGTGTAATAAAATAAAGATGAGTAATTATAATATGACTATATCACTACTATTTAGTCAACGGTTAGTTAATTATTTTGCTTTAAACAAATTGTCTAAGCACAGAAATATAAACAATTTAGAGGCTTTTGTTAATATGGTATCAAGTTTTACCTTTGATATTTACCTGTAGATTTTTGGCATTCTAATCTATTTGAGGTCAGGTCGAGGCAATGCAGAAGTATACACAATTGGCAATATCTAAATAAATGTGAGATTTTCCGATTCTGGTCACAATGAAAGCATTTTGTTTCATGAAGATCAAAATCCAACGACACAACACAGAACCAAAGGCAGCTTCCCCCAAATTTTAGTTATTCTCCCAGGATAAGACATCTATTCAGATTTGAGTTTTCACACATTGCTACCTCTTCCCAGTGGATCTATTATTGAACAAAATAATTGTTGCAGTTCACTGCCCAGGAAGAGTAAACATACTTCTAATGCACTTTTTAAATTTCCCATGTGTGTATATCAAATATGATAAAGTGGAAGAACTTGCTATATTCCAAAGTGCCATGAAAATGGGAGCTACTTTGGCTACATTTTCAGCTTCTTGAAAAAAGGGACTGTGTCATGTTTTTCTTTGTATTTCCAGCATCTGGCAGAGGGCCTGGCACAATGCAGCTGCACAGAATTAAGCAATTAATTAATAACATGTTTGGTTTCACAGAGTACTGGAGGTAGTTTATATAGGAAATATACACAATAAAACAACACATTTTAGATACAGACACATTTTTAGGGAGAATTCAAATTAGGAAAGATTATCAGGACCCATCAGGACTGTGAGGTCTTCAGAGTCATTTTAATTTGGTGATACACTTGCTTCTGAGCATTATGGTATTTGAAACAAATGGGTAATAACACGTTTGCTAATTTATAAAGGCATGCTTATAGGTGAGGTGTATTCTACTTTTGTGAAATTACTCATGTGATGTCAAACTTAAGGAATTGCTGTGATGTTTTCTCTTTCCACACTCTGCTAGTAAGAAGAGCATAATTTTAAAAATGTACTTTTATATTATTAATCACCACATCTTATGCCCTGTCATGTTAACCAAATACATCTTATGAGCCAAGAGTCTGCTTTATAAATAGGTCCACGGGGTACTGGATATTTTTAAACACCCATGAGTGGGTGGCAGAATTCTGGAGGTAAGCAGTCTTATAGTAAGTACTATTATATATTGCGGGTTACCTTATAATATGGGGAGATAACTATGGTTTCCTTATGAAAAACAATTTCATTGAGAATTATTGAATATAAGTCAATATTTTCAATGTAGATTTCATATAGAAGAAATTGAGAAAAGTCAATATTTTGAACTATACAATAACTTCTTAGAGCAAATAGAGGAATGAGTTTTAAAAGCAGTTCCCATTATAATCTTTTGGTGAAACAGCAACACTGCATTCAAATAATTTGATAGGGTGCTAAGATTGAATAATCTACATGCAAACTCTTTGATTGTATGGCTTAATCCATGTTTGAATCCTTAATTTTCTGTAAAGATAAATGGACACCATATGCTTCATAAACTCTTTCCAAGTAACATTATAGCATGTTAGTTTGCTTTCTGTAAAAGGTTAAGAAGCTTAAGAAATGCTCATAACTGTTTGTACAGTGAATGATGATAACTTTGAATTATTTCAAAAGCTAGGTGAAAATGATACATGGCAATGCCTTCTAGAATAATACTTTAGAAGAAACACTTCTCATTACTTATGCAAAATGATATTTTGATGTGGTCTATTGTTATTTTTTGTATGTGTTGACTCATATATAGGTTTTAATAAGTGAGAATGAGCAAGAAAAAAGAGAAAAGAAGGCTTTCTAATATTAGCCAAGTATGGACCACCCTTATTTCTTTTCTTCTTATAGAGATAAGAAATTTATACAAATATCTGCATATGTTAATATATTTAAAAGAGGCTGTGAACAGAAAAGCTTTCAACACTAACCAACTATTGAGCTGTAAAATATAATACACTACGAAAATTAAGGTTAAAAGATGCTAAAACATCGTAGAAAATATGACAAAAGCAATCAAAAGAGGACAAAGTGTGTTTAAATCCCATAGGATACTAATTAATGCTCAAATATAAAGTCAATCATTATATTGTGCAGCTCAAAATATAAAAGATGAACAATTTATATCAAACAGCAGCTATGCAATAATTTCTACCCTGCCTATTTCAAGTCTATTCTCTGAGAGTTAAAAAAGATGGTAGAGGCATTTCAGATCAGATCAGTTGCTCAGTCGTTTCCAACTCTTTGCGACCCCAGGAATCGCAGCACGCCAGGACTCCCTGTCCATCACCAACTCCCGGAGTTCACTCAGACTCACGTCCATCAAGTCAGTGATGCCATCCAGCCATCTCATCCTCTGTCGTCCCTTTCTCCTCCTGCCCCCAATCCCTCCCAGCATCAGAGTCTTTTCCAATGAGTCAACTCTTCGCATGAGGTGGCCAAAGTACTGGAGTTTCAGCTTTAGCATCATTCCTTCCAAAGAAATCCCAGGGCTGATCTCCTTCAGAATGGACTGGTTGGATCTCCTTGCAGTCCAAGGGACTCTCAAGAGTCTTCTCCAACACCACAGTTCAAAAGCATCAATTCTTCAGCGCTCAGCCTTCTTCACAGTCCAACTCTCACATCCATACATGACCACAGGAAAAACCATAGCCTTGACTAGACGAACCTTTGTTGGCAAAGTAATGTCTCTGCTTTTGAATATGCTATCTAGGTTGGTCATAACTTTCCTTCCAAGGAGTAAGCGTCTTTTAATTTCATGGCTGCAGTCACCATCTGTAGTGATTTTGGAGCCCAGAAAAATAAAGTCTGACACTGTTTCCACTGTTTCCCCATCTATTTCCCATGAATTGGTGGGACCAGATGCCATGATCTTCATTTTCTGAATGTTGAGCTTTAAGCCAACTTTTTCACTCTCCACTTTCACTTTCATCAAGAGGCTTTTTAGTTCCTCTTCCCTTTGCCATAAGGCTGGTGTCACCTGCATATCTGAGGTTATTGATATTTCTCCCGGCAATCTTGATTCCAGCTTGTGTTTCTTCCAGCCCAGCATTTCTCATGATGTACTCTGCATATAAGTTAAATAAACAGGGTGACAATATACAGCCTTGATGAACTCCTTTTCCTATTTGGAACCAGTCTGTTGTTCCATGTCCAGTTCTAACTGTTGCTTCCTGACCTGCATACAAATTTCTCAAGAGGCAGGTCAGGTGTTCTGGTATTCCCATCTCTTTCAGAATTTTCCACAGTTTATTGTGATCCACACAGTCAAAGGCTTTGGCATAGTCAATAAAGCAGAAATAGATGTTTTTCTGGAACCCTCTTGCTTTTTCCATGATCCAGCGTATGTTGGCAATTTGATCTCTGGTTCCTCTTCCTTTTCTAAAACCAGCTTGAACCTCAGGGAGTTCACGGTTCACATATTGCTGAAACCTGGCTTGGAGAATTTTAAGCATTACTTTACTAGTGTGTGAGATGAGTGCAATTGTGCGGTAGTTTGAACATTCTTTGGCATCGCCTTTCTTTGGGATTGGAACGAAAACTGACCTTTTCCAGTCCTGTGGCCACTGCTGAGTTTTCCAAATTTGCTGGCATATTGGGTGTAGCACTTTCACAGCATCATCTTTCGGGATTTGGACCAGCTCAACTAGAATGCCATCACCTCCACTAGCTTTGTTTGTAGTGATGCTTTCTAAGGCCCACTTGACTTCACATTCCAGGGTGTCTGGCTCTAGGTCTGTGATCACACTATCGTGATTATCTGGGTCGTGAAGATCTTTTTTGTACAGTTCTTCTGTGTATTCTTGCCATCTCTTCTTACTATCTTCTGCTTCTGTTAGGTCCATACCATTTCTGTCCTTTATCGAGCTCATCTTTGCATGAAATGTTCCTTTGGTATCTCTGATTTTCTTGAGGATATCCCCAGTCTTTCCCATTCTGTTGTTTTCCTCTATGTCTTTGCATTGATCACTGAAGAAGGCTTTCTTATCTCTTCTTGCTATTCTTTGGAACTCTGAATTCAGATGTTTATATCTTTCCTTTTCTCCTTTGCTTTTCACTTCTCTTCTTTTCACAGCTATTTGTAAGGCCTCCCCAGACAGCCATTTTGCTTTTTTGCATTTCTTTTCTATGGGGATGGTCTTGATCCCTGTCTCCTCTACAATGTCACGAACCTCATTCCATAGTTCATCAGGCACTCTATCTATCAGAGATAGGCCCTTAAATCTATTTCTCACTTCCACTGTATAATCATAAGGGGTTTGATTTAGGTCATACCTGAATGGTCTAGTGGTTTTCCCTACTTTCCTCAATTTCAGTCTGAATTTGGCAATAAGGAGTTCATGGTCTGAGCCATAGTCAGCTCCTGGTGGATGTGACTGGTGATAGAAGCAAGATCTGATGCTGTAAAGAGCAATATTGCATAGGAACCTGGAGTGTCAGGTCCATGAATCAAGGCAAATTAGAAGTGGTCAAACAGGAGATGGCAAGAGTGAATGTCGACATTCTAGGAATCAGCGAACTGAAATGGACTGGAATGGGTGAATTTAACTCAGATGAGCATTATATCTACTACTGCGGGCAGGAATCCCTCAGAAGAAATGGAGTGGCCATTATGGTCAACAAAAGAGTCCGAAATGCAGTACTTGGATGCAATCTCAAAAATGACAGAATGATCTCTGTTTGTTTCCAATGCAAACCATTCAATATCATGGTAATCCAAGTCTATGCCCCAACTAGTAATGCTGAAGAAGCCGAAGTTGAATGGTTCCATGAAGACCTACAAGACCTTTTAGAACTAACACCCCAAAAAATGTCCTTTTCATTATAGGGGACTGGAATGCAAAAGTAGGAAATCAAGAAACACCTGGAGAAACAGGCAAATTTGGCCTTGGAATACGGAATGAAGCAGGGCAAAGACTGATAGAGTTTTGCCAAGAAAATGCACTGGTCATAACAAACACCCTCTTCCAACAACACAAGAGAAGACTCTATACATGTTAGAGGCAAAGGGCCTCTGAAAACTGTAAATTACTGTGTCTTAGTTATCTTGGTGACCATTATTTTTCTTTCTTTTCACTGTTCACAAAATATTTTTAAATGATTAACTATGTGAAATTTCTGGTCAAAACCCAGATGCACACCTAGAAGTTTTATCAGATTCCTTAAATGGAGTTTTTTATCATAAAGAATTCTGGAGATGATGATGAAAACACAGTGCCTAGAATTATGAGTAAGGTATTAAGCACTTCAAAATTTAAGAAGATAGATCTTGCTAAATGTTCTTATCTCACTGAAATAAAATAATAAAAAAAGTAAAGGGACACAAGGAAACTTTTGGAGGTGATGGGTATGTTTATTACCCTTTTTGATTTGCAGTGATGATAGCATGAGTATATTCGTATGTTCAAACTCATTAAACTGTATATATTGATTATACTTTAATAAAGATGGATAATAAGACATGTTAGAGGTGTGTAAAAGCCAAGTATGAAACCGACAGGAAAGCTTGTAAAGCAGATATTCCTTTTATAATGTTTTGTCGTTCAATTGCTTAGTTGTTTCCAACTCTTTGCGACCCCAAGGACTGCAGCATGCCAGGGTTCCCTGTCCATCACCAACTCCCAGAGCTTGCTGAAACTCAGTCCATTGAATTGGTGATGCCATCCAACCGTCTTATCCTCTGTTGTCTCCTTCTCCTCCTGCCCTCACTCTTTCACAGCATCTTTCCCAATCTTTCCCAACTTTTCCAAGTGTTGGCTCTTCGCATCAGGCGGCCAAGGTATTGGAGCTTCACCTTCAGCATCAGTCCTTCCAATGAATATTCAGAATTGATTTCCTTTAGGATTGACTGGTTTGATCTCCTTGCAGTCCATGGGATTTTTCATGAGTAATTTTTAATGAATACTCTCCAACAAATGTAAGTGCAAACTAACTAGAATTCACATTGCATAGTTCCATTCTTCTCTCACATTCAGCTTATAAGGCATGTCCTATCTCCCACTATAAACTGTAAACTATTTGAATTTATGTCTATATGTACATATTACACACACACACACACACACATATATATATATATGCGTGTGTTGTGTGTGTACATATCCGCAGGGGTTCTCAAGTGGATCAGTGGTAAAGAATCTTCCTGCAATGCAGCAGATGCAGGATTCGATCCCTGGCTTGTGAAGATCCCCTGAAAAGGAAATGTCAATCCACTCCAGTGTTCATGCCTGGGAAATCCCATGGACAGAGGAGCCTGGCAGGCTACAGTCCATGGGGTCATAAAAGAGTAGGGCACGACACAGTGGCTAAACAACAATCGATGCATATCTGCATATATATTGTGGGATACATATAAACCTCTAATCCCTGTGCTCAAAATAATATCACAATTTAGACATGGATGGCAATAGCAAGATCTCTTTACTAACAATTCCTTGAAAGTTATAGTTTCACATAGGTACATATTATCTTATACACATGCTGCTTCACCCTAAAGATTAACCATTGCATAGACATCTGACGCCAACAGGAAACTAAGAGTAAAGCATTAGAACCAGAGCAGAATAAAAGGAGAATCACAAAGCAATATACTGATAAAGGCCATCCTAAAATGTTAAGGTAAAGAGTGAGCCTGGAAAGTATGTCCACTTAAGTCCTTTAACTCTGATTTCACACTAATCAAACCTCCTTCTAATTACTACATATCTTCCCCAGGTGTTCCCTATGAAAACAGGAATAAACAATAGATGCTCAAATTTTCAAATAAATAAATGACTGACAGTTATAGCTTAAAATTCATTCCCCTAATTCTATCTTTGCTACTCATTTGCCTACAAATTACAAATTTCCTTAATCAGAATTTTGTCACCTCACATTTCCTTTTAATATATAACATTGATGCCTGGTTTCTCACCTAGGCTATGCATACTTTGAAATCAATCTACGTTTTACACTTCTTCCTAGTAGGTTCACAGTAAATATTAATTAGTTAATTTCTCATTATAAACATAAGACCCAGTTTGTAATTCTATGTCAAAGAAGAAATAATAACGCTGCTAATTCATTTTTTTCTTTAGTGACTCATAATATAGAACCAATGTGTAATTTCTGAGCTTCATTCTGAGCTTCTCAATACATTGAGAACTATGTATTTAAGTTCAAAATCATAGTATCAATTAGACATACACGGAAATAATTTTTTAAAACAAAAAGTAGAAAATACCAGGAAAGACATGCCTGTTCTAAGCTAATTGGTATAAAATGGAGTATTTCCAGTTAGATGGGTGTTTTCCACAGAATAATTTTTACCACTGATGCATTTGGAAGGATAGTACCTCACTAAAAAGACTAAAAATGTTGATTCCAGTTCAGGTTTCTAGAGCATTTCTACTTTTGACAGAAAAGTGTGCTTTGTCCCATAAAGCGCATAGAACTCAGTTTTCTCTGTGCCTTTCTCCCCTTCCCACATCCTTTTCTTCACTACTGTTGTTTCCCTCCTGCTAATTTGCTTTTCATTTAAAATGTATAAATAAAAGTATCCACACATGCACAGGGTAAATCTCTAAACAATCTTCAGGTCAATCAAATACTACTCTATTTTCAGTACTTCTAAATGCTATTTATAGTTTTTTTTTTTTTCCTTTCATACAGTCCATGAGAGTGTTAAGTAAATATTTGTTAAACAATGTAATATCTGTTCAATAAGTGCTATTGATAACTTACCGTGAACAATGTTGGATTCGTGATCTCCGAAGAAGAAGATTTAGCTTCCAGACCAGGGACCACGTTTAATCACTCAAGAGCTTTTGTGTAGGAGAGTTTTATTAAAGTAAGAAAAAGGACAGAGAAAGAAGCTTCTCACATAGACATCAGAAGGGGGATGGAGAGTGCCCCCCTTGCTAGTCTTTACAAGGGAGTTATATACTTTATAATTAGTTATTACAATAAATCGAAAGAATGTCTCAAGTTTGTGAAAATTTTACCAGACCCACTCCCACAATTTACATTTTAGGATAGCATGATTAGAACTTAACAATAGAAAGATCCTACCAAACCCACCCCTATAATACATATTTTAAAATATCAGGATTAGTCAGAAGTTTTTCAGGAAGGAAAAACTGTCCTCAAGCAGGATACACTGTTGTTATATAATCCCTAGTACAGAGTGTGAACTGAGTTGTTTGTTGTGTAATCATCAGTTCTGGGCTTAAAGAAAAAAAGGCTTTATGTGACTAAGACTAAGGAATGTAGAGGGGGAGAAAGGGGTTTGTCCTTTCCTCCTGCTTGAGAATTCCAGACCCCTATCTCCTCCTCCTCGAGAACTCCTGACCCCTTTCTCCTCCTCGGGGACCCTGGACATTTTATCAGTTTGCCTAAGAATTGACTCTCTCACCATGGATAAAGGTACTAAAATGTTTATTGTTGTGGTTGTTGTTGTTTAGGTGCTAAGTCATGTCGGACTCATTGCAATCCCATGGGCTGCAGCATGTCAGGACTTCCTGTCCTGCACTGTCTTTCAGAGTTTGCTCAAACTCATGTCCATTGAGTCAGTGATGCCATCTAACCATCCAACCATCTCATCCTCTGTCGCCCAGTTCTCCTGCCTTCAGTCTTGCCCAGCATAAGAGTGTTTTCCAGAGTTGGCTCTTCCCATCAGGTGGCCATTGTATTGGAGCTTCAGCTTCAGCATTAGTCCTAATGAATATTCAGGGTTGATTTCTTTTAGGACTGACTGGTTTGATCTCCTTGCAGTTCAAGGGACTCTCAAGTCTTTTCCATCAACACAATTCAAAAGCATCAGTTCTTCAATGCTCAGCCTTCTTTATGGTTCAACTCACACATCCATACATGACTACTGGAAAAACCATAGCTTTGACTATATGGACTTTTGTTGGCAGAGTGATGTCTCTGCTTTTTAATATGCTGTCTAAGCTTATCATAGCTTTCCTTCCAAGGAGCAGTTGTCTTTTAATTTCATGGCTGCAGTCACTATCTGCAGTGATTTTGGAGCCCAAGAAAATAAAATCTGTTACTGTTTCCACTTTTCCCCTTAGTTATCAAAGATACATTTCTATTTAGCTTTAGTATTTTAAACTTTTTAAAAGATTTAAGTCCTTTTGTAGACCCTCTTCTGACCCTACATTGAAATTAGTTACCAGCACAAGCTATTACATTTATCCATTTAAATACACTTTGAAATATATTTTAAGGTATCGGATACTCTAAACAGGTCATTAGCATACAAAAAAATAGAAAAAATGCAGGTTGCATATGAACAATTGCAATTTACTCAGAACTACTAGGAAAAGAGTGTGCATTTCTCCTTGTTCTCAATTACAGATATATATACATCTTTTGAGGTTTTACTAGGTGGTTCCTAAGATCCCTGAAGGTCTGTAACTGTGATATATGTGTATTGGTAAAGAATAAATGAATGGCATACATTCATTTATTTAATAATATAGCTACTGTGATTTAAGAAAAAGTGATGATAAAGTGAATGATTTGATGAAAAGAATACTATCTTTGTCTCTGAGTTCCTTCTTTGGGACTGAGGAGCTACACTCTGGATTTTGCACAAACTCATAGTTTGCATAGAGCAGTACCTTATTTTAATATGAGGCTGAATGTTTTGCTGCCCTCACCAGGACACCACAGTGTATGCAACTCTTAACTGCATTGAGCAGACTTTTGAATATTTGTCTAGAAGTATTCATATACTTCTATGCATGTACATATGAAATCCTACTGGAACCATTATACTTCTACTATTTTTTATTCATTCATCAATTCATTCTTCAAAGCAAGGCATCAAAAACGTCAAGCAAAGCCAACAGAAAGCTAGCAGTAATTACCAGTAATACAAGCATGCTGATAAGGGACACTTTTACTTCATACCAAGTTTTGATTGTAAGGATGAAAAGAATATGCTTATTTTGTGCAACCTAATAAAATGATGTGTCATGTACAATTAAATTAGAACCTACATTTATTTCAAAAGCAAAACAATAAATAATGGGTCTATAATTTATATTATTATTTAAATCCAAGAACATATCCCCTTGTCAAGTGAAAAAATACCCATTTGGCAGCAGAAGCATGTATCTTATCAAAGCCTGGGAGAAGGGTTGAGGGACTCAACAGAAATCTACTGGGAGTACACCCTTCTCTGGACTTTCCAATGAAATGTGATATACGTTATTATCTACAAACTTTTTCTCAAAGGGCTTGACTTTTTTGGTCTTTCAGATGAATAGTCACTGATATTTGCATACATTTTTACATTGCATTTCTTCTTTATGTGGAAAATATACTGCTTTTAGAGCCACTTAATATTTATGTTAGCCTTATTATTTTAGAAAGATCTATTCTGTGGGTTATCATTAGCAGTAGAATTCTTGAAGAAAAACATTTTAAGACCTTGAAGACATTAAGTTAACTGAGATAAGTTAGACAGAGAAAAACAAATGCCTTATGATCTCATGTATATGTAGAATCCAAAAGAGAATCTCATAGAAACAGAGAGTAGAGTGGCTGTTAGCAGAGGCTCTTGGGCAGGGGAACTGGGGAGATACTGCTCAAAGGGTGCAAATTATGGTTAGAAAATGAGTAAGTTCTAATTGTATTTAGAAGATGAATAGTGATAATAGTTAACAATACTGCATTACATATTTTAAAGTTGCTAAGAGACCACATCTTAAATGTTCTTACCACAAAAAAGAAAGGTTAATCATATGATATGTTATAGGTGTTAACTAACACTACAGTGCTAATCATATTGTAAGCATTGATTCAGCATGTTTTACAATTAAACTTACACAAGTATATCACAATACAAATGTAAGATACAGGAAAAAAAAGATTTCAGATTTTAAGGTGATGAAAAATTGACAATAACTCTTACACAATAGCGTGCTTTTATACTTTGATACATACAGATGGGTAAAATCAGAGATATTGCATGAATTCCATGGAAGAACTTTGGATGGTATATGACTTTCCACATTCTAATTTTAAGAGATGGATAATGAAATTGCGTGTACTTGACCTGAGAGTTTGTTCTGTTTTTGTTCATATGAAAAACATATAAATTTAAAAGCTGTTGAAACAGATTCAAGAATATTACACTTTATAAAATATGTGTAATGGAAGGAAATGACAACCCACTCCAGTATTCTTGCCTAGAAAACTCCACTGACAGAGGAGCCTGGCAGGCTACAGTCCTAGTTGCAGAAGAGTCAGACACAATGAGTGACTAAACCAAACCAATGGTTATGTGAGTGTTTATTTTTCATTTTAGTGTGTATCTATGTTTCTTTATTTCTGATTAATCCTCAAGAAAAACCTGTCTTTTATTACTGTTTTCAAACAGTATTTTTTTCTTTATTGCCAACTGTAATCTTCTCTATTGCATCTACTTTCTCTGATTGATTAAATTCTCTCACGTTAACTAGTTGCTACCTTCTTTGAGATTTACTTAGTGCTCTGCTTTAGACTTATGTTAGTCATTTCACTATTTTCATCTTTCTATTCTCGTCTAATATTAAGTCCATTCTGCAATATATTATGTTCATTTTATTAATATAGTTGTGTTTTCATTGCCTTCCATTTTTGTTATATGGAAGATCATTTGGAGATAGTTAGAAATGCTGGAGAAGGCAATGGCACCCTACTCCAATACTTTTGCCTGGAAAATCCCATGGACAGAGGAGCCTGGTGGGCTGCAGTCCATGGGGTTGCTAGAGTCAGACACGACTGAGCGACTTCACTTTCACTTTTCACTTTCATGCATTGGAGAAGGAAATGGCAACCCACTCCAGTGTTCTTGCCTGGAGAATCCCAAGGACAGGGGAGCCTGGTAGGCTGCTGTCTATGGGGTCGCACAGAGTCGGACACAACTGAAGCAACTTAGCAGCAGCAGCAGCAGCAGAAATGCATTTAAAATTTTTCACTCACAGCTTGTATTTTGATAGTGATTTGTAACTTAAATTGCTTTATGGTTCAAGCATTTGACCAGTCTCACAATCATATTTTAAAGTTGTTAAACTTATTTCAAAGTCTTGTACATGATTGTAATAGATATCTGTGTCTTTTAAGAAGAATGTGTTTTCTCTAAATTTTGGATGTTGCATACTGTTGTAGAGGTGTATCTATAATTTTGTGTATTTGAATATACAAATATTGATGTAGCATTATAATGCCTTAGAAATATGATGATGGATTTTTTCCAAATCTTATCAAAATTAGATTACTTTTGTTCATATATTTATGTTTATCAGTTATCAATCTATTTTTATATTAAAATAATAATTTTCTTTGTGGATATTTGATTGGTATATATTTGTTATATCTTTTATTGTCACCTTTTTCTTTTCTTATATATTAATTATGGCTTTAGGAAATAAGACACAGCAGCCAACTTTTACATCTTAACTGGCAAACTACTGTTTTTATTCATCATCAATCCTAATATATTCAAATTTATTTCTATCTACATATTTGACTTTTCCACTTCCCTTTTAGCATCAATTTATAAAATACAATTGAGCATCAATTCTTCAGTGCTCAGCTTTCTTTATGGTCCAACTCTCACATCCATACATGACTACAGGAAAAGCCATCATCACTCAAATGTAACTTTCATAAATTTTTATGCAAACCCTTTGGAAAAGAGTTTAGAACCAACTCTGTATCTTTTGTCATTCACTTCTTTGAGTACTTGCCAAACTTATGCAGCCAAGACACTTGTCTATTAGTTTTTATTTTCTTTGCTGTCTTGTACAGAGCTCATGTTTAGTTACACATCAGATCTCATTTATTGATTTTCCCTTATTTTATCCTTTTGTTCTATATCTGTGATAAATCTTAACTTTTATAAGCCATCATATATTTTTTATTTAATTTTAGAAATAACACTTTTAATCTTCAGCAGTTATTATTTCCTAATTGGTATTTTACATCTTTCTTGTATTATGAATGCAATATTTAACTGAAATATAATTATTCTAAAATTTTCTTCTTTTCCTCAATCTATTTCCTATAGAGCAATGATTCTCAACTGGAGATGATTCAATCCCCATAGAACACTGGCAATGCTTGAAGTCACTTTCGGTTATCACGATTAAGACAAAGAGCTATTGCCTCACACAATGCATCAAGTCCAAAATGTCATTAGTGCCATGCTTGAGAAACCCTGATTTAGAGTCCATTTTTCAAATCTCAATTGTTGATTGCTCTATTGATCCTTGAATATCCTTTCATATTTAAAAATGAGATAATAAAAAGTTGGTTTCAAACTTTACGTACTTGTGAGATTTTGTCAGTGATGAGATTTGTTACAAGATGAATAAAACAAAAGTAAGAATTTATGCTTAACATTTAATTGCTTCAGAGAAAAATTACTAAATTCTTTGCTTGAGTACCTAGCTTCCAGAATTTTATAAGATGGTGTAAGAAAAGAGGTGACAGAATTTTATGGTTCATATACAGTCTTGTAATGAGTCCTCTTGTTTGGAACCATATATCAGGCTTTAAATTTATGTAGGAGTCCCAAATTTCTACTTTCCTTGGGTCATCCTATGACAAGTCTTTGCTGTTTCCCCTATTTACATTATACTATAAATTCCAGTTATTGCAGCCCCATTTTGTCACTTTCACCTTTTTATTTGCTCCCAGCATTCAGAATTTTGTTCTTACCTTTTGTCTAATGATTCTACTTCATCCATCCTCCTGAATATTGTGTTATAATTTTAAGATTTTAAGATTTCACTTCAAAGGGGTTTTTGGATGGAAGGAAAGTAGCTGTGACAAATGCATTAATCATTTGCAGTAGTCATGGAAAAATATTTGCCTCTTTCACTATTGAACTTGTTGAGTCATTGGAAGGTTTTAAAATCAGCCATCTATTCTTCACCCAGCAGTTCAGGTGATCTATTTCATATGCTAATGAAAACATATCACTCCCCACTCAGAACCCTCTGAGTTCCTCATTGCATGTTGACTAAAACATAAAATTTTTATCATAATTTCCTACTCAAAGAGCCTAAAAATCTGGACTCTTTTACCTGTGTAACCTCATCATTCTTGTGAGGACTCTGGAGTAGTCATATTGATTTCATTACCCTACCCCCCACCCCCACCCTGTTCCCTAAACTAAGCCCTCTGAAGATTTGAAGTGAAGTGAAAGTTGCTCAGTCATGCCTGACTCTTTGCCACCCTATGGACTATACAGTCCGTGGAATTCTCCAGGCCAGAATACTGGAGTGGGTAGCTATTCCCTTCTCCAGGGGATCTTCCCAACCAAGGGATTGAACTCAGGTCTCCTGCATTACAGGTGGATTCTTTACCAGCTGAGCCACAGGGTAAGCCCAAGAATACTGAAGTGGGTAGCCTATCCCTTCTCCAGCAGATCTTCCCCACCCAGGAGTGGAACTGGGGTCTCCTTCACTGCAGGAGGATTCTTTATCAACTGAGCTCCCAGGGAAGACCCCTCCAGACATTAAAAATGCTGTTCCTTTTACCTGGAGAAAAAAATTCTAACTGAAGTATTACTTCCTCCAAGAGACCTTCTCTGACCACTGCTGTATTCCTATTCTAATATTATGTCTAATTATTATACTTTCTCATTTTGTCCCATCATTTTTCTTTCAAAGCACCCTCATTTTTAAACTATAAAATACTCACTTTTTGTAACTATTATAAATAATTTTCCCTTCTACAAACTTATATGAGGGCATAGATCACATTTTTCACTGAAAACAGTATCCTCAGAACTTAAAGAGTATCTAGCACAGAGTAGGCAGTAATTATATAGCTATAAGTAAGTTACTGGCTTTAAAACATGTATTTGTATTTTTGATATTGTCAAGTAAAATTGTAATGACTCCCTTCTCACGGAGAAGATAAGCTTTACTCACCTAAATTTTAATCATTGAATAATTTCTATTTTTAATCACTGAATTAAAGGAAGATTATTATGTATCATAAAGAATCTTGCAACATATTTATATACACACATATATGTACCTGTGTGTATGTGTCTATACTCTCTTTTAATCTTGAAATGACTCAAGAATACTATATTTTAAACACAAACCTTAGATTATAAGTTTTCTTGGTTTTTTAATCTCTCTCTCTCTCAATCTCTCTCTCACAAACACACACACACACACACAGTTCTGTGATACCGCCTTCCTTTCTACAATGTTAACTTTGCTGCAAATGGCATATTAGTTCCTGGTATATGTTATTCTAACAAGAATTCCTGAGCATTATGATCTTGCAATGCCATTATGTCCTTAGTTTAATGAGTTCAATAATTAAACCTAAATACTACTGCTTCTTTTCAGAAATATTACAGTAAAAACATTTTCATATTGTACATTTGGTGTAGAATTTTTATCACCAAATAACAAAGCTCATGGGCAGATTTGTGGTTGTCATATAAGCCAAAACTTGCATACTATTTGAAAAGAACTATGTGCTATTACTTACACAGTAAATTTCCATTAGAATTTTAAAGCCACAAATAGGCACTTTACTGGAGTCCTCATTAATCTGTATCAGTAAATAGATATTTTACATCTAGATGATAGAGAAATAGAACTCTATAAAGAGCCATAGTAATAATCACATCAGATTAGTTTCTCCAAATGTCCTTTACCTCTCTATTAAATTACTTCATTATAATAGTAAAAATGTAACAGGATATTACTTCATTATTATATCAATATCAAACCATGTGCAAGTGCTTATGCCTTTTGATTCTTCAGTACATGTCTATATTGAGAAAAGTCTACCAAGTGCAAAAGTTGGGCCTGTCTTGCCTCCAAGACGAGTCATTTTAGTCAAAACTCTTTCTGTTTAACCATTTAACTGTTGTCCAAACTCGAATGAATTGCAAAGTGCTGAATTCTGTGTTTGTATGGGTGAATTCATACATTAGATGGCATAGATGGCACTTCTAGTGCTATGTACTCTAGCACTTCTATACATCTGCCTGATAACTATTACCTGATACACTGGTCTTATTTATAGAGTTGCCATTAATGGACAACTGGTTTAAAGTTAAGTTTACCAAGTTATAAAATCCACACTTGGCTTCTCCAGGCTATATCCTTAAATATATGACACATTTAACTGGAAAAGGTCAGTTTTCAATCCAATACCAAAGAAGGGCTGTAAGAATGTTCAAACTACTGCAGACTTTCACTCATTTCACACGAAAGCAAGGTTATGCTCAAAATCCTTCAAGCTAGGTTTCAACAGTATGTTGAGAACTTTCAGATGTATAAGTTGGGTTTATAAAAGGCTGAGGAACCACATATCAAATTGCCAACATACATTGCATCATGAAGAAAGCAAGGACATTCCAGAAAAACACCTGCTTCTGCTTCATTGACTATGTACGCTAAAACCTTTGACTGTGTGGATCACAACAAACTGGAAAATTCTTGAAGACATGGGAATATCAGACTACCTCACCTGTCTCCTGAGAATCCTGTATGCAGGTCAAGAAGCAATATTTAGAACTGTACATGGAACAACAGACTGGTTCAAAATTGGGAAAGGAGTACGTCAAAGCTATATATTGTCATTATGCTTATTTACGGAGAAGGCAATGGAACCCCACTCCAAGTACTCTTGCCTGGAAAATCCCATGGACGGAGGAGCCTGGTAGACTGCAGTCCATGGGATCCCTAGGAGTCGGACACGACTGTGTAACTTTCAAGTAGACAACGAGAGCGACTTCACTTTCACTTTTCACTTTCATGCATTGGAGAAGGAAATGGTGACTCAGTCCAGTGTTCTTGCCTGGAGAATCCCAGGGACCGGGGAGCCTGGTAGGCTGCCGTCTCTGGGGTCGCACAGAGTCAGACATGACTGAAGCGACTTAGCAGCAGCATGCTTATTTAACTTATATGCATAGTACATCATACGAAATGCTGGGCTGGATAAATCACAAGCTGGAATCAAGATTGCCAGGAGAAATGTCAACAACCTCAGATATGCAGATGCTACCCTAATGGCAGAAAGCAAAGAGGAATTAAAAAGCCTCTTGGTAAGGATGAAAGAGGAGAGTGAAAAAGTTGGTTTGAAACTCAGCATTCAAAAAACTGATATCATAGTATCCAGTCCTATCACCTCATGACAAATAGAAGGAGAAAAAGTGGAAACAGTGACAGATTTTATTTCCCTGGACTCCAAAATCACTGTGAACAATGACTGCAGCCATGAAATTAAAAGACACTTGCTCCTTGGAAGAAAAACTATGAGAAACCTAGGCAGCATATTACAAATCAGAGACATCATTTTGCCGACAAAGGTCTGTATAGTCAAAGCTATAATTTTTCCAGTAGTCATGTACGTATGAGACAGTAGGACCATAAAGAAGGCTGAGTGCCGAAGAATTGATGCTGTCAAGTTGTGGTGCTGGAGAAGACTCTTGAGAGTCCCTTGGACTGCAAGATCAAACCAGTCAATCCTAAAGGAAATCAACCTGGAATTATTCATTAAGACTGAGAACTGAAGCTGAAGCTCCAATACTTTAGCCACCTGATGCAAAGAGCTGATTCATTGGAAAAAACCCTGATGCTGGGAAAGACTGACGGTAAAAGGAGAAGGGGCAGCAGAGGAGGAAATGGCCAGATGGCATCACTGACTCAGTGGACATGAGTTTGAGCAAACTCTGGGTGACAGAGGTACCTGGCGTGCTGTTGTCCATGAAGTCGCAGTCAGACACGACTTAGCAACTGAACAACCACAACATCAACAATCATTTAACTGATGTTGATCACTTTGGACCCAACATCTTTTAAGTGTAAGAAAAAGTGTTTTCTTTAAAAACATATTGTATTAATGCTTAATTATATTAGTAGAAAAAATACTACAGAAGCAAGAATTGGGGGCATGAAGATAAGTAGACATTACAGTTCAGGTCTGTAGATAGTACTACTGCAAAAATCACATGCTAGTACTTTAAGACAAATAAAACTAAAGTAGGACATTGAATTATTGTACAAACAGATTTCCCATATCCTCTATATCTTCTGATTTGTGGAATTTATATCTATCTAATGCAAAACCACTTTTTTCTGTCATATTTGAAATAAAAGTCTTATTTTGTGTGCTATCATTAGAGTATCAATGGAGTTTTTGTTTTTTTTGTTTTTGTTTATGGCCTCCTTCTCCTCACTCCCAAGAGAAAAGTTATAATACGTTATCATCAATTTGAATTGGTTCAGAGGCGAAAGGAGTTACAAAGAGCGCAATCTGCATAATAAACTTCATGAGGAAAAATATCCTGTTGTTCTCAATGTTTGTTGCCCCCCAACAATGCCAGCCCAATATCAAGCAGAGACATGGAGTATTTTTATACAATAGGTATTTGTTGATTCAATGAAAGACCATAAAAATACTATCTCTATAACTAAATTAATTCATGGTTAACAGGTATTTTTTTTTTTAATGTGACTTCTGCCTTCTACTAAAATAGTCAAATTTTAAATTTCTTTTTGTTCAAGCCCATATATATGCATGTAATAAATTATTAAAAACATTTGTTACACATTTTGTTTCAATATTTATTTGGACCATAAACTGATTTAGCTACACATTTTTTGATTGACTAAATAACGGTGCAGTGCAACAAAGGTCTGTCTACTCAAGGCTATGGTTTTTCCAGTGGTCATGGATGGATGTGAGAGTCAGACTGTGAAGAAGGCTGAGCGCCGAAGAATTGATGCTTTTGAACTGTAGTGTTGGAGAAGACTCTTGAGAGTCCCTTGGACTGCAAGGAGATCCAACCAGTCCATTCTGAAGGAGATCAGCCCCGGGATTTCTTTGGAGGGAATGATGCTGAAGCTGAAACTCCAGTACTTTGGCCACCTCATGCGAAGAGTCGACTCACTGGAAAAGACTCTGATGCTGGGAGGGATTGGGGGCAGGAGGAGAAGGGGACGACAGAGGATGAGATGGCTGGATGGCATCACTGACTTGATGGACGTGAGTCTCAGTGAACTCCGGGAGTTGGTGATGGACGGGGAGGCCTGGTGTGCTGCGATTCATGGGGTCGCAAAGAGTCAGACATGACTGAGCGACTGATCTGATCTGATCTGATCATTTATGATGACCGAAGAATCAATTTTTTAAAAAGAAACACCAATACAGTATACTAATGCATATATATGGAATTTAGAAAGATGGTAACAATAACCCTGTATACGAGACAGCAAAAGAGACACTGATGTATAGAACAGGAGAGAGGGAGAGGGTGGGATGATTTGGGAGAATGGCATTGAAATACATATAATATCATATATGAAATGAGTTGCCAGTCCAGGTTTGATGCATGATACTGGATGCTTGGGGCTGGTGCACTGGGACAACCCAGAGGGATGGTATGGGGAGGGAGGAGGGAGGAGGGTTCAGGATGGGGAACACATGTATACCTGTGGTGAATTCATTTCGATATTTGGCAAAACCAACACAATATTGTAAAGTTTAAAAATAAAATAAAATTTAAAAAAATAAAAAAAAGAAGCTTCCTTTTAAGTAAAAATCAAACAATTTCTCAACACTGTAATACTTTATGCCCTGTGTGGTAACAAATTAAAAAACATGGGCATTATTATTTTTATTGAATGCAAGTAAAAAGAAATAAAATTGAACAAAAGAAGTGTTAAAATGACTTATCACATCAAGATCATTTATAAATATGGTTGTTAATGTCAAATACTCAATTTTATACTTTTCTGTATATCAAAACATGCAAAATTATACAGTCACTTAGGAAGAGAGTTTGATGGTTTCTTATAAAACCAAACCATATAAATATGATTATCTCTCTCTCTCTCTCTCTCTCTCTCTCTCTCCAGCGAAGAGTTGACTCATTGGAAAAGACTCTGATGCTGGAAGGGATTGGGGGCAAGAGTAGAAGGGGACGACAGAGGATGAGACGGCTGGATGGCATCACTGACTCGATGGATGTGAGTCTCAGTGAACTCCGGGAGTTGGTGATGGACAGGAAGGCCTGGGTTGCTGCAATTCATGGAGTCGCAAAGAGTCGGACATGACTGAGCGACTGATCTGATCTGATATCTCCAGCAATATATTGCTGGATCCTGTTCTCTTACAATAGGATCCAGCAATAATGCTTCTTGGTATTTTCCCAAACAAGTCTGAAATTTATGTCTCTACAAATACCTGTACACTGTTGTTTAAAGAAACTTTGTTTATTATTGACAAAACCTGTTAGCAATCAAGTGGTCCTTCAGTAAATAAACTAAAATACATCCAAACAAAGGAAAGCAATAAGTCAACCATGAACTTCCTGATGTTCAAGCTGGTTTTAGAAAAGGAAGAGGAACCAGAGATCAAATTGCCAACATCTGCTGGATCATCTTGAAAAGCAAGAGTTCCAGAAAAACATCTATTTCTGCTTTATTGACTATGCCAAAGCCTTTGACTGTGTGGATCACAAGAAACTGTGGAAAATTCTGAAAGAGATGGGAATACCAGAACACCTGACCTGCCTCTTGAGAAACCTGTATGCAGGTCAGGAGGCAACAGTTAGAACTGGACATGGAACAACAGACTGGCTCCAAATAGGAAAAGGAGTATGTCAAGGCTGTATATTATCACCCTGCTTATTTAACTTATATGCAGAGTACCTCATGGGAAACGCTGGACTGGAAGAAATACAAGCTGGAATCAAGATTGCCAGGAGAAATATCAATAACCTCAGATATGCAGATGACACCACCCTTATGGCAGAAAGTGAAGAGGAACTAAAAAGCCTCTTGATGAAAGTGAAAGTGGAGAGTGAAAAAGTTGGCTTAAAGCTCAACATTCAGAAAACTAAGATCATGGGATCTGGTCCCGTCACTTCATGGGAAATAGATGGGGAAACAGTGGAAACAGTGTCAGACTTTATTTTTCTGGGCTCCAAAATCACTGCAGATGGTGACTGCAGCCATGAGATTAAAAGACGCTTACTCCTTGGAAGGAAAGTTATGACCAACCTGGATAGCATATTCAAAAGCAGAGACATTACTTTGCCAACAAAGGTTCGTCTAGTCAAGGCTATGGTTTTTCCTGGGGTCATGGATAGATGTGAGAGTTGGACTGTGAAGAAGGCTGAGCGCCAAAGAATTGATGCTTTTGAACTGTGGTGTTGGAGAAGACTCTTGAGAGTCCCTTGGACTGCAAGGAGATCCAACCAGTCCACTCTGAAGGAGATCAGCCCTGGGATTTCTTTGGAGGGAATGATGCTGAAGCTGAAACTCCAGTACTTTGGCCACCTCATGTGAAGAGTTGACTCATTGGAAAAGACTCTGATGCTGGGAGGGATTGGGGGCAGGAGGAGAAGAGGACGACAGAGGATGAGATGGCTGGATGGCATCACTGACTCGATGGACGTGCGTCTGAGTGAACTCCGGGAGTTGGTGATGGACAGGGAGGCCTGGCGTGCTTCGATTCAGGGAGTTGCAAAGAGTCGGACATGACTGAGCGACTGAACTGAACTGAACTGAATAAGAAATGAGCTACCAAGCCATGAGAGAACATGGAGAAACCTTAACTGCATATTACCAAGTGAATGAGGGTAATTTGAAAAGTTTAATACTGTATAATTCCAACTATATGATGTTCTAGAAAAGGTCAAATTTGGAGACAGTAAAAGGATCAGAGTTTATTTTACCTTGGAGGGGATGGGATGAAAAGATGGAGCACAAAGGGTGTTGGGGCAGTGAAAATATTTTGTATGATACTACAGTGATGGAAGTGTTTCCTCAGTGGCTCAGCTGTAAAGAATCCGCCTGCAATGCAGGAGACATGGGTTCAATCCCTGGGTTGGGAAGATCCCCTGGAGGAATGCATGGCAACCCACTCCAATATTCCTGCTGGGAAAATCCAATGGACAGAGGAGTCTGGCAGGCTATGATCCATGGGGTCACAAAGAGTCGAACATGACTGAAGTGACTGACCACCATTACCACATAATGATGGATGCATGTCATTATGCATTTATCCAAATCCATAAAATATACAATAATCCTAAGTAAACCATGGACTTTGGGTGATTATGATGTTTCAGGTTTGCATCATCAGTTCAGTTCAGTTCAGTTCAGTTGCTCAGTTGTGTCCGACTCTTTGCGACCCCATAAACTGCAGCACATCAGGCCTCCCTGTCCATCACCAACTCCCGGAGTCCACCCAAACCCATGTTCATTGAGTCAGTGATGCCATCCAATCATCTTATCCTCTGTTGTCCCCTTCTCCTCCTGCCCTCAATCTTTCCCAGCATCAGAGTCTTTTCAAATGAGCTCTTAGCATCAGGTGGCCAAAGTATTGGAGTTTCAACCCATCCATTGACAGTAAATACCAGAATGATAGTAAATGTACCTTCTGGTGTGAGATGTTAAATAATATGGTGAGCCCTGTGTGTGTGTGTGTTGGGGGGGTGGGGGTGGGGGTGGGTAGGAAATTAATGAGTAATCTTTGTACCTTCCTTTCAATTTTCCTTTGACCCTAAGACTACTCTAAAAATAGTCTTTGATTTTTTTTTTAATGTGTTGCCAGACTTAAATAAACATAGAGTGAAATAATGAAATAAAAGGCCCCAATTTGTGTGTGTGTGTGTGTGTGTGTGTGTGACTGAGTAAAAGATTTTGGGGTAGGAAACTAGAAACGACAACAACAAATGATGCTGTTGCTTAAGTTAAATGAAGAATGAAAAAGAGAGACAACATGGAAAAATATTACTGAAGTGAAATTCAGATAATTACTTTAAAAAGAGGAAGTACACAAAATAGAATGTAAAACAGTGGCATTATTTTAGAAACAACTTACTTTGTTATATTTATAATGTGTACTTTAAAAAATAGCCATTAAATTGAATACTGGCCATGTTAATATTTTTGTTAAAATATTTTATAAATTTGGAAGTTTCTAAGTTTATTCTTCCTCATTTATGAGATATAATAAATCTTGGTCTTGATAAAGACCAAGCAATTAAACAGCTGCTTGTACTGAAAATTCCACTCCACCATTTATCAAATGTGCAACATTTAACATGGTACTTAATTTCTGATGTTTATCATGAATGAGGATAACAATTGTATTTATTTTATAATGTTATTAAATTTAAAAGATTCATGGAGTTAATACATACTAAGTATATAAAACAGGATCTGATGTATACATGAAATAAATGCTGATTATGATAAGGAAGATACAGAAATCAATTATGATTTGAGTTTTGATTTTTTAAGAATATTCACAATAGAAGAAATCCCCATCTAGCCAGACCAAATATAGATATTTATATGAGGTGTTTAATGTCACCTAACCTTACAAGAATCTGACAGTATTTTCTTCATCCTGCAAAGTCATGTTCTTGAAGATCTAGATATAGGGAACTCGGAACACTTTCTTAATTCAGTATTATATTGATGAGGATTCCATAGGGCTTCCATTATTTTAATATCATACTGATTTATAGGTAGACAGAAAAAATTGGAATTGTCATCACTATTTTGGGAATTACATCATCACCTATCTATATATCTATATCTATATATATATATGTAAAGAAAACCTTTGTTTTATTTGTTTCTTAATAGTCAAGCTTTAATATGAAAATACCAGCAAGAAATATCATTTAATTTTGATGTCTTAGATATGACTTATGACTAAAGCTCTAAGGAGGAGAGCCTATCTTCAGTGATGAATTATGCCCCAGTATGGATATACTCTGAAAAAATGTTATTTTCTCAAACTTTCAGTTATTCAGTCTCTTCAGATGAACTCAGATAAATTTCATTTTATCTTACCATAAATTACTCTCAAGTGCTTTCATGCATGCTAAGTTGCTTCAGTAGTATTTGACTCTTAGTAACCCTATGGGCTGTAGCCCACCAGGCTCCTCCTCTGTCCATGAGATTCTCCATGCAAGAAAACTAGAGTGTGTTACCATGCCCTCCTCCAGGGGATCTTTCTGACCCAAGAATTAAACTCATGTCTCCTGCATTGCAGGTGGATTCTTTATCTGCTGAGCCACCTGGGAAGTCCCTCTCAAGAGTGAAACTGAAAGTGAAGTTGCTCAGCCATGTCTATAGCCCATGGACTATAGCCCAGCAGGCTCCTTCATCCATGGAATTTTCTAAGCAAGAGTACTGGAGTGGTTTGCCATTTCCTTCTCCAGAGGATCTTCCCAACCCAGGGATTAAACCCCGGTCTCCCACATTGTGGGCAGATGCTTTACTGTCTGAGCCACCAGGGAATCCCAGTGGGTCTCAAGAGTGAGTGATACATAAATGAGGTCACTCTATACTTGCTCAATAGATTGATATCATATGGCTATTGCAGAGACATAACTTTTTCATGGGGTATAATTGTCCCTGCATCATTTAGTGCTAAGTGTTATACATGAAAATGTCCAACTAGTTAGTCTCATACTCTAAAACTATTCCTCTATCTCAGAATCCAATATAATGAAATGTTTGTTTGGCTCAATTCACTAGCTATCATCTTGGTTTCCATTTTATACCGAAATCTAAATGAGTTGCACTAAATTAGACTAATTAAGTTAATCACTCAAGCAGTACTATTAATTTCTGTTTGATCAATAGTATGTTCAGTTATTATATGTCTTTTTTTCTATAGCTTTGAAGGAGTTTGTAAATGCTTGTATCACATATTTAGAGATTTTCTTTTGGATGTTTGAGCTATGTAAATATAATGGATCACCATTATTATTATAAGTTAGAATAGTAAAATGTTGCTTACAGTAAACCATGCAACAAATGGTGGAACTCATTTGTATTGTTAACACTTCATTAGAGTTCCAGTGAAGAGATGACTCACCTAATTTTGATATGTAATAGTTATGTGGGAATGAGGTAAATATGTTCATCATGAAAAGTCATTTATGTAGTGTTAAAATTTAGTTTTCACCTTCTCAATAAGATTGACTCTGATACGTCAGTGTTATATATATGTCTTCCATCATGCTTCCTCTGTTATTTTCTCAGTTCCACTGTTTTAATTGTTGAGAACCTACTAAATGCTTCGGATTGCACTTCAGATTTATTCTTTAGTGGCTCAACAAGTTTATTGCTTAAAAAATGAAAATGGAAGCAATTTATCTAGAAAATTAAATCACTGACACATGAGTCTCTTTTTCTTCCTACCCTTTTAAACTGACTGTTTGAATCAGTGTGACTTCTATGCCATAGAAAATAATACCTCACTTATGTTGAGATTTTTCCTATAATGTCAAATATTTAGAACAGCTAAAAGCATGAAAGCAAAAACTTATGCCATTCAATCATGTGCAGAAAAATTATATAATTTCCTTAAAGAAAGCCCTTCAGGATGCCATTTAGAACCTATGCGTGCTAATTTTAGACATTATTTTGATGTGATTTTTTTTTTTTAGCTGCTATTTGAGTTTGTGGCACTTTAGAAGCAACAAATTAGAAGTCTTTCTGTGTGTGTGTGTGTGTGTGTGTGTGTGTGTGTGCTTGTGTGTATAGTTGTGAGGGGCACAAGTTAGGAAATGTATTAAATTATCACTCAGAGCAGAAGAAATCACAGGTACAGCATTTGTGTGGGCCGGAGTGACATTGGTAAGGGTGATATGAAAAGGTAGATATAGACAATTTTGAAGTTAAAGTCAACAGATATTGATAATGAAGTTCCTGAGTCATACAGTGAAAGTTAAAATTATATTCAGTACATGGCATTTAAAAGGCGAGAACATGGAAAATCTATTTTGGAAAGATTTCCACTAACATGGTAAAATGAAGGTCACATTAAATATTTAATTTTAAAGACTAGGTCTCTACTTTGGGAAAAGGATTAGTACATTATCTGACCATCATGAGAAAAGAGGATTTCCATATAATAAAACAATATCCTAATAATGAGCTCCTGAAACACAGCCACTGTGGCGGTTAATTTTACTGTCAACTTGACTGGATCCCAGGGTGTGCAGATATTTGACTAAACATGATTTCTGAGTATGTCTGGAAGGGTGTTTCTGGATGAAATTAGCATTTGCATG
This sequence comes from Bos indicus x Bos taurus, assembly GCF_003369695.1. Taxonomy (NCBI): domain Eukaryota; kingdom Metazoa; phylum Chordata; class Mammalia; order Artiodactyla; family Bovidae; genus Bos; species Bos indicus x Bos taurus. The sequence continues at coordinate 58,470,085 of NC_040087.1, forward strand.
ACTGGACTCAGTAAAGCTGTTTACCTTCTACAATGTAGCCAGCACCATGCAATCTGTGGTAGGCCTCCTCAACAGAACAAAAAGGTACAGAAAGGAAGAATCTGGCCCTTTTTTTTTTTAACCTCTTTGCTTGAGCTGGGACATTTATCTGCTGTCCTGTTGACTCCCATTTATCAAGATTTTGGACTCAGTTTGAATTATACCACTGACTTTCCTGGGTACCCAGCTTCAGATGATAATCATGGGACTTGTCAGTCTCCATAATTCTGTGAACCAGTTTCTCATAATAGATCCCTTCATGTATCTATACACACACATGTATGTGTATATATATAAAATCTATCTATACATCTATGCATCTATATTTGTATGTATCTATGTATCTATCTTTTATTAGTTCTATTTCTCTAGAGAAGTCAGACTAATACAGCCGCTTTCCCTCAAGTGAAGTTACGTTTTTTTTATTTTACTACTGATTCAGTAAATCCTAATGGTAGGATTCTACAGAAAGCTCACTGATGTGGAATGATTACAAGAATGACTGGAGAAAATTCTTAACAGCTACCCTGAAGCAGGGTACAAATTATAGACAGAGAGATTATTGGCTACAAAGTGAAATAGCAGTTGTAGAATCAGACTGAAGAAAGGGATCCAGAATTGGAGGCTAACGTAATAATCTATATAGGGAATAATGAAGGCAAAAATTAACTGGTATCTCTAGTAGCAAAAAATAACTGGTAATCAAATTTGAATTGACTATAAGATCTAATTAGTTTAAAACTGTTTTTGAAACATTTACTACTATAAAAATAAATTACATAATGTAGGTTGCTCTGTTACATATACATTTGAGATGCTGAGTGATATATTCTATAAGTATTTGAAAGTTATAAAATTCATAATGAATATAGCAACATGAGGCTATTGGATTTTCAAAACATCAAATTACCAAAAAATTAGAAGTCAATGACCACTCTAGGCCCAGTACCATGTAGAGCAATGTGAAAGAATATACAAATAAATATGGAATATTGCTTTCATACATAGAATTCAGAAACACACACATAAATTTGGCTGAAACAAAGTTATATCAAAACAATAAGAGACAATAAAGAGTCAACATTTCTGGGAAATGATTTCTATGGCTTCAAAGATGATCTTTGTGCCAAAACTACTAAATACATGTTTGCATACAAACCTGCCTTCTAAACCCCAACTTTCCATTGCCAGTTCGTACTGGCATTACATCAAACTCGGTTACACTAGACTCCAGTATTCTAGGATGAATTCATTAGTTCCTCTTTAATGGTGTTCCTTTTCTATTCATTATTTCTGCTAAAGAAATTTTTTTTCACAGACTAGAAATACTAAAGTTACCTTTAGTTCAAGCATTTTGTTCCTGTTTCCCATATTCAATCCACTGCTAAATTCTGTTAATTTTCTTATTAGTACATTAAAAAAAATTCTCTGCCTTTCTCTTCTAAAGTTGCCTCTGTTAATATCTTGGTTCAGGTATTCATCATCTGCTTTATCTGTTGCAGTATCTATCCAATTAATCTCCAGGCCACTGGATTCTAATCTTTTTAATCTGTTTTTCACACTGTCATCTGAATTATCTTCACAAAAACAGGTAACATTCTGTCATTTTCCTTTTCAAAAACCTTCTGTGTGCCTCATTATATACAAAATACAGTCAAATAATTTAGCATAGCATTCAAAGATCTCAATTACTGGAATCTAAATTACCTTTCCATTTTCATCACTTGAAACCAAATTATGTTTCCATTTTTATTACTTCATCACTTGCATCATTTCTTTCTGGAATGCATGAGTTAATCATACCAGTCTACTCATTACCCTTCAAATATATCTTAAATTATCTGTTCTCTGAAGTGCCTCCTTTTCACATGATTAATCTTGGACAGATATGACCTCAAACTCATTTATTTTAACTAAAGTAGCAAGCAAAATTTGTCTTTAAGAAATTTAAATTTTAAAGAAAAAAAAAAAGAAATCATGGATTACAGAACTTGTAAAACAAGACTTTCTATCAGCAAACCTGGGGATTTATGTCTGTGGACACACCCAATAAGGATATTTTTTTTAATTTATCCAAGTAAAATGCACATATAGAATAAGTGCACAAGTCAAAACAATAAAGCTTAATGAATTTGCTCTTGTAAAAATATCCATGTAAACAGAAACCAGGTAAAAAAATAGAACACAGACCACAACCAGGAGCTCTCTGCCTCCATCCAAGACCACCGTCCACCAAAGATAACCACTAACCTAACTGTTTATGTAAGGTGGCAATTCTATGCATGTTTTGTTCTCTCTTTCTCTCACTGTTACTTTAATACATAAAATTATACAGCCTAGTCTCCTGTGACTGTTTTAGTTTGCTTGACATTTTATTTGTGAAGCTCACTCATGTTATCGCATGTAACTGCAGTTTCTTGTATGGTTTATCCATTCATTGAATGAATATGTGGTAGGGTAGTTATGCATTCCAATATAGAGGGATATTTATGTTGTTTCCAATAGTCGGCTATTGTTAATAGTTCTTTAAGGTCTTATCTATATTTGGAGAACTTTGGGATAGATTTCTACTTGGTGCATACTATGGAGAAGAACAGCTGGCTCAAGGGTTTAGTGTATTTAAATTTAGAAGGTCAGCAAAACTGTTTGCCAAAGTGCTTATACCAATTTGCAACCCAAAAAGAATATATGAGTTTGGTTTGTTCCCCATATCCACTGTTACAGGACCTTTTAGTCTTTCTTATGTATGTCAGTTTTAGGTTTCAATTTTAGGTTTTTCTTTTCCCAGGTCACTAATGAAGTTGAGCATGCTTTCTAATGTTTATTGGCCATTTAGATATACTGTGTTGTGAAGGACTTGTTTGAGTCTTTCCCTCATTTTTTTTTTTTTTCTTATGTACGGTGATATTTTCCTTATTTATTTAGAAGAGGTTTCCACATATATATTTAGAATTCTTTAAATATTATGAAATCTTCACTGGATTTATGTGTTAGAAATGTCTTCTCCCACAACATGGGTTGCCTTTTCACTTTTGTACAGGTAATTTTTGATGAAAAGATGGTTTTACCATTAATGCAGTAAACTTTATTATTTTTCCTTCAATTACTAACTTTGTAGCACTGTAAAAATATCTTCTTAGTCAATAATTTTAGATATTCTTAACTGCTACCTTCTGGAACCTTTATTATTTCACTTTTCATATCTAAATGTACAATCCATCTGAACTTGTTTTTTGTCTATGGAAGGAGAGATCAAAATTCATACCTTTAAATAGATAGCCAGTTGAGAAAACCTCATTGATCAAAAACATATCCTTTGTCCATTGTACTGCAATATTGACATGGTCACAAATTATTTTACTGCAAATTTGTGAATGTTTTTGAGCTCTGTTTTCTGTTGCAGTGACACAGAAGAATTAAAAGTCTATTTGATTTGGAAATCATGTTAGATGTATTATACGTGCGAAAAAGTTCTAGGCAAATATTTAGAATTAAGTGTTAAATATTTCTTTGGTAAGCCATTCATTTTGTCTGATTGATAGAATCATCTTTCTAGCTCTTTATATATTATATTTAATACCTAGACATTCATTTGATTCCTTATTCCATAAATTCCCTCAACTAAATTACCTCTCCCTTTATTCACTAATATATTCTACTCTAGTTTGATCAGTAGTTTTGTTCAACATGATTGCTCGACTCTAATTGTCAGTGACTATTCTCAAATAATTCTGAACTCAAAGTTTGGTCTCACTAATTCTGTGTTATCTAAGTCTACCAATTCAAGTTGATTGCTATCTGCAAACAGGACTTAAAATGCTTTTCTCTTGGGAAGACTGCTGCAGAAAACGACACCTGTAATCTTCTTAATTGTTAAGTGATAAAATGTCTCTTGTTTGTATGTCACACTAAAGGTCAAAAAGCATATGTGCTCAACATGCTCTCTAATTTTCACCTAGAATGCTTCTTTAATATCTTACCCGTTTCCTCTTCCTTCTGTGATATAAATACCACTAACTAAACCACCTGTTTAAAAAAACAAATTTCAAATTTGTTGAGATGTAACTGACATATTGTGTAAAATTAACGTATGATTTTACATAGGTATGTATTGCAAAATGATTACAAAAATACAGTTACTTGACATGTCCAACATCTCACACAGTTTCGTGTGTGTCCGTACGATGAGAAATTTTAAGATCTATTTTCTTAGCAACTTTCAAATGTACAGCACAGGAGTGTTATGCCATATGTCACAACCCCAGAACTTACTCATCTATCACTAACTTGCTCATCTGTCACTGGAAATGTATACCCCTTGAGTACTTTCTACCATTTCCCTCACTCACACCCCATATCCCTTGCAACTGCCAATCTGCTGTGTGTTCTGTTCCTGTATTTGTTTTTTTGTCCCACATATAATTGAGATCGTATAATAGTATTTGTTTTTCTCTCCCTGACACACTTCACTTAGCACAATACACCCAAAGTTTCATATATGTTGCTATAAATAGCAGGATTTCTATCAGTTCAGTTCAGTTCAGTTCGGTCGCTCAGTTGTGTCCGACTCTTTGTGACCCCATCAACTGCAGCACGCCGGGCCTCCCTCTCCATCACCAACTCACAGAGCCTACCAAAACTTATGTCCATTGAGTTGGTGATGCCATCCAACCACCTCATCCTCTGTCATCCCTTTTTCCTCTCCCCTTCAACCTTTCCCAGGGTCTTTTCAAATGAGTCAGTTCTTTGCATCAGGTGGCCAAAGTATAGGAATTTCAGCTTCAGCATCAGGATTGAACATTGAACATTCCAATGTTCATTCCAATGAACATTCAGGATTGATGTCCTTTAGGATGGACTGGTTGGATCTCCTTGCACTCCAAGGGATTCTCAAGAGTCTCCTCCAACACCATAGTTCAAAAGCATCAATTCTTCGGTGCTCAGCTTTTTTTATAGTCCAACACTCACATCCATACATGACTACTGGAAAAACCATAGCCTTGACTAGATGGACTTTTTTGGCAATGTCTCTGCTTTTCGATATGCTGTCTTGGTTGGTCATAACTTTTCTTCCAAGGAGTAAGCATCTTTTAATTTCATGGCTGTAATCACCATCTGCAGTGATTTTGCAGCTCCAAAAAATAAAGTCTGCTATTGTTTCCATTGTTTCTCCATCTATTTGCCATGAAGTGATGGGACTGGATGCCACGATCTTTGTTTTCTGAATGTTGAGCTTTAAGCCAACATTTTCACTCTTCTCTTTCACTTTCATCAAGAGGCCTTTTAGTTCCTCTTCACTTTCTGCCATAAGGGTGGTGTTATCTGCATATCTGAGGTTATTGATATTTCTCCCAGCAATCTTGATTCCAGCTTGTGCTTCTTCCAGCCCAGCGTTTCTCATGATGTACTCTGCATATAAGTTAAATAAGCAGGGTGACAATATACAGCCTTGGCCTACTCCTTTTCCTATTTAGCACAAATGAATCTTTTTTATGTATTATCCAGCTTAATATTTAAAAATGAGAAACAGAAGTTCTTTGCCTTCTGAGATTTATGCCAAGGAATGTTACCCATATTACGATTCTATTTTATAGATTGCAGATAATACTTCTTGATACCTACTGTCTACTACTAAATCTAGAATATAATGACAATTTAAGATATTTATAGGTTTTCTATTAGCTGACTCTGCCACTGAAGATAAGCTTTTTGAGGCTCATATGAAACCACTTCATTTCATGTCAATTTCTTCTAAAGAGCTCAGTATTCATAGACTTATCCCAATGCTACTCAAATCTTTTATATTTCTAGATACTCTTTATGGGCAGCCAAACTTCAAACACTGGGATTTAAGTATCTCTTTTAATCTAGTTTAAAGCATCTGCTACCAGTATCAGTTCAGTTCAGTTGCTCAGTCGTGTCCGACTCTTTGCAACCCCATGGACTGTGGCATGCCAGGCCTCCCTGTCCATTACCAACTCCTGGAGTTTACTCAAACTCATGTCCATTGAGTCGGTGATGCCATCCAACTATCTCATCCTCTGTCATCCCCTTCTTCTCCTGCCTTCAATCTTTCCTAGTCAGGGTCTTTTCAAATGAGTCAGTTCTTTGCATCAGGTGGTCAAAGTGTTGGAGTTTCAGCTTCAGCATTGGTCCTTCCAATGAATATTCAGCACTAATTTCCTTTAGGATGGATTGCTGGATCTCCTTGCTTGTCCAAGGGACTCTCAAGAGTCTTCTCCAACACCACAGCTCAAAAGCATCAATTCTTTGGTTCTCAGCTTTCTTTATAATCCAACTCTCACATCCATAGATGACTACTGGAAAAACCAGTAGATTATAGCTGAACAATCTGTAAGATGTAGCATCTACTGTCTCCCATAAAACACTAGAGAATTTGAAGCATCTGCACCTAAAGTTACAGCAAACATTGTAAAAGCTCAACTTCTAGTTAGATTAACATAAAAACTTATACCTTAGGCCTTTACCTCAGTTTCTGTTACTGAGACATCATGCCAGGATTTCATCAAAAAATTATTGGGCATATCAAAAGCCAGGAGAAAGCCAAATAGAAAATAGAAAATCTTGAAAGAATTCAGATGAATTAAGATATTTTATGTGGTATATCAGATCCAGTTTTGACAAATAAAGATAAACTAGAGAGAAATTAAATTGTACCTTAATTATTGAATATGTGTTCCAAATTTTTAGTATTTTTTCTACCCAAATTTTCATCTTTTACAATCTAGTGTAAGAGGTACATGGATACACATTTTAGTAAGAATGCACAACACATTTCTAGAATACTTCAGTACACCACAAAAAATATAAGGAGGTTATTTGAATGATTGTGCTATGATATAATAAAGATCATCAAAAACTTTTACTCACAGTCAGATGTCCAAATTCCATCATTCTAAAAGGTTTCAAGGAGTCCTGTTCTCTGAAAGAAACACAATAGAAAGGTGACCAGCCTTCAGCTGCAACAGAAAGTCATTGAAGAATTGAGGTCAGAGAGATGATAGGGTTCCCTTTGCTCTTACAAGGTATTCTCAAAGGAATTTGTATTTGTCCTTTCCAAGGGCAGCATAGAGCAGTTTATAGGATTAAAAAATTGTCCCATAGGAAAAGAATTTCTCAAAAGTAAAATCAACATTTAGTATCAACAGAAATTCAAGAGAAGCCTTTCATTATAACTCTGAACACCATTGTCAATTCTATACCTTATGCATGAATATTCATAAAGCCAGCAGTATTTTATTCAAGTGAATCTAAAAGCAAATTAATTATGCTTAAAGTTAGTTAAATGTTATTAACAATACCAGACACAAACTTTTGAAAATGTATTCTTTTAAAATTAAAAAAGGCCCTACAATTCAATCAAGGCTCTTGTACCTCTTATTCTTTAAATTATCTTTTTATTTATTTATTTTTTTGTACCTCTTAAAAACACCAGTAACTATTTTATTTTGTTGTGTGTTAATGAGAAGGACTAAGAAACAGAAATAAAGTCAGGACTCATTTGCTGAGAAGAATCAAAGATAAAAGTTATCTTTCAAAGGCTTCCTGACACTTTCCCACAAAAGGAAAAAAAGAGCTTCAGATCTTGTTTTCAAGGAATCCTAATATGTTAATTACAGTCATTAAGGATGATAAAACTTAGAATCTCACACTTTGTCAGAGCTGAAAGTCAGTGAAGCAAAGATCTATCAGTTACTGATTTGGCCTTAAAACATACTGTATTCTAAATGCAAAATAATAACATTATAGATGCTTGCAAAAGTTTCAATTATTGCTAGCTATTAATAATAAATTCTTGGCTTTCCCTGTGGCTAAGAAGTAAAGAATCCTCCTGCCAATACAGGAATTACAGGTTCGAAGTTTTGGTCTCTGGGCAGGGAAGATACCCTGGAGTGGAAAATGGCAACCCACTCCAATTTATTTTTCCTGGAAAATTCCATGGATAGAGAAATTTGGTGGGCTACAGTCCATTGAGTCACAAAGTGTTGGACATGACTTGGAGACCAAAAATCAACAACAAATTCTTGTTTTTTTCCCTTTTTAAAGTAAAAACTAATGAATTTTTTAGATTTAATATAGGGTACATGCACCACCCTTATGGCAGAAAGTGAAAAAGAACTAAAGAACCTCTTGATGAAAGTGAAAGAGGAGAGTGAAAAAGTTGGCTTAAAGCTCAACATTCAGAAAACTAAGACCATGGCATCTGGTCCCATCACTTCATGGGACGTAGATGGGGAAACAGTAGAAATAGTGGCTGACTTTATTTTTCTGGGCTCCAAAATCACTGCAGATGGTGCTTGCAGCCATGATATTAAAAGGTGCTTATTCCTTGGAAGGAAAGTTATGACCAACCTAGACAACATATTGAAAAGCAGAGACATTACTTTGTCAACAAAGGTCCATCTAGTTAAGAATATGGTTTTTCCAGTGGTCATGTATGGATGTGAGAGTTGGACTATAAAGAAAGCTGAGCACAAAAGAACTGATGCTTTTAAACTGTGGTGTTGGAGGAGACTCTTGAGAGTCCCTTGGACTGCAAGGAGATCCAACTAGTCCATCCTAAAGGAAATCAGTCCTGAATATTCATTGGAACGACTGATGCTGAAGCTGAAACTCCAATACTTTGGCTACCTGATGCGAAGAGCTGACTCATTTGAAAAGACCCTGATGCTGGGAAAGATTGAGGCCAGGAATAGAAGGGGACGACGGAGGATGAGAGGGCTGGATGGTGAGAGAGTCATTTCCAGGCAGGTTGATAGGGAGTCTAGGGGTCCCCAAGGAGAGAGGGGTCTGGAATTCTCAAGGAGGAAGAAAGGACAAACTTTTTTTCTTTCTCCACATTCCTTAGGATTATATAACAATAATGTATCCTGCCTAAGGACAGTCTTTGTATCAAACCTTCTGTTACTTTCAAATGTAAATTATGGGAGTAGACCTGGTCTTTACAAGAATGTATCCTGCCTGAGGACAGTGTTATCTTAAAATGTAAATTATGGGAGTAGGTCTGATGAGGTCTTTACAACCTCCAGACATTCTTTGGATTATATAACTTCATTGTTAACACTAACAAGTGGGTACTCTTTCTGCCCCCTTCTGATGCCTATATCAGAAGCTTTCTCTATCTCCTTTATACTTTAATAAAACTTTATTACACAAAAGCTCTGAGCAATCAAGCCTCGTCTCTGGCCCCGGATTGAATTCTTCTCTGGGGGCCAAGAATCCCGGTGTCTTCACGTGATTCAACAACAACCTTTCAATGGCATCACTGACTCAATGGACATGGGTTTAGGTAGACTCCAGGAGTTGGTGCTGGACAGAGAGGCCTGGTGTGCTGCGGTTCATGGGGTGGCAAAGAGTTGGACATGACCATTGACTGAACTGAACTGAACACGCCTTTTTTGTAAGTGTTAAAGAGATTTCAATATATTAAAATTTAACATTTTAAAATTTTTTGTTTACTTTGTTTTTTAAATTTATTTATTTTTAATTGAAGGGTAATTATTTTACAGTATTGTTTTGCTTTCTGACAAACAATTAACATTTCAAAATTTGTACAGAATTTTACTACTGGCATCAGTCAGCTTTCAATTAGGGAAGCCTCTTAACCTTATTAGCAGCTGACATTGTTAAAACTTTCTCAATCCTGTTTTCTCTTTCTTGGTGGATCACATTTCTCATCAGCCACGTAGTTATTTAGGTTCAAGATAAAGCAACATGAGTAGCAGTGATGAACGACATGCCTATGTTTGACCATCAGAACCTCTCCATGAAAGCTCTCTTTCTCTTTCTCCACTTGATCTGTCAGATGCAATGAAAGACTCAGAAGAGACTTCTAGAGGATGATGGAGGTATATTGAAAATGCCAGGATTGTTGAGTCATTGCTTAGTGGAAAACTGTCCAGAGAGACACATGACCTCATTGGACTGTTGTGTGAATGAAAGCAAAAAAAATTTTTTTTGTTATATTGTACCCCTGAGATTTTGGAATTAGCTATTTACTTAAGTTCATAAAACCAAGCACGCATTTTCTGATCAGTTAGTTTATTGACATACTACTGTCAAAATAAGAAGGAATCCTCATTTGGTCACTAGCCATGTAGTAACATGCAAGTCACCTAACTTTGAGTTTTAGAAATTGGGCAACAGAGCTGTATGTGGCCAAGAGAGGTGGAGGCCTTTTAACTCCTAAGATGCCTGATTACTTTTCAGTGGAAAAGTCCCTAATACTGGGAAAGATTGAAGGCAGAAGGAGAAGAGGGCATCAGAGGATGAGATGGCTGGATGGCATCAACAATGCAATGAAGATGAACTTGGACAAACTCTGGGAGATGGTGAGGGACAGGGAGGCCTGGCAAGCTGCAGTCCATGGGTCACAAAGAGTCAGACACAACTCGGAGACTGAACAACAATAACAATAATGCCTGATTACTGAGTCTAAGATATGAGATTCCACATTTTGTTGTTTATAGTAACACAAATTTTAGAAAGGATTATGACAGTTATTGGGGAAAGAATAATATATTATCTCTATTATTAAGTTACTAAACCATGAAATAAATATAAAATAAAATATTAAAATGCTAAATGTGTCCATAGGACATTACCTTCACTGTGATTTTAAAGATAGCAAAGTCCCTCATGGGTATAACAATAAGAGAAGACAAGGATGTGGGAGGTTTGCATGAGTTATGACTGACAGGATAGGTGGGTAGAGGATGTGAGGAGCAGAAAGAGAAACCACATTCAAAAGAAATGAAGGGAGCATAGCACATTCAGATTTCAGGAGCCACTGTTTTCTAAAAAATTCTGTTCATTGCTCTCCTACATAGGTTGAGAACTAAACCACAAAGACAATTTTAGTTCTTTCAGTTTTAACAGATGAAAATCCAAAATAGGTTTTGAAAACTATATGATTTAGTTCTGTATTTTATAAATCAGATTGTACAGTTAAGCTATCCTTTATTTTAGGCATAGGCAGACCATGTCCTGATTCCAACCCACCACCTGTTTTTGTACAGCCTGCAACCTGACAATGATTTTTACATTTTTGAATCATTGAAAAACAAAGAAAAAAATAATTCATGACACATGAAACTCATCTGAAAAGCAAATGTCAGTATTCAAAAATGAGGTTTTATTGAAAACAACCACACTCATTAGTTTATGTACTTTTTGTGGCTGCTCTTGTGATACAATAGAATGGAGTAGAATATACCATTGCTATAGACATGGCAAGGCCTGCAATACCCAACATTTCTAGCCTTTTGTAGGACGAGTTAGTTGATTCTTTCTCTTTCTATAACACTTACTTCGTTAATTTGAAAAATAGGACAGATAACATGAAAAATTATCTGCAATGATACCCACAGATAACTGCAAATTTTAAGAAATCTGTGTTTTCCTCTTTTCCTGTCATCTCAGACAGAGCTCTGAAGTCAGACAGACATCAGTTTGAATCTGGGATCCTTCATCTGCTAACACCTTGAACTTATACAAGGCATTTAACTGATATTCAGTTCCTTTTCTCTCTATTAAAATGTGGGCAATTCTTCCAGAGTTGTAAGGATTAAATGACATGACATCTGTTTGGGGCTTTCATATATATATATATATATATATATATATATATATATATATATATATATATTATGTATGAAATTAGTTACTGAGTTGTGTCTGATTCTTTGCAACCCCAGGGACTGTAGCCCACCAGGGCTCCATGGGATACTCCAGGCAAGAATACTGGAGTAGGTAGTCATTCCTTTCTCCAGATGATCTTCCTAACTTGGGTATGGAACCCAGGTCTCCTGCATTACAGGCAGATTCTTTACCACTAGCGCCACCTGGGGGGTGTGTGTGTGTGTGTGTGTGTGTGTAGTCATGGTTAATATTTTTATCATTTGGCCATAAGAAATAAATATGTATTTTAATCTGAAATTCAAAACATTGTTTTTGGTTTTGTTTAATTCATACTTCAGAGAAGGCAATGGCACCCCACTCCAGTACTCTTGCCTGGAAAATCCCATGGATGGAGGAGCCTGGAAGGCTGCAGTCCATGGGGTCGCTGAGGGTCAGACACGACTGAGAGACTTCACTTTCACTTTTCACTTTCATGCATTGGAGAGGGATATGGCAATCCATTCCAGTGTTCTTGCCTGGAGAATCCCAGGGATGGTGGAGCCTGGTGGGCTGCTGTCTATGGGGTCGCACAGAGTCGGACACGACTGAAGTGACTTAGCAATCCACTACTTATAAAATTCAGGAGCTTATATAATTAATTTTTCTTTTTGTCATGAACTAAAATCAGAATATTGTACATAATTTTCTTAAGGACAGAGTGCTATAATACACATCTAATATAGTTGCTGAAAAAGGTGTTCTGTTCCTAGATTATTTCAGAGGCATATACAAAACTTCTCTGGCTTATATAAGGCAGCACTGACTTTAAGAAATGAAGCTAAGTATCCATTCTTGTGTTATTATTTTAGCATTCTATTACACTGGTAAGACTTTGAATATAATATGGGTTTGCTTAGTGTGAATTTGTGAAGTTTTTATTTCAGATTTTCACAATAACTTAATCATATTTTAGTTGTATAAGTTTGTTGCCTAAGCATATTGTTTTATTGAAAATATATTGAACAGTTAATATATAGTTATATATGCATAACTATATGCAATCATTCACATATTAAGATAGTATATACTTAATCAATAGATACCCCAACTCAAATTACAATTTTAAATCACCATGAACTACTAAAACTAAGAATGCAGCAAATTATATTTCTGTTTCTACTTTACTATGCCTAACATCCATCCTAAATTCAGTACATTTACTTAATTACTTTAGACATTTACTTTTAATTAGTCCATACCAGGAAACAAGTTAGGGTTTGAGTTTAAAGTAGCTGGTAATACTAATTAAATTTCTATTCATATTTTTTGCTTATTATACATCTTAAAAGATTCATTAAGGGCATACTAGTAGTAATAAGAGACATTTAAAGCAGTATCAGTGAAGATAGAATACAAGCCTAAAATGAGCAATTTAATTTTGGTTACAGAGGAAAAGTTGGAATAGAGAAGTACTTAAAAGATAACAGTAGAATTTAGTTGTGATTATTTATGAGTGACAAATAAAGTGTCTAATTATGATAGCTAAGTATGATATCTAAGAGCTTGAGTGTAATCTAGTAAGTAGTTTGTCACCTTTAAAGGTGGAAGGTCAAGGAAGTCAAGAAATTGTTGGAAGTCACAGGGAGATGTCTCAATGCGGCATCTGAAGGTAACCAGATGTTAATAAATAAGTTTGGAATTCTGTGTAGAGTTTAAGATTGGAGATTCAGATTTTTGACATAAGCATATGGAACAAATTTCCAAGAGAGTTTACATTTTCTTGACACTTTAGAGACTTTAATGCAAAAGTCTGAGGAGTTGATTAGGAAGCAAAAGTAAGTTTTGTCGTATGCAATAATGATAAAAATCATTCCACACTCTAAATTATTCTATGGATTCAAACAGCCTACAGGATTAATATTAATTAATTAATAGCTTCTTTGTGTAGCATTGAAGAACTTCAATTGAAGCTCTTGGTATAGTAAGCACATATCTAGCCACAGAGGCCATTTTCAAACTATATTCACTAATAATATGTGATATTTGTGGTTCCTTGAAAAAGACATTCACTATAACACTATTTTGATTTCTACATAGCGTTTCTTCTATATAGAACCCTCTTCCTCTAATTGTGAAGCTGGCAAACATGTGCTCACCCAAAAATTTTTAATTCAAAATCTTTTTAGTGGATCTTTCCCTGATTTTAAGGGGAGATTTAGTTCTTCTTTCATCAATGCCTCTGCTGAGTTTTATATCATTTCCATTATGGGTATTTTCTTATTACCTTTCAATTGTCATTTATATAACTATCTCATCCTCTTGAGGGCAAGGCTCTTGAGAAATATCAAAGTGACAATAATCAGTGGGGATAGTGAGATTATTCCTTGAGGAGGAGAAGCAAATGTCATATCAAGTGTTGGTCACTGAGAAGGTTCTTGAGATTTCCATCCCTGGGCTGTCAAGGTCTATTACCATCAAAGTAGTCCCTGAAGAAGGGTATGGATGAAGGTCTCCAAGACTTTATATGAAGAGTTGCCAGGCTATTTTACTATCTGAGTCATTCATGAGGATATTGCAATTAACCAGGATCATAGAATTATTTAAGGGTGAAGAGGAATACTGGGATTCAGTGCCTGTAACCTGAAAGAATGCTGTGGAAGCTAGCAGAGGTCTAAAAAGGGTGGGGCTACATTATTATCTCCACCCACCACACTTCACAACTCCCTTCTATCTTCCTTCTGCCCCTTCCAAAAGGGTGCAATTGAGCCAATTATGTCTGTCAAAGGATATTAAGTTTAAGCTAAGAAGCAAATTTTGCATGAAGGCAGAAAAGCAGGAATTTCACTACCACTTCCAGAGGTATCTTTCCAGTTAAGCAAATCTGATAATGTTGCTTCCATTTTTAAAAACCTCTATTGGCCTTTTATCACCTAAAGATAAAGCACATGCTCACAGCACTTCCCAATCTGATCCTGCCCCTGGTCTAGGTTTATCTTTCTGACTCCTCCCTCCTCTTTCTCCAAGCACAATGTGCTTTCCTTAATGGAATTTCATCCGTCTTCACCTTTTCTTTCATATTATCCTCAGTCTGTGTTGCTTCATTGTGGTGATCAAAGGATGAAAGAGCAGATAAAATCAAGGAAGGTCTTGGAATGCAGGAATGGAAAAACCAGACCCTTATTGTCCTTCCCTACCCCATGTTGTAACTATTAATGGATTTCAAGTCCTCCTAAACAGTATAACCTGTCTCCCCTCATCCAGTATACATGCCTCATCCAATCAGCAAATGGCCCACAAGACCCCTATCCCACTGCTTGTACCCTGGGTATAAAAGTGGACTAAGGACCCCTGTTCAATGTCGGTTCTCCCTTGAGCTGGCCCTCTGTTGTAACAGCGTCTCCTATTCTAATAAACTTTATTTCCCTCTCATTCTGTCTCATGTCTGGAAATTCTTGTTCAACCTACACCGGGACCATGACATTTTTGGTGGCCCATACAGGGACTTGGGGTCTCTTTCCCACCTCCTTGCTTCTCCTTTTTCATAGGGACCCTCTGCAAACAGGCAAGTGTTATGGAAGCAACTGAGGAACTCTGGCCAGGGTTACCCTCTGGTGTGTCCCAAAGGCTCCGCTGCTCACTGAGCCCCAGTAGCTGCTGCCTAAATGGCTGAGGGTCTCTCCTTTGTCTTCTTTCCAACTGAGGACTAGGCCAACCAATATTGTGTGGGCACGGGTCAGGCACTTAAAAGCCATTAGGGCGCCTGCCACATGAAGACTCCCGTGTAAGGATAAGGGGGCATGGAATGGATCAGGCCACAAGGGCATCCACACCCAGCAAGACAACTTCCATGCATCATGTCAGGCACATAGTGGTTGAAGCAAAACAGAGACTATTGTCCCCTGGCCATTTCTTCCCTGATAGGATTGTAAGGTGGATTCCTCAGCCTTCTTCCCTGTCACTTTCGCTTCTTTCCCTTTCTGTCTAGATTGGTTTATAGGAGCCCAGGTGTTGCCCTGAGCCATCCCAAGAGTGCTTCTATGTTTCAGGGAATCACCAAATGGTGAATCACCCAATGGTGAATCACCCAGTTGCTCCAGGGAATTTCTTTCTTTCTCTGGCCAGGTCACATGGTGCCTTAGCTGCAAGGTTCTCAGAGGTCACCTCTCACTGTCAGACGCGACTGTTGGGATGGTGGGCCATTTTAGTGCCATTAGTTGCGTGGAGATGTCACTGAGACAAAAAGGGATGCCCTTTTGCCAGTCGGTGACTCTCAGTATCCCCATTCTAAGGTATATAGGCTAAGGATGGGTTATGGTACATCTTGGGAGCCTCTCTCAGACTCACCCCTTGGCTATGTTCTCAGAAACTAGAGAATTTTGACCCTGCAAAAGGCCTGGCCCCAATACAAACAGGGGGTTGACCCTGCAAAAGGCCTGGCCCCAATACAGACAGGGGGACCCAAAAAAATGGCCTCTGAATGGCATACCAGCTTTTGCCAGAAGCAGGGAAGGACTCAGAATTTCTTTATGTTTAGTCCTTCATGGCCCTCAGTCAGAATCTGGATTTGAGGGACTCATGCCGCATGTGTCTTTCTGTTGCCTCCCTATTTCCTGTCCCCATCTGTCTCTCTCCATCAGATTTCCTAGACAACCTCTACTTGACCTTTCATATCCATACGATCTCTAGGAAAGGATTCTGAGGTTCCCTTTGGTCCAGGTCTTTCTCCTATATTCAAAAGCCTGAAGGATCAAAAACTCTCTATGCTTATCTCTCACATGGAGAGCGAACAAAGTTTCCCCCACTCCTGAACATCCTAAAGAATTCCCTCCAACTACTCCTGTTTCTCAGGGTGGGAAAGGCCAAGCTTCCCCCACTCCTGCAAATTTCCTTAACCCTTCTGACTCTTCTGATGGGACAAAGACCTCACTTCCCTCCAGACGGACAATCAAAGATTTTTATCAGCTGATCTGCCTCTGATATCAGAATCAATTTGAGCACTATTTGGTCTATAATTTAGGTATAAAACTAGGACTACAGAAAGGAAAGATGACTTTTTGACACAGGATAGCGATGATATTCTTTAGACTCTATAGAAAACTGGCTAAAATAAATTTTTTTTTCTTGGAAACTGCAAAACTGGTTCTTTTTGCATGTACAATTAAAAACAACTAGTACTCTTGCCTGGAAAATCCCATGGACAGCAGAGCCTGGTAGGCTGCAGTCCATGGGGTTGCTAAGAGTTGGACACGACTAAGCACCTTCACTTTCACTTTTCACTTTCTTGCATTGGAGAAGGAAATGGCAACCCACTCCAGTGTTCTTGCCTGGAGAATCCCAGGGATGGGGGAGCCTGGTGGGCTGCCATCTCTGGGGTCGCACAGAGTCGGACATAACTGAAGCGACTTAGCAGCAGCAGCAGCAGCTTGTTAAAAGGCCTGCCTAGGGAAAAGCTTGAAGTGAACCCTTTCCATGTTCTTGAAATACATGGCCCACTTTTCCTGAGACCTCAGCCTTGGGGAAATTAGAACTTCAAGCAAACAAAATAAATAAATAAGTAAATAAAGGAGGGAGGAGTCAAAGAGACATTTTAAATCACACGCATAAAACTATGAGATATTTGTCTGTCTGTCTGGATTTATGTATGTCTCAGTGTGTGTCATTTGGCTTTTTTTGATAATATGGCTGATGTTGTAAATGAGTTCTAATTTAATTGGCCTAAAGAAAAGTTCAGTTCAGTCGCTCAGTCGTGTCCAACTCTTTCCGACCCCATGAATTGCAGCACGCCAGGCCTCCCTGTTTCCTGGAGTTCACCCAAACTCTTGTCCATTGAGTTGGTGATGCCATCCAGCCATCTCATCCTCTGTCATCCCCTTCTCCTCCTGCCCCCAATCCCTCCCAGCATCAGAGTCTTTTCCAATGAGTCAACTCTTTGCATGAGGTGGCCAAAGTATTGGAGTTTCAGCTTTAGCATCAGTTCTTCCAATAAACACCCAGGACTGATCTCCTTTAGAATGGACTGGTTGGATCTCCTTGCAGTCCAAGGGACTGTCAAGAGTCTTCTCCAACACCACAGTTCAAAAGCATCAATTCTTCGGCGCTCAGCTTTCTTCACAGTCCAACTCTCACATCCATATATGACCACTGGAAAAGCACTTACAAATCAGACAATTCTAAATAGAAGAGAAATTAACCTAAATGAATTTCAGATTAATGTGAACTGGGAAATATTCAATATTAAATATCTAGTATTAATGTTTGTTTGCTAATCCAATATAGACATGTCTAAGAGTCATTAACATTAAGCATATTTTCATTGTGCCTAGGTTTATTATAAGTAAAATATTGTTATATTTGCTATATATGTTGCAAATTTGTCAGGAAGGAAGGTACCTGGAGTGAAGAAACTTCCAAAAAAATGTAAATGAGATATGAGCTTTTAGATAAATTCTATTAAGACTAAAAATTTCAGTCTAAAATGGTCTCTCTGCTGCTGCTGCTAAGTCACTTCAGTCGTGTCCAACTCTGTGTGACCCCATAGGCGGCAACCCACCAGGCTCCCCTGTCCCTGGGATTCTCCAGGCAAGAACAATGGAGTGGGTTGCCATTTCCTTCTCCAATGCATGAAAGTGAAAAGTGAAAGTGAAGTCGCTCAGTCGTATCCGACTCTTAGCAACCACATGGACTGCAGCCCACCAGGCTCCTCCATCCATGGGATTTTCCAGGCAAGAGTACTGGAGTGGGGTGCCATTTCCTTCTCCGAAAATGATCTCTCTAGATTTTGGTAACCTGAATTTCTAGGGTTGTGTTAAACTAAGTGACAGAAGTTTATTGAATAGCTAAGTCATTTCCAAATAAAATAAGATTCTGAAACATTCATTACTGAATACTAATTTCCTCTTACAGAGACGATATAGATTTTGGACTATTAATGAATAATGTTTGATGCCATCCTGTGATATTCTCTAGAATTTTTTTTAGAAATTATCAGTGGTATTTTTGTTCACTAATCTATAGAATGCTTATATAAAGGTCAATTTTTGGTTGCTTACAGAAAGTAGGATGTGTGTTTTCAGTAAAGAAGGTATGAGGAATGAAATTACATTTTATGAAGGGAAAAAGTAGCTCTGACTTACAAGTGGCTGTTTCAGGATGGGAGAACAAATGGGTACAGAAAGTGATAAGGTTTTATGGAAACTGGACCCCAAGGGAAGAGTTTTGTGCATGAATACAAGTTTTTTTCAAATGTTGAACTGCCTTTGATAATGGATTTTAAGTTTCATTGCCTCTGAAGTGATCTCTCTATGTTTACCTTTGAGATCTTCTTTATTACTTTGGCTAAGTGAATATAGCCTGGTGGGCTGCCGTCCATTGGGTCGCACAGAGTCAGACATGACTGAAGCGACTTAGCAGCAGCAGCAGCAAGTGAATATATTGTTTCACAGTGATCTATATGATTCTATCTGACTGAGTGTTATAAACCCTTTTGATATTTATCAACAAAACTTCCTAAATAGCTTGACTTCGAGGTGGCTTTGGGATGCTTCAGAGGGCCCCTGAGACATCCCAAAGAGCTCTTAAACTACCTGCATTCATTTGATGTGTTAAATTACATGGGAAGTATTGTTGGAGGAGTGATGAATCTTCTCAGGTTATATTGTATGGTTGATGTTACTTATATAAATATCCTAGAAATTATATGAAATTCATGAAAAACTGATATGTCCTGGTAAAATGTTGTCAGTTATAATTCTACTTATCATCTTAAAGTGTTACAAGTCACAGCAATGACCAGGCTACATTGTCACGTCAATTTAATTTTCTAAGATTAACTGATAAACAAATTTTGTTTGTTTGTTATCTGATAAACTGGTAACAGACTGGAATTTAGTCTACTCTCTACGTTAAGAGAACAGTTTTCTTAGAATGAAGCTTTCAATAACAGATTATGCATTTCATTGCCTTTAAGTGATTTATATTTGTTTTTAAAATCTTTTGTTACTTTGGTAAAGTAAATAAACATTATTTAAGATTCAGTTCAGTTCAGTCGCTCAGTCGTGTCCGACTCTTTGCGACCCCATGAATTGCAGTACTCCAGGCCTCCCTGTCCATCACCAACTCCCAGAGTTCACTCAGACTCACGTCCATCGAGTCAGTGATGCCATCCAGCCATCTCATCCTCTGTCGTCCCTTTCTCCTCCTGCCCTCAATCCCTCCCAGCATCAGGGTCTTCTCCAATGAGTCAACTCTTCACATGATGTGGCCAAATTACTGGAGTTTCAGCTTTAACATCATTCCTTCCAAAGAAATTCCAGGGCTGTTCTCCTTCAGAATGGACTGGTTGGATCTCCTTGCAGTCCAAGGGACTCTCAAGAGTCTTCTCTAACACCACAGTTCAAAAGCATCAATTCTTCAGTGCTCAGCTTTCTTCACAGTCCAACTCTCACATCCATCCATGACCACTGGAAAAACCATAGCCTTGACTGGACGGACCTGTGTTGGCAAAGTAATGTCTCTGCTTTTCAATATGCTATCTAGGTTGGTCATAACTTTTCTTCCAAGGAGTAAGCGTCTTTTAATCTCATGGCTGCAGTCACCATCTGCAGTGATTTTGGAGCCCAGAAAAATAAAGTCTGACACTGTTTCCACTGTTTCCCCATCTATTTCCCATGAAGTGATGGGACCAGAGGCCATGATCTTCATTTTCTGAATGTTGAGCTTTAAGCCAACTTTTTTACTCTCCACTTTCACCTTCATCAAGAGGCTTTTTAGTTCCTCTTCACTTTCTGCCATAAGGGTGATATCATCTGCATATCTGAGGTTATTGATATTTCTCCTGGCAATCTTGATTCCAGCTTCTGTTTCTTCCAGTCCAGCATTTCTCATGATGTACTCTGCATATAAGTTAAATAAGCAGGGTGACAATACACAGCCTTGACTTACTCCTTTTCCTATTTGGAACCAGTCTGTTGTTCCATGTCCAGTTCTAACTGTTGCTTCCTGACCTGCATACAAATTTTTCAAGAGGCAGGTCAGGTGGTCTGGTATTCCCATCTCTTTCAGAATTTTCCACAGTTTATTGTGATCCACACAGTCAAAGGCTTTGGCATAGTCAATAAAGCAGAAATAGATTATGGTACATGTAAAAGTTCATTCTGCTTCTACCAAAAAAACAAAACAAAACAAAACCCTCACTATTAGACTTTTGCTATCCTGATGTCCTTAAAACATGGCAACAATCAACTCCTAAATTAGGGAATTAAAAATGGGTGAACAATAGCTGAAAATCAAAGAGTCAGGGCTATGGGAAATCCAAGACAGCCAGTTGACTTTTCCCAGCTCCCTGACAAACCTCATTTTTATTTGATGGGTTAAAGCCTTCCCTGGCTACAGGGTTAATGCCCTCATAATGAAAAAATCATAATTCACTGAATATTGTTTTGTTAATTGTTAAACTAAGTTTCTAGCTTTGTTAATTAAGGTCTCAGTTCAGTTCAGTCGCTCAGTTGTGTTCGACTCTTTGCGACTCCATGAATCGCAGCACGCCAGGCCTCCCTGCCCGCCTCCAACCCCCGGAGTTCACTCAGACTCACGTCCATCGAGTCAGTGATGCCATCCAGCCATCGCATCCTCTGTCATCCCTTTCTCCTCCTGCCCCCAATCCCTCCCAGCATCAGAGTCTTTTCCAATGAGTCAACTCCTCACATGAGGTGGCCAAAGTACTGGAGTTTCAGCTTTAGCATCGTTCCTTCCAAAGAAATCCCAGGGCTGATCTCCTTCAGAATGGACTGGTTGGATCTCCTTGCAGTCCAAGGGACTCTCAAGAGTCTTCTCCAACACCACAGTTCAAAAGCATCAATTCTTCAGCACTCAGCTTTCTTCACAGTCCAACTCTCACATCCATCCATGACTGCTGGAAAAACCATAGCCTTGACTAGACGAACCTTTGTTGGCAAAGTAATGTCTCTGCTTTTGAATATGCTATCTAGGTTGGTCATAACTTTTCTTCCAAGGAGTAAGCGTCTTTTAATTCCATGGCTGCAGTCACCATCTGCAGTGATTTTGGAGCCCAAAATAATAAAGTCTGACACTGTTTCCACTGTTGCCCCATCTATTTCCAATGAAGTGATGGGACTAGTGTTTACTAAGACTCACTTCTGAGATAGTTCCTTGTTGTCATGTTATATTGCTAAAAGATTTAATTAAATTATAAAAATGGATACTCTAAGTTTGTTCCTAAAGTTTATCTCAGTAACCAATCTTCAGATAAAGATCAGATGCTCCATGATGTAGAACCAGGAGATTAACACCAGGCTATATGTATTTGACAAATGAAGTCAGATGACCTGGGGTAAACTAGGTTCTACCCAATGAAAGTTCTTGACTTATAATTCTTACTTATGACCTTACTAATAACTGCTAGCTATATACAACTGAAGCGACTTAGCAGCAGCAGCAGCAGCATAGCTATATTATTTTCTATGTCACTTGTTTCAGAAGATTTTTTCATAAGTTACCAGATGTGTAACCAAGCCTGTGATACAATGCTGAAATGCAATTCCATATGAGAACAATGATTGTAATAATGTAACTCGAGATATGGGAAGAAGCAAAAAGAGGGAATATTTTCGTGGACCAAGAGGCTAGTAAGACAGGTATGTCCAGAGACTTTTGCTACTAGCAAAGCCTGGTTCAATAACAGTACACTGAGTAACATATCAATGGAATCTTCCCTAGACATGGGAATGAGCCTTCCCAACACCGCAGGACACATAGCCATGAAAATGCTCCCAAAGCATGGTCACATATGTGACTATGAAGGTACCCTGCTGACTGGAAGTTGACACTTGCCAGCTGCCTCTACAAAGATTACATAATGACCACTGCAAGCTGCTGACCTTCAACACCCCCTGAAAGGTGTTCAGGGTGGAGAGCAGAAATAAGGCACTCTGTGCTCTGGGAAAAACCCAGAAGAACTGGTCTTCAGATAGTCATATGTTTTCAGGTAAAGATTTTATGAGCCCAAATCCTTGCATCTTCTCGTACCTAGAGAAACACTAATTTCATGAACCAGTGTGTGGTCCTGGTTCTCCTGGCTAGCCCCTGAGCAGCTTTTCTATTTCTACTAATCTTTGGGCCACATATCTTTAACTTTCTTGTTAAGTTTGTTTCTTCTCAGTTCAGTTCAGTCACTCAGTCGTGTCCGACTCTTTGCGACCCCATGAATCACAGCACGCCAGGCCTCCCTGTCCATCACCAACTCCCGGAGTTCACTCAGACTCATGTCCATCGAGTCAGTGATGCCATCCAGCCATCTCATCCTCTGTCGTCCCCTTCTCCTCTTGCCCCCAATCCCTCCCAGCATCAGAGTCTTTTCCAATGAGTCAACTCTTCGCATGAGGTGGCCAAAGTACTGGAGTTTCAGCTTTAGCATCATTCCTTCCAAAGAAATCCCAGGGCTGATCTCCTTCAGAATATCTCCAAGTGATAGTATGACAAGAATATTCCCTGACCAATACCTAGACAATGCTGAAACAAGTCACCTTATCATTCCATGAACTCTCATCTCCCTCTGTAAATGCACCCTGATAGAGAGCAGGCAAAAGGAACCCAGAGCCTCATGACACCCCTGTACAGCCTGAAGAAACCAGAGTGGCCATCGCCCCTTTTCCCCTGAGACTGGATTCCCAAGGGCTGCCCTCATACCTCAGTCAGTAAAAAGTCTGCCTGCAATGCAGGAGACCAGGGTTCAGTTCCTGGGTCAGGAAGATCCCCTTTAGAAGGAAATGGAAACCCGCTCCAGTATCCTTCCTTGGAGAATCCCATAGACAGAGGAGCCTGGCAGACAGTCTATGGGGCTGATGGTCTATGGGTTTGCAAGAGTCAGACATGACTAAGCACACACAGCAGCAGCAGCTGGGTTACCAAATGCCTGAGAAAGGAAATAGGTAGACAGTTAGACATGAGCCAGGTATCAAAAGGGGCCAAAGAATTTGCCCTAAAAATAAAGAGGGGGAGGAATGTGGTGACCCAAGGACAAAGAGCAGATAAAACCAAGGAAGGTCATGAAATGCAGGAATGGAAAAACCAGACCCTTATCATCCTTCCCTACCCCATGTTGTAACTATTAATGGATTTCAAGTCCTCCTGAGCAGTATAACTTGTCTCCTCTCCTACCCCATAGGGAGAAGGTATTTGCCTTACTCCTCCCTCCACCCAATATATGTGGGTGGAGGTACACATGCCTCATCCAGTCAGCAAATGGCCCACAAGACCCCTATCCCACTGCTTGTACCCTGGGTATAAAGGTGGACTAAAGACCCCTGTTCGATGTTGGTTCTCCCTTGAGCTGGCCCTCTGTTGTAACAGTGTCTCCCATTCTAATAAACTTAATTTCCCTCTCATCTGTCTCATGTCTGGAAATACTTTTTCAACCCGCACCCAGACCAAGACATTCATCTCTCTAGAAATTGATCTCATCCCTGCCCCACATGGTAAAACTCCTACTGAACTTCAGAAATCAGCTATTCCTTGCTGAATATTTCTGTGAACATCCTCTCCCAGTGTTTTCATAGTGCTTGGTTTATACCTCTACTCACCATATTTTATTTATAATAATTTGTTCACACCTGCCTCTCATTTTATTGTAGGCTCTCTGAGGGAGAGTGTCATATTTTATTCAGCTCTGTCTCTTCGACATCAAGCATAAAACCTGGCACATGGATCACATCAATAAATACTGGCTGATTATACAAAAAAGGAAATTGTATTGGTTTGGAAAAAAAATTATAAAGTTTTTATGCAAGCACTCTGCTTAGCCCAATAGGCAATTATAAAAGTGGAGATGTTGCACTTATATATTCCACTGTTTTATGTCCTTTTGACTTCTCTTGTCATTTGTTTTCAACTTTGTATTATTTTTTGTCATATACTAGCAGTAGTTTTGAAGGAAAAGAATGTACTATAAAAATTTACATGCAGAGATACACACATACATGTTGTGTGTATTTAGTACTTTTGCCTTGCTTTTTTCAGAATTTCTCTGTGTGTAAAACTTAATCATTTAGACAGCAAAACTGAATAATATCCTCTAAGAGTCTGCTAAGGAGAGATAAACAATCATCCCCTTGTTAACATCATAAAATAACGAATGTGGTTTATTCTGAGTTATTTTTGCATGAATGTGTTATTATCACTTTTTTGTTATTTTATATTACCTTGCATCTAATGTAAACATCTGGTCAAATTGTTATGTATGTAATTATTAACATTCATTGCACTATAAAGAAAATTATTGCATATCAAAAGGGTGTGCTGAATAAGGAAATCTAAATTTAAAAATGCTTTGAGTGGGCTTGTCTTGTAGCACAAAAGCATACTTTTCATGAATAAAATATTCTAGGGAAGTGAAATTTTAAAAGATCAGACTTTTTCCATTTAGTTTTCATTCAAAAGATTTTTTCTTGTACTTTTAGTGGAAACTATATAAGACAAAAACACATTTTTCAGTTTAAATTTTAAAGCCAGCAAAATTTATCAAAATAAGCATCTACAATGTTATTAAAATTGGGACAATAATGAAGAGAAGTTATAAATGACTTCCAAATTCTAATCTTAGGTCTTCACTTGCAAAATGTATGGTTTTTAACAGTTTCTTAGCTTCTGATACTATCCCATATTTTCTTATGTTTAATTATAAAACTAGGTTTACTTATATTACTTTTGTTGTAGCCGCGCATTCCAGTAAACAAATTCACTCAGAAGGACAATGCAGATAGTGGAGGGCAGTTTATTACACCGGCGGGGCCCAAGGCAGAGTTTTCTCTTAGCCAAGGACCCCGACCAGTTTTTGTGAAAACCTTATATAGCCTGAGCCTGCATAATTAAAACCACCTCCACAAATTATCTGAAACTGGTCTGAACAAAGGAAAAGAAAGATATAATCAAAGTCAACTCATGATTCATATGCCTTAAGCCTAGGTATTTAACAGTGGACAATTATCAATAGGCCTGTGGTCATACCCCAATAAGAATAATAGAATTAATGATTCTATTTGGTTGCTGCTACTGCTAAGTTGCTTCAGTCGTGTCCAACTCTGTGCGACCCCATAGACGGCAGCCCACCAGGCTCCGCCATCCCTGGGATTCTCCAGACAAGAACACTGGAGTGGGTTGCCATTTCCTTTAACTCATGAAAGTGAAAAGTGAAAGTGAAGTTGCTCAATCGTGTCCGACTCCTAGAGAGCCCATGGACTGCAGCCTACCAGGCTCCTCCGTCCATGGGATTTTCCAGGCAAGAGTACTGGAGTGGGGTGCCATTTACACAGACAATTAGGGTATTCTTTTAGGCGATGGAGAGTCTAGGTATGAGCCCTGGGGCTCTTCCACCCGGGGGGGGCTGGTTTTCCAGTTGATATGTCATTTCCATTGGAGAAGGAAATGGCAGTCCACTCCAGTGTTCTTGCCTAGAGAATCCCCTGGACAGAGGAGCCTGGTGGGCTGCTGTCTATGGGGTCTCACAGAGTCGACACGACTTAAGCGACTTAGCAGAAGCAGCATGTCATTTCCATAGATACTGGGCATGTAGCTCAAAGTCCACAGTCTAGCCGAAGATGGAGTCTTGCTTTCAAGATGGAACCTGTTCTGTCTGTTTCCTCCTTCACTTTCATTATAGGATTCTCGCTTATCAGGGCTACGCTGAAGAGCATAACCCAGTAGAGGTCAGGCAAGCAATGAAATGAATAAAATGGGCTTCTCAAGATACAGTAGGGAGGGCTGAGGACTGTGGCAAGTCATATTTAAAAGATTTAAAGTTCAAATTTTTATTTAAAAGTTAACTTACCACTATTGTTGTTGTTATAACTATTATTATGGGTTCCATTATTCTGTCACTAGCCCTATAGTAACCCAGTATTACATAGGAATGAGTTTTATTGTACTGATTGTGTTGTGCTATATTGTATTTTGGCTTGTTCTGATTACCAAACAGGTAAGGTTGATAACAGCATCTTGGCTTAAAATTTTAATTTTTTTTAAAGTTAATATTATCCATATTTTTCTCATAATTGAAAAACATACACAAAGAAATAATTTCAATGATCATTTTAATACAAATAAAAATATTGCTGTGTGCTCAGATGTTCAGATGTGTCCAACTCTTTGTGGCTCCATCAACTGTAGTCCATCAGGCTCATCTGTCCATGGGATTTCCCAGCAAGAATACTGGAGTAGGGTGGCATTTCCTCCTCCAGGGACTCTTCCTGGCCTGGGAACCAAACCCATATCTCTTATATCTCCTGCACTGACAGGTAGATTCTTTAATCTA
This sequence comes from Bos indicus x Bos taurus, assembly GCF_003369695.1. Lineage (NCBI taxonomy): Eukaryota > Metazoa > Chordata > Mammalia > Artiodactyla > Bovidae > Bos > Bos indicus x Bos taurus. The sequence goes on from NC_040087.1 coordinate 58,497,086, forward strand.
AATATTCAAATAACTAAATATCAGATTCACATAGCACTAGACATTCAAGGTGAAATTTAAATTTCAGTTTACACAAAGGTGAAATAAGCAATAACCTAAGTGCTTTGGGTTTGTCACCTAAACAAATTTTTAATATTTAAAGAAAATATCTACTGGTTCAAAGAATGTATATTTAAATGACATGCAATAGGCATCAGCAAAGAGGAAAATATGAATAAAAGTTGTGGGCAATTTCAGAGTCACTGACAACACAACATCAATAATAAGTACAGCCACATGAATCTCATGGAACTGCTATGTGTCCTTCAACCAGATGGAATAAGAGTCAGTGAAGAAACTATTTAGCACTTGCTGAGATCTGCCTCGGGTACATGTTGATAGCATTTTCACCACTGAAAGAGGTATTTCCCCTTCAAAAACACTGTCAGGGGCTCATAAACATGGACATTCCTTAGGGAGCTATCATTGCCTTAAAAGAACATTGAGTTTGAAGAAAGCGGTGCAGTGTTCGGGACTCTAATTTATAATGGTGTCATTTTGCTCATGAAATAGTTTTTTTTTTTTTTTTCCCCCCCTCTAGTTTTATGAAGAAATAGCCATCAATATAAACTATTAAACCAATAAAAATTGGATAGGAGGTGCTATTTCTAATTTATAACCACCTATGGTTTCTAATCTTTTAAGGAGTAATGTAGAAACATGTTGTTCAAAAAATAAGTGTAAGGGATAAAAGTTGTGGAGTTATTTGGGGTAAGTGAAACCTGGATTTGCCATATAAAAGTAAAATCACTCTGCTGGCAGCATTTCAGTGAGCTAAAACAAAATACAAAACTGGAAATTGGAGAGAACCACTTTCATTAATACATTTCTTTTAATTTTTAATTTTTTCACTTAGCATATGTATATGTGCATATTTTTGCTGAGATTGGGAAGCGAATAAAACTGTATCAACTCATGAGCTTAGTCTCTCAGTCATGTTTGACTCTTTGATACCCCATGGATTGTAGCCACCAGGCTCCTCTGTCCATGAGGATTCTGCAAGCCAGAATACTGGAGTGGGTTGCCGTGCCCTCCTCCAGGGGATCTTTCCAACCCATGGATCAAACCCAGGTCACCTGCATTGCAGGCAGATTCTTTACTATATGAGCCACCAGGAAAGCCCAAAGAGGGTGTCAACTCATGCTGCTGCTGCTGCTGCTGCTAAGTTGCTTCAGTCGTGTCCGACTCTGTGCGACCCCATAGACGGCAGCACACCAGGCTCCCCCGTCCCTGGGATTCTCCAGGCAAGAACACTGGAGTGGGTTGCCATTGCCTTCTCCAATGCATGAAAGTGAAAAGTGAAAGGGAAGTCGCTCAGTCATGTCCGACTCCTAAAGTATAAAAGCATATATATATATATATATATATATATATATATATATATATACACACACACATATATATACATATAGATAGATACATACGTACATACATACACTAATGATAGAAAAACACATCTGCCAGTATTTGAATTCATGGATAACAAAAAATCCCAGTGTTAAAGATACCACACTGATAAGTCAGCATGGAGACATAGGTCATCTTTATGAATATTTAAAAAAATATATAAGATATATGTATATTTCAGAATAGAGGTTTTAGACAATAACTTATACATGTTTCCTTAATTTTACTATTCCATGACATTATCCCTATAAAAAATGAGTAAAGAATTAGTGTCATAAGGATATATTTTCCTGTATGAAAAATTAATTTTTAAAAAATATTTAAATGTACAATGCCTCATTTCAAGAAGTAGTCACAAGAAATTAACCTATTTTAGGTATAATTATAAGCCATTAATTAAGTGACTGATGTATTTAATAACTATTTGTTGAAAACAACATGTTTCATAATAAAGCATACATGAAATCCTCTGAAAGCATAGAGGAAAGTTTGGCTTCCTTTTATGGAAAGGTTACAAAATGTTTAAAACAGAAAAGACATTTAGGAAACTGAATTATAATTAGTGGTTTGCCAACTGAGTAAAGTCCAGGGAAGAGTATTCATCTCAAGGAAATAAGATAAGCCTAAGTAAGATGGTGGAAAAGAACTCAGAATGGGAAGCAAATGCTAAGACTTTTCCTTATTAGTCTAAGGAAAGATTAAAAAGGGATCAGATTATGAGAATATATTGTGTAGTGCTAATAAACTGAGATTTCTTGTTGGCAATAGGAGCTAGAAATGATTTAGCATTTTAAAATATAGAATGCATGTAGAAAAAGATGTAAAAGATACAAGAAAGTTGAGATCATAAAACTTTCTAGGCAAAATGATACCCCAATAATATCTACTTATTACTTCCTAAATGTCCATAAAATTGAAGTATAAAATATATAATGAGAGGAAAAAAAGTCCTAATAATAGGAGGGTAAGTGTGTGTGTTCCTTATATATCACACATTTCAGGAAACTTAATTAACTACATAGATCAATATTTGTACAGTAGCTATTATGTCACAGACACTAAAATAAGACAAGTGATATATATGGATGCAGCAACACCTAATAAGGATACTAATATATTAAGAAATACAGATGAATAAGTGTGTGCTATGTCGCTTTAGTCATGCCCAACCCTTTGTGACCCCACGGGCCGCACCTGCCAGGTTCCTCTATCATGGGATTCTCCAGGCAACAATACTGCAGTGGGTTGCCATTTTCTACTCCAGGGGGTCTTCCAGACCCAAGAATCTAACCCGTGTCTTTCAAGTCTCCTGCAGAGAGCACTATGGAATTGATGACATGGACAGTGTCTCCAAATACTATCTGTCCAAAGTATATTCATCAGTTTCAGGCTTACTGCTGTCAAAACCGAATAAACAACAACAATTAGCACCATAAATGTTTTCTTATCATTCATTTCACATCAAAATTTGGTAGGAGTGAGGGGAGTGTGTGGATTTTGCTCCCACATACTCTTATGTTTGTGTGTATGGCAAGAATCTTGCATCCAGAATATAAAGAATTCCTATAGATCAATAAGAAATAGGCAGACAACTCAGTTTTGTGAAAATGGGAAAAAAAAAAAAAAAATGTGGGCAGGCTTTTCACAAGAAGAGGATGTTCAAATGGCCAACAAGCAAAACAGAAAAGGAAAGGTACATAATGTCATTACTTATCAGGCAAATGTCTGCATTAAAACCACAGAATTTAAAGGCCAAAAATAAAAACACAGACTAAATCAAGAGCTGGTGAAAAGGTGGAGACGCAAGTAAACATCACATTGTAGCTGAGGATGTAAAGCTTAGAACACTTTAAAGATGCGTTTGGCAATATCTTCTAAAACTGAACATACCATAGTCAACAGGCTGATGAACATATCGCCGTTGTTACTAATCTGAGTGAAAAACTTGCTATAAATATAAAACAAATATAGGAATCGTAAATAACAACTTACACTAAGTATATCTCATTTATTCCTTTTAATTGTGTGCTTTTTAAAGTTGAGGAAACAGATATGTAGAGAAGTTAAATACAGTATAGCCATTAAGAGCATGTGTTTGAAGTCAGATTAAATCAGACTCTATCATGTGATAACAGTTTATATTTGGGTGATTTATTTTGCCTTTCTCTGCTTCAGGTACATTATTAGCAAACAGGAGATAATATGGGTACATAGGGATATTTTGGTAATTCAATAACATAATGCAAACAAAACACTTTGCAATATCTTGAAGGTAAGTAATACAATAATGACTGTCATAAAAAGGTTTATATGTCAGGGAGTAAATTGAAGAAAAGTTTGAGACTATATGAAGACTACTTCATAACTTAAAGGTTTGAGTAAATGAAGAGGCACATTGATAATGATTAGAAATCAAACTGTCTTCACAGTCTATCTTCTTAAATACTTGGTATATTTATTTCTACGCACAATATGGAATATTTATAATAATGAGCTATCATTAACGTCAATATATCACCATAAAATATAGAGATAAAAATCTCTTTTGACTCATACCTAGAAAGAATAAGGAGTACAAATTTATTTTACTGTGTCTCATCATCATGTTTGCCCTGGTGGCAGGGGATTAGTTGTGGTAGCAGGTCTTGGTCCTCTGTGTTATTTCAATCATATTCATGACACTTATTTCTCCTTTACATTTTTTGAATTTCCATATAAGATTTGTTTGAGGAAATCATTCCACTATTAATAAATTTTATAAAATCCTTTTTCCCAATGTATATAACTATTATATATTACATGATATATAATATTATGTATTAAATGATGGGGAAACAATGGAAACAGTGAGATACTTTATTTTAGGTGGCTCAAAGACCACTGCAAAAGGTAACTGTAGCCGTGAAATTAAAAGACAGTTGCTCCTTGGAAGAAAAACTGACTAACCTAGACAACATATTAAAAAGCAGAGACATTACTTCGCCAACAAAGATTCATCTAGTCAAAGCTATGGTTTTTCCAGTAGTCATGAATGGATGTGAGAGTTGGACTATACAGAAAGCTGAGTGCCAAAGAATTGATGCTTTTGAACTGTAGTGTTGGGGAAGACTCTTGAGAGTCCCTTGGACTAAAAGGAGATCCAACCAGTCCATCCTAAAGGAAAGCAGTCCTGAATATGCACTGGAAGGACTGATGCTGAAGCTGAAGCTCCAATCCTTTGGCTACCTGATGTGAAGAACTGACTCCTTGGAAAAGACCCTGATGCTGGGAAAGATTGAGGGCAGGAGGAGAAGTGGATGACAAAGGATAAGATGGCTGGATGGCATCACCAACCCTATGGACATGGGTTTGAACAAGCTCTGTGAGTTAGTGATGGACAGGAAAGCCTGAGAGTCGGACATGACTGAGCGACTGAACTGAAGTGATACAACTAATAATGACAAATAGTTTCTCTCAAGACAAAAACACACAAAAAAGTTAAATCAAGGGTTTAGTCAGTGATATAAACATCAAAGTATCCTCCTTATATTGCCATTATTGTTTAGCATTAAATTTTTCTAAAGTAGTGAAAGTGTAATTGTTAGTTGTTCAGTCATGTGCAACTCTTTGCAACCCCATGAACTGTAGCCTGCCAGACTCCATTGCCCATAGATTTCTGCAGACAAGAACACTGGAGTGGTTAGGAATTTCCTTCTCCAGAGGCTCTTCCCTACCCAGGATCGAACCGAGGTCTCCTCCATTGTAAGCAGATACTTCGCCATCTGAGCCACCAGGGATTTTTAAAAATAAAGATAATGAAAAATATTGAAACATCATTGATATGTATTAAAATACTGAAAATTTATACAAACATTGAATTATTTGATACAAGCACTTTAAAATCATTATTTCTATATCATATATATATGTACTTAGTAAAAAATAATGAACAGGTCTTGGATTGTGGCCTATATGACTGATGGGTTCTATTCTGGCATTTTAAAGTATGTGTGTGTTTAAATTTTAGCACACTTCTTTTTAGTATTTTACATAGCATTTTTCAGACATATACAAAATAAGAAAGAATAGCATAATGATTCCTCATGGATTCATCAAACCACTTCAGCAATTATCTAATCATGGCCACACCCTTCCCCTTTACTGGATTATGTTTAAATTCAAAAATAAAAGCAGATAATGCAAGATTAATGTACAGAAATCTGTTATGTTTCTTGACACTAACAATGAAATATCAGAAAGTAAAAAAAAAAAAAATTTCCATAAACTGTATCTAGGCATGAATTTAATCAGGAAGGTGAAAGACTGAAATGCTGAGACTTTAAACTATCAATAAAGGGAACTGAAGATAATTCAGATAAACAGAAAGATATTCATGCTTTTAGATTGGAAAAATTAATATTTAAAAAAGCCATAGTACCCAAAGCAATCTACAGATTTAATGTTATCCCTATCAAAACACCCATGATATTTTCAACAAAACTAGAATAAATAGTTTTAAATTATATATGGAACTACAAAAGACCCAGAATTGCCTAAATAATCATAATGAAAAAGAATAGAGCTGGAGACATAATTCTCCCAGATTTCAGACAATACTACAAAGCTACAGGAATAAAATCAGGAGGGTATTGGCACAAAAGCAGACATATAGATCAGTAACACCTGATAAATACCCAGAACTAAACCTACACAATTATGATCACCTAATCTACAACAAAACGCAAGAAATGCAAAAAAGCAAAATGGCTCTCTGAGGAGGCCTTACAAATAGCTGTGAAAACTGAAAAGCAAAGGAGAAAAGGAAAGATATAAGCATCTGAATGCAGAGTTCCAAAGAATAGCAAGAAGAGATAAGAAAGCCTTCTTCAGCGATCAATGCAAAGAAATAGAGGAAAACAACAGAATGGGAAAGACTAGAGATCTCTTCAAGAAAATTAGATATACCAAAGGAACATTTCATGCAAAGATGGGCTCGATAAAGGACAGAAATGGTATGGACCTAACAGAAGCAGAAGATAGTAAGAAGAGGTGGCAAGAATACACAGAACTGTACAAAAAAGATCTTCACAACACAGATAATCACAATGGTGTGATCACTGACCTAGAGCCAGCTATCCTGGAATGTGAAGTCAAGTGGGCCTTAGAAAGCATCACTATGAACAAAGCTAGTGGAGGTGATGGAATTCCAGTTGAGCTATTTCAAATCCTGAAAGATGATGCTGTGAAAGTGCTACACCCAATATGACAGCAAATTTGGAAAACTCAGCAGTGGCCACAGGACCGGAAAAGGTCAGTTTTCATTCCAATGCCAAAGAATGCTCAAACTACCGTACAATTGCACTCATCTCACATGCTAGTAAAGTAATGCTCAAAATTCTCCAAGCCAGGCTTCAGCAATACGTGAACTGTAAACTTTCAGATGTTCAAGCTGATTTTAGAAAAGGCAAAGGAACCAGAGATCAAATTACCAACATCCGCTGGATCATGGAAAAAGCAAGAGAGTTCCAGAAAAACATCTATTTCTGCTTTATTGACTATGCCAAAGCCTTTGACTGTGTGGATCACAATAAACTGTGGGAAATTCTTCAAGAGATAGGAATACCAGACCACCTGACTTGCCTCTTGAGAAACCTATATGCAGGTCAGGAAGCAATAGTTAGAACAGGACATGAAACAACAGACTGGTTCCAAATAGGAAAAGGAATACATCAAGGCTGTATGTTGTGACCCAGCTTGTTTAACTTATATGCAGAGTACATCATGAGAAACGCTGGGCTGAAAGAAGCACAAGCTGGAATCAAGATTGCTGGGAGAAATATCAATAACCTCAGATATGCAGATGACACCACCCTTATGGCAGATCCATCACAACTTCTTTCACAGCCAACTCTAAACAATAGAATATGACCCCACTGAGCTTCACAAAAATGTTCTCTCCATTCTAGAAAGTCATCATTAGTCAGATCTTGTACCTTCTCCTTTATGTATATTAATTTCTCACAGAGCGGGAACTGTACTTCCCTAAGATTTTTCTGACTACCCTCTGGTTATCAGCCTGGAGATGATCAGAAGAGGGGCATCTGATCTTGAGGATAACAAGGGTTTTCTTATAAGACATCTGCCTTAGCTGAAGTAAAAATATTTGTATCTGCAGTCTGTGTATAAACTGAGATTATTTTTTTAATTATTTTGGATTCCAAGACTTCAATATTATTCTGTGTCTATGCACAACTGGTCAAAACCACTTATCACATTATAGATTTTGATGAATATTTGGTGAATACATATAATAACAAAGATTTTATTAAAACATTAACTTAAATATGACAATTGGGCTTTTCTTTAAACAGTTATTACGTTAGAAAATATAGACTTTTTAGTTTTATGAGATTATTAAAATGCAATTTATTTCTAATTTTCAACAAAATCTTAAAATACAATTTATGCATATAAAGAAATACATAAAAAGGGTAATGTCTTATTTCATCTATATCATTAAATTCTTGGACTTTCTTCTATTTTAAGGACAAAAATCACAAAGTAAGCAACATTTAAAAAATTAATCAGCTCTCATCATTTGTTCTCCCTTCAATGATTCTGAATACAAAATTAGAAACATCCTGGTTCTCAAAAGGATTTATTACCCAGTTATTAGTGTGATTTACTTTCTTAAATTATATGAATAATCCAAACTACCCTTTTGCTTAATGTCTGGAAATTTTTATAGCATGCCAACTGGGTAACTGAACTTTAAGGAGAAGGTAGGAAAAAAGAATCAACATGAGTCTTCAACATCAGGCTCGCTGCTGCTGCTAAGTTGCTTCAGTCATGTCCAACTCTGTGCAACCCCATAGATGGCAGCCTACCAGGCTCCCCTGTCCCTGGGATTCTCCAGGCAAGAACACTGGAGTGGGTTGCCATTTCCTTCTCCAATGCATGAAAGTGAAAAGTGAAAGGGAAGTCACTCAGTCATGTCCGACTCTTATCGACCCCATGGACTGCAGCCTACCAGGTTCCCATGTCCATGGGATTTTCCAAGCAAGAGTACTGGAGTGGGGTGCCGTTGCCTTCTTGTCAACATCAGGCTTACTGCAACACAAATGACTTTAAATAAATATATTTAGAAATAGCTTCTGGACAATGATTCCTTCCATACCTAAGAAAAATATTACTTCAAGCTACAACCTAGCTTGAAGACCATTGCTTGGTTTCTTTCTTGTATTTTGTCTGTGTATTGCAGAATCTAACTAGTTTTATTTTCCCTCCTGAGATACTCACTCATCCACACATACACACACCAACACTCCCACACGTGAAGGCTTTTTAAAAATTTGCTAGTCATTTTCTTTCAAAGTAGAATAGATCATAGATTATTAAAGGCAAGATCAGGCTATGCCTTCAAATATCATTTGTATAGACATGGGATTTATTATATACCTAATGCAACCAATTGAACTTTGACCATTAAGAGGTATTTTTGTGTAGGCCAGAATACCAGCATTTTTATCCTGGTCCTGCTACTTTCCTTCTGTTATATATAGGAATTGCTACATGACTTCAGATCCTCTATCTAGTGACTATAAAATAGGCATTATAATAACCTTTATCTCAGGTAATGTTTGTGAATATTAAATAATTTAATACTTCAAAAGCACTTACAACAGTATCAATAATGGAATCAGAGCTCAATAAGCATTAAAATTCTGCTTAAGCTCTCTGTCATCTCCAGAATAAATTTTTACCTGGAATTAGAACAAGTTCTCCTATCTTCTGTCATTTTGAATCTTTCTTAACTTCCAACCCAAATTAATACTAACATCTCTTAAGTCTTGAGTTTTCATGGTTCTATTCTTCCATATCCAGTTCTTCTTGCAAAAGAAGAGATTTTTGGATTGTACACTCCATCTTCAAATTACTCATACTTCTCCACACAGTTTTCTGATACATAACGATGGCAAGTAGGAACTCTCTACAATCTCTCTTTGTACATCAAATAGTATCCAAGGTAAGAAATAGGCCCTTAGCTGAATTTCATTATAAATCACAATAGATTTTTCTTTAACAATAATTTAGAAAGATGTTTTTTCATAAATGTGTAAAAAATTGTTACTGAACTTTAGATCATAGTTATCAGATTGTGTTCAGGGCCAGCAAGTACCCCAGATCACATCTTTCATGAAATTTGCAAAAGAAGAACAATAAAATTGTTCAAAATTAAATAATTAAATTAAATATGCATTGAATTTGGTGTTTTAGAGGAGTAAATATTCAATTAAATCACAATAATAATTATATTTTTAAAAAACCTGTTATATAGCGTTAATGTAAATGTGGAGAGCTTAATGACAAAAACAAGTCTAAACAAATAAATCAGATTAAAGAATGATTGCTACAAAAACATGTGGTCCACTCCTGATTTCCACCAACTCACTTGAAATGTCATTCACCTCAACATCTTCAGAAACTTAGCACAAATATCTTTGCTCTTTAATTTACAGAAAAAAGCTTAAGGCAGCCATTTATTATGAAATACATTTCCTAGTATTTTAAATGATTCATAGCATACCTCTTTTTTGAAAAGCAAAAATAGCAAGCTAAACCCAGCAGTTCCAGCACATAAATCATCATGATAGCAATAAAAAAGGGGGTGTGGAAATGTTGACTGTGTTCTGCAGAACATACTGGTGGAGCGCAGCTTGGTGTGCAGAGTTTGAATGGACTAATCACATCATTTTTATATTACCTTAAATGATGCATTCTATTAAAAAATGTTATTATTGCCCAGACCATTTCCCTTCATAAAATCCTGTTCTTCTCATGGTGCTACCATAAAATCTTGATTAAATGAAATTTCAGAGGAATGATTATTTGATTCAAAAAGGTTTAAGGAAAAGCATCCCTGTTAAAAATATTTTAAAAATATATAATTAGTGTCATTTAAAAAATCTAATGTGAATAGCATATCTCATAGTTCTTTTCTGACTATGAGTTTTTTGGCCCTAAGTCACCCTTAGGAAAACTAATTCTCATTGAATAGCAGAGTATTTGGTGGAAGTAAAGGAGACTACATCAGATCTATTCAAATCTTCCAGAACCCAAGTAATGTGTTTTATTCATATTTATCTCCTGAAAAATTGGCTCAGAAAATAAAAAGAAAGTTACTTGAAGGTTTTAATAAGTTTAATTTTCTTACCAAAAGACTACCATGTAGGCATACACAGACTTTACTTACACATGGACACACAGTTTTTGGCTCTTCACTTACAACTGTAAAATATAGTTGACACTATCAGCTCTACTTATTTTCATTTTGTATTTATCATCATCATTCCTTTTTCAGTTATCTTCATAGGCCTCCATTGCCAATAAAGGTGCTTCAAAAAATTGTATAAACATCCATGTTCTCTCATAAAAACAGATTATCTAAACAGAACACACTGCATTCTTAGGGACTCTTCTTTCCCTGTTGTAAGAGCAGACATAAATGCTTGTCTTCCTCTCCCTCGTTAATGTCACACATCTATGAAATAACCTCAAAATTATAAATTTACCTACTTATATGTCTTTTCCTTAACCTCATGAAAATTACCACCAAAGTATCTCTGTTGCCTCTTTCCTAATACAACATCTACCAGTCCTGTTTCTTCCCAATCAGTTCTCCATGGTGCTACTAGAGTGATTATTCCAAAAGGAAAGTCTGTTCAAGTCCTTTCCCTACTTAAAATCCTTCTGTAACCTTTCTTTTCATTTGTCCTTCCCAGACCCATGCAAAACTTACTAATCACATTTATGAGAGGCAGTGTAGTGTTATGCAGTGTTTTTTAAAGCTGTTCTTTATGATCTAATATTAGTAGGTCATGAAATCAATTTACTGGGTCATGTGACCTGCAGTTTTAATGAAATACAATTTAATAGACTACAATGGATTAGGATAGGGAAAAAAAAAAAAAAACACTGAACACACAATTACTAAACTCAGAGTAGATGTGGGGTCTGAACTACAAAGGATCCACATATATACAAGGAGAAGGGTACTCTATATTATCTGGAGATCATGGAATTTTAGCTGAAGACAGTGGTCAGATGGGGCTGTCTTCTGTCTCAGGGCACTATAAGTGTGTTCTATGTGTGAGAAATAGTGAAATTGATATTTGGTGATGCTTCAATTTTCCATTGCTGTAAAGCAAATTATCTCAAATTTTATGGCTTAAAAAGCAAGAATTTATTACTTACCATTGTGAGGCTTGAATAGATAGTTCTGTTCTCTGTAATGTCAGTTGGAGTTACCAGCTCATTGTATTCAACCAATTGTTGATTGTACCCTAGATTCTGCACATTCCCTACCTCCTTGCTGTGTTTCAGTCTCCATGGATTCTCCATGGCCTCTCTCTCCAGAAGAATGAACTGAACACCCTCTTAGCCTCTTAAAGACTGTTCAGCAAAGCATCTACTTCACTGCACATTCTATTATCCAAAGCAAATCCCAAGGCCAGAGCAAAAACAGGGGGAAAATACTCCATTTCTTAATGGACAAGTGGAAAAAACCTACAGCACTCTTTAACATACATATCAACATAGCTCATTCTGCCAGAGACAATATATGAATCTCCAAAATCCATTTTATTTTTATGCTGGGCACATAAAATAGCCATTTATGTGGGATGGTAACTACTTCTGGACTTGGAATATCAGAGGAAATATTCATTCTCTGCAAGCTAAATTTTAAGAACATATGTATTTCCCACTGTCTTTGATCCTGGATTGATTGGAAGGATCCAATAAAGGACATGGAGGTCTTACAAGATGTTCAGCTTCAAGGTCCCTAACTGACTACTTGGGGCAGAATAATGAAAGTGAAAAATAAACCATTTCTGTGTATAGAATTTAGTTGTTGTTACAGCATCAAGTATTACTTACAATGATATACATATATACATATTCTTTAGTGAAACTTTTGTTTCAAAAGTTTATGTGTGTGGATATGTGCAGTGGTCTTGCTGTGTGATATAAAATCTATTTCTTTTTGTGGATGACAGTAAAAAAAGTTTAGAAGGCATTAGAATACTAGTGAAGAGCACAGAACTTGTAGCCAGAAAACCTGAGTTCTATTATTTGTCTTGTTACTAGTAGTGTGACCTTGGGTTAGTGACTTAACTACTCTAAACTTTACTTACCTCATGTTATTAGTGAAGATAAAATAGTGCCTACTTCTTAAATTTATGTGAGACTCAAATCATTAAATATTTGTGTATCAGTTGACGTTCTAAAAAGAAAACAGTAACTAACTCAAGTAGAACAACAGCAAAATTTAAGATGAGGAACCTGAATACTCATTGGAAGGACGGATGCTGAAGCTGAAGCTCCAATACTTTGGCCACCTGATGTGAAGAGCCTGGAAAAGCCCACTCTAAAAAACCCTGATGCTGGAAAATATTGAAGGCAGGAGAAGAAGTGGGTAACAGAGGATGAGGTGGTTGGGTGGCATCACTGACTCAAAGGACATGAATTTTAGCAGGCTCTGGGAGATGGTGATGGACAGGGAAGCCTGACATGCTGCAGTCCATGAGGTCGCAAAGAGTCAGACATGATTGAGTGACTGAACAACTGATTACAAAAGTGTTTGGAAAGCTCAGGGATAAACAAGATGATAAAATAACCCAGAGATTAATATACAGAAGATAATATGCCTCCTATGACCGAAGGGAAAAGGATGGGTATGGTTTCTCAGGAGCTGAAACCACCCTTCTAGAGTTGGGAACACAGAGGAGGAGCATCCAGGCAGGAACTTGGAATCATGACACTGGCCTTGCCCTCAGTGACGCTGCTGTATCCCGAGAGAAAAAGGAGGAGAAAGGCACTGACTTTGCTTGCTTTCCTGCTCTCTTATCTCCCTCCACAGCCTCCCTTGTCTGAATTTACTAAAAACCAATTGTCAAGAGAGTCTGGGAAATGTAACTTTTCAGGGGCATTCCCCTTACAATAGAGAGCAAAGATAGAAAGGACAGGGAATGAAGCAGAGAACCACCAAAATGGTCACTGCAACATGTAATAGGTTAGAAAATAAGCAAGCAATGAATAAATACTGGCTATTATATTATCACTGCCTTTTATTTTAAGCAGTACCTCTGCTTCTTTTTAAGGAGCTTTAAGAAGTTATCCACCTGTTAGGAACTCATATAGAATCCTTCACACAGTGCTGAAGGAAGTGATCTCTCACATTACACAGCAATATATTACTAGGGGATACTGTGTTTTTGTCACAGGTCAAAAGGCAGAGAAACCAGAGATCAAATTGCCAACATCTGTTGGATCATTGAAAAAGCAAGAGAGATTCAGAAAAACATCTACTTCTGGTTTATTTACTACATCAAAGCCTTGGACTGTGTGGATCACAATAGACTGTGGAAAATTCAAGAGATGGAAATACCAGACTACCTTACCTGCCTCCTGAGAAATCTGTATGCAGATCAAGAAGCAACAGTTACAACCAGACATGGAACAACGGACTGATTCCAAATTGGGGAATGAGTATGTCAAGGCTGTATAATGTCACCCTGCTTATTTAACTCATTTGCAGAGTACATCATGCAAAAGGCTGGGCTGGATGAAGCACAAACTGGAATCAAGATTGCTGGGAGAAACATCAATAACCTCAGATATACAGAGGATACCACCCTTATGGTAGAAAGAGAAGAAGAACTAAAGAATCTCTTGATGAAACTGAAAGAAAAGAGTGAAAAAGCTGGCTTAAAGCTCAACATTCAGAAAACTAAGATCATGGCATCTGTTCCCATCATTTTATGGCAAATAGATGGGAAAAAATGGAAACAGTGACAGACAAATTTTATTTTCTTGGGATCCAAAGTAACTGCAGATGGTGACTGAAGCCATGAAATTAAAAGACACTTGCTCCTTGGAAGAAAAACTATGACCAACTTAGCATATTAAAAAGCAGAAACATTACTTTGCCAACAAAGCTCTGTCTAGTCAAAGTTATGGTTTTTCCAGTAATCATGTATGGATGTGAGAGTTGGACCATAAAGAAAACTGAGCACCAAAGAATTGATGCTTTTACACTGATGTATTGGAGAAGTCTCTTGAAAAGAGTTCCAACCAGTCAATCCTAAAGGAAATCAGTCCTGAATATTCATTGGAAGGACTGATGCTGATGCTTAAGTTCCAATCCTTTGGCCACTTGATGCAAAGAACTGACTCTTTAGAAAAGACCCTGATGATGGGAAAGATTAAAGACAGGAGAAGAAGAGGATGAGAGAGGATGAGATGGTTGGATGGCATCACCAACTCGATGGACATGAGTTTGAGCAGACTCCGGGAGCTGATGATGGACAGGGAAGCCTGGCACACGGCCGTCCATGAAGTCACAAAGAGTTGGATGCAACTGAGCGACTGAACTGACTGACTGACAGGCTTCCCAGGTGGTGCTAGTGGTAAAGAACCCACTAAGGTAGAAGAAGTGGGTTCGATCCTTGGGTCAAGAAGATCACTTGCAGGAAGGTGTGGCAACCCACTCCAGTATTCTTGCCTGGAGAATCCCATGGACAGAGGAGCCTGGCAGGCTACAGTCCATAGGGGAGTACAGAGTTGGACATGACTGAAGCCACTTAGCACATAGCACATAGCCCCAGGTATATTACTCAGCAAACATGGTCTTCAATGAATGTTTTGCTTTAAATCAATAAATGGTCTATTTTCTGAAACTTTTCTCTCACTGGCCCTATTCAGGACATTACCACCTCACTTCAGGTCAGCTAAATGTTCTTATACAATTCTCTCCTCCATTCTATGAGCTGTCGTATTTACTTTTATTAAAAGAACATATATAAAGATGTTGACCTAATTTTATATGACAAGATATAAAAAGGAAAATATAAATATGCAGTCTTTTTACTTATAGGAAACTCTAATATGACTCCATTATCTGGTTTCAAGCTAATTTTCCAGCTTCATCTATTCCCTCTGTTCAAACACACCTAGTCTATTCAAATACACTCAGCACAGCAAACTCCTTAATGCAGCTACTATCTCCTCTCAGTATATTCTTTCAGTGTTTTTCTGCAGGCTAACTAGTGGCAACTACTTTTCTCTCAGGATTCAATCTCTTTCGTTAAGTCCTTTTCAGTTCAGTTCAGTTCAGTTCAGTCACTCAGTCGTGTCCGACTCTTTGCGACCCCATGAATCGCAGCACGCCAGGCCTCCCAGTCCATTACCAACTCCCGGAGATCACTCAGACTCACGTCCATCGAGTCAGTGATGCCATCCAGCCATCTCATCCTCTGGCGTCCCCTTCTCCTCCTGCCCCCAATCCCTCCCAGCATCAGCGTCTTTTCCAATGAGTCAACTCTTCGCATGAGGTGGCCAAAGTACTGGAGTTTCAGCTTCAGCATCATTCCTTCCAAAGAAATCCCAGGGCTGATCTCCTTCAGAATGGACTGGTTGGATCTCCTTGCAGTCCAAGGGACTCTCAAGAGTCTTCTCCAACACCACAGTTCAAAAGCATCAATTCTTCGGTGCTCAGCTTTCTTCATAGTCCAACTCTCACATCCATACATAACCACTGGAAAAACCATAGCCTTGACTAGATGGACCTTTGTGGGCAAAGTAATGTCTCTGCTTTTGAATATGCTCTCTAGGTTGGTCATAACTTTTCTTCCAAGGAGTAAGCGTCTTTCAATTTCATGGCTGCAATCACCATCTGCAGTGATTTTGGAGCCCCAAAAAATAAATTCTGACACTGTTTCCACTGTTTCCCCATCTATTTCCCATGAAGTGATGGGACCAGATGCCATGATCTTTCATTTTCTGAATGTTGAGCTTTAAGCCAACTTTTTCACTCTCCACTTTCACTTTCATCAGGAGGCATTTTAGTTCCTCTTCACTTTCTGCCATAGTGGTGGTGTAATCTACATATCTGAGGTTATTGATATTTCTCCCGGCAATCTTGATCCCAGCTTGTGCTTCTTCCAGCCCAGCGTTTCTCATGATGTACTCTGCATATAAGTTAAATAAACTGGGTGACAATATACAGTCTTGACATACTCCTTTTCCTATTTGGAACCAGTCTGTTATTCCATGTCCAGTTCTAATTGTTGCTTCCTGACTTGCATATATTATCACATTCTTCAGTTTTATTTACTTCCATTAGAGCTCTACATTGATCATATATCTTTCACTGTCTGTGGTTCTCAAATCCACCTTCATATTAGAATCATCTGCGGACTTTAAAAAGCTTGACACTTAGGCTATATTCCTGACAATTTTATCAGATACCTGGCATCTATAGTGGAACACAGGTATCAGTAGTTTAAAGGCATTCCAGAAAGTCAACATCAAGTTTGAAGAGTACTATATTAGACTGTGAATCCTTTAGGAAGTGAAGGAACCATTTAAATAACATAAAAAATATGTTATTTGAATAGACTAAATACATGTAACAGTTTCTAAACATAGCTGACCTTTGAAAATATTGCCTAATAAAACAGAGAATGCATACATCTACCCAAGTATAAAATTTCTCATCTACTTAAGGAACTGAATTACAAAAGGAAGGGCATACCAACATCACTCACTTGAAAGAACATTTCAATCTTCTTTTAGAGGTAGATATATGTGAATACATTGAAGAAATGATAATCAAACAGTCTGACTACCAACTAATTACATTCACTGATTAAGCTTAGAAAAATTCTCAATCATTGTCCAAGAATATAAATCTACAAGAGTTGTTACACTTTTATTAGGGGCTGCAGGTCTACTATGTATTCTCATATATTAAGAAGTTCATTCAAATGACTTACAAATAATTTACTGTCTAGAAATCACTGAGTTAACATGAGCTGTTGTGACATGTTATGTCCACATATTTTGGATTTGTTATGATTTAAATCAAACTTGGTTGAGTTCAAGTATTCCAGAAAACTGAGAATAAAGTAATCCTCACAGACATGTGGTGTTGCTTTCTTCTAATCAGCTATTTCAATAAACACTTATTTTGGAGAAATGTCTTAATTAGACCAAGTACATCCATTTGCTATTTTTTTTATCTGAAATTTTATCTACTGAGCTGTTAACCATCTAGCAGAATAATGATTATTCAGTGAAAATGGGGAAAGAAGAGACACATATTTATTAAATTGCTTTGTATGACTGTTTGAAATATATACTCGGAGAAGAGAAAGGGAGAATATTGGCAAAAACAGTCCCCACCTAAGACTCTAACACTTAAATTAGAAAGATCATTGAAAAAAGCATATTTAAATAAGTGCTTTAAACTAGAGAGAAAGAATGATGATGGCTAACTTTGAGTTCCTACTTAAGACCAATAATATGCTCCACACTTATTTGATATAGAAAAAGGAGAAGATAATGTGTATTCTAGCCATGCCCAAATAGATTCTATCAATATCATTGAAATTTCTCCTACCATTCCTTCTTGGTGAGCTAAAGAAGAGATACAAAAAGGAAAATATAGAGTAAATCGAAATGGTGAAATCATTAGAAGGTAGGGGAGGATGATAAAGGCCAACCACATGATAAAAATTAAACAATATATATTCTAATAATAACTCATATTTTTATAGTAATGAGAAATGCAGCAGAGTTCCTCAGAAGGCTACCTGGAGATATGAGTTTAATTAAAATTTAAGATATATCAAAAGGTGTGGATTATTTCTATAATAAACCTGTAGAACATTAATGAAAGAAACTTTGCCCTAAAAGCATCTCGCTAAGCCAAACATACAGACAAACCAATCAGCCAATTCAGTTATCAAGGGGTTTTCTTTGTCTTTTTAAAGACACATCCAGTATAATTTTACTAGAAAGGCCCATAATTAAATTTTAAGGGAATAACAACAAAGTTCAAATCCCGATTATAGTAGGATTAGGAAATAGAATCATACAAAGATTCATTAAAATGTTAACTCTGTAACACAGAGGAGTGAAAGAATGATTATTCCTGATAAGATGAGTATCTATTTACACAACCCCTGGTTGTTGATTGTGATATGCCACCCATGTATTCAGGTTGCTAGGTTTGCATCTTTCTCTTCAACTGATTTCTCTTCTTGAATTCTTACATAAGACCTATTTTCTTGCGTCATCTCCTTTATAGAAATCAGAAAATAAGTGTTGACTGAAAGGCTAGATAGCTGCTTCTGAGTTTTACTCCCAGCTGTTAGACCATTTATTTACTTGGTTTCCCTGCTATTGTATTTTATTTTTCTTTTTCAATGAGAGATATCAATGCTCTTGTCCTTTCTGAGTATCATGTGGAATGTGATTATCTTTTTCTCTCTAGAGCTCTGTACAGTTCATGGTATGATGGACTAAAGATCTCACTGCCCTTCCCTGCTCTTCCTGTAAAAAGGGCTCCTCGTAATTATATTTTATCTGTTGAAGACAGTTTCTATTCCCAGAAGCTTTATCTTTGTATCAGTGTTAGTCTTCAAAAATAAGCCCTATGATCAGTGATCTGTGGCCCCAGGTTTTTCTATGTTGTATCTAAAAGGCATTTCATAGGAGACCTCTGTTGGTGAGCCCGGGGCTGTCAGTTATCATGATTCATAGCTCTCTATAAAGGCAAAGTATAAATATCTATAAGTTTTATCAGAATAAAATACTATTCAGAAGAAAAATACTATCCTACTGCACTCTTTCTTGGCTCAGAATGAACTCTCATTTTCTTTGGGAATGTCCTTCTAGAGGTTTGAAGTAAAGATGTCATTAATCCTTTCTGCTGGCATCTCATCTCCAGTATTTAACATATTTAGACCAAGCTGTGGATCCTTAGTTCCTGATTTTCTATGTGTATCATCTCTAAAAAACACCCTAGGCAATTACATGATTCCCAGTGGTAGAGGGTAAAGTTTGTCTAATTGCAATTAAAGAAAAAAAAAAACAAAAACAAATGGAGCCGAGAGGTGAGACGTTTCTTTCACAGTAACATTGATTTGATCAATACACACGTGTATATTTCTGTTGTTCAGTCATAAGTCGTGTCCAACTCTGCAACCTCATGGAATGCACCATGCCAGGCTCCTCTGTCCTCCACTATATCCTGGAGTTTGCTCAAATTCATGTTCATTGAGTCAGTGATACTATATAACCATCTCTTCCTCTACCATCCCCTTTTACTTTTGCCTTTAATCTTTCCCATCATCAGGGTCTTTTTCCAATGAGGCAGCTCTGTGCATCAGGTGGCCAAAGTATTGGAACTTCAGTATCAGTCCTTCCAAAGAATGTTCAAGCTTTAATCCCTTTAAGATTGACTGGTTTGATCTCCTTGCAGTCCAAGAGACTTAAGAATTTTTTCCAGCACCACAATTTAAAAGCATCAATTCTTTGGTGCTTAGCCTACTTTAAATGTTCCAATTCTCACACCTGTACAAGACTACTGGAAAAACCATAGCTTTAACTACATGGACCTTTGTTGGCAAAATGATGTCTCTGCTCTTTAATACACTTGCTAGGTTTGTCACAGCTTTCCTTCCAAAGAGCAAGCGTATTTTAATTTCACGTCAGCAGTCTTTATATCCAATAAAAGGTTGTCAGTTAATTATAAATATTTATATTTTAAAATTATGTCACATCATTTGAGGTACAAAAAATATAATGTAGACCTAGTGTCTGACTACAAGCAGCTTATGTTCCAATACCAATTCTAATAAATACAAAACATAGAGAATGTGTCTTTTCATTCTAACTTATTGATTGGATTGGGAATTCCCTGGTAGCTCAGCTGATAAAGAATCTGCCTGCAGCACAGGAGACCCAGGTTCAATCCCTGGGTCAGGAAGAAACCCTGGAGAAGGAAATGACAACCCACTTCTGTATTCTTGCCTAGAAAATCCCGTGGACAGAGGAGCCTGGCGGGCTACAATCCATGTGGTTGCGAAGAATCGTACTTGACTTAGCGACTAAACCACCACCACCACATTGACAGGATTATGGGATAATATGTAGAGAAAGCTCAAGACACATATCAAATAGATATATTTTCAAAGAAGGATTATTTTATAAAATAAATTAATAATTTATTAAAATGAGCAAAGAGTATTAAATCTCAAAGTAAGCATTTGTTGTTGTTGTTAAGTCACTAAGTTCTATCCAACTCTTTGAGACCCCATCACTATAGCCTGCCAGGCTCTTCTGTCCATAGGATTTCCAAAGCAAGAATACTGGAGTAGGGTTGCAATTTCCTTCTCCAGGGAATCTTTCTGATCCAAGGATTGAACCCATGCATTGGTAGGCAGATGCTTTACCAGTGAGCCAGCAGGGAAGCCCCAAATTAAGCACAAAGATAATTAAATTAAATACTTAAATCTCTAGAATAATATGGTAACATTAATAATGGTTATTTTGAATAGAAACTTGAAAATTTTTATTGTGTTTCTCTTCTTTTTTTGTGGCTACTCATCCAAATCTATATTATATGACAACAAATCCTGTACATGGCATATATAATAGTTCCCAATCAGGCAGCATATTTAAATAAATAAATTAGTCCATTTTCCAGTAAAAATAATTCATTAAATTCATTGAGTATATGGGTTCCAGGCACCAGTTTCATATAAACTCATGTAATTTCTTTTGACTTGTGAGGAAGTTGAGGGCAGCAAGGTTAATCAACTTCCTCAAGGTCACATAGGTCATAAGAATAAGCTGACACCAAATTTAAATAGGTAAATTTTCCACACCTGATATGAAACAAAATTACCGGAGAAAGATGTAGACACTTTTAACTAAGGATAATCTTCTTTTTCATTTTCTTCTTATTATACTTAGCGATTCATCCC
The DNA here is from genome assembly GCF_003369695.1 of Bos indicus x Bos taurus. Lineage (NCBI taxonomy): Eukaryota > Metazoa > Chordata > Mammalia > Artiodactyla > Bovidae > Bos > Bos indicus x Bos taurus. Next base: position 58,518,346 of record NC_040087.1, read on the forward strand.
AATTTATATAAACTTTTACTTACTCTGAATCGTCTCTAAAAGGGTTTCTGACTTTTTCACACAATTGTCCATCCCAGTATTTCTAATGTTTCTAACTACTTTGAGCTAACACTAATCTTTTCTTAGTGGATGCTATATTTATAAGCATGTAGCCCAGTTCTATTAATGTCACTATTTTCTGCCAAAACACATACCTCTATTACTCCTGCCCTTTCTATTTTTAAAAAAAGTCTTTTAAAGTGGCTATTCCTGTTCTAGTGACCTAGAACGTTTTATATCACAATGCAAAATCAGTGCCAAATGTGACCTCAGCATAGCAGGATAATTTCAAATATTTTTTAACCATAAATATGCAAGAACTAAAAGATAAATTTATTTCTAAATAAAAATAATTTTATTATAAATTGGGTTTCTGCTTCATAATCTCTGTATTTATTTAAAAAATAACTTTCAACTCATATGTATCAATATTAGGAAAAACCCTGTCCTTGTTAATTGTTTTCCAAATAATTAAAACATAAATTATTTATTTTGTCTTTCCAAAGATCAATATCAAGCATGAATAACATTTTAACATATAGACTTTCTATTTTTTTTTAAATAGGTGCTGCAACATGTTATATGTTGCAACATTTATTTTTTAATGGCACCTTTCCAAAAATTAACACATTTTGGCACAGACCATCAAAATCTGAAATAGCACACCTAACTGCCAAAGTCATTCTATGAACCCATCAGCAGAACATGCTGCAACAGCATTAAACTATCCTTAGGAACAGAGAAAATTTGCAGGTGCACAGACTAGGAGCCACAAACATCAAGATTTCCTTACACTGGCTTTGCCTTATTGCACACTCTTTTACTTAATGCTGAGTAAGCTACAGTGACTATTTTGGATTTTGTAATATTAAATTGTCAAAAGTTGTTTTTATAGAAGCAAACAAAACCATACACGTTAAAATCTTATCCATTTCTACATTTTACATGTTTTTAAAATATTAAATGGGGTTTGAAATATAAAGACGTTGCACTTAGCTATTTCTGTATGTATTTCCCAAATACATCGCAAATACCGTGATGAAGTATGCAGCACATCATTACACTGATTCCTATATCCTTTGGTCAAAGTCGTCTATCTAAAAATTTTCTCCTAAATATTAAATTATCTTTTCCTTAAATTGCCAAAACTCTTGGCAGTTAAAAATAGGCCTTTCTGTAAGAGATGTATATCAAATGGTGTTCTATGAGCATAATAAGGCTTAAATTATGAATGTGATAGCTGAGGAATGATTCTTCCTGGAGGAATACTCTACTGCAGTGTAAATGTCTCATGATAGTCATGACAAGTGAGAAATGCAAAAAGCAATGACAGGAAATTTTCAAGAGAATCTGCCATATATATAAGAATAATCATTGTATCATCATACAGTGATGTTATGGAGAAACTTTTGCTAATTGAATGCAAATAGTTTGAGCATAACAATTTGATTGATTATAAATTAATTTTCAAATGTGGAACTAAAAATAATTTGATGATTAAAATTTATGAAGGTCATTTTATTACCATAATTAGTGGACAGTTTTTCCTCACTTAGGCCATTTTTCAATCAAATACCAATGACATTGCTTTCAAATGTAAAAAAATATACAGAAACTAGTTTATAAGTTTTCTCCTAATACAAGTTTTCTCCTTGTATTAGGCATTTTTTCCCCAAATTAAAATCAGAGTTAGTCTCAATTTATATGAAAATATATGACTTTATTTGTAATTATCTTATAATACTCCAATATTATTAAGAGGGAATGCTTTTTAGAGGATCCTGTTTGATTGCTTAAACCTTTCTGCTAATATTGGTTTATAATGTTATATAAGTATCATGTGTACAGTATTGTATTTATACCTATAAAAAAACCCCACTATTCTGTTCTCTCTGTCCATGCATTTGTTTTTGCTTGGTTTGTTTTGTTCACTTATTTTGTTTGCTTGCTTTTTATATTTCACATATGAGTGAAATCAAATGGTATTTATCTTTCTCCATCTGACTTACTTCACTTAGCAAAACACCTTCAAGATCCATCCATGCAAATGGCAAGATATCTCAGTTAAAAAATAAATCTATAATACATGAAATAAAGTAAATAAAATGGTGTAGATAAAAATAAAGAAACTGAATAAAATCTGCCTTCTAAATCCAACCATGATTGTGAAAGAAAAGGGACTTTTGTCATGGCTATTTTTCTTGACATTGATTTGCTCTTTCTAAAATAAAACGAACATTTACTCAACAAACACTGTGTGGTGTATGGAAACTGTATACATAGAAAATTATCTCTAAACAAGTCCATTCCTTCAGTTCAGTTCAGTCGCTGAGTTGTGTCCGACTCTTTTCAACCCCATGAATCGCAGCACGCCAGGCCTCCCTGTCCATCACCATCTCCCGGGGTTCACTCAAACTCACGTCCATGGAGTCGGTGATGCCATTCAGCCATCTCATCCTCTGTCATCCTCTTCTCCTCTTGCCCCCAATCCCTCCCAGCATCAGAGTCTTTTCCATTCCTTCAGAGACGTATAAATTAAGTCATATGAAAGGTAATGAACTTGTCTGTAGTCACACAGTAAGTTAAAGTCTGAGCCAGATTTTCAACCTAAATTAGCTTATTCTAGGGCTCTCAGGTTCGTCTCCAAATGCACTTGCTCTGATGGTTAATGTTCTCCCAGCATTCTTCCAACAATGTGTCCCTTTTGAGGTTTCTAACGGCGACTGACTAATAATCTGAGTTTCTATGCTTAACATCAGCCTTGGATGCTGAAACAAAAGTAACAATTTAAAAGTTCTCAGAAAATATTATAAACAATCAGCTTTTTTTCATTTAAAGATACCAACAAAAGCAACCTCGCCTATCTAGTACTTACTGATAAAAATGGTTCTTCTTCCAAAACAATAATTTTATGAGGCAATCTTTAGCAAATTAATATATAAGTATTGTTACCTTATTTCTTTCTGTAATCAGATCCCCCTGACTCACCTAGTATGCCTCTGCATCAAAGTCTTAATTCTCTTTCCCCCATCTGTTTGCTTATAGCTGGTGTGCTGGCAAGCAGTTGCTAACATAGTTGCCTGAGGGCCTAGTGGGAGAACTGCAGTGTTGGCAACTTTTTTCTTTTTCAGGAGCACATAGAGAAAGTTATGGCTGTCATTTCTGTAAGTTCAATATAAAGTTATGCCACGTCATCATGTACTCAGTGTTCTCTGGTCATATAATTGTATGCTGTAATTCATCTTACGTAATGATGAACCCAACTTTAAAGGGAGGGATTTTATTTTTCCAACTAATTGTAAGGATCAATGTACAGCATGAGAAACAAGGTAAGGGGACTCTTGGAGAGAGATATAGAAGGAGGGAGAATTATATGTAGACCTAATGTGAAAGGAACAAGGAGAAAATGTACATATTGTGCTATTATGGTGTGTTGTATGTCTATTAATAGAGAATTCAGAGTTAATACATATGCACACAATGAGAATTAATATTTTGGTGGTGGTAATGTAAAATGAACAAAACAACCATATAGTGAAAAAAGAAGAGAGATTATTGTGACTAAAATGGTACGTGAACAAAGAAGTCTATATATTTGAATGAAATTGAAAGCAGCTCTGATTAGTTTAAGCCTGGATTCTCAAAGCACTCAATAACCAGAAAGAAAAAGGGAAATGTTTAAGGTTCCTTTAACATGGGGGTCAGGTAACTCTAGCCTCAGTCAAATCTGACCCACAGCATACTTTTGTGTTTTATAGGGGCTACAAATTATTTGTACAACTTGAAATGCTCACAAGAAATCAAAAGAAGAAAATATTTTGGACCCATAAAATGTACAGGAAATTCAGATTTAAGTGTTCACAAATAAAGTTTTTAATTATGGCAATATAAAATGTGTGCAAATGTGTTTTCTCTCGTTATATAAATGCTTATATAATATTCTTCATTTTTCCAATTGACTAGCAAAACCTATAATATTTAGTAATAGGCTCTTCACAGAAAAATGTTGCTCAACCTCTGGTTTAATCCAATCAGACCCACTTGAAATTGAATAGAATTCTTGAGACCATAGTGTTGCTAGCCAATGGAGTTCTTGATGAAGTAGATTAAGAAAAGCTTTTTACTCAGATCTTTCACTGGAACAGATGGGACAAGAAAATAATGTCTATATGAATTAAATTATATAACTTATTTGTTATTTTAAATTTATTATGTGCATTTTATGTCCAAATGAGTATAATAATATGAATCTGGATATATAATATATTCATATTATAAGGAAGTTATTACTTGAGACCTATGCATGAGAGAACCTTATCTATTTTTATTCAATAATATAAAGAAGAAACACTTTGGGGAAGATAGGATATTATATTCTAACAATGACATTTTACCCTGTATCAATCACGCTCTTTTAACATAGTCAAGTTTCACTACCAATAATCAGCAAAAAACTGTGAGGGTGCTCTTTCCCCCTTCCCCTTGATAGTTCCCTCACAATAAAGAGCTTTGGGAGGATGTAAATAGAAATTGTAGGAATTAATAATCAGCTAATCTGTTCTATAACAGTCTGGCAACAATCAAATGCAATCTCTAGATGACACTTTTTGAGAATGGAGAGCAAGTCTAAAAGAATAACTATTTCCTAATCGGATTCATAAATTTAAACAAACACCTTGCTGCATGTTTAGATTATAAAGTGGAGATAACAGGGTTTTAAAATTATAGGCCATTTATTTAGAAAGAGAAGGAAGGTCACATGATTCAAATCCTTAAAGGTGACTTTCTGACTTGCAGCTAAATATCCCCTGGTTAATTCGGGGAGATTGACTCAGAACTCAAAGACAAGGCTTTATCAGTAAGGGTGGATTTGATGGATCCAGGCACCAGATAAGATGCCCCTTGATAACTCTACTTACACAGCATATTGGAGATTTTCATTACTAACACATATACATTTACAAATCACTCTGCTACTATAAAATTACAATGGAAGTAATTCTTAAAAGTTTTAGAGATTAAAAAAAAACAAGCAAATTAAAATCAATTTTTTTGGCTTTACATTACAGTATTTCTTCAAAATAATATAACACATCTTTTTTTCTTTGAGTAAGGGGACTGGCAGATCTCTGGGTCAATCTTATCTTTCTAATTATTTCATTGTTCTGTGATTTGACTTCATGCTCTTTGGAAGTCACAAAGATAAGATAGAAAAGCAAAAACCAAATAAAGAATTCTCAAAGTTTCTACTGATTACCAATGCATTTTTAATAACACTTAAAATTAATTTTAGCCATGAAATTTAATTTACAATTGTTCTCCCATGTAAAAAGATAAAGCACTATCAATAAGGCTAAAGGAAACTGCTCCCACTACTCCACATTCTTCCTTTTGTATAAATGTTCCTTTCTAAGGTGCCATCCAATCTCTGAGTCTATGGAACTCACTTCCAAAATGCCAGAATGAAAAAAAAAGATCATGGTGCAAATGTATGGGAAAAATGTATTAATCACTATAGCCAGATATATTGTTACTAGAAAAGTATATAGTAAAAAATCCCAACAACATATTTTAGTATATAAATCTGATGTTACTCTCTGATACATGCATCAGATGGTTTCCCATTTCTTTCAGAGTAAAAGTCAAAGTTCTTATGAGGAGCACGAAGTCTCATTCAGATTATTCTTCCACCTCATCTCTTTCTACTCCCTTCTTCCCTCATTCAGTGCAACTGTATTGATCTAATCAATGCTCCTTGAACAAGCCAGGCACACTTCAGTGCACCATGTCTGTTCCTGCTGCCTGAGATGCTATCCCCCCAGTCATAGCTCTTGGGAAGCTCTCTTGTTTCCTTCAGGTCTTCAAACTAAAAGTCACCTTCTTTAAAAAAGTCTGCCTGACTTCCTTACCTTAGTTTCCACTCCTCCTTCCTAATTTTCTGGAATACTTTGCCTCCTTTGCACTTTCTCTGTGCTTCTCAGGAGGCTCAGTGGTAAAGAATCCACTTGCTGATGCAGGAGATGCAAGAGACACATGTTCAATCCCTGGGTGTGGAAGATCCTTTGGAGGAGGAAATGGCAACCCAGTCCAGTATTCCTTGCTTGATACAGAGGAACCTAGCAGCTTACAGTCTACGGGGTCACAAACAGTCAGACACAACTGAGCACACACACACACACGCACTGTATGCATTTTGCTTAAAATCTAATTTATTGACTAACACTCTCACTGGAATATAAGGTGCTGAATCTAAAGATTTTCTTTGATATATTCACCAATGACTCCCTTGTACTAGAAGACTGTGTGTCATATGATAGGTATTCAATAAATACTTGCAAAAGGAATACATGTACAAATAGAACCTTTAATATTTTAAGATTTACTTCCTTCACATGAAACTGTTAGGGCTGGCATAGTCAGTGAATTAATTCAACTTTTTCTTTTGACAATGATATTAGGAAAAATTAGTATAGCTTAAGTCTCAAAAGTTAGACCGAAATATCCCAAGGATGGTGTCAGTACTCTCTCTCTCTTGCTACTTTTGATTTCTCTGCAGTTTGTTTCTGTTACACCTTATTCTTAGGGCTTCCATGGTGGCTCAGCAGTAAAGAATCTGCCTACAATGCAGGAAACATGGGTTCAATCCCTGGGTCAGGAAGATCTACTAGAGAAGGAAATGGAAACCCCCTTCAGTATTATTGCCTGGGAATTCCTATGGACAGAGGAGCCTGGTGGGCTACATCCACGGGGTCGCAAAGAGTCAGACATGACTGAGCAACTGAGGGCATATGCACACAACCTTAGTCTCACAGTTTCTCTAGTGGCAACTGGTCCTTGACAGCTTCACAGATTTCGAATTGCACAAACTTGGCATCATTCCCAATAGTGCCAACTGAAATTGAGAGGAAGGTTATGATTGTTTTGGCTCTTCGTGTATCTATTAACCAAACCACTCAGGATAGACATCGGTTGAAAGGCTGTAACCTCTCAGGCCTCCATTTCACACATACATGGCAGAAGAGATCTTCTCAAGTCTTTCTTCTGGACTAATCGTTTCTCAATCTACACAAAAAAGCCCACAAAGAAGGATTCTTCCATTTTTACTGAGTTACAATATCTTCTGAATTTTATGTAACAAGAATTCAGAATCTTTTTTTTTTTTTTTTCCGCCCAGGATGCAGAACCTTAAATAAATCTGGAGGATTTTATTAGGGAAATAAATTCTCCTGCCAACCTAGAAAACCTCTCCAAAGAGGAAGAGAAGGAAAACAGTTTTATTATCGACTAAGCATTAAGCCAGAATGTGATACACATCGCAGGTAATCCACTAAGAGTCTGGAAAATAGAAGGAAATCTCACCCATTTACACAGGCAAGCAGATACCACCTATTACATGCATGTTCTCAAATAATAACTAATTTTCAAGTAAGAAGACTGTCAGCACTGTTACACACATTCATTCTAGATTCACCTGGTACTTGGGATAGCCATTTGTTTTTGTTAGTTGATTTTATACAAAGAAAAACAAACTTCTCATACCATCATAAGGGGAGGTACTTTTACAACTTGGAGGAAAGTCCAGCCTAAGTAGTTCCTAGTATCCCCTAGAATCTGAGAGGCAGCGCTCTGTCTTTGATAATTACATTTGAAAGAGTTGGTTCCTGTATTCCTGAAAAAGATGTTTCTGGATCCTAGCAAGAGGCTTATTTAGCTGCTAAAATGTTTACACACATTTCAAGCAGAGAAAGCATTTAAAATGACAAGATTCTTAAAGAATAATGTTAGAAGGGGAGAATCTTTTCCCTTATATTCTACAGTGAAGGCTAAGTCTTTTTAATTTACATTTGCCCTTACATTGTAAGTTTTGAAAAAGGAAAAAGTAGAACAATATTGGACAAAAAAGTGCATTTTGTGTGTGAGTGTTGTGTGAAAAAAAGGAAGTAGCGTGAGGTATTGCGTGGAAAGAGAAATACATAATTACATAGAAGACAACACCTAAAAGCTGAGCACATTAGAGCAAAAAGGTCCCTGTTAAAAGCTGAGCACATTAGAGCAAAAAGATCCCTGTGATGGTGAATAATTACAAAAAACTGAGTATGTAGTGTTTCTAACAGAAAATTCTTTACCATATTTTCCCCACAGGACTAGTTCTATACCTTCTACTTCTATAATTGACATTTTGAATTTGTAGCTTAATATTGCTCTTCAGAAATATGCTATTAATATCTGGAAATTAAAAAAAAATTTCCATTTTTAAAAAAGTCAACAGTGTTTGACTATGTCTCTTTTTAAAATTCCTTTTATCCTAAATGTTCTCATCTTTTAATTTTTATTTTCATACATGTATGTCCTGGTTAAAATGGTAGGATGAGCTTAGTCCCTATATTCCAAGCTCATAGAAAGGCAGTCTGAAATATAACGATATAATGTAATAGTATAACAAGAATTTTAACTACATAGTTGAGCTTTAAATAATGAAAAAACAATAAATGAAGACTCATAGATGTCAAAGGGAATGAAAGAGAAGAAGGAAGAAGAGTGGGAGGAGCATCTGCAAAGTCAGAGTATTGAGCACAAATGTACTATTTAGCCAACAGCAATATCACAACAAACCATCCATTCCATGCACTGGAGCTTTGTGTTTGTGTGTGTGTGTGTGTGTGTGTGTGTGTAATCAGGGTGGAGTGGGCAGGGAGTGCTGTCAAAGCTACAGGACTCATGTCTGTGGGGTTCTAAAACCCTTGAGATTTGCATTTCTCTAATAATTAATGATGTTGAGCATCTTTTCATGTATTTGTTGACCATCTGTATATTTTCTTTGGAGAAATGTTTATTTAGGGCTTCTGCCCATTGTTTTTGATTGGGTTGTTTGTTTTTCTGATACTGAGTTGCATGAGCTGCTTGTATGTTCTGGAGATTAATCCTTTGTCAGTTGTTTCATTGGCAAATATTTTCTCCCATTCTAAGGGATGTCTTTTCAGCAGAAACTGACCCAACATTGTAAAGCAGTTATACTCCAATTAGAAAAAAAAAAACAACTCTTGAGATACTGAGTATACAAAAGGACAATCACCAGACCTAATGTAAAAGTAGAACTTTGACCTGCAACCTCGATAGCAACCAGTTCAGGAAGCCTAACCATAGCTCCCATATCAGTCGTCTCCATACTGTCACAATTTGGTCAAAAATTAAAGGGCTTCCTAATTTTTGTTCTTCCCTTTTTAACTTAGAACCAACTAGAAAAAGCCAAATATGCTCCCCAAACCAATCATACGAGATATCCCAAGACCAGCTAACCAATCTCCAGCTTCCCTCTGCAAATAATGTCCAGTTGGGGCATACCTGAAGCTTTTTCTGTTTTGCTTTTTTTTTTTTTTTTTACTATAAAGCCTTTCTACTCTGCTGACTGTCTCTGAGTCTCTGACAAATGCAAGTAATGATAGCCGAATCCCCTGCACGTCTGGACAGCCTTCTCTTGTTCTCCTTTGGGCGGTCTTTGTTTATTCCCCCACACTAAAGATCTTGGTGGAGGCAAATATGAATTCAACTCTAGGCACTTAGGAATAGTGAACCACTATGCTTATGCAGGACTCTGTAAAAAAACAAATCACTCAGTAAATGACAAGCCATTAAAAAAAATGTTCACTGTAAGTAAATAAACAAAATTTCTGTGAAAAAGAACTAAACAAGAAACTATAAATAATGGATTCTTTTCTCCTGCATTCTATCAATTGTTTTGCTTCATATTTGTACCATAAGTGTTGTCTAGATTTTTTAAGGGAACTAATTATTTACGTGTGATTTTAATTTTTATGCTATGAGTTTCTTTGTATATCTGGTAATTTTTACTTATAACATTCTTTTTTTTTTTTTTTAAACTGTGTGTGTGTGTGTGTGTGCGTGTGTGCTTAGTTGTGTCTGACTCTACAGCTCCATGGACTATATAGCCTGCCAGGCTCCTCTGTCCTTGGAATTTTCCAGACAAGAATACTGGTGTGGGTTGCCATTTGGGCTAGTTAATTTTTAGATTTTTTTTTCTTTACTATTATATCTAGGTTTCTCCTAGTAGGTATTCTGAGCAGGCTGTTTTTGAAACAAAGTAGTTTTCCCATACCAGTTGTGGACTTTCTAAAAATCTGAATGGGAAGAGTGTTTCCCAGGAAGCCCAGGGTAGATCTAAGCCTCCTGTGCTGTTGTTCTTTGCTTAATGGGTGAGTTGGTTACTTTTTCTTTTAGTTAGAGAAAAGATGGGCTTCCCTCATAGCTTAGTCATTAAAGAATCTGCCTGCAATGCAGGAGACCTGGGTTCGATTCCTGGGTTGAAAAGATCCCCTGGAGAAGGAAATGGCAACCAACTCCAGTGTTCTTGCCTGGAGAAATCCATGGACAGAAGAGCCTGGTAGGCCATAGTCCATGGTGTCCACAAGAGTCAGACATGACTTAGTGACTGAACCAAACCAAACGGAGAAAAGATATGTCAGATTTGCCCACTATGTGCCAAGTATTGGCTCTGTTCTGCCTGGGGATGAGGGAAGGATGGGAGAGCAGAAAGATGCAGTTGACTTGGTTTACATCTTTCCATGAGCTTATATGCAGAGTACATCATGAGAAATGTAGGGCTGGATGAAACACAAGCTGAAATCAAGATTGCTGGGAGAAATATCAATAACCTCAGATATGCAGATGACACCACCCTTATGGCAGAAAATGAAAAAAAATTAAAGAGTTTCTTGATGAAAGTGAAAGAAGAGAGTGAAAAATTTGGCTTAAAGTTCAACATTCAGAAAACTAGTATCATGGCATCTGGTCCCATCATTTCATGGCAAATAGATAGGGAAATAATGGAAACAGTGACAGACTTTATTGTGGGAGGTTCCAAAATCACTGCAGATGGTGACTGCTGCCATGAAATTAAAAGACACTTGCTCCTTGGAAGAAAGGCTATGACCAACCTAGATAACATATTAAAATACAGAGACATTACTTTGCCAACAAAGGTCTGTCTAGTCAAAGCTATGGTTTTTTCCAGTAGTCATGTATGGATGTGAGAGTTGGACCATAAGGAAAGCTGAGCACTGAAGAATTGATGCTTTTGAACTGTGATGTTGGAGGAGACTCTTGAGAGTCCATTGGACTGCAAGGATATCCAACCCATCCATTCTAAAGGAAATCAGACCTGAATATTCACTGGAAGGACTGACGCTGCAGCTGAAGCTCCAATACGTTGGCCACCTGATGCAAATAACTGACTCATTTGAAAAGACCCTGATGCTGGGAAAGATTAAAGCCAGGAGGAGAAGGGGATGACAGAGGATGAGATGGCTGGATGGCATCACCAACTTGATGGACATGAGTTTGAGCAAGCTCTGGAAGTTGGTGATGGACAGGGAAGCACTGAAGTCCACTGGGTCGCATGACTAAGCAACTGAACTGATGAGCTCTCACAATTCAACTCTGCTTCTCAGCTCAATCCTCTGCAGACACTTCTGATAGGAGTCTAGAGCCCCATTGATGTTCTGCTGGGCACACTGACTGCCATATATTCTAGGAAGAATATACTTTCCATCTACTCCATGTATACTCTAGGAATCTCAGGTTTGGAGTTTCCCAAGTTCCTCTTTCATTCATACTCTTCATGAAGTTTGATGCATTCTCTAGTTGTAGATCAAGTCACTATCCTCTCTACACTGTGAGTAAATTCTTTCCTTCTGTACCTCAATGCTTCATTTTTGGTGCAGCTTTCAGTAAATGGGAAGGCATATACTTCCTTCTTAATGTGCTTAAACTTTGGGAGACACATTGATTTATTATAACTAATTTTAATGCTCTTAAAATATGTTTTAACTGAAAAGAGAGATTTCCCTCCTCAGTTTCTGATGTTCATGGTTACATTTTGTCTTAAAGTGTGTCAAAGAAAAATTGCCCCGGATAAACTGAAATAAGCAAGGAAGACTTTGTTCAGGACTACTGAATGAGGAAAGACCAGAATGGAGTTTGAACACAACCCAGTTGAAACAAAAGGTGGGAGAGAGTTTAAGAACTGGGGTGGAGGGTGGGGTCTAAGGCCATCTGTGTTTGCTAATTGGCCTTATTCCAGGGAAAAGTGAACTTTTTCCCAACTCCATGCATAAGGAAATTTTACCACATGGACTGTGTTACTCCCCCAAGTTAAGCTATCTTCCCATAAAAATGGGGAAAGAGGGGTGCTATCTTCCTCAAAGGCCACATTTCAAAGATAGCTCCCAAATACTTGAGAAATTCAGTCTTGGGTTTTCTTAATAAAACTTAGAGATTTTTTAAAAAAGATTTACATCTCAAATGGACAGAGAAAGGATTGACAACTGTAAGTTTTCAAAAGAAAATGCTCTAAGACAAGGGAGGTCAGAGCTAAGAATCAGGAAGAAATCTGTCTAGAATTTAGTCAAGCTGAGGGGAACCTTAAGGCCACTTTGATCAAGTGCAATAGCTTTTCAGCTAGACTTCATTAACTTTCCTCCTAGGCTAGGTCAGTATTTAACAACTACACGAACTATTTAGTAGGAAATCCTGAAGACTAAGACACCTTTCCTGATTCATTGTATTTGTTACACCCTAGACAGTCATTTTACTTGTACCATTCAAGGAATGCAGTTCACGAAACCAAATAGTACTCTCTTTAAAATTTGGCTTGTTTTCAATTTCATTTTGTTCTGTATTAGAAAAATGCCCTTGAAATAAACAAAGCTAGTTTATACCATGATTCACTGCTATTGAAAAGATTCAGTAAATTATAATGGGATGCATGTTCAATATCAATCAGAACCTTGAAAACTGTGAATTACTAATCACATATCCAATAGAAGATAATTATTACATTAAATGTCAAAAATTTAGTGGAATGTAAGACTGTTCATTTGTGCAATATAAAAGAAGTAAAATTGAACTGGTGCAAGAGATTTATTTTTGTAAAATAAAATGGGATTATGCAACTGTCATAAATGTAAAGGTTTTAGATTTGGAAGAGATGTCTAACTTCTATGTGACAGTAATGTTCTGGAAAGCTCTTGGTATTTTGTTTTATTATTTGACTGCCTTATCACTGCTTAGGTTGATTAAATAACAAAAATCATTAGAATTTTTGGAGTTTGGGAGCTGTAATTCAAGAAAATTCTACTTCAGGTGTCTATGAGTAAATAGGTAATAATTCATACAGGAATGTGACATATAGTGACTGACAAATGTTTACCCTTGAGTATGTTATTAACTTTAATTATTTTAACCATTTTTGTGGTGAAGTTATATGATCTGTGTCGATATAGGCATCAAATAAATTAACTTATAAGGAAACAATTTTTTTAAATTGTCACATGTCAGTAAAACTGTTAAGCAACTAAAATTTGAAGTAACCAATATTGTATCTTAAATATGCTTGTGTGTGTGTGTGTGTGTGTGTGCACTCATCTTGTCTGACTTTTTGCAGCTCCAAAATATGCTTAGTCTTCCCACAACCCCCAGTGAGGCTTCCTTGGTGGCTTGGATGGTAAAGAAACTGCCTGCCAATCCAGGTTGAGACGATCCCCTGGAGAAAGAAATGGCAACTCACTCCAGTATTCTTGCCTGTGAAATCCCATGGACAGAGGAGCCTGGAGGGCTTCAGTCCATGGAGGAAACAAAGAGTTGGATATGACTTACTGACTTAACAACAACAACCCCCAGAGAAGCTGAGAATCTAGAACTGAAGGGAAATACCCCTGGAATACATTTACTCAATCTCTGTCTGTAGGAAGATTTTGTATCATCTTCATTGCTAATACTGTCTTATCCAGTCTTATTTTTTTTTTTTTGAATAATATTTTTACTAACACATACAAAACTTGAAACTAAAACAAAGAACTGAAAGAACTATATGATCATGGCCACACATTCAGTTATTGTGCAGAGATCATAATTTGTCAAAATAACTTAAAGGTTTACCTGGGCAAACTCCAGGAGATGGTGAGGGACAGGGAGGCCTGTCGTGCTGCTGTCCACGAGGACACAAAGAGCCAGACATGACTGGGCAACTGAGCAACAACAATCAACTTATAAAATATTTGAAGAACAAAAAGCTCTTCCCAAGATTTCAAGGATCTTTTTGCCTTTGCCCAAATATTCTAAAACATACAAATTTTAAGCTATTTATTTTGACATTGGTCACTTATATAATCAAATAAATAGTAAAGAAAACAAAGTATTATTTGATTGGCATAGTATTAGCATCTTGTAGATGTTCACACCCTAATCTCTGGAATTCATGAATATGGTACATTACATGGCAAAAGGGACTTTACAGACATTATCAAAGTAATTGACCTTAAAATAAGAGTACCATGGATTATCCAGGTGGGTTTAAAAGAATCATGAGTCATTAAAAACAATAACTTTCTCCATTTGTATGAAGAAGAGAGAAAATGTAGAGAAAAAGAATTCAAAGTTCTGTTGCTAGCTCTGGGATGAAGGAATCCAAGAAAAAATGGGGAATCAAGAAAAAAATAGGGGCCTCCAAGAGCTCAGAACATCTGCAAACTGACAGTTATATGGACTTAAGTTTTACAACTGCAAGGAAATGGATTCCTCCAACAAGTTGAATGAATGTGAAAGTGGATTCTTTTCCAAAACCTCTAGTAATAAGTACAGCCTTACTAACAACCTGTGATTTGTGTTGAACTTCTGGTCTCTGGTCCCATGATAATAGGTTTGTGTTGTTTTAAACTTTTCAATTTGTGGGAGAATTGCTGAGGCAGCAAAAGAAAATTAATACAGTGAGAAACTTTCACAGTAGAGGTCATTGTTTCTTGATGTATATGCACTCATTTATTCAATCAGTGAGTTTTACTGAAAGTCGTAGAAGAGTCCGGTACTGCACAGTGTTACAATGCGGTGTTAGAACTTAGAGAATAGAAACACATGTCAACTTCCTGAAACATGCAGAATTAAGATGTACGCTAGATATGACGGTAGCAATTAGCAGCAATAGTTTTTACTGCCACAAAAATGCATTCGCTTCACAGATTAATAATACATGGGGGAAAAAAGAAGAAGAAGGGAAATAATGAAGAGAAGTGAAAGAGAAGAAAAGTGAGATATATAAACACTATTTTCAGTTCAGCTCAGCTACTCAGTTGTGTCCGACACTTTGCAACCCCATGGACTGCAGCATGCTAGGCTTTCCTGTCCATCACAAAACTCCTGAAGCATACACAAACTCATGCCCATCCAGTCGGTGATGCCATCCAACCATCTAGTCCTCTGTCTTCCTCTTCTCCTCCCACCTTCAATCGTTCCCAGCATCAGGGTCTTTTCCAATGAGTCAGTTATTTGCATCAGGTGGCCAAAGTATTGGAGTTTCAGCTTCAGCATCAGTCCTTCCAATGAACACTCAGGATAGATCTTTAGGATGGACTGGTTGGATCTCCTTGCAGTCCAATGGACTCTCAAGAGTCTCCTCCAACACCACAGTTCCAAAGTATCAATTCTTCAGAGCTCAGATTTCTTTATAGTCCAACTCTCACATCCATACATGACCACTGGAAAAACCATAGCTTTGACTAGATGTATCTTTGTTGGCAAAGTAATGTCTTTGCTTTTTAGCATGCTGTCTAGTTTGGTCATAGCCTTTCTTCCAAGGAGCAAGCGTTTTTTAATTTCATGGCTGCAGTAACCATCTGTAGTGATTTTAGAGACCAAAAATATAAAGTTTTTTATTTTATATGTTTCCCCATCTATTTGCCATTAAGAGATGTGACATGATGCCATGATCTTAGTTTTCTGAATGTTGAGTTTTAAACCAACATTTTCACTCTCCTCCTTCACTTTCATAAACAGTCTCTTTAGTTCTTTGCTTTTTGCCATAAGGGTGGTATCATCTGCAAATCTGAGGTTATTGATATTTCTCCAGGCAATCTTGATTCCAGCTTTTGATTCATTGAGCCCAGCATTTCACATCATGTACTCTGCACATAAGTTAAATAAGCAGGGTGACTATACATACAGCCTTACGTACTCTTTCCTTATTTGGAACCAGTCTGTTGTTCCATGTCCAGTTCTAACTGTTGCTTCCTGACCTGCATAGAGATTTCTCAGGAGGCAGGTCATGTAGTATGGTATTCCCATCACTTGAAGAATTTTCCACAGTTTGTTGTGATCCAAACAGTCAAAGGCTTTGCCATAGTCAATAAAGCAGCTATTTTTCTGGAACTCTCTTGCTTTTTTTGATGATCCAACGGATGTTGGCAATTTGATCTCTGGTTCCTCTGCTTTTTCTAAATCCAGCTTGAACAGTTCACAGTTCATGTACTGCTGAAGCCTGGCTTGGAGAATGTTGAGCATTACTTTGCTAGTGTGTGAGATGAATGCAACTGTGTGGTAGTTGGAACATGCTTTGACATTTCTTTCTTTGGGATTAGAATTAAAATTGAACTTTTTCAGTCCTGTGGCCACTGTTGAGTTTTCCAAATTTGCTGGCATACTGAGTGCAGCACTTTCACAGCATCATCTTTTAGGATTTGAAATAGCTCAACTGGAATTCCATCACCTTCATGAGCTTTGTTCCTAGCGATGCTTCCTAAGGCCCATTTGACTTTGCATTTCAGGATGTCTGGCTCTAGGTGTGTGGTCACACCATTGTGGTTATCTGGGTCATGAAGATCTTTTTTGTATAGTTCTTCCATATATTCTTGCCACCTTTTCTTAATATCTTCTGCTTCTGTTATCTCCATAATATTTCTATCCTTTATTGTGCCCATCTTTGCATGAAATGTTCCCTTGGTACCTCTAATTTTCTTGAAGAGTTCTCTAGTCTTTCCCATTCTGTTGTTTTCCTCTCTTTGCACTGATCTCTGAAGAAGTCTTTCTTATCTCTCTTTGCTATTCTTTGGAACTCTGCATTCAAATGGGCATATCTTTCTTTTTCTCCTTTGCCCTTTGCTTCTCTTCTTTTCACAGCTATCTGTAAGGCCTCCTCAGACAACCACTTTGTCTTTTTGCATTTCTTTATCTTGGGGAAGGTCTTGATCACTGCCTCTTATACAATGTCATGAACCTCCTTCCATAGTTCTTCAGGCACTCTGTCTATCAGATCTAATCCCTTGAATCTATTTCTCATTTCCACTGTATATTCGGATTTTATTTAGGTCATACCTGAATGGTCTAGTGGTTTTCCCTACTTTCTTCAATTTAAGTTCAAATTTGGCAATAAGCAGTTCATGATCTGAGCCACAGTTAGCTCCCAGTCTTGTTTCTGCTGACAGTGTAGAGCTTCTCCATCTTTGGCTGCAAAGAATATAATCAATCTGATTTTGGTATTGACCATCTGGTGATTTCCATGTGTAGAGTCTTCTCCCATGTTGTTGGAAGAGAGTATTTGCTATGACCAGTGCATTCTCTTGGGAAACCTCTGTTAGCCTTTGCTCTGTTTCATTCTGTAATCCAAGGCCAGATTTGCCTATTGCACCAGGTATCTCTTGATTTCCTACTTTTGCATTCCAGTCCCCTATAATGAAAAGGACATCTTTTTTGTGTGTTAGTTCTAGAAGGTCTTGTATGTCTTCATAGAACTGTTCAACTTCAACTTCTTCAGCGTTACTGGTTGGGGAATAGACTTGGATTACAGTGACATTAAATGGTTTGCCTTGGAAAAGAACAGAGATCATGCTATCATTTTTGAGATTGTATCCAAGGTCCTGCATTTCAGACTCTTTTTTTGATTATGACAGCTACTCCATTTCTTCTGAGGGATTCTTGCCACAGTAGTAGATATAATGTTTAGCTGAGTTAAATTCACCCATTGCAGTCCATTTTAGTTCACTGGTTCATAAAATGTCAGTGCTCAGTCTTGCCATCTCCTGTTTGACCATTTCTGATTTACCTTGATTCATGGACCTAAAATTCCAGGTTCCTATGTAATATTGTTCTTTATAACATCAAAATTTCCTTCCATCACCAGTCACATCCACAGCTGGGTGTTGTTTTTGTTTTGGCTCTGTCTCTTCATTCTTTCTCAAGTTATTTCTCCACTGTTCTCCAGTAGCATATTGGGCACCTACTGACCTGGGGAGTTCGTCTTTCAGTGTCCTATATTTTTGCCTTTTCATACTGTTCATGGGGTTTTCAAGGCAAGAGTACTGAAGTGGTTCAACATTTCCTTCGCCAGTGGACCACATTTTGTCATAACTCTCCACCATGACCCGTCCGTCCTGGGTGGCCCTACATGGCACATACTTTCATTGAGTTGAACAAGGCTTTGGTGAATGTGATCAGTTTGATTAGTTTTCTGTGATTGTGGTTTTCAGTCTGTCTGCCCTCTGAGGGATAAGGATAGGAGGCTTATGGAGGCTTCCTGATGGGAGAGACTGACTGAGGGGGAAACTGGGTCTTGTTCTTATGGGTGGGATCATGCTCAGTAAATCTTTAATCCAATTTTCTATTGATGCTTGGTGCTGTGTTCCCTCTCTCTTGTTTGACCGGAGGCCAAACTATGGTGGAAGTAATGAAGATAATGGTGACCTCCTTCAAAAGGTCTTATGCATACACGTAGTGCCCCTGACCTTTCAGCAGGCCACCGCTGACCCATGCCTCCACCAGAGACTCCTGGACACTCACAGGCAAGTCTGGTTCAGTCTCTTGTGGGGTCACTGCTCCTTTCTCCTGGGTCTTGATGCACGTAAGGTTTTGTTTGTGCCCTCCAAGAATCTGTTTCCCCAGTCCTGTGTAAGTTCTTGTGGCACTGTGGTGGAGTTAACGGCAACCTCCTCCCAGAGGGCTTATGCCACACCCAGGTCTGCTGTACCCAGAGCCCCTGTCCCTTTGGCAGGCCACTGCTGACCCTCACCACCTCAGGAGACACTCATACACTCAAAGGCATATCTGGCTCAGTATCTGTGGGATCTCCTGGTGCACATAAGGTTTTGTTTGAACCCTCCGAGCATCTCTGGTAGGTAAGGGGTTTGATTCTAAATGCAATTTTGCCCCTCCTACCATCTTGTTTGGGTTTCTCCTTGGCCTTGGACATGGGGTATCTTTTTTTGGTGGGATACAACATTCTCCTGTCTATGATTGTTCAGCAGCGAGTTGTAATTTTGGAGTTCTCGCAGAAGATGAACACACATCCTTCTACTCTGCCCTCTAACATCTACAAGATAAAACACTATTTGGTCTTACATAATAAGCAGTAATTTGCCATGTAGCACTTGGGTGTGTGGAATTGCATTCCTTTTTGTCTTTAAGATATCTGTGACTTAAAAAGCAATTGCTAACATGGATGACACCATATATTTATAATTATCTTGGGAGCCTCTGCATTTCTCTTTTTTAATTTTAAGTTTATATTTTTCAAAGTGGATCCAAGTGAACTTATTGGAGTATATCCATAGGGCAAACTCCTGGAGGCTAGTCTCTTTCAATTTACTTTGAAAAATATACTTTTGGAATTTTTATGATCTTTATATAATTTAAAGCACAAAGCACTTAATGACAGTGTTTTATCTTAAATGAGCTCTCATTTGCATTTGTTTAAATTGAAGTTGCTTTGATTCAATTAAAAAAGAAAAAAGACTCTGACCCTACTTTAATCCATATATATTGATTATTTTTTTCCCCTTTTGCTTCCCCCCCTCCACCAACTTCCTATATTCAATACTTGAACAATAATCTTTGCTGTTTTGATTACTTAGTTATTAATAGCAGTAAGAAGGATAATTCACAGTTTATTCTCTTCCCTGATACCCTTCCATTATTAACAATAGCTATATTTAGATGTAAGTAGCTTGTAGAATGATTGTATACTTTTTGTTCTATTCTCTATTGTAAAGATGTTTACCGTCTTTTCTGGGTTTTTAATTTCCTGGAGATAAAACTTTTGGCAAGGAAAACACGGTGTCATTATTTGTGCTGCAAAGCTTGTTCTTCGAGATTGTGATGTACAAAACCATAATGATATTATCATAATTTTTATGGTGGTCTCCCTTTCTCTAGATGCTAGTACTATACAATTTACCTTCTAAAATTTTCTTCTGCACCTTTTCAAATTTAAGTTTTTGACACAAAACAAGCAAAAAATAAGATAAGCAATTCCTAAACATAAGCAGTTTACTATAAATAATGTTTTAGCTTTGAAAATTCAGCCTGTAAAACCTACTGTTTACATCTAAATTTGCTTCAGGATTCACATGATTTTATTAGGAATATCTCATCATGAGAAAGAAAATTTATTGGATTATTTTGCATTCAATGTAAAATAAATTTTGGTGATATTCCTCCAAAAGTAGGCATTGGGGTGTTTGAAGAGTTGGGGTGGAACTTCTGGTGAGGGAAACACAATGTCATTCATTCTAATAAAACATACTTCTTTTCTCAACTCTATTCACCATTTCAGGACCTTCAGTTTCACCCAAAGACTTTCTCTTCCATGTTAGTTGCTTCTCAAAATGAGTCACTAGTAGTGGGCAATGGGTGGTGGTGGTGATGAGAAAGTGGTGATAGTTTTCTGGGTGGAGGACAACTTCTATTTTTGTCCTGAGTCAACTTTTTTCAAGACAAAAAAAAAAGAAAAAGAAAAAAAATCTAAGATGCAACACAATGGTTGATTTAACATTTCTGGGTGGGAGTGTGGGAGAGGATGAAATCTTCTTTTTAAGTATCTTTAAAAAAAAAAAAAATGGATACACCCAACAGGTCAGCACACTTAAACTAAAAACTGAAGACAAGTGCCCAATCATTTGATGTGTTATGCAATCAGAAATATAGCACTTTGAATATAACAAAAGCTTGTTAAAAAATAACTGATATTTAAATGGTACTAAAAAGCCCAAAAATGTCATTTGAGCATAGATTCAGATAGTCTTTACTGAGCACCTGCAATGAACAGAGGAAGAAGACTGTCCTTAAAAACTTTATGATCTATTAGAATAGATAGGTTGGTTAATAAATGATCATTTTATGATAGAGATTTACAAGGGGAGCTTTGGGCCATATAGAAGAAAATAAATACAAGTGAAGCTGGAGAAAAATATGGCTAATAAATAGGATGTTGGGAGAAAATGACAGTGCTGTTTAGGAGTTTAACATGCAGAGAAAGAGGTCAGATAAAGTCTAGGAAATTTGGGAAATTCAATTTTAGTATCAGTTCAGTTGAGAGCAGTTGCTCAGTTGTGTCCGACTCCTTGCGACCCCATGAATCGCATCATGCCAGGCCTCCCTGTCCATCACCAATGCCCGGAGTTCACTCAAACTCACGTCCATCTAGTTGGTGATGTCATCCAGCCAACTCATCCTCTGTAATCCCCTTCTCCTCCTGACCCCAATTCCTCCCAGCATCAGAATCTTTTCCAGTGAGTCAAGTCTTTGCATGAGGTGGTCAAAGTACTGGAGTTTCAGCTTCAGCATCATTCCTTCCAAAGAACACCCAGGACTGATCTCCTTTAGAATGGACTGGCTGGACCTTCTTGCAGTCCAAGGGACTCTCAAGAGTCTTCTCCAACACCACAGTTCAAAAGCATCAATTCTTTGGTGCTCAGCTTTCTTCATAGTCCAACTCTCACATCCATATATGACCACAGGAAAAACCATAGCCTTGACTAGACGAACCTTTGCTGGCAAAGTAATGTCTCTGCTTTTCATTATGCTATCTAGGTTGGTCATAACTTTCCTTCCAAGGAGTAAGTGTCTTTCAATTTCATGGCTGCAGTCACCATCTGCACTGATTTTGGAGCCCCCAAAAATAAAGTCTGACACTTTCCACTGTTTCCCCATCTATTTCCCATGAAGTGATGGGACTGGATGCCATGATCTTCGTTTTCTGAATGTTGAGCTTTAAGCCAACTTTTTCACTCTCCTCTTTCACTTTCATCAAGAGGCTTTTTAGTTCTTCTTCACTTTCTGCCTTAAGGGTGGTGTCATTTGCATATCTGAGGTATTGATATTTCTCCTGGCAATCTTGATTCCAGCTTGTGCTTCTTCCAGCCCATCGTTTCTCATGATGTACTTTGTATATAAGTTAAATAAGCAGGGTGACAATATACAGCCTTGATGTGCTGCTTTTCCTGTTTGGAACCAGTCTGTTGTTCCATGTCCAGTTCTAACTGTTGTTTCCTGACCTGCATATATGTTTTTCAAGAGGCAGAGTCTAAAGCAATAGAGAACTAATTCTATACTTCACAGGACATATTAATTATTTCAAAATAATAATACTGGTAAAGAGGGATATTTAATTGTGATCAGCTTGTTTAGTGGATTTCTCACACTCACCCCCTTTTCATATTGGTTTTCTTGACAATGATATTAAGGTGGATGTGGTCAATGCAATGTATCATCTGCTCACACTTCCTATTCTGTAAGCATGAAATTAAAGTATAGGCTTTCATTTGAGCCTTGCAAGGCAGAAATGGAACAGAGGCAATCTTCTTGTTCAGTTAGTTCTTTTCTCCTGGAAAGCCAGGACGGAGCTGATTTCATCTGAAGCATTTTTCCAATGGACCATGTCTAGGTTGTGGTGTTAAAGGATGATTGTGTCAGTGGGTCAGAATCAGTGTCTGTGTCCATGACCAGGTTGTATATGTCAAAATACACTTGTGTTTGTGGTGGCTGTCTGATCCCAGCTTCCCAGAGTAGAGAGGGGATAAGCCTGGGAGTGTAGTCAAGTCAATAGCAACTTCCTACTCCTTGTAACAGGCAAAGGGCATAGCTCCCTTGGAAAGTGGAATCTGTCATAAGAGTCCTTTTGAGAATCCTATTCTTTGATCATTTCCTCCAGCCCTTCCAACAGATTCAGGAACAAGTCATCCTTCATATAAAAAATTCTTAAAATGTCTTACAGTGGTTTCTGGTTGCTACAAGAACTGAACCAGGTTCATTATCAACATCCTAGACCTAGAAAAAAGTTCCTTGACCTAACTATTAGCACAGACTAGTTCAAGTTGTTAGGGGATTTAGAGAAGAGAGTGAGGAAGAGGACTCTCCCTTGTGGGCCTCTGTTCTTGGTAAGGACACAAAGAAGAATCTGAGGTCTTAGCCATGGTAAAAGCAAGTTTATTAAGGAAAGAACAGAAAACAAAAACAAAACAAAACAAAAAAAACAGCTAAAGGGAGAGGTGGGCCAAGCCAGGAAAGACACTGGTCTGGGAATGATGAGATACTGGGGTTTTTAAAACAAGGCTTTTGAATATTCATCTAGATGGGCGTGGGCTGAAAATTTTGAATGATGATTGCAAGTTATATAACAATCGGCTCTATTGCACATGTCTTTCCTGTAATTTAGTCTGTGATAAACAGATGTATATATGTATAGCATATTTATGAACACTTCATGGGCTCCTAGTATCCGTGGTCACTTGAGGACACAGCTCTGCATCAAGGGCACGTGTGCCTAAGTTGGGCCAGTTCCTGTGGTATCCGCTGTGTGCCTAGAGCCCTTCTGCCTGAGTTGGAAAAGTCTCTGTGGTTATTTTGTAACACATCTGTGAGCTCTCCTGGGCTGTATTGGGCCACGTTTCCGGTGGGGTTTAGAGATCAGCTTTCATCCTTTTCCACTAGGCCTCTCCTTGTTCCTCACGCCTAACTTCCTACCTAACAAAAGGAAGATGAGTAATGGAAACAAACAAAACACATTTAAAGTGGTTATACCTATAGGTTAAATTGGTTTAAACTATGAATCTGGAAATTTCTTACTGGGAGGGAATCAATTCACTTTGGTTCATCCACCTTTGTATTTTCTTTATATTTTAGAGAGAGATATGCCAGACTGCATGCCTTCCCAAACAGAAGGTACCTTCATTTTTATATTAACATAGGGCACGATTCCTAAAACCTTAAACCTCTATAATATACAGAGATTTAATTAAATTAATCCATATTTATCTGTGTCTAATAGTATACTTAATAATGACAGCAAAGATATAAAAAAGGGAGATTTTACTTAAATAGAAAGCTATCAATATATTGTTCCAAAATAGTTGGTAAATTAGGCCAGTATTTCAATTGTTGGTACATTATATTGTTGGTACATAGTTAAATAATACTATTTAACTATGCTTCAGATAATGTCTATAATCAGACATGCTCTACGTATGACTTTTTTTTTCAGGCATATTCCAATACAGATACATAGAGAATTTAAATATAGTATTCAAGTGGGAGAAGGTATGCTGATCAATTCCCTGAAGGAATATGTAGCTGAGATATAGGATAATGCCGGCAATTTATGCAGATCTGTAAGAGGAAATTAACCTGCACCATGAAGCATGTAGAATCACTAATAAGGTAGAAAGTAGCCTGATCAAAATGAATGATTTCAGATGCCCTGCAGGCACCAAAGTGAAAACAGGTTGTCCCTTGGAGCAGAGCCTCACACTTCTGTCTGAAAGATCTCTTTAGCTTTAGCACTGGCACACTATCTCAAGAAGAAAAGAAAAGGCTGCCAGTGACGGCTCTCAAATAAGAACAAGAGTGTAACAAGAGGAAATGATTATTTTCAGTAAGAGAAAGGAGTGGCTGAAAGCCTGTTTGTGTGTGTTAGTTGCTCAGTCATGTCTGACTCTTTGCGACCCCATGGACTGTAGTCCTACAGATTCCTCTGTCCATGGAATTCTCCAGGGAGGAATACTGGGGTGGGTTGCCATTTCCTTCTCCAGGACATCTTTCTGACCCAGGGATTGACCCCGGGTATCCTGCACTGTAGCCAGATTCTTTACTATTTGAGTCACAAAGGAAGCCTGCTAAAAGCCTATTGTTTCTTAAAAAAAAAAACAAAAACAAGACTGTGAAAATAGAGAGAAGATAAATCATTGACATTACTCTATGCTTTCATCCATGGGAATAGAAATATTACTGTTTTAATAAGTTCACAGTAGTACTGTTTATTCATTCATTTAACAAATATATATTCTATGTGTAATGTCCTGTGCAATGTAATGAAAGTAGAGACAAAGTGATAAAAGATATATGAAAAGATAAGAACCACCTTAAGGACATGCAACAATAGTGTATGGCATTACTGGGGTGTACATTAAACGGGTAAAACACACACAAGGACAAACTATGTGGTATGAAGAAAATAAAACGTCTGCAGAGATATGGGACACAGCCCTAGGGAATTTCAATGTATAGCGTCTGTAAAAAGAGAGGGAAAAGGTCAGAGAAGAATAAAAATGAGAGTCTGCTGGTACAGAATTCTAGAGACAAGAAATGTTTTCAGGAACAAGAGGTCAAGAGTATTGAATGTTGGATTCGTGTAAGACGTAGGTAGAAAAGGAGAACACTGAATTTAGCAACTTGGAGGTCACTGTGGCCTTGCTTGGGTCATTTTTTGTAGGTGAGAGAAAAGATTTAGCGTCCAATAATTTCTCTTTTCTTGATATTGTGTGAAGCAAGCTCATGAGCTGAGATGGCAGAAGGCGGGTAGGAGAAAGAAGAAGATATTATATAATCTTCTCAAGAATTAGAAAGTGAGTTGGCTACTTTATATATAGTAGAATGATCAGACAGTGCTGCAGCCTGTTTGAATCTTAAGATACGAAATGTTAAGTAAAACAAATGTGTTGGCTTGGATGTGTGACTCAGCCGCTTGGTCAGAGGTTCAGAGAAGGCTCTTTTAGGAGTTTGTAGGGGACGAAAAATTCTCCTTTAACCTCTTAAAATCCCCAGCTGAGCCTAAGAATTAAACTAACATAAGACAGATTAACAGGAGAAGAGCACGTATATTTTACTTGTTATGTACATGAAGTTCTTCACAGGAAAATGACGACCTGAAGATGTGATCATAGCAGGAAGCTTTTATATCATTTTGAAAAACATGATAAGTTTGTAAAGATTTGGCATGAAAAAGTGGTTTGGAATAGGCATAGTAGATTGTGAAGAAGTAAGTAGGAAGGTAAGAGTTAGTTTACCAAGGTTTTTGTACAGATCTCTTGGCCACCAATTCCCAGATAAAAATGTCTTTCTTTTTCTTGCTACATGGAGGGTTTTCTGCTTTTAGGAAGAAAAAGGAGGTTCAGAGTTTCTTTGTTGCATCTGATGTTTCTTAAGAGTCTTCAGTTCAAAACAGTTCAAAGTGGCATATTTTGGAGTGATATATTATTTTTGTTCCCTTCAAGTCCATTCAGAGTTGGGATTTTGGAAAGCAAATATTATGATGAGAGGGCAGGGGATGGATTGAAAACCACACTGAGTAATTCACTGAGGAATCACAGATTAGACTCTAAGATGCTCAATAAAGAAGGTAAAGTGATAGAAGAAAGGATAATAGATGGATTAAGAGCAAATGGTAAAACTAACAGATACGGGGACAGAATGTGGCAGACATGGTGGAAAAGTTGAACTGAGAGTACTTGAAAAAGCAAACTAAAAGAGATTGCTCTTAAAGGCTGTTTTTTTGCATTAAAATTTTGAAGATGAGGTCAAGTTTTTCATGATTGTAATTGTTCTAAGTACTATTATTAGAGAAACTAGGTGAAAACAACTGGGGGAAATTTTTATTAGTGAAGAAACTGAAAGATTAAGTATGCTGTCTGAAATAACTACGTGGCTATTGATGTTGCTAAGAATTATAATAGCAACTAATGGGAAAGTAAAATTTTGAGTTGAGAGCTAAGTTTTGACCGCATAATTGGAGGAGTCAGCAAGAGACTGGTATATCATGGAAACAAGGAAGATGAGTAAGTGGTTCATCTGAATGGTATAAGTCTCAAGGAAATGGAACTATGTTTTTAGCTTTGTAAAATAAGAGGGACTTAATTCTTTGATGGTTGGTAAAAGATGCCAGCTGTTCATTTCCTATGGAAATGTGGCATAAAGTAAAATAAAGAGTGTGGGGTTTAGATGGCCTAAATGGAGTGGGGAATCAAGCGCATACTCGTTTTTTTAAGAGCAAAGAGATCACTCCAAATTTCTGAGAAGAGTCTCAGGATGCAAGAAAGTTTACTTATCACTAATGCTAAGTTTCAAAGACAAAGAACCATAGTTTAGGAGGAAGGGGTTAGCAGCTGGGTCAGAGGAGCAGAGAGTAGTCGTGAGGTGAGAACTCAGGTCATGGTGGATATACTGAGGCACAGGAAAGCAGGAATATGCAACCTCATTGGGACTGATCCTGTTATGAAGCTGAGTGGTCAGCTCTAGTTCCATGAATGCTAACAACTTACTTTGTACAATAGTGATATCTGAGAGTGCTATACACCCAAATGTCACTCAGAGGTAGCTGCCTCTTCAGGCAACATGGAGTTGGGTGACAGAGGAGCTGTTCTCACTCTTTGGTCAATTATTACATAGCATCTATTACTATACTTGTCTTACATATTGTCTCTCTTCTCCAGAGAGGAAAAACTGCCTTACGACAGTGACCAGACTTATTTATCTTTCTGTGCTGCATTTTGCTTGGTCTTCCAGAAGCAAGCAATGAACAACTTTTGGTACTAAATTAGTTATGAGACACAGAGATTGTCTAATACAAAATGCTCCCTGTTTTGATTTTTTTCCCTCCATTTATAGGATGATTTTAATTTTTAAATCCAACTTTTCATGTGCATACTTTAAAGAAGCACCTACTTCCACAAAGCTTGTTAAAACAATGATCTCAGAAAGCCTTCCCTTCTTGATCCATATTTCATTTAACTGATTCTTTAATGTTTTCCTTCATGTCTCAAGTTATGTAATTATATCTTGACTTTTTTTTACTTTAAAAAGCCATCTATTATATCTGAGATGATATGGACCTAATTTTTGAATCAATCAAAAATTGAGACATAATAAAAATGTCTACTTCATAGTTAAATATATTTGCAGTTTTCTTTCTTTCTTTTTAAAATATAAATACAGAGAGATATATACACGTACATACAGTCACACATATCCCTCAGAATAATGTTAAACCCAAACACTTTATACCAACATTTGGACTTTCAAATATACAGTTTTTCAACAGTCTTGATCTAAGATGCATGGAAGTGAGATAACAGTTTGAAGCCACATGTCCATTTCAAAACTGAATTTTCACTAAATGTCACAGTGCAGCTCTCTGTTATTTTTCTAGAGTGAGTATATTGGTTCCCGGAAGGAAAATATATTTATGGAAAACCATACCCAGTAACTCAAGGGTAGTGTTGTGTCTGCTTTGAACCTGAAAGATCTCTATCCTTCTTCACATTCCCCTTTGTAATTTAAATGCAACCAGGTGCATATAACAGTCAAAGAAGTAGAGCCTTCTGTAAAATTGGTCTAAATTTACTTGGCTTGAAATTTATGCATAAGTTGTTACAGTGTTTTTCATGAGAGTAATAAAAATACTCTGGGGTTCTAAACAGTCACATTTCTGGTAGAAAAATGTAACATTATACTTTCAAAGCAAGGAGTAGGGGGGGGTGTGTGTGTGTGTGAGTGTATACATACTAACTGGTTGTTTCTGAGTGGTAGTATTATAAGTGATTCCAGTTTTCAATTTTGCATTATTTTTGTAATATATATATTTCTACAGTAAGTATGTGGTACTTTTAACCTCAGAAATAATACACAGGTATTTTTTAGACTCACTGACAGAGAAAAGTCTATGGGTATTTCTTAAGAAAACATTTAGTAAGTTTTGGATATGTAGATCTGAATCTCATGGGTGAGGTCAGTTTTGGAAACATAAATTCCAGAATCATCATTGTATAAATATTTAGGCTATAGGTTACGTGAAGTTGCTCAATGGTGTCAGTGTAAAATAAGAAGAGAAGGGGCCAAAAAGACAAAGCTAGTGTGGAGAAATACTACCATTTCATACGTCAAGCTAAAAAGAGAACAAATCTGAGACACTGGAAAGAAGTGGTACAAAATATAAGGGAAAGTCTAGGAAATGTACTCCTTTCTAGAATATGGGGAAATCTCAAATGCCACACAGAGCCTGATGAAATCTGGGACAAAAGCATATTGGTATATTGGTTTACCATTTAACTAAGACATTGCAAAATTTTAAAAATTAAGTGGTATAGTAGATTCAGAGCTGGGTTTTGATGGTGTTAAGGAGAGAATAGGAGTAGGACAAAACAAACATTGTATATATATACATATATACAATGCATACAGGATACCATCTATTAGGAAGCCTCAGTGTAAATGAAATAGGAAAATGACATGAACAGGGTTATATAGCAAGTAGCAAAAAAACAATTGAAAGAGACACTGAGTAATCAGAAATTAGTCACCTGGCATTCTCTCCCAAATTAGTTAAGGACAGACTAATTTGAAAAATGTTAATTAAATCAGCCACAGGATAATAGTATGCTTGAAACTGCAAAGTGTAAATGTTAGAAATTAATTTTTATATATTTTAGCAAAGCAGTTATATATGGCGGTTACTGGAGGAGACTCTAATAGTGAAAAATTTGAGGATAATGTATAGCAATCAAGTCTAACTTTTCCAAAGGAAACAGTTCTCAAACTTGAGCATTTATATGGCTTATCTGGAGAACTTAAATGCTATGTCAAAGCCTTTGACTGTGTGGATCACAACAAACTGTGGAAAATTCTTAAACAGTTGGGACTACCAGACTACCTGACCTGCCTCCTGAGAAACCTGTATGCAGGCCAAGATTCAACAGTTAGAACTGGACATGGAACAATAGACTGTTTCAAAACTGGGAAAGGAGTACATCAAGGCTGTCTATTTTCACCCTGCTTATTTAACTTCTATGTAGAGTACATCATGTGAAATCCTGGTTTAGATGAATTACAAGCTGGAATTAAGACTGCTGGGAGAAATATAAACAATCCATAGTCATATATGGATGCAAGAGTTGGACCATAACGAAGGCTGAGCACCAAAGAATTCATGCTTTCAAACTGTGGTGCAGGAGAAGTCTCTTGAGAGTCCCTGGGACAGCAATAAGATAAATCCTAAAGGAAATCAACAATGAATATTCTTTGAAAGGACTAATGCTTAAGCTTCAATACTTTGGCCACCTGATGTGAAGAGCCAACTCATTGGAAAAGTCCCTGATGCTGGAAAAGATTAAAGGCAGGAGGAGAAATAGATGACAGAAGACGAAATGGTTGGATGGCATCACTGACTCAATGGACATGAGTTTGAGCAAATTCTGGAAGATGATGAAGGACAGGAAGCCTGGCATGCTGTAATCCATGGGGTCGCAGATTTGGACATGGATTAGCAACTGAACAACAACTGGAGGACATGTTCAGTTGTTAACAACAACTGGAGGACAGATATCTGGGTTCCACCCAATAAGTTTCTGATTCAGTGGTACAGGGCAGCCTGTCATTTTGCCTTTTCAACCAGTTCCTTGTTGATACTGACATTGCTAGTCTAGAAGCCACACTTTGAAAACCGTTGTGCTAAGTGATTCACTAAAAGCCACCAAACTTTAAGTGCCTTAGCTTTACAGGTAGCTGAGCTACAGAAATATTTAAAAAAAAAAAAAAAATCAAAAAACTAATAGTAAGTGATAAATAAAAATGTATGCATACTGGAACAATTATGGCATCCCTTATACGTGGAATATAAAAAAAAATGTGTGAAAGCTCATTCTAGCTACTCAGAGAGGCCACAGGGAGAGCAATGCCAGCTGTTCATCATACAAGCTGATCCATCACACCAGCCGTGGCACCTGACATGAGTGAAGAAGTCATCTTGGACTTTCTAGCCCCAGCATACATCATGAAAAGAACGAAGTCCCTAGACGTATAGACAAGTCCAGTCATCCAAGACATCTTAGCTGAGGTCTCAAACCATGGAGCAGAGATGGGCTATCATTTCTTTTTCTAGAGGAAAATAATCTAATCATAAAACAAAACAAAAAAAGTCAAAAACCAAGAACGTTCATTTTTTCTTTTCTGGCTTCTAGAGAATTTTTGCTATTTGTGTCCCCTGAATTAATAAAATACCAATTAATTACAATTAAGAGTTATTGTATAAAAGAATTCAAGTCCTTATAAGCTAAATTTATATTCTTTTAACAAACAAAAATAGTGGTTGTATAGTTCTAACTTAGCGTGAAATGTTATCAGTCATATTAAAACCAAATATCAGTCATGTTAAAACCGAAAACAGACTTGTGGAGTGCATGAAAGCTATTTCTGGGGTGATGCTGATATTTCTTAATCTTGCTGCTGGTTAATTGTGTATGCTCATGGTCATTAGGTTCATCATGTTGTACCCTTACAAGTTTTGTACTTTTCTCTCTGTATATTCTTTTAAACAAAATGTTCAATAAGTAGTTCATATGATTTGCTGTATGGTTAATTTCTTTTAATATAAGAAGGCAAAGTGAATAGTGAAAGTCTCTTCTTCCTGATTTATGTCCCTGTCCCATCCCAATATTTTTCTAGAGATATCATTTATTTTAAATAATTGTGTACTTTCTCCCACAAAGAGAATTTTTTTCATTACTCTCTTACATATCTATAGATCTACTTAGCCATAAATTGAGTATGTATATAACAATCTATCTACCAATTTGATATATACATATATATATGTGATAATACATTATATAGTGGGTTATAATATATAATATACATAATAATATATATTATTTTGTATCTTGCTTTTGATTTTTTTTTGTTTAAATACCTTGCTAATCTTTCTGCAAACCTTTATAATAACTTTTCATCAAATGAATGTACCATGGCTTATCTCATCAGTTCTTTGTTAACAGTCACTTTGGTTGTTTCCAGGCTTGTTTACACACTGCATTTAACTTGAATTCAGCAATTAAACCGATGGAGACATACATACTCAACAACTCTTGGTTTGTCAAATTAACAGTTTTAATAACAGAGTAAGTAAACATGCTTTTTGAAGGCCTATTGTGTACTGAGTGTTTGAGTCTTACCAAATTGTGTCTGTTGAAACTCTAATGCTAACATGGTGGTATTTGAAGATGGCGACTTTGTGAGGTAATTAGGTCATGAGAGTGGAACCTTCATAGGACTAGTGCCCTGATAAGCAAAGACAAGAGAATCAGCTAACACTCTTTCAGCCACATGTGGGCACCAGCGAGAAGACAGGAGTCCAACTGTAAGCCAGCAGGAGGGCCTTCACCAAGAGCCCAGCTACCCTGACACTCTGGTCTGAGACTTTCAGGCTCCAAAATTGAGTGAAATAAATGTGTGTTGTCTTAAGCTATTCAGTCTATGGTAGTCTGTTATAGCACCCCAAACTAATAAAATTTTCATTCTTAAAACCTGACATTCAAAACCTCTTGCTGTTTCTAACTGCCTTTAGCCTTTGTCTTTCAACAATTTCATCTATTGTCTGTTTTCCAGATGAGTTGTTTATAGCGCATTTCTTAAATTTAATCAGCTCTGTAATAGATTTAAAAATAACTATTTTTACTGGCAGGCCTTCTCAATTGGTTGTATTCTGATGAATTATTTTTCTGTAGCATTTAAAATTTTTATACAGTGAGATATATTTATATTTCACTTATGACTCCTGGGGTGTGATGGATATCCTGCTTAGAAATTTGCTCAAACAAATTGAGCCAGGAGAACATTGCAGAGTCCTGTCCTGAGGCTCAGATTAATTTCCCAGATTGTAATTCATTCTACTTAAATAAAATCTAAAGCAAAATGTAATTACTAAACTATAAGTTTTCCCTTAAAGCTGGGTATGCTAAGCCTTGATATTTAAATTCTAAGAGATATTTATGCATGATGCAATAAAAACATGTAATATTCTGCAGAATTATATCTTTCTCTTTCTTCAGAAATACACAAACTTAATCTAGTAGAGATTAGAAAAAGCAAACCTTTTGAATCATACTTATAAAGAAAAATAGTGCCTTTAGATGTCATTACTTTTTCATATCAGACTGCCGAAAAGGGGATAAACTTTTACAGTTAGTAGCATGGGTGTGGACAACTGTTCAGATATTTTATTAAAAAAAAAGAATCCTCACTTTCCAAGAGTGTAAAAACAGCAGAATAGTATCTACTATGCCAAATATTATACTGATTAAATAAAAGTGTCTTTGTTGAAAAATCCTTTTGACCTATATTTGTCTTTGAATGTTTTAAGTATCACTTCACTCTAAAATTAGGCCCAGCTTAATCAGGAGCTGAACCAAAGGAAGGGACTCTTCTTTCTTTGGAAAAGGTTTGCTAACAAAAAAGTATTCTAACAAGCATAATCTACAAGATGGAATTTATGTTTGTAATAAAGGGTAAATACAGCTTACACAGACATACACACAGATACACACAGACACATACTCACATAACCTGTCCCAACTTCACTTTTATTTCCTCACTGAGTGGAAATGTCACCTTTTTTGTAGACTAAACCCCATGCATAGTTTGGAGGTATATTTGCACTCCTGTCTGTACCATTGATCTATATGTTTTGATGACAGTAACAAATCAAGCTTATCTTTTTAGCTTCCATCTCTAATGTGTGTTAAGACTCTTACCTTATTATACTTTTAAAAATACTTTTCCTGATTTCTCTATCATGATTATTTTACCAAAGTGGAGCTTCATTTCATTAAGTAACCCCCACCTGCTATTTTAATTGGACTTCAGTTAACTTTATAGATTAGGTTAAGATAATTTTATATCCTTATAATTTGTTTTCTTATCCAGAAACACTTTGTTTTTTCATTTATCTTAATATTTTGATAATATCTTTTATAGATATTGTTACTTTTCTTCTCTCTCCTTGTCTTTCTCCCTCTCATATTTCTGTAGAATAAATATAGACAGATACAGATATACATATAGATGATACACAATTCTTACAAATTTTGTATGCACTTTGTTACCTATTATAAACAATTTTTTTGGTCATATATTTGCAGCTAATTTTATTTACAAAAAATAAAAAAATGATTCCATTTGTGTATTAATTTTATAACACTAAATCATTTATTTATATGAGATCTTTAAAATGATTCTCATGTATTTTGCTGGCATGTAATCAAATTATCTTGAATTTTTCTTTCTAGCCTATTATTTAAACTGATAGTTTAATTTTGTTTAATCAAATGGGCTAGCACTAGTAAAACAAGGATAATAAAATTTGTTATGGTAAGATTGATTTCTCTCATTATGACATAACTCATAATGCTTTCCATATTTTTTTGTAGCATGACAGAATTTATATGTAAAATAGTGGTTATGTTAGTTAAATTAACTAATTTATATACAACATGTACTAGGTAGTAATATATAATATGTTAGTCAAATACATATACAAACATGACATCTTAAAGATCTATATATCGATATCCCTTATTTAACATTTAAAAATTAAATGAGTTGATTTAGTCAATTACTCTTTAAAAAAATTATTTTTTAGAGTAGTTTTAGGTTTATGGAAAAATCAAAGTGAAAGTACAGAAATTATCCATATACCCCTCCCCTCCCATATATATAGCCTCTCCCATTATCAACATCCCATTACTATACATCTGTTACAATTGACAAAATCTACACTGACATATATATATATATATATATATTTTTTTTTTTTTTTTACACTGACATATTCTTAATCACCCAAAGTACATAGTCACTTAGTGTAGTATATGAGTATATTAACAAATTTATAATGACATGGATGCATTATTAGGGTAGATATCACCTTCATTGCCCTAAAAATCTTCTGTGATTTGCCTAATTGTTCCTCTCTAACCCCTAACCCTGTCCTGGGCAGCAACTGATCTTTTCATTGTTTCCATGGTTTGCCTTTTCCAGAATGTCATATAGTTGGAATGATATGTATGTAGCTTTTTCAGATTGGCTATGTCACTTAATAATATGCAGTTAAGGTTACTCCATGTCTTTTCATGGCTTGAAAGCATATTTCCTTTTAGTGCTGAACAATAATGCCTGGTCTGGATGCACTACAGAATATTTGACTATTCACCTATTGAAGGACTTTAGCAATTATCAATAAATCCGCTATAAACTTATTTTTGCAAGTTTTTTGAGGGCATAAGTATTCACCTTTTTGGGGTAAATAGCAAGAAGTACAAATGCTGAATCATATGGTAGGAATATGTTTAGCATCATAAAAATGTGCCAAACTATACCCCAAATTGGCTATATCGATTTTCATTTCTACTACAGTGAATAAGAGTTCAGGTAGCTTCACATATTTGCTAACATTTGGTGTTGTCAGTATTATGGATTCCGGCCATTTAATAGGTGTGTAGTGGTATTATAAAAAACCGACTCTCTAATGACCTAATGTGGAGCCTCTTTTCATACGCTTATACCACACTGTTTTGACAACTGCAGCTTTATCCTAGTATACAAACCACTTTATACCTAATATTGTATAGTATCAGTCCTCCAGTTTTGCTCTTCTTCAATATTGTCTATTCTGTGTCTTCTGCCTCTCCATATAAACTTTAGAATCAATTTGTCAAAAATACAAAATAACATTTGAGATTTTGATTGAGATTGCACTAAATCCATAAATTCATTTAGGAAGAACAGATATCTTGATAACATTTAGTCTTCTTATCCATGAACAGGAAAAATTTTTCATTTATTTCAAGTAATTTTCTTAAAGAATGAATCATACTCTTTCCATAACTATATCAACGAGTTTATCAAAACGCATGATGCAACTATATATTGTCTACAAGAAATCCACTTTAAATACAAATATACATATAGATTACAAATAAATGGATGGGGGAAATTATACTATGGTAATACTAATTAAAAGAAATCAGAAGTGGCTATATTAATTTCAGGCAAAGTGAAAGTGAAAGTGTCTCAGTGGTGTCCAGCTCTTTGCAACCCCATGGAATATTCCATGGAATTTTCCAGGCCAGGATACTGGGGTGGGTAGCCAGTTCCCTTCTCCAGGGGATTGTCCCAACCCAGGGGTGGAAAGCAGGTTTCCCACACTGCAGGCAGATTCTTTACCAGCTGAGCCACCAGGGAAGCCCAAGAATACTGGAGTGGTTAGCCTAGCCTTCTCCAGCAGATCTTCCCAACCCAGGAAATGAACCAGGGTTTCTTGCATTGCAGGTAGATTCTTTACCAACTGAGCTAACAGGGAAGCCCAATTTAAGGTAAAGTAGATTTCAAAACAAAGAAAGTTATTAGGTATAATGAAAGTTGTTATATAGTGATGAAGGAGTCAATTATCCTGGAAGACATAATGATTCTTGTATGCCTCATAACAGAGTATCAAACTATATAAGGTGATAACTGATAGATCACAAGGAGAAAAATATTAATTCACTATCATAGTTAAGGACTTCCCTGGTGGCTCAGATGGTGAAATGTCTGTCTACAATGCAGGAGACCCGGGTTCGATCCATGGGTTGGGAAGATCCCCTGGAGAAGGAAATAGCAATCCACTCCAGGACTACTGCCTGGAAAATCCCACGGACAGAGGAGCCTGGTAGGCTACAGTCCATGTGGTTGCAAAGAGTCGGACACGACTGAGCAACTTCACTATTCTATTCACTATCATAGTTAAAGAATTAATACTCCTCTATGAGAAAGAGACAAATTTAGGAGACAGAAAATCAGTAAGAACATATTCAACAACACCATCATTCAACTGGATGTAATTGACATCCATAAACTATTTCATCCAACAATGCCAAAATACGTATTCTTTCCAAGCCCACAAGAGGCCTTTACCAATACAGGAACACTCTGGGCCACAAAACATAACCACAGAAAAAATTTAAACTGTAGAAATTATATAATGTCTGCTCTCAGACCACAGTGAAATTAAACTAGAAACCAACAACCAGAATATAACTGGAAAATCCCCAAATTCATGCTGAGTAAACCACACATTTCTAAATAACACAGGAGGGAAAGAAGAAATTTAAATAAAATTTTAAAAATATTTTGAACTAAATAAAAATTAAAACCATTTATGAAAATTTGTATAACACGGTAAATTCATTGCTTACAAGGACATTTACAGCATTGAACACATATAATAGAAAAGAATCCATGCTTTCAAACTCTGGTGCTGGAGAAGACTCTCGAGAGTCCCTTGAGCTGCAAGGAGATCAAACTGGTCAGTCCTCAAGGAAATCAATCCTGAATATTCATTGGAAGGACTGATGCTGAAGCTGAAACTCCAATACTGGCCACCTGATACGAAAAGCTGACTCATTGAAAAGACCCTGATGCTGGGAAAGATTGAAGGCAGGAGAAGGGACCCATAGAGGATGAGATGGTTGGATGGCATTATCAACTCAATGGACATGAGTTTGAGCAAACTCCCGGAGATGGTGAAGGACAGGGGGTTTGGCATGCTGCAGTCCATGGGGTCTCAAAGAGTCAGACATGCCTGAAGGACTGAATAACAACAACAATAAGAAAGAAGTAAAACCTAAAGTCAATCACCTAAGTTTCCATGTAAGGAAACTAGAAAAGTAAAAGCAAATTATTTCCAAAGTAAACAGAAGAAATAATAAGGATTGTAGTAGAATCAATGAAATTAAAAACAGGAAAATTTCTCTCATTTTACTTCTTGGAGAGACTAACACTTCTCTTGTATGTTTATTTATCCTTTTTTACTTAAAAACTTCTTGGTTGCTTTGGTTAAGATGAACAATTTGTCAAGAAATTAGACTGTTTATTGGCTGCATCATGTTCTTTTTTGAATGCATCTTTCTAAATTTTTATTTAAAATAGATTTTAGGCATTGTTTATATATTGACTTCTTTTTAGAAATGCTTTCACAAATATCTTCTTCCAGGTTGTTTCTTAATTTTTAAATTTTGTTTTAGAGGAGCATTAGTTCTTATGTTTTGCTGCTGGTGCTGCTGCTAAGTCGCGTCAGTCGTGTCGAACTCTGTGCGACCCCATAGACAGCAGCCCATCAGGCTCCCCCGTCCCTGGGATTCTCCAGGCAAGAACACTGGAGTGGGTTGCCGTTTCCTTCTCCAATGCATGAAAGTGAAAAGTGAAAGTGAAGTCGCTCAGTCCTGTCTGACTCTTAGCGACCCCATGGACTGTAGCCTACCAGGCTCCTGCATCCATGGGCTTCTCCAGGCAAGAGTACTGGAGTGGGGTGCCATTGCCTTCTCCCTTAAGTATGGCATAATTGATTTATCAATCCTTTCCTTTTTCTCTCTGTTATTTAAGACATCTTTTCCTACTCCAAGTTTATAAATGTATTTTCCTCCAGTCTTCTAAAAACTTTACATATTTTATTCACTTTTAACTTTTTTATAAATGGATGTACTTCATTTTAAATGTTGTAGAATTTGTAAATTTCACTTTTTTTGGATTTGATATCTTACTTACAAAAGCCAGAGTTAAATTATAAGTGTGTTTTCCAAATTGTCTGTAAAGTTTTATAGATTTATCTGCTACAGTTAGGCCATTTATCCATATAGGACTGCTTTGGTTTATGGTATGAATTCAAGATCTGTTTTTTCTTTCTCTTCTTTTTTTTCTTTTTCTCTTTTGACATGGATAAATTAATTACCCCAGTATCATTTATTTCAGTATTTCTCTTTCAGGCATTGATCTGCAATCTGTTAATGTCTTCTATAAGTGTGCATTTAAAAGTGGGTCTATTTACTAGGCCATCTATTCTATTTATGGGTCTATTTCTACATAACACTTTAAGAGAACTCTCCATATGTTCACAAATCTTTTTTTTATCCAATAGTATCTTTGCTGTTCTCTGAACATCCAACACTAACAGAAATTTTAGAGACTACAAGTAGAGTTTTACACACACTGCCAGTTTTTGTATTATATTTGAGATTTCATCAACATTATAGATTAACTCAGAGAGACTGAATCTTTACA
This sequence comes from Bos indicus x Bos taurus, assembly GCF_003369695.1. Taxonomy (NCBI): domain Eukaryota; kingdom Metazoa; phylum Chordata; class Mammalia; order Artiodactyla; family Bovidae; genus Bos; species Bos indicus x Bos taurus. The sequence goes on from NC_040087.1 coordinate 58,557,133, forward strand.
GCATTGAATTCCAATCTTTAACCATCATATATTCATAACTTATTCCACACACATGCTCTATATATTTTTTTCTTATAATTACTGTTAGGTGTTATATTTTTATGTCATGTATTTTTGAAAATTATGGTTTTAACAGCTGTATGCCAAAATTTAACTGGATTTTATATTTTGAATTTCTTTTCTTTGAAAAATTGTCTTGTTCACTTTAATACATTATCAGAGGAGTTTTGATTTTTATAAAGTAGGCAATAATTTCACTTGGAAAAATGACAATGTTTTTCCTTCTCAGTCAATTTATCATTTTCTTCTTTTTAAAATTTTATTATTTTTAAAACTGCTTAGCTAGCTAATACCCACATATGACATTGAATAGCATTGGCTATAGTGGGTGCCCATTTTGAAAGGTCATGTTTACAGTGTTTCATAATTAACCTTGATATTCACAATAGGCTTTTAAGGGTTCTCTTTATTGAGTTAAGGGAATTTCCTATTTCTAGTTAAGAATTCTTGTTAATAGATGTGGACATGTACCAGTTACTTTTTCTGTGTTGAGGTAATTATATGATTTTAATCCTTTAACCTATTTATGTACTATTTTATTCAAATTATTCTCTCCCCTTGGCTTACTGTTCCAAATTTGAAGTTAAATGCCTACTCCCTTTGCTTACTGAAATTCTTCTGAGGCTGAAACAGAAGCTTCCAGAAGTGTCATAAACTATACATTAAAGTTTTTCCATTCTTGTGTGTTATATATATATATATATTTCTATACATAATATGCAAATTTGTATATATAATTATAAATAATATATGTAATAATATGGGAAGAAGAGATTAGACTAAAATATAATAATGTATACATTATTACATATACTATATATATATATTATTTTAAACTAATCCCTTCAAGCTTAGAGTTAAATATTTTGAGATTTGAATTGAAACTATTATCTCCATCCAGAATTTTGTGCTATACATTTTAGAATTTATTTATTCTTAAATGCTTAATTTTGGCTTAGCTTAACATCCTACCTGTATGATACCTCAAGGTAGGAATTATTCAATATATTTCAACTGTATCCTTCAAATCACCTAGTAGAATTCAAGACCCAAGAGGCATTTTTGATTGATCTGTTTCCTTTCACCAAGAACATGAAAAATAAGGTTTAGAGAATGCTAATAGAAAAATTTGTCATTTATAGATGAAACATTCAAAGTATTGTCCGAGTGTGTCCTGTTCTGATTTTTTTCTATAAGACTTCAAGAAAACATGTACTCCAAGGAATATAAGGCAGGTGTTTTTTAAGTGTTGTTGATTAAGGTCTCTCTGAACTGCTAATTTTGGAAAGAAAATTTTTTTAAAAAGAAAGACCATGATATGCCTGTCAGACAATATTTCTAAGGAGTCTTTCTTAGCACTAAACATCATCTAATACTTCAGGCTGTGGGTGATTGATGTGTTTCCATTGCAGATATGTCAGGAGTCAAAGTAATGCTTTATTTTACTTTTATATCCAAGGTGTCATTTCTACAAATCTTAAACATGCTTTGGAAAGTTTCAAACCAGTTTTGAAAAGCTATTTAATGAACTGTGAAGAAATCTCTGTCATAAATTGTTTTCATATACAGTAGAGTCACTGTATATATGCACTTTAAAGCATGCTATCCAACATTTCTAGTAATGCAACTTTCATTATATAGGCCAGTTTTTAACATGCTACCACATTAAAGAAAATCCAGTGAAGTTTAATTTTCTTTTTTGCTTGGAAACATAGCAAGATTAAGTCTAGTGTGGTTTAGTAAAATTAACATCAGACTGGGGAGCAACGTTATTCTGATAGGTTATATTATTGTTCACACATATTTGTTGTTTCTCTCTGCAGAAGAATATTTTCACACTTTCCCACTGAAAACCAGCTTGCCCATATGACTTTGTATCCTTCCTTATTGAAGGGTTATTCATGCCCATCCACTTGAATTAAGATTGCTTTTATGACTTACTTAGTCAATTAAATGTGAGCAGAAATGACATGTGACATTTGTAAGAGTAGCTTTAAGAGTCAGATGTGGTTAGCAATGTCTTTCTCTCCTTCACAGAAGGTAGAAAGGTTGAAAATAAAAGCTCCTTTAACAGCCTAAGTTCTAACATGATGATTATATGGATTAGAACAAAAAATGAACATTGATGGATATTTGGCATGAGTGAGAAAAGCCTTTATCATTGTATTCCCACTACAGTTCTGGGGTTAGTGACTTTTCATATAAAGTTGAATTGATTCCAAGTTGTTTTCACTCATGGTGTGTCCTAGTCATTCAAATAGAGCATACTTATGTATTGACACTTTTTAGTGAAGCTCAAAGTCATGTATTCACCAATTCACTTCTTAATTAAAAAATACTATAGTCCTATTATATGAATGACACTGTACTTGTACTGATTATACATCAATGAGCAAGAAAAGCAATATCTTCCTTTAGCTTATTCCCATGAAGGATACAGATATTAAGCCCTAACCTCACAGTTAATTACAAATATTAAGAATATAAAAATTACTGTGCACTTTTAAATAATATGCTTCCAGAACTTATTTTAGACCTAAGAGTTAGAAATAAATTTCTTAAGAAAGCAATATTAATTTAACTAAAAATTTAAAATATAAAGGAGACAGGGAAAATGGCAAAGCAAAGACTTCTAAAAAAAATATCTTCTCTATAAAGGTAATAAGAAAACTGCCAACATCCTTTGGAATATCAAAAAAGCAAGAGTTCCAGAAAAATATCTACTTCTGCTTTATTGACTACGGCAAAGCCTTTGACTGTGTGGATCACAATAAACTGTGGAAAATTCTTAAACTGATGGGAATACAAGACCACCTGACCTGCCTCCTGAGAAATGTGTATGCAGGTCAAGAAACAACAGTTAGAACTGGTAATGAAACAACAGACTGGTTCCAAATTGGGAAAGGGGTACAACAAGGCTGTATATTGTCACCCTGTTTATTTAACTTCTATGCAGTTAACATTATGTGAAACGCTGGGCTGGATGAAACACAAGCTGGAATCAAGATTGCCAGGAGAAATATCAATAACCTCAGATATGCAGATAACACTACCCTTATGGCAGAAAGTGAAGAAGAACTAAAGAGCCTCTTGATGAAAGTGAAAGAGGAGAGTTGAAAAGTTGGCTTAAAACTCAACATTTAGAAAACTAAGATCATGGCATCTGATCCCATCACTTCATAGCAAATAGGTCGAGATACAATGGAAACATTGAAAGACTATTTTCTTGGGCCCCAAAATCACTGCAAATGGTGACTGCAGCCATGAAATTAAAAGACACTTGCTCCTTGGAAGAATAGCTATGACCAACCTAGCTGCTGCTGCTAAGTCACTTCAGTCATGTCTGACTCTGTGTGACCCCTTTGATGGCAGCCCACCAGGCCCCCCTGTCCCTGGAATTCTCCAGGCAAGAACACTGGAGTGGGTTGCCATTTCCTTCTCCAATGCATGAAAGTGAAAAGTCAAAGTGAAGTCGTTCAGTCATGTCTGACTCTTCACGACCCCATGGACTGCAGCCAACCAGGCTCCTCCATCCATGGAATTTTCCAGCAAGAGTACTGGAGTGGGGTGCCATCGCCTTCTCTGATGACCAACCTAGACAGCATACTAAAAAGCAGAGGCATTACTTTGCCCACAAAGATCCTTCTAGTCAAAGCTATGGTTTTTCTAGTAGTCATGTATGGATGTGAGAGTTAGTCTGTAGAGAAAGGTGAGTGCTGAAGAATTGATGCTTTTGAACTGTGGTGTTGGAGAAGACTCTTGAGAATCCCTTGGACTGCAAGGAGATCCAACCAGTCCATCCTAAAGGACATCAGTCCTGAATGTTCATTGGAAGGACTGATGCTGAAACTCCAATACTTTGGCTACCTGATGCTAAGAACTGACTCATTTGAAAAGATCCTGATGCTGATAAAGATTGAAGATGAGAGAAGGGGACAACAGAGGGTGAGATGGTTGGATGGCATCACCGACTCGATGGACATGAGTTTGAGTAAGCTCCGGGAGTTGGTGATGGACAGGAAGGCCTGGCGTGCTGCGATTCATGGGGTTGCAAAGAGTCGGAAAGGACTGAGTGACTTAAATGAACTGAACTGAGTAATATAATATATTGGAAATGTAGAATTGTCTCACATGATAATTTTAGTCTCCTATTTGGTTCAAAAATGTATTCTATTTTCTGTTATTATCTATTGTTAACACATCCAAATAGACTTTGGATGACAGATCCATTGAGAAACAAAATGCATGCCTTGGCTATATTTTGTGTTCCTTTGAAACTCAGAAAAGCATTGCCTTCCTTTATAATCACCTAAGAAACACACTGCACATCCAAGGTTATACAATTCTCTGCCCCTAAAAGTCCTTCTGTTGCTTTGCTCTGACATCTGGGAATTCAAAAAGAGATGAAAGGGCCGCTTTTGTCGTTGATCTTTGAACACCAGTGCTAATCCCTTCATTTTGGCTGCAGAGTAGTGTGTAGTTTAAAATAATAAGGACATTCTTTCGTATTTCATTGGCAATATAGATCCTGAGTATTTCCATAGTAGTTATTATACATATACAAATGCAAATAGGTTAAATATAGAACCTACAGTTCCAAAAAGCCTATGTCTTCTGAATATGGAGTTTATGATATTCATAATAATCAGTGACTGCATTTACATTGAGAGCTGTCCTTACGTTTTGTAATACTGTTAACAATGCCTTGTCATGAATAAAATGTTTGGTGTGACTGAAAGATACAGTTTGATAGAAAACACTTCTGAATGATATGACTGGAAAGACACCTTGACTCTTGATGGGACATGAATCTTAATGATATTTTCATTATGTGGAATGCTAGATTTTATATACTTGTGCTAGTAGGTGACATCTGCCTGGAATAAACTTTAATAAGTGTTTATACATTTCTAAAGTCACCGTACATACTAATTTTTGCAGGAAATCTCACAAGAGATGATCAAAAGCCTCAAGTTGAAAAAAGTTACATTAGTGAAATTGAAGGCAAGATTCAAAAGTGAAGATTCTCCTTTTAGTATTGAAAACTCTTTCTAGTTTTGAAAAAAATTGAAAATTTATGCTGTCATAATTTACGAGGGTACTAAGTCTTTGATTAAAGGAAATAAGAAATATTTCTCCTTATCATCATCATAGATCAGCTTTATATAGTATGTATTGTGTGTCTAGTACTGGTTTACATGTTTAGACTTCTATGTGAATTTTCTTAATTAATTTCATAACCTTCCTATTACCGCCTTAATTTACATAAAAATGTTAAACTTAAGTAGCTCAATTTCACAACTATTTCTAGGACAGGCTGAGACCTCACCTCTAGCATTCTTTCATAAAGCTTGAGTTTTTGTCTACCATGTCATATTCCTATCTTTACCCCAGCAACAATCACTGTGCCAGCCACAGGAGAGTTACTGAGGAAACTCAGTTTAATATTTTAACTGCCCAAAAGGATAAAAATGAAAATTAATCTGCCCAATATAAGAAACAATGGCTAATGTGGGACTGAGGTGTGCTTCGTGGCCATCTATAAACCAGAAAGTCTCACAAAATATTCCACAATCCAAGATTAACTTGGTAACAGAAGTCTTCCAAAAATGCAAATAAATTCCTTCTCTCAAAGATTAACAACCTGAGGTTAAGTTTGTCAGCTATTCACACTTTTTTTTTTTATAATTGCTTAAAACTTGGAAAAAATTGAGACTCATGTGGAAAGAGCGAGTTTTTGGTGAGGAGAAAGCATGAAGTGTTTTTTTTTTTTTTTTTTAAGCATGAAGTGTTAATTGCACAGATTGGTTCAACTGGGATCCCATGGTAGGGGTCTTTAATCAATTAGTGTAATACAGTTGCTCCTTGGTATCTGTAGGAAATTGATTCCAACTGAGGTATTTTCTCCTCCAGGAGCAAAGACTGCTTACATTGGGGATCTTCTGTGTCAGGCCACATATATACAGCCTAACAAGTTGTGACTTCTTGGAACCAATAGAAAAATAGAGATAAATTTGTGGGACTGGGGTTTAAAGGAGTTCTTACAGCATTGTGCCTTCTCCAATGTCTGCCAACGTTCTAACTTTGTTATGATTGCAGGCTGTTGGTTTTAAAGACCACTGTAGTGCTGGAGACAAAAGGGTGGAAAAAAAAACAAGTAAACATGTCATAAGCTAACTGTTCTTACCAAGTTTCAGTCATTTTCTTTCTTAAAAAAGAAAAATGACTCCAAATTTTGTAAGATTTTGGTTAATTTCCAGATTTGTGAAAAAATGAATTTTCACAATTTTCTTTTGCCAGTTTTCTGGTTCCTCTGCCTTTTGTAAATCCAGCTTGAACATCTGGAAGTTCACAGTTCAAGTACTATTGAAGCCTGGCTTGGAGAATTTTGAGCATTATTTTGCGAGTGAGTGAGATGACTGCAATTGTGCTATAGCTTTGCCATTGCCTTTCTTTGGGATTGAAATGAAAACTGACCTTTTCCAATCCTGTGGCCTCTGTTGAGTTTTCCAAATTTGTGGGCATATTGAGTGCAGCACTTTCACAGCATCATCTTTTAGTATTTGAATTGGAATTCAAACTGGAATTCCATCACTTCCACTAGCTTTGTTCGTAGTGATGCTTTCTAAGGCCCACTTGACTTTGCATTCCAGGATGTCTGGCTCTAGGTGAGTGATCACACCATCGTGATTATCTGGGTCATGAAAATCCTTTTTGTATAGTTCTTCTGTATATTGTTGCCAGTTCTTCTCAATATCTTCTGCTTCTGTTAGGTCCATACTACCATTTTTGTCCTTTATTGTGTCCTTTATTCTGTCCTTTATTTATCTTTACATGAAATGTTCTCTTGGTATCTCTAATTTTCATGAAGAGATCTCTAATCTTTCCCATTTTATTGTTTTCCTCTATTTCTTTGCATTGATTACTGAGGAAGGCTTTCTTATCTCTCCGTGCTATTCTTTGGAACTCTGCATTCAAATGGGTATGTCTTTCTTTTTTCCTTTGTTTTTCCCTTGTCTTTTCACAGCTATTTGTAAGGCCTCCTCAGACAACTATTTTGCCTTTTTGCATTTCTTTTTCTTGGGGATGGTCTTGAACACTGCCTCTAATGCAGTGTTATGAACCTCCATCCATAGTTCTTCAGGCACTCTGTCTATCAGATCTAATCCTTTGAATCTATTTGTCATATCCACTGTATAATCACACGAGATTTGATTTAGTTCGTATCTGAATGGTCTAATGGTTTTCCCTACTTTCTTCAAGTTAAGTCTGAATTTGGCAATAAGGAGTTCATGATTTGAGCCACAGTTATCTCCTGTTTGTTTGTTCTGACTATAGAGCTTCTCCATCTTTGGCAGCAAAGAAAATAATCAATCTGATTTCAGTGTTGACCATCTGGTGATGTCCATGTGTAGAGTCTTCTCTTTTGTTGGAAGAGGGTGTTTGCTATGACCAGTGCATTCTCTTGGCAAAACACTGTTAGCCTTTGCCCTGCTTCATTCTGTACTCCAAGACCAAATTTACCTGTTACTTCAGGTATCTCTTGACTTCTTACTTTTGCATCCAGTCTCCTATAATGAAAAGGACATCTTTTTTGGGTGTTAGGTCTAGAAGGTCTTATAGGTCTTCATAGAGCCGTTCAACTTCAGCTTCTTCAGCGTTACTGGTTGGGACATAGACTTGGATTACTGTAATATTGAATGGTTTGCCTTGGAAATGAACAGAGATCATTCTACTGTTTTTGAGATGGCTTCCAAGTACTGCATTTTGGACTCTTTTGTTTATTTTGAGGGTTACTTCATTTCTTCTAAAGGATTCTTGCCCACAGTAGTAGATATAATGGTCATCTGAGTTAAATTCACCCATTCCAGTCCGTTTTAGTTCACTGATTCTTAAAATGTTGATCTTCACTCTTGACATCTCCCGTTTGGCCACTTCCAATTTACCTTGATTCATGGACCTAACATTCCAGGTTTCTATGCTATACTGTCCTTTACAGCATAGGACTTTACTTTCATCACCAGTCACATCCACAACTGAGTGTTACTTTTTGCTTTGGTTCCATCTCTTCATTCTTCTGGAGTTATTTCTCCACTGTTCTCCAGTAGTATATTGGGCACCTACTGACCTGGGGGAGTTTATCTTTCAGTGTCCTTTCATGCTGTTCATGGGGTTCTCAAGGCAAGAATACTGAAGTGGTTTGCCATTCCCTTCTCCAGGGCACCACATTTTGTCAGAACTCTCCACTATCACCCATCCTTCTTGGGTGGCCCTACACAGCATGGTTCATCATTTCATTGAGTTAGACAAGGTTGTGGTCCATGTGATCAGTTTGGTTAGTTTTCTGTGTTTGTAGTTTTCATTCTGTCTGCCCTCTGATGGATAAGGATAAGAGGCTTATGGAAGCTTCCTGATGGGAGAGAGGGGGAAACTGGGTCTTGAGGGGGAAACTGGGTCTTGTTTTGATGGGCAGGGCTATGCTCAATAAATCTTTAATCCAATTTTCTGTTGATGGGTGGTGCTGTATTCTCTCCTTTTTGTTTGACCTGAGGCCAAACTATGGTGGAGGTAATGAAGATAATGGCGACCTCCTTCAAAAGGTCCCATGCATGCACTGTCTGCTCACTTTTGCCTGACACTGCAGCAGGGCACTGGAGAAGGACATGGCAACCCACTCCAGTGTTCTTGCCTGGAGAATCCCAGGGACAGGGGAGCCTGGTAGGCTGCAGTCCATGGGGTTGCTAGGAGTCGGACACAACTGAGTGACTTCACTTTCACTTTTCACTTTCATGCATTGGGTCAGGAAATGGCAACCCACTCCAGTGTTCTTCCTGGAGAATCCCAGGGACAGGGGAGCCTGGTGGGCTGCCGTCTCCGGGGTCGCACAGAGTCAGACATGACTTTAATGACTTAGCAGCAGTAGCAGCAACAGCAGGGCACTGTCGACCCAAGCCTCCCTCGGAGACTCCTGGACACTCACGGGCAAGTTGGGGTCAGTCTCTTGTGAGGTCACTGCTCCTTTCTCCTGGGTCCTAGTGTTCACAAGGTTCTATTTGTGCCCTCCAAAAGTCTGTTTCCCCAGTCCTGTGTAAGTTCTGGTTGCTCTATGGTGGGGTTAATGGCAACCTCCTCTAAGAGCGCTTATGCCCCACCCAGGTCTGCTGCACCCAGAGCCCCTGTCCCTGCGTCAGGCCACTACCTTGCAGGAGACACTCAAACACAGTTCTGGCTCAGTCTCTGTGGGGTCTCTGGATCCTGGTGCTCTGGATTTGAGCACCAGGTTTGAGGCCTCTGAGCATCTCTGGTGGGTAAGGGGTTTGATTCTAAACACGATTTCACCCCTCCTACAGTCTTGCTGAGGCTTTTCCTTTGCCCTCAGACATGGAGTATCTTTTTATAGTGAGATCCAATATTCTCCAGTTGATGGTTGTTCAGTAGAGAGTTGTTGTTTTGGAGTTCTCACAGGAGAATATGAGCACACGTCCTTCTATTCCTCCATCTTACGCCACACACAGAAAAAAATTATATTGTTAGCCTTTAAAGGTTTTTCCTAGGTGGTTTTTTTTTTATGTAATATACATATTCCTTTTTGGAAAACTTTATATGGTAGAAATTAGCTGTGCATGCATGCTTATGAGTAGCCTGTAATCTTAAAAAAAGTATGCCTCATGCTGATGACTGTCTCTCCCCCATGGCTTTGAGCCATCATTGTTTTGCCTAGAATCTCAGAATCTTTATGGTGGTTATTTGTATTCTGGGAGAATCAGTTTAATTTTATTTGGATCAGTTTTACAATTTTAATCTAATCAATTTTAATACAAATTTAATCAAGTGTTACCTTTTTGAAGTTCTGGGAATGAGAAGATAGGAGAGGAATAATGAAAGGGAATTAGAGGGAGAGAGGGGAGGAGAAGTCAGAGGAGAGGGACAAGAGACAGAATGTATACTTCTAAGCTTATGTAGGTGAATCAGTTCAGGTTTTAAATCATAAAGACATAGAAAGTCATATTGATTAAAACAAAGGTTCATATACCTCATGAAATAAACATCAACAAATTAATACAGCCTAAGAGTAAACAAAGCTATGTTTCCTCGAGTAGTCCTGTATGGATGTAAGAGTTGGACCATAAAGATGGTGGAGCGCGGACAAATAATGCTTTTGAACTGTGGTGTTGGAGGACTCTTGAGAGTTACTTGGGCTGCAAGGAAATCCAATCAGTCAGTCCTAAAGGAAACCAACCCTGAATATTCACTGGAAGGACTGATGCTGAAGCTGAAGCTCTAATCATTTGGCCACCTGATTTGAAAAGCTGATTCATTGGAAAAAACACTGATGTTGGGAAAGACTGAAGGCAAAAGGAGATGGGGGTGGCAAAAAACAAGTTTGTTAGATAGCATCACCAACTCAGTGGACATGAATTTGAGCAAATACAGGGGGATAGTGGAGAACAGAGGAGCCTGGCATGCTGCAGTCCATGCGGTTGCAAAGAGTTGGACACCATTTAGTGACTGATCAACAACATCAACAGAGTAAACTTAAGATGTTTGTATCTGACTCTGTAGTTTTAGTATACGATTCTAAAAGTTTATAAGCCACAAGAAACATTGCACAGGATGAGACTGTATGGGTAAAAACTGAAAATCTGCCTATCACTGATGGTTCCAGCATCAAAATGATTCCAGTATCAAAAGGTATTGTCAGACGTGCAGCTATTTCACCCAATTAAAATAAGTTAACAAAATGACCTTACGTTCAATATAGCTTGATGTCTGAAACACTTGAATTAACTCCCATGTGCAGCTCACTATCGTCCACTTTTCAAAAATTACACTAGCTGCATGGTATCAGTAAGCACTGATAAATCAAAAAAGTAACCAGTGTGGGAAAAAATATGGCCTTTATATTTTAAAAGTTAATGGTTTCCCCTAAAGTGTATTAGATATTGCTGTCTTCATTCATTCTTAAAATGCATTTATTTCATAAATATTAAGTATTTCACATATGAAAGGTATAGTACTGGATTTTATAGGGAATAAAAAGTTTATAAGATGTGGTGCACCGTCTCAAGAAGTTTGCCACTCAGTTGGAAAGAAAAAAAAGATCCAAATAATTATCATATGGAGCAAAACATCATTATAATATAAATGTAACTTAGGAAGTTCTCTTGACTTTCTAAGGATGTAGAAATTATCTTTGAGAGAAGCTATTAGCATCTTGAAATAATATTACTAGCAGTGTTAAGTCAATAGTAGTTATAGAGATTTTGTTTAAGCAGTGTCATTAGAGGATCAATGTGCTTAGAAAATCTGGCAGGTAAGGGAAGGATGAACTGGAGGTATCAAGAATGGAGAAATGACTAGTCAGCTCCTATACTGTGACTTTTGCTGTATCCTATTTTAATAAATATTTATTTTAGTCTTAATGTTTTTCCTCCATGGGAAAAGAAACAAGAGTTCTTCTCATGGATTGCAGGGTCTGTTTAGTTGCTCCAGTTGCAACCAAAGGGTGTTTTCTTCTCAGAAAATATTTTAACAACGCCATGATTCAGATAAGTTAAAGTATTTCTGGTGAAACACTTAGGAAATTTGAAGCATTCTTATTGTAATAGAAAATAAAAATAAAGTAATCCAAACTAGAAAAGCTTTGACCTGAACGAGGAGACAATTTTGAGTTTAGCATATTAATAGTATTTATCACTGGAAAATATTTCACCACCTATTCCCTTGTCAACTCATGTCTGAATAGTCTAGAAAATTGAGTAAAAGTAAAGTGAAGTTGCTCAGTAGTGTCCGACTCTTTGCGACCCCATGGACTGTAGCCTACCAGGCTCCTCTGTCCATGGGATTTTCCAGGCAAGAGTACTGGAGTGGGTTGCCATTTCCTTCTCCAAGAAAATTGAGAAATATTACTAAAACTTGACAGAGACATCTGTGAATGCCAATCACCTTTGATAACATGATAAACTACTCTTCCACCACAGCAGCCCAACCTACTGTGTCCCAGGTTTGCAATATTCTCTTATGAGGATAAGACTTCCCTTGTAACTAAGTCAGTAAAGGATCTGCCTGTAATGCAGGAGACACAGGTTTGGTTCCTGGGTCAGGAAGATCCCCTAGAGAAGGTATGGCAACCTTCTCCAGTATTCTTGCTTGGAGAATTCCATGGACATAGCAGCCTGATGGGCTATAGTCCATCGGGTCGCAAGACTCAGATGTGACTTAGAGACTAAAACAGCACCTTATGAGAACTGGTAAATTTTAATATGGTTTCAACCATTTGCAATGAGTTTTTGTTCCTTTCAATCAGAAGCCTTCTTAATTGACACAAACAATAAAAATTAATTTCAAGCAACATGGCCAAGTGGAATAATACTCTTATTTAGAAAACTTAGAAGATATGGTGGAGATACCTATTTAAGAATGTGATTATATAGAAATTATTACTGTGAAACTGAAGATGGGGATCTCTCTCTGGCTATAGCAACATAAAGACAATGATTGTTCTCTTATGCATTTAATATGCAATATCAAGCAATCAAAAATAAAGCAAAAGTTGAGTCAAGGAAGAACAGAATATTAAAAACTCATTTTTTTTAAAGTAGACCACTGCATGCTTCAGAAGTAAAGAACATTTACAGTCTTAACATGATAATCACAGAGTGATGATTTAATTAAAAATAAGAGTATAATATTGGAAACAAGAAGGTATGATGATGAGATATACTCTGTACTTGTAAGTTAATGTCCAAAGTCATTAAAAGAGAAACGGCAGTATAAATATACTATTCTGAAATGCAAAAGTTAGGACTTTTCTGGTGGTCCAGTTAGGACTTTCTGGTGGTCTGGGTTTCCAGTACAGGGGGTGCTGGTTTGATACCTGGTTGGGGAGTCAAGATCCAACATCCTTGCAGCCAAAAAAAAAGAGACAAAACATAAAACAGATGGACTATTGTAACAAATTCATTAATGATTTTTAAAAAATGACCCATATTAAAAGAATCTTTAAAAATTGTGAACATAAATAAGAGATAATGGATTTTGGAGAGACTTGCTTGGGTGTAAAGTTGGGTAAGGAAGGTATCTCAAATTTTTCTCTATAAAGGTTTTAGTTTTTGAATGATGTTCAAATACTCAGGTTTAAGGCAAAAGTAGTGTTCATGTTTGCAATCTATTTTGATCACATTTTTTTCACTTTCAATAATAAGAATAGGAATTTATGAATATCTGATTATTTTCTTATTTTAGATAGGTCTTATACTCTCTTTGACTAGATTTTTTGGAAGAAAGAATTTATTGTTAAATGGCTATCATTTATTAGCATATTATTAATCATTTACCATATTCAGACTCTAGAGTGGATCTTAAAGCAATGGATATAATGGGATATTTCTTGAAATTGACAGTTATATTCTTTTAGATTAAATATAAACATAAATGGTAAAAATTACATTTTAAATGTCTTAAGAGATGCAATAATAATGACAAACAATAATTACATGAAAGCTCTAGGTTCCAGGAGAGAGAAGATGAATAAAAATAATCTAGAATGTTTAGAGGACTATAGTTCCTTAAAACAGCTTGGTGATTGCAACTATATATATATATATTTTTTTACAACTATATTTATTAATGCTATTTAAGGTACTTCTTTTCATCTTTTTGAATTTTTCCATGAACGTGGTTTTCCTTCAAAAAATTTTTCCTTCAAAAAATTATGTTAAATCATAATTATTTAAAATGCTTGTGAGTACTTATTTGGAAGTGTTTTAAACATTCCTTTCTGAAGTTTCATGCAGACACAAACACACACTGGTAGATTTATTATTATTACAGAGGATGCTAATTTTTAAAAATGTGATGAGTCTATTTATAAGGTAAGAAAACAAATGCAATCACTATTGATTACTTCTGAGCATCCCAAAGTTTTGGATTTCAATAAGTCATATTAATGGTATGAATAGGTATTATATGTAGTCCAAATGAGAGAAGATTATCCATAGGCAGCCTAAGAGAAAGTAATGTTACTTAACCTCCAGCACATAAGCAGTAGTCTCTTATCAAAACGCAGAAGATGTTTGAATTTTACTTGTTTTCCAAATAGGTCTTCTGCCCTTTCTATCACTGGGAATTATGTTAGATTTCCTCCTTAGTTTATTTTATAAAAATCATACTTGTTGATATTAATGATTCAGTACTAAAACTGCATCTTTACTAACCAAAGACATTGACATTTTAAAAAAGTCTACTCAGTGTTTGAGTTTCATCTTTCAATATATCAATGAACTCCAAATTTCATCAGTGTGTAAATATAATCAAAACACCAGGAAACTTGTCTTGATAATAATTTTGGCTAAACTGATTAAGATTGAAACAGACATAAAAGAATTATAAGAAGAGAAATAGAGATAATGAATAAATTACATGGGTATATTAAGATGTTTATTCCCAGCTTTTGAACGCTACATTTTAGAATTTACTATATTTACATCTAAGACAATGAGCCAAGCGATGCCGTGTAGGGACACCCAAGACAACGGGTCATGGTGATGAGTTCTGACAAAACATGGTCCACTGGAGAAGGGAATGGCAAACCAGTTCAGTATTCTTGCCTTGAGAACCCCATGAACAGCATAAAAAGGCAAAAAGAGAGAACACTGAAAGAAGAACTCCCCAAGTTGGTAGGTGCCCAATATGCTACTGGAGATCAGTGGAGAAATAACTCCAGAGAGAATGAAGACATGGAACCAAAGAAAAAACAATGCCCAGTTGTGGATGTGACTGGTGATGGGAGTAAAGTCTGATGCTATAAAGAACAGTATTGCGTACAAACCTGGAATGTTGGGTCCATGAATCAAGGCAAATTGGAAGTGGTCAAACAGAAGATGGCAAGACTGAACACTGACATTTTACAAACTAGTGAACTAAAATGGACGGGAATGGGTGAATTTGACTCAGATGGCCATTATATCTATACTGTGGGAAGAATCCCTTGGAAGAAAGGAAGTACCCCTCAAAGTCAACAAAAGAGTCAGAAATGTAATACTCGGGTGCAGTCTCAAAAACAACAGAATGATCTTTGTTCATTTCCAAGGCAAACCATTTAGTATCACAGTAATCCAAGTCTATGCCCCAACCAGTAATGCTTAAGAAGCTGAAGTTAAATGAATCTATGAAAACCTACAAGATGTTCTAGACCTAACGTGCAAAAAAGATGTCCTTTTCATTATAGAGGACTGGAATGAAATGTAGAAAATCAAGAGATACCTGGAGTAATAGGCAAATTTGGCCTTAGAGTAAAAAATGAAGCAGAGCAAAAGCTAATAGACTTTTGCCGAGAGAACGCACTGGTCATGGCAAACACCCTCTTCCAACAAGACAAGAGAAGACTCTACACATGGACATTTCCAGATGGTCAATACCAAAACCAGATTGATTATAGTCTTTGTAGCCAAAGATGGAGAAGCTCTATACAGTCAGCAAAAAGAAGACTGGAAGCTGACTGTGGCTCAGATTGCAAACTCCTTATTGCCAAATTCAGTCTTAACTTGAAGAAAGTAGGGAAAACCACTAGACCATTCAGATATGAATTAAATTAAATTCCTTATGATTATACATTCAAAGTGACAAATAGAGTTAAAGGATTAGATCTGATAGACAGAGTGCCTGAAAAACTATGGATGGAGTTTGTGACCTTGTACAGGCAGAAGTGATCAAGAACATCCCCAAGAAAAAGAAATGCAACAAGGCAAAATGATTGTGTGAGGAGGCCTTACAAATATCTATGAAAAGAAGAGAAGCTAAAGGCAAAGGAGAAAAAGGAAGATATACCCATTTGAATGCAGAGTTCCAAAGAATAGCAAGGAGAGATAAGAAAGCATTCTTCAGTGATCAATGCAAAGAATAGAGGAAAACAATAGAATGGAAAAGACTAGAGATCTCTTCAAGAAAATTAGAGACACCAAGGGAACATTTCATGCAAAGATGGGCACAATAAAGAATGAAACAGTATGGACATAACAGTAGCAGATGATATTGAGAATAGGTTGCAGGAATACACAGAATAACTCTACAAAGAAGATCTTAATGGCCCACATAACCACAATGGAGTGATCACTAACCTAGAGCCAGACATCCTGGAATGAGAAGTCAAGTGGGCCTTAGGAAGCATCACTAAGATCAAAGCTAGTAGAGGTGATGGAATTCCAGTTGAGATATTTCAAACTCTAAAAGATGATGCTGTGAAAGTGCTGCACTCAATATGCCAGCAAATTTGGAAAACTCAGGAATGGCCACAGGACTGGAAAAGGTCAGTTTTCATTCCAATCCCAAAGAAAGGCAATGGCAAAAAATGTTCAAACTATAGCACAATTGCACTCATCTCACATGCTAGCAAAGTAATGCTCAATATTCTCCAATCCAGGCTTCAATAGTATGTGAATCATGAACTTCCAGATGTTCAAGCTGGATTTAGAAAAGGCAGAGAAACCAGCGATCAAAATGCCACCATCCATTGGATCATAGAAAAAGCAAGAAAATTCCAGAAAAACATCTACTTCTGCTTTATTGATTATGCCAAAGCCCTTGACTGTGGATCACAAAAACTGTAGAAAATTCTTCAGGAGATGGGACCATCAGACCCCCTTACTTGCCCCTAACAAATCTGTATGCAGGTCAAGAAGCAACAGTTAATACCGGACATGGAACAATTGCCGGGAGAAGTATCAATAACCTTAGATACGCAGATGCCACTACCCTTATGGCAGAAAGCGAAGAAGAACTAAAGAGCCTCTTGATGAAAGTGAAAGAGGAAAATGAAAAAGTTGGCTTAAAACTCAACATTCAAAAAACAAGGATCATGGTATCTGGTCCCATCACTTCATGGCAAATACATGGGGAAACAATGGAAACAGTGTCAGACTTTACATTATTGGACTCCAAAATCACTGTAGATGGTGACTACTGTCACGAATTAAATGATGCTTGCTCCTTGGAAGAAAGGCTTTGACTGACTTAGCATATTAAAAAGCAGAGATATTGCTGACAAAGGTCCATGTAATTAAAGCTATTGTTTTTCCAGTAGTCACGTATGGATGTGAGAGTTGGACCATAAAGAAGGCAGATCACTGAATAATTGATGCTTTTAAACTGTGGTGTTAGAGAAGACTCTTGAGAGTCCCTTGAACTGCAGGAGATCCAACCAGTCCATCCTAAAGAAAATCAGTCCTAAATATTCATTGGAAGGACTGATGCTGAAGGTGAAATTCCAATACTTTGGCCACCCGATGAGAAGAACTGACCCATTTGAAAAGACCCTGGTGCTGGGAAAGATTGAAAGTGGGAGGAGAAGGGGACAGAGGATGAGATGGTCAGTTGGTATCACTAATGATGAACATGAGTTTTATCAAGCTTTGGGAGTTGGTGTAGGACAAGGAAGCCTGGCATGCTGCAGTCCATGGGGTTACAAAGAGTCAGACTCAACTGAGCAACTGAACTGAAGACAATGAGCCACATTGATATGCTACTGGAAAATACAGATATTTAGCTATGGATAATTATTGAAAATAATTTAACACAAGGATAAGTTCATTTCAGTCGCTCAGTTGTGTCCGACTCTTTGTGACCCCATGAATCGCAGCACGCCAGGCCTCACTGTCCATCACCAACTCCTGGAGTTTACTCAAACTCACGTCCGAGTCAGTGATGCCATCTAGCCATCTCATCCTCTGTCGTCCCCTTCTACTCCTGCCCCCAATCCCTCCCAGCATCAGAGTCTTTTCCAATGAGTCAACTCTTCGCATGAGGTGGCCAAAGTACTGGAGTTTCAGCTTTAGCATCATTCCTTCCAAAGAATACCCAGGACTGATCTCCTTTAGAATGGACTGGTTGGATCTCCTTGCAGTCCAAGGGACTCTCAAGAGTCTTCTCCAACACCACAGTTCAAAAGCATCAATTCTTCGGTGCTCAGCTTTATTCACAGTCCAACTCTCACATCCATACATGACCATTGGAAAAACCATAGCCTTGACTAGCCGGACCTTTGTTGGCAAAGTAATGTCTCTGTTTCAATATGCTATCTAGGTTGGTCATAACTTTCCTTCCAAGGAGTAAGCTTCTTTCAATTTCATGGCTGTAGTCACTATCTGCAGTGATTTTGGAGCCCAAAAAAATAAAGTCTGACACTGTTTCCACTGTTTCCCCATCTGTTTGCCATGAAGTGATGGGACCAGATGCCATGATCTTAGTTTTCTGAATGTTGAGCTTTAAGCCAACTTTTTCACTCTTCTCTTTCACTTTCATCAAGAGGCTTTTTAGTTCCTCTTCACTTTCTGCCATAAGGGTGGTGTCATCTGCATATCTGAGGTTACTGAGATTTCTCCCAGCAATCTTGATTCCAGCTTGTGCTTCTTCCAGCCCAGTGTTTCTCATGATGTTCTCTGCATAGAAGTTAAATAAGCAGGGTGACAGTATACAGCCTTGATGTACTCCTTTTCCTACTTGGAACCAGTCTGTTGTTCCACGTCTGTTGTTGTTCCAACATGTCTGTTCCAACTGTTGCCTCCTGACACACATGGATACACTCCTATAATTACTGCCTAGATGAAGACACTGGATATTCCTATATACCTTGATAGTTCTCCCTGCCCACTGCAATCAACCTTATCCTCATGCCCCAGGCAACCAACATTTTGACTTCTAAGAATAATAGCTTTGCCAGTTTTAGAACGTCCTATACATAGAAACATTCATGTATAACCTTTGGTGGCTGACCTCTTTTGCTCATTATGATTTTATCTTTTTTGTGTGTTTCAGATAGTGTTCCTTTCTTATTGCTGAATACTAGTCCCTTTTATGTGATGTATCATGGTTAGTTTGTCTATTCTTATGTTGATAGATACTTGGGCTGTTTCCAAATTGGGCCTATTTTCTGGAATTAACCTTGATTTACACATAAACTTATCTTTTTTAAAAAATATGCATAGTTAAAGCCAAACTTATCATTGGTTGAAATCTACAGGAAACAGAGAACCATGATTCAATTTTTCTCCAGGGCTAAGAGGTCTTTTAAGTCTAAATCTTAAAGCAGAGGCTGGTATAAATGTCTTTTTTACAGGTGTCTTTATTTTTATTGTTTTGTTTCTTGGCTTCATTTTGATATAATTGACAAATTAACTTTGTGTAAATTTAAGGTGTACAACAGAGAAGGCAATGGCACCCCACTCCAGTACTCTTGCCTGGAAAATCCCATGGACGGAGGAGCCTGGTAGGCTGCAGTCCATGGGGTAGCAAAGAGTCGGACACGACTGAGCGACTTCACTTTCACTTTTCAGTTTCATGCATTGGAGAAGGAAATGACAACCCATTCCAGTGTTCTTGCCTGGAGAATCCCAGGGATGGGGGAGCCTGGCAGACTGCCGTCTATGGGGTCACACAGAGTCGGACACGACTGAAGTGACTTAGCAGCAGCAGCAGCAAGGTGTACAAAGTAATGATTTGGTTTAGGTATATATTATGAAATGATTACCACAAAAATGCTGGTTAACATTTGTATCACCTCAGATTGTAATTATTTTCTGTGTGTGTGTATGTAGAATATTTACCATCTACCCTCTAAGCAAATATTAAGTACATACTACTGTATAGTACTGTATTGTTAACATTAGGTCTATGGAATTTATTCATCTCATAATGAAAGTTAATACATATTAATCCACAATTTCTTCATTTCCCCAACTTCCAACCCCTGGCAACCACCAATCTACTCACTGTGTCTGTGAGTTCAAGTTTTTTAGATTCCACATGAAAGTGAGATCATGTAATATTTCCTGTCTGATTTATTTCCCTTATTGGCATCAATATTTATAGCAATAAAGCTACAATTAACAGTTCCAAGATGTAGGACACAGAGAATGAAACCTCTACCTGTTCAAATGTTGGCCTCTCCTGAAAGGAGGGTGGAGAATCTGACAGAACAAGATTACAAGAGATGGGATGTGGACTCTGATATAAATTGGTCTGACACAGTAGGAGCTTTTACATGGAAACTTACATGTGGAGCCCTAAGGATTGAAGATCCTTATGCGAAGACTATGCAAGGAATGTCTTTGGAAATTGGAATTTCAACTGCCATGTTTTCTAGATTGGAATTTCTACTTGAGGACATCCTATCAATAACGTATGAGGAATAAGTTGACAAGGGAAATAGGAAATGTTCTGTTCTGTCTTCTTCAAAGAATCCTCTCTTCATATAGATAATAAGTTGTTGTTATCGTGATCATGCTTGGCAATCAGAAGATACACAACCTAAAAAGCCATGGAAGGAACCTGCCAGAGAAATGGTAAGGCCAAAAAGCCCTACATTGGTGAGGGAGAAAGGCAGGAGGAGGGCAGCACTTCAGAGGTCTCACAAATAAAAATGGTGGAAAATTCTATTGTCATCTCATAATTTTGAGAAACAGGGACAAAAGGAAAATTAGAATGTGTGAGATATGGTCAGTTTATTTGGTGTCTCAGTCACCATTGTGATAAAACGATGTTCTGATGCATATGGATAGGAAAGCAACCACATGGCCCTGAAAAACCAAAAGCGACTGGACATGAAGACTTTTTACTAGCCAAGGCTATGTCCCCCAGATTAGAGAGCACTTTCAAAACTTACAAAGCAATGTGTATTTTGGGAGTCTGGGAATACTCTAATATTGGAGACAGAGACCTAGAAAAACAAAGTATCCTTTTTGCAAATAGACTGATTTTGAGAATAATGTTTGAAAAGCATGGTTTTCAAGCCAACAGAAAAATATTAGCCTGAACTCTGTAGCTCCCCAATTTTTAGTGAGTGATTAAATTAGGCCTGTGAAACTGGAGTATCCAGACTTCCAGATGAAAGTTAATACTGCTTTCTAGTATCATCTAAGAAAAGGGCAGAAAGCTAAGCATTACACAGCTTCCTTATCTTGGGATGATTAACAAGTAGTTTTTATAACAAACTATTTTTTTTAAAGATATTAATCCTAGTATCAATTGAGACACGGAGAACTTAGTTGCCCAAAGCCAGTAAGTAAAGTGGTTTAGACTGAACTCCAGTCTTTTGTCTGAGATGTCTGTTTTGTCTCCACTTATCCAAATAAATGATTAGATGAACCACTGTCACCTTTGATATGGAACAGGATTTTCTCAAGGGAGAGGAATTCTTGGCTTATGAATGTCTCCAACTGCTTAATGGGAACCTAGAATTTCATTGAATGCAACTGTTTCCAGAGTTGGAGGTTAGTTTTCTAGAGCAGTTGAGGAATTATCCCCTCAGCTTTCTCTATGGGCACTACATGTAGAATATCATGAAACCTTACAGATAGATTAACTAACTACACATTTTCTGGTTTTTCAGGGACAGTGCTTCATTTATGAGAGTTAATCCCATAAAAAGCAATGGACTTTTATTTCTAAAATTGTAACACAAATGCTAGCTACATAATGTAATATATTTTGAGAAGGCTATTAATGAGCTACAGAAAGAATGCAAACAGATGTAAACACAAATGAATAAAGTGTAAAACACATTGTTTTCATAATCTTTGCTGAAACAGCTTACATGTCATTAACTTTATGAGCTCATTCTCTTCTGAGAGGAGGGAAGAGAGGTACACAGACTGACATGTACATTCTTTCACCTTAGGGACTCATCAGGTAAATTTCTAGTCTTAATATTTACAGTGGTGTAAAAGTTCATGAGCTCATAATCCTCTATTGTGGCTAAGAAAAATAATCTTATTCTAATATAAAACTAGGTTTCCTTGAGTATTTATCAGATATGAATGAAAGCACAGAATCAACTGTACTTTCAAACAAAAAAAAAAAAAAAGAGAGAGAGAGAGAGAGAGACACATAAATAACTCATCAAGTGGGGAAAGCAAGTTGTGGCTCCTTCTGCAATTTTTCTCCTAGGATTTCACCTGTAATCTCTCTCCAAAAAGCACTGACACATTTGAGGCTGAGGTGTACTCTAGAAGCTTGTCTTCACAGCATTTCATAACAAGATAGTGTTCAAGTATAGAGGAGAGTCTCAAGTTAAAATGCTTTCTTAAGCCTTATCTTTTTTATTTTTTCCCATTTTTAAAGTGAAGACATGCTACATTAACTCACAAGAGTGTTGTTTTTTTTTAATTTCCTTCTAACAATATAGAGACACATTGTTTTTTTCAATTAGAATGGTGTGTTTATCTTCTTTTTAAGTTCTATTTACTCTTATCTAAAACATTACCTTGCTTAAACTACATTGCTCCTGCTTGATTAAATTTTCAGTTAGTGTTGAAGTGCTCTGATGTAGTAGACAATTGAAAGCAGAGCCTTGCTGCAAAGTACATAATTAATTAGGCCATTGAGGGCATACTTCACTTTTCAAAGGCAATCTTATACAAGACACTGTACCTAAAATCAGGAAAACATTGGTCATTTGCTAAAATAGAAAATTTACAGAGGGAATAAGTGGTGAAGGATTGACATCCAGGCTTATAAAAGCAACTTATTCCACCAAGAGCTTCAGAAAAGATTTGCATCTGGTCACACCTTCAAAAACTTATTTAAAAATTACCTAAAGAAATTAGAAGTGCAGGTCTATAACCTGAAATAGACAAATGAGTATGTTAACTAATTCTTGATGTAAGAAACGTCATACAGACAACTCAGTAAAATAAGACTCTGGAATTACTCACTTCAACTGTCAATTACCTGAGGATAAATGAGTCACTTTCAACCAGAGAGTTTTATGGAGTTTCTAGTTCAGAGGGCAATGCATTATCATATATATAATAATAATGTACATTTGATAGTGCTATTGCTAAAGCAGCTAATAGGTAGACATTGATATTGTATGTTAGGATAGAGGAAGGCTTAGAGAGCTGATAAAATTGGAGAACTTGGAGAACAAGTTCTGCAATTGGAGAAATTGGAGAACAAATGTAAATTATAAGATTTTCTAAAATGACAAGGAGTACCATCTCACACTGGTTAGAATGACCATAATTATGAAGTCTACAAATAACAAATGCCAGAGAGGATGTGAATGCCACTCCTACATTGTTGGTGGCAATGTAAGTTGGTGCAGCCACTGTGGAAAACAATATGGAGGTTCCTCACAAAACTAAAAATGGAATTATTATATGATCCAACAATCCCACTCCTGGGCATATATCTGGGGGAAAAAAACATAATTCAAAAAGATACATGTACTCATCTATTCATAACAGCACTATTCACAATAGCCAACACATGAAAATAAGCTAAATGACCATCATCAGAAGAATGGATACAGAAGATGTGGCACATACATCCAGTGGAATACTACTCAGTCACAAAAAGGAACAAAATAATGTCATTTGCAGCAGCATGGTTACAACTGGAGATTATCATTCTAAGTGAAGTAAGAAAGATAAAAGACAAACATCATATGATATCACTTATAAGTGGAATCTAAAATAGGACATAAATGAACCTATCTATGAAACAGAAACAGAATCCTGGGCACAGCAAACAGACTGGTGATTGCCAAGAGTGCTGGGGAAGGTATGGAGTCAGAGACTGGGGTTAGCAGATATAAGCTTTTTATATATAGAATGGCTAAACATCAAGGTCTTATGGAGAACCGTATTCAATATCCCATGTTAGTACTTCCCTGGGAGCTTAGTGGTAAAGAATCCACCTACCAACACAGGAGACATGGACTCCATCCTTGGTCTGGCAAGCAATGGAGCAATTAAGGCCATGTGCCATAACTATTGAGCCCGTGCTCCAGAGCCTGGCAACCACAACTAATGAGTCCATGTGTCACAACTACAAAGCCTGCATGTTTTAGAGCTGTGCTCTGCAACAAGAGAAGTCACTGCAATGAGAAGTTCACACACTGCAATGAAGAGTAGCCCTCACTCATTGCAACTAGAAAAGAGCCTGTAGCAATGAAGACAGAGCACAGCCAAAAAAAAAAAAAAATGGTAAATCATAACAGAAAGTATATTTGAAAAAAGAATTAAATACAGGTATATGTATAACTGAATCACTTTGCTGCAAAACAGTGATTAACACAACATTGTAAATCAGTTTATGATTAACAAGAGGGAGAGAGAGGAGAAGGATAAATCGAGAGACTGCAATTAACATATAGACACTACTATGCTTAAACTTATATGCAGAGTACATCATGAGAAGCGCTGGGCTGGAAGAAGCACAAGCTGGAATCAAGATTGCCGGGAGAAATATCAATAACCTCAGATATGCGGATGACACCACCCTTATGACAGAAAGTGAAGAGGAACTAAAAAGCCTCCTGATGAGAGAAGAGTGAAAAAGTTAGCTTAAAGCTCAACATTCAGAAAACTAAGATCATGGCATCTGGTCCCATCACTTCATGGGAAATAGATGGGGAAACAGTGGAAACAGTGTCAGACTTTATTTTGGAGGGCTCCAAAGTCACTGCAGATGGTGACTGCAGCCATGAAATTAAAAGAAGCTTACTCCTTGGAAGGAAAGTTATGACCAACCTAGATAGCATATTCAAAAGCAGAGACATTACTTTGCCAACAAAGGTCCATCTAGTCAAGGCTATGGTTTTTCCAGTGGTCATGTATGGATATGAGAGTTGGACTGTGAAGAAGGCTGAGCACCAAAGAATTGATGCTTTTGAACTGTGGTGTTGGAGAAGACTCTTGAGAGTCCCTTGGACTGCAAGGAGATCCAACCAGTCCATCCTAAAGGAGATCAGACCTGGGTGTTCATTGGAAGGACTGATGCTAAAGGTGAAACTCCAATACTTTGGCCACCACACGCAAAGAGTTGACTCATTGGAAAAGACCCTGACGCTGGGAGGAATTGGGGCAGGAGGAGAAGGGGATGACAGAGGATGAGATGGCTGGATGGCATCACCGACTCGATGGACATGAGTGTGAGTAAACTCTGGGAGTTGGTGATGGACAGGGAGGCTTGCTGCTGCTGCTGCTGCTGCTAAGTCGCTTCAGTCATGTCCAACTCTGTGCGACCCCATAGACGGTGGGTGGGGTTGCAAAGAGTTGGACATGACTGAGCGACTGAACTGTACTGAACTGATGCAGAAAATAGATAATAAGGACCTACAGTATAGCACAGAGAACTCTACTCCATACTTTGCAATGACCTATATGAGAAGGCAATGGCACCCTACTCCAGTACTCTTGCTTGGAAAATCCCATGGATTGAGGAACCTGGAAGGCTGCAGTCCATGGGGTCACTGAGGGTCGGACATGACTGAGCGACTTCACTTTCACTTTTCACTTTAATGCATTGGAGAAGGAAATGGCAATCCACTCCAGTGTTCTTGCCTGGAGAATCCCAGGGACAGGGAAGCCTGGTGGGCTGCCGTCTATGGGGTCACACAGAGTCGGACACGACTGAAGTGACTTAGCAATAGCATATGAGAAAATAAGTGGATATATGTATCTGTACAACTAACTTTGCTGTATACCTGAAAGTAACACGGCATTGTAAATCAATTATACTTCAATACAAATTAAAAATAATAAATTTAAAAATAAATAAAAGTAAGACTAAAAGGTAAAGAATGAGGACGCCGTCAAGGCAGGATCATCATCATGAATAATGATCTATGGCATATAGCAATGCAAAGGTATCTATGTTTTTGAAAAACATTGTGAAGTGTATTGACGTTATTTATTTATTTATTTATTTGATGAAGGGAGAAGCAGATTAAGGCTAAATTGCAAAGGGTCTTACTGGGAATTTTTTCTACATATGCTAATATAGTGTGCTAAATGCAGAATGGAACACTAGACTCCAAGGTTATTTCCTTGTAATAGCAGTGTCAGTTCCAACTCACTTCCAGATTTAAAGCTCAGAGATGTTCATTTTTTGAGTTTTTATTTACACCCCCATAGTCTCTGAGACTTGTGTTAAAGGCACTTTTCCTCAGAAACGGCTCAACTGAGGGACATTTTCAGCCAAAATACATAAATATGTACTTTTTCTTTTTCCTGTTGTTTTAACAGCAGTGGGATTTTTAAAAATCCAAACTCATATCTTCTTAAATCTGCCAGAAACAGATGTTTTAAAATAAACTGTAAGAAAAAGCTATTGTTGATGGGGAGGGAGGAAATTGCTTAGGCACATACATTTTGTCATTACTAACTTTTCAAAGTGTGCTTGTGAGCGACTATTATACATATGGTCCGGTTCCGGAAAATACCTGACACATACGTTTTCATCTTGATTATAACTGAAAATAGGTTGGCTGTGACTGTTCAGGGTCATTAATTACCTCCTTCGATGCAGTGATCTGTCTAAGACATTGGGGTATTTTGCCTAGTCTTTTATTTTTTATTTCTTAGCTTTTGTCTTAGGGATGGGCAAAGCTCTGTGGCACAGCTGCTAAGTGCACCAGCCTCAGAAACAAATTGGGTTGTGAGATTTAAACACCAGGAGGCAGTTGGGGTTTTTCAAATTTGCATGGCTAATGTAAACAGCCCCAAGAGCTCATCAGTGCAAGTTGGAGGGAACCTGGTGGGTGAGCTCTCTTCTCCCTGCTGGGTAAAGCAATGGTTAGCCCTTAAGGAAAGACAGCAAAACAAACCAAAATGAAAAGTTGAATCATAAAAACGTAGTGTGAGCAAACATGACATCTTTAAGGCTTAGTTTATTTTTCAATGCCTGAGTATCAAAAAGCATAAACCACCTATATAAGAATCATCTTACTAAAGTCACAATCCCTGTGATTAATATAAGAATTTTTTTCCAATTTCCAGAAATGGAAAAGACTGTATTCTTACCTAACTTACAGATTATATTTATATCAAATTGACTTATTTATATTTACATTGTGCTGACATAACGTTCTATCCTTTTCAAGAAATATACTTTTATGGTAGAAACAAGAAAAGTGTCTAGCATTCTATTCTCCCAAATTAAAGAGATACTGAGGTTTATTTTTTTTAATCTTCTTTTATAACAGACGATTTATTCTTCTTTTATATTTACTCCTTCTTTTCCATTTTTGCATTGACAACCTGCAATGAGACATGTATGATTTTACATCTGTGTTTTTGCAGTAGCAATAAAAATGACCTCCCTATCTGGGGATTCTAATTCTCTCTCATGCTATTACAATATTAATCTTTCCAGTCAATGGAAGCAAAGCCTTGAAGACATCTGAGAGCCATGCTCCTGTCCTCAAGATAGTGTCTGGTACAAAGGATGCATTTACCCTTTCATTATTTTTGGATTAATGACTAGATGTTGCTATCCCAATTAAAGTCATATTCAGTAAAATTTAAAATAATATCCATTGTTCTCACATTCTCATTTCAATCTCTTGGAAAGAATCTCAAAGGTAATTTAAACTGATTCTTTTGTTTGAATATGAGCCAAGAAAATCTAGAGATATTAAGTACACTTATGTTCAATTATGAATCTTACACAATATTCCACATACTGTTCAGTGCTCTAATAATACAGAGAATATAACTCTATCTTCATGATGCTGAGTCCTTAATAATACGGGAGACAATGCTATGAATATAGAGATTGGGTGAAATGTTCTGAAAGAATGGGTTCCAGAGCAGCAGCCTCTACCAGGACTTTGTTAGAAATACACAAACTGGAATCCTTCCTGAACTACTGAATTAGAAACTCCTGACTGGAAGAAGTCTGGTGATCAGGTTTTAATGAGACCTTGTAGATGATCTAGATATACACTCAAGCTAGGGAAATTCAGGGCTAATGGTAATATAAAAAGCTGTTTTATGGAGAAGGAAATGATAACCCACTCCAGTATTCTTGCCTGGAAAATTCCATGGACAGAGGAACCTGCCAGGCTACAGTCCATGAGTTCACAAAGACTCAGACACAACTGAGCAAATGAGCTCACATTCATATCCCACAGTTACTCATATGCTTTGTAAATGTTTGTCATTGTTTCCAATAGTAAAAAATAGAAAACAACACAAATGTCCATCAACAGAAAACTGGTTTAACAGACTGTATATCCACACAGTGGAATAGTATGCAGCTGTAACAAAAACGAAGGAAAATTTCCTTATTGAAATGGAAATATGCCCAAGATATAGTAAGTAAAAAATGCAAGGTGAAGAACAATATATGTATGTACATATAACTATGTGTTTTATAAAAATATATAATATATAATGAATTTTACATAAGAAGGAGAAAGGGAATACCCACATTTGCTTGTATCTGTATAATGTCACACTGGAAAGATAAACAGAGGCCTAGTAAAATATCATCTGGGGGAAGAGGGGTGAGAGCAAGGCTTTTCTGTACATTTTTTCTTTTTGAAGTTTTAATACAGTTTTGATATAAACATTCTATTTTTAAAAAAATGAATGGCACTCAATGTATTTGGTATTTATTGATATTATAAAATTTGTTTCCCTATTAGTTATTTTATGATTAATTATTTTAATAAAATGTTTTACAGGTAATTTTAGCATCTTAAAAAAATGCTGTTTTAGCTCATTTGTTAAAACAAATGTCATGGTTAACACTACCAATGTTGAGCTGTTGCTGTCAGGAAGGATATTTTTTAAAAAGTCACCTGGTCTCACACCCAATCTGAAAATGTTCATAACCCAATGATAAGATTAAATGTTAAAAATTGTTTTACAAATAAAAGTAAAAAGAATAGTACTGCCACCACCCAACTTCTAGAATTTTTCAAGGAAAAAGTGTTACGTCTATACCCCCTCATCTCTCCCTGGACCATCCACTGGATTATTTTGAAGCAAATCATGGAAAGAGTTAAAAGGTATATCACTATTTTAAGATTCATAGCTAGAAAAAAATAACTGTAAGACTTAAGCTTCAAATATTAATATATAGTTTTTCCGAAGTAGCTTGGGAAAGCAACTGGAGTCTGTTCTGCTTTTATCCATGCTTTTTTTTTCTTTCTTTTCTTTCTTTTTTTATTCAGCTGATCTATTTCTGTGTTTCTCAGTGAGACCGTGACCCAAACGTTTTACACTGGGATGGTTCTATCCAGGCTTCTGTTTTTGTTTGAAGCAGCACTCATTTTAGGTAGATAGAATATATTGATTTATTGCTAGGGAAACTTTTATTTCCCCCAAGGTTTTCATTATAATCTTTAGAGATGTTTACTTATTTTTTTCTGATCATCAATGTCACATTGTACAGTACTCAGTGTGTGCTAGATACTATTTTCACTTTTCATAATAAATCAACCTATTTCTTTCTCACACTAACTTTAAGACAGTATTATTATTATTCTCTTTCTTTTTCCAGAGAAAAAGATGCTAAAGCCCACTGAAATTATGTAGTTTATCCATGGACACAAACCACAGGGCTGGGGTTCTGACCAAGTTAGGTTAGCTCCAGAGTGAGACTGGTTACTAACCATCATACCATGCAAAATTCTCAGCAGTTTTGGAAAAAAGGTCTATGTGTGAGGCCCTCTAATTTCTGGCTCTATGATTTGAGATTAATTGTTCTGTACTGTGGGCTTAATTGTTCATAAATAACATTTTCAACTTGCCTACATATTGTTTTCTGTTAAAGGGTGCATTAAAGCATGTTGTTAAGGTCTGGATGCTGTAAACTCTGCCTGGGAAATTCTGATTGATCTGGCTTTTCAACTGGGTCTTAAAGGACTTGTATGAGCTTTCAAGGCAAAGTTGTGAAGACAAAGTGTATTAATAATTGGACATAGCACAAGCAAAATCACGAGATCATACAATATCCTGGCACATGCAGGGAGTTGTGGAGATTTTGGCATAGGAAAATCACCAGCAGTGGAAAGAGTCCCAGAGTTAAATTACTTCAAGACAGGGTTAGATTGGGTACTACTTACATTTTAGGCAGGCTCTACTTCCCTTGTTTTTACTTTGTCTGAACACAGGAAAATGTACCCCTCTACCTGGTCTAGAGAAATAGTGTAAAAAACGTTATGAGTGTTAGGCTCAAAAATAAGATGTAGATGACCACATGTAAAATAGATAGCCAGAGCGAGTTTGACATATGACACCGAGAACCCAAAGTCGGTGCTCTGTGACAACCTAGAGGGGTGTATGGGGAGGGAGGTGGGAGAGAGGTTCAAGAGAGAGGGGACATATGTATACCTATGGCTGATTCATCTTGATATATGGCAAAACCCATCACAATATTAAGTAATTACCGTCTAATTAAAAATAAAGAAAAAAGTAAAAATAGATATGGAGTTGAGTGTATAATTCTTATTTTTGTCACTTAGAATCTATGTGACTTTAGCTCACTCAACATTTCTTTGCATCGTGAGGAAATTAATATCACCTGGTGGCAAGGATGGGCACTATAAAGGAGAGAAATGGTAAGGACCTAACAGAAGCAGAAGAGATTAAGACTGGAAAAGGTCAGTTTTCATTTCAATCCCAAAGAAGGGCAAGACCAAAGAATTTCAAACTACCATATAATTGCACTCATTTGACATGCTAGCAAGGTTATGCTCAAAACCCTTCAAATTAGGCTTTAGCACTACCTGAATCGGGAACTTCCAGATGCACAAGCTGAGTTTAGAAAAGGCAGAGGAACCAGAGAATCAAATAGCCAACAGTCGTTGGATCATGGAGAAAGCAAAGGAATTCCAGAAAAACATTTACTTCTGCTTCCTTGACCGCATTAAAGCCTTTGACTGTGTGGATCATAACACACTGTGGAAAATTCTTAAAGATAGGGGAATACCAGACCACCTTACGTGTCTCCTGAGAAACCTGTATGCAGGTCAAGAAATAAGAGTTAGAACTGGAATGGAACAACTGAGTGGTTCAAAATTGGGAAAGGGATATGAAAAGGCTGTATATTATCATCCAGATTACTTAACTTCTGTGCAGAGTACATCATGTGAAATGCTGGATTGGAGTCCGCTCATTGGAAAAGACCCTGATGCTGTGAAAGATTGAAGGCAAAAGGAGATGGGAGCAGCAAGGGATGAAATGGTTAGATAGCATCACTGACTCAATGGATATGAATTTGAGCACACTCCAGGAGATTGTGCTTCCCTTGTGGCTCAGCTGGTAAAGAATCCGCCTGCAATGTAGGAGACCTGGGTTTGATTCTTGGGTTGGGAAGATCCCCTGGAGAACATAGAGGCTACCCACTCCAGTATTCTGGCCTAGAGAATTCCATGGGGTTGCAAAGAATTGGACATGACTGAGTGGCTTTCACTTTCAGTGGGAGATAGTGGGGGACAGAGGAGCCTGGCAAGCTATAGTACACAGGGTCACAAAGAGTCAGACATGATTGAGTTACTGAATAACAACAACCTTAATAAAGAACAGTGCTTTCAATTTTAGATGACTGAAACTCAACATTCATAGTGCAAGCAAGTGAAGAGAACAAATCTAAGTAAAGAAATAGGGCAACTTATTTGATGAATTTTTTATCACTTGTTTTTTACTTAGCATCCCTTGATGTTATTTTTAACCTGTTGTTGGTAAAAGAACTCTGCAAAATTATGACAACTTTTCCCAACAAGATATAATAGGTTTGGATCATAAAATGACTAAAACCATTAGAGTAAAAGGATTCATACTACTTTTTAACCTCTCTAAAGCAGTTCAGTTCTGCCTCTATTTTCTACACACACTTCACTTAACATTTGATATAAATTTTCCATTTTTCCTATTAACCTCCTCAACTGCCAGCTTGCATCACAAAGTTTTCAGCACAAGTCACACGGCAACTGGCTGGCACACCAAAGTGGCCAGCAAGCAGCAGTGTCCCTAGAAACGCCTGTTCCAAAGCACATTAATAAAGTGAGCACCCAGACTGCATCCTTGAAATGAGCCTTAATAATATTGTTTCAGAAGGACTAGAAGAAAGATAAACAGATCTTAGCAGGCATTAGAATGCATCAAATGTGTATCATGAACGATAGGATGACACCATGGCAGGAACTAGAGATACTAAGTCTATCTCCACTAATTATAAAGAATCTCTTCACGGTGGAGAACAGTATCATCAGTTCAGTTCCGTCACTCATTTGTGTCTGCTTTTCGTCACACATTTGTCTCTGGTTTTGAATATGCTATCTAGGTTGGTCATAACTTTCCTCCCAAGGAGTAAGCGTCTTTTAATTCCATGGCTGCAGTCACCATCTGCAGTGATTTTGGAACCCAGAAAATAAAGTCTGACACTGTCTCCACCGTTTCCCCATCTATTTCCCATGAAGTGATGGGACCGGATGCCATGATCTTCGTTTTCTGAATGTTGAGCTTTAAGCCAACTTTTTCACTCTCCACTTTCACTTTCATCAAGAGGCTTTTGAGTTCCTCTTCACTTTCTGCCATAAGGGTGGTGTCATCTGCATATCTGAGGTTATTGAGATTTCTCCCCGGCAATCTTGATTCCAGCTTGTGTTTCTTCCAGTCCAGCGTTTCTCATGAGGTACTCTGCATATAAGTTAAATGAGCAGGGTAACAATATACAGCCTTGACGAACTCCTTTTCCTATTTGTAACCAGTCTGTTGTTCCATGTGCAGTTCTAACTGTTGCTTCCTGACCTGCATACAGATTTCTCAAGAGGCAGGTCAGGTGGTCTGGTATTCCTATCTCTTTCAGAATTTTCCACAGTTTATTGTGATTCACACAGTCAAAGGCTTTGGCATAGTCAATAAAGCAGAAATAGATGTATGTCTGGAACTCTCTTGCTTTTTCCATGATCCAGTGGATGTTGGCAATTTGATCTCTGGTTCCTCTGCCTTTTCTAAAACCAGCTTGAACATCAGGAAGTTGACGGTTCACGTATTGCTGAGGCCTGGCTGGGAGAATTTTGAGCATTACTTTATTAGCATGTGAGATGAGTGCAATTGTGTGGTAGTTTGAGCATTCTTTGGCATTGCCTTTCTTTGGGATTGGAATGAAAACTGACCTTTTCCAGTCCTGTGGCCACTGCTGAGTTTTCCAAATTTGCTGGCATATTGAGTACAGCCCTTACACAGCATCATCTTCAGGATTTGAAATAGCTTAATTGGAATTCCACCACCTCCACTAGCTTTGTTTGTAGTGATGCTTTCTAAGGCCTACTTGACTTCACATTACAGGATGTCTGGCTCTAGGTGAGTGACCATACCATCATGATTATCTGGGTCATGAAGATCTTTTTTGTACAGTTCTTCTGTGTATTCTTGCCACCTCTTCTTAATATCTTCTGCTTCTGTTAGGTCCACACCATTTCTGTCCTTTATCGAGCCCATCTTTGCATGAAATATTCCCTTGGTATCTCTAATTTTCTTGAAGAGATCGCTAGTCTTTCCCATTCTGTTGTTTTCCTCTATTTCCTTGCATTGATTGCTGAGGAAGGCTTTCTTATCTCTTCTTGCTATTCTTTGGAACTCTGCATTCAGATGCTTATATCTTTCCTTTTCTCCTTTGCTTTTCGCTTCTCTTCTTTTCACAGCTATTTGTAAGGCCTTCCCAGACAGCCATTTGGCTTTTATGCATTTCTTTTCCATGGGGATGGTCTTGATCCCCGTCTCCTGTACAATGTCACGAACCTCAGTCCATAGTTCATCAGGCACTCTATCTATCAGATCTAGTCCCTTAAATCTATTTCTAACTTCCACTGTATAATCATAAGGGATTTGATTTAGGTCATACCTGAATGGTCTAGTAGTTTTCCCCACTTTCTTCAATTTAAGTCTGAATTTGGTAATAAGGAGTTCATGGTCTGAGCCACAGTCAGCTCCTGGTCTTGTTTTTGTTGACTGTATAGAGCTTCTCCATCTTTGGCTGCAAAGAACATAACTAATCTGATTTCGGTGTTGACCATCTGGTGATGTCCATGTGTAGTGTCTTGTGGCACTATTTACAATAATCAGAACATGGAAATAACCTAAGTGTCCATTGACATATGAATGGATAGAGATGATATTGTGCATACATGCAATGGAATCTTACTCAGCCACTAAAAAGAACAAAATAGGTTCATTTGTAGAGATGTGGATGACCTAGAGTCTGTCATACAGAGTGAAGTAAGTCAGAAAGAGAAAAAAAAAATATATCATATACTAACACATATATGTGGAATCTAGAAAAATTGGTACAATTCATTTCAGTTGCTCAGTTGTGTCCAACTCTTTGCGACCCCATGAATTGCAGCACGCCAGGCCTCCCTGTCCATCACCAAGTCCCGAGTTCACTCAGACTCATGTCCATCAAGTCAGTGATGCCATCCAGCCATCTCATCCTCTGTCGTCCCCTTCTCCTCCTGCCCCCAATCCCTCCCAGCATCAGAGTCTTTTCCAATGAGTCAACTCTTCACATGAGGTGGCCAAAGTACTGGAGTTTCAGCTTTAGCTTCGTTCCTTCCAAAGAAATCCCAGGGCTGATCTCCTTCAGAATGGACTGGTTGGATCTCCTTGCAGCCTAAGGGACTCTCAAGAGTCTTCTCCAACACCACAGTTCAAAAGCACCAACTCTTTGGTTCTCAGCTTTCTTCACAGTCCAACTCTCGCATCCATATATGACCACTGGAAAAATCATAGCCTTGACTAGATGGACCTTTGTTGGCAAAGTAATGTCTCTGCTTTTCAATATGCTGTCTAGGTTGGTCATAACTTTTCTTCCAAGGAATAAGCGTCTTTTAATTTCATGGCTGCAGTCACCATCTGCAGTGATTTTGGAGCCCCCAAAAATACAGTCTGACACTGTCTCCACCGTTTTCCTATCTATTTGCCATGAAGTGATGGGACCAGATGCCATGATCTTCGTTTTCTGAATGTTGAGTTTTAAGCCAACTTGTTCACTCTCCTCTTTCACCTTCATCAAGAGGCTTTATAGTTTCTCTTCACTTTCTGCCATAAGGGTGGTGTCATCTGCATATCTGAGGTCATTACAGACAAGCCTATTTCTAAGGCAAGAATAGAAATGCAGACCTAGAAATTGGATATGTTGGCCACAGTTAGGGGGAGGGTGATGATGGGATGAACTGGGAGTTTGATTGACATATATACACTACCATGTGTAAAACAGATAGCTAACATAGGAAGCTCATCTAGGTGCTATGTGATGACCTGGAGAAGTGGGATTGAGGTGAGGTGGGAGGGAGATCCAAGAGGGATGGGATTTATGTATGCCTATGATTGATTCACAATGTTATACAGCAGAGACTAACACAGTATTGCAAAGGAATCACATTCCAATGAAAAAATAATCTCTTAATATAACAGTTCACATTTCCCATCATATTTTGTGATTATTTGACTTTTTAATTTTATTATCTTTTATTTTTTTTTAACTGGTAGAAATTTCTTTTATATGGTATATATCTTTGTTAATCTTATATGACATATAAAATTTATTAATGAACCAATGAGTTAACTGAAGATAGATATTTCTACTGATTTAAATGCTTGTTTATACTGTGATAAAAAATAGAATAGCTGAATTTATCTAAGAGCATATATTATGGTTCACCTGAGTTATTATATGTATTTGTAATAAAGATTGAGCTATGGCATAGTAATTAAAACTAAAAATGGTGACATATCATCATCATTAATATTTTAATACTCTTTATGCTGCTAAATATGTCAAATTCAATTTAATTAGATAAAATATTTCTTTCTCATATAACTCTGATTTTTCTTGGTAGATAATTTTGTAACTGCATGTCAAAACGGTTCATGATATACTATGTAGAAAGTTGCAAAGTATGTCATCAAGCAGTAGCTTAGGTTGGAAAAAATTAAACTATATGTGTAAAGTCTGTGCATAGGAAGGCAATTGAAAACAGTTTTCTAAAAGTGCAGTCTTCAAGTGATAATATTTTAAAAATAATTATATACACATAATTATATTTCTTCAAAATATTAATTTATTTGATGTTTTTAATTTGCTGCTATTCTCTTTTTAAAAATTCACCTTTGAATACAACACTGTTTATTGTTACATTTAAGAAGAAAAAAATAAAATTAATGAGCCAATATGCTTTTATCTAAGAGCATAATTAGACAAATTCATTGTCATGCATTTTTACAAGGTAAAAAAATTTAAGAACATGCTAAAATATAATTTAAGCATTATAAAATGTTACTTTTAGATGTGTGCATTACTGTAAAATGAATATTTAAGAAAGTGTGACTTGGACTATGATTTTCTGAATCAGTTTTTATATTCTTAATAAGAATAAATAAAAGGTATTGATACTTTTTTGTTGTTAATTATACTTTATGAGACCAGAATTTACAAAATTTGGAGATTTTATTGTATTTATTTCTCATTAGGGGATAGACTTGTGACTATTATCCTAAAAGTTAAATATCACCTCTACCTGATGATTCTAGAAAGCTTAAGAGATATGAATCTATAATATTTCCATGAAAGCATTGAAGAATGGAATTTAAATCATAAGGCATATTTTTTAAATCTCTCTAGCATCAATAAATATATGTCAATTAAGCTAAGCTCTGCTGAGACTCCAATCTACACTTTGATATCTATCCTTTAAATAATTGTGGGGTTGTTTGGGTTGGTTTTGATTTTTCTGTAAAGGAATATTAGTAGATTCAAGGACATGAGGAAGCTTTGAAGCAAAAGTCTACATGTTTAAAATCATAGATATAACAAAATATCTCTTTGCTTTTAGCTGAAATAATATTTAGAAACTCCAAAGACAAAAATAAATAAATAAAGTGCCTTTGCCACCATTAAAAAATCAATTGCTCTCAAAAAGGTCAACCTCTTTATTTTCCATTGGAGGGAAGTTTTTCATCAAATAACCTCCAATCTGCCTTTCCTTGGTGGCAGCACTGGAGCTGTATTTCCTATATGCTGTCTAGGTCAGTTTATCAGTACCACTTACTACATCATATTTGTCTTAAATCAACTATAACTCAAAAAAATCAGTTTAATTAAACACTGACACCAAATTACTTTTAAAAACAATGTATGATCTAAGTTTAAGGATCATTTTGGAAGTTGCCTCAGAGTTTGACTTAAAATGAACTTCATCAGACCAAAACGAAAGCAGCAAGAGTGCATATTTTTCTTCTATGTATTTTGCAATAAGCAATCTTAAAGAACCGAGCCTAAAAGAGATTTTATTAGAATGGCCTTTAGTTAGAATTCTGTAATGCAGAAGACATGGTTCAATCCCAGATCCAGAAGATGCCCTGGAGAAGGGAATGGCAACCCACTCCAGTATCTGGTCTGGAGAATCCCATGAGCATGGGTACAGTCCATGGAGTCACAAAGAGTCAGACATGACTGAGTGACTAACACTTTCACTTTAGTTAGAATTAGCAAATGATTTCTGTCTAGCTAGTAATAGAAGTGTTGTAGTTGTATAAATTTTTTTTTTTTTTCTGACACTGCAAGCTAACATACAGACCAAATAGCAAAAGAATAATTATTAGTAGGATACAGTAAACCCAGAGGCAGGAATTCATATAAAGTGGACATCAGGATAATAGAGTGAGAGTTAGCTATGTAGCCAAGAATAATTAATAGAGCAAATACAGAAGAATTTAGGAATGTAATAAGTAAACAGAATTTCAGTGTTTCTGATTTTTCCCATGAGCTTGAAATAAAAGACTACATAAACTCCCATTTCCTTTCTACTGAAGTCCTTTTGTTCTCAATACTACTGAAGTGCAGTTATCAAGACAAACAAACAAACAAACAAAAAACACTTCTTTTTCCTGATTATCACATTAGAGCAACTAGGAGCTGACATAGTAGGGCTGGTTATCCATTTGAAGAGTTTGCTCCCAGCTGGGTTCTTCACAATTTAATCGGAAAGGTAGGGACATGATTAGAAAGTAGTTGCTCCAACACCAGAGGCTTATCCTGGAGCCAGCTGTGCTGTTGAAAAACATTTCCCATGCATGGCAATTAAAAAACAACTGGGAGCCTATTTCCAGTAAGTCACAGAAAGGACATTTTAAAGAAGGTGGGCAGAATGGGGCTTAACTGTGTCACAGGGAAGCTACAGCTGCGTGAAATGAAAACAAAAGGGAAAAAAAGCAAGAGGAGTACAAAACCAAGTCTCAGAAAATGCTTTAGCAAATATAAAAGAGTAATTGATATGTATTATTGGCAAAAAAACGATATCTATGTTACCTCCAAGTAACAATACTCACAGATTACTTGTTTACATTTTTCCACTGTTGTATTCATGTTGAGAAAATAGTCTTATGCTTTTTTATTTATTTCTCACTCTAGCATACCCCCCACTCTACACGTCTCAATCCACTTGGTAATATGTAGACTTTTCCTGAAGATAGTGGGTTAGAGTGATGGCTGTGGAAATAAAAGTAAATCGTGGTACTTTGAATGTTATTAGAAAGTCTCTAAGTCTCTAAATACTAAATATGCTACATCGAGATAAGGTACATATATTAATGATACGACATTTGTGAGTTGGCTCTCTGAATTAGTAGAAATCTACAATAAAACATTAAAAACATTAAAAGTAGCTAATTTTATTAACTTCAAATATCGAATTCTTTGTAGAAACACCAAGGAGATGCTTCAAATCAAAGTGGTGTTAGATAATAGGTATTTATTTTTCACTTCCATAACAGTCTGATATGATCTCTGAGGCAGCTCTGTTCAATGGACTATTTAGGTAAGCAACATGGGCCACCCCAAAATGTATCTATTTGGCATGAAGATTATTTTAGGCTGAATATTTTTCAGAAATAAAACACTCAAGGAGTCTCTTTGTACCTCCTACTTAACTGGCTAAACGAATTTCGATAAAGAGAGAGAAATATCTACAAAGACTATGGACTAGGAGTGGAGAGGGAAACTCAGGGGGGCAAGGAGACCAAAGTTCTCCCTGTCCCATTGTCTCTGCTTGTTATAGCAAATGTTTGTTTACTAAACATTTGCTTTTCTAATTCCATATGAATTACCTTCTTCCCCTTTGAAGTCTCAGACTCCTATCTGATTCTTCTTCTCTTAGTTGTCATATAATCCTCAATTGTGTAATATGTCCTTGGCCCTCGAATGCACATAATTGAATTTATGTACATAATTAGCTTTTTGTCCTGTTAATTTGTCTCATGTCAATTTAATTATCAGATTAGCCAAAAGGTCCTCGAAGAGTAGGGAAACATTTCCCCTCCCTTACAGTTGATTTAGGCCTGCAGCTTCTTCTTGTTAAGGTTTTGCTATCTCCTAGGATATCCCTCACCCCACTCCAGTACTCTTGCCTGGAAAATCCCACGGATGGAGGAGCCTGGTGGGCCTCAGTCCATGGGGTTGTTAAGAGTCGGACAAAACTCAGCGACTTCACTTTCACTTTTCACTTTCCTGCATTGGAGAAGGCAATGGCAACCAACTCCAGTGTTCTTGCCTGGAGAATCCCAGGGAGGGGGGAGCCTCGTGGGCTGCCGTCTATGGGGTCACACAGAGTCGGACACAACTGAAGCGACTTGGCAGTAGCAGCAGGATATCCCTGGTGGCTCAGAGGATAGAGCGTCTGCCTGCAGTGCAGGAGACCCAGGTTCGATCCCTGGGTTGGGAAGATCCCCTGGAGAAGGAAATGGCAACCCACTCCAGTATTCTTGCCTGAAGAATCCCATGGAT
Organism: Bos indicus x Bos taurus; assembly: GCF_003369695.1. Taxonomy (NCBI): domain Eukaryota; kingdom Metazoa; phylum Chordata; class Mammalia; order Artiodactyla; family Bovidae; genus Bos; species Bos indicus x Bos taurus. The sequence goes on from NC_040087.1 coordinate 58,596,766, forward strand.
AGAGGAGCCTGGTGGGCTACAGTCCACGGGCTTGCAAAGAGTCGGACACAACTGAGCGACTTCACACACACATACACACAGGATATCGGAGCCCTGTAACTGGAGAAAGGAGAAAGAATGAAGAAGGAATATTAACACCAGAAGTGCCACCATTACTGCTACTCAAATGTCTTGTGAAACTAGTTACACAGCCACAGCTGAAGACCAGGTGAAGTGATATTGCTGGGAAATGTCCCTGGCTGGACACCCAGCTCCCAGCCAGATTCCACAACAGGAAAGTGAAGTGAAGTGAAGTTGCTCAGTCGTGTCTGACTCTTTGCAACTCCATGGACTGTAGCCTACCAGGTTCCACCATCCATGGGATTTTCCAGGCAAGAATACTAGAGTGGGTTGCCATTTACAATTTTGGTGGATCACTAGTTACCAAACCTTGCTCTTGATAGTTCTGTTGCAGGAAGAGGGACCCCTTCCAGGTCCTGAGAATAGGCTCTTGTCTAAAATTTGGAAATGAATTGTCCAAGGAGACACCAAGAGCTGACCAAGTAAGAGATGTTATTGGGAAAGGGCGCCTGGGTGGAGGGTAAGGGAACCCAGGAGAACTGCTCTGCCACATGGCTCCCAGTCTCAGTTTCATGACGATGGGATTAGTTTGCAGTTTGTATTTGGCCAATAATAATGACTCAGGGCCTTTCCTGGTGGCACACACATTGCTCAGCCAAGATGCTAGCAGGAAGGATTCTGGGAGACACATGGTGTCTCCCTCTGATCTTTCCTGAATTCTTCCAGTTGATGATGGCTTAATAGTTCCATGTTCCTTACCAGGACCTCCTGTTGTAAAATAACTCACTTAAATGATTACTAGGGTTACTGGCCAGAGTGGGAGGTTTCAGTGAGTGAGCTTCCCCTAACTCCAGCCACAGATATGAGTAACAAAAGAATGAATAGAAAATATGTGATCATAATGCCTGGAGGTGTGAGAGTGTAAGGAAATGGGTACTATAAGAAATAATCACAATCTCAAGTTAATTTTATGATTAATCATATGACAAAGGGAACCACAAGTTAATGCTCATTATTATCTGCAAAATTTCTTTGACACAATTCCATAAAATAAAGTAACAACAAATGAAAACTGCAACTAACACGATGAGTTAGACAGTATTGGCTCATAAGATTCATGTTCTAGTACCAATTTTGCAAGTCAAACTAGATATGTCGTCTTGGGTAAGTCGCTGAATATTTCTTAGTCTGCCATCTAAATCTAACCCATGCTAGAGAGTCAAATTAGTTCATGTCTAAATCTCCATAAAGTTAAGCTTTTGAGAGTTTCTATTTTATAATTTAGGAGGATGATTTATCACAGATATGAAATTTCAATTCAACAGCTATTGTCTTTCACTGTAAAAGACCCTGAGAAATTCATACATATTAATAATAATCAGAGCTGAGATTAGCATGCAATTATGTGCCAGCCATTGTTCCAAAATGCTTTACTTTTACTTATTTCCTTTCCCAATAGCCCTACCAAGCTATTATCTCCATTTTACACCTGCAGCATTTACATATGATGTATATGTATATATACATATTCATCTGATTTAGAATGAAAGTTTAAAGACACTGGATTATATTCTCTAAAGACATAAATTACTAATAAATCAAGATAATCTTGGCCATCTTGTGAAAATCTTTGGAAGCAAAACCACATACCTTTTTGTCATATGTAAATTTACAGTAGAAGTGAACTGATAATGCTTAGTTTAGCATGAAAAATTATGCTAATATAAAATTATTTTATATAGAGTAGGTAGTTAGAAAAGTTCTAAGAAAGAACATATGAAATGATTAAAAGTAAAGAAGTGGCATGAGGATGCGTAAAGTGTATTTTAAAAATCAGCACTCAGATCTTGCAAGATGAAAGCATTGTGATAGGACTAAAATCTGTAAAACTGTGAAGACGTTAATTGAATCAACAATTATATCCTCATGCAGCTCTAATTCTTAGACAAAGAATTTAAACGTCATGGGCAAATGTCAGGTACATTTCTATCAGACAAGGAAGAGTTTTTTGTTTTTCTAACTACAGGTAGCAGAGAATTCTACAGGAAAAACTTGCCTCCAGTGTTAGGTCTTGATGATTGTTCTCAGGTAAGTGTGAGAATCGCTTTCTACCAAGATAAATTTAGAATAGCAAAGTGACAGATCACCTGGGAAAGATGATGTTTGTGTTTATTGAGTTTGAAGTATTAGTGGAAAAAACAATTGATTATGCTGATCTGCTGAACTGGAAGTATGAATCTAAATCTCATTAGACAGGTTTCAGCTAGATATTTGGAAACCATTTGCATAGTAGGTGTAAAATTCTGGGGTTGGGGAGATCTTTCAAAAGAGAAATATGTAGAGGAGTCTAAGGATAGTTGGATATTAAAAGGTAATGTACAATAAAAAAAAAAAAGAAACTAAATCAAATAAGCCTCTTTGGCTCACCATTTAAGAGGGCAGCTGCCTTACTTAGAGATGACCATTCAATGCTGTTAGTTATCATTCATTTAAATGATAAAAATCCTTTAGGATTTATGTAGACAAGAAAGACTTTTCATTAGAATCACTGACTACACATTGTAGAGAGAAAGAAACAAATGTACATGCTAAGCCAAATTAAATTTAATACCATATATATGTATGTATGTGAAAGTCTCTGAGTCGAGTCTGACTCTTTGAGACCCCATGCACTGTAGCCCAACAGGCAACTCCATCCATGGGATTTTCCAGGCAAGAATACTGGAGTGGGTTGCCATTTCCTTCTTTAGGGGACCTTTCTTTCTCCCAGGGACTGAATCTGCATCTCCTGCATTGATAGGTGGATTCTTTACCAATGAGCCACCAGGAAGCCCACACATACACAAATAGAAAACCACAAATTGTAATAAAGAGAGATTCTTGTGTTAATAATAAATATTGTACTCATAAATATAATAGTGAAAAATTTTAGGAAGATGTAATAAAGAGAATTTCTTCTGTTCTGAGTTCTCCTTGACAAAATTCTACTGAGACTTTTTGGTGTCTTTGTTCTGATATAGTCTATTTTTGGAAAAACAGAAAATTTTCAGACATATTTTGTATATGCTAAACATTAGATAGTAGAGACTTTCTCTTATTAATAGCATCTCTAAGATATTTTCGTTACCTTCATTACCTCATCTTGAAAATGTCAACTGCTAATTACTTAACACCTATCAATAACTTCTGCTTCTTTTCCTTTCCCCTGAAGCATTTTGCTGTACTCTCTGTTTACCATATTTGCTTTTTTTGCTGTTACCCTTGAATTAGGTTTTGCTTCACGTTTTTTTCTTTGGTGTGGAAATGGAGTGTTTGAATTTTCCTTTCTTTTGTTTTAAATAAGAGTATAGTAATTTCTTATTGACATATAAGGTGAAAACAGAAATAAAGTTGTTATAACATTTTTTATTATTGTATTTTCCACACCACAATTTCATTCATTTAACCATTTAATACCAACAGTAATACAGACTGTTAAGAATCAAAATTATCATAATTATTCAAAAATCAGAGAAGGTAGCAGTGCATCAACATAGAAGGCAAAGGAAGATATATTCAAGCAATCTAAAAATAGGATGAGAACTAATAGTAGCAGCTGGTGATTAGATGCATTTAGTAACTTTCATAAGAGGAATTTGAGAAAAATGATGAATGGGAAAAGATGAATCAATAGGGCAACACACGAAAAGTTAGAATAGGGATGTATTTAAATGTGCACATGGTTTCTTAGAGAAGGAAAACAATTTTTCCTGTACTGTCTGGGTTCTAGGTTGAGATCTTTTTAATAATATATAAACAAGAGAAAAACAAACAGAAGTGTATTAACATGTGCACAGGGGAAATATCCAGGGAAGAATGAACAACTCTTTGAGGTGGCTTAGATCTCTGGCTTAAAAACTAGCTAGAGATGAAAGAATAAAGGGGTTAGAAGGAGACTAGTTATGAGGAGGTTATTAAGAAAAGCATGGTAAAAAGGGTAAGGCTTGTTATACAAGTTTATCTTAGTGCCTTTTCCTTTGATGAGATTTGTCTCTTCCTGGTACAGAGAAGGAAAACTCCTTTACAAATGGAGATATCCTTTATAAATTCACACTTTACAAAAGGGCAACTTCTCTTCAGTTTTCCAAGCTTATCTTGTTTCTGCTGTTTCTCAAAACAATCAGCTTAAAATAATCCTTTTGCCAAAGAGGTCTTTTGTGGTGGCACATTCTTCTACACTTCAGATTCTAAATACATAATACTAGTTGCTTCATCACATTTCATTTTGGCTTGTACACACTTAAGCTTTAATATATCTTTTTATAAAAGCATTATATACAATTCCAAGCCTTTGCATTCTACATGTTGTTATAATGCATAGTTTTCCATTAAAATATACTTTTAATCATATCCCCCCTCCTTTTAAACAAAAGGAAAATTATTGTGGCTTGCTCACCCTTATGCTTTAACATATGTTGCATTAATCTGGCTAACAATGCCCTTTCCCTCTTAAACACTGAATGTATTTTTGACTCATTGCAAATGTACACATTTTTAGCATTTGTTTTACCTTTTAATTACTTTCACATTTAGTTTAATTATATTGATGTAATGCAAATTGCATGGAAATACATGCCACCCAGTGTCTGAAAGGTTTGTTTTCCTAAGTAGGTAATATTTAATCTTTAATCACTCTTTTTACCATTATTAAATGTTTTTACTTAGTCCTTTTCTGCATATTAAAATTTAATTTGATTCAGTATAAATTAACAGTTGTTTGGTTTTTTTTTTTTTTTTTTTTTTTGCATTTACTGAGAAATCTCTGGATTGTAGGATAACTCGTAAGTATATTAGCTTTGTCAGGACCAGCTTATATCTATTGTTTCCCTAAATAGTTCCGGGTATTGGGAAATTAATGCCTCAAAGGAAGAATGTGAGTTCCTAAGTATTCAGAGAGAGGATTCCAAGTCTGTCTGAGAGCCTCTGTTCACATATAGAAAAGAAGAAATTGATGAAAGCCTACAGTTCCATGCTTATGCATGCAAGGTACTGAATGTCTCTGCTCCCCTCCCTTAAATTCTTATGTTGAAATTCTAATTCATAACACAATGGTATTAGATGGTAAGACTTTTGGGAGGAAATTAGGTCATGAAAGTGGAGCCCTCATGAATGGGATTGGTGTTCTTATAAAAAGGACTCCAGAGCATCCCCTTGCCTGCTTTCTGCCATGTGAAGATAAGAAGTCGGCAGTCTGAAAATCAGAAAAGCTCTCTCATCAGAATGAGATCATGCAAGCACCCTGATCTTGGATGTCTCAGCCTGCAGAACTGTGAGAAATAAACTTCTGTTGGTTGTAAACCAATCAGTCGATGGTCCTTTATCATAGCAGCGAAAATTGACTATGATAATGAAACACATCCACCTGTTAGGTAGAGAAAAGAGTCCAAAGTGAGGATTAAAAACTGCAGCTAAAAGGCAGAGAAACAAATCAAAAAGCACTGGAGCTTTGGCGGGAAAAACATCCCCAACATGCCCCTCCCTGGTTGGTCTCGGATACAAGCCCTGTTTGACATGGGGCAAAACAATTAGACTCCAAGGATTACTTGGGAGGGGAACAGGACCTAAAACAGGGTGGGTCTACTCTCACATCTAGGGAGTGTCCTCCCCCCCACCACATTGTTTGCTGCTTGTTTAATAGATCATGCCTGTGTGAACTTTCTGGTGAATCATTTTAATTTTTTTTTTCTTCACTATGACAAGACAAGGACTGAGGAAAGAACCACACCTGATATCCACAGTTATACAACCCTTTATTATTAGGTGTATCCTTTTGAGAGTGTCACAACATTCTAGGATTCAAGGAATTCTGCCATCCTCCCATACCACTAGGACTGGAAAGGTTCTTCCCTGAGGCATCTTCAGTCTCACTCTGCCTCATGACTATGTCACTCCTCGATTTTCTTTTAGTATCTACACAGGATGAGGGATGGGATACAAGGTGAGGAAGCCTGTGTCCCTATCCCTTCTGCCTTTGTATTCCCTCTCACTTAATGGACTCACTAAATCTTTCTATACTGTGGCTGTAGCCCTGAGCACAGAGATCTGACCATGCATCTGACTGGGCACTCGCTTACCTCCATTTCCAGGTTTTGCTGTACGCCAAATGCATGTATGAGTAAATTTCCATCAAGTCTTATACTGTGTTTGGAGAAATAATGTTTGCATGTCTTCTATGATTTAAGGTTTTCACTAGTTAATTGGGCTGACAATCATGTGAATTTACTCTAGCAATATTAGAAAAACATTAGAGATAGCAGAAACAGAATATTTAAACAACATCATATGGTATGGACTGATTAATAAATCCACTATAGAGGAGAAAGAGAAAACTGGAATTGTTTCAGAACCAAAAAGACATTAAAAATTAAGTGAGTGTGCTATTTATTTTTTAGATGAAGTAATAGGTCTAAATGAGGTTATAACATGCCTGAGGACATGTAATTAGAGAAACAAGATAGTGTCCACTGAAAAAAATACATAACCTAAAAATTAGGAATTATGGTTTATTTGGTGAACATGCTGAGGACTTCAGCCCAGGAGAGAGCCTCTCAAATGCCTCTGAAGGACTGTTCCAAAGAGGTAAAGGAGGAGCTGGGATATATAAGAGTTTTTGTAAAAACAAAAATAAACCCCAGGTATTTGGAATATCAAAAGATTACTGTTAATAAAGGAAAACCACACATCTCAAATTAAGGAATAAAGTCCTTTCTAGGTATATAACATTCACGTTAACTATCTAGGGCCAGTATCCTGTTTTTCTCCATCCATCCTGAGTCCCCTCAGGATGTAGTCTGGGTGACCCATTGATTGATGGCTTGAGAGCAGCAACATCCTTTGTTTACCGATGTGGCAGGAGACATTCCTTGTCCACAATGGAACTCAGGTCACTTTGCCCAGTGTTCATTGCATTTACTGTCTGATGCATAACATATTTATGTTTTTGGAGAAAAAGCAGGAAGTTTTATTATCAACGAATGTGCTACTTAGCAATAACTAAAATGTCACACATTTTAATGCAGAAGTACAGCTTTTGGAAATAACGTTTCCCTTATATATTCCTATTTGGTCTGGGTCAGACAGAAAACACTGCAAGTCTTTACATGAAACTTCTCAGTGATTGCACACAGAGAACATCTAAAAAAAGTTTGATTTCTGAACTGGAATGCAATTTTAAAGCTCAGTACACCAAAGGAACGCTGAATAAAAGAAGACAGGTTTAGCTGTGAAGCTCACCACTGTACACTTACTAAAATTTTGCAATTCAGTTCTTTTATTTTTTTTAAGAGGCGAAATATAGAACATGCTCCAGAACCAGGCATTATTATTGTCCATATTGTTGATTCCATCTCTGCATTCCCTGCATTACTACTCGATAAAACCTGGATCATTATTTTGATAATTGCTTTATTTATAGTTGTGTTTTTCCTCCCCAAAATGTTAATATATAAAAAGTAACATTTTAAACTCTTGGGGTGTTTCTTTTATAATTATTTATGAATAGACTATTTATCATACATTCTATTTTGTAACCTACATTCCTTCCACCAATAGCTCATGAATTCTCATCCCATTGCTTTAAATATTAATTTATACCACACTTTTAACAGTCATGAGATTTAATGGTAGGGATAGACTGCATTTTAACTAAAAAATAAGCATATTGTTTCCTGTAATAAAATTGCAATCATTAATACAATGAATGTTTTTGAACAGTTACCATGGGATGATTGTATGTATCTATATATTTAGAATTTGTGAGTCACTTTCCTGTGGCGGAATGTATTTTCCAGATATTCTTCTTTCATATGACTCACACTTTTCCCATTAAGAGATGGATCCTGTATTTCCTACCCTGGAATCTGGACTGGGGCTTCTGCCTTTTCTGACCAACAAAATAGGGTAAGAATAAAGTGATTTTCGAGGCTAGGTCATAAAATTGACAAAACCTCCACCCGGGTTGCTCTCTGGGCTTATCTGCCTTTGGAACACTGAAGCTGTTTAAAAGAAGTCTTGCCACTGTGATGTTACTAACCTGGAGAGACTATTTATCTAGAGAGAGCATGTCTGCAGAATCACAGCAGTCCTAGCTCCTGTGGTTCTGATTTCTACAGCCTAGTCCACTACACATATGAATGAAGAATTTTGATGATTGTAGCCACAACCAAACAACTGATGGTAATCTCAGAGATCTCAAGCTAGAACTACTTAGATAAACCACACCCGAATTCCCAGTCCACTCCTGATTATTCCAGTTTTAAGTTACTATGCTTTGGGATGACTTTTTGTATAGATGCTGCTGCAGCTGCTTCTGCTAAGTTGCTTGAGTCGTGTCCGACTCTGTGCGACCCCATAGACAGCAGCCCACCAGGCTCCCCTGTCCCTGGGATTCTCCAGGCAAGAACACTGGAGTGGGTTGCATTTCCTTCTCCAATGCAGGAAAGTGGAAAGTGAAAGTGAAGTCGCTCAGTCGTGTCTGACTCTTCACTGATGGATGTATAGATGACTAAAATGTCTATCTTTTTATGCCTTTCAGTGATTTGCCCAAAATATCCACTGCCAGTATTTTGCCAGTTTGTCTTTTTTTCTTTAGACTTAGCAATGAAGTTTTACATATAAAATATTTACTATTCTTTAACAATTTTCATTTCATATCATATTTGAATATATTCTCTTACTTCCTGATGCCCAAAAATGCTCTCAGAAACTTTGTTCTTGTAATAGTTTATAGTTTATTTTAGGTTACATAATAGCACAGTTGAATTGAATATGAGCATGTATATTTTAGTGATCTAAGTTTACTTTTCCTATAACTTTTTAGCTTATAATAACAATCAACCTCTTCCCTACTAATTTGATATTCCAATATCACTATATAGCTCATTGACTTGGTTTGCTCCCTGCTCAGTAATCTTGAAGATGATAGACATATGGTAATAATAAATATTATTTCAAATATTATTCCATTTCTTTCTTTATCTATGATTGCACAGGAGCATTTTTTAAAATTTATGGGTTTATGGGATATTTATACACATGGCAAAGCAACCATGTTCCTCCTCACTGCTTTTCTTTTACAAATCGTACTTTGTTACCTATTACACGTGTCTTCTAGATGAAACTCAGAATCAATTTATTTTAATACAGAAAAAAAAAAAAAAACCACGTTGAGATGTTCATTGAATTTGCATTAACTATATAGGTTAATCTCTAGTAGAAATGACAGTTTTAAAATAGTTAGTCCTCCCATCTAAGATCAAAGGATGTTAATAGAAAAGATACAGTGAAATAAGAGTCAGCAGCTTATTAACTGTCTTGTCGTCACTACTCCATGTTATTGTCCATCAATGTTAAAGGAGTTGGTACTAAAACAGATCAAAGAAGATGAGAATGCCATTAGCATGATTATACTGATGGCTATTCAAAATTTATTTGGCTTGTTCTTATGTGTCTGGTTCCTGTAATAAACTAACTTTATTTGCATTATCAGTGCTATTAACCAAAAGGTGTTGATCTATAATAATAATTCTTACTAAAAATGCAATAAATGCACAAGGTTATTTTGAACAGAAATGGTAAACACTATTACAATGTCATAAAATAAAATTAAAATCTGATGTTTATTAATCACCACTGAGGTAAAATGCAATGAGCAAGGCTCACCATAGCCAATAAATTTTGTGACACAGCACCCTTATTTCATATCCATTACCTATAGCATTTTTCCTAGGTAAGTAGGTTAATACATATCTTCATATTGGAAATTTATCTTAAAAATAATGAGGCTTCATTCTCTTGGTCATGTAGATTCATGTATTTGGAATGTGTTATCTTTACTTGTCCATTGAGTTAATGACTACCTGCTATACATTTTTAAGGGCACAAGTTAAATGTCATATCATTTTACAGCCTTCCTGGTACCTCCTATTTCAAATAGAGTATATTACTCCAATTACGGGTTCCCAAAGCACCAATTAGTTTGCCTAGGGTATATAGTTTAAAATAATGCTGAAGAGTTCAAACACTGAAATCAGTTAGCTCCGAGCTTAGCCCAGGATTCATCAACCTCTAACTCTTTAACTGTGAGCTAATTACTCTACACTCAATGTTTTGAACTCCAAAATATGTCACATTAGCTGTTGCAGAGGTTTTAGTTGAGATAATACATGCAATATATTTAGCTGAATACTTCACACATATGTAGTGTTCAACGAATGGTAGATCTTAGATGGCAACTGTTGCTGCTGCTGCTGCTGCTGCTAAGTAACTTCAGTCGTGTCTGACTCTGTGTGACCCCATGGACAGCAGCCCACCAGGCTCCCCTGTCCTTGGGATTCTCCAGGCAAGAACACTGGAGTGGGTTGCTATTTCCTTCTCCAATGCATGAAAGTGGAAAGTGAAAATTGAAAGTGAAGTCGCTCAGTCGTGTCCGACTCTTCGCGACCCCATGGGCTGCAGCCTACCAGGCTCCTCCGTCCATGGGATTTTCCAGGCAAGAGTACTGGAGTGGGGTGCCATCGCCTTCTCTGAGATGGCAACTAATATAATGTTAATGATGATGAGTGAAAAATTTGTTGATTCAATAAGCTGAATTTCTTGAAGGCCTGGTATCACATTTTAATTATCTTATACAAGGTCAGCTATACTACAGATGCACGATTAATGCTTACTGAATGATTAAAAATATGTGAAGCTAAGAAAAACAAACAAGAGAGATATGGTTAAAGTGATTATTCTGCACAATTTTCTAGGAAAGAGAATTATATTAAGCTCTGATATTTGGAGTACTGGGTGCAAATCTTAGGATGCCAAATCTTCTATTGTGCAAGAAAAATCTTCCACAAATACCTGATCCATTAAAATAATTTCAGACCTGATATTTATAATCTTGAAAAGTATCAGAAATGCCCAAAAAGTTCCCCCAAGGATGATCATGACCCCATCAGGGAAAGTGGGGTATTCTATACCCCTGACTCCAACAGTTACTACTGATAAGTGAGAATATTTCTCCTTTTGGGAGCTGAACACAGACACCCTAGCATTATTTTAACATCAGTCATTTATAGGTCTAAACATCCATCATTGTCCTTAGGTTGAAAATAAGAATATGCCCTGTGCTTAGTTATGCCCTACTCTTTGTTACCCCATGGACTGCAACCTGCTAGGCCACTCTGTCGGTGGGGATTCTCCAGGCAAGAACACTGGAGTGGGTAAGAGCTCAGTAAAATCTGTGTTTGCACCTTCTTATTTTGCTACAAAAGTGAACATTTGGCTCTTTGGCTGACTTAAAATGCATACAACTGATGTTTATGTTTCATTTCATACTGTGGGTTCTTCTATTCCTACACTTTTCTCAGAAACACTTCCATGCTTACTGGGCCTTTAACATCTATTGTATCCATGTTAGATGATACATATTTGTATCTCTTTTGTTTTTCTCACTTCACAACCTGGGAAATACACATAAGTTGGTTTTGGTAAATTTCACCAAACTGTTTTCCCTTCTCACAGGAATGTCTCAGTTCTCGATATTGATTTAATGTTTTCAAATTCCTGATTCATACACAGAAATTGGAATTCCTAAAATCAAAAGATCTTCTCAAATGCTTTAAGCAATCTTTAAAATTTATAAAATTATAAAATAAAATTAAAACTGTATCTTTAAAATTATTCATAAAGCATGACTTAATAATATTTTTACAAGGAACTAGAACCTATAATTAAAATTCTTACAGTGGAAAATACAAGCAAACATCACTGCTGCTGCTGCTAAGTCACTTCAGTCGTGTCCGACTCTGTGCCACCCCATAGATGGCAGCCCACCAGGCTCCGCCGTCCCTGGGATTCTCCAGGCACAAACATCACTGGAGAGAAGTTAATCATGTCAGCATTCCATACTTCCTAGAAAGATCAACAGTACTCGAAATATAGGTGAGATTTGCCACATTAAGAACTTATTTTGGTACTAAATGTTGATATTTCATGGAAGGCTAATCATAAAATCTGCATAAAATATATCATATACAATGACTTAGTAAGATTTATTTTCGAGAAAATGCAGATATAGCCACAACCACCCAGGATCCAACTGGCCGATGAATGAAGGACCATTTTATTCCACATTCTCCTGTACTGGGTTCTGGAAACATGAACCTTGATCGTCCAGGTTCACTGGACATGAACATTTCCTGGTCTTACTCTCCACTTGAAGTTAGTAGTTTCCTTAGGATCACAAATGCTTTGCTATCCCAGAAGTATTACAGTTATTTTCCTGTTCTCCTAATTTCTCAACTACATTGTTTTCAGTATCAGTTATTCAAAACAAAGCAAAGCAAAATTTCCCAGGTAATGCCAGAAAAAAATTCTCTCATGGAACACTATCCTGTGTACAAACCAACTTTAATTTTTTTTCTAAATGTATAGTCTTCACAACTGAATAACTTTACTCAGTATTTCCTCATACTCCATCCCCATTCTTCCTGCCTCCTGTTGCTTTTGTTTTCCTCAGTGAAAACTCCATCCCTTACTTCTTCATTATCTTTTACTTCCTCTTTTCCCATTAAACTCTTTCTTAACATTTTTTCTATAGAGAGGCAAACATGAAAAAGATAACGAAATATTACAACTTTAAACTTGCAAGACTTGTTTAAATTGCTAGACCACAAAAAAGTTGATAATGGATAGCTTCAAAAGCTTGATTGGAATCCTCCGCCAAGCTGAGGAGGGGGATGGCTGTATGGTTAATCAAGAACATCAAATTAAGGGGAAGCTCACACTGCCTCACAGAGTGTCAAAGCTCATTCTATGGTGATGAAGATTAAATCGAAGCCTTAAACATGTGGATTTCCATTTTGAGAGACAAGAATAGTAGCAAAAGCAAGCGATTTTAGCTAGAATGTAAACACAGGCATTTCCTCTACCTTTGGAGATGTTCTATTTTTTCAATTATTTACCTTCTAGATCTCTCTTGAATCTCCCATTGAAAAATACAGTTTTTTGAATCATTTTGATATATGGCAAAACCAATACAATATTGTAAAGTTAAAAAAAAAATCCAGTCTGACATATTTTGTCCATTAAAGGCATCATTTAGTCCACTTACATTGAATGTAATTACTGATATTTGAGAGATTAAATCTACCCTTACAACATTTGTTTCCTATTTTTCCTGCCTGGTACATCCTTTTTCTCTTCATTTCTGCCTTCCTTTTATTTTTAAAAAAGCTGTTTCCTTCCTTTAGTCTAGAAGTTACATAATCTTTTACTTTTCCTTCAGTGAATAAAGGGTTAGGTTAAACCACCAAGAATTTATATTTTCCTGTGCAGTGCAAAAATCTTGCCACACTCTTTACCTCTTTAGTTATATGCTAGTCTTAAATGCAATATATGTATGTATATATAGGCAATATATCTAGATATACAGATAGATATGTGTTAAACACAGTAAGACCAAATTGTTTTATACAGCATTATTCACTTATCATTCCCTTTGTGTTTAGCATTTTACTGCTGTTTTGTTTTGATTTTTTTTTCTTTATGTTTCTTCTAGGATACTTGTGTTTTTTTGTCTGAAGCCCACCTTGAATCTATCATTTAATATAAATATGTTAGTAATAAATTTCCTCAAATTTGATAGCCTGAAAGTATATTTCCCCTTCTAGCTTGAAGGATGCCTTTGCTGGAGAGAGAACTCTAGGTTGAGTTGTTATCTTTTAATCACTTCGCTGGTGGCTCAGATGGTAAAGGGTCTGTCTACAATGCGGGAGGCCTGGGTTTGATCCCTGGGTTGGGAAGATCCCCTGGAGAAGGAAATAGCAATCCACTCCAGGACTATTGCCTGGAAAATCCCATGGACAGAGGAGCCTGGTAGGCTACAGTCCACGGGGTTGCAAAGAGTCAGACACGACTGAGTGACTTCACTTTCTTTAGAATTTTAAAGACATCATTCTCATTGTCTTTTGGGCTTTCATTTGGGTTGAGAAAATAGTAACAAGTCTCTATGTTACTGCTTTGTAGGAAAACAGTATTTTTTCTTTTTTTCTTTCTACTTATAAAAATTTCTATTTTGCTTCTTTCAGTCTTCAATAGTTGAATCATGTAACTAGATGTGGCTTCCTTGTCAATCATCTGCAAAACTTCTGTTGATTTCTTAATTTAGGTTACTTTATTTTTCAGTTCTAAAATTGTAATTTGATTCCTTTTTATAATTTTCACTTCCCTGACAAAAGTTTCAACATTTTATTACATCTCTGTGCACACACTATTTAAACTTGATTTAAAGTCTTTATCTGATAACATGTCTAGGATTCCTTGGTTTATCTTTATTATCTATTTTTTCTTGTTTTTCATTTCATTTGTGTGTTTTAACTTCTTTATGTGTCTAGTGTGTAGCTACTTTTTATTAAGTGTGAGGAATTGTAAGTGACATTTGATAATGTAAATGGAATTTAAGTCTAAAATAAAGATATTTTCTTCTAAACCGATTTTACTTTGGCTTCTGGAATTCAAATAAGGGTACTAGCAATCTGATATCCCATTCACCTTTGGGATCAATAGTCTTGAAAATTTGGCTTCACACTCTGTGAGGGCAAGTCAACTTCTCATTCATCCTAATTCTTAGAATATAGGTTTTGGGGATCATAATACAAAATGTGGGAAATTACTAGTTGCTTCTCAATGGCAGAACTTAGACCTTTATATCAGTCCTGAAGGCTGTTAAAAACTCTGCTCATGTTCTTTGCCTGTCAGCACCTCTTCCTGAATTGGTGAGAAAAAAAGTAAGTGAAAGTGTTAGTACTCAGTTGTATCCAACACTTTGTGACCCAAAGGACTACTGTAGCCTGCCAGGCTCCTCTGTCCATGGGATTTCCCGAGCAATTGCCCAGGCAATACTGGAGTGGGTTGCCATTTCCTTCTCCAGGGGATCTTCCCAACCCACGGGTCGAATCCGAGTATTCCGCAATGCAGACAGGTTCTTTACCATCTGAGCCACCAGTCCTGAATTGGTGAATAGCCCTAAATGAATACTATTTTCAGATACTGATCTCACCTTTCTAGATTTATACCTATTCCTGAGATATTTGTCTGGCAACATTTTACTACATCATTACCTTTAGAACCTTGCAGTAGATTTGTTAGTAATGTGACAGCAGTTTTTCAGGTGTTCTCACCAATAGTTTACCGAGATTAACTAGTTCTTTCTTATTAGAAAAAAGTCCTTTCTGTTCTCTAGTTACATCCACTCCCTTTAAGGTTTTATATAATATCTTTTCTCAATATAACCTGTAAACAGAAACACCCTAAATTTGAATTTCTACATATCTTGTGAAATATATCCAGTGTCTGTTAGATATTGCCACCTCAATGTCTAATTAATATGCTAAATAAATATTGTCAGAACCAAATTTCAAATGATCTCCTTAAAAGCTGCTCTCTGCATTAGTTCAGTTCAGTTCAGTTCAGTCATTGAGTCACGTCTGACTCTTTGTGACCCCATGGACTGCAGCACACCAGGCCTCCCTGTCTATCGCCAACTGCCAGAGTTTACTCAAACTCATGTCCATGAGTTGGTGATGCCATCCAAGTATCTCATCCTTTATTGTCCCCTTCTCCTCCTGCCTCCAATCTTTCCCAGCATCAGGGTCTTTTCAAATGAGTCAGTTCTTCGCATCAGGAGGCCAAAGTATTGGGAGTTTCAGCTTCAGCATCAGTCCTTCCAATGAATATTCAAGTCTGATCTCCTTTAGGATGGACTAGTTGGATTTCCTTGCTCCCTCCATAGTCTTATCTCTATCCATTCATTGGAATTCCAAGGTTTCAGTGTGTAGGATAAAAACTTGGAGTCCTTATTGACTTTTTATCTTTCTGTCATACACCATACTTATCCATCATTAAAATGTGTCAGCTCCACCTTTAGAAAATATCCAGGATTCCACCTCTTATGCTATCCACTGCTACCATTTGAATCAGAACCACCATCATATAACTCCTGAATAGCCAGTTTCAAATATTTATGAAGATGTGGAAAAATTGTCATAAATGCTGATAAACATGGATGTGAGAATCAGAGAGCCTGAGTAATTCACGTAACATCTCTTTAGCATATCCATTTATAAAAATGAATAATAATTTTTCTTATATCATAAAATGCTCATGAGAAATAGTTACTATTTATTAAAATACAATAACATTGTCTACCATAGCATAAATATAATATATTACCAACTATTATTATATCAACACTACTTTCCCTTATGTAGTTGTCATTATTGAAGGTGATAATAAGATATAGAAATACAATAGTTTTTTAGTTTCTGGTCTTACATTGAGATCTTTAATCCATTTTGAGTTTATTTTTGTATATGGTGTTAGAAAGTGTTCTAGTTTCATTCTTTTACAAGTGGTTGACCAGATTTCCCAGCACCACTTGTTAAAGAGATTGTCTTTAATCCATTGTATATTCTTGCCTCCTTTGTCAAAGATAAGGTGTCCATATGTGCGTGGATTTATCTCTGGGCTTTCTATTTTGTTCCATTGATCTATATTTCTGTCTTTGTGCCAGTACTATACTGTCTTGATAACTGTGGCTTTGTAGTAGAGCCTGAAGTCAGGTAGGTTGATTCCTCCAGTTCCATTTTTCTTTCTCAAGATCGCTTTGGCTATTCGAGGTTTTTTGTATTTCCATACAAATTGTGAAATTATTTGTTCTAGCTCTGTGAAGAATACTGTTGGTAGCTTGGTAGGGATTGCATTGAATCTATAAATTGCTTTGGGTAGTATACTCATTTTCACTATATTGATTCTTCCAATCCATGAACATGGTATATTTCTCCATCTATTAGTGTCCTCTCTGATTTCTTTCACCAGTGTTTTATAGTTTTCTATATATAGGTCTTTAGTTTCTTTAGGTAGATATATTCCTAAGTATTTTATTCTTTTCGTTGCAATGGTGAATGGAATTGTTTCCTTAATTTCTCTTTCTGTTTTCTCATTATTAGTGTATAGGAATGCAAGGGATTTCTGTGTGTTGATTTTATATCCTGCAACTTTACTATAGTCATTGATTAGTTCTAGTAATTTTCTGGTGGAGTCTTTAGGGTTTTCTATGTAGAGGATCATGTCATCTGCAAATAGTGAGAGTTTTACTTCTTCTTTTCCAATTTGGATTCCTTTTATTTCTTTTTCTGCTCTGATTGCTGTGGCCAAAACTTCCAAAACTATGTTGAATAGTAATGGTGAAAGTGGGCACCCTTGTCTTGTTCCTGACTTTAGAGGAAATGCTTTCAATTTTTCACCATTGAGGATAATGTTTGCTGTGGGTTTGTCATATATAGCTTTTATTATGTTGAGGTATGTTCCTTCTATTCCTGCTTTCTGGAGAGTTTTTATCATAAATGGGTGTTGAATTTTGTCAAAGGCTTTCTCTGCATCTATTGAGATAATCATATGGTTTTTGTTTTTCAATTTGTTAATGTGGTGTATTACATTGATTGATTTGCGGATATTGAAGAATCCTTGCATCCCTGAGATAAAGCCCACTTGGTCATGGTGTATGATCTTTTTAATGTGTTGTTGGATTCTGATTGCTAGAATTTTATTTAGGATTTTTGCATCTATGTTCATCAGTGATATTGGCCTGTAGTTTTCTTTTTTTGTGGGATCTTTGTCAGGTTTTGGTATTAGGGTGATGGTGGCCTCATAGAATGAGTTTGGAAGTTTACCTTCCTCTGCAATTTTCTGGAAGAGTTTGAGCAGGATAGGTGTTAGCTCTTCTCTAAATTTTTGGTAGAATTCAGCTGTGAAGCCGTCTGGACCTGGGCTTTTGTTTGCTGGAAGATTTTTGATTACAGTTTCAATTTCCGTGCTTGAGATGGGTCTGTTAAGGTTTTCTATTTCTTCCTGGTCGAGTTTTGGAAAGTTGTACTTTACTAAGAATTTGTCCATTTCTTCCTCGTTGTCCATTTTATTGGCATATAATTGTTGATAATAGTCTCTTATGATCCTTTGTATTTCTGTGTTGTCTGTTGTGATCTCTCCATTTTCGTTTCTAATTTTATTGATTTTATTTTTCTCCCTTTGTTTCTCCTAGAGGAGAACATAGGCAAAACACTCTCTGACATACATCACAGCAGGATCCTCTATGAACCACCTCCCAGAATATTGGAAATAAAAGCAAAAATAAACAAATGGGATCTAATTAAACTTAAAAGCTTCTGCACATCAAAGGAAACTATTAGCAAGGTGAAAAGACAGCCTTCAGAATGGGAGAAAATAATAGCAAATGAAGCAACGGACAAACAACTAATCTCAAAAATATACAAGCAACTCCTACAGCTCAACTCTAGAAAAATAAATGACCCAATCAAAAAATGGGCCAAAGATCTAAATAGACATTTCTCCAAAGAAGACATACAGATGGCTAACAAACACATGAAAAGATGCTCAACATCACTCATTATCAGAGAAATGCAAATCAAAACCACTATGAGATACCATTTCACACCAGTCAGAATGGCTGCGATCCAAAAGTCTACAAATAATAAATGCTGGAGAGGGTGTGGAGAAAAGGGAACCCTCTTACACTGTTGGTGGGAATGCAAACTAGTACAGCCACTATGGAGAACAGTGTGGAGATTCCTTAAAAAACTGGAAATAGAACTGCCTTATGATCCAGCAATCCCACTGCTGGGCATACACACTGAGGAAACCAGCAGGGAAAGAGACACGTGTACCCCAATGTTCATCGCAGCACTGTTTATAATAGCCAGGACATGGAAGCAACCTAGATGTCCATCAGCAGATGATTGGATAAGACAGCTGTGGTACATATACACAATGGAGTATTACTCAGCCATTAAAAAGAATACATTTGAATCAGTTCTAATGAGGTAGATGAAACTGGAGCCTATTATACAGAGTGAAGTAAGCCAGAAGGACAAACACCAATACAGTATACTAACGCATATATGTGGAATTTAGAAAGATGGTAACGATAACCCTGTATACGAGACAGCAAAAGAGACACTGATGTATAGAACAGGCTTATGGACTCTGTGGGAGAGGGAGAGGGTGGGAAGATTTGGGAGAATGGCATTGAAACATGTGAAATGTCATGTATGAAACGAGATGCCAGTCCAGGTTCAATGCACGATGCTGGATGCTTGCGGCTGGTGCACTGGGACGACCCAGAGGGATGGTATGGGGAGGGAGGAGGGAGGAGGGTTCAGGATGGGGAACACATGTATAATTTTTTTTAATTAAAATTGAATAAAAAAAAAAAGAAAAGAAAAAAAAATACAATAGTTTTTTAATGATAGTTCCTCTATTTTAGGCAATTAAATCATCGCTATATGCAAATATACATTAAAATTTCTCATAACAAAATACCAAAAATGAGAAAATTACTAAAGTAAACATTCCCTATTTGGAAGGAAATTAAATAATCAAAATTCTGAGTGCTGAGTGCTGATCCTTTTTTTTTAAGCTTATAAATAAAACATTGTGTCCTTTGACTTCATTGCTTTGTTCAATATATAGCATCATGCAGACTTCCAAAAGAATCTTGAATTTAACTCTGCTCAACATAAAATGGTCTGTGTTCTATTTTAATGCCTCTTGTCAAGACTGAAAAGTTTAAATATTTTCTTCATCATTATGTTCGGGCTCAGTTTAATCACCATTCATCATACTGTACTATCCTTCAAATTCTCTGAAACAAATTAAAGGAAAAGATCAGGAAGGGAATTACTTTGTGTTCACTCTTTGAGAAGCCAATTTATTAATGTATTCTAATTTAAGAGAAACACCTTCATCCAACATAAAGTTATCTGTGATACTAGATAGCACTACAATATACTCTATAGATTATTAGAGTATAGGTTACTTAACACTTGGATTCCAAATCAGGCAACACATAAAAATAATGATATTGGAATATTCAATGCAATTATAGATAAAATAAATTTCTGTTTTAATCGAAAGTAGCCTTCTAGGTAAGCAAGATGTTATAAATGAACAGACATGTATTTTGTTTAACTGAGCACCTTGATGATTTTAGTTCATACAAAAGTGGGCCCAGAGCAGAAACTGGGAGATGGGGTAGCGAAGTTCTAAATTTCTCTTTACTCCAGGGTGTGAAGAATTATAGTCCCTGGGAGGCAAAGAGAAAACATTAAAATGCCAAGTTTCTGCAACACTCACTTTGTGCACTGGGAGTAGTAGAAAAGACTTTTAGAAACAGATTTGTAAATTACTGAAATTTAAGTTATTTGCTAAGTGATTCAGCTGTGAAATAGTTCTTCCCATAATCTTCCCCTACCTCATCTCCCAGTCTCCCCATGACTTCAGGAGAGCTGGAAATATGGTCAAAGTTTCAGTAAGTGGAATTTGAGTAACCAGGAAAGCCTGCGGAGTTTCGCAACTAGGTACAGCTTCGTGTGTGGAATCACTGGATGATTCAAACCCTGAGTTAATTCAGGGTGATACAAAGGCATAGATTAACTAAGACAATCAATGTAGCCCCACCGCCCCCAAAATTGGAAATCTTGTGTAGGTGTTGAATTCAAAATATATCACTCACTGTGAGAGTCAAGTCAATAACATTTGGCCCACAAATGGATGGCTTGATTTCAATGAGTATCTGAGTTATAAATAATTTGCCAGCAGGAATTAGGTTGGTTGCACACTCTTTCCCTGCAGCAGACAAAATGGCTCAGCCAGTTCCAGATAAGGGGAGAATCTTAACAATAGTAAGATAAGTAAATGGTAAGAAAAGCAAAAGAGCTTTTCTACTTAAGGTGATAAATTTTTATGAACTGAAAATATAGTATGTGTATGGTCACACTGGCCTTTAAATCTGAAACAAATTACATGACAGAATTTGTGTTCCTTTGTTGGGGGGTTCTGGAGGGGAAGGTGGGCTGATAGTAGAGGGTTTGTGGAGAGATAGGAGGATAGAATTGGGAGGGGCCTAAAGGAGAGATTTATTTCATCAATTGCTAACTTATTTGCTAACTTAATAATAATAATGCTGTTATGTACATCTGATAAATATATTTTGTGTTCTTTCCTCTAATTTCCACCATAACCATATGAGGGTGGTGTTACTTTCAGGATTGTACAGAAAGCAAATTATATCCCAGAGAGGTTATTAGCACAGAGAAAATTAAAAATTCAGTGTTTCACCAGACAGATTATGAAAAGCTTTAAGAGAGAAGTGATCTTCTTATGGGAAAAACTGGCTCTAGAACACATCCTTCTTCAAATAAGAAGAGAAAAAAATTATAATTTTTTTTAAAATTTATCACTTCTGAGAGCTTTATATTAGTCATTCCCTCTGACAGTCCTAGCAAACCTGCAAGACAGGTGTCAATATCCTCATTTATAGACAAGGGAATCCAACTTTTAAAAAAATCTAAACACCCATTGAAACAGAAGCTCAGTACAGGTCTACTTAATTATTAAACTTCAAACTACTCTGCATACAGCATTCTGTTATCAAGGTAAGAATTAAGGCATTAGAATTGGAGAGGAGATAGATTTACTAGGTTCAATTCAGTTCAGTCCCTCAGTCGTGTCCGACTCTCTGCGACTCCATTAACCATAGCATGCCAGCCTTCCTGTCCATCACCAGCTCTCAGAGTCTACCCAAACCCCTGTCCAACGAGTCGGTGATGCCATCCAACCATCTCATTCTCTGTTGTCCCCTTCTTCTCCTGCCCTCAATCTTCCCCAGCATCAGGGTCTTTTCCAATGAGTCAGCTCTTTGCATGAGGTGGCCAAAGTATTGGAGTTTCAGCTTCAACATCAGTTCTCCCAACGAACACCCAGGACTGATCTCCTTTAGGATGGACTGGTTGGATCTCCTTGCAGTCCAAGGGACTCTCAAGAGTCTTCTCCAACACCACAGTTCAAAAGCATCAGTTCTTCTGCGCTCAGCTTTCTTTATAGTCCAACTCTCACATCCATATGTGACCACTGGAAAAACCATAGCCTTGACTAGATGGACCTTTGTTGGCAAAGTAATGTCCCTGCTTTTTAATAAGCTGTCTAAGTTAGTCATAACTTTCCTTCCAAGGACTAAGCGTCTTTTAATTTCATGGCTGCAATCACCATCTGATTTACTAACATGTAAAAAATATCTGATAATGAAAAATCACAGTGAAATTCTTTTGGTATGATTTTTGAGAAATATAAACCACTAAAGTCCCCGTCAAATGACGATTATCAGAGATAGTTGATGCCATTCCCGGGAATCTAACAATTATGTAGTCTCTAAAGCCACTTCTAAAACAAAGTGAATTCTGCACATTTCACTATAGCTTTCACCAGAGGTAGGTTAATTCCAATATCCTTACATATTCTCCATAGAAACAATTCTCATGTATATGAAATCACAGACTCACAGTGTTACAGTTTCATTTTGCATGCTTTACCAAAGAACACTTATCTAAAATAAGAACTTTTTTATGAATAATATAATAAGAAACACTTTCAATATGGTTTTGAAATGGGGAAAAACTTATTTTGTTAAGGACTAACAAGATAATTTTGGATATAACAATAATTTCTAAATATACATTAACTCATATATGTCAATATATTACATAACTTTGAGGTCACACCTTTTTGTGAATATGAGAACATAAGAATTGCTCAATTGTATTATACCACCATCCTGGCTCAGATGGTAAAGCATCTGCCTACAATGTGGGAGACCCACTGAATGTCAGGAAGATTCCCTGGAAAAGGGATAGGCTACCCAGTCCAGTATTCTTGGGCTTCTCTGGTGACTCCCGCCTGCAATACATAAAACCTGGGTTCAATCCCTGGGTTGGGAAGATCTCCTGGAGAAGGAAATGGCAACCCACCCCAGTATTCTTGCCTGGAAAATCCCACGGATGGAGGAGCCTGGTAGGTTACAGTCCATGGGGTCGCAAAGAGTTGGACACGACTGAGCGACTTCACTTTTTTCACTATACAGAACCTCAGTATTCTGCCAAGGACAGTCAGGAATGATCTCTGCTGTGCTTAGTCTCTCAGTCATGTTCAACTTTTTGCAACTCCATATACAGCAGCCCACCAGGGTCTTCTGTCCATGGGTATTCTCCAGGCAAGAATACTGGAGGGGGTTGTTATGCCCTCCTCCAGGGGATCTTCCCAACCCAGGGACTGAATCCAGGTTTTCTGCATTGCAGGTGGGAGTCACCAGAGAAGCCCAAGAATACTGGATTGGGTAGCCTATCCCTTCTCCAGGGAATCTTCCTGACCCAGGAATCAAATTGGGGTCTCCCACAATGCAAGAGGATTCTTTACCAGCTGAGCTAGGTCTGTGGTATGTTAATTCTTCAGTTCTCAAATTTGCTGTACGTGTCCACATTTTTATATTAGTTTTTAAATGATCTCAGAGTTTTCACCTTATGATCACACATAGAATCAAAACCATTTGTACATGCACAGTTTACTATGTTAATATGACTATTATTTGATGTCATTCCTAACATGGATTTCTTCTTTAAGCACTGCTATTGTTAATCCAGTTTTACTATACTCAGAAATTCTGACTCAACAAGATAAAAATTACAAATATATTTATTCCAGAAATTTGATGAAAATATTACTTAAATGACCAAATTGTTCAACTTGAATAGAAAACATCAAGTTACTATTCTCTAATGAAGACTTTAATTTTCCTGCAACCTCATCTTGCTGTGTTCATATAGTACTATAATCTTAAATAGGCACCAGTTTGAAAAACTCACCTTAAACAGACTCCAAATCACAAATGTATCCAAGATTTGCTCTTTCTCTGAGACCCTATCTAGACTATATCAAGATGGTGATTTCCTGTACAACAATAAGATGAAACTCAGTTTTGTCTAGCCAACAGGTAATTTAGGGGATATTTTCAAGGTGTCAATGTAGGATAATACACTGAAGAATCCTATTTTGTTTCCATAGGGTTCTGATGAAATGTTATTTTTAGCTCTTTCAGGGAGAATTTATTTTGTTTTGGATGATTAATTTCTCAGTTATATAGTATTTATTTGAAATATTTCCTTTACCTTTATAAAAGGAACAAGATGATTGTTATATCAATTTTAATCATTTAAGTACATAAATCTGAAAACATACTCCGAAGTTCTAAAGATTTGAGGGGAGAGATTGTGAAGGTATTCTTAGAGGTAGATTTTAGTGAACAAAAGCAAGTCTAATTTAAATCCAATCATAAGCTATCTAGATCTCAAAAAGTCTGCCAAAATGTTGATTTCAAGTTTGTAGGAAGTTTAATATTTACTTATCTCAAAATGAACTAACACAAAAAACAGATATCCTTTTCATCATAGGGGACTGGATTGCAAAACTAAGAAGTCAAGAGATATAGAGAGTAACAGGCAAGTTTGGCCTTGGAGTACAAAATGAAGCAGGGCAAAGGCTAACAGTCTTTGCCAAGAAATGTACTGGTCATAGCAAACACTCTCTTCCTACAACACAAGAGACAACTCTACACACAGACATCACCAGATGGTCAATAGTGAAATATTGATTATACCCCTTGCTTCTCAAGATGGAGAAGCTCTATACAGTCAGCAAAAACAAGACCAGGAGCTGACTGTGGCTCAGATGGCAAACTCCTTATTGCCAAATTCAGACTTAAATTGAAAAAGTAGGGAAAACCACTAGACCATTTGGGTATGACCTAAATCAAATCCCTTATGATTGTACAGTGGAAATGACAAGTAGATTCAAGGGATTAAATCTGATGGAGTGTCTGAAGAGCTATGGACAGAGGTTCATAACATTGTACAAGAGGCCGTGACCAAAATCACCCCAAGAAAAAGAAATGCAAAGTGGTTGTCTGAGGAAGCCTTTCGAATAGCTGAGATAAAAAGATAAGTGAAAGGCAAAGGAGAAAAGGAAAGATATATTCATCTGAATGAAGAGTTCCAAAGAATAGCAAGAAGAGTTAAGAAACCTTTCCTAAGTTATCAATGCAAAGAAATAGAGGAAAACAATAGAATGGAAAGACTAGAGATCTCTTCAAGAAAATTAGAGATACCAAGGGAACATTTCATGCAAAGATGGGCTTAATAAAGGACAGAAATGGCACGGACCTAACAGAAGTAGAAGATATTAAGAAGAGTGGCGAGAATACACAGAACTATATTAAAAAGATTTTCATGACCCAGATAACCATGATGCTGTGATCACACACCTAGATCCAGACATCCTGGAATGTGAAGTCAAGTGGGACTTCAGAAGCATCACTATGAACAAAGCTAGTGGAGGTGATAGAATTCCAGTTGAGCTATTTCAAATCCTAAAAGATGATGCTGTGACAGTGTTGTACTCAATATGCCAGTAAACTTGGAAAACTCAGCAGTGGTCACAGGACTGGAAAAGGTCAGTTTTCATTCCAATCCCAAAGAAAAATAATGCCCAAAAATGTTCAAACTACTGCACAATTGCACTTATCTCACATTCTAGGAAAGTAATGCTCAAAATTCTCCAAGCTAGTCTTCAACAGTACATAATTGAGAACTTCCAGATGCTGAAGTTGGATTTAGAAAAAACAGAACAACTGGAGATCAAATTGCCAACATCTCTTGAGTCATTGAAAAAGCAAGAGAGTTCCAGAAAAACATTTACTTCTGCTTTTTTGACTACATCAAAGCCTTCGTGTGGATCGCAACAAACTGTGGAAAATTCTTCATGAGATGAGAATACCAGACCACCTTATCTGCCTCCTCAGAAATCTGTATGCAGGTCAGGAAGCAACAATTAGAACCCAACATGGAAAAACAGACTGGTTCCAAATTGGGAAAGGAGTACATCAAGGTTGTATATTGTCACCCTGTTTATTTAACGTACATGCAGAGTACGTCATGCCAATGACAGACTGGATGAAGCACAAGCTGGAATCAAGATTGCTGGGAGAAATATCAATAACCTCAGATATGCAGATGACACCATCTTTATGGCAGAGAGTGAAGAGGAACTAAAGAGCCTCTTGATGAAAATGAAAGAATAGAGTGAAAAAGCTGGCTTAAAAAATGATCATGGCATCTGGTCCCATCACTTCATGGCAAATAGATGGGGAAACAGTGGAAACAGTGACAGACTTTATTTTCTTGGGTTCCAAAATCTCTGCAGATGATGACTGCAGCCATGAAATTAAAAGATGCTTGTTCCTTGGATGAAAAGCTATGACCAACCTAGACAGTATACTAAAAAGCAGAGACATTACGTAACCAACAAAGTCCTTCCAGTCAAAGTTATGGTTTTTCCAGTAGTCACGTATATATGTGAGAGTTGGACCATAAAGAAACCTGAGTGCAGAAGAATTGATGCTTTCAAACTGTCATGTTGGAGAAGACCCTTTAGAGTCCCTTGGACTGCAAGGAGATACAACCAGTCTATCCTAAAGGAAATCAGTCCTGAATATTCATTGGAAGGACTGATGCTGAAGCTGAAGCTCCAATATTTTGGCCACCTGATGAGAAGAACTGACTCAGTGGAAAATACCCTGATGCTGAGAAAGACTAAAGCCAGGAGGAGAAGGGGACGACAGAGGATGAGATGGATGGATGGCATCACTGACTCATGGACATGAGTTTGAGCAAGCTCTAGGAGTTGGTGAACGAGAGAAAAGCCTTGCTTACTTCAGCCCATTGGCATTTCAATAAGTCAGACACAAATGAGCAACTGAAATGTACATCTCAAAATATATATAATTTCTGAGGAGTAAAGGTAAGAAGTGGTTATTTTTGTCTCGGAGGTCTGGTAACCCTTGCATTAATTTACCTTTTGGAACATTCTCCAAATCTGACTCTTTTTAATTTAATATGGATTTAAAACTAGAACATATTACTTAATTAATGAATCTCTAACTCATGTACACAGGTGTGCATGCACACACACACAGACACACACACACACACACATTCTTCCAAGTTCTTTTGATATAAAGTTTACTATGGGTTTTCAGAAATACAAGGGGTTTACATTGCAATGATCCCAACAATTTAAAATTCTGTTTAGTATCCTTTTTAAAGTATTTGTTTAGCCTTTTCAATAACTTCAACTCCAGCCTCCCACAGTGTTACAATGCTTTCATCTCACTCTCCTCACCTCCTTTCTCTATCAGGCCTCTTCCTCTCCACGTATCACAGTCACCTACATAGTTATTTCTGCTGGTATAAAGAATCCAGATTGCTAAGCTAGAACTAAGCAAGGACCACTCAGTTTTCTTTTCATTCTTCATTTAAAATTTTTTAAAAATTTTATTTTATTTAACTTTACAATATTGTATTGGTTTTGCCATATATCAAAATGAACCTGCCACAGGTATACATGTGTTCCCCATCCTGAATCCTTCTCCCTCCTCCCTCTCCATACCATCCCTCTGGGTCGTCCCAGTGCACCAGCCCCAAGCATCCAGTGTCGTGCATCGAACCTGGACAGGCAACTCATTTCATATATGATATTATACGTATTTCAATGCCATTCTCCCAAATCATCCCACCCTCTCCCTCTTCCACAGAGTCCAAAAGACTGTTCTATACATCAGTGTCTCTTTTGCTGTCTCGTATACAGGGTTATTGTTACCATCTTTCTAAATTCCACATATATGCGTTAGTATACTGTATTGGTGTTTGTCCTTCTGGCTTACTTCACTCTGTATTATAGGCTCCAGTTTCATCCACCTCATTAGAACTGATTCAAATGTATTCTTTTTAATGGCTGAGTAATACTCCATTGTGTATATGTACCACAGCTGTCTTATCCAATCATCTGCTGATGGACATCTAGGTTGCTTCCATGTCCTGGCTATTATAAACAGTGCTGCGATGAACATTGGGGTACATGTGTCTCTTTCCCTGCTGGTTTCCTCAGTGTGTATGCCCAGCAGTGGGATTGCTGGATCATAAGGCAGTTCTATTTCCAGTTTTTTAAGGAATCTCCACACTGTTCTCCATAGTGGCTGTACTAGTTTGCATTCCCACCAACAGTGTAAGAGGGTTCCCTTTTCTCCACACCCTCTCCAGCATGTGTTGCTTGTAGACATTTGGATCGCAGCCTTTCTGACTGGCGTGAAATGGTACCTCATAGGTGGTTTTGATTTGCATTTCTCTGATAATGAGTGATGTTGAGCATCTTTTCATGTGTTTGTTAGCAATCTGTATGTCTTCTTTGGAGAAATGTCTATTTAGTTCTTTGGCCCATTTTTTGATTGGGTCATTTATTTTTCTGGAATTGAGCTGTAGGAGTTACTTGTATATTTTTGAGATTAGTTGTTTGTCAGTTGCTTCATTTGCTATTATTTTCTCCCATTCTGAAGGCTGTCTTTTCACCTTGCTTATAGTTTCCTTTGTTGTGCAGAAGCTTTTAAGTTTAATTAGGCTCCATTTGTTTATTTTTGCTTTTTTTTCCAATATTCTGGGAGGTGGGTCATGACTTTTTCTTTTTTTTTTTTTTTTTGAGATGACTGAGAAATGAAGGAAAGACACTCTTGGTAAAGCTATATCTGACTGCATCAACTTCAGCATCAGCTGTCCTTCAGAGAAACAGTTGAGTAAAACAGATCCCAGCATAAAAATGACTGGCATTAAGTCAATTAGTACTGATAATTGATCCCTGAGATGTTTCAAGATAATTACTCTCCTAGTTACTTTTCACATAATCCTAGAAGAATTCGTGATGACAAGATAACTTCCAGTGTAAGATATCAGATGCTGAATTTAAACTAAGGGAGAAAGAGAATAGATAAGAATTTAAAGGTACATACTAGCCAATAATTAGGCTTTTTCCCCATAAACCTTTCTTGTTGTATGTTTTCTAAATTTTTTTTTTTTCTCATGGAATTCAGTTGATTAGATTTAAACTAGGTGATTTTAAATAAAAACGTTAAAATGTATTTCTGGTCACTGACTTTCTGATTATACATTCTACTCAATCTTTTCTTTGAAAAGACTCTGCTTGAATTTCAAATTTCAGGATAGCCCTATCGTTAAAAAATAAAGAAACAAAAAACCTAGTCAACAACATCCCTTCTACCTAATATCATTAGATAATCTTATATGCTAAAATCACATTGTTTTCCTATTCCATGTGCATATATTATCAAAGATAAAATTTCTACCTCAGAGCTATGTGGATTCAATTTTTACAATATTAAATTATTTTTGGAACTGACAAAGTTGATAAACAATAAAGGATAATGTCGAAAGCATTTGCTGTGAGAATCATAAAATATTTTATTTTGAGAGTAAAACTCTAGTTCAGGCACATTTAAACTACAGTAAATGCTAAATACAGAAATCTTGGCCTAATGCTTTATCTGGTGACATAATTAAATTTTATTTTTATTTAGTAGGCATCTTAAAAATTGTAGTCTTTGCTTCAAAAGAGATTTGTCTAAAGCATTGTATCTGCCCTGGAGACACAGAATTACTGGCCAAGTGCTAGTCTTATGAAGTGGTTATAGACTGATATAGGGGCACATAGGAAAGTCCTTTATTAAGTACACTCTGCCGGCAGTGTGCACAGTCTACATAAAATATGCTGTAGGCAAGTAGAAGAGATTAATGCGAATATAGGTAGAGTGAGTCATATGGGATAAAAACAGTAAAGCAAAGAAGCAGCAGTATTTCTCCTAAATAGATAACAAAAATAAACTATAGTAAAATACTCAGTAATTTTTTAAAATTCATAAGAACTTTCAGAACCACACACAAAAAGCATTCCTTTCGCTCACCAGCCATGCTATCCTGAGTTCATTATTTAACAGTCCTGAGTTTGTTTTCTTATCTGTAAAAGTGCAATAATTATACCCACCACCTAAGATCGCTATGAGAATGGAATAGCAAGTGTCCAACACAAACCACAGCACATGGTGAGCCTGCAGGATGTCTATGCTCTCTTAGTGCATTGCCTACAGACAGTAGCTAATAGTGATTTATCTGGCTTGATAGATACACTGGGATGGAAGATGGAAGAGCATCTGCGCATTTTAAAATAAAGTTAGAGAAGAGCTGCTTTATCAAAGTACAATGTTAAAACAGATTACTGAGTTTACACTTGTAAATACTATACCTTATTTCACTAAAGTTGAAATAAAACACAGGTTTTTGAGTTTCAAATATTTCATACTGTTACACAAAATAAAGACCTGTGTTCACCTCTGGGAGACAATGGGCCATGAAGTAAATGCATAGGTTTTTACATGTTTTCTTATCTGGATTGAAATTTAGTGCAAATTAATGCACAGTAGTAAGTTGCTGCAGTAAAAGTCCTGTTATAGGAGCCTTTGTTCCATTCGATTATAAATGCATTTTTATTTTACTCCTAGGAGGTAATGCACTTCTGACAGGTATTAAAAAGTATTCCAATGAATTTTTACATAAAGTATTACAAGAAAGTTAACATCTTCTATACAAAACAAAATGACCATGATTTGTTGTTCTTAGTTTTCTGGTTTCCTAAGGTAAATTTTATGTGTAAGACTTCTATGCACATTTGTTTTAATGAAAATTATAGAGGAAGGATGATATCTTTAAACTAGATACAAACCCTGAGAAATCCCATGATTAAGACCTCTTATCAACTGCCAGTTTTCAGCTGCTGCTTTTTGTACTAGAGTCTCTCTCTCTTTCTTTTTATTGTGGCTAGTACTGATATATCTTTATAAATAAATAAGATTTTCATATTTTAAACCATGTGGACTTCTGCACATGTTTTATCAGTAATTTTCATAATCTTGAAGATAAAATATGACCAAGATCTCACTTAAGGTTTTAAATGTCTCCATTTGCAAGAAACTGAAATCAGGACTTTAATGGATATGGCTCCTTATTAAGACTAATTAATCCAATTTCAATTTATAAAAAGTTATATCCAAATAAATATATCAATCTGTAATATAAATATGTATCAAATTATATCAAATTTAAAAATGTTTTTGTAAAAAAATTATTTTTTAATTGAAGAATAATAAAAGTTCATAAACCTCTAACCCCAAGAATGGAAAACGTTGTCATAAAAAATGTCATTTCCAGTTTCCATTAGGAAATAAACAAGTATGCAAAGAATTCAAAGAAATTTTAATGCAATAAACATAAAATCAAATAAATGTTGTATTGCCCTGTGGAAATTGAATTTTTGATCACTATATCATAAACCTAAATATTAGATCATGAACAAATGAACTCAAATTCAAATGAGAGTCATGGGCATTATAGTTTATAATAACATGGTTTTCTCTTTACAGATACCATATAATTTTGTTTTTTTGGATAAAAAAATATTTAAAACACTTTTTTTAAACAATTTTTGATTCAAAACTTTCTAACCTAGACTAATTAAATAAAGAAAGTTCATTTTAAATGGTTCTAACTGCCTGATGTTTTCCCTCTATACATCTTACACATTTGAAAGGTGTTATGTAATTTTTTTTAAGTTTTATGCTCTCCTTCTTGAATAGCAATTGCTCTATTGTTTTTAGAAGGAGAAATTTCCAGGAAGTTGCCTACCCATCAACTGCATACACACTGCAGGCTATGCTACTTTCTTATAAACAAAAAAACATACAGGAAATAAACATAAGTTAAAATTTTTAGCATTATTTACACTTAAGTTATCTTTGTGAAACATTCTTAAAATATTACCCTCATTTAGACTCCATGTAGTTCCATCAATTTGGGTCCTTTTCTGTGTATGAATTTGACACGAAATTCCATTGTGTATTTTGAAAGATGTGTATTTCACAGCTCCAAGACATTTCTTTAAATGCCTTGTAAGACAGGTTTGACTAAAAATAATGTGGGTTAAATTAAAACAAATAGTTTATAAAAATAATTAACTCCAACAAAATCCATGCTAAATGTTGAAATCTACCTGTAGTACGCATTTTAGAGTATTTATTTCTCTCTCCTTCCAGTAGATGGTAGGGTTGTAGTTCTCTACTCTCACTTAAACTCCAATTAAGCAGGAATGATGAGTAGGGCAGATGTTCTAAGGGCAAATATGCCTTTTTATGTTTTTTTTTTTTTCTTCATCTATCAGAATATCTAGCTACATTCCAGATCATAGCTGTTCCCATAGTCTTTGCCTGGTGTAACTATAAGAAAGACTCAGAGCAGAGCCTGGCTCTTAGCATTTCATGAATTAGAATATACACAGACACACACACACACAGAAGTCGCTCAGTTGTGTCCGACTCTTTGCAACCCCATGGGTGGTAGCCCACCAGGCTCCTCGGTCCATGGGATTTTCCAGGCATGAATACTGGAGTGGGTTGCTGTTTCCTTCTCCAATTAGAATATAAAGAATAACTAAATATTTGATTTTGAAATCATTGAGGTGTTAGGGTTATTTGTTATAACAGGATAACCTGCCTATTTGTACTGATATTCTAGGCTTCTTCTAAACACACACGATATTCTAAACTGCATGATATAAAATAGAGAATATAGTATAACTGTGAAGTATGCTATTCTGACAAGTCATATTTTTAGGTTGAGTTTGTATTTTCAAGCTTACTAAGAAATGCTAGAGAAGACCAAGGAAAGTAATGATGTCTAACTTGCAATCTTAGAACATTTGCAACATAAATGTTCTGGAAACTCATTTGTGAATGTGAGTAGGTACAGCTAAAGAAAATGTTAATATAAAAATACTATTGGATAGCATTTTCCAATTGTCATTCCTCAAACAGATTTGTTTATATACACTGTAATTTTTATGGTTTTTGAGAATGTAAAATTTTAATAGTAAAATTTAATAATTAGCCCATCTTGAAATCTGTATTATATTTATCTGTTTTAAGCACAATTTGAAATGCTAAGCAGCCCAAATATACCATGTACTGAGAAAGATACCTGAAACCAATTTTGTAATGTATATAATCACTTGTTCATCTGAGCTGCTTGTGTTCCCTGTGCTAGGTTCAATAACTTGAGAATTTAATGCAGTGTTTATAGTTGGGGCATTTTTAAAACAAACTTTAGCTTATTTTTATACAAAGCCAGGTTTGGCAATGACCACTTCTCATTTTTAATATCCACAACTACAAATAAAATATGGAACATATTTAAGGTGATATTTTTGGCTTATACAATAGATACCTTTTTTCTTTGTATTAATTTGAAGAATCTTTTTGAAAACTGTGTTTCAAAAGAATCATTTATTCTGGTGATATAGTTGAACATCTAATTAACGAATTAAAACTTTATTGAACTTTTACTAGATACCCTGAAAAGGGCTTATTATTAGGAACAATAGAAGAAAAGTTTAACTCTTTTACTAGAGTTTACATTTTTAGGGCATGCAGCATCACCTTTTAAAATCTGCCCTCACTTTGGGTTTCCATTTTATTTTATATTTTGTAAGTTATTTCCGGTGAACATTCTCAAACACATTTTGGTTGAATGGATGAGTAAGTATCTAAGTGACTGACTGAATGAATGGACATATGAATGGAATAAGATATGCCCTTTGCCCTGGAGGAGCATATAATCTAGTGTGGGCTGGACACTAAGAAAAAATATCATGGTGCAATATGATAACTGGCATGACAGACACAATTACTAAGTTCCCAGGCAGAAGGAGATGGAAATTAATCCTGCCGAGGGAATCGGGGCAATGCAGTGACTTCAATAAAGTCGAATTTATTTTCTCCCAGCCTGCAATTATTACAATTGTTAATCAAAATATGGTCTTAAATTTTAAAAGCAATATCATACAATGGCATGTTTTGACCTGACTACAACATACCAGAAAAAATATACCTATGAAAGCAAACTTTTAAATTATATTGGGAAAACTGGAAAGCTATGTGTAAAAGAATGAAACTAGAACACTCCCTACACCATACTCAAAAATAAGCTCAAAATAGATTAAACACCTAAATGAAGACTGGATACTATAAATTCTTAGAGGAAAACAGGCAGAGTACTCTTGCAGCAATATCTTTTTTAATCATCTTACTAGAGTAATGAAAATGAAACAAGCAAACAAATAAACTAAAAAGCAAATGGGACCTAAATAAACTGAAAAGCTTTTTGTACAGCATAAGAAATCATAAACAAGACAAAAAGATGACTCTCAGAATGGGAGAAAACATTTGCAAATGAAACAACTGACAAGGGCTAATCTCCAAAATATACAAACAGCTCAGGCAACTCAATATAAAAAACAAACAACAGAATTAAAAAAAAAAGAAAAAAAAAACCAGGGCAGAAGATCTATATAAATTTCTCCAAAGAAGACATACAAATGGCCAAAGACACATGAAAAGCTGCTAAACATCACTAATTATTAGAGAAATGCAAATCAAAACTACAATGAAGCATCACCTCACATTGTCAGAATGACATCATTGAAAAATCTACAAACAATAAATACTGGAGAGGATGTGGAGAAAAGAAAACTTTTCTGCACTGTTAGCAGGAATGTATATTCCCCACAATCACTGTGGAGAAGAGTATGCAGCTTTCTTAAAAAAATTAAATAGATAGCTACTATCAGCTCAGTTCAGTCAGTTCAGTCGCTCAGTGGTGTCAGACTCCTTGTGACCCCATGAATCACAGCACGCCAGGCCTCCCTGTCCATCACCAACTCCCGGAGTTCACTCAGACTCATGTCCATCGAGTCAGTGATGCCATCCAGCCATCTCACCCTCTGTTGTCCCCTTCTCCTCCTGCCCCCAATCCCTCCCAGCATCAGGGTCTTTCCCAATGAGTCAACTCTTCACATGAAGTGGCCAAGTACTGGAGTTTCAGTTTCAGCATCAGTCCTTCCAATGAACACCCAGGACTGATCTCCTTTAGAATGGACTGGTTAGATCTCCTTGCAGTACAAGGGACTCTCAAGAGTCTTCTCCAATACTACAGTTCAAAAGCATCAATTCTTCAGCGCTCAGCTCTCTTTATAGTCCAACTCTCAGATCCATACATGACCACTGGAAAAACCACAGCCTTGACTAGACAGACCTTTGTTGGCAAAGTAATGTCTCTGCTTTTGAATATGCTATCTAGGTTGGTCTTAACTTTCCTTCCGAGGAGTAAGTGTCTTTTAATTTCATGGCTGCAGTCACCATCTGCAGTGATTTGGGAGCCCCCCAAAATAAAGTCTGACACTGTTTACACTACCATATGATCCTGCAATCCCATTCCTGGGCGTATACTTGGAGAAAACAGTGATTTGAAATGATACATGCACCATAGTGTTCACTGAAGCACTGTTTACAATAGCTAGGACATGGAAGCAACCTAAATGTCCATCAGCAGAAGGATGGATAGAGAGGATGTGGTACATATTAATATATATAATGGAATATTACTCAGCCATAAAAGAATGAAATAATGCCATTTACAGTCACATGGAGGGACCCAGAGATTATCATACTGAGTGAAGTAAGTCAGACAAAGACAAATATCATAAAATATCACTTTTATGTGAAATCTAAAAAAATGGTACAAATGAATTTATTTGCAAAACATACATAAAGACACAAATTTAAAAAACAAAGTTACAGTTACCAGGAGAGAAGGTGAGGGGTGGAGGATAAATTGGGAGATTAGGAACGACATATACCCACTACATATATAAAATTGATAACTAATAATGTGTATAGCGCAAGGACCTCTACTCAGTATGGTATAAAGGCTTATATGGGTAAAGAATCTAAAAAGATTGGATATATGTATGTGTATAACTGATTCATTTTGCTCTACAGCAGAAATGAACACAACATTGAAAATCAACTATACCCCAACAAACTTTAAAAAAAATTATATTACAAAGTAGAAATAATTGGTTCATAATGCCATGCTACTGCTGCTGCTGTCACTTCAGTCGTGTCCGACTCTATGTGACCCCATAGACGGCAGCCCACCAGGCTCCCCCGTCCCTGGGATTCTCCAGCCAAGAACACTGGAGTGGGTTGCCATTTCCTTCTCCAATGCATGAAAGTGAAAAGTGAAAATGAAGTCGCTCAGTCATGTCCAACCCCATGGACTGCAGCCTTCCAGGCTCCTCCATCCATGGGATTTTCCAGGCAAGAGTACTGGAGTGGGGTGCCATTGCCTTCTCCGCATAATACCATGGATCCATATAATTTCATTAAATAATTTAGGATGTCACTAAGACAACTCTGAAAACACTCAGGGGACTTTAATGTTATTTACATAATAGAACAGAATCAACTTTAATCACTAAGCCATATCCTCATACTTAAGATTACATGTCTATGATAAGAACCTAGATTCATTTGGAGAGTTGGAAGAAATTGGTAAAACTGGGTCAAAAATGAGAACAAATAGATTTGGTAAGATAATATTATATACTAAATACATGGTGATTCATAGATATTACTGTGTCAACAGTCAAATAAATTACAAAATTCTATGAAACAGGAGCTAATTTCCATTACATCTAGCATTATTTTCTATGTAGATGTAGATGTAAATTGTCAGTGTGATAAATTGTGTTATGTATTCCCTGACCCCCTCTACTTCATTTCCTTGGAATAAGAATTTAATTTGAGTTCAAAATATTAGCGTATATATTGTTTCTCATAGTATCCTGCATAGACTGCGAGCATCTAAATAATCTAGAGAACTTGTTAAAAATGAGAATTCCGTGGTATACCTATGATCTTCTTAGATCAAAACACAACAAAATTCAAGAGCTCAGGATTTGTATATTTTTAACAATAATTTCAAGTGATTTCTAACACAGTAAAGTATAAACATCACTCTACTGCATCAGTGTATTTATCTTTATTGATTCATGGACTATATTCTTAAATCCATTTCTACTTATGTTTTCAAATAAAGAATTATTTTCTTATTAAATCTTGCCTTGTCATCCCAGTCACAGGAGATCCTACACAGTCATTTGCAAGGAAATTCTAAACTGCTTATTACAAACTAATATCACTTATGCTTAAAAAGACTCCACAGACTAGAACTCGATGCTTATGTTTTGATTTCTTCAATATCTGGCATGTGTCCTTAGGGAAATAAAAAGTTCTCTTGTGTAGCATCTTCCCTGTAAATGTTTGTAAAATTCAAACTTACTTTATTATGCTATTATTGAGATTACTAGAGTTAATGCAATGTAGAAGTTTTAGAACGATATTTGGCAAAAAGTTTTAGAATCACCTTCTAAGTGTTTGCTATTATTATCTTACCCACATTCATTTTGATTCTTAGTTATATTAGTATGTATTTTTTTAATTAAAAAGTACAGAGAAAATGTCAGGGAGGGAACAGAACACTTCAAACAAATTGAGTTGTTAAACTGGATGTCGAAGAGGCCTGGAGCAAAGTCTACAATTAATGAAAGAATTTGATCATAGAATTCTATAGCAAACATGAATACAAAATAATAGTAATATGCTACTTGTTAAAAGTAATGCTTCAGCAAAACAAACAAAGAAAGAATTTAACGAGAATGCCTTGGAGATGAAAATCAGTGGCGAAAGATGTACCCAGTAAAAATTCTAATTTAATTTAGATAGTTGCTGATAATATGGCTATGAAATTTTAAAAGATTAAATAGAAACTCCTGAATTTGAGGCAAAACAAACTAAATTTCTGACAGTGGGGAGTTGGAATTCTATGGGTGCATGCTCACTCAGTCGTGTTCGATTTTTTGCGACCCTGTGGACTCTAGCCTGCCAGGATCTTCTGTCCATGGGATTTTACAGGTGAGAATTCTGGAGTGGATTGCCATTCCCTTCTCCAGGGGATCTTCCCAAACCAAGGACTGAAGTCTCATCTCTTGAGTCTCCTTCTTTGGCTAGCAGATTCTTTATCGCTAGCACCACCTGGGAAGCCCTAGATACTATAACAAAATGTAAGAGAACAGCCCAGGAAAATGAATTTGTTAGAGCTCCAGTTTTGTAAGATGGTAAGAGGTTATGCATATGATTGCTTCCCCAATTAAGGAAAAATATTTAAAATATATTTTTATATATTTTAGAAAAAACTATTACTGTAATACCACAAAAATGAGATAGAACTACTCTATCACTCCAAGAAACCAGAAACATAAGAGAAAAATTGATCAAAACAGGAAAAGTTTACCAGGAGAAAGTAGAGCCTGCTTTTTCCCATAATACTAATTTATTTTTTATTTATCTTTTGCATTCTTTTTCATTGTGGTATAATTGATATATAACACTGTATTAGTGTCAGGTATAGAACATAACAATTTAATATTTGTATACATTACAAAATGAACACTACCAAAAATATAGTTATAATACATTTCTAAATGTACTCTTTGAATCTCAACTGATAAAACAAGGTTTTCTAAGGTGACACCTACAGTACTTTCTTTCTAAATTAAAGTATTGTTGACCCTTGAATAAGGTGGGGGTTAGAGGTGTTGACTGGCACACACTTGAAAATCCAGGTCTCACTTCCTATAATGCACCTACACATCAAAGGTTCTGCATCCACATTCAACCACCGGCTGGATAGTGTGGTACTGCAGCATATATTTACTGAAAAAAAAAAAAAAAAAAAATCTGTGTATAAGTAAACCTAAGCAGTTCACAGCCATATTGTTCATAGGTCAATCATACTTACATAAACTAAATCATATAGAGGATAAATTCCCTCGTGTGAATAACAGTCCTTAGATGAAATATTTTCTGTGAATTCTCTGTTGACTTGCTCTTTGCATAAATGCTTTGCTATTAAACACACATCTGGAGTAGGGTTTTATGCATTGTTTTAACATAGCTCCAGTCTCATGATATGGGACCTCAAATATGGGACACGTATATCATGAGTTGTTTCTCATTTTTATTTGGTTTCCTTGCCAGTTTGGAAGGGATGTGGTAGAACGTATGGTGGAATGTATGATGCACTCAGCTTCACTGTAAACCTTTGAAAGGTGTAATCTTTGTGCTTAAATTGTTCATTAGAATTCATAGAATCTAGCTCAGTGTTCACAGGGTAGGCATACAGTAGAAGTGTTTCTGAGTGAAGTAAAAACAGCTTTCCCAAAACTTTAATTAAAATTTCCCAAATAAACATCAAAATACATATGTAGGACATGTAATCAAATGATTAAACTGGGGCACCTCTGAATGAAATTCTTTCTTTATAAACCATGAGCTTTCTAAGTTTCTAATGTATTCTAGGAGAATTATTTCTTAAATCAAAAACCTACCTTTACCTGTAAATTTAACTTAAATGGTCTTACAGTGTTTTGCATCCTTAGAATAAATTATTTCATAGAAAAATTTATACTAATTTAAAGTGAAGTGAAAAGTTTCTTAAACTCTTCCCATAATGAAGTTTCCCTATTTTTAAATAGAGAACAATACTGTTTTACAATTTTATTATATATTATATAATAACTTGATTAGACAAGTTACTTCTAAGTGCATGTTCTTTTTTTCAACCATATTAAATATTTTTAAAGAAAATTTAATTATCTTTTTGTTTATGTTAAGAAAATATATTTCATGGGATAATTCTTTTTTGCAACATCTTCTTAGAGGCAAAATGACATTTTCATTGTAGCTGTTTTAGTGAGCAATTGATTTATTGTTATTGTCTGGCTACTGTATAGCATAATATTGCAGAATTTCTCAAATGTATGGGGATAATATGGCTAGATTTTAGCAGATGTTTGTAGCTTTCTTTTACAAGGCCAGAGAAAATTGTAACAGTATATTATAATATCATAACCTCTAGTCTACTTTCATTGCCTAAGATTTTGAATAGGTCCTACAAGTTTCTTGTGAATTGTGGTCTAAAGTGAACCAGAGGGACTTTAATGTAGGTTACAGGACTTCTACATAAGAATATTTTCTACTATGATACAGCAGCAGATGCAGACCCTCATAAAGAACAAGTTGCATCTAACACTTATAAAATTTACATAAAAATCTTATTCTGCATCTGCACATAAGAAATCTAAAATGAGAGTGTTCTGTTTTCACAGTTTCCTTGAAATATATAGAATGATAAATATTATATCTATTTTTGTGAAAAAAAATGTTTGGCATAAGCTTGTTCTAACATAGTTTTCACTTATGTTTTCCACATCAGTGTTAGCCTTAAATGTCAACAACTATGCTTAGTTCAATTGTGATATTCATTCAGGAGAAATTACATGCAGTTGTAATATTAACTTCAATTTTTATTTTACTTGAATTCAGCTTTACCTAAAAGAATTTGGTGACTAGAACATGTTGCCAACTTTTTAGCCTAAAATTTTTTAAAAAGTCAAGAAATTAGTAAAAATAATCTGAAGAATAACATATGATTTATACACTAAGCATATCATATTGTGTGAAGACATTTATTTTTGGTACTTCTGGAAGTATTATTAAATTGGTCATAAGGGAATAAGAATATCAAGAAAAGCAGGAGACATAACACGCAAGTGGCATTATATAAACAAACTAAGAGGATGGAAAATGGATGGATAGGTGTTTAGATATTATCTTTAAACTGAAAGGTGAAATTTGGCTTTCTACCGCATGCGGGCACTTATTTTTCAGCACCATGGACAGATCCAGAATTGTCTCAAGACCATTTCTGAAGATTAGAGTAAGGTATGGGGCTAAAATCTTAAGAATACTAATCATCAAATAAGAGGAGGTTTGAGACCAAAATGCCCTCCTCATATCAGAGATAGCACTTAACCAGATAGTTATTATAGAGCTCACCAAGAAATAAGTAGGAAATTTATTCTATGGGACAAAATTAAGGATCTTCAAGTATACAAGCATAGTAAAAGCAGGCAGAGGTCTTATACTGAAAACAAAGGCAATTAGCAAAACATTAACAATAAGATCTTCAAGCTCATTATATAGGTTAGTTCTAAGACAAAAAGCACAGTGACATAATCCTTCTATCTTTTCACTCTGTAGAATAGGATATTCTCTGAATACAATACATAGACCCACAGACAATACCTGTTATGATGTGTGGTGGCTATTCTCCTAAAATGGATACAGTTTTATCCAATTTTTTCACTTAAAAATAGAAATACATAGAGATACATAGCTCTCTTTAAAGTCTTATTCTCAACTAAGAACAGATAACTGTGATTACAGAGGTTTGAGGAAAAATTTTTGTGTGAACGAGAGAAAGCAAAACCAAGAAACTTGAAAAAGCAACTTGCCAAACACAGGCAATAAAGAGAAACTGGAAGAAGACAAATCAATATGGCTAATATCCTCAGAAATATCAGAAAGTTTATTAAATCCATAAAATAAGCACACGATGCTTTAAAAATGGGACATTCCATAAAGAAGAAATATACTTGGAAGTAAAAAATATAATAACCATAGTAGAAAATTCATTTGAAGATAAACTTGAGGATTTTTTTTTCAGTGAGTAGAATGAAAAGACAGAGAAGGGAAAAAGTAAGAAGGAAGACAAATTTAGGCCATCAATCTATGTTCAGCCCCTAAAGTTCTAGAAGGAGAAAACTAGGAGAAGGGGAACAGAAGTTATCAGA
This sequence comes from Bos indicus x Bos taurus, assembly GCF_003369695.1. NCBI lineage: Eukaryota > Metazoa > Chordata > Mammalia > Artiodactyla > Bovidae > Bos > Bos indicus x Bos taurus. The sequence continues at coordinate 58,638,355 of NC_040087.1, forward strand.
GGATGGTGTAAGATGATTTCCCAAACTAATGGGCAAGACATTTTCACATTCAAATAGTGAATCTGGTTTTCATGATGTTTAATAAAAAAATTAAGCCACATGAAGCACATCAACTAATAATTCCAGATCACTGAGGTTCACTAAATGACTCTACTTAAAATGTTCTTGTTTTCTACATGGACCATAGCAGAATTGAAGGGTCCCCAACACTTCCTATCATCGTGTCCTCAACAGTCTGGATCTTAGCAGTGTAGGCTAGCTGAAAAAGCAGACCCAAAAAGGAAGGTGTGATTGGTGAGCTCTAGCCTAAGAAAGTGCCCAACACTTCCTCATCCTGTCAATAGTAACTTTTCATCAACATTCACTTGAACTAAAAATCCTTACAAAAATCCATTAAGCATTCATCTTCTCTTCAGAACTTGTTGAAATTCAGTGCAAAAATTAGAGCCTGAATGTCAGATAAAGGTATTGTTTTGTTCCTCTTACTATATATGTGCTGAAGAGGTGAACTAGGCTCTTGATTAACTTTTAATTATCACTTGTACATGACTCTTTTATCCTTCTCCCTGAAAAATCCAGCAACTTTGAGGTGCACTTTATTGTTCCAGAGTCTTCTTCAACTTCTACTTTCCTGGTTATTATTCTTAGGAAATTAAAGATTTTAACAGCTGGCTCACTGTTTTTTGTTGCTGTGCTGTAAGAGTCTTATTTTCATTTTTGATTTAAATATCTCTGTCCTCTATATGTTCAATTGCATTGCCTTCTACTCCACTTCAATCATCTACAGTTCTAGTCTTGTCATTGCTAATAACTGTTCCACTTCTAAAGCCTTGATTTCAACACTGAACACCTGGGCTAAGAGAGGACCTCTGAAGGCTAATTTTAAACCTGCCTTCAATTATGTGAAGAGTTCTTTCCCAGAATTCAATATCTAATCTTTCAAAATTGTCAATGAGATTGCTTAGGAACAATTTTGGAAAGATACCTAGAAATCGAGTGATTTGTAGCAAGAAAAGGTGAATTTTTAAATTCTGGATATTTTTAGCATAGATTTTTATTTAGTTAAAACTACAAAAAACTTTCCCTCTAATGACTACTTGTTTTCTAAGAAAACATCAAGTAAATATTCTGTGGCTAGGTGAAAGATAAGATCATTACCATTGTCACAAGTAAAGACAAAAAACAAATGGTGAAAAGATAAAGTATACTATACTTGAATGGATTATATGCCTCCATTAAGTTTAAAGATCTCCAAGAAAGAGCAATAGGATGTTTTAGTTTCTTACAATGGGATTTATTCATCATTTCTGCAAACCTTAATAGAGTTGTAGTTAAAGTATATAAATCTTGATGGAATTGTTTTAAGAGAAGAAAATCTGTTATACTGAGACCCTGAATGTATTCAGAAAATTATTTTCATTTAGACTATCAAAATTTTGCAGCCTTCTTTGCATTATGGTTTGCATGCCTAAGTCTTGCATTTTGTGTTAATTTAATGTTAAATGCAATCCTGAAAATAAGTACTTAAAGCTTTATTTTGAATAGTGTTCAGGCTCATATTATAAGTTCATGAAAACAGAGGCCGTAAATTGAAACCCCATTTTCTTTTAACTACAGCAATCTACATACTGTTTTAATGAAAAATACCAGTATAAAGCTTTACCAAGCATCAAAAATGCGCTAAACAAAAACACATCTTTGTATTATATATTTGGATTGATAGCCTGCAGAGCTAAGATAACTGGTTTCTGTCATTTAAGAAGTTGATATAAATGGCTCTGTAAGTGCCATATTATGTCTTTATTACTTGCTATGATATTGTGTGGGGACATCACTTATCAAATTGCAAGTTTCAATGTGCTATCTCAGGTTAAAATGAAAGTATTAGTCAAAAGCATATGTGGATTTTATTGCCATGAATGAGTTTTGACTTTACATCAACGTAGAACAAAAATATCCATATTTTATTAAATCAGCAAGCTAAAGAAATGAAGATACAAGTTTTTCCTTCCATTAAACCTTTTAACTGAAAAAAATAAAGGGGATAAAGTTATAAAAATATAGTAAATATTAAAATTTAACATTACAAAATTTAAGTTAAATGATAATTTATCAGTATGATGTATTATGTACTATTAATTGTTATAGAAAAGAGTGACAACTTCTATTCCTATTTCTTTTAAGGAAGTATTATTTGATAGTTAATTTTATAGTTTTACTTTTCATTATTATTGGAAGACAACAAAAGATAGTTATCTTTTGAAAATTATGGCAAAATTTACTCAAGTCATTTAAATATGCTTTCATAAAAGCTTCATTGCATAATTGGCAATAGATATTACTGAATATAACTTTTGGCAAAATTTTTTTGAAGACTTATTGGGTTAATATTTGGAAATGGGTGTTCATGTTGGCTCAAAGAGCAATCATGTCTCTGAATAGGACTCTAACATGTTTTACATTCATGATAAAGCCAACAGCGTATTTATCCATCTTCATAGTTAAATGTAACCTAAGAGTTGATGGGTGTGCCATATGCATGCATTAATGATGCTTTCATCCCTTGCATCTGTTCATATTAATAATGATCATTCTTAAACAGTGATTTTCATCTTGAAGAGTGTTACAAATGCCAACTAATTAATTAATCCCTTAAGTGCTTAACTGCATATGGATAATTAAACTCACTCTTTACTGGCAATGCTTACAGGGCAAAAATTAAAAGGAAAATCATATCAAGCCTGATTTTCTAACCAATGGGTTGAAGATGTGACTTTTATCTATGTGGGTAGAAGCATCCTTTATAGCCCCATTTCTGAATATACCTTTTGCAGAAAAGCACTTCCATAATACTGAGAAATACTATGTAATTATTACTATTTTTGAGAATTACAAAGAACATTATTATACAAAAGCTTTGGGGATATAAACTCTTCTGTGAAACACAGAACATCAGAAAAGTACTGGTTTTTAAATTTATTTTTCATAAGACCCAATTCATTTCTTAGAACAAGTCTTATTTGGAAGGACTCTTGGAAATGATGTAGTTTGTTGTATGATACTTGTCAAGGAGGTACAAAATTATTAGAATTATATTCTTTTTTCTAACTTAATTGCATGGTCTTCTATATTCAAAGGCCTTCTCAAGTGTTCATTCTTCAAAACAATACAGTTCAGTTCAGTTCAGTTCAGTTGTTCAGTAGAATCTGACTCTTTGCAACCCCATGGACCACAGCATGCCAGGCCTCCCTGTCCATCGCCAATTTCTGGAGTTTACTCAAATTCATGTCCATTGAGTCGGTGATGCCATCCAACAAGCTCATCTTCTGTTTCCTCTTCTCCTCCTGCCTTCAATCTTGTCCAGCATCAGGGTCTTTTCCAATGAGTCAGTTCTTCCATCAGGTGGCCAAAGTATTGACATTTCCACTTCAGCATCAGTCCTTCCAATGATGGGACTGATTTCCTTTAGGATAGACTGGTTGTATCTCCTTGCAGTCCAAGGGATTCTCAAGAGCCTTCTCCAACACCACAGCTCAAAAGCATCAATTCAAAAGCTCAGCTTTCTTTACAGTCCAACTCTCAACCCATGCATGACTACTGGAAAAAATATAGCCTTGACTAGATGGACCTTTGTTGGTAAAGTAATGTCTCTGCTTTTTAATATGCTGTCTAGGTTGGTCATAACTTTCCTTCCAAGGAGTAAGCATCTTTTAATTTTATGGCTGCAATCACCATCTGCAGTGATTTTAGAGCCCCCCCAAAATAAAGTCTCTCACTGTTTCCATTGTTCCCCCATCTATTTGCCATGAAGTGATGGGACCAAATGCCATGATCTTTGTTTTCTGAATGTTGAGTTTTAAGCCAACTTTTTCACTCTCCGCTATCACTTTCATCAAGCGGCTCTTAGTTCTTCTTCACTTTCTGTCATAAGGGTGGTGTCATCTGCATATCTGAGGTTATTGATATTTCTTCAGGCAATCTTGATTCCAGCTTGTGTTTCATCCAGCCCAGCATTTCTCATGATGTACTCTGCATATAAGTTAAATAAGCAGGGTAACAATATACAGCCTTGATGTACTCCTTTCCCGATTTGGAACTAGTCTGCTGTTCCATGTCCAGTTCTAACTGTTGCTTCCTGATCTGTATACAGATTTCTCAAGAGGTAGGTCAGGTGGTCTGGTATTCCGAACTCTTTAAGAATTTTCCAGTTTGTTGTGATCCACATAGTCAAAGGCTTTAGCATAGTCAATAAAGCAGATGTAGATGTTTTTCTGAAACTCTCCTGATTTTTTGATGAATCAACAGATGTTGGCAATTAGAAATATTATTAAAACAGGAATATCCTTTCAGACAGTATCAGGAGACTTTTATAAAATCAAAACACAACAGATATTAACTTTCTACTGTCATTGACCTAACAATAAACATTCAGCACTAAACACTAAATGTTCTGAAAATAGTATTTCTCAGTGAAGGCACTCTTGGCAAGTTAGTTGGAGTGTTTCTTCATTGTGAGGGATTTTTATCACATAATGTAGGTTTCATATTCTCTTCCTCATTTCTAATGTTTCTCTTGCTTTCACTCTGGAGTATATACTTTCAATTACTATTTTACAATTGTTAATATGCTTTGTGTCCTCAATGTTTCAGTTCAGTTCAGTTCAGTCGCTCAGTCGTGTCCAACTCTTTGCGACCCCATGAAGTGCAGCACACCAGGCCTTCCTGTCCATCACCAACTCCCGGAGTTCACTCAAACTCATGTCCATCGAGTGAGTGATGCCATCCAGCCATCTCATCCTCTGTCGTCCCCTTCTCCTCCTTCCCCCAATCCCTCCCAGCATCAGAGTCTTTTCCAATGAGTCAACTCTTCTCATGAGGTGGCCAAAGTACTGGAGTTTCAGCTTTAGCATCAGTCCTTCCAAAGAACACCCAGCACTGGAAAAACCATAGCCTTGACTAGATAGACTTTTGCTGGCAAAGTAATGTCCCTGCTTTTGAATATGCTATCTAGGTTGGTCATAACTTTCCTTCCCAGGAGTCAGTGTCTTTTAATTTCATGGCTGCAGTCACCATCTGCAATGATTTTGGAGTCCCCCAACATAAAGTCTGCCACTGTTTCCACTGTTTCCCCATCTCTCTGCCAGGAAGTGATGGGACCAGATGCCATGATCTTAGTTTTCTGAATGTTGAGCTTTAAGCCAACTTTTTCACTCTCCTCTTTCACTTTCATCAAGAGGCTTTTTAGTTCTGCTGCCAAAATTCATGTCTCAATCTCATGACACTTTGTATAGTTGGATGTGCACGATATTTTTTTTTTTTACAAAGATTATTAAATAATTGCTATATGGTATTTGGATTCTTTTTTCTGGAGAACTGAGGTTACTGCTACCATTTTCTCAAGAGCAATACCAAAGGTATATGTAGGTATGTACTGGGACTAGAAAACCTACTGCAAATTCAGGACTTATAAACTCTGTTTTCCTTAAGGTTATCAATATTGTAGGGGATGTATTTATAGATATTAGCAATATCCAATTTACCATGCAACAAAAGAGAGTGTCAATTACGGACGTAAAGTGTAGTAGCACAATATGGGAACACAAGGAATGTGTTTAAACTAATTAGTGAAAGGATGCTTAAGATGGAAAAGCTATATTCTTCGTGCAGGGGTTGGTACTTAAGGGGGGGTTGGTACTCTACTCTATTAAATACAATTTTTCTTACCTTTTTCACATACTGACTTGTTCTCTCCTACCAATTTTTATTGTTTGACATTAAGGACATTAAGGTATTACGTTTGCTGTTTATCTACAAACCTGTCTATCATTGGTAAAAATCTCTAAAATTTTAGCTCTGTATGTAAATAACTTCAGTGCTAAAGTAAGTTTATGATGAATAATTATATTATCAATGATCTTTTTGAAAATCTTCTTTTTGCTAGAATACAAAACAAAAAAAAGAAATGACTATCACTCTGTGAAAATATATTGCATCATTATTCTCTCTATAAGAACAGTATGTAAATTAACTTTATTAAATATTCAAAGTCACCAATAACCCAGAGATATTGTGAAAAGAAACTTTGAATAAAGTGATTAAAATGATTGGGGTCATGGCAACAGATCAATTGGATTGTTATTTTGCAAGCCAAGCCAGATTATAAAAATTATGAAATATTGTTATTCTCATGATATGTAATTTTTGGAAAAGAGTGAAAAACACAGAAGGCCAGAGTTTCATGGGCACCACTTATCTGTATTCTTTGAAATATATCATCTAAATTTTATGTTATTGGATCAATATGCTCTGTACGGCAACTCCAATATTTTGGAGACAGTAAGTACTTGGGGTTTGTTGATATGGAGCAAGAGCATAAAGAATCTATTTTAAACCCTATTCATATGGGACCTGGACATGTAAATACTGTTTAAGTAAAAACTTATTATCGACATAATGTGGTTAGGACAAATTCATATTTTCTGAAGTGGAATATCATGACATAGCAATGTGGTAAAGAAAAATGGTAAAGCAGAAGAATTACAGCTATTAGGCTCAGGAAGTACCAGAAATTGTAGTCTTTTTCTGTTTGTCTTTTTTATCCCTTCAGCTGTTTTTTGTTTTTTTTTTTTTCTTCTTCTTCTTAAATTGGGGTATAGTCTTACAATGTCGTGTTAGTTTCTGTTGTACAACAAAGTGAATCAGCCATTCTGATACAGCTTTTCAGTATTCTATTTTCTCATCACTAAATGGAAACTAATAATAATATAATACATAAGAAAATAATAAAATTCACATTGAATTGTGAACATTAATTGAGATATGTTTAAATGCTTATAAAGAATAAAAGTATGCTGGTAAGATGCAGTCTATGGGGTAGCAAAGAGTCGGACACGACTGAGCGACTTCACTTTCACTTTTCACTTTCATGCATTGGAGAAGGAAATGGCAACCCACTCCAGTGTTCTTGCCTGGAGAATCCCAGGGACGGGGGAGCCTGGTGGGCTGCCGTCTCTGGGGTCGCACAGATTCGGACACGACTGAAGCGACTTAGCAGCAACTTAGCAGTGTCTAATTAAAATAAATTATTGTTAATAATTTGATTATGTATAATTATAAGTTGTATCTAGACAGGCTTTTTTCTGTCCAATATATTTCTTCTTTTCCACAAAATCTGTAGATGAAAGAAATCTTGACATGTAACTAATTCCTTTGTGTTAAAGAATTTATTCCCTAAAGCTTTGGTGAGAAAGTTATATTTAAAATTTTGCCCATTTAGTGTATATTTTGTATTTGGAGTATAAATGATTAAAACACTTATAAGGGAAAGCAGTGCAAATTGCTAATATTTTGGAAAATATTTGCAACATACTATCACAGAGTAGGAAGCAGGAAACTAGATAGGACAGAAATCATTAAAAGACAAATCTAAAATATTTCAAGTTTTCCATAAGAAAAAATAGTGACTTTAAGACCCATTCAATATATGTTGGAGATACAAGTGCCAGTGATCAAAGATTAAATAATTTTTTTCTCCCTATACATTTTACTCTTAATTATGAATCCTTAAAGGAAAAAAAAAAAAGGATGAATTTAGAAGGAGTAACTTGAATTTTGTAGTGCAAATGAATTTGATCAAGGTAATACCCTCTCAAATATGAAACATTCCTTAACATGGGAAAAGGGTTTACTTAAATAGCACACTCACTTACTATTTTGGACATATATTATAATTAAACATACATACAATACTAGTGGCTTAGACGGTAAAAAACCTGGCTGCAATTCAGGAGACCTGGGTTCGATTCCTGGGTCAGGAAGATCCTCTGGAGAAGGAAATAGCAACCAACTCCAGTATTTTTGCCAGGAGAATCCCATGGACAGAGAAACCTGGCAGACTAAGCCCATGGGGTCTCAAAGAGTTGGACACGACCAAGTGACTAACACACACAATACTTTATACAAGGCAATCTGGCTTATAGAACTTCAATATTGATAAACATTTTATAACAGCATGTATACATTCCAGGTTCTACTAACTTGATACTGAATAGATAAATGTAGTATATTAGAAATTTAGCACAATAAAAATCTTAACATCAATTGCATATATACTGTCACTTCTCTAAACTATGTGTTATGAATTAAAATTAAAAAGACCTATAAAAGGAGTCTTTAAACTAAGAAAAGATTAGAGACTTCTTATAATACCCAAACCAAATGAACTGGAAATGGTATTCTATTTCATTTTAACATAAATTATAGCTAAAATTGTCATCCTTATTTAATAAAACACAAACTGTTAGCTATCAGGAATGTTTAAATTATGTGATATGTAAATCAAATGGCCCATAGGAGTTTTCTTTTCTGCTTGTCCTTTAGGAAATTACAACCTTAGGAAAAAGAAAAGCTTTCTCAATTTGGATTGCTTTTAGACTCCTACCATTTTGCTAACTACTGAACCTTGTCCCTCTCTCTGACATTTTGTCAGTTTCACTGAGGTAGCAGTTGCATATGTTAAGGGAAATCCAGTTCTGAAAGTCTAATCTGATAAAAAAATTTACATAACTGTTGATTGCAAATCAAGTCTCTGAGAAGGAGGGAATGGCAAATGAAGCAGCCGAAAACTTTTCTCAGGCCTTCCTTCTTAAAATAATTCCTTAACACAGAAAACAGTAAATAGCAATCACCTTCTTGAACATACCTAATAATACATAATTCATTAGCCTCATTATTAAACTGTGGAATTATGACTTTTCTCTGGGATCAACCATTTCATACTTCAGTCTGGAGAAAGCCACATCCAAAAAGGGCCAATTAAAGCTGTTGGCACAGATTTCTATTTAATTTTTGCCAAAGTAACTACAGTCCTTAGATACACATTTTAAAAGAGTACAGTTAATTTTTAGAACAGATTTTATATTGTTAAACTCTTTATTATTGTTTATGCAAAATAATGCTGAACGAAGAACTCCATTGTAATTTATCTAATTTAATAATGTATGTGATCATTTAGCATAGTAAAGGAAAACAGAAACACGGGTAATTAAAACTTCCCACATTTTTTTGTTTGATGCTTTATTTCTTTCCTAATTTGCATGGATTTGTTGTCAAAATAGATTGACCAGGAGAGAGACAGGGTTTTATGGAATGTTCATTCCATATTTTGAAAATTTCCCTGCTAAAATGAATTTGAGAGTGAATCAGGGACTTCAGACTAACATGACATCCCACTTTTTCTTCCTTGATTTGCCAAATAATAGAGACTAGCCAATGGCACCCCACTCCAATACTCTTGCCTAGAGAGTCCCATGGATGGAGGAGCCTGGTAGGCTGCAGTCCATGGGGTGGCTAAGAGTTGGACACAACTGAGCGACTTCATTTTCATTTTCATGCATTGGAGAAGGAAATGGCAACCCACTCCATTGTTCTTGCCTGGAGAATCCCAGGGACGGGACAGCCTGGTGGGCTTCCGTCTATGGGGTCCCACAGAGTCGGGCATGACTGACGCAACTTAGCAGCAGCAGCAGCCTTACCTCTCCAAAAGGTAGCCTTACCTTTTGAGTACTAACCTCAAAAGGAAAAGTATCAATAGAATCAGAGCAGAAGAAGAATTGAATAGGTCCTTAGAAGGCAAGTACTTCCTAAGGTTTTATCTGCCTAGATAGTATATTAAAAAGACAAATGTCCATATAGTCAAAGCTATGGTTTTTCCAGCAGTCATGTATGGATACGAGAGCTGGACTAAGTGCAGAAAAATGGATTCTTTTGAATTATGATGTTGGAGAAGACTCTTGAGAGTCCCTTGGATGGCAAGGAGATAAAACCAGTCAATCCTCACTCAAGGAAATCAACTCTGAATATTCAATGGAAGGGCTGATGCTGAAGCTGAAGCTCCAATACTTTGGTCAACTAATATAAAGAGCCAACTCATTGGAAAATGCCCTGATGTTGGGAAAGATTGAAGGCAAAAGGAGAAGGGGGCAGTGGAGGATGAGATGGTTAGAGAACATCAGTGACTCAATGGACATGAATCTGAGCAAACTCCAGGACATACTGTAGGATGAGGAGCCTGACATGCCATAGTTCAGGGGGTTGCAAAAAGTCAGACGGGACTTAGTGACTGAACAACAACCACCACCATGTTTGAGGCAGAGAAGACCAACACAGCCAGTGAGTATGAGTGATGACTGTTTACTGTTTCCAGACTCAGTATTTTTGCCCCCACATGAAGTGAGAGTACTGCCCAATAGACGCTGGATCCAGAGAGTACATTGGCAACTGCGTTCAAGGAATGGAGTACTTATTTGTGCTACAACACGGGAGAAGCTTGTAAACATATGAAGCTAAAGAAGCCAGACACAAAGTATTGTATGATTCCATTTCCATGAAATGTCTAGTAAAGCAAATCTGAATCTATAGAGACAGAAAGTAGATTAGATGTCACCAGATCCTTTGAGAGGAGAAATGTGCAATGACTGCTAATGGATATGGATTTTTGGCCAGTAAGGGGGTGATAAATATCCTAGAATTAGATAGTGGAGATAACTGTCCAACCACTGAGTACAGGTACCTCTGTGGTAAAGAATCTACCTGCCAATGCAGGTCACTCAAGAGACTGTGGCTCAGTCCCTGGGTCTGGAAGATCCCCTAGAGGAGGAAATGGCAACCCATTGCAGTATTTTTGCCTGAAAATTTTCATGGACAGAGGAGCCTGGTGGTCTACAGTCTGTGGGGTCACCAAGAGTCAGACATGACTGAGCACACAAGCGTGAAAACTGTACAAACTTGTGGCTATTCTAAGAAATGATTAAATTGCATACTTCAAAATGGCAAATTGCCCTTGTCTATTTAAGAGGAAACTACCAACAAATACACAGAAATGGTTAGTTCAGTATACTTGTCATGGTAAGCAGCTGATTATAATAAAAATGATCAAAGGAGGATGTTTGCCTATATTTTAATAAAACAAAATTGTTAATGTGTTTTACTTACCAGGTTTGCATTTGTAATTCACATGTACTGTCATTTTATTAATCATATCAAGTTTTTGGTAGATATTATTAATTTCCTCATTCTATAGAAAATTAAACTAAAGCATGGGAGAAAATGACTTCAATCAACTTCAATGACTTCAATCAACAAAAATCACCTCAATCAACTTCCACGGTTTGGAATATGAAGTCCCGTTAAGAAGAATGAATGGGTTCTGCATTTATTGTAATACAAAGATGTCCAGGCTAATATACATGGAAGCAACAGTGTATTGTAATTAAAATCATGGGTTCTGGAGCCACAGAGTCTTAGTTTTATATCCCATGTACTGGCTCAATCACTGGGCAAAGTTTTAGTTTCTCTGTGCCTTGGTTTCCTTCTTAGTAAATGAAATGGAGATAATAATACTTAAGTCATAGGGTTGTTTTGATCATTAAATGAAATAGTTCATACAAAGTACTAGCACTAATTGGAACATAGTAGAAACTGCTGCTGCTAAGTTGCTTCAGTCGCGTCCGACTCTGTGTGACCCCATAGACGGCAGCCCATCAGGCTCCCCCGTGGCTGGGATTCTCCAGGCAAGAACACTGGAGTGGGTTGCCATTTCCTTCTCCAATGCATGAAAGTGAAAAGTGAAAGTGAAGTCGCTCAGTCGTGTTCAACTCTTTGTGACCCCATGGACTGCAGCCCACCAGGCTCCTCAATCCATGGGATTTTCCAGGCAAGAGTACTGGAGTGGGGTGCCATTGCCTTCTCCGATAGTGCAAACTATGTGACGGCTAATTTTATGGGTCAACTTGGCTAGGCAATGATACCCAGACATTTGGACAAATGTTATTCTAAATATTTCTATGAAGGTACTTTTTAGATGAGATTAACATTTAAATTTGTAGACTTTGAGTTAAGCAGATTACCAGACTGTTCTCCATAAAGTGGGTAAGCTTTATCTCATCAATTGAAGACCTTAATATGAGGAAGATAGACTTCCCTGGAGAAAGAATTTTGCCAGCAGACTGTTTTCAGACTCAACCGCAACTCCTCCCTGGGTCTCCAGCTGGTTGGCCAACCTCGCCAACCTCCACAGTCATGGGAGTCCTTAAAATGAACCTCTTGTTCTCTTTCTCCACACACACGCACACACACACACACACACACACACACACACACACACTCCTTCTAGGTCTGTTCCCCTAGAAAATCCAGAATACTACACCTTAAAAAAGTTTACTATTAATTTACTAAAAATAAAAAGGAAAAATGCCAAAAAATGCATCTTATAATCTCATTTTTGTGAAAAAAGAAGTTTTTGCTTATACACACACCTGTTTCTTATACATAGAGAAAAAGATAGACAGATGCATGTGGGGTTGAATAATGAAAAAAGACCTGCAGACTTGCCATTTTGTAGATATTTGTGTGGCCTAGTTTGATTCAAAAGAGTAAGGCTTTTGCAGTTTGAAAGGCTTAAATAATTAAAATTTAAAGAAAAGATTTAAAGACCGACCACACAAACACTAGCAATCACAAACAAAGCATCTGGGAAATTTTATTATATTAATTTAGAGGCAGAGTTACTCTGGGCTGGGACATAAATGACAGTGAAGTCTTACCAAGAGGAAGAACAAAGTGGTCTGAACATGGTCTGAACAGGAACATAAAAAAATAGAATTAGTGAAAAAAATCTGGTCTAATATTGAAATTATCAGTTTTTATATGAGATCTCAATTTGATTTTATAGTATCATTCAATTTTCCAAATAATTTATGAAATAAATTTTCCAAATAATTTATGAAAGTTCCTTGTAGATTCTTCCTGTACACAACAATGTCTAAACTGAAATTAACAGTCAGCTTGCCTTATTTGAACTCTCTGTATGAGAAAATGCAGCATACTAAGTCAAATTTCTTCAGCTAATGTTTTGATTATCAGATGAACTGACATATAACATTTATTTTCCTGAAACTTGCCATACTCTCTAAATGTCACACTAATAAACTGCATGATGTTTCTAAGAAATGAAACAATTTCTTCTCTTAGCTTTTGAAGGTCTATGATTTTTTGCTTAAGCCCATATCTGAAAATTAATTCCTTGTGAAAAACTCTTGCTAAAAGTCACACAGCAAATTGATAGCAAAGCCACAAATAGAACCTAGTAATTCTTATTTTCAGGTCCAGACTTTAATCATTGAACCAGACGAGTTGCCACTTTCTCTGACTGATCACCCTTAGCGTTTAATCCTTCTTCCAAGATTCCCATTTATAGAGGTGACATAATTCAAAATTTCTGCATGGTTCACATGACAGACAAAGGCATGTGTGGGATTAATTTGCTGAGGATGACAAAAATTACAAAACTGAAATGGTTTGGGAGAATAAGTGCAAAATATGCTTGGTATTTTATAATGGAAAACTGCCAAGAAAATGACAAAGAGGTGCGGTGTGTCATTGCAATAATCCTGCGGCTTCACTCACTCTATCAAATGCACACAGTGGTTGGAAAACAGATGGCAAGAAATTATTTACTGGAGATGCTGATGCAGAGAGACGTATTCAAACTTGAGAACACATTACTGTCAGTTGGAGGGCTACTGTCCTCAAACCTGCAAGGGCTGAACATTCTATATCCTGAAATTAGTATCCTAAGCTTTATGAAAAATCAGAAAAAAGTGTAATAGCCAGAAAAACACAATGCTTGGCTGCCACCATGGATTCCAGGGTGCTGTGTACATCCTAAGAGACTAGATGCAGCTGCTTCTGCCTAAATTGAAGTTAGAAATAGCTGTTTCTTATCCACAGGCCAAGGGCTTGAAATCAATTATTTCCCATAAACTTAACAAGGGGAATAGCATAAAATGTTTTCAAGGAGCAATATTTTCCAAGTGAGTGATGCTTCCTTGTTTGTTAAAGGGGTGAGTAAAGATACAAGCAGTTTTCTTCATCTTTCTTTTTTTGTTATTTTTCTTCTGCATTTGCCCATCTCATTTAATAGCTCAGAAAATTAGAACATTCTCCTGAATATTCACAGTAAAGCAACCATATCTGATTAAATCCCTGATGAAATTGGAAGAGATCCAATATCAAATCTAGATTAAACTGCATCTTACTTTTTAGATACCATTTCATAATATTGTGCATATGTATAGTTATGTGTCTGGAGTAGGAAATGACAACCCAGACTGCTATTCTTTTCTGGGAAATCCAATGGACAGAGGAGCCTGGCAGGCTAGAGTGCATGGGATTACAAAGAGTTGGACATGACTTGAGCACAGAGTTATGTATATGTGTGTTTTCCATTTTACTCTACTATGATCCTGTTCAGTAGATGAAATGTATATAAGAAGATACAGTGGCAGTCCCATAAGTACAGAGATATATCATAAGAATTTGAAATAGCCTATCTGAATACATATCTTGTGAGGGAAGATGGTTGTGTCATCAGCTCATGGTTGTATTGCTTGTGTAAAAGAACTCTGGAATTGGTCTTTGCAAAGTCTGCCTTGTGAAAGAGATGCTGCTTACCTTGAATGCTTCAAGTGGGTAGAAGAATTGTGTCTGCAGTGAAATCCATACTGCTCATAGTCATCATTAATAATATCTAAAAGGTTTCTATCACAAAGGCCTTATAAACTTTCAATATAGCTTAAATTCTATGGAGTTATTTACATATATACTGATATATAATTTAAATTCAATTCAGTCACTCAGTTGGAGAAGGAAATGGTAACCCACTCCAGTACTCTTGCCTGGAAAATCCCATGGACAGAGGAGCCTGGTAGGCTGCAGCCCATGGGGTCACAAAGAGTCGGACATGACTGAACGACTTTACTCCACTCACTTCACTCATTTCATACTTTATCACTGGAGAAGGAACTGGCAACCCACTCCAGTATTCTTTCCTGGAGAATCTCATGGACTGAGGAGCCTGAGAGGCCATGGTTCATGGGGTCACAGAGAATTGGACACGACTGAAGTGACTGAGCACGCACTCAGTCATGTTTAACTCTCACAACCCCATGTACTGCAGAACACCACGCTTTCCTGTCCATCACCAACTCCCAGAGCTTTCTCTAACTCATGTCCATCGAGTTGGTGATGCCATCCAATCATCTCATTCTCTATCGTCCCTTTCTCTTTCTGCCTTCAATCCTTACTAGCATCAGGGTCTTTTCTAAAGAGTCAGTTCCTCACATCAGGTGGCCAAAGTACTGGAGCTTCAGCTTCAACATCAGTCCTTCCAATGAATATTCAGGACTGATTTCCTTTAGAATGGACTGGTTGGATCTCCTTGCAGTCCAAGGGACTCTCAAGAGTCTTCTCCAACACCACAGTTCAAAAGCATCACTTCTTCAGTGCTCAGTGTTCTTTATGGTCCAACTCTCACATCCATATGTGACCACTGGAAAAACCACAGCTTTGACTAGACGGACCTTTGTCAACAAAGTAATGTCTCTGCTTTTTAATACACTGTCTAGGTTTGTCATAGCTTTTCTTCCAAAGAGCAAGTGTCTTTTAATTTCATGGCTGCAATCATAATCTGAAGCAGTGTTGGAGCCCAAGAAAATAAATTCTTTCACTGTTTCCATTGTTTCTCCATCTATTTGCCATCTAGTGATGGGACTGGATGCCATGATCTTAGTTTTTTTAATATTGAGCTTATTTAAATAGTTTTAATAGTTAAATAGTTTAAAACCTATTTAAATAGTTTTTTATTCAAATATTCTGTAAGCTTCTACACAATGAATTCCTGAATCTTTTACTCAAGTATATCTTATCTTTAGAAAAATTCTCTGAGACAATTGCGAATCATTTTGTTATTTTGAACCCTGCCTCTGCAACATATATGTGGAGATTTCACACTATTTCAAAACATGACTGTTACTGCATTTAAATGGTCATGTCTCTGTTTTCTGTCATTTGTTTTTGTTTGCTTTCGTGTTTATTCTTTGAATACTGTATTCCAAGTTCCATTGTCAGTACTTTATATATGACATTTAACAAGACCTTGTTTTCAGATACCTTATCCTTTACAGCTTGAAAGGAGAGATCAAAAGTTCTATTTTGGATAAAATCCATTTTTGACACCACTACATATTAAAGTTTTGAAGAGAGGCAGACAGTTTGATAAGTGAGTTTCTAGTTCAGGGAAATGGTTAGGTCTGCAGAATAAACATC
This sequence comes from Bos indicus x Bos taurus, assembly GCF_003369695.1. Taxonomy (NCBI): domain Eukaryota; kingdom Metazoa; phylum Chordata; class Mammalia; order Artiodactyla; family Bovidae; genus Bos; species Bos indicus x Bos taurus. The sequence goes on from NC_040087.1 coordinate 58,654,519, forward strand.
AGAGTCAAGCTTTGGAGCTCAGAAATTTATAGGTAGGGAAGAAAAGGAACTAGCAAAGGGGATGGCATTGGGAGAAAGGAATATAATGGTGCCCCATAGGCCAAGTAAAGTAAATTATAGGAAGAAAGAAGTGATGTGTGTTTATGTTGTTGTTTAGTTGCTCAGTTGTGTCTGACCTTTTGCAACCCAAGGACTACAGCCTGCCAGGCTCTTCTGCCATAGATTCTCAGGCAAGTATAATGAAGTGAGTTGCCATTTCCTTCTCCAGGGATGCATACATGTAAACAGTGCCAAATACAGTTGAAAGTCCAGTAAATGGACGGCTTAGAATTAGTCACCAGATCCGGCTTAGTGAAGTTGCTATGAACCTGATAACAGTTTCAGTGGAGGAGTGGGGATAAAAGCCTGATTATTGTGAACGGAATAATGAAAAGTACAGGAATGTAGTCTGTATAAATAACAGAAACAATGTGTTGGATGTATCTATTAAAGATTTCTTTCAAATAACAACATTAAAGATGAACTCACAGATGGAAAAAAATCATTTAGAATTTATAATTAACAGTTTGTTAACTTTTATAATCAAAACTCCTTTGTGTATAATTATTTTATAAGAATTTTTATATTACTCACTTGCAATTCCTAACCTTATAAGTCTAGTCATACAGAGTTAATGCACTAAAACTGTGAAGTGTGGATGTATCAGTATCATATAGAGACTATTGTAGAAAGTTGACCTGTCTGAAAACTAGGTCATATATTCTAAACAGTATCTAATGTTTAATGTAAATGTAGTAGGAATTATTTGAATATACAATATATATCTTTGCTGTGTCTTATAACCATCATAAGTTACAGAGGCATGAGATGAAATCATTATGTTTAGGGTACTTCTAATGGATTTAAATGACTGAAGATATGTGCCTCCTGGAAAACATAGCACTGTGTTGTTGATTTGCATACTTTTTCTTTGTTGCTGAGTGCATTAATATGTATGCTAAAATGCCTTCCTTTTCTCTCCTCACTGTGTGATTTGGTGCCAAATGAAATGTATTTCATAAAATGAATGATGATGAAAACATGCCTACCAAGGATGAACAGTGTCACTGAGTATCTATATATATGAACAGATTTTATTGTGTTTATATTGTATGTCAAGGAACAGTTATGTCAGATGCTTAACTGTAATCTCAAATAATAAAGCCACATAGCCATGAGGCAGATAAGGGTGACCAAGAATCCCATTAACCAATCTATTCTATTAGCTAGTTATCATTAACCCAATAGCTTAAAGAATGCTGACAAAACTTAATGACAAGCTATTGTTATAGAGATCAACTCAATGAACCAATTTATTTTAAGCTATAGACAAACTACTGACTTCACAATCTACCTCACTGGATTCACCTTTGTAAAATAAGAAGCTGTCTAATGTCAAATAATTAAGTAAATGTATATGAAGTCACAAAGAAAAAATTAATAATAGGTAAATGGGTCATAAATCCAAAATGAAGTAGAAATATCTTTGTATTTTCCTACAGGACAGCAAAATACTCCTAAAAATGCCCAAATGTTCATAACTCACTACCATATAGCAACCACACTAGTTTTCAAATGCATCCTTTCAGGGCATATTCCACATATAACCATACTTCATCTCCAACTTCTCTCTTCACATTACTCCAATCTAGCCGAAGTCCCTTCATTTGGCTTGTTATTTTCAAGGTCAAAATCTCTACTTTCCCAAATTCACTGGACACTTTATTCATCTTACTCAGGTTCTAAACAATACCTGACACAGATGGTCACTCTCCTCTCTTAATGCTCCATGTATTCATATACACATATATTTATGGATATATATATGCATAATATTCACATTTAATGAAATGCATGCAGATTTATTTAGTTATTAAAGAGTATGGCATAACTATTAATACACTAATGTTCTTAAATATTTATTAAATCTCCACATTGTTCAAGTTAAATAGTCATACATTTTTACTAAAAGATACATATTTTTTATGAACTTATTTTCTGAAGAAGTTTATATTAAATAGTGTTCCAACATGAAGAAAAACAGGAAAGCTGAATGTGGATATATGGATACATATGTGGTAAAGTGATATAGCACAGTTACTAATTTTCTGTTTTCATGAAGTTTGTATATGTGTGACGATATAAAATTCTTTCAAAAGTTCCAGAAAATGATTTTGTATGAAAGAATCTGAAATTCAAAATGCAAATAGAGGAGATCTCAAAATTCTAGTCCCATTAAGCCCCGTTCAATGATTTCTAATTATTCTTGGATTCTAAAATTCAGAAAAATTGCATATACTGTTTCAGACTATTTTCTTAGAAGAGGGAGAGAACAATACTGTGTGCTGTTTTCAGTTAAATGCAAATTACTTTTTTTCCCTTTATTTTTCCTCAAACTCACAATCAGAATTCTCTTTTGTATTTTCTATCATCAGTGCTGTGAATCCTGAGAAGAGCCAAATCTCTCTCTTTGGGTCCATTGACCATCACTCTTGTCAGGATCTGTAGCAATTTCTCAGTATGATTCCTTTCCCTGAAATGTCTCAAGTCTCTTTAATTAAGTAATAAAAAGCTAATATATATGGCTTTTAACTCAAGTATCATCTTTGTCCTATTTTATTCCCTTTTAATCCATTTTCCTACTCCAAATGACATTTATAATTCACTTCTATTTATTGCATGAAGGCAGTAATTAGTGTATTATCATAAGACTCAACTGAAATAAACACAAATTATTTATAGCAGGTTAGTATTTGCTTAGGCCTTTAGTCAGAAACCTTAAGTCCCAGTCCCATTTTAGTTACCATTTATCCGCATAAATGTTCCTGAACTATTTAAACTGTGACTTTAATTTCTTGATATTCCAAACAAAATTACATATCCAACATTGCTCTCATTTCTAATAGTTGTTGAACTAATCAATGATTTCTAGGATATGAAAAGAATCTGGTATCCTATTCCATTTTTGAGATATTTGTAATGATTAACAGCATCTCAAAAAATCATGTACTGCATTTCAAGCATATGTTCCCCTTGAAAACAATTAGTGTATTTGTCTGTTATTGAAAATCTTTAAGGATACTTATGACTGAAGCAAAAGGATTTGTTTTATATATGAACTAGAATTCTGAGGAAAATCCCATCTGTGCTTTGTAAGTTAGTTTGGGATTTGTGTTGTTGTTTTCATCAGGAAGCATCAAGATAAATGGTTCAGAAAACATAAATAATGCTCCCCCTTCCTAAGCTACTGCCCAAATGATCTAAAGCCAGGATATGTGTGTGCATGTGTGTTTCTTTTTGAAATAGCTAATGGATTTCATGCTTATGTTAAGAAACTCCTTCAAATTTTTTTGAAAAATTCCCCGTCATTTTTGGTTCAAATACATTGAATATCTTGAATGTTAATATTTTAGACTCTTGAAGACATAAAAAATAAATAGCAAATATATTTTTAGTCAAGTAGACCAATTGATATAACAGATGAATTCTGTACAATAACCAAATCACTCCTTCAACTAGGCTCTAAATGGTCAGAGATTTTTCTTATTCTAACTTGTGTATTAGAGTGAGAGCTCAAGACCTTACTTTCATTTATGGGTTATTAATGGAGCTACTCTCCTAAGTCAAGGCATTTAATATTACAGAATTGTTTGTTTGTTAAGTGACTATTACAGCTGTAAGCTATCTTAGATACTGAAAAACAGGAATATATTCCTGAAAATTATCAGAAATTTCAGTGCCATTAATAGAATGTGATTCCTATATCATCTATTTTAGATCATTGGTAGTCACTTAAATATCTCTGACTCTTTGTGACCCCATGGACTGTAGCCCACCAGGCTCCGCTGTCCATGAAATTATCCAGGCAAGAATACTGGAATGGGATGCCATTTCCTTCTCCAGGGGATCTTCCAAGCCCAGGGACTGAACCCTGGTCTCCTGCATTGCAGGCAGATTCTTTACCATCTGAGCTACCTGGGAAGCCCACTAAATCCCATTATATTGCTTGCAGCCATTGCATCTGTGGTAAATTCAACCACTTAAGTAGACATCAGGCCAAAGAGTTTCCATCAAAATTCTATCTTGTCACATTCACACAGGTGGACTTTTTCTAACTTGCATATTCACAGTGTAATTCTGTTTGGGGACTGGAGTCACAATCTATTCAGCAAGACTTAGTGCCCTGTTTAACTGAGCAATTCAACATTTTTTCCTCAAAGGCATTAGTAGTGTTGTTCAACAAGGAATGATGATGAGGTCCACCATGCTGTTATTCCAGAACATCCCAGATATCCCAAGACTATTCATGTGGACCCACTTGAATCTGGCCTGGATTCTCTGACTCATGAAGGTCTGAAGGCTTCCAATGTTTGAAAAGGATTGTTTTGGGGGGACCTTCGCCTTTCACACTCAATAGTCAACTAAATGAATGTGTGCTCTTTTCTATTTGTGCATTTTTTTTCCTTTCTCTTTTCTCTCTTGAATTCCCTGCTGAGATAACATACTCAACATAAGACATCAGAATATTTTTGTTCAGAAGAGGCTCTGATTCTGAACATAGGTCCCATAATTAATAAAACAGTTAGAAATTGGTGTAATATGATCAATTTCAATCAAATTAAAAGTGTATATGCAGTTGGCTAGATGTCAGAGTTCTCTGTGGGTTTCAGCTATCAATAAGGAAACAATTTGTCACCAATAAAATGGATAATTTTCAAAGAATGTGAGAATAAAAAATAATAAACATGACATGCCTGGCATGGTTTGTGTCCTAAAATTGCTTTTTTCCTCATACAATTTACTGACTTACATTTATAGAAAAGTTACTTAATTCCTATTATGAATTTAATTAGGAAAACTTTAATGTTCCTTCCCATTATAATGTTTTCTTCATTTTCTATATTTTAGAAGACAGACTTCTAAGATTTGAATTTTAGTAGAGAATGTTGAACTAAAAAGGCATTTCTTTCTGAATATAATAAGTAGCAAAAATAAATTTATAGTTAAAGAAACACAGACTCTTTATTCACAATGTGTTTAGGATTCAGAAGTAGGAGGCAGGCTTGAAAGGGTAAATTTGGGTCAGATTTAAAATGTTGAGTTTGAGTCTAATGAGTTAAATTTTTATAATTCCTTCTTCCTAACAGAATTTTCCATACTATTACTGAAAATAAATATCACTTAAAATGAATTTTAATCAAATATCTTCCAGGTTGTATGTATTTATATTTTGTATATTGCTAAAACCAAATGCTTGTTGTACAAGGGGCTTAAACCCTGTTCCATTCTGGTTTTCATTTTCACAGGACCTTTGGCTCTCTCGGTGAAATGTATATTAATCTTTAAGCTTCCAAGACCTATACCCAGTGTCCCCCCATTGTTCCTCGTATAGTCAATGAAACTGAAAACAGTAGAGTTTGTGTACTTCAATCATGTCCATAATCACAGTTTTCTACTCTCAGCCTCTTTGGAAGCTAGTTTATCTTTCATTTATTATTTTTTTAAAGTGATATAAAGTTAGGTTTCTTAATAACAAGTTCAGCAGATTATTTCTAAATATCTAAAAATGGGTATTTTGTTTTCAGGAAAAATATTCAAAATGCTGTTTTTAAAGAGAACCATAAAAGTATCATGGGAAGTTGAGAGCTATTATAATATTAACACTTTTAATATCTGTATCAGTATATATTTTATGAAGCATATTTTCATGCATTATCTCATTTAACCCATAATATAACCACTTAAAGTACAGAGTTTTTCTCTTCAGTTTATAAAGATACAACTGACAAATAACATTCCATAAATTTAAGGTATAAAACTTGTTGATTTGATACATTTATATATGCAAAATGATTACCACCATAGAGTTAGCTAACACCTCTACCCTATCACACAATCACCAGTTCTTTATGTGGTGAGAACACTTAAGGTCTATTCTCTGAGCAGTAGAGAGAATAACGTATTTTCAGGTATACAATAGAGTGTTATTAGCTGTAATCACTATAGGATGCTGAGAACTTATACCTGGAAGTTTGTATTCTTTGATCAAGTTCTCTTTTCTCCCACCCTCCAGCACCTGGTAACAACCATTCTACTCTCTGTATCTACAAATTTGTTTTTTTTTAGATTCCATATATAAGTGATACCCTGCAGCATTTGTCTTTCTCTTATTTAGCTTACTTATATTTCAATGCTCTTAAGTTCTATTCTTGTCATAAACAGCAGGATGTCCTTTCTTATGGCTCATGTCATAGGATATATTATATATATATTATATAGTATATAATCTCATGGGATACATTATATATATATATTATATAATGTATATAATATATGCACTGCATCCTTATTCACTTATCTGTTGATGCATACTTAGGTTGTTGGCATATCTTGGCTATTTTTAATAATGTTGAAGTTAGCATGACAGTACAAGTATCTCTACAAGACCCTGTTTTCCTTTTCTTGGGAAACAGTTCCAGAAGGCGCATTGCTGGATTATATGGTAGATCTATTTTCATTGTCTGAGGAAGCTCCATACTATTTTCATAGCAGTTGCACCCATCTATATTCCTCCCATGAATGCAAAAGAGTCCCTTTTTCTCTACTTCCTCATTAACACTTGTTTTCTCTTATCTTTTTGCTAATAGCCATTCTAATAGTTGTGAGGTGATACCTCATTTTGGTTTTGATTTTCATTTTCTTGAGTAGTGATTCTGGACCGCTTTTCATGTATCTATTGGTCATTTGTATATTTCTGTGGAAAAAAATAGTAAATTGCACTGTCTTTTTATTGCTATGGGTTATATGAGTTATTTATTTTTCTGGACATTAACTCCTTATCATATATATAAGTTACAAACACTTTCTTCTATTCCATGGGTTTCCTTGTCATTTTGTTGATGATTCCCTTTGCTGTGATGAAACTTTTAATTTGATATAGTCCTTCTTGTTTATTTTTGTTTTTTGATGTCACATTCAGTGTATTATTGGCAAGATCAGTGTCAAGGATCTTACCCATTATGATTTCTCCTTAAAGTTTTATAGTTTCAGATCTTAAATTCAAGACATTGAATCCATTTTGAGTTGATTTTTGTGAGTGTGTAAGATAAGGATCCAGATTGATTCTTTTGGCTGTCTAGTTTCCTCACCACCATTTATTGAAAAGAGAATAAATACCCCATTGTATATTCTTGGCTCCTTTGTTGTAAGTGAATTGACCGTGCATGCATTGGGATTTTGAATGGATTGCATTTATTTGGGTAGTATGCATATTTTAACAATATTAATTCATTCAGTCCATGATCACAGAATATCTTTTAGTTGCATTTTCCTCCGTTTCTTTCATCATTGTATTATAGTTTTCCATGTACAAATCTTTTTATCAATTAAATTTATTCCTGGGTATTTATTCCATTCAATGCAATTATAAATAGATTTAAAAAAAAATTCTCTGATTGTTTATTGTTTGTATAGTAGTAATAAATACAACTGACTTCTGATTTTATATCCTGCAAACTTTACTAAATTTATTACCTTTTGTGATGGAATTTTTAGTTATTTTTTTACATATCATACCATATCTGCTGCAAACAGAAACAGCTTACTTCCTTTCATGTTCTGTCTTTCATCTCTCTGTCTCTGTGAATGTGTATGTGTGTCTCTATTAAGATGTACTTTTACTATCCTTATATTGAAAAGGACATTTATCCCTGCAAAAAGAGTCCAAATGTTCAGAACATTCTGGATAAAATGTAGAATTCTATACTCTTTTATCAAACAGTTATTTTTGAATGCAAGAATAATGTGAGCCTAATTAGTTCATAGGAGGAATCTGATGACAATGTAATGAAAAAAATGTCATTGTGTGCTGAATAACCATACAAAGCCTTCCAACTTCCAGTTTAATAGAATTAAGAAAAGAACTGTTAAACCCTCCATTTATCCTATCAATTATACTGGTGCATAGAAAAAAAAAAATTCAAAGATGTCACATTGAAGTGTTCAGTCAATGAAATTATTAATTTTATAGAAATCGTAAAAGTACCTACATTATTGGGGATGAGGCACTTATAAGGTAAAGTTTTACTATATATATTAAAAGGAGAAACAAAATGTCTTTATACCATGTGGTTTTATTATGGTATTAATAACAGATGTTTATTTCTTATTATTGACTCCTGGAGGTCTTTTTTGCTTAAGTGAAGTCAGACAATATACATACCAATGAAAACCATGTAATACTTAAAATGTTTCTGTATGAGTGTATATGTTTATAAATGTGTACTGAAAAGTACTGTTATCCAAAACAGCATTTCTTATAATTAAATAATGCAGGATTACAAATAAATATAAATGTCTACTAACATGTTTTGCTATTGTGCATACATGGATTTGATTTGGCATTTGTTACATTTTAGAAAAATAGTAAAAGAGTATTTTAAAATCTCTAGTAAAGAAACATGCTTATCAGATGGAGAGATACACCATATTCCTGGGTTGGAAAAATTAAAATTATGAAAATAACTATACTACCCAAAGAAATCTACAGATTCAAGGCAATCCCTATCAAGTTACCAATGGCATTTTTCACAGAACTAGAATAAAAGATTTAACAGTTCATATGGAATCACAAAAGAAGCTGAATGGCCAAAATAATCTTGAGAAAGAAGAAAGGAGCTGGAAGAATCAACCTTCCTGACTTCAAACTATAGTATAAAGCTACAGCAGTCAAGACAGTATGGCACTGGCAAAGAAACAGAAATATGGACCAATAGAACAAAATGGAAATCCCAGAGAAAAACCCATGCATTTATGGGCACCTTATCTTTGACAATGTAGGCAAGAATATACAATGGAGAAAAGATAGTCTTTTCAGTAAGTGGTGCTGGGAAAACTAGACAGCTATACATAAAAGAATGAAATTAGAACAATTCTTAACAGCATACACGAAGATAAACTCAAAATGTATTAAAGACCTAAATGTAAGACCAGAAACCCTTAGAGGAAAATGTACGCAGAATGCTCTTTGACGTAACTCACAGCAAGATCCTCTATGACCCATCATCTAGGGTAATGGAAATAAAACCAAAAATAAACAAAAGGGATCTAATTAAATTTAAAAGATTTTGCACAGCACAGGAAATTATCAGTTCAGTTCAGTTCTGTCGCTCAGTCACGTCCGACTCTTTGCGACACCATGGACTGCAGCATGCCAGGCTTCCCTGTCCATCACCAACTCCGGGAGCCAAGTCAAACTCATGTCTATTGAGTGAGTCAGTGATGCCATCCAACCATCTTACCCTCTGTCATACCCTTCCTCTCCTACCCTCAATCTTTCCCAGCATCAGAGTCTTTTCAATTGAGTCAGTTCTTCGCATCGTGTGGCCAAAGTATTGGAGCTTCAGCTTCAGCATCAGTCCTTCCAATGAATACTCAGGATTGATCTCTAAGAAACTATGCTGCTGCTGCTAAGTTGCTTCAGTTGTGTCTGACTCTGTGCGACCCCAGAGACTGCAGCCCACCAGGCTGCCCAGTCCCTGGGATTTTCCAGGCAAGAACACTGGAGTGGGTTGCCATTTCCTTCTCCAATGCATGAAAGTGAAAAGTGAAAGTGACATCGCTCAGGCATGTCTGACTCTTAGCGACCCCATGGACTGCAGCCCACCAGGCTCCTCCATCCATGGGATTTTCCAGGCAAGAGTACTGGAGTGGGGTGCCATTATCTTCTCCGTAGGAAATTATATATAAGATTAAAAGACCCTCAGAATGGGAGAAAATAATTGCAAATGAAGCAACTGACAAAGGATAAACCTCCAAAATATATAAGGAGCTCAGGCAGGTCAGTAACAAAAAATCAAATAACCCGGTCAAAAATGGTCAGAAGACCTAAACAGACATTTCTCCAAAGGAGACATACAAATGGCTGATAAACACATGAAAAAATATTCAGCATCATTTATTATTAGATAAATACAAATCAAAACTACAATCAAGTATCATCTTATACCCATCAGAATGGGGCATCACCAAAAAACACAAACAATAAATGCTGGGGAGGATGTGGAGAAAAGGGAACCCTCTTGCACTGTTTCTGGGAATGTAAATTGATATAGCCACTATGGAGAAGAGTAAGGAGATTTCTTAAAAATTTAGGAATAAAGCTACCATATGATGCAGCAACACCAGTACTAGGCATACACCTTAAGGAAATCAGTATTGGAAAAGACACGTGTACTCCAATGTTTATTGCAGCAATATTTACAACAGACAGGACAAGGAAACAACCTAGATGCCCAGATGAATGGATAAAGGAGTTGTAGTACATATATACGATGGCATATTACTTAGCCATTGGGGTCAGTTCTAGTGAGGTGGATGAACCTAGAGCCTGTTATACACAGTGAAGTAAGTCAGAAAGAGAAAAGCAGATATCATGTATTAATGCATATATATGGAATCTAGAAAAATGGTACTGATAAACCTATTTATAGGGCAGTGAGAGAGATGCAGACAGAGTACAGATTCTGGACACAGTGGGGGAAGTAGAGGGTGTGAGAAATTGAGAGAACAGCATTGAAACATATATATTAGTATATGTGAAACAGATAGCCAGTGAGAATTTGCTGTATGACACAGGAAACTCAATCCAGTGTTCTGTGACAACCTAGAGGGTAAGATGAGATTGGAGATGGGAGGGAAGTTCAAGAGGAAGGATACATATATATACCTATGGTTGATTCATGTTGATGTATGGCATAGCCCAAGACAACATTGTAAAGCAATTATCCTCCAGTTAAATACATTTTAAAATAAAGAAGGAAAAAAATAGATATTTATAATTATGGCATTTTTAATCTGAGCAGGAAGCATAGAATTTTAAAATGGAAAAGAACCTTGTAATCCATTTTATTCTATTTCTTGTTTACACATAATTCATCAGAGATAAAAACATATTTTTGGAGTTTTCCTTATTACAAATTTTTCAAGGTTGCAGGCTCAACAAACTCAAACATTAAACAACTCAGAATCAATGGAAAATTTGTATATTATTCTGAAATTGAATTCACTTTTTTGTCCTCTGATTTTCTAAAGGACAAAGCTATTCACTTCATTGACGAAAATATTGTTCAATATATTTGAATGAGTTTTACCTTCAGCCTGTAGTCATTCCAGTTTTAAAATAACCATGTTAGAAGTACTTTCTTAAGCCTTTCTTTATTGAACGTATTTCTATAACCTTCAAACGTTTTAGAAACAGCCATGTTTATCATAGACGTCTATAATGGAATTCCTAAATGTAAATTACAGTCCAATCAAAGATATATCTTGGGTTGCAAATTAAAAGCATTCTTTTTGTGCATGGAAATCAAGTGTACAGAAGATGTTCTAAGAAATATTTTATTAAATTATCCTTTTATACCTCAAAGATTAGTGATATTGTATAATAAATATATTTTTAAGATTCTCAGATAGAAAGAATGTGCAAGTTATCATCATCATCAATCCAATAATACAATCACATATTATTGATATTTTTGTTTATATTGGTTGATCTGAAACATACCAACATAGAACTGTTAAGCTTCAAAGTAAGTTTATATTACAGTACTTTTAAAGTAATGCTCCATAAGGTTATATTCTTGGGTGAGAATGTCAGCGATATAAGAAATTCCTTTTAGTTTTCAAGAGATAATCCAATGGCATTTCATAGAAAAATATAGATAAGTACACTATCTTCATTCTTTAATTTAGCAGGTATATGGAAGACACCTTTCCAGCCAGGCAATACAGATACTGGTTCAGAGACAACTGACAAAGATAAATGAAAGATGGTAATTATACATGAAACATAAAATTGTCATTTATTTAAATTATTTATTATCAAGAGAATAAACAGTACTCAAAGGTCTTTTAATTATTGAAAAATAATATTTATGATTGTAGAACAATATTCAAATAACAATACCCAAAGCAAACTCTCCTAGTAAAATTAATATTTTCAATGTTGTTCACACAAATAACACATATTTAAAGAATCATATATAAAATTTGAAAAATGATTAAACTATAATATTAAGTAAAAATGGATAATATCAAGTTAGATTTTAAATTATATAAAATGTATGTATTTGTACGGGTAATTTTGAAAAGATTGATTTTATTGGGGGATTTTTGTCTTGGAGAGCTGTAGATTTTTTTTGTTTGTTTTGTATCACTTTGTTGATTGTGTTTTGTGTACACATTACCAGGTAGGAAAGGAGAATGAAGACAAGGATGGCAACACACTTAAAGGGTTCTATATAAAAATACAAATATGAATATATTACATTAAGATATAGAATAGAAAATATATTTATAATTATATAAAATCAAATATTATTTTAGTATTAAAATTATTACTTTTATCCTTAATTTAGTCACTTCCTCTCTTTGAGGTAATCACTATGCATTGTTTAATTCTGCTTTTTTATAATATATTCAGTGTATATAAACACACACAGTTTTTTTATGTGAGCTTGTTTTTAGAATGTGTTATTTTCAATCTACATGGCATATTTATCAAAATAATAAAAACAAGAAATTATTCTATTATGCTAAAAATGAGAGATTGGAAACTTTAAATAAAAGTTGTTAACACCTGATTTTCCAGTTAAAATACCATAGATTATTAAAATGCCATAACAAAGAACTTTATATAAATAAAGGTGAGCTAAGAAAACAGTGTCTTTTCAAGCACTACTTTGAATAAATTTAGTTTTTAAATAAGCCTATTATTAGGTCATTAGTCCTCATTCAGATCCTTCAATGGTGTCCAATCACAGAGAATAAAATCAACATCCTACTAAGGCAGGATTTCCCTGGTGGCTTGGATAGTAAAGTGTCTGCCAACAATGCGGGAGACTTGGGATCAGTCCCTGGATCAGGAAGATCTGGAGAAGGAAATGGCAACCCACTACAGTATCCTTGCCTGGTAAATTCCATGGACAGAGAAGCCTGGTAGGCTACAGTCCATGGGGTCGCAAAGAGTCGGACACAACTGAGTGACTTTAATTTCACTTTCACTAAGGCCTGGTTTGGGTGGCCACCATCTGTGTCCAATTGTATTGATCTTAGAAGACTTCCCAAGCCTTCTGCTTCTTTAGAAAGCTTGTCTGTTCCTTTCTCTTTATAAAACTTCCCCAGGTTCTTTCAAAACTCTCAGTTCAGTACAGTCACTCAGTCGTGTCTGACTCTTTGCAACCCCATGGACTGCAGCACGCCAGGTTTCCCTGTCCATCACCAACTCCTGGAACTAGTTCAAACTTATGTCCACTGAGTCAGTGATGCCATCCAACCATCTCATTTTCTCTCATCGCCTTCTCCTCCTGCCTTCAATCTTGCCCATCATCAGGATCTTTTCAAATGAGTCAGTTCTTTGTACAAGGTGGCCAAAGTATTGGAGTTTCAGCATCAGTCCTTCCAATGAATATTCAGGACTGATTTCCTTTAGGATGGACTGGTTGGATCTTCTTGATGTCCAAGAGACTCTTAAGAGTCTTCTGTAACACCACAGTTCAAAAGCATCAATATTGAGTGCTCAGCTTTCTAAATGGTACAACTCTCACATCCATACATGACTACTGGAAATACCATAGCTTTGACTAGATGGACCTTTGTCAACAAAGTAGTCTCTACTTTTTAATATGCTGTCTAGATTGGTTGTTAAAAGACACTTGCTAGGTTGGAAATTAAAAGACACTCCCTGGAAGGAAAGTTATGACCAACCTAGATAGCATATTAAAAAGCAGAATCATTACTTTCCTGGCAAAGGTCCATCTAGTCAAAGCTATGGTTTTTCCAGTAGGCATGTATGGATGTGAGAGTTGGACTATAAAGAAAGCTGAGTGCCGAAAAATTGATGCTTTTGAACTGTGGTGTTGGAGGAGACTCTTGAGAGTCCCTTGTACTGCAAGGAGATCCAACCAGTCCATCCTAAAGGAAATCAGTCCTGAATGTTCATTGGAAGGACTGATGCTGAAGCTGAAACCCTAATACTTTGTCCACTTGATGTGAAGAACTGACTCATTGGAAAAGACCCTGATGCTGGGAAAGATTAAAGCCAGGAGGGGAAGGGGATGACAGAGGATGAGATGGTTTGATGACATCACCAACTCAATGGACATGAGTTTGAGCAAGCTCTGGGAGTTGGAGATGGAGAGGGAGGCCTGGCATGCTGCAGTCCCATGGGGTCGCAGAGTTGGACATGACTGAGTAAATGAACTGAAGTAGGTTGGTCATAGCTTTTCTTCCAAGGAGCAAGCACCTTTGAATTTCATGGCTTCAGTCACCATCTGCAGTGATTTTGGAGCCCAAAAAATAGTCTGTCACTTTTTCCATTGTTTCCCCATGTCTTTGTCATGAAGTGATGAGACCGGATGCCATGATCTTCGTTTTTTGAAAGTTGAGGTTTAAGCCAGCTTTTCACTCTCCTCTTTCACTTTCATCAAGAAACTCTTTAGTTCTTTTTGCTTTCTCCTATAAGAGTGGTGTCATCTGAATATCTAAGATTATTGATATTTCTCTTGGTTATTTTGATTCCAGCTTGTGCTTCATCCGGCCCAGCATTTGGCATGATATACTCTGCATGTAAGTTAAATAGGCAGGGTGACAATAAACAGCCTTGATATACTCCTTTTACTATTTGAAACCAGTCCATTGTTCCATGTCTGGTTCTAACTGTTGCTTCTTAACTTGCATACAGATTTCTCAGGAGGCAGGTAAGATGGTCTAGTGTTCCCATCTCTTGAAGAATTTTCTATATGTGATCCATATAGTAGAAGGCTTTGGCATAGTCAGTGAAGCAGAAGTACATGTTTTTCTGGAATTCACTTGCTTTTTCTATAAGCCAATGGACGTTGGCAATTTGAATTCTGTTTCCTCTGCCTTTCAAATCCAGCTTGAACATCTGAAAGTTCTATGTTCACATACCGTTGATGCCTAGCTTGGAGGATTTTATTTATTTATTTATTTATTGCAAGTTAAGTTATTTGGGGTAGAATGAGGACTGCAGCCCAGGAGAAAACATCTTGGATAGCTCTGAGAGACTGTTACAAAGCAGCAGTGGGGGACAGTCAATTATAAGGTTTTGGTGAAGGGGGAGTTCAATGCCATGAAACACTCATTTTACAAAAGGCTCTTGTTAGTCATGAGGATCTGAAGTCACCATGAAGTGATTTAGTGCTTCTATAGATATGAGGAGACTGAGATGTGAGGAGGATTGAGATCATAAGATCTGTTCCTAAAAACATCCAACTATCTAAAGACCTGTCCCACCAGATTCCCTGGAGCACAAAGTGCCTCACTCCACTCTGAACTCCCTCAGGGGTTGTTGAGGGTCAACAGCTATATCAGCATGGGTTTCAATCTCTGTAGAGGCAGATGTCAAATGTCTTTTTTGTTTAATCATTGGCAATGCTCCTGGTAAGTGCCCATTTGTAGTTGACACTGGTGACATGATCTTTTTTTTTTTTTCAATTAATTTATGGAGGCTAATTACTTTACAATATTGTAGTGGTTTTTGCCATACATTGACATGAATCAGGCATGGGTGTACATGTGTCCCCCATCCTGAACCCCCCTCCCACCTACCTCCCCATCCCGTCCCTCAGCGTTGTCCTAATGCACCGGTTTGGAGTGCCCTGTTTCATGCATTGTACTTGCACTAGCGATCTATTTCACATATGGTAATATACATGTTTCACTGCTATTCTCTCAAATCCCACCCTCGCCTTCTCCCACAGAGTCCAACAGTCTTTTTCTTTACATCTATGTCTCTTTTGCTGTCTCACATATAGGGTCATTGTTACCATCTTTCTAAATTCCATATACGTGTGTTATTATACTGTACTGGTGTTTTTCTTTCTGTCTTACATCACTCTGTATAATAGGCTCCAGTTTCATCCGCCTCATTAGATTCAAATGCATTATTTTTAATAGATGAGTAATATTCCATTGTGTATATGTACCACACCTTTCTTATCCATTCATCTGCTGATGGACATCTAGGTTGCTTCCATGTCCTAGCTACTGTAAACAGTGCTGCTATGAACATTGGGATACATATGTCTTTTTCAATTCTGGTTTCCTCAGGGTATATCCCCAGCAGTGGGATTGCTGGGTCATATGGCAATTCTATTTCCAGTTTTTTAAGGAATCTCCACATTGTTCTCCATAGTTCCTGTACTAGTTTGCATTCCCACCAACAGTGTAAGAGGGTTCCCTTTCTCCGCACCCTCTCCAGCATTTATTGTTTGTAGACTTTTGGATAGCAGCCATTCTGACCGGCGTGAGATGGTACCTCATTGTGGTTTTGATTTGCATTTCTCTGATAATGAGTGATGTGGAGCATCTTTTCATGTGTTTGTTAGCCATCTGTATGTCTTCTTTGGAGAAATGTCTGTTTAGTTCTTTGGCCCATATTTTGATTGGGTCATTTATTTTTCTGGAGTTGAGCTGCAGGAGTTGCTTGTATATTTTTGAGATTAATTCTTTGTCAGTTGCTTTGTTTGCTATTATTTTCTCCCATTCTGATGGCTGTCTTTTCATCTTGCTTATAGTTTCCTTCATTATGCGAAAGATTTTAAGTTTAATTAGGTCCCATTTGTTTATTTTTACTTTCATTTCCATTACTCTTGGAGGTGGGTCTTAGAGGATCCTGCTGTGATTTATGTCAGAGAGTGTTTTGCCTATGTTTTCCTCTAGGAGTTTTATAGTCTCTGGTCTTACATTTAGATCTTTAATCCATTTTGAGTTTATTTTTTTATGTGGTGTTAGAAAGTGTTCTAGTTTCATTCTTTTACAGGTGGTTGACCAGTTTTCCTAGCACCACTTGTTAAAGAGATTGTCTTTACCCCATTGTATATTCTTTCCTCCTTTGTCAAAGATAAGGTGTCCATAGGTGTGTGGATTTATTGCTGGGCTTTGTCTTTTGTTCCATTGATCTATATGTCTTTGTGTCAGTACCATACTGTCTTGATGAATGAGGCTTTGTAGTATAGTCTGAAATCAGGCTGGTTGATTCCTTAGCTTGGAGGATTTTGAGCATTACTTTGCTAGTGTGTGAGATGCAAGTGTGCAGTAATTTGAATATTCTTTGGCATTGTCAAGCTCTATCCTTCATTTATTTGAGTTCATGCTTAAATATCACTTTCTTAGAGAGGCCTTCTTTGAATAATGTCAATATTCCAGCCCCTGCTTTTCTCTTTTCCATCACCATGCTGTATTTTCTACATTGTATTTATTATCACCTCACTCATATAGAGGGCTTCCTGAGTTCCTCAGTTTGTAAAGAATCTGCCTGCCAATGCAGGTGATATGGGTTCGATCCCTGGTTGGGGAAGATCCCCTAGAGAAGGAAATGCCAACTCACTCTAGTATTCTTGCCTGGAGAATCCATGAACAGAGGTGCCTGGTAGGCTACTCTCCATGGGGTAACAAAGAGTTGAACATGACTGAGTGTGAATGCACATATGCATCACTCATATTGAATCATGTGTTTATAATATGTATGTTCATCTGGAATTTTTAAGTTTTATGAAGGCAGAAGAAGCTGTGCATTCTCTCTGAGGGTGATCAAATCTTCTTGTTTGTGTGAAACTAGGATTTTCTCAAAATGTGGAAGTTTCAGTGCCATACCTGGCAGTCCTTGGCACACTAGCATATCTGGTACCCTTAGCTATTCACTCTTGCTTTTTCTCACCTGCAATAATGTCAGAAACATAGGAGATGCTTAATGACCTCATACTGAATGAATGAATCAGTGAGTTTACCATATTAAACCTAAAGAATTATCATAAAAATACTACTAAATTTCAAAACAATGGAGCCGAAGTCTCTGGTGTCAACCTTTGTATTGAATCTTTGGAGATTTTGCATTGTTCCTGTCAAACAGTTCAGCAAAAAAGAAAGAAAAATGAAAAAGCTGTTTGGTGGAGCTAATTGTTATAGCACCATTAAAATAATCTTCATTCACTTTAAAATTAACTTTCACTCATTCTTGGCCCACTACTTAAACTTAATTTCCCTCCAAAAAACTTCTCCACACTCTTTAGGACTTGCTGCTGTACACTTTTATATGTTATTTCTGGATAATGCTTTCCTCACTGTCTATCTTCCTTCTTAGATGGGGCATTCCATAAACTCAAGGATGATGTCTATCTTGCTGATTCTCAGATATCTAATACAAATACAACATTTTGAGTTCCCTCTAGCACATCATTTGTCTGAGAAACAGACTCATTATCCTGGTTACACATAACTGATATGATATTACCAACATATATTTACAATATATTAATAATATTCGTGTGTGTGTACTTAGTTGCTCAGTTGTGTCTGACTTTTTGTGACTGCATGGAATGTAGCCTGCCAGGTTCCTCTGTCCATGGGATTTTCCAGGCAAGAATACTGGAGTTGGTTCCCATTTCCTTTTCCAGGGGATCTTCCTGACTCAAGGATCGAACGTGCATCTCCTGCATTGGCAGGTGGATTTTTTTAACCACTGAGCCACCTGGGAAGCCATAATATAATATTTGTATATACCCAAATACATATGTCATGTGTGCTAAATAGTTAAAACATGCCATTTGTACTATGGCACTTCACTGCAATGAACACCCCTCTGTCTGGAAAGTTTGAGTAGCTCTCTATTCCTGTACTCAAAGAGATCTAAATAAAAGACAGGCTGATGAAAAAAGCAACACTGGGAAGAGATTGGGTACTGCAGACAAACCTGGAGATTATAAACAGTGGGGGGGACTGAACTCATTATTCAGAAGCACTGTGCATCCTAGTGAACTTATCTGAAGCACTGGAAAAGTCTGAAAATAATTCAGATTGGGGAGTTTCCAGATTGGGTAAGGAAAGAGACAAGGCACAGTGTATTATTCAATGCATTATATCATTAAATTGTCCTATGATTAAAGTCATCCTGTACTCAGAAAAGGTTTTAAGATATTTTAGAAATTGTTATTGCTGTTTTATTTCCAATAGATTTTTATAAACTAATATGGTGGGTAAAATGTCTTTTTTTACTCAGCTGTAACAAAAAAAGAATAATGGAAATGCTCTACTTCAGAGCAGCAAGAGGATTCAGAATCCCCTGGGGCCCATAAACCTCCTTTGTTCCTACTCTTGTGGATGTAATCGTGATGGGGTTAGAGACATCTAGGTGATAGTCCTCAAAGGAGACAACTGAATACAGCATGGACAGCTCTTTCTTAACTACACTAGAAACTGCTTTTCAATGTGCCCATCTGTCCAAAAACAGCCTGCCTCATTTTCTCCCCCAAACTGTCTCTCATCCCCTTTACAACCTGGCTGAAAATACAAATCACTGTGGCAACTCTTCTGATCAACTCCGACTCACTCTGATTGCTTTTTTGTTTACTTCACTTCAGAACCTGCACAGTAGCTGTGCTATGTTAATTTGCTCTCATTTATTTCCTGCTTTTAAAAGGTTGTTAAATCTTTTTAATCTTCCACTAAATTGTCAAATCTTTGAA
This sequence comes from Bos indicus x Bos taurus, assembly GCF_003369695.1. NCBI lineage: Eukaryota > Metazoa > Chordata > Mammalia > Artiodactyla > Bovidae > Bos > Bos indicus x Bos taurus. Next base: position 58,674,099 of record NC_040087.1, read on the forward strand.
GGCAAGTACGATGGGTTTTATTTCTTTTATGCCCTCTCCTCAAACTTGGTAGAGTGTTCTGCCCATGTGAGCACCAAAGAACTAAATAAAGTCTGCCTGAGACAGATTCAGATTATCACCAAAGTAATGCTATCGTAAAAGAGAGAGGCACATATTTCACAATACTCCAAGCTACAGAAAGGCAATTGTTTTTATTAGGTTATTTTTCAAACTGTATCTAAATTTAGAACTAAGGAATTACATGCTGGTTTGGCACATACTATACATTCAATTTTTTGTGGAGTTTTTTTTTAACCACTATTTTGATATATAATTTACATGTAACAAAATGTATGCATTCTATGCATCTATTTTGATGAGTTTTGACACACACACATATACATACATACACATTTGTGCATACATGCACATATACATATGTGTATATGCATACACAAATATGTATATATGCATATATATTGGAGAAGGAAATGGCAACCCACTCCTGTGTTCTTGCCTGGAGAATCCCAGGGACGGGAGAGCCTGGTGGGCTGCCATCTATGGGGTCGCACAGAGTCGGACATGACTGAAGATACTTAGCAGCATGCATATATATAAAATGTGTTTACTCTCCACTTTAATCAAGTTATAGAATAATTCCATCATCCCAAAGCATTTTCTCATGCCCTTTCCAGGTCAGTATTCCCATCCATTGCCTGAGGCAACAACTGACCTTTCTATTAAATAAAAATTAACTTTACTCAAACAGAATCACCTTATCAAAGTTTTATAACAACGGTACATTTCTATTCCTTAATTGGACTAAAACCTGACTTTACATCCTCAGAAGCCAAATTAGTAATGAATTATGACACAGTTTCAGAAGGGCTTCGGGGAGAAGGGGCAGTCTCTCCAAATCTGAACATTTACTTTTTTCCCACAAGTATTCAATTAATCCTTTAGTTTTCTTCTCCAAACTTAGCTATGACAAATCCGTCTTTTGTGAATGCTATGGAAAAATAATAGTACTGGATAGCAATAATAGGAAAGTGTACATGCATTTAAAAATGCATACATAATTAATGCATTAATATATTATTGATTTGTTCCACAATAACAATTTATTTATAAAACCTATTATAATTATTTTTTCACTGAAGCTATATGAAGAAATGGAGTCATATATAGACATGAATCAAAACTTACTTTCTATACTGGATGGGGCTCATTAAGTTTGTCTTTATTTCTCCATACCCTTCGCCCCCACCTTTTTTTTTTTTTTTCAGATTTAGGAACTTTTAAAATATTTTATGGAAATTGTGAAGACTGTAAGAAAATAAGGCAACTGTACATAAACTCTGTGAAGAAAATTATACCTCAGTTCTGAAAAATTACATTTAATAAGAAGATATCACATTATTCCATAAGCTTTTGTGACATATGTTTGAATGTAAGAAACAATATTTCATAGTTAAAGTTCATGTTCCTTGAAGGTCCTTGTTATAAAAAGCTATGCTGCCTTATATTACTCTGATAAATTCTATACTTTATTAGGATTCAATCTTTGTACTTGGCAAGGTGTTGTGGCATATATTAAACACAGAATTGAGAAAGAATATTTTGCATGTAGACACAATACTTTGAATATATTAAGAGATACACATTAATCATCTTGGTTTCCTGGCTGTTACAATGAATTGACTTATAAATTACTATAAATCTGGTTATTCTATGCAAGGCATTTCATGTAAAAATATTTAATAAACAAGGAAGGCTAGGAAGTAGCTTTTGGTTCACTTTTTTTTTTTATAATTTTCTTGAAATGGCATGAAGTTTTTGGAAGTATATCTAAAAGGATTTAAAATTTTCTCATGAATAATTTTACAGTTCCAAAGAGGCTGGTTTCGTGATAGGAAAACTGTTCATTTGTGTTTGTAATCTCGTCTTTGAACTGTACTCTGAAATGACATAGCTCATTTTAAAGGCAGTAGTTTGGGTGGCAAGCCCTGTAGTCCCCAGCATATACATTTTCCTGACAATTTTTATAGCAATATTAATATACTACTTTAACATTTGCTATTCATTTGTATTCTATTTCCTTACTCACATCCTGTATACCTCTCTAAAGTGTGAGGTGAGGAATATAATGAAATATCATTCCAAAGTGTTTTAAGAAGTGTCAATTTCTCACACAGGTAAACTAAGAACTTTATGCACACACACACACACACACATATGCCCCTACTTAATTGTATTACTAATCTCCATATTCTCATACATTTTTGTGTATTTTTTAATATGCACCATAGACAATTATGGTTGAAATGCTTAATATTTAATTTAATATTAAACATAATCATATGAAATCAGTATTATCTCCAGTTCACAGAAAATTCAAAAAGTCCTTAAAAAGTTCAAATAAAATTTGATCAAATCTATGGCCTTAAGCAGCAGAAGTGCAGTTTAATCCAAGGAAGTGATTCTTTGTTTCTCTGTATACATGATGCATGAGGACAATTTTGGTCTTACACTGTGGTCTTTCTATTGCAGGCTCTCTCCCCATTCTACCACAATTTGCCATGTGACTGTAACATCTATCCACCATATCCTCAAGCAATCTATTTAACCTCTATGCACTAGTCTCTTATATAAAAAAGGGATAATAACACTTTCTGCCTCATATGATGTTTGTAAGTTTTAAGTGAAAAGAACTTAGAGACCTGCCTGGAAATCACTATGCTCAAAACTTTTAAGCTATTACAGCATTGTTTCAATAATAATAGTGGTTAGTAGTTGTAATAGCAGCAGTAATGATAGGAGGAAGTGAAGGAGAATAAAATGATCTTCCTTGGCTCTTCTGTACTGGCAAGTTCCTTAGGTACTAGACAAGAAGATGAGTTAAGACTAAAGCACATCCATGTGATTTTTCTTCCCCACTGTCCTTTTTGTTTCCTAGCCAAATGCCTTTAAGGTATATCACCTATGAATTGTATCACATTGTGTATGATCAAGGCTTTGCTTTCATACAGAAATGAAAACCAATTTCCATTTTATACCGTCTAGGCAGGCTTGATTCAGATACCTCATGTGCTCAGTGTTAGTCTCACTATAATTTCAAAATGAGGATATTCTTAATATTTCACATTCGTGAGAAAGAGTAAAGAATAGTTAGGATATTAGACATTGTGCACAAGTTCTGGTACGTAGAAATTGCTCAATATATATTACTTTCCTCTGCTGGCTCTGTGGCTGACTTATTCATCAACCTTGGACAACAAATCGCTTTTTGTCTCAAAGCTCATTTTCTCATTTACAGAACTAAGTTCTGAAATGAATATTTAGTGAAATAATATATAAAGTGTTTGAAACAGATGATTCCTAAGTCCATTTGAACTACACATTCATAGATTATTTAAATAGTAAAATGTGATCCATAAAATAATCCATAAAATCTTACCCCCTCAACTTGTATTTATAGATGGCCTAATGCACACAAAACATAACTTACATACAAGTTTGCTTCTAAGGAATATATCCACATAAACTGTCATATCATTCAAAGTATAATCATTAATTGCTATTCTAATTAAGTAAGCAAGAGAATTGCAGATAATTGGCACAACTGACTAATTAAGAAAACAACATTCTAGTCTTTTCAATCTTAATATAATCTTAGTAGAAGATCTTAATAGAAGAAAATAAAAGTGGATAATAAGAGAAAAAGAGTTTTCTTCCAAATTCTGGCCGGAACTGGATGACACAGTCAAAGATTCATTATTGATTGTATGAAAATTAAAACATTGCCAAATTGATGAGATTTGGCTAGCGCAAGTAATTACAAATATTTAATCTTATAATAAGATTTTGGAGATAAGTGGGAGAAAAATGAAACAGTAGTGCTTTAAGGAAACATATGACTGTAGTAATTATAGAGGACTTCATTCAGTTAGATCTTTAACTTAAGGTTTCAAAATTGAAGTGTTTCAATATATGTTTAATTTCATAAATCTGGAATCTATAATAATATGTTGCATACCAGATACTATCTCTATAAAGGGTTATAATATTATTGAATATAAAGGTAAAATTCTCGAAGAGTATTAAGTAGTAAATGGTGTCTGGGGATTGTGCTATGTGTAATCAAATGATTAAGTGATGTCACCAATCTAATAAATGTAAGATCCTGACATTGGTCAAAGGCCAGGACTGTTCTTTAAGGTCCTGCTCACAATGGAACATTGAGGCCATCAGTCTATCATGACAAATGCCAGAGTGCAGGCTCATTCTATTCTGATATTTAAAGGTAGCAAAGAACAAGGATTATATGTTTGCTTCGTATTATGTGGGGTATGTGCTAAGTCATATCAGTTGTGTCTGACTCTTTGCAACCCTATGGATTGTAGCCCTCCAGGCTCCTCTGTCCATGGGATTATCTAGGCAAGAAAACTGGAGTGGGTTTTCATGCCCTCCGTCAGGGATCTTCCCAGCCCAGGGATTGAACCTGTATCTCTTACGAATCTTGCATTGGCAAGTAGGTTCTTTACCACTAGTGCCACCTGGGAAGCCTTTGCTTTGTATAGTTATAGTTTATTTATAGACACAAAATTCAAAATATAGAGCAAATGCTTTTTGTAGCAAAGATATTAGGCAAATACTTCAGAAAAACTTTCAAAAAGAGAGATATGAAATTATGAATTGCAGTGATCAGAACATATTGAAAGCATAGGAATCTCCCCCCATCCCAAATATTTTGAAAACACTAACATTAAGCTAACCAAAACCATTTCTGTACAAAACAGTACAAGTAATTCAGAATTAGCTTGGTTGTTTGAAATATAAATTAAAAAAATTAAACAAAAATCTAGGGAGAGGTATTAAATATAGAATGACAAAAAGTTTATTGTGACAATACTGAAATTTTCTTGTTCCTTGGTGTAAAATTTGTAAAATTTATTATATAACAGAGGACAAACCCAGGACAAAAATAGCCCAGGTTAAAGCAATGGTGGCTGTATTCTCTCTGGGCTGTTTGTATCTTTTCATTCCCTCTGTGGCCCTCCTTTGGATCAAGAGATTCTAATTTTATGCATCTTAGGGAAGGTGAGCATTATTGTTTGGACTCCTAACCTATTGCAAAGTCCATCTCAAATGGTGCTCTTTACTTTATATAAACTTTACTGATATCAAAAAATGTAGATTTAAGAGTAACTTCCTCAGGAATCTGTCTGTAACTGCTGATAAAGCCCAAATAAAGATAGCAATGCAGGACCTGAATAGTTGCAGCAATAAAGGTTCTAGTAACTGAGGAGTGGAGTGACCTCAATATGGCACGTTAAATCTTCATTAAAGTGTCTGAATTATTTAATGATTAATGCTTTAGAATTGTGGGGTTGGCAAACGGAAAGAAAAAATGATGATAATAAAGAATATTACCAATATTGTTAATTAATGTTTCAAATATATTTTAAAAGGGAGAAATGTATTTTCTTACCAAAAAATTGACATATATGAGTAAATAATTTTAAGACTTAACTAATCAAAATACTCTCACAATTTGTAATTTTCATTAACTAGGGTATGGAAGATGCCTAATAAGAGATAAGGAATATTTTTTTTCTTTTCATAAGCTCTGTTTCAAGTTGGGAATATCTTAGATGTAAAGTCAAAACCCTAATAAGAACAAATTATTTTGGTCACGAGTTCATTTTTATTGCAATAAAATTTTCAGCATTCAGTTGTACAGACCTTTATGTGATTAGGAAACTGAACATGAAGTTCTACTCTATATGATGTTTGGTATTCCGGAAAATGTCAGACAGAGAGCCATTGTTTTCTACTATCAGTTCATTTTCTCTCCCCAACAAGAGATACACACACACACACACACACACACACACACACACACAGAGGACACCTCAGGACCAAACTGAACGTGTTGCAGATAAATGCAAACTCCATAAAGGACAACAATTACCTTGGCAGTAACTTAAAAAGAAGAATGGGTGTTTTCAGTTTCTTACTCATATACTTCCAAATGTTTTTCTTTAAAACTCTTTTTTCCTTTGAATTTTGAGTATGTTGAGTTTGAGCATAATAACTGAACTTAGAGATGATCAGAAGTACTTATAAAAAGATATCATGGAACAGATGGGTCTCATACATGGCTTTAGCAGAAGCTTATGTTTTAAATGTGTAATGGTGTAGACATTTTCAAGAAGCCACGGTGGGAGTAAAGTTCATACGTTTGAATGAACACATCTGAAAATGCCTAAGGTGAGTAGCAAAAAGATAATACTAGAAATGGGCCAATGTATAGAGGCAAATTAGTACTAACTTTCAGAGACTTTGAAGAGCACGTATGTAATGAATTTAGCCAGGGTATATTAAGTGCTTACTGTTTGTGTACAGAATTGGTAGCAATGGAATAGCAGCATTAACTAAGTCACACACAGGTCTTTTCTTCATTGGGTGCACATTATTGAAAAGAGATGAGATTCACTGTGAAGCAGGGTTACCAGATTTAAGAGGACAAGTAAATGATACTGTTAAATTTGCATTTCTTATATTTATGAAAAATTGCTTAATATCAATGTTTCATGCAGTATAAATGACAGTTTATTAAAATAATTATTGTCTATCTGAAATTCAAAAAATTTTAACTGGACTTCCTGTTTTGAGGGTTCACTTGGGATGAGGGTGAATGTGCAGGGGATGTCTTGAAATAGGAGGGTGATGGATTATAACCAGAGAAAAGAGCCTACGATGAGAGACTGGAAAACAATGACTTCTTGAATGATATGAAAAGTAGTCCTGCCTGCAGGGAAGCCTGTGAAAAGCAAGTGGAGAATTGCCTCAAGATGAGGAGAGAGCTTAGGTAGCAATCAGAGAGGAATTCAGCAGCTTAGGCCAATTTCATTTAAAGGTCTCACCATGTTCAAACTTTTATTCTGCTGTGGGAGGTTGGGGGTGACAGGACATGATTAGTGAAACTGCTTAGGATGAATAGGGCTTCCCTGGTGGTTCAGACTGTAAAGAATCTGCCTGCAATGTGGGAGACTTGGGTTGGGAAGATCCCCTGGAGGAGGGCATGGCAACCCACTCCAGTATTCTTGCCTGGAGAATCCCATGGACAGAGAAGCCTGGTGGGTTACAGTCCATGGAGTCTCAAAGAGTCAGACACAACTGACCGACTAAGCACAGCGCAGCACTTAGGATGAACAGAACATGGTGATTAAGTGAATGAGAAAATGAACCAGAAAGTATGAAGAATGGTCATTCAGGTTCACACTAAGAAAAGTGAGCTGAAATGCAATTTTATTTCCTAAGAAAGGTATCAAGAAGTTGAAGTATTTGGAAAATAAATGATAGTTTTTAATACCATATAATTTGTGTTGCTTACAGAGCATTCAAGTGGAGCAAGAAGTCGAATATGACTTGAGATCTCTTTGGAAAAAAACATCATTGATGTATACATGATGGTTAAAGCCACAGGAGTGACTTCAAGAACTTCAAGTAGAAGAGGAGTTTAGAGCTCCAAGTAATTCTGGCATTAAATGATGTGGTACAAGAGGAAAAGCTGGAAATGGAGACTGAAGTTAGAGTTAAAGAAGTAAAAAGTCAACCTAGATGAGTGCTGTGGTGTGGAAGTGAAGGAAATGGTGTTGCAGAAGGGAGGAAATGGTCAAATGTATCTACTGTTTTAAGAAATAAGGAAAATGAGAACACACCTGTATGTATCTAAAAAGTGGTTTGTTCTAGTATTATCCGGATCTAAAATTCTATCAACAGAAGTGAAGAAAACTGTAGAAAACAAGATAAAGACATGAGGGTTTGGACTAAGTGGTTGGCAGTAAGGAAGTGGAAGAAGATATATAGGTAAATATATATGTCTGGGAGTGTGTATTTATTTGGTTATTATATGACTATAAACCTGGGGAAGGATATGGCAACCCACTCCAGTATTCTTGCCTTGAGAATCCCATGGACAGAGGAGCCTGGCAGACTACAGTCCATGGGGTCACAAGAGTTGGACATGACTCAGTGACTAAAACGCACATGACTATAAAATAAAATAATGCCATTAGCATTATATGTGAAAATCTGAGATCACAATTTGAATCATGGCTACTTAAACACTCCAAACTCCAACTTCCTCACCTATAAAATGGGGATAACAGTGATATCTCAAAAACTTATGGGAAGATTAAGTAAAAAATAGTAATTAAACCTATCACAATGGGAATAATGATCAATGACCTTTTCATTGGTGCAGGGAGCAGGCAGACAGTAAAAAGGAGCTATGAGATATTAGAGTTAGCCCAGCCACAGTGAACCATCCTCTTTGTGTACTTCTCTTGTGGCTCTCAGACTATATGCTACTCTGTAGGTTGATCCAAACTCAGAATCTAGCTCTTCATTCTCTTCAGAAATTTTCCAAGTCCTCCCCTAAGTCTCCCTCACGGTATAATCTTTTCCTTCCTAAGTGAATTTTAACCTTGTACTCTCATTACACTTTTCCTGACCCTCTCTATCACTTAGTGTTAGAGTTGTTTCATGTATTGTTAACTACACTTCTCCCAAGTTTCATGTAATATAATTGGCTCATCTTTATGATAATAAGAATGCAGTGCAAGGCAAAAGGAGATTCTAAGGTGCTTGACTATATATATTTGGGAGCTTCACATCTGAAGAACATGGGATTAGCATTTTTAACAAACTCTCCAGAAATTTTATGTGTATGCTAAAGCTTAGAACCACTCATACAAGTGTTATTAATATGTCTTGAGTCAATCAATAATTCTATCTCTATGAAGACTTGTACATTTAAGTTGAGTAAAAATATTTAAAAGAAAATTGAGTCCATTAGTGTTTATGACTATGTTTAGAATTAATAAACTAGTATTTCATTTTAACTAAAGGAGAGTAATGCTGATGACACTAATTAAAAAGAATAATTTGAGATTGGTCAAAGTTAGAAGGAAAGATTTAAGTTGATGTATGATGTTCAGTGAAGTTCTAAAGAGCCATTTGGAAGATTCTTATAGGAAGGTGATGTTCTGAGGACAAATCTGCGTCTAATTCCTCCACTGTATCGGTAGTTTTACATTTTCTACATTCTTTACATTGTTGGTCAGATTTCCTAGGACATGATCCATCTCTTTAAATAAATTACATGACATTTGAATGACGAATTTTGGATGAAAACCGAAAACAATTTTGTTCTCAACAGTTCCCTATTTCCACTAGAAGAATTTTAGATCTGAATAATACTGGATTTTACAGATACATAAAAGTAAGGTACAGAAGTGAAGTGATTCAATGAAATTGCATACTTTCATAGTTATTTCTTTATCAGCCTCAAGTGTGTGTTAGTTGCTCAGTCAAGTCCGACTCTGCCATCCCATGGACTGTAGCCCACCAGGATCCTCTGTCCATGGGATTCTCCAGGCAAGAATACTGGCGTGGGTTGCCATTTCCTTCTATCAGCTTCAAAACACTGTTCAAAAATCATATATAACTAGCCAATGAATTCTTAAGACACAGTAAGAACAGGCAGAGTATATGGAGTAAGAAAAGGAAAACAGAGTAATGGAAACCAAAGAAGAGCTATTCAGGGGAAATAAAACAAAACACAACAATTGAGTCTGAACTGCATATGAAAGCCCAGGGAGAGAAGACAGAACAGATGGGCTGAGAAGAGTCAGGTCACCAGTGATTTTAGATAAAGATATTTTTGTAGAACATGGGGTAGTGAAGCAGATTTAAAACTGCTGATGAAAAAAAATTGATGAAATAGCTCTAGACATTTATTTGTAAAGTCTGGTCTTGAAAGGAAAATCAGAGGAAGGAAGACACTGGTAGTGCAGTGAGTTCTTACTTGTCAGTAACTGAGCTGAGTGCTCTAAATGGACATTATCCTATTTTTTTTGTGAACAACTTACATTCTGGATATTATTATATTCATTCCCGGAAAGAAGTTCTTGTTGAGCAGTGGTTAGGGTAACCATTATGTGGAGATAACCAATGTGGAGGACAACCATTAGGGCAGAGATGAGAAATCTAGATATATTCTAGGTGGTAGAATCAAGACTTGGAAGATGTAGGTGCATTCATCCCTTTGAAGGTAGGGGTGAATGCACCTCAAGAATTCACTAGAGAAGGGTATAAAACTTGAGGAGTAATTTCCTCCAAAGTCCAAACGAGATGGGGATCTTAGAGGGATGGGTAAAGTTTACAGAAAAGAGAGTACGTTAAATTGGTAAATTTAAAATCACTGAGAGTAAAGGTCTATGTGAATCACTTTTATTAGTAATATTTAAAAAGATAACTGTGATTCTTCTTTATCTGAACAATATCAAGTTGACCCACTAGGATTGCAATCCTGTTGACCATAGACACATATGTTTCTTTATTTGATTTATTACCTTATATTCTGTGTCATAAATCTATAGTTTATGGACTAGAAAGATAAATTTAGCTAAAGTCCATATTCTTCTTCAAATGCAAAGAAAATTAATCAGCATTAGTGTTCTGACCTTTTGTTTGTGGAGTATGATTTGACCTATATATGTGTAGATAAGCTGTGTAAGCTATTTGATAAAAGGACACTTGATACTATAAAATTATGACCAATTGTTTGAATACTTGTGTCTCAGCCTACTAGTTAATTATTTTTAAAAGAAACCATGAAAGTCCATTAATATCATTTATTTTTAACATTTTTTAAACTGAAAATTCATGCATTTAAGCCTGAAAAGAAAATAGATGAAGTTTTTCAGTGTCTCACAAAGGAGCATTTTATAGTGAATACATAATAATATAAGAAGGAATTTGAACAGTCTAGCAAAGCATTTGTATTCATTAAAGAGAGCTTTCATAATCAGACCCAATCAGACCCTGATCACACAGCAATTTAACTGTATCTCTGCAAGCAGTTTTATAAGTCACACCCACATTCTCTGTGTTCAGGGGTTGTTTGGGATATCGGTTAAAATATAATCATAAAAATGAATTCTTTAGCTAAGATTTGATAAACGATTTTGTAGATTAAAAACATGCTTATTTATGTCTGGTGAGTTTCAGTCTCACAGTGTCTCATAGAATGGAAGCAATAAAATAAGTGTGCCTGCCATCTCACCCAGGTTAATATGTTGAGCTTGGGTCTGTGATTCCATATAAGACTCTCACACTTGCTTTCAAGGCTTACTATAATATGGCCTCAGACTTTATCAGTTGGACATTATTGCTTCAGACTCTCTAAAATAGGTCTATACTCAGTCAAGAAGGAGGTCAAGAAATACCTGGAGTAACAGGCAGATTTGGCCTCGGAGTACAGAATGAAGTAGGGCAAAGGCTAACAGAGTTTCACCAAGAAAATGCACTGGTCATAGTAAACACCTCTTCCCACAGCACAAAAGAAGACTCTACACATGGACATCACCAGATGGTCAATACCTAATGCAGACTGATTATATTCTTTGCAGTCAAAGATGGAGAAGCTCTATACAGTCAACAAAAACAAGACCGGGAGCTGACTGTGGCTCAGATCATGAACTACTTATTGCCAAATTCAGACTTAAATTGAAGAAAGTAAGGAAAACCACTAGACCATTCAGGTAATATCTAAATCAAATCCCTGACGATTATACAGTGGAAGTGAGAAATAGATTCAAGGGATTGGATCTGATAGACAAAGTGCCTGATGAGCTATGGACAGAGGTTTGTGATACTGTACAGAAGGCAGGGATCAAGATCATCCTCAAGAAATAGAAATGCAGAAAAGCAAAATGGCTGTCTGAGGAGGCTTTGCAAATAGCTGTGAAAAGAAGAGAAGCAAAAAGCAAAGGAAAAAGGAAAAATATATCCATATGAATACAGAGTTCCAAAGAATAACAAGGAGAGATAAGAAAGTCTTCCACAGTGGTCAGTGCAAAGAAATAGAGGAAACCAATAGAATGGAAAAGACTAGAGATTCATTAAATAAAATTAGAGATACCAAGGGAATATTTCATGCAAAGATGGGCTTAATAAAGGACGGGAATGGTATGGACCTAACAGAAGCAGAAGATACTAAGAAGAGGTGGCACAGAAAAACTATTAAAAAAAAAAAAAATCTTCATGTCCCAGATAACCACGATGGTCAAAATGGGCACAACGGAAAGAAATACCAGTGACCACTGAAGTCTGTAAACCTTCATATTTGTTAAACCTGCACCTGTGATAAAATTGCATAGAACTAAAGAAACACATGCAGACACACAGGTAAGTATTTGTAATCCTAGGGAAATCTATGTAAAACTGATAGATTATATCAATGTCACTATCCTGGTTAGAGAAGACAATGGCAACCCACTCCAGTACTCTTGCCTAGAAAATCCCATGGACAGAGGAGCCTGGTAGGCTGCAGTCCATGGGGTTGCAAAGAGTCGGACACGACTAAGTGACTTCACTTTCACTTTTCCCTTTCATGCATTGGAGAAGGCAATGGCAACCCACTCCAGTGTTCTTGCCTGGAGATCCCAGGGACAGGGGAGCCTGGTGGGCTGCTGTCTCTGGGGTTGCACAGAGTTGGACACGACTGAAGTGACTTAGCAGCAGCAGCAGCACTATCCTGGTGGTGATATTGTACTATAAATTTACAAGCAGTTACTATTGTGGTAAAATGGGTAAGAGTATATGTGATCTCCTTTCTTTCTTACAAATACATGTGAGTTTTTAACTATATAAAAATAAAAGTTTTAGATTGCATTTAAAATTTTCAGTAAATTTCACAACTATTCTCTTACTGTAACATTTCTGTGGAAGCACTTCAGAGAGAAGAAACTGAACTAGGTGGGTGAAGTGACTTGCAACTTTCATTATGTCTAAGATTGCTGTCAAACAGCACTAGACAAAGTGGCTAAGATAGAGTCTTTGAAAATCAAACATATTAGCTAATATTTACTAAGTATGTAAGAAGCAATTATATTTCTGGAATTAACCAGTTTTTCAGATAATAGCAAGTATTTATTGAATACCCTATCCAATGACATTTTTAAAGGTCTAACATTTTCACAGCTTACCTGAGTTTAGCATTTTTACAAACGGGACTCATTTGATCCTTATACATTCGTAGGTACACTTTGATGTTACTCTTTATCCTAATTTTATAACTAAAAGACCATGGCAATGGAAGTTTTAGTAAGTGGTAGAGGTAGGTTAATCAGTCTGTTATATTATCCTGCAATTTCAACAGAACAATGAAAAATGATGAGTGGCAAAGTGAATGCTAGCATTAATAAAGAAGACTGATATTATAAGATTATGAACCATAATAATTATGAATTACTATTTAATAAAAATATCAGCAAAGAGTGCATTATGAAAATAGTAATCAGAGTTGTGGATGTTTTTGATGAAACTATATGCTGGTATCAATAATGGAAAGAGGCCAGGCTGCAAAGCATAAGAGCAGTATAAACACAAAAATCAGTTGCGTTTGAAATAAGGATTCCTTTCCATGAAGTGCAAAAATCCTGGTGTATTTTCTGTTTGGAAAATCCACACCTATCCCTAAATTTAATGTATTACCAACATTAATTTAACGTATTTAAAAATACATTAAAAAATTTAATGTATTACCAACATCTGTGATATAAAACTGAAAGCACCATGGCTTAACATTCATCTTTAAATGAAAGCAAATCACCATGAATCATGTCTCAATGCAATGGTTCCCAATATGTTCAAACATTAGGATGTCTTTCTAATGAACAGACATTTTAAACATCCATATAATACGAAACGTGTTTGCACATGAGTGTATTAATAAGAAACCGATACAATAACTCCAGGTACCTTCCATTCTAGGATTTGTAGCTTTATCATTTGGGAACTATTTTTAAGGACTTTAAGGACATTTGCCTTTGATAACTTAGGAGTTCCCTAGGATATCCTCAACTTGGAATCAGAAATAAAGCAAGCAAATTATTCATGTGTAAAGAAAATGACAGAATAATTCAAAAGTTTCTTTTTTTCTTTGGCTATATATTTTTAATTACATATATTTGATTGGTATTTGACACACTTTACTCATTTTTGCATTATTTTAGGAAGAACCTAAACCTCATTTTGGTTGCAAACAAGTGAATTCTAACTTGACTCAGGTTTGTATGTTTAGTCATAGAACAAAATGTCTGAAAGCCAAAGGTACATTTGGCATCAGGGATCTTGAACCAGAACATCAGATGTTATCAGGCTTTTCTTGTCTGTCCCTTCTCTCTTCTTTTCTATGTATATTGAATTTGTTTTTGTTTTTCAATGTTCCAGTTTTTGCCACGTCTGTTATTATGGCTGCCAGAAACTACTGAAATCAGAAAACTTCAGGTCAGATCCTTTTCATTATAAAGCCAAAGAGTAGGGAATTGCAGTTGACTGCCAGCACTAAATTGCATAGGAAGAAGCTGCTATTATGAGAAGAAAAATGTTCTGTGGACATAATTGATTTAACATTGTATCACTAAAAGTTTCTGGAAAATAGCAGCAATATCATGCCAGCAACTACACTGTGATTGTTTTTTCTATCATTATTCTCTTGTACTCATGAAAGGTGGGATGCCAAGAAGAGGAAAATATGCATTCGTGTACACACACACACAAACACATATACACTAAAAATTTCTGTAAAATAGCAGCAGTATCATGCCAGCAACTACACTGTGATTGTTTTTTCCATCACTATTCTCTTGTACTCATGAAAGGTGGGATGCCAAGAAGAGGAAACATGCATTCGTGTACACACACACAAACACATATACACACCGGATTTCTCAACCTCCATTGTAAGTCATCATTGTCTTCCCCAACTCTCAACTTGGAAGAAACTCAGAGCTCAGACACTGGATCTCTTTTCTATCTCTATTCATTCCCTAGGGGAGCTCATCCATTCTTTTTGCTTTAAATACTATCTATACACATCTGGCAACCAAATTTATATACCCAACCTGAGCTCTTCCCTGAACTTCAGTTTTATATCCAACTGCTTTCAACTTTAATAAGGCCAAAACTGATATATTGATTCCCACTGCACCTTTAGTCTTCCAGATCTCAGGAATGTCAATTTGATTCTCCAGCTGTTCAAGGCAGAAACCTTGGCAATCTCTCTCACAGTCCACATCCAATTTAAAAAAAAATCTATTCAGTTTTATCTTTGAAATATGTCTAGTTAGTTACACATTCAATCCCTGCCCTTTGCTCTATAAAGACAACTGGGGGATACTGGGCACTGTCTGGAAATGGTTTTGAAAGTCAAATCACAAAGGTGCTACAGGCATCCAGCGGATAGAGGTTAGGGATGCTGCTAAAAATCCTGTGAAGCGTAAGACAGCTTCCGCCAACAATTACCCCATCCAAAATGGCAGTAGTACCTAGGCTGAAGAATTCAGACCTGCACAAGTTGCCATTGTCTCTCCCTGTTTTCTTCCTAATATCTTCTTAGTCATTAAATTTCTTCTCTATCTGCCTACAGTTAAGTAACCACAGAGTAGCCAGAAGAATTGTTTTAAAACATTCTTCAGATCAAATCACTCTTCTACATACCACCATCACAAACGCTTCCCATCATCCCTTTCTACTGTCTCCACTCAAGTGTGACTTGATTGTGGAAACCTTTCTTGCCCTCATACTAGCACACACTCCCAACAGCATCTTATGTTTCCATAACCTAATTTACTTTTTCTAATCATTTTACAAGATATATAACATATTTATTTATTTAACTATTCTTTCATTGTTTTTAAGAATTTTGTTTGCGTAAAGAATATTGATCTTTTTTCACTCATAAACCTGGTCACTAGACTTGTGCTTAGTACACGAATCCACTATTCTTTGTTGAATTTAAGAAAAATTACATTCCTGGTATAATGCTTTGTTCATATACTGTTATAATAACTTTGAGCCATGGTGGCCCATTTTTAATTCGAAAATTGTCTCTTGGTTCTAACTGAAAAATTATTCCATGATTATTTTCCTTCCCCTCTGAATAATAATTTTCTATATTTTTGTTCCACCTTTTTTTTCTATCCACCCTTTAATTGCTATTGTGTCTTGACAGTTGGCCTTTGGTTTTCTTTTATTTAATGTTAATCACACTTTCAAAACTTAAATTTCAGTGTACAACTTCAGTTTCACTATGACACTAATATACCTCAATCCCTCCTGTATTTCTCTCCTAGCTTTAGACATACCCAAATGAAAACTCTCACTAGATTCCTGAAACTCAACATGGTCCACGCAAATCACAAAGTAAACTATTATGCCAGATGACTGACATATTCTTGATTTCCATTAGCATTGTCCCTGTGTCCCTTAAAACAGTAAATTGCAAGATATCCTTCCTTTCTTATCAGTCTCTCCTCACACAGAGTTGGTCAAAAAATCTAATTACATCCATTGAAAGTCTACTTTAGCCTCTTAATAGTTTCTTTCTCATTTTAAGACCCCCTTTATCTTTTGCTTGAGATATTTTAATAAGTTTCTGTTGGATTCCATGCCAAAAATTTTGTGTTTTTCATATTGTCTCCATAATCATATTCCAAGAAAATACTGATAATTGCATTCCAGTGATACTGATTGGCTACAGTATAAAATTAATGTATTTTAATTTGGGATAATAGCTCTGTCACAAAGTGATACAGAACTACATTTGTGTTTTTATCTTCAGATTCTCTATTAACCTATTGTGAAATTTTACCACAATGAATTTCTAATTATCCCCTCTACACACTATGACCTTTATAACCTCTATATTTATACATTGTTTCTCCTTTATCTGGAATGACCTATCTACTTCACATGGAAAATTCCTAAATATCTTTTTAGATGAAGTTTAAAAGTTACTTTACTAAGATCTCTGAATCATATTTAGCACTTTGTATTGGGTTGGCCAAAAAGTTCATTCAGGCCTTTCCATAAACCGTTAGAGAAAAATGCAATTAAATTCTAAGGCCAACTCAATATTTTAATTTATTGCTCAATTTATCCTCTACAAAATTGTCAGCTCTTAGAAGTGGCCTTTTTTCCCAGCAAACACTGGAGGAACTAGAACACAGCTGAAACAAAGCAAGAGTAAAGTAGAAAGCATAATGAATCAAGGATCACATGTTAGTCTTTCCTATAAGTGTATATCTTTAAGCCAACTTCACTCTCCTCTCTAACTTTCATCAAGAGGCTCTTTAGTTGTTTTTCACTTTCTGCCAAAAGGTTAGTGTCATCTGCGTATCTGAAGTTACTGATATTTCTCCTGGCAATCTTGATTCTAGCTTGTGCTTCATCCAGCCTGGTATTTCATATGATGTACTCTGCATATAAGTTAAATAAGCAGGGCGACAATATACAGCCTTGACATACTCCTTTCCCGATTTAGAACCAGTCTGTTGTTCCATGCCCAGTTCTACATGTTTCTTCTTGACCAGCATACAGATTTCTCAGGATGCAGGTCAGGTGGTCTAGTATTCCATCTCTTTCAGAATTTCCCAAAGATATTTGTGATTTACACAGTCAAAGGCTTTGGCATAGTCAATAAAGCAAAAGTAGAAATTTTTTTTCAGAACCCTCTTGCTTTTTTGATGATCCAGTGGGTGTTGGTAATTTATCTCTGATTCCTCTGCCTTTTCTATATCCAGCTTGAACATCTGGAAGTTCATGGTTCACATATTGCTGAAACCTGGCTTGGAGAATTTTGAACATTACTTTAGTGTGAGATGAGTGCAATGTGTGGTAGTTTGAACACTCTTTGGCATTGCTTTTCTTTGGGATTGGAATGAAAATGGACCTTTTCCAGTCCTTTGGCCACTGCTGAGTTTTCCAGATTTGTTGGCATATTGAGTACAGCACTTTCACAGCATCATCTTTCAGGATTTGAAAGAGCTCAACTGGAATTCCATCACCTCCACTAGCTTTGTTTGTAGTGATGCTTTCTAAGGCCCACTGGACTTCACATTCCAGGATGTCTGGCTCTAGGTCAGTGATCACACCATCATGATTATCTAGGTCATGAAGATCTTTTTTGTACAGTTCTTCTGTGTATTCTTGCCACCTCTTCTTAATATCTTCTGCTTCTGTTAGGTCCCTACCATTTCTGTCCTTTATTGAGCCCATCATTGGATGAAATGTTCCCTTGGTATCTCTAATTTTCTTGAAGAGATTTCTAGTCTTTCCCATTCTATTGTTTTCCTCTATTTATTTTCACTGAGTGCAAATTCCAGATTCAGAAAACTAACATCATGGTATCCAGTCCCATCACTTCATGGCAAATACATGGGGAAACAATGGAAACAGTGACAGACGTTATTTGGCGGGAGGGGCAGGGGGCTCCCAAATCACTGCAGATGGTGTCTGCAGCCATGAAGTTAAGACGCTTGCTTCTTGGAAGGAAAGCTATGACGAACTTGACAGCATATTAAAAAGCAGAGACATTACTTTCCCAACAAAGGTCCATCTAGCCAAAGCTATGGTTTTTCCAGTAGTTGTGTATGGATGTGAGAGTTGGACCATAAAGAAACAAGAGCACTGAAGAATCGATGCTTTTGAACTGTGGTGTTGGAGAAGACTCTTGAGAGTCCTTTGGATGGCAAGAAGATCTAACCAGTCCATCCTTAAGGAGATCAGTCCTGGGTGTTCCCTGGAAGGACTGATGTTGCAGCTGAAACTCCAATACTTTGGCCACCTGATGCGAAGAACTGACTCATTGGAAAAGACCGTGATGCTGGGAAAGATTGAAGGTGGGAAGATAAGGGGACAACAGAGGATGAGATGGTTGGATAGCATCACTGACATGAGTTTGAATAGGCTCTGGGAGTTGGTTTTGGACAGCGAAGCCTGGTGTGCTGCAGTCCATGGGGTCACAAAGTTTGGACACGATGGAGCTACTGAACTGAACTGATAGGTGGATATCATTAACTCCATTTCACATGTGAGAAATGGGGGAAAAAAAACTTTAATTCAAAATATTCAAAACAGTTCATTACAGACCAAGATAAGAAATGAAATATCTTTATATTTAATCTGGCATTCTTATCACATATTCTTTTATGAACATGCACATATCATACTGTGTTGATAATGAGTGATTAATATAGAAAATACATCAAATAGAAATTTGTGGAATCTGGCTTGCAAAACTTTAGGATAGATACTTCTTTTAGCTGTATTTTGAAGTTCTGTACAGAATTTCATACTGATTTTAAGGCTTTTTTTGGTTGTTGCTATTGTTTTTGTTTTTAAAGCTCAAAAGTACCTCTGAGAAAAATGGAAAATTAGAAGTTGGGAGACTGCTGTGGTGAAAAAGAGTGTGTAAAAAAAAAAATCTATAGAGCCACTGTAGATAGACAATTTTGGACTCCCTTCTTTCCCATTGTACGATCATATAAGAGGATTTTGGATTATCTCCATTCTGCCTTCAGAAGATTTACAGCAGGAAGTTAATAAAGCACTCAGCAGAAGCCCAGACACAAAATAGGCAGGGAAGAGAAAGATTACATCAGAGAAAGATAGACTTAATTATGTTGTAGATACCAAGTGGTCTCTTTAGAAATGTGTAGTAGAGCAGTGAGATGAAGAATAACTGTCCAGTCAAGCTAGACAAAAGTCATCAGCCTCCTCCCTTGAAGGAGCTCCAGAGGGAGTGTAGGAAGTTGGGAATAGCCTGATTTCACAACTTACACATAAGATGCTTTTTTTCTCCTAGGGAGAGGCAGATGAAAGAGAAACCAGCGCAGAAAGTAAAGAAACAGCATGTAAATGACACAACAAAAACAAAAGTAAACCAACAACAAACCAACTACACATAAAAAACACTTTATAAACTGCACATTCAGTTGTGCGTGCTATTAAATTGTGTAGAGGCATTCTCTCAGATGTGAGCATTCAGAAGCTACCTAGAGGTCAAAACTTTGGTCATAAGTTGGTCATATACATATTCTGGTCTAATATTAACCTGTATTTGAAAATAATTTAGCAAGTCAAGGAGATTTATTTTTACAGGCTTAACACAAAAGCCCCTTGATTTTTTTTCTTTGGGTGGTAATTAATTTCCAAATGTCCACATAATAAGAGATACAGAATACATGCATTTCTTCTCAAATGGAAAATGGTAAGGGGATGATTTAGAGAGTTGTTCACAATATGTTTTTGAAATTGTATTATACGTTTGTTTTTGTTCAGTCACTAAGATGTGTCTCATTCTGCAACCCCATGAAGTGCAACAAGCCAGGCTTTCCTGTCCTTCACTATCTCCAGGAGTTTGCTCAGACTCATGTCCATTGAGTCAGTGATGCCATCCAACCATCTCATCCTCTGTCACCTCCTTCTCCTCTTGCTCTCAGTCTTTCCCAACATCAGTGTTTTTTCCAACAAGTCAGCTCTTCTCATCAGGTGGCCAAAGTACATTTAAATTAATTATTACTACACATAAAAACATGCTTCCCTGGTGGCTCAGACAGTGAAGAATCCATCTGAAATGCATAAGACCCAGGTTGGATCCCTGGAGTCAGGAAGGTCCCCTGGGGAAAGAAATGGCATATTACTCCAATATTCTTGCCTGGAGAATTCTATGGACAGAGGAGCCTGGCAGGCTACAGTTCATGGTGTTGCAAAGAACTGAATATGGCTGAGAAATTAACACATACACACACACATAAAAATATTGTTTATATTATTTTCACTCCTAAGAGACAGTTCACAGGTCTATCTTTCTCATTCCTACCACTGCTTCCATGCTTGAGAGGATCTTTACCATAATCAGATATAATTACTAATGTCTACTTCCTTTTAAACTTTTTTACTTCAAATTTAATTTTTTAACTCAACTTAAATTTACTTTGCTGTAAATGATGTATAGGAATCATTTGTATTATAATTCCCCCCAATTTTGACAAATTTTCATTATCATATATTTTTTGCTGTTACCATTGAATAAAATGCTACCTATATTATACAATAAATATATGAATATTCCCAACATTGCAATCAGTCTTCTATTTTGTTCAATTACTATGGTTACGCAGGCAAAAAATCTGTACTGACTTAAGTACTATGGCATCACAAGTATTCTATCAATATTTTTGACTACATATTGAATATGTTCTTAATTTTCAGTGGCTAGTTTCTTTCCTTGCTATTTTGCAAAATGATAATGAAAGTTGTTTGGATTTTTCTTGTTTTGTAGTTAGGAAGAAGTCATGGTTTTAAAATTCTAATTTCTATTTAAATAAAACTTTATATCTTGCAAATGATTTTTGTAAGTATAACCTTCTTTGTAATGCTGATATTTTTATTCTTCCTGGATCACAATTGTTGCCTTTTTTTCCCTTTAACTTTGATAATTGTTTTTACTCAATTTGTCCTCACTAGAAAATAAATCTCTGTTTAGAGTATTCAAAACCCATAATTTCCTCTCATTTTTTTTTTTTTTAACCTCTTCATAATTTTTTCTCTGTGGTTTCCCATTTTGGAGTACTTGTTAAGAAAGAAAAAAGCAACACAGGCCACTTTCCTCTGGAAGCTGGCATGGCATTCACAGTAGGCTGTGTTATTTCTCTGTAAGTGCATTCTGTGCCCAGGACCAAGTGCATAAGAAGAACACTCCATGATCTTAGCTGTATGCATGCAAAAACAAGAACATGGCCCACCACAAAAAGGACTGAATCTCCACTCCTGCCAAGAAATGAGAAAATTGCTTCATGTTTACCAGTTGAAGTCTACCACACTCCATTTTTTTTTTTTCCTGCTTTCTAGATAGAAAAATTTAACATATCTAGGGCAGGAGGAGAAGGGGATGGCAGAGGATGAGATGGTTAGATAGCACCAGTGACTCAAAGGATATGAGTTTGAGCAAACTCCAAGATAGTGAGGGACAGGGGAGCTCGGAGTGCTGCAGTCCATGGGGTCACACAGAATCAGACACGACAGAGTGACTCAACAAGGGGGTTCCTACTTTCTGAGAGCACTGCATCAAGACCAATGCCCTGCTTCCTGATTCTTCTCCCAAATTACCACCACAAGCCAAATCCAATTATAACACCCTTTTAGGGCTTTCTTACTCCACATTTCTTCATGTTGCAATCTCCTTTGCTTCAGCAAATAAATATCTCAACTTTGTATAACTCCATGGTCTTCCTGAGGGTCTTTCCTTGGAAGGCACTGACATATTCAATTTCACAACATTTCTCTGTTTATTTGTTCTTCAAAATTTCTATAGTTACAGCTAAATGTGGTTCTGTTTTCCTTTATATTCGAAAGTAAGACATCTCTTCACACTTATCTTTCTTTTTCATTATATAAAATTTTCATAGGTTCATATCTATTGACATGAAATAAATGATGACCTAGGCATATATTGTTTTAATTTTTTCTAAATTAGTTTTACTTTAATCTTTTATATTTAATATGGCAAAGCACAGAAATTTTCTCTTTCTTGCATGTTGTTTGCTTTTTCCTCTTTCTTGCATGTTGATTTGAAACAATGGTAATGGTTCAGCAGCTTGCAGAGTACAGAGAGAAGGGTGGGCAGAATAAAGTCACTCAGGCTTCTGATTAAGCCATTGTTAGAGGGAGAGAGGCTTTTCTAATCTACTTTTTGTTTTGGCTTCAGTGAATATTCAGGTCCTTGATGAGGCTCTGGCTAGCCTTTCTCTGGAGACTTTGACTTGAGATTGTACTGGGATATTGAAAGCAGCTGCTTGCAAATATGGTTTATGTGAATATTCAGTGTAGATCTCCTGGCTTTGTTCCAAGTTTGAACTTCTAAGAAGGCCTTTTGTGCTTACCTCCTGAGTTTTCACTGTGTTTTGAGGAAAGGAGTTCTGAGTTTGCTCTTACTATTGATATATTCTTGTGCCATTTTAGGTATGGTTTCATTGATAAGGTCCAAAGATCAGACTACTGGGGCAAACAATTGTAGCTTCCCTCACTTCTACCTAGAAAGAGCTATCACTCCTGAATATATACTCAAAGGAAAGGGTGATTTTCTTCTAAACTCAAACTCATTTGTTTCTATGTAGTAGAAACAAATTATTTGAAACACATTTCTTTATATACCCAAGGGCAACATGAAAAGAGATATCTAACAACAGAATGGAGTTTCTCAGAAGAGTTTGTCCCTTCTGCAAAAAGACTAAACTGAAGCTCTTTTTTTCCCTAGCTGTGTTTGATAGAAAATGATTTTGAATCTCTTTCATGTTTAAAATGTTACTTCATCTACCTAATCTAAATCTTTTGACTAAGATTCCTTTTTGATTTGTTTCCCTAAGAAATTTCACTGAAATGGAAGGCTTTCTCACTATTACCACACCTGTCATATTCTTAGTGAAATGACTTTTCATTAAATGACTGCAAGATTGAGTAAATACATTACATATTAAGTAATTACATATCCACTTTGGCTATTGTACAGTCTTCTCCAATCCTGTCAGTATACTACCAATAAACTGATGGTATTTCTTACAATGGACAGAGTCCTGGGATTGTGGATATGATTATTAAGTTCATATCTTTTACTGCCTCTTGGCTCCTATGTAGTCTTGGACAGGATGTTTTATCACTCTGATTCATAGTTTCTTTTTTAAAAATTTATTTATTTTAATTGGACATAGTTTCTCTCTCTGTTAAGTTTATGGAGAATCTATGAGAGCCATAAAACACTGCAAGAATATAGACAGAAATTGGAGTATTATTAATATTTTCTCCAGAATAAGTGATATTTTCTGTGTCCCATAGTAGAATGTTTTTTGAATGTTTATAAATAAATATTACTTTAAACCAAGTGTAAAAGGCAAGCAGATCTGAATGAGCTGTGTCACCTTTCCAAAGTATCAAATATTACAGAATAGTTTGAAATATTCAAGTTTATTTTATTATTTATAAATATCTTTGTTAAAAAGGATGAATAATTCCTCATGTTTTGGTCATATGCAAAAGTATAATTATGCTTTTGATTACCAATTACAGAAAAAAGCTATTAAATGAGCAGAATAATATTGTTGAAATCATTTAATAACATAACTATCTTTCTACATGCTTTATCTCTTCATTGTTGGGTTCAGAGTAACATATCTGCTTTTTTAAGTTTCTCCACAAAAAGAGATAAAATGTAAGGTGGATAGAATATCAGACTATACAGAATGAAAATAAACAGATACCTAGATGTTGCCCAATATACAGATGCACAATATTAAATATATTCAATTGAAATGTTCTCTTTAACGGAGTTTTGTTTTGAAATGGGAAGGTGGGGGTAAACACAAGTATTATTGCTGTACTGATTATTTAAATCAAAAGACAATGTATATAACACTATAATTACATAAAACATATACTGTTCCTCACTGTTTAGTCAGTATAAGCATAGACACACATGTAGTAAGTTTAAGAATGTATGTATATACATGCATATGTCCTTGTACTGAACAGATTTTGCCATGGAAACATTCTTTGTATTATCAATTACAATTCATTCCCTTTCCTTAGAGACTCTAGGTACTGTACTATGCTGGCCTGGTGGATAATTCAAGTTCTTTGGCTGAACATCTGCAGTAGTCACAGGGAAAAAGCATATCCCATTTAGAGTTCAAGAGCAGGAACCAGGATATTATTATTTTTTAATAAAAAGATAAATTTTTGTGAACTCTAGAAAAACACATAAGTCATGTCCTACATTAGGAACATGTTAGGAAAGCAGCGTCCTATGTAACTGCGTTAGTAATGAAAGCAAGTTTTATTTTGAAAATTTACATACATTAAGCTCTCTGCTCTGGGCTTTAAATGTGTTATGTCACTTAGCTCTCACAGTAATCCTACAATGTAGATTCCAATACTATCCCTATTTGCAGATGAAGAAATTGAGGCTTAGAATGGTTTAGAAAAGCAAAGCAATGTAGTTGTGCTGATATGTTGGCTTTTTCTTTTAAAGAACATTTTTTTTTGGTAACACTGTAAACCAACATTTCAGGAAAAGCAATAAAATCTGCATATATTGCTAGAAGAATGCCCTCACCACTGTGCTAGCATCCAACATTTATGAGCACTCACTATGTATTTCTTAAGTTTAAGGACATGAGTATGTAGTTTTGTGTTACATATAGCAATGCCTATCTAATCAGTAGCTTAGATTCTTTTTGCTCTACAGCAGTCAAAATAGTCATTTCTTTGCTTTATACATATTAACTCATTTGATTTTCTAAATAACCCATTATTACTCAGATTTTACAAATACGGAAACTTCAATATTAAGATGGCAAGGGCTCTGTACAATGTCACAGGGCTAGAAAATCATGGAGCAAGTACTGCAGGTAGACAGTCTCAGGTATGACTTTCCCTCATTACCATTACCATGCTTCTCTACAAGTGTGTTCTGACTTGAGGAAAAAACACTATTATACCAGCAGAGAGATCCCTAGCAGAGAGATTGACTTTCATACATTAATTTTTTTAATTAAAAGTATATTGAAATAATGTTTATTGATATGTGAAAGCAAATACAGTGTCAAGACAGCAAAGGTTTTTAGCTAGTTATTTTCCTTTATAATTCAAAGTTTATTAAATAACACATATATGTCCTAGTTTTAAAATTCTTTCACTGAAAAAGGTAATGATTTTCCTATGCTCTGCTTTCAATATGGATAGCTCTACTTTTGTGTAGAAAATAAATCATCCATAATTTACCTTAATAGCTAAATTATTCTGAAGTACAAACAAGAATCAGGAAGCTACTCTGCATGGATGGTTTTGAAAAATGTAGTAACATAACATTAACTGACAATTTGATATACGAGCATGTGTGGAGCTGGGGAGATTTTAAAAATCACCATAAATACATTGGATTTTAGTAAAACATATATAAGCAAATAAAATGAAAATCTAGACTGTGATAAGCCCACACATTGAATAGAATAATTGCATGACAACATAGTGTCCAAGTTTCACTAATCCATATGCTTAATTTTTAAACTCATTTCAGGTGGCTTAAGAGAAATGGAACACTGGTCTTAATAGAATATTAGTATAATCCTGGTAACTGAGAAAAGCTCCTGAGAATACTGAATTCAGCTGTTGTTTTGGCCAAGTTCTTTAACATATGGTTCTTAAGCTGTGTCTACATTAATCATCCTGTTTTAATTAAGTTTCTTTTTTCTTGTGACAAGTTAGTATTTTTACTTGTGATACTCATTATCTATCTTCTATCTAGAGGAAAACAATAGGACAGGAAAGGCTAGAGATATCATCAAATTAGAAAATTAGAGATACCGAGGGAACATTTCATGCAAAGATAGGCAAGATAAAGGACAGAGTGGTATGGACCCAACAGAAAGGAAGATATTAAGAAAAGGTGGCAGGATACACAAAAGAACAATACAAAAAAGATCTTAAAGATCCGAGATAACCATGATAGTGTGATTCGTCACCTAGAGCTAGACATCCTAGAGTGTGAAATCAAGTGGGCCTCAGGAGGCATCACTACGAACAAAGCTAGTAGAGGTGATGGAATTCCAGCTAAGTTATGTCAAATCCTAAAAGGTGATGCTGTTAAAGTACTGCACTCAGTATGCCAGCAAATTTGGAAAACTCAGCAGTGGCCATGGGACTGGAAAAGGTCAGTTTTCATTCCAATCCCAAAGAAGGAAAAAGCCAAAGAATGTTCAAACTACTGCACAATTGCTGCACTCATTTCACATACTAGCAAAGTAATGCTCAAAATCCTTCAAGCTAGGCTTCAACAGTATGTGAACTGAGAACTTCCAGATGTACAAGCTGGATTTAGAAAAGGCAGAGGAACCAGAATTCAAATTGCCAGCATCTGCTGGATTGTAGAAAAAGCAAGAGGATTCCAGAAAAACATCTACTTCTGCTTCATTGGCTATACTAAAGCCTTTGATTGTGTAGATCACAACAAACTGTGGAAAATTCTTAAAAACATGGAAATACCAGACCACCTTACCTGCCTCCTGAGAAACTTGTATGCAGGTCAAGAAGCAACAGTTAGAACTGGACATGGAATAACTGACTCATTCAAAATTGGGAGATGAGTGCATAAAGGCTGTATACTGTCACCCTGCTTATTTAACAGATATGCAGAGTATATAATGTGAAATGCTAGCTGGATGAAGCACAAGCTGGAATCAATATTGTGGGGAGAAATATCAATAGCCTCAGATATGCAGAGGACACCACCCTTATGGCAGAAAGGGAAGAGAAACTAAAGAGTCTCTTGATGAAGGTGAAAGAGGAGATTGAAAAGCCTGGCTTAAAACTCAACATTCAAAAAATGAAGATCATGGCATCTGGTCCCATCACTTTATGGCAAGTAGATGGGGAGACAATGGAAACATTGGCAGACTTTATTTTCTTTGGCTTCAAAATCACTGCAGATGGGGACTGCAGCCATGAAATTAAAAGACACTTGTTCCTTGGAAGAAAAGCAATGACAAACCTATACAGCATTTTACAAAAGCAGAGACATTACTTTGCTGGCAAAGGTCCATATAGTCAAAGTTATGTTTTTTCCACTAGTTATGTATTGATGTGAGAGATGGATAATGAAAAGGTTGAGTGCTAAAGAATCCATGCCTTTGAACTCTGTGCTGGAGAAGACTCTTCAGTTTCCCCTGGACTGCAAGATCAAACCAGTCAATCCTAAGGGAAATTGACCCTGAATAATCATCAAAAGGACTTATACTGAAGCTCCAATACTTTGGCCACCTGAGGCAGAAAGTCAACTCATTGGAAAAGACCCTGATGCTGGGAAAGATTGAAGGCAGGCAGAGAAATGGATGACAGAGGATGAGATGGTCGGATGGCACCAGTGACTCAATGGACATGAGTTTGAACAGACTCTGGGAGATGGTGAGGACAGGGAAACCTGGTGTGCTGCAGTCCATGGGGTCACAAAGAGTCAGACACAACTGAGCAACTGAATAACAAATCTTCTATCTAATAGTCTTTGTATCTATGAACATCCATTTATTTAGCTACACAAGTATATAGGCCATAGACAAAAGCAGTGTCCTAGCATTTGAAGGATAATTTATGTTCAGATTAATTCAATGGCATTTCAGCCTAATGCAGAGAAAATGAAGCAAACTTGAAAAAATTGCAGAGAAAGGATATGACATGGACTCTAATTATAATTCATACAACTTTCTTGTATCACTCTTGAGTATAGGAAAATTTGGGCTCAGTGCAAGATAATTGAAATCATGTGTGAACTGCTGTGTCAGTGTCAAAATGCCTTTCCAGCACATCAAAACTGTGAATTAACTCAGTAATTATCTCAGCAATCAATTATGCCATTGTCTGAATGAAACAGAGCCATAACTCTTTTCTCAAAGAGCTGCAATTTTTAGTGCTTTTCCATGCCTGTGGGTCTTGCCTATCCTGCTCTATCATTCTCATCTGCTTCACAGCCTGGGATCAAAGACTATCCTTTGATATTATTATCCACTGAATAATGACAGTCAAAATGTTGTCTTTCTGACCCTGTGAATTTTGATCAGTCATTTTTATTTTTGCAACTTATCGCAAGGACTTGATTTAAATTCTATAGGATTGGGTACATGGTATAGATGGGACAAAGTGGAAATAGTGACAGACTTTATTTTCTTGGGCTCAAAATTCATTGTGGATGGTGATTGCAGCCAAAAATTAAATGATGATTGTTTCTAGGAAGAAACACTATGACAAACCTAGACAGTATATTTAAAAGGATATTTAAAAGCAGAGACATCACTTTGCTGACCAAGGTCCATATAGTCAAAGCTATGGTTCTTCCAGTAGTCATGTACGGACGTTAAAATTGGACCATAAAGAAAGCTGAGCATGGAAGAATTGATGCTTTCAAACTGTGGTACTAAAAAGACTCTTGAGTCCCTTGGACAGCAAAGAACTCAAACCAATCAATTCTAAAGGAAAGCAACCCTGAATATTCACTGGAAGAACTGATGCTGAAGCTGAAGTTCCAATACTTTGGCCACCTGATGTGAAGAGCCAACTCATTAGAAAAGATTCTGATGCTGGGAAGTACTGACGGCAGGAGAAGAAGGTGCTAAGGAGGGTGACATGGTTGGATGGCATCACTGACTCATGGACATGAGTTTGAGTGAACTGTGGGAGATAGTGAAGGATGGGGAAGCCTGGTATCCTGCAGTTCATGGAGTTACAAAGAGTCAGACATGACTTAGTGACTGAACAACAACAAGGATTGGATGCTTGGGATGTCAGGATATAAAAGCAATACATAATATGGGACTTCAGAGTGAGTATTGAGGGTAAAGTTCAAAATAGGTTAGAAATTTACCAGATTCTGTTGACCTTGTTTTATTTTCCTCTAATGTCTACATTCTATTTCTTCTATCAGTTCAGTTCAGTCACTCAGTTGTGTCCAACTCTCTGCGACCCCATGGACTGTAGCAGGCCAGGCTTCCCTGTCCATCACCAACTCCTGGAGCTTACTCAGACTCATGTTCATTGAGTTGGTGATGCCATCCAACCATCTCATCTTCTGTTGTCTCCTTCTCCTCCCGCCTTCAATCTTTCCCAGAATCAGGGTCTTTTCCAACGAGTCAGTTCTTCGGATCAGGTAGACAAAATATTGGAGCTTCAATTTTCAGCATCAGTCCTTCCAATGAATATTCAAAGCTGATTTCCTTTAGAATTGACTGGTTTGAGATCCTTGCCTTCCAAGAGACTCTCAAGAATCCTTTTTAGCACCACAGTTCCAAAGCATCAATTCTTCGGTACTCAGCCTTCTTTATGGTCCAATTCTCATATCCATACATGACTACTGGAAAAACCACAGCTTTGACTAGTTGAGCCTTTGTTGGTAGAGTAATGTCTCTACTTTTTAATAGGCTGTCCAAGTTGGTCATAACTTTTCTTCCAAGGAGCAAGCTATTTAGAAGGGAGCAAGCTTTCCTCCATAGATGTCACCAGTTAATGATTCAAAGTGAATTGTGTCCTATTTTGCCATAATAAGACTGACTTTATTCTGGCCTTAGTGGGAAATAATTTAGAAATTCTGTTAGTTTGCTCCAGGTTGTAGTATCAAAACCACCTTTTTTTTTTTTTTTTGCTAGTCTGAGCCTAAATTAATGACCTATTCCTGCAGGTGAATATTTGCTATTTTCTTGAGTTCTAGTCACAATTTCATTCCAACTTGAAATTCTAAGTTCTGGTCCTTGCCTTGTGAATTCCACCCCATAGGCAATACTTTGTTCTATGAAAGACTTTCTGGATATGATTGTGTAAATTCCTCATTTTCAAGGATTATTGGTCACTAACCTGCAGTGGGGAATCACATGACTCACACACCTTTGCCTATTTTGAGATAACCTGCCTTTTTGACAAGCAAAAATTGTTAGATACATTAAAATATATTAGTTTCAGATTTCCCCTAGAATTCTACTATTATTCTGAGCACCAAAATCTCATCAAGATGTCTGTCATAGAAGCTCCTGGATTGTCCTTGGCCTGGTGAACCAGGAGATCAGAACTATATTGCATTGGGTTGAGTATGCTATGGTGGTTAGGTACAGAAAGTGTCTAGCTATTCATTTTAGGCTTTTGACCACCTCCGATAGTATGGAAAAAGTCTTATAGAATAAGATCAGAGGAGGTTTTAGAGAATTTCTTGAAAGTCCCTGGTCTTTCCTCAGACTTCTGGTCACAGGTATTAAAAAAACAGGATCCAAATAAGATGCCCAAAATCATAAGTTTTTCACTGCTTGCTGCAGAATCATGGTATCTGAGAGTTCCATACTCGTTTCCTCATCTTTTTCATTCACTGGAAACACACACAGATGCTGGGACAGCTGGTTTCATTGGCAATGAGTCTTTATTGCTTGCAAGACTGTGCCCTGTATGCCTGGGTCTATGCCTTTTGAGAATTCTGACCATCTGCCCTTTTAGCAAAGCTTTCTACCCAAAGTGCATTAGATTATCTTGCTCAAGTCCGATATATACTGAAACTCCAGGATAGGCCTCCAGATCCTCTGAAAATGGTATAAATAATACAAATACACTGGTAATCTGGTCTGTATGTACTCTATTTTTTACTATTGAAATATAATTCTCACGGATAAATTTGCTCCTAGAAATAGTATGGTTCTATTGTTCAAAAACCTATTCCATCTAGTGATAATTTTCTAAAATATGTACACACTAATCACAGGGAAATTCTTTTATAGGCAGTATCATTATGGTTCATTTCCTATTGTCTTTGTTTGGTAGAATCTGTTTTTCTTTCACAGTGAAAATTAGATTGCTAACAGCCCCTGGGCCATGATAGGAGTTCAACTGGTTGTCAAATAGGTTAGATAATGAAAATTCCATGACAGCATATCCAGGGAGACTTGTACATTAGGCTTTATCAAGGTTTTAGAACATATATGGCAGTTCATGCAGGGGGCGGCGGCAATTATTTTTCTGTTTTTGTTTGCAGAGCTGCCATAAGATAAGATCAGATCAGATCAGTCACTCAGTCATGTCCGGCTCTTTGCGACCCCATGAATTGCAGCACACCAGGCCTCCCTGTCCATCACCAACTCCCGGAGTTCACTCAGACTCACGTCCATCGAGTCAGTGATGCCATCCAGCCATCTCATCCTCTGTCGTCCCCTTCTCCTCCTGCCCCCAATTCCTCCCAGCATCAGAGTCTTTTCCAGTGAGACAACTCTTCACATGAGGTGGCCAAAGTACTGGAGTTTCAGCTTTAGCATCATTCCTTCCCAAGAACACCCAGGGCTGATCTCCTTTAGAATGGACTGGTTGGCTCTCCTTGCAGTCCAAGGGACTCTCAAGAGTCTTCTCCAACACCACAGTTCAAAACCATCAATTCTTCGGCACTCAGCCTTCTTCACAGTTCAACTCTCACATCCATACACGACCACAGGAAAAACCATAGCCTTGACTAGACGAACCTTTGTTGGCAAAGTAATGTCTCTGCTTTTGAATATGCTATCTAGGTTGGTCATAACTTTCCTTCCAAGGAGTAAGCATCTTTTAATTTCATGGCTGAAGTCACCATCTGCAGTGATTTTGGAGCCCAGAAAAATAAAGTCTGACACTGTTTCCACTGTTTCCCCATCTATTTCCCACGAAGTGATGGGACTGGATGCCATGATCTTCGTTTTCTGAATGTTGAGCTTTAAGCCTACTTTTTCACTCTCCTCTTTCACCTTCATCAAGAGGCTTTTTAGTTCTTCTTCACTTTCTGCCATAAGGGTGGTGTCATCTGCATATCTGAGGTTATTGATATTTCTCCCAGCAATCTTGATTCCAGCTTGTGTTTCTTCCAGTCCGGCGTTTCTCATGAGGTACTCTGCATAGAAGTTAAATAAACAGGGTGACAATATACAGCCTTGATGAACTCCTTTTCCTATTTGGAACCAGTCTGTTGTTCCATGTCCAGTTCTAACTGTTGCTTCCTGACCTTCATACAAATTTCTCAAGAGGCAGATTAGGTGGTCTGGTATTCCCATCTCTTTCAGAATTTTCCACAGTTCATTGTGATCCACACAGTCAAAGGCTATGGCATAGTCAATAAAGCAGAAATAGATGCTTTTCTGGAACTCTCTTGCTTTTTCCATGATCCAGCAGATGTTGGCAATTTGATCTCTGGTTCCTCTGCCTTTTCTAAAACCAGCTTGAACATCAGGAAGTTCACAGTTCACATATTGCTGCCATACAGGAGTATTAAATTCAAATGTAGAACCCAAATTATGAAATGAGTTCTGGGAATAAATTATCATGTTAGTCACATGCACTGAGAATCACAGGCTGATGCCAAGTTAGTCTCTGGAGACTGTATAGTATAATTCTTATGAACAAATATTCTAGAATATAACTATTTGGGTCTGTCTCCCATAACTACCACTCACTCCAATATAATTTGAGTTAAATTACTTAATTTCCATATTTTCAAATGGTAAAATGTTAATTTTAATGTTTTTCTTTCATCATATATAAATCTGGTGGGATGACCAAGAGAGACCCATCCCTGTGACACCTGGACCTCTGGTCTCCATGGCCTTCTTAGGTTGTACAGCCTACAATTTTCAAAATTGGCCAGAGAAAAACCAAGATAGTCCAGGTGGATTACTTGAGTGCCACATGCACTAACAAGAATTACATAATTCTTTCTTGTTCAGATTATATAATAACAGAGAATATGATAATATAAGAATATTACATCCTCATAAGAATATAAGAAAACACAGGTAATTAGTGTTCATCATGTCCTGCCCATAGGTTTTCAGGAAATTTTCAATGATTTGATGAATGAATGCATAAGTATACAGGGGTTAAAAATTTTAGAGTATGATCTCTAAATCATAGTATGTACATTCCAGGTTTTATACAAAGTAATTCAATGAAATGTGGGAAATCAATATAATTTATAATTGTAATTATTATGCTTTATAAATATTTATATACTCTTTATTGATAAGCAAAATATGAGTAAATGTAAAACTAAATAAATGAATTTGGAGTTTAATATATTTTTGTAGGTAAGGATCCATGACCAGAAGTTTGAAAAGACTGAACCAGAGCATCTCAGAAGTAAAACTTGTCTGGTAAGTCCACACATACTTGATAATTCTCCCACTATATATCCTGTAACTGTAAAGAAAAATATACACGAGAGTTTACATGTTACTAAAGCTTTTTTGAATAAGACATATTTTTAAAGAGGTAGAAAGGGTAAAGCAATTTATTTTGCCAGACTATGTAGCACAATAATTAGCCAGTTGCTATATTTTTCTTGATTTTATAATTTCCATCACTACCCAAGATGAAATTCATTATTATTAGGATCAGTCAGTAAATCTGGCATCCAAGGAGTTTAATATCTTATCCCTTCTGAATTTCATTTAGGATCATTGACCTAAACTGGAAATAAGTCCTGTGATTTAAATCAAGAGCAAAATACAGCTGAATACAATCTTGAGACTACAACAAAAGCTAGATATTACTTATTTTATCTTGAGCCATATTTCTAGGAGAAGTTAAAACATCTATTCAAAATGAGAAAATTGAGTTAAGAAGGAGATGGAGACAAGCACTGATATAATCCAATTCCTAGGCCAATGTTCTATTAAATTAATGTATATAAAAATCATCAGAGAGATGTAGGTTTTTTAAATTTAATGTTATGAGTACTGTAGTATCGTATATATTTGAATTAGATTATAGATGAAACCATGAGAAATTTTTTAAAATGTTAATTTCAAAGTCAACATCTATAAAATATAAACACATGTGAATGTATACACATACAAACAGCAGTACATACATATAAAGTACACACAAAGGAGAGAGTAATGGAAAGAAGAAAGAAAATTAAGATTAAAATATTTATACAATTTTATCTAAAATCAAAGTTTCCTTAATTAAGTTTGAAATGTATTTGCTCATTTTCATATTATTAATTGCCTTTCAATCAGAATTTATACCATTAAGTGCAAACATAAAATGCTATTGATTTAAATTTAATATGATTGAACTAGTCAGTATATTGACAAAATGGAAAGAATATTTCACAAGTGGTACAATTGTTTTACTTCGACTTTTGCAATTGGTAATGTTTCTGCAAAGTTTCAAGAGATTATCACTGGAAAAGTACTGATCAAAGAAATGGTGTCAATTTAAAGATTTTATTTACAATAGTATGAAAGTTTTATATTAGACATAAAACTGCTGTACTCTCCCAGACGTGTGGGATTGCCTCCTGCTTTCTCTGCCAGAGTGAGCACCAGCCCTGGATGCCCCACTACTTCAAATGCAGATGAAGCATCACAGTGGCACATATGGGATTTGACTTCCTAAGTGGCCAGTCAGGGCCAGATAAAGAACTCAGCAATGTCAGTGAGCTGCCAGGGGTGGGGCTGGAGGGGTGTCCACCTTAATCAACCAAAAGTAGGAGGTGGGAGAGAGCTGGTCAGTTAAATTTCCTCTCTTTCCCTTCCTTGGTAGAATTCTCTGAGATGCAGTTCCAGCTTTCAACCTTAGTAGGGATGCCCTACAAAGCCAAACTCACAGAACCCCTGAGAGTTCTACTGGTTTCCGCAGGGCTCTCTGAAGCAGTAGCCAGCACAGTAACAAATCTCCCCAAATTCATTCACATCATTCTTTGCCGCAGGGATTTTTTTTTTTTTTTTCCCACAGCCTCACCACTGTGAACATGAACTTACCAAATAAAATGAAATAACACCTATAATTCTTTCTACATCATGATTTATAAGATAATATAGCTTATAATACTATATTAGTTTCAAGTGTACAATCTAGTGATCCAATATTTCTCTACATTATGGAAAGATCACCCTGAGAAATCTAATCACCCTACAAATGACAATAGTATTAACTCTACTTCCTAAACTGTACACGATCTCTCCTTATTTATAACTGGAGGTTTGTGCCTCTTCATCCCCTTCACCTGTTTTGCCCATTCACTATCCCCTTTGATCTGGCAACCATCGTTTTTTTCCTGTATCTATACCTCTGTTTGTTTTATTTGCCCTTTTTTTTTTTTTTTTAAGATTCCACATATAAGTGAAATCAAATTGTATTTGTCTTTCTCTGACTTATTTTGCTGAGCATAATCCCGTCTATCTTTATCCTATTGTCACAGTCTTCATTCTTTTTTATGGTTGATTGGCGTAAGTGTTATACCATATGCCATTATATATATATACATATGTGTGTGTGTGTGTGTGCCACCTCTTCTTTTTCCCTTCTTCTATCAACAGACAAGTTGTTTCCATATCTTGACTATTGTTAATAATGTTGCAGTAAACAATGGGATGTATATATCTTTATGAATTAGTGTTTTTGTTTTCTTTGTATAAATACCCAGGAGTGGAATCACTGGATCATATAATAGTTTTATTTTTTATTTTTGAAGAGCCTTCATACTGCTTTCCATAGTGATTGTATCAATTTACATTCCCACAAACAGTGCTCAAGGATTCGCTTTCTCCATATCCTTACCAACACTTATTTGTTGTCTTTACGCTAACAGCCTTTCTGACAGGTGTGAGGTGATATCTCACTGTGGTTTTGATTTGTACTACCCTGATTGTGATACTGATTTTTAATTGGATTGCTTCCTTTTTTCTTGATATTGTATTATACGACTTCTTCATATATTTTAGATATTGAGTTATTAGACATATCATTTGCGAAACTCTTTGTCCATTCAATAGTTTGCCTTTTCATTTTAGCGATGGTTTCTTTCGATGTGCAAAACTTTTTAGTTTGATGTGGTCTCATTTGTTTATTTTTGCTTCTGTGCCCTTGCCTGAGGAGACAGATCCAAAAAAATATTGCTAAGACTGATGTCAAAGAGTTTATATCGCTTATGTTTTCTTCTGCAAGTTTTATGGTTTCATGTCATATATTTAGGTCTTTAATCTATTTTAGTTTATTTTTATATATGATATTTTCTTACAAGAACTAAAGGAAAGTTTCAAATATATTTTTTAAAATATATATTTTATTTGAAAGACAATTCCTAAACATATAAAGTAGTTTCTCTTGCATATCACAGTATTTAGGTAAATGGATACTTTATCATCATTCTTTTTTTTTTTTTAGCAATAAAAGCTACGTTTATTATACACCAGCGGCTCTCTGGAGAATCCCCACGGATGAGAAGCCTGGCAGCCTACAGTCCATAGGATCGAAAAGAGCTGGACATGACTGAAGCGACTTAGCACAGCAGTGTGCTAAGACTATTTTTTTCTTTAATAGAAAATTATTTAATTAGTATACATGTGTTCCCCATCCTGAACCCTCCTCCCTCCCCACACCTTCCCCCCGGGTCGTCCCAGTGCACCAGCCCCAAGCATCCAGCACCGTGCATTGAACCTGGACTGGCATCTCGCCTCATACATGACGTTTCACATGTTTCAATGCCATTCTCCCAAATCCTCCCACCCTCTCCCTCTCCCACAGAGTCCTCATTCTTAAAGCAATTTGAAAAATGTCTCTATGCTTTGCTTGAGTGATTTTTATCTGGTGCACCTTTCCAGTTTGTTACAGTTCTGTGACAAGAGAATGTGTCCTATTTTTAGCATGTGTGAAACTTATTTTGTATTCTCCCAAAATATGTATTTTTATTTCTTTAACATGAGTCCTATGAATCTATTGTTATACATAGTTTTTAGGAATATTATTTTTGCTATTATTATTGAAGAGACATTTTATTTATATTTTCTAATTTATATTCCTGTTACATAGAGGGCTTTGTTGTCTTTTTTATTTTTGTTTTGTTTTGCCCAAGTGGGTGTCCACCTAATACAATGAGCTAATTCTTTTTAATTCAGAGTTTGATGTAGAAGTTATTAAACATTACATATAAAACAATTTAATAAGTATAAAAGAGAAACATCTTTAACTAGTTATGCTTTTATTTACCTAAATTAGGTAGAAGTAGGTGAAATTTTTACTTTGTTAACATTAGCAACATTAATATGAATACATTTAAAACTAGGAAAATTAAATATATTTATTTAAAAATATATCTCATTGTAATGTTTATTATCACTTTAACCATCATATCAGAGATTAAAAGTCTTGTAACAACAAACAAAATACAGTACTCTTTTACACAGTAGGTGGTAGATAAATCTTTGTTTAATTAAGAAATGACCTAATATTTTAGAATTATTATATCCATTTTTTCTGTAATCTAATA
The DNA here is from genome assembly GCF_003369695.1 of Bos indicus x Bos taurus. Lineage (NCBI taxonomy): Eukaryota > Metazoa > Chordata > Mammalia > Artiodactyla > Bovidae > Bos > Bos indicus x Bos taurus. Next base: position 58,711,801 of record NC_040087.1, read on the forward strand.
CTCAATAATACACATTTTCTGCTTATTATGGGCTTCCCTGGTAGCTTAGCTGGTAAAGCTGCCTGCAATGCAGGAGATCCCAGTTTGATTCCTGGGTTGGGAAGATCCTCTGGAGAAGGGAACATCCCCTGGGTTGGGAAGAACCCCTGGAAAAGAGAAAGGCTACCCACTCCAGTATTCCAGCCTAGAGAATTCCATGGACTGCATAGTCCATGGGGTCACAGCAAGTCGGACACGACTGAGCAACTTTCACTTTTCAGTTTCTGCTTATTATATACTATTTTCAGATACTATTCATTTATATTAAAAAGGGATGAAATTTATAGATACTATAGATTTAATATTAAACTAATTATCATACTTCACTTATCATGTAAAAACAGTTACAAATTCTTTTCTATATTGAAAATGCCAATATTTTATTTTGAAATAAAATATAGTTAATACAAAGTCTGAGGAAATACTTGCTCTCATTTTTCTGAAAACCAATTTAGTTTCCAGTTATTTATATCAGTTTCTTAATTTTATTTAGAGCATTTCTGAAAGATCACTGTAAAGCAACATATTTCATAGTTTTTATACCTTTTCAAATGTTTTCACAGTAGTTTGATTACATAGGTAAACGTCAAGAATTTTTTTGTCTTATTTACACCTCAGGTAAATGTAATTTACTCCCTTTTATCGTACCAATCGTTGTTTCAGATTCTCATTATTCTATATATATTTCTATATAAATCACAGTCTCTGCATTTAAAAATATGGGATTTTCAGCACTGTGGAAGAGGTTCCTATATTATCTATTAGAGCAGTGATAAATGACACTGCCTTTAAACAGAGTGGATACCAAGCAAATAAATGACTTGGGTAAAGTTTGTCCTTCTCTTCATTCTCAAATATTCCTAAATACCAGCCACGTCTCTGACAGTCTATTCTTGTCTGTTATTATTTCAAGGTTAGGGCCAGAATTAAACTCAGGCTAGTAAATATGTTTGCAAAAGTGCTCAGTCACTTCAGCTGTATCTGATTCTTTGCGACCCTATGGACTGTAGCTTCCAGGCTCCTCTGTCTATGAGGATCCTTCGGGCAAGAATACTGGTGTTGATTACCATGCCCTCCTCCAGGGGATCTTCCTGGACCAGGGATCAAACCTGGGTCTTCTGTATTGCAGGCAGATTCACGGATATAGGCATAATCAAAATTAAGATGTTGGCAATGCTACAATGGTAAATAAATGGTAAACTGCCAAATTCAGACTGAAATTGAAGAAAGTAGGGAACACCACTAGACCATTCAGGTATGACCTAAATTGAATCCCTTATGACTATACAGTGGAAGTGAGAAGTAGATTTAAGGGCCTAGATCTGATAGACTGAGTGCCTGATGAACAATGGACGGAGGTTCATGATATTGTACAGGAGACAGGAATCAAGATCATCCCCAAGAAAAAGAAACGCATAAAAGCAAAATGGCTGTCTGAGGAGGCCTTACAAATAGCTGTGAAGAGAAGGGTAGCAAAAAGCAAAGGAGAAAAGGAAAGATATAAGCATCCAAATGCAGAGTTCCAAAGAATAGCAAGGAGAGATAAGAAAGCCTTCGTCAGTGATCAATGCAAAGAAATAAAGGAAAACAACAGAATGGGAAAGACTAGAGATCTCTTCAAGAAAATTAGAGATTCCAAGGGAACATTTCATGCAAAGATGGGCTCAATAAAGGACAGAAATGGTAGGGACCTAACAGAAGCAGAAGATATTAAGAAGAGGGAGGTGGCAAGAATACACAGAAGAACTGTACAAAAAAGATCTTCACGACCCAGATAATCACCATGGTGTGATCACTCACCTAGAGCCAGACACCCTGGAATGTGAAGTCAAGTGGGCCTTAGGATGCATCACACGAACAAAGCTAGTGGAGGTGATGGAATTCCAGTTGAGCTATTTCAAATCCTGAAAGACGATGCTATGAAAGTACTGCACTCGATATGCTAGCAAATTTGGAAAACTCAACAGTGGCCACAGGACTGGAAAAGGTCAGTTTTCATTCCAATGCCAAAGAAAGGCAATGCTAAGGAATGCTCAAACTACTGCACAATTGCACTCATCTCATACACTAGTAAGGAGAAGGCAAATGGCACCCTACTGCAGTACTCTTGTTTGGAAAATCCCATGGACAGAGAAGCCTGGTAGGCTGCAGTCCATGGGGTCGCTGAGTTGGACATGACTGAGTGACTTCACTTTCACTTTTCACTTTCATGTATTGGAGAAGGAATGGCAACCCACTCCAGTGTTCTTGCCTGGAGAATCCCAGGGACGGGGGAGCCTGGTGGGCTGCTCTCTATGGGGTCGCACAGAGTCGGACACGACTGAAGCGACTTAGCAGCAGCAGCAGCCTACACTAGTAAAGTAATGCTTAAAATTCTCCAAGCCAGGCTTCAGCAATTCGTGAACCGTGAACTTCCTGGTATTTGAGCTGGTTTTAGAAAAGGCAGAGGAACCAGTGATCAAATTGCCAACATCCGATTGATCATCGAAAAAGCAAGAGAGTTTCAGAAAAACATATATTTCTGCTTTATTGACTATGCCAAAGCCTTTGACTCTGTGGATCACAATAAACTGTGGAAAATTCTGAAAGAGATGGGCATATCAGACCACCTGACCTGCCTCTTGACAAACCTGTATGCAGGTCAGGAAGCAACAGTTAGAACTGGACATAGAACAACAGACTGGTTCCAAATAGGAAAAGGAGTACGTCGAGGCTGTATATTGTCACCCTGCTTATTTAACTTATATGCAGAGTACATCATGAGAAGCGCTGGGCTGGAGGAAGCACAAGCTGCAATCAAGATTGCCAGGAGAAATATTAATAACCTCAGATATGCAGAAGACACCACCCTTATGTCAGAAAGTGAAGAAGAACTAAAAAGCCTCTTGATGAAAGTGAAAGAGGAGAGTGAAAGTTGGCTTAAAGCTCAACATTCAGAAAAGTAATATCATGGCATCCAGTCCCATCACTTCATGGCAAATAGAATGGGAAACAGTGGCTGACTTTATTTTTCTGGGCTCCAAAATCACTGCAGATGTTGACTGCAGCCATGAAATTAAAATACACTTACTCCTTGGAAGAAAATTTATGACCAACCTAGACAGCATATTCAAAAGCAGAGATATTACTTTGGCAACAAAGGTCCATCTAGTCAAGGCTATGGTTTTTCCTGTGGTCATGTATGGATGTGAGAGTTGAACTATAAAGAAAGCTGAGAGCCAAAGAATTGATGCTTTTGAACTCTGGTGTTGGAGAAGACTTTTGCAAGTCCCTTGAACTGCAAGGACATCCAACCAGTCCATCCTATAGGAGATCAGTCCTGGGTATTCATTGGAAAGACTGATGTTGAAGCTGAAACTCCAATACTTAGGCAACCTGACACAAAGAGCTGACTCATTTGAAAAAACCCTGATGCTGGGAAAGATTGAGTGCAGGAGAAGGGGATGACAGAGGATGAGATGGTTGGATGGTGTCTCCGACTCAATGGACATGGGTTTGGGTGGACCCTGGGAGTTGGTGATAGACAGGGAGGCCTGGTGTGCTGTGGTTTATGGGGTCGCAAAGAGTCGGACACAGCTGAGCGATTGAACTGACTGACTGACTAACAATGGTAAGTCTGTCATAAAATTATTTAGGATCATTAATTCTGCTTTCAAAGTGGCACTCAGTATGTAGTATTCAGATTACCAAGATTTACTATATAAACCTGAATATACTTGAAAAAACTATGTCTAAAATGCATGTTAACTGTTTTTAATCTGCCTCATTTCCAAAGGGTTTTGAATATGGTCAGTGTATAAATTGCTTTGTCTTTAATTAGGATAAAGAGAAATGAGATGAAAAATTGTAACAGGTAAAGCAGCAGTTGCTACAGAGAAAACATGTTTTCAGTAGAAATCCTTGCATGCATACTCAGTCCCTCAGTTGTGTCTGACTCTGTGCAACTCTAGTCCATCAGGCTCCTCTATCCATGGGATTTTTCAGGCAAGAATGCTGGAGTGGGTTACATTCCTCCTGTAGGGGATCTTCCTCACTTGTGGACAAAACCCATATCTCTGGCACCTCCTGCATTGGCAGGTGGATTCTTAATTACTATGCCAGAGTCCTCCAATATGTATAATATATATTATACATGATATATACTGTACATACCTATATGGTATATAGTATATACTAACATACTATACTATGCTTTATGTGTGTATGTGCCTGTATGTGTGCATACTAAAGAAAGAGTTTTATAACTTCGCTACAAGCCTTAGTAACTGTTAACTCATGAATCTGTGACTTCATCAGTACTATCTGATATTTCATGATGTATGTGATGTGAAATGTTCTATTTTTAATGAATTCTACCTTCGCCTTCTCTGTCTTGCAGCTGTGGAGGAAAACAGTATTTCTGTAGTTTCCCTGAGTCAAATATACTACATATGAGAAATACTGGGTTTTAAAACATGTAACACTTTGTAATGAGATTAGACATTTGGCTATGATGACATAGCTTTCACAACAGATCATTACAATTCAATTGTGCTGTGCACTCAGTGTAGATAATCATTCACTGTCATGTCTATTCCAGATTATAACATTTCAAGTCTACTGGGTTGATCTCCTCTGTCTTTCCATCTCTCTTTTTCAGCAGCTAAACTGAGGTTTTTGAAGTGAAATACATACCATCCCAGATATCACTGACTTTTTCTTTATGTAGTTTTTATGATTTATTGCTGCTGCTCTGCTGCTCAGTTGCTTCAGTCGTGTCCGACTCTGTGTGATCCCATAGAGGGCAGCCCACCAGGCTCTCCGGTTCCTGGGATTCTCCAGGTAAGAACACTGGAGTGGGTTGCCATTTCCTTCTCCAATGCATGAAAGTGAAAAGTGAAAGTGAAGTCGCTCAGTCGTGTCCGACTCCCAGCGACCCCATGGACTGCAGCCCACCAGGCTCCTCCGTCCATGGGATTTTCCATGCAAGAATACTGGAGTGGGGTGCCATTGCCTTCTCTGACGATTTATTGCTAAGTCAAATCAATTATGCTAAATTCCTTATTTACTTATGACTATTTTTTGGAATTTATTATTTTAATTGTCTTTTCATTCTTTAGTTCAAGAATATTTTGGTAATGAAGAGAGAGAACATTTATGCATTCACTAATTAGATTACAAAAAAAGTAAAACTTTCACTGAGCAGTATTTTGAGGTCAGAGCAGGCCTATCATGGCCAGTAACAGGGAAATCAGTTAGCCCTTTAAACTTAATTCTTCAGCTGTGAAATGAAGGAAATATGCCTATCTCATGGAACAGTCTTTCACTGTAAAATTTCCTAGTGTCTTTTAGACAATCAATTTATGTCACTTTTATTTCGTTCAGAATAGACATTTAATTTTAGACTTATGTTAAAAATTATTGACTTTCAAAAGCATACGAAATGCCTTTTAAACTTCAAATTACAAGGAATACAAAGTTTTCACATTATAAGCACTTTAGCTCCTGCTTATTTCCTTAACATTATAAAAGAAAAAATTGTTTTTTGGGGGGACATATAACTAGAGTATTCACAATAATTATTTTGAATTTGAAAATATAAATAACAAATTCCATAAAGCAAATATCCTTGAGGGCTTCCCTGGTGGTTTAGACAATAAAGAGTCTGCCTGCAATGCAGTAGACCCGGGCTCAATCTCTGGGTCAAGAAGATCCCCTGGAGAAGGAAATGGAAACCCACTCCAGTTTGTTTGCCTAGAAATTCCCAAGAACAGAGGGACCTGATGGGCTACACCCCATGGGGTTGCAAAGAGTCGGACATGACTGAGTGACTAACACGCACACAATGGTAGATTATTATGAAATGACACAATATAGAAAACTATATTCTATCCCTATTTAACTACTTTAGAAATATATTCAATTTCCTAAATCAGCTTACTTGGAAATGTCTAAGAGTCACTTTAAGTCACACAAAGGAAATCCAGCACACAGTTTTTGCTGCTGTCCCTGGAAAATGTGAGGCTAATTCTCTATGCAGTGCACATAAAATCTAACTCCTAGTGTCCAGGTTGGCTTTATCTGATAAAGTGAAGCAGAGAAAATAGAACATGTAAGTATTAGCCCTTCTTGTTTGCTGGCAAATACAAGATTTTTAGTTACCTGAATTATTTAGAAGTATTTGGGATGTGTGTGTGTGTCTGTGTGTGTGTGTAGATGTGCATATTTCCTCCTTTTCCCACCCTTCTTTCATTGAGTACAATACAATAAAAGCCAGAAAAAAAATTCACAGTGCAGTCTGAAGCTGGCATGAGAATAGTTATTTTGTTTGAAATTTTAGTGACATAACACCAAATCAACTATATTAAATGGTTTTGTATGACAAGACTAATAAGACTACTTTTGTAGAGCAAAAAATCATTGTGCCTTTTTGCAGCAAAAACATGAATTGTAGAGTATTAGCAGCATTACTTATTCTCTTACAAAACGCACATGACTGAGGTAGACCATATATGTTGACTTACTTTATGTCGCTTTATCTAGGAAAAATAATAATGGCTTTACTTCTAGGCTTATTGGAATAGGACAATTATCATCAAATAATTCGAAGTGGTGACATCTTGCTCCTGTTATTCATATCCAAGAGAGTCTAGGACAAAGATGCCATTATAATGAATGCAAATTAGTGTGTAAGATTTAATTGGTATCAGAACATGGTCCATTTTTTGCCCTAGCAGTTTGTGACAGTCACAAACCATTCTTTAGTTCTGCTAAGACTTGTGGTTTCAATTTTTTTCTTTGTGCTATCTGATCCATTCATTTACTCTTCAGTTAACTAACTTAAAGTAACTGACTTGGAAGAAAAAATCAATTGAATAGTGAATCATATCTTCTAACCACCACTGCTACTGACTAAGCTTGCTTCACCGATTCACTGAAAGAAGTGGATGATCTTAACAATCAAGGGAAATGTCTATTTTATTGCAATATTTTATAGAGTAGGGTGTAGTTTCTATATTTCCCTGTCCAAAATTCATGAGCCTTTACATCAAAATTTGTTAACAAGTGTCAGTACATTTTAGTGCTTTTTTTTTTTTTTAATCTACTGAACAAGTCAGTAGATTCATCTATTGAACAAGATAATACCAAAAAATAAATATTTCTCTTAGCCAGTTACAAGAGTACTTAGTAACCATATTTTTAGGATAAAGATGCGATTTAGAAGAACATATTGGATTATATTAATATTTTTCTTTTAAGTCTACAACTTTAATGTCTGATGAGAAGTGAACTCCTTTCCAAGGCCACATCACAGTGAAAGAGGGGAAAGAAAAAAAAAGAAGAATTGCAGAATTTTTATTTTTTATAATTCATCATATTAGGTAACTAAATGCTAATTCTAGTACACTGCTCCTACCACTCATAACTTTTGAATGTAAGGGAAGGAATATGTTGTTGGTTATAATAATAATAAAAATAGTGAAAAAAGTAATAAATAAAAAATAAAATAAAATTTAAAATTATAATAACAGTTTTAGTGACTTAAATAAATAAATAAAAGAACAGATTGAAATCAACCCTGGAAGGGGTGATGAGAGAGGTAAAAAGGGTTACCATTTTTTTAGTTCAAATATAATTGCTCCTAGTTAAGTCCCTTGGACTGCAAGGAGATCCAACCAGTCCATTCTAAAGGAGATCAGCCCTGGGTGTTCTTTGGAAGGAATGATGCTAAAGCTGAAACTCCAGTACTTTGGCCACCTCACGCAAAGAGTTGACTCATTAGAAAAGACTCTGATGCTGGGAGGGGTTGGGGGCAGGAGGAAAGGGAACGACAGAGGATGAGATGGCTGGATGGCATCACTGACTCGATGGACGTGAGTCTGAGTGAACTCCAGGAGTTGGTGATGGACGGGGAGGCCTGGCATGCTGCGATTCATAGGGTAGCAAAGAGTCGGACATGACTGAGTGACTGAACTGAACTGAAGTTGTATGAAAATATTCATATTTAACAAATTGAGCAGCTAGTCAAATAAATGGCACTTACATAAACTTGTTACTTTGTATAATAAATGACAATTATATGCCACTAGGTGCCCAATCATATACAAAAATGCTGAGATTAAAAAATGAGTAATGCAATAAAAAAATTCCTTGTATACATAAAGAGGAGTTATACATGGTGTGGCCATTAGAGATGACCCCTCTGAAGATCTGGCACTTAGTTTAAGACTTAAATTATAAGCAGATAAAAAGCATCAAATTCAGTAGACAAGTATTAGAAAGTTGCAACAACATTGGCAAAGGTTTTAATTTATTCAAGGAATATAGTCAAATTTGTTGTGAATAAAGGAGAAAAAGGTAAGCAGAGGATGGCTAGTACCAATGGTGGGATAATATAGGGTGTTATAGAATGACTAGGGCAGATTTTCCCAGACCTTGAGAGTCCTCAAGACATTTAAGATAATGCACAAGATCAAAAAGATTTTCCAAACAAGCTAATACATCTTTTTCCCTTTTTACTGTTTTGACATTTGCACTGATGGTGCAAAAATAATATCAAATACATTGGCTGATGAGTTTGTACAAATCAGGGCAGTACTGTGCTAATCGTGTTTGTATTCTTAAGTGCCATGTACTTGGGGTAGGATAAATGTCAGCTGTAGTTAAGACTGGCCTTTATGAAGTAGTAAAAAATTACTAATTCTATTAATGCTCAACCATTGTGTATACAATTTTTTTCTAATGTTCTGAGTATCTTAATGAAACCTTTCCTTCTGCTGTAAAGCAAAGTATGTTGATTCTAAAAAAAAAATCACCTGAGAGACTATTTTTTCTTTGAGTTGAACTTCCCCTTTTGTCAAAAAGCATAATTTTTAACTGAAAGAGAGATTAGCTATGGTCAAAGCTAATTTTTTTCCAGTAGTCATGTATGGATGTGAGAGTTGGACCATAAAGAAAGCTGAGTGCTGAAGAACTGATGCTTTTGAACTGTGGTGTTGGAGAAGACAATTGAGAGTCCCTCGGACTGCAAGGAGATGAAACCAGTCAATCCTAAAGGAAATCAATCCTGAATATTCATTGGAAGGACTGATGCTGAAGCTCCAATACTTTGGCCACCTGATGCAAAGAGCTGATTCATTGGAAAAGACCCTGATGGTGGAATAGATTGAAGGCAGAAAGAGAAGGAGATGACAGAGGATGAGATGCTTGGATGCATCGCCAACTCAATGTACATAGGTTTGAGCAAGCTCCTGGAGTTGGTGATGGACAGGGAAGACTGGTGTGCCGCAGTATATGGGGTCACAAAGAGTCGGACAAGACTGAGCGCCTTAACTGAACTGAGAGTAATTAGCAGGAAATCTATGACTATTTTAGAATACAAAGTAAGGAAAATTGTCAATTTAAGGTAAATTACACTTGTTGCTAATAATAAAATGCACACTTCATTTTATTAAAATATCAAATGAATTTAGATTTTGGAAAATTTGTATTTGCCACAATAAGAGTGAAAGCTTCCTCAGACATAAAAGCATGGATAATATCTGTGATAATATATGCAATTTTGATATTGTTGTAAAATATGTTACATTTAGAAGATCTGAAATATCCAGTAAGCCACTATTTCTTAATGATTAATGAGTGATATTACAAAATCTTCTCTGGAAACAGCTCTATTCCATTACTATATAGATTATTGTTTTTTAAACAACACAAATGAATTATGTATTAATATGCCTTAAGTTCCCACACTGCAAATAACCTTTAAGAAACTACCACTTGTTGAGTTCTCGTGTAGTATAAACAGAGACTATCCATGGTGACATGAAAAGCTATTAACATATTCATTATTTCTCTAGTCATACATCCTGATGAACACAGATTTTCTCCATAAAGTTAAAAAAGAATATCCCAATAGACCAAATGTAGAAGCAGATAAGAGAATTTACCTCCTGTCTTTTTTGTTAAGCCAGATGTAGAGATTTGCAAAAATGAATCCATTTATTCACTCAGTATATTGGTTTGGAAAATAGTCTACTTTTATAAACATGCTATTTATGTTAACAGATAATAAGCATATGTATTTACAAATAATAATATATTAATGACATTATTTATTATACCAAATACATTGATTAAACATATTAATTGCATTCAATCTAATATAATAGTTATTACTCACACCAGCAGAAACTCTGAAGAAGTTGTCAGTGATTTTTAAGAGGGCAGAAGTGTCCTAAGTCCACAGTGTTTAATGCCTCCTGCTTTAGCATAACCAATTTAAACAAGGAAGAATTTTCTTGGCTCCTGTAACCAGGAACTTTGCCTCAAGGCACTGCCTGGGCCCTCAGATTCTCACTTTCCTCCTGGCTTCTAGTGATTAACATATGCATACTGCTGCTGCTGCTGCTGCTAAGTCACTTCAGTTGTGTCTGACTCTGTGCGACCCCATACAGGGCAGCCCACCAGGCTCCGTCGTCCCTGGGATTCTCCAGGCAAGAACACTGGAGTGGGTTGCCATTTCCTTCTCCAATGCATGAAAGTGAAAAGTGAAAGTGAAGTCGCTCAGTCGTGTCTGACTCTTCACGATCCCATGGACTGCAGTCTACCAGTCTCCTCCGTCCATGGGGTTTTCCAGGCAAGAGTACTGGAGTGGGTTCCCATTACTACTAGTAAAATAGATAACTAACAAAATAGCTAAAGGGGTTCAAGCTCTCATATCTGCTATTGTTCGGGTACTAAGTCATGTCTGACTCTGTGACCCCATGAACTGCAGCACACCAGACTTCCCTGTCCTTCACTAACTCCTGGAGCTTGCTCAAACTCATGTCCTTTGAGTCAGTTTTGCCATCCAACCATCTCATTATCTGTCACCACCTTTTCCTCTTGCCTACTTTTGTTTTTCACAATTCCCAGTCATTTCCCTGAAATTCACTTTGATTAGATAGGCTTTGGTCACACAAAACCTCTCTTCATTAATCCTTGTGGTCATTCATATAACATGTGCTGGCAGGAGTTTTTCTTTTCAGTTTCATGTTTCACCCCTGAAGCCAAAACTAGATTATTTTCCCCAGCACTGTAGGAATTCTCCACATTAAACATAAAGATACTAGAAAGGAAGGCAAGTAATCCATTTTATTGTATACTGAGTCTGTACTAAATGCAGTAGAAGAGTTACAGGTTTTTAACGAAAAATGCAATAAATTAACTTGTGAAGTTTTTAAATTATCTAGGCTGCTGTATGGAGAATGGAAAGTTGAGAGCAAATAATATCAGGGAGATGAGTTAAGAGGCATTTGCAGTAAATGCACAGAGGAGGCAATGGCATCTGGATTTGGAGATTAGATTGATAAAAACTGATGGAGAGAGGCAAACTGTTTCCTTCTATATTTGGAGACTTTTACCAAAAAATGTACTAATCCTCTGGATTTTAGGATGAGAGAAAGAGCAAAATAGCATTTAGGTTTTGAGCTGAAGCTCCAGAGAGCACTGGATAATGCCATGTTTCATAATGCGTGAGAATCAGAAAGAATTTGTTGGAGGAGAATAGGGATCAATTTTAGGCATGGTAAAACTGAGATGCTTATTAACTTGTCTTGTTAGTAACATAAAACAAATTTGTGGTTATGCCAGTTAATTTTTAACCTTGCCATCAATATATCCTATAAAAGTTCATAGTATACAAATAAAAATGAATATTTGGTATCATAGCAACAAAACTGGGATCAAGATAGCTATTGAGAGTTAATATTATATATAATACTTCTTATTTTTAAAGTTTTAAATCAGATCAGATCAGATCAGTCACTCAGTCGTGTCCGACTCTTTGCAACCCCATGAATCGCAGCACGCCAGGCCTCCCTGTCCATCACCAACTCCCGGAGTTTACCCAGACTCACGTCCATCGAGTCAGTGATGCCATCCAGTTATCTCATCCTCTGTCATCCCCTCTCCTCCTGCCCCCAATCCCTCCCAGCATCAGAGTCTTTTCCAATGAGTCAACTCCTCACATGAGGTGGCCAAAGTACTGGAGTTTCAGCTTCAGCATCATTCTTTCCAGAGAAATCCCAGGGCTGATCTCCTTCAGAATGGACTGGTTGGATCTCCTTGCAGTCCAAGGGACTCTCAAGAGTCTTCTCCAACACCACAGTTCAAAAGCATCAATTCTTCGGTGCTCAGCCTTCTTCACAGTCCAACTCTCACATCCATACATGACCACAGGAAAAACCACAGCCTTGACTAGACGAACCTTTGTTGGCAAAGTAATGTCTCTGCTTTTGAACATGCTATCTAGGTTGGTCATAACTTTCCTTCCAAGGAGTAAGCATCTTTTAATTTCATGGCTACAGTCACCGTCTGCAGTGATTTTGGAGCCCAGAAAAATAAATTCTGCCACTGTTTCCACTGTTTCCCCATCTATTTCCCACAAATTGGTGGGACCAGATCTTCATTTTCTGAATGTTGAGCTTTAAGGCAACTTTTCACTCTCCACTTTCACTTTCATCAAGAGGCTTTTCAGTTCTTCTTCACTTTCTGCCATAAGGGTGGTGTCATCTGCATATCTGAGGTTATTGATATTTCTCCTGGCAATATTGATTCCAGCTTGTGTTTCTTCCAGTCCAGCATTTCTCATAATGTACTCTGCATATAAGTTAAATAAACAGGGTGACAATATAACTTTATCTTAGTCTGAAAATGTAATTCTTTAAGCATTCTAGTCTACCTGTTCAACACATATTCATATCAGTAAGTAAATGTATATTGAGCATCCAGTATGTACCATGTATTACTCATACATTTTAATTTGTATCAGTTCAGTTCAGTTCAGTCACTCAGTCATGTCTGACTCTTTGTGATGCCATGAATCACAGCACGCCAGGCCTCCCTGTCCATCACCAACTCCCAGAGTTTACTCAAACTCATGTCCATTGAGTCGATGATGCCATCCAGCCACCTCATCCACTATCGTCCCCTTCTTCTCCTGCCCCCAAACCCTCCCAGCATTAGAGTATTTTCCAATGAGTCAACTCTTCACATGAGGTGGCCGAAGTATTGGAGTTTCAGCTATAGCATAAGTCCTTCCAATGAACACCCAGAACTGCTCTCCTTTAGAATGGACTGGTTGGATCTCCTTGCAGTCCAAGGGACTCTCAAGAGTCTTCTCCAACACCACAGTTCAGAAGCATCAATTCTTTGGTGCTCAGCTTTCTTCACAGTCCAACTCTCACATCCATACATGACCACAGGAAAAATCATAGCCTTGACTAGATGGACCTTTGTTGGCAAAGTAATATCTCTGCTTTTCAATATGCTGTCTAGGTTGGTCATAACTTTCCTTCCAAGGAGTAAGTTTCTTTTAATTTCATGGCTGTAATCACCATCTGCAGTGAGTTTGGAGCCCAGAAAAATAAAGTCTGACACTGTTTCCACTGTTTCCCCATCTATTTCCCATGAAGTGATGGGACCAGATGCCATGATATTTGTTTTCTGAATGTTGAGCTTTAAGCTAAATTTTTCACTCTCCTCTTTCACTTTCATCAAGAGGCTTTTTAGTTCCTCTTCACTTTCTGCCTTAAGGGTAGTGTCATCTGCATATCTGAGGTATTGATATTTCTCCTGGCAATCTTGATTCCAGCTTGTGTTTCTTCCAGTCCAGCGTTTCTCATGATATACTCTGCATATAAGTTAAATAAGCAGGGTGACACTATACAGCCTTGACGTACTCCTTTTCCTATTTGGAACCTGGAATAACAGGCAAATTTGGCCTTGGAGTACATAATGAAGCAGGGCAAAGGCTAATAGAGTTCTGCCAAGAGAATGCACTGGTCATAGCAAACACCCTCTTCCAACAACACAAGAGAAGACTCTACACATGGACATCACCAGATGGTCAACACTGAAATCAGACTGATTATATTCTTTGCAGCCAAAGATGGAGAAGCTATATACAGTCAGCAAAAACAAGACCAGAAGCTGACTGTGGCTCAGATCATGAACTCCTTATTGCCAAATTCAGACTGAAATTGAAGAAAGTGGGGAACACCACTAGACCATTCAGGTATGACCTAAATCAAATCCCTTATGATTATCCAGTGGAAGTGAGAAATAGATTTAAGGGACTAGATCTGATAGACAGAGTGCCTGATGAACTATGGACAGAGGTTCGTGACATTGTACAGGAGACAGGGATCAAGACTATCCCCATGGAAAAGAAATGCAAAAAAGCAAAATGGCTGTCTGGGAAGGCCTTACAAATAGCTGTGAAAAGAAGATAAGTGGAAAGGAAAGAGGAAAAGGATAGATATAAGTATCTGAATGCAGAGTTCCAAAGAATAGCAAGGAGAGATAAGAAAGCTTTCCTCAGCGATCAATGCAAAGAAATAGAAGAAAACAAAAGAATGGGAAAGACTAGAGATCTCTTCATTAAAATTAGAGATACCAAGGGAACATTTCATACAAAGATGGGCTCAATAAAAGACAGAAATGGTATGGACCTAACAGAAGCAGAAGATATTAAGAAGACATGGCAAGAATACACAGAAGAACTGTACAAAAAAGAGCTTCATAACCAAGATTATCACAATGGTGTGATCACTGACCTAGAGCCAGACATCCTGGAATGTGAAGTGAAGTGGGCCTTAGAAAGCATCACTATGAACAAAGCTAGTGGAGGTGATGGAATTTCAGTTGAGCTATTTCAAATCCTGAAAGATGATGCTGTGAAAGTGCTGCATTCAATATGCCAGCAAAGTTGGAAAACTCAGCAGTGACCACAGGATGGGAAAAGGTCAGTTTTCATTCCAATCTCAAAGAAAGGCAATGCCAAAGAATGCTCAAACTACCGCACAATTGCACTCATCTCATACGCTAGTAAAGTAATGCTTAAAATTTTCCAATCCAGGCTTCAGCAATGCATGAACCACAAACTTCCAGATGTTCAAGCTGGTTTTAGAAAAGGCAGAACCAGCAATCAAATTGCCAATATTCACTGGATCATGGAAAAAGCAAGAGAGTTCCAGAAATACATCTATTTCTGCTTTATTGACTATGCCAAAACCTTTGACTGTGTGGATCACAATAAACTGTGGAAAAATCTGAAATAGATGGGCATAGCAGACCACCTGACGTGCCTCTTGAGAAACCTATATGCAGGTCAGGAGGCAACAGTTAGAACAGGACATGGAACAACAGACTGTTTCCAAATAGGAAAGGGAGTGTGTCAAGGCTGTAATTAGCATATCAGTATCTAATTTTGCAACACATAGATAATTCATATTTGTTTCTAGAAATATGTTTTCTATTTTGGAAGAAAGTTTAAAAAGAAATATAATAAAAGTTACATATTTGAGCATTATAAAAAGTATATATTTGAGCATAACAAAAATTATTTTTGTAATTATTTCACAACTATATTTTCATTGTCCAGCACTGGTTAGGCTTGGTTAGGTTAGGCAGAGTGCCAAGCATTAGGCAGAGTGCCAAGCACTGAGTAGACACTGTTGGATGTATGACGATTATAGTTTGGTGTGTCATGAATCAAATGATTCACAACTTTAAATTAAGATCCAGTAGATCAGTAAGAGATATGTAATGCCAGAAAGAATAGGAGGCAGACCAGAAATCATTACTCTTCAGAGTCAACTCAAATTGATCTGTTCTGTTTAAGTATAATGTCACTGTATCTAACTGCAAGGAGATGCTACGTAGCCTAGCATTTCACAACCTAAGCAATACTGACATTTTGGACCTGAAAATTCTTTGTTGTGGTGCTTTGTAGGATGTTTAGCAGCATCTCTAATCTCTATCCACTAGAAGACACTTGCAGTCATGACTTCCAAAAATATCTACAGGAATTATCAAAATCTGCTGCTAGGCACTATTTACAATAGCTCAGACAGGGAAACAACCCAGATACCTATCCACAGATGAATGGATAAAGAAGTTATGGTATGTATATAAAATGGAATATTACTTAGCCATAAAAAGAACACATTTGAGTCAGTTCTAGTGCGATGGATGAGCCTAGGTCCTACTATTCAGAGTGAAGTCAGTCAGAAAAACAAATACCATATATTAACAAATTTAAATGGATTCTGGAAAGATGGTACAGATGGGCCTTTTTGCAGGGCAGCAGTGGAGATGTAGACACAGAGAACAGACTGGTGGACACAGTGTGGGAAGGAGAGGGTGGGATGAATTGATATAGTGGCATGGAAGTGCCATATCTTGATTCATATGCCATACATATGAATGGTAATACATATGTATTACCATATGTAAAAGTGATAGCCAGTGGGAATTTGCTGTACAACACAAGGGCTCAAATCTGGTGCCCTGTGACAACCTAGAAGGGTGGGATGGGATGGGAGGTGGGAAGGCTATTCAAGAGGGAGAGGACACCTATACTCTCTCACCTAAGCGAGAGTATACCTATGGCTGATTCTGTAAATATGTGGCAGAAACACAGTATTGTAAGGCAATTATCCTCCAGGGAAAAATAAATTAAAACAAAACAAAACAAAAAACTGCTGCTCAAATCCAACCTTCTCAGGATCATGTTCACATTTCCTGCAACTACTTTCTAGATAATTCTACATGTATGCCCTAACTTTCACTCTAAAGAAAAAAAAAAATTCTAAATTAAAATCATTAACCTCTTCCTGGTATAAAAGTCAGAAATTAATTTGACAACTACTGTGGCCATTAGAGTTTTTTGAGGAGGGATTTTTAAAGCCTAGAAAAGTTCATGATTTACCTAAGTTTATGTGGAGGTTTGATATAGAATCAGCACTAAAATGAATGATTCCTGAATTCTCATTTTGTGCTCTTTCCACAAGAACCCTGACTATGTATATGCCTATTTCTCATGATGTTGCTGTTTCTTGTTTAGTAGTTGTAGTACTAGTGGGCTTCCCTAGTAGTTCACTCGGTAAACCATCCGCCTGAAACACAGGAGACCCAGGTGCGATCCCTGGGTTGGGAAGATCCTCTGGAAAAGGAAATGACAACCCACTCCAGTATTCTTGCCTGGAGAATTTCCTGGCAGACTACAGTCCATGGGGTTGCAAAGAGTTGTACACAACTGAGGGATTAACACACACACACACACACACACACACACACACACACACACACACACACACAATAGTAATGCAAGTCGTTCAGTCGTGTCCAACTCTTTGTGACCCCATGAACTGTAGCCCACCAGGCTCCTCTGTCCCTGGAATTCTCCAGGCAAGAATTCTGTAGTAGGTTGCTATTCCTTTCTCCTGGGGATCTTTCCAACCTAGGGATTGAATTCAGGTCTCTTGCTTTGCAGGTAAACTCTACCATAATAGCCACCAGGTTTATTGTTTAATCTCTAAGAATCAAAGTGTCTCATTGAATTCATGTTTACTCTCCTGATATTTTAAAAACTTATTAAAAAAGAAATCCTTGTTCATCTCTCCCAGCTCTCATCAGGTTAGTCATAGAACCTTATAAATGATTCTATAGAACTTTCTAGAGTATTCGTCATCCTAACTGCCTTCTATTTTCATTCCTATTAATGTCTGCATCCCCAAACTCTAGGTTTACTAGTTACTTCATGTTTGTACATCTGTACTAGGCTCCGATTGGTCTGCACCTCTCTGTCCTTTGAATTATAGCACCCAGCACCACTAAATTGACCTTGAAACACCACTGTAATTGTATCATTCCTGTATTCTTAAATGTTAAGGGATTCCTCCACTTCTAGTCACACATTTTAAGTTATATAGATTTTTTATGTAATTTTTTTGGTTTTGTTTTGTTTAAGGATCTCCATAATCTGTTTGTAGCAAATCAGCACGTATCATCAAGACTTTTACTCTCGCAGCATTGCTCTCCTCACCCTGGAAAAAACTTAAGCACTCTGTCTGGAAGACTTTCTCATGTTGTTTTCTGTGCCAGAATAGCTTCTCTCTTCCACCTGTCCAAACCCAAAGACTCTCCATAGGAAAACTAGCCTATTCCAGCCCACAGTGATGTCTCTCTTCTGATGTATCAAAATATCTATGTAATTGTACTTGTTATTTTCATTAATAATGTACTATCATACAATATCTCTTGGCTTTATGTTCCAAGCCCAGTTTCTGAAACAAGGATTTGTGTGCAAATGGAAGAAGTCAAGCAAAGGTATCTTTGAGATGGAAACCCAGCTTCACTTAAAGTTCCTGGAGAAGTCTAGTGTGTAAAACATATAGCAGAGTTTATCCCATCTCTCGGTGAGTGAGATGGATGTCCATGATACTATAGTAGCCCTTCAGTGTTTAGTGACCCCTGGCCACTCTGGGGCCTGAGGTGGGGTTGGGTGCAGGCTTCTCTGAATCATGTGGCTTCAATAGCACAGTGGTCATCTTCCAAGATGGTAGAGGCCAGACAGCAGAAACAGGATCTCAAAAGGTGAAGGACAGACACACAGACTTTAAATGATATCAAATTTGAACACAGCAACCAAGGGCTCTATTACATAGTTTATTTTAATAACCACAAAGCTGTTAACTACTTAATTTATGTATTCATTCTTTGCTTCAATAGATGATAAGGTTTTGGAAAAGCAAGGTTGTTTCACATTCTGTATCTTTTGGTACTTTCTCAGTAGCAAGCACTGAACATAGTTATGGTTTAGTCTGTATTTAATTCACATTTCAAATTAATTAGCACTTTTCTTTTATATACCATATTTAGGTTATAGGTTAGATTATAGGTTTTAAAAATTATTATAGTGTTGTGAAAAATGACAAAACACTATGATTTGCCCATTTGGGTTTCATTTTCCCACTTGTATAGCAGAAGTCTGTGACTTCTATAGGCACATAATTGTAAAGATTTTCAACTTACTATATAAAGTATCTGGCTGTCTTCAGCAGCTTCTTTTCTTGGATCCCTTAAGCTCTCCCCTTTATGTGTGTTTCTTAATACTGATATTCTGTCTGTGCCAGCCAGTGTGTCTGCCACAAGCCACTGGCAAATGAAAATGTCAATTCTTTTTCAGGATATTTTAATTATAGCTCCTTCAAGTTCTTCACATGGTGCAAACTAAACTTATGCATATTGTTTTAATTTTTGTGTGCAACACTATAGACTTTTATAGCAAAATAATTTTTTTTTTTTTTATTTCTCTTCTGGCTTTTACCACAGTTACTGTAGCTATAGTGAGGATGCAATGAATTTGATATTTAGCCAGAAAAAAAGCAACATGTGTGTGCAAATATTTCATCTTTTATCACAAGTCCATTAATTTGTGTCCAACATACATTCTCCAATAGAGAATACACCAATAAATTCAAGAAATAATCTAGAATATTAAGTTTTCAAAAGCTGATTCTTTTTTTTCTAATGACACTGCCCAGCCTTCAGTATTATTAATCAGATGGGTTTCCTTAAGGTGCAATCATGTAAATGATGAGATGTTTTCACCACAAACTTAAATAATTTACCATTCACTGAAAATCATTCCATTATTAAATGAAACAGAGAATGCTTTAAAAACAGGCAAAAGAGTCATTCCCTTATGTCATTGCAGATTGTAAAATTGCAGATTGTTTTATGTCATAATGTTGCAATTATAATTGTCTTTATAAGCAGATTATTTTGACAAACTATTAAAACTGCAAGATAATCAGCGTGTTTCAGTATCATCTGTAAACCCTTCATTTTATTTTATTTTTTGCATTATTTCTGAGTAGAATCATTTTGTAGGTATATAGATGTTTATACAAATACACACAGACATTCAAGTTCTTTTGAGTAGTTGAGAGAAATGGGAAGACATTGGTTAAAGGGTACAAATTTTCAACTATAAGGTAAGTTCTGGGATCTAAAGCATGGTGACTATAGTTAATAATACAGTATTGCACACTTGAAATTGCTAAGAGAGATCTTAAGTGTTGTCATTACATATGCCAGAACAATAAATAAATAAAAGTAACTCTGGAGTGATGGATGTGTCAATTGACAGAAATAATCATTTCACAATGTAGAGGTACATAAAATATGGTATTGCACACCTTAAACATATAGTTATACCTCAATAAAGCTGACATTATACCACAATTACATCTCAATAGAGCTGAAAAGAAAAATAAAATGCAAGTGCATGAAAAACAGGAAAGAGTGAAAATTTGCTTCACAGAAGAAAATTTAGTGAGCAACTGAAAGACAAATACAGGAGATCAACCAGGGTGAAAATCAAGGTTTCTAAAGATAAATTGATGTGGGGCTAGATTTGATTTAAAAATAAAGATGATATGTTTCCAGAAATTTTCAAATTCTCTATTGCATATTGGTACATTCTATTATACCATGTAAAGCTATAATCAGTGGTATTCTCATCTATCCTCCACATTTCTTCATTGGTTTTCTTCCCAAATTCTATTTTCAATGGTACATATTTCCACCTTTACTAGTTTTCTTTCTTTATTCTCTTTTTCCTCTTTTCAACTTTTCTTTCCATCCTAAGTAAGATCTGTTTCTTTTGTGTCCTCCCTAACCTCAACTGTCCTTAAAGTATAATATAGAAGAAGACCAAAAAAAAAAAAATCACTGTACTGGCAGTAAACCAACCTAGAGCTTAAAGAATTAATTCCATCATTTATTGGCTGTATTTTTCCAGTTGTAAAATGAAGAATACAATACCTGTCATAATTAACTCATGATGTTTTTTGATTGTTTAGTGAGATTACATATATGAAAACAATTTGTAAAGAGCAAAGCTTTATTAGATTGAGTCAACTCAAACATAATTCATTTAGGAAGTATTTCTGAGTCCCACATCTAGGTAGAATCTATTTTCCCCTCTGGGCTACAAAAGCTTTTAGTTTATATCTAAGTTATAGAAGTTATGCTATAGGCTTCGAAAAATTAGACTGGCTCACTTTGAAGTCATGGGCATTGCCCTTTTCCCCCATGGACTTTCAGTGTTATTCTGTACATAATCTCCACTTGATAGCAAGTTTATTGAATAGGAAATTTTGCATTATGCTTGCCTGTATTGCTCACTCTGCCCTAAAGCATAAACTGCTATAGCTTTATATCTCTCTGTTTCCTTTTTGTGTGTGTGCATTTGTTTGCTTATATTGGTTTAAAAGTTGGCATTGCTGAACTTTATTGGAGTCTTGTGAATCTGGACATCAGTAATGATTCAAGAAATGCCCTCTGGACATCAGTAATGATTCAAGAAATGCCCTCACCCTTTATGTTCCCAGTATGATTTAGATAAAACTCAGAGGCCCTGCTTTTATTTTCCCATGACAAAGCTAAACACCTCTCCTCCAAATTCTGTTCTCAGCAACAATGATGACTTGAAGTGTTTGTATCCACTGACCAACCTGCACAAAATAACTGACCAGACCAAAATTTGATTAAGCTTTTTGCCCCCTGCATTTGGACTTATGTTCAGCCTGGGTCCACAGCCAGCACACAACCCCTCACCCTTCTTGAGAACTGACTGACCACAAGCCTTACCTGAAGTAGTAACTGATCATGCCATCCATTCCCTCACATCCAGTTCTTTCTAGTCTTCTTGACTCCTTGTCAAAGAAAAGAGAAACTTGCAGACTTTGTGGTTGGAGTCTTCTCTCTATTACTATAGTCTCCTTTCCTCTACTTTATTAGCCTTTTTACCCCATCATAATCATTGAAGACTTTTTACCTAAATCTACATTTGTTTCATTTGATACCTGTTTCTAGTTTAATCTAGAAACGCCTAACACACTTCCTTCTCCCTTTTGGTCTAATCTCTTTCACTATTTTTTTTTTTTTTTTTTCGTCTCTTAAACTCTCTTTTACACTTTAATCTTATGATTCAAACTTTGTTCATTAAGGTTAATGTCTCCTGATCTGTCTCCCAGTTGCCTTCTGGGTACATCTGCCTATACATGCACCTATCTACGTACATTTGCCAAAGAGTCTTCTGCCTTTTTATTTCAAATGCCTCTGTTTTTTCATTGTTTGAAGCTCTTTTTTATATTGACTGTACTTTTTTCATAGTATAAAATGCTTTGCTTATTGTCTCCTTTTTTCCTTTTATTGCTTTAGTTACTTTAGTGTGTGCTCAGTTGTTCAACTTTTAGCAACCCATGGATTGCAGCCCTCCAGGCTCCTCTGTCCATGGAATTTTCCAGGCAAGAATACTGGAGCAGATTGCCCTTTCCTACTCCAGGGGATCTTCCTGTCACAGTGAATAAACCCATGTTTCTTGTGTTTCCTGCATTGGCAGGTAGAGTCTTTAACACTGTGCCACTTTAAACACATTTACTTACTATAAAAGGTTCTTGGGGTTTATTAATACTATTCCTGTTTGGTTGTATTTGTGACTTCATTAAGTTTAATTTTTACTGTTACATTTTGAAACAGTTACTGTGTTTTCTTTAATACTCAATTGCCATACTTATGTAGAGGTGGCATCCACTGGCTTCATCCATGTATCCAGGGGTTTCATTAGACTAATGACAATTCTATGTTCCTTCAAAAGTTTGGGTATTTCTGCACTATGGATATTTACACCAAGTTAAATTTAAAATCTGTTGCTAGCACAATTGTGCATATTTTTAATTTCTATTAATTAATACAAAAAGCTACTTTGTTGACATAAAGACTTTGGCAGAGAGAATCTTTCCACCATCTTTCTTAGGTGATGTTCTGGTTTTCCTTAAGTTAAAGATTCAGTGTTTGGAGAGTCTCAAAATACAATAATAATTTTCAGTTCAAATGTCAAAACATTGAACAGTTCTAAGGGTTCATGCCCTATCCCAGAAAGGATATTAAAATTTAATTAGTCAGAAACAAATAAATGCATCTATACATGTACACATAGATGAGGTAGAGGAAGACCTTTATTTATAGTGAAATCTATTATATAGAAGAAATGATGGAATTTGAAAATATCTTTTCAATGTAGTGATACTTTAAGACAAAAATCATCAAAAAAAAAAATCATCAGTGGATGGATGCTAAAAATAAGGGAAATGTGGTGAACAGAAAGTCTTCCTGAAAATTATAAACTTCAAAGGAAAAAGTATATCTTTATAGTAGAGGAATGCAAAGGTAGGAAGTCAAGAAACACCTGGAGTAACAGGCAAATTTGGCCTTGGAGTATAGAATGAAACAGGGCAAAGGCTAATAGAGTTCTGCCAAGAGAACACACTAGTCATAGCCAACACCTTCTTCGAACAACACAAGACAAGACTCTATACATGGACATCACCAGATGGTTGACACTGAAATCAGACTGATTATATTCTTTGCAGCCACATATGGAGAAGCTCTATATAGTCAGCAAAAACAAGACCAGAATCTGACTGTGGTTCAGATTATGAACTCCTTATTGCCAAATTCAGACTGAAATTGAAGAAAATAGGGAACACCACTAGACCATTCAGGTATGACCTAAATCAAATCCCTTATGATTATCCAGTGGAAGTGAGAAATAGATTTAAGGGACTAGATCTGATAGACAGAGTGCCTGATGAACTATGGATGGAGGTTCGTGACATTGTACAGGAGACAGGAATCAAGACCATCCCCAAGAAAAAGAAATGCAAAGGCAAATTGGCTGTCTGAGGAGGCCTTACAAATAGCTGTGAAAAGATGGGAAGCAAAAATCAAAGGAGAAAAGGAAAGATATACCCATTTGAATACAGAGTTCCAAAGAATAGCAAGGAGAGATAAGAAAGTCTTCCTCAGTGATCAATGCAAAAAATAGAGGAAAACAATACAATGGGGATGACTAGAGATCTCCTCAAGAAAATTAGAGATAACAAGGGAACATTTCATCCAATGATGGTCTCAATAAAGGACAGAAATGGTAGGGACCTAAC
The DNA here is from genome assembly GCF_003369695.1 of Bos indicus x Bos taurus. Taxonomy (NCBI): domain Eukaryota; kingdom Metazoa; phylum Chordata; class Mammalia; order Artiodactyla; family Bovidae; genus Bos; species Bos indicus x Bos taurus. Next base: position 58,735,656 of record NC_040087.1, read on the forward strand.
AGAAGCAGAGGATATTAAGAACAGGTGGCAAGAATACACAGAAGCACTGTACAAAAAAGAGCTTCACAACCCAGATAATCACAATGGTGTGATCACTCACCCAGAGCCAGATATCCTGAAATGTGAAGTCAAGTGGGCCTTAGCATGCATCACTACGATAAAAGCTAGTGGAGGTGATAGAATTCCAGTTGAGCTATTTCAAATCCTGAAAGATGATGCTGTGAATGCCAGCAAATTTGGAAGCTCAGCAGTGGTCACATGACTGGAAAAGATCAGTTTTCATTCCAATCCCAAAGAAAGGCAATGCCAAAGAATGCTCAAACTACCACACAATTGCACTCATCTCACACGCTAGTAAAGTAATGCTTAAAATTCTCCAAGCCAGGTTTCATCAATATGTGAACTGTGAACTTCCAGATGTCCAAGCTGGTTTTAGAAAAGGCAGAGCAATCAGAGATCAAATTGCTAACATGTGCTTGAACATCAAAAAAGCAAGAGAATTTCAGAAAAACATCTATTTCTGCTTTATTGACTATTCCAAAGCCTTTGACTGTGTGGATCACAATAAACTGTGGAAAATTCTGAAAGAGATGGGCATACAAAACCACCTGACCTGCCTCTTGAGAAACCTATATGCAGGTCAGGAAGCAACAGTTAGAACTGGACGTGGAACAACAGACTGGTTCCAAATAGGAAAAGGAGTACATCAAGGCTGTATATTGTCATCTTGCTTATTTAACTTATATGCAGAGTGCATCATGAGAAACACTGGGCTGGAGGAAGCACAAGCTGGAATCAAGACTGCCAGGAGAAATATCAATAACCTCAGATATGCAGATGACACCACCCTTATGGCAAAAAGTGAGGAAGAGCTAAAGCGTCTAGATGAAAGTGAAAGAGGAGAGTGAAAAAGTTGGCTTAAAGCTCAACATTCAGAAAACGAAGATCATGGCATCCGGTCCCATCACTTCATGGCAGACAGATGGGAAAAAAGTGGTAACAGTGGCAGACTTTATTTTTCTGGGCTCCAAAATCACTGCAGGTAGTGATTGCAGCCATGAAATTAAAAGACGCTTACTTCTTGGAAGGAAAGTTATGACCAACCTAGACAGCATACTGAAAGAAGAGACATTACTTTGCTAACAAAGGTCCGTCTATTCAAGGCTATGGTTTTTCCAGTGGTCTGTATGGATGTGAGGGTTGGACTATAAAGAAAGCTGAGAGCCAAAGAATTGATACTTTTGAATTGTGGTGTTGGAGAAGACTCTTGAGAGTCCCTTGGACTGCAAGGAGATCCAACCAGTCCATCCTAAAGGGGATTCATTGTAAGTCCTGGGTGTTCATTGTAAGGATTGATGCTAAAGCTGAAACTCCAATATTTTGGCCACCTGATGCGAAGAGTTGACTTATTGGAAAAGACCCTGATGCTGGGAAAGATTGAGCGCAGGAGGAGAAGGGGACGACAGAGGATGAGATGGCTGGATGGCATCATCGACTCGATGGACATGTGTTTGGGTAGACCTCAGGGGTTGGTAATGGACAGGGAGGCCTGGCATGTTGCAGTTCATGGGGTTGCAAAGTCAGACACGACTGAGCACATGAACTGAACTGAAGAGGAATATAGCTTTCACAGACTTAAGTGATCAAATTGAATATCATCAATAATTAGACAAATGGATTTCACAAGTTTTCTGCCAAAAATAACTTTTAAAATATAAAATCCAAATTACATAATAAAACATTTGACACACTGAAATTTAAGAAGAGACTATAAAATAATTTGCTAGGATTTTGGAAATGTCAAGATCATGAAAAAATGAAAACAGCTAAAGAACCATTCTAGATTAAAGAAGTCCAGAAAGACATGACAAATATAATACGTGATCCAGAATTCATTCCTATTTTAGGGAGGAAAATCCTACTGAAAATACTGTTAAGACAGTTGAAAAAACTTGAATTTGGGTTGTGGAGTATTGTTATCAATATTATATTTCCTAATTTTGATAATTATACTTTAGTCATGAAAAAACCTTGCCGGGACCAGCGTGAGGAACTCCGCCCATGACAAAGGTCCTGAGGAAGGAAGCTTGGCATATGCAAAGGTGGGATTGAGCCTCAGGAGTCCCCCTGGAAATTCTCGAGCATCTACCCCCAAAACCAGAGTCTGCCTTCTTTCTGCTTTGTGCTCTCACCTATACCGCTGACTTTACAGGGTGCTGTCCCCCACTACCTCTCTCTGAAAAAAGAGTTAACTTACAGCTCCAGTTAATAATTCCTGGGTGTGACAGTGTTTCAACCTATAAACTCCTTTGGAAGTCCTCTAGCCTGCCTGAATAGGTTTTTCCGGCCACATGTGATTGTTCAGAGCCTCCCAACTGTGAGAGGCATGAGATGTCCTAAACTGTCTAAATACAGATTCCTTTGAGCAGTTAAAAGATTTCACACCAGTCAGAATGGCTGCGATCCAAAAGTCTACAAATAATAAATGCTGGAGAGGGTGTGGAGACAAGGGAACCCTCTTACACTGTTGGTGGGAATGCAAACTAGTACAGCCACTATGGAGAACAGTGTGGAGATTCCTTAAAAAACTGGAAATAGAACTGCTTTATGATCCAGAAATCCCACTGCTGGGCATACACACTGAGGAAACCAGAAGGGAAAGAGACACGTGTACCCCAATGTTCATCACAGCACTGTTTATAATAGCCAGGACATGGAAGCAACCTAGATGTCCATCAGCGGATGAATGGATAAGAAAGCAGTGGTACATATACACAATGGAGTACTACTCAGCCATTAAAAAGAATACATTTGAATCAGTTCTAATGAGGTGGATGAAACTGGAGCCTATTATACAGAGTGAAGTAAGCCAGAAGGAAAAACACCAATACAGTATACTAACGCATATATATGGAATTTAGAATGATGGAAACAATAACCCTGTGTATGAGACAGCAAAAGAGACACTGATGTATAGAACAGTCTTATGGACTCTGTGGGAGAGGGAGAGGGTGGGAAGATTTGGGAGAATGGCATTGAAACATGTAAAATATCATGTATGAAATGAGATGCCAGTCCAGGTTCGATGCACGATACTGGATGCTTGGGGCTAGTGCACTGGGACGACCCAGAGGGATGGTATGGGGAGGGAGGAGGGAGGAGGGTTCAGGATGGGGAACACATGTATACCTGTGGTGGATTCATTTTGATATTTGGCAAAACTAATACAATTATGTAAAGTTTAAAAATAAAATTAAATTAAAAAAAAAAAGATTGATTAGAAATCGTATTGGTGAAGGGTTTTTCACTTGTTGGGCCAATGTTTGCTGCTAAGTCTCCATATCCCTTACCTACTGTGTCCTTGGCAGTGTACTGATTAATATAATTGGTGTAAGTAGTAGCTTTAATGTTTGTAACCTTGGACCTTTTAGTTAATTCTTTTTCTTGTTGTAGCCCACCACACCTTTGCCCTATAGGAATGCAACTTTATCTAATGCTTTTGGAGGGTGGCGCCTGACTAATCATCTTTAGAGAAAAATAAGTTTTCTGAAGAAAGGGTATTAAAATGTTAACAGGCCTCCGGGCCAGAAGATGATGCAAATCACCTAAACTTTTGCATATGATAAGTTTGCAGAAAGAAAGCCTGGCTTACTGCATGACTCTACCCCTTCCTCCATTATCCACTATGCATAACTTAAGGTATAAAAACTACTTTGGAAAATAAAGTGCGGACTTTGTTCACTGGTTTTAAGAAATGGACACTAAAATAGTTATAAATAAATGGGGGGTAAAACTGAATGATTCTCAAATGTTTCAAAAATACATATTTATGTAATTTCATGGATTTACATATGTGTGTACAGATAAAGAGAAAATAAATCAAATAGCCAAAATGTTGATAATTGGAAAACACTGGTTTTTGCAAATTTTCCATGAATTTAAATGATTTCAAAATTAGACTTTATAAAAACTAAAATGGAAAATAATTCCAATCACCTAGTAACTTCTTAATTTCTACATCTTTCATCCTTTCCCTTCAACATGCAGGGCCAATATACTATCTTCTTAAGATTTTTCTCTTAAGCTTTCCATTTTACTTTTGCTCCCAGTAATGGATTTCCTCTATTTCTTGTGCAGTTGTCTGAGTGCACTTTTTCCTTGTCATATTTTGTCCAGTACATCTGGGGTTTTGTAGAAAGGTGGTCCTATTTGCTGTCTGAATGGGAAGCATCCTATTTCGTGTTTCTATTTGTCTTCTTAGGCATATGTTTCCTGATTCCCTGTTTTGAGGGAGAGTTCTATAAAGCAAATTTATTGCTTACTGATTTATAGTTTTTATTAGTAATTTTCTTTTTGGAGGCAGTGTGATTGGCTCATGTGGATTTAAAGACTGGTTTTACCATGCATTAGCTCTGTGACAAGCATTGAGACTTTCTAATCTCCTGTCTTCTCATAGGTTAAATGAAGATAAAAATGGTTATCTCATAAAACCAGTAGAATGGAGGTTCATTCAAGGTTGACAGAGAAGAGTGAGATTAGAATAGGTGAATTGCAAGTTCTTGCAGAGAAATACGATCTATGTTAGAGCTGAAGAATGGCTCTAACTTTAAGGAGATTATTTGAAACCTATTGTCTGCTTGTTAAAATTAAAACAGTGTGATAAGAAGTACTGAAAGCAGGAGGAGGCTATTTGTGTTTATCATTTGTATTACATGACAAGTAATTATGGATCTGCTTCCAATGTCTGGCAATTATGAAAGAATAAGTGAATGGAGCTCTAATAATATAAGTAAGATGGAAAGTAAAGACAAAAATATTAGAAATTTTCTGAGAAAGCAATGGTAGGGCCACTTACCTCAGAGATGAATGTTAACAATAGAGATAAGTGAAAGATGGTGGTAAATGTTTAAATCTGGAGAATAAAAGATGAGATGTCAACAATAGTAATGTGAAAACTGGAAACTATGAGATAAACCAGAAGATGAAAAATATGGAAGGTGGAAACATTTAAGAAGTATTGTCATTATCTTCCTTGTAATAACATGATTCAATTATATATGGTAGAAATCCAACTCTTATGTTTAGAATTTTTAAATATTCCAGGTCATGTAAACCAGGACAGATTATTTTGTTATTAAACCAGAAAAGATCTCAGCTACTTGAAACAACAAACCTTAATCCAGCTCACCATAATTACTCATCAAAAGTCATCCATGGGTACTTTTTATTGTACTCAATTCTGAGCCCACAGCTGACAAACTGAGGCTGATTAGTACAGCACAGAGAAAAGAAGGTTCTAGAGCTGCAGTGTCTAAAAAGGCAGATACCCCACATCCAAGGGCAAAGGAGAAGCCCGAGCAAGGTGGTAGGAGGAGCAAAATCACATTTAGAACCAAACCCAATACCCACCAGAGATGCTCAGGAGGCTCAAATAAACCTTGTGTGCACCAGGACCCAGAGATGTCACGGAGACTGAGACAGACCTGTTTGAGTGCCTCATGATGAGGTACAGGTCCCAGTGGACTGCCGTAGAGGCAGGGCCTCTGGGTGCAGGAGACTGGGTATGGCATAAGCCCTCTTGGAGGAGGAGGAGGTCGCCATTAACCCCACCATAGAGCTGCCCAAACTTACACAGTACTGGGGAAACAGACTCTTGGAGGGCACAAACAGAACATTATATGCAGCAGGACCCCAGAGAAAGGAGCAGTGACCCCACAAGAGACTGACTCAGACTTGCTCATGAGTGTCCAGGAGGCTTTGACGTGGTGTGGGTCAGCGGTGGCCTGCTGCAGGGTTGAGGACACTGAGTGTAGCAGTGCTTGCAGGGGACCTTTTGAACGAGGTCATAATTATCTTAATTACCTCCACCATAGTTTTGGTTCAGTTCAGTCACTAAGTCATGTCTGACTCTTTGTGACCCCATGGACTGTAGCCCACCAGGCCTCCCTGTCCATCAACAATTCCCAGAGTTTACTCAAACTCATGTCCATTGAGTAGCTGATGCCATCCAATCATCTCATCCTCTGTCGTCCCCTTCTTCTCCCGCCTTCCATCTTTCCCAGCATTAGGGTCTTTTCCAATGAGTAAGTTCTTCCCATCAGGTGGCCAAAAAATGAGTTTCAGCTTCAATATCAGTCTTTCCAATGAACACTCAAGACTGATCTCCTTAAGGATGGACTGGTTGGATCTCCTTGATGTCCAAGGGACTCGCAAGAGTCTTCTCCAACACCACGGTTCAAAAGCATCAGTTCTTCAGTGCGAAGCTTTCATTATAGTCCAACTCTGACATCCATACATGACTACTAGAAAAACCATAGCCTTGACTAGAAGGACATTTGTTGGCAAAGAAATGTCTCTGCTTTTTAATACGCTGTCTAGGTGGGTCATAACTTTCCTTCCGAGGAGTAAACACCTTTTAATTTCATGGCTGCAGTCACCATCTGCAATGATTTTGGAGCCCAAAAAAATAAAGTCTGCCACTGTTTCCCTCTCTATTTGTCATGAAGTGATGGGAAAAGATGACATGATCTTAGTTTTCTGAATGTTGAGCTTTAAGTCAACTATTTCACTCTCCTCTTTCACTTTCATCAAGCGGCTCTTAGTTCCTCTTCACTTTCTGCCATAAGGGTGGTGTCATCTGCACATCTGAGGTTATTGATATGTCTCCCGGCAATCTTGATTCCAGCTTGTGCTTCTTCCAGCCCAGCGTTTCTCATGATGTGCTCTGCATATATGTTAAATAAACAGGGTGACAATATACAGTCTTGACGTACTCCTTTTCCTATTGGAACCAGTCTGTTGTTCCATGTCCAGTTCTAACTTGTTTCCTGACCTCTGTACAGATTTCTCCAAAGGCAGATAAGGTGATCTACTATTCCCATCTCTTTCAGAATTTTCCACAGTATATTGTGATCCACACAGTCAAAGGTTTTGGCATAGTCAATAAACAGAAGTAGATATTTTCTGGAACTCTCTTGCTTTTTCAATAATCCAGCAGATGTTGGCAATGTGATCTCTGACTCCTCTGCCTTTTCAAAAATCAGCTTGAACATCTGAAAGTTCATGGTTCATGTATTGCTGAAGCCTGGCTTGGAGAATTTGAGCATTACTTTACTAGTGTGTGAGATGAGTGCAATTGTGTGGTAGTTTGAACATACTTTGGCATTGCCTTTCTTAAGGACTGGAATGAAAACTGACCTTTTCCAGTCCTGGGGCCACTGCTGAGTTTTCCAAATTTGCTGGCATATTGAATTTAACACTTTCACAGCATCACCTTTTAGGATTTGAAGTAGCTCAAGGGAATTCTGTCACCTCCACTAGCTTTGTTCACAGTGATGCTTCCTAAGGCCCACTTGACTTCACATTCCAGGATGTCTGGCTCTAGGTGAGTGATCACACCATCGTGATTATCTTGGTCGTGAAGATTTTTTTTTGTACAGGTCTTCTGTTTATTTTTGCCACCTCTTCTTAATATCTTCTGCTTCTGTTAGGTCCCTATCATTTCTGTCCTTTATCGAGCCCATCTTTGCATGAAATGTTCCCTCGGTGTCTCCAATTTTCTTGAAGAGATCTCTAGCCTTTCCCATTCTATTGTTTTCCTCTATATCTTTGCACTGATCACTGAGGAAGGCTTTCTTATCTCTTCTTGTATTCTTTGGAACTCTGCATTCAAATGAGTATATCATTCCTTTTTCCTTTGGTTTTCACAGGAGTAAGACCTCCTTAGATAGCCATTTTGCCTTTTTGCATTTCTTTATCTTGGGGATGGTCTTGGTACCTGTCTTCTGTACAATGTCACAAACCTCCATCCATAGTTCATCAGGCACTCTGTCTATCAGATCTAGTCCCTTAAATCTATTTCTCACCTCCACTGTATAATCATAAGGGATTTGATTTAGATCATATCTAATGGTCTAGTGGTCTTCCCTACTTTCTGCAATTGAAGTTTGAATTTGGCAATAAGGTGTTCATAATCTGAGCCACAGCCAGCTCCTGGTCTTGTTTATGCTGACAGTATAGAGCTTTTCCATCTTCGGCTGCAAAGAATATAATCAATCTGATTTCGGTGTTGGCCATCTGGTGATGTCCATATGTAGAGTCTTCTCTTGTGTTGTTGAAAGAGGGTGGTTTGCTATGACCAGTGCGTTTTCTTGGCAAAACTCTATTAGCCTTTGGCCTGCTTTATTTTGTACCCCAAGGACAAATTTGCCTGTTGCTCCAGGTGTTTCTTGACTTCCTACATTTGCATTCCAGTCCCCTATATCGATCATCATAGTTTGGCCCCAGGTAAATAACAGGGAGATAACACAGTCTCACCCATCAACAGAAAACTGGATTACAGATTTACTGAGCATGGCCCTGCCCATTAGAACAAGACCCAGCTTCCCCCTCAGTCAGTCTCTCCCATCAGGAAGCTTCCATAAGCTTCTTGTCTTTTTCCATCAGAGGACAGACAGACTGAAAACCACAATCACAGAAAACTAACCAGTCTGATCACATGGACCACAGCCTTGTCTTACTCAATGAAACTATGAGCCATGCAATGTAGGGCCACCCAAGATGGATGGGTCATGGTGGAGAATTCTGACATAATGTGTCCACTGCAGAGGGGAATGGCAAACCACTTCACTATTCTTGCCTTGAGAACCCCATGAACAGTATGCAAAAGAAAAAGATAGAACACTGAAAGATGAATTCCCCAGGTTGGCAGGTGCCCAATATGTTACTGGAAATTAGTGGAGACATAACTCCAAAAAGAATGAAGAGATGGAGTTAAAGCAGAAGCAACACTGAGTTGTGGATGTGACTGATGATAGAAGTAAGTCCAATGCTGTAACGAATGATATTGCATAGGAATCTGGAATGTTAGATCCATGAATCAAGGCAAATTGGAAGTGGTCTAAAAGGAGATGCCAAGAGTGAACATTGACATTTTAGGAATCAGCAAACCGAAATGGACCTCAGTCATGTCCGACTCTTTGCAACCCCATGAATCACAGCAAGCCAGGCCTCCCTGTCCATCACCAACTCCCGGAGTTCATCCAAACTCATGTTCATTGAGTTGGTGATGCCATCCAGCCATCTCATCCTCTGTCATTCCCTTCTCCTCCTGCCCCAACCCCTCCCAGCATCAGGATCTTTTAAATGAGGTAACTCTTAACATGAGGTGCCCAAAGTATTGGAGTTCCAGCTGCAGCATAAGACCTTCCAATGAACATCCAGGACTGATCTCCTTTATGATGGACTGGTTGGATCTCCTTGCAGTCCAAGGGACTCGAAAGAGTCTTCTCCAGCACCATAGTTCAAAAGCATCAATTCTTCAGCACTCAGCTTTCTTCACAGTCCAATTCTCACATCCATACATGTATATATATCCATACATCCATACATGACCACTGGAGAAACCATAGCCTTGACTAGATGGAACTTTGTTGGCAAAGTAATGTCTCTGCTTTTTAATATACTATCTAGGTTGGTCATAACTTTCCTTCCAAGGAGTAAGAATCTTTTAATTTCATGGCTGATGTCACCATCTGCACTGATTTTGGAGCCCAGAAAAATAAAGTCAACCATTTTTTCCACTGTTTCCCCATCTATTTGCCATGAAGTGATGGGACTGGATGCCATGATCTTAGTTTTCTGAATGTTGAGCTTTAAGGCAACTTTTTCACTCTCCTCTTTCACTTTCATCAAGAGGCTCTTTAGTTCTTCTTCACTTTCTGCTATAAGGGTGGGGTCATCTGCATATCTGAGGTTATTTATACTTCTCCCAGCAATCTTGATTGCAGCTTGTGCTTCATCCAGCCTGGCATTTCTCATGATGTACTCTGCATATAAGTTAAATAAGCAGGTGACAATATACAGCCTTGACATACTCCTTTTTGTATGTGGAACCAGTCTTTTGTTCTATGTCCCGTTCTAACTGTTGCTTCCTGACCTGTGTGTAGGTTTCTCAAGAGGCAGGTCAGGTGGTCTGGTATTCCGATCTCTTTCAGGATTTTTCACAGTTTATTGTGATCCACACAGTCAAAGGTTTGGCATAGTCAATAAAGCAGAAATAGATGTTTTTCTGGAACTCTCTTGCTTTATTGATGATCCAGCAGGTGTTGGGAATTTGATCTCTGGTTCCTCTGTCTTTTCTAAAGCCAGCTTGAACATCTGGAAGTTCACGGTTCACGTATTGCTGAAGCCTGGCTTCGAGAATTTTGAGCCTGCAGTACTTGGATGCAATTCAAAAACGACAGAATGATCTCTGTTCATTTTCAAGGCAAACCATTCAATATCACAGTAATACAAGTCTATGCTCCAACCAGTAATGCTGAAGAAGTGGAAACTGAATGGTTATAGGAAGACATACAAGACCTTCTAGAACTAACACCCAAAAAAGATGTTCTTTTCATTATAGGGGACTGCAATGTAAAAGTAGGAATTCAAGAAATACCTGGAGTAACGGGCAAATTTGTCTTGGAGTACAGAATGAAGCAGGGCAAGGGCTAATAGAGTTTTGCCAAGAGAACACACTGGTCATAGCAAATACTCTCTTCCAATGACACAAGACTCTATACATGGATATAAACAAATGGTCAATACCAAAATCAGGTTGATTATATTCTTTGCAGCCAAAGATGGAGAAGCTCTATACAGTCAGCAAAAACAAGATGAGGAGCTGACTGTGGCTCAGACCATGAACTCCTTATTTCCAAATTCAGACTTAAATTGAAGAAAGTAGGCAAAAACACTAGACTATCAGATATGACTTAAATCAAATTCCTTACGATTATGGAATGGAAGTGAGAAATAGATTTAAGAAATTAGAGCTGATAGAGTGATTGAATAACTATGGATGGATGTTCTTAACACTATAGGAAGTAGGGATCCTGACCATCCGCAACAAAAAGAAACACAAAAATCCAAGATGGTTATCTTAGGAGGCCTTACAAATAGCTGTGAAAAGCAGAAAAGCAAAAGGCAAAGGAGAAAAGGAAAATATACCCATTTGAATGCATAGTTCCAAAGAATAGCAAGGAGAGATAAGAAAGCCTTCCTCAGAGATCAGTGCAAGAAATAGAGGAAAACAATAGAATGGGAAAGACTAGCGATCTCTTCAAGAAAATAAGAGATACCAAGGGAACATTTCATGCAAAGATGGGCTCAGTAAAGGGCAGATATGGTAGGGACCTAACAGAAGCAGAAGATATTAAGAACAGGTGGCAAGAATACACAGAAGAACTGTAAAAAAAAGATCTTCACGACCTAGATAATCATGATGGTGTGATCACTGACCTAGAGCCAGACATCCTGGAATGTGAAGTCATGTGGGCCTTAGGATGCATCACTAAGATCAAAGGTAGTAGAGATGATGGAATTTCAGTTGAGCTATTTCAAATCCTGAAAGATGACACTGTGAAAATGCTGCACTCGATATGTTAGCAAATTTGGAAAAAATCAATCGTCGCCACAGGACTGGAAAAGGTCAGTTTTCATTCCAATCCCAAAGAAAGCCAATACCAAGGAATGTTCAAACAAATGCACAATTGCACTCATCTCACATGCTAGCAAAATATTGTTGAAAATTCTCCAATTCAGGCTTCAACAGTGTCTGATCCATGAACTTCCAGATGTTCCAGCTGGTTTTAGAAAATGCAGAGGAACCAGAGATCAAATTGCCAACATCTGCTGGATCATCACAAAAGCAAGAGAATTCCAGAACAACGTCTACATCTGCTTTTTGACTATGCCACAGCCTTTGACTCTGAATCACAACAAATTGTGGAAAATTCTGAAAGAGATGGGAATACCAGACCACCTGACATGCCTCTGGAGAAATCGGTATGCAAGTCAGAAAACAACAGTTAGAACTGGATATGGAAGAAGAGACTGATTCCAAATTGGGAAAGGAGTACATCATGGCTGTATATTGTCACCCTGCTTATTTAGCTTATATGCAGAGTACATCATGAAACATGCACTGGATGAAGTGCGAGCTGGAATCAAGATTGCCAGGAGAAATTTCAATAACCTCAGATATGCAGATGAGACCATCCTTATGGCAGAAAGTAGGATGAACTAAAGAGTCTCCTGATGAAAGTGAAAGAGGAGAGTGAAAAAGTTGGCTTAAAACTCAACATTCAGAAAACAAGATTTTGTCATTCAGTCCCATCAGTTCATGGCAAATAGATGGGGAAACAATGAAAACAGTGATAGACTTTATTTTGGGGGGCTCGAAAATCACCTCGGATGGTGACCGCAGCCATGAAATTAAAAGATACTTACTCCTTGGGATGAAAGTGATGGCCAGCCTAGACAGCATATTAAAAAGCAGAGACATTACTTTGCCAAGAAAGGTCTGTCTAGTCAAAGCTATTGTTTTTCCAGTATGTATGGATGTGAGAGTTGAAATATAAAGAAGGCTGAGCACCAAAGAATTGATGCTTTTGAACTGTGGTGTTGGAGAAGACTCTTGAGAGTCCCTTGGACTGCAAGGAGATCCAACCAGTCCATCCTCAAGGAAATCAGTCCTGAATATTCATTGGAAGGACTGATCGCTTAAGTGGAAACTCCAATACTTTGGCCACCTGATGTGAAGAGCTTAGTCACTGGAAAAGACCCTGATGCTGGGAAAGATTGAAGGTGGGAGGACAAGAGAGGATGAGACTGTTGGATGGTATCACTGGCTCAATGGATATGAGTTTGGGTAAACTCTGGCAGTTGTTGATAGACAGGGAGGCCTGGCGTGCTGCAGTCCATGGGGTCGCAAAGAGTCGGACATGACTGAGCAACTGAATTGCACAGAACTGAGCCACCTGGAACTCTTAATTTTAAGTATTTAAAATTAAATTTAAAAGTCAGTTCCTGAGTCACACTAGCCACATCTCAAGCACTGAATAGCCACATGGGGGTAATAAATATTGTACTGGAAAGTACGTTTCCCTCATCATGGAGATTGCCATTGGATGATATTCTACAGGAGGGTCTGACTTGAGCACTCATATGGGCATGATGCAGGCATTTTTACTCTCAAATCATTGGCCAGGACTAGTCATATGACTCCACTCAAATCCAAGGGAGTTGATAAGTCTAGTGCTACTATTTGACATGAATGGGAGAAAATATTTTGTCACATATTTGTAGAAATATTTAGAAAGCACAACTACTGAATATTCTCAATGAGTTTAATCTAAAAGAGGATCATTGTTTCCTTGAATTGCTTTATAAAATAATATTAATATTTTCCTCACATGGATTTTGTGGAGAAGAGTTAAATGGGTCTCTTTTCATCCCCTACCTTCACCATACAAGTGTTCTGCCAGTCACATCTCTCTTTTTATTTTCACTTAACAAGTTATACCAGAAATTATATTTGACCAGTCCTTGAAGAATTTCCACATTCTTTTTGCTTACTGTGTGCATAGTATTCCATCAAATATGTGTGTCATAAGTTATTTAACTACTATATAGTCAAGGCTATGGTTTTTCCAGTGGTTATGTATGGATGTGAGAGTTGGACTGTGAAGAAGGTTGGGTGCCGAAGAATTGATGCTTTTGAACTGTGGTGTTGGAGAAGACTCTTGAGAGTCCCTTACTGCAAGGAGATCCAACCAGTCCATTCTGAAGGAGATCAGCTCTGGGTGTTCTTTGGAAGTAATGATGCTAAAGCTGAAACTCCAGTACTTTGGCCACCTCATGTGAAGAGCTGACTCATTGGAAAAGACTCTGATGCTGGGAGGGATTGGGAGCAGGAGGAGAAGGGGACGACAGAGGATGAGATGGCTGGATGGCATCACTGACTCGATGGACGTGAGTCTGAGTGAACTCCAGGAGTTGGTGATGGACAGGGAGGCCTGGCGTGCTGCGATTCATAGGGTCACAAAGAGTTGGACACGACTGAGCGACTGAACTGAACTGAACTGATGCAATTAAGATCTTCCAATATTTTGTCATTACAAATCTTGCTGCAAAGAGTAACCTTTCATATTCATCAATTTACATCCTTGAGAGTAGAGTAGCTGCGTGCATTTTGAAGCTTTTTTTGAGACAAAAATATGTGCATCAGTACAAACTAAAACTATAATGAGATACCACTACAACTTCATCAGAAGAATTATAATAAAAACCTCAGAAAATAGGTAGTGTTGGGGAAAAAAGAGAAACTAGAATTCATTTACATTACTAGCTGAAAATCACAATGGTACAGTTACTTTGAAAAACAGATTTTAGTTTTGTTTTATTATTATATTAAGCATATACCTCCATATGATCTAGTAATTCCACTCCTAAGCATATACCAAAAAATACAAATAAAAACCTGTGCCCACACAGATATTTTACTCAAATATTCAGAACAGCTCCATTTGTAATAAGAACTGAAACAACCCAAATGAAGAAATTGTATATGAATTAAAAAAATGCATTTATTCATTCAATGGAACACAACTGTGCAACAAAAAGAAATAGATTACAGATGTACCAACACAGTAATGTAATTAAAAAGCGTGATTCTAAGTGAGAATGTTTAAGCAGAGACAACCACATATTGTACAATTCCATTTTTTATTTTAGTAAAGGAAACTGTAGTGACAGAATGGAAATCAGGCATCCAGGAAAGATATAGAAAGAAGATTGATTGCAAAGGAACTGAAGTGAACATTTTTGGTGAGAGACATGCCCTTTCATAATTTCAGTAGTGATTACGTGGCTACATGATTGTATGCTGCTGCTAAGTTGCTTCAGTCGTGTCCAACTCTGTGTGACCCCGTAGACGGCAGCCCACCAGGCTCCCCCGTCCCTGGGATTCTCCAGGCAAAACCATTGGAGTGGGTTGCCATTTCCTTCTCCAATGCGTGAAAGTGAAGTCGCACAGTCATGTCTGACTCTTAGCAACCCCATGGACTGCAGACTACCAGGCTCCTCCGTCCATGGGATTTTCCAGGCAAGAGTGGGTTGCCATTGCCTTCTCCAACATGATTGTATACAATTGTCCAAATGTATTAGCATTTATGCTTAATATTGTTGAATTTCACTGGTTATAAAGCAGAGCTCTGTAAAGTTGCTAGAAAAAATTCTAGAGAATAGAACTAGAATTATAGATTTGACTATCATTTGTATGGCTGTAGCAGAATTAAATTTCAGAATTTACTGATACAGGACATGACTAGAAGTTTGGAAGACCACCATTTGGCTCTGGGATTTTTAAGACAGAAAGCCAAGTAGAATATGTGGACAAACAAAGACAGTAAAAAAGACAATCCTCTAATTTGCTTAACTTTAGCTGTGATCATCCATGGTCTCTCCAGCTGTCTAAATTGTTCAGCTTTCATAATTCAGAATAGAATATAAACTCAGGAGTTAAAAATAAAGTCCAGCTTTCAGCCAAATAAATCCTATATTTATGATTGTAGACACAGCTAACCATACATTTTAGATATATTAACTCATATTCATTGTTCTGAGACTGTTTTAAGTTGGAACAATAACTTAAAATTGAAACAAGAATTCCAAATTCTCCACATTCTTGCCAACATTTTTTGTTTGTTTTATAACAGTTATCCTGAAAGGATGGATTAAAGAATTAAATTTAAGACTTTAAACCTTTTTTTTTTTTTCTTTTTTTTTCTCTAATTTTATTTTATTTTTAAACTTTACATAATTGTATTAGTTTTGCCAAATATCAAAATGAATCCACCACAGGTATACATGTGTTCCCCATCCCGAACCCTCCTCCCTCCTCCCTCCCCATACCATCCCTCTGGGCCGTCCCAGTGCACCAGCCCCAAGCATCCAGCATCATGCATCGAACCTGGACTGGCAACTCGTTTCCTACATGATATTTTACATGTTTCATTGCCATTCTCCCAAATCTTCCCACCCTCTCCCTCTCCCACAGAGTCCATAAGACTGTTCTATACATCAGTGTCTCTTTTGCTGTCTCGTACACCGGGTTATTGTTATCATCTTTCTAAATTCCATATATATGCGTTAGTATACTGTATTTATGTTTTTCCTTCTGGCTTACTTCACTCTGTATAATAGGCTCCAGTTTCATCCACCTCATTAGAACTGATTCAAATGTATTCTTTTTAATGGCTGAGTAATACTCCATTGTGTATATGTACCACTGCTTTCTTATCCATTCATCTGCTGATGGACATCTAGGTTGCTTCCATGTCCTGGCTATTATAAACAGCGCTGCGATGAACATTGGGGTACACGTGTCTCTTTCCCTTCTGGTTTCCTCAGTGTGTATGCCCAGCAGTGGGATTGCTGGATCATAAGGCAGTTCTATTTCCAGTTTTTTAAGGAATCTCCACACTGTTCTCCATAGTGGCTGTACTAGTTTGCATTCCCACCAACAGTGTAAAAGGGTTCCCTTTTCTCCACACCCTCTCCAGACTTTAAACCTTTTCAAAGAAAACACGGGGAAATTTTTCATGCCATTGGTCTTGGCAAAGATTTCATAGGTATGGTACCAAGAACACTCAAAATATAGTAGATTTAGACTTTTCCATATTTTTCTAACTTTCAGGAAGCTAGTCCCACTATGAATTATTCTAATATGAATTGCAGTGCTCCATATATCAAATGATTCATTCCAAATATTTTTTCCTTTCCCCTCCGATTTATTTCTTACATTTTATGTAATCATTTATAGCTGGACTCTGACATTGAGTAGAACTTTTCTAATGTCTTGGTATAGAATTATACCTGTCTGCCAAAAATTCCTTTGTCATTGCCCAGGAAATAAATATTTTGCAGGGAAACCAAATACATCCCGCTCCACAAAGAAACAACAGAGGATGAGATGGTTGGATGGCATCACCGACTCAATGGACATGAGTTTGAGTAAACTCCAAGAGTTCGTGATGGACAGGGAGGCCTGGTGTGCTGCAGTCCGTGGGGTCACAAAGAGTCAGACACGACTGAGCAACTGAACTGAACTGAACCACACAGAAATAATATGACAGAAAAAAGTAGAATCAAGTGAGGGTCAACTTATGAAGACATACTAATACCTGAGTCCCCACAGGTTTATTTACTGGTGACTAAAAGGAATATTTTGTTATTTGTAGAATTTTTCTTATCCAAACTTGTGCCTCCTTCCCCCTCCTCCCCCTTTTAGTAGATAAGCTATAAATTCAAAGTCTCACTGTCTTTAAAATTCCTCCTCAGAGGCTAAGACATGAGAGACACTTCTTTGCTATGCATATATTCATCACAGGAGAGATGTGTCTCTTTGAGCATGAAGTGGTGTGTCAGACCAATAATGTGAAACTTTTGCTTTTCTGCTTGAATTAAAATATTGCTCTGGGCTCTTACCCCACTCAACAAAGCTACAAGCTTTTATTTGGTATCATTTTTATTGCTGCTCTGCAAGTTCTATTTTATTTTTGAATAAGGAAGTCATACTGTGAAGTAAAGACTCTGTTCACTTTAAAGTACCAAAACGTATGGAAAATAGCTTTAACCATGTTCTGCATCAGCTGAGCACAGTGGAATTTATATAATTGTCAAAGTCATGGATTTCACCTTAAACTCTAAGCAAATTCAGAGAGTTCCAGAAAAAAACCAACAAAATTGTCGCCAAGTATTTATGCTTCTTCGTATATACTCAATTCCATATTCTTAACACCCCTTGCCATGAAAAAAAAAAGAAAAGGTCATTTAATTTTTATTTAAATTATCATGTAGCAGAACCACCAGGAAACTCCTCAATGGATGAACTGGTCTCCTGAGATTCTGACTCGAATTCGAATTAAGTATCTATGGTTTTAGGGAGTCAAAGAAGGTCTTGCAACCAGTGAGAAGGTTCTGAGAGCTAATGATTTTTAGAGCTTATTCTGTTCTGAGGTGTTTGAAAAGAGAAATTCAGTGTCTTTTCCATCATATACAGTTTTAACAGTCAATGCCTAAGACTGCTGCCTTTAAATAAAATAAAAAATTCAGCTATTTATCTTGCCCAGCGACCCTTCAACAAAATGGAGTGCTTTCAAGTAGTTCAAGTGGAGAAACTTTTGAAAACTGTCAGAAAAAGTATTATTTTTCTTTTGAGAGTAGTGGCTAGGTTGTACTTCAGCTTTAGCAGCTTTGCTGTTAACATACTTGATTAATAGGTTAATAATAATTAATATCATTTTTAAAATATCATGGGTAGATGCTAAGTCGCTTCAGTTGTGCCCGACCCTTTGTGACCCCATGGACTGTAAACTGCCAGGCTCCTCTGTCCATGTGATTCTCAGGCAAGAATACTGGAGTAGGTTGCTGTGACCTCCTCCAGGGGATCTTCCCGACCCAGGGATCAAACCCATTCACTTACATCTCCTACATTGGCAGGCCAATTCTTTGCCACTAGCGCCACCTGGGAAACCCAATAATATCATCCTTCAATAATAATTAATATTACTTTAAAAATATCATCTCTCAATATTTGGGTGTATCAATCTTCCTAAATATAATTGATATGGAACAAAAAATTAATTCTCAATTGTGATTGTCTTTGGCTGTGTATCACAGATGCCTAATCTCTTAGGTCATTTACAGTTTGGGGATGAGCAGCTAGGGCTGCCACAACTACTCCCAAGCCAGGTCCCCCTTACTCTGGTTCTCTATTTTGTCTTCCTCTATGGCTTGCTGCTCTATTGTTACAGGATGATACTCTATCTCCCAACATCAAGTGCATGTTCCAGGCAAGAGAAGAAATGCAGTGTGCAAATTGGTCTACTAGTTGAAGCATGAGAGAGCTACCACATTGATATTACTACAGTTATACATGAATGTTATATGCATTGATATAATGTATCAATGTAATGATATATATCCATTGTAGTTTTTACAGAAATATAGTAAATCAAAAATAATTTTCTTTTTCTATGAATGATCTCTTTCTATGATGATTCTGTGATGACCTCTTCCCCCAAGAAATCTGTTTATATTTTTTTTACCAGGTTACATCTCATACCCTCTCTATCTAAAAAGCTTTAAAAGGCTGAGTAATTAACTTTTTGAAGAAAGAAAAATAAAACTCAGTATTAAGTGTGCAAGTGGCAATATGTCACATTATTCAAACTGTATATGTTATGCTATAAACCTATTGGTTTATAATTATGGCTCATTTTATGCTTATAATGAATAATCTAATAATATTAGTTTGGGATAATATGTAGTATTTGATTTGAGAAAATAACTATTGTCAATGTAGAAAAAATATATTGTGGGTAAGGAGTATGGAGAATATTTATTGAATAAGTATTGATTTAGTTGTATTTCCAAGTGATGTGCTTTATATTTTTACAGATACATGTGCTAAAGACAACACAGTTTGTGAAGCAAGAAGTTGAATATTTAGTGATATCTGTTATATAAACTTCCAACTGAAGTAAATTATCACTGGAAAAAATCTTTTTAG
Source organism: Bos indicus x Bos taurus (assembly GCF_003369695.1). Classification (NCBI taxonomy): domain Eukaryota; kingdom Metazoa; phylum Chordata; class Mammalia; order Artiodactyla; family Bovidae; genus Bos; species Bos indicus x Bos taurus. Next base: position 58,755,055 of record NC_040087.1, read on the forward strand.
ATACAGAAAGGCAAGAGCTGCAGTAGCTAACAGCTGTATGCAGTCTTTAAAAGTCTGTAGTATGTAGTAAATTTAATCCCACAGAATGCTCTTCTCATATGCCTTTGTATGAAAATACAAAGAAAGGCAAATTAACATAATTGTTTATACTTATTTACTAGGTCATATGTGTATATGTTTATGCAATATTTCTTTCATTTTTGCTTCTTATGGCTATCCCCACACTCCACATGCATTTCTGCTATGCAACTTTTTTTCTTCTCCACTAGGTCACCCCTCAAAATAAGATTTCCCTTCCTGGCTTGAAGCTGCCTTTATCTTTTGTCATGAACTTCATTTCTTCCCAATTGTCCACTTTAATAATTCTTACTTTGTCATTATCACTCAACCCATGAAATTCTCATTTTGATTTAATAATACTCCTCCTAGCCAGGATATATATATTCTTTCCTATTTACTCCTTAATGTCTTGCCCTCTCTCTTAGGACAACAGACATGTCTTTGGTATCACATGGCCCTCAATTCTAGACAGACACAGCGTTTTCATTATGTTTATAATACTTATGTTAGAAAATAATGCCATAGGAAGACTGACAATCCATTACCCCTCACTCACTGCTGCTTTACAATGAACAGTGATAACTTTTCTCTAGCCAGTGCCAGACTGAGTTAGCCAATGTCCTTTCAAGTAATTGCTAGTCTACTCTGATTTTTGAAATGTTTTCTGTTATGCCTGTAGTGGCTCAGACAGTAAAGAATCTGCCTGCAATGCAGGAGACACAGGTTTCATCCCTGGGTTGGGAAGATCTCCTGGAGAAGGCACTTGCTACCCTCACCAGTATTCTTCTCTGCAGAAATCCAAGGGTAGAGGAGCTTGGCAGGCTACAGTCCATGGGAACACAAAGACTCAGAATGACTAACTCTTTCTCTTCATTTTCTGTTATGCCCAAACAGCTTTCAATCCTTGCTTTGGTTTGAGAAGAGGTGATGGTGATTATATCTTTCCATAAATGACCCAATCAAAAAATGGGCCAAAGAACTAAATAGACATTTCTCCAAAGGAGACATACAGATGGCTAACAAACACATGAAAAGATGCTCAACATCACTCATTATCAGAGAAATGCAAATCAAAACCACTATGAGGTACCATTTCACACCAGTCAGAATGGCTGCAATCCAAAAGTCTACAAATAATAAATGCTGGAGAGGGTGTGGAGACAAGGGAACCCTCTTACACTGTTGGTGGGAATGCAAACTAGTACAGCCACTATGGAGAACAGTGTGGAGATTCCTTAAAAAAACTGGAAATAGAACTGCCTTATGATCCAGCAATCCCACTGCTGGGCATACATACCAAGGAAACCAGAAGGGAAAGAGACACGTGTACCCCAATGTTCATCGCAGCACTGTTTATAATAGCCAGGACATGGAAGCAACCTAGATGCCCATCAGCGGATGAATGGATAAGAAAGCAGTGGTACATATACACAATGGAGTATTACTCAGCCATTAAAAAGAATACATTTGAATCAGTTCTAATGAGGTGGATGAAACTGGAGCCTATTATACAGAGTGAAGTAAGCCAGAAGGAAAAACACCAATACAGTAAACTAACGCATATATATGGAATTTAGAAAGATGGTAACAATAACCCTATGTACGAGATAGCAAAAGAGACACTGATGTATAGAACAGTCTTATGGACTCTGTGGGAGAGGGAGAGGGTGGGAAGATTTGGGAGAATGGCATTGAAACATGTAAAATATCATGTATGAAACGAGATGCCAGTCCAGGTTCGATGCACGATACTGGATGCTTGGGGCTAGTGCACTGGGACGACCCAGAGGGATGGTATGGGGAGGGAGGAGGGAGGAGGGTTCAGGATGGGGAACACATGTATACCTGTGGTGGATTCATGTTGATATTTGGCAAAACTAATACAATTATGTAAAGTTTAAAAATTAAATAAAATTTAAAAGAAGAAAAAAAAAACTGAAGATTCAAAAAAAGAAAAAAAAAACTGCCTGGCTCTTCTTTCTTATCCTCCTCTTCCCCTCTCTTTTCCTTTTCCCACATTTTTAAAAAGTATTTTTTACTTCCTAACAGAAGAAAGGATTTACCAGTTTTTTTTGTTTTTTTTTTTTTCCCTTATTTTGGAAAATGAGACAGAGGAATACCAGGCAGGTAGCTTTCATTTGATCATCAAAATATTGTGTTATTTCCCTTATCTTTTATATCTAAGCTTCTTAAATAAGTTTTCTTTAATGTCAGCTCCAATTTCTCATTGAATATTCCCTCCATAGTCCTCTAGAATTTGATTTCCTTCCTAATAACACATTTAAACTACTCTATAATTTTGCCTGTGATTTTCTCCCATAAGACGCTGCCTTATTTTATTTCATCTTTGAAATTTGCCATCCCTAACTTTTGCTCCTCTTGAATCGCTTTCCTTGGTTTCAGTGATACTGTTTGCATTTTTCTCCATCTCTCTCTCTTCCCTTGTCAGTGTCTGCCATCTCTCTGTGTTGCTTTTTCAGGAACTTCTGCTGGTACTATTAATAGTTAATAGGTAACTCCTACATTTGTATCTTCAGTTCAGTACCTGTTTTTTTTTGTTTTTGTTGTTTTGTTTTGGTCTAACCTTACTAATTTCTCTGTTTGGAAATACTTTTATTATATTTTTCATACAAATTAATAATCCTTCTAAATGTCTTTATCCACCAAACACACCACTTAGTGGGTTCTTTAGATTTTTCTGTTTACTCATCCACTATACTTTGAGGGTACTAACTAACCTTCCTCCACTCAGCTACTAAATCCCATTTTACCTATTCCTATACTTTCAAGCCTTAACTCCTCACTTGTGTTTCCATACCTATGACCTTAGGGCATCCCTGGTGGTTCAGGAGTAAAAAAAATCTACCTGCAATACAGGAGACAAGGTTGAGTCATGAAGATTACCTGCAGAAGGAAATGTCTACCCACTCCAGTATTCTTGCCTGGGAAATACCATGGGCAGAGGAGCCTAGGGGGCTATAGTTCAGGGGGTTGCAGCAAGTCAGACAAGACTTAGCAGCTGAACAAAAACAAGCTATCACCTTATGCCAGGCCCTCCTCTTCTCATGCATGTATTACTCTCTCAGCTTTCTCCATTTTTTCAGTTGATTTTTATGATGATGAAGGAATAACCCACACTAAGTACAAAGATAATAACAGTAGTCAATAAACATCTCCTCATTATCTATGGTATCAAAACTGATGTTCTTTAAGTAGTAAAGACTCAGTTACTTAAGACTCTATTAAATATTTATTTACCATGTAAACTTTAGCTACTGATGAAGTATTACCAGTTTGGACAAGAGAAGATTTGTTATTCATCTCAATCATCTCACTTGTTCTTTTATTCAAGCCAGGGGCATGTCATTTTCACTCTTTTGAGGATCAGAAATGTCCTTTTAGTTACTATACGATAGATGGAAAAAAAATCCTTCTTTTATAACTTTGATACATATTATTCTACCTAAATTCCTGTAAAATAACGGTTTAAATCTTGGTATTTATTCATTTTAAAATGAAGAGTTATATAGGGTTTTTATGTAAACATTTTTATGAAGTCATGTATAGGGCTATAGACTTTTGATACTTGCTAAATAAGTAATGATACCAACATTCATCCTCCACCTATATTTCAGCTTTAAATCATCTTGCATCAGAAGCAGGAGATATTTTGGAATGTAGTCCCATCTCTTCAATTAATCTCAATGCATGAAAATGTTTTACTACAGAAATATTGGCAAGTGAGAATTCACTTAATCAAATTTTGTCCCGGAAAAATCTGCAGCTTTCTAGAGAATAGGTGATATAAAGAAACCAAGATAATTTTATTTATTATGATTTCTCAGGAAAAAATGAATTCAGAAGGAAAATTTTTAAATATCTTAAGAAGTAAGATGCTAATCAGCACTATAAAAGCAGTATAAAAGTATATTTGCCTCTGAAATTAAGTATGCAATAGTATTTGTAGTAATACCTGTAGATGTTTGACAATTTAAAGTATTTCATCTACTTGCTAAAACAAAATTTTTAACATTGCTATATTTTGGATACAGTTTAAAAAGGACAATCTTTGATTTATGCTAATAACGTGAAAACTCTTATATTTTCTGGTACATTAACAAATCAAATTTCATCAATTTCGATGTTCTCTCATTCTCTATTAAAAAGTATAGACAGCCCAACTTTTTACATTAATTAGCAACTAATCTCATCCTCTCCATTTATAACTAATCTATAAACTCAGATTCTAATTTACCAAATTAAATAATTTAGTATATCAGGATTTAGTCTCTTAAAGTTATACAGTATGAACATCTGAGAAGATCTTTATCAGTTGTTTTATATTAGGAAATTTCCACTTACCATGCATAACAGAGAAGAGAGGAAATGCTATCAAAATATCAAAATATATGATACGTTTTTTGTTTCCTAAGGTTATTATGATCTACAAAGTTTCATTTTTCTGTTTATTTAAGAACACCACTAACAAAGTTTCCATTTTAGCTGCTATTCCTTCTTTATAGAGTATTATTTGTCTGTCTGACAAATAGTGGAAAAACCTCCCACGACAGGGTGATGAATGAAAGAGAAACTTCCTATGGTATGAATGACTTTAAAGGGAACATTTTGAATATTAGTGAATTTGTAAGATTTTCAGCCATTGTAGGACTTTATTTCCTAGTGTGTACGAGGTGGGAGATTTCTATCCATCATGTTGTACGTAATGCATTGGATAATGTGGTGCTATTTAACACAGTCATAGAAGTCTTCAGAAGAGAATTATTACCTTGAAATTATCATTAGGTTGTATTCAATTACCACACAGTCCTTGTGTTTAAAATCTTTATAAAGAAATATTTAAATGTCACCTACCCTTAGGTACAAATCCAGGGATATTTCAGTACTAAGGAAAAGTAATTCCACAACTTTCCTGATAATCATGATTTTAATCTCTGACTACCTTTACTTCTTTCTAGCTTTTCCTTCTGTGCTTATGCATATCAACATATATCTATGGTATGGGCCAATTTTTACAAGCATCAAGTGAAGAATAATGCTTAATTGAAGAATCTTAATTAAGGTTAATTGAAGAACTAAGGAGAAAGGTACATTCCTGTTGGCACCTGAGCTATACCAAACAAACACATATGCTTTAGGATATGTGTATAGGATGTAATACAATGCTTGACATTGAGCACTCAATTTTAATGTTTTTGTTTATTCTGTCTGCATAAGTACTATCCTCCTCCAGCTATGATGTCTATAAAAATGAATATTACTAACTTGAAAATGTAGTGTCATAATTCACATGCCCTAGGGCCAATAGTAATTAAACAGTAAACTCCATAGTTAGTGTAAATGAGAAAATGTTTGTGTTAGTTAGCTTTTACTGTATAACAGAATACCACAGATTAGTGGCTCAAAAGACCATGACTTATTAAGCTCAAAATTCTGTGGATCAGCAGCTGGTCTAGGCTTAGATGAGCAGTGCTTGTTCAGTCTCTCCTAGGCTAACCTCTGTCTCCATCATTTGCAGTCATCTAACCAAGTGGCTCTGCTTCTCAGTTTGATGATTAGCTATGGAAACTGGAGAAGATGGGCCATGAGCCAGCCTGCAGGCTAGCCTTGGCTTGCTCATGGGAAAAGTTACAAGAGCAACAGGACAAATAAAGTGTAAAACATCAACATTTTTCAAGTTTCTGCGCCACGTTCTCCAGTTGTTGTTTTTTTAACCAAAGAAAGGTACTTTATCAACACTACGATAAATGAGCAAGGACATAACCAAAGACTATAAAAAAAATGTATAGATTGGATGTTTGTGTCTCCCCCTAAATTCATATGCTTACACCTAATCCCCAATGTGATGGTATTTGGAAGTGGGGCCTTTGGGACGTGATTAGGTCATGAGGGTGGAGCCTTACTAATGGGATTAGTGCCCTTAAAAAAAGACCTCAGAGAGCCCCTGTGCTCCTTCCACCATATTAGGCACAGCAAGATGTCATTTACTCATCTGGAATCAGATCCTCACCAGACAGTAAATCTATAGGTGCTTTGATCTTGAATTTCCTAGCCTCTGGAACCACGACAAATAAAAATTTGCTGTTATTAAAAAATAAATAAATAAAAAAGACTAGAATGAGTAAGGGAGGACTGATCCAAGGAGCAATACAGGGAAGCAAGATACACTTAGAGGCTATTATTGTAACCATATACCACATAGGTAATGAAAAATGACCTAATTGGCAGAGTTTATTTTAGTTTTTAAGCCTAAACATGAGGATCTTTTTTTTTCTAGAGTGATGGCAAACATTCTTCCTTTCCCATGGGAAAATCGAACTCCTGGAATATATAACATCCTAATTTCTGTAGAATTTTCAGATACAAAAAATAAACAGTTACTAGTAATACCTAGTATGAATAATACAGGCCAGGAAACAAAAACTTGATTAGGGAGGATAAATAGTTGGGAATCATAGGAAGATCCGGAGGGGTTTTTAATGAGGGGACCCTGGATTTGATATCACAAGAAACTTCCTAAAGCTTTAGAATACTCTCCTAAAATATATAATACATTTTGTACACTCCCCTTATTGAGAAGAAATTTGTGAAATTTCAATAAATCCTACAGCTATTTTTTTTTTTTTTTATTTTATATTGGATTTTAGCCAATTAACAATGTTGTGATAGTTCCAGGTAGACAGCAAAGCATCCTATAGTTATTTTTATAACATCCTAATTAAAAATCAAAGCAATATTTTAAATATTGTTATCTTTAGATCCCTGGGGGCTGGACCTCCTTTGAATTTTACAATTAAGTTTAAGTGACATGCACAGAAAAAGTCAGGTAAAATTTCCCCTCTACAGAATAGCTAGATTATATCATCTGAGAATGCTATATACTAAAACAAAGTATTGTAGCTTGTTGATTAGAAGTAAGAGCCCTGCTGCCAGACAGTCTAGCTTCATATCTCAGCCCTGTTTATGAGCTATGTGACTTTAAGCAGGGCAGATATTCTCTTTAACCTTTATTTTCTTTGTTAGATGGTAGTAAAAGTACCTACCCTAAGGTTCTTTCAGGTTGAAATGAAGCCACATGTGGAGAGGTCTGAGCACTCCACAGATTTTATCTGTAATTGATGCCAAAATGCACTAAAAGGGCTTGAAGTAAAGCAATAACTGCTGACACATAATCTGTAGAAAATGCTACTGAACTTTCATTTGTTCTCTCAAGAGCAGTCCTTTTCTATAAGAAAATCAGACTAGTAAATGCAGTGTGATTTCATTTCCTTCAAACCCCATCTCCTGGAAGCTACGTTAAAAGGAAAAAAAATAAAATTTTATAAAGAATTGTAGCTAAAGTGTTAGAATGTAAACACATTTTCAATGCTAATATAACCTTCTAATTTAAAAAATGTAAATATTTGATTAGAAGTACTTTGTTTAGTCTAGAGTCATGAGAAGAATATATGGCATTCAACAGAACAAAAAGGAATAACAACTGAGAAATAGGGTCACATGGAGAAAGCTTCCAATAAGACTAAAATTTTACTGTTCAAGGACAGGTCCCTTTAACAGAAAGGACACAATAGCATAAGTTCATACTAGATACTGCACCTGTAGCAGTCTGATTCTGATTAATACATATGTGTTTTTAAAACTAGGGCTAAATGCAAGTATCTGATGCTGATACTGATATTTTTAAACCAATTAGAAAAACAGAAAGTGTGCCATGCTTTTCAATAGAAAAGTTAAAATTGAACTGAGAACTAGAAAATTATGATAAATTGGAGCGAGTGGAACTAAATGTTCTAAAATTCCTGTGACTTTTATGTTTGAGGCACCAAAATAAGGACAATTGTGACTAATGAAGTGGGGTGAGTAGGGAGCGTGGCCTGACATAAATGAGAAGAGAGAGCCAGACCATTAAAAGGCTTGCAGACCAAGATAAATAAGCATGCCCCTTGGATTAAAAGAAATTTTAAAAGACAAGGATAATATCTGTTTAGTGACTTGAAGAGACCATTCTGAAGGTTGGGTGGAGCAAAAAAGATGGTGGTTGTTAATATAGTCAATAAAATTAGAAGAATTTCCTGCTTTTGCTCTTAAGTTATGGTGGCTTTTATTAGAATGAAACTAATGGAAAGATTACTGTGAACAGAATTTTGTAATAAATCTGATATAGTGGCTGACAGAGAAGGGAAAATCTTCATGATTCCCACAGATCTGATTTGACGTACTGAGTGAGACACCAAGATTGGAGAATATGGAGGAAGTAGAGATGGAGGGAAAAAGAAGAAATCCTGAAATTTGCTGGATATATTTAGTTTGATTTGCCTTTAAGGAGAAAGTTGAATAGGATCTAAAGGGGAATTGTAAGAACTATGCAATTTAAAGTTACAGCAAAGAAAGATAACTTGAAAATGGAACTGAAAGGAAAGACGTAAGAAGTGTCATGTGAGATGAGGCAAGGCAAGAGTGTTTAAAACACAACTGAGTTTTCAAATGTATTGAATGTTGATTGTGTAAAATAACGAAATGAAAAGTCACTATTGGATTTAGTGATAGAAGTCAATGGAATCTTGGAAAGAGCAATTTCCATCAAGTATTGTGGGTACAAGGGGTTGAAGAGTCCCTGAGGTATCGAGCAGCAGAGGCCACGATACAGAAAGGCCTCTCCAGATAATTTATTACAGGATGGACGGCAGAAGAGAGGAGAGGACAGTTGGATAGAGTTACAGTCAGTGCAAAGGGACTTAGAGACAAGTCACTGGCAGGATTAAATGTTAGTGGGAAATGTCTATTTACTAATGAACATAGTGATTGGCATATTGGCCACTGGACAATGGCCTTTGAAATGGAAGATGGGCAATCCCTTCAATGAAATAGAGCTAGAAATGAGAAAGATTCAGATACACAGGAATGCATTTAGAAATGAGAGCAAGAGATATGCTTTCTACTTAGATTTTTCTTTTTATCTCTATGATAATTGAAACAAGGGAAGGAAAATTATCAGAAGTTGGAAGGAGTAAGAAACATATGAAAGATGACTAGCATGAAAAAGAAGAGTAAGCTAACTAGAGAAAAGTGGAAAATTGCTGAGCAGGGTAGAAGAGTTATAGGGCTATACGTATACCAGTTGTCATTTTGTCCTTTTGTTTTTCATTATTACAACTCAACTTTGTGGATGACGGCATTGCAAATTTATCATTGCTCTACATTTTTCCTGTTTCTGGATCCACAGACAAACTGCATTTCAGGTTCTCTGCATCAAGGTGGGGCCATGCAACCAGTTCTCACAACTTAAATGTGAGGAGAAGCAATACATTATTTGGAGTCCAAAACAGTTCAGTTAAGATGTGCTTTCTTCATACCTACTCTTAGCAATATACATGGAAATAGTCTGACGAGTCCCTGAAATGACTGCATAAAGGAGATTCCTCATTCTCCTTCCTCCTGTGGACTATATGGGACAGAGATGAGAACATAATAAAACTTCATTGTAATAAGTCATTGAGATCTGGCACTTTTTAAAAATAGGAATTATTCTACCTTAATTAATACCACAGTTACAACAATAGTACCCTATCCCAACATTCTAACCTAGCCTAAAGGTAATGTTAACCACATGGATTCCATGGGAAAATATAAAGTTTAAGTTATTTTCAACAGAGTAATTGCAAAAAAAAAAAAATTCATGAAAACTATGCTGGGAAAAGGGTACTAAAAACAGAGGATTGATAATGGAAATTTAATCAGTTGACAGTCTTAATGAGTTTATGAACCACTAGATTCGAGAAATGGGAGTGTAGACAATAGAACACGTCTAAATAAGGAATGTTTTCATTAATATATTTTTTAAAATTTCTGTATCAGATCAGATCAGATCAGTCGCTCAGTCGTGTCTGACTCTTTGCCACCCCATGAATCGCAGCACGCCAGGCCTCCCTGTCCATCACCAACTCCCGGAGTTCACTGAGACTCACGTCCATCAAGTCAGGGATGCCATCCAGCCATCTCATCCTCTGTCGTCCCCTTCTTCTCTTGCCCCTAATCCCTCCCAGCATCAGAGATAACTTGATGAAAAAAATAATTCTTAGACTAACCAAGGGGATGGCTCGGGTTGTAAAGGTGATTTTCACATGAAAGCTGCTCCTAGGAAACCAAGAATGATAAAGGAGAGAGCAACTGTGGGAAAGCATTAAAATCTTCAAAGAATAAAAGATTTACCAAGAAGATGGAATATGATATCAAGGAAAAAGAAATGAGACCAGTAACGCTTAACCAAAACAGAAAGTGTAGGACATAGAGATCACCTTTAGAATGGCTGTCATTGGAAATATGCTTATCATGATGAAGAAAACGCAAGAGCCCCAAAAGACACACATATAGAGCATACATATTTTAAATTTAATTCTGACCGTGTTTTGGAGAACATCATGGCTAACAGATTCAACTTTGGTATCAAAGAGTGGTCCCAAATAAGATGTAGAGTCAGTATTTCACATAGCCAATTAGTGATGGTAACTGGAGTAAATATAGATCAGTCGCAAGCAAGCAAATGAGAGACATCCAGTTGTTTTCCTGACAAGGGGCATTGGCAGTCAGTCTTGAGTGTAATGATGCAATAGATCCATTATTGTAACATTTTTACAATATTCCTCTTTGGAAAGGAACAGTCTTTTATGGCTGGGGGGTACTCAAGTTCTGTGGAATAAAATGTGAGATCCTGCAATCTTGACTATTGTAGAAATCTCCACAAAAATTAATCAATAAATATACATCTATTTTGCTTACATAATGAGGAATTTTTTAGAAGTTGATGGGGAGAGGGAATTACAGAAGAGAGGAGGATGGACAAATGAAATCTTGGGAAATTAGGTAACGATGCAGTGTGAAAAGCCAAGAGAATGCCAAAATGTTTGGTATCTAACAAATAAAAATGAATAAAATGAAAACAACATGCAGTATAAAATTTGATTCTGTTTTGCAATTTAAAATGATCCCATTCCTCTGATGCCAAGATCTTCACTAAAGTCTTTTCATTGATACCTTGTGTCAATGTGTATTTTTGGGAGTAGGTAGAATTTTAGAAACAGCCTAATTTTCTCGTGTCAGTCAATAGAAAGCATTTAATAAAATCAAAACAAAACAAAAAGGGCATGGAAGTGCTACTCTAGATAAAAGTTCACCATGAAACTGTGATCCTTCAGAATTCTTAAAAACCTTGAAGAAGAATTTAGATTTCTATGGATTATACAACTTGGATGCGAGCCAATATCATATATAAGTCTGCAGGAGCAAAGTGGGCATAACTGGTATCTGATTTACATAGACAGAATCACCTGAGCCATCACTGCAGGTTTGGACCTGCCCTCTTTTCAGTAACTCAACATTCCCTGTGGCCTTCAAATGCAGGTACCTCAAATACAACACATTACCATCTTATAAAGCTTTTACTATGATTTTCCTTGCTTTGAAGCTCAGGAAATTTAACCTTGGGAAAACTGAATAACTTGCCAAATTTTAGAAAGTTGACAAAGTCAGGCCATGGACCAAAATCCCTCTATCTTAAAATTCTTTTAGCTTAACTACCGTATTAAAGAGGTCCCTCAAACATTATTAAATACACATATGAAATCATAAGGAGTTTTAGCTTTACCTTCATGTGAATTAGATAAGACCATATTATGCAACACACACACAAGTTCTGATTTATTGTGCTACAAAATTGAAGGGAGATTCACTCAATGTTTACTGCACATCCTCTGTCACCAGTGCTAGGTTAGAAACTTTAATGCATGCTGTCTTTTACTCTGCATATCTGCAAAGCTCTGGCTTAGGGTTAATGGAATGTAAGCTTTGAGTTCTGTTGGTACCACTGGAGGGTATTTATTGTTCTGGAGGGTATTTATTGTTCTATTTAAAGATGGCTGTTGGAAATATAGACCAATAGAACAAGACAGAGAACTCAAAGATAAACCCAGGCACCTACCAGGATGTACAATGGGGCAAAGACAGCTTCTTCAATAAGTGGTGCTAAGAAAATTGGACAGCTACATGCAAAATAATGAAATTAGAAAACTACCTAATGCCATACACAAAGATAAACTCAAAATGGATTAAAGACCTAAATGTAAGAAAATATTAACATAGGCAGAACACTTGATGACATAAAGCAAGATCTTCTATGATCCACCTCCTAGAGTGATGGAAATAAAAACAAAAATAAGCAAGTGCAACCTAACTAAACTTAAAAGCTTTTGCACAGCAAAAGAAACTACAAACAAGGTGAAAAGACAATCCTCAGAATGGGAGAAAATAATAGCAAAGGAAACAACTGAAAAATAACTAGCTTCCAAAATATACAAGCAGTTCATACAACTCAATACCAGAAAAGCAAACAACCCAATCAAAAAGTGGGAAAGGGACCTGAAGAGGTATCTCTCCAAAGAAGACATACAGATGGCTAACAAGCACATGAAAAGACGCTCGATATCACTCATTATTCAGTTCAGTTCAGTCGCTCAGTCGCATCCGACTCTTTGCGACCCCATGAACCACAGTACACCAGGCCTCCCTGTCCATCACCAACCCCCGGAGTTCACTCAGACTCACGTCCATCGAGTCAGTGATGCCATCCAGCCATCTCATCCTCTGTCGCCCCCTTCTCCTCCTGGCCCCAGTCACTCATTATTAGAGAAATGCAAATCAAAACTACAATGAGATACCACCTCACACCAGTCAGAATGGCCATCCAGCCATCATCAAATGTCTACAATAAACGCTGGAGAGGGTGTAGAGAAAAGGGAACATTCTTGTATTGCTGGTGGGAAGGTAAACTGATACAGCCACTATGGAAGATGGTATGGAGATTCCTTAAAAAGCTAGGAATAAAACCACTATATGACACAGCAATCTCACTCCTAGCCATATACCCTGAGGAAACCAAAACTGAAAAAGACACATGTATCCTAATATTCAGCTAAGAAAGCCTTCTTCAGCAATCAATGCGAAGAAATAGAGGAAAACAACAGAATGGGTAAGACTAGAGATCTCTTCAAGAAAATTAGAGATACCAAGGGAACATTTCATGCAAAGATGGGCTCGATAAAGGACAGAAATGGTATGGACCTAACAGAAGCAGAAGATATTAAGAAGAGGTGGCAAGAATACACAGAAGAACTGTACAAAAATGATCTTCACGACCCAGATAATCACAATGGTGTGATTACTGACCTAGAGCCAGACATCCTGGAATGTGAAGTCAAGTGGGCCTTAAAAAGCATCACTATGAACAAAGCTAGTGGAGGTGATAGAATCCCAGTTGAGCTCTTTCAAATCCTGAAAGATGATGCTGTGAAAGTGCTGCACTCAATATGCCAGCACATTTGGAAAACTCAGCAGTGGCCACAGGACTGGAAAAGGTCAGTTTTCATTCCAATCCCAAAGAAAGGCAATGCCAAAGAATGCTCAAACTACCGCACAACTGCACTCATCTCACACGCTAGTAAAGTAATGCTCAAAATTCTCCAAGCCAGGCTTCAGCAATATGTGAACTGTGAACTTCCTGATGTTCAAGCTGGTTTTAGAAAAGGCAGAGGAACAAGAGATAAAATTACCAACATCTGCTGGATCATGGAAAAAGCAAGAGAGTTCCAGAAAAACATCTATTTCTGCTTTATTGACTATGCCAAACCTTTGACTGTGTGGATCACAGTAAACTGTAGGAAATTCTGGAAGAGATGGGAATACCAGACCACCTGATCTGCCTCTTGAGAAATTTGTATGCAGATCAGGAAGCAACAGTTAGAACTGGACATGGAACAACAGACTGGTTCCAAATAGGAAAAGGAGTTCATCAAGGCTGTATATAGTCACCCTGCTTATTTAACTTATATGCAGAGTACATCATGAGAAACGCTGGGCTGCAAGAAGCACAAGCTGGAATCAAGATTTCTGAGAGAAATATCAATAACCTTAGATATGCAGATGGCATCACCCTTATGGCAGAAAGTGAAGAGGAACTAAAAAGCCTCTTGATGAAAGTGAAAGTGGAGAGTGAAAAGTTGGCTTAAAGCTCAACATTCAGAAATCTAAGATCAGGGCATCCGGTCCCATCACTTCATGGGAAATAGATGGGGAAACAGTAGAAACAGTGTCAGACTTTATTTTTTGGGGCTCCAAAATCACTGCAGATGGTGACTGCAGCCATGAAATTAAAAGACGCTTACTCCTTGGAAGGAAAGTTATGACCAACCTAGATAGCATATTCAACAGCAGAGACATTACTTTGCCAACAAAGGTTTGTCTAGTCGAGGCTATGGTTTTTCCTGTGGTCATGTATGGATGTGAGAGTTGGACTGTGAAGAAAGCTGAGCACCGAACAATTGATGCTTTTGAACTGTGGTGTTGGAGGAGAGTCTTGAGAGTCCCTTGGACTGCAAGGAGATCCAACCAGGCCATTCTGAAGGAGATTAGCCCTGGGTGTTATTTGGAAGGAATGATGCTAAAGCTGAAACTCTAGTACTTTGGCCACCTCGTGCAAAGAGTTGACTTATTGGAAAAGACTCTGAGGCTGGGAGGGATTGGCGGCAGGTGGAGAAGGGGACAACAGAGGATGAAATGGCTGGATGGCATCACTGACTCAATGGATATAAGTCTGGGTGAACTCTGGGAGTTGGTGACGGACAGGGAGGCCTGGCATGCCACGATTTATGGGGTCGCAAAGAGTCGGAGACGACTGAGCGACTGAACTGAACTGAACTGGTATTGACTTACATATATGGAATCTAAAGAGATGGCACTGATGAATTTATTTTCAGCACAGCAGTGGAGAAACAGACATAGAGAACTGGCCTATGGACATAGGAAAAGGAGAGTAGGGAGAAGGGGAGATGTATGGACAGAGTCATGTAGAAATTTACAATATCATATGTAAAATAGATAGCCAATGGGAATTTGCTGTATGACTCAGGGAATTCAAACAGGGGCTCTGTGACAAGCTGAAGGGTGGGATGGGGAGGGAGATGGGAAGGAGGGGACATGGGTGTACCTATGGTTGATTTTTGTTATATGAAAGAAAACTACAAAATTCTGTAAATCAATTATCCTTCAATTAAAAATTAAAAAAAAAAAAAAAGAGAGAGAGATGGCTGCTGGAACAGCATGTACTAACCATGGCTGAGGTATAATGTGAATCAACTGGTGTTACAGGATCATCATTATACAGCTGTGGTTTCACTTTGCCACATATGAAACTTAAACCATTCTGACGCAGCTTTCTCCAGTGTCACAGACATATATACATCAGGAAAGGCTGAGGTTGAAAAGAGACTTCTTTTCAAAGCATTGCATTCATTTGACAACTATTTATTGACTATATGCTATGTGCCAGGTATTATTCTAGGGTTGGAGATCTAGTAATGAGATAAACAGACACAATTTCTGCCTCTGGTAGCTTATGCATGCTCCGTCACTTCAGCTGGGTCTGACTCCCCGCAGTCCCATGGACTGTAGCCCTCCAGGTTCCTCTGTCCATGGGATTCTCCAGGCAAGAATACTGGAGGGGGTTGCTGTGCCCTCCTTCAGGGGATCTTCCCAACCCAGGGATCGAACCTGCATCTCATGCATTGCAAATGGATTCTTTACTGCTGAGCCACCAGGAAAGCCCCTGGTAGCTTTTACCTCAGTGGAATTTATCTGCCTTAACTGCATTTATTAAAGGCAGTACTATAACAGCAAATGCACAGCAAATACACAAGCTCTGAAGAAACCATTTGTTCATCCTGGCAGCTTCTCTTAGATTTTTTTATTCTTAGCTATAAAATGAAGTTATATGTGAGACATGTGAAGGGTTAATTATAAAGAAATGTGTGTACATTTACTATGAATGCAAGGATTTGCTTATCTTGTTAGACATTTTTTGAGCTAATACCGAAGAACGTTACAGATTCAGTGGAAACGTAACTATTTCTATCATTAACAATCTTTATGTCATAGGTTCAAGTGGGCTATTCTTTGCAGATATGTTTGCAACTTCTATTTATTTTATTTTACAGATCTGTGATACATGACTTTCACTGAAGTCCCACAGGGCTAATACTTTTGGAGTGGAAAATAGATTTTTCATAACTATAAGTGATTTGATGATAAAGACATTCACACAAAAGACACCAGACCTACATTATCATGCACAGAACATCTTATACTCTGCAACAAAGCATGCTATGTGAAAAGGACTAAATGGGGATGACTCAGAAGTCCTAACTTTTATTCTTAACTGTAACATTTCAAACCATGTGAGCCCCAAGAAATCACTTGCCCTCTCTGAAGCACCATTTCCTCACCTGCAGATTGAGACCAGTGTGTCTGCTTCTACGGATTAAAGAGTTATTCTAAGGATCAGTTAAAGAATTATGTAAAACTCATCTGAAAGCTGCTCTTCAAATACAATTGGTTGGCACACAGCAGGCATTCAGTAAATGTGTACTGGCTGAATGGAGATTTTATTATCACTTTTGCATCAAGGACTGAAGTGTTTTAATTCATTGTAGACACAGAGAACTGGTATTTGAAGGTAGCAGGGTGACTCATCTATATTTGACAGATAATCAGATTGCACTGCCCAGTGTAATTATGTATCATCGTGGGGAGCTAAATTTATCACAGAAGATGAAGGGCAACTTGCACAGTCTTTCATCTGACAGTGTGTACTAATCACAATAAGCGAAAATCTGAACTCAGCTAAATGAAATACAGAAAATGGAGCCAAGAGGGAACATGTTTTCACCCTGGAAGTTCTAAACTTAGATGACTACTTTTAATAAATAGTTTCTAATATTCAGTAAGCATAAATAAATAAAAGGATTCTATAGGTTTTATGAGAATAGGAAAGCTTTGGACCACATGTAACTAAACACTAAAATCAATGAAGAGCATTTGCTAATGATTGTGATACTATTTCCAATTATATCACTACAGTTATTACATTGATTATATATACATGCATATATAATGAAAATAAGAAATCAAGCTGCCTAATCAGCAGTTAGATTTTTCTTTGTACTTGCTTTCTTTATTAACTTGCTATTTTCTGTAACTCTGATAGATTAATGTGGCATGTTTTTCCTGAGCGATATTCTTAACCAGAATTTTGATGGCTAAGATATCCAATTAATATAAAGGTACTGTTGCAGTCTTAAACCCCTGAACACCTAAATTTCTAGAATTAACCCCCCAACCATGATCCTAAATACGGATTTGCTTTCTCCCTTCAGATAACAGAACTGGGTGAATAACAGACTGGTTCCAAATAGGACAAGAAGTAAGTCAAGGCTGTGCATTGTAACCCTGCTTATTTAACTTATATGCAGAGTACATCATGAGAAACTCTGGGCTGGAAGAAGCACAAGCTGGAATCAAGATTGCTGGGAGAAATATCAATAACCTCAGATATGCAGATGACATCACTCTTATGGCAGAAAGTGAAGAACTAAAAAGCCTCTTGATGAAAGTGAAAGAGGAGAATGAAAAAGTTGGCTTAAAGCTCAATATTCAGAAAACTAAGATTATGGCATCTGGTCCCATCACTTCATGGGAAATAGACGGGGAAACAGTGTCAGACTTTATTTTTCTGGGTTCCAAAATCAGTGCAGATGATGATTACAGCCATGAAATTAAAAGACGCTTACTCCTTGGAAGGAAAGTTATGGCCAACCTAGATAGCATATTCAAAAGCAGAGACATTACTTTGTCAACAAAGGTCCATCTAGTCAAGGCTATGGTTTTTCCTGTGGTCATATATGGATGTGAGAGTTGGACTGTGAAGAAAGCTGAACGCTGAAGAATTGATGCTTTTGAACTGTGGTGTTGGAGAAGTCTCTTGAGAGTCCCTTGGACTGCAAGGAGATCCAACCAGTCCATTCTGAAGGAGATCAGTCCTGGGTGTTCACTGGTAGGACTGATGTTGAAGCTGAAACTCCAATACTTTGGCCACCTGATGCAAAGAGCTGACTCATTAGAAAAGACCCTGATGCTGGGAAAGATTGAGGGTAGGAGGAGAAGGGGACAACAGAGGATGAGATGGTTGGATGGCATCATAGACTCAATGGACATGGGTTTGGGTGGACTCCAGGAGTTGGTGATGGACAGGGCGGCCTGGTGTGCTGCGGTTCATGGGGTTGCAAAAAGTCGAACATGACTGAGTGACTGAACTGAACCTCAGATAATGCTTCCTCTGAAGTACCAAGAAAGAACCAACATGAAATACAGCAAATTCATAACATCCCTTGAGTGAAGTCAGCAACTACTGCTTCATGGACTAACTTTAGGGAACAGATGCAGTGACACTGAGACCTCTTCAGGCATCAAACAGATGCTAGCAATTCCTCCTATTTGGTTTAACCTATTTCAATAATTATTGTGTATCTTCTGGGTATAGTATTCTTTTACCTTTTAATTAAAGTGAAGAGAATGGAAAATGCTTGAATGGTTACTTAAAAATAAGTGATTATAGATAAAAGAAAATTGAAACAGGAGAGATTAACTCTGAGTGATGGAATCTAGAGAAACTATGAATGGAGTCATCCTGGCATGTGAAATATAGATGGATTTGGGAAAGCAGATCTGATTAGTGGAGAAGAATGTAAGTAAAAGGAACATTTAAGCTAAGGAGAGAAACACAGAGGTCCGTGATATATTAAGGATGGCTTAAGGTATGGAGTTGTGTAATGAGGCTGAAAAGTAGAGTGGTGCAAAAGAGCAGTCTGTTTTCAGAAGAATAGTTTTAAAGGGAGTCTGTGCTGAAGGAATTTAACTGTAACATAGAAATAAAAAAAGAAAGTGCTGGTTAGTCCAAGTGTGGTCTGTGGACCAGTGTGGATTGAGTGGATGTTACAATTCAATGAGATGAACATTGGAAAATAAAAAGCATTTAAAAGTCTTTTTAGTCCTTTGACAGAATAATATGTCTACTTTCTTTTTTCACTAAATAAACTTTTTGAGATAATTGTGTATGTGCATAAACTTTTAAAATATAAAAGAGTGAAAGTCCATGTGCACATTACCCAACCCCCATAATAACTTACAAAATTACAATACAATGTCATAACCAGAATAATGAAATTAGCACTCAAATATGGAACATGTCCATTGCACAAGGTTTAAACATGGTGCCTTTTTATATTCACACTCACTTCCCTTTAGTCTCTGCTTTCTCCTTAAGCCCTGTCTACTACTAATTCATTCTCCATTTCTATAGTATTGTCTCTCCAAGCATGTTTTACAAATGAAATCCTATAGCATGTTAAGTTTTGGAAGTTTAATAATAAACAATGGTGCTTGCATTTTATGTTTTTTGATTTTTTCCAATTTATTGGACTTTGCAAAAAGGTAGATCTATAATAGATTTGAGGAGAAAAAGCACTATTCCCCTTTAAACCACAAATGATTTGGAATGAACTGCTGTGGTGAAAAGCAGCACATGAAAAGTGATAAATGAGGATGTATGAAAGTGACAAGGCAGCATAAGACCAGATAAATGTGCCTGAATGGTCGGGCTGGCTTCTCAATTACTTATTAGCCATGAGGAGTCAGTGGGAGTTCCTGCACCTCCTACTGCTTCCTTTCAGTTTTCATCCTCCTCCACCACTGCTGCTGCAGATTCTCCCTGGAGGCTGTGTTCATTGATATCATTGCTGCAGGTAACTCACATAGAAAGTGACAACCTGAACAGCAATCCTCAGGAAATGCTCCCAACTGCACCGATCACAGTGTTCTTCATCTAACTGGATTCTCCTGCATTCAACTCTCTTCTTCTCTGACTTCCATGATTGTCAGCTTCTCTTGATCTTTTCCTGTATCTCTGATACACCCTTGCTATTCTGTTTTGACTCCTCTCTATAATACTTAATATTACATGTTCTGTCTGTAAAGTTATACCCATATAACCAACTGGTTATAAATTTCTTATTGGTCATGGATCTCATTGAAAATATGAGAAAAATGGTTTATGGGCATCCCTCCTTTAAAAATGCCCATGAACACACACATTTAAAAACTGACGTTACAACAGTCTATGCTATGCTATGGTATGCTATGCTAAGTTACTTCAGTCGTGTCCGACTCTGTGCGACCCCATAGATGGCAGCCCACCAGGCTCCCCCGTCCCTGGGATTCTCCAGGAAAGAACACTGGAGTGGGTTGCCATTTCCTTCTCCAATGCATGAAAGTGAAAAGTGAAAGTGAAGTCGCTCAGTCGTGTCCGACTCTTAGCAACCCCATGGACTGCAGCCCACCAGGCTCCTCCATCCATGGGATTTTCCAAGCAAGAGTACTGGAGTGGGGTGCCATTGCCTTCTCCAACAACAGTCTACCACATATATAATTTATTTCTCCTTTTTGTCTTGTTTTTAATGAACAAAGCAACATATAATAGTAAGCTAGGATGAAAATAACCTTTGGATTAATGAAGGTCACATTATCCTTACAAGGATACATTATATGGCAATCTCTGAGAATAGTCCTTCTGTCCACACTAGGTGGGAAGGTGGAAAGTGAAGTTGCTCATTTGTGTTTGACTCTGTGTGACCCCATGGACTGTAGCCTGCTAGGCTCCTCCATCCATGGGATTCTCCAGACAAGAATACTGGAGTGGGTTGCCATTTCAAGGTTGTTGATTTTCCAAGGGAAAAAAATAAGATAATGTATTTTTAGGCAGTAGTAGAGATGCTACTTTATCTCTGGGGAGTTCGAAAAGGAGTTGTGATTCCTGAAATAGAAAGTGCTAGAACTAATAGTGTTCTTACCTGGAGAATCCCAGGGATGGGGGAGCCTGGTGGGCTGCCGCCTATGGGGTCGCACAGAGTCGGACACGACTGAAGCAACTTAGCAGCAGCAGCAGAACTAATATTGTCTAGCCCTTTTGCAGGTATCTTCTGCCCTGAGAAGAATGTGTGGAACAAAATCAGTGAGGGCTAAAGACCACAACCATCAGATGTCAAGCATGGGATGACACTGAGGAAATGGAATGATCATTCTTTGAAAAAACACCACAAGCCATGCTGAGGTTTAGACATTAATGAGCCACCTCAGCAGTGATGAAAACCTTGGCCATGTAGGTACCATCGTTAGTAGTGAGTCCATGGATCATCAGGAATACTGGCAGAAAAAGTATCGCATACTGTTCTGTACCTGTCTGGCATGTAGGAGCTGGACACCATAAATATCCGGGGATTTTGTTAAAAACACTGAGGTGAGATGAAACGGGCAAGACACAAAGAATGGATTTTGGACTGATTGTCAATGAAGGAATTGAGATCCAAAGGAGTTTTAGAAAAATAAAATGGGTATAACTCTTCCTATTTCAAGTTTATAAGTCTCTACTAGCTATTAAAATGTATATACAAAGAAGTAACTACACAGAGACCTATTCTTCATCTTATGTTTAAATGAAAAATTAATAACCAGTTGATGAAAACAAATCCCAGAAAGTCAAAATTAGGCAATAAAAATTATGATTTAATTTTGCTCAAAATGATTTCAATAAAATTGTCTTTATTTGATCTGAATAGAGAGTTGAATGGCAGTATGCATATCATCTTTTCAGTATAATCAGAAAAATGTTCTCAGTTTTACCAACACTGCTGATAACACTGGTTTCAAACATACTGGGGAGAAAATGTGATCAGAGAAAGCTCAGTTCACTCTGCAAAATAAGCTTAACATTATTCCTAAAATTCAACAGGACTTCAAGTTGAAGCCATGTTGCTTTAACTTGTCTTATAGTTCTTTGTCCTCATATGAGCAGTGAGGTCACCAGTGGCAAGGCTTGCTTCTTTTCTATGATCACTCCATATTTGATTTTAATATAACAACAAAAATGGCAGGCATTTTTAGGTGTCTTCAATTCACTGCCTGCCAAAGTCATTGATAGGACTGTATCACCACGAAACCTGGTGTAACCTGGTGTATATCCCTATCACTGGAATATTTAATCTCATCTTGCAGAGTAGTATTTCAGTCAAAAGAGCTCTTAAGTTTATCAGCACCATCCATAAATGCAGAGTTGTAAATAAAAAATACATTATTCATGTAATCAAAACATAGTCTAAGTCAGTGGGTATCAAAGTGCTAATTTTTGGACTCCACCTCAACTGACTGAAGCAGAAACTCAGGAGGTGGAACCTAGAATCTGTTTTAACCAGCCCTCCATGTGATTGTATTGAATAACAATTTAAAACCCGTCAGTGGAAATGAATAATCTTCAAATTAAACCTAGAGGTAAAAGAACTCCTTCTGATCAAATTGTTCTAAGAAGGGAATTTTTTTCCCCTCAAAATGAAAAATAAAACTTCTACTTAAATTTCAATCACATGCTTTAAGATTTTCACTCTGGAAATCTAGGAAGTTTCTACACATAGATCAAAATAACATTCTGCTCCCATTTTGTAAAAATAATATCTTTGATACAGAAACGACTTCATTCTTGGCTGTAATGAAGCCAATGAAATTTCATGTAATAAACAAGACATAGTCTGGTAGTATAACCTGAGACTTCATGACATTACTTACAAATGTTCCAAGCTATGATTTTGATGGTACATGGTGTAACTTTCATCTTCAGAGTCACAGAATCAAATATGTTAACAAGTAGTACAGATGTCCAGCTAAACACAAAATACTCTTATTTCCTTTCATTTAAACATGTACTTCTCAAAAAAAAATTTCACTCATTCAAACCTTTGACACTTTTAAAATTAATAAAGTTACCTAAGAACCAAAATCTGGCCACAAAGAATGATATAGGAATTCTTATCCAGCTGCATGTTGAAATAAGTTTTGTTTCTTTCTCCATGAGCAGTTTCTAACTGCATTAAATATCATCATCTTGGGGGTCTTTGTGGTAGAATGTCATGTGTCAAAAAGCATCTTGTCTCTTGTATTTCTTTCTGCCAAGCCACAACATGACTTAGCCACTTTCAGAGTAAATAGCTTCATCAAACTGTGCCAAATCACATGTAGAATTTTTAGTTTGACAGCCTGGTTTTAAGGCAAAGTGTTAGTCACTCAGTCGTGTCCAACTCTTTTCAGCCCCATGGAGTGTAGCCCACCATGCTCCTCTAGG
The DNA here is from genome assembly GCF_003369695.1 of Bos indicus x Bos taurus. Classification (NCBI taxonomy): domain Eukaryota; kingdom Metazoa; phylum Chordata; class Mammalia; order Artiodactyla; family Bovidae; genus Bos; species Bos indicus x Bos taurus. The sequence continues at coordinate 58,778,237 of NC_040087.1, forward strand.
ATTCTCCAGGCAAGAGTACTGGAGTGGGTAGCCTTTCCCTTCTCCAGGGACCTTCCTGACTCAGGGAATAAATCCAGGTATCCTATATTATAAGCAGATTCTTTACCCTCTGTGCCACCAGGGAAGGCAGGGATTGGGGTAAATCCAAGGTTTAATTAGTGTCCAGTTTTGTTCAAATTGAGATTATTTTTCACATGTGTTTTCAGGATGGACAGTTATAAAATACTCCTTTAGCTCTGCTGGCTCCATGCTTACATGGCTAAATCCCTAAATCCCTGGCCAAAACATATTACTGCAGCTTTTTTTTTTTTTTTTGGTGGCATTATATTTCACATAGTGACTAAATCTGAAAGCTCTCTCCTTCCTTCCTTCTTTCCTTTCTTTCTCTTTTAACTACATCCAATGTAAAAATAGAGTTCATTATCAAAATGTCATCATAGCCCAAATGGCAGCCTATATTTTTATTTAATCCAACCAGGAAAGCATTCCGGTTGTCATGAGACAGTAACAGGAACACTATTCTTGGTCATGGACCACTGCAATTCATGAAAATTTCATTTGTTTAGGGAGAAACAATGTATTAAAGATAGATGCACAAGGCTATACACCAGACTGTTAGCAGTTCTTATCCCTAAAGAATTGATCCAGAGGAAGAGAACAGAACAAGGAGAGGAGTGTATATCATATGTTCACTTTATAAGCTCATGATTGTCTCAAAAAAAAAAAAAAATGTGTAGGGGGCATACATTACTTTTATAATAAAAAATACCTATAAAGATCTAAAAGTTCATTGCTGAAAATAAGCATGAAAATAGAAAAAAAATAGAGTCTAAGAATTTTGAAATAATAAGAAGGAATCTATTAGAAAAACATTAAACATATAAAGCCTATGAACAGATCCTCGTGCAGATTTCAGACCACTGATTAAAATTTGATACTGATATATTCTGTTAGAGTGGCCTTAATCACCTTGACAGGTCTTACTGTGAGTTCAATTTCAGTCAGTTAAGCTCAGTTCAGTCACTCAGTTGTGTCTGACTCTTTGAGACCCCATGGACTGCAGTATGTGAGGCTTCCCTGTCCATCACCAACTCCCAGAACTTGCTCAAACTCATGTCCATTGTGTCGGTGATGACATTCAACCATCTCATCCTCTGCCATCTCCTTGTCCTCCCAGCTTCAATCTTACCCAGAATCAGGGTCTTTCCCAATGAGTCGTTTCTTCATATCAGGGGCCAAAGTATTGGAGTTTCAGCTTCAGTATCAGTCCTTCCAATGACTGTTCAGGACTGATTTCCTTTAGGATGGACTGTTGGGTCTCCTTGCTGTCCAAGGGACTCTCAAGAGTCTTCTCTAATACCACGGTTCAAAACTATCAATTCTTTGGCACTTAGCTTTCTTTGTAGTCCCACTCTCACATCCACACATGACTACTGGAAAAATCATAGCTTTGAAGAGATGGATCTTTGTTGGTAAAGTAATATCTCTGCTTCTTAGTATGTTGTCTAGGTTTGTCATAGCTTTTTTTCCAAGGAGCAAGCATCTTTTAATTTCATGGCTGCAGTCACCATCTGCAGTGATTTTGGAGCCCCCAAAATAGTCTCTCACTGTTTCGATAGTTTCCCCATCTATTTGCCATAAAGGGATAGGACCGGATGCCTTGATCTTAGTTTTCTGAATATTGAGTTTTTAAAAAAATTTTTTTTTTTATTGAAGGTAATTGCTTTACACAGAGCTAGAATGAATAATTTCACAATTCGTATGGAAATACAAAAAACCTCAAATAGCCAAAGCAATCTTGAGAAAGAAGAATCGAACCAGAGGAATCAACCTGCCTGACTTCAAGCGTTACTACAAAGCCACAGTCATCAAGACAGTATGGTACTGGCACAAAGACAGAAATATAGATCAGTGGAACAAAATAGAAAGCCCAGAGATAAATCCACACACCTATGGACACCTTATCTCTGACAAAGGAGGCAAGAATATACAATGGAGAAAAGACAATCTCTTTAACAAGTGGTGCTGGGAAAACTGGTCAACGACTTGTAAAAGAATGAAACTAGAACACTTTCTAACACCATACACGAAAATAAACTCAAAATCAATTAAATATCTAAACATAAGACCAGAAATTATAAAACTCTTAGAGGAGAACATAGGCAAAACACTCTCCGACATACATCACAGCAGGATCCTCTATGACCCACCTCCCAGAATCTTGGAAATAAAAGCAAAAATAAACAAATGGAATCTAATTAAAATTAAAAACTTCTGCACAACAAAAGAAACTATAAGCAAGGTGAAAAGACAGCCTTCAGAATGGGAGAAAATAATAGCAAATGAAACAACTGACAAACAACTAATCTCAAAAATATACAAGCAACTCCTATAGCTCAATTCCAGAAAAATAAATAACCCAATCAAAAAATGGGCCAAAAAACTAAATAGACATTTCTCCAAAGAAGACATCCAGATGGCTAACAAACACATGAAAAGATGCTCAACATCACTTATGATCAGAGAAATGCAAATCAAAACCACAATGAGGTACCATTTCACACCAGTCAGAATGGCTGCGATCCAAAAGTCTATAAGCAATAAATGCTGGAGAGGATGTGGATAAAAGGGAACCCTCTTACACAGTTGATGGGAATGCGAACTAGTACAGCCACTATGGAGAACAGTGTGGAGATTTCTTAAAAAAACTGGAAATAGAACTGCCATACGACCCAGCAATCCCACTGCTGGGCATACACACTGAGGAAACCAGAATTGAAAGAGACACGTGTACCCCAATGTTCATCGCAGCACTGTTTACAACAGCCAGGACATGGAAGCAACCTAGATGTCCATCAGCAGATGAATGGATAAGAAAGCAGTGGTACATATACACAATGGAGTATTACTCAGCCATTAAAAAGAATACATTTGAAATTTGAATCAGTTCTAATGAGGTGGATAAAACTGGAGCCTATTATACAGAGTGAAGTAAGCCAGAAAGAAAACCACCAATACAGTATACTAACGCATATATATGGAATTTAGAAAGATGGTAACGATAACCCTGTATGCGAGACAGCAAAAGAGACACAGATGTATAGAACAGTCTTTTAGACTCTGTAGGAGAGGGAGGGGGGGATGATTTTGGAGAATGGCATTAAAACATGTATAATATCATATAAGAAATGAATCGCCAGTTGAGGTTCGATGCAGGATACAGGAAGCTTGGTGCTGGTGCATTGGGATGACCCAGAGGGATGGTATGCGGAGGGAGGTGGGAGGGGGTGTTCAGGATGGGGAACACGTGTACATTCATGGCAGATACATGTTGATGTATGGCAAAACCAATACAATATTGTAAAGTTAAAAAAAAATAAGTAAAACACACACAGACAAACATAAAATAATATCCTTTTTTAAAGAAAAGATACAAACAAAACAATATTCAGAATTGAAAACAGGCTTTCTTATTATAAGGCAAGGATTAGTTATGGTGATAAATGCAGACAAAGAGAATAAAACATAAAGAGAAGAGGTTCCTGCAGGAACTAATGGTGTGTGCATGTGTATGCCTGTGTGATAGAGAGAGAGAAAGGAAGGGAGGAGACTGGTTAGAAATTTACTTAGAGAAAATACACAGTCAGCCTTAAATGTTCATTCAAATCTATTCCATACTCTCCCTAAAACACCATTTCTCCATTATGAACATTTAATTCTATGGGAAATTTTAGTGCCCCCCAAAATGTGGTTTTGTAGTTTAATGATGAGACAAATGTGTTAAGTACTTCAGGAAAGCATAGACAGTTTCCATGTCTATTCCTCAGCATACGTCATATATATCTAGCTAATTATTAACTTTGAAAGTTATTGGAAATGCCAATCTAATATAGATTTGTTATTTAATTTTTATTAATGGATCTCTAGTCATGTATGGATGTGAGAGTTGAACGATAAAGAAGGCTGAGTGCTGAAGAATTGATGATTTTGAATTGTGGTGTTGGAGAAGACTTTTGAGAGTCCCTTGGACTGCAAGGAGATCAAACCAGTCAAACTTAAAGGAAATCAATCCTGAATATTCATTGGAAGTACTGACGCTGAAGCTCCAATACTTTGGCCCCCTGATGCAAACAGCTGACTCATTAGAAAAGACTCTGATGCTGGGAAAGATAGAAGGCAGGAGAGGGGGATGACAGAGAATGAGATAGTTGGATGGCATCACTGACTCAATGGACATGAGTTTGAGCAAGTTCTGCAAGTTGGTGAAGGACAGGGAAGCCTGGCGTGCTGCAGTCCATGGGGTCACAAAGGGTCAGACATGACTAAGGGCCTGAACAACAAACAACAAGGGAACTCTATAAATGAATTTTATTTTCAAAAATTATTCTCAAATTTATATTTTTGCTGGCAAAATGTTATGGGTAGTATAGTCTTTTATAGCTTAACTCAGTGTTCTCATAACTTTTTGTTCAGCAGAGCTTCTTTTAATAAATTATGTTTGACCCTGAATAGGTAATATAGGTGAAAATGAAGCCCTAGTTGTACAACCGGGTTCCCTTTTTTTAGCCTATGGAAAGTAATAGGAATATATATTTCATAGGGATAAAAAAACCAAGTTTATCAAATGATTATTTTGAAAACAACTTTCCTAAACAAAATCAGTGTCAGTGTAAGGAAAAAAAAAAAAAACTCTTCCACAGCTAGCCTCACCATACAATCAGACATAATAAGGATTTTGTTAGGTAGAGAGTTAGGCATGAGCAACGAGGGGTAGCCTGATTGAAAGGGATGAAAACTGATCTCTATACCCCATCCCAGAGACACCCAGGAGAGTTCACATATATTCTACAAAATGACCACAGAGACCTTTTTAACTCCTGCACTTGTGCCCTAGGCACACAGTGGACACAAACTAACCATAGCGGCTACCTCAAGTAACCTTAGGCAGCCAGGAGTTACATTAAGTGCTCATAAGTATGCTACACATGTATATGTCTGAGTATAACAGACTGAATTGTGGGAAGACATACACAACAGAACCCACTGTTATCTAACTTACAACTGTCAATTGGCCTTGAGCATATGCCCATTTGCATTCCCTTTCATTGACTGGTCGTGGGTACAAGCCCTATTTTGCATGGACACACCAAAAGGAGGAGATGGGAGGTATAAAATGGGGGAAGCCAAGAGGGAACATTAGGGTAACTCCTTTGGGGTCGGCCTGCTCCCATGTCTTGGGTATATCTGTCTAATATTCTGTCTGCTTGAGCTGTAACTGAGCTGTAACTTGTCTATTGTTCTAAATATTTTAGCCCACAGTTCTAAATTTTTGTCGTGACGAGGTAGGTAAGAATCGAGAAAGAGAAATAACTAACACAGCAATGTGATGAGAGAATAAATGAATCAGTTCATATAATAAAATGTTTCAAAGTATATACTATTTTTTTTCCTAAGTGTTAAATTTCGAGGTACTTTGAACAAACTGCATAAAACACAAAAAACAAAAAATAAGCTGAAAGGACTGTTATAAATATAGCTCTCTTTCTAACCTATTGAAGATAATCTTATGAGATGTATTTCTGAATGAAGTTTTCTTTTTTTCTCTATTTATCTTACTGCCTAAACTTAAGACATTAGTATAATATCCTGATATTTTCTCTTTTACAATACAGTTGGCCCTCCAAATCCACAGGTTCCATGTCCATGGAATCAATCAACAGTGGATAAAAAATATGTAGAAAAAAATTCCAGAAAGTTCCAAAAAGCAAAACTTAAATTATCTGTATAAGGGAGGCTATCTGTAGGTTATACACAAATATTATACCACTGTATATAAAGTATTTGAGCATCTCTAGAACTTGATATTTGAGAAAGATTATTACCAATCTCCTGTGGATACTGAGGGACAGCTGTATTATCTACCCATATCTATTATATATCTATAGATCACAAAAATATCTATTTCTATATCTGTATAACTGTCCCAATTCAAATCAGTTTTGGAATAATATCAGTTAAAAATGAATAATTTTACATGTAAACAATATAATGATCAATGTTTATTCTCTGCTGATCCTAATTTAGGCTCTGCCCCTGCAGATATATTGTTCCACTTAATCCTACAAACTTCTTCGAGAAATGGATTCTATTATTCTTTTACAGATAGGTAACTTCACCTCAATAAATAACTTGCTCATATTTACCAGTAGATGAATATAGGTACTGGAATAGTCACACTGGATTTTTAGTAAACACCAGGTAAACCTGAAAGCATGGATCTGAAAACCAAAGTGGATCCAAGATGTATGGAAGTTCAGGGAGATGAGGAAAATGTTAGAAAACAAAAATAACCCTGGCCGTGCACTTGTTATCAGGTTCTATAACGCTGTACCACTGTCTGAAGAAGACCCCTAGGGACACACCTGCAGTCTAGCAAAAACATTTTTATTGATATGTAACATCAAGGTAGACTGCGTGCCACAGGTCCTTGTGGTATCCGTGTCCAGGGGTGGGTTAGGAAGGGTTTTGGTAAGTTTGGTACTCACCATGATTGATTCTAAGGAGAATACAGGACAGGAAAAGTCAGCTCTGTGTTGACTGCAATTTGTAAGGGGGAGGAAAGTAGGTTTGAGCTCAGGATTGGTTGCTGTTCTTAGGAGATAGATGACAACAACTGAGCATCACACTGAGCTTGGTTCATAAGGTGAGACTAGCAAAGCAGGATGATAGTAGTCTCAAGAAGAAAGGAAATCATTTGGACATGACATAGTTGCAATGGGAAAGATTATTTCCTATGAACTTAGCAGCTGACTTTATCAATGTCTGTGATCACAGTCAGATTAATTGCAGTACTGATTTTTGCTGTCTCTGAATTGAGCAGATTTTTTACTCTGAGTTTCAGGCTGTTTCCTTCTTCAGAACTGATGATTTATTCATTATTTAAAAAGTGGAGTCTGGAGCTGGAGAGTCTGGAAGTGAATCCGAACCCTGTTACTTCCAGACTGGGTGACTGTGAAAAATTCACTTAACCTCTTGGTGCTTCAGTTTTTTTCTAATACAAATGTGGATAAAATAATTACACCTTCCTCATATGGAAACAAAAATTCAATATAGTGTCTGGCACTTAGTAAATGCTATACAAGCATCATTATTGTTGATGTTGTTGCTGTCACTGTTATTTCAACCATATTTAACTGTGGGTAAAGTATTTAATGCTCAAAATATATTTCTGATGCAGAGAGTTTTTCCATTGTACATGGAAATATTACGTTATGTGCCAAAAATATAATGACCACAACATGAATGTGAAAGGTAAAAATACAGATATCACAAGGAATAGATTTTTAACTTTCAATTTGTTCGTCTTTTCCCTCTTCCAAAGCAGAGTCTCATCGCCAGAGCGTGTTATATATTAATGATGTAGATGGAAAGTTTAACTAAAACAGTGTATTCTTGGCCTAATAAGAATGTAAGCAGGGGTAAAACTCTTTTCATAGGTATAAAACTATGATTAAAGTACCCTGTACATGGCTACTCATAAGCTTCACTACATTTCAAGTGAGAAAACTGAGGTTCTAAGAGATAACATGAATTTTACTTCCATGATTGCTGTGTCAAATTTTAACTTATAAAAATAATAATAAGACTCAGTACAGATATTAAAGCATCCTGAAATAAGAAAATTACAGGAAAAAATCTGTATAATGTAAAATTAGACTACATGTTTGGATTAAAAAAAAGGCGGGGGGCTTCCCTTGTGGCTCAGGTGGTAAAGAATCCCCCTGCAATGTGGGAGACCTGGGTTTAATCCCTGGGTTGGGAAGATCCCCTGGAGAAGGGAAAGGCTACCCACTCCAGTATTCTGGCCTGGAGAATTCCATGGACTATGCAGTCCACAGAGTTGCAAAGAGTCAGACACGACTGAGTGACTTGCACTTGGATTAAAATAGACCAAGTTTCTAATTTGATAGTAAAAAAATAATGTGGATCGAAGAATAGACTTACCATTTTGTCTAGAAGTGGTGTAATATGTATTTAAGATTGAAACCACCAATTTTATATAGGCTGGAAAATGTGCAGGTATATATTTGAAAGCATAAATAAAGCTACTTAGAATTGTATGTATATATTTTTCTCACATTTAGCTTGTGCAAGACCTTCTAGAAGAGAAAAAATTTAAAAGCTGGATGGTTACATAAAATATGTATGTGAAACATGAAAAAAATTCAATCAAAATAAGGAAATTAGAAACTGCATTGAATAAAATAATGACTATAGCATATGATGGAAACCTTCTTAATATTAAACATTTTTGACATAAACTGTTTTAAGACTCTTGTGGGAGGTTGGTGAATATATCTATCTATATAAAACAATTGAATCTATAGAATATAAAATGAGGCATATATTTGTCACTTCATTTGTTTTTGTTTTTATCCTAACTCATCCTTAATGACTATTTCATGTAAGTCAGATATTTCTTATAGCAGGTTTAAGGGCCATAAATTAGTCTATAATTCTTCCCCTCATTTTGCTCAGTCTTTGATTATATTAATATTTATACTTTCCAACCTCAGCTCATTTTTCATCTTTTCAAGGAAATACTGATACTGACTCACCATATGAAAGAAATTTTTTATGCCCTGATACCAAGCTTTATGCTCTGACATGCAATCAGGTTTTGCTCTTTAAGAAGTTGAAAGAAAAGGGATCAGAACTATTTGCGATTGTGACAATCATTTAAGGAAGCATAAAGGGATTTCCCACTTTTTAGGAATCTTTCTTTTAAACATCTTCAAGATAATTTTCCATTACTTCATGTTTTCTAGGATTTTTTTTTCCCCTACTGAAAGACAGAATTTCAGATTGCTCTACATCTGAAGACATAGCCAAAAATCAGGGGGGCAATTTTCTGATCTTCTTGCCTGAAAAACAGATTACTTATCTTTCAAATGAGCCCTGTGATTAGGGAAAATAAATGAGCATTATGCATCCGGTGTTCAAATATTCCATTTTCCTTTCATTACAGCATGTTAAGTCAACATTTCTAATTATGTATATAACTTTTATTTGACTCATCCTTCAGTGAAAGAACCTAGATTTCTTAAACTTAGCAACAACAAAAAATACATATATTTTCATAATCATATTCTAAATTAGCTAATTAAAACTTACTGAATTATACTGAATAAAATATGCCATTCATCCAACCTACCATTCCTACCATTGTACAAATTTTTCCATGTGGACTATGATTATTTACCTGATTATAAATTTTTTTGTACATGTACTCTTCCTCAGACCTAGAATTCTTACCTCCCTCTTATAAATCATTTTTTAAGTCACCTTCATCCTGTTTGATTAAAAATAAATTAAACTAAGTCAATTTGACATGAGAACTCTTAGCATCTTTTATTAGATAATTTAAATTATTTGAAATAGATAAAGTTTAATGTGCCTCTACAACCTTGCTATCAAGTTATAATGAAAATAGTTCTCAGAACAAATTTCATCATATATACAGACATTTATTAGGTAAATTTAAGAATCACAAAATAGTTCATAAAACCTGTGTTCTAAATTAGGAAGCCACATTTCTTTGGTTGTTTATCTATCTGAACACAACTCGCATAAAATTACAAGAGGCACACCTGACAAGATTCCAGAGTGGGATTCTGTGACCTTGATTACTAGCAGTCGGCAAACCAAAATTCTCCATTTCCATTTCTAAATGTAGGATCTTTTATGAATCAAATTTTAGTTTTTTTCCTACTGGACTCCCTAGACTCATGGTTGTTCATGCACATTTGTTATTTATTTACAGAATATCTTAGCCATTCTACAACTATCAGCTACCATAAACTTCATCAGAGAGAGCACAAATTTCTAACATTTATTGGGCTGATTGAAAATAGACAAATTTTACCAACTGAGCAGTTCTGAATATAAGTAGCCTTAGAGTATACCTTACATCAACCAGCCTGTTTTATATTGTGCTGCTTGCTGTATTTTAAATTAAATTACATATTTTATAATATTCTAATATTTTATAATGCGCTAATATCCAGTTAGCATATTGTGAAGGAACTCTCTTCTGTCATAAAACAATGAAGAAGAACAGTTATCTATTATTTTATATAAGTTTTATTTTTCATTATATAGGTCAATTTGTGATTATATTGCTAGGGGCTCATCATCTTTAATTAACAGGAATTATATATTCCTTAAATAGGAATCACTAGAGTAGATTTTCCAAAGAGCCTATGCTTGAATGCTGCATGACAATACTGCTGCTCTAGGGGAAGAGAGAGGAGTCAGTCAGCTAATAAAAGACTGTAAAAGACTCACTGGTTTTACTACTCAGTGGACAGGACTGGTAAAAGAAACTAAGAGATGAACTAAATCTGCTAGAGGTCGCCAGCAGGAGAATGGTGTATTGGCAGTATCGCCTTGATATGTAGCTGGACCTAAATCTGAAAACATAGCCCTGGACAGGGAACAAATGACTGAAATCTATAAGAATAGGCACTGTCAAAGAGGAAGAAGGATCACGTAAGTATAAAGGAGTCGAGCCAGAATGTCCAGGTCAGCTTCAGACGTAATAACAATGACTGAGTGCTTAGAAACCTATTAAACTTGAAGGATGGGTAGAGGCAGCAGGAAAGTAAGGATTTCCATGTATGGAAAATGGTACAAATTCACTCAGACAAGCAGGTAGCCTTTCAGCTTTCTGTATGCTGATTACTGCCAGCACAATGTTTTCACTCTTTGATCTCAAAGTTCCCTCGAATGGCTTCTAAGAGAAAGCAAAATAGAATTAACAGCATCATGAAAATCTTCTGTTCTGCAAATGTGATTCTTCCATGCAGTCTCTCTCAGTTTTTGATGTATCTCTACTGGATAAATGGCTGCTTTTAGAGTTTAGATTCTAACTCATTTAACCTCAACTACCTTTATTATCTGAGCTTCCCTGGTGGTTCAGATGGTAAAGCATCTGCCTGCAATGCGGGAGACCTGGGTTTGATCCCTGGGTTGGGAAGATCTCCTGGAGAAGGAAATGCAACCCACTCCAGTATTCTTGCCTGGAGAATCCCACGGACGGAGGAGCGTGGTAAGCTACAGTCCATGGGGTTGCAAAGAGTCGGACGTGACTGAGCGAGCTTCACACACACACCTTTATTATTTATATCAACCAAGAATTTCAGTAACAATCTAGGAATAGCCTGGAAATGAGACAGCAGGGATGAAATCATTTAAATCTCCTACATACTCAGTGGATGTATAGGTGAAAGATATGTTTTTGTTATTTGTATCCAATGCAAGGGAACACCGAAGATAATTCCTTTTTATATAAGACTATTAAAATTAAGGAAGTGATCTATTCATTGGTCTTCCTTTCTAGCCAATTTGATTCAGTTCTAATGGACCATTTGAATATCCACTCTGTTAATCCACAAAGTATAATGATAAACAATATGAAATCCTAGATTTTGAAAGCCCTACTTCATCTGCTGAACATAATATACCTTCCAGACTTTTGACAATAGAACAAACTCATACATGTGTGGAGAAAATTCACTTTTACAAACAAACTAATTAATGAAGTCTAGGTAGTTTGATATTTTTATGAACACAATTGCAATAGCAAAATGGCTATCATGTGTTTAAACAGCTATTATAATTATCGTTATTATTACTGTGTGCTTAGACCATACTTCAAAAATTCAGTCTTTGCAGTGAACTTGTATGGTATCTTATTATCATATTCTACACATTTAGAGAGGTTAATGTAACTTTCTCCTGGTACTAGTAGTGAATGAGGGGAGCAATGGTCTGACGTTGAATCCATTTATCTGACTCTAAATTAATCCTGTTACCATTAACTGAATCTTTTTTTTTCCTGACAAATCTGTATCAAATATCCACTCTTTATAGACACAGTTCAAGAAACCTATGATACATCTGTGAATAGAATCAAACATTAATGCCTTGGTGGGCCCTATCTTTTATGGGGATTATGATCTTAAACAAGAAACAAAAGTAAATAAGTGAAAATAGTATACTACATTAGATTGTGAGAAGTGCAATAGAAAAGTATAGCAGGATATGTGGAACTTGGAGGGGGGAATTAGTTTTAAATAGCTGCAGTGAGATGGGGATTTTTAAGCAAAGACTAGAAGGATGTAAGATATAAAGCCATAGAGATATTTAGAGGGGAAAGTTTCAGACAAAGAATATAGAGCACAACGTGAGGGGTTGGTCTGGTATATCTGAGGAGTTGCAATGTGGACTCAGTGACATGAAGAAGAGAGAGGCAAGATAGACAATTATAGGGAATCAATGACATAAAGGCTTGCAGACCATTGTGTGGTCTTCATAGTTTTCTCAAAGAGCAACAAGGAAATGATAACACATTTAAGGTAAGAATGATATGGTCTATGTGATCAGTCTGACAAATATTGGAGAATAAACTTTAAGGGAGTGTGCATGGCAGGGATGGAATCACAGAGACAAGATAGGCTACTGCAGAATCCCAGAGAAGACCATAGTGGGTCAGAGTAGTAATAGGGAAGGGGAGGAGATACTGTCTGATTAAGGTTTTATCTGAAAGTACAGCCAACAGGCAATTTGACAGGCTGGTTTGAGATAAAGAAAGAGAAATTAAGGTCAACTCCAAGTGTTGATCTCCAGCAACTAGAAGTATTAAGCTATTGTCAACTAAGATAGATGGGAAAGAATTTGGGTAGAACAGCTCATTTTTCCCTTTTAGACTGGAGAGTGATGATCAAGTGTTCAATTTTAAATATATTTACATTTTAGAAGTGGAATTATCAGGTAGGCTACTGTATCTAGGAGTTTGGACAGCTAGGTTGGGGTATATTTGGGAATTAGCAAACACATTTACTCATATCATAGACTTTGCAGACATAAGATCATATGGGATTACCAAAGGAGTACAGATAAGAAATGGGGCTTCCAAACTGGTTATGAAATTGAGAGAAATCACCATGGAGACTGAGCTCTAGCAACAAGTGAAAAAGATGGAAATCAAACAACAATTATGACAACAACCATGGTTGCCCTGGAAGCCTAAGGAAGAGAGTTTGTCAAGAGAAAAGAGTTACCAAGAATATAAAATATGACTATTGCCAAGAATATAAAATATGACAAATATATGACACTAAATGTTGTATTTACTAGTACTAGAGTACTAGACTTCATTGGTGATAGTGAAAAGCAGTTTCAGTCAAAAAATGAGAGTGGAAGACTGAATCACATAGGTTCAAGAGGAAATTGGAGGAAGAATAGAATCTGCAGTAAAATATAACCATATTCGTGTGAAGGGAACCAAGAAAATGTATACCTGGGGTGGTAGGTGTAAAGGAAACTGATGTTAAGATAAGCTCGCTTGTTTTTAATGGGAGAAATAATGTCATTTTATATGGCTAAATAAATTATTTAGTAGGGAAGTAAACAACAAGGATATAAATGAGAGAGACAAATTGCTGGAGCAATGTTCTTGAGTAGGTGTGATCAAGGTTACAAATGTAAGTATTAGTTTTTGATAGAAAATGTAAACAGCTAATCCATAGCAAGATGAAAACAGCATGGAAGTATATCTGTAATTAGATGTTGGGGGCACCTACAGAAATGATCTTCTGATTACTTAATTTTGTGAATTAATAATCATTAGAGGTTGAGGATGGTGAAGGAGGTATTAGAGAGGAGCAGGCATCAGAAAGTCATTGAGGAGAGTGGGTCAACCAGTGAATGAGGGGAATATAGAATGACTGCAGGACAGTGTTAAAGTCGATGTAAGGTTTATGATCAAGAATTTCAAGTGCAGAGAGTTATTGTGGTTGTATATTTTCCCATAGCCACATTAAGCTTCTGGGTGCAAGGATGAGGCAGGCAGAGAGTTGGATTTCAACAGGGTTGTAGTAAGGTACTTTTACAGTGACTGATCATGGGATTAAAAACTTGTTAAGGTCAGAAGGAAGGACATCAATGGACTGAGTGACAGCAGAAAAGGAACAGGAGCATCAGTGGAGTCCTGGTTTCCTAGGATCAAACCTAGGAAACTAGTCCTCTGTTAGGAAACTAGCAGAGGAAACTCACCTGAATCAGAGGACATGATGATCAGAGAGAAGGCTTCCTAGAATAGAGATACTGAAGGGCTGAATTATTGAGAGCAATAAGGCTATGACAGGAGAAGTGGTATGACAGGCATAAGTAGGGTGAGGGTAAAGTTAGAAATCAATAAAGTAGGGTTCTAGAAGAACTATCTTGGTTCATTGAAGTCTAGACTAAGAGTTTTAGGGAGGAATGTATGAGAGCACCCTGAAAGCCAGTATAATGTACATGGAGCCATCTATCTCACATTGAGTCATTAAATTTTAAGTTACTGTTTGCTTGAAAGCAAGATTTACTGTTTTACATAGTGCTCCTATAAGGATGTGGAATTACAAAACAAAGTATCAGCAACAGCTTCATGCATAGAGGCTTCTCTTACAGTTTTAAAAGTGTCATCTCACTCTTGCTACATTTCTTCAAGCATCTTCAATATTATTTTCCACTCTGCTTTCCTAAACCTTAAGCCTTCAAATGGTTTCCACATCATTTAATAGTTTGCTATGAATGGCTCTGCTTTTCTAACCTGTTTAGTTAAAATCCGGTGCTGTTGATCCATTTCAGTTCTCAGTGTTTGGTTTCTTGCTTCCACAGCTGCTTTTTGCTCGCCTCACCTCTCTGATGCTGTCAGCAAGAGAGCAAGGCTAAGATGGAAAAGACAGAGTTCACATTCACACTCCTTTTCCTTGAATTCTGGCTTACTTCCAGCCACCTACTCCCTCATTGCGGTTCACAGTAATTTAATCTTGCTTTACACAAAAAAAGTAAATTTTCCAGTTTAATTTAAAGTATATAAGATTAGAAATAAGAAATGTGATACAATTAAAAAGAAGAAAAATGCAGCCAATCCAATAAAAGAAATTGACACCTCAGAGGGCAAATAAGAAATTCACATCTTGTTCCATAGTGTTCTATTTCATTCCAAAATGAATCCCTGCTGTAGATTTCACTTCCCCATTGGGAAATAAGTTTCCCTTTCTAGAAGAACAAATATATGATATGTGGTTGACAAGCTGACCAATAACCCATAGCTATTTATTGCCAAGAATTCCATGCAAAGCAGTATAACACAATCACTGCTCAAGATTCCATGTACTCTAAGATTGACGAGCTTTTTTGGAGAGGTTCCTAAAAATACAGAGATGTGATGTTTAATATATGCAGCCAATTTCTATTCCTGGCGAGTTCCCCAATTACCTGGCTTGATCATTCTGCACTCTAAAATACATAGCAAACCCTCAAGAGTAATCCATAATAAATTCCTTAGCTCAAATCAATAATGCATATTTTAAAATATACTGCTCTCTTTCATTTCTTAATTTTGCATAGTTTAAAGCTGTATAGTTCTATATTTGTCTATCTACAAAATAACACAATTTCCTTCATGGCTTTTGCCCCAAAATACATCTCTGTGCTTTCCTTTTGCATCACTTCTAACAGAGCTCTTTATCCTCCTCTCTTCTTTAGTTTTATTAATGAATCAAAATTTGAATCTTTAAGATGAGTTCTTATATTTCCTTCAGAAAACTTTATTCTGACAACAGTGCTATGGCTTCTTTCGAGTTTTCCGATTTTACTGTTCTCCTTTCCTCAGAAAATTACCTAAAATATTATATAAACCTCAATTCTATATGTGCAAATGGTGAAAACTCACGGTGCAAATGGGATAGTGATAGTTTCCTAGCTTTATTAATTATCAGATCAGTGGCACCTAGAATCTAGATGAAATACTAAAACTAGAGGCTAAATATCTCTTCTTTAGTTCTTGGATTTATTAGAGAAGAATCATCTATACGTTGAACAAAAGAGGGAAAGTTAATTAAATTAGAAATATTACCACAGGCACTTGTACATCAATATACAACAAGTGTTGATTTCTTTTCTTGTGAAGAAAACAGTCTTATTATTTTGACCCACGGCTTCCCCTACCCCAATAATAATACAAAGAAAAAAGGAACCAATATCTTAGTTTTTCATCTTATTTACCTACAGTCATTTATAAAACAGAATTTACTCCTTCATATAGTTAGAAAAATATATAACTGAAGAGTTTTCTCTCATAACACAGAATTTAATTGGTATCAAAGCCCTTTAAGCTTTTGTGAGGAGGGACGTCCTCTTCTCTGGACTGGAAACCTTCAGTTTGATGGAGAAGACAGAAGCCATGCAATCATTGTTTTAAATGTGACTCTGACTACCTTGCTAAAGCAGAAGCTGAATTCTTCTTCCATATTTACATTTTTCTCACACAGGAAATTAATATTGTTTTAACTTTATTCTGTTTTCTTTATAAACATTTTGGACAAGTGAGGCAGAGAACAATAGTCTACCTGCTGGAGGGGGAGGGACTATATCTGGTGATCTTAAATTGTGAACCCTTTTGACTTCCTGGTGGCTCAGACAGTAAAGAAACTGCCTGCAATGCAGGAGACCTGCTCTGCATCAATCCTTGGGTCAGGAAGATCCCCTGGAGAAGAGAATAGCAACCCACTCCAGTATTCTTGCCTGAAAAATTCCATGGACAGAGGAGCCTGGTGGGCTGCAGTCCATGGAGTCGCAAAAGGTCAAAAAGACTGAGCAATGAACATTTGTAGGATGAAATGGCTTTGATTCATATGCTTACTTGAGCTATTTTTTTTTAATTTGAGGCTGCATATAGTTTTTAAATATCTATATATTTTTTTCTTATAAATGCATATATCTCTCTTATTGATGATTGGATTCTAGCTGTTTTCCTAATAAATTCATTGGATTTTTAAAGATTAAAATGAATTGCATATCAATCAATATATTTGCATATAAATGGAAAACATTTATGGAACACAGATACATTAAAAATGTTTATTTTATAATGTTTTGATATTTGAGTGATATAGTAGTTTAATTTTTAAAACGTATGAATCTGCATAAATTCCCATTAATTAATGTTTGATGGATATATTTGTTATCTGTTGTCGCATAATAAATTACCCCCACAATTTAGCAGTTTAACATAATAAGCATTTATTATCTCTCATAGTTTCTGAGGATCAGGAATGTGGGAGTGGCTTAGCTAAAGTGTGCCTCATGCTCTCTCAAGAGATTTCAGCCAAACTATGCACCAGTGCTGTAGGCATGCTAAAAGTGGCCTGGGATAGGATAACCTGCTTGCAAGCCCACTCACATGTCTATTGGCAAGGAAACACGGTCCTGTATGGCTATTTACCAGAGTTAGCTCTTCTTCCTGTCAGGCTCTTTATAAGGTCTCTGAAAACATGGCAGTTTGCTTCCTCCAGAGAAAGGGGAAGGGAAAAAGAGATCCCAAGATGGAAACCATAGTCTTCTTTAACCTAAGTTCATAAGCAATATAGTATTATCAAAGTGTATACTATATGTACAGTATATACAGAAAACTGGGATTTACTATATATATAGGGAGAATACCACATAAGGCTATGGATACTAGAGAATAGGGATCATGGGACCATCTTGAAGGCTGCTGGCTACTGTAGTTAGATATAGTTCCTAAACCTGTTTTAGTCACTTCTAAAATTAGCTACTTTGTACGTATGACGAAAAGTAGCACAATAAAACTGTGTTGCGTGATTAAATAAATACTATAAGTAAAGTTAAGCCCACTTGCATGTTTCAAACATGCTTATGGGCAATAAGTACATTTATTTAGCATGCAGCAAACTTTAAATGATTATGAATGGGATATAAATGCAATCAATAAGCTTCATTCTCAGGCATATGTATACTTGTGGCTGATTTGTGTTGGTGTGTGGCAGAGTTCAACACAGTATTTGAAGGAGTCCTTGGGCCTAGAAAAGAAGATAAAGACCTCAAAGTCCTCCGGCCTGGAAAAAGAAGATAACGACTTCAAGGGTCCTTGCTCAACCACCTGACTTTGGGGATGACAAAATTTAACTTTAAGTCCTGCCCCGATACTCAAGGCAGATTGTATCAGCCCGGGACCCCACCTCTGTTCATCTGCCTTATTAAATCTTCCTTTATTGCTTTCACAAAACCTCTCCTTAAATATGAAGCCTCCCTGATCCCGCATGTGCTCAGCCTGGTCGTTAGACTGACTGTCACCCGCCCTTGCCTGAATAAAGGTAACCTGTCTCCACTGAGGTCGTCTTCCTTTCTTCATTGCCTCGTCTCTAACTATACTTTACAGTATTGAAGACCAACTGTCCTCCAATAATTGTATTTTTTCTATACTTCTCAATAGTGTACAATTATAATCTTTGATAAGTATTTTAAAAAAAATTAAAGCTTCATTCATAAAGTTAAATTTGTTTTTGAATAGAGATTAAATTACTTGTTTGAAATTATTAAAATAGAGTTATATGAAATTCAGACCATGTACATGGATTTCTAGATGACTCAGACTTTCTAATCTACATAAGAGTTGATATGCTCAAGAGCCTGAAATCTCAGATTTCCTAAACTCTTTGGACAGTGGAAATACCTCATTTGTCTCTAATAAGATTAACACTCCCCTCTTTCTTAAACACAACACAGAAACTTCGTTCTGTCTTGCAAGTCAGGTGGCACTCCTCTCTGGATTTACAGCCACCTTCAGTGGGGCCACCAACCCCATAAATAAGGTCAAATCACAGTGTAACAGAGCCAGAGAACTGCTGGGCCTCTCAAGAAGAAGAACTATGAACTGAAGGAGTTGCAGGACCCAGCCAATGTGTCCTGGGAGATACAAAGAAAAAAGACATTGAGAGCTGGAATATGGTAAATGGAAAGCAAATTTATATAAGAGAGTATTCATTGATAAGGAATTGCTCTCTTAATGCATGATCTAACACCCTGCATCCCCCAATGAGATAGTGCTAATAGTGGCTAATTTGACTCTTACAAGCTTGGAAAAAGCAATGGCTTTCTCAACGTGAAGTAAAAATGCAAGAGTTACCATGGAAAGTGGTAGAGGTCTGGGTAAAATGGCTCTGAGAAGTGAAACTATTATGGAATGACCATGAAGTTCAGAAAAGCCACTAGCTAAGTATATTCTCTAGGAGAGACTGGAACATACTATTTATGAAAGTGATGAAAAAAATATCCTGTTGATTTACTTTGCTATACACCTGAAACTGACACAACATTTTAAATCAAGTATACTCCAATAAAATTTAAAAATATTCATTTTCTCCCATAGAATAAAGGAAATACAAATATGCAAGGAAAACAAAAAGAATATCCTGTTGGTAAGGATATCAGCAATTTTGAGCAGCTAAACGATGTCTTCTGTGTTATGGGAATTAAAAGGGAAGATACTGCTATAGATACTGACTCCCTAATAGTAAGAGAGTATGTATTAAGGCTTGGTGGCGAAGCATAATCAGTAAGAATAGCAATGTCAGAGTGCTAGCCAGTGGAGACAGATGTGTGAAGAGATATAAAGATGGTTACTAAAATCAAAATGTCATAGAGATAGCCAACAATGCTATTTCTCAATCTATATAATCAAAATAGTAAATTATGGATGATCTGGAGGTGGAGGGCATCTGGTGCAATAAAAAATATAATTATCCTTTCTTAGATTTGGGACTTGAGCCAGTTTTCAAACCTGGCATGACACTGACTGATGTAAAGACCAAGTTTGCAAGAGGAAGGAAACTATAATACAACCAGTGCACAGTGATGATTCATTCAATCCTCCCACAAGGAGACCTATGTCTGCTCACTTGAATAAAAATACACCAGAGAAATGGGAATAGATAGAGAACTGCTGGGAAACAGAGACCAAGTTAGCAACAATAACCAGTGGACTCAAAGTGTCACCATGGCCTCTCAGAGTGGATGCATATTGGAACAGATGATAAATTGAATCTAGCCTTGTCATAATTAGCTATGATTCCACTGAGTCCATGAATGCAGTTAATGTTTATTTCACCAGTATGTACAATTGGAATAGACAGACACAGTCATTGCCATAACTCCCACATGTGTACCTTGGTCTGTGGGTTAAAGTTATAATAAAGGAGAAGCTATAATATAGGAAAAGTCCAGCAGAAACATCTGAATCTTCTCACCTGAGAAAAGAGGTTAAACTTACCAAAAACTCTTGTCTGAATGCAAAAATTAACAACACCTTTAAATATCTAAAAAATGCAGAGTAGTGAACCTCATTACATACCCATTTAATTCATCATTTACCAAAGGATTTATCTAGCACTTATAAAAATCAGATGGATTCTGAAGGATTATGCTGTATTACTGCAAACTCTGCAGAAGCAGAGAGTAGTCTTAAGTATAGCTGCTGGAGTAGCTTTACTATCTTTGTTAGAGCAATTAACATGGTCTTAGGAATATATAATAGCAATTGCCAGGTGAAGGTGTTCTTTTCTATCTCCATCATGAGGGAGGGTCAGAGTAGTTTATATTCACAGATTACTTCCAGAACTACATTAAATCCCTCTTCCTCTGTCAATCATAATAGGGACTTGGACCTCCTAAACATTGTATAGAAATTTCCATTGGTTTACAACTTCAATAATATTAGGTTGTTCACAAGAATGGAGTAAGAAAGGGTGGGTAATTGTAATGTACAAGCACTCAAGAAGATGTGAGATAAACACTGAGAATCCAAGGGTCTTCTGCATTGGAGAGGTTTTGAAAAATCAGATGGTCTGGGGCATAACCAGATTTCCCCTCTAAAATAAAGGACAATGTATGTTTCAAGTCTCCTGTGCCTCCCAGTACTAGAAAGGGAGAAAATTCCTAGCAGGTATCTTTAGCTTCTGGAGACAGAACATTGCGCACTTGGAATACTATTTGTTCCTTTTACCAAATGACCTGGAAAGTTGACCTTCTGATTTGAGTTCAGAGCGGGGAAAGGCTCTGCAACATGTCCACAGTTACTGCTGTGTAAGCAGTCCTACTGCTTAGGCCATGTGACCAAGGAAACTCTACAGTAGTCAGTGCATCTGAGTTGACCCTTTGGTACCACCCTTTGGTAGAGAGTAAGGAAGTCCCCAACAGAAGAATAGCAACATAAACCCGTACAATGCTGGAAGAAATTCCTGCCATTTACAACAGAGAATTATACACTGTTAAAAAAAAAAAAAAAAAATGTCTGCCAGGATGCTATGAGGTTCTGGTAGAGGAAGTGTAGTTGGCCATCAGATATCACATGACTGCATGGCTAGAGCCACACATCGTGAACTGAGGTCTCTCAGAAAATTCAAGTCATTAGATTGGACAGACTCAGCAGTAACCATCATGAAAAGTAACATATCCAGTTATAGGTACAGCTAGTACAGCAGAACAAGGTTGGGCTGCAGGAAGAGATGGCCCAGACCCCTGTGTAGACCCCACTGTTGCACCACTGCCTCTCCATCAGCGTAAATCTATGTCAATACGGGTACCTTATGACAGGAACCGCTGACCCTAAAATGTACCATATTCCTCAGAATCTAATACAAAAATAAAATGGCTGGAAGACAAAAGCTGAAAAATCTGCTTGGAGATGATGGCAGGGAGAATAGACTACCATTCTCCAGGATGTAGTGTATAATCTAAATCAGTAACTCTTTTATATAGTGTTATGTCCTCAAGAGGTAAAAATATGTAAGTCTGAATACCTAAGGTTCAACTTGGAGTAACTTTGTTACCATAATTTCTAGTGCTCCATTTGGGAATTCGTGATTTCTATCCCCAGAATCTATGATATGAACATCTAGAGGTCTTAGTTCAAAAAAGGAAAACTCTTCTACAAGGAAATAGTATAAGAACCAGTAAACTTTAAGCCCCACCTTCTGCTGGTTCCTTTGTCTCCTTGTGCCATGAAACTATCATGTAAGGAAAGAAGTCACATTTTTGTATCAGTAACTGATCATGATAATTAGGAAGATATAATATTGGGAAATGTAGCAGGGAAGACTATTTTCACATCTTTTGGTTTTTTCCCTGTGACTTTTGATGCTAACTGACAAGTACAGGAGCTGCAGATTAATACTTAGTATAAAGAGATTTAGTGATGAGTGTTTGGGTCACCCTAACATGTTAGCTACCAAAATATTCAGAGGAGTTTTACTGGAGTGAGAGAAATCTAGAAGGGTAATAGGGGAGGTGACACATATCCGCTATGGCCCAAACACAAGCTTTAGTAGAAGAGACTGTAGGGGCTATAGTTTGCTCCACTAACATTCCCTTGAAAGTTTCTCCAGGAAAAGAGCAATCAAATTCTGTAATTTCCCAGATGGGATTAATCTTTTATATAAAGGTAGATCAGAGCAGCATAAGGATGGATGGTGGGGAAAACCATGGGGTGCTAGAAAATGCCCCACATTGCTTTCAGAATGGAGACATGTATCTTCCAGCAGCCAAGGGAATTACCTGCTGATAGCTCATAGCCTTCTTCCTCCACACAGATTTCTCTTGGCTGTAAAAATCTACCTGATTCAGGGCTTTGCTCTCCTCCCATCAATACTGGGGAACCCCAGGGACAGGGAAGCCTGGTGGGCTGCCATCTACGGGGTCGCACAGAGTTGGACACAACTGAAGCGACTTAGCAGCAGCAGCAGCAATACAGGGACACAAAGGCCCGGCCTACTGTTTAGGGCAACTCAAGGGCCATCCTGGGCTCAGGTCCCCTGATTGCGATGGCCTTTATTTGTGACAGCATCACAGTCCCAAATTTGTCCTTGTCTCTCCCCACCCACATACTCCTGTTCCTGAAGCCACGCCCCAGTATACTTTCTCCCCATATAACTTGATTTCAGAGTTTGCTTCTTGAGAATCTGATTTTAAGACAGAGTAAACTTTTCACTTTTGTTTACTATTCCATGTGGAATGTGTAAAAAAAAAAAAATTAAAATGAAAGTTGAGTGGATTTTGAGTTTAAACCTATCTACTTAATACCAGTCTGCTTTCCCCATAATGAGAGCTCCAGGTCATGGCGATCTTCCTTACTGCTTCTATGAGTCACTAGTAGGATTTTTCTAGGCCACCCACACCTTGTTTTGCATGGTACTTTTCTCAAACTCATCTAGGTCTGAGGTCATATCTTTCATCCCAAGTAGGCTTCCAAACTTATTTGTCAAGCCTTTAAAACCTGGAATTAGTTCCCAGACCTCTAGATTATTTTGGCAACATTTAAAAATGTCTCAAAATGCACAGCTATGCCTGTGCTTTTAATTCCAAGGTTATTTATGGGACTTGTGGATTTCCTTTTCCATTTATGAAAAGTTCGCTATAAAAAGTTTGTTTTGTTATATTATAAATAGGTATCTTATGTATTATTGACAAAAGAAGTGGTCTTCACCTGCTCAGCTGGCCATGTAGCTGGAATCAGAACACTCCCCTATTCAGCATATAGCAAGTCAGAGAGTAATATTTAATGAATATAAAATAATCTAGAAAACATTTTTATATAAAGCAAATGTCACCACTATGACCCATTTCCCCAACAGAACATTTTGCAAGAAAATCTGGTATTTAAAAAATACACATTTACACATCCATATATGTCTCAGACTGTTTGGGTTGCTATAACTGAATACCATAGCTGATTTATAAACTACAGAAATTTATATTTTGCCATTTTGGAGATTGGCAGATTCAGTATGTCATAAGGGCCTGCTTCATGGCCCGCAGCCTGCAGTCTTTCTCTCAGTGTTCTTAAGGGTGGAAGGCCAAGAGGGAGTTCTTTGGGATCTCTCTTAAAAGGGCATTAATCCCATTCATGAGCATTCTACTTTCATGACCTAATCATCTCCCAAAGTCCCATTTCCAAATAGGGTGAGGCTTCAATACATGAATTTTGTAGTGACACAAACATTCAGTCCACAGCAGTGTATGCATGTATATTTTTTACAAAATAAGGCATTTCAACTTTTTTTCTTTTCCTGTGGTCTACAATGTGCTTTCAGTTTCTTCAACATGGTGAGAGATTTCAATATCATAGAAATATTTAATCTATTTAGATTTACAAACTATAAAAATAGAAAATAGAGTTAGTTCTTATTATATATAAAACTAATTGTACAAAGAATCTGTAAATGTTTTAGAGGAAATACGATACAGTACACAGCAATGTTTGCTATTATTTATAAGAATGAAAAAAAAAAAACTGGAAAGTTGATAGGCTTTAGAATCAGAACATCTAAATCCAAGTTCTGCTTCTCTCTTTAGTTTGCTGATCTTAAGAACATCATCAAACTTAGAATAGCAAAGGTCCCTCACCTGGGCAATGGGGCTAGCTACTTAAGGAAATCATAGTGTCACATGTGCTCAGTTGCTCAGTCACGGTCGACTCTTTTTGATCTCATGGACTGTAGCCCACCAGGGCCCTCTGTCCATGGGATTCTCAAGTCAAAATTACAAGGGTTGCCATTCCTTCTCCAATAGTATCATAAGGCACCAATTAAAATGAAGATTGTGAACTCATAAAATAACACCTCAAATGTAGTCTTCTTCAAAATCATCCTATTGGTTATCATACTTTTAAGCAAAGTATAATTTCTGGTGTGGACAAATAGTGAATGAAATTTTCTACAAACATATGCAACTATAATTTTGAAAGTTGAAATGAGAGTGCTATCTACAAGTGGGAAAGCTTTGTGAAAATTTATTAATTAAAAACCACCTGTTAAGCATTTACATTGGGTAACGGCATCATAAGTAAATCCTATAATCTGTTGTCCTATTCTGTAGAAATGCTGTGCCTAAATCTATGGCTTAAATGCTTAAATTGTAAATAATCATGACACTTAATTACATTACTTTTTATAAAATTAAACAACTAGAATAACTGGAGAATTCAAAAATTAAAAAATCAGACATAAGCACCTCTCACTAATAACAGCTGCAGCAAGGCCTTCCACCAAACCATTTCCCACAATAGCAGTTATAGTAACAACTTAAAAATACACAGAATTAGAGAGACTTTGGCAACCCACTCCACTGTTCTTGCCTGGAGAATCCCAGGGACAGCAGAGCCTGGCGGGCTGCCGTCTATGGAATCGCACAGAGTTGGACAAAACTGAAGTGACCTAGCAGCAGTAGCAGCAGCAGAGAGGCTTCAGTGATAAAAATTTACTTTAATATCAGGATGGAATTACCTTGCACACAAAATAGATACCCTGCCATGAGATTCAATTATAACCTATTGTGATGATCTATCTCTGAGGGTAATTTAATATGATAATATTAAATATTGACTTCCTATTACTAACACTCCTAATTTAACTTTATGCTTACCAAGAAACCTCTAAATAACAATGCTTGGCATTCTCTAATCAGTGCCTACAGGAAAAGATTAGGCATTGGATTACCTTTTATATTTCTTTCTCACTGTCAACTAGTTGTGTTGTTATTCTCTTCAATTACATCAAGCTTGGTTAATATGTGACTACCTCAGAGAAATGGAACCCCTTGATGTTTACAAATTAGCCTGCTATGAACTCTGAACTGAGGTTAAAGAACTAAGTTAAAGCTTAGAGAGAACTTTCTGGGCAGCCAGCCAGACATTCTCAGGTATGACTGTCTCACTGCATGCTGCACGTACCTTTTTTGGAATGTTCTTCAAGCAGAAGACTGTCTGTTTCATTTAATCAATACTGGTTAACAGTTATAGAGTATCATCTATATCACAGAGTGATTCCGATCAGAAGCTCTTGACTCAGACTACTTATCGTTTTTCCTATTGGAAACTGGAGAACTGGGGACATATTTCATATGATGTATTCTATATATTTTTTTAAATGTTATTCTAGCTTTTAAATATCTCTCCCATAGTGATATATATATATATATATATATATATATATATAAAATAAATTGAGTTAATAGAGTTAGAAGAAGTAGTAATACTGCAAAGAGAATTCAATATATTTCAAGCATAGAAAAGAACAGGATAAGTTAATTATCCTCCTCATCATCATTTTATTATTATTAGCAAATCACTGTGCAAAGCACAGGATATAAGTATAAATATTTTTCTTAGGGAGAACTAAATATCAGATTATTCAGGAATAAAAAAAGAATGTAAATATCCTTCTCATTTTTATTACGTCACTAAAAATCACGCTTAAAAAAATAAGTTTTAGAATCACAACCAAGAAATTGCTATGGTCTTGACTACCCTTTTCCCATAATATGTCTAAGTTCCTGGAATCTTCTCTACACTTCAACAACCCGAGAAAAGGAGAACAGGAAGTATTCACTAGCAGAGCCTTTTCTCTGCTGTAGTGGCTACACTCTTCCTATGAAACACTGGTGCTTGCATATCTTTCTGCTTTCCCAGGATCAGCCACGGTGACCTAGAGCCACTGCTGTTCCATGTAGCACACTCTGGTACTCAGTCCTTTAGCGCTGAGGGAGGCAAATGAGATGGTGTCATTCTGCTCCAGACCAGGTCTTCTCAACCTCAGCACTACTGGCCTTTTGACAGGATGGTGGTGGTGGTTTATTCACTCAGACATGTCCGACTCTTGCAACCCCATGGACTGTAGCCTGGCAGGCTCCTCTGACCATGGGATTCTCCAGGCAAGAATAATGGAGTGGGTTGCCATTTCCTTCCCAGGGGATCTTCCTGACCCAGGAATCGAACCCCCTGTTTCCCAAATTGCTGGCAGTTTCTTTACCAACTGAGCTACGGGGGAAGATGAGTCTTTATTATCAGGGGGCGGTACTGTAAACTGTAGGGTACTAATAGCATCTCTGGTTGCCACCCCTAGTTACTAGAACATCCTCCCTCTCTTCAAGAATGACAAGCAAAATGACTTCAGACTTTGACAACTCTCCCCTGGGGCACAGAATTACTCCCGGAAAAGAACCATTATTCTAGGCACATGTGCCTATCAATTCTAAAGCTGCCTTTGCTCTAGCTATTAAAACCAAAGAAAACTCTCTTTATTTCTCCTACCTGGCATTTTTAAAAAAAAAACATTATTATCATTACAGGGCTTAAGTTCATTTAAAAAGTGAGTATTTCAGATTTGGATATACAGGAAACAGTTATTTGAAGAAATGGGTATTTGTTTCGGAGCTGGCAGGATTCTCTGAGGTGAAGAACAGATAGGGCAGGAGTCGGGTGTTTGGGGGTTGGAGGGTGGAGTAGCCTGAAAGACCAGAGCAAGTTAAGACTTGGATGTGTAAAAAGTTCCTACTTTGTTTGATGGATTCCAAGTAAGGATATATGATCAGTGCTTAGGAAGCACTGCACAGGGAGATAAATTATTAAGCTTCAGAGTAAGTCAGAGTAAGGCAAACTCTCCTTATTCACCTGAATATGTTCTGTAGGACC
This sequence comes from Bos indicus x Bos taurus, assembly GCF_003369695.1. Lineage (NCBI taxonomy): Eukaryota > Metazoa > Chordata > Mammalia > Artiodactyla > Bovidae > Bos > Bos indicus x Bos taurus. The sequence continues at coordinate 58,805,613 of NC_040087.1, forward strand.
AAGAAATGAAAGTTCCCCAAGATGGGTCAGTGAGTCTTCTGGGTATGGGTTGATTCTGGGGTATGAATCACAGTTAATTCCTAATGGGGCCTAAAGGAGTGCTAGATTCCCTCCATTCCTTGTTAGACAAATCAGTTAAAAATCAAATAAACACGACCTACTATAAAAGTTTATATTCTAATAACCTTAACAATTTGCTGAGTACTTATTATGTGCCCAGAAAGAGCTACATTGTTGAACCAGGGGACATGCTATAAACACCCTTAGCTCAATAAACAAATAAGAAATGTGAGGCTCAGAGAGTTTGGATTTCAGGCCTCTCTGAATAAAAGTGCTTTTTTTTTTTTTCCCTTCAGAACTCAGGGAAATATAATTAAGCCTTCCAAATGTTTAATGTTGGGAGATGAGCTTACAGTGGCATTTAGTAAGAACATTTATTACATAATACATCAATTTGATTCCAATAACTTTGTGCTCACAATTCAACTCTAAGGAGTCAACATTTGCTATGTAAAGTTAAAATCCTGTTACCATATTCCATGTCTGCTGGCCTTTAACAATATTGAACAATTGAGATCTCTGATTTCTCTCGTCCTGTTTTTTCCTCTCTACTCTTCTCTCACTCTCTCATTCTGTGTTATCAGTGAATTAGAAATCTCAATGAATTCTGAATTTCAGTGTTTTGTAATTTAATTTAAAAGAAAAAAATTAGTCTTAGTTGCCAGATATGTTTGAATGCATCTATTTATGACTGAAATTCATATTCAGCCATCAATAAGTTATAGTCTAAGCTTAGATTTCAAACAGTCTGACTCTACAACTTGTGAAAACTGAAAAGCACACTTTGCTTTGAAGTGCCAAGAGGATTCAATATCAAACTTAGAGGGTAGGATATTATTCATGTGATAGATCAGAACTCTCAAATATAAGAATTCCACAAGCAGAAGATAAACAGTAAGAATCAATTAGTAAAAATATACAGTCTCTCACTATATACCACATTTTAGAGTTACGTGTCATTACAAAAACCTATAGTTGCTCAAACATCCCATTCAGCCACATAGAATTACTTGTGTCCAATCCACAATTTTATTTCCACATTCCATTGCTCACTTTGTATCCCCTTAAATTTTGAAAGTAAAATTTAATTTTTATACCATTCACCTCCTTCTCCCTCTCCTTTAGCTCCCTTCCCTTTCTTTAAAGATTATCTCAGATGCCATTTTATATACATTTTATATACAAACACTTCTATTCTCATAGCTGTTAATTCCCTTCTCCTTTAGACATTCTGCTGACTTAAAATTATATATCAGTATCATTTATAACACTGTCAATTCTTTACAGACAGGAATCATGTCTCACACATCATTTGAATACTGATAACTACTGGAACAATGCCTTGCTCACAGCTATGTTTGAGAAATGTTTATTGACGAAGACTTGAATTATCACATATGGCAGAATATTTTTTCCCTATCTCCCTCCTTCTTCTTCCTGAGATCTGGCAAAATAGTTATGGAATATAAAAAGAGACATTCTTTGGCAGAATATTATATGGAAGATGCCATGAAGGATTGAGTAGTTGATATCATAAAAGTTTCATTAACTTGTATGTACAGAGTTCATATACCCTGAACATATACCTTTGTAGGATCCATTTTATCCACTATTCTCCCAACTGTGAGCCACTTGAGGGTTCAGAACTATATGAGTACTCTGAGTTCATCTTTAATCTTTGTCATAATCTCCCTTTATCTCATTTGAGTCACTGAGTATGTTTGTGAGGAGTTCAGTTCCTTGGCACCAGAAAGTCTTTCCTACAGCAGGAAGGAAAATGGCAACAAAAGTCCAAAAGAGAAAATCCATCCTATTAAGAGAAAATGGCTTTACCAGAGCAGTATTAGGTTATGCCCATTAACAGAAATATTTTACAGTTACCTGTGTTGATCTGTAGTGTTTTTGCCTTGTTTTCTTTATGGTTACTTTTACTTCAACCAGATTGGGTAAACAATTATAACTTGTTTCAGAGTTATTGTAATAATGGAAAAGTAATGACTATTTCAAATATGCCATGTCAGTTCAGTTTCAGGTTCAGTAAAATCAAATTTATTTTTTGCTATCTCACAATCTGCTGATCATCACTGATTCAGAAATAAAGCATCTGTATTTTTTGGTATATTATTTCTGTTAGAAAAAACAATGCCCTAGGCAAAACACTTTTTGTATTTTGTCAAGCCAGTAGTTATTGACTTCTATAGCAAAATCAAGTACCCTGAGTGAAATAATACCAAGGCCTTAATAACAACTTTTAAAATGTATTGAGCTTTTATAAGATATTTTAATCACAGATGATATAAATATATTATGTGTAAGCCAATTAGAAAATAAATTCAATCACTCTCATAAAGTAAGTCTTCAGCATATAATACTAATTTCCATTCCTTAAATAGCAATGGATGTTACATATCACAAATAAAACATTTTTCTCAACTTAAAAGTAAATTAATACTGTTCTATAATCATTCTGAAAAACAAAAATTATATGTATTGATGGATAGATGTATGAATTAATGGATGGATAGATAGGTAGGTTGATGGATAGAGAGATGAATTATCCAGCATTGGATAATTTTATATTTTTCCTAAAATTTAAAAGTAATAATTTAAACATCTTGTTTGATTAGTAAGAATTGTTTTATGATAAATTAGATGTGAAGAATATTAACTGAATATCTTATGCAAAAGATGAGCCTTAATTCTAGACTGTGCCAAGGGATCAGCCTGAGAACAGGGAATGAGGGTGACTGAGTGCCTAAGAGCATTGTGGGATGAAGTAATATGTGAGTTAAATATTAAGTTTTGAGAAATGAGATGAGAAAAAAGTGGTGGGACCAGATTTTGGAGGATGTAAATCCAAGTAGAGTTGTACTTTCAAACTACTAAAGAAAATTTATATTTATTTGTACTTTAGATGCTTTTCTTGGAATTCAGAATTATTTTAGAACATATGATGATTTAGAATTTAATAATGAGATTTCTTCACAAGAGGATCTATGTACAAAAGAATGAAGAGCGATGCTTGAGATACACAGTGACAGGCAGGTTTAGTTGTTTATTTGTGTTCTAGCCTTAGAAAAGACTGTGAAAATAAATATGATCATTTTGGTCCTTTCCTACCCCCTTTTCATGTCTCTATTTCTTAATGCCTGAAATATGACACTGTTTTAATTGCTCAAGAGATCTCATTATGAAAAATTGTTCACAATTTTTTTAAACAGTGCTATGTTGTAGTATCTGCATATTTATCATGGCATTCCTTACATGAAACGTATTGTAGCTTGCAACAATATAAGTAGAATGCAAACTGAAACAACTCTGCAAATGTACATCAAAGTTTAAGACAATTTTTATTCTTTTAATAATAAATTATTTTTAGTCTGAGAAAATCTCAACCATAAGTAAATTACAAAGATATTCTCTGAAATATTATTTCTAACAGAAAATATAATGAAAAGGATCTAAAACTTCAATAACAGAATATTGGAAATACCAACTTTATCCGTATCATTGGAATACTTAGTAGGAAGTCTTTAAAGGCAATGGGGAAGAAAAATTAAGACATATAATGAAATAAGAAAGAAAAAGTACTGCTTACACACACACACACATACACGCATGCACCCTCAATGGAAACAACAAAACAACTCCGGTAGCAAGATTGCAAGTTCATCATAGTTACTCTGGATGAAGTCTCATTTTCCTAACTTTACCCTTTTTCTCCTATTATCTGCACAGCTGAGCAGGAGACTATTCTCTATACTTCCCTACTTTGTCACTCTATAAGCAAAATATTCTTTTATTTTTTTTTAAACTTTACATAATTGTATTAGTTTTGCCAAATATCAACATGAATCCACCGCAGGTATACATGTGTTCCCCATCCTGAACCCTCCTCCCTCCTCCCTCCCCATACCATCCCTCTGGGTCGTCCCAGTGCACTAGCCCCAAGCATCCAGTATCGTGCATCGAACCTGGACTGGCATCTCGTTTCATACATGATATTTTACATGTTTCAATGCCATTCTCCCAAATCTTCCCACCCTCTCCCTCTCCCACAGAGTCCATAAGACTGTTCTATACATCAGTGTCTCTTTTGCTGTCTCGTACACAGGGTTATTGTTACCATCTTTCTAAATTCCACATATATGCGTTAGTATACTGTATTGGTGTTTTTCTTTCTGGCTTACTTCACTCTGTATAATAGGCTCCAGTTTCATCCACCTCATTAGAACTGATGCAAATATTTTCTTTTTAATGGCTGAGTAATACTCCATTGTGTATATGTACCACTGCTTTCTTATCCATTCATCTGCTGATGGACCTCTAGGTTGCTTCCATGTCCTGGCTATTATAAACAGTGCTGCGATGAACATTGGGGTACACATGTCTCTTTCCCTTCTGGTTTCCTCAGTGTGTATGCCCAGCAGTGGGATTGCTGGATCATAAGGCAGTTCTATTTCCAGTTTTTTAAGGAATCTCCACACTGTTCTCCATATTCTGTCTGTCTTTGAGTTTTCACCCTCTCTACTGGTCCTCTTTCAGATGATGTCTGGACATAGGAGAGGAAGAAGAGGTGGTATGTCTTTCATGAAATGAGGGAAGGAAAGAGGCAGTATGTCTGGATTGAGCCATGCCCTCCATTGCTAGGCAGTGATACATCTCTGGTGCTTCTGGAGCCGAGGGAGGACCATTAGGCACATTGTGGATTTATCCCTGTGTGCTCAGCATGAATCTGGCTAGCCACACACATATGGAAGTGAACTCTTTCCAGAGTTTCACAATGGAAGTGCAGCTGAAGACATTTGCCTTCAATTTCCTCTTCTTCAAAAACCCAGACTGGAAAAAGAAGAATTTACTCCTTCTATCTTCTGTCCGATAAAATTCAATGAACAGCTCTTAAAACCTGGGTATTTGATGTCATAAAAGAAAAAATAAAGGCATTACAAGATACTTTCTCTTGCCAAATCTTTTTCTTTATTAATTTGATGCAACACCCTATTTAGATGTCAAAGTTCTAATATTAAGTCTCTTTTACATTTTTAGTAAATCAATTCTAATTCTCCTTCAGGCAAGAGGAAGCCATATTTTGATTAGATAATGTTCCTTCTCCTTGAAAAAGGAAAAAAAGGCTTTTTAATGTTTAAGCTGTTACAACAACAATAAATAATTATAAATCAGATGTGATCTAGACACGTTCTTTGAATTATATAATTCAATCCTCAAACAATCCATTGATCTGGATGCTATTAGATATCTACATTTTTATTAGCCTTTCAGGGCTTAAATAAATTCCTCAGTGTGAATGACAGAGCTGTTAAGTGGCAAAATTTAATGCTATCTGGCCCTTAAGTATGAAATCCTAACAACTGAACATACTTCCTCCACAAACAAAATGTAAAATACAAAGTATACTAGCATATTCATAGCTGTTACCACTTTCTTAGGATCTCTTTGAAACTATGTTCATGCAGACTTTCATTGTAGAAACTAAGAGGAGATAACTGATATGTCATTTATTTATTTGAAACCTTACCAATAGAGAAGCATCCTATTTAAATTAAAGTCTTTTAAGAATCAAACTTTTGCAGTTATTAAAGCATAAATGTTTAAAATTTTTTTCTACATTCAATCTTTCAGAACACTAAATTGGTGATTGTATCAAAACATTTTATGAATTCAATTAAAAGTTTCAGTTGTAACTTATGTAAATTCTTGTTTAAGTGAAATCTTTAATTTATACTAATTCTAAGTCTAAACGAAATTATAGCAACTTTTTTAAATTCCATAAGATTAAAAATACTGAGTTAGACATAAGATTTCTTTTACTCAAATACCCTGCTTCATTATTGCCACTCTAATGACTCATCATTTCTTTCAAAAATATTTTTGAACCCCTCCAAAATAATGTGCTAATCGATATTTATCATGTACTTATTAAATGTAAAAAATATTGTAAGTATTCTATATGCATGAATTAATTTAACTTACATGGCAGTTTCCTTCTCAAAGTCAGAGACTGTGTAGTAAAACCATAAGACTTCTTTTTTTTTTTTTTTTTAAACCATAAGACTTCTTGCCTCATTCACCATGGGTCTCTCTTGTGGCAATCTCCTAACTTATCTGAATCAGAGAGAATACTGTTCTCAATGTCAGAAGTCCATCTAGGAATGTTAACAACCTAAACTCAAAGTATCAACAGTTCTGGCTTTCTTTACTGGAGACTCTAGAGGAGATTCTATTCCCCTGTGTTTTTCAGCTTCCAGCAGACAGCTACATTCCTTGGAGGGTGGTCTTCTTCCTCCACCTGCAATGTCAACATTACATCTCTCTGAACATGCTTCTGTGATCATAACTCAATCTGATTCCCTTCTTCTGCTCCCCTCTTTGACTTTTAAGAAGGCTTGTGATTATATTGGGTACTCAGTGAGTGAAAGGGATTAGGGAAATTAAGAGGTACAAACTTCCAGTAACAAAACAAGTGAGTCACAGGGATGAAGTGTACAGAGTGGGAAAGGTAGTCAGGGATATTGCAACATCTTTGTATAAAGACAGATGGTAACTAGACTTATCTTGGTGATTGTTTTGTAATGTACAGAAATATAGACTCATTATGTTGTGAACCAGGAACTAACATAGTATTGTAGGCTACTTATACTTCAAGAACAGCATACTTATAGAAGAGATATATTTTACCAGAGGCAGGAGGTGGGGCTAGGGAAATTGGATAAAGGTACTCAAAAGCCACAAACTTTCAATTATAAGATAAATATATACTAAGTATGTAATGTACAACATGATTACTACAATCAGCAGTGCTCTATGTTACAAAGTTTTGGAAGGAGTAAATCATAAGAGTTCTCATCAGAAGACAAAAAGTTTGTCTTTTATTTTGTATCTATATGAGACGATGGATGCTCACTACACTTATTTTGGTAATCACGTCATGGTGTGATTAAGTCAAATCATTATACTGTACACAGTAACTTATTCAGTGCTGTGTGTCAATTATATCTCAATTAAACTGCAAAGAAAAAATTCTGCATGGCAAATTTTATGTGGCATATATAATTATCATTCTCAGTTCCCAGAGGCAGAAACCAAAGTCCAGATATTAAATAACTGTTTCTTAGCACCAATACTAAAAAATGAGAAAACTGACCCCTGGATCCAATCTAAGGTTTGAGCCTATTTTGGGTGTTCAAATTCTTTATAGTGATATAAATTCTCATGCTTTAATGCTTTTGCTTTTTCCGTCCTGTTGGCTTTTCTACATGTTAGGTGTTTTAGACAGAGGCACTAGTTTAAATCTGACAGACAGGAATCGATGTTCTGAACAAGAAAGCTTTCCACGTCTTTTGAATTTGATGTTGCGTGTCTTTTTCACTTTTTCATTCTCTCGCTTCTTCTGTTCTGGGTCTCCAGAAATTTGTCTTTCTCTTGTCCTATTTGACTGATAGGCAGAATCAACTTTGTGAAAGCTGTTTAGGTACGCAGAAATACAAACTAGTAACAAGAAACTGTCATGACCAGATTTGCATCAGAAATGATAGGAAATATTGACAAGAATACTTTAGAAGCAGTCACTTGTGTTTGTGGTAAAAAATGATGAGAAAGAAAGAAACAATTCAGTAACCAAACTGCTGATTTTTTCCTGTCTGGACAGACTAAAGAGTGCAGTGATGAATTTCACCCTAGTCTTTCTTTTCACATAGATCCATAAAATGTAGCTTCATTTTGGATACAAATATCTAGCTCAACTTCCCTGGTGGCTCCGATGGTAAAGCATCTGCCTACAATGTGGGAGACCTGGGTTCAACCCCTGAGTCAGGAAGATCCTCCGGAGAAGGAAATGGCAACCCACTCCAGTATTCTTGCCTGGAAAATCCCATGGGCAGAGGAGCCTGGTGGGCTACAGTCTATGGGGTCACAAAGAGTCAGACACGACTGAGTGACTAAACTTCCATCCAGCTCAATAACGGACAGAAAAGTATAATATTTAAGTATCAGATCAAGTAATAATGGTTCTTAATTTGAAATTGGAACATCATGTTAAATATGATAATAAAATGTAATAAAATTTTGCCATATGAACCAGTAATCCCATTCCTGGGCATATATTCAGACAAAACTGTAATTCAAAAAGATGCATGCAGCTTAGTGTTTATAGAAGCACTACTTACAATAGCCAAGACATGGAAACAACATCAATGTCCATCAATAGGATGAATAAAGAAGATATAGTGTGTATATGTGTATATATATATTCCAGAGAATGGAATATTACTCAGAAATACAAAGAATGAAATATATGCCATTTGAAGCAACATGGGTGCAACTAGAGATTATCATACTAAGCAATGAAAGTCAGAAAGAGAAAGGCAAATGCCACGTGATATCACTTCCATGTGGAATCTAAAATATAACACAAATGAAGGTATCTACAAAACAGATATAGACAACAGACTGTGGTTGCCAAGGGGAAGGTGGGTGGAGAAGGGAGAGTTTGGGGTTAGCAGATGCAAACTATTATATATAGGATGGATAAACAACATGGTCATACTATACAGCACAAGGAACTATATTCAGTATTCTGTGATAAACCATAATGGAAAGGAATATATAAAAGAATATATATATACAACTGAATCACTTTGCTGTACAGTAGAAATGAACACACGTAAATCAACTTGCTTCAGTACAACTTTTAGAAACTTAATAACTCAAGTTATTATATAGAAGCTCAAAATGTTATTATTCAAATTGGCATGAAGTTTTTTTTTTGATCTTAGGCTATTTTGAAATGAATTGACTTGTTTTATCTCAGTACTGCAGGGTATTTTTTAATCTTCATGCTCAAAGACCTAGTGTCTTTATTTCTTCCCATTGATCATTTATAAAATGAAGTTCTTATAATAATAATGCCTAACATATATTTTTAAGAAAATTAATGGTTATAGGGGACTTAGAGCAACATGTAACATACAGTAAACACAAAGTGAATATTAGATAGTATCTTCATTATTACTGCTGTTTTATTGCATGCAGGACAATACAGTATGGCTGTATAAGAGATCATCTGTGTGCTTGGATCTATGATCTCTTAGGTGAATAGGGAAATGATACAAAATAATGAGGACAATGTTTGTTCCCATAGCAATGGTATAAACATATTAAACTTCACTCTGAAGAGTTTGGGGCAGAAAAATGGGTCTGCAAATTTTAGCTACTTCTAACATTTATCGTCCAGTCTTAAATTAGGAAAAAAATAACATTTAAAAGGAATGTGGTTCCATTTAGCCTTCAATCAGGATGATATTTAAATTGCCCCCAGAGGAACGAAAACATACATTGTTGAAAAGCAAAACAAATCACAACAATTAAAAGCAAAACAAAACAGAAATCCAAAAAAGAAAGCTGATATGTTCAAAAACCTTTCTTCTTCACAACCTACAGTCCATATGCTTAAGTCTATTGTGTCTTAATCTAAGAAGAGATGTATAACAGATGGTATGTTGGTGGTAAGCTTAGTTAAGCCAGTCTTCTGTTAAGAAAGGTTGCTGCTGCCTGTATTTCTGATTTATTCAACCCATTTTAATGTGGCTCTTAAATGGCCAGTGTGACAATTGGAACAGTTAAATATTTGTGGTACTCTAAATCTTGATGACCATTTATATAGTTACTACATAAAAAACATATCTGTTTTCAATGTTGATTTCTAAAGCCAGTATATCTAAAGTTTTTCCTCCAGATAAACAAAGTTCTCAGGTGCTAAATATGGGAACTTTTGTATACCCTAGAGGTCCATGGCCAAGCCACACTACTTATATTTTTAGAGGGCTACATTTTGTTTTTTAAAATAGATATTCTATCCTGAGTTCATGGCTACGGCACTTTGACTCACTATATGGAAGCTACTTGAGCATTCTGTTTTTCCAAAAATACCAGCTATATAGATAACACACATACACACACATATATATGTTCACAACATCAAAAATTCAATATTGCAGTTTTTGGTAAATACAATCTACATCAGTTCCGTTCAGTCGCTCAGTCGTGTCTGACTCTTTGTGACCCCATGGACTGCAGGACGCCAGGCCTCCCTATCCATCACCAACTCCCAGAGTTTACTCAAACTCATGTCCATTGAGTAGGTGTTGCCATCCAACCATCTCATCCTCTGTCGTCCCCTTCTCCTCCCGCCTTCAATCTTTCCCAGCATCAGGGTCTTTTCAAAAGAGTCAGCTCTTCACATCAGGTGGCCAAAGTATTGGAGTTTCAGCTTAAACATCAGTCCTTCCAGTGAATACCCAGGATTGATTTCCTTTAGGATGGACCGTTTGATCCCCTTGCAGTCCAAGGGACTCTCAGTCAGTTTCTCCCTTGGTCTCTCCTATCAGGAAGCTTCCATAAGCCTCTTATCCTTCTCCATCAGAGGGCAGACAGAATGAAAACCACAATCATAGAAAATTAACCAATCTAATCACAGGGACCACTGCCTTGTCTAACTCAAAAAAACTATGAGCCATGCTGTGTAGGGCCACCCAAGATGGGCGGGTCATGGTGGAGAGTTCTGGCAAAATGTGGTTCACTGGAGAAGGGAATGACAAACCACTTCAGTATTCTTGCCTTGAGAACCCCATGAACAGTATGAAAAGGCAAAATGATAGGATACTGAAAGGGGAACTCCCCAGGTCAGTAGGTGCCCAATATGCTACTGGAGATCAGTGGAGAAATAACTCCAGAAAGAATGAAGGGATGGAGCCAAAGCAAAAGCAACATCCAGTTGTGGATGTGACTGGTGATGGAAGCAAGGTCTGATACTGTAAAGAGCAATATTGCATAGGAACCTGGAAGGTTAGGTCCATGAATCAAGGTAAATTGCAAGTGGTCAAACAGGAGATGACAAGAGTGAGTGTTGACATTTTAGTAATCAGCGAACTGGACTGGAGTGGGTGAATTTAACTCAGATGACCATTATATCTACTACTGTGGCAAGAATTCCTTAGAAGAAATGAAGTAGCCATCATGGTCAACAAAAGAGTCCGAAATACAATATTTGGATGCAATCTCAAAAATGACAGAATGATCTTTGTTCATTTCCAAGGCAAACCATTCAATATCACCGTAATCCAAGTCTATGCCCTGACCAGTAAGACCAGTAATGCTGAAGAAGCTGAAGCTGAACAGTTCTATGAAGACCTACAAGACCTTCTAGAACTAACAACCAAAAAAGATGTCCTTTTCATTATAGGCGACTGGAATGCAAAAGCAGGAAGTCAAGAAACACCTGGAGTAACAATCTACATAGATGTTAAGTAACATTCCCCAAACTCACCCAAAATTTTGGTAAGAGAAATAGTGACCTTGATAGAGTGTTATCATTATTACCACCTGTTAGTGGCAGATTCAGCTAATTATTAAGAAGGACTTTGATGATATTTTTTTTTTCTGATGATGTGATATTTTGTAATGAGCAGTGCTGAAAACACAGAGAATTTTGTTATCATTTAGGCATATGGACAAATTTTCGATTATCCATCTATTAGTAATTCTCTACTTTTGGAAAAATTTATGATTGTCACTTTTTTCATAATTAGTAGCACAATACTAACTGTATTATGGGATTACTTTTAAAAATAAATGGAGTTATTACTTACAAATCTGGCATATGTCATCAATACAATTAAAACATATTAGTTCCTCCATTTTCTAATTTTCTTTTAAGAACTTCATGCTACATCCCTTCCTAAAATTGATATTCACTTAATTTTTTGTTTTCCAAATCTATCAGGACAAAAAGGAGAGTTAATTTTATCTGTAGCATATTCTCTATGAAAGTTTCCAGTAATTCATCATCCTTTCAGGGTTTTATCAAAAAATTAATTGTATAAATTTTTATTTTATTGGAAGCTATAAGAATATATATAATTAAAAAATGCAAAGAATAGTTTTAGAAATAAATATAATTAATTTTTCAATGCATTACTTTTTATATAATTAGTTTAAGACAAAAGTCTGCAAAATTTTCTGTAAGGGGCCAGTTAGTCTTTGTGGATCATATGCAACTCTCACTATTATTAAGCATTGCTATTATGTCATGGAAAGAGCCATAGACAATACAAAAATAAATGGTGCAGCTGGCTTCTAAAAAAGCCTTATTTCAAAAAGGGGCTAAAACAACGAGATACTACAACATGTCTATTAAAATGATACTAAGAAATTTTTTAAGTTTACAATATCAATGTTACTTTTGAAAAGCAACTGAAACTCATCCATCACTAATGGTATAGCCAGTTGGGAAAACAGTTTGAGAGTCTTGGAGAGTCCAGTAATCATGTTCTTAGATATTTACCTAATTGATTTGAAAATATATGTCCATCTGCCTGTTAACTTTTATAGCAACTTTATGATTTCCTTCAATAGATGAACAATCTCTGATACATCTATATAATGAAATATTATTCAGGATGGGGAACACATGTATACCTGTGGCAGATTCATTTCGATATTTGGCAAAACCAATACAATATTGTAAAGTTTAAAAATAAAGTTAAATTAAAAAAAAAAAAGACTAAAGTGAGCCATATTCAGCCATGAAAAAAAAAAAACCTGGGTGAATCATAAATCTATATTTCTAAGTGAATGAAGTCAGTCAAAAAAGCTACATACTGTATGATTCCAATCATACGAAAGTCTAGAAAAGATAAAATGACAGAGGCAGTAAATGAGGGGAGGGGAAAGAGTTGAAAAGGTAAAGCACCTGGGATTTGCTTAGATGCTCTTCTGCAAACTCTTCACATGTCTGGGTTACACTCAAACCAGCTCAATGCATATGAAATTTTTGAAGAGAGAATTCTTGATCAAACTTTCTAAAGAAAGCTCCTCCCACATTGCATAATTTATTTCCTTAATAACATAATCTATAATTATGCTGTGATATTTTACAGCTAATTTTGTCTCAATGTGGAAGTCGTTTCTAGTTTCATTTACTCTAGAACTGTTACGAATTGATGGAGAAGGCAATGGCAACCCACTCCAGTACTCCTGGTAGCTACCAGCACTCCTGGTAAGCTACAGTCCATGGAGTCGCTTAGAGTCAGACACGACTGAGCAGCTTCACTTTCACTTTTCCCTTTCATGCTTTGGAGAAGGAAATGGCAACCCACTCCAGTGTTCTTGCCTGGAGAATCCCAGGGATGGGGGAGCCTGGTGGGCTGCCGTCCTTGGGGTCACACAGAGTTGGACACGACTGAAGCGACTTAGCAGCATCAGCAGCAGTTACGAATTGAAGCTTTGAAAAGAATAGAACAGTTGATCTGTAAAATTTTCTTGTTTGAGATTATCAAATTTTCCATCTGATTAGATTAAGATTTTCCATTATCATTAGTAAATCACATAATAGGTGGTTATTCTTACTGTTAAGAAACACTCGATGCCACTGTGTCCTATTACTGTGATGTTAACATTGATTGTTGGTTAAGAGGATGTCTGTTGGGTTTCTCCACTCAGAAGTTAGCATCTTCTTGTTTGTAATTTATAAATAACATATGGTGAGATATCTTGTGGTGGTATAAATATCCTGGTCCTCTTTAAGCTTTGATCCAGTGGTTTTAACATCCATCCGTTTTCAAGCTATATTATTCCTTCTAAGTTTACTGATTAACATTGAACTCTAAGGAAGAGCTCTCCCTCCCGGTTTATCATACATTGAATACATTTGAAATAATAACTTATGTTGCACATGTATTCTGTACATGAGAACAAGTTTATTATTCAAAGTAGAAGGTAACATGAAGCATGAAAAAATGGTAAAGAAATTATTTAAGTTACATGGCAAGTCTGAGGACATAGAAATATCATAGAAGTGACAGAGAAAGCTTTGGTATAAGTAAATACTCAAATTGTTAATTATATTTGAGAACTAAAATATTGCAACTTTATGAAAGCCAGGGAGTACAAAATTATCAAGAGCTGGCCAGACCAAATGCTAGTCTTTTAAAGGCAATAGAGGTATGAAATTAGCTCCTCTACCTATGAAGGTCATTGTTAACAGATGAAAAGGTACATATGTGGGTTTATGGGCATGAAAATATATTTAGAGAACCATCAGAAGAATAAATAATAATTAAATCAATTAAATCTAGATCAATTTTCTGGGAGATGTCATGGTAAAGAGAAAAAATGGTTGTAGCTAAAATAGGTAAAGAAAAGCTGCTTTTTTTTTTTAAGATAAGAACATAGGCATGTGTGTAAGCAATTCTGGATGGCTGTAGAGATGATGTGCCACAGTTAGAGAAGAGGTAGGAGGGAAATGTAAAAGCAAAGTCCTACAGAGGTTAGGTGATAAATAGGCAAAGCCTGGCACAGTCAAAATCCTCTAATAACTTCAATCAAGTGGGGAAGAGACACTTAACAGAGTGCACTAAAATATCTAAAGAAAAAGGCCAAGTATAATATATTTAAATAGTCCATTATAGGTTACATAGTGTTTCTTTCATCCATATCAATTCAGTTCAGTTTGGTTGCTCAGTCATGTCTGATTCTTTGTGACCCCATGGACTGCAGCACACCAGGCTTCCCTGTCCATCATCAACTCCTGGAGTTTACTCAAACTCATGTCCATTGAGTCAGTGATGCCATCAACCAGCTCATTCTCTATTGTCCCCATCTCCTCCTGCCTTCAATCTAACCTAGCATCAGATTTTGTTCCAGTGAGTCAGTTCTTTGTATTAGGTGGCCAAAGTATTGGAGTTTCAACTTCAGCATCAGTATTTCCAATGAATATTCAGGACTGACTTCCTTTAGGATGGACTGGTTGATCTCCCTTGGACTCTCAAGAGTCTTCTCCAACACCACAGCTCAAAAGCATCAATTATTTGGTGCTCAGCTTGCTATAGAGTCCACCCTTCACATCCATGTATGACTGTTGGAAAAACCATAGTTTGACTAGATGGACCTTTGTTGGCAAAGTAATGTCTCTGCTTTTTAATCTGCTGTCTAGGTTGGTCATAACTTTTCTTCCAAGGAGTAAGTGTCTTTTAATTTCATGGCTTCAGTCACCATCTGCAGTGATTTTGGAGCCCCCCAAAATAAAGTCTCCCACTCTTTCCATTGTTTCCCTATCTATTTGCCATGAAGTGATATGACCAGATGCCATGATGTTTGTTTTTTGAATGTTGAGTGTTGAGCCAGCTTTTTCACTCTCCTCTTTCACTTTCATCAAGAGGCTCATTAGTTCTTCTTTGCTTTCTGCCATAAGGGTGGTGTCATCTGCATATCTGAGGCTATTGATGTTTTTCCCAGCAATCTTGATTCCAGCTTGTGCTTCATCCAGCCTGGCATTTCACATGATGTACTCTGCATATAAGCTAAACAAGCTTGGTGACAATATACAGCCTTGATGTACTTCTTTCCTGATTTGAAATTAATCTGTTCCTTGTCCAGTTCTAACTGTTGCTTCTTGACCTGCATACAGATTTCTCAGGAGGCAGGTCAGGTGATCTGGTATTCCCATCTTTCAGAATTTTCCACAGTTTTTTGTGATCCACACATGCAAAGGCTTTGGCACAGTCAATAAAGCAGAAATAGATTTTTTTTGGAATTCTTTTGCTTTTTGGATGATCCAATAGATGTTGACAATTTGATCTCTGGTTCCTCTGCCTTTTCTAAATCCAGCTTGAACATCTGGAAGTTCATGGTTTCATATACTGTTGAAGCCTGGCTTGGAGAATTTTGAGCATTATTTGCTAGCCTGTGAGATGAGTGCAATTGTACGATAGTTTGAACATTCCTTGACACACCTTTCTTTGGATTGGAAAGAAAACTGACCTTTTCCAACCCATGGCCACTGCTGAGTTTTCCAAATTTAGTGCAGCACTTTCATAGCATCATGTTTTAGGATTTGAAATCACTCAACAGGAATTCCACCACCTCCACTAGCTTTGTTTGTAGTGATGCTTCCTAAAGCCCCCATGACTTCACATTCCAGGATGTCTGACTCTATGTGAGTGATCACACCATCATGGTTATCTGGGTCATGAGGATCTTTTTTGTATAGTTATTCTGTGTATTATTGCCAGCTGTTCTTAATAACTTCTGCTTCTGTTTGGTCCATACCATTTCTGTCCTTTATTGGGCCCATCTTTGCATGAAATTTTCCCTTGGTAGATCTAATCTTCTTGAAGTGATCTCTAGTGTTTCCCATTCTCCTGTTTTCCTCTATTTCTTTGTATTAATCACTGAGGAAGACTTTCTTATCTCTCCTTGCTATTCTTTGGAACTCTGTGTTCAAACGGGTATATCTCTCCTTTCTCCTTTGCCTTTAGCTTCTCTTTTCTCAGCTATTTATAAAGCCTCCTCAGACAACCATTTTGCCTGTTTGTATTTCTTTTTCTTGGGATGGTCTTGGTCACTGCCTCCTGTACAATGTTCCAAACCTCCATCTATACTTCTTCATGCACTCTGTCTATCAGATCTAATTCCCGGAATCTATTTGTCACTTCCACTGTACAATCATAAAGGATTTGGTTTAGGTCATATGTGAATGGTCTAGTGGTTTTCCCTACTTGCTTCAATTTAAGTCTGTATTTGGCAATAAGCAGTTCATGCTCTGAACCACAGTCAGCTCCCAGTCTTGTTTTTGCTGACTGTATAGAGCTTCTCCATCTTTGGCTGCAAAGAATATAATCAACTTGATTTCAGTATTGACCATCTGGTAATGTCCATAGGTAGAGTTTTCTCTTGTGTTGTTGGAAGAGGGTGTTTGCTACAACCAATGTGTTCTCTTGGCAAAACTCTGTTAACCTTCGTCGTGCTTCATTTTGTACTCCAAGGCCAAATTTGTTTGTTACTCCAGGTATCTCTTGACTTCCTACTTTTGCATTCCAGTCCCCTGGTAGTTAGTTTTAGAAGATCTTGTAGGTCTTCATAGAACTGTTCAACTTCAGCTTCTTCAGCATTACTTTTGGGGGATAGACTTGTATTAGTGTAATATTGAATGGTTCTCCTTGGAAACAAACAGAAAATCATTCTGTCATTTTTGAGATTGCATCCAAATACTGTATTTCTGACTCTTTTGTTGAGTATGAGGACTACTCCATTTTACTAAGGGATTCTTGCCCACAATAGTAGATATAATGGTCATCTGAGTTAAATTCATCCATTGCAGTCCATTTAGTTCGCTGATTCCTAAAATGTTGATGTTCACTCTTGCCATCTCCTGTTTGACAACTTCCAATTTGCCTTGATTCATGGACCTAGCATTCCAGGTTCCTATGCAATATTGTTTTTTATGGCATCGGACTTTACTTCCATCACCAGTCACATCTACAACTGGGCATTGTTTTTACTTTGGCTCCATCTCTTCATTTTTTCTGGAATTATTCTTATGAAATTATTCTACTGGAGAAGGGAATGGCAAAGCACTTCAGTATTCTTGCCTTGAGAACCCCACAAACAGTAAGAAAAGGCAAAATAATAACAGATGATAGAAGCAAGGGATAAAGCTGACAAAGTCATCTGAGGCCAGGACAGAGTTTGCAGCTTCTGAAGTGATTGTGTCAAAAAGTCACATACTATCCATTTGTGTTGATTTAAAAGGAGGCATTCATTGTAAACTTTATAAATTAGATCTATAGCTTGACAATATATTTCTATCAAAATGTAAGTACAGAGTTTAGAACTGTGTTGCTGCCTGTCTTAGAGGATTTTAGCGGATTAACAAGGCTGATGAATTTAGCTCATTTTTTCTAGAATTCATTACTGATTGAACATGGGAGAATACAGTTTTTTAAATGACACCACATTAGAGTATACTAATGAAACTAATAATTGTCTTGGAGGGGAGGAATTATCTTTTGCCTTCTAATCATTCTTTTAAAGAGAACAGGCTAGAATGAAAATATGGTGATTAAAGATTGTCATTCTTGTTTGGCCTTTTCCACAATGTATATGGGGTGGGGAAGAGGCAGAGGTGCTGCAATGCTGCTACTGCTGCTGCTAAGTTGCTTCAGTCGTGTCCGACTCTGTGCGACCCCATAGACAGCAGCCCACAAGGCTCCCCCGTCCCTGGGATTCTCCAGGCAAGAACACTGGAGTGGGTTGCCATTTCCTTCTCCAATGCATGAAAGTGAAAGGTGAAAGGGAAGTCGCTCAGTCATGTCCAACTCTTTGCGACCCCATGGACTGCAGCCTACCAGGCTCCTTCATCCATGGGACTTCCCAGGCAAGAGTACTGGAGTGGGTTGCCACTGCAATGAGACACAGAAAATTAACATTATGGCTGACCTTCCTATATAGAATAGAGACTTCAATTCACTTGATATTTCTGCTACATTGAAAAGCAAACTACAAATTCATACCAAGGACCAGCATTGCAGTCCATGCAATAGACAGCAAATAGGACAGGTGGATATTTTAAGCCAAAATACTCTCAGTCCTGGCAGGTGTGTTTTCATACCTCTTTTGTATGTTCCTATGAGATAATGTATTGTCTCAAAGGGGGAGATGATACAATTCATCCAAATCAACACTAGCAGTTAAGAGTACACTTAGGCACTGATGAAGATTTAAGTAGTTATTTGATTATGTTAAATATATATAAAGTCAATTACCTATCTATGATGAGGAAAAGGGAACAACATTGTTAAATGAAGGGCTCAAGTAATTCTGTAATTTCCTTTTAATTAAGATAGTCAAGGTCTTTCTAACACTATATTTAATTTGAGATGTCTTTGTTGTAGATTTAGAGATCAATGGAACAAATGCAAGTCATGTAACTGAAGATTTAACAGGAGATACTAATGCAATTAGAACTCCAAATGAAAGTGATCAAACTTTCTCAACTGCTTAGTAATTCAAATGTTTCTATTTTTGGATACCATGTATTAAGATTTCTAGTGTAGTTCAAAGATTGTTTTAACTTAGCTCAACCAAATATATGATTTAGATTTATCAACAGAGAAAGGAACCAGGATGAATCTTTTAGGTTACAGTAGTAGGCAGAATTCTACAAGATGTTACTCCAAAATTTCCATCCCCTGGTTACTGAATCAAAAACAGATTGAGGTACTGCTGTGTAGACACTGTACAGATGGATTCAAGTTGCTAGTTAGCTAATTTTAAGATAGTATTTTATCCAGGATAATCTACTAGGCCCAAAGCAATCACATGAACATTTACAGATGGAAACAATAGAGGTAGATAAATTCAGAGGAGAACAGAGGCAAAGGGGAGATGAGAGAGAGGTGAGGCAAATTTGAACCATGAGAAGGATTCACCTTAACACTGATGGCATTGAAGGGAACGAGGTACGAGAAAATGCAGGTGGCCTCTAGAAGCTGATAATGACCCTTGGGCAACAGTAAGAAAAGCAAATTGAGACCTTGGTCCTATAGTTGTGAGGAAATGATTTGTACCAAGAACCTGAGTGACTCACTGTCTTTTGACTCCAGTAACAAACAAAGCCTTGCTGTCTGCTTGATTTCAGCCTTGTGATACTTGCTGAGTCCATGTGGACTTCTGAGCTACAGACCCTGTCAGATAAATTTGTTTTCCAAGTTGCTAAATTGCTAGTGATTTGTTATGGCAATGATAGAAAACTAATGCAATTACTGTTTTATTCTTATTCTCAAGTAGTGTTTGACTTAGTTGAGAAAGGTTCCACTATTAACAATTAGGGAATGACATATCCTTGTGGATGATAAAGAGAAGTTAATGTTATAAGAGTTAATCCTCTCTTAAGAGGGGCAGACATGTAAACTGTAATTTGACCTCTGTCAGATCCATTCGTAAGTCAGGGAGCTCACTTCCTGCAGATTATGTAATGCCCTTTTGAAAACCCACAAGTGGTGTTCTCATATGCCACGAATTTTTATATCATTCTTTCTGGGCAACATTTACTAATTTTAAAATATTCCCTAAAATTTTACTGTGTTTGGAGAAGAGATGAGAGGCCTAATGACACAAAGTTTTAGACTTAAATTATGAAGCTTTTCATCAACTGGTGTTTACCTTTACTAAGGATTTTTGGAGCACACAAAGAATAGTCTGTTACAGCAAGTGTGATACATAGAAATAAAGGTCAATTTATTAATGTATTTAATGTATAGATAAGCCTTGTATATGTGCTGGGAACAAAGTTCTTGGATAGGGGACATTTTTCATTGTGTCTGTTGTCTTATATTGCACAATCAATGTTCTAGCAAGTGAGATCCGGGTTAGACCTTGAGCTCTGCAATTTTCCACTGAGTGTCACTGGACAAGAAGCAGAACCTGAGACACAGCTTTCTCATGTGTAAAATGAAGAATGATCATAGCTACTTCTTCAGGTTGTTAGAAGGATTAATTAAGCTAATGAATATAAAGTAATTAGCACTATGCCAACCATGAAGTAACCTAAACATTCAACAAATATTGTCAGAATAAATAGTATCGATTATCATCATTATCATCTATTTTTTATAAATCTCACTAATCTATGAACATTCCTTTTTATCCCACTGTTCTCTTACTATTGTTGCTTATATAGTCCCATAATTTTACACAGTTGTAAACACAGCAGATACAGACTTTTGGATTTTATTTATTATGTTGCTTTATGTCCTCCATAAACAATTTATCTCCAAGTTCCTAATTATTGCATAGGCAGAATAATCCCAATTATTTGCAGTAAAAAATACTGTCATAAACATTCTTGTACATATACAATTTTATAACTTATGATATTATTTCCTAAAGGTAAATTGCTAGGAGTAGAATTTATGTTTTTAAATTACATATGCTTGAGTACTTTTCCATTGGTCAGATGACTAATATTGCTAAAATCCTCCCTCAATTATGCATGTTTAAATTTGCATTTGTCTCTAAGCATTGGCTTTGTTCATTTTACATTAATTTGTTCTTTGTAATTCTCATAACATTTATGGTACTTTTCTTATTATAAATGTGAGATCATAATTGACTATAATCATGAGATTATAATTTTCTTTGTATAAATATTTATGTACATGTATTATTTATCCATAAATTTGTACATATGTAAACTTTTTAACACAATAATATCAGTGGTATTTCCAAGTCTATTTTTTCAGTGACATTTCACTGTGAAAATTTTCAGTTTTATGTAACCCCATAAATACATCTCTTCTCCATGATTTCTTAATAATTTCAAAGTTTAAATGATAATTACTTTCACATTATGAATCCAATTAAACTTCAGTTTTATTCTCTCTTTGTTCTCCTATGTTTACATCGCATCTGCTAATGTGACTGTAAATTTTCATCGAACTTGTTTTGGTCATGGAAATGTTTTGTATCTGCACTATACAATGCGATATTCATGAAACAAAAATGTCTGTCGAGCATCTGAAATAAAATCAAATAGCATTGTGTTGCAACCTTTGATCTTATCAAAGGTTGTATCTTACAGTATACAAAAAAGTCTGTGATTTCTACTTTCCTGATGCCAATAACATATTTATTTCCCCTTATGGATTAGGGAAAAAAAACACGTAGTGCTAGTTACATTTACACCTAAAATTATATATCTTAAGTATATATTGCCTTATAAAATTCTAGCTTTTCTTTCATTCCTCTGTCACTTATTGGAACATTCAATATGCCTTCCATTGACCAATAGGAGATGCATGGTCTCTTTTATTTATAAGCTAAATGCTAATTTTAATTATGAAATAATTGAAATATATGAAATATATGTCTTCATAATTATGAATATATATTTGTCATGTATATTGTGTATATACATATGTATATATAATATATGTAATGTGTATGTTTTTGCCAGTATATATTTCTAAAGAAAAAGTGGATAGGGAGACCTCTTAACAATGCAGATACTGCAGAAAAATGCAAAGACTTCATAACAAGAAAGGATTGCTCTGAAGTGTGTGTCATGCATAAAATCTAGCATGAGAGAGTCCCCAGTCCTATATATTAATATTGCAAGCATGCAGAAAAGGAAAATGTTTCAATAGGAGTATAGTATGCATATTAAAAGACGCTTACTCCTTGGAAGGAAAGTTATGACCAACCTGGATAGCATATTCAAAAGCAGAGACATTACTTTGCCAACAAAGGTCCGTCTAGTCAAGGCTATGGTTTTTCCAGTGGTCATGTATGGATGTGAAGAAGGCTGAGCACCGAAGAATTGATGCTTTTGAACTGTGGTGTTGGAGAAGACTCTTGAGAGTCCCTTGGACTGCAAGGAGATCCAACCAGTCCATTCTGAAGGAGATCAGCCCTGGGATTTCTTTGGAAGGAATGATGCTAAAGCTGAAACTCCAGTACTTTGGCCACCTGATGCAAAGAGTTGACTCATTGGAAAAGACCCTGACGCTGGGAGGGATTGGGGGCAGGAGGAGAAGGGGACGACAGAGGATGAGATGGCTGGATGGCATCACAGACTCGATGGACATGAGTCTGAGTGAACTCCGGGAGTTGGTGATGGACAGGGAGGCCTGGCGTGCTGCGATTCATGGGGTCACAAAGAGTTGGACACGACTGAGAGACTGAACTGAACTGAACTGATGTACATGCATGCTGAGTTGCACAATCGTGTCCGACTCTTTGTGATCCCATGGACTGTAGCCCACCAGGCTTCTCTGTTCATGGGATTCTCCAGGCAAGAATATTGGAATGGGTTGCCATTTCCTACTCCAGGGGATTTTCCCCACCCAGGATCAAGCCCAGTGTCTCTTGAGTCTTTTGCACTGGCAGGGGGATTAATTTCTTAACTGTGTCACCTGGAAAACCTCTTATATGAACTATACTCCAATAATTTTTTTTTTAAAGCCTGTTGCCAGACTTACAACCCAAGAAAGTCATTTTCAAGGAACTGGGAGCCATCCTTTTCCAGGAAGATAGCATCTTTCAGTTTCTGTCGAAGCATAGGAGCCTAACTTCGAACTTCAGTGGGCACCTTGCTCCAAGTG
Organism: Bos indicus x Bos taurus; assembly: GCF_003369695.1. NCBI lineage: Eukaryota > Metazoa > Chordata > Mammalia > Artiodactyla > Bovidae > Bos > Bos indicus x Bos taurus. The sequence continues at coordinate 58,828,628 of NC_040087.1, forward strand.
GTAAAACTATTTTAGGTCATGAAGGTATAAGAATGGTAGCTCCTCCTTTGGGTAAGGACAATTACAAACGCAAGTGGACTGTGATTCTCCACCCTCATCCTCTACCCACATATCTTAAAAAACCATCTAGCCCTTTGTTTTAGTGAGTTAAGCTCAGGCTGCGTTCTGACCTTTCTCTTTTATCGCCACAAATAAAGTCTTCCTTGTCTGTCACTACAATCAGAAAGTTCGTGTCCTCACACCACCTAAATTCACATGGTGAAATCTCAGCTCTAGTGTGAAGATATTTGCAGGTAGAGGAGCCTTTGTGAGGTGATTAGTTCATGAGAGTGAAGCCCTCATGAATAGGGTTAGTGCCTTTTTAAAAGATACACTAGAAAACTCCCTCATCTCTTCAGTCAAGTGAGGATCCAGCAGGAAGATGTCATCTGTGAACCAGGAAGTGAGGCCTCACTAGAAACTGACTCTGCTAGCACATTGATATTGGGCTTCCTAACCTCTCTGTGAGAAACAAATTTCTCTTATTTGTTAAGCCACTCAGCTTATGGTAATTTATTTTCAGAGCCAAAATGACCTAAGACACCTGTTTTACTTACGCAGTAAAATTTTTGCTTTAAAAATTCTAATCTGCTTTCAGTATGGAAGACAAAGTGTGTACAAGACCATAAGGCCCTGTGTAATCCCTGTGTCCAAATTTATAAACTTTCCACCTAAATCATTTTCTCTTCCACTATACATGCTATTCTTTATGGAAGAACCTGGGAGTCACCTTTGAAAATTTATTTCGCTGAACTCCCAATATCCAATTATTCATCAAATCCTGTCACTTTGACTTTCTGATACACCCAAAGTCCTATTGTTTCTTTCTATTTGCTGTTGTCCTTGATTAGAAGCTTTGTTATTCCTTGCTGGAATGACTAGATAACCTTCTAACACTCTCTCTGACTGTTAGTTACAAGTACTGCTCTGTACTCTCCATTGTTAATAGTGCATAGGGCCAGTAGGGATGAACTGCAAATAGATACCTGGTTATGTCACACTTGTGTGTAAACCCCTTTTGTAGTCTCCCCTTGGTATTTTGGTAATTCTTAAATATTTAAAAATGACCTGTGTTGTCACATTGTACAATCCGATCTCTGATTAATCTCCTCTCCTGCTATTTGTTCTTTTAGGTTCTATCTCCAGTTCATCTCAAGCCATTTGTTGTTACTGGAACTTTATCCAGTTGCCTGACACCTACCTTGATGGGGTTGGGTGTTTAAATGATAACAAGACTATGTGAAATACCTTCACATAGATGAATGTGGGACGCTTCACCTCTGGTTCTCTTTGTTCTCCATTCTAGGCTGGAAAAACTCCTTCATTTCTCATATTCTTTGTAACTGACATAATCACAGTGGTTGTTGCTATGGCAGCCCTTATTCGTCTCCCAGAAGCTACTTCAGGTAGAGCAAGACAACCACTTGATACCTTTACAATTGCCCTTTCTGTTTAACCTCATTATGCAACTGTATGATTACCTCCCCAGGGCTTTGACTTAAAAATGGCTGGCAGGCTCTTCTCATTTTATTTCTGTCATCCTAGGAGAATCATTTCCTGCCTTCTAAGCATAATATTGGGGTTTCCCAGGCAGCGTAGAAGTAAAGAATCTGCCTCCCAATGCAGGAGATGTAAGAGACAAGGGTTAAGTCCCTGAGTCAGGAAGATCACTTGGAGGAGGAAGTGGCAACCCACTCCAGTGTTCTTGCCTAAAAATTTTATGGGCAGAGGAGCCTGGTGGGCTACAGTTCAGCTACAATCCCTGGGGTCTCAAAGAGTTGGAAAGGACTGAGCACGCATGTGTATGTGCATGCACACACTCACTCACTCACTCTTCCTCTCTCTCCCCCCTGGTTAATAAGTTTAATTGAGAGTAACAATTTCTATACTATTGTTTTGCCAGCATAATATACATGATGGGTATTAAAGGATTATTTATATTAGTTATCAATGCCTTTTCTGATTCAACAAACCTGAGAAAGAGAAGAAATCACAAGCTTAAAAGGCAGAGTTGAAGACATGTTCAGTGGAAAAGAAATAATCATGAAGAAAATTTTATCCTGCTACATACTTATACTAAATAATAGACAAAGTATGTGTGATCTTATATCATTTTATCACTAGAAAGAAAATATTAATATATATATGCAATAATTAAAGACAAATTCTGTCCACTGGATTTAATAGGTCTCTAATAATGAGCACTCTCATTAGGAAACCATAAAACCTAGAAAGGAGTGGGAAGTAAGCATTAAGCTTTGACCTGTCTTTCTGTTTTTCTAACAGAGAGCTATATTTATGTTTTATCAAATCATCGCTTTGTTTTTACAAAAATCACTCTAATGGGCCTCTTTGTTATTCAAAGATAAATTGAAGATTCTATTATTGAAAGCAGAGCTTTGAGACAATAGACTTAAATTGCTTTGCAAAATAAAGGTTTCTTTCATTGTAGGAAGATTTTTATCTTTGTAATTTATGTATCCTTTACCAGAAGTTATCCATAGGAAAGTTGAAGTAGCCACTGGACAATGGCAAAAATTGAAAATAGAGTTGTCTCAATGACAGTTGAGAGTAGATAGAGGAACACATTTGTGTGAAATTCAACCCTCATTGGTATTCTGAATTGAATGCCTCAGGCTTTGCAAATTGAGCCAATGAGAAAGAAACATATTCTAAAAGGTTATCCTAGTTGTAGTGGCAGAAGTTATGAGCAGAAGATGGTCAAATTAAAAGAGGGTCTTGTCCCTGGTGCCTCAGTCAGTAAAGAATCTGCTTGCAATGCAGTAGACCTGGGTTCAATTCCTGGGTTGGAAAGATCCCCTGGAGAAGAGCATTGGCAACCCACTCTGATATTCTTGCCAGGAGAATCCCCATGGACAGAGTAGCCTAGAGGGATGCAGTCCAGGGGTTGCAAAGAGTTGGACATGACTGAGCGAGTAAGCACAACCACAAGGGACTGTTTAAAAAAAAAAAATCAACTGAGGAAGTTTTAGAGATTTTATGGGCTTTTTTTTTTTTTTTTGTGCCTGGTGGGGATACTAACAGGTGGGGAGGTGTCAGGAAGGAGAGACTTACTCAGAGGACTGAATTGAAATCTTTTTTTTTTTTTTTTTACTTCTGACAGGTGAGCTTCATTTCCTTAAACGTGAAGATAATGTCTATCACAGGGCTACCATTAGGATTAAATAAGACGAAGTATGTGAAATTGCCCTGCACCTCATTTTACTGTGCTTTGCTTTAGTGAGCTTTATAGATACATGTTTTTTTTTTTTTTTTTTCCTTGTTAATTTTCTGTTTAGTTGATCTACCCATAAGTGTGAGTGGGGTATTAAAGTCTCCCACTATTATTGTGTTATTGTTAATTTCTCCTTTCATAGTTGTTAGGATTTGTCTTACATACTGCGGTGCTCCCATGTTGGGTGGATATATATTTATAATTGTTATATCTTCTTCTTGGATTGATCCTTTGATCATTATGTAGTGACCTTCTTTGTCTCTTTTCACAGCCTTTGTTTTAAAGTCTAATTTGTCTGATACGAGTATTGTGACTCCTGCTTTCTTTTGGTCCCAATTTGCATGGAAAATCTTTTTCCAGCCCTTCACTTTCAGTCTGTATGTGTCCCCTGTTTTGAGGTGGGTCTCTTGTAGACAACATATGTAGGGGTCTTGTTTTTGTATCCATTCAGCCAGTCTTTGTCTTTTGGTTGGGGCATTCAACCCATTTACGTTTAAGGTAATTACTAATAAGTATGATCCCGTTGCCATTTACTTTATTGTTTTGGGTTTGAGTTTATACACGATTTTTGTGTTTCCTGTCTAGAGAATATCCTTTAGTATTTGTTGGAGAGCTGGTTTGGTGGTGCAGAATTCTCTCAGCTTTTGCTTGTCTGAAAAGCTTTTGATTTCTCCTTCATACTTGAATGAGATCCTTGCTGGGTACAATAATCTGGGCTGTAGGTTATTTTCTTTCATCATTTTAAGTATGTCTTGCCATTCCCTCCTGGCTTGAAGAGTTTCTATTGAAAGATCAGCTGTTATCCTTATGGGAATTCCCTTGTGTGTAATTTGTTGTTTTTCCCTTGCTGCTTTTAATATTTGTTCTTTGTGTTTGATCTTTGTTAATTTGATTAATATGTGTCTTGGGGTGTTTCTCCTTGGGTTTATCCTGTTTGGGACTCTCTGGGTTTCTTGGACTTGGGTGATTATTTCCTTCCCCATTTTAGGGAAGTTTTCAACTATTATCTCCTCAAGTATTTTCTCATGGTCTTTCTTTTTGTCTTCTTCTTCTGGAACCCCTATGATTCGAATGTTGTAGTGTTTAATATTGTCCTGGAGGTCTCTGAGATTGTCCTCATTTCTTTTAATTCATTTTTCTTTTATCCTCTCTGATTCATTTATTTCTACCATTCTATCTTCTAATTCACTAATCCTATCTTCTGCCTCTGTTATTCTACTATTTTTTGGCTCCAGAGTGTTTTTAATTTCATTTATTGCATTATTCATTATATATTGACTCTTTTTTATTTCTTCCAGGTCCTTGTTAAACTTTTCTTGCATCTTCTCAATCCTTGTCTCCAGGCTATTTATCTGTGATTCCATTTTAATTTCAAGATTTTGGATCAATTTCACTATCATTATTTGGAATTCTTTATCAGGTAGATTCCCTATCTCTTCCTCTTTTGTTTGGTTTGGTGGGCATTTATCCTGTTCCTTTATCTGCTGGGTATTCCTCTGTCTCTTCATCTTGTTTAAATTGCTGAGTTTGGGAGTCCTTTCTGTATTCTGGCAGTTTGTGGAATTCTCTTTATTGTGGCGTTTCCTCGCTGTGTGTGGGTATGTAGAGGTGGCTTGTCAAGGTTTCCTGGTTAGGGAAGCTTGTGTCGGTGTTCTGGTGGGTGGAGCTGTATTTCTTCTCTTTGTTCAGTCGCGCTATGGGGAGGGAGGGAGGGATGCTGCAAACAAATGACACTGGCGTGCACTCGCAGTGCCTCAGCCACACTGGTTCTGCCCCCGCTCACGGTGCGTGTAGCCTCCCTGCCCACACTGCTCAGGTTCTAGGTTGTTCTGCCGGGAACAATCCGAGGCTGGCCCTGGGTTGCATGCACCTCCCAGGTCCAAGCCGCTCAGGTTCAGGCACTCAGGTAGTCCTCAGAGGCGCAGACTCAGTTGGGGCTGCGTTTTGTGCTCTTCCCAGGTCCGAGCAGCTCAGGTGATGAGGTGTTTGGCGAGCGCCAATGCTGCGACTTATCGCCTCCCCGCCACTTGGTTATCTGGGTGTAAAACCGGCGCACCTTCTCAGGCAGATGTTGACCGTCCAGACCCCCAATAAGTTTTAGTTAGCAAAGAAGCCAGTTTTATAGATAATGTCTCTCTGGGGCTGCGATTGCCCCCTTCCGGCTCTGGCTGCCTGTCACCGGAGGGGGAAGGTTTGCAGCCGGCTACCTCTGTTTAGTCCTTTGTTCCGTGCACGGGCTGGCGGTGTCTTAGGTTAGGGCTGGCTTTTCACATGGTAGATATCCCACAGTCTGGTTTGCTAGCCCAAATTATTTCGCTCAGATAGTGCTCAAGGTATTCAGGCCAGATTCTTACTCTCAGCGATGCAGCCCGTGCCGCGCCTCCCTGTTTATGGGCTTTTTTTTAATTGTGCATAATCCCAACAAGGAGATAGAAAGATGCTCTGAAGAGCTGTACAAAATGAAAGACTTATAGGCAGAGGGGGTGAGACAAAGGAGTTACTAGCAAAGAGCAAATTGTTTCAGGCAAAGTCACCTTTTCTGAGGGGACTATCAGGCCAGTTACTTCTCTACTGACCAATTAATTCCAGATTGGTTTAAGATTCTACTCCTGAAGAGACTGAAAATGTAAATTAGGTGTTAAGTCTTGGTTTGGTGATGTGGGTTTAGCATAAACTGACTCCATTGGGAACCTGTTGTATCTTTTTTAAACAGGATAGAACTATTTTCACCCTGAGGAGAATAGACATTCCAACTTCCATCCTAGAGGAAAAGATCCATGCTGGTGTTATGGAATTTCCCCTTCCAACATCATGCTGAAGTCCTAATCCCCAATGTAAGGATGTTTGGAGATATAATTTGGTTTAGATGAGATCATAAAGGTGGGATCCTCATTATGGGATTAGTGTTGTTCCCAAAAAGACACCAAAGAGCTTGCTTTGTCTCTCCTCACCTCGTGAGGACAAGTGAGGAAGCGGCAGTCTACATGCCAGGGCACAGCACTAACCAGGAACTAACCATGCTGATGTCTTGATTTTGGACTTCTAGCCTGCAGAACTGTAAGAAAGTAAACTTCTGTTGTTGCATCAACTCAGTCTATTGAGTCTGTTATGGCAGCCTGGAGGGGACTGGCAAATCGAGTATGGAGTTTGAATTAGGGGACTTGACTCCATAAAGAGGAAAGATAATGAAACACCCCACTAATCAGAGGAGCAAGGATAACTCTTCCAGGGATCAGACACTAGAGCATTAGAGAAGCACAGAACTAGAAAGGAAAGAAACTTTATCAAAGGGGTCTAAATATCCTTGACAGTGCATATGTGTGTGTGTGTGGGGGGGGGTTGTGACTAATTTATGTTATATACAGGCCTCCGTAAGTCTCATTAAGAGGGGCCAATTTTACAGATGTTGTGAGGGAAGTAGATGCTGTGTTCATTTCTCAACTGTAAAAATCTGCAGCCTGGAAAGTCAGGAAAGGTAAGACATGAAGCTATCTGTGAAGGTGTTTGGTAGCTGTCTGATAAAAGATAGTTGACTGAGGTAGAATGCAAATCTCAGGTCAGTTCATGTTGCATGTAATCATTCATCATGAACTTACTGACAAACATGAGGTGAAAATGGAAAAGGACTATGTTTCCTGTTGACAAGTGCAGTGAGATAAGAAAGGTGATATCTGAAAGCTGAAGCTCAGAATTTCTGAAAGAGCTGGCAATGATCTTATTATTCAGATCTATCAGGCATCCTATTCATGAAGAGTGAAAATCAAGTTGTCTTTGGCATTGCTCCTTGACTCAGACAGTGAGCCTGTACATCCCAGTCTAGTTTTCCCTGATTTGATCTTTAACATTGCCTTCTCCAGGGGATCTTCCTGATCCAGGGATCAAATCTGAGTCTCTTGAATTGCAGGCCGATTCTTTACCATATGAGCCACCAGGGAAGCCCTATAACATTGCCACTGAAGTATAATTTTAACAACAGTGGGTTTAAGCATTTATGTCCCTGAGTTTAAGCATTTTATTTCTTAGTCAAATTAATTGTTAAATGTAGATAATTATGGAATATCAAGCTCATGGACTTCAAAAGACTATTTCCAGCTGTAACAAGTGGCTAGCCAGCAAAGAGTGCCTGACACTATATTAATACAAATACAATGATACTGCCATTTCATTAATACATCGAACATAATAAAAATAGAGTAAATACAGAGTAAATAAATTGAAAATGTGAGATATTGCATTATTCAAGAAAATGGCAATACTGTATGAAGAAGTTTTGGGGAACAACATTAAATTTTCAAGGGAATGTTCATTTAATTCTTGCACTGATCCCAAAATAACAACAAACAAACAGACAGGCAGCTGTCATGAAGCTATAAAGTATACTTCCTCCTCCAAATACTTTTATGTGGCCAATGGAAACTTTGGAATAAGATTTAATTCTACTTCTGACAATTCATTTCTCTCTTAATGGTGAGAATACACAGAATTTATCAAACCTGCTGGACTGATTCCACATCTTTAATCTGAGGCCATGTCTAGAAGAATGATTGCTAATGTAATTCAAGCAGCAAAAACATATTTAGTCAAGTTAGACATTTGCATAATACATAAATTTAGACATAGCCAAAAAAGAGATTCCAAGCCTGACATCCCAATATGGATCAATACCATTATCATATTTCTAATAAAAATTTCTCACTGAGGTTATATGATCCATAAGAATTTAAATAAATTAACATCACAAGTAATGATAAATTCAAAAAAGAACATTTAGATTGCAGGCAAAAGAACCTTCATTTATTTATTTGCACTTTAAATAACCAATAATACAGCTGACATTATATATATCTATTTTTCAATGATAAAAGGATATTTAACTAGGTCACATTACTTTTACTTATTGAAGCAATTTGATGAAAGAAAAAGAAGTATGTTAATTTAAAACTGGCAAGTCTAATTCTGTCTCTTATTAAGAAAGGAAAAATATAACTTTCATAACATATTGAGGTTTCTTATAATTTCCTGAGTTAATATCATAATGAGGAAAAAAATAAAATTTTAAAATACTAAAATTTTAAAAAATGTTTTAAAACTTACAAAGTAATGTGATAATAATAGAAATAAATTGACTTAAGTTCATCAAAGTGATTCAAGATTCTGATTTAAGTGAAGAAACTTTTGATATAATGCAATTAAGTTAACATTTAAGGATTTAAATAAAGCCACTCAATATGATCATTGAGAAAGGAATTCAGTTTGGTATCATTAATGCCTTACATGTAATAGATGAAGTGCACTGCAACTTCTCTTTGTAATAAAACCCAAATTTTATTATGAAAATGTTAACTTCACTTTATACATGAATACAATAAAGGTAACAAAAGTGTTCCATGCAAAGGGTATATGTATTATAAGAGACAATGTCAGGATTGCAATCATAGATTTATCCTCAAATTTCATCTTCTGCCATACACCATACTGTGTACAACAGTGGGCATTTAAAAATATTATTTGCTTATTCTATGTCCATTTTATTATGCCCTAATTCTTTTAAGATCAGTAACTTCTTGAGAATACAGACTACATTTTGTGCTCTTTTCTTCATATCTAGCAAGATTCTGGGGCTGAGAACACAAATAGCTCAACAAATAATGTGCTAAAAAATGTTTTAGAGAAAATATAGGTTAAGGAAACCATTGAAAGCCATAGAAAATTTTACAGAAAAAATGTTATAAAACAGCTTTGATGAAACACAATATGCAAGTAAATATGCTCATGAAATTTTTGCATTTGCAAAGAATAGTGCATTGACAAAAAACGTTCTGAAGAAAATGAATGAGATTGTTCTAATAGCAACTATGAGCTCTTAAATAAAATTTATAAAGATATGACTTCTTTTTATTTTTTCTATCATAAGTGTACTGTCCAATGTTATTGTTATATGACCAGATGTGAGCAAAGGGTAGCAAAATTTCACCACTCATTTGAGTCTGAACTACATTGACGCACACAAAAGAATGAAGAAGAAAAGTCTGAAAGCCAGAAGAACTGTAGAAAGGACAACGCTTGGAGAAAAAAAATAATAGGCATTTTGGCAAACTTTACAGTAAGCCTGAAAGTGACCCAATTATTAAACAGCAAATCACACAGAATGGGAGAAAATATTTGTAGGTTGCATATCTGATAGGTGATTAATATATACTTATAGAAATAACTCCTAAAACTGAACAATAAAAGACCAGTTAAAAATGGGGAAAATACCATACACAAAAATAAACTCAAAATGGGTTGAATATTTAAATGTAATATCAGAAAATATAAACTCTTAGAGGAAAATATAGGCAGTACACTCTTTGGTATATATCACAGCAAGAGCCTCTGACCAACCTCCTGGAGTAATGGAAATAAAAACAAAAGTAAACAAATGGGACTTAATTAAACTAAAAAGCTTTTGCACAGCAAAGGAAACAATAAACAAGATTAAAAAACAACCCTCAGAATGAGAGAAAATAACTGCAAATGAAACAAATGACAAAGGATTAATCTCCAAAATATACAGGTAGCTCATGCAGCTCAACACCAGAGAAACAACTCAATCAAAAAATGGTGGAAGACCTAAACAGACATTTCTCCAAAGAAGATATACAGATGGCCAACCAACACGAAAAGATGTTCTACATCACTCATTATTAGAGAAATGCAAATAAACACTACAGTGAGGTATCACTTCACACCAGTCACAATGGCCATCGTTAAAAATCTACAACAATACATGCTAGAGAGGATGTGGGGAAAAGAAACCCTCTTGCTCTGTTGCTGGGAGTGTAAATTTATACAGCCACTATGGAGAACACCATGGAGATTGATTTAAAAACTAGGAACAGAATTACCATGTGATCCAACAATCCCTCTGCTGGACAGATACCCTGAGAAAACCATAACTGAAAGAGATGCATGTGCCCCAATGTTTGCTGCAGCACTTTTTTCAATAACTAAGACATGGAAGCAACCTAGATGTCCATTGACAGATGTATAGATACAGAGATTGTGGTGCATATAGACAATGGAATATTACTCAGCTATAAAAAAGAACACGTTCAAGTCCGTCCTGATGCGATAGATGAACCTAGAGCCTATTACACAGAGTGAAGTAAGTCAGAAAGATAAAGACAAATATTGTACATTAACATATGTGTATGGAATCTAGAAAAATGGTACTAATGAAACTGAGAGGGTAACACACAGGAAGGCTAGGGGTCTCCAAACGGAGGCAAGAGTCAGATGTTTTTTTATCTCTCTCCTAAGCAGCAGGAGGAAACAAACTACAAGTGTCAGATTCTTTTCCCTTTTCTATATAAAATTAAAAGGAGGTTTCTCTTAAAATTTTGTGTTGCCATGACCACACCTGGTTCTACCTGAACTCTTTTCAAACCTTGAGCTAACCAATGCACTTTTCTTATGGAAAAGTTTTTCCTTCTTCTCCCTATTTCTACTTTTTATTCTGGCCTTTTGAAATGATATTGCATGATCACATAGAAACACACACATACAATACTTGCTGAGTCTTTCAAAAGCTAGTAAACATTCAATGTAGACACAGCACAAAATTTCATAATAGACTAGTGTGATTTACCCAGAAATAGTATTTAAATTTCTTTACAAGAAGAAAACAAAGATAAATGCATGAATGCTTCAACTTACAGTTCATCTTTGAGGTAGGGAAAAAGAGAAAAAAAAATACCACCAAAATCAAGCAAATAGTAATAAAGTAAATCCAAAATATGAGCCAGATCTAGCACTTACGTGAGTGTTTCTCCTAAGTGAAACTGTGTTTCACTCTCCTGAGTTACTATGTGGGGACAGGAAGAGCTGTGTTATTATTTATTTGCAATATAATTGACAAAAATAAATATATACATTTAAAGCATATACAGGGGAGCAAAATGTGCCACCCCAAAACGTCTCTGGCATGATGATGACTTTGAGCTGAAAATAATCAAGGCCCAAAGAATTGAGAGGAGACTTTGAATTCCCCTTTAGGTGTTGAAGAATTGATGCTTTTGAACTGTGGTGTTGGAGAAGACTCTTGAGAGTCCCTTGGACTGCAAAGAGATCCAACAAGTTCATCCTAAAGGAGATCAGTCCTGGGTGTTCATTGGAGGGACTGATGCTGAAGCTAAAACTCCAATATTTTGGCCACCTGATGCAAAAAGTTGACTCATTGGAAAAGACTCTAATGCTGGGAGGGATTGGAGGCAGGAGGAGAAGGGGACGACAGAGGATGAAATGGCTAGATGGCTTCACTGACTCGATGGACATGAGTTTGAGTGAACTCCGGGAGTTGGTGAGGGACGGGGAGGCCTGGCGTGCTGCAATTCGTGGAGTCACAAAGAGTCGGACATGACTGAGCAACTGAACTGAACTGAACTTAGGTGCTCAGAATAATTTATACAAAGAGTTCTCAGAATTGAGCTATCTCCTGAGGTATCTGCAAAGACTATGGGCTAGAGGTGGTGGGGAAAATTGGGTAGAGCCTAGGGATCAGAGTTCACTCCGCATCCCATTCTCTCTGTGTGACCCAGAAAACATGTATTACCAAACATTTGCTTTTCCATCAATGGGAACTGTCTTCCTCCTTTTTGAAGTCCTAAATCTCTACCCTCAACATCCTCTTTTATCTTTAGCTAAAGGTGGTATTTAAGGTGAGGGCTTCAGTCATTTTGGTGAGGTATTCAGTTCTCCTGGATCTCTCCCACATATATGCTGCTGATGCTAAGTTGCTTCAGTCATGTCTGACTCTTCTCTACGCCATGGACTGCAGCCTACCAGGCTCTTCTGCCCATGGTATTTTCCAGGCCAGAGTACTGGAGTGGGTTGCCATTGCCTTCTCCTCCCACATATATACATGTCATTAAATTTTTGCTAGATTTTCTCCTATTAACCTTTCTTATGATGATTTAGTTCTTGAACCAGCCAGAAGGACCTGGAAGAGTAGAGGAAAATGTTTTCTCCCTGACATACAATTTGATACATTTTGACATATATAAACTCCCATGAAGCAATCACTAAAATCAAGATATTGAATATATCACCCCAAAATATTTCCTCATGACTATGTAATCTCTCTCAACTACCCATCAAACACGCCCTCGTCTCTAGGCAACCATATGTCTCTTTCTGTCAGTAGAGTTTGATTTGCATTTTCTAGAATAAATGGAAATGAGTATGTATTCTCTTAACTAACTTCTTTTATTCAGTTTCATTATTCTGAAGTTTATCAAGGCAGTGGCATGTATTAATAGTTCATTACCATTTGTGGCTGAAATGGCAACCCACTCCAGTATTCTTGCCTGGAGAATCCCAGGGACGGGGGAGCCTGTTGGGCTTCCGTCTATGGGGTCGCACAGAGTTGGACATGACTGAAGTGACTTAGCAGCAGCAGCAGCAGTATTCTGTTATAAATATACATACCACTATTTATTTTTTCAATCACCTGTTGAACATTTGGACTGTTTTCAGCTAAAGGGTATAACAGAGAAAATGAATATTCATTTGCAAGTCTTTGTATATCTATATGCTTTCTTTATTCTTAACTAAATATCTAGAGATGGAATATTTGATTTATATGGCAGGAACATGCTGAACTTTATGAGTTCAGTTCAGTTCAGTTCAGTCTCTCAGTCGTGTCTGACTCTTTGCGACCCCATAAACTGCAGCACGCCAGGCCTCCCTGTCTGTCACCAACTCCCGTAGTTTACCCAAACTCATATCCATGGAGTTGGCGATGTCATCCAGCCATCTCATCTTCTGTCGTCCCCTTCTCCTCCTGCCCCCAATCCCTCCCAGCATCAGGGTCTTTTCCAATGAGTCAACTCTTCGCATGAGGTGGCCAAAGTACTGGAGTTTCAGCTTTAGCATCATTCCTTCCAAAGAACACCCAGGGCTGATCTCCTTCAGAATGGACTGGTTGGATCTCCTTGCAGTCCAAGGGACTCTCAAGAGTCTTCTCCAACACCAGAGTTCAAAAGCATCAATTCTTCAGAGCTCAGCTTTCTTCACAGTCCAACTCTCATATCCATACATGACCATTGGAAAAACCATAGCCTTGACTAGATGGGCCTTTGTTGGCAAAGTAATGTCTGCTTTTCAATATGCTATCTAGGTTGGTCATAACTTTCCTTCCTAGGAGTAAGCGTCTTTTAATTTCATGGCTGCAATCACCATCTGCACTGATTTTGGAGCCCAGAAAAATAAAGTCTGACACTGTTTCCACTGTTTCCCCATCTATTTCCCATGAAGTGATGGGACCGGATGCCATGATCTTCGTTTTCTGAATGTTGAGCTTTAAGCCAACTTTTTCACTCTCCACTTTCACTTTCATCAAGAGGCTTTTTAGTTCCTCTTTGCTTTCTGCCATAAGGGTGGTGTCATCTGCATATCTGGCTGAACTTTATAATAAACCACTAAAAGGTTTTACAAAGTGATTATATCAGTTATAGTCTCATTATCAATAAGTGAGAATGCCAGTTCCTCCTCATCTCCAGATATTTGGTATGGCCCATTTTTTTCATTTAGCTATTGCAATACATAATGATATTTTCTGATGGTTTTAATTTTAAAAAATAAAGGAAATTATCAAAATAAAATGAAATCAAAATCAAATTAAAATAAAGGAAATAATAATATTTCATTTGTAATTAAGCATACTAATCATCTTTTCAAATGTTTATTTGCACTGTATATTTGCATTTGTTTATTTTCTTTGGAGATGTCTCTTCTTGACTTTTTGACCATTTTTATTGAGTTATTTTCTTGTTTTTGATTTTTGAGGATTCTTTATGCACTAATGATGCAAGTTCTTGAGCAGACACAAGGTTGCAAATATTTTTCCCCAATTGTAGATTGTTTACTCATTATTCCAATGGTGACTTTTCATGCAAATATTTTTAATATTAGTGAATCCAGGATCACAAAGACAGTATCTTTTATTTTCTTCTGAAAATATTAAAGGTTTTGATTTTCCATTTGGGTCTGCTTTTCATTTTTAAATAAGTTTTGTATAAAGTGTGGTTATGTTCAAAGCTCTTGTTTTGCATATGAACTTTTCATTACTCTAGCGATATTTGTTGAAAATAAAACTACCTTATGTCCACTGAATTGTACCTTTGTCAAAAATCAGCTTTCCATATGTATGTGTATATTTTTCTGGACTATATCTACATAAATTTATTAATACTTATCTTACTTCAGAATTAAACTGCATTACCTTGATGACTGAGATTTATAATAAGTCTTACAATTAGGTAGTTTTACCTTGAATACATATAGTTTTCTAGTTCTCCAACTTTGTTATTCTATTAAGTTGATTTCACTATTCCAAGTCATTTCCATTTCCATATGAATTTTTGCAATAAACTTCAAGTTCTATAAGAAAGCTTGCTAGGATTTGTGTGTATGTGTATGGTAAAAACATATAACACTAAGCCTACTGTCTTAACCATTTTTAATTTTAGAGCTTAGTAGTGTTAAATATCTTCACATTTTGTGCAAATGATATCTAAATCCTTTTCATTTTGCAAAACACTCTATATCCATTAAATACTAATTGCCTCTTTCCCTCCTTCCATCAGCCTTAGGCAACCACATTTCTTCTATGTTTACAATTTTTACTACTTCAGGTATTTTATATGAGTAGCATTATATGGTACTTGTCCTTTTATGACTAGCTTATTCCACTTAGCATAATATCCCCAAGGTTCTTTCATGTTGTAACACCTCTTTTTAAATGTTGCATAATAGTCTATTGTATGTATATACCACATTTACTCTATCCATTCATCCACTGATGAACATAGGAATTGCTTCTACCTCTTGGCTATTGTGAATAAGACTCCAATGAACATGAGTATGCAAATAGTTAAGAGATCCTGCTTTGAATTATTTTGGAAATATATCCAGAAGTGGAATTGCTGGATCACATGATAATTCTATTTTTAATATTTTCACCAACTTATACTTTTTTCCATAATGGCTGATAGGAAGCAAAGTTTCCAATTTCTTCACATCCTCCCCAGTGCTCGCTATTTTCAGCTCTTTTGATAGTGGCTATTCTGATGGATTTAAAGTAAAATCTCATTGTGTTTTTAATCTGCATTTCTCTTATAATTAGTAATGTTAAATATCTTTTCATATGCTTGCTGGGCAGCCTGCTCAGATTTAGATTGAGGTTTGCTGTAGCTGTAGACTGCTTTGGGGAGAATTGATATCTTACCAACATAGAACCTTCAGCCTCATGAACAGTTATATTTATTTAGGCTGTATTTAATTTCTCTCAGCAATGTTTTATACTTTCAAATGTATAGGTTTAGCACATCTTTCCTCATATTTACATCCAAAGTGTATCATGTATTTGTTCTTCTTGTAAATGGTATTCTTTTTAATTTCAGTTTTGGATTGTTCATCAGTACTGAGAAATGGAGTGTGCTTGAGTGCGTGCTAAATAGCTTCAGTCATGTCTAACTCTTTGAGACCCTGTGGACTGTAGCCCACCAGGCTCCTCTGTCCATGGATTTCTCCAGGTAAGAATACTGGAGTGGGTTGCCATGCCCTCTTCCAAGGGGTCTTCCTGACCCAGGGATCAAACCTGTGTCTCTTATATCTCCTGCATTGGTAGGCAGGTTCTTTATAACCAGAGCCACCTGGGGAGCCTGAGAAGTGGAGTATTTACTACTAAATCAAGAAACAAAGATGTCAAAGTCATCAGGAATTCCAGCCCTCCAGGGCAACCAGGAAGGAGAGCAATACCTGTGATCTGGCAGCTATTAGGCTGCAGCTGCTCCCTGGAGTGAGTACTGAGGAAAAACAGGATACTGGCTCCAGATAGCTGAGATGTATATGAAAAGAATTATTTCAGTTAGTCTGAGACTCTTGCATCTTCCCATAGAAAAATGCTAAATTTCTTAAGATATCTGGCTTTCTTTAATTCACAAAATTACTTTTGATGTTCAGACTACCTGCCTTTGTTGCAAACTTCTATATAACCTGACACCCTCATCTGTCACCTCCTCTAAGCAGTTCTCTCTGGGTCACTTGAGTCTTCCAGGCTGGAAATACTAAAATTTCCTACAAAATAAAACATAACTCTAAACTTTTAGGTTGTGACTTTTTTTTTTAGTTGACAATAAATAAAATACTTAATTTTTATTTTGATATTAGTACCTTGCTAAATTAACTTAATAGTTGTAGGGTTTAATGGAGATTTAATCAGAGGGATGGTATGGGGAGGGAGGAGGGAGGAGGGTTCAGGATGGGGAACACATGTATACCTGTGGCGGATTAATTTTGATATTTGGCAAAACTAATACAATTATGTAGAGTTTAAAAATAAAATAAAATTTAAAAAAATCCATTAAATTTCTACATTGAATTTTGAGTAGTCTTGAATAACAAATGTTTATTTCTTTTTTTCTAGTCAGTATAATTTTCTTATTGCAGTAGGTGCAATCTGTAATACAATATTGAGTAAAAGTAAAGAGAGAAGATCTTGGTCTTCCTCCTGATCTTGGAGATATTAGGAAGTTTTTAACATTAAGTTGTCATTGGCTATAGGGTTTTCATTGATATACTTTATCAGGATGAGAGGGTACTTTTCTGTGTCTAGGTTGTTGATATTCTATATTGAAAACTAGTGTTGGAATTTTATTGTTTTTCTTTTCTGGCTCTTCAAAACTATATTATCATATAGTTTTCATGTTTATTTTGTTAATATGATAAATTACATTCACTTTGATTAAATCAAATTTAAATCCCTGGGATAAATCCTATCTGATTATGATAAATTATTATTCATATTATTAGATTTAATTAGCTAAAATACTATTCATAATATTTAAATCTATATTTATCTGGAGTAATAGTAATTTGCTGTTCTCAATCTAATTTATTTCTATGATTTTTGGTATCAGGGTAACATAAACCTAATACAATTAATTGAGAAATACTCTTCTGCAAAATTTTACAAGATTTTGTGTGGAATTAGCATTATTATGCTTTCCCTAACATTTAAAAAAATTTTAATGGTAAAATTTTAAATACTATAATTTTCATGATGATTATTTACTATGTTTTTTAAATTGTAGAATATCTTGGGATGTCATCATATCTTTCATTTCTCAGAGTAGTAATTTGTGTCTTCATACTTTTTCTTGATAGCTTAGACTTTTAGTGATCTCAAAAAAGTGAGTTTTTGTCTTGTTTTTCTTTTTCCAAGTTCTCTTTTACTGATTTCTTCTCTGATTTTTATTATTTTCATTCTGTTTACTTTAGGTTACATTTGCACTTTATTTTTGCATTTTCTAAGGTATAGATGATGTTATTGAGATGAGATGTTGCATCCTTATGTGCATTTTTACTATCCATATTGTCCTATAAATTTCTCTTAACACATGCTTTAACAACAGCCCCAAATTTTAACATATTGTGTTATTTTTCATTCAGTTGAAAGTATGTTCTAAATTGAGAACTGAATTACAATCATTTGGGTATATTTAGTAGAAATATCTCAAACAAAGATATGTCCATTGATTTTTATTTTAATCCCATGTGGTCATAGAATTTATTTTGTAGATTATTTAGATGGAATATTTTTAAAATTACCTAGATTTTTTTCTATGACCTAAAATATATTTATTATATTGACAAATGTTCCATGTACATTTGTAAAGAAACAAAACAAAGGTATCTTTCTGCTGTTTATTGGGTGTGTATAAATGTCAGTTAGGTCAATTTCAGTATTATTCACTATTTTTACTGATTTTGTACTCACTTGTTCTACCAATATTGGAAATAAGGTATAGCAATCCCTTGCTGTAAATGTAGAATAGTCCATTTCGTTTTAACAGTTCTATTAACTTTTCTTTCATATATTTTGATAGTCTGTTAATAAATGCATAGATATTTACAATTTTAAATTAGCTTTACATATCTTTTCATTATGAAATCATTTATCCCCTGGTAAGATTATTTGTTCTGATATGTATTTTATCTGATATTGATATAGCCACTCCAGCTTTCTTTTGTTTAGTCAAATTATATTATAACCTTTCCCATATTTTACTTTTAATCTATTTCTTTGTATCTTAGGTGTATGTTGAAAGCAACAGGGAGTGTATTCTTAATTTTTTTTGTCCAGTGTGACAATCTCTCCATATAAATAGCAGTTTTAGAACAATTACATTTGATGCTATTGATACGATTAAGTGTATCTGTTTGCTATTGTTTTTCTATTTGTTCCAAATAGTTCTTTTTTTCTGTCTTTTGGATTCAGTATATTTTATGATTCTATTTTTCATTGTTGGTTTATCGTCCATACTTCCTTCTTTCATTTGAATGGCACTTTATATTTTATAGTATCTTTAACTTATCACCCCTCACATACAAATGATACTATATCAGATGTGTAGCATAAGAACATTTCAACAATATAATTCCATGTTCTTCCTTTCCCATTTTTATGCTATCACTTGCACACATTATATATATATATATAAACTGTAAAATTCATTGTTATTTTTAACAGTAATTCACATTTTAAAGAGATTTAAATATATGTATAGCTAACAACTATACATCATTATCAATTTTCTTACTACACTTTTCTTCTTGGGGAACATGTTTAACTTTGGTACACTTTTTGACTGAAGGATTACTTTAACATTTCTTGTAGAGCAGGCCTGACAATGACAGATTCTTTCAACTTCTATATTTCTGAAAATGTCATTTTTTTGCTTTCATTATATAAAGATATTATATATATATATATAAAAATTCTATGTTGATAAATTTATTCTTTCAGCACTTTAAATACATTGCTCCATTATCCGCTGAGATACAATATCCTGACAAGAAATCTTTCTTTTTTACCTTTGTTCTTCTGTATGTAATGTGTCTTTTTTTTCCACTCTAAAGATTTTTTCTGTGTCACTAGTTTTACGTCATTTGATTATTATATGCCTTGATGCAATTTACCTCAAAATTTGCTTTGGGGTTTGTTGAACTTCTTGGATTTGTGGGTTTATAGTTGTCATCATATTTGGGAAATCTTGACATTATTTCTTCAAATATTTTTGCTATTAATCTCTCCTCTCTAAGAATTTTATTTCACTTATGCTCTTTTCAATTTTATCAATTTTTACATCTTTTTAATTTTTAGAATTTCTCTTGCTATGCTTTCAATTTCATATTTTCTAACATTTTCTTCTGCAATATCAAGTCTGCCATGTATTCTATTTATCATAGTTGCATCTTAGCTGTTGGCATTAGTATCTCTAGCAGTTAGTGATTTTGTTTCATATCCTTCATTCCTCTACTTAAATTTTTTAATATATGCAATACAATTGTTAATAGCTGTTTTATTTCTTTCACATGCTAATCCTAACATTTGAGAAAGTTCTGGGTCAATTTTGAATTTTTTTTTCATTATGAGTTATATTTTCTGTCCTCTATGTGTCTGGTAACTGTGATTGAAGGTTATACTTTTTTTTTCTGTAATATTCTTGAGTACTATTTTATGGAATACTAAAGGTACTTGGCGGAGAAGGCAATGGCACCCCACTCCAGTTCTCTTGCCTGGAAAATCCCATGGATGGAGGAGTCTGGCGGGCTGCCGTCTATGGGGTCACACAGAGTCGGACACGACTGAAGCGACTTAGCAGCAGCAGCAGCAGCAGCAGCAAAGGTACTTGGAAACTATTTGATCCTTTTGGCTTTTTATTTCTAAAATTTCTTACGTAGATAACGAGGAATTTCTTTTCTAGAGCTAATTTATTCCCCAATAGAGAGGCAAAATATTTATGAATATTGTAAGTAATTGATCTGTAACTGATCTCCTTGAAGTCTAAGAGACACTCAAGATTCTTTTCCAGCACCCCATTCAAAAGCATCAGTTCTTTGGTGCTCAGCCTTCTTTATGGTCCAACTCGCACATCCATATGTGATTCCTACAAAAACTATAGCTTTGACTAGATGCGCCTTTGTCAGCAAAGTAATGTCTCTGCCTTTTAATATGCTGTCTAGACTTGTCACAGCTTTCCTCCCAAGGAGCAAGCATCTTTTAACTTCCTGGCTATTGTTCTTACTATTCTTTTCGGATGGCTCTTCAGTGTAGTTTCATTGTACAAATGCATGGGTCAATATTCTTCTCAACACTTAAATGGGGGTTTTCTCAGATTTGGGGGCCTCTTCTCCTTCTTGGTCTCTTATTTCCTATAGTCTGTTTTGTGGGCTCTAACGGCTTTGTTTTCCCCCAAATCTCAGTTTCTTCTCCTTAACTCAGGGAGACTATCAGGTTCTGCCTTTGTTCCTCATTTTGCACTGTGGCCCAGGAGTCCTTTCAAGTCAGTAAACTGGGCCAACAGTATAGCTGTTTATTTCCATTCTCTGTGGACTCACTGTCCTTCATTAACTGATGTCTATTATCTTGAAAACCATTCTTCTGTGTGTGAGGTTTTTTCTTTTCTTTTATTTGGTTCCTGGAATCAGGAGGGTAAATCTCCTCACTGTGACTATATTTTAGCCAGATACCTCCAAATGACTTTTATTGTTGAAATGTTAATTAGTGTGGACCTTAGTGTCTCTGAAAGAAACATTCACCAATGGACAAAAACCTCTCCATCTTGCAATTATGGTGACCAGAATAAGGGCAATGTTTTGGGCTACTCACAACGGATATCACCAAACTCCAACAAATCAGTGCCTGAGCCTACCTCCCACTTAGGCAAAAGAAACCTATGTTGAGGCACCTTGCTGGAAGTTCTCTGAGTCATAACGTTAACATTGCCCTTTCCAGTTTATAAATTTTACATGCCTTATTTCTTATTTCTCAGAACCCAGTGTATGTATCTTTGGCAAGGCATTATCATTATTCTTGCTTTATAATTTGAGTAATTAATGATCACATTAATTTGATTTCCACCAGCTGACAGTAAGTGTCAGATTTAGGACTAAAAGATTAAAAGCCATGCCATACATTTTTTTTTTCTTTCATCTCTATCTTATATGTGTATGTGTGTGTGAGTGAGAGAGAGAGAGAGAAAGAGAGAGAGAGAGAGAGAATATTTAAAATCTGCTCTATTAGCAAATTTTAAGTATACAATACAGCATTACTAGCTATGGTCAGTGTGTTATATTAGATTTTCAGAAATTACTCATCTTATAACAAAGTCTGTACTTTCTAATCACTATATTCCCATGTCCCTCCCCCACACCCCAGACCCTGGCAACCTTCTTTTCCTTTCTGCTTCAGTGAAGCTATGCCATTCATTCTTAAAGGATAAGTCCCATCTCAGATTCTGCAAAACCACTCTGGTATCCTGATTTGGGATATTCTTACAATGAAAAAAAAAACACCTTACTGAACCTGTGCATGAACAGCTAAGGACACAATAGTGACTGGCTGAACCCCATGAAATATCCAGTCAACTGCAGTTATATCATTATCCTTCTCTGGTTTTAGGATCAGCAGGATTGCTAGGAGCACCAAGATGGTACTAACACAAATGCTTCCCTATGTACACATTTATAAGAGCCTGGCTGCCTTTTTAAACTTGAAGGACATTTTCACAGTTTACAAACAATCTTCCTTTTAAATTAAACTACCTCACTAACACCTTCCATTCTAAGTTAATGCCTTTGGCATTTTTAGAAGCAGAGTTACAAACCTCTGGGAATATAAATTTAATGGAAATCCTGACAGCTTTCTGTCTTTAAGAGAATGCTGTCAATGTTAGATGGCATTCTCCAGGTAATACTGATGAGGTCAGCTCTGTAAAGCAAACTAATTGCAAGATGTATTTCTGCTGACAATTTATGAACTGTGCTTATATATGCTATATAAATATAATGTAGTTCAAAACACTGGATGGATGCAGAACAATCAGTAAAAGTCATTACTTACATTGAATAAATCAAAAATTCCTGTACCTAGCACTTTTCAGGCTACTGATGTGAAATAACAGAATATATCATATATATCACTGTGAGAATATAAGTATCTGTTTCTGACTCTTGTAAAGTACATTTATATCAAAATTAAAAAAAATCCTGAGACTCAAAAATGTTAGCTATAGTGTATAATCTTATCAACTATAATAATTTGTCATTTAATTATAGAAACAGGAGATAGTTTGCTTAAATTTCCCAAGTACAAAAATATTCTGATGAGCCCACTTATTTTATAACTTTCTCAAAAATTAAAGTTATTTTTTCTTTTTAGTTTGCTTTGAGTTTTTCAATATGTAAATTTGCATATTTAAATTTTTCATAATCTTTCTGTTTACTTAGTGACAGAGGTAAAAAATCAAGAAAAGATAGACAGCAAAGGTGATTTACACATTTAAAATCTAAACCCTTACTACTTGATTAGACAATCCCATGGTATATCGTATTTCTCTACAACTATTCTAAATAGTCAGAGAAGGCAATGGCACCCCACTCCAGTACTCTTGCCTGGAAAATCCCATGGATGCAGGAGCCTGGTAGGCTGCAGTCCATGGGGTCACTAAGAGTCGGACACAACTGAACGATTTCACTTTCACTTTTCACTTTCATGCACTGGAGAAGGAAATGGCAACCCACTCCTGTGTTCTTGCCTGGAGAATCCCAGGGACCGGGGAGCCTGGTGGGCTGCCGTCTATGGGGTCGCACAGAGTCGAACACGACTGAAGCGATTTAGCAGCAGCAGTAGCAGTATTCTAAATAGTAGATAGACTTGTTATATTTTAAATGCAGACTAGTTTACTCCCCATAATGCAGACTAGTTTACTCTCCATAGTTTCAAATGAGATAGAAGAACTGTTGTCTTCCTTCAAGACATGGGAAATGGATTTTTATTATTCACTCTGTTTCCTCAATCTATTGCAATGACTTTCAAACTTTTTGACCTGGGATATGAAATTACTTTTACCCTAAGTATACATATTTGCATCTAGATGAAACTACTGAGCAGTTCATATATAATGCTAATTTATTGGTTTTCCCAGTCACAGGGAGTTTAATACAGGAGCTTGCTGTGTTTTTTTTCCTAGTTTATTTTCACAGAGTTTGTGTTTTATCATCCTTAGGTCACACTTTTAATATCTAAATTTGACCTCTATTTCCAGTAATATGGCTGGAAAGTCTATCTTAAACAAATCCTCTCATTAAAGACAACTGAAAATGCAGATTATATATTTAAATTAAAGAGTAATAAAGAGCTAATGAGATAAGAAACACCAGTCTAAGGTCAAAGAAAAATAATACCCCAAATGTTGAGGAGAAAAATTAAACTTGTTTTTTCATGTGAGCATTTGTCCAACCAATGAATCTCAACTGTATATTTGACAGAATTGTGTGCAGGGAACTAGAAGTGGGGAGATAGAAGTGAAGATACAGGTCCAGCCAAGCAAGAAGACTAATAAAGTGCTTTCTGCTGCATAAAGTTAGGGGTTAAGGAAGTAAATTCACAGAATAAGAGGGATCCAGTAATGAATGACACCACTTAATTGCAGAAAGTGAAGAGGAATTAAAGAGCCTCTAGATGAGGGGTGATAGATAAGAGTGAAAAAGCTGGTTTAAAAGTCAACATTCAAAAACTAAGATCATGGCATCTGGTCCCATCATTTCATGGCAAATAGAAGGAGAAAAAAAGAAAAGTGGAAGCAGTGACAGATTTTATTTTCTTGGACTCCAAAATCACTGTGAACAGTGACTTCAGACATGAAATTAAAGGACGGTTGCTCCTTGGAAGGAAACCTATGACAAACCTAGATAGCATATCTAAAAGCATCACTTTACTGATGAAAGTCCATAGAGTCAAATTTATGTTTGTTCCAGTAGTAACATATGGATGTGAGAGCTGGACCATAAAGAAGGCTGAATGCTGAAGAACTGTGATGCTTAAGAGTTCACTGGACTACAAGGAGGTCAACAGTTAATCTTAAAGGAAATCAACCCTGAATATTCATTGGAAGGACTGATGTTGAAACTTCAACACTTTGGCCACCTGATGTGAAGAGTCAAGTCACTGGAATAGACCCTGATACTGGGAAAGATTGAAAGCAAAAAGAGAAGAGAGTTGGCAGAGGATGAAATGGTTAGATATCACCAACTCAATGAGCATGAATCTGAGCAAACTCTAGGAGATAATGAAGGACAGGGAAGCCTGGCATGCTGCGGTCCTTGGAGTCGCAAAGAGTTGGACACGACTTAGTGATTGAACAACAAAGTAATAAATCTACATGCTTCCTACTTCCAAAGGTTAAACGGAATTCACAGTATTGAGCAGTTCAAGCAAGGAAAATGCTTAAATGAAAAAATAAACTACCGAGAAACCTTTCATCCTATATGTAAAAATGGTAGTAATCAAAGTTAATCATGTATTTGATATGCTTAATAGCAGCTAATACATGATTGAGACCCATTGGGTAAATGGCAGATGGAAAAGAAATTATCCAGAATGTAGTTCAAAGATACAAATGTGAAAAAAATCTGATTCAGTATCAAGAATTCAAGGTTCAATGCATTCTAGAAAATATTCAATTCACTGCATTAACAGATTAAAGTGGAAAAACTATGATTTTCTAATAATTTACTCCTTGGAAGAAAAGTTATGACCAACCTAGACAGCATATTAAAAAGCAGAGACATTACTTTGCCAACAAAGGTCCGTCTAGTCAAGACTATGGTTTTTCCAGTGGTCATGTATGGATGTGAGAGTTGGACTGTGAAGAAAGCTGAGCTCTGAAGAATTGATGCTTTTGAATTGTGGTGTTGGAGAAGACTCTTGAGAGTCCCTTGGACTGCAAGGAGGTCCAACCAGTCCATTCTGAAGGAGATCAGCCCTGGGATTTCTTTGGAAGGAATGATGCTGAAGCTGAAACTCCAGTACTTTGGCCACCTCATGGGAAGAGTTGACTCCTTGGAAAAGACTCTGATGCTGGGAGGGATTGGGGGCAGGAGGAGAAGAGGATGACAGAGGATGAGATGGCTGGATGGCGTCACTGACTTGATGGACGTGAGTCTCAGTGAACTCCGGGAGTTGGTGATAGACAGGGAGGCCTGGCGTGCTGTGATTCATGGGATTGCAGAGTCAGACACACTGAACGACTGAACTGAACTAAACTGAACTGATGAAATGTATTATTGTTAAAGAAAAATTTGATGATATTTAATGTTTTTCTCAGTTCCCTTTTAAGGAAGCACATACTGCCCCCAGAACTGGAAATGCTGTCAGCAGGTTGCCTTTAATTCTAACCCTTCAGTCTGCTTTAATACAGCGAGCTGCCTCACCCAAGGGAACAGCTTCTCTAGAAAAGTCCATATCCAGTGACTGATCACAGTAGGGGAATACATTTTGGACACTGAGCTTTATGTGAGACAACTTTAATAGGACATGTCTCTGCAGGGGACTCTCCTGAGTCACCCAAGGTTGGGTCACATTGCAGTTTGATGTTCACTTCTATTCAATCCTGTTTCTGCCAACTCTCCTCCATGCATTGACAATTGAGGATATTCTGAATGTCAAACGTTTGCTTCAGGAATTGCTTCTAGGAAATAAGTGTGTAATAATAACCTATCTAGTAAAACTATGGACTAATAAAACCACAACTTCTATATGGTGAATCATGGAAAAAAGTAATCTTCAAAAATTTGGCAAAAAGAAATACTATTGGAAACTGCATTAATGGCCATAATCCTTCCTTCTGAAATTTTTTTGTAGCAGTCCTCCCCACTAAAAAATAAATGGAATTTATTTCTTTGTACCTTGATCTCAAATTTGGCCATGTGACTTGTAACCAACAGAAAAAGACAGAAATGATGGTATGCCAGTTACAAGCCTACACTTTGTTCATCATTATAGCTTTTAATCATCTTTGAAATAAAGCATCTAGCCAGTACCATAAGGCAAAGAATAATTTAAAAAATACAGTACAAGTTAGAAAAATAACAAAAATTAGTGTAATTATTTGTAACTGTTTATACACACACACACACATATATATAATGATTTGTATTTTAAAATAATTTTTGCTAAAGAACTTTATATAATTGTTATGTGTGGCATAAAGAAAAATAAACATTGCAGAATCTAGGAAATAAAGTATCAGAAGGACAATTTAGGATACTTCATCACTGAATTAATATATATTTGTTATATACATTTGTATGTGGTAGAATATCAAATAGTCTAAAGAATAACGTTCAAATTCAAAGAAGTATCTAAAAAGGTTTCTGGATACGAAAAATATACAAATTATAGCCACAAACACCAGCAATATTTTAAAATCAAGCAGTGTTAATATGTCAGATATTATATTTTGGAAAAGCTAATATTTTAGGAGCATAAAATTTGAGATGTAGCTTGGTATTTATTTCATAAAGTTTCAAAACAATCCATAAAAATAGAAAAATCATTTTTATGATTAAAGATGAATCAATATACGGAAACAAAGTATTCATGAACTGGAGAACCCCAACAATTTATATTCTTTCCAAAATAATGTGTGAATTGAATGTAATCTTAATAAAAATTCAAAGATTCTTTCTGAACAATTTGCTAGTTGGCAAAACAATTTCATAAATCTACAAAGGGTCAAAAAATCAGTTAAGTATTGCTTAAAAAAGAATTGTAAGATGAGAGAAATTGTTCTGTAGGGTCTCAAGATATATTATGGAAGCGTGATGTTGCTACAAGTATAAACACACAGACATGTATAAGAGAATTACAATATTGAAACAGCTATGCTTAAAAGGGCAGTAAATATATGATATAAGGGGCAGTACAACTCAGTGGGAAATGAATATGTCAATGGAATCATTATACAATATTGGTGAAAAAAAATGATCACTACTTTTACCCTACATAAAAATAAGTGTAAATATAGAAAAAAATATATAAAAACTTAAAGGGTGATATCGGAAAAAACCCTTCATTTTGTATATTTGAATTTATCTAATAAAGCACAAGAAATAATAACCACAGAAAGTAATTTGCTAAAGTAATTTAAATGAATGACATTAATACTCAAAGGAGGGTAAAAAGACAAACCACAGTAGGAAAATAATATTTTAACACGTATCATGAGCAAAGAATTAGTTTCCAAATAGGTTAAAAAAAATTGACAAGTCAAAAACACACAGTAAAAAAATTTGGCAAAAGAAATGAATATGCACTTCACTAAAGAGAAAATCCGGACAGCCTATATATAAATTGAAAGTGCTCAGCTTCTTTAGATATCACTGAAATAAAAAACAAATTTATAAAATATTACTACACAGTCACTGAGCTAAGTGAAATTTTAGCCTCAGAACACTAAGTGCTGGTGAAAATGTATAGTAATAGAAAGTCTCATCTAGTTGGTGAGAACAGAAACTACTGTAATGACTCTAAAAAAAACATGTAGTAGGATCAAATCAAAATGAATTTGCACCCAGTATAACTGAAAATATATATTCACACATAAATTTGTATAGCACTGCTCAGAGCAACATTATTTATAATAGCTCAAATGTGGAAACAACCCAAATAGTCATCAACTATTAAATAAATAATGAAAATGTGGTATATCCACACAAATAGTATTTAGCCATAAGAAGAATGAAGTACTGATATATGAACGGATGCATCTTGAAAATATTTTGCTCAATAAAAACATGCTGCATAATTCTATTTACAGGAAATTTCCAAAATAGGCAAATCTATAGAGATAACAGATTAGAAGTCCCCTACAGCTAGGAGTGGGATAAGCTAAAGTGTTTCTCCAGTAGTCATGTATGGATGTGAGAGTTGGACCATAAAGAAAGCTGAGCACCGAAGAATTGATGCTTTTCAACTATGGTGTTGGAGAAGACTCTTGAGAGTCCCTTGGACTGCAAGGAGATCCAACCAGTCAATCCTAAAGGAAATAAATCCTGAATATTCAGTGGAAGGCCTGATGCTGATGCTCTAATACTCTGGCCATCTGATGCAAAGAGCCAACTCATTAGAAAAGTCCCTGATTCTGGGAAAGGTTGAATGCAGGAGGAGAAGGGAATGACAGAGGATGAGATGGTTGGATGGCATCACCGACTTGATCAATGGACATGAGCTTGAGCAAACTCTGGGAGATGGTAAAGGACAGGGAAGCCTGGTGTGCTGCAGTCCATGTGGTCACAAAGAGTCAGACATGACTGAGTGACTGAACAACAATAAAAATGAGGTTGCTTTGGGGTAATAAATATATTAAAAATTAACTGTGATAAAAGTTTCCCAACATCAAACCTATAAAAAGATCAGTGAATGTTACACTACAAATGGTGACTATCATGATGTATGAATTCTCAGTCAAAGAAAGGAATCTTAGCATTCCCAAAGACTCAGCAATTCTATACATACATACATACATATATATATATATATATATATACACACACACACAGTGTATATATACACAAATGCTACAGTCCTTGGTGTCACAAAGAGCTGGACACAACTGAGTGAGCACATATGTGTTAGATATATATGTTTAACATAAATTCATATTTTATGCATCTCCTCTATATACATGTAGAGCTCTAACAGAATTATTTATAATAGCTGCAAAATTTTAAGAGGTTTATTAAGAGTGAATGGGTTAATATGTTTTGATAAATTCATACAAATTAGTCTATACTGCAGCAAACATGATTCCACAAGAAAATATGGATGGATGTCACAAACAGTATTGAGTGAAACGAGGCACAAAAAGCATCTAGTGTACTTTCATTTCTGTTCAAAAGACTAGCATAACTGAACTATAAATAATAGAGATGCATACATTGGTGGTAAAATCTGTAAGATAAACATTGATTATCACAAAGGTCAGGAAAAGTAGAGACTGTTTCTTTGGGGTAGAAAAGGACTTTCAAAAGCACAAAGGCATATAAGAGTATTCTAAGATGTTGGTAATGGTCTATGATGACTTCAGGGATTTTAATATTCATAATTACTCTTCTCAGTATTCATATATACTTTTTCTACTCATAATTATTTATTATATAATGCAAGGAAATGCAATATTTTTAATGTGCAACACAATTCCACAAGTGATCATTAAAATACCTTGAATATTAATTCTCTGCTTACAAATAAAATTTAGCAAGCAGGTAAAGTTGCAAAAACTGAATTTTAATAAAGGGATAGATGGTATATGTGCATAAATATATAATATATATAGCTTGATATATAGCTTGTCCCACTTGTTGATTTTGCCTTTGGTACTATGCTTTTGGTGTGATATCCAAAAAATCCTTGGCAATACTCAAGTCAAGGAACATTTTCCCTATATCTTTACCTAGAAATTTTAAAGGATCAGGTCATTTAAGATTTCAAATCAATTTCAAGTTAATTTTTTGGTGGCTTTTTATAAAGTAGAAATCTAATTTCATTTTCCTGAATATTGTTATTCCGTTTTCTCAACACTATTTGTTGACAAGACTATTACTTTCACATTGAATGTTGTTCTTGGCTCCCAGCAAATATTAGTTGACTATCAGTTCAGTTCAATCACTTAGTCATGTCCAACTCTTTGTGACCCCATGGAATGCAGCATGCCAGGCTTCCCTGTCCATCACCAACTCCCAGAGCTTGCTCAAACTCATGTCCATTGAGTCAGTGATGCCATCTAACCATCTAATCCTCTGACGCCCCTTCTTCTCCCACCTTCAAGTTTTCCCAGCATCAGGGTCTTTTCCAATAAGTCAGCTCTTCACATCAGGTGGCCAAAGTACTGAGGCTTCAGATTAAGCATCAGTTCTTTCAATGATTATTCAGGATTTATTTCCTTTAGGATTGTCTGGTTGAATCTCCTTGCAGTCCAAGGGACTCTCAAGAGTCTTCTCCAACACCACAGTTCAAAAGCATCAATTCTTTGGTGCTCAACTTTCTTTATAGGCCAACTCTCACATCCATACATGACCACTGGAAAAACCATAGCTTTGACTACATGGACCTTTGTTGGCAAATTAATGATCTGCTTTTGAATATGCTATCTAGGTTGGTCATAACTTTTCTTCCAAGGAGCAAGAGGCTTTTAATTTCATGGGTGCAGTCACCATCTGCAGTGATTTTGGAGCTACAAAAAACAGTCTCTCACTATTTCCATTGTTTCCCCATCTATTTGCCATGAAATGATGGGGCCAGATGCCATGATCTTAGTTTTCTGAATGTTGAGTTTTAAACCAACTTTTTCACTATCCTCTTTTACTTTCAACAAGAGTCTTTAGTTCTTCTTTGCTTTTTTCCATAAGGGTGGTATCATCTGTGTATCTGAGGTTATTGATATTTCTCCATTAATCTTGATTCCAGTTCGTGCTTCATCCAGGCCAGCATTTCTCATGATGTACTCTGCATATAAGTTAAATAAGTAGGGTGACGATACACAACCTTGACTTACTCCTCTCCCTATTTGGAACCAGTCTGTTGTTCTATGTCTGGTAAAATAACTGTTGCTTCTTGACCTGCATACAGATTTCTCAGGAGGCAGGTCAGGTGGTCTGGTATTTCCATCACTTGAAGAATTGTCCACAGTTTGCTGTGATCCACACAGTCAAAGGCTTTGGCGTATTCAATAAAGCAGAGGTAGATGCTTTTCTGGAACCCTTGCTTTTTCGATCATCCAGCAGATGTTGGCAATCTGCCTTTTCTAAATCCAGCTTGAACATCTGGAATTTTATGGTTCACATACTATTGAAGCATGGCTTGGACAATTTTGAGCATTACTTTGCTAGTGTGTGAGATGAATGCAATTGTGTGGTTGTTTGACCATTCGTTGGCATTGCCTTTCTTTGGGATTGGAATGAAAACTGACTTTTTCCAGTCCTGTGAGCAGTGAAACCATTGCTGAGTTTTCCAGATTTGCTGGCATATTGAGTGCACTTTCACAGCATCATCTTTTAGAATTTGAATTAGCTCAATTGGAATTCCATTACCTCCACTAACTTTGTTCGTAGTGATACTTCCTAAGGCCCACTTGAGGATGTCTGTCTCTAGGTGAGTGATCACACCACTGTAGTTATCTGGGTCATGAAGATGATTTTTTTTTATAGTTCTTCTGTGCTACCTCTTCTTAATATCTTCTGCTTCTGTTAGGTCCATACCATTTCTGTCCTTTATTGTGCCCATCTTTGCATGAAATATTCCCTTGATATCACTTATTTTCTGAAGAGATCTCTAGTCTTCCTCTTTCTATTGTTTCCTCTATTTCTTTGCATTGATGACTGAGGAAGGCTTTCTTATCTCTCCTTGTTATTCTTTGGAACTCTGAATTCAAATGGGTATATTTTCCCTTTCTCCTTTGCCTTTTGCTTTCTTTTTTCTTGGCTCATTGTAAGGCCTCCTCAGAAAACCATTTTCCCTTTTTGAATTTCATTTTTTGGGGGCTGGTCTTATTACTGCCTCCTGAAATAGCAACCCACTCCAGTACTCTTGCCTGGAAAATCCCATGGATAGTGGAACCTGGTAGGCTATAGTCCATGGGGTCTCAAAGACTCAGCCACGACTGAGAAAACTTAACTTTCCCTTTCATACAATATCACACACCTCCATCCATAGTTCTTCAGGTACTCTGTCTATCAGATCTAATCCCTGAAATCTATTCATCACTTCTACTGTATAATCGCAAGGCCTTTGATTTAGGTCATAACTGAATGGTCTAAGGTTTTCCCTACTTTCTTCCATTTAAGTCTGAATTTTGCGATAAATAGTTCATGATCTAAGCTATAGTCAGCTCCTGGTCTTGTTTTTGCTCACTGTATAGAGCTTGTCCATCATTGGCTGCAAAGAACACAATCAATCTGATTTCGGTATTGACCATCTGGTGATGTCCATGTGTAGAGTCTTTCTTCTCTTGTGTTGTTAGAAGAGGGTGTTTGCTATGACCAGGGCATTCTCTTGGCAAAACTCTATTAGCCTTTTCCCTGCTTCATCCTGTACTCCAAGGCCAAATTTGCCTGTTAATCCAGGTATCTCTTGACTTCCTACTTTTGCTTTCCAGTCCCCTATAATGAAAAGTACATCTTTTTTGGGTGTTAGTTCTAGAAAGTCTTGTAGGTTTTCATAGAACTGTTCAGCTTCTTTAGCATTCCTTTTTGGGGGATAGACTTGGATTACTGTGATATTGAATGGTTTGCCTTAGAAATGAACAGAGATCATTCTGTTTTTGAAATTGCACCCAATTACCGCAGTTTGGACTCTTTTGTTGACTCTTTAGTTGACTATATGTGGTGGTTTATTTCTGGTCTCTCTATTCTTTTACATTGGACTATGTGTCCCTTTGTATTACAGTACCATAGTATTTTAATTACTCTAGCTTTCTAGCATAGTTTGAAATGAGGACATGTTATGACCCCATCTTCATTCTTTTTTCTCAGTGTTGTTTTGCTTATTTGAGATCTTTTGTGATTCTACACAAATCTAGGACTGTTCTTTCTATTTCTGTGAAGATGTTTTATACACATGTACACAAATACAGATACACAATGGAATGTTATCTAGCTATGAGAAAGAAGAAAATCCTGGCATATGTGATGACATGGATGCACCTTGAGGGAATTATACTAAATGAGATAAGCCAGGCAGACAAAAAACAAAAAAAAAAGATATTTTATTATATCATTACATGTAGAATCTAAAAAATCTGAACTCTCTAGAAACAGAAAATAGAACAGTTACTGAGGCCTGAGGATGAGGGAATTAGGAAGATGTCATTTAAAGGTATAAACTTTCAAGTAGTAGATAAATAAGTCCTGAAGGTCTAACACACAGCACACTGGTTATAGTTGAAATTAAAATTTTTATACTCTTTGACATACTCATCATTTTCAAACAGATAATTATTTCTGTAATAGGGACAAAGCAAATAATTCTTTGTGTAATGAAATATTCAATATGAAGTAAGTTTGATCCAAATCATTTGACTTAGCTTCTAGATATTTTCTTTGCTCATTGCAATCAGAGAGGCATACAAATTACAAATCAGATATATTTCCTTGTTTATATGATCTCAAATTGAGAAAATAAATATTTTCCTAATGTATATTTAACAAAATATTAAAATATAAGAATTCCTACAGATATCCAATTTACATTTTAGAGATGTTTATATATGTGTGTATACATATATAATATATATTTATATATATGCTTGTTTTTCCTTTTGTAAAAAGTTTAGTCAACTACATAGCATAACTGTCAATAAAAAGAATAATGTAACCATGCTCCCTTAAGATTTTACTGATATTTGAATGTCCACCTATTAGAATACTTCTGAAAAGACCAAGCCTAATATTACAAATATTCTATTTTGTGCCAAATTTAATAATTATTTAAAATAACCTATTTAATGTCATTTTACTTTTATTTAAATATGTAAATTAATATGATTTTTATTATATATATAAATATATATTAAAAATATGTTTGTATTTATGTTTGGAAATCTTTTATTTCAATACGAACTCTGTGGTTTAGAATGAGTTAACATTTGGTAACCTAGATTTTTCTTTTTTTTTTACTATAATTATTACATTAATTTCACTGTTCTATTAAAAATAAATGACAATTCAGTAAGATTAAAAATATAAAACCTTATCCAAATGACTATCAAATAATGCTAGCTTATATTTTATTTATAAGTAACTTTGAAGATACAAATAAAACAATTATTTATTTCTACTAATCTGGCTCCACCTACATGGGTATATTATATAATTATGAAAGTATTGAGTCCTTTGACCAAGGGTGTTTAGTATCTTGGAGGGAAGTAGACTTTGAAATATGGAAGACCTTCTGTAGTTAAATTTTAATTATTCATCTCTAGTTCTCAATCAGGAATGTGGCTGACATGGAAGCCATTCCCCATTTTAGGTAAGACCAAAGTTCATACTTGTGAATTTTTAGACAGTGTTGTCACCAAAAGAGAGTAGTTTGAGAGGAAAAATGAGACTTTAATCAGACTATGTGAAATATTATGATAGATTCACATTTTTCATCTTGAACACTAAAGTGTGCATTTCTGAGAAATTTTAGAGATGAGAGAAACTAGAGATTTGAAATTCTTTTTTAGTATTTTACTAGGATAAAACTACTCATTATACTATACCAATATCTGAAAAGAAAATTACCCCATCAATGGTAACTTACTAAAAATGGAATCAATTATCCATTTTAGAAAACAATGAATAACTGTGATGATTCAAGGAGTTCTTTTATAAAGCTTTGTCAGTTATCTTAAATATAAAGTTAAACTGAAACTCAAATCAGCATGTTTGGGATATATTTGGTATATATGTCATGATAGGTGAAGCCTAGAAAGTCATAATTTTCATATTACTATGAAAGTGAGCACATATATTAAATATAGATTTTGGGAAAAATTAATAAGTATGAAAGCTTTATTGAATCCTTAGTTTTACTCTTTTCCTTCTTTTTTACATTGTTTTACTATGTATATGTGTGTATATATTCATATGCATACCTGCATATATATTCATATGCACGTATCCTACTGGCTCTGTTTGTGTTAGAACCCTGACTTTCAGTATTTCTGTTAGGAGTAGGAGAAATGAAAAGAAGTGTTTTTAGGACATGAGTTGAGGGTAATAGGTAGCCAGATGATAGGAATGTGGTCAAAGTTTTGGCAGTCTCTATGAAACTAAAGTCAAGAGTCAAGGCTATGGTTTTTCCAGTGGTCATGTATGGATGTGAGAGTTGGACTGTGAAGAAAGCTGAGCACCGAAGAATTGATGCTTTTGAACTGTGGTGTTGGAGAAGACTCTTGCGAGTCCATTGGACTACAAGGAGATCCAACCAGTCCATTCTGAAGGAGATCAGCCCTGGGATTTCTTTGGAAGGAATGATGCTAAAGCTGAAATTCCAGTACTTTGGCCACCTCATGCAAAGAGTTGACTCATTGGAAAAGACTCTGATGCTGGGGCATTGGGGGCAGGAGGAGAAGGGGACGACAGAGGATGAGATGGCTGGATGGCATCACTGACTCGATGGACATGTGAGTGAACTCCGGGAGTTGGTGATGGACAGGGAGGCCTGGCGTGCTGCAGTTCATGGGGTCGCAAAGAGTTGGACATGACTGAGCAACTGAACTGACTGACTTACTGATGAGACTAAAGAAATTTTTAGAAGGTGGTAATAGATTCAGCGGCAGCTTGGGAAGATAGGTAGTAGAAGTCAGGAATGAGTTGCATGAAGACTGTGGAGATTGTTCAGTTATTGATAATGTTATTTATCTAGGTAAGGTGGATGAGTACAAGATATTGAAAATGATGGAAAGGAGATGAGGAGCCAATTGAAAAGACTCTGTGCAATGAGAAGATACTGAAGTAATGTAAGGATAAAGACGATAACCCTGGTGAAAACATTTATGATGAATTAGAACTTAATGCAAGTTTTGTAAATGTTTAAAATTGCAAAGTTTTCTGTGTAAATGTGATGCCATGCACCTCAAAAGGGCTGTGGTATTTGAAGGAAAGAAGGGAAATAGCTTGGAAGTGAGAATGAAAAACAAGGTAAGTAAAGTATGTCTCAGATAGCTCCTGTGCAATGCTGATGGCTTAAAAAGAAAAAAAAAAGCAGGATGTGCAAAATATCTCATGAGCTTAGGAATACAGGGAGGAAGTATTCTCAGGAGAGAGTGAAGTTTCTTCTAAAGCCTGAAAGTGATGGGGAAGCACACAGCAGAGATTGGGAATATATAAAATGATAATGTTGATGGAAGATGTTCCATTGAGAAGAGTAGAAGTGTCTGAATGATAATGACAGGTGGAGAATTGGGTCATCTTTCCATGCTTTACATATAAAGCCTAAATGATTGTAAACTTCCTGGGACAATTGAGTTTCTGGTAATGAAAACAGTTCTAAATAGGCTTCTACAGTAAGATGGTATTAGTTTCATTAGTTTTTAGGGAATCTGTTTAGTCTTTGTGGATTTTGGGGAAAGAATGATTGTCTGATTAGAAGCAAATCAAATTACATAGAAATGCCTTAGTTCCTGCTGATGAGACATTTAGACAAGACCTCATTTTCTAAATTCCTATTAGAATTCTTTTTAAAAGGGAAATAATAAAAGCCAAAATAGACATAAAATGAGAATAAGTAGGTGGTATGGGGAATATTAAAACACAAACATGCCCTGTATGATATTGTTTAATCCACTTATTGATATAAATATAAATTGTGAAATACATGAAATATATATCAGGTGTTCCATACATGTTTTTGAAGTGATAAAATCTTAGTTTAAGTGAATTATGTCCATCCATTTTTAAAAACAAAAAATCAGGTATATTCATGATTGATTAAATTACTTTGATGGATATTGTCAGAAGAATTTTCGAACCTCTACTGACTTTAGTCAAGGTTTCAATTTTTGAAAGTTATAATTGGAATGCTTTAGGAACATATTTTTTTGCACCCACTTTTATGAATAAGGAAGTAGAGGCTTCATGGTATGCTGATCTCTTTTTACTTTTTCTACAAATATAAGAAAACAAGAAAATTCTAAAAGGGTAATGGACGGAATTAATACCTATTACATTCTATCGCCAAGCTTATCATGAATTAGAGTACTTTCTATATCATAAAGAGACTATCCAGTGTTCAACAATATTTATTTTTGTCTATTAGTAAGTCCTTGGCCAATACACTAAAGATAAAAAGGATTGCTAAAATATAATTAATTTATTCATTTGCTTGTATACTAAATACTTAATTTTGGAAAGATTATTCTTAATAAAATGTTGAAAAAAGTCTGATGGAGGAGAAACTGCCTTCAAGGGAAGCAGAGAAAAATCAAAATTACATTAATATTCAACCAAAAGCAAAATGAAGAGAGAAATATATGAGAACAAATAAGCAAAAACAACAAGAAAAAAGCAATAAGAAAAAGTTATGAGAATAACAATATCAAAAAAGTCAAGAATGACAAGAAAAATAAGTGAAGAATAAATAGAAAAATGCAGCTCTAAATTAAAAGGAATATAAGTAAATTCTATATGGTAGGGATTGCTTATTATCCAGACTTGCATTGTCCAACAGTCACAAAGCCCATGAGAGTATGTAAAATTGTTACTTAAAATTAAATAAAATTTAAAATTCAGTTCTTTAGCCCCCACTCAATGACTTGTATGTAACAGACAGTGAACCTGTTTTGAAGTTGAATGATAAGAAAGTTAACTTTGTGGACAAAATGGATAAAATTCTCCTAAACATTCAGAGAATTTATCAACTTAACAACTAAGAGCAAATATTAATTAAAAATCAATATTAATAATAAGACCTACATGGTTTTAGTCATTTGTTTAAAAAAAAAATGCATTTCCCTGGACTCTCTTTGCATCCCCAATTAAATCTCAGTGATTCAAAACTACTGAGCACATTAATTAAGGTGCCCAAGGCAGTTCTTCAGAAGCCTCCTGTTACTTGTTGTAGCAACATATTCTCTTGCTTCTTTAAAAAAAAAAAAAAATCACAGTTGAGAGAAAAGGAACTCTATTTATTGATATATAAATAGATGAAAATAGAAAAGATAGGTTAGACATTGTGATTTTGATTCAATTTAATCTGCTGCTATTTCAACTACTGTACTAAGCCCTGGGAATATAAAAATCTATATACCAGTATTCAAGAAACTCTGTCTTAAACAATGGTCTTTGACCAGTATGACAAAGCATGGCACAGCACAATGGTGTTTCCTAAACCCTCTCCAGCTATGTGCCACATTTTGATAGACGTATAACATGTACTTTGATTTTAAACTATATACACCTATTTTTATGGCCACATCTGTCAGGCTGAATGCTACACTGTTTGCAGAGCAAGGTACAACTTGTTTTGTGTCAGAGGTAAGAGATGAAGCATAAAACTAAATGAAAGTCAAAGAAAGTATTTTCTGGAACATGCAAGAAACTTGGCCTCATGAGAACATAAGAGAGTTTATTCAAGGCAGTAAACATTCCTCTCTAAAAAACAACCTGGTGTTGAAGGGTGAACATTAAGTGCAGTAACTGGATTCTTTTATAGACACTCTGAGACATTGTTATATTGTAGAGATTTTGTTACATTATAACTGACTTGTGGGTAGTATTGTTTTCAGTCTTAATTCTGTCAAGCACAGTTGCCAAAACTTCTAGTAGAGTACTAACCAGTAAGTCATAACATAAAAATAGTATGAAACACATATAAACAAAACTTTAAAAGCAGTTTAATAGACACATTAGCATATGTATATGATTGGAATCCTAAGGCTTCAGAGAAAGTGCCATAAAAGAGGTAATATCAACAAAGAGCAGAAAGAAATTTCTTGGAAAAGAAGTGGTGAACTGTTGCAAATGAAATTGAGAACCAGTATTGGTTTTGCCTGAAGGTAATTTGAAATGTAGGAGTACATGGACCATGGGGTATGAGGCTCGTTAAAAAACTATGAATACAATGCCATGGAACTCTGTATATCTCAAGAATTGATTAAGATATTTTAATTGAACAGTGAAACCCATGATGTAATAGTTTAGGATTGGTACTCAGTAAGACAAAGCTTTTGAGATGAGGGTTTTGAAGCAAGCTTATGGAGTGATGAGCTACTTTATGTAATATATTGAAAAAGATAGCAAGTGTCATGATTTTTAATAATGTCTTCAGAATGTTCCTGAAATTAACAATAAGGTTATTTGCAACTTTTATCTTCCAGAGATTAGTAAAGTCATGTTAAACAATACTGGAGTGGCTAGCCTATCCCTTCTCCAGGAGATCTTCCCGACCCAGGAATTGAACCGGGGTCTTTTGCATTGCAGGCGGATTCTTTACCAATTGAGCTATCAGGAAAGCCCATTAAACAATACACTAGATTGCAAAACCATGTTAGTGAAGGCAACCAAACAGCAAAATTATACTAGAGCAGGCAAGAAGTTGGAGCTTCCCATGAGGCTCAGTGGGTAAAGAATCCACCTGGAAAGCAGGAGACACACACAATAGCCAGTTTGATCTCTGGGTCAGGAAGATCCCCTGGAGGCGGGCATGGCAACCCACTCCAGTATTCTCACCTGGAGACTCCCCATGGACAGATTTGCCTGGTGAGCGATAGCCCATAGTATCACAAAGAGTCGGACACGACTGAAGCAACTAAGCAGCACACAGGCAAGAAGTTGAGTGTTTGATTGTTTCTGTTGACAGTGCACCACCCGCAACCCCCAGCTTCCAGTCTAAAACCTGAGCTGAAGGTGGACCATTCATACCTGTGAACATAACCGATCCCACTCTTCACTACTATTTGAGGTGTCTCAATGTTGTATCGAGTTCCAGGAGTTGTTGTTTGACCTTTTTAAGTGTCGTGTTTTCCTGTCTTTTTGCTTGATGACTTTGTTAGAATATCTAATCGTACAGCAGCTATGCAGAAAATTATTTTTTTTTTCCACAGAAACATTTAAGACAGTGGAAATCATACATCTACACAGCACACAACAGATGAAAAATAAGAGAATTATTATCAGAGTTTATAGTCTGTGTTTAAGTCAGTAGCCAAAAGTGCTCAAATTAAACCAAAAGAACAGATCCCATTTCCAATCCAATATGTCCTCAGAGCCCAATTTAGTTATATTAGCCAAGTTGCCTAATTAAAATGTCTTTGTTTTTTCTCAGATCTTTTTTTATTAATATTAAAGAGCCTAGAGAGATCTGCATGGATATAAGGATCCCATTCTTTCCTTAAGACAGCACATATTTTCCCTCGAGAGGCTAATATTGTACCTGAACTGTTTCTATTCAGAATCACTGCCTGTTCAGTTTCATGGGTGAAGACATTGTCTAGCACTTCTTCTCTTCTCTGACCGAATCACTTAGGATTTCCCCATATCCTGGGCATCTTGTAAAGCACAGAATGAAGAGGTTTGAGGAGAGGAGAAAATAGAACCACCTCGATGGGTTAAGAATTTCAGTTCTGAAAATGAGGTCCAGTATCTAACAACAGGGCACGGCTCACCTGTAATGGCATATCTCCAGGAAATCAAAATTTTAGTATTAAAATAAATAGATAGACTTAAGCAAAAGAAAAGTAAAGCTTCTTACTCTTAAGACAATAGCCAGGACATGGAAGCAACCTCGATGTCCATCAGCAGATGAATGGATAAGAAAGCTGTGGTACATATACACAATGGAGTATTATTCAGCCATTAAAAAGAATACATTTGAATCAGTTCTAATGAGGTAGATGAAACTGGAGCCTATTATACAGAGTGAAGTAAGCCAGAAAGAAAAAACACCAATACAGTATACTAACGCATATATATGGAATTTAGAAAGATGGTAACAATAACCCTGTACATAAGACAGCAAAAGAGACACTGATGTATAGAACAGTCTTTTGGACTCTGTGGGAGAGGGAGAGGGTGGGAAGATTTGGGATAATGGCATTGAAATATGTATAATACCATATATGAAACGAGTCACCAGCCCAGGTTCGATGCACGATACTGGATGCTTGGGGCTGGTGCACTGGGACGACCCAGAGGGATGGTATGGGGAGGGAGAAGGTAGGAGGGTTCAGGATGGGGAATACATGTATACCTGTGGCAGATTCATTTTGATATATGGCAAAACCAATACAATATTGTAAAGTTAAATAAAATAAAATAAAAAAAAACAGACTGAAGGGAGATGGTTTCCAAATGTTCTATAATTTTCTTCTAAGTTTTATTTCTATGAAGGCAATTTCATCAATGTTAAAAAAAAAAAAAAAAAAGCTGGCTCTAACAAGAGATCCTGCAGTATTGTTTTTGGTGGAGATAGGAATTTCCTTTTCTAATAATGAAGTAAAAGAAGAATTTAAATTTATGGCTATTTAGCCTGTTGGAGCATGTGTCATTTAAAAGTTACCTAATGACTGAATATGGAGAAGGCAATGGCAACCCACCCTGGTACTCTTGCCTGGAAAATCCCATGGATAGAGGAGCCTGGTAGGCTACAGTCCATGGAGTCTCAAAGAGTCGGACATGACTGAGCACCTTCCCTTTCACTTTTCACTTTCATGCACTGGAGAAGGAAATGGCAACCCACTCCATTGTTCTTGCCTGGAGAATCCCAGGGACGGGGGAGCCTGATGGGCTGCCGTCTATGCGGTCGCACAGAGTTGGACATGAATGAAGCAGCAGCAATGACTGAATAAGCCAGAAAACAAACAAATTCATCATAAAGAAATCATACAAAGGTAAGCTCAGTGGCTCCCAAAAGAAAATGCTTACAAACCCAACAATTCATTTTATTATATGCATTAGCCAGTACCTGAATAAATTGTGTCCAGGTATTAGACTCATACCAAGGCACGATTAAAGCTTCAGAAACAATATTAAGAAAGATTAAAGGGTGACATTTTTTTGCCCCATGTATCTTGGGTAGAAGTTGTCTACATCTCATATAACCAACTACTTGATTCAAAAGTCTAGGGTATAAGCAAGATCCTACTGTATAGAATATAGATTCAATATCTTATATAAATCATAATAGAAAATAATATAAAAAGAAGATATATATGTATAGCTAAATCACTTTTTTGTACAGCAGAAATTAACACAAAATTGTAAACCAACTATAACTTCAATCAAAAAAAAAAAAAAATGTTGGGTAGAAACTACCTCTACTTGGGTAGAGAGACCTCTGAGGTCTCAATGGAAAATGATTCCAGACAGTTACTAAGAGTTTTCAACTCGAGATTAGTAACAGAGACCATCTTTCAGTGATACAGGATTGTTTTCCTTCTTTAGCTGAAATACATAAATAAAAGCATCAATTCCTCAGTTTCATTACTGAAATAGCTAAGAATATCTGACAAGATTATTTCTATCAGTGTTTGAGGACTGTCTACTGGCTCTTCCATCACACCATTTCTCCAGGTGTTGAGACATGTCAGGATGGTTTAGGGAGATGCTGAGAAGGGCTGACTGTATCTGGTGCTAACAATGGGTGTGTTACAAGAATCACCTGAAATATATGGTTATGTCTGCTTGCAAGAATGTGGAGTGTAGAATAGATTCTATCACTGACCTGTTATTAACTAACTCATGATGGGAAAGTTAAAGCATCCAGTAGGAATTTCATTAAAACCAAAGACCATTCCTTCAGCCAAGAAAGTTTGAAAATCTCTGAGAGTATGACTAATTTAATTTTCAGAATTCCATTTCTTCATTATACCTTTGCTGAATAATCAGCTTTATATGAACTGTAAAGTGTCTGAATAGTGGTAGGGTTTTGTAACACTCTCTAAGAACAGTTTCAATCATATGGGTGCCTCTGTCACTAGGCTTCCGTGATAGCTCAGTTGGTAAAGAATCCGCCTGCAATGTGGGAAACCTGAGTTCGATCCCTGGGTTGGGAAGGTCCCCTGGAGAAGGGAAAGGCTACCCACTCCAGTATTCTGGCCTGGGCAATTCCACGGACTATACAGTCTATGGAGTCAAAAAGAGTAGGACACAACTGGGCAACTTTCACTTTCACTTTCTGTCACTAGAAAGACGCCTTGGAATTTCTGAGTTTGGGAATACCAAATCAATTTTTTTTTTTTTTTTGCTACCATGTGAGAGATAGCCCTTTGAAGAGAAAATGCTAACAGAGAATAAGCAAACAATGACCATCATGTATTCAAAACCCACATCAGAGATAGTTTTATGAAATCCAGTTGGATATGCTCAAAGGAGTCCTAAGGTTTGGGCTCTTCTATATCATACCTTTATTTTTCATCATTATGGTGATGACATACATCAGAGGCAAATCTAGGAGCTTCACTATAAATTTTCCACAACAATTTTCATTAAGTACTGTGGCTAGCTTGTCCTTGCTGGGGTGGTAATTTCATGTCAATTTTTTGCAAGTCTCTACTTGAGGTCGTCCAGGCCTACTTAACCTCTTGCCCTAGAGTGCCAAGTGTTATTCTCATGCTTGGCATTTAGATTCTTCCACTATCCCTTTTCTATTCAGGAGACAATGCTGGGAATTCTAAAACTGTCTCTCTCAAATTTTCCAAATATTTGGTCTCTTTGGTGTATCATGAGGGCTAGGATTGTATTATTGTAGACTGTCTGGAAAAGCCAAGGAATTTATCTTTCTTATCAATGCTTTTTTGTATAAAGTACAGTTATGATAGCCACAGCTATAGAAAATTTCTTTAATCTCTTGATCATTCTTAATTGGGGTGCTGTTGAAGTTAGAAAGCTTTGTGGTTTTCAAAATTTTCCAAATTCATGGATGACTCCAAAATAGTATCTTCTATCAATATACAAATTATTAGTCTTATCACCAGCTAACCAACACATACTCTAATGAGCTTGATTTAGCTCTGTCCCTTAGCAGATTGTCCTATGAAAAGAATTACAGTAAATTCCACTTTATATTCCTGTTTCATTTTTAAAGTATAACCCATTTGCAAATAAGATTTTGTCTTACTTTTACTAAAGGTACTTCTAATAAGTCTGTTTTGTTTATTTCTGTTGTTGCTGTTGTTTATGTTTTCTGTGTTTAGTTTTTGCCTGCGAGGATACTAGTAGAAGGATTGTGAAAAGATAAAATAAGTCCTTCTCTCAGGCTTTGACTATTGGCTTTAATGCTTTTTTTAGCTTCTGGTTTTAAAGCGTATTGTGAAAGTTTCAGTCAAAGATTTGTTAGGTTTAACTAAACCTTCAGGGGTTCAACCCCCATAATCCTATCTATAACAGGAAATTTTGCCTACAAGTCATCCAGCACTTTCTTGAGATATTTAATCTGGGTTTTAGGTACAGGATACCTGACAGTTAATGTTCAAATTAAATACAACCACATTGGGAATAGAGGAGGCCTCAGGGATTTCTAGGAAGAGATCAAGATTTCATTAATATGGCAATTCTATTTATACTGTAAAGTATTCCCTATGAAGTTATTGGGTGTGGCATAGAGAGGAGGAACAGATATTCCCTGGTTAAGGTGTGAACATAGGGATGTTGTCCAGGGTACAGAGAATGTGTTAGAATTATTGCAGGTAACTATCATACAACCTGAGTAGTTTTTGACTCCATAAAGCATTTCTTTAACAACTGTAAGTTAAGGTCAATACTGTAGCACCTGCAACAATTCAATTTTTTGCAGAATTGTTCTCTAGCATATATAGAAATTTATCCTTCTGAATTCAAGGACAAAATGGGAAACTGGGTGTTTGATTTCTCCTTAGTACCTTCACTGATTATTCCATTTTTTTTCACCATCACTTTCTGTAGGCCAATTTTTTTTCTAATAGTGTTTTTCTTCAGTGTATCTACAACTATCTTTCTCGAGGGACTTCCTACTCTGGTGTTTAATGCCTGGGGTAGGAGCACCTGGTTGTTTTATCTGAATGGCCATCAATTTATTCTTAGTTTTATTCTGTTCTGGTAAGGTTTTTTGAAAATGTTCAATGATATTGGAGGTCTGACAAATATTAAGGTTTGTTTACAATAACAATATAAAAATCATATTATTACAGCACATACTTTTAGAAAGTACTTATAAATACTGTTGCAGAGATGTGAAGATTTCTTTCCTGAATATTTTATACTCAAAACCATACTATAACAAACCCTTAATGTATCTGTCCATCAATGC
The DNA here is from genome assembly GCF_003369695.1 of Bos indicus x Bos taurus. Lineage (NCBI taxonomy): Eukaryota > Metazoa > Chordata > Mammalia > Artiodactyla > Bovidae > Bos > Bos indicus x Bos taurus. The sequence continues at coordinate 58,873,555 of NC_040087.1, forward strand.
ATATTGATTGCATTTTTATCCATGATATATTACAGTGTTTTTACTGTGAATCCACACTTTGTTGTCAAAGCAACATAGAGGTTCATTTTTAATTTAAATGATCAACTAAATACAAATAATGTGACAGAACACATTACAATGGTATGTGTTCAGAAAACAAATGTCTAGGAGTCAAACTATAGGTTAAAAGTTATTTAATTTTATTCCTATAAGCATCATAAAAGAGATCAATTTAAAAATGAGATTTGATTTTAGCATTTCATTAGGGTACGTCTTAAAAGAAGAAGGAACCAATTCAAGGACATTGTACATAGATGCATATCCTACGTGTATAGAAACAAAATGTGAGACAATCAAATAAAAATTTGGACTCTGTGGGAGAGGGAGAGGGTGGGATAATTTGGGAGAATGGCATTGAAACATGTATAATATAAGAAACGAATCGCCAGTCCAGGTTCGATGCAGGATACAGGAAGCTTGGGGCTGGTGCCCTGGGATGACCCAGAGGGATGGTTTGGGGAGGGAGGTGGGAGAGGGGTTCAGGATTGGGAACATGTGTACACTCGTGGCGGATTCATCTTGATGTATGGCAAAGCCAATACAATATTGTAAAGTTAAAAAAATAAATAAATTTAAAAAAAGGAAAAAAAATATGTTTTCATTAAAAAGACTCAAGTTTCTCAGATCCATCAAAATCTAAAGAGAGACTCAATGCTGAGTGACCTATTTGTATGAATACATAGTCATCCTTAGAGATATACTATAGGACAACAATGTTGGAATTACCAGCAATAGTCTTTTCTTTTGGAATCTGCTCAGATGAAATCTTTAGGGAAAGTAAAAGTGTAAACAACCATGATACATTCTTTAGGAGGCAAAGATCTATAATCCCACAGCCAGATTAGGAAATGATAGCAGCCATTAGACCATGTTACCAATATATTCCTCAGGGTTCTTATTCATGATGGAAGAATATGAAGGTAAATTAAGTGGCTGTTTACTTTTTTTAAAGCTAAGCATAATATTTTAACCAGGCTCTCTAGTTAAAATTCTGCATGTACTTCATCATTAGAATGCTAGAAATACAAAAATAAAAAAGAAAATGAAAACTAAGTAGTTTAAAACATTGTCTGTCATATATGGAAGATGAAAATCTCAGTGAGCATTGACGTTTAGAGGTACACAGTACAAATTTGCATTCAACAACAATAATTCAATGCCATGCATAGGATAAAGTGCACTCTTCTGATTTGCAAACATTATATTCATATATGTATATATGTATCTAGGTTTCTATGTATTATGTATGCATGCATCTCTCACATGCAGTTGTAGACACATATGTATATACTTTTATTTATATATATGACATATATATGTATAATAATTTTAGTTATATACATGTTTATCTGTATTTATTTTTATATGTGTATAAATCATATATATATATACACACAAAATTTGGAGAAATATTTCTCTATAGATCTCTCACATTTCTGTCCATATTGAACACATTTTAATGTTCTTTGTTCCAAACCTACTTTTCTGGAATGTCTGTATAGAAAATAGCATTAAAGATGAATTTTCTCTTCTAAGCAAAGGGCGTCTTTGCTCAAAGACTGGAAAGAGAGAGTGTCTCCCTTAGGAGTAACAGGCAGGCAAGCTTATTGTCCATTATAAACGATATAGGTTTCCTAAGTGCATGATTCTTCTTCTATATCTCAACCTGCTGTATGTGCAGGTATCATCCATCTTTCTTTGTCACCCTGTGGGAATTGGGGTGTGCCAAACTGGACCAAAAGTGTTCATGCTCTGACTACTGCCATTGCTGTGAATATATTCTCTGACCTAGGAGTCTTGTATCTTCTGTCTGAATTCATGAAACTGTTGGAAGCAGGATTGTTCATTTGCAAGTTAGGTCAAATCTCAGACCCTTGCTACTCTTGACGTCTATTAGATATGCCATTTGAGAACATAGCTTTATGGGTATAATTGCTGTAATAATGGAGGGTTGGCTTGTATTTTCTGTGTTTTCACACTTTAGGATACTCATGATAATCACAACATGCCTACTGGCTCTTTATACCTTTTATAAAATAGGATACATGAGAGAATTCTGATCATATTACTATAGCTTTGGAAATGTTAAAGTAACTATATTCATCCCAGGTTATTTGGTCTCAAAGGATACACAAAGAAGCAAAGTTAGTTTTAATAGAAAAACTTCAGGGAGCCAGACTGACCTCAGATTCTGTTGCTATCTTATCCCAAAGGAAACATCACATCATTGGTTGACTACAGATTTGTTGCTAAGGTAAGAATCTTAGGAGAAAAACAATTTGGAGAACGCTAGGGGAAAGTCTTGTTCTTAAGGTCTTTATGAGTGGCTTGAAAGAGTCTGCCTTAATTCTAGAGAATGAGAAATATGAAGGGATGTTTAGGTTTCTCTCTTTCTCTGTGAAGAAAATAATCTCATCTACTTAGTGAGAGGGAATGCCTGACTTTTAGGAGCCAAGTCGATCTGGAGGTAAAAACTTTCCATTTAAAAATCATCCCTGTAAACCAGAATACCACCCACATCTTAATTCATAGATTCTTGTGCTAAAATGTGCAGCAAATCTACATGTTAGCAGCTCAGATAAAGCCCCAGCCATGTATCTGCTCCCCAAATTCTAATTTCTCAGTTTGAAACTGGATATAGTTAGTCAGGATTGGAAAGATATGAAAGCTTAGGCTTAAGATAAAAAGGTGATTCTGCTAAGTTTTTTAGATTTGGATATATTAATTAAAATCAGATGGATGCTATAGGTTGATCCACAGTTGGACTTTGCTTTTGTTTTTTTATTTGTCAAGAACCTGGAAATGAGAAGTGATTAAAATCATCACAAACCTATAATCATGAGAATACAAAGAAGGTCTTGCCAATGTAGTTTACTTCATGCCAAATAAAATCTTCCTATGATTAAACTCTTGCTTTCCATTCTGATGGGATCCCCATGATGTAATCATATGAACATTTTTAAATCACAAAAGGATTTTACTAATGTCCCATGCAGATACTTTAAACTGCTTCTCTATTCTTAGGATAAAAGCCAGTTCCCATAGAAGGTTGCAGAAAGTCTTCAGGTTGCTGATGCCTGTTTATTTTCTTAGGCTCATTTTCCCTTCCAGCTTCATTAAATGCCTTCCCCTCCAATTTCCTTTAAGAATCAGGTCAGTGTCTCTCCTTAAAGTACACGCAATGCCCTTCTCTTCCTCAATTTAGTTTAAGTACTCTCTTGGTATCTGGTCATAGCACTTAGTGTATTAAATTGCAAACATTTTTCTACTTCTGTTTCCTTCAGTCAACTGAGCTCCTTGAGAACAGGAAATTTGACACTCATTGTACTTACTCCACATTCCAACCCTCAGCATATAGTAGCTGCTGAATAAATGCTTTTAGAATAATAGACCTCCATGACATGCCAACTAAGTCACAGGACAGCATTCTAAATCCTAAGGAAGTGATGGGAATGGAAAGAAAGATTTCTGACAGAACTTGTGAAGGATGAAGTCTAGAATCTATAGTTTTAAACCTCTAGGTAAATATGAAAACTCACCTGATTGAGAACCTCTTCTCTAGCTCCTGTGTCCTGTGATTTATTTAGCTTTTGATTTTAGGTACTATTTTAAATTTTCTCGATCATTCCCTCATCATTTTATAAGTAGATGATTGTATTGGATTTTCTAGGTTAAACACTATAAAATTCTAATAGTATTAATACAGCAGATTAAATATTTGAATTAATCTGGTCATGATGTTTTTCTTTTCCTAGACAACAAGAAATGCCATCTTAAAGAGCACAGTTTTTTTGTTTCCTCTGAGTGAAAACTTTGAAATGATTAGGCACTTGTAAATGTCTGTCCAATTTGTATAGGTAAGTTGTATTTGCATTGTTAATTGTCTATTATTCTGTTCATTGACTAGTTCCTTTATAAAAAAGAGCGGGATACTTAACATTTTTGAGAAAAAATGGTATAAATGTTTAAAATGCACAATTAAGTTATAAATTGTATCATCAATTCTGTTACCTGCCAGTGTTAAATTTAACTGGGTACCATAAACATTTCTGTGAAAATAATGAAATAATGATACATATTTGGGATTACTATCTGGCACACATAAAAAGATAAATGCAATCACATGGTTACAGAGTATGTATTCTACAGAGTATTGATTCTATTTTCTTTTTTCTTACAGTATGCTTGCTTCACCTTCACCTGTGTTCATAACTGTGAGCCAAAAGTATTACATTGTTATCAGCAAGTTAGATGAGATAAGAAATCATGGCAGCAAGCATGTTAGGTTAGTCTTTTCTACTTTTGAAAATGCTAATTATTGGTCAAATGAAGAAAAACTTCTGCAAAGAATACCAGACTTTGTAACTGTTTATTATTTTCTCCATCTCCACCAAAAGCCATCTTTTTTAAAACCCTTTAAAAAGCTCCATTTAAAGTATTACTTTTCAAAGATTTTAAAATACTGGCTGTATGAATCAATATATGATGAGCCATGCAAGGTGTATCAAATCAGAACAATTTAATTATGCTATGACTAACATAACTATATGATAACAATTATAATTATGATATAACATATATATATATATAACATAAATATAACTATGATATAACATATAACTTATGATAATTATGAGGGCAGAGAATAAGAAATTAGTGTGCTGGGCTGTGCTGTGCTTAGTCGCTCAGTCATGTCCAACTCTTTGCTACCCCATAGACTGTAGCCTGACAGGCTTCTCTGTCCATGGGGATTCTCCAGGCAAGATGCTGGAGTGGATTGTCATGCCGTCCTCCAGGGGATCTTTCCAACCCAGGGATTGAATCCAGGTCTCCTGCATTGCAGACAGATTCTTTACCATCTGAGTCACCAGGGAAGCTCAAGAAATTAGTGTAGGCAATGATTGGAAAAAAAAAAAAAAGACCTGTCTGGTTTCTATGTCCTATTCAATTAAGATATCTCACTTTTTCTGATAGGGATTACTCTGGGCAACACTTCTGCTCTACCATTTTGAAACTATAGCTCCTTAAGAGGGAAAAATAAAATAGATGAGAAATTAAGAACAGTGATGGAGTTGTAGTTGGAGGGAATTTGAATTTGAACTAATTGTCCTATACCGGCATGACTTAAAGAAGCGTAACCATCTTTGGCTTATCAATAGTGTGATGATTTTAAAAATAGTAACACAATTCTTTGATGCTACTGCCTTCAGGCTGCAATGGCTCTGCTCCCTTTCCTTCAATCTGGTGATTGCTTTCACCAATACAGTTTGATAGAAGTGACTTTACATGACTTTCTAGACCAGGTCATAAAAGGGATAAAGCCTCTGACTTATTCTCTTGGCTACTCTTGCTTGAGATCTGAACTCAGAAAACTGAGTATTATAAAGACTGCAAAGAAGCCAGTCCACATGGAGAGGGCATATTTAGATATTCTGTTGGAAGGTCCTTGTTAAACTCAGTGTTGCGATCATTCCAGGTCAGGTAGCAATCATGTGGGTGAAGAAATCTCCGAATGGTTCCAGGATCCATTCATTCAGTTATCCTGGGCCTGAAGTCTTTTGCAGGTGTAGTTTCTGGCATGAGGAGGAAAGATAAACCATCTCCTCTGCAATTAATTCCTCATCCACATAATATGTGAGCATGACACAAAGTTTGTTTGGTGCCACTAAACAATGGGGTACTTTGAATATCAAAGTTACACTATGTACTGGAAGCAGTATAATTCTAAGCATAAAATATGTAGTATGTATTAATACTATTATCCATTACTATTCCAACATTGTAACTGTTGACTCTTTAAGAAAATGTGACAAAATAAACACAGAAGCATATATACCATTCTAACAATTTATATTTATGAAATAATCATAGTCATGGTTAACATAAACAGTTATTTTAAATAAAAATACTAATTTTAAACATGAGGATAAATGTTTATAAATGTTTCATTATTTGCATGTTTCTTTAGCCTAGTTCTAAACTGCTTCAAGTTCTGCAAACTAATTTGGGAGTAAACTAATGGATATAGATCCTCACCACTGAATTTATTCAGTTGTTTTCTACAATCTAGTAAAACCATTCACCATGCTAATGCCTGTCTTTAATAATCTGAATTAATATAGGCAGAGAGAAGTTGCTTGCCAGTTCTTATAATCACAGGCTTTCAGAAGCTAGTGAGAGAGATGTAAATGTGAAGCAGTTTGAAAAGATTCCACACAGCATTTCCATAGAATTAAGAGTTTTTACAGGATGAGAATGAGAACAGGATCTTTTTCTGCCTTATGTAATAAACCTATATTATGTTTATGCTCTCATGAGAGGATCTTCAATCTCTAGAAGACCTGAATCATACAGCTTAGAATTAAAGCCCTGGCGACTAGTTTATGGATTTGTACCCCAATCTCATCCAGCTAGTAAGTGAATAAATGACATATGAATTGCCCATAGGATAGAATACTACTCGTGTCTCAGTCATGTCTGATTCTTTGTGACCCCATGGACTGTAGCCTGACAGGCTCCTCTGTCCATGGAATTCTCCAGGCAAGAGTATTGGAGTGGTTGCCATTTCCTCCTGCAGGGGATTTTTCTGACCCAGGGATACAACCCGAGTTTCTTTTGTGTCCTACATTGGCAGGGGCGGGGTGGGGTGGGGGGTAGGGGGGTGGTTCTTGACGACTAGGCTAGTGCCATGTGGGAAGCCCGGGAAGCCCTAGAATACTACTAGGGTGTAACAAAATGTTGATGTATATCTATCTTAGATGGAACTCAGAATGACTACAACATTTTTTCTCTATGGGGACTTTCAACATTTGTTCTGATTTACCTCCAATTTCGAGATACCAAATGAAAGACAAGAGACAATGATGCCCAAGTGATGGGAAGGAAATGAGATGGGTACTAGGTTTTCTCCAACTTTTGATCTTGAGAGAGTTTCCAGAAGGCAGTGCAGGAAGAGAGACTTCAGTTAGGACCCCCTGGGTTCCATGAGGTAAAGAGAGAAAACCAAGAGACCAGGGAGAAAAAGGTCATTACCAGAGAGATGAGACATCCTGTAATGGGAAGTCTTGAGATCCACAGATGGAAGTGCCCAAGGATTCACCAGAGCATTCATCAGTCCAGGCATGAGTACATTACCTGGGACTGGGGAAGAAACACCCTTGAAGGTTAGAGGTAATAGTGCCTGATGCCAGGGCAGTGCATATGCTAAACAGATTGAAAATTTCTTGATTCACTGGGGAGAATACACAGAAGGGTCCTGCCTCTGGAGGCACTGTTCTGGTCCTGCCTAAATAAATCTTGAAGCAAGACTTGAGAGGATCAAGCTGATTCCAAGTAACCTAGCTATGCCAGACAAGAAGTTTCAGGAATAATTCTAAACATACAAAAATATCCAGCTTCCAACATTTAACAATTTAACATTCCAAATTTAACAATTTCTAGCATCCAGTAAGAAGCTAGCAGGCATTCAAAGAGCAAAGAGAGCACTTATGATCCATAATAATATTAACAGAATGTAATCAATTTAAACTCAACCCAAAATGACTTAAGTGTTAGAAATAGGAGACAGGAATTTTTAGATGGTTATTTTACCTGTATTCTATATATTAAAATGGTAAGAGGCTCAAAAGATACAAATTATGTCTATAACTCCTAAAGATAAAAATTATAAGGTCTAAAGGTGAAAAATACACTGGATGGGATTAAAAGATTAGATGTTACAAAAGAAAAGATAACTGAACTTAAATACATAGTTATGGAAAATATTCAAAATGAAATAAAGCAAAGAGATGAACAAAGAATTAGTGAGCAGTGAGACAATGTAACAAAGTTCCAACTATGTGCACAATTGGAACCCTCAAAAGAAAAGAAAAGATAAATTTAAATCATGGCCAAAGATTTTTTTTAAGTTGTACAAAACAAAGAATTCAAAGATCCATGAGGCTCAGCAAACCACAATAATAAGAGATATGAAGGAAATTACAACAAATCACAATGCCAAAAGTAGTGGTAAATAGAAAATTGTAAAAGCAACTGAACTAAACCAGGGAAATTGAACAAGATCAGTGGAATAAACCAAGTTAAACATCCTGGGTGGGATATTGTACCATAGCCTGTAAGTCGTCCTTAAGAAGGGAAGTGATAAAATATAAATGAGATAATTTTTGGAATTTCTTACAATAGAATATAAATCAAAGTAATTTCAAAAAATGTTTGTCTAAAAATGAAATAAAATACATAGTAAAACACATGTTACTTCATAGCTATATAATCACTCTTTAATTTCATAACTATAAAACATAAATAGACTAACCAGAAAGAATCAGTTTATTATACACCGTATGATAGGCTGAATCTGTTTAACCTATGTGCCTCTCTTTTAAGAAAATGAGACGAGAAGGATTTTTGAATGCCTTTCTTTGTTCAAATCATTTTAAGCAATTTATGATTTTGTCCTGCTTGGAACTTGTTTACCTTTGTGTTAACAATCCTTTCTTCTTCTTTTAAAACAGCCTAACTACTGTAGTGCGGACTTCTGTCAGCCATCACGCACTGAATCTAGAAATGCTGGAACAATAACTCAGGGCTCCTGATTGACAGTGACTGCTACCAAATTAGCATTTCCATGGAAGCCAGCATCAGTTATCCTCAACAGACATTATCCTCATCTGAGATTTTCTGAACTGTTTTTCAAAACAGGCCAAATCACCCAGCATGCAAATAAAACAAAAGAAGCTTTCTCTGAATATACTATCAGGATATAAACAAGGGTCTTGTGTTGTTTTAGGCTATACAGGGATCTTTAAACTTTAAGACATAAAACAGAGAAGATTTTTTGTATTAGACACACTTCTTGGAGTGGGATGATTTCACTTTAGCATATTTAATAAATAACACTTGCACTGAGTTGAGAAAATTTATGTTTTAAAGCTGATTAGTAATGAATTGTCAGTACATCTGTCATGAAAATAATGAACCACGTTAGGGTTAAATCTGAGCAGAAGTAAAGTAGCATGAAAGAACACCTCATAAGGAATCAAAGTGGACTTTTTGTATTTTGAAACCTTTGGTAAGTCAAAAAAAAATGCATCAATATTTAAATTACAGTAATTTTCACTAGATGTTATTTGAATTCTCTTTTAGCTTTCAGACTTGGAATTTAAAATACACACAAACACATATGTTCTTTGGTCTCCTCTATGTCCAGTGTTATCTTCTATTTGAATTACCCCATTTAAAGTGGATTTGATAACAAACCTTAGGATTACCTAGTTTAAATTTTGTGTCAATGATATTGTTTAGAACTGCCCAACTCCTCAAAATCAGCATTGTGTGCTGTCGGATATCTCAACAGATTACTTTTTTTCTTTGAACTCTGAATAGTATCTGGAGGTTCTGAAACAACTAAACGCACTTCTTAAAGTTAATGTCTTATGAATTAAGAAACCAAAGTTATGATGTAATACAGAACAGAATTCTGAATCAAATCTAGTATAATATCAGTTCTATGATAACTGGCTGCAATTTTATGTATTATCTTTTAATAGATACACTGCTGCTGCTGCTAAGTCACTTCAGTCGTGTCCGACTCTGTGCGACCCCATGGACAGCAGCACACCAGGCTCCCCCATCCCTGGGATTCTCCAGGCAAGAACACTGGAGTGGGTTGCCATTTCCTTCTTAAATGCATGAAAGTGAAAAGTGAGAGTGAGTTGCTCAGTCGTGTCCGACTCTGAGGGACCCCGTGGACTGCCACCCACCAGGCTCCTCTGTCCATGGGATTTTCCAGGCAAGAGTACTGGAGTGGGGTGCCATTGCCTTCTCCGATAGATACACTGACCTGAGTCATATTCAAGTAAAGCTTATGCTTACTCTGTAAATGTGTGTGTGTGTGTGTGTGTATATATATATATATATATATATATAGAGAGAGAGAGAGAGAGAGAGAGAGAGAGAGAGGCTTCCCTTGTGGTTCAGACAGTAAAGAATCCACCTGCAATGCAGGAGACCTGGGTTCTATCCCTGGGTTGGGAAGATCCCCTGGAGAAGGGATAGGCTATCCACTCCACTATTTTTGCCTGCAGAATTCCATGGACAGAGGAGCCTGGCAAGTCAGGGTTAGGGGTCAGAAAGAGTCTTAATTATGTTCTCAATGTAAATTCATAACTGAATAAATGCATAATTCATTTTTCAGGGGTCCAAATACAGAAAGGCATCATTTAAACTATACTGTCATTGTTGGTAGTCTTGATTAAAAATTTCAGAATGCATATTTCCTATATGTAGTATATTTACAAAATAATGATAATAATATGTACAAATAAAAAATAAGATTGTGTATGGTGCTGTTGCTTCAGTCGTATCAGACTCTTTGTGACCCCATGAACTGTGGCCCACCAGGCTCCTCTTCCATGGGATTCTCCAGGAAAGAATACTGGAGTGGGTTACCATGCCCTCCTCTAGGATCTTCCCGACCAAGGGATCAAACCCATGTCCCTTACATCTCCTGCATTGGCAGGCAGGTTCTGTATCACTACCTTCACCTGGGAAGTACATTGAGTTAGATTCCAAACAACTGAAAGTAAGTATACTATTTGTACACTTTATTTTTTTATTAATTTATTTTTTACTAAAGGATCATTGCTTTACAGAATTTTGCTGTTTTCTGTCAAACCTCAACATGAGTCAGCCATAGGTACACATATAACCCATCCCTGACAAAGAAAATTTGTATTTGAGAAATTGTCTAGATTAATTGCTCTACATTTTTTACTACGTATTTCCAACTTGGATGATTAGTATTATCATCAACTGACATTGGCACTTCCATCTTAAATTAATCATCTTTGCTTGGAATTATTTCATTTAAACTTGCTTTGATAATTAGAAATTCCTTGTCTAGAACTCATTTTTTTTCATTATTATTCTCACTGTGACAGTAACTTCTTAAGTACCAAGTCTTCAAAAATCTCTCTAATATGACTTCATAACATGTGAAACATTTTATCCTTTTACTTTAAAGGAAAACATATATAATTTTATCTATGTTCTAAATATAATTTTATTAAATAAAATACATACATAAATAACTATTGTAGGAAATAAAAAAAAGTTAGGGTATGTACTTTAACAGAATGATGGAAATTTGATATATTCTTTTGGTTTAAAATTTTAAAAGTTGCCTGTTATATCATTATAGCTCTTATTTTTATGCACCTATTATAAAGAATAAAACATAATCCCTGGTGGCTCAGATGGTAAGACATCTGTCTACAATGCAAGAGACCTGGGTTTGATCCCTGGGTCGGGAAGAGTCCCTGGAGAAGGAAATGGCAACCCACTCCAGTACTCTTGCCTAGAAAATCCCATGGACAGAGGAGCCTGGTGCAGGCTACTGTCCATGGGGTCGCAAAGCGTCAGACACGACTGAGCGACTTCACTTCACTATAAAGAATAAAGAGATTTTTCATTTACAAGTAACAGTAAATTAAATGCTAGTTTTTATTGCATCTAAAATTTTTAATCAGACACCCCAACTACTTGGCTAAAGTAATGCCACATATTCCTGTTAGTACATGATTAACTAGTATGATCTGATTCCTTGAATTGGTTGTAAGTAAATATGGCTGGTTCTCTTCTACTTTTGCATTTATTTGCTAACTACTTACTCCTCATAACAAGAAATCTACTATTGCTACCATGAATTATCTGAAGAGTATAGCCTGCTTCTATACATCAAGCAGTTGGATTTTATATTGCTGTGACATTGGTATTAAAAATGGATCCATGGTACTGAAGCATTTATTTACAGGGCAGCAGTGGAGAAACAGACATAGAGAATAGACTTATGGACAAGGGGAGAAGAGAGGAGAGGGTGAGATGTATTGAAAAAGTAACATGGAAACTTACATTACCATATGTAAAATAGATAGCCAATGGGAATTTGCTGTATGACCCTGGAAACTCAATCAAGGGCTCTGTATCAACCTAGAGCAGTGGGATGGGGAGGGAAATGGGAGGGAGGTTCAAAAGGGAAGGGATACATGTATACCTATGGCTGATTCACGTTGACGTTTGACAGAAAATAGCAAAATTCTGTAAAGCAATTATCCTTCAGTTACAAAAGATAAATTAAAAAGAAAAAAAGTGGATCCAGCTCATTCTTATTTAATGCCTTCTGATCTTCTGCCCTTTGGTTGTTCTTGCATCTCCAGTGTTACTACTGTACTGAACTCTTGTACATTTTGGCTCACAAGAGATTACAGTCCTTGAATCAAAGTTTAATGATAGCTGACTGAGTCAAGAAGCCAAAAAAAGAACAAGGTAACCCCCAAAGAATTAGACTATAGGAAACAATAAAGAAATGATCATAAATTAGTCAACAAGAAACAGATGAATGAATGTGGGATTGACACAGGGTATGAGAAACTACAGAAGAAAACTGTGATTAATATTTCAAAATATTTTCCTGCCACAATTATTGCTTTTACTAACAAGACAATTCCACTGTATATGATGTAATATTTTACTTGAATTTACTATGCTAACTTCATTCACCAAAGATTTTCTCACCATAGAAAATTATTTCCATCTCTATAACTACTATTTTTTTTAAGTTAGCAGAAATTTTAGAAAACCTGACACCATAAAACTTCTAGAAGAAAACAGAGGCAGTTCACTTTTTAATATTCATTTTAGGAAAAAAGTTCTTTGATATGTCTCCTCAGGCAAGGAAAACAAAAGAAAAAAATAAACATATGGGACTACACCAAGCTAAAAAAACTTCTGCACAGCTAAAGAAACTATCAATAAAAAGGCTGCCTACTGAATGGGAGAAGATATTCATAAACTATATATAAACTATATATCTGATAAGGGGTTAATATCCAAAATATGCTTAGAACTTATGCAACTCAACATCAAAAAACAAAAAAACACATGATTTGATTAAAAAATTCATAGAAGGACAGACATCTTTTTTCCAAAGAGAACATACCAGTGCCAACAAGACATACGAAAAGATGCTCAACATCACTAATCATCAGGGAAATACAAGTCAACACCACACTGAGATATCACTTCACATCTGTTGGATTGGCTATTATCCCAAAGACAACAAATAGCAATTATTGGTGAAGGTGTGGAAAAAGGGAATCCTTGTACACTCTTAGAGGGAGGTCATGATGGAAAACACTATGCAGATCCTCAAAATATTAAAAATAGAACTACTATAGGATCCAGAAATTCCACTGCAGGGTATTTATCCAAAGAAAGCAAAAAAACTAATTAGAGCAGAATTATGCAGCCCATCTTCAGTGTAGCATTACTCACAATAGCCAACATACAGAAGTATCCTAACTGTTCATCAATAGATAAATGGATAAAGAAGATGTAGTATAAATACACAATGGACTATTATCTAGCCATGAAAAAGAATGAAATAGTGCCGTTTGTGACAACATAGATGGACCTAGAATGTAATATGCTAAGTGAAATAAGTCAGACAGAGAAAGACAAAGACTGTATGATACCACTTATGAGTGCAATTTAAAAATAAAAGAAATGAGCAGGCACAACAAATCAGAAATAAAGTCACAGATACAGAGAATGAGCAGGTAGTTGCCAGAGGGGTAGAGAGTTGGGGAAGGAAAGCAAGAAGTGAGGGATACAAAGAAGTATAAATTACCAGTTACAAAATAAATGAGTCACAGGTGTGAAAAGTTCAATGTGGGAAATATAGTTAATAATTATACAGTATCTTTGTATGATGACAGATGGTAACTAGACTTATTATAGGGTCATTTTGAAATGTACACAAATACTGAATCACTAGCTTGTGTACCAAGAATTAACATAGTGTTGTAGGTCAATTATACTTCAAATACAAACAAACTCAAAGAAAATTAATCAGATTTGTGGTTATCAGAGGCAGGGGCTGGGGAAAGGGAATTGAATGAAGGTAGTCAAAGCATAAAAACTTTCAATTAAAAGATAAACAATACCAGGGATACAACGTTCAATATGATAAATATAATTAACACTGTTGTAGGTTATATATGAAAGTAAAGAGATTAAATTTTAAGTATTTTGAGAGGAAAAATTTTTTCTATTTCTTTAATTTTGTATATTCATAAGATCATGGTTATTCACTAACCTTGTGGTAATCCTTCCTTGATGTATGTATATCAAAACATTATGCTGCACTTCTAACTTCTGCAGTGGTATATACCTATTATATCTCAGTAAAAAATGGAAGAAAAAATAGAAAACACTACTTAACATTATTAGAAAACATTAACTAATAGCATGGCTTAATAAAAACACAAAATATATTTAAATTTATTCAATTTAACACAGTGATTTTTCTGTCAGTTAAAAAAATTATGATAACCACGGAAAGAAAAAGAAAAATAAGTAAGGTCAACTCTCTGTGCTCAAGGAATTTATAATCTAGTAAGGCAGGAAAGAAGAACACTTAAAATAAATATACTATAATAATTATATTTAAGGTTGCCATGATTACAAGAGTAATAAAATAATATAATTTACATTTAATAGAGAGGGATATTATTTTTGCTTGAATAATTATGAATGGATTTATAATTTGAGGTGGTTTATGCAGTTTAAAAAGTAATTATTATAGATCAATACAAAGAATTCTTTTTAATGAAGAGGAAAGAAGACATTTATCTAAAATTACCGGGCATTCGAAGAGCACACTGATGATAATATACCTAATTGGTCTCAATCAAAAATGGAAAACAAGATACACTATTTAGGATAAGTATAAAAATATGCCATTGACATAAACAGGTATTTTGTGGAAAGAAAAACCCCGAGTTAATGGGTGATTATTAATTTACCAAGAAAACATGATTTTTACTGGTGATGGCTTTATATAAGTTAGTCTAAATATAAGATTCCTATTATACTAGTGAACTAGAGCTGCCATTGAGGCTTCCCTTGTGGCTCCCCTGGTAAAGAATCCGCCTGCAATGCTGGAGACCTGGGTTTGATTCCTGGGTTGGGAAGATCCCTGGAGAAGGAAAAGGCTATACACTCCAGTATTCTGGCCTGGATGATTCCACGGACTGTGTAGTCCATGGGGTCGCAGAGTCGGACAAGACTGATCGACTTTCACTTTCACTTTCAGAGCTGCCATAAAAAATAGCACACGCTGGACAGCTGAAACAACTAGCATTTATTTTCACAAAAATCTGGAGGCTGGATGTCCAAGATCAGGGTATGGGCAGGTTGGGTTTCTCTAGAGATCTTTCTCCTTGGCTAGCATATGGCTGCATTCTTGCTTTATCCTCATATGGCCTTTTCTCCGTGCATATGAAATATTCTCCAAGTGTTTCTACCTCTTACAATGCTATCTTACAATGATATCAGTCCTGTGGTATTAGGATTAGGGATTGGCCCTGAAGGACTTCCCTGGTGGCTCAGACGGTAAAGCGTCTGCCTACAATTCGGGAGACCTGGGTTCAATCCCTGGGTCAGGAAGATCTCCTGGAGAAGGAAATGGTAACCCACTCCAGTACTCTTGCCTGGAAAATCCCATGGATGGAGAAGCTGGGTAGGCTACAGTCCATGGGGTTGCAAAGAGTTGGACACGATTGAGTGACTTCACTTCGCTGAAGGCCTCATTCAAATTTAACCTCCTTAAAGGCCCTGTCTTCACATATAGTGACACTGAGGATAGTGGCTTCAGCCTGTGAATTTTGAGGGAACACAATCGGCCCACAACGTAAGTTTGACAGATTTTTATGAAAACAGAGTAGATAGTGATATGCACAAATGTAGACAGCAGAAGTGGATGGAATGGCTGAAACCCAGATTTGGCAGCAGAGTGAAAATCAGAGGAGAGACCATGGAGTCTCAAATAATGCCCAGGTTTCTTCTTGCTATGTGGACACAAAGACTAGATCACTTGAGATCAACTATATATTCTTTCATGGAAGTTTACCGAACAATTATTAGTTTGAGTAACTTAGTAGATGCAGTACATCTGCCTGGTGAAGGTATTTCACAAGCTCCCACATAATGTCCTTAGGAATAAGAAGTCATTTTGTTGGAAGGCAGGGCATTGGGGCGGAATTGTCAATGGTTGATCATGTTCAAAAAAATGTATAATTACTGAAAAATCTGTCAAGAGAGAAGATAGATTCTGGTAGTATGCAACAGAGGTTTTTGCCCCTGCTCTGTTTCACATTTTTATCAATGGCTTGGATGATTAAAATTGCAGACAGCACAAAACTAGAAGTGATAGCTATTATGTTGATGACAGACATCAGATGCAAATAAAACAAAGGATATCAGATGTCCTATGAGAGTTACATCTGAAAATCAACACAGTGTATCAAAGCAGATTTATACAAAGTCATCTAACAGACAGACAATGTCCTAAGCTTCATGAAAACCTACTTGTAATTTGGCTGAATGCATTATCTTGTGTCTGAAAAGAATTTGTCAATCAAAAATATGAAATATCTATCATGAGATTGTAAGAAAAATTTTAGTCCCAAAGGCAAACATTGGTGGTTGTCATTCTTACTCTGGTCAGAGGATAAAGAATCTTTGTCAATGGGTTTTGAATATTCATGTTCCATCAGCAAGATGATAATTATTAATATTTGTATGAACATATTAATTGTTGTTATCTTGATACCAATAAATATCTGATTCATCTAACTGTGCTTATCCTTATAAAATGCCCTTAAAACAACTTTCTGATTCTGTTATTGTTTTCCATCATGGGTCTACCTAGGGGGAGAAGATAGGCTGCTAATACTGAGTCCTTGATTCCTTCAATCCATTCTTTTAAGAGTTCTAATTTTATTTTGAACAGGTAAACTGAAGTGCACAGGCTGTGACGGACCTCGCAGAAGCATGGCCAAGAGGAGCTACCCCATGTCCGAGGTCAGGGGCTGTGGCCAAGAAGAGCAACCCCACGTCCAAGGAGCCATGGCTGTGCAGATGCAGGAGGGCCAAGAGAATCTACTTGATGTTCAAGGTGAGGAGGACTGGCGGTGAGGAGATACCCCTTTTCCAATGCAAGGAGCAGTGGCTGCGCTTTACTGGAGCAGCCCTGAGGAGATACCCCATGTCCAAGGTAAGAGAAACCCAAATAAGATGGTAGGTGTTGCAAGAGGGCATCAGAGGGCAGACACACTGAAACCATACTCACAGAAAACTAGTCAAGCCAATCACATGGACCACAGCTTTGTCTAACTCAATGAAACTAAGCCATGCCCTGTGGGGCCACCCAAGATGAGCGGGTCATGGTGGAAAGTCTGATAGAATGTGGTCCACTGGAGAAGGGAATGCCAAACCACTTCAGTATTCCTGCTTTGAGAATCCCATGAACAGTATGAAAAGGCAAAATGATAGGATACTGAAAGAGGAACTCCCCAGGTCGGTAGGTGCCCAATATGCTACTGGAGATCAGTGGAGAAATAACTCCAGAAAGAATAAAGGGATGGAGCCAAAGCAAAAACAATACCCAGCTGTGAATGTGACTGGTGATAGAAGCAAGGTCTGATGCTATAAAGAGCAATATTGCATAGGGCCTGGAATGTCAGGTCCATGAATCAAGGCAAATTGGAAGTGGTCAAACAGGAGATGGCAAGAGTGAACGTCAACATTCTAGGAATCAGTAAACTAAATGGACTGGAATGGGTGAATTTAACTCAGATGACCATTATATCGACTACTGTGGGCAGGAATCCCTCAGAAGAAATGAAGTAGCCATCATGGTCAACAAAAGAGCCCGAAATGCAGTACTTGGATGCAATCTCAAAAATGACAGAATGATCTCTGTTCATTTCCAAAGCAAACCATTCAATATCACGGTAATCCAAGTCTATGCCCCAACCGGTAATGCTGAAAAAGCTGAAGTTGAATGGTTCTATGAGGACCTACAAGACCTTTTAGAATTAACACCCAAAAAAGATGTCCTTTTCATTATAGGGGACTGGAATGCAAAAGTAGGAAGTCAAGAAACACCTGGAGTAGCAGGCAAATTTGACCTAGGAATACGGAATGAAGAAGGGCAAAGGCTAATAGAGTTTTGTCAAGAGAATGCACTGGTCATAGCAAACACCCTCTTCCAACAACACAAGAGAAGACTATACACATGGACATCACCAGATGGTCAACACCAAAACCAGATTGATTATATTCTTTGCAGCCAAAGATGGAAAAGCTTTATACAGTCAGCAAAAACAAGACTGGGAGATGACTGTGGCTCAGATCATGAACTCCTTATTGCCAAATTAAGACTTAAATTGAACAAAGTAGGGAAAAACACTAGACCATTCAGGTATGACCTAAATCAAATCCCTTATGATTATACAGTGGAAGTAAGAAATAGATTTAAGGGACTAGATCTGATAGATAGAGTGCCGGTAGAACTATGGATGAGGAGAAGGGGACGACAGAGGATGAGATGGCTGGATGGCATCACTGATTCAATGGACATGAGTCTCAGTGAACCCGGGGAGTTGGTGATGGACAGGGAGGCCTGGCGTGCTGCGATTCATGGGGTCGCAAAGAGTCGGACACGACTGAGCAACTGAACTGAACTCAGAACTATGGATGGAGTTTCGTGAATTTGTACAGGAGACAGGGATCAAGACCATCCCCATGGAAAAGAAATGCAAAAAAGCAAAATGGCGGTCTGGGGAGGCCTTACAAATAGCTGTGAAAAGAAGAGAAGGGAAAAGCAAAGGAGAAAAAGATAGATATAAGCATCTGAATGCAGAGTTCCAAAGAACAGCAAGAAGAGATAAGAAAGCCTTCCTCAGCAATCAATGCAAGGAAATAGAGGAAAACAACAGAATGGGAAAGACTAGCGATCTCTTCAAGAAAATTAGAGATACCAAGGGAATATTTCATGCAAAGATGGGCTCAATAAAGGACAGAAATTTTATGGACCTAACAGAAGCAGAAGATATTAAGAAGAGGTGGCAAGAATACACAGAAGAACTGTACAAAAAGATCTTCATGACCCAGATAACCATGATGGTGTGATCACTCACCTAGAGCAAGACATTCTGGAATGTGAAGTCAAGTGGGCCTTAGAAAGCATCACTACGAACAAAGCTAGTGGAGGTGATGGAATTCCAGTTGAGCTATTTCAAATCCTGAAAGTGATGCCATGAAAGTGCCACACTCAATATGGCAGCCAATTTGGAAAACTCAGCAGTGGCCACAGGACTGGAAAAGGTCAGTTTTCATTCCAATCCCAAAGAAAGGCAATGCCAAAGAATGCTCAAACTACTGCACAACTGCACTCATCTCACACATTAGTAAAGTAATGCTCAAAATTCTCAGGAACCAGGCTTCAACACTAAATGAACCGTGAATTTCCAGATGTTCAAGCTGGATTTAGAAAAGGCATAAGAACCAGATATTTAATTGCCAACATCCACTGGATCATTGAAAAAGTAAGAGACTTCCAGAAAAACATCTATTTCTGCTTTATTGACTATGCCAAAGCCTTTGACTGTGTGGATCACAATAAACTGTGGAAAATTCTGAAAGAGATGGGAATACCAGACCACCTGACCTGCAACTTGAGAAACCGGTATGCAGGTCAGGAAGCAACAGTTAGAACTGGACATGGAACAATGGACTGGTTACAAATAGGAAAAGGAGTACATCAAGGCTGTATATTGTCACCCTGCTTATTTAACTTATATGCAGAGTACATCGTGAGAAATGCTGGGCTGGAATCAAGATTGCTGGGAGAACTATCAATAACCTCAGATATGCAGATAACACCACCCTTATGGCAGAAAGTGAAGAGGAACTAAAAAGCTTCTTGATGAAAGTGAAAGAGGAGAGTGAAAAAGTTGGCT
Source organism: Bos indicus x Bos taurus (assembly GCF_003369695.1). NCBI lineage: Eukaryota > Metazoa > Chordata > Mammalia > Artiodactyla > Bovidae > Bos > Bos indicus x Bos taurus. The sequence goes on from NC_040087.1 coordinate 58,893,477, forward strand.
TAAAGGTCAACATTCAGAAAACGAAGATCATGGCATCCAGTCTTGTCACTTCATGGGAAATAGATGGGGAAACAGTGGAAACAGTGTCAGACTTTATTTTTCTAGGCTCCAAAATCACTGCAGATGGTGACTGCAGCCATGAAATTAAAAGATGCTTACTCCTTGGAAGGAAAGTTATGACCAACCTAGATAGCATATTCAAAAGCAGAGACTTGCCAACAAAGGTCCATGTAGTCAAGGCTATGGTTTTTCCAGTAGTCATGCATGGATGTGAGAGTTGGACTGTGAAGAAAGCTGAGCACCGAAGAATTGATGCTTTTGAACTATGGTGTTGGAGAAGACTCTTGAGAGTCCCTTGGACTGCAAGGAGATCCAACCCATCCATTCCAAAGGTGTTCTTTGGAAGGAATGATGCTTAAAGCTGAAACTCCAATACTTTGGCCACCTCATGTGAAGAGTTGACTCACTGGAAAAGACTCTGATGCTGGGAGGGATTGGGGGCAGGAGGAGAAGGGGACGACAGAGGATGAGATGGCTGGATGGCATCACTGACTCGATGGACGTGAGTCTGAGTGAACTCCGGGAGTTGGTGATGGACAGGGAGGCCTGGCGTGCTGTGATTCATGGGGTCGCAAAGAATTGGACACAACTGAGTGACTGAACTGATCTGAAACTGTTGTTCTGGCTTTATAGATGAGTTTTAAGAGCTTGATTAAATTATGTCACAAGCGAATGATGAATCAATTCTGAATGTAATTATACAGTTTACTAACCCTACAAATATGAAGGTCAGATCTTGAACCACAATAAATTCATGAACATACAAGTAGGATAATGAAAAGACTGTTGAGGGACAACCCCTGGCAATTCCCAGGGGACACATCACTAAGCACACCATTGTTCTTTACTCCTCAAGGTCCATGTTTATTTTAGTTTTATTTCTAGCATATATTCAAATCAACAGTAAAAGCAATAGTGATAGTAATCCTCACCAACAAACAAGGAAAAGGTTTAGGTTTTCTGACTACAAGATAAGACAGTAACACACAATATGAAAGGAAAGAAAGACTATTGCACTTTTAATAACCTTAAGCAATCAATGTATACAGATAAATTAATATATTAGACTTTATGCTTTTAAAACCAGTATGGTAATGAGAGCTTCTTGTACAATGTTTTAAGAAATATATTACACAAAATCCTGTTAAGAGAGAAGCAGCTAGATTGATAAATCTAATATATACAATTAAAATGTAGTTATAAAACATCAAAAAGTGAAAGTCACTCAGCTGTGTCCGACTCTTTGAGACCCCATGGACTGTCCATGGAATTCTCCAGGCCAGAATACTGGAGTGGGTAGACTTTCCCTCCTCCAGGGGATCTTCCCAACCCAAGGATCAAACCCAGGTCTCCTGCGTTGCTGGCGGATTCTCTACCAACTGAGCTATCAGGGAAACGCATAGGCAAAATGTTAAGAAATAAAACAACATATGCCTGAATATCCATCAACTAGCTTAACATTATCAATCCTGTTGAATTTTCCTCCCCAATCTACTTCCTTTATTCTCTTCAGAAAAGCTTCATTTATCCTGCGTTTTATGTGTATTATTCTGGTTCATTTTCTGCAACTTTGTGAGTTACAAGGATACTGTGATATTACTTTATATGTTTTAAAACTTTCGAGAAGTTGAACTTATATGTCCTCTGCAACTTACTTTTTTCAAGAAAAATTATTTGTAAAGTTCAGCAATATTAAGATGTTGTGCAATATCATTCATATTTGCTTCTGTGCAGTGTCCCATTATATGAATACACATGAATGTGAATTATTATTCTCTGTCAATAGATATAGAGACTGTTCCTCCCACTTTTTTTTTATTTCAAGTAATGCTATGAATACTTCCATACATGTATCCTGTGTACTTTTGATTTTATCTAGTATACACACCAGGAACAGAATAACTGGTACATAGATTATACATATTTAAAAAATTTTACCAGTATTTTTTTCTACTTTTTACATTACCAGTAATTAGTTGTCCAGTAATCTCCTAACTTATCTTTATACTTGGTACTCCGACCACAGATGAATATGAATACTGCTCCACATTCTCACCAAACTTTGATACTGTGGTTTTGGTCATTACAATAGGCATGAAAATATAGCTGAATTTGCAATTCTACAATTACTAATGAGGTTGAATTTCTTAGATTTCTTCTATAAACCTTTGATGTGTCACTTTCTGTGTATTACTGCTTATAACTTTTGTCCCTTCCAACTGATTTTTTTTTCTGAGTCTCATGATGTAGTTATTTATGTTTATTATATTTTAAACTTTTGCCATTTTAACATGTTATCAGGATTCAATTTTTTAAAACAATTTTTTTTATTGTTAAATGAACTTAGATTTACAGAAAAGTTGCAAAGATGAAACAGAGTTCCCAGTTCAGTTCACTCACTCAGTTATGTCAGATCTCTGCAACCCCATGGACTGCAGAATGCCAGGCTTCCCTGTCCATCACCAACTCCCGGAGCCTACTCATACTCATGTCCATCAAGTCGGTGATGCCATCCAACCATCTCATCCTCTGTAGTCCCTTTCTCCTCCTGTCTTCAATCTTTCCCAGGATCAGGGTCTTTTCCAGTGAGTCAGTTCTTTGCATCAAGTGGCCAAAGTACTGGATTTCAGCTTCAGCATCAGTCCTTCCAATGAATATTCAGGACTGATTTACTTTAGGATGGACTGGTTGGATCTCCTTGCAGTCCAAGGGACACTCAAGAGTCTTCTCCAATAGCACAATTCAAAGCATTAATTTTTTGGTGTTCACCTTTCTTTATAGTCCAACTCTCACCTCTATACATGACTACTGGAAAAACCACAGCTTTGACTAGATGGGCTTTTGTTGGTAATGTTTCTGTATTTTAATATGCTGTCTAGTTTGGTCATAGCTTTTCTTCCAAGGAGCAGGTGTCTTTTAATTTCATGGCTGCAGTCACCATCTGCAGTGATTTTGGAGCCCCCCAGAAAATAAAGGCTGTCACTGTTTCCATAGTTTCCCCTTCTATTTGCCATGAATTGATGGGACCGGATGCCATGATCTTAGTTTGTTGAATGTTGAGCTTTAAGCCAACTTTTCACTCTCTCTTTCACCTTCATCAAGAGGCTCTTTAGTTCTTCACTTTCTGCCATAAGGGTGGTGTCATCTGCATATCTGAAGTCATTGATATTTCTCCTGGCAATCTTGATTCCAGCTTGTGGTTCCTCCAGCCCAGCGTTTCTCATGATGTACTCTGCATATAAGTTAAATAAGCAGGGTGATGATATAGAGCATTGACATACTCCTTTTCCTATTTGGAACCAGTCTGTTGTTCCCTGTCCAGTTCTAACTGTTGCTTGCTGACCTGTGTACAGGTTTCTCAAGAGGCAGGTCAGGTGGTCTGGTATTCCCATCTCATTCAGAATTTTCCACAATTTATTGTGATCCACACAGTCAAAGGCTTTGGCATAGTTAATAAAGCAGAAATAGATGTTTTTCTGGAAATCTCTTGCTTTTTCGATGATCCAACAGATGTTGGAAATTTGATCTCTGGTTCCTCTGCCTTTTCTAAGATCAGCTTGAACATCTGGAAGTTCACAATTCATGAATTGCTGAAGCCTGACTTGGAGAATTTTGAGCATTACTTTACTGGCATGTGAGATGAGTGGAATTGTACAGTAGTTTGAGCATTCTTTGGCATTGCCTTTTTTTGGGGTTGGAATGAAAACTGACCTTTTCCAGTCCTGTGGCCACTGTTGAGTTTTCCAAATTGGCTGGCATATTGAGTGTAGCACTTTCACAGCATCATCTTTCAGGATTTGAAATAGCTCAACTGGAATTCCATCACCTCCACTAGCTTTGTTCGTAGTGATGCTTTCTAAGGCCCATTTGACTTCACATTCCAGGAAGTCTGGCTTTAGGTGAGTGATCACACCATTGTGATTATCTGGGTCGTGAAGATCTTTTTTGTACAGTTCTTCTGTGTATTCTTGCCATCTCTTCTTAATATCTTTGGCTTCTGTTAGGTCCATACCATTTCTGTCCTTTATCGAGTCCATCTTTGCATGAAATATTCCCTTGGTATCTCTAATCTTCTTGAAGAGATCTCTAGTCTTTCCCATTCTGTTGTTTCCCTCTATTTCTTTGCATTGATTGCTGAGGAAGGCTTTCTTATCTCTGCTTGCTGTTCTTTGGAATTCTGCATTCAAATGGTATATCTTTCCTTTTCTCCTTTGCTTTTTGCTTCCCTTCTCCTCACAGCTATTTGTAAGGCCTCCTCAGAGAGCCATTTTGCTTTTTTGCATTTCTTTTTCTTTGGGATGGTCTTGATTCCTGTCTCCTGTACAATGTCATGAACCTCCATCCATAGTTCATCAGGCACTCATTCAGATCTAGTCCCTTAAATCTATTTCTCACTTCCACTGTATAGTCATAAGGGATTTGATTTAGGATTATTCAGCCATAAAAAGAACAAAATATGCCATTTGCAGAGACAGGGATTGACCTAGAGACTGTCATACAGAGTGAAATCAGAAAAACTAATATATTAATGCATGTATGCTTAATCTAGGAAAATATTATAGATAATCCTATTTGCAAAGCAGAAGTGTAGACAGACAGAGAATAAATATATGGCTGTCAAGGGGAAAGAAGAGGGGTGGCATGAACTGGGAGATTGGGATTGACATACATTCACTATTGATGCTATGTATAAAATAGATAACTAATGAGAATCTACTGTGTAGAACAGGGAACTCTACCCAATGTTCTGCAATGACCTAAATAGTAAGGAAATCCAAGACAGGGGGGCTATATGTAAACAATATAGCCAATTCCCTTTGTTGTACATCAGAAACTAAGACAACATTGTAAAGCAACTAAACTCCAACAAAAATAAAAAATAAAGCTATCAGGTTCCTGGCTCTAAAAATTAGTAATAATAAAGGCTCTATTTTTACCATCTTTGCTGACATAGGTAAAACTTCAGCTTTTCAGTTTAGACAATGCAAATTTATTTGAGTATATGCCAATTAACTCACAATGATCAATACAGATTTAATTGAAGTACAAAATGGAATTTGGAAGGCAGAAATAACTGAAATGAACATTACATTTGTTGAAGAATGTTAACAGTTGTCATCAATTTCCCTTAAAGATTAGTAAGGTAGAAATATCTTTATTCAAAAAAACCCAGCACAGTCTCCACAAACATTCACAAATCCGTATTTTCATTTATTCCTAAAATTAGGCTAAACTCTTCAGCACTTTGTATATAGAAAAACATATTGGCCTCATTAAGGTTAGTAATGAGAATTGATTTTCAGGGTATAATCTCAATTTTATGCATGTCATTCTAACTGGGCTAATGAAATTATTTTGGTAACCAGAAGCATTTCAGTCTGGCTATCTGAAGAGCAGCATTTTACATGAGCTGCCAGAAATAAAAGCATTCATTTGCACTTCTAGACAGAAAATGTGGGTGTCTACAGGCTGCCATATAGAACTAGAGAAACCAATTGGACAATAAAAATCTTTAAAGTGTCTCTCCAGATGGCTGAGCTGCTGTTCCTTCACGTGAAACCACAACACCCTACTTGAGGTGATGGCATTTCTGGTTGTGTATGACAATTCAAAAGAAACGTTTAGAATTCAAAGAACAGTATTCAGCTCTGTTGGCGGCCAATATTTTTAGAATGATTTTTGGAGGTGTAATATTTATTATACCCCTGATGATTGGGATATACAAGTTTCTTCAAAAAACTAAGTAAACATGAGCTTTCTTTACAAACAGAAGCAAATTTCTAATATCATACAAAAGAAAAAATATGGCAAAGAGATGGTAAGATTAACAAACGATATTCCATTGACAGTCAACAGCACTTTTTTTTTTTTTTTTAAGAAGGAATGAATCAAAAACATGCTTTGTGTTTGGCATGATAAAAATATGTGGGTGTCAGGATAGCTTTTATGAAAAATGACTAAATGATTATACAAATTTTATTCTCAGAGACTGTTGTCTGAAATGGCAGCCAATAGCTTCTGGATATATTAGATTTTATTGGTATTATACAGATGCGTATAATTACTGCTTTGCTTTGCTTGAATAGAAGCCATCTGTTTATCTTAGGATGATTAGAGCATTTAACAAATTTAGTCCCTTTAGCATAAGCAGAATCTGAAATTGCATTTATTTATTTATTTATTTTTTCATTTCATGAGATTTAAGGGAGAACTATAAGAAGGAGTCCCTCGATACCTAAACTTTTAAAACCCTGGACTGTGAAAAATATTGACATTGACAGTTAAAATGTTTTTTTTTTTTTTTGTACAGAAGATTGCATTCAATTCATTTTATTAAAATGTTAGATTAAATATGAATTTGTTCTACCTCTAAATTGACCCAATGTGTTTTATTGATTCCTTTATTTTACTGAAGTTGAAAAAAAATTTTTTATTGATTCAACTTCTTAATGTTATCGACTACATGAATCAATTTTCCAATATTGATTCTTGAAAATGTAGAAAAGAATGGTCTGATCTGATTTATACTTTTTAAAACAGTGGTTGTTCTAATTATTGCTGCATAATAAAACAGCCTACAATATTAACCAATAAATATCTTGCTATATTTAAAAATTTTGTACATCAAGAATTTGGGGACCATTCTACTGAGTAATTCTTCTGCTTCAAGTGGTGCCAACTGACATCATTTGATGGTATTCAGCTGATGGATGGAATCAACCAGCAGTCTAAGATGGTTAATCACATTCATATTTGAGGGCCTTGGTGGGAATAGTTACAAAATAGTTACTCCACTGGGAGCCTTTATACATGGCCCATTATGTGTTGTGGGCTTCTTCAGAGCATGGCATCCTAGGGGTTGTTGAATTTCTTATATGACAATTCAAGACCCCAAAGAAGAGTAGAAACTGTTAGTGTTCTGAAGTCAAAGTGTAGTCACTCAGTCATCTGACTTTTTGTGACCTCATGGACTATAGCCCATAAGGTTCCTCTGTCTGTGGAATTCTCCAGGCAAGAACACTGGAGTGGATAGTCATTCCCTTTTCCAGGGAACCTTTCTGACCCAGGGATTGAACCTGGGTCTCTTGCATTGCAGGCAGACTAGTGTTCTGAAAGACTAGACTAGTAATGCTGTAGATCACTTGACAATATTCTATTGTTCTACCAAGTCATTAAAACTAGGTCATGTTTAAGGGAAATGAATGAGATCCCACCTTTGAATATGAGGAATGCAATTAGTTTGGTATTATGTTTTATCTTCTATAAGGTTGAAGGCACATGTCTTAGCATTTTCCTTGGCATGTATTTTAATAAATGAGTTTGGTTTCTCCTTTATCAGTTTAAACTGTAATGAATACCTTTTCTATACATGTACATTAAAGTTATAAAATTTTGTATAACTGCTTAAACAATTTATATATCTATGGAAGTATAATAAAATATCTACTATGATTGTGGCCTTAGGCTTAAGATTTTTTATCACATATTTTGGGTCTGGTTTAATAAAATATTTACTATGATTGTGGCCTTAGACTTAAGATTTTTTTATATATTTTTAGCTCTAGTTTTAGGTATATAAAACTCATTTATTTGTACACTATTGTGGAATGCTTCTTTTATCATTAATTACCTATTCTATCATTTCTTTAATACTTTATTTAAATTATATTTTTATAATTTTTGTGTGGAAAATTCTACTTTCTTTGGGTTAGCATTTCATAAAACTTTTTTTTCCAAACTTTTACTTTAATTTTGTTTTAACTATGTCTTAAAAGATTTAAATAGCCTTAATAGTTCTATAAAATTATTTTTAAACATTCTGAATATAATTGAGTATAATCCTAAAAACTTACAAATAAATTCATGTTTAACATCCTTTATCTTAGTTTATCTTTTCCTGTGAAAGCATTCATTCTAATGTTAAAGTTTTTCTATATGCAATCTTTGTTTAATCTGTGGATTTGGAAACAACACATATTTTAACTCTTTTATTGCCTGGCCATATATATTTAACATCAATACTGAATTATAACTATAATGAAGTCTGACCTTTTTTGGTGCATTGATTTCAGAATAAGTCCCTCAGAATGAGATTAAGTCCTTAGCCCTTAGCATCAGTATTCACTAAACAATATCTCGAGTCTGCCATCCCCCAATTCGTTTGTTAGAGTTGTCGAAACTTTTAACTTCAGCTTGTTAGGCTATACCATTTAGCCATGCATTTAATATTTTTATTTTATATTATTGATTAACTAAATTCACCAACATTTCCTATCAATATCTTAGCTTAGTTTTTTGTTTGGAGAAGGCAATGGCACCCCACTCCAGTACTCTTGACTGGAAAATCCCATGGACGGAGGAGCCTGGTAGGCTGAAATCCATGGGGTCGTTGAGAGTCGGACATGACTGAGCGGCTTCACTTTCACTTTCCACTTTCCACTTTCATGCATTGGAGAAGGAAATGGCAACCCACTCCAGTGTTATTGCCTGGAGAATCCCAGGGATGGGGGAGCCTGGTGGGCTGCTGTCTATGGGGTCGCACAGAGTCGGACACGACTGAAGCCATGCAGCAGCAGCAGCAGCAGCAGCAGTTTTTTGTTTATTGTATCTTACACCTTTGTTTGTATGCGTTTTTCTTTTGAAACCACATCATTCTGTTTTTCTTTGAGTGAATAACTGTGTCCCAAAGACTATGTTTCCCTTAATAATAATTTAATTCAATTCAATATTCTAGCCTGAAAATTACTTTCCTTCATTACTTTTATGTTTACTGTCATTGTATTATGTTTTTAGTGATAACATATTTAATAGATATGAGTTCAGTTCAGTCACTCAGTAGTGTCTGACTCTTTGCAGCCCCATGGACTGCAGCATGCCAGGGTTTCCTGTCCATCACCAACTACTGGAGTTGCTCAAACTCATGTCCATCGAGTTGGTGATGCCATCAAACCATCCAATCCTCTGTCGTCCCCTTCTATTCCTGCCTTCAATCTTTCCCAGCATCAGGGTCTTTTCCAGTGAGCCAACACCACAGTTCAAAAGCATCAATTCTTCGGTACTCAGCTTTCTTTATAGACCAACTCTCTTGTCCATACATGACTACTGGAAAAACCATAGCTATGACTAGGCAGACCTTTGTTGGCAAAGTAATGTCTCTGCTTTTTAATATGCTGTCTAGGTTGGTCATGGCTTTTCTTCCAAGGAGCAAGAGTCTTTTAATTTCATGGTTGCAGTAACCATCTGCAGTGATTTGGGAGCCCAAGAGAATAAAAACTACAACTGTTTCCATTGTTTCCCCGTCTATTTACCGTGAAGTGATGGGACCGGATGCCATGATCTTAGTTTTCTGAATGTTGAGTTTTAACCCAACTTTTTCACTCTCCTCTTTCACTGTCATCAAGAGGCTCTTTAGTTCTTCACTTTCTGTCATAAGGGTGGTGTCATCTGCATATCTGAGGTTATTGATATTTCTCCCAGGAATCTTCATTCCAGCCTGTGCTTCATCCAGTCTGGCATTTTGCATAATGTATTCTGCATATAAGTTAAATAAGCAGGGTGACAATATACAGCTGTGATGTACTCCTTTCCTGATTTGAAACCAGCCTGTTGTTCCATGTCTGGTCCTAACTATTGCTTCTTGACCTGCATACAGATTTCTCAGGAGGCAGGTAAGGTGGTCTGGTATTTCCATGTCTTGAAGAATTTTCCGCAGTTTTTTTGTGATCCACACAGCCAAAGGCTTTGGCATATTCAATAAAGCATATTTTTTCTGGAACTCTCACTTTTTCCATGATCCAACAGATGTTGGCAACTTGATCTCTGGTTCCTCTGCCTCTTGTAAATCCAGCTTAAACATCTGGAAGTTTATTGTTCACATACTCTTAAAGCCTGCCTTGGAGAATTTTGAGTTTTACTTGACTAGCATGTGAAATGAGTGCAATTGTGAAGTAGTTCGAACATTCTTTGGCATTGCCCTTTGGGATTGAAATAAAAACTGGCCTTTTCCAGTCCTGTGGCCACTGCTGAGTTTTCCAATTTGCTAGAATATTGAGTGCAGCACTTTCACAGCATCATCTTTTAGGATTTGAAATAGCTCAACTGGAATTCCATCCCCTCCACTAGCTTTGTTCGTAGTGATGCTTCCTAAGGCCCATTTGACATTGCATTCCAGGATGTCTGGCTCTAGGTGAGTGATCACACCATCATGGTTTCCTGGATTGTGAAGATCTTTTTTGTACAGTTCTTCTGGGTATTCTTGCCACCTCTTAATACCTTCTGCTTCTGTTAGGTCCATACTATTTCTGTCCTTTCTTGGTGCCCTTCTTTGCATGAAATATTCCCTTGGTATCTCTAATTTTCTTGAAGAGATATCTCGTCTTTCCCATTCTATTGTTTTCCTCTATTTCTTTGCATTGATCACTGAGGAAGGCTTTCTTATCTTTCCTTGCTATTCTGTGGAACTCTGCATTCAAATGGTTATCTTTCTTTTTATCCTTTGCTTTCAGCTTCTCTTCTATTCTCAGCTATTTGTACGTTAGCAATTCTATAAACTTTAAATGTACACAAATCAATCTTTTAAATAGCATGTAAAGGATATTATTATTGTTTCCTCTTCATAGATCACAGACTAAATCATGGTGAAAGGGGAATGCAATTAGTATACCAAATCTAATCTTTATGTATGTAAACACATTGGTACCAAGATATTGGAATTTTTTTTAAAATGCCATTTAGTTTTGATTAAAGAAAGTGCTATCCAGACAACTGTCACCTCCTGTATATATTCTGTATTTTGCCTCCACTGAAAGTTAGTTGCTCAGTTGTGTCCGACTCTTTGTGACCCCATAGACTGTAGCCTGCCAGGCTCCTCTGTCCATAAAATTCTTCAGGCAAGAATACTGGAGTGGGTTGCCCAGTAGTTTATATATATATATATATAATCCCTGAATAATTTCTCCTTACTCTCTATTTACATTAAGTTTTTTTTTTTTTTTTTACTTTAGCACCTGAAATATATCTCAGTTTTAGGATCTAAGTTATGAAGTTTCTGTGTTCTTTTATAGAAATTCTTATTAAACATTTACAAAGAACCCTTAATCTAGTCTTTCAAAGTTGTTAATTGGACTTTTATTTGCTTAACATTTACCTTCCTCTCTCATGGGGTTTCTCTGGTGACTCAGATGGTAAAGAATTCACCTGCAATGTGGGAGACCTGGGTTTGATCCCTGGGCTGGGAAGATCCTCTGGAAAAGGAAATGGCTATGCAGTCCAGTACTCTGGCCTGGAGAATTCCATGGACAGAGGAGCCTGGCAGGCTATAGTTCAAGGGGTCACAAAGAGTCAGACACAACTGAGTGACTTTCACTTTCCTCTCCTGCATCTTAATTGTCAGTATCTCATTCACAATTGGAACATTTAATTGTTTTTGATGATAGTCAATTGATATTTTTCAGTTTTTTTTTTTAAAGAATTTCTGTTGCCTTCTATATTTTTGAATAACTTTTTATAAACACTCACTTGAAAGTCTATTCAGATTAATCTTATATTTGAAATTCATATGGAAGCATATATATTTTGCTTTTTTACATCTGTCTTATGCTTAGAGTTCTTTTTATACTATTTACTGTCAGATTTCTTTGTGTGAATTGTAGTTTGATCATTTTTTCCATTACTCTCTATCTCTCTGAATACCTTTATCTCTTTAAGCACTTTTTTATTTTTCAGTTAGCTCTTCCCTTGTGGTTTCCTGTCCAAAATAAAGTTCTTTAATTTTGGTTTGGGGTGATTTTGTGTGCTTATTTTGGGGATGTAGAAAATCTGTTGTTCAAAATAGCAGGTGGCCTGGCTCACTCTCTGGTTAAGGGTTTGTGATTTCTTTTCCCACCTGCCTAGACTATAGTTTCATAAAAGCTTTAGCTCTGGGAAAAGGTCAGTATAAGCTTTATGAAGCCCTCTTTTTAAAGCTGGGGAGAGATTATGAACTGCACACTTGATCTCTAGTTTCTATCCATGAGCCCGACTCTAGTCATTTTCAAGGTTTGAATGGAAGTCTTTTATACATTTTTTTCATGGTTTCCCTGTAAGAACAGAACTCCTGGCAACTCCCACCCACTTCCAGATCAAGAGTACAACAGGCCATGGTTTCAGCTCTGCTCTCTGCTATCTATTTTAGTGTTAACTTTGATTCTCAAAAATCTCACTTGGGAGTGCTGACTTCCATATTTTCATTTTATATATTTATGTTATATTTCATTTTACATTTATTATACATTACCTTAGGATTTCTATGATTTGGAATAGAAATGGAGTGATTAAAATTACGTGACAAAATTATCATGAATGAGAGTTGAAATTTAAATCATATAAATTTTATAATTATTAATTGAAATATTTTCTTTTCAATCTTTATAGTTTGCTTCATAGAGTCATAAAGGAAATAATTTGATAAAATGTTTGGGTAAGTTTTGTTTTAATTTTAGATACCACAAAAAAACAGTTTACTTTGCTTTAAATTTCTGCCAAGTAATATGATTAAACATATACATAAAATGTATAATATAGAAACATATATATTTTATATGTAATATTTTTCAAAACACAATACTGATAATTTGATACAATGTTTGGGTAAGTTTTAATTTTACATACTACAAAAAAACAGTTTACTTTGCTTTAAGTTTCTGCCAAATAATGTATGATTAAACATATATATAAAATGTATAATATATAAGCATATATATTTTATATGTAATATTTTATATTTTTCAAAAGACAATACTGAGAGAAGTATTTAGGAATTTCCATTAATGCTTTTTAAAGAAAATCATAAGCAGTTATATACAGTATCCTTAATTTTGTCAATTATCAATTTCTTAATAAATCTGCATACCTATGAAACATAGAATTAAACAAAGCAGTTCCTGTTCATATTTTGTTTCTGTGAGGTATTAAAATGAACACAACAAACATAATATGTATGTACCTGCTAAGTCACTTTAGTCGTGTCTGACTCTGTGCGACCCCATAGACGGCAGCCCACCAGGCTCCCCCATCCCTGGGATTCTCCAGACAAGAACATTGGAGTGGGTTGCTATTTCCTTCTCCAATGCATGACAGTGAAAAGTGAAAGTTAAGTCGCTCAGTCGTGTCTGAATCTTGGTGACCCCATGCACTGCAGCCTACCAGGCTCCTCTGTCTACGGGGTTTTCCAGGCAAGAGTACTGGAGTGGGGTGCCATCACCTTCTCTGAATATGTATCTAACCAGTCCCTAATAGACTTAAATCAGGAGTATCATCTCCCCAGGACTAAAATTGTGTCCTCTGGGTTTAACCCACTTCATTAGTATGTTCCCAATTTATAGCTCTAATGTTTGAAAACTGTATGGATGATCAAGATTTTTTGAGTTTTGTTTTCTTCGAATATTCCTTAAGAAATAGAATGACATAAGAAGGGGAAAACATTTAGAAATGGGGACAATATAGAAAAAATTAAGTTTGCAAGTGGAGCAATTTATTATTTCCTCATCCATACATTCAGCAAAATGTACTAAGTATTTTCTAGATGCTGATATATGAATGAACGTATGAATATGGGGATGAGAGATGGCTTAAAGGATAATCACGTAAGGACATTCAGCAGGGCATCAAAACTGCTTAAGCTTAGGAAGTTATATAATTTTAGGTCTTACATTTAAGTCCTTAATCCATTTCCAGTTAATTTTTGTGTATAGTATAAGATAAGGGTCCTGTTAATATTTCATTCGTTTGCATAAGGATATCTAGCTTTCTCAACACCATTTATTAAAGAGACTACTCAGAACTTAATACAATGGTATCCATAAGGCCACAGTGAATAGTTTAGTAATTCTATCATTCACATTAATCCAAATCTTTTAGAATGATTATAATAAATTTTCAACTCTTCTATTACCCAATTTTGAAGATTTATAGGAGACCTCAAAAGTACATATATTTTAGGTTACTTCTGAGAATATAGATATTGGATACGTAGGATATTGATGGAGACTGGGGTTAATTACTGATATTATTAACAGATGCTATCATTGTCAACACTATGGAAAACAGTATGAAGTTTCCTTAAAAAGCTGAAAGAAAATAGAGCCAACATATGATCCAGCCAACATATAACAAGGATCCAGTAATCCTTGTTATATGTCTGGAAAAAAACAAAAACTCTAATTTTAAAAGGTATACACACCCCAGTATTCATAGCAACACTATTTACAATAGCCAAGGAACAGAAATGGCCTGAGTGCCCATCAACAGAACTTGATGATGGCCTAAGAAGATGTGGGCCAACGGAATGTTTATCAACTATATAAAATGAACTGTCATTTGCAGCAACGTGAACCATGAGAACTTATGCTTAGCAAAGTAAGTCAGAGAAAGACAAATACTATATGGTGTCACTTATATATGGAGTCTTAAAAAAGAAAACGAATGAAATAAATATACAAAACTGAATCAGACTTACAGACAGAAAAAAAAAGAAGTATGGTCACCAAAGGGGAGAGGGGCGTAGGGAGAAACAAATTAGAAGTATGGGGTTAACAGATACAAAATACCATATGTAAAACAGATAATCAACAAGGATTTACTATACAGCACAAGGGACTGTATGATATCTTATAATAACCTACAATGAAATGCAATCAGAGGGAAAAAACAAGCTGAATCACTATGCTGTATACCTGAAACTAACACAATACTGTAAATCAACTGTACATCATCAACAACAAAAAATTAGTAGGCAACAGAACCTTCTTTATAACTCTTGACCAAATAGGACAAAAATCCTTCAAGAAGGTGATGAAGAATGTTAAAATTAAAAAAAAGAAAACAATCCAGACATTAGCCTCTCCTCTGATACAAATTCAAGTACCTTAGGTCTCCCAGTTAAGACCCTTCTGAAAATAGACTTACTCTGGATATCAAAAGATCATCATTGAAGAACCCACATTTCTGAAAATCCTTCTGTTCCTCTTCCAAAAGTGAGCCATTGTATACAGAATTCATCCTAAAAATCATCTGCCAATGTTCCATTTCTCTTGTGTGGTTCTTAGACTTTCACTTCTAGTAATTATTTTCTGCTGCTGTGTTTCCTTAGATTGACAACCATGATCATCCATACTTTGCCAGCATCATAAAATGCACTCAGTCTTTAGCATGGCTAACTGTCTCCAATGGTTTTCATCACTTTCAGATCAGCAGCTGTCAGAATTACCTAGAGAATATGAGTTCCAGTACATTTTCCTTTAGCTCATAAGAAATGTGAGATGTAAAAAGCAAATATAAGAGTCTCTGATTTTAGAAAATTAGAGATCGGTACAAAATGTGTGTGTGTGTGTATGTGTGTGGGTACACATGTGCTAAGTCGCTTCAGTGTTTTCCAACTCTGTGCGACCCTATGGATTGTAGCCTGCCAGGCTCCTCTGTCAATGGGATTCTCCAGGCAAGACTACTGGAGTAGGTTGTCCATGCCCTCCTACAGGGGATCTTTCCAACCCAAGGATCCAACTTGGGTCTCATATCTCCTGCATTAGCAGGCGGGCTCTTTACCACCAATGCCAACCCCTGGGAATCCCTCAATACAAAATGCTGACTGCTAAATATTCTTCATTACACTCAAAAGCTTCACAATGTATTTCACTATCCTACATGGTCTTTTTAGTATGTTAGTAACCTGCCTTAGGAGAACACTGTCTGTACTTTTTTATATCTACTGAAATTTTACTTCAAACTTTGCCATTGTGTTTCCTTTATTTTTTCACATTATAGTCTGCTCTATGTGGCATTTCCTTTCTTGGTATTTTTACTTTTTTCTAAGCAATCCAGTTCACAAAATCATGTACCAATTTTTTTTCTGAGTTTATAAAAATATTAATAGATTCCACTGGAATATGAAAGTAGAAATATGCTTTATTATACATTGTTTGGCACCATTACCTGTGTTTTCCATCTGGCATGCAACTATCCTTCAAATATTTCATTGCACAGCACAGCAGCTGGTTGTAAGAGTGGATTATGTAATAATATTCTTGGACGTTGGAAAAGGATGAAGAGAAAGGGGCAAGGAAAAAGCATTATGAACACTTGCTATAATAATATGCAATTTATATACATTTCTTACATTAGAAGTATTAATTGAATGTCTATTATATTTTTCAATGATAATTTTATACTTAATAATAAACTTTTAGAATAGCAATTAGACATAAATTTTTAATAAATATCTGCCATTCCCTTACCCTCCAGTGTAAGGTATTCTGTTTCTTAGATGACTGAGTTAATGGTAATTGCAATTATTTGTCTAATATCAAGCAGTATTTTCCCACATATTATACAATTTATGCAAATAAGAATTTAGAAATGTTTTAACATATGGTTATATGTGTCCCTGGTGATTAAGTCCTTGTAGGTAAAGTGGTCTTCCCATGATGTGCTCTAATGTCTATGGCTTCATTTCTCCTTCCTGCTAACATAAGCACCAAATCTGCTTTCCATATCCTCAGAGTGTTACTCTGGAAAAACTCTTTAGCCAGCTGTCCTGGTTGATTACATTTTAGAGGTGATATTTCAGGAAACATTAATGGTTGTAAAATGTTGTTTTAATTTTTTCTTATTTTTCATTCCTTTGGTCTCTGTCTTTCTTTGGTGGTGTTTTTGCTGGGGGGAGATGTTAGAAAGTACTTTTGGAGATATTTAAACTAATCAAGTTGTTAATATCCAATAATATTTGTCAAGCACTTAAATCTGAATCTCTAGTTGTAATCTAGTCTTGACATACCTTGGTTGTCTTAATCAATCTTTACAAAAATCCTAGAATACAGGTTTTACCGTGATCATAGGATGTAAATATTATGCCCACAGCCTCCCAGTGAGACTGGGAAGAACTAAGATTCTAGTCCTCCTCTGTATCCTGACACAATCTCCTCCCTCACCCTAGGTCACCTCATGCAGACTGAAGCGAAGTGAAGTGAAAATTGCTCAATGATGTCCAACTCTTTGAGACCCCATGGACTATACAGTCCATGAAATTCTCCAGGCCAGCATACTGCAGTGGGTAGCATTTACCTTCTCCAGGGGATCCGCCCAACCCAAGGACTGAACCAAAGTTTCCTGCATTGCAGGTGGATTCTTTACCAGCTGAGCCACCAGGGAAGCCCAAGAATACTGGAGTGGGTAGCCTATCCCTTCTACAGTGGGTTTTACTGATCCAGGAATTGAACTGGGGTCTCCTGCATTGCAGGCGGATTCTTTACCAACTTAGCTATCAGGGAGGCCCATATAGACTGAAAACATTCAAATGTATATTTCTTGCCATGACCTCTTTCTTGCCAACTCAGGGATTCTATTTTTTTTTATGTTAATGGGTTTCTGAAACTTAAAATATTCTGCCCCAAATTATTTACTATATGTATTTATGTATGCACATATATGGGGCTTCCCTAGTAGCTCAGCTGGTAAAGAATCTGCCTGCAATGCAGGAGACCCCAGTTTGATTCCTGGGTCTGGAAGATCCCCTGGAGACAAGATAGGCTACCCACTCCAGTGTTTTTGGGCTTCCCTGGTGGCTCAAATGGTAAAGAATCCACCTTCAGTGTGAGAGGCCTGGGTTCAATCCCTGGGTCAGGAAGATCCCCCGGAGAGGGACATGGCAACCCACTCCAATATTCTTGCCTGGGGAATCTCAATGGACAGAGTCGAGTTGGATACAACTAAGCACAGCACAGCACATGCACATATATGCTGTAACCTGATCTATTTCAGAGCATGACAATTTCATTTACCCAGTTGTTCAAGGCAAACATGTGAGAATATTTTCTTTCTCTTTTGCCCTACATACAAGCAATCAGCAAATCTTCTCAACTATGCTTACAATACAGCATGTGCTGCTGTGCTTAGTCACTCAGTTGTGTCCTACTCTTTGTGACTCAATGGACTGTAGCCTGCGAGGTTCCTCTGTCTACGTAAATTCAAGATATCTGAGGCTATTTTACATTGCTTCGTATATATAAACCGAAGGATTCCACTTAACTGGGAACTTTTGTGTTGCTATAAGAATATACATATGCAGACCACTTAATTTTATGTACTGTCATCCTAGAGAATTAGTCATTTCTGTGAGAGAAAAAAAAGATATATTAAATATGTACAGATACATATTGTCACATCTGTGCAATATAGTGTTTTTTGAAATTTCATCTCTTTAGATGGGACCTAGAATGCATTGAATTCTTGAAAAAAAATTCATAGTTAAGGAGTCATTTTTACCTTAAAAAGTTAAAAATTAAAGCACAGAATATCGTACATTGATGATATGAAAGCGACTTTCATTTAAGTGTGACTGATTAGGGAAGTGGCCTTTTTTATTTTCTATTTATTTCCTCCCATATAAGAGGTTTGCAAAGTCCACTGTTACATCATTTCTGTGATCTTTTAGGTGATTTTCATTTTTTTTTAATTTAAATTTATTTATTTTAATTAGAGGCTAATTACTTTACAATATTGTATTGGTTTTGCCATACATCAACATGAATCCACCACAGGTGTACACGTGTTCCCAATCCTGAACCCCCTCCCATCTCCCTCCAGATACCATCCCTCTGGGTCATCCCAGTGCACTAGCCACAAGCATCCTGTATCCTGCATCAAACCCGGACTGGTGATTCATTTCTTATATGATATTATACATGTTTCAACGCAATTCTCCCAAATCATCCTCCCACTCCCTCTCCCACAGAGTCCAAAAGACTGTTCTATACATCTGTGTCTCTTTTGCTATCTCGCATACAGGGTTATCATTACCATCTTTCTAAATTCCATATATATGTGTTAGTATACTGTATTGGTGTTTTTCTTTCTGGTTACTTCATTCTGTATAGCAGGCTCCAGTTTCATCCACTTCATTAGAACTGATTCAAATGCATTCTTTTTAACGGCTGAGTAATACTCTATTGTGTATATGTACCACAGCTTTCTGACGATTTCCATTCATCTGCTGATGGACATCTAGGTTGCTTCCATGTCCTGGTTATTATAAACAGTGCTGCGATGAACATTGGGGTACACGTGTCTCTTTCAATTCTGGTTTCCTCAGTGTGTATGCCCAGCAGTGGGATTGCTAGGTCGTATGGCAGTTCTATTTTCAGTTTTTTAAGGACTCTCCACACTGTTCTCCATAGTGGCTGTACTAGTTTGCATTCCCACCAACAGTGTAAGAAGGTTCCTCTCCAGCATTTATTGCCTGTAGACTTTTGGATAGCAGCCATTCTGACTGGTGTGAAATGGCACCTCATTGTGGTTTTGATTTGATTTTTTCTCTGATCATGAGTGATGTTGAGCATCTTTTCATGTGTTTGTTAGCCATCTGGATGTCTTCTTTGGAGAAATGTCTATTTAGTTCTTTGGCCCATTTTTTGACTGGTTCATTTATTTTTCTGGAATTGAGCTGTAGGAGTTGTTTGTATATTTTTGAGATTAGTTGTTTGTCAGTTGCTTCATTTGCTATTATTTTCTCCCATTCTGAAGGCTGTCTTTTCACCTTGCTTATAGTTTCTTTTGGTGTGCAAAAGTTTTTAATTTTAATTAGATCCCGTTTGTTTATTTTTGCTTTTATTTCCAATATTCTGGGAGGTGGGTCATAGAGGATCCTGCTGTGATTTATGTTAGAAAGTGTTTTGCCTATGTTCTCCTCTAAGAGTTTTAGAGTTTCTGGTCTTACATTTAGATCTTTAATCCATTTTGAGTTTATTTTTGTGTATGGTATTAGAAACTGTTCTAGTTTCATTCTTTTACACGTGGTTGACCAGTTTTCCCAGCACCACTTGTTAAAGAGATTGTCTTTTCTCCATTGTATATTCTTGCCTCCTTTGTCAAAGATAAGGTGTCCATATGTGTGTGGGTTTATCTCTGGGCTTTCTATTTTGTTTCATTGATCTATATTTCTGTCTTTGTTCCAGTACCATAATGTCTTGATGACTGTGGCTTTGTAGTATAAACTGAAGTCAGGCAGGTTGATTCCTCCAGTTCCATTCTTCTTTCCCAAGACTGCTTTGGCTATTCGAGGTTTATTGTATTTCCATACAAATTGTGAAATTATTTGTTCTAGCTCTGTGAAAAATACCATTGGTAGCTTGATAGGGATTGCATTGAATATATAGATTGCTTTGGGTAGTATACTCCTTTTCACTATATTGATTCTTCCGATTCATGAACATGGTAATTTCTCCATTTATTAGTGTCCTCTTTGATTTCTTTCACCAGTGTTTTATAGTTATCTATATATAGGTCTTTAGTTTCTTTAGGTAGATATATTCCTAAGTATTTTATTCTTTTCATTGCAATGGTGAATGGGATTGTTTCCTTAATTTCTCTTTCTATTTTCTCATTATTAGTGTATAGGAATGCAAGGGATTTCTGGATGTTGATTTTATATCCTGCAACTTTACTATATTCATTGATTAGCTCTAGTAATTTTCTAGTGGAATCTTTCAGTTCAGTTCAGTTTAGTTCAGTTGCTCAGCTGTGTCTGACTATTTGCGACCCCAAGAATCACAGAACACCAGGCCTCCCTGTCCATCACCAACTCTTGGAGTTCACTGAGACTCATGTCTATCGAGTCAGTGATGCC
This sequence comes from Bos indicus x Bos taurus, assembly GCF_003369695.1. NCBI lineage: Eukaryota > Metazoa > Chordata > Mammalia > Artiodactyla > Bovidae > Bos > Bos indicus x Bos taurus. The sequence continues at coordinate 58,914,190 of NC_040087.1, forward strand.
ATCCAGCCATCTCATCCTCTGTCGTCCTCTTCTCCTCCTGCCCCCAATCTCTCCCAGCATCAGAGTCTTTTCCAATGAGTCAACTCTTCGTATGAGGTGGCCAAAGTACTGGAGTTTCAGCTTCAGCATCATTCCCTCCAAAGAAATCCCAGGACTGATCTCCTTCAGAATGGACTGGTTGAATCTCCTTGCAGTCCAAGGGACTCTCAAGATTCTTCTCCAATGCCACAATCCAAAAGCATCAATTCTTCAGTGCTCACCTTCTTCACAGTCCACAATCACATCCATACATGACCACAGGAAAAAACATAGCCTTGACTAGATGGATCTTTGTTGGCAAAGTAATGTCTCTGCTTTTGAATATACTATCTAGGTTGGTCATAACTTTCCTTCAAAAGAGTAAGCGTCTTTTAATTTCATGGCTGCAGTCACCATCTAAAGTGATTTTGGATCCCCAAAAAATAAAGTCTGACACTGTTTCCCCTGTTTCCCCATCTATTTCCCAAGAAGTGATGGGACCAGATGCCATGATCTTCGTTTTCTGAATGTTGAGCTTTAAGCCAACTTTTTCACTCCCTTTTTTCACTTTCACCAAGAGGCTTTTTAGTTCCTCTTCACTGTCTGCCACAGGGCAGTGTCATCTGCATATCTGAGGTTATTGATATTTCTCCTGGCAATCTTGATTCCAGCTTGTGTTTCTTCTAGTCCAGCGTTTCTCATGATGTACACTGCATATAAGTCAAATAAGCAGGGTGACAATATACAGCCTTGACGTACTCCTTTTCCTATTTGGAACTAGTCCATTGTTTCATGTCCAGTTCTAACTGTTGCTTCCTGACCTGCATACAGATTTCTCAAGAGGCAGGTCAGGTGGTCTGGTATTTCCATTTCTTTTGAATTTTCCACAGTTTATTGTGATCCACACAGTCAAAGGCTTTGGCATAGTTAATAAAGCAGAAATAGATGTTTTTCTGGAACTCTCTTGCTTTATCGATGATCCAGCAGATGTTGGCAATTTGATCTCTGGTTCTTCTGCCTTTTCTAAAACCAGCTTGAACCTCAGGAAGTTCACAGTTCACATACTGCTGAAGCCTGGCTTGGAGAATTTTGAGCATTACTTTACTAGCGTGTGAGATGAGTGCAATTGTGCGGTAGTTTGAGCATTCTTTGGCATTGCCTTTCTTTGGGGTTGGAATGAAAACTGACTTTTTCCAGTCCTGTGGCCACTGCTGAGTTTTCCAAATTTGTTGGCATATTGAGTGCAGCAGTTTCACAACATCATCTTTCACGATTTGAAGAGCTCAACTGGAATTCCATCACCTTCACGAGCTTTGTTCCTAGTGATGCTTTCTAAGGCCCACTTGACTTCACATTCCAGGATATCTGGCTCTAGGTCAGTGATCACACCATTGTGATTATCTGGGTTGTGAAGATCTTTTTTGTACAATTCTTCTGTGTATTCTTGCTACCTCTTCTTAATATCTTTTGCTTCTGTTAGGTCCATACCATTTCGGTCCTTTATCGAGCCCATCTTTGCATGAAATATTCCCTTGGTATCTCTAATTTTCTTGAAGAGATCTCTAGTCTTTTCCATTCTGTTGTTTTCCTTTATTTCTTTGCACTGATCACTGAAGAAGGCTTTCTTATCTTCTTGCTATTCTTTGGAACTCTGCATTCAGATGCTTATAGCTATCTTTTACTCCTTTGCTTTTCCCATCTCTTCTTTTCACAGCTATTTGTAAGGCCTCCCCAGACCGCCATTTTGCTTTTTTGCATTTCTTTTCCATGGGGATGGTCTTGATCCCTGTCTCCTATACAATGTCACGAACCTCATTCCATAGCTCATCAGGCACTCTATCTATCAGATCTAGGCCCTTAAATCTATTTCTCACTTCCACTGTATAATATAAGGGATTTGATTTAGGTCATACCTGAATGGTCTAGTGGTTTTCCCTACTTTTTTCAATTTAAGTCTGAATTTGGCAATAAGTAGTTCATGGTCTGAGCCATAGTCAGCTCCTGGTCTTGTTTTTGTTGACTCTATAGAGCTTCTCCATCTTTGGCTGCAAAGAATATAATCAATCTGATTTCAATGTTGACCATCTGGTGATGTCGATATAGAGTCTTCTCTTGTGTTGTTGGAAGAGGGTGTTTGCTATGACCAGTGCATTTTCTTGGGAAACTGTAAGTCTTTGCCCTGCTTCATTCCATATTCCAAGGCCAAATTTGCCTGTTACTCCAGGTGTTTCTTGACTTCCTACTTTTGCATTCCAGTCCCCTATAATGAAAAGGACATCTTTTTTGGATGTTAGTTCTAAACTGTCTTGGAGGTCTTCATAGAACCGTTCAACTTCAGCTTCTTCAGAATTACTGGTTGGGGCATAGACTTGGATTACTGTGGTATTGAATGGTTTTCCTTGCAAACGAACAGAGATCATTCTGTCATTTTTGAGATTGCATCCAAGTACTGCATTTTGGACTCTTTCGCAGCCACCCGGTGGAATCTTTAGGGTTTTCTATGTGGAGGATCATGTCATCTGCAAACAGTGAGGGTTTTACTTCTTCTTTTCCAATTTGGATTCCTTTTATTTCTTTTTCTGCTCTGATTGCTGTGGCCAAAACTTCCAAAACTATGTTGAATAGTAGTGGTGAGAGTGGGCACCCTTGTCTTGTTCCTGACTTTAGGGGAAATGTTTTCAATTTTTCACCATTGAGAATAGTGTTTGCTATGGGTTTGTCATGTATAGCTTTTATTATGTTGAGGTATGTTCCTTCTATTCCTGCTTTCTGGAGAGTTTTCATCATAAATGGATGTTGAATTTTGTCAAAGGCTTTCTCTGCATCTGTTGAGAAAATCATATGGCTTTTATTTTTCAATTTGTTAATGGGGTGTATTACATTGATTGATTTGTGGATATTGGAGAATCCTTGCATCCCTGGGATAAAGCCCACTTAATCATGGTGTATGATCTTTTTAATGTGTTGTTGGATTCTGTTTGCTAGAATTTTGTTAAGGATTTTTGCATCTATGTTCATCAGTGATATTGGCCTGTAGTTTTCTTTTTTGTGGTTTTGGTATTAGGATGATGGTGGCCTCATAGAATGAGTGTGGAAGTTTACCTTCCTCTGCAATTTTATGGAAGAGTTTGAGCAGGATAGGTTTTAGCTCTTCTCTAAATTTTTGGTAGAATTCAGCTGTGAAGCCGTCTGGACCTGGGCTTTTGTTTGCTGGAACATTTCTGATTACAGTTTCAGTTTCTGTGCTTGTGATGGGTCTGTTAAGATTTTCTATTTCTTGTTGGTTCAGTTTTGGAAAGTTGTACTTTTCTAAGAATTTGTCCATTTCTTCCACATTGTCCATTTTATTGGCATTTGCTGATAGTAGTCTCTTATGATCCCTTATATTTCTGTGTTATCTGTTGTGATCTCTCCATTTTCATTTCTAATTTTATTGATTTGATTTTTCTCCCTTTGTTTCTTGATGAGTCTGGCTAATGGTCTGTCAATTTTATTTATCTTTTCAAAGAACCAGCTTTTGGCTTTGTTGATTTTTGCTATGGTCTCTTTTGTTTCTTTTGCATTTATTTCTGCCCTAATTTTTAAGATTTCTTTCCTTCTACTAACCCTGGGGTTCTTCATTTCTTCCTTTTCTAGTTGCTTTAGGTGTAGAGTTAGGTTATTTATTTGACTTGTTTCTTGTTTCTTGAGGTATGCCTGTATTTCTATGAACTTTCCCCTTAGCACTGTTTTTACAGTGTCCCATGAGTTTTGGGTTCTGTGTTTTCATTTTCATTCATTTCTATGCATATTTTGATTTCTTCTGTGATTTGTTGGTTATTCAAAAGCGTGTTGTTCAGCCTCCATATGTTGGAATTTTTAATAGTTTTTCTCCTGTAATTGAGATCTAATCTTACTGCATTATGGTCAGAAAAGATGCTTGGAATGATTTCAATTTTTTGAATTTACCAAGGATAGATTTATGGCCCAGGATGTGATCTATCCTGGAGAAGGTTCTGTGTGAGCTTGAGAAAAAGGTGAAATTCATTGTTTTGGGCTGAAATGTCCTATAGATATCAATTAGGTCTAACTGGTCTATTGTATCATTTAAAGTTGTGTTTCTTTGTTAATTTTCTGTTTAGTTGATCTATCCATAGGTGTGAGTGGGGTATTAAAGTCTCCCATTATTATTGTGTTATTGTTAATTTCCCCTTTCATACTTGTTAGCATTTGTCTTACATATTGCGGTGCTCCTATGTAGGGTGCATAAATATTTAAAATTGTTATATCTTCTTCTTGGATTGATACTTTGATCATTATGTAGGTGATTTTCAAATGAAAATCTTTAAAACTTATTTATCCAACTGTATAAACTGAAAACAATAATTATGCATTTATAACTCAAAAGAAAAAGTGAAATACTATGTAACCACTACACAAATCAATAAATAAAACATTTCTAGTACTTTGGAAGCTTATCTATTGATGCTTTACAATCACTACTCCGTCCCCTTTGGAAAGACAACCACCATGAAAAATAGTAAGAAAATAGATTCATTTTGCTTGGACTTTATCTAATAGGAATATACCTGAATTACTTTGTGTCTTGCTTCTCTTGATAAGGAATTTGAGTATTGCACTTGTAAATTATAAACCGGTAAATGAAGAGGTAACAGCTGAACTAGATACCTTCCACTGAAGCAGCTATCAAAGCAGGATAAACTAGAGTGGTTGAGAACATAATTTCAAATAAACTGAGGTCTGGCAACATTAAGCAACATTGTCTACTTGGTTTTTCAAATTTCACATTTGTGAGTGCCTTAATCTATGGTTCCTCAAAACATTAGTTACATACCATAACAAGTTTCATATTTCTCATAGATATTATTCTCCAGTGCAATCACCTTTTCATTGCCTTTTCCACGCCCTTTCATTGCATTTATTTATTACTTCTGGTTTATTTTTGCACTTCAATAAGATTATAAAATTGTTAAGGACAAGGATTATGTCTATAGTGTGAATACCTAACACAGTGTTTTACAATTTACAGCTATTTAAGTATTATTTGTGTAGATGAATTAAAGAATTACTTATTCTTGGCATCTCACTTTCATATTCTTCACCTTATTATTGTAGTAGGACTTATCAGATCAGATCAGTCGCTCAGTCGTGTCTGACTCTTTGCGACCCCATGAATCGCAGCATGCCAGGCCTCCCTGTCCATCACCAACTCCCAGAGTTCACTGAGACTCACGTCCATTGAGTCAGTGATGCCATCCAGCCATCTCATCCTCTGTCATCCCCGTCTCCTCTTGCCCTCAATCCTTCCCAGCATCAGAGTCTTTTCCAATGAGTCAACTCTTCGCATGAGGTGGCCAAAGTACTGGAGTTTCAGCTTTAGCATCATTCCTTCCAAAGAAATCCCAGGACTGATCTCCTTCAGAATGGACTGGTTGGATCTCCTTGCAGTCCAAGGGACTCTCAAAAGTCTTCTCCAACACCACAGTTCAAAAGCATCAATTCTTCGGCATTCAGCCTTCTTCACAGTCCAACTCTCACATCCATACATGACCACTGGAAAAACCATAGCCTTGACCAGACGAAGCTTTGTTGGCAAAGTAATGTCTCTGTTTTTGAATATGCTATCTAGGTTGGTCATAACTTTCCTTCCAAGGAGTAAGCGTCTTTTAATTTCATGGCTGCAGTCACCATTCGCAGTGATTTTGGAGCCCCCCAAAATAAAGTCTGACACTATTTCCACTGTTTCCCCATCTATTCCCCATGAGGTGGTAAGACCGGATGCCATGATCTTCATTTTCTGAACATTGAGCTTTAAACCAACTTTTTCACTCTCCACTTTCACTTTCATCAAGAGGCTTTTTAGTTCCTCTTCACTTTCTGCCATAAGAGTGGTGTCATCTGCATATCTGAGGTTATTGATATTTCTCCCGGCAATCTTGATTCCAGCTTGTGTTTCTTCCAGTTCAGCATTTCTCATGATATACTCTGCATATAAGTTAAATAAACAGGGTGACAATATACAGTCTTGACATACTCCTTTTCCTATTTGGAACCAGTCTGTTGTTCCATGTCCAGTTCTAACTGTTGCTAACCTGCATACAAATTTCTCAAGAGGCAGATCAGGTGGTCTGGTATTCCCATCTCTTTCAGAATTTTCCACAGTTTATTGTGATCCACACACTCAAAGGTTTTGGCGTAGTCAATAAAGCAGAAATAGATGTTTTTCTGGAACTCTCTTGCTTTTTCTATGATCCAGTGGATGTTGGCAGAGGATCTCTGGTTCCTCTGCCTTTTCTAAAACCAGCTTGAACATCAGGAAGTTCATGGTTCACATATTGCTGAAGCCTGGCTTGGAGAATTTTGAGCATTACTTTACTAGCGTGTGAGATGAGTGCAATTGTGCGGTAGTTTGAGCATTCTTTGGCATTGCCTTTCTTTGGGATTGGATGAAAACTCACCTTTTCCGGTCCTGTGGCCACTGCTGAGTGACCTAGAGCCAGACATCCTGGAGTGTGAAGTCAAGTGGGCCTTAGAAAGCATCACTACGAACAAAGCTAGTGGAGGTGATGGAATTCCAGTTGAGCTATTCCAAATCCTGAAAGATGATGCTGTGAAAGTGCTGCACTCAATATGCCAGCCAATTTGGAAAACTCAGCAGGGGCCACAGGACTGTAAAAGGGAAGTTTTCATTCCAATCCCAAAATAGCACTTATAGTCAAATATAATTTTAGAGTAGTAAAACTAGTATGTCTTTTAAGCAAACTTTTTATTTTGAAGTATAATGTGCAAATAAAAAAAAAAAAGAAAGAAAGAAAGGCTAAATCATGAGTGTACAAATTTTCAAAAAGTGAAACAATCTGTGTAACCAGCATCTGGATCAAGAAACAGACTGCAACTGCTTCCCTTTAGAGCCCCTCATGTCCTCTTTCACCCCCGCCTTTCACAAGTAACCACTCTCCTACCATCTAAACACCTAACCTTGTCAACTGCATTTTTGAGCTTCCCTGGTGGCTCAGATGGTGAAGCCTCTGCCTGCAATGTGGGAGACCCGGGTTCGATCCCTGGGTTGGGAAGATCTCCTGGAGAAGGAAATGGCAACCCACTCCAGTATTCTTGCCTGGAGAATCCCACGGACAGAGGAGCATGGTAGGCTACAGTCCATGGGGTCGCAAAGAGTCAGTACTGAGAAGAAACTTGGCTTTAGAGAAGTAAAGTGATTTAGGAAAATCAGGAGTAGTGGGCAATGGAGTGTGCAAGGGTAAGAGGCAAGGTAAGGGCAATGCCTTGATTTGAATATGTATATTTTTATCATACAAGAGTCTCAGTGTCCCATGGAGGTGTGCAGGTACTTTAATCAGGCTACACATGGAAGCAGCAAAGAGAAAAAACAGAGGTTGAGAAATATTAGGCACCTACTTATATATCAGAAGGTATCTAAGACGTGCTGTTGCTGAATAGAAGATGCAGCCAGATGAAATTAAAGAGGACTAGACCAGTTTCCGAGTGCTCTGTATGGGGAACCTTGAATAAATTCCAAGGATCTGTTTTCTGGGCCACTTCCTCATTCTACCTTTCCCTCTTGGACTAATTTTAGACTTGAGCACTTACTGGACAGTAGATGGTGAGAGTAGGGTGGTTTGGAGTGGTGTCAATGTGTAGCTGCTGCTGCTAAGTCGCTTCAGTCGTGTCCGACTCTGTTCAACCCCATAGACGGCAGCCCACCAGGCTCCCCCGTCCCTGGGATTCTCCAGGCAAGAACACTGGAGTGGGTTGCCATTTCCTTCTCCGATGCATGAAAGTGAAAAGTGAAAGTGAAGTCGCTCAGTCGTGTCTGACTTTTAGTGACCCCAGGCTCCTCCACTCATGGGATTTTCCAGGCAGAGTACTGGAGTGCGTTGCCATTGCCTTCTCCAGTCAACGTGTACAGACATGCATTATTAACATTATTATGAATCATAGTTCCCATTATATAAAGACTTCACACATTTATCCATCTAGCTTACTACTGGTGACATTTAGGGCATTTTCAATTAATTTTATTAGGAATGATGATTTTGAATTCATATTTATACCTTTCTTTTGCATATATTCAATCACTTTCTTTTTATGTAGTATATTTTCCTTAGGAAAAAAATTCCTGGCTTACAAAGAATGAGTGTGCTTAATTTTTTAGATCCTGCCAAATACTTTTTCCAAAGTGATTATAGCATTTTTATGCTTCTGTCATCAGTGTATGAGAATGCTCATTTCTCTACATCATTATATTGTCAGTTTCTAATTTCAGTCATTACTAAGTGTAGAATAGTATCTAATTGTGGTTACAATTTGCATTTTTCTTATGACATGAATTTAAACAGCATTTCTTATATTTCTTGACAATTTTGATACCACTGGTGAAATGCACTTATAATTTTGCTCTTTTTTCTTTTGTTTTGAAAATTGTGAATAGGTTTTACCTGTTACTTGTATAGTCTAGATAAAGTTCTTTATTACATAAAGTGTAATTTGTTTGAACATTCGGTGGACTATCTTAAACTCTAGTGACATCTTGCATCTTATTTATGAATTTGGCAACTTGTGACTTCTCCTCTCTCATTTTTCCTTAATCAGTCTTACCAGAAATATAAAAACTTTATTATTCTAAGGAAGGTAAAAATCTTGTAAAACATCAAACTACAGCAAGTTTAGATAGTATTCTTACTATCGTTGGAAATATCTTTAGATTTCAAGCTCTTAACCTTTTCAGTATTATGTTACTGAGATAGTTTAGAAATGGTTTAAGAATATAAACTTACTCAGTTTTTTAAAAATATAAGTTATATAGTAATGATTTTCAAGTGAATGAAAATGTCTGATCCAGTCCCTCAAATCTTCCAACAACCTAGAGAGCTGAGTATTATAAATTTCAATTTGGAGTTCAAAAATGTTTGTTAAAATGTACATATTCAGGTGCCACTTCACAAATATCTAATCAGATTCTCTGGTAGTGTGGTCTAGGAATTTGAGTATTTAATACAGTTGATTTATATGTACATTCAAGTCTAAGGAATACTGTACATGAAAAATGTCTCTAAACAAGTATTTATCATTTGATATACTTTATTAATATTAAATCATAATTTAAATGGTAGAAATAAATCCTTATATGACTACCATGTAAAACAAATAGCCCTTACTAATTTTACCGCTATTGAGACTTTATAGGCAGCTACTCAAACTGATTTTTATGAATCCAGAGGATTTATTATAATACAACCTTCTGCCTCTATAAAAGAGTTAAAATATTTTTCTCAGAATTTTATTTCATCAACTTCTATGGACTTTTGCATGTACACAGTGGCTACTTGGAATCCATTTAAATCAAGACTTTGAGACTTTGTGTTACAGAAAGCACCACAATGTCATGTTAATCAAGTTACTCCAAACTTTAAAAATTATTGATGGAGAAATTTTTATCTGAGAGACTCAAAAGATGAACAGTATTTGCCTTATCTATAATTACAATTCAGAAAAACTATAAAGTAGGGCAAGATACAGAACACTCTTCTAGGGACCATTTGAATTTATAAATGGATTTTAATCAGCTATCCTAATCATGAAATAATCAATATGTTTTGGTAATAGTATACAAATTTCCTGGTTAGATTAATGCTTTCCCTTATCTGCACCTTGCAAAAAGACTAGTCAGTTTTGTTTTTCTTCCTTGGGAAATATTTTCAATACACCACTCTTGTCTGAGAGAAACTTACTTTACAATTTAATAACCAAGAAATTATACAAGGTTTTTCATTAAAAGATAAATTTTCATGCCTTATTATTCCAAAGTTTTCAAAAGGTTAAACTAATATTTTAGAATCAAAACTGTCCCAATTTATATAGGATGTAATCTTGACCAAAAATTGTACCCCTTGCTTTAAAGATATTAATCTACATATTTTAAATTTTAATTATATAACATTATAAGATGTCCCATGAGGTTTAGATTAATTCCTCCATTGTCACTATGTAACATTTGACCTTAAAACTAAATTTCTCATATTCACATATACATATATGACAAACATTTCCAACAGCTAGTCACCAAACTTAACTTTACAGGATATACAACTAGATTGAATTTTGTAGAAAAAAATGACACCAAGAAGGCAAGCCTTAGAACCAAACTGAAAAGAATAATTTCAGTTACTTTAACAGTCCTGCTTTTATACTCCAGAACACACATCCAACAATTCAGGCTGTCCTGTGTAAATGTACTAACGAATTTAGAACTTAGACATTCATAAATGAAAGATTTAACATTGAAATTCACTGAACTATCTCTTAAAGTGACACATTTCCAGATCCAGACAGAACACTAGATAATTACATGTAAAAGAGTGAAATTAGAGCACTTCCTAATACCACACATAAGCTTAAATGGATTAAAGATCTAAATATAAGCCCAAATAGTACAAAACTCTTATAGGAAAACATAGGCAGAACATAAATCATAGCAAAAATTTTTGATCCATCTCCTAGAGTAATGAAAATTAAAAAAAAAAAATAGCAAATGGGATCTAATTAAACTTAAAAGCTTTTGCACAGCAAAGGAAACCATAAACAAATGAAAAACAACCCACAGAATGGGAGAAAACATTCGCAAATGAAGTGACCAACAAGGAATTAATTTCCAAAATACACAAAAAGCTCATACAGCTCAATATCAAAAGAACGAAGAACCCAATCAAAAAATGCGAAGAAGACAAAAACAGACATTTCTCCAAAGAAGACGTAGAGATGGCCAAAAAGCACATGAAAATATTCTCAACATTATTCATTATTAGAGAAATATAAATCAAAACCACAATGATGTATCACCTTACATAGGTGAGAATGATCAGCATCAAAAAATCTCAAACAATAAATGCTAGAGAGGGTGTGGAGAAAAGAGATTTCCCCTATGCTGTCAGTAGGAATGTAAATTGGTACTATCATGGAGAACAGTATGGAGATTTCCTTAAAAACTAAAAACAGAGCTAGCATATGATCCAGCAATGCTACTCCTGGGCATATATCTGGAGAAAATGATAATTTGAAAATATAGATACACCCCAGTGTTTATTGCAGCACTGTTTACAATAGCTAGGACATGGAAGTAACCTAAATGTTTATCGCTGGATGAATGCATAAAGAGGATGTAGTACATAATTACAAGGGGATATTAGTCATAAAAAGGAATAAAATAATGTCATTTGTAGAAACATGGATAGACCTAGAGATTGTCATACTGAGTGAAAGTAGTCAGACAGAGAAAGATAAATATCGTATGAAATCACTTATATGTGCTATCTAAAAATATGGTACAAATAAACTTATTTACACAACAGAAATAGAGTCACAGATGTAATAAACAAACATATAGAGGGGGGATAAATTGGGAGATGGGGATCAACATATATTTACATGTCCAAGAAATGAACATGTATAATAAATAACTGTATAGACACTTCGGTAAAGGTAGTTCAACCACATTTTCAATTAGCAAAAAAAGACTTGTTAGTTATCAAAATTTGGCAAACTAATCTATGGGATTAATTCATTTAGGTGGATTTAATTCAACTGTAAACAAATAAATAAACAAAAAATTCTGGCTATGAGGAAGTTTCCAAATGTTACCTAGGTTGTTTTTGCTTGTGTAAATATCCTTGCCTTCCTCTGCTGTCTGATACAGTTGCTTAAACATTAATTCCCAGTGATCATCCTGAGATGTCATCCAGCAGATGGCATGTCAAGTAGAAACAGTAGCCTCATAGTCAATTTAGCCCCTCTGGGAATGTGGTTCAACCCAAAGGAAAGACAGGAATTATTGTGAAGAAAATGTTTTTATCCAGTTTAGTGGAAAGGCTAACAGATGGATACCAGTAGCCATTACCCAAAGTTGAACAGAATATGCATTTTTACAGCCGAAATCATAAGTTTAAGAAACACCTACAGATCATTTAACTTGTTTTACCTAATATGTGCATTAATTTGGTTTAGGGGAGACTGTTATCCCTGATTAGTTTTCGGCTCATCAGTTTGCTAAAGAACAAGAAATAAAAGTACACACAAAACAAGAGAGAACACATCTTGTTGTTCCACAGACTGGTTTATAAGCAGTTGTAGTTTATAAACTCTTGTTTTGCTTTTTCTCAGTTACTAGCATATAAAAGATGAAATTACCTTGTATATGAATAAATTCAAGTTATTAAACTAACTTCAAATTATTGAAATGTACAATCTAAACTAATTTCAAATTATTGAAATGTAGACTCTCATCTGCCAAGTCTTTAGAATTAACTTCTATTAACGTAAAACTGAGAAGTTAGAGTAACTATCTAAATGGCACTAGAAATGAAAGAAAAGTACAAATATAAAATATAGGACATTCTAAAAGACAAGGACCTGGCTTTTGCAACAATCAATAGTAGAGAGTAAAAGGAGTGAAAGGGACACTATTGCAGATCAAGAGACTTAACTTGATAAACACCAAACAAAATGTGGCCACATATATAAAATCATCATTGAGACAATAAGGGGCACTTAATTATGCTTTGGGTATCAGATATCAGCAAAGGAGTGTTTTTAATTTTTAGGAGCTTTCACAATTGTTGTGTTTATGTTATCCATGTATGGGGCTAAGTTTGTCCTGCTTCTTTTGCTTTAGCTGTGTTTTAAATTTTTCAGTTATATCAACTAAAAGATTGTATGTGTGTATACATATATACACACACATATATATATAATGGAGTCCCTTCTTAAAATTATTGAGTAACTCTTCACAAGTGGTAGTGGAAATTTCAGACACTTTCATTTCTAAATAAGGCCCTCTATGAACTAGAAGTTCTTACTTTTCTTAGTCATTCACTCAAACCAAATTACTTCAAGTTTCAGAAATAGTCATATATCAGAACTATTTGCCTTTGCACAGGCTTTACCTTCTGTCTGATTGTTATCTGCTATTTAAAAACAAAAACAAACAAGAAAATCTGACTTTTTAAGAGCATGTGTTAGTCTTGCTCTAAGGGAAATCACCTCTGATTAAATAGCTGAAAAATGCACTCTTGTATAGAAAAAAAAAAAAGAGAGAACACTAGTCATTAGATAAAAATGAAAAAGAAGATCTGGTTAAAAAAAAAAAAAAACATTAAATTGAATGAGACATATACTGAAAGCCAACTGGGCAGATGGGTGAAATTTAACGCCTCTCTTTAGATGCAATTTGTATATACATATATTAATACAATTAGGCTTTTAATCCAACCAAGATTTATGTTAATTTAAAAAGTTTGCTTTGTTTACAATTTGATATGTATCTTCTTTGTATTCCCATAGTCTTGTTCTTGTGACAGGATACCTTATTCATCATTTCTTAAATTCTCTTTTGTGTGATTATATTTAAGTTGAAAGTCTGATTGATTTCATATGATTTATAACTTTATACCTAGCACAATGTCTGACTTACTCTACATACTAACTAGGCATTGGGGAATTTGGTTTGAATTAAAGAATTATTTAGAGGATAATAGGAGTGTGAGAATATACACACAAACTTTAGGCAAATCCAGATCTATTAAAGTGTTAATTTTTAGTAAAGGAGTGGAAAATTAAAATATTTTTATGTGCATTTTCTAGGTAGTGAATGACTTTGCTACTCTTTTAAAGATGATCAGTACTGTGCTGACTCTGAAAATTGGTCTTGGTTTATTTTTGTTTTTTTACATGTTTTATGGCACGAGCAGTTCAAAATCACAGTTTTAATATACACCAGTTTCTGGTTTTTAACTTCACATCTTTGAGTTGTAAAATTTCCCCTGGGGATTAGAAATATATTGTTATATTCCTTGATCTTTTCTTATATCTTAAAATGAAGGCCAACAAAGAGACTGAATAAAAATAGATAATACCAGAAATAGTGTATCACTCAATTGATAATGGGTAGCTTGTTAGTCAGAATTGAACAAGACCTTTGATTGAGGTCTACCTGAGTGGCAGGCTCAACAATGAAATAAGAAAAGATATAAAATTTCAAGTCAATCAGATACCACAAATGTTAAGGTGAGAGAAATTTAAAATAAACTCTTCGTGGCTTCCATGAAAGGAAGGCCTTTATAAATATGACTATTTATAAATAGAAGTACTTATAAAATAAAAAAATACATTTTTGAATGTAACTGATAACAAACAGAAGAAATAGTTAATACTTGCAAGCATTGTCCTATAGAATTTTTGAGGATTATATGATTTAGCACATCAGTTGTGTGATAAACAAACCAGAAAGAACTTCAACTTTAGAGAAGAAAACTAAGATGCATGAAAAGCAAGTAATGCCTTCAAGCAAGCAAGTCATTGATGTGAATTTCAAAGTGAGAATTTATGCTCTAGATCTTTTTTTTCTGAATTATTATTCTGTATAATAGACTGTCAGCTAATCTCCACAATTATGTTGAAAATTCACAAATCCCAATTAAGTACTTAGCTTAAGAGTGATATGGAAAGAATCCTTACTCTACTCTAATTACAGCTAAATTGTTACAGCCATGAAACAATCTCTTCTCCGAGCATGCTCATATGCTCAATATATTTGTCTCTTTCTTCTATGTATTGTTCAAATTCTATCCAAACTTCAATATGTAATTTAAATGCTACATCATGTATTACACTATATAAAAAACATCTCTTTCTGCTTTAGGTTATTGTAGCACTTTCTCCATAATCTTATTATGAAACATAATATCTTACAAAGCATGATACTTTATGATAGTGAAAAGGGAATACAATTTTCTACATTCTGACTCTTCAACTAGCCACAGATATAGACTTGGTCTTGGGGCCTCTGAGTCTCGATTTTTTCATCTTAAAACTAAGTTTATAGCCTGACAACATAATATTAAGTATGATAGTTTATACAAGGTATGCAATACAGAGTCTGAAACACCATAAGAACTAAAAATATGTTCTCTCTCTTTTTTTTTTTCCTTCATTAATCAGAGAAGCATCAGTTGTGGGTTTTGTCACAGTTGTTAGAACTTTGGCATTCTCCTTGCCTTCATGCCTGCATGCATTCATTATTTGTTCGAGGCCCATAATGTACAAGACACTACATTAGAAACTAGAGAAATATTTGTATACAAGTGAGATAGAGATACAACTACCCAAAAATCTTCATGGAGCGTGGTGCCTGTCTAGCTTCAGGTCAAATTAATAGTGATTTCTTAACAACAATGTATATCAAGTATATCAATGTATATCTCATATCTCTTCTTCTTATAATGGCATTAGTTCCACCAAGAGAGCCTTATCCTCATGACTTAATCTCACCTAATTACTACCCAGTATCTACCTCCAGCTACCATCACATTAGAGATTTGGGTTTCTACAAATGAAATTGGGGTAAGACACAAGTATTCAGTCCATAACAAATTTGTTAGTGATAGTTCTAGAAGCTAGCCAAAGTAGGGAATTCAACCACTTATACATTTGATGTTATTTAAAAGAGAAAATAAATAAGCTGCTCAGAACTGGTTTTTTATTTTGATTGAAGTTAAATATCTTCTTGTGCTCATTCATAAAATGAATCAAGTAGCATGTAGTGAACAATGACCTTCAAAGCATGACTACCATCAATACAAAGACAAGTTACATTCGGTGCTTTCTTAAAGTATATTTAAAATAAGCTAGTGACATAATGCATAGAGAGTGAAGTTGCTCAGTCATGTCCAATGCTTTGCGACCCCATGGACTGTAGCCTACAAGGCTCCTCCGTCCATGGGATTTTCCAGGCAAGAGTACTGGAGTGGGTTGCCATTTTCTTCACGGTAAGAGTTTAATCATTACAGTTCTATGCTGAACCAGTCTTTGACCTTAGGTCAATTACTTTCTTTTCTGTGACTCATTTCTTGTGTCTTTAAAAGGAAGATATTAGACTAGATAATTTCTTAGGCCTTTTCAGTTCAAAATATATTGAATAAATTTTGTATAATTAATTTGCTACAGTTGCTAACTTATATCATCATATACTCAATAAAAAATGTCCTAGAAGACTGACATTGCCACTACTTCCAAACCATTTTGGACAAGAATTATTTCTATCATTTCTTCAAAATAAGTTTGATTCATATGACAGATAAATAGATGAAGAGTGGGAGATAGGCAGGGCTGGTCTGATAGTTAATTGCAGTGGAAGTCCCAGAACTCAGTTTCTCCCACAAGCCTGCCCTTAGTTCTGCAGAGTTGTCTCTGAGATAATTTTACTAAACACTAGTACTTCAAAACAAGACTGAAAATAATTGTAGTGAAAGTGTTAGGTAGTTAGAGTAAAGAAAAAAAAAAGTCCAAAATAGCCACTAAAAAATGGCAGCTAAAAGGCAGACAAAGGAATGAAACAGTTTGCACAAAACAAAAAAGGGAAAATCTACAGCCTGGAGTAAAAAAAATTTGGTGGGGAGAAAACATTCTTAACATGACCCCTTCCCTGGTTGGTCTCAAATACAAGCCCTGTTTGACATGAAACAGAATGTATCAGTCTCTGCAGACTGCTTGGGTGAGGAACAAAAACAAAGGACATAAAGAGAAAAAAACTAAAATGGGCTGGGTCCCCTCTCACATCTCAGGAGTATATTTTCATGTTACTTGTTTAATAAATCCTGCTTGCATGAGCTTTCCTGGTCTGTCATTTTAATTCTTTCACTAAAACAAGAAAAGGAACACGAAAAGAGCCACACCTGACAAAAAAAGCATACAGGCATTGAGACCAGCCATTCCCATGCTTAAATTCTGAATTTAACATATGTTAACCATATAGGGGCACATTCAGATTCTATGATGGCTTCACATAATCTGGGAGGTTCTCTTTTTAAAAGGAAGCCATAGAACCATAAATACAAAACTGTGTATAAGATCCTCCCAGCCAAGAAGGGATTGGATGTTGAGGGGGAGTCCTCAAGTTTAGCTGAGTGACTTAGGATATTTAGTGAATCTAAACCTCAGTTTCCTCAGCTTCCAAATGAATTGAGTACATCTCTTGAAGTTGACTATGAGAAGTAAGTTAGATAATATTTGTAAAGCATGTAGCAAAGAGAAAGGAAATTCAATATGTATTAACTCTACTATATTTGTGTCAAGGTTTTGTTAAAGACCAATTATACCAGACAAAGCTAAACAGACAAGAAAGTTTTTGTTAAAAACTATTGAAATCTCTCTATGGGAGACAGATTGATTCAACTGTATTGAAACCACAGGCAGGAGGGTTTTAAGCACCGGGATGAGCTAGTGGAAAAGTACTAGAGAACAAGCTAGTGGAAGTTGATCAGTGTAATTAGGCATCTGTGTTTACTCACTGACACTTATCAAAGTTGGTTTCTCACCTCCCACAGAGGCTAGAGGATAGGAATGTTCTAAATTTTCCACTGAAATATAACTATGTTATACTCTTACTTAATACCAGCAAAGCAGAATCAGAACATATCTTGGGCTGTATAGAAACTGAAAATTTTCTAGAAACTTTAAAGTTTCTGAAATATTTATATTGATGATGCTTTACCCATACAAATAACCTAGGGAGGGTTAGGCATCTCTTCTTATTGGACAACATATCAAATAATCCTAATTATTTTTAGTATTTCTCTTTTTAAAAGGCAAAAGAAAAATTTTTGTGAATTTCCAGGGATCCTCTGGAAAGTTCCAAAGTCAATTTGAGATCAAGCAAATTTCATTTGGAATTCTATTTTGAGATGGCAAAATATCAGAAGTTTTAAAAAATTCAGAATATTTGGGCACTTGTAATCTGATCATGAGTCACCAAAACATTACTTGGTTACCTATTTAACCAAAGTATCAGAGGAGTTTAAAAGGCAATATGGGTGGTAACATGATTGAAAAAACAAAATTTATAGCTCTTTTAAATGTGAGAAGAATTGGCTCACTTAAATAATCAATACATATTCAAGTCAACATGAAATATAAGAAGTTATTCAATAAAACACAGAAACTTTACTTTCTAGGAAAGTTACTTATAAGGAAAATAAAACCTTTTACAATCGTATTAGGAACAAACCAATAATCTAGGAAACTGTTGGCATTGAACAGAGAGAACACAAAACTCTAGTTTCACATCAGGACATCATTGATACTAAAAGTCATTAAAAAAGTAAAAAACAAATTAACCCAGTATTAACTAGCTCTGACCACACAAAATTATTCTGCAAACCTACAGATATTCTTACCATTCAGATTTTATCATACATTTTCTTCTCACTCAAGAGCAACCAGTCACTTTAATTTACAATGATATTACTTTTTTCCCCTTAAAATACACCCAGCATAACTTACACACTTTTTTTAAAACAAAAACACATCCTACACTCTTAATATACTTTGCATACAAAATTGTTTCGCTTTACCCTAATTGTTTCTGGTAGATTCATTTAGATATGTGGATTATACTTTTTAACCCCTAGTAGGTTATGGAGCAAACAAGTAAATAGATTGTTGTGAACAGTCTTATATCAGAATTCTATAGCAGACAAGTTTATGAATATACCATCTCACAATTTTTTATAGGTATATGCGTTCTTATGGCGTACTTTCTCCATATGGCAGCAATAATATATTTAATAACAGACCCAACGTTTTTAGCCTCTAAGTAACAAAAATATAAGAAAAAATTATACAAAAGACGTATGCTCTTTGGAAGAAAATCTATGACCAACCTAGATAGCATATTAAAAAGCAGAGACGTTTTGTCCAACAAAGGTCCATCTAGTCAAAGCTATGTTTTTTCCAGTAGCCATGTATGGATGTGAGAGTTGGACTGTAAAAGAAAGCTGAGTGCCGAAGAATTAATGCTTTTGAACTGTGGTGTTGAAGAAGACTCTTGAGAATCCCATGGACTTCAAGGACATCCATCCAGTCAATCTTGAAGGAAATCAGTTGTGAATATTCACTGGAAGGACTGATGCTGAAGCTGAAGTTCCAATACTTTGCCCACCTGATGTGAAGAACTGACTCATTTGAAAAAAACCCTAATGCTGGGAAAGACTGAAGGTGGGAGAAGAAGGGGACGACAGAGGATGAAATGGTTGGATGGCATCACCAACTTGATGGACATGAGTTTGATTAAGCTCCAGGAGTTGGTGATGGACAGGGAGGCCTGGCGTGTTGCAGTCCATGGGGTTGCAAAGAGTTGGATATGACTGAGCGACTGAACTAAACTGATACGAACTTAAACTACTGCCTAACAAAGGTTTTAGTAGATTATTTTAGAAATTACCTAGATATTTCATTAATATATTTAATTTAGCATAATTCTAATATTTTCCTTTACAAAAATATTTTGGAAAGTATTTTTAAGCAGAAGTAGAAGATATAATTATGGTTGAAATATAGTTATTTAAAATAAATGTTCAGAATAAGATTTATAGTCTTAAATATCTAGTAGATATCTGTTTGATCATAAACCCAAGTAAAATTTTAAAAGTATGCTTTTATTACATTTAATCATGATAATTCAGAAAACCACTGTTTTTATTTTTATGTGGACTTGATTTTTTAAACATTTGGATTAATTTTATAAGAATATACATTATTTTTGTATCATGCAAAGCTCAGTGTGTGTGTGTGTGTTTAATCTGAGAAGTTCAGTAATATTTATTTCTCTAAGCCTATTGTAGTAGAGTTCCTTTAACCAGAAATTATAAGTTAATTTAGTAATTCCATCCAGAGGCAGGAAAAACATCAGATCATAGAGTCAACAGGAGTCTTTAAAGGAGGAGAATTAGAAGAGTAAGAAATTCCCATGGGGGAGAGACACGCCAACTAACCAACCAAAAGTCAAACACAATCTCAGCACATGGGGACTTCCCTGGTCTTCCAGTGGTAATACTCTGAGCTCTCCAATGCAGGGGGCCCAGATTTGAACCCTGGTCATGGAACTAGATCCCACATATCACGACTAAAGATCTCACATGCCACATCTAGAATTCCACGTGCCACAGCTAAAAATCCCACATACTGCAATAATGATCAAAGATCCCACATGCTGCAACTAAGATCTGGTGCAGCCAAATTAATCAATAAATATAAAAAAAAAATCTCTCAGCACACGACAAGTACTCTAAGTAGCATAAAACCAAAGTTCAATCAAATAAAATCTCATTACCATCAAAAATATGATTAGAATTAAAGTCAGTTACTTACCATGCTTCAGGGGTCAGATGTCTGAAGTACTGAATCAGAAATCAATGGTTCCCTGATCTATCAGTCAGGAGTGAGGATAGAGGCTTTAAAGTTGAGCACCAGGAGCCTTGGGTGAGAGGCCTGAGGTTCAGTGATGAAACCTATCCTATCTGAGGTGTGACACCACAGCTGTCAAAGAAAATTTGCAAAAGACAGAGTTAGGTTGGCAAGGTTACTGGGGAGAAAGATTAAGCTGAACATCACAGACACAAAAGGTGAGTGGGTTTTCAAGTGCAAAAGTGACCTTGTGAAAAATACTAGAGGGCTCTATTTAGGTCCTCAGTTCATCTAATGTGATTAGGCCATCTCTGCTTATTAATTGGAACTTACTGAAATTAGATTCCAACCCTCTTACAGAGACCAGGAAGTAGGAGTACAAGTTCCTTTGATGTTGTAATTCAAAGGATGTCTCACAGGTCCTTGAAGACATTTCTGGACTATCAAACTGGTAAGAGGCTTTGAGATCTATATACACTTTAAGGGTCATTGACATCATCAAAATTAAGCATGTCATAAACCATCATTAACTGAAACAAATACAATTCTTAAAAGGCAAAATAAAAGCTATTCATCTTACAGGTTCTTTTTTTTTTTTTTTTTTAATCCCTTTTCTAATTGTATATCATGGTTGCTCAAAAATAAGGTATAAAGTGAAAAAATCAGTCTCAATCATTAAGAACACAGAAATCAGATTCAGTATCCAGAGGGCAATCAATGTAACTGAAGAACACAAGATAAGGAGTATGGGAAAGAAATCAGGTTATAAATAAAGGTCAAAGGTAAAAGAAATAGGAGAGTGAAATTATTCAGGCTCAGAATGCATAAATAACCAGAAGCAAGCAAAACAGAAGAGACAATGCCTGAGAGGATTAAACTTTTGCATGTGTTTAGTAGTTTTCCTCACTGCCTTAACCCAAGGAAGAGGAATTGGCTCATGCCTAGACCACAGGCTTCCCTTGGACCTAGGTTAGACATGTACCAGAAATTAACTTGTAAAATTCAACTTTTAAAATTTTTATGAAAAATCTCTTCTGAATGGATTAACATGATTATATTCCTCAGTTATATCTTGATTTCTTTAAATACTCTATTAAACAATTACCAAATTTTCACTGTTATATTTGGAAACCAAACTATTTTATGATTCACTGAATATGTGGTATGAAAAGACTTAACCAATTTTTGTGTTAAAACCCCACAGATTTTATTTCCTGGAGAAAAACACCATGCATCTCATTGATGACTCATAATATGTACAGAGGACATGTCAACACTCACCAAATATACTTTGCTCTAAAACATTTATCTATATATGTGTACACATATGTATATTACATATTTAGCAAGCATTTTTAAGGACTCAACTCAGCAGTGGTCACAGGACTGGAAAAGATCAGTTTTCATTCTAATCCCAAAGAAAGGCAATGCCAAAGAATGCTCAGACTACTGCACAATTGCACTTATCTCACACGCTAGTAAAGTAATCCTCAAAATTCTCCAAGCCAGGCTTCAGCAATACGTGAACTGTGAACTTTGTTCAAGCTGGTTTTAGAAACGGCAGAGGAACCAGAGATCAAATTGCCAACATCCGCTGGATCATGGAAAAAGCAAGAGTTCCAGGAAAACAACTATTTTTGCTTTATTGACTATGCCAAATTCTTTGACTGTGTGGCTAACCATAAACTGTGGAAAATTCTGAAAGAGATGGAAATACCAGACCACCTGACCTGCCTCTTGAGAAACCTATATGCAGGTCAGGAAGCAACAGTTAGAACTGGACATGGACTAACAGACTGGTTCCAAACAGGAAAAGGAGTACGTCAAGGCTGTATATTGTCACCCTGCTTATTTAACTTATATGCAGAGTACATCATGAGAAATGCTGGACTGGAAGAAGCACAAACTGGAATCAAGATTGTCGGGAGAAATATCAATAACCTCAGATATGCAGATGAACCCACCCTTATGGCAGAAAGTGAAGAAGAACTAAGAACTGCTTGAAGAAAGTGAAAGAGGAGAGCGAAAAAGTTGACTTAAAACTCAACATTCATAAAACTAAGATCATGGCATCTGGTCCCATCACTTCATGGGAAATAGATGGGGAAACAGTGGAAACAGTGTCAGACTTTATTTTTTTGGGCTCCAAAATCACTGCAGATGGTGACTGCAGCCATGAAATTAAAAAAAACGCTTGCTCCTTAGAAGGAAAGTTATGATAAACCTAGAAAGCATATTCAAAAGCAGAGACATTACTTTGCCAACAAAGGTCCGTCTAGTCAAGGCTATGGTTTTTCCAGTGGTCATGTATGGATGTGAGAGTTGGACAATAAAGAAAGCTGAGTGCCAAAGAACTGATGCTTTTAAACTGTGGTGCTGGAGAAGACTCTTGCGAGTCCCTTGGACTACAAGGAGATCCAACCAGTCCATCCTAAAGGAGACCAATCCTGGGTGTTCATTGGAAAGACAGATGCTGAGGCTGAAACTCCAATACTTTGGCCACCTCATGCAAAGAGTTGACTCATTGGAAAGGACTCTGATGCTGGGAGAGATTGGGGGCAGGAGGAGAAGGGGACAACAGAGGATGAGATGGCTGGATGGCATCACCAACTCGATGGACATAAGTTTGCGTGAACTCCGGGAGTTGGTGATGGACAGGAAGCCTAGTGTGCTGTGATTCATGGGGTTGGAGAGTCGGACACGACTGAGCGACTTAACTGAACTGAACTGATTTTTAAGGACTAGAAAATAAAATGGGGCATAGAAACCTGACAGAATATGGCATGCTGAAATTTATTTGAATCACTATTAATAAATTATTTCTAGGCCATGAAAAATTTTCTTAGCAAGCAAAAATGTAATTTGTTATATAATAATGAGTATACCTAACCCTGCTTTATTTTTGGAAACATTAATAATGCCCATAAACTGCTGAAACACAACAAACCATAAAATACTTCAGAAACTAAAAAAGTAAAATTGAAAATTTGGTCATTTGGTGTTTGTTATGGTGCACACAATATATCAAATATTTTCAATTATTTTTAAATAAATATTTTGGAAATATTTTTGAGCATGTATTAAACATTGACAAACATATTAGCGCAAAAATAACAAATGAAAACATATCATACATAGAATAATGGTGCAGTTACTAGATTTATATAAATAATAAACAGCTTACTACAATAAACAGCTTACAGTAAACTGCACGATTTCCTATAAGAGTGTTTGATATTATCTATGCTACAACTCTCAATATCTTTACTTCATAGTCTGAGAAGACAGGATATTTAGAAGCTTCTCTGGGGGACAAGAGTGTGTATTTCCAAAGACTTTTTCAGCCTACTTGAAAATATGTTTTGATATACACTGTCAGTGAGTATTGCTCTATATTCCTTTTGCTTTTGTTTGCTACAGAGATGATTAATTCTTCTTTCAGTGTCACTGATCAAATTAATTTATGTGAGTGCATTCTTATTTTAAAATCTTCCTAATTTATTTCTTTGACATCTTTCCCAATCTTATTCATAACAACAACAAAATATGTGGCAAGTGAGTGCATTAGAAATGTAGAAAATAAATCAGCATGTTGGGTCAGATCCATGATTGATATGCTTTGATCCTTTATCTTTATAATTGCATTAGGGATTAATTTTTGAAAATTCCCCACTGATTTTCCTCCAGCATGGCTAACTTTTTCATGGCATATTGCTGAATCTCACAAACATTGGTTCGATATTGATGGGAAGTTTCAAAGTTGAGTGGAGGTTGTTGAGAGGTCAAAACTGTTTTGTGTTCTGTAGAAACCAGGGTCAGATACATAATCCCTATTTGAGTTATACTATTTGCTTAGAGGATTAGTACTTCCTGAACTTAGATATCTTAAAGAAATTTTATTTAAAAAATTTAATTGTAGTTCCTCATTGGGTCCGGGATATAAGTCCTCTAGAGTTTGAACCATAGATAAACTCAAATTAGAGACAACCACTGTTCCCCAAAAAAATCACACTGCCAGTCTTCCTACAGGTTAAGCTGTTTACTTACTCATTTTTATCTGCCTCCCCGATTTTCTTTTTTAGAATGTATTCTCTCCAAGTAAGCTACCCAGCTTTTCATGCACACTGATAGGTATTCCTAGGTCATCAGAGAAGTTTGAACATGTCTTCATTTTCCCCTGCAGAACCAATTTAGAGTCAACCTGAATAGTCCCCTACTGAAATTTAAAACTTTTATATAGTCCTTCTGATTAAAATTATCCATCTTATGACACTTAGAATCACTACACTTAAATATGGATAGAAACGCTTTGGATTTATTGACTAGCTTTCTTCTTTTACTTTCTTCCCATCTACTGAATGTGAATATAATAAACACTGACCTTTTATTTTTTCCTCCAAGTGAAATTATTTATTCTTTGTTATTCATATTTGTATTCTAAAACTATATGTAAACAACCCCTCACCAATGATGGGAATAAAGCGAGTTCATTCTAGGTGAAATAATTTCCTCTGCTATGCTGAGTGCTACAGAAATATGAACTTCTTTGTTTTTTATGTAAATTGAACTTGAGACTCACCGATGGCCTCCCAGCAGCTCAAGAGACATCTTAAACACTGCACCATGGTACCCTGGTCTTGCTTTTAGCTAGCCTAGAATTTAAGAACATTCTGGAAGTAATATTTGCAAAAGTTTCTTTACTGATCCTCCCTACAGGAAAAAGGGCGGTTTGTTTTATTAAGAGTGAAAAAAAACTGGACTTGTTCTAGTTCCCTCGAATCTAAGTATGCTGGAGATTACAAGCTTATTTGATTTGCTCCTTGTTTTTGGTCTACTTTGGCAGACTCAGAATGTCTATGCAAGACCTCACTCACCTCACAGTTCAACCATAATGTCCAAACCCAGAGGTAGAAATGGTTTCAAGTTCAGGTCATGTTCTCTCACTCAGCCTGACTGGAACAAAGCTAATATGTTGCTCCTCAGTTTACATTTCTGCCTGTTGTTCAACTGGTTTAAAACTAAGCTTTGACTGTGATGTGATTAATTTCTAGCATTATCCCAACTATGTTAACATTTATTGAAAACTTACCATGGATCTCTCAAGCACTTTTCTTATAACTTAATTTTTATGTAATTTCTTTTTAGTAAACTCTGATGCAGGTATTAGTACACCCATTTTACTCCTGAACAAAAGAGTTTCTGACAGTTTACATATCTTGGCAAATTTATTTAACTTACTACATCTAGTGCATAGTAGAGTTCTTATCAGAGCCTCACATCCTTCATGTTTTGCATGAATTGAATAGTAAAAAGCTGATGGCCTATCAGAAAATCACTCAGTTCAGTTCAGTTACTCAGTCGTGTCTGACTCTTTGCAACTCCATGAACCATACCACGCCAGGCCTCCCTGTCCATCACCAACTCCCAGAGTCCACCCAAAGCCATGTCCATTGAGTTGGTGATACCATCCAACCATCTCATCCTCTGTTGTCCCCTTCTCCTCCTACCCTCAATCTTTCACAGCAACAGAGTCTTTTCCAATGAGTCAGCTCTTCCCATCAGGTGGCTAAACTACTGGAGTTTCAGCTTCAACATCAGTCCTTCCAATGAATACCCAGGACTGATCTCCTTTAGGATGGACTGGTTGAATCTCCTTGCTATCCAAGGGACTCGCAAGAGTCTTCTCCAACACCACAGTTCAAAAGCATCAATTCTTTGGTGCTCAGCTTTCTTTATAGCCCAACTCTCACATCCATACATGACCATTGGAAAAACCATAGCCTCGATTAGATGGACCTTTGTTGGCAAAGTAATGTCTCTGCTTTTTAATATGCTGTCTAGGTTGGTCATAACTTTCCTTTCAAGGAGCAAGCATCTTTTAATTTCATGGCTGTAATCACCATCTGCAGTGATTTTGGAGCCCAGAAAAATAAAGTCAGCCACTGTTTCCCCATCTATTTGCCTTGAAATGATGGGACTGGATGCCATGATCTTAGTTTTATGAATGTCGAGCTTTTAACTTTTTCACTCTCCTCTTTCACTTTCATCAGGTGGCTCTTTAGTTCTTCTTCACTTTCTGCCATAAGGGTGGTGTCATCTGCATATCTGAGGTTATTGATATTTCTTCCGGCAATCTTAATGCCAGCTTGTGCTTCTTTGAGCCCTGCATTTCTCATGATGTACTCTCGCATATAAGTTAAATAAGTAGGGTGACAATATACAGCCTTGATGTACTTCTTTTTCTATGTGGAACCAGTCTGTTGTTCCATGTTATTTATGCCTCCCCCCAAATTATTAGAAGCTTGCATGAAATTGCATTGGAAAATTTTGCCCTCATTTCAATCCTCTTTTCCAGGGTATAACATTAGTGAAATAATTCCCAAAGACTAAACATTCTTGTAAAATATTGTCTTAGCTGAAGGAAAGTCAGATTAAATAATATAGAAAATGTTATAATCAATGAAATCAAATAATTTCTTTTTCTATTTTCCAGTTGGTTTCAGTTATTGAAGTAGTTTTGCCAGTGGTACTTCTCCTTTGTGTAATATATATTATAATAACAGAATTGTCTTTAAATCAGAATAGTAGAAGGGAAAATATAGCAAATTTAACACATGTATCCCCATCCCCCCCCACCCAACTCACAGGACAGATGCACACACACGTGGTTAAAACTGATTATAACAATATTGTGAAATGCTTTAGTTTTTATATTGATTTGGATTAATGATACCTTTGCATATGTGGATGTTCTGAAACATTCAAAATTTTAAATGTCAATGGATTCTCATGTCATCTAATCTATGCTATGGGCTTCCCTCACGGTTCAGACAGTAAAGAGTTTGCCTGCAATGTGGGATAACCAGGTTCTACCCCTGGTTTGGGAAGATCTCCTGGAGAAGGAAATGGCAACCCACTCAAGTATTCTTGTGTGGAAAATCCCATGGGCAGAGGAGCCTAGCAGGCTACAGTCCATGAATGGAGTTGCAAAGAGTTGGACATGACCAAGCAACCTCACTTTTGTTTTCTTTCATCAGAAGTATAAGAGACTAATGATGATTATATTACATGAGAAATTGTTTTTATGAAAAAAAGTGTTTCTTAAAAAGGTATTATATGATGAAAAACAAAGTTTTCTCTAAGATCAGTAAAAGATAAGGATGCCCGATCTTGCCACATTTATTCACCATAGTATTGGAAGTCCTAGGCAGAGCAAATAAGCAAGTAAAAGGAATAAATGACATCTAAGTTGAAAAAAATAAAACTGTTACTATTTGCAGATGACAAAACCTCATGTGAAGAGTTGCCTCATTGGAAAAGACCCTGATGCTGGGAGGGATTGGGGGCAGGAGGAGAAGGGGACGACAGAGGATGAGATGGCTGGATGGCATCACGGACTCGATAGACATGAGTTTGAGTGAACTCCGGGAGTCGGTGATGGACAGGGAGGCCTGGTGTGTTGTGATTCATGGGGTTGCAAAGAGTCAGACACGACTGAGCGATTGAACTGAACTGAACTGAACTGAATATCAGATAGAAAACCCTAAAGTTGAAATAATTCAGTCATGCTGCAGGGTACAAAAATCAACAAAAGTCTGTTGTATTTATACACACTAATAAATAAAAGAAAAATATATTAAGAAAGAAAAATAATTTTAAAATAATATTAAAATTAAAATTAATATTAAAATAATCTCATTTACAGTTGCATTAAAATAACTTAGGAATAAATTTAACAAAGAAATTGAAAGGTCTATACACTGTTAACTATAAGATATTAATAATAGAAGCAGAATACAAAGGAAAAGTAATCTGTAATCACTGACTAGAAGAATTAATATTGTTAAAGTGTCCATACTACTTAAAACAATTACATACCCAATGTGATCACTATCACAATTCCAATGATATTTTCCACAAAAACATAACAATCCTAAAGTTTGTATGAAACCACAGAAGTGTCCAAGAAGTCAAAGTCATGTTTAGTAAAAAGAACAAATCTGGAGGCATCATGCTCCCTGATCACACCACATAACAAAACTCTAGTCATCAAATGAGTATGGTACTGGCACATAGGTCAATGGGACAAAATAGAGGGCCCAGAAATAACCTATGCTTTTACGGTTAATTAATATACAATGAAAGGGGCAAGAATATATAAGAGGTAAAGGACAGCGTCTTCAATAAATGGTGTTGGAAAAACAGGACAGACACATGAAAAATAATAAACTGGATCACTTTTGTATAGCATACATAAGAATTAACTCAAAATGGATTAAAAAATTAAATGTAGTACCTGAGACCATAAAACTATGAGAAGAAAACATAAGTGATGAGCTCTTTGACACTAGTCTTGTCATTTATTTTCTGAAAATGATACCATAATCAAAAGCAAGAAAAGCAAAAGTAAGTGAGACTACCTCAGACTAAAAAGCTCTATACAGCAAAGGAAACTATCAACAAAAGAAAAAAGTAATTGACAATGGGAGAAAACATTTGCAAGTCACGTATCTGGTAAGGGTTAATATAAAAATATAAGTATTAAAAGAACTCATGCAACACTATTGCAGGAAAAAAAGTTTGATTAAGAAGTCTTAAAAGACCCAGCACAAGCACAGGAATTGAAACTGTAATCATGACCAAGTGGACTTTATCCCAAGGATGCAAGGATTCTTCAACATTTGCAAATTAATCAATGTGATATGCCACATTAACAAACTGAAAGTTAAAAACCATATGATTATCTCAATAAATGCAGAGAAAGCCTTTGACAAAATTCAACATCCATTTATGATAAAAACCCTCTAGAAAGCAGGCATAGAAGGAACATACCTCAACATAATAAAAGCTATATATGATCAATGCACACCGAACATTATCCTCAATGGTGAAAAATTGAAAGCATTTCCCCTAAAGTCAGGAACAAGACAAGGGTGCCCACTCTCACCACTACTATTCAACATAGTTTTGGAAGTTTTAGTCACAACAATCAGAGAAGAAAATAAATAAAAGGAATCCAGATTGGTAAAAAAAGAAGTAAAACTCTCACTGTTTGTAGATGACATGATCCTCTATATGAAAACCCTAAAGATTCCACCAGAAAATTACTAGAGCTAATCAATGAATATAGTAAAGTTGCAGGATATAAAATTAACACACAGAAATACCTTGATTTCCTATATACTAACAATGTGTATAGTTAGTGAGATGTTACTGAGAAAACAGAAAAGTAAATTAAGGAAACAGTTCCATTTACCATTGAAATGAAAGGAATAAAATACTTAGGAATAAATCTACCTAAGGAAACAAAAGACCTATATATAGAAAATTATAAAACACTGATGAAAGAAATCAAAGAGGACACAAACAGATGGAGAAATATACCATGTTCATGGATCGGAAGAATCAAAATAGTGAAAATGAGTATACTACCCAAAGCAATCTATAGATTCAATGCAATCACTATCAAGCTACCAATGGCATTTTTCACAGAACTAGAACAAATAATTTCACTATTTGTATGGAAATACACACACACACACACACACACACACAAACCTCGAATAGCCAAAGCAATCTTGAGAAAGAAGAATGGAACTGTAGGAATCAACCTGCTTGACTTCAGATTATACTACAAAGCCACAGACATCAAGACAGTATGGTACTGGCACAAAGACAGAAATATAGATCAACGGAACAAAATAGAAAGCTCAAAGATAAATCCATACACCTGTGGACACCTTACCTTTGACAAAGGAGCAAAGAATAAACAATGGAGAAAAGACAATCTTTTTAACAAGTAGTGCTGGGAAAACTCGTCAACTACCTGTAAAAGAATGAAACTAGAATACTGTTTAACACCATACACAAAAATAAACTCAAAATGGAATAAAGATCTAAATGTAAGACCAGAAACTATAAACCTCCTAGAGGAAAACATAGGCAAAACACTCTCTGAAATAAATCACATCAGGATCCTCTACAACCCACCTCCCAAATTAATGGATATAAAAGCAAAAATAAACAAATGAGACCTAATTAAACTTAAAAACTTTTGCACAATGAAGGAAACTATAAGCAAGGTGAAAAGACAGCCTTCAGAATGGGAGAAAATAATAGCGAACAAGCTGACTTTATTTTTCTGGGCTCCAAATTCACTGCAGATGGTGATTGTAGCCATGAAATTAAAAGATGTTACTCCTTGGAAGGAAAGTTATGACCAACCTAGAAAGCATATTAAAAAGCAGAGACATTACTTTGTCAACAAATGTCCGTCTAGTCAAGGCTATGGTTTTTCCAGTGGTCATGTATGGATGTGAGAGTTGGACTATAAAGAAAGCTGAGCACAGAAGAATTGATGTTTTTGAACTGTGGTGTTGGAGAAGACTCTTGAGAGTCCCTTGGACTGCAAGGAGATCCAACCAGTCCATCCTAAAGGAGATCAGTCCTGGGTGTTCATTGGAAGGACTGATGTTGAAGCTGAAACTCCAGTACTTTGGCTATTTGATGTGAAGAACTGACTCGTTGGAAAAAAAACCTGATGCTAGGAAAGATTGGGGCAGGTGGAGAAGGGGACGACAGAGGATGGGATGGTTGCATGGCATCACCAACTCAATGGACATGGGTTTGGGTGGACTCCTGGAGTTCATGATGGACAGGGAGGCCTGGTGTGCTGTTGTTCATGGGGTCACAAAGAATCGGACACGACTGAGCGACTGAACTGTATTGAACAGCAAACAAAGCAACTGACAAAGAATTAATCTCAAAAATATACAAGCAGCTCAGGCAGCTCAATTCCAGAAAAATAAATGACCCAATCAAAAAATGATCTATAGAACTAAACAGATATTTTTCCTAAGAAGACATACAGATGGCTAACAAACACATGAAAATTTGTTCAACATCACTCAGAGAAATGCAAATCAAAACCACAGTGAGATACCATCTCATGCCAGTCAGAATGACTGCTGTCAAAAAGCGCTAAATGCTGGAGAGGGTGACGGAGAAAAGGGAATCCTCTTGTACTGTTGGTGGGAATGCAAACTATTACAGCCACTATGGAGAACAATGTGGAGATTCCTTAAAAAACTGGAAATAGAACTGCCTTATGACCCAGCAATCCCACTGCTGGGCATACCTACTGAGGAAACCAGAACTTAAAGACACACATGTACCCCAATGTTCATTGCAGCACTGTTTACAATAGCCAGGACAAGGAAGCAACCTAGATGTCCATCGGTAGACGAATGGATAAGAAAGCTGTGGTACATGTACATAATGGAATGTTACTCAGCTATTAAAAAGAATGGATTTTAATCAATTCTAATGAGTTGGATGAAACTGGAGGCTATTATACAGAATGAAGTAAGTCAGAAAGAAAAACACCAATACAAATATTATTATATACATACGGAATTTAGAAAGATGGTAATGATGACCCGATATGTGAGATAGCAAAAGAGACACAGATATACAGAACAGACTTTTGGACTCTGTGGGAGAAGGTGAGGGTGGGATGATTTTAGAGAGTAGCATTGAAACATGTATATTACCATATGTGAAACAGATCACCAGTCCAAGTTCGATGCATGAAACAGGGCACTCAAAGCCAGTCCACTGGACAACCTTGAGGGATGGGATGGGGAGGGAGGTAGGAGGGGTTCAGGATGGGGAACACATGTACACCCATGGCTGATTTAAGTCAATGTATGGTTAAAACCTCTACAATGTAAAGTAATTAGCCTCCAATTAAAATTGATTAATTAATTTAAATAAAAGAAAAAAAAATAAAGTGAGGACAACCAAAAAAAAAAAAAAGTGAACAGATGATTTGAATATACATTTTTTCCATAGAAAATATCAGATAGCCAGAAGGTACATATTAAGGTGCTGAACATTGTTAATATTAGGGAAATGCAAATCACCTCATGCCTTTTAGAATCAGTTCAGTCCAGTTGCTCAGTCGTGTCCGACTTTTTGTGACCCCATGATCTGCAGCACGCCAGGCCTCCCTGTTCATCACCAATTCCTGGAGCTTACTCAGACTCATGTCTATTGAGTTGGTGATGCCATCCAACCATCTCATCCTCTGTTGTCCCCTTCTCTTCTTGCCTTAAATCTTTCCCAGCATAAGGGGCAGTCTTCTCCAATGAGTCAGTTCTTTGCATCAGGTGGCCAAAGTATTAGAGTTTCAGCATCAGTCCTTTCAATGAATATTCAGGACTGATTTCCTTTAGGACTAACAAAAAGGCAAGAGGTAAATGTTGAAGACGATTTTGAGAAAAGGGAATCCTTCATGCACAGTTGGTGGAAATGCAAACTTGTGCAGGTACTACGGAAAACAGTATAGTAGCTCCTCAAAAATTAAAAATAGGATTACTACACGATCTAGCAATTTCACTTCCGGGTATTTATCTAAAGAAGATGGAAACACTAATTCAAAAAGATGTACGCATCCTCATGTTCATTCCAGCACTATTCATGGCAGCCAAGGTGTGGAACAATTTAACTGTCCATAAGTGGATGGATGGATAAAGGTGCAGTGTATATATGTATCATGGAACTTATTCAGCCATAAAAAAAAAAAATGGCATTTGCCATTTTGACAACATGGATAGGCCTTGAGGACATTATGATGTTAAATACCATCGAGGAAGAATGTCCTAAAGCCAACTATTTTGATGCAGTTTTTGCCTTTGCAGAGATTCCTATCAAAATTTTGAGAAGCAAAATTCACTAAAATATCCTGCTAAATTAAATAAGGCATTACGTTTTGAGGCACATAATTAAGAGTTGATTTTGACTCCACTCAAGCAATGGTGTGGCCCTGAACAACTTAAATAAATTTTTAAGCTCTTTGTTCTTATTAAAATTGGGATAAAGATGCTTAGATATGTTCTAATTGATTGAAATATACATAAAACACAGGCACATGAAAATGTGGGTTGTAAATATTGCTTACATTTTCAGTTTGCAAAAATACTTCAGTTAACATAATAAAAACTCCCCCAAAATGGGATGCTTTACACATACATTTTTCCACAGAGCCCCAGACTTCAGTGTATAGCTCTAGAAAGCCTACTTCCCACTTAACAGTAGAAATGGCTGTTAAGGTCTTTTATTATTATAACTTTGCCAACATTTCTCATGTTGTATCAGTTGACATTGCTTTAAGTATCAGTTTTGAAAAATGAGTTCTATGATAAATCAATGCCATCAGTTCAGTTCAGTTCAGTCACTCAGTCATGTCCCACTCTTTGCAACCCCATGAGTTGCAGCACACCAGGCCTCCCTGTCCATCACCAACTCCCGGAGTTCACTCAAACTCACATCCATCAAGTTGGTGATCCATCCAGCCATCTCATTCTCTGTCATCTCCTTTTCCTCCTGTCCCCATAGAAACTCATAATCCCTAAATCTGAATTCTATCATGCTCAAAGCACACCTAGCTATGCACTATCTCAGTGAGATCTGAAATCAGCTGTTACAGAAGACCTGAATACTCCTAGAATACAAAATTGTTGTTTCTATGTTTTATCCCCATTAAAATGTTGTGTTTAAGAGTATGGAGTTTACAGTCAAATAGCCTGGGCTTGCATTATTGTTTTAATCCTTTCCACCTTTGATTTTGGAGAATTCTATCAACATAACTTCATCTTGAAAGACAGCGTGGTGACTTACACATGGACATATAATTTAGGACATTGAGAAATCCAAATCCGATTTTATTGAATGAAAAAACAAAAGTATTTTGTGAATAACTCTGAAACAACTGTGCTTTATGGTTTTTCAGGCTTAGCTTCCAGCACAGTCATGGATGA
Source organism: Bos indicus x Bos taurus (assembly GCF_003369695.1). Classification (NCBI taxonomy): domain Eukaryota; kingdom Metazoa; phylum Chordata; class Mammalia; order Artiodactyla; family Bovidae; genus Bos; species Bos indicus x Bos taurus. Next base: position 58,948,278 of record NC_040087.1, read on the forward strand.
TTGTGAAGGCATTTATGGAATGTGACAGAACTTTCCACTTCATAGTGAAATATGGAGAGGGCAACAGTATTGCAGAGAAGTATCTTTATGTTTCTAACCTCTAATAAACCATTTAGTATGTCCCCCATTTTTCACTTTCAATATTAGATTTATTTTAATATCACAGTAGTTGCTAGTTCAATTATGAGAGTTTCTTTTTAATATAGAAAATGCTTTATTTCCCTAATATTGTAATATGGAGGCATAAATAATATTGGCATTAATACAAAACATTTATTGAACCTCACTCTAGGCAATGCTTATATGTGACAGGTGCTTAAGAGTGATGGATTTGATCCCACACGAAGTTAATTAAGTTATTTGGGCACTGCGTTTCTATTTGGAAAGTTTCCCTAAAAGCTCTCTTGTAATAGCTGATTGTATTTCTATTTTATATTACTTGAAAGCCACGGCTGATGCTTATTCCATACCTGGTTTCCCACCACATGTATCACTAATAATTCTTGTGACTTATAGCAAATATATCTTTATAATTGCTTGTAGGATAAGACAGCATTTTTAGGAGGAGAGAAATCTACGTTTTTCAGAGAAATAAATTCAAGCTTTTCCTTCATTAATAATTTGGGAAGTAGAATAAAATGAAATAGATTTATCTAACAATTTGAGGTTACAGAGTAGATTTAACTTTTTCAGTAGGTCAATGTAATACTAGGAAAATAAATACAGCTTTCCCCCCTTGCCAACAAAGAAGCTGACAGGAATCAGAATATTTTAGAGGTCACTTTTTTTTTTTAATTTTGGACTTACTTTGATTAAAACGAAATCTCCTGTCCCATCATACAAAGCTGACAGTTCACTTAGCTGTTACATAAATGGTGCAGAAAGCACAAAGACAAATTCCTATTTCTGGGAGAAATAAATAGATTTCTTTAATCAGTACCTATAGCAACTGCAGTACCAAATATTCACTTAGTACAAACATTCAACTCTAAGTCAAGTACAGAAAAATAAGTTCCATACAGCTGCTTCCCTGTTCTCCCTCCATTCAGGAAAAAGCTGTTGACTATTTTATATAATTTTTGTTTAAATTAAAACCCATAGGACAAGACTTGGAAATTTGCTTTGTGCCGAATAATATTCACATTTTGTTTATATTAATATCTTTTGAGTGTAAACAGCATGAAAATACTTTTTTCACTTGATATTAACTTTTAGGATTTACTATCCTTACAGTTGTGGTTTTATTGTAATACAAAGGTTAAATTTTGTTGTAGATAATTCTAACTATAGCTGTGAGGTGCTCTCACTTTTGTACAATGTTCTTTTAAGTTTAAGGCAGCATTCTTTTCCAACATAGTCAATCTATATTATACTCCTAACATGATCTTACCTTGCCCTTGATAGCTTCTTAGTTATCCCTATTAACATTGTTCTTCTCTTGAATTATAGAATTAAGAGCTGGAACACTACTGAAATGATTTGTACAGTGCTTTACACGTGAATGGCTTATTTGCTGCTGCTACTGCTGCTGCTAAGTACATGAGTCGTGTCCAACTGTGTGCGACCCCATAGACTGCAGCCCACCAGGCTTCCCTGTCCCTGGGATTCTCCAGGCAAGAACACTGGAGTGGGTTGCCATTTCCTTCTCCAATGCATGAAAGTAAAAAGTGAAAGTGAAGTCCCTCAGTCGTGCCCGACTCTTAGAGACCCCAAGAACTGCAGCCTACCAGGCTTCTCCATCCATGGGATTTTCCAGGCAAGAGTACTGGAGTGGGGTGCCATTGCCTTCTCCTATTTCTTAGTATAATTAGCTACCTGGATTTCTTTACAGATTTTAACCCAGAAATACAGGAAATGGCAATTTCAATGGAGAAACCTCCTTTCTGGGAACTTGGTCTTTTTATTGTCTATATCCCTTATGGCAGAAAGTGAAGAGGAACTAAAAAGCCTCTTGATGAAGGTGAAAGAGGAGAGTGAAAAAGTTGGCTTAAAGCTCAACATTCAGAAAATGAAGATCATGGCATCCGGTCCCATCATAGGAAATAGATGGGGAAACAGTGGAAATAGTGTCAGACTTCATTTTTCTGGGCTCCAAAATCACTGCAGATGGTGACTGCAGCCATGAAATTAAAAGACGCTTACTCCTTGGAAGAAAAGTTATGACCAACCTAGATAGCATATTGAAAAGCAGAGACATTACTTTGCAAACAAAGGTTCATCTAGTCAAGGCTATGGTTTTTCCTGGGTCATGTATGGATGTGAGAGTTGGACTGTGAAGAAGGCTGAGTGCCGAAGAATTGATGCTTTTGAACTGTGGTGTTGGAGAAGACTCCTGATAGTCCCTTGGACTGCAAGGAGATCCAACCAGTCCATTCTGAAGGAGATCAGCCCTGGGATTTCTTTGGAGGGAATGATGCTGAACTGAAACTCCAGTACTTTGGCCACCTCATGCAGAGTTGACTCATTGGAAAAGACTCTGATGCTGGGAGGGACTGGGGGCAAGAGGAGAAGGGGATGACAGAGAATGAAATGCCTGGGTGGCACCACTGATTCAATGGACATGAGTATGAGTGAATTCCGGGAGTTGGTCATGGACAGGGAGGCCTGGCGTGCTGCGATTCATGGGGTCGCAAAGAGTTGGACACGACTGAGCCACTGATCTGATCTGATATCTCTTTGCATCTCTCCTTTGGTAGCCTCATCCCACCTTCTGGAATTAAATGTAGGAATTAATCCATGCTCACATGACTGAAATGTACGTTATTAGTCCAGGTCTTGTTCCCCAAATCCACACTCAAATTGGAGCCTCACACTTACTGTTGCTACTCAAATGCTCAATAACAATCTCATACCCTGTGAAGCAGGGCAAAGACTAATAGAGTTTTGCCAAGAAAATGCACTAGTCATAGCAAACACCCTCTTCCAACAACACAAGAGAAGACTCTACACATGGACATCACCAGATGGTCAATACTGAAATCAGATTGATTATATTCTTTGCAGCCAAAGATGGAGAAGCTCTATACAGTCAGCAAAAACAAGACCAGGAGCTGACTGTGGTTCAGATCAAGAGCTCCTTATTGCCAAATTCAGACTTAAATTGAAGAAAGTAGGGAAAACCACTAGACCATTCAGGTATGACCTAGATCAAATCCCTTATGATTATACAGTGGAGGTGAGAAATAGATTTAAGGGACTAGATCTGATAGACAGAGTGCCTGATGAACTATGGACGGAGGTTCATGACATTGTACAGGAGACAGGGATCAAGACCATCCCCATGGAAAAGAAATGCAAAAAAGCAATATGGGTGTCTGGGGAGGCCTTACAAATAGCTGTGAAAAGAAGAGAAAGGAAAAGCAAAGGAGAAAAAGAAAGATATAAACATCTGAATGCAGAGTTCCAAAGAAGAGCAAGAAGAGATAAGAAAGGTTCTTCAGCGATCAATGCAAAGAAATAGAGGAAAACAACAGAATGGGAAAGACTAGAGATTTCTTCAAGAAAATCAGAGATACCAAAGGAACATTTCACGCAAAGATGGGCTCAATAAAGGACAGAAATGGTATGGACCTAACAAAAACAGAAGATATTAGGAACAGGTGGCAAGAATACACAGAAGAACTGTACAAAAAAGATCTTCACGACCAAGAAAATCATGATGGTGTGATCACTCACCTAGAGCCAGACATCCTGGAATGTGAAGTCAAGTGGGCCTTAGAAAGCATGACTATAAACAAAGCTAGTGGAGGTGATGGAATTCCAGTTGAGCTGTTTCAAATCTTGAAAGATGATGCTGTGAAAGTGCTGCTCTCAATATGCCGTAAATTTGGAAAACTCAGCAGTGGCCACAGGACTGGAAAAGGTCAGTTTTCATTCCAAACCCAAACAAAGGCAATGCCAAAGAATGCTCAAACTACTGCACAATTGCACTCATCTCACAGGCTAGTAATGTAATGTTCAAAATCCTCCAAGCCAGGCTTCAGCAATAAGCGAACTGTGAACTTCCTGATGTTCAAGCTGGTTTTAGAAAAGGCAGAGGAACCAGAGATCAAATTGCCAACATCAGCTGGATCATAGAAAAAGCAAGAGAGTTCCAGAAAAACATCTATTTCTGCTTTATTGACTATGCCAAAGCCTTTGACTGTGTGGATCACAATAAACTGTGGAAAATTCTGAAAGAGATGGGAATACCAGACCACCTGATCTGCCTCTTGAGAAATTTGTATGCAGGTCAGGAAGCAACAGTTAGAACTGGACATGGAACAACAGACTGGTTCCAAATAGGAAAAGGAGTATGTCAAGGCTGTATATTGTCACCCTGTTTATTTAACTTATATGCAGAGTACATCATGAGAAACGCTGGACTGGAAGAAGCACAAGCTGGAATCAAGATTGCTGGCAGAAATATCAATAACCTCAGATATGCAGATGACACCACCCTTAAGGCAGAAAGTGAAGAGGAACTAAAAAGCCTTTTGATGAAGGTGAAAGAGGAGAGAGAAAAAGTTGGCTTAAAACTCCACATTCAGAAAACGAAGATCATGGCATCCGGTCCCATCACTTCATGGGAAATAGATGGGGAAACAGTGGAAACAGTGTTAGACTTTATTTTTTGGGGCTCCAAAATCACTGCAGATGGTGACTGCAGCCATGAAATTAAAAGACTTTTACTCCTTGGAAGGAAAGTTATGACCAACCTAGATAGCATATTCAAATGCAGAGACATTACTTTGGCAACAAAGGTCCATCTAGTCAAGGCTATGGTTTTTCCTGTGGTCATGTATGGATGTGAGAGTTGGACTGTGAAGAAGGCTGAGCACCAAAGAATTGATGCTTTTGATCTGTGGTGTTGGAGAAGACTCTTGAGAATCCCTTGGAATGCAAGGAGATCTAACCAGTCCATTCTGAAGGAAATCAGCCCTGGGATTTCTTTGGAAGGAATGATGCTGAACTGAAATTCCAGTACTTTGGCCACCTCCTGCAAAGAGTTGCCTCATTGGAAAAGACTCTGATGCTGGGAGGGACTGGGGGAAGGAGGAGAAGGGGATGACAGAGGATGAGATGGCTGGATGACATCATTGAGTCGATGGACGTGAGTCTCAGTGAACTCTGGGATTTGGTGATGGACAGGGAGGCCTGGCGTGCTGCAATTCATGGGGTCACAAGGAGTCTGACATGACTGAGCGACTGAACTGAACTAAACTGAACCTTGTGTGCCCCAACTGAACTTGCTTTTCTTGCCAAACAGGCTTCACTTTTCATCTCTTTGCAGTCTCATGTGAGATAATGGCCATACTTTCAGTTACTTGGGCTGATATTGGTATCATCCGTGTTCATCAGAACTGTCCATAACCAGGAACTGACCATTTCAAGCTCTTCTACTGCTGCCACCAAGGTTACCATGCGGGTACTGGAATTACCTTCAAAGAGGTCTCCCTAATTCTACTGCTACTCCTACTTGCCAGTCTTTATAGACCAAATGACTTTTTGAAATGCAAGTCATGGCATAACACTTTTGCTCACTTCCCTTTAACTTCAGGTTGTATTTCCTGCAAGGTCCTACATAGCAAAGTCCCTATTATCTTACCACCCATCCCAACTGTCTCTCAGGTATGTAGACAAAGCCTTCCTTGACATTCCTGGAACATGCCAGGTATACACCTCTCTTAGTTACTCTGCCCCAGTTATTCCCTCTGCATGGATCACTCTTTCCCCAGATATGCATATGGTCAACAGACCCAGTTCAGTCTTTATTCAATTGTCAGTTTCTCAGGGAGGCATACCCTGACCACCTTATTTCACAAAGATACATCCTTACACCTTCATCCTCCACATCTTCCCTCTTCCCTAGTTATACACCCCTGACCTTATTTAGCTTTTTCTATAGCATTTACCACCCTTGGATACTCTATATTATACCAGTTTTATTTTGTTAATTCTCTTTTGTCTGTCTTCACTAAAACTAAACATTATATATCACCTTATTTTGTTCTGATGTATCCAAGTGCCTGCTCAAGCGCTTGTAGGTGTATAATGAGTATTTTTTGAATGAATGAATACATTTCCAATTAATCTCAAGTCATGCAACCCAAGCTTGTAGCTAAATATTCCATTCAAGTTTGTTTGTGACATTCCATTGCTATTTTAACATTCCCAATTTGTAGAAAAATTAAGAATGCTTTAGATACTCTGGAAACTCAAGTCTTATATATGCCTTGCTACCTCATTCACATTGAATTGTGTTATTTTAATTCTGTTTCTGAAAAAGCAAACACTCAGTTATCTCATATATTTACTGCAGTTTCAGTCAAAGTTTATTCATGGCAGGATCTTTCTTGAGATGACTTCTATCTTTAAATCTTTTTTTCCTTATATTACTGCATCCTTTTTTTTTTTTTTTTTAACTCAATAGCATATGCTTCAGGTAATTGCTTGCCTGATCTCTGCCTTAATATTTCCTATTTTAATTTTGTTTTCATTTCTTTTAGAATGTGGAAGAATCACTTATTTTCCTAAGCTTATTTATATGGCCATGTTAATTTGTGATTTAACATAAATAATAATCAGTTCTCAAGTGTAAATGGCTTCTCACAATAAATTATTCTAGATTATGAGTGAGGAACCATCTGGTTAGAACTCAGTGGAATTAATTTTCAGCATCACATTCCCGAAGTTATGGGTGTGATTCCTGATTCATTCTGTGTTGAAAATATGCCCCTGAGTGCTGTTATGGAAGACAAAGTACCAGTGTCAGTGGTCTCCTTGCAGAATGTCATTATAAGCAGCAGCTATGCCACAATGAAAGTGTAGCTGGCAGTAAACCATGAGCCATATCAATTACATTTGAAAGTAAAATATTCCCAGTAATGAAATATATTAATTTGCAGTGAAAGCTATTGAAATTTTTGGAAAATGAGATTTCCCTTACCCTAGTGCACCTTAGGAATTTTTGTATTCCTGCTAGCCTATTTGCTTCATGCTTTAAATATTTTGCTTTCTAAAAATGATGGTTGTGCTGACAGTTCCTTCCTTCCTTCTTTTGCTTGGAGAAAATCTCAGGTAATGGAGATGAGGTTCCTAACTAACATCTCACACTAAAATTTCATTTGTGGACAAGTATCTGTCAGACATGACTCTAATAAGACACTCAAATAGAGATATGTTGCAGGTAGTAACTGATACTTTCAGGTGGTAGAACTTTCACACAAGTCATATCTATCTGAATCATCTAAAGATGAGTTTAACATCTTCATGAAATTGAAGGTTATATTATGCAGGAGAAAAGAATTTCTTACCCTCAATACATTTTTGAAACAGAAATCATTCAATGTGAGAGTCAGTTACAAAATTCAGTAGTTTTTAGCTGTAGCAATATTGAACCAGCTTCATTCTAAGACTTTATTTCAAGGAGAATTTTTGATAATGACTACATGTATTTATTTATTAGTTAAAATTTTAAGTAAAATATGCCTTTTATTAAGCTAATTGCCTTATTAAAATATTTTTGTTAATTTCTATGTACTGAAGTGGGGAAGAAGTTATTATTATTGGGCCTGATTTGAGGCAAGATTATATCTCTACAGGGTTTTTGTCAATTCTGTGTTTGTCTGTGGAATTCAATATCTTTCTCTAAGTATTCCCAAATTTGTGATTCAAATCTTTATCCAAGCTATTCTTGACTCATAGTGCATGTGTAATGAATAGCGTTTTGTTAAAACAATAAAAAAGTGCCTGTCTTATGTGCATCTATGCACAAGATTTATCCTCAATTTATATCCTCTTCTGCACCATTAAATTAAAATTCACTCACAATAAAAGATCTGATATATATAAGTACATCTAGCAAACTAAACTTTCATATGAAAATATAGTTGAAATAATATCTAAATAATTGAGTTTTCTTTCTTATTAAAACTACTAAAAGGCTAAAAATTATATTACATAGAATTTGGCCAAGATATACACATTGGAAACTCTATTCTTCCTATAGCTCCATGAGGGAACAATATTCACAGATAGTAAAACATGAAAAAACAGATTCAGCCCCGTGGTCTTTTGTTAGAATTGAGCCGTATGGAAATTTCCAATGTGAAAATTCTGAATGCAGGGTAGAATCAGATAATGTCTTTCTTTTCTGTTCAATAGAGTTCTAAGATTCCACAAACAAAGTAAGCCCAGGATAACACACAAAGTCTAGGTTTGTAGAAACCACAGTTTGAGGAAAGACCACATTTACCAGGTTCAGAGGAAAAGGACTGGGAGAGAAACCAAAAGCAGTGATTCCATAAAAGTGGGAACAGCTCAGGCATGGCCGCTCTCTGCCTGTTTTCCTCTGTATGTTAGCATAAGATAAAGCATCCAACAAGTGCAGGGAGATCTCTGGGAAACCTAAAGAAACATCAGTGCCCTAATCACTGAATTTGCATAATATCATGGATATTTTAACAAGACTAAAATCAGAGTCTTAGGCTATCTTTTATCTCTGCCATTTCTTAGTACACATTTGCAACAGTTTTCAATTGTATTAACTCCTAATCTTCATAATGGATTTCAAAGTGCCCCTCATTACACTAAGATCAGAAAAAAATTTTAGAGAAATGTCTATTTAGTTCTTTGGCCCATTTTTTGATTGGGTCGTTTATTTTTCTGGAGTTGAGCTGTAGGAGTTGCTTGTATATTTTTGAGATTAGTTGTTTGTCGGTTGCTTCATTTGCTATTATTTTCTCCCATTCTGAAGGCTGTCTTTTCACCTTGCTAATAGTTTCCTTTGATGTGCAGAAGCTTTTAAGGTTAATTAGGTCCCATTTGTTTATTTTTGCTTTTATTTCCATTATTCTGGGAGGTGGGTCATAGAGGATCCTGCTGTGATATATGTCGGAGAGTGTTTTGCCTATGTTCTCCTCTAGGAGTTTTATAGTTTCTGGTCTTACGTTTAGATCTTTAATCCATTTTGAGTTTATTTTTGTGTATGGTGTTAGAAAGTGGTCCAGTTTCATTCTTTTACAAGTGGTTGACCAGATTTCCCAGCACCACTTGTTAAAGAGATTGTCTTTAATCCATTGTATATTCTTGCCTCCTTTGTCGAAGATAAGGTGTCCATATGTGCGTGGATTTATCTCTGGGCTTTCTATTTTATTCCATTGATCCATATTTCTGTCTTTGTGCCAGTACCATACTGTCTTGATAACTGTGGCTTTGTAGTAGAGCCTGAAGTCAGGTAGGTTGATTCCTCCAGTTCCATTCTTCTTTCTCAAGATCGCTTTGGCTATTCGAGGTTTTTTGTATTTCCATATAAATTGTGAAATTATTTGTTCTAGCTCTGTGAAGAATACTGTTGGTAGCTTGATAGGGATTGCGTTGAATCTATAAATTGCTTTGGGTAGTATACTCATTTTCACTATATTGATTCTTCCAATCCATGAACATGGTATATTTCTCCATCTATTAGTGTCCTCTTTGATTTCTTTCACCAGTGTTTTATAGTTTTCTAGATATAGGTCTTTAGTTTCTTTAGGTAGATATATTCCTAAGTATTTTATTCTTTCCGTTGCAATGGTGAATGGAATTGTTTCCTGACATACAGATGGCTAACAAACACATGAAAAGATGCTCAACATCACTCATTATCAGAGAAATGCAAATCAAAACCACTATGAGGTACCATTTCACACCAGTCAGAATGGCTGCGATCCAAAAGTCTACAAATAATAAATGCTGGAGAGGGTGTGGAGAAAAGGGAACCCTCTTACACTGTTGGTGGGAATGCAAACTAGTACAGCCACTATGGAGAACAGTGTGGAGATTCCTTAAAAAACTGGAAATAGAACTGCCTTATGATCCAGCAACCCCACTGCTGGGCATACACACTGAGAAAACCAGAAGGGAAAGAGACACGTGTACCCCAATGTTCATCGCAGCACTGTTTATAATAGCCAAGACATGGAAGCAACCTAGATGTCCATCAGCAGATGAATGGATAAGAAAGCTGTGGTACATATACACAATGGAGTATTACTCAGCCATTAAAAAGAATACATTTGAATCAGTTCTAATGAGGTGGATGAAACTGGAGCCTATTATACAGAGTGAAGTAAGCCAGAAGGAAAAACATAAATACAGTATACTAACGCATATATATGGAATTTAGAAAGATGGTAACAATAACCCGGTGTACGAGACAGCAAAAGAGACACTGATGTATAGAACAGTCTTATGGACTCTGTGGGAGAGGGAGAGGGTGGGAAGATTTGGGAGAATGGCAATGAAACATGTAAAATATCATGTAGGAAACGAGTTGCCAGTCCAGGTTCGATGCATGATGCTGGATGCTTGGGGCTGGTGCACTGGGACGGCCCAGAGGGATGGTATGGGGAAGGAGGAGGGAGGAGGGTTCGGGATGGGGAACACATGTATACCTGTGGCGGATTCATTTTGATATTTGGCAAAACTAATACAATTATGTAAAGTTTAAAAATAAAATAAAATTAGAGGAAAAAAAAATAAATAAATAAAAAATATCAGTTACTCATTAGAAAAAAATTTTAGTCTAAGTTTTGCTACTTTTTTCTTTAACCAAAGGCATTTATTCTTTTTTTGAAAATCTTGTTATATCTAAATATGATAGAACAAAAATGCTCATAATTTCAAATATAATTATTGATAGTGACAGCATTTTTTAATATTTGTTTTTGTATTATTTACCTATGCCTGCATATTTGATGTCCAACTATATATAATTAAGAACTATTTATTTTGGACATGCATGCATGCTAAGTCACTTCAGTCATGTCTGACTCTGCGACCCCATGGACTTAGCCTACCAGGCTCCTATATCCATGGGATTTTCCAAGCAAGAATACTGGAGTGGACTGCCATGCCCTCCTCCAGGGGATCTTCCTGACCCAGAAACTGAACCCGTGTCTTTTACGTCTCCTGCATTGGGAGGTGGGTTATTTACCACTGAGCTACCTGGGAAAGCCCTATTCTGCCCATATATGTTTATATTTGTAGGCACTGTTCTTGACACCAAGATCTCAGCCCTAATAACACAAATCAATTGCTCTAATGGAGCTCACATTCCATTGTGAGAAAGACAGGCAATAAAAAACAACAAAAAAATTAATATACCAGAACAGAATTCAACAAAATCAAAACTATGGTAAGGGGAAGATAGTGGTGGGGACTGGGATAGAATTTTCCATGTCAGCATTGCGGAGGAAGAGTCCTCAATAGTGGGACAAAAGTACAGAGATGTAAATATTGAGAGCACTTTCCATATTACAAGTTTAATGTCTATTTTAATGGTTTTACAGTATACCTCTGCATTTATGTGCAGTCATATTTACTTAGATGGCTATTGTTTGATTTTCAGGTTAACTTTTTTATGATATAAATGGATTGCTGCCATCTTATGTAGTGTAAGACTTGCCCATACCCCTAATATTTTCCTGAGAATAAGCATTTAAATGTAGATTTACTATGTCAACACTTACTATTTATAATGATCTAGTAAGCAATATTGGTCTGCTTTGCAGAATGCATGAAACATTATATATGGTTTCTAGAAGTACATCATCTTGCTCAACTCCTTATATGAAAGTCAATATTGCTGATTATTTTTTTCTTGTTTACTTTTACTAATTCAATAGAAAGAAAGCAGTTTTTTTGTTCTTTTAATTATTGTTTTCCTGAATACTAGTATAAGTGACCATGTGGGCACACTTTTTCTTCCTTCCCAGTTTGCAATTTCTGTTCAAGTGCTCAAGTACCAGTTATTTCACTCTGACTCCTCAGTCTCACCTTATGCTTACTTACTCCCAGTAGTCTTTCATTATTGCACAGTAGTTTAGAAACTCTTCCGGTAGGAATAATAAGCCCTGCAAACAAAATTTTAACTTCAACAAAAAATAAGTTTTAGCCTCAAATGAAAAATAAGTTCAGCAACCCAGTTATTTGAAGGGGCCCAGAGATAAGACATACAACCTCTTTCCTGTCTACCTACTTCACAGTGACCTCAAATGGGTCCCCTGAATTATTTTTTTAATATCCTACAGGAAGAAGTATAGACTGTAGATTCTCCCCAGCTTTGTTAACTTTAAAACTTTTATCTCTTGTCTTCTACATTCTAGGCACAGACCTCAAATTGAAATTTTCTCTATGCATGTCATAATCTCACTTACATTCTTATCTTTTCCTTCTAGACAGAACGCACTCTCCCCACAGGGTCCACTTCAACTCCAAAACTGTTCTCTGTTTAAACCTTAATGTAGTAAGACTTGCTCCTAACTCCCTTCCTATCTGGGCCAGGAATCCTTGTTCCATTTTCATGGCAGAGTGTAGCATTCTCAGCCTACTTCTATCATCATAACCATATAGTTGCTTTTGGTCTCTTACACTAAAATTTCTTGGGGATGTAGATGATGTCATATGCATTATATTTGTTTTCAGCATTCAGTGAATGATCATGAAATGATTCTTAAATGGAAACAGGAAAAGTTTTGCCTTTCACTAATTCCTACATCTTCTTAGAATTCCCTTAAACATTTAAACAATTCATCTCTCACATCAATGCCTGATTATATTAAGAGAAAATTACAAAAATGATATTTAGTGCTAAAAAAAATCCAATATTTTTCTCTGGCCTACTAAGCTAAAGTCTTCTGTCTTTAATCACAGTCTGATAGTTTAACCTGTTATGGAGATGACCTGCCTGCAAAATCTGTGAACCATTCAACATTTTCTGTCACTATTTCCCAAGCACCTGCCAGTAGTCATCGCATTATGGACTTCCTCTTTCTTCATGACCTTTATCTGCCTTAATTGTTTTCCCTTTAGTTAGTTAGTGTTAGTTGCTCAGTCATATCTGGCTCTTTGAGACTGCATGTACTGTAGCCTGTCAGGCTTCTCTGCCCATGGGATTCTCCAGGCAAGAATACTAGAGTGGGCTGCCCTTTCCCTCTCCAGGGGGTCTTCCCAACCCAGGGATCAAACCCAGTTCTCCTGTGTTGCAGACAGATTCTTTACCTTCTGAGCCACCAGGGAAGCCCTTTAGACCATATAACATAAGATAAATATTAATGAGTATGTATAGATATGAATAATTCAATCAAATATAGGAATTTTTCTTTATTAAAGAAAAATTTGTATTAATATTATTTAGAAGAAATTAAAAAAAACCCTAAATCACTATTAAACAAACATCACAGTAATGATTTTTCCAGGCACAGTCAACCAAGGATTCTAAAATCAGTAGGGATGATGGTAACAATAACCCGGTGTACGAGACAGCAAAAGAGACACTGATGTACAGAACAGTCTTATGGACTCTGTGGGAGAGGGAGAGGGTGGGAAGATTTGGGAGGATGGCATTGAAACACGTAAAATATCATGTAAGAAACGAGTTGCCAGTCCAGGTTCGATACACGATACTGGATGCTTGGGGCTAGTGCACTGGGACGACCCAGAGGGATGGTATGGGGAGGGAGGAGGGAGGAGGGTTCAGGATGGGGAACACATGTATACCTGTGGCGGATTCATTTTGATATTTGGCAAAACTAATACAATTATGTAAAGTTTAAAAATAAAATAAAATAAAAAAAAGTGTAGAGAGCTAATGTATAATGTGATGGTTACAGTTTATAATACTGTGGTGAACAGTGGAAATTTTCTGTGGCTAGAATTCAAGTATTATCATATACACATACAAAAAATGGTAACTATGTAAGAAGAATATATGTTAGCTAGAGTGACTGTAATAAATATTTCACTACATATATGTGTATGAAACTATAAGCACTGAATATATAAAATTTAAACTAATTATAGAAATAAAAAAATCTGTGAGAAAATTTAATAGATATAAGATATTTGAATAATCTCAATACTTATACCAACACATTTATCAATTACAAAGTGAGTAAGTCACTTTACAGTCTGGCCATCGAGTTGTTTGGTTAAAAATACTATAAAATCAAATGTATACATTTTTATTCCATCTGCTAAGTATTTATGTATAAAATCATTTTGCCCATTTATAATCTATTAAGAAGATAGTAAAAGACAGGGAAACCTGGCATGTGGCATTCCATGTCCATGGGGTTGCAAAGAATCGGACATGACTTAGCCACTGTATGAGAAGAATTGCACTGAGATGAAATTATATACAAATTTTAAAATCACGTGTGACCATTTTTGTATTCAAGAATTTTACATATATACAAATCATGTTGCTGAAAATTAATAAAAATCAGAAATTAGAAAATTTGTCAGCGTCTGAGGTGGGGGTTATTCTGAATAACCAAGTACTTTCATCTTACAGACATTTTAGCCACTGGTTTTCTTTTGTGTGGCACGGTGTTAGGACAAAAATTAGCTTGACATGTCATTGTTATTTATTAAACTAATAAATATGTCATTTGATGTATAGTAAGTGAAGTATCTATTTACTTTATGAAGTAAATAAAGTATTTATTCACAAACAGAATCGTAGCACATTCTGTTTGTGAATAAATAGACTCTTTCCTAACAAGATAAATGACTAAATCTTTCTTAATAAGTAAAATAATGACCCATGGGGTAGCAAGTGAGGTCAATTACAATCTTAAAACCATAGCAATTTAGCAACCCTTTTTAGGTGTCATGCTTGCAAAGAGAAACTCCCAGAGCCACTGGATGTTTATTAAATGCCACACTGCTGATTCTGCCAGGCAGATCCCTTCACAGATGGCACATATTTAGCTACATTTCTGCAATTTATTGCCCCAGGACAGATGTCCTATAAACAATCTTATTTCCCTTGTGATTTGCTATTTTATTTGAGAGGCAGTGTTCAAAAACAGATAAAACACAAATGTCCTAATCTTTTCACCATATACTTTGGTCACCTGATGAATATTTCTGCCATAATTCTAAAGTTTCCCCCAGCATATAGCAACTACTTTAGTACATCAGACTATTATAATCAAATTTCTTTAATCTCTAAGTAAACAATTTTTTGACGTTTAACTATACTGATTAAGTACAGATGCAAATTCATGATCATTAGTCAGTTGTCCTCCTTTTAATTTACAAAAAATATGCATTCCCTATTATGTCCTAAACTAAAGCCCCTGTTCTTTTTGCATATTTTAATATACTGGCCTATTTTTCTTAATAATATTTGAAAATAAACTGAAAACTATTAACAAAAACATTTAAATAATCTGGTAAAGGAGATTTAACCCTGTCAGTTTAACAGATGTTTAACAGTGGAATTATAACAGCATGGTAATACATATCATTTGGGTTTACATGTGGATGTGGAGAAAAAAATAACTTTTTAAATACATAATTTTATTAAATAAAAGTTTATATTGTACCCCTTGCCTGTCTTCTTTTGCTCTTCTCTCCTATTATACTGCCCCAGTTATGGGGAGTAGTAAGATGTTGATATTGTCTATGCATTGACATCTAGAGTCAGAAGATATGGGAGAATCACTTCTTCCAAGAATAGTCCCTCATGGGGTTCTCTGTGGGGACTGAGGAAGAAAAGGTTGTAAACCAGATACCAAACCACAGCGACTGAGGTGCATGTTACACTAAAATTCTATACTGGAAGGAATGGTTTGATTTTGCTTCCTTAATGCAAAGTATGTTTTATAAATGAATAATGAATCTACTTCATTATATTTGGGAACAGAGGTTCTGAAGTGTCTAGCTTTTTTTTTTCTGAAAACACCTAATGAGTAGCCTGTTAGAAGCACTTGAAATCCCTTTGCCTTGTGACCAAAACAAAAGCAATCACCATCTCTGTACTATAATTCACAGAAAATACCTCCATACCCCATCTGTCTTCATGATCAAAACAGTGAAAAAAAAAAAAATTCTCTGCTTGAATCTGTTGGCCAGAATACCACATTTTCACTCTGAATTCCATGACAATTGATTTAAAAATTATGTTTAACACATTAACCTTTGGTAATAGAATTTTATATTTGAGGGGCTCAGTGATCACATGGTCACATTTGTATATAAATATTTCTAGTAAAAAATAGACAAAATTCTTAGCCAAAGACTTCCTTTATAGGATGATGAAGGAATACTTCAATTTTTCTGAATTTTTTTTTTATTCCATTTATGTCAGATCCGAGCCTAGAGAGGAAACTAATTCTGTTCATTCTCCCCAGTGGAATCCAGGCTACCTCTGGAGAGCTTCCTGTGAGTTCATTAAATTGTCTAAGCTTGAAAACACAATTAGGGTCATTTTTCAATTTTTAAAGATTTTAACTAAAAGGAAAGTGAAGGAGCTATTCAAAGTTATTGATTATTATGCACATCATTGGTAGGGAGTCCAATCTGATTCACTTGTAACCCCATAATTTGTCTATGATCCTCTCAGTTTTCTTCCTTTGAATTCATTTTAATAATGTAAACAAACATAATGCCAAGAATAGATAAATCAAAACTTTCAAAAAATATTATCTTTCTCAAATCTCCAAGTCTCTGAAATTACTATTCTATTTCATTCAGATTTATTTGTTTTTATTCTTTTCCAATCTATAATCTTTCATTTTAAAAAACATAAGCCTTAACGATCTGCAATTATGCATCATTCTGATGATGGGGGCAACCAAGGAGAGCAGTTATGATCTTCTTAGTTTTTAACGTACTTCATATTCATAGTGATGACTCAAGCTGCACAGGATAAAATAAAAATTTCTTTATGCAAAGTATTTAAAGTTTCCAACAGATTGTTTTTGTTTCAGGATTAGTGCATTTACTGGTGAAGTGACTAATCCCTAAGATCCATAAAACAATAACATATAGTTGAGCTTATGAATACTCATTCTAGGAAAAAATTACCTCTCTTGACAGTTACATTTTATGAATCGCCTTTGGCTCTCCATTCTATGTAAACGTGTTCACAAATGAAATACACCAAACTTGAACATGGCCTATATATAAGCATGAAAATCCAAACAAGGAAAATTTCAGATGTGTTGGGTGTAAACTATCCAAGAATGTTTGGAGATTCAAAGATCATATTGCCACTAAAGTAGGAAACATTATTAATTTGGATGATATGTCAAACATGCAAGTGTTGAAGGCATTGGAATTGTTTAACCTAGGAAAGAGACAATTAAGACATACTTCTTTAAATACTTGAAAAACTTCTCTTTCAGTCAGATTAGATAAGGTTATAGGAAGTCTACCTGTACAATATCACTAGCTTGAAAGCAGTAACTACCAACCAGTCTCAGGTAAGTGGTAGTTCTCACTACAGTGTCCTCTCTTAGGAACCCAAAATGATGAATTTTCCATCACGTGCAGTGTTGCTAGGCATCACAACCACGGATAAAAAACATGGCACAGGATATAGAACCTCTTCATGGTATCTCCCCAGATAGCTTATACCCTCTGAAATCTCTCATATTTTATTACACAAAGTCACAAGATCCTATTTTATTTAAAGGAGATATGGAATTGTAGTCCTACAATGTACCCAGAAAGAGGAGAGTCAGAAATGTTTTTTTTTTTTTTTTTTTAAAGAAAAAAAAGACACATTAATTACCACAACTTCCATGCAGAAAATCGATACCACCTCACTCTCTCTGAGACAGGCAAGTTGGTGTATTTATCGGTATAATACTCCCAAGAGTGGATGCAGATTCTTATACCTTCAATTACGCATATAACAAAGATAGGTAATATGCATTTTAATTAAGTATTCTATAAGCAAGTAAAATATAATTCAAAGGTAAAAAATATATTACAATTATACACAGAGATATCTTCTTCCCTATGTCAATCATCCTACTCTCCCGCCTTGTATAAGTAACCATAATAATTACTATATAGTTCTGGAGATTTTAATATTAGTTCAAATATTTATTCTTAAATATCCTTTTCTAATAGAAATTAAAATTCACAAAAGCATATTACAATTATATGTGTGATTAAACCAAACATTTAAATACCCTTTGGTACAGACAATACAAACATTCTTAAATGTGCCCTGTAATGCCCAGGAAATCATTGATATGAAGAGAGCAAATTTAGAAGGATGATATTGAGTTCACTAATATTAAAAACTGTAAGTGAATCAATTTTTTTGTACTTCATTAGTCACAATTTCTAAAGATTAAGATGCACCAGTATCTTGTAACTCAAGATACTGATTTGAGATATTGAAAGCATAGAGAGTATATATCTTCACAATTAATCCTAAGAAGCATCTTGAATTTTGATGGTAGTTCTGTCTATAACTTAAGCAAAACATTTAAGCATTCCTCAGAGGTCAATAAGAAAGATTTCCAAAACCATGACCTATACCTTACAAACAATGGGAGCTCTTATGCTTTTCTTGTGGTTTATAGTTTAATAGTTAAGAGAGTAGATCTGTGAACAGACTGCCTCTGTTCATATCCCAAACTAGCCTCTTAGGAAATTTGTCAACCCCTGTGATATAGACTGTTTGTATACCCCAGTTCTTAGGTTGAAGCCCAGTCACCAACATGATAGTATGGGAGGGTTAGAAGGTCATGAGGACAAAACCCTCATAAACGGAATTAGTGACTGGAGAGAGCTTTACTGTCTTTTCACTATAAGAGAAGACTATTGTCTAGGAACCAGGACGTTTCTATACTAGGCAGTGCATCAGCTTATGCCTTGATCTTGCATTCCCAGCCTCCAGAGATATGAGAATTTCTGTTGTTGATGAGCCAAATAATCTATTTCATCTTGTTAAAGTAGCGCCAATAGACTAAGATGCCAGGCAGATACTTAACCCTTGTAAACCTAGGTTTTTCTTATCCCCAACATGAAGAATAACTGTATTATCTTAATTCCTACTTTTTTGTGATCACTCAGTAATTTAAAAGTAGGTAGTGTTATAGATGTGTGCCTTAACTTTTTAATTTCTCAGAATAAAATTTGATAATTTCTCCAGTTGTATACTGTCACTCTCTAGTTCTGTGTGTTACCCTTAGCTATGACACTTGGTAGAAATTCTCATATGCTACCTTTGAGTAACTATTACTGAAATGTGGCACCACACATCACTGGGACCCAGTGTTAGTCTGACCTGACTGTTGCCTCTTGCAGAACCTTTAAGGGCTTACAAAGAAAAACAAAAAGGTTAATAGTTATAGTTGGCAAAAATAAAAGAACATGCTTGAAAGATGACAACACACTCCTAATAATCCATATTCTGAGACTTCATATCTCCCCTGACTCTTCCTTCACTACTGTGGTTAAGTACAATCTCTCGCATTTGTTTCCCTTCCAACATTGCCCTCTTTATGCTCGGAAAGATTGAAGGCAAAAGGAGAGTGTGGTAGAGGATGAAATGGTTAGATAGCATCATCAACTCAATGGACATGGATTTGAACAAATTCCAGGAGATAGTGAAGGATAGGGAAGCCTGGCGTGCTGCAGTCCATGGGGTCACAATTAGTCGGACATGACTTAGCAACTGAACAATTCCCCTTTAAAATTATTAAAAGTTACTGTTCTCATCCCCTTTATAAATAATTTTAAGCCATATCTATTCTGAGTCTGGACTCAGATTAACTTTCCATTTTTTCCTCCTCAGACTAATCCCCAACATAAGTATTGCTTCAACCCAACTGTTTCACAAACTCCTCAAAAATGATTTGAATTTCCTATTTTTGTGCCTTTCAACCTGTGATCTCTAAAAGATATTTCCAGTTTCAGACAGAACCTTGGTTATTTTTAAGCTATATATTAAAATGCCATTTAAAAGCCTCACCCATTAGCCCTTACCAAGTTTTATTCTTTCTCTAATTGCAATACATGTTAACTCTACCAAATGTTTAACACTTAGAGATTTTAAGCTGATTACTAAATTGATATTCTTAAGATATATTTGACAGTCTTGCCATCTCCATTTCTGATAACTTATTTTATCCCTACAGTTCCTAGACTAATGTTTTTCATAAATAAATATTTTTGAATAGTCATTCTTTCATTCATTCTGGAATGAAGACTTTTCTCTGAATAGATGCACAGTTGAGTTCAGTCACTCAGTCGTGTCGGACTCTTTGTGATCCCATGAAACACAGCAGGCCAGGTCTCCCTGTCCATCACGAACTCCCGGAGTTCGCTCAGACCCACATCCATAGAGTCAGTGATGCCATCCAGCCATCTCATCCTCTGTCATCCCCTTCTCCTCCTGCCCCCAATCCTTCCCAGCATCAGAGACTTTTCCAATGAGTCAACTCTTCACATGAGGTGGCCAAAGTACTGGAGTTTCATATTCAGCATCATTCCTTCCAAAGAAATTCCAGGGCTGATCTCCTTCAGAATGGACTGGTTGGATCTCCTTGCAGACCAAGGGACTCTCAAGAGTCTTCTCCACCACCACAGTTCAAAAGCATCAATTCTTCGGCACTCAGCTTTCTTCACAGTCCAACTCTCACATCCATACATGACCACAGAAAAAACCATAGCCTTGACTAGACGGACCTTTGTTGGCAAAGTAATGTCTCTGCTTTTGAATATGCTTTCTAGGTTGGTCATAACTTTCCCTCCAAGGAGTAAGCGTCTTTTAATTTCATGGCTGCAGTCACCATCTGCAGTGATTTTGGAGCCCCCCAAAAATAAAGTCTGACACTGTTTCCACTGTTTTCCCATCTATTTCCCATGAAGTGATGGGACCAGATGCCATGATCTTCATTTTCTGAATATTAAGCTTTAAGCCAACTTTTTCAGTCTCCACTTTCACTTTCATCAAAAGGCTGGGTGCACAAATGTACACCTGTGTGTACCTGTGTTTATGTACATATATCTGTGTATGTGTGTGTGCATATGAGAGGCTGATTCAAAATAATGCAGACATTATCCAAAGCATTTTAATTTGTTCTTCCAAACAAGTGTGAATGAGAGAGTCATGGCCAAGTAAATATGCCCAATCATATATTCCCTGTGTTGGGTGCAGAAAGTGAAGTGCAGAAGCACATTAGATCCGATTTTGGTGTATAACTCTATTATCTCACATTTGACCTTTTGAAATGGCTTAGCATGGAGTGAAATATGAGCACACATTAGGGCACTTTGGGAACTGTTCATCCCCATGCTAAATACATTTAGCTTGAATATGTTTTTTAGACTTGCAGTTCCAGATCTCAATGATCATCAATATCTCTTAAGAAGGTTAATTTACAAAATTCTCGATCCCTGTATTAGGGATTATTGAATCATTGTCAGTAGCCTCTGGAATCAGCATTTCTGGAATGCTATTCAGGTGATCCTTTGGGAATCTTTGTTTCTAAGGATACAGAAGTTCTACAGGCAAACATGAGACAGCCATAAATATGTATTTTTGCTGCTAAGGGTAGGCTGCATGCTTGTCACTGAATATGTAAGCATTATTATATTTGGGGTTTTTCTTACTAATCCTTAGTCACTTTCAAATTATAGGAGCTTTCAGAATATCATAAATTTCCATGTCTTAAGTATTGTATTCAATATAAAAATATACTTCAGAAACGATATGGAAATATAAATGCAGCTCAGAAACATTTGCGCATGTTACATTTAACAATTACAATATTAACAGTTTGGGACCTTTTCTAATTTTTTACATTTCTATTTGAGATACTATTTTATACAAGCAGATGTACAGCATCAGAAATGCCTATCAAAAAAAAAAAAAAATCAAGCAAAACAATGCATGCCCTAAAAGCTGAGAGTTATGTTTTATTTGGATACCTTACTGAGGACTATAGCATGGGAATTAGTCACTCTGGTTACTTTTAGAAACTATTCCAAAGAGGGAAGGTTGGAGTCTGAGTATAGAGAAGATTTTGCTTAGAAAAAAGAAAAAACAAAAAACGATATGCAGTTGAACATCAAAAGGTTACTGCTAATCACACACACAAAAAGAGATCTCACATAAATGACTATAGTGCTTTTCTACATATGGGAAGATGCAAGACTCTGGGCTTATTCCTTAGATAAGCAGCTTGACTATCTAGGGCCAGGATTCTGTTTTTCTCCATCCCCTCAGGGTGTACCATCAGGAGTGGCTGCTCAGGCTGATGGCTTGATGGAAGATAACATTCTTTGTTTACTGGACTTGCAGGCAACTTTTTATTTTTATTTTTTCTGTTTACAGAGGGATAGCTTGGGCTAAAACTCAGTAAACTTGGAATAAGCCCTTGTTAAATGAATACATGGAGGTCCACAGTTAGCATTTTTCTAGACCTGACTGAGTGACTGAACTGAATTGAAAGTAATACTGGAATTGTGTGTGTGTGTGTGTGTGTGTGTATGTGTGTAAAATGAAGAGAACTCCTCTGTCTATAAACAGGTTCACTTTAAGTCAAAATTCCATCTGTGCATGGTGATGGGAGAAGTGAAATCTCCTTGAGAGTTTTCTAACTGACATTTCTGCAGAAACCCAGTTTAAAGCTGTGGAATCTGAAATGAAGTAAAACAATCCTACCAAAATTACAACTTTATTTTAGTGGGATTGTTGTAGGAGAGAGGATACTCTGAAGAAACTCTGAAGTTTAAACAGAGACCACGAGTGTCACACAATGCTTGTCAGTGAGGATTTCATGAACACATAAAGTAGTTGATCTGTAACTGCAATTCTAACATCCAAACTGTATGGTCAGGCCACTCTAGGTGGTGGTTTTCTTGCTCTCTGTACATCCCCTGCTAGACCAGAGCCTGCTTCACTTACACCTTCTCACATGACTGACCTTCCTATGTACTTTCCCCAGGCCCTAGCTAGTGATTGGTCTTATCAAAGGAGTGTTGAGGGGTGTGCCCCTCTGCTAGTTTTCCTAGTAACCAATGAGCCAATTGGATATCAATTCCCCCATAACTGGCAATATCCCCTTTGCTCAGGATGGGGAGACTGCAGACTCATTTTGCCTGCCTCTGCTGTACATGATGGGGTGTCACTCCAGGACGTTTCAAGACATGAAAGGTCCACCTTATCCATTGTGTCTGTCACCGACTCCAGGTTCTTTCTTAGGACTTGAATATGGGCTTTGTGGCCCTGGTAGATGCTGCCCAACACAAATTTTTTATGTGCCTTTCAGGGCTCTGAGGTCTAGTGTATCTCTTTTGCATTTCTCAACTAAAGCGAAGATTATCCTTAGTGTAGGTAATTACCCATGGAATGAAAGACAGTTACTTATATACAGTTGAAGAAATTTTCCTCTGCCATTCTAATTTTTCTTTCTGTTCTAAGAAAGAATTTGACATGAGCTAGATTGACAGGAGAAAAACAAACAAATTTTAATAACATGTATATATGGGAAAGATACAATTGCCAACTTGAGATCAAATTGCCAATATCCAGTGGCTCAAAGAAAAAGCAAGGGAATTAAAGAAAAATATCTACTTCTGCTTCATTGACTATGCTAAAGCCTTGGGTTGTATGGATCACAAAAAACTGTGGGAAATTCTTAAAGAGATCAGATTGCCAGACCACTGTAACAATTTCCTGAGAGGCCTGTGTGCACGTCAAGAAGCAATAGTTAGAAATAGACATGGAACAATGGACTGGTTCAAAATTGAGAAAAGAGTAGGTCAAGGGTGTATATTGTCACCCTGCTTATTTAACTTATATGCAGAGTACATCATGCAAAATGTTGGGCTAGATGAAGCACAAGCTGTAATCAGATTGCAGGGAGAAATAACAATAATCTCAGATGCAGATGACATCACTTTAATGGCAGAAAGCAAAGAGGAACTAAAGAGCCTCTTGATGAAGGTGAACGAAGATAGTAAAAAAGCTGGTTTAAAACTCAACATTCAAAAAATGAATATCATGCCATCTGGTCCCATCACTTCATGGCAAATAAAAGGGGAAAAACTGGAAATAGTGACAAACTATTTCTTGGGCTCCAAAGTCACTGCAGAGAGTGACTGCAGCCATGAAATTAAAAGATGCTTGCTCCTTGGAAGAAAAGCTATGACAGGCTTAGACAGCATATTAAAAAGCAGAGACATCACTTTGCTGACAAAGGTGAGTTTGTACAGTCAAAGCAATGGCTTTTCCAGTAGTCATGTATGGATGTGAGAGTTCCATAAAGAGGACTGAGTGCTGAGGAATTGATGTTTTTGAACTGCGGAATTGACTGGTTGGATCTCCTTGCAGTCCAAGGGACTCTCAAGAGTCTTCTCCAACACCACACCACAGTTTAAAAGCATCAATTCTTCGGTGCTCAGCCTTCTTCACAGTCCAACTCTCACATCCATACATGACCACAGGAAAAACCATAGCCTTGACTAGACGAACCTTTGTTGGCAAAGTAATGTCTCTGCTTTTGAATAGGTAGGTAGAATAGGGAAAAGGAGTCCAAAATGGTGGTGGCTAAAAGACAAGGAAGGGGAAAGCCCATGGAAATAGAACAAAGGAAGGTCAGAGGAAGTCTGAGGACCAGAGTGAAGACTTCAGGTAGAACAAACAGCACTCCTGGCTAAGCCCAATTTGCATAGGGCAGGCCCAGGTGGAGGAAAAAACATATAAGAGGAGGAGCCAAAGCGCTTTCTTGCTCTCTTTCTCTCCCGCATGCATATGCTCCTTCTCTCTCTCTCCCTCTCTCATTCTCTCTCTTTCCCTCCCCCATGCGCTTCTCCACTGTCTTCTCTTCGAGTCTTTGGGTTGGCATGCCCTCACGCTTTGAGCATGGATTCTCCTTCTATCTTCTAAATAAAATGGAGCTGTAACACTGATTTGCCTAAGAGCTATAACACGGTTTGTCCAAGACCGGAGAGCTGTGACAGGGCAAGGGCTTTAACGTCAGTTGCTCCAAATCTTTGTTGTGATGAGACAAAGAACCGAGGAACATACACTCACGTGACAATGTGATTTAAAGGAGGATGTAAAAACTTCTATAAGTCCCACTTTGAGGGACTTACAGTTTCCTTACCCCCTCTCAGAGTCTATGCTGAGAGCCTTGTACTTTCCTCCTCTTTAAAAGATCCTATTCACTTGCTACCATGAGTGCTTGTGTGTTCATGGATTCCATTCTTCACCTCTGCAGACAAGAACTCGGATTCCCATCTCACTACAATCCATGGAGTTGCAAAGAGTCAGACTCAGACACAACTGAGTGACTGAACAACAATACAGGGGAGAGACCAGGAAAACTGAGTAACTCACTAAAGTGACCGAAGACGTCACTGTAATTAGCATTTTCAGCTAAAGAATAAAGAAGATATTGGAGATAATGGTTTGAGACCTCAAAAGAGGGAGGAAATTCACATAGAGATGGAATGAATGTATTTGAGTAAACAAATATTTACTGGGTCATGTAGAGACAAAAGATTACAGTGTAAACTAATTTCTAGGTCCTGCTGAGTTCCCTTCACTGTGAGTAGTCCTTATCCTTCACAGATATTTCTGGTGATAGCTGGAATCAGGGAGTTCTTTATTTAACAAATTAGTTTAGGTGGATAAGGGGAAAGTCAAAGTCTCTTCCTAAATCTTTTGGACCTAGGTTGTTTTCCTAGCACATATGCTTCCCATGTGGTGCTAGTGGTAAAGAATCTGTTGCTAGTGTGATATATGTATGAGATGTAGGTTCAGTCCCTGGGTCAGGAAGATCCCCTGAAGGAGGGCATGGCAACCCACTCCAGCATTCTTGCCTGGAGAATCCCATGGACAGAGAAGCCTGGTCCATAGGGTTGCAAAGAGTCAAACATGACTTCAGTGACTCAGCACACACCCACACAGATTGTTTTCAACTTGAAACAATCTCATGCTAGAGACACATTTTGGGGTGGCAAATTGTGCTCTCCTATACAGTCAAACCTCTTCCCCAAGACAAAATCCAAAGCTTGGAGGAAACCTTGAGTTGACTGCTACCATGTGAAAATGCCTGTGTCTTGAAATAAAAGACATTTGTGTTAACAACATTAGAATCATAATTCTGACACTAGAGTCATAGGTCTGGTTATGACAGTGTGGTAACTCCAAGGCAAATATCGGTTATTCACATTTTAAAAAGTAGGTCCAGGATGCCTATGTGTTGAAATTATTATTGAAGCAGTTTGCCTGTAATTATTACTTTGACAGATTTGCTAGGTTTAAAGAACCTGCTGTCAAGTTCAGAACAACAGGGGGTGGAATAATAAGTGATATTTATAAAGAGAACCAATAGGATCTCTTTGATGATTTATTTACTTCTAGAAAAAGTATGAAAGATGCTCTAAGGTGGCATATTAAGTTCTTAACTTTTATTCTGAGCTAAGTTTATTTACATTTCTTATAAAATAAGATGTTAAGAAAAAAAGAGATAAATTGAACTGAAGAACTGCTCTTCTGAGAAATTAAATACAAATATTTACTTTGTTTTGAAAAAGCAGTCTTCATAAAAGTGGGTTGTTTTGTTTTTTTTTTTTTTTTTCAACTCTCTGCAAATAAATAGCACTTGTAAGTTGTACTATATGCCAGACAATGTTCTGAGTGTTTTACATAAATTAACTTTAATTTTTACATATACTAACTTTAAATCTATCGGTAGGGCCTTACTACTTCCATTTTACAGATATAGAAGCTCAGGAACACAATGGTTATGGGTGCTGTTCAAGAGCACATAATTTGAAACAGAGTATTTGCCATATCAATAAACAAGGATATCACAGTCATCAGCTACTGTGGTCCTCCAAATGTGAACCCAGAGGATGCCCAGGAAGAACAATGCCTGCAATCTGGCAGTTATCAGGCTGCTATCACTCCCTATGGTGAGCAAGAAACTAAGGATGTGAAAAATCAATGCAGGATTCTGGCTCCAGATAGCTGAAATGTATATGAAAGGAATGATTTCAGTGAGCCCAGACTCTTGCATCTTCTCATACACAGAAAAGCACTCAGTACAGTTCAGTTGCTCAGTCGTGTCCAACTCGCGTTGAGACCCCATAAATCGCAAAACGCCAGGCCTTCCTGTCCATCACCAACTCCCAGAGTTCACTCAGACTCACGCCCATCAAGTCAGTGATGCCATCCAGCCATCTCATCCTCTGTCGTCCCCTTCTCCTCTTGCCCCTAATCCCTCCCAGCATCAGAGTCTTTTCCAATGAGTCAATTCTTTGCATGAGGTGGCCAAAAACTGGAGTTTCAGTTTTAGCATCATTCCTTCCAAAGAAATCCCAGGGCCGATCTCCTTCAGAATGGACTGGTTGGATCTCCTTGCAGTCCAAGGGACTCTCAAGAGTCTTCTCCAACACCACAGTTCAAAAGCATCAATTCTTTGGTGCTCAGCCTTCTTCACAGTCCAACTCTCACATCCATACATGACCACAGGAAAAACCATAGCCTTGACTAGACGGACCTTTGTTGCCAAAGTAATGTCTCTGCTTTTCAATATGCTATCTAGGTTGGTCATAATTTTCTTTCCAAGGAGTAAGCGTCTTTTAATTTCATGGCTGCAGTCACCATCTGCAGTGATTTTAGAGCCCAAAAAAGTAAAGTCTGACACTGTTTCCTCATTTTTTCCCAGGAAGTGATGGGACCAGATGCCATGATCTTAGTTTTCTGAATGTTGAGCTTTCAGCCAACTTTTTCACTCTCCTCTTTCACTTTCATCAAGAGGCTTTTTAGTTCCTCTTCACTTTCTGCCATAAGGGTCGTGTCATCTGCATATCTGAGGTTATTGATATTTCTCCTGGCAATCTTGATTCCAGCTTGTGTTTCTTCCAGTCCAGCATTTCTCATGATGTACTCTGCATATAAGTTAATTAAGCAGGGTGACAACATACAGCCTTGATGTACTCCTTTTCCTATTTGGAAACAGTCTGTTGTTCCATGTCCAGTTCTAACTGTTGCTTCCTGACCTGCATACAGATTTCTCAAGAGGCAGGTCAGTGGTCTGGTATTCCCATCTCTTGAAGAATTTTCCACAGTTTATTGTGATCCACACAGTCAAAGGCTTTGGCATAGTCAATAAAGCAGAAATAGATGCTTTTCTGGAACTCTCTTGCTTTTTCCATGATCCAGTGGATGTTGGCAATTTGATCTCTGGTTCCTCTGCCTTTTCTAAAACCAGCTTGAACATCAGGAAGTTCACATTTCATGTATTGCTGAAGCCTGGCTTGGAGAATTTTTTTTTTTTCCCTTTTCAATGCTTTATTTGATCAACATATTAGAACAAATACATTTTCCTTGAATGATACTAGGTGAATAATTTGAGAATATAATGAAAAGAAATATAAAATCTGGAAAACTTTTCAATGTACAGAATAAAGCTACAATAACCCTGTATACGAGATAGCAAAAGAGACACTGATGTATAGAACAGGCTTATGGACTCTGTGGGAGAGGGAGAGGGTGGGAAGATTTGGGAGAAGGCATTAAAACATGTGAAATGTCATGTATGAAACGAGATGCCAGTCCAGGTTCAATGCACGATGCTGGATGCTTGGGGCTGGTGCACTGGGACGACCCAGAGGGATGGTATGGGGAGGGAGGAGGGAGGAGGGTTCAGGATGGGGAACACATGAGAAATAAAGGAATAAAAAAAAAAATGGAAAAAAAAATCAAAGCAAATGGCTTGGAGAATTTTGAGCATTACTTTACTAGCATGTGAGATGAGTACAAATGTGCGGTAGTTTGAGCATTCTTTGGCATTGCCTTTCTTTGGGATTGGAATGAAAACTGACCTTTTCCAGTCCTGTGGCCACTGCTGAGTTTTCCAAATTTGCTGGCATATTGAGTGCAGCACTTTCACAGCATCATCTTTCAGGATTTGAAAAGGCTCAGCTGGAATTCCATCACCTCCACTAGCTTTGTTCTTAGTGATGTTTTCTAAGGCCCACTTGACCTCACATTCCAGAATGTCTTGCTCTAGGTGAGTGATCACACCATCGTGATTATCTGGGTCTTGAAGATCTTTTTTGTACAGTTGTTCTGTGTATTCTTGCCATCTCTTCTTAATATCTTCTGCTTCTGTTAGGTCCACATCATTTCTGTCCTTTATCAAGCCCATCTTTGCATGAAATGTTCCCTTGGTATCTGTAATTTTCTTGAAGAGATCTCTAGTCTTTCCCATTCTGTTGTTTTCCTCTATTTCTTTGCATTGATCACTGAGGAAGGCTTTCTTATCTCTTCTTGCTCTTCTTTTGAACTCTGCATTCTTTATCTGCATGCTTATATCTTTCCTTTTCTCCTTTGCTTTTCTCTTGTCTTCCTTTCACAGCTTTTTGTAAGGCCTCCCCAGACAGCCATTTTGCTTTTTTGCATTTCTTTTCCATGGGGATGGTTCCTTAATTTGAGATATCTGGTTTTCCTTAATTAACAATAAGCTCAGACTATCTGCCCCTTGTTGCAATCTTCTATACAACCCGATTCCTCCCCACCTCTTCGAAACAGTTCTTTAAGTGTCACTTGAAATGCTTTGAGATGCTGTCTCCTGGTCTTAAAGTCCTAAAAATTCTGACAGAAGACAACAGATTCTCATCCTTTAGGTTGTGATTATTATTTTAGTCGATAGTAGTAAGGGATGGAGTGTGAGCTGAATCAGAGTCGTGGATAGTATCTGAGTGGGATGGTGTCATGAAAGGCTTGAAAGGCTTAAGCACATGGATTCTGGGGCACAGACTGCCTGGGATCAACTATTGTAATACCTCAAAGGAGTCTTAGCTATTTAATGTAAAACATTTTTTAAATCTTTTAGAATACTACTTATTTATTTGGCTGTACCAGGTCTTGGTTGTGGTATGTAGGATAGGATCATTAACTGAGGATGGTGTGATCTAGTTCCCTGACCAGGAATTGAACCCAGGCTCCCTGCATTAGGAGTACAGAGTATTAATCACTGGACTACCAGGAAAGTCCCTTAAAATATCCTTTTAGAATCTTCTTAAACATCATGATTAGGTTCATCAGCTTTTTAATATCACATAGCGAATAAATTTTAGAAGTAGAGAGAGAAAATAGGTGCTCTAAGTTCTAATAAAGCATTTCATATTCTTGATGCATGTGTGGCATCAGACTTGACTTTCAAACCAATTATAGGTGAGGGTGTGGTCTAACCGTCTGCTGGGTCACCACAAACATTTAACCAATATCCACATTGTAAAAAGCTAAGTATTAATCATTTTCACTATACCATTATGAAATTCAAAGATAATAGTTTTCTCAGATTGGACTGGTATAAATACATGCAATGCCTTAAAAAGGTTTACCTTTTACTCCTTTTAACAAATTAATATAGTTAAGTTTGAAGTCTTAAAACAAATATTTATGAAAATAAATGATAATTATTCCAGAATAGAAAATGGGATATTTTTATTTTCAATAATGGCAGGTTCTCAGAGTTGAATTATTATATGATCCAGTAACTCCACTTCTGTGTATATACCAAAAAGAATTGAAATCAAGGACTAAGATAGCTAGCTATACACCCATTTTCATAGTAGCATTATTAACAGTAGCCAAAAGGTAGAAAAGGTATAATGTCCATTGAGAGATAAATGTGCTGTGTATATACAATGGAATAGTTTTCAGCCTTAAAAGGAATGAAATTCTGACATATGCTACATCGGTTAACTGTGAAGACAATTATGTTAAATAAAATAAGCTAGGCATATAGGTACAAATGTAATGTTGCTTATAAATTTACACAATAAAAGTTTAAAAAAATTATTCCAATGGCATCTGGTATATGCCATATATTATATATGATATATATATATCATATATATATATATATTTGAATTTGCAATGTCTTTTCACATGTTATCAACCTAAACATGGCTTTTGTCCCAAGTTAACAGTGTGGATTGAGTGTCTTCCTGAGTTTTTATATTCTTTCCTCTAATAGGGAGTCTCCAATTCTAACAGGGTTTTTTACTTAAGAATATTCTTCCACATGAATTTATAGAATATTACTGCCAGAATTGACTTCAAAAAAATTAAGGTAGCCATATTTACATTTTTCTTCCTTGCTTCCTCCCACTACATGGTTTAATATAGTGTAAAAAGAAAAAAAAAAAGGAAAAGGACAAAAAAGACAAATAATCACATATTATAAATATTTAAGAAGTTAAATCCTGTGAAAGCTACATTTCTACCTATACAATACTTAATATTTTCCAAAGAACACATTAAATACCACGGACATGATGAACAAAATTCTTTCCCTGAATCTAGTTTAGTTTTTTTCTCCTGTTCTAATATAAACTGTAGGGAAGCAGTATTTGCCACCCAAAAATGTCTCTGACATGCAGACAAAAAAAAAAAAAAATGGAGCCTGTCATGTCAGTAAATGAAAGAAGTTGCCTAGCCTTCCTATAAACAAAGAATGTTGCCCTGCATCAGTCCAACAGTCACTGCATTCACCTTTGATGACGTTTCCTGAGGGGAATTCAGGATGGAGGAAAACATCATATTGGCCCTACTTAGTTAAGATGCTTATCTAAGAAATAATTTCAATAAATCCAGACTCTTGTACTTTCCCATATGTAGACTAGCACTAAAATCATTAACTTGATACATATTTTCTTGTGATTGCAGTAATCTTTTGATATTCAACTACACATTTATTTTTGTTTATGCATTTTCAACAAAAGCTTCTAACTTCACCCTGACCCCTTTGCCAGAGTTCCTCAGAGCGATCTGAGAGGCTGTCTCCAAGGCTGCAGTCCTCAGTAAGTTTCCTGAATAAAATATAAACTTACACTTTTAGGTTGTGTGTTTTTCTTCAGTCAACAGGCATGTGGCTTACTTCACACTGAAAATAATCAAAATCCAAAAGTGAGAAATTTGTACCTCCTCCTTAGGTGCCTAAAGAACTTAGATGGAGGGTCTGTTCCAGAATAGAGCTCTCAGCAGAGATATCTGCAGTGAATATGGGATAGGTGTGGTGGGGATAATGGGGCTTAGAGGTGAGAGTCCACTCTGCCCCATCATCTCAACAAGGCACAACAAACATTTGTTTATCAATACTTTGTTTTTCTATCTCCATGTGGATTTCATCACTCCCATTTACAAAGTCCAAAACCACTACCCTCAACATCCTCCTTTGTCTTTAGCTGAAAAAGTGAAAAGTGAAAGTGAAGTTGTTCAGTCGCGTCCGACTCTTTTTCGACCCTCTGGACTGTAGCCCGCCAGGGTCCTCCATCCATGGGATTCTCCAGGCAAGAATACTCGAGTGGGTTGCCATTTCCTTCTCCAGGGGATATTCCCGACCCAGGGATCGAACCCATGTCTCCCGCATTGCAGGCAGATGCTTTAACCTATGAGCCACCAGGGAAACCTCTTTGCTGCTGCTGCTGCTGCTGCGTCACTTCAGTCGTGTCCGACTCTGTGCGACCCCAGAGACGGCAGCCCACCAGGCTCCTCCGTCCATGGGATTCCCCAGGCAAGAATACTGGAGTGGGTTGCCATTTCCTTCTCCAATGCATGAAAGTTAAAAGTGAAAGTGAAGTCGCAAGAGCACTGGAGTAGGGTGCCATTGCCTTCTCCGCTATTTAGCTGAGGAAGGTATTTAAGATGGTATAAAGAAGGTATTCTTTAGTTACTCCTCAGTTTTTCTACATCTCGCCCATATGTATGCATGTTATTAAACTTTTGTTTGATTTTCTCCTGTTAATCTGACTCACATCAACTTAATTCTGCAGTCTACCCAGGAAAACATAGGAGAGTAGAGTAAAATGCCTTTCTCCCCAACAATCAGTATATATGAACACAAAGAGGAACAGAACTGCTTTCTATTTATATAGAGAAGATTAAATTCTATAAATGATCTATAGAACACAAAAACAAATTAGGTAAAAATAACAAGCCACTTTCACATGCATAAGTAGGAGATAATTAACCCCACTCATCCAAAAATATAAATTTAAATATCAGAGGAAGACTAGGATGTAGGATATAATATTGACTCATTGTATTTTTATGGAATAAATATGAATCTTTATGCATTTAGCAAAACCCATAGTGGTATTGATTGAATAGGCAAAGAAAACACTAAGGTCACTCCTTCCAGGGGAGACTTGGCCTCAATATAATGGTAAATTCTATTTATTTCTGCAGTCATCTCAAAATCAGTAGAAGTTAGCATTTTAATGAGGAGTATTGAGGTCATCTTTGCAAACTAGGGCTGGCTCTGATTGCTTGCATGTCCTCATCACAAATGCTTTAACATTAGAGGTGAAAACCCTCTAGTCATCTTAATTTTCTTCCACTTCTTTTAGCAAACGGACTGCTTGCAGAGTGAAAATAAGACATTTATCATGTTATGAACTCCATCAGCATAATTAGTTACATTGTAGTCTGATACATTATAACAAGGCTTTAGGGCCTGTAGAATTACAATAAGGAGTAGAGCTGGAAGCCGTGCCTTTTCTTAAATAGCACATTTGAAGAACACAAAATCTATTGTCTTTTCCAACAAATAGTTCAGTCTCTTGTATTTCTCTGTACTCCGAGTAGACTATTTTGTATTAGAAAGAGAGTGGGTGAGGTGTGTATGAATACCACTGCATGTTAAACAGCCAAACCATCCTAACATAAAACACCACATTTAAGTATTTGTTATAGGATTGTTACTTTAAGACACATATGGCGTTTTAGTATGCTAGCAATTAAGAGGGTATTTTATTCCCTTTTTGGAGCTTGCCCTAGATGATCTATCCTTTTTCTTTTTCTCTTTTGTTTTGTTTACATCCCTAGGCTTACTAAGAAATTATGCCTCATATTTTAAACACATTTCCTTTGCCATGAAGCAAGCCTCTGAAGGGATATACTTTGTGCATTATAGTTAATCATATTTTTATAATAGATACTATCTTATATTATGCAGATTAAAAAACACTGCAATTTAAAAAAGACAATTACATATAAAATCTTGCCATAGACTTTTTGTGTTTCATTCTCTCTTGCCCAGTTTTATAGTGCCTGTTCAAAGCAAGGATCTTAGAAATGGACGATTTGGTTTTACTGTCTACTTAGTAGTCTTAACACAGTATTAAGAGCATAAAAAGCATAAGCTAAAGATGTATATGATAAATTATGAGTGTATGTGAACTTTTTTCCTAATTTAGAAATCAATTGGTAGAAATTGTTTATTTTTGCTATATTAGTGTCTAAAAAGAAAATGATGACATTTAGATACCCTATACTAAGTCTCAACTGCCTCACAAAGTAAATTATGGCATTATCATTTACTAACTTTATATGACCTTAGATGTAATATGGGCATTAAAGTTATTACATTTCTGTTAGTATATGGGCACTAAGTGTATTAATGGTCAAAATGAAATGAGGGAAGTGGGCAGGGAGCAATCTTTAAAAGAATGGAATAGGCCTTAAGGACAGACATAAACTGGCCAGAACCAGTGAGATCCAAGATGAAAGATTCAACTTCCAGTGGACCTTGAGCCTCATTGTAATACATTAGCATATGCTAAATGACACACCCCGTAGGCATCATGACAGTTTGGAGGTTAACCATAAAAGACCAAAATATGGGCGTGGCCTAATTCCTAGAAAACTCTGCCTCTTACCCCAAAGGTTGGAATAATCCTCCCATCCATTAGCCTATGGAATTACCCAGCCCATTAAAACTAATCATCCCATATTTTGGTGCCTCTTACTTTCTGAGATGGCCCACATACTGTCTGTGGAAAGCGTTTCTCCTCAAGCCATTATTGCCTTTTGAGATGGATTGTGTTCTGTTTGTAGAATGTGTATCTCTCTAAATAAATTCACTTCTTACCTATCATTTTGTGTCTTACTGAATTCTTTCTGTGAGGAGACATCAAGATCTTAAAATTAAGTCCTGCAGGTGTGTGATCTTTATTAAAAGACAGTGAATTTAAAATCCCAATCTGGGTTTTGGCAGGGTTCAAGTCTTGGCCCATGAGTTCAAGTCCCAATCTAAATGGTGTGGTTTCAGCACTGTGAAACTCAGTCTTGGATTTGCTTTGGGGTTTTATATTATTTATATAAACACTTTTAATCTTTCATATATGTATTAGACAAATGTGATGACATAGGTAAGTGACTAGCATTTTAAACTGATACTATTCATATTTGAGATTCTACTCTACTATTTTAAAATAAATTTAATCAACATTGATTCTCATCACTTCTGCATTAAAATATCTCATGAAATGCTCTGAACATAAGGAGGCCTTAAATGAATATCTATTCAATACAATTGGTTTGAAAAGTTATTATCTTAAAACCTTATACATCATCCTTCCTTCCTAGACATATTTAGCCATGCAACACATTCAGTTATATTAGGAGCAGACGGAAAAAAAAAGTAAAATCAAGAGACAAGTTTTATAGAAAAGAGTTAACTCTGAATAAAGACAGAGGTTATTGATCAAAAGTGAAATTTCTAACCTGACCCAAGCCCTTTGTTTTCATAGCACAAAGACCTGAAAAGAGAGAATAAACAGTTAATAAATACTGCTGTTATTTGGTACCTGAGTACCTGAGGTCTTTTATATAATCTTTCCCCACATGGCAGGCAGAGCAACTGTAACAAAATTATAACTTTAGGAAGGGAATATGGAAGCACAGAATCAGAAACACTGAAGTGGGAAAGGAATATAAAAGTCTTCCAATCCAAATTCCTCATTGTTACAATGGGTAAAATGAAGCCAGATAGTTTGACTTGTAAAAAATGAGACCAAAACACTATTATTCAAATACTCTTAATTTCTCTTTTATTCTCATTTCAATTTTTGAATTAATTGGGTTGGCCAAAATGTTGGTTCATGTTTTCCATAAGATAGCATGAAAAACATGAACAAATTTTTTGCCTAACCCAATACTTCTTTTATCAAAAAACACTTTCCAACATTTCCTTCCCAAGGATGGTTTACTGAAGGATCCAGCTGAAAATAATTTGCACACAAAATACCATGCCCTCAAAAGTACATGCTTTCTTTTACCTTAGATTTCTGCGGGCATGAGCCATGAACACCATCGAAGATAAAAAGATTTGAGGCTAATAGCTTTTATATGCTGTGCATGTACCTACAAAGTGGATGTGCTAGATTTTGTTACTAAACACTGATGCCTGCTTAATCTTCAACTTACAAGTTTCCAGGTGTAACATTTTCAGATATCTGTGAACTTAAATCAATTAATGATCATCTATTAAAAGGGAATTCAATTTTTGTGTATAAGTAAACTCAAATTTGTTTTTTGGCTTCTAGGTTTGCATCGCTTTTTATGAGATGTAAAGGGGTAATACTTTTAAAAATATCATGAATATAGTAGTTAAATATTGTTAAACAGATTTTTTTTTTTTACAATTTATGCTTTAATAGTTCTTAATTGCTTGAATAAAAACAAAGGACAGTTCATATGAAGTTAGCAAAGAGTCCCCATGCTGCCACAAAAGATCTGACATGGCCAAATAATAAATAATTTAAAAAGAACAACACCCAAAGGAAATTGTAACCGAGTAAGACACTAGGAGGATTTGCCAGGACACACTCCATCCCCATATCTTGCCTTAGTGTACCTAAATAGTAGTATCTGAAACAAATTTCCTGAGTGGTTTTTATCAAATGGAGGAAATTAACTACTTGATGACCATAAGCACAGTAGCCCAGAGACCTACTGGAGCCTAAGTATTGATAACATTAACCCCTTGACACTGGCCTATTTACTTCATCATCAACCAACATTAAGTATTATTTTATATAAAAATATAACTGAAGTTGTCACAGAAGAGATGCTTTCTCCAAATTATACAGAATCTAATTGGAAAACAAGATTAAAATCCAGCTTCCCTCTTTTTGTGTGCATTGTTCTTTTTAGTACATTTGTTGCCTCATTGCACCTCATCTACTTGACAATGAAATGAGCAATTTTATAGTTTTTAGTATCTCACAGGTTTCTTTTCATATTACCATAAAGTAGAATCTTGAGTACAACAAAAGGCAGAGCCAAATGACATTTACATGTATGAATGACTAATATTCTTCAGCAATAACAGGACTATCCTCTTAGCCATGCAGGGGTTTCAAACAATCCCTTTATCCACACTGTTCATACTGTTTTTTCTCTCAATTATACCACCAGCACCAACTGAATTAGTTCCCACCTTTCCATTTCTTTTACTTTCATTTTACACATAGTACTCCTCTGTACCAGGACCTTAGCCTCTGCAGTGAGAATTCATGAGATGTATCAAGAGGTATAAATATATACAGCATCAAAAGCTGTGAACAAATACTGTTTGATTCTACTTACATGAGAAACCTAGGCTAGTCAAATTCAGAGTCAGAAAGTAAACTGGTAGATGCCAGGGGCCTGGGATGGAGGGGTACAGATGGAGAGGGGCAAATGGGGACTTAGTGTTTAATGAGGACAGTTTCGGTTTGAAAGGTGAAAAGTTTAGGAGATGGATGGTGGTGAGAGTTGCACAATAATGTGGGTGTACTTAGTGCCATTCAGAGAAGGCAATGGCACCCCACTCCAGCACTCTTGCCTGGGAAATCCCATGGACGGAGGAGCCTGGTGGGCTGCAGTCCGTGGGGTTGCTAAGAGTCAGACATGACTGAATGACTTCACTTTCACTTTTCAATTTCATGCATTGGAGAAGGAAATGGCAACCCACTCCAGTGTTCTTGACTGGAGAATCCCAGGGATGGGGGAGCCTCGTGGGCTGCCGTCTATGGGGTCGCACAGAGTAGGACACGACTGAAGCGACAGCAGCAGCAGCAACTTAGTGCCATTGAACCATATAGTTAAAAATGGTTAAAATAGTATGTTTTCTATTGTGTGACTTTCACCACAATTAATAAACACTAAAAATAGAGGTATAAATAACTTAAATATGTTAGAAATGCATTCTGTAAGGTCAGTGTGTATAGTGTCACGTAAGTATGCATCTGCTAAGCTGAACTAGTTTCTCATTAGTTTTAAAGCATCCAGATGTGTCCAGATAAGTACCACCTGTGCCTTGAATAAGACCAAAGCAGAAAAATACTTGGAGGGCATCAACTATTTTTGTAACAAGAACATGTCTTCCATGAAATTCAGCTGCTATGTCATAAAATTAGCAAACTGTGGCAACATGTAGTCATATTATAACCAGTAGTTTATATAAATAATGAAACTATGACATATGCAGATCAGCAAAGAGAATCAGTTTGTAACAAGCTTCAAATTTTTCTTTTTTGGGCCAATTTTCCTCCCTTTAGTGAGGCCTACACACAACTGAGAACTGAGATTGTTTGTAGTTATTGAGCATGCAATGATAAGACACGGTAGCTACTTTGAGGGTAGGAGAGATGGAGAATATACACATGAACAGTCATAATGCAATGTGAGATATACTGTGCTGGAGCTACACAACAAGACATATAACTGTGGCTAACTGATCTCATCTTGTGGAAGATCACAGAAAAAGACACCATTCATTGAAAAACATGGAAAGATCAACTCAGTATCATCATTAACCAGCATTATTACTTTACTAACAACACAATGCAGCCATAGTGAAATATGCTACGATGTAAAAATAAATAAATAAACAAAATGTATGCTACAAATTGTTCTGTATTTAAAGTATGGCCTTTTTGAAAACAGAGGAATTCATCACGCTTGGATATATAGAAAGAAAACAGATATGGAAAGCAAGGATGAGCTACTGAAAGAATACATTACCATTGATAGTGAAATATCATTTTAGGTTAATGTTATGGAACATCACAAAGTTATTAAAAACTATATTGTTATAAAGAGAACACAAAAAATGGTTAGGGATATTGAAAGTAATTGGCAGGGACTTTCCCGGTGGTCCAGTGGCTAAGACTTCCTGCTCCCAATGCAGGGGTCCTGGATTCAATCTGGTCAGGGAACTAGATGTCATGTGCCTCAATTAAAAGATCAAAGATCCTGAGTACTTCAACTAAGACCCAGGGCATCTAAATACATATGTAAATATTTTAAAAATGAAAATAAATGGAGTAGGGGTCTATAGGAAAAGTTTAAAGTAAATGTGAGGATGAGAAAGAAGAATTGCTATGGCAACTTTTGGAATAATTGTTAGGCTTGTGGTATTGCAGTCATGTGGAAGAAAGTATTATCCAGATAGGTCTCCAAATTGTTTCAGTTGAATATATGATAGTGACCATGAAAGAGTTAATGTAAAATAGAAGATGGTCACTTCAGTCGTGTCCGACTATTTGCGACCCCATGGACTTCAACCCACTAGGCTCCTCTATCCATGGGATTCTCCAGGCAAGAATACTGGATTGGGTTGTCATTTCTTCTCCAAAATAGAGGATAGGAAGATAATTATAAGATTACTTTTGGAAATTACAGGTGAAACATTAGAGTACAAGAAAGAGCATGCGAGCTGATTGGGAACGCATGTAAGATAAGAATATTAGAATATGAATAAAAGCAGCTTATGGTATTGAAACAGAGCAAGACCCTATGGTCCTTGCCCCCCATGCCCTCTGCCTGCCTTTTGTCAGTGAAAAAATTTAATCAAAGAATAAGTTTAACCTGAGAAGTGAGAAAATACAGAAGTAAAGGAAAAGAACCAAAGGAGACCAAATAATAATAGTCTAGTCATTAAGAAGAGTCAAGGACATTTAGTTCCTTCTCAGGGTCTATTGATAATATTCTGAGCTGTATCTTGTGAGCTCTCTTATAGACACTGAAACCCCACCAGGTGGAAGAAGTTAACTACATGATGACCAGACTGTAGTCCTGACATAAGCAGCCACAATTCTGAGAACACGCCTCAAGGAAATGGGAACAAATGGACCTTGAAACTGAACACCAACTGTATCTAAAACAATCCAGATGATGCTGGTCAGACCACTGATGACCAATTTCAAGATGACTATCAGAGCTGACTGCTCTTTCTGCATGTAGCCCCCTCCCTCTGTATATAAAAGCTCTTGCTCCCTGATTACCAGTGGGGTGGGGTGGGGTGGGGTGGCGTGGGAAGAGTCAGCCTTTGGACAGGCACATACCCTTCCCTACCTCCGCACCAGGCGGCAGTATCAAAAATAAAGCAAACTCCTTTCCAACAGCC
This sequence comes from Bos indicus x Bos taurus, assembly GCF_003369695.1. NCBI lineage: Eukaryota > Metazoa > Chordata > Mammalia > Artiodactyla > Bovidae > Bos > Bos indicus x Bos taurus. Next base: position 58,988,261 of record NC_040087.1, read on the forward strand.
TGGCCTCTTCAATGGCTTTTAAGCAACAAGCAGTTGGATCCCACTTTCGGTTATAATATGTCATATTGACATGGCTGTGGGAGATAAGTAGAGGGAAAAAATAAAGTTAAAAGCAGAACATACCTAAAACTGCAGAAGATGGGGGTACAGTAGGGGAGACAGAGAGTGAGAAAGTGAGAGAAAGAACTAATTTTTCAAACATTTTGGAAAAAGATTTACAGAAATATCACAAGGGCATTAGAGATTTTCCATAAACTCTTTACTCGGTTTCTTCTAATATGAACATCTTATACAGCCGTATGGATTTCTCATTACTTCAATAACAAGTTACCACAAAATTAGCGACTCAAACCAACACAAATTTATTAACTTACAGTTTGGGAGGTCAGAAGTTCAAAATGGGTCTCAAGTTGTCTGCAGTGCCGTTATCTTTTCTGGAGGCTCCAGGAGAGAATGTTTGTTTGCCTCGTCCAGCTTCTCAAGGGCACTGGCGTCCCTTCCTTTTATCTTCAAAGACAGCAATAGCCAGTTAAATGTTGTGGCCCAGTGTAGGCAGCCCCAAATATGCCTTAATGGCATATTGATGATTTTGAATTAAAGTTTCCTAAAAAACAATTTAGGAAGCAATTCAAGCTAATGCAGGAGGCAGAGTCTGAACCTCCTTTCTGTCTCTCTCTAAGCTGTTTTGATCTTCTACGTCAAGCCCAAATGCTTAGTCTTCACTGTGTACCCAAAAACCTAATTCACAAGAGGGGTAGGGGGGAGAAATTTCCCCTGCCTACCACGGATCTTGATCATTCTGCCTAACTTGATACTGAGCCTCCTGCCCTCCTTCTCCGTATTTAAGGGACCTGTAATTACACTGAGTCCACCTGGTTAACCAAGGTCATTCCCCCTAATTTAAAGTCACTCTATTAGCAAACCTCATACCATCTGCTGCCATAATTCTCCCCACCTAACATCATGTATTCACAGGTTCCAGAGATTAGAATGCAGACAGCTTTGGGAAGGGGGCCATTATTCTGCTTACCATCATAACTATGGTTTCTTTGCCAAAATGAAAAGTATAGTGATATAGACATATTATTATTAACTAGCATCCAGATTCTAGTTGCATTTCACCAGTGTTTCTACTATTTTCCACAACACTATTTTTATATAATAGGTAAACCAGAGTAGTAACCTGCTCAAAAATGTCTGGTTTGAAAGTTTGTGTGAAATGAGCGCCAGGTCATAGGTTTGGCCATTCACAAGTCTCATCTGATAGAAAACATCCTAAATGCAATATAACAGCCACAATGATGCTCATAATGTCCTAGGAACAGACACAAAATAGCTATCCAATATTCTAAGATATAAAAAATTTAGATAATACATTTTCTTGGAATTTTCTTTTTACTGTTCAAACTATTGCTGCCCAAAGGACCGAATTCTCATTATTTTTACTCTTCCACTCAGATTATGTTTTGTCTGGATTACTCAACAGCTACCTAACAAATCTTCCTACTTCTGTTATTTTCCATCACAACACATATTCCACATAACAGTTCATGACACCTTCTTAAAGTGTCATGTTACTATCATGCCCTGAAACTCCAAAAGTTTTTTTCCAAACTAACAATAAAATTCCACCTCCCTAACCTAAACTGAAAGTCTGAACGTGATCTATCTCATGTTCCAGACCTCACCTTCTGTCACCATTCTTCTAGTTTATTCTGTCCTCACTGTTTCTACCTAATATTTCTTCTCCTTTAAATAATTTTCCTGTAAGTATGTGCAGGCTTGCTCTATTATTCCTTTCAGATCTCTGTTCAAATGTTGCCTTTTTTATAAGGTGTTCAAAAAGAAATCTAAAATAAGAAGTCCTATAAACCTACCAGTCTTCTCTCTCTTTTTCACTTCTTTAATATATCATTTAGCACTATTTGCATATTAGTTTTAAATATTAAAATAAAGTTAAAATAAATTGCATACAATGAATATAACAGTATTTCCAGTTATTATTCACATGGTTTCTAGGTGTCAAGCATTAACCTAAGCATTTTCGATGAAACAATTTGCTCCCAACAACTATCTGAGCTAATTAGCATAAGTATCTTTATTCTACATTGAGAAAACCAAGACACAAATGAGTAGGTAACTTGCCTGAGGACAGCATGACCTTATAGAGGCAAAACAAAGCATCCAACCCTATTGGCAGTTTCTGAATCACATGATGCTTACCACTATGATGTGCTATCTCTTAGGCAGGGATAAAAAAGAAAAAAAAAAAAAAAACAACTTTAGTAACTTAAAAAATATATTTAAAATCAGTTTTGTCTTTACTTATTTCCATTAAAAGATCTGGACCATTAAAAGTTAGGATATTTCTAAACACCATCCTAATTCCTTTTAACAGCTGAAACCTCTGCTTTATCCAATTACTTTTACCCAATTCAGGCCCTTTAAATTTTATTCTCTTGATTATTGTATATATAAAATAGTCTGAGAGCCTCTCATGTGTCTTTCTAGATCTAATTTTCTAGTGACTGTGTCTAATACAGGCAGTTTGTCTCTTCTCCATTCCTTTTGTCTTTCTCTTCAGTCTGCCATGTGCTTAATCAAATACACTACTTTCATTTTACAACTCTTACATGCCTTAACTGAATTCTTCAATCTGAAAGGAATGTTTTGTAGGTCCTTATTTCATTGAATAGTTGAGTAGTGGGTGGCTGGCAATCCAAGAGCCTATCTGAAGACATTCTCGTACACATGGGTCAATGCTCTTCTGAAATATTTGCTGCCTTTTGAAGTTTCAAAACTGAATAAGATATATATCAACAGCAAGAGCCAACTTTTAATACAACAAAAAATATTTCAGATTGCCTAGCAATATAAAACCAGAACATTCTATTAGTATGCATGTATGCTAAGTTGCTTCAGCTGTTGGGAGCTCTTTGTAACCCTATGGACTGTAGCCCACCAGGCTCCTCTGTCCATGAAATTCTCCAGGCAAGAATGATGAAATGGCTTGCTATGCCCTCCTCCAGGGGATCTTCCCTATCCAGGAATTGAACCTGTGTCTTCTGCATTGGCAAGTGGGTTGTTTACCACTAGAGCCATCTGGGAACCCATTCCATTAGTATAGGTGACAGTATTTTTTCTAGAATCCCCTGGTTCATTTCCTTGAGTTCCCTTTACCCTTTGGTGCACACTTGGGAGATTGGCTCACACAGGTACCCATTGCTAAATCTAACTATCCAGTTATTAAAGTACCACCAATTTGTATCTAGTCCGATCTGCTTCAGCAGTTGCATTTAAATTTGTCATATCTTGTTGATAATATATCCTGCAAGATGGTGCATAAGTGGAAACAGCTATAATCTTACAAACATAGACTCCTGTGACTCCTTGATATAGTTTCCATTTCTCTAAATTCTTATCTCTGAAGGAATTAAACCTATAATAAATTTGTTTAAACAGTTCCAAAAAAGCACTTATTTTAAAAAGTTCCAGAAGACCACATACTTTGTCTAGGATAGGCAGGAAAAAGTTCAGTTTACTGAATGCATGTGCTGGCAGAAATGATGGTTAATTTAATGACCTGTACTATAACTGTATAAAAACTAAATTATAGACTACTTTGGAAAGGTGTTTAAAAAAATCCATGCAGGATTTAGAAAAAAAAAAAAAATCTAATGCAGGTTACAGTTTTAAAGGATCTATTTTGATTTTCTCAAAGGAAATAATTATTTTCACTCAGACCTACAGTGTATGGTGCTTATTGGCTTGAATTTATTCTCTTAGTGACAAGATAATTCTTTTATTCATTAAACTGAAGAGTTCTTAGCACTTAATATTCAAGCTCATAATTCCTACAAGCATTCTGTTTCAGTAATATTAGATTTCTTGACACTATTAGACAGGCTTTGCAAATGTAGCATCAAAATACATTACATGGCACGTGGTTCATTTTAAGGAGGTTTTTTATATTTGAAAGACACCTTACCTCCTGATGTGATAAAATGTATCATAATATTACTATAAAATATCTCAAATAAGAAATATATTTCTTGACACTTAGAAAAAAAAACCTTTTCTTTTTTTCCCTCTGAAACTGATTTTATGTGGCCAGATATATTCAAGTACTGTTTCAGGAAGATTCAGTATGGCAGCTCACCAAGGCCTCTATAAATAAGTGCTGGGGGAAAATCATCACAAAACCTCTCTAGAGTCTAGCTGGCCAAATGAGAGATAACTCAACAAAAATATGGCTCTATAGATATCTTTGCCAAGCCCATTATATATCAGTACCCTTTCCCCTTATAGAATCCACATCTGTTCTTCAGGTGCTTCCATCAAGCTCATTTCCTTTGTATTGATAAAGGAGTCTTGGAAATACAGTAGTATTTCAGTTAGATTTGGAATATCTTCCCAAACAGAATTTATGACGAAGTCTGGGTCGGGCACAGGAGGGCCTAGAGGAGCTATCCCGCGTTGAAGGTCAGGAAGGGCGGCGATGAGGAGATACCCCTTGTCCAAGGTAAGGAGCAATGGCTGCGCTTTGCTGGAGCAGCCGTGAAGAGATTCCCCACACCCAAGGTAAGAGAAATCCAAGTAAGATGGTAGGTGTTGCAAGAGGGCATCAGAGGGCAGAAACACTGAAACCATACTCACAGAAAACTAGTCAATCTAATCACACTAGGACCACAGCCTTGTCTAACTCAATGAAACTAAGCCATGCCCGTCAGGCAACCCAAGATGGGCGGGTCATGGTGGAGAGATCTGACAGAATGTGGTCCACTGGAGAAGGGAATGACAAACCACTTCAGTATTCTTGGCTTGATAACCCCATGAACCGTATGAAAAGGCAAAATGATAGGATACTGAAAGAGAAACTCCCCAGGTCAGTAGGTGCCCCATATGCTACTGGAGATCAGTGGAGAAATAACTCCAGAAAGAATGAAGGGATGGAGCCACAGCAAAAGAATACCCAGCTATGGATGTAACTGGTGATAGAAGCAAGGTCTGATGCTGTAAGGAGCAATATTGCATAGGAGCCTGGAATGTCAGGTCCATGAATAAAGGCAAATTGGAAGTGGTCAAACAAGAGATGGCAAGAGTGAATGTCGACATTCTAGGAATCAGCGAACTCAAATGGACTGGAATGGGTGAGTTTAACTCAGATGACCATTATATCTACTAGTGTGGGCAGGAATCCCTCAGAAGAAATGGAGTGGCCCTCATGGTCAACAAAAGCATCCAAAATGCAGCACTCGGATGCAATCTCAAAAACGACAGAATGATCTCTATTCGTTTCCAAGGCAAACCATTCAATATCACAGTAATCCAAGTCTATGCCCCAACCAGGAATGCTGAAGAAGCTGAAGTTGAACGGTTCTATGAAGACCTACAAGACTTTTTAGAACTAACACCCAAAAAAGATGTCCTTTTCATTATAGGGGACTGGAATGCAAAAGTAGGAATTCAAGAAACACCTGGAGTAACAGGCAAATTTGGCCTTGGAATACGGAATCAAGCAGGGCAAATGCTCATAGAGTTTTGCCAAGAAAATGCACTGGTCACAGCAAACACCCTCTTCCAACAACACAAGAGAGGACTCTACACATGGACATCACCAGATGGTCAACACCGAAATCAGACTGATTATATTCTTTGCAGCCAAAGATGGAGAAGCTCTACACAGTCAGCAAAAACAAGACCAGGAGCTGACTGTGGCTCAGACCATGAACTCCTTATTGCCAAATTCAGACTGAAATTGAAGAAAGTAGGGAAAACCACTAGACCATTCAGGTATGACCTAAACCAAATCCCTTATGATTATCCAGTGGAAGTGAGAAATAGATTTAAGAGCCTAGATCTGATAGATAGAGTGCCTGATAAACTATGGAATGAGGTTCGTGACATTGTACAGGAGACAGGGATCAAGACCATCCCCATGGAAAAGAAATGCAAAACAGTAAAATGGCTGTCTGGGGAGGCATTACAAATAGCTGTGAAAAGAAGAGAAAGGAAAAGCAAAGGAGAAAAGGAAAGATATAAACATCTGAATGCAGAGTTCCAAAGAATAGCAAGAAGAGATAAGAAGGCCTTCTTTAGCGATCAATGCAAAGAAATAGAGGAAAACAACAGAACGGGAAAGACTAGAGATCTCTTCAAGAAAATCAGAGATACCAAGGGAACATTTTATGCAAAGATGGGCTCAATAAAGGACAGAAATGATGTGGACCTAACAGAAGCAGAAGATATTAAGAAGAGGTGGCAAGAATACACAGAAGAACTGTACAAAAAAGATCTTCATGACCCAGATAATCACGATGGTGTGACGACTCACCTAGAGCAAGACATCCTGGAATGTGAAGTCAAGTGGGCCTTAGAAAGCATCACTTCGAACAAAGCTAGTGGAGATGATGGAATCCCAGTTGAGCTATTCCAAATCCTGAAAGATGATGCTGTGAAAGTGCTGCACTCAATATGCCAGCAAATTTGGAAAACTCAGCAGTGGCCACAGGACTGGAAAAGGTCAGTTTTCATTCCAATCCCAAAGAAAGGCAGTGCCAAAGAATGCTCAAACTACCACACAATTGCACTCATCTCACATGCTAGTAAAGTAATGCTCAAAATTCTCCAAGCCAGGCTTCAGCAGTACATGAACTGTGAACTTCCTGATGTTCAAGCTGGTTTTAGAAAAGGCAGAGGGACCAGAGATCAAATTGCCAACATGCACTGGATCATGGAAAAAGCAAGAGAGTTCCAGAAAAACATCTATTTCTGGTCGCAAAGAGTCGGACACAACTGAGCGACTTCACTTTCACTTTTCACTTTCATGCATTGGAGAAGGAAATTGCAACCCACTTCAGTGTTCTTGCCTGGAGAATCCCAGGGACGGGGGAGCCAGGTGGGCTGCTGTCTATGGGGTCACACAGAGTCAGACACGAATGAAGCGATTTAGCAGTAGTAGCAGCTGCTTTATTGACTATGCCAAAGCTTTTGATTGTGTGGATCACAATTCAGGATGGGGAGCACATGTATAACTGTGATGGATTCATTTTGATATTTGGCAAAACTAATACAATTATGTAAAGTTTAAAAATAAAATAAAATAAATAAATAAATAAATAAATAAACTGTGGAAAATTCTGAAAGAGATGGGAATACCAGACCACCTGATCTGCCTCTTGAGAAATTTGTATGCAGGTCAGGAAGCAACAGTTAGAACTGGACATGGAACAACAGACTGGTTCCAAATAGGAAAAGGAGTTCGTCAAGGCTGTATATTGTCACCCTGCTTATTTAAGTTATATGCAGAGTACATCATGAGAAACGCTGGACTAGAAGAAACACAAGCTGGAATCAAGATTGCTGGGAGAAATATCAATAACCTCAGATATGCAGATGACACCACCCTTAAGGCAGAAAATGAAGAGGAACTAAAAAGCCTCTTGATGAAGGTGAAAGAGGAGAGTGAAAAAGTTGGCTTAAAGCTCAACACTCAGAAAACGAAGATCATGGCATCTGGTCCTATCACTTCATGGGAAATAGATGGGGAAACAGTGGAAACAGTGGCTGACTTTATTTTTCTGGGCTCCAAAATCACTGCAGATGGTGACTGCAGCCATGAAATTAAAAGACACTTACTGTTTGGAAGGAAAGTTATGTCCAACCCAGATAGCATATTCAAAAGCAGAGACATTACTTTGCCAACAAAGGTTCGTCTAGTCAAGGCTATGGTTTTTTCTGTGGTCATGTATGGATGTGAGAGTTGGACTGTGTGGAAGGCTGAGCGCTGAAGAATTGATGCTTTTGAACTGTGGTGTTGGAGAAGACTCTTGAGAGTCCTTTGGACTGCAAGGAGATCCAACCAGTCCATTCTGAAGGAGATCGGCCCTGGGATTTCTTTGGAAAGAATGATGCTAAAGCTGAAACTCCAGTACTTTGGCCACCTCATGGGAAGAGTTGACTCATTGGGAAAGACTCTGATGCTGGGAGGGATTGGGGGCAAGAGGAGAAGGGGACGACAGGGGATGAGATGCCTGGATGGCATCACTGACTCGATGGTCGGGAGTCTGGGTGAACTCCGGGAGTTGGTGATGGACAGGGAGGCCTGGTGTGCTTCGATTCATGGGGTCGCAGAGAGTCGGACACGACTGAGTGACGGATCTGATCTGATCTTAGTCCATTTTACCTTATTTTCAAGTATGAATTAAACACAAAAATGCAAATAAGACTGCAGAGGGAATTGGCATTGTATTGGCAAAAGAAGCAGAGGAGCCATGCAGCAGAATTTTGAGGAATTTGTCCTAGGTAGGGTATAGTTATGGACTTCATTGGTGGCTCAACTGGTAAAGAATCTGCCTGCAGTGCAGGCGTCTCAGGTTCAGTCCTGGGTTAGGAAAATCCCCTGGAGAAAGAAATGGCTACCCAGTCCAGTATTCTTGCCTGGGAAATCCCATGGACAAAGGAGTTTGGTGGGCTACAGTCCATGAGGTCACAAAAGAGTCAGACACAACTTAATGCCTAAGAACAACAACATGGTATAGCTACTACTACATTAAGGGAAAAGTCAATGAACCATGCACTCCCCATAAATAGAAAGAGCTTGCTTGGGAACTGAATAGAAGATGTCCACTCCAAACACTTTGTTAGTCAAGTTCTAACTCCAAGGGTGAAGGATCAGGACCAAAGGTATAGAATATATCATCATCTCTGAAATAATCAATGGTAGCACCTCTTTCTGACCTATATTTGAACTAGCTATGCACACCAGACAAACAGCTAGAAACAAAGATAACTAATTCCACCATGGAAAAATGAGGACACTGACCTACTTCATTCTCGGTTACCACTGTTGTCATTTGCTTTTTACTCACTAAGTCCTATCTGACTCTTTTACAACCCCATGGACTGTAGCCCACCAGTCTCCTCTTGGGATTCTCCAGGCAAGAATACTGGAGTGGGTTGCCATTTCCTTCTCCAGGGGATCTTCCCAAAGTAGGGACTGAATCTGTGTCTCCTGCATGAGCAGGTGGATTCATTATCGTTTCAATATTTTTAATATGAGATAAAATTTACTGAGATAATCAAAACTAGTTTTTTGGGTTTTTTTTTTTTTAGTGAACCTAATTACTGTCTTGACACTCCATTTAAAATGGGTTAATCATATCTGTTCAAGTAAACTCATCAATTTGGAAAAAAAGCAAAATAAAACTTGGTCAATTGAGACTCATGCTCTTCATGTTATCTTACTCTGGTTGAACATAAGGGTCACTGAGGCAGAGATACTGTATTTCTAGGAAACTGAGTTGTCCTGGTAGGCAGGCACAGACTTTGAGTAGTAAAAATGTCAATTATGTGTCCAACTATGGTGCCTTGAGATGTTTTGCTGCAGTTTACTTGCAAATGTAGTAAACTGTCCCCAACACAAATAATCTGTGTTCCCACTAGTTCTCCACTTGTAGAGCCTAGGAGAGTGACCACATATCCAGGTTTTGTTGAGATAGTAAATGCCTTTTGTACAAGCTTAATCATTAATAGTTGCTGTTGTTTAATTACTGAGTCATGTCCGACTCTTTTGAGACCCCCATGGACTGTAGCCCGCTAAACTCCTCTGTCCATGGGATTTCCCAGGCAAGAATATTGGAGTTTGTTGTCATTTCCTTCTGCAGGGCATCTTCCCAAAGCAGACACTGAACCTGTGTCTCCTGTATTGTGAAGAGTATTCTTTACCACCGAGCCACCAGAGAAGCCCAATTACTAACAGTACTTCTGATTTATCCTGAGGTACCTTAGTTTGGTTGGCAAATTATATTGCCATCTTAGATCTAGGCCACTTTCTGCTACAGAGTCCCCTCATTACAACTTTGTGACTACTATAGAACAATTCTTCCTCTCCTCAGAGCACTTTTCCTCCTCTTCAGTGTCACTGGAACATTCAGTTATTCAGCTCAGCCATAGTGATACTGACTGAATTCTTTTTCAGTTGTCCAGAGGGAAAAGGTGTACAGTTTGATGTGTCTGTGTCCTTGGCTTCTCAATTTGTTGGTATTTATCACATGGCTTCAATGTTAAATATGACATTGAGGGCCAGGAAGCAGAGACTGCTGCTGCATCACTTCAGTCGTGTCCGACTCTGTGTGACACCATAGACGGCAGCCCGCCAGGCTCCCCCGTCCCTGGAATTCTCCAGGCAAGAACACTGGAGTGGGTTGCCATTTCCTTCTCCAATGCATGAAAGTGAAAAGTGAAATGGAAGTTGCTCAGTCATGTCCGACTCTTCACGACCCCATGGACTGCAGCCTACCAGGCTCTTCCGTCCATGGGATTTTCCAGGCAAGAGTACTGGAGTGGGGTGCCATTGCCTTCTCCATAAAAGTCCTAACCACTTCTAAATCTTGATTTATTTTCTAATTTATCTTTCAGACCTCTTAAATTATATAGTCTATTGATGACAGGGCCTGGGTGATGGGAGGAATGAAAATTCTGATCAATTACATTTTCAAAATTATATTCTACCAAAATTTGCTTTACAACTTCAAAGGACAAAAACTTTATCCTTCTAGTTAACGTTTCTTGAAAATTCTATGGGGGCAATATCATATTATGTAATCCAACGGGGAAGCGAAAATCTAAGTATGATCTATATGAAAGTGAAAGTGAAGTCGCTCAGTCCTGTCCGACTCTTTGCGACCCCATGGACTGCAGCCTATCAGGCTCCTCCATCCATGAGATTTTCCAGGCAAGAGTGCTGGAGTGGATTGCCATTTCCTTCTCCAGGATGATGTATATGGTCTGTATTAAATGAGACAAACTCTTAGGCCTCAGGACCTATTTCTTATGGCCACTGACTATAACTCTGTATCTCAGTTTCATAAAGGCTTCTAAAATTTTGGGGTTGGGTAACAAAGATATAAATATATGTGTGTGTGTGTGTGTGTGTGTACACACATATTTCAATCAAAATGCAATAGCCTCTGTGTGACCTAAGGCATTATGAATAATGAACCCTAACATTAAGGATTTAGATCAAGTTAAATCTTGATATACAGCAAAAATAAACTCTATTCTGTGGGAATGAATATAGGAAAAGCATCAGATACATGCAATAATACAAAAGTTTTTGAAAAAGGAACTGTCAGGTATCACACATCTTTTTACATAAACAGTTGTATCAACTAGTAACACATTAAGATTAAAATTGAAGATTAAAATATTTTATATAAAATTATTGCTGTAAATAATATACTATCTGAACTCAGGAGAGAGTGTATAGAGATAAAAATAGCAATTCCAAATTGAAAAGTAGAATTGAGCCAATAATATAGATGTTTCATAATTAGAATTAGTAAAGGAGAAGACAGAAATATTGTCCAGAAGTTATAGACTTTAAGAAATGAGATGATAAAAGAATGAGTAATAAAAAGTAATATAAGAATACATGTAAAAGTATTGCAAAATTAGGAAGGAGGGGATCCAAGTAATAAACAATGATCAAAGATATAACTAAAGGAAGCCAAACACTCTTAAGGTAAAGATTGTTGAATAAACACAATTGCAAAGGCTTAGGTATTATCAAAAATAAATTAACAACATTACTAAGCACATTTGATGTAAATTTTGAATTTTAATGATAAGAAGAAAAACACTGTAGTACTAATACCTGTATATTATGAAAATAATTTACTCCATTAAATCAACTATAAAATCAGATCAGATCAGATCAGTCGCTCAGTTGTGTCCGACTCTTTGCGACCCCATGAATCGCAAAACGCCAGGCCTCCCTGTCCATCACCAACTCCCGGAGTTCACTGAGACTCACGTCCATCGAGTCAGTGATGGCATCCAGCCATCTCATCCTCTGTCATCCCCTTCTCCTCCTGCCCCCAATCCCTCCCAGCATCAGAGTCTTTTCCAATGAGTCAACTCTTCCCATGAGGTGGCCAAAGTACTGGAGTTTCAGCTTTAGCATCATTCCTTCCAAAGAAATCCCAGGGCTGATCGCCTTCAGAATGGACTGGTTGGATCTCCTTGCAGTCCAAGGGACTCTCAAGAGTCTTCTCCAACACCACAGTTCAAAAGCACCAATTCTTCGGCGCTCAGCCTTCCACACAGTCCAACTCTCACATCCATACATGACCACAGGAAAAACCATAGCCTTGACTAGATGACCCTTTGTTGACAAAGTAATGTCTCTGCTTTTGAATACGCTATCTAGGTTGGTCATAACTTTCCTTCCAAGGAGTAAGCGTCTTTTAATTTCATGGCTGCAGTCACCATCTGCAGTGATTTTGGAGCCCAGAAAAATAAAGTCTGACACTGTTTCCACTGTTTCCCCATCTATTTCCCATGAAGTGATGGGACCGGATGCCACGATCTTCGTTTTCTGAATATTGAGCTTTAAGCCCACTTTTTCACTCTCCTCTTTTACCTTCATCAAGAGGCTTTTGAGTTCCTCTTCACTTTCTGCCATAAGGGTGGTGTCATCTGCATATCTGAGGTTATTGATATTTCTCCCAGCAATCTTGATTCCAGCTTGTGTTTCTTCCAGTCCAGCGTTTCTCATGATGTACTCTGCATATAACTTAAATAAACAGGGTGACAATATACAGCCTTGTCGTACTCCTTTTCCTATTTGGAACCAGTCTGTTGTTCCGTGTCCAGTTGTAACTGTTGCTTCCTGACCTGCATACAAATTTCTCAAGAGGCAGATCAGGTGGTCTGGTATTCCCATCTCTTTCAGAATTTTCCACAGTTTATTGTGATCCACACAGTCAAAGGCTTAGGCATAGTCAATAAAGCAGAAATAGATGTTTTTCTGGAACTCTCTTGCTTTTTCCATGATCCAACGGATGTTGGCAATTTGATCTCTGGTTCCTCTGTCTTTTCTAAAACCAGCTTAAACATAAGGAAGTTCACGGTTCACATATTGCTGAAGCCTGGCTTGGAGAATTAGTAGAAAAAATAATGGAGTATCATTTATGTGGCTTGGAGAGAAAATGTTCATAAAATGTTATTTCCAAATTCAAACCACTTCCAAGACTTTTTGAGATATTATTAGAAATGTATAATTTAGAAGACAAACTGCTACTGAACAAAGGAGATATTATAATTTGCAGTTGATATATCTGTTTACATTCAAAATCCAAAGAAATAAATTGTAGATTTTAGAATTCATAGCATAATTTTGCTGTCTCTGAACAACTCTGAAGATGTTATGTTAATGCTAAAGGAGTTATTAAATTATTAATTTGGAAGTAAAAATGAAACATGTAATAGAAATAGCATAACGTAGCTAAAATATGTTTAGCAGAAATAAGCGGGATTCATAATGAGGAAATAATACATTTTTAAGCAATAAACCCTTATGGCAGAAAGTGAAGAGGAACTAAAAAGCCTGTTGATGAAAGTGAAGGTAGAGAGTGAAAAAGTTGGCTTAAAGCTCAACATTCAGAAAACGAAGATCATGGCAACCGGCCCCATCACTTCATGGGAAATAGATGGGGAAACAGTGGAAACAGTGTCAGACTTTATTTTTCTGGGCTCCAAAATCACTGCAGATGGTGACTGCAGCCATGAAATTAAAAGATGCTTACTCTTTGGAAGGAAAGTTATGACCAACCTAGATAGCATGTTCAAAAGCAGAGACATTACTTTGCCAACAAAGGTCCATCTAGTCAAGGCTATGGTTTTTCCTGTGGTCATGTATGGATGTGAGAGTTGGACTGTGAAGAAGGCTGAGGGCTGAAGAATTGATGCTTTTGAACTGTGGTGTTGGAGAAGACTCTTGAGAGTCCCTTGGACTGCAAGGAGATCCAGCAGCCATTCTGAAGGAGATCAGCCCTGGGATTTCTTTGGAAGGAATGATGCTAAAGCTGAAACTCCAGTACTTTGGCCACCTCATGGAAGAGTTGACTCAGTGGGAAAGACTCTGATGCTGGGAAGGATTGGGGGCAGGAGGAGAAGGGGACAACAGAGGATGAGATGCCTGGATGGCATCACTGACTCAATGGACGTGAGTCTCAGTGAACTCTGGGAGTTGGTGTTAGACAGGGAGGCCTGGCATGCTGAGATTCATGGGGTCACAAAGAGTCGAACACGACTGAGCAACTGATCTGATCTGATCTGAAGTAATAAAACATTTGAAAAAAGAAATGATGCAGATGAAATTTTTATAGTTTTCTAAAACACTTGAGAAGTTAACATTTTTAAATATTCCATTGGAAGTTTTAGAAATAATAATAAAAATATTTAAGCTTTGTATTAAAAAATGAATGAAGCTGTTAGCTTTTTAAAAATGAACAGAGAAAATGCAAAATAGAAAAGGCACAACCTTTCATTTATAAGAGGAATAAGGTCTAAGAACATGGTGATTATAGTTGATAACACTGTGTTGTATATTTCAAATTTCTAACCGAGAATTCCACTAAAACAAAATAAGAAATAAACAAAAAGCTAAGGTGATAGGTGTGCTAATTAACTGATGGGAGGATCTTTTCACAATGTCTACATATACAAAATCATTATGAAGTACACTTTAAATATCTTACTTCTTTATTTGTCAATTAAATCTCAGTAAAACTAAAAGAAAATAAATATAGACAATGCTCAAGGAAAACTGGGATTAAAAACAAAATAAAACATTTTTATTCTTGCCATTCTACTTATAAGAATTTTTACAATAAAATTATAAGTATGCTTAAAATATACATTATTGTTTAATGTCCACAGAAATGTCTTTCATATAGTCAAGTTGTATTTAATAATTTAAGCATTCACTCTCTGTCATATACTATAGCAAACAATAAACAATTGTTCACAGTCAGGAACAAGGTAAATACAAACTCTACTCTTCTTCCCCTATGTTGGAGTAAAAGAAGAAGCAAAAATTGTGCAAATGAAAAGACAACTTTAGCAAAACAAACCTAAAACTGGAAACAACAATAGTAAATTATATTAAATGATAAGAAAACAAATGCTACCAAAGAATCTAGAAAGTAAGGGTGAGATATGACAACACTGGGTTATTTAGATTTGTCTGAAAGGTAAAAAGAAAGCAGATCAAAACCTAGAAGGATATTCCAGATAAAGAGAATGAATAGCTGGGCAAGACTTCAAGCTGGATATGGACTGACATGTTCTAGGAAGTAACAGAGAGTGTTGTTGCTGGAGCCCATTGAAAAAGGGGAAGCCTCCAGAAATAAAGTTCAGAAAAACGTTGAGGTTGGGTCACTAGGCCATGTCAAGGAATTTGGATTGTATTCAAAATCTAATGGAAAGCTATTACAAGATTTTAAGAAGTTGACCGGCATGATGTAAATCACATTTTTCAAAAGTCACTCTCCAGTAAAGAATGTACAAGATAGTCACTGAAGAAAGCAGTTAAGAGGCTTTGGCAATAGTCCAGGAATTGATTTTGGCTTGGACGTGAGTGTTGCCAGGAGAGATGGAGAGAAGTAAAATGAATCAGAACACATTGCAGAGTCAGAAAGGATGGAATTGACATTAAATTGGGGGGTGAGGGCCAGATAGTGGAATGAAGCATGCTGTTGTTTCTAACTTGGTATTTGGGTGGATTTTATTGCCATTTACTAAGGAAAAACTGGTGAGAAGCAAGTTTAGGGTAGTTTGGAAATAATAAATTTGACATAGCTTACAGAAATCAAATAGGAGAAACAAGCAAACTTGGACTGTGGCTTTGGAATTCATAGGAGAGGTTTAGAAGGAGTGCATTTGGGAGTTATGAGTATATAATTAGGGGCTTCCTACATAGTGTAGTGGTAAAGAATGGAGATGCAAGAGACTGAGTTCCATCCCTGGGTCAGGAAGATCCCCTGGAAGAGGGAATGGCAACCCACTCCATTACTCTTGCCTGGAAAATTTCATGGACAGAGGAGCCCAGCAGGCTACAGCCCATGGGGCTGCAAAGAGTTGGATAGGACCGAGCGACTGAGCGCACCGGCCTGCATGAGCATAGCATATCATGCACAGGATGATGGAGAGGAGATGTAGAAAAGAGCACTGAGGTATATTCATATTTAAGAATCCAGTAACATTAAGAAAGCAAACCAAGAAATGGCCCCCTTTATTGTATGAGAAACAAACCGCCTCAGGTAGCATCAATAAAATGAAGATACATGTTTTGCTTGTCAATTGAAGCCTGATAATTCAAATAAAAACAATGAATAATATCTGTTGTTTCTGGTAATAAAAAATCATTTTGACATTGATAAGGGGCAATGATAAAACAATTATAGATTGGTATGAGCTATTTTTGTTACAGAAGTCTTATGGATATAAGAATAACAGTTCATATCTAATTACTGGGCAGTTCCTTCAAGGATATTATCCTCACACACATATACACACAAAACACTAAGAAATGTTTAAAAAGCTTTGTATATAAGCATGTGGCAAACTATCTAATATCCAATAAGAGAAGATTGGTTAAAATGTACATGCATAAAATTGTGTGCTGTAAGGTAATGAAATCATTTGTTAAAATAACTGATTTCATTGAGGATGGCTTTTGTTATTTAGTTTTTAAATTGAAGGCCACAAATGATATTAAAACTATGAACTTGTGTAAATATGTATCTGCATGCATAAATCTAGCTAACATCTTTTTCTTTCTGAGTTAAGTTTATTGCTTTACGTTCAGAAAACTTAAAAAAACAGAGGTTTAATTCATTTGAAACATTAAAACATTCTTTGTGGCTTAGCATGCATTAATTTTATTGAGAATATTCTAAGTGTGCTCAAAAATGTTTTCTTATCTTGGATGTAAGTCCTTGAATATACTTCTATGCTATGCTATGCTATGCTAAGTCACTTCAGTTGTGTCCGACTCTGTGCGACCCCATAGACGGCAGCCCACCAGGCTCCCCCATCCCCTGGGATTCTCCAGGCAAGAACACTTTTATTAATTCTACTATTATATTTTTCAATATTTTTTGTGTATTTCTGCCTGATATTTCCTGAGGGTTTGTTAAAATTCTCAATTACTATTTATTTATTTCTATTACTATTTCTCTTATTATAGCTCTGGGAACTGTTGCCTCATATATTTTGAGATGTGTGATATGTGTGCATATGTGTAGGTGTATGTTAAATATGAGTATTCATGGTAGTTAACCATTTTCTTTTATTGTATATAACATGTTTTGTTTCTTTTTTATGTCATTATAATATTCTGTTTTGTTTGATATTAAAACTGCTTCCCAGTTTGTTTGGTTTATATTTCCCTGCATAACTTTTTTCAGTTTCTTAGTTGTTTCCCATTTCTGTGTAGATATTTGCTTTACTATTTCTTGGGGTCAAATTGATGGATCCAAGATGGATCTGTGCGTGTCTGTATGTGTGTGTGTAAGAGAGAGAGAGATTTCTTTCCTGATTTTATAGTATATCTCATCAATTTATTACAGTGATTGTGATATACCATATTTTGCCCTCATATTTGCTTCTATATACATTACTTTTACCTATATTTTTCCTTTACTGTCTTTCATTGGATGGGTTGACTATTCTGTTGCTGTGAAAACCATGTGCTCTGTCCTAATTTTTCTTGCATTTCCCCTAAATAATTGGAAGTCATTCTTCTGTTTACGTATGTCTAACAATTATTTAATTTATGGAATGAGATGTAAATGAAACCACCAATTGAAAACATATTCACCTCACTCTTGTTTCCCCATCTTCTGTCTACCATCATTACTATTGCATTATTACCATCTGGAATTTCAGTTCTGGAATACAGTGTAATGTTTTGGCACTCTGTTGTAGGAAACATTTTACTAATTTCTGTATGTATCAGATTTCCTCTCATAGACTTTCATCTCAATTTTTCTCTCATTGAAAGAGTGTGTATCCCAGAAATGAGCCAGTTTTTTGCTAGAGTTTGCATGGAACAGAACTAGTTTTCCTTTGGACCAATAAAATTATAAACACTAATTATTATTTAGAATTAAAATTAATGCTAGGAAGTTTAGTTTAGATGATAAATTCTATGAGTACCTGCTATAAAAATTTTTTCAAATGAATTAAGCATTCTGAGACCTTATATTTCTCAGAATAGTTTCCCCTTACAATTAAATAAAACTTCCACTGGATATAAAGTATAGGTTTGAGGTTCCATTCATATAGCACTTTGAAGATTTTACTTCAGAATATTCCTCAACTTGTC
Organism: Bos indicus x Bos taurus; assembly: GCF_003369695.1. Classification (NCBI taxonomy): domain Eukaryota; kingdom Metazoa; phylum Chordata; class Mammalia; order Artiodactyla; family Bovidae; genus Bos; species Bos indicus x Bos taurus. The sequence goes on from NC_040087.1 coordinate 59,006,436, forward strand.
ATGGATGATGTTGAAGTCATTTGTGAATCTGAACATTTTTTTGTAGAAGTGCCCTTTTTGTTTTCAGAAATATATTAGAGGTTTCTTTGTTTTATAAATGTGCTTAGTGGTAGGCTTATTACTCATTTTTAAAACAGCCTAATTGAAATACAGTTATTACACAAAATGGGACATATTTAATGTATATTATTTCGTGGATTTGTACATATCCTCTTACCTATGAAACCATCAGCACAATCAAGATAATAACTATATCTGTCACCTCCAAAACTTTCCTCTTTCCCATTTATTTGTGTGTGCATTTGTGTGTGAAGACAACTCGAGATGCAAGCTCTCAATACAAAATTTTGAGTCTTCAGTACAGTATTAACTATTGGCACTGTGTTGTGCTGTAGGTCTCTAGAAATTGTTTATACTGAATAACTGTAATTTGTAATGTTGAACAACAAATCCCCATTTCTCTCTCTCCCAGGCCCTGGTAACCAACATTCTCTTCTCTCCCATATATGATACCTAGCATAAGTAGGATCCTGTCGTGTTTGTCCTTTGTAACTGGCTAAGTTCACTTAGCATAATATCCTCCAGGTTCCTTCTGCTGTCCCTTATGACAAATTTTTTTTCTTTTTTTAAGACTGAATAATATTTCATTTAATTATCTATCACATTTTCTTTATCCATTTATCCATCAATGAATAGATTGTTTCTACTGATGGCTATTGTAAGCAATGCTGCAGTGAACATGAGAATGGAGATAACCCTTTGAGATTTGGCTTTCAATTCTTTTAAATGTATACTCCAAAGTGGGGTTGCTATATCTTACAGTAGTTCTATTTTTAATTTTTTGAAGAGGTTCCATACTGTTTTCCACAGTGGCTACACCATTTTACCTTCTCTGCAACAATGTACAAGGGTTACGATTTCTTAACATCCTCAGGAAGGAGTTCTTACCATTCTCTTTCTTTCCCTTTCTTTCTTTTCTTGATAATAGCCATCATAACACATGTGAGGTAATGTCTCACTATGGTTTTGTTTTTCATTTTCCTGATACTAGTTGATGTTGAACAGTTTTTCATATATCTGTTGGCAATATGCGTGTCTCCTTTGGAGACATGTCTATTCAGGTCCTTATCTCAATTTTAATTGGATTCCTAGTTTTTTGATATTAAGTTGTAGGTGTTGCTTACATATTTTAGATCAAAATATCTTATCTGATGTACAATTTGATGTTCTCCCATTCTGTAGATTGCTTTTTCATTCTATTGTTTACTTCTTTTCTTTTTTAGCTGGTGTGGTTAAATTTGTAAATATACCTTCCTCTTCAGTTTTTTTGGAAGACTTTCAGAGGCATTGGTGTTCTTTAAATACTCAGTAAATTCATCAGTAAAGACATTAAGTAGTGGGCTTATTGTTGGTAGGTTTTTGTTACAGATTAAATTCCTTACTCATTATTGTTTTCTTTAGATTTTTTATTATTCTGTCTATGTAGCTATGTTTCTAGAAGTTTATCCACTTTTCCGCTTTTACTTAATTTGTTGATGGGTAATTGTTCATAGTAATGTCTTCTGATTTTTCTGAATTCTTCTGATTTTTCTGAATTCTTATGAATTCACTATGTACAGCCCACAACTAATGACTGGGGTGTTACATACCTCCTTCTTGAAAGTAAAAAAAAAAAACCTATATAATTAAAAACAATATGTTGCTGGTGGTAGATTTATCTTTATTCTCCACATTAGTTTTTTTTTTTATCATTGACTTATATCTGTATGGAATTATGCTTATTCATTTTATACTTTTGGTTATAACTCAATACTTCTTTATTGAATAAGTTGTTTCAGCTTTGGCTACTGGAGGTTCTCTCAGTTGGTTCCAATTTCTCTTTGACTTACCACTATTTTTGTATTGCTTTTGTGCACTCCTCTAATTCTAGAATACAAGATATTATATGCCATCTTATATACTGCTTGATTCTGTCCTAGAATCAGCCATTTCTCCAAGGAGTCTTAGTTCCTTTTATAGGAGCAGGATATTAGAAGAAATATCTGGGCACTAGGTGTACTCATTGTGACTGGAATGTCTTTGCCTCTAAGTCTTTTTATCTGACAGTAACGAAATACATTAGTGTATACCAATCTATACACACACAATATGTATATGAACCGTCTGTTTACTTAGCATTTTAATTCTAATAAGCATGGGTTGGTGATATAAGAGTTGTTAACCCTTAAAGGAAACAACTTTATAAACTAGAATACAGTGATCCATTTCAGTTCAGTCACTCAGTTGTGTCTGACTCTGTGACTCCATGGACTGCAGCATGCCAGGACTCTCTGTCTATTACCAACTCTCAGAGCTTGCTCAAACTCATATCCGTTGAGTCGGTGATGCCATCCAATCATCTCATCTTCTGTCATCCCCTTCTCCTCCTGCCTTCAATCTTTCCCAGCATCAGGGTCTTTTCCAGTGAGATAGTTCTTCACATCAGGTGGCCAGAGTAAACTTCACTGGGCCTTTAATTTTACAAACTCCACTCATTTACAAAGTTATTTAGATCAGCATCTTTTCCTTGACTCCTTCAGTGTTGTTTTATGCAATTATAATAGAATTAAATTAGTTTGTTGCCTTCTTCAAGTGGACCCATCAGCCTCCTAATTTAATTTGCATGTGGTAAGGTTTACATTTTTTTTCTTGTAATATTCTATGGGTTTTGACAAATACATAGCATTATTTGTTCACCATTACTGTATCTACAAAATAGTTTCACTGTCTTAAATATTTTTTTCTTGCATCATTGTTCAAATGACTTGTTTTGGTCTAGTTCACTGTTCATTAGGAAAGAAGAAATGACCTTTCCAGTTAAGGGCAATACATGCAAAAACATATAGGAACACAAATGCATAAAATGTATTCAGGGAGGAGTTGATAGACTAGACTCTGTGGAGCATTTGGTTCATTTTACATGGAAGCATTACTGGAAATAATACCGATCAAATATATTGTAGTTCAAGTCCCTTGGAAAAATCAACCAAATACCTTTCGGAATTTATTCATATGGATTTTGGAGCTACTAAGGTTTTGGAAAGTAAACTCTTTAGGCTAAAATCCTTTAACATATACTTAGTTTAAATTCCCTAAATATAAGAAGCTACTGACTCACTGTTCTCATGTAATTAAATACTGACAGGAATTTGGAAATGTGTTTCTTTCTAAAAATGATGACAATGAATCATTCTCCTGTGAATTTCATACATTCTTAAGTCAGTATAGATAAATATCACATTTTTGTAATGTTTTCATTTACAACTCTGTCAATTAGCACTGCGCAGAAATGTACTAAATAGTCTCCAAGTGGCTTGGAAGAGTTAATGTCTCCCTAAACGCTTAATTTGCTACCCAGGATTGACAGAGACACATAAACAAACAGATACCAGTAGCATTTAGTAGCACTGAAATAAAATGAAAAAGAATCTAAGTATTTTCTTTCATCTCTTCAGGGCATTATTTCTGTCTACTGCTCACCTGCTCTAATTATCCTGGCAACTCACTTAAATTACATTTTTTCTGCTACTAACAAGATGAGCCAGATTTTTCCCAGTGCCAAAGACACAGTATCATCAACAAAAAAGCCTTGATGATACCCTAGTGACTTCAGAGTGTTAATCCATCTCACTGGATGCTTATCTAGGTTCCAAGGAATAAGATGCTCCAAGGGAGAATCTGGCTCAATGAGAGATGACTTTAGCACACAAGTGATGGTACCATTCAATTTGCATTTCTTATATTTACATTAGGCAAACGTTGGCAACAAGACTTCGATTTTGAAGCGAGCTAACTCCATGCCTGCTGCTCATGTTGGGCTGTTTTCAGGTCATTTAGTGCCTCCTAAGTTCTTTAAGCAGGTGCTAATCTGGTACTTAAAGTGCTGAGACATTTGGCATATTTTCTCTGTAAAGAGAAGTTGGAAGTACTTTGTATTAGAGTTTAAGAGAATAGATGAATAAACAAATGCATGACTTTCCCTCACTAACCTTAATTTTTAATACATAACATATTAAAAATTAAACCTTAGTTTAGAATCAGCTTAAGCAGCTTTCTTCTTAACAGAAAGCACACAACTAGCACATCTTGATTTTCTTGTCAATGTTAAAGCTTGAATTTCTAATTTAATCTCTTAATTTATTAACATCAGAGTATCAGGGAGTAAAAATTAGTATCTTCTTCAATATCAGTTTTACTTTTCTTAATGAGATGATGTCATTTAGGAAGCATTTTAGAAGGAGAGTTCTTCATGAACAGATTTGTGTTTCAGAGATAATTTTGACAGGTAAAAAAGAAACGAAAAACACTGGATGCATAACCAAGCATGCTGTGTTTGCCTGTAATCATCCACCAAATATCCATGGAAAATGTATTAAAGTCCTAGGTCTATTAGGGATTTGTTTAAAGAGAAGAATACAACATACGCCCTGGACTTAAGACATTCTAAGTCTAGGAGAGGAAACTTAAATCATAATATCCTGTGAGAGCCCCAGGCAGCTATAATAATATGCAGGAAATTTATTAGAGGGAGTGATCAAGTCTATCACAGTTTATAGGACACAAGATGAGCTTTTGGAAAGAGATTATACCTGAGCTGGATTACAAAATATGAAATTTGAGTTTTTAAGAGTATTAAAGGGAAAAAGAATACCTGGGCAAAGGAAGAAACAAATTCAAAAACAGGAAGACAGCATCATTTGCTGGTGCAATCCCACTACTGGGCATACACACCGAGGAAACCAGAATGGAAAGAGACACGTGTACCCCAATGTTCATCGCAGCACTGTTTACAACAGCCAGGACATGGAAGCAACCTAGATGTCCATCAGCAGATGAATGGATAAGAAAGCTGTGGTACATATACACAATGGACTATCACTCAGCCATTAAAAAGAATACATTTGAATCAGTTCTAATGAGGTGGATGAAACTGGAGCCTATTATACAGAGTGAAGTAAGCCAGAAAGAAAACCACCAATACAGTATACTAACGCATATATATGGAATTTAGAAAGATGGTAACGATAACCCTGTATGCGAGACAGCAAAAGAGACACAGACATATAGAACAGACTTTTGGACTCTGTGGGAGAGGGCGAGAGTGGGATGATATGGGAGAATGGCATTGAAACATGTAAATTGTCACATGTGAAATGAATCGCCAGTCCAGGTTCGATGCATGATACAGGGTCCTCGGGGCTGGTGCACTGGATGACCCAGAGGGATGGGATGGGGAGGGAGGTAGGAGGGGGCTTCAGGATGGGGAACTCATGTACACCCATGGCAGATTCATGTCAATGTATGGCAAAACCAATACAATATTGTAAAGTAAAAAAATAAATAAAACTGAAGGGGAAAAAAAAAGTGATACAGTGCTGTTGGTATAAAATCAGCACAGCAGGTCAGCAATGCAGGAACTGAAACTAAAATTTAAGGGCTAAACAATGATGCCACTGACATAACATGTTCGCCAGCTTAAAATTGTCCTGTGGGTCAGTAGTTCTCATAATTCAGCATGCAAACATAAAGAGATTACTAAAAATGCAAATCCTGGAATTCACATTCCAAAGATTCTCATTTAGCAGGTCTGGTTAAAACTCAGGATTCTAAAATTTAACCAGGCCTGAAGGTTATTTTAAGCCATAATATTACTTGAGAAACAGGTCAGAAGATGATGGGGGAACTTATGAATGGTGTTAAGCAGGGAAGAGACATAATTAGACTTGTGCTTTAGAAAGTATTTGAGCAGTGACATTGATTACACAGAGTAGAATGAAAGCAGAAGGGAGACCAATCAAAGTTTTAATTTGTTCACTTAAAATACACTGAATGTCAAATATGTGCCAGGGTCTATGATGGTTATCATATATACATCACAAGTCTCCTGATGAGATCGGTAGTTTTTCAGAATGCACAGCTCAGTCTGCATAGCTGTCACTGTGACCTATGACCTCATGAGAAAACCTCAAACAGCTGTTTTACTGAAGCTCATGAAGAGCTAAAAAGTCGAGAGCTATGAAAACAGTAGGATTTTGTACCTCTTTATGTGGGTAGGGAGAGTGAGTGAGAGGCTTAGAAGATCTGTAGAGACTTCTGAGTGGGCTGGCAAAGCACAATTCTATATGGATTTTATAGGAAGTACAGAGACCCTGGTTTGATTCCTGGATCAGGAAGATCCCCTGGAGAAGGGATAGGCTACACACTCCAGTAATTCATGGGCTTCCCAGGTGGCTCAGACAGTAAAGAATTTGCCTATAATGCAGGAGACCAGGGTTCTATCCCTGGGTTGGGAAGTTACCCTCGAGGAGAGCATGGAACCCACTCCAGAATTCTTGCCTGGAAAATCCCCATGGACAGAGGTGCCTGGCAGGCTATACAGGCCATGGGTCACAAAGAGTCAGACATGACTGAGCGACTAAGCACACAGCACACACATGGGTTTGACTAGATTAGGGGCTTGGGGACAATCAAATAGAGCAGTTTGGGGTTCTTGTAGAGATCATATACATGTAACCATTTGATTTTTACAATGAGGGAATAGCATTCTTAACCTGAAATGGCAACCCACTCCAGTGTTCTTGCCTGGAGAATCCCAGGGACAGGGGAGCCTGGTGGGCTGCCGTCTATGGGGTCACACAGAGTCGGACACGACTGAAGCGACTTAGCAGTAACATGTACTGCTAATGGCATTCATTGTTTTTTCCTCTGGTTGAGAAAATATATTGATTCTCTTTATTACTTGAGATGACTTCAGAAATGGCTGTTTATCAGAAAACAGATCATAAACTTTGGAAAGCATCTTTCCATTTCATACTTCCTGGTCCACCAGAATCTGACTGAGAACCTCGGGATGGGCTTGGTAGGAGCATTCCTGCTGCAGCACTGCCTCAGCCTCCCCCACTTACCAGCATGCCTCCCTAGGTAGCCTGTGACCTCTCCTCACTTTCACTGACTAATTAGGAAGTACTGCTGGCATTCGAGTTTTTGTACTTCAAATTGAGCAGATGAAATGTGAAGCTTCTCTAAGGAATCACTGGCAATATAATTAATAGGCAATGATAAAGTGAAAGTAATTTCAGGGTATCAGGAAAAACAAATTTAGGAGTCTGGGGTAAAGGTAGACAGACAAGAGAAAAGACTTCCTGGACCTGAATATAGAACACCATGTCAATGAGGAGACTTGAATGTTCACACGTTTTTTATGGACATCAACCACCCACAGTCAAACTGCAAGCACTGCTTTTCTCATGGCTTACAAGGTATTTTACAATAAGGAGTAGCTCTCAGTTGTTTTTTCTTTTTTTTTCCCTTGGTTGCTGAAAAGCTTAATATATTTGTAGAGAAAATTAAAAATGTTACTGCCTTACTATTATTTTTAAGGATTTTATTTGTTGCACAATTGAAATAAAGATATGAATATCAATATCTAGATATAAAATTTGCAAAAATGCCAAGTTTTAACTTATCACGGTATGGAGTTCTCAGTCTTCCAGGAATGCATGCACCCTCTATTTCTCTGGTGCTTTCCTCATCATTTCATGAGATTTTATATATTTTACTTAAATACCAGTTGCCTAGTAGGGAAACTAGTTATTTTTTGAGTTGGGTAGATTGATAACAACTTAAAAGCAATTAATATTTATTGGATATTTACTGTGAGTGAATATTGCTCCTTGGAAGAAAAGCTATGACCAACCTAGACAGATTATTAAAAAGCAGAGACACTACTTTTTTTGAAAAATGTCCATATAGTTAAAGCTATGGTTTGTCCAGTAGTCATGTATGGATGTGAGAGTTGGACTATAATGAAATCTGAGTGCTGAAGAATTGATGCTTTTGAGCTGTAGTGTTTGAGAAGACTCTTGAGAGTCCCTTGGACTGCAAGGAGATCAAATCAGTCCATCCTAAAAGAAATCAGTCCTGAATATTCATTGGAAGGACTGATGCTAAAGCTGAAACTCCAAAACTTTGGCCACCTGATGCAAGAACTGATTCACTAGAAAAGACCCTGGGAAAGACTGAAGGCAGGAGATGAAGGGGACAGCAAAGGATGAGATGGTCGGATGGCATCACTGACTCAATGGACACGAGTTTGAGCAAGCTCCAGGAGATGGTGATGGACAGGGAAGCCTGGCGTGCTGCAGTCCATGGGGTCGCAAAGAGTCAGACATGACTGACTGACTGAACTGACTGAAGGCTGTAATTTCTAGGTCATTGACATGAATTAGATCACTTCCTCCAAAAATAGCCCAAAGAATTAACTATTAACTTTCTGTTATAGATGGAAACCTATAGTAAAGAGATTGCTTTTCTTTGATGTTGCTTTCTACACTCTATTCATTTTCCACTCCCCCAAATGCATTTTGGACTTCCCTCATAGCTCAGTTGGTAAAGAATCTGCCTGCAATGCAGGAGACCCGGGTTCGATCCCTTGTTTGGGAAGATTCCCTGAAGAAGGAAATGGCAACCCACTCCAGTATTCTTGCCTGGAGAATCCCATGGACAGAGGAACCTGACAGGCTACAGTTCATGGGGTCACAAGAGTTGGACACGACATAGCAACTAAGCCAATACTACCACAAATGCACTTTAATTTCTAAAGTTTTGTTGACATTTCTCATCTTCTGTTACTTTATCATTCACTCTGTTGTTGTCTATAATTATTTGTCTTTAATTCAACTGAGACCATCATAGAAGAATTTTAGTAGAGAGCAGAGATAAATACTTATACCACCGTGCTTAACAGGAAATCCCCAAAACATTTTTCCATATGAGAAAAATCATATAAAATATGTTTTATTTTTTTGCTGTCCAGCAATCATTATTGATGTTGATAGCATAAAGAAGAAGCCTGATGTGGTTGTCCTGGTCCCCAAAGGAGCAGAAGTCAAGTGGGATTACACATTCAAGAGATGTACTAGGAGAAAGGCTGAGGAGGCACAAGATGAAAGGACCCTGGGGCATCTGAGGAAGGTGCAAATACTTAATGCAGGTCTGACCCTTCTGAAGGAGAGAGAGACGGATGGGTGAGTAGGAAAATCCTAGACTGCCATGCAGTTCTAAAAGAAGTTTGGCAAGGCTGGTGGAGATTTCTTGAGCCACAGTTGTCCTTCTGAAGGAGTACTTATCTCCTAGGAATAGGCATGATTTACTATTACTGCTGTTTCCAGACATGGGCTGGAAACAGTCAATGAGCACTGCCTGGTGCAAACATCATGAGGAATTTCAGAGTGCAGTGGTTGCTATCACAGCTCCTGCAGTTGGAGGTCTGAGTGGTATATTTCCATGGCCACTATAGCCAACAGTGATTACGAATCTAGGTTAAATATATATTCATTTTCTCTATATACAAATCTTGCACATAACTCATGAATTAAGAAGACACTAGTTGATGGGATAACTTGTTGCTTTTCATTTAGACATGGCTTTATAAGGAGGCAATGAATGTGAATTTTTAAAGAATTGTATACCAGGCTCCTTAGTAACTAGGGGAAACGAAAGTCTTGCTTTCCACAGACAGATGAATTGATAAATAAGATGTAGGACACTTAAGCAATGGAATATTATTCAATCATAAGAAAGAATGAAATGATGCTATTTAGGAATATGGATGGACTTGGAGATTATCATACTAATTGAGGTAAGCCAGATGGAGAGAAATACCATATGGTGATAGAAACAGACTCATGATTATGATTTATTCTTGTATGGTAGCTTCTTTTTAGATATGCTTATTTCCCATTACCATGCCTGACTGCCCATTTACTCTGGATCAATGGAGAATATTTTCACTCTATTCTTTCCCGTCACCCCTTGCCACTTAAAGTTTAAAAGAACTAATTTCATACAAGTTTGCTTGTTTTCCCTTTTCCCTTTCCTGACTTGTTCCTGTACTTTTTTTTCTTTCAACTATTTGAAAATTCTAAAATATTACTTTGCTTTTCTTAGTGGACAACTTTAATTTCTTATTAGTTTTGATATACCTATCACTATTTGAACTCTTTCAGATTAAGAATGATTATTTAATATTTCTTTGTTCCCTAGCAACTTCCATGTTTCATTTTGCATTATTAATTCATTATTCTTTATTAAACTTTGTGCCAAGCTTCACAAGGCCTCTGCCTTCATCTCATCTGGATTCTAATATGAAAAGAGAGGCTACTTATAGGTATTAAACAAAGTGCTGCAAATTGTTACATCTAAGGAAGGAAACAAATAATGAAGTTTGATAAACTAAGTAGGGTGGCCAAATTTAGATAAGTTGTCATAAGTGTATTTGTTCAAATATGTTAAAATTAACTTTTAACACATTGGATACCACTGGCACACAAATTCTATTTTTAAACCCTATTCCAAGTACATCATAAATCCAAGTTTAATAAATACATTTGCAAGTTGGTTCTTTTATCTGTATTTTGGTTTCACCTACTATCTGTTTAATTTGGATGACTGGCACCATTACTAAAAATATATGTCAACCCTCAAGGTTTGTTAATTATATTTAGCTTCTGTCATATTGGGCAGTAATTCCCAAATACAGGGAGAATGGCTGGAGCTGCACTGGTGGGCACATTCTCATTGGTGTCTATTGTCAGCTGAGACTCTCTTGTGTGCATCCCAGCTACGATGCCCTGTAGTGACTAAGATGAATTTGGCAGCAATGCACGCTGAGGCCTGTTTTGGAGAAACTAGGTTCAAATGTCTATCTATCTCTTTTGCACCCAGCAGGAAATAGGTGTATTATCTCTTCAGGTTTAACTAAAGATCAGTACTACAGCCTTCTATCAGATGATGACTGAAATAACCAAAAGGCCATCATAATTTACAACATCATATCAGCTGCATTTACTATAAATACTAATCAATATGACTAGTGAAGAGGACAAAATATAAAGAGCCCTAATCTGAAGTTTTTTTCCAAAGAGATTTTTTGATTTCTTATAGGATAGAAACCTACTTATTTTTAATGATATGATTTAATGGAAAATATGGAAAGACCTAGGCTAGGAATTGAATGGTTTGGATCATTAGTCTGCTTCTTAGTAGCTGTGTAATAATGGGCAACAGAACTGAAGCTGTGTATTCAATTGCAAACTGTGGCTAAGAGTATCGACATCACAAAATTGTTTTAAAAGGAAATATTATAACACCTATGAGGGCATCCACCATGAGTTTTCTCATATGGTAGGTTTCATTGCCTTTTTTCCCATGAACCTCTTATTAAACGTGAGGGATTCCCTGTGGCTCAGCCGGTAAAGCGTCTGCCCGCAATGCAGGAGACCAGGGTTTGATCACTGGTCAGAACGATCCCCTGAAGAAGGAAATGGCAACCAACTCCTGTACTCTTGGCTAGAAAATTCCATGGATGGAGGAGCCTGGTGGGCTATAGTCCATGGGGTCGCAAAGAGTTGGACACGACTGAGCAAATTCACTTTCTTATTAAACAACTCCATGACTTTGGGTGAACGACCGAAATTTCTGGTCTCAGTTTTCCCATTTAAAAATAAAACAATGAGTTGAACCATCTTTTGACTTTTCTACTTTAGAATTCTTAGTTGTGATAAGGAAAAACTTCTGTCAGAGTTTTTCTTATGTCAATAGAAGATGACACTTATAATAATGTTCCACTTAGAGGAAAATTTGTAAACAGCAGTTGTACTTACTGTATTGGGACTGCACTGTATTATTTCTTTAAAAAGAAAAGTAGGCAATGGTGGCTCAGATGGTAAAGAATCTGCCTGCAATGCAGGAGACCTGGGTTCAATCCCTGGGTCTGGAAGATCCCTTGGAGTAGGAAATGGCAACCCACTCTAGTATTCTTGCCTGGAGAATTTCATGGACAGAGGAGAATTGCAGGCTACAGTCCATAGGGTTGCAAAGAGTTGGAGACAACTGAGTGACTTACAATTCAATACTTAATTCATGAGTTTAAAATAAATATGTTTTTCTGGTTTCACTTAAGAAAAAACAGCAGCTTGGAAACCACATGTTATATTGGATTGAATGGAAACATTCAGCTGGATGAGGGTTGCTTATCCTTTTAAAGCAGATCTACTATAATTTTTCAGAAGTCACATCAGTTCCTACTGTGTCTTCAAATTTCACTCTTTTATATGATCCACCCAGATATCAGAGGCATTTGAATTTTTGTTTCCCAGACTAGAGATTTAGAGGAAAGACCAAAAAAATTCTTCTGACTCTGAATTTCCATGCTTCATAAAGACTTTTAAAATGCAGTTTGTGACAATATCTTCAAATGATTAATTATTTTTTTGGAAGGGTTAACACAACAAATGATTAATTACTATAAAACATTAGCGTTCTTAAAAACAGTGTGTGCTTATCTGTACCTTGATCATATGAAGGTGATTTTATAATTTTTTTCAAAATTTATAAAATTTTGTGTCAGCTGAAAAAACACTGATACCTGATAGCTAAATAATCCAATTGAAAGTGGGAAATTTTTCCTCAAGTGTAGAACCTGAAAACATAAATTTATGAAGTGAAAGAAACCATATCATACAGTTTTTGAATTTCCACATGTCCACAGATGGACTTCTCTATGTTTCCTGCCTGCAATTTTAGATATAGTGTTGTATGTTTCAAACTTACATACAAGTGAAATTTTCTATATGCAGGATTTTCAATCTGTAGGAATTCTTTTTCAAATCTCCATTATAAATCATATAGCTAGTCATTCATCTAGAAAAGTCTTTAAAAGTTTACACTTTGTGGGAGGTCTGTAAATTATACCTGGTATAGCTAATCAGTATTGAAATGAGGGATTCAAATGCTGTATTCCTTTGGATTAATTCTTCTGGAAGAAAAGACTTATCTTTTGAGCAAATTTCCAGAGGGAAGATATTTAACAAAAATAAAGTATTTTAAAGAACAAGAATAATATGCAGCAAATACTAGGAAGTCTAGTAGATCAATAGCATATTTAAAAGAAAATTATCCAGCTACTTTCAAGTTTTACCAATTTTCTCAAATTTAACAAAGATTGTCTCTTATTTGCTATTTCATTTCATTAAACTTCATTTCCACATTTATTTATAGAATTGTTCAAGAACTATAGTTACTGAGAAAGTAGTCAGGTATTTAGCAATCACCAGGAGTCTTTGCTGATTCATGTCCATATTATAGCACCATGGGATTTTCTTACCTAACTAATTGCATTGCACATTTGATAATTCAACCACCAATTTCACTAGTTCAGCTGAACGCTTTGAAGTTACAATTGCTGAGTTTTAAGCTGCACTACAGGTTGAAAAGCTTGATTTCCTGATTAGGTTGCCAGCTTTCATAATTGAGCTCTAAATGTAGTACAATTTATTAATCATGCCTTAGTCATTATTGACAACAGTTGAACATTTAACTATAGATTTTTTTTCATTTCCTAATCTCACTGCCTCACTATTTAATCTCAATTAATATACATTTTCGAAGAAATTTTAAGTGGTAAATTCATGGTATGACATATTAACTTTGTAAAATAGAACTATTCTATAAATTAAAATGTAATACAGAATATAAATAAAATACCTTGAAAAGGAAAATTAAATTATTTGTCACTATAAAATAAATAGGAATTTATTTAACTATATCTTTGCAATATTTAAAATTTTCTATTTTCTCACCCCCAAAATGCATTTCTGTAATTCTCAACAGATCATATAATGTATCTTGGCTTTGAAAATTAAAACACACACACACACACATATATATATATGTATATAATATATATATAGATTTATGTCTGTGTATATCTATATTTACCTAGTATTAATATAAGTACATATATATATATATATATATATATATATATATATATATTAAAATATTGATTTGTGACATATGCTCAGTTGTGAAATTGGGCAATGTTATATAGCAAAGTGTTTTACCAAAAAAAAAAAAAGGGAAGAAATCTGACTCATCCAATATTAGCTTCCTGGATGGCTCAGCAGGTAAAGAACCCACCTGCAATGCATGAGACACAGGAAACTCAGGTTTGCTCCCTGGGTCAGTAAGATCCCCTGGAGAAGGAAATGTCAAACTACTCCAGTATTCGTAACTGAAAAATCCCAGAGGAGCCTGGCAGACTACAGTCTATGGGGTCGCAAAGAGTTAAACACGTCTGAGCATCTAAGCACAGCACAGCACTGCATCCAATGTTATACTGAATTTTCTTACTCATAAATTATTTTCCTGACAAGATTGCTCAGGGTATGAAGATTCAATCATGCATAATGAAAAGGTTCTAGAGATCCGCTGTATGACATTGTGCTTATACTTAATACTGTGCTGTGCACCTAAAAATCTGTTAAGAGTATAGAGCTCATGTTATGTGTTTTTGCCACAACAAAATATATAACAATGAAGGCAAACAAAAAGAATAAACACCACCTAATTATAGCTTTGAATATTCATTGCAAGGACTGATGCTGAAGCTGAAGCTCCAATACTTTGGCCACCTGATGCAAAGAGTCAACTCATTGGAAAAGACCCTTATGCTTGGATAGGCATTTCCAAGGGCAGGAGGAGAGGGGGTGGCAGAGGATGGGATGGTTGGATGGTGCCACCAACTCAGTGGGCATGAATCTGAGCAAACTATAGGAGATGTAAAGACAGCAAAGTATGTCCTTTGGTTAACCCTGAAGAGAGAAAAAAAAAAAGTAGGTGATGGTGGCTCAGATGGTAAAGAATCTGCCTGCAATGCAGGAGACCTGAGTTCTGTCCCTGGGTTGGGAAGATCCCCTGGAGAAGGAAATGGCGACCCACTCCAGTATTCTTGCCTGGAGAATTCCATGGACAGAGGAGCCTTGTGATGTACAGTCCATAGCGTTGCAAAGAGTTGGAGACTACTTAGTGACTGAACAACAGTTATAGGTGGAGGCAGTCAAACTCACTTACTCAGGTAATACTTTTCGGCATTCATCGTGTACCAGAGACGTTCACACTGGCAAGAGTTATAGACAAAGAGAATAACAATCACATGAAAGTTTCTTAAATGCCAGGAATATAAATGCACACAGTGCTTCTGGAACAGGGGGATAAAGCAGGTTGAGAATTGACTGGAAGTCTTTCTAGGGGTAAAGGGACATAAGCAAAATAATACGGAGTATAAGAGAAGTTCCAAATAAAGGAAAACAGTGTGTAGGAAGATAGTAATGCCAAAGATCATGGCAAACATGGCAACATCATGCTGCAGGCAAATCATTGCTCCCCTTAATTTTCTTAAATTCACTGACTCCTGAGAACATAGTAAGTTCAACTTCTCATGCTTAATGCATAGTTCCTCATGTGTTCTTATATTATGACATAAATCATAATTGACTAGTAAATATATTCAGGATACCTTAAAATAATAGAGTGCTTTATGATTTTCAAAAAGCCTATATTTATTCTATTTCATTCACCTTAGCTGACTGAGAAATGATAGCTATTATCTTAATTTCAGAAATAGACACAGAGATGAGAAATACGTACCACATAAACCTGGTAAGTAACAGAGATTTGACTCTTTAAAAAGAGTTTTTTAGTTTAGGGCATGAATGATGGAGTAGAAATTAGAGCATTTGAATCTGGATAGTTCCAGATTGTAGTTCAAGCTCCACTACTTACATGGTGCACAGATTTCAGTGACTTTATGCAAACATTTTTGAGTTTCTCTTATCTGTGAAACGACATCAACTGCCAAGAGAATTAAGAAGAGAAATATTTTTGATAACTTGGCACATGCTAGTGACCAAATTAATAGAATTTCTATCCTTCCAAGTCATATTTTCATAGAAATTAAATTAATAAAAATTCATTTAAATTGTATTATACAAAAGAGTTAAAGTATTAGACCTTATATCTCCAATTTATCAATATTAATCACAAAAGAAAATTTACTGCCAATGAGGTTTTGACCTTTGTAACCCAAAGCAATCAAGCACTCATCACAAAAAAAAGAAAAGAAAAAAAATTTTAATGATGAATAATACCATTTAAAAACAACAGAGTAATATTTCATGTTAATAACAGATTAAGAGATAAATGACAAATAAAATCTTCATGGCTGGGTTAATTTTAAGTTATCGGCTCTAAATCTCCTTAATAGAAGTAATTACTAAGATATATATATTTTTTAAATTTAACAACATATACATTTGCACAATATTCAGGGCAATCAGTGTAAATGCAAATTTAACTACTAATATATTCATTTCAATCAGTAAAACATGCAAAACTTAATGGCCGACGTATTCAACTTAGGTAGTAAACAGTATGCAGCTGGTTCTATAAAAATAAAATATGACTATGACTTAAAGGAAATTTACAAAATGTTTAAATCTCAAAACTGATGTCCAAATTTTCAACAACTGCATTATTTGATAAATATGTTAATCAGTAGTAAATCTGAGCAATTAACAGTTTGCTGGGTTTCTACTGATGCTTTCAGGTTTAGTGACAACCTTTATCAAATGAGGCTTCCCTGGTGGCTCAGAGGTTAAAGCATCTGCCTCCAATGCGGGAGACCCCGGTTCGATCCCTGGGTTCCATCCCTGGGTCAGGAAGATCCCCTGGAGAAGGAAATGGCAACCCACTCCAGTATTCTTGCCTGGAGAATCCCATAGACAGAGGAGCCTGGTCGGCTACAGTCCACGGGGTTGCAAAGAGTCGGACTCAACTGAGTAACTTCACTTTCATTTTATCAAATGAAGCAATTTTTATTTGTAAAATCAAAGACAAAAATGGAAAAAAAAGGAAAGAAAAATAAGAATGAAACACTCTAAAATGTTGAATGTCAGGATATATTTCTGTTTCACGTTTATAATCTTTTTGGGCCCCAAAGCTAATGGAAATACCTGTGAATAACTCATAAAACAACTATCGGTTTTTCATAGCTCCCCTTGTCTGGGTAAAACTGTGCAAATTTTGGTCGTTAACACCTAGCACATAAAATAAATATTTTAACATTTCTGGAGTTTACAAGTTTTAAAATTATGTCAGTTATTTAGCACAAGGTTATAAAATCTCTAGCTTTATAATCTAGAGATTTAATACATTACATAGAGTTGTAAAATCTTGACTGGCAATATGCTGTCATCGGGGAAGAAATCCTTTAACCTGCTCTATTTAAATAAGAAACCCATCTACTACTCTTTATTTTGAGTAAAAGACTTTCTTGTCCTTTTTTTTTTTAATTTGTAAATACAGGTATCTCAGTTTGAATTTAAAATTATTTTATATTAATTATTTTATTTTATATTAATTATTTTATTATTTTATATTAATACAGGAAATAGCTACATGTCAATATATTGGATCTTTTTCTCCTTTCTTCCTTATCTTACCCACCTGAGCAGTTACTAGATTGTCTATCTCTTGCAAAAACTGACTGTGCTAGATGAAGACTGTGGACCACGTGTTTACCACACCTCAATACCAGGCCCCTAGAGGGAAGAACGAAGAAAGATAAAAACAATATTTCACACTCTTTTTGCAATCAAGCTGTGGCTATTTAGGAGAATGAGCTATATAGGTTTTGTCAATGCACTCTTGTGAAACTTGGATTCATTATTATTTATGCACTGAGAGGCACAGGGAGTGGAAATCCATTCTGCTGTTACAGATTATGACAGAGGTGGTGTTATTTAGAAACCACAAGCTAGATAGCAGCTTCCTGATTTTTGCAGAGGGGGAAACAGTGTTTATGGTAACAGATTTAATATTCTGCCTGATCTTGGCAAAGGCTGCAGTTCTTTAGATGGGTGAGTCCTGTGGATTATTTGGGGATTTTTTTCTTAGAGCAACAGACTATTGTCTCTTGATTCAATCCTCCAGGTTCCCCTGGGCATGTGGTTAAACCATAGATTCCTTTTTATTTAAACAAGCCAGAGTAAATTTGGCTATCTTAAATAGGAAACACCTGTAAAGAATAATTAGTAGAAAGAAGCAGCATGGTGCATGAATCTAATTAATCAAACCATGGTCTTGTCCTGGTCATACTGATATCAACTGGGAATTTCTTAGAAATGCCAGATCTCAAGCCCTCCACCAGATCTTTGGATTCAAAATCTGAATTTTAGCAGGCTCCCCAGATGATCTGGGTGCATGTTAAAAAAGGTTAAATTAAAAATCTAAAATACAAGTGAATAAGCAAACAGAAACACATATTTTTTAAAAAGGAATATTTTGGTTTGGGGGAGGCAATCAGGAAGTAGGTGGCAAGGACACAGGTATTGAGGGCTGGAAAACATGGAGTGTACAATAGGAGGTGGGTGGCAAAATAGTCAAATTGTTTGCTCCTGTTAAGTTGGAAAGTAGGCCATGTGCTTGAGCTGTTAGAGTCAGATAGAAGAAAAAATTAATAACATTGGCATGTTTAGGCTGTTTCCTGCAGCTTTCAAAAACATTCCAAAGAAAAGGATATTAAAAAAGAAAAAAACTTTTGAGATATTTTGTCTCAAGTAAAGATAGAAAAAAAAAAAAAAAAACAGGGCTACGGAAAAAAAAAAATGCACACACACACAAAAACCCGAGGATTCAACCCATGTTACCCAAAAGTTACATGATATGTAACATTCTAAGGCTAAAAAACGAATTGCAAATACACTCCCAAAATGAAGTGGGTCCACATAGGGCCCTTCCTGGTGTGACAGACCCCTCTGTGTCCTCAGTTGTTGCTGACAGGGAAAGAGGCTGTGAAAATCCACTGTGACTCCCCTATCAGCGTGTACTTGAAGAAGTAAAGAATGCAGAAACAAAGATAGGACAGCCCAGCAGGAAGCTATAACTTTAACAATAAATCAATCACCAGGACTCCCAGTTTTGCTTCAAAGGTAAAGGTAAGTCTGATCATAAGTTAGTTTGAAGACAATAAAACCCTGTCCACCATGCAGGGTGTTGACTGCAAGCTGACCACCAGCAGGTAGCCCTCAGACTGGTTGGAACCAGAAAGTTGATGCTACTGACCCCTAAAATGCCACCCTATTCTCTCACCACCAGCCATTCAGAAGGAGGTCCAAGAGTTGATCCTAAATCCCATGATTCCCTCCCTTACACTGCCTTTAAAAAACCCTTCCCCAAAAGCCATCATGGACTGTGAGTCTTTTGAGCATGAGCTGCCTGTTTTCCTTACTGAAAGCCAACAATGAATTTGAAGAGGAAGGAGATGTGGGATTGGCAATAAACAGAAGAAAGCATGGAAGAGAGATCCAGAGTGCTACTTTTGGAATTGAGTAACTTGGGATAAGCATCCCCCTTCCATCTTTTGTGAATTGTACAGTCTTGAGCTCTGCTTTCCCACCTTTAAACTCTGAATTAAAAAGGTTACTATTTTAAATGTTGTTAAGAAAGTATGTGTTTATACTAAGTCAGGTAGTCTGCCTGAGATAGCCAGGGATACTTTCAAGAAAAGAAACATCAAGATAATGAAACAAATTAAAATAAAAATAACTTATTAAACTAGCTGGGCAAGGGGCCTACCTTTGAAAAACTGTTCCAGTTAGCATTGGCACAGGTCTTATGTACATTACAGAACATAGAAACTGAGAATTTTGATTGGCTCTAAGAGAAGCAGGAATAATTGTGATTGGCTTTTGGATCAGAGAGAGATATTTTGGCATTCTCACCAATTGGTTTATTCTAGGTCTGTGGTTTATGATGTGACTTAAAATAGCAAAATATTTCAAGGACTTATGTTTTTACAGAACGAAGTTTCTCAGGATTGTCTTGATGTTTTATTTCTTGATATTCACTCAACTGGATTAACGTTAAAATTTTATACGTGAACATAGAAGCATCCTCCTTCCAGTCAGCCTTCAAAGACTAGAAAATTTCTAATCTTATTTCAAACCTTGATTCAAAATTGGCTTGTCACCACAATCTCTATTCCCTTCCATATTCACACACACACAAACATACGCACACACATACAGCTATATCCCCAGAATTCTACTGAAAAGTGGAGAGAAGATAATGGGCCAAAGTTTCCTATATCTCTTAGACAGTGCTCCAAATAACAATCTTTCTACCCTTTTCTCGGTGCTAATTTGCTTCAATCGTGTCTGACTCTTTGCAACACTATTGATTAAGGTCCACAAGAGTCAATCCTGTCTGACTCTTGTCCATGGGCTTCTCCAAGCAAGAACACTGCAATGGGTTGACATGCCCTCCTCCAGGGGATCTTCCTGACCCAGGGATCACAGCAGTCTCTTATGAGGCTCCTGCATTGGCAGGCAGGTTCTTTACCACTAGCGCCACCTGGGAAGCCCTATTGTTTTCTACCTCTTTCTAACTCAAATCTAAAGACTTCAGAGGGGTTTTCCAATCTAATTTTTCATGTTCTCTCTTCCAAAATTCTCCTGAGTCCATGCAGTGCTCTTTTATTTTTAGTTTTTTCTCTTTCTTGTAAAGTGTGAAAATTATTACTAAATGCAGTCAAAAGTGTCCCTACTCATTGTGAGGCTCTAACTACAACATATCCTTAATCCTCCATTAACTTGCCCTTGATACTGCAAAATCAAGGTTTTCAAACTCTATGACATTTTCTTTTCCATCCCTAGAGCTCAACTCTTGCAAGTAAAAAAGCTTTGAATCCTAGATGCATATGTCTGTAATGGAATTAAGCCCTATATTTTAAAATTCAAGATAAAAGTGGAGTGTTTTAGTTCTCTGTTACTTTCTCATTTAAATGATGAACATATTTGAGTCAATGGATGGTGAGCTCCAGCATTATTTGTATGAATTATCGCACATAAAATATATCAACTAGTATGTCAAAAGATGGAATTCCACATTATATTTACATACGTGTATTTCACATGCACACTCAAGTGACCCAGAAGTAGACTACGTCTTTTGGTTTCCTATTTCCATACCAGCACTTTTCCATATGGAGGGTCTGTAGTAAAACCACAAGAAAATGGGCAAACACATATAAGACAATATTTCTTTCAGAAAAAGGGAGGGGATGGGAGATCGATATATAACAGAGATAATATGTGTTATAGGCTTTTAGTTTGGTTACAAGAAAGGGATCCCAAAACAGTACAGTAAGGTGTATGTGGGTGGAGGACAGAGATCCCTCCTTGTCAGAAACACATAGCCTAATGGTTAAATGTATGGACAAAATATAGCTCTTAGGGTTTGTCACCAAAACAGAATACAGAGGTCTTAAAACTTGCAATACTCTGTGAAGAAATGTTGGGAGAGGTCTTCGTTTTTTATGCCATAGTACTTCAGCTTCTTATTACCTCTTCTAAGTCAGTAGTTATTAAACTAGGTAGAAATCTTTGTCATGGGGCTTCAGACTTTTCTTAAATATTTTTTATGCACATTTTAATATGTTTTTGTTTAAAAATTTGAAATAAATATTAATATTATCAAGAACATATGCTATGAAACTTAATGATAACTTATGCTGCTTTCTTTGGTAGAACTTCAAATACAATGTCTTTTTTAACTTCTGTTTAATTAAATGAAATGTGTAGATGGTGCCATTTTTTTAAGTCCTATAATTACAACTTGTGCTATTAGAAGCCATAGACTAAATTAATTGGTTGTGACCTCACTTTTTAATTTTTCACTTGACATGAGCATCCTGTGGAAACAACTCAAAATATTAAAATTTCAGTTTACTGTTCAATCTCAATTCTTCATTTTTCTTATATATTTGGTTTTGATAATAGCATTATCTATATCAATGAGGTAATGCTGTGTCTGACTTATAAATTATCAATAGTTGTTGGACAGACATGAAGTCATTGTACCTTTACTTTTTCTCACTTTTCATATTCAACATACATTCAAACTTATCAATTCCAATAATTTTCTACAATTGCCCTGTATATTACCATTTTCACTGTGCCACATAAGCCCTAATAATCCTTGTTTGTGTTGTACTGTTCTGAGTCGCTCAGTAGTGTCTGACTCTTTGAGACCCCATGGACTGTAGCCCACTACAATCCTCTGTCCATGGGGATTCTCCAGGCATGGATATGGGAGTGGATTGTCATGCCCTCCTCTAGGGCATCTTTCCAACCCAGGGATCCTGCATGTAGGTGGATTCTTTACCATCTGAGCCACCAGGGAAGCCCATGAATACTGGAGTGGGTAGCCTATCCCTTCTCCAAGGAATCTTCCTGACCAGGGAATCAAACCGAGGCCTCCCGCATTGCAGGCAGATTGTTTACCATCTGAGCTACCAAGGAAGTCCAATTCTTGCAGACTATTGCAATTGCTTCCTAACATCACTGAGCTTCCTGTTACTTTTCTCTCCATCTTTCTCTACTCAGCAGAGATTAATTTCAAAGCAAAAACACAATTGCATCAGCATTTTGATTCAATATTATTGATGGCTTTTACACATGTTCAAAATGAAATCTAACTCCTGACCCTACAATGCAAGACTTTCCAAAATTATTCCTACAAACTTTTTGAACTTATCTTTCACTCCAGTGCATTGGACATCTATGTGGTCTTACTAGAACTTTTTCCATTCCTATCGACACCATGTTCTTCTTTCCCAGTTCTGATTTTATTTTTCTATCAATATTGCTCTCCTTATATCTCCATCTGGCTAATCTGTGTTTTACAAGAAAATATACATGATTACATGGTAATGTCTCCAACAAAGAGACCTTCACTTTGACTTGTCTCCTATCATGTAACCTACATTTATTATTTTTGCTACTGATAATAATTTTATTCATCTACTATCTAGTCAAGGCTATGGTTTTTCCAGTGATCATGTGTGGATGTGAGAGTTGGACTGTGAAGAAAGCTGAGAGCTGAAGAATTGATATTTTTGAACTGTGGTGTTGGAGAAGACTCCTGAGAGTCCCTTGGACTGCAAGGAGATCCAACCAGTCCATTCTGAAGGAGATCAGCCCTGGGTGTTCTTTGGAGGGAATGATGCTAAAGCTGAAGCTCCAGTACTGTGGCCACCTCACTCGAAGAGTTGACTCATTGAAAAAGACTCTGATGCTGGGAGGGATTGGGGGCAGGAGGAGAAAGGGACGACAGAGGATGAGATGGCTGGATGGCATCACTGACTCGATGGACTTGGGCTTGAGTGAACTCCAGAAGTTGGTGATCGACAGGGAGGCCTGGCGTGCTGCGATTCATGGGGTCACAAAGAGTCGGACACGACTGAGCGACTGAACTGAACTATCTATACCAGCCTTGTTATCTTACATTATGTTATACTACTTTATATTTTCTTTTGTAATGGACATATCTGTGTAGTAACTATATGGTTATTGTTGTTCAGTCACTAAGTCCTATTCAACTCTTTATGACCCCATGGACTATAGCGAGGGCTTGTACCATTCCTAAATAAAGGATTCAAGACACACTCATCTTGATGATTGTCCTGAGCATGCAAAAATTATTTGTAATAAATACTACATGTACCAATTTTCCAAAGAATTAGAGATCATGCTGATTAATTTTCTTACAGAAAGAATAATGAAATTGAGGTTGACCTGTAATAAAGACATTTTAATTAATTCATTCAAGAACATGTAACACATTGCTACCATGGCCAAAGATTCTACTAGGTAGTCAGAATAACAAAATTTTCATTTCAAGAAATGTACAATTGATTGGTCTAGGACAGATATAAAATACTTTATAAATAACTTTAGAAAAGTTATGATGCAAATAAGAGTGAGTGACTACTTCCCCTTGAAGCTAAGGATGGGGCAAAAATGTTTTGCAGATGATAGAACTTGAGCTGGGAGTAAAAACTGAAGTAGATGTGTGCAGGGAGAAAGAATGGGGAGATCACACTCTGGATAGACAGAACAGCAAGAATAAAACTTCAGGTCATGAAACTACACATGAGCTAAGTAATCATTGAGACTGGATCATGTAGGTTTGGGGCTCAAGACAATAGGCAAAAAAGAATGATGTGTTCAGTTTAGAAATGGTGAAATTTGAATGCCATGTTAAAGTGTTTGACTTTATCCTCAAGGCAATAGGGACAAATACATAATTTTAAGAAATGAAGTGGTATTTTTATAAAGATTATTTTAATAAAAGTATGAAGAATAGAGTGAAATAGTGTTTTATTAAGGAGACAGCAATTAGAAGATAATAATACTAAAATAAAAAAGACATAAGGACACTCTTATACCCTAAAACATCAAGTATGAAAAGATGTATTCTACAGTGACTAAGAAGGTTAAATAAATATCATGATTTGCTCATAAAGTGGACTTGAGAATACAGAGAAATATAGGTATCTGAGATACCTCAGGGCTCTGGTTGATTGTACGTGTATAGCAGTGTATATTATTTAATCTACTGAGAAGGATCAGATTTACTGGAGATAAGCTGCATTTGAAGTGCATACAAGGCATAATGGGCTTCCCCGGTGACTGAGTGTTAAGGAATCTGCCTGCAATGCTGGAGCCGCAGGAGACATGGGTTCCATCTCTTGCTGGGGAAGATCTCCTGGAGGAGGGCATGGCAACCCAATTCAGTATTCTTGCCTGGAGAATTCCATTGACAGAGGAGCCTGGAGGGCTACAGTGCATGGGTTCACAAAGAGTCAGACACAACTGAAGTCAGTTAGCACACACGCAAGCTAAAGACATAATAGAAATAATTTGAACTTTGGAAACAGGGCTTGCATTTTGGCCTTTTACTACATGGGGGCCCTAAGCAACTTAGTTTCACCTCTTGTATTTTACATCATGTTATATGGAAAACAGATGTGATAAAATTGCTGTGAGAATTGTATACATATGGTTAAAATGTCTCACAGATAGTAGGTGCTTTACAGGTGATAGGTGATAAGGAAAACTATGGCCATGACCCTAAAGAGATATTCAGGACATTTTAAGATACTTATTTAGATTAAGACATGATTTCTGTGATATGTAGCATTTCTGTAACTTAAAATGTACATCTTCAGGATCTAGAAGTCTTTAACTTCACTGGTACATATCCAAAGGAGATCAACACTCAGCCACTTGTGAACATGAATCCAATAAAAATATGACTAAGTTATTAGAAGTGTCCTTAAAATAGCTCATCATTCTGCACAGGGAAAATAGATCTGATCACACTTTTTATTTAAACATGTTTTAAAAGGAAAAAAAGCAGACTGATATTCACTTTTTTTGGATTTAGATTATCCAAATCATCCCAAATTTTCCAGTTTTTTTTTTTTTTGGTTAATATTAATTTCAATAATTGTTTCAATTTGAGGTCCAAATCGGTTATTGAGGCAGTTGTTACACTTGCTTTTCAGATACACTGAAGTATTAAAAGTGTAGTTGGAAATTACATTAGAAAGATGTGTCTCATTTCAAGACAACATTGTACAGATAATACAAAAACACTTTCTGTATAAAGTCCATATTTCAAGCCAAAATGTTAAATGCCAGTAGGAAATTAATAAAAGTATCCATTTATTTTTTCCAGAGAACTGTATTCTGATAGGCCACATAGATCTAAGAAAGGTACAGTCCAAGAGTGTAAGAGTGGGAACAGTTCCATCAGGAGATTTAGGTTTGGATTAGCATTCAGTGGTACCTTAGCACTATTCCAGCACTGAACATTATTGTAAATTTTCTTCTCTCTCTTATCACCAAACTCAAGGAGACTGAATCCTCTTTAGTGGCTTTTCTATTCAATATTTTTAGATGACTCACAAAGCTGTGTTTCCTGGCCAGAGCTGCAGGCACACAGCCAATTGTAACTAGTTACCTCCCCAGCTATATATATATGTGTCTGCTGCTATGTCTAGGCACTTATTTATTCTCTAGCATGCATCTGCTAAGTCACTCAGGTGGTGAGTGGTACAACCTGCTTTTACCCATCAACACCAGAAACTTGGGGGTCCATCTTAGAATAGTTCTCCTCTCTATAACATTTCATCATTTGTTAATCCAGTAACTTTGGCTGTATTTCTGCACAATTTAAAACACATTTTTTCACTCTTTTTATTACTACAATCATTGGGAAATTCCAAGTTCTTGCCCCTTACTCAGCTAAGCTTTCTTCCTGCCTCTATTATCAATCTTTCATCATTCACCTCTCTGAAAATGCAGCTTCTACATGGAAGGCATACATTTTTGAAAATATAAATATTTATTATGTTATCTCCTACTTAAAAACACATCAATAGTCCATAAATGCCCATAAGGATAGAGTCTTCAGTATGTCCTTGTAGGGATTCTCTGATCTACATCCTGCCTGTGTCTATTGCTGCATATCTTGCCAAACGTCCATCCAATTTTGCTTTTCCCAACTACAAAAAGTTCCCCAATCACTTCAGAGTCTGTCAAATCCTGTAATTATTCTTGCGTCTAGAATTTTGCTGATATCCTAACTTCTAACCAAGGTCCCTTCAGTAGAACTTCCCATCCTCTTATCTGCACGTGAGTGTGTGCTCAATTGCTTTAGTGTTGTCCAACTCTGTGTGACATTATGCTAGGCCACCAGACTCCTCTGTCCACGGGATTTTCCAGACAAGAATACAGGAGTGGGTTGACAGTAAGGACTGTAGGCTACCAGCCTCTTCTGTCCATGGGACTCTCCAGGCAAGAATACTAGAGGGGGTTGCCATGCCCTCCTCCAGATGATCTTCCTTACCCAAGGATCCAACTGGTGTTTACTGCATCTCCTGCATTGCTGGCAGATTCTTTACCCACTGAGCCATCTGGGAAGCACCCTTTTACATGTATTTCTCCTTTATTCCAAACATGTTTTTCCTTACCACCTTCTTGTACCATTATTTGCTAATGTACTTATCTTGCCCTACAATATTCAATACCCTTATTAATATGCTGATAAATGCACTCAGGTCCCAGCATCTACTGGTAATAATTACATCATCCACTACCACTTATGGAGTACCTACAATGCATCAGGAAACGATAGAGAGTTGTGACTGTATTCACTCATCACTCTGTTACACATAATTTATGACAAGAAGAAAGCTAAATAAATTGCTTCACTTCCTTCATTGAATAAGTATCTGCCAGAATTTGAACTGAGTCGTACTAGTTCATGAACCTGTAACTCTCTGTTGCTAAGAGCTAATTAAATGATTATTGATATAAACACCCTTGATTTTGTGTGAAATGATTATCTTTTAATTTTCACTTCAGGTACTTTCAGGAAGCAGTGAAGTGTCAGAAGTTCTAGATTATTGTGATAATTGTCTTAATTCCTATGAATTACTTAGAACACTTAAATTGTATGTAGGCAGTAAATGTGTTCTGCTATCACAGGTACTGTTTTTTGAGACTTACCTATAAGCTGGGTAACTTTAATAGTCACTTTGCATAGATTTTCTGTTTTCATCCTTTCAGTAACTTTGCATGGAGAAGGAAATGGCAACCCACTCCAGTATTCTTGCCTAGAGAATTCTGTGGATAGAGGGGCCTGGTGGGCTGCTGTCCATGGGGTCGCATAGAGTTAGACAGGACTGAAGCAACTTAGCATGCGTGCGTGCACTGGAGAAGGAAATGGCAACCCACTCCAGTATTCTTGCCTGGAGAATCCCAGGGATGGAGGAGCCTGTTGGGCTGTGGTCTATGGGGTCGCACAGAGTCGGACATGATTGAAGCGACTTAGCAGCAGCAGCAGCAGTAATTTTGTAAAGGCTAACATTATTTTCTCCTATTCATCAAGAAGAGACAGAAAATTAGAACTTCAATAGTCATGAAATCACACACATAGTAAGTTTTAGAAGCAAGATTTTAATGTAGTTCTATTCATTCCTAAAATGATGTGTCTTGTAATTCAGAGAGGGCTTCCCTGGTGGTTCGGGTGGTAAAGGATCTGCCTGCAATACAGAAAACCCAGGTTCAATCCCTGGGTTCAGAAGATCCCCTGGAGAAGGAAATGGCAACCCACTCCAGTAATTCTCACCTGGAGAATTTCATTGACAGAGAAGCCTGGTGTGTTACAGTCATGGAGTCACAAACAGTCAGATACAACTGAGCAACTAATACTTTCACTTTCATAGTTCAGATGATCCACTAAATTTTTTGATTAAATGGTAACACATATGCATATTCCTTGTTCACAATTTCATGACTTTGCTGTATAATTCAATTTTGAGACAAATTCTACCACTTTACTAATCAATTGTTGTTTTATATGCTTCAAGGCAAATAACTATCAAATATATTGATAATTATAATAAAATAATTAATATAATTTATCCCTTTAAAATAATTAATGCTCTTATTCATGTATGCAAAATAACTATTAAGGTGCACTGAAAGCCCTCAGGTAGAAAAATAGCTTGAACAATAATCAGTTTGAGAGAGTGAGACCTGTTTGCATAATTTGATATTTCTGTTAACTGGATTATCATTGAAATATTATTTTAAAACTCTGAAGGCTTATTAAACTGAACACACAGAACTCCAGTTTCTATTTCCAGACTTAGATACCCCTCAACTACTGTCATCATGCTGTTAATTGAATGTTTGTGTGAAGATGATAGCATTTCCAACAGCAAAAGGAAAAACATTGTTCTGAACCCTTTGATTTTGGTCTCTTTTTTTTGGTTATATCTAAAGCTGGTTATAACTTTGTTTCTCAGTCTCTACTTAATCTTGGCTTTTGACTTCCTATCTGACAGCTTCACTTTGGTGTGTCACTGTTTGTCACTCTGCTTTAATATGTTTTTCTTCAATAACTTCAAACACTGTAGCAGGCTTTCTGGCATCATGAATAAGAGAATGCTTTTAAAGTCTAAATAAAAATGAACAGGGAAAATTAACTCTGAAGAACAGAATCCTCTTGATGTATATTCATCATTTCAAAATGCTGATACCATGCCAGAAAATAACTACAGTATAACAGGAAGAGTCAAATCTGTAAGACGTGAAAAGACTTAAGTGTAAATAATAAATAGAGGATTCTGCAAAGAAACAGAAGAGGAAGCAGCAAGAATACTTCTCTCCACCTAGATGACAATATATCTGATGTAACTATATCAGAATTTGGAGTCTATAGATGGCATGAAGCTTCCAAAGGAGGCTTAGACTTAAGTTCAATTAATTTCCATCATTTTTTTGACTGAACCTCTCAGAATACCTGGACATCCAGACTCAGGTGCATTCACCTGGTTGGCAGTACTTCACATGTTGTCGTTTAGTTGCTAAGTCGTGTCTGACTCTTGAGACCCATGGATTGTGGCCCAGTAGACTCCTATGTCTATGGGGTTTCCCAGGCAAGAATACTAGATTGGGTCGCCATTTCCTTGTCCAGGGGATCTTCATGATCCAGGGGATCAAATCCACATCTCCTGCATTGGCAGGTGGATTTCTTTACTGCTGAGCCACCAAGGAAGCCTACTTCATACATAGATGCTAGGAAAATTGAGCAATCTTTGTGAATCCACTGAGAGAGGACACTGAAAGTTTGCCCCTGGTTTCTACTGGCCTTCACACCAAGTACCTTTTCTTTTTGCTGATTTTACTCTGTTTTCTTTCATTGCAATAAACCATAAACATGATTACAACAGCTTTTTTGAGTCTTGTCAAGTTTATGGTTGATCTTAGGACCAGCAGGATTTGCATATTAACAAACTACTTTTCTATAGCATTAATAAAGTAACATAGACTCCCTATTCCATTTTAAATACATAATTATCCTCATGTGATTTCTCTCCTTCCTTTGTATTTTCCACTTTTTTTTTTTTAATCCATACAGTAAGTGAATCTAGAAAAATCTGACTAGTCTCATATTTTCCCCTTCTCCTTGATGTATCTGGGTAGGAGAGTTGATCTGGATCTGCTTTGTCATAAAGATAAATTTCCTTTTATTTATAAACTTATCCCTTATAATTATATTTTGTATTGTATAGGTGAAGAATCCACCTGCAATGCTGGAGCTGCAGGAGACTCAAGTTCAATTTCTGGGTGAGGAAGTCCCCTGGAGGAGGGCATGATAACCCACTCCAGTATTCTTGCTTGGAGAATCCCATGGACAGAGGAGCCTGGCAGGCTATCGTCCATAGGGGCGCAAAGAGTCAGACATGACTGAAGCAACTGAGCATGAATGCATGCACACACATATGTAGATAAAAGTTTTCCCTGAGCTTAAAGCATAAGCCATACACACCAGTCAGGTTTTTAATGGAGCTGTGCACTGGAATATATAGGTTCGTGGAAAGGGACTAGAAAAGTGGTATTTGGATTCCTTTCTACTATTTTCTGTACTAGTATACCATATGCACAGCTCATTGGTAACCCCAAGAAAAGGAAGAATAATTTGCAGTGGAATATTTTGTCATGAGTTTCCTGGAAGCTATATCTTCTAATAATACTAAACACTAATTTTCTAACTGACAAGGACTCAAAAAATGCTTTAAACTTTGCAAAGTAGATTAGTGCTAATTAGTTGCAATAGATACGTCATATAGGAAAAGCACTCAGTGGTTTTCTTTTAATTTATTGATTGTGAGAATCAGTGAGTTGGGTGATCTTTCCTCTCCAGCTTGTGGCTTCATGTGTCATTAGACGATTAATCTCTTTGTACTGTAATTTTTTCATCTCCTTGGTAATAATGTTCACATCAGAGGCATACTATGACAAATAGTTTCATATTTGGGGAAATTATTCCTTCCTATTTGTCTGGACTTAAGTGTTGCTTCTTAGTCTGATGATAAATTTCCTTAAAGGAAATAGGTAACAAAACCCAGAAGTAACGGGTATTAGTACACTCTGTGGGGGGCTACTGTAATGTTGTTTTCTAGGTCCTTATGTTGAGTAACAGGCTGAAATGGTCCTATTTGTAGCAACAAACATAGTGGTTCATAAGAGGCAGTGCAGATATGACTGTTTCTTCCAGGTGATGCCATACTCAGTCTGGAAGGGACTTGTCTCAAAGCAACGATCATCACAGTGATAACAGCGATAACTTGCTGTTGCTGTTGTTAAGTTGCTAAGTCATGTATGACTCTTTTGTGACCCCATGGACTGTAGCCTTCCAGGCCCCTCTCTCCAAAGGAATCTTCCCAACACAGGAATTGAATCCATGTCTCCTGTATTGGCAGGCAGATTCTTTAACACTAAGCCACTAGGGAAGTTCAATGTTAATGCTACTTTTTTAATAAGAAATTATATCCAGAAAAACTAAGCTATTGTCACTATACTCAATAACTAAACTTGACAAACTCTAACCCACAACAATATTTCCTACAAACTCTTAATCATCACCGTGGTAATATAAATCTCTCCTAAATTCACAAATCCCAACCAACTATCTGTACCTATTTGTAGGGTTTACAGTCAGTTCATTATTAGTTTCTTTACCGTCACTTTGATTAAGTTACTGAATTATTCACCAGGTGATTTTCCTAGTTTTCTTATTTTCAGATGTATGATGGATGATTCAAATTCACAGAATATATTCTATAGTAGTATTAAGCTTGCTCTACATTTTTGTTTCCCCAAATTTCACCTTCGTCACATTTAACAAATTAGGCAACAGCATGTTCTAATAAAAAAATCATTCTTTTATATAACCATTTTGTAAAGATATACACTGAAGCCAAGTGGAATTTTATAAATACTTTGTTAGTAGATAATACTAATGGCATTCTTATCAAATCACATATTTGATATTATCAAATCAGTAAATTTGATAATATTATCTAATATTACAGGTAATATTATCAAATCAGAAAAATGTATTACTTTTTTTAAACAATCAATATCCAAGCAACAGTTAGAACTGGACATGGAAAAACAGACTGGTTCCAAATAGGAAAAGGAGTACGTCAAGGCTGTATATTGTCACCCTGCTTATTTATATTATATGCAGAGTACATCATGATAAACGCTGGGCTCAAGGAAGCACAAGCTAGCATCAAGATTGCCGGGAGAAATATCAATAACCTCAGATATGCAGATGACACCACCCTTATGGCAGAAAGTGAAGAGGAACTAAAAAGCCTCTTGATGAAAGTAAAAGAGGAGAGTGAAAAAGTTGGCTTAAAGCTCAATATTCAGAAAACTAAGATCATGGCATCCAGTCCCATCACTTCATGGCAAATAGATGGGGAAACAGTGGAAACAGTGGCTGACTTTATTTTTCTGGGCTCCAAAATCACTGCACGGCAATGAAATTAAAAGACGCTACTCCTTGGAAGGAATGTTATGATCAACCTAGATAGCATATTCAAAAGCAGAGACATTACTTTGTCAACAAAGGTCCATCTAGTCAAGGCTATGGTTTTTCCAGTGGTCATGTATGGATGTGAGAGTTGGACTGTGAAGGAGGCTGAGTGCCGAAGAATTGATGCTTTTGAAGTGTGGTGTTGGAGAAGATTCTTAAGAGTCCCTTGGACTGCAAGGAGATCCAACCAGTCCATCCTAAAGGAGGTCAGTCCTGGGTGTTCATTGGAAGGTTGATGTTGCAGCTGAAACTCCAATACTTTGGCCACCTGATGTGAAGAGCTGACTCATTGGAAAAGACCCTGTTGCTGTGAAAGATTGAGGGCAGGAGGAGAAGGGAATGACAGAGGATGAGATGGTTGGATGGCATCATCGAATCGATGGACATAGGTTTGGGTGGGCTCCGGGAGTTGCTGATGAACAGGGAGGCCTGGCGTGCTGTGGTTCATGGGGTCACAAAGAGTTGGACACGACTGAGCAACTGAACTGAACTGATCCAAAAAAAGATATCCATTATTCCAAATGTTACCTCCTACTCTGTGTTTTTTGTTTTGTTTTCTCTTGTTTTCTTTTTTGTGGTGAGAACACATATGAACAGAATTATTTTATCATCATTGCTTTGCATACTCAGTCACTTCAGTTGTGTCCGACTCTTTGCGACCCTATGAACCATAAAATGCCAGGTTCCTCTTTCCATGGGATTCTCCAAGGAAAAAATACTGGAGTGTGTTGCCCTCCACTCCTCCTCTTTATGGTCCAACTCTCCATCCATATATGACTACTGGAAAAACCATAGCTTTGTCTATACAGACCTTTGTTGTTAAAGTAATGTCTCTGCTTTTTAATATGCTAAGTTGCTCACAACTTTTCTTCCAAGGAGCAAGCATCTTT
Source organism: Bos indicus x Bos taurus (assembly GCF_003369695.1). Classification (NCBI taxonomy): domain Eukaryota; kingdom Metazoa; phylum Chordata; class Mammalia; order Artiodactyla; family Bovidae; genus Bos; species Bos indicus x Bos taurus. The sequence goes on from NC_040087.1 coordinate 59,039,513, forward strand.
TAATTTCATGGCTGCAGTCACCATCTGCAGTGATTTCAGAGCCCAAGAAAATAGTCTGTCACAGTTTCCGTTGTTTCCCCATCTATTTGCCATAAAGTGATGGGGCTAGATGCCATAATTTTTGCTTTTTGAATGTATTTTAAGCCAGCTTTTTAACTCTCCTCTTTCACTTTCATCAAGAGGCTCTTTAGTTCTTCTTCACCTTCTGCCATAAGGGTGATGTCATCTGTGTATTTAAGATTATTGATATTTCTCCCAGCAATCTTGATTCCAGCTTGTGCTTCATCAGTCTGGCATTTTGCATGATTTACTTGTGTATGTTAAATAAGCAGGGTGACAATGTACAGCTTTGATGTACTCCATTCCCAATTTCGAACCAGTCCATTTTTCCATGTCTGGTTCTAACTGTTGTTTCTTGAGTTGCATATCGATTTCTCACAGGTCAGGTGGTCTGGTATTCCCATCTCTTTAAGAATTTTCCACAGTTTTCTGTGATCCACACAGTCAAAGGTTTTAGAGTAGTCAATGAATTAGAAATAGATGTTTTTCTGTAATCCTCTTGCTTTTTCTATGATCCAGCGGATGTTGGCAATTTGATCGCTGGTTCCTCTGCCTTTTCTAAATCCAGCTTGAACATTTGGAAGTTCTCAGTTCATATACTGTTGAAGCCTGGCTTGGAGAATTTTGAGCATTACTTTACTAGTATGTTGCTGCTGCTAAGTCGCTTCAGTCGTGTCCAACTTTGTGCAACCCCATAGACGGCAGTCCACCAGGCTCCCCTGTCCCTGGGATTCTCCAGGAAAGAACACTGGAGTGGGTTGCCGAGTGCAATTTTGTGGCAGTTTGAAAATTCTTTGGCATTGCCTTTCTTTGGGATTTGAATGAAAACTGACCTTTTCCAATCCTGTGGCCACTGCTGAGCTTTCCAAATTTCTTGTATTGACAGGCAGGTTCTTTACCACTAGCGCCACCTGTGTAGCCACGGTGATTGCTTTAGCTATTTATATTAAATAGATTAATGTAGAATTTGAAAGACACTTCAACTAAGAAATCAAAACCATTATATGTTGTTGGTCTATTGTGGTTTTTCCCAGCTTGTGGTTTTCCTCATTAATTTATCAATCAAAGTAGTAACAGTGAGCATTTATTTTGACCTAGTATAAAAACACACTTTCTTAACAAGAACATACTAAATAGTAACTCTGGTTATTCCGAGTTTACAGGTGGTTAAACAGAGGTCAAGAACATATAGTTAACAAGCGACAGAAGTGAGATACTTCCTGAAGTACTCAATTCCTGAAGTAGCACTCTGAACCACTTTCCCATGCTATCTTCTGTTTATTGCCAATTCTATACCTCCTTCCCAGGGAAGGCAATGGCACCCCACTCCAGTACTGTTGCCTGGAAAATCCCATGGATGGAGGAGCCTGGTAGGCTGCAGTCCATGTGGTCGATAAGAGTCGGACTCGACTGAGTGACTTCACTTTCACTTTTCAGAGAAGGAAATGGCAACCCACTACAGTGTTCTTGCCTGGAGAATCCCAGGGACGGGGGAGCCTGGTGGGCTGCTGTCTATGGGGCCGCACAGAGTTGGACACGACTGAAGTGACTTAGCAGTAGCATACCTCCTTCCTGTTCACTACCAAATAAACAGTAGGCCTCATAAGAATGTTATTAAAAATAGAATGTTCAAAGTATTTTTAAATTAAAACCATACTTATTTATATTTTATAAGATACTAATGCTACTATTCAACTTGTTTGGCTATGCAGTTATTATTTTTATACCTAACATAGAATGGGTATCCAATACTGAGCAAAAACCCAGCCTTGTGTATCTGTCCTATTAATTTTATACCTGTGGTGGATTCATTTTGATATTTGTCAAAACTAATACAATTATGTAAAGTTTAAAAATAAAATAAAATTTAAAAAAAAAAAATCAAAAAAAAAATAAAATAAAATAAAATTCAGCAATGTAATGAAACAAAAGCAGCAACAAATGATAAGAATTGAGTATCTATTATGTTTTAGGCACTTTTATCTGTATTAATTTATTTAATGTATTAGCAGCTTTCCTGGTAGATACTATTATTTATTCCATTTCACAGATGAGAACAATGAAAAACAGACAGGTTAAACTAATTACCAAGCATCACTTAGTTAACAAAATGAAGGGGAAAGTTTTGAATTCAGCAGAGTCCATCTTTTGTAGCTTACTTAGTTAAAAAACAAATAAACCTTGAAGATATAGTATTCAGCATAAGGAATATGGTTAATAATATTGTAATAATGCAGTATGAAGACAACTGGTTATTAAACTTATTGTGGTGATCATTTTGTAATAATGTTAATGTCAAATCACTATGTAATACACTTGAAACTAACGTAATATCCTTTATCAACTACATTTCAATTTAAAAAAAGATCAAGATACTAGTAAAAAAGAACTGAATAAAACAAGAACATATTGAAAATAAATTTCAAAACATTTTGCTTGAAAGATAAAGTACACAGTAATAGGATAAAATCCTTTTAGATTTTTAAAGAAATGCTTCTGGTATCTTTTGGAAAATGTTCATTTTTTAATTTCTTAATGCTTTATTTCAAAGTGATTACTCCTTTGGTCTAATAACTCATTGAAAAAATTAAAAAAGTTGTTTTCATGAAATGATATATGAAGACAATTTTCAAAATAATTTAGCATACAAATTTCTTTTGAAATGCCTAATATGCATAAATAATTAGCAAAATCTTTATATGAAAGGCATCTAGAAGTCTTTTCATGCCTTGTGTTATTTCTCAAAATTATAAGTCTCATGTAAGTACCATAGTTATGGGCATCAACTTTCTTAGTATTCTTACAACTCTGCAATTTTGTAATGGATGCATTAAATTTTAATACTTAAATTTGGACATAACAGAACTTATTATCTAACATTGACAATTGATTTGCCAATTATGTTCCCTCTGTGTATTTTATTTGATACCAGTGAGGAACAAAAGATAAGCAATAAAGGTATTTCAAAGGAGTTTATATTTCAGTTAAGCACTTATTGTCTGTCAGAGAATAGGATATGATTTAAAATTTTGATCTCTCATTTGCATGATAAAGAAAGTAAAAATAAGTTCTTATTAGTTCTTTCATATTTCAATGATTTTTCCCTCTACCTAAATTTTTGATGAAGAAATCTGTAATTCTGAATGTTCTGGAGCATCTTTTAAATGACACAGCTGTAAAAGACTTCATACTCATGTTTACAACTAAAGCTTTCTTGCTTTATTATAGAAATTTATTAAAATGTTCCAAAAATATAACATGATTACACATTAGCTAAGAAAAATACAATTTCTAATTTTTATTCAGGTAATAATATAAAAACAAAACTGATGAATTTTATGTTGTTTCAAATTGTAAAGATAAGAAGTTGGTAAGTCCACAGAGTTGGGGTTTATTGAATGTTTGTGTGCTAAAGAAACACACACACACACACACAGCTATAGGTCTATTTAAACACACACCCAAGTTCAAATGCACACATTCATCTGTTTACACATTCATTAGAAAATTTTAATCTATAAAATTTGCTAACTCCTGTGGTAAGTGATAGGAGGTGTAGTGAACAAAGGAGCATATTCTATATTTTATTTGAGGAATGTTCATAAAGAAAACTGCACAGGTAAATAGAAAACTACAATTCCAATACGTGTTTTAGTCTCAGTGGTAGGTGCAGTTATAGGTTCAGATTAAAAGCTTTCTTGGAAAAAGTGACATTTGAAGCTGAGACATTAAGCTAAGTGAAGAGGAAGAAGAGTTCTCCATGCAGAGTGAGCCCAATAATATCCAATGGTTATGTACTTAGGACTATATTATAAGAAAAATACTAAGCCACTGAAGTACTATTACAGTGACAAGATAAGATTTACGTTTTGAAAATTAATTTCTACTATGGAATGGGCATGGGTTGGAGGCAGGAGGTATGTTTCCCAATGTCTCTTAATCAGTTGCACTCATGTAGAGGAATGATGAGGATAATTCTGATGAAAATAATGTTAGTGGATAAGAATGAAAATGGAAGATCCTAGAGTTACCAAAAAGAAAGTTGTCAGAAATGGGTCAGAAATTTGTCCCTCTCGTACAGGGAGAGTCAAGAATGATACCCAGTTTTTAGATGGAAGAGATAGATAACCAAGGTGCCAATCCCTAGTAGAAAGAAGACAAGGTAGGATGAATGGATGGAAAATTGTGTGTTTAGTTGAAGTAGACATCCATGCAAGGACTATTAAAGTAGCTGGAAGCTGATATATATGGAAATCTCTGGATCACGTTAGTACCTTAGTAAAGTAATGGTAAGTTATTTTACTTCTACAAATAATATGCATTTACTTTGAAGCAATATGCTGCAAATCAGCTTTATAGTTATATTTATAAAATCCTCTACACAGAGGGTAAATAAAAGTATATTGTAACTAATGATAACAATGTTTAGATGTACTATTAGCAACAGTAAAAGATACCAGTTTAAAAAAGTAACAGGTATAAATATTTTATAAAATAAAAATAGGAAAAAAATCTTCTAATTTTTATAACATTTTTATGAAATCTGCAAAGTTGATTGTATATTAAATCAGTGGGCAACATAAAGGAAGATTGATACATTTTTCTGAAGCTAAGCTTCCCTTTGGAGTAAAGTTAATTTGTGATTATAAGTTGCTCTGAATGTTTCTAGTAAATGATACCTACCTAAAACATACTTAATTTTCTGTAGCACCATTTGATGAATTGTTGTTGTTGTTCAGTCTTTAAGTCATGTCCAACTCTTTGTAACCCCATGGACTACAGCAGGCCAGACTCCTCTGTCTTCTATCTTGCAAAGTTTGCTCAAACTCATGTCCATTGAGTTGGTGATGGTATCTAACCATCTCATCCTCTACCACCCTCTTTTCCTTTTGCCTTCAATCTTTTCCAGCTTCGGGGCCGTTTCCAATAAGTAGGCTCTTTGCATCATGTAGCCAAAATATTGAAGAATCATCTTCAGTAGCAGTTCTCTGATGAATATTCAGGGTGGTTGCTTCAGGATTGACGGGTTTGATCCCCTTGCTCTCAAAGGGAATTTCAAGAGTCTTCTCTAGCACCACAATTTGAAAGCATCAATTCTTCAGTGCTCAGCCTTCTTTTTGGACCAATTCTCACATCTGTACATGGCTACTGGAAAAACCATAGCTTTGACTATGTAGATCTTTTTCAGCAAAGTGATGTCTCTGCTTTTTAATACGCTGTCTAGGTTTGTCATGGCTTTCCTTCCCAGGATCATGGATCTTTTAATTTCATGGCTGCAGTCATTATCCACACTTGATTTTGGAGCCCAGGAAAATAAAATCTGTCACTGCTTCTGCTTTTTTCCCCTTTTATTTGCCATGAAGTAATGGGGCTGGATCAGAGAAGGCAATGGCACCCCACTCCAGTACTCTTGCCTGGAAAATCCCATGGACGGAAGAGCCTGGTAGGCTGCAGTCCATGGGGTGGCTAAGTCAGACACGACTGAGAGACTTCACTTTCACTTTTCATTTTCATTCATTGGAGAAGGAAATGGCAACCCACTCCAGTGTTCTTGCCTGGAGAATCCCAGGGATGGGGGAGCCTGGTAGGCTGCCGTCTATGGGGTCACACAGAGTTGGACATGACTGAAGTGACTTAGCAACTTAGCAAGCAATGATCTCATAATCTTTCTCCTTGGCATACATTTGGAAGAAACCATAATTCTAAAAGATACATGCACCTCAATGCTCATTGTAGCATTATTTATAATAGCTAAGATATGGAGACAAACTAAATGTTTACTGACAGATGAATGGATAAATAAGATGGGTTATATATTCATAGAATATGAATGGAATGTTACTCAGCCCTAAAAAGAATAAAACAATGCCACTTGCAGCAAGATGGATGGACTTAGACATTATCTTACTAAATGAAGTAAGTCAGACAAAGAGAATTACCATATGATATAATTTGCATGTGGAATATAAAAAATGATACAAATGAAGTTATTTACAAAACAGAAATAGGCTCACAGACATAGAAAACAAACTTATAGCTATCAGAGTGGAGAGGGTGGGGGAAGGGATAAATTAGAAATTTGGGAATAACAGATATATACTACTATATATAAAACAGATTAACAACACGACTTAATAGCACAGGGAACTATACTCAATCTTTGAAATAGCCTATATGGAAAAATCATCTGATTTTATATATATATATGTGTGTGTGTGTGTGTGTGTGTGTGTGTGTGTGTGTGTGTGTATGAATCACATTGCTGTACACCTCAAAGTAACACAATGTCGTAGTCAACTATACTTCAAAAAAAAATTAAATTTAAAAACCCTGGTATAGTTTACAGCTATCTCCTCACAAATCTTGAGAGTAATATTGAATCAAAGACTTTTCAACACAAAGCAAGGGAGGAAATACTTGCAAATAATATATCTGATAAGAAATTTTTATTGTTGATATATAAAAAACTTACAACTGATTAATAAAAAGACAAATATCCAAATTTAAAAATAGGCAGAGACTCTGAATAGACATTTCTTCAAAGTAGAATTAAAATGGCAAAGAAACACATGATAAGACAGTCAATATAATTAGCTATCAGAGAATTTAAAATTAAAACCACAAAAAAACACATTTTACACCCTCTAGAATGGCTGTAGTCAAAAAGCCAGGCAGTAAAAAGACTTTTTGGGCATACAGAGCAACTGGAAAGCTTGTACATTGCTGGAATATAACACGCTACAGTCATTCTGGTAAAAACTTCAAGTTTTGACTATAGTCACCACATAAACCAGTAATTTCATTTCTATATATAGTTGAAGAATTAAAAAGTCATGTTCAGGCCAAACATTATCCATGAATATTCACCACACAATTACTCATAATAGCCCAAAGTGGAAAAAACTCATATATTCATCAGAGAATGGATTAATATTTGATATAGCCATACAAACATGAAAAAACATGAAAACATAACACTAAGGATAAGCAGTCAGTTACAACTATATGCTAAACGCAAGCAATCAGTTATATACCAATATATATTTCCTGATTACACTGATATGAGATGTCCATAAGAGACATATTTCTAGAGACAGAAAATAAATTAATGGTTGCTATAGACTAGTGATTCCCTGGTGGCTCAGACAGTAAAGAATCATAATAGCCCATTCTGCTTCGTTGACTATGCTAAAGCCTTTGACTATGTGGATGACAGCAAACAGTGGAAAATTCTTAAAGAGATGGGAACAAAGATCACCTGACCTGGCTTCTGAGAAACCTGTACACAAGTCAAAATAAGAATTTAAACCAGACATGGAACAACAGATTGGTCCAAAACTGGGAAAGGAGTATGACAAGGCTATATACTGTCACTCTGCTTATTTAACTTATATGCAGATTACGTCATGCATAGTGCCTGGCTGGATGAATCACAAGCTGGAACAAGATTGCAAGGAGAATTATCAACAACCTCAGATATGCAGATAATACCACTCTAATGGCAGAAAATGAAGAACCTCTTAATAAGAGAAAGAGGAGAGTTAAAAAGCTGTCTTAAAGCTTAACATTCAAAAAACAAAGATCATGGCATCCAGTCCCATCACTTCATGGCAAATAGAAGGGGAAAAAGTAGAAGCAGTAATATTTTCTTGGGCTCCAAGATCACTAAACAGTGTGACTGCTGCCATGAAATTACAAGACACTTTGCTCCTTGGAAGGAAAGCTATCAGAAACCTGAAGAGTGTATTAAAAAGCAGAGACATCACTTTGATGGCAAAGGTCCATATAGTCAAAGCTATGGTTTTTCCAGTAGTCATGTACAGATGTGAGAGTTAGACCATTAAGAAGGCTGGGCACTGAAGAGTTGATGCTTTCAAATTGTGGTGCTGGAAAAGACTCTTGAGAATCCCTTGGAGAGCAAGGAGATCAAACCTGTCAATCCTGAAGGAAATCAACCCTGAATATTCATTGGAAAGACTGATGCTGAAGCTGAAGCTGAAGCTCTAATACTTTAGCTAGCTGATTCGAAGAGCTGACTCACTGGAAAAGACTCTGATACTGGGAAAGACCATGGACAGGAGAAGGGACTGACAAAGGATGAAATGGCTGGATAGCATCAGCCACTCAATGGACAGGAGTTTGAGCAAACTCTTGGAGATAGTGAAGGACAGAGAAGCTTGGTGTGCTGCAATCCATGGGGTTGCAATGAGTCAGACATGACTTAGCAACCGAACAACAGCAGCAGCAGCTCAGGGTCAAAATATATTAGCATTTCTGTTTTATTTTTACTTATTGTTTCACTTTTGTTTTCTCTCTGTTATTTTTTTCTCAGTATAATTCTATTTTTTTCAACATTGAAGCTGGGTATTTAAAAACAGTACTTTAACAATGCCATCTAACACCATTGTTTTGAAGTGTGACACATTAATGTGATTTTTTTTTTTCAATTTAGTCACATTAATTATATGCTGTGAAGACTAAAGTGGAGTGAGATTTCATATGGTATAATTCACAGCATTAGAATGAGAATATCTGTCTCTCATGTTACTTGAAGATAAAAATGATTGACTGCAAGTTGTTTTTTACTGGAGTGGGTTGCCATGCCCTTCTCCAGGGGAATCTTCCTGACTGAAGGGATCGAACCCAAGTCTCTTACATTAGCAGCAGATTCTTTAGCAGCAGACACAGGGGAAGCTGAGGCAATATGAAAATTTTATTAAAGTCTGGGAGTTTTTGATAACCATTCAGTGCTCATGAGATGAACTGAATCTCTTAGAATGTTAAAATTTTCTAAGTGTAAGTCAGCAAGCTAAGGAATTCCAGTTGCGTGGTTAGGACTCTGTGCTTTCACTGCATGCGGGACAGGTCTGATTCCAGGTCAAGGAACTAAGATCCTGCATGCCAAGTGGTGCAACCAGAAAAAAAAAAAAACAACACACACACAAGGATAAGCTAAAATTGATGATAGAAGTCATTTTTTGGCTTGCCTACCTGCTTATTTAACTTATATGCAGACTACATCATGAGTAACTATTAGTAGAAACATACATGCTGTGGAACCATACATGCTAATGTATATAAATACTCTGCATTCTTCAAATCATATCTTCAAACCATCATTTTTCAATTAAGTCATTGAGAGACATACAAATATTGCAGTCTCCTTGAGAACCTAAAGAATTTAATAATACAAAGACTGAAGTAAAACGAAGCAAGCCTAAATTCCCATGTGTGCCCCTTTACATAAACATTGCCCTGAAATTGTCAACATAGAAACAAGCTGTATTAGTTTGCGTTCTCCACAGAAAGAGAACCAATAGGAGATCTCTATGTGTCTATCCATCTATTTATTAGGGAAGCTGAGAAATCTCACAACCTGTAGTTGGTAGGTATAGTTCCAGTTCCAGTTCAAAGACTTGAAACCTGTTTCAGCAAATTCCAGGATAATTGTGAGCTCAAAGGCAGGACAAGACTGATGGCCAAGCTTGAAGACAGGAAGAAAGTAAATTTTCCCTTCAGTTCTGTTCAGTCACTCAGTTGTGTCCGACTCTTTGTGACCCAATGAATCACAGCATGCCAGGCCTCGCTGTCCATCACCAACTCCCGGAGTTCACTCAGACTCATGTCCATCCAGTCGGTGATGCCATCCAACCATCTCATCCTCTGTCGTCCCCTTCTCCTCCTGCCTCCAATCCCTCCCAGCATCAGAGTCTTTTCCAATGAGTCAACTCTTTGCATGAGGTGGCCAAAGTACTGAAGTTTCAGCTTCAGCATCATTCCTTCCAAAGAACACCCAGGGCTGATCTCCTTCAGAATGGACTGGCTGGATCTCCTTGCAGTCCAAGGGACTCTCAAGAGTCTTCTCCAACACCACAGTTCAAAAGCATCAATTCTTCGGTGCTCAGCCTTCTTCACAGTCCAACTCTCACATCCATACATGACTACTGGAAAAAACATAGCCTTGACGAGACAGACTTTTGTTGGCAAAGTAATGTCTCTGCTTTTCAATATGTTATCTAGGTTGGTCATAACTTTCCTTCCAAGGAGTAAGCGTCTTTTAATTTCATAGCTGCAGTCACCATCTGCAATGATTTTGGAGCCCCCAAAAATAAAGTCTGACACTGTTTCCACTGTTTCCCCATCTATTTGCCATGAAGTGATGGGACAAGATGTCATGATCTTAGTTTTCTGAATGTTGAGCTTTAAGCCAACTTTTCACTTTCCTCTTTCACTTTCATCAAGAGGCTTTTGAGTTCCTCTTCACTTTCTGCCATAAGAGTGGTGTCATCTGCATATCTGAGGTTATTGATAGTTCTCCCAGCAATCTTGATTCCAGCTTGTGCTTCTTCCAGCCCAGCATTTCTCATGATGTACTCTGCATATAAGTTAAATAAGCAAGGTGACAATATACAGCCTTGACGTACTCCTTTTCCTATTTGGAACCAGTCTGTTGTTCCATGTCCAGTTCTAACTGTTGCTTCCTGACCTGCATACAGGTTTCTCAAGAGGCAGGTCAGGTGGTCTGGTATTCCCATCTGTTTTGGAATTTTCCACAGTTTGTTGTGATCCACACAGTCAAAGGCTTTGGCATAGTCAACAAAGCAGAAATAGATGTTTTTCTGGAACTCTCTTGCTTTTTCCATGATCCAGTGGATGTTGGCAATTTGATCTCTGGTTCCTCTGCCTTTTCGAAAACCAGCTTGATCATCTGGAAGTTCATGGTTCACATATTGCTGAAGCCTGGCTTGGAGAATTTTGAGCATTACTTTACTTAAGGCAATGCCAAAGAATGCTCAAACTACCGCACAATTGCACTCATCTCACAGGCTAGTAACTAAGGATTTGCTCAGTTGTGTTCGACTCTTTGGGACCCTGTGGACTGTAGCCCACCAGGCTCCTCCGTCCATGGTATTCCCAGGCAAGAGTACTGGAGTAGGTTGCCATTTCCTTCTCCAACACACTAGTAAAGTAATGCTCAAAATTCTCCAAGCCAGGCTTCAGCAATACGTGAACCATGAACTTCCAGATGTTCAAGCTGGTTTTCAAAAAGGCAGAGGAACCAGAGATCATATTGCCAACATCTGCTGGATTTTGCAAAAAGCAAGAGAGTTCCAGAAAAACATCTATTTCTGCTTTATTGACTATGCCAAAGCCTTTGACTGTGTGGATCACAATAAACTGGAAAATTCTGAAAGAGATGGGAATACCAGACCACCTGATCTGCCTCTTGAGAAATTTGTATGCAGGTCAGGAAGCAACAGTTAGAACTGGACATGGAACAACAGATTGGTTCCAAATAGGAAAAGGAGTACGTCAAGGCTGTATATTGTCGCCCTGTTTATTTAACTTATATGCAGAGTACATCATGAGAAATGCTGGGCTGGAAGAAACACAAGCTGGAATCAAGATTCCAGAAAGGAATATCTGGGAGAAATATGAATAACCTCAGATATGCAGATGACACCACCCTTATGGCAGAAAGTGAAGAGGAACTCAAAAGCCTCTTGATGAAAGTGAAAGTGGAGAGTGAGAAAGTTGGCTTAAAGCTCAACATTCAGAAAACGAAGATCATGGCAACCGGTCCCATCACTTCATGGGAAATAGATGGGGAAACAGTGGAAACAGTGTCAGACTATTTTTCTGGGTTCCAAAATCACTGCAGATGGTGACTGCAGCCATTAAATGAAAAGACGCTTACTCCTTGGAAGGAAAGTTATAACCAATCTAGACAGCATATTCAAAAGCAGAGACATTACTTTGCCAACAAAGGTCCATCTAGTCAAGGCTATGGTTTTTCCTGGGGTCATGTATGGATGTAAGAGTTGGACTGTGAAGAAGGCTGAGCACTGAAGAATTGATGCTTTTGAACTGTGGTGTTGGAGAAGACTCTTGAGAGTCCCTTGGACTGCAAGGAGATCCAACCAGTCCCTTCTGAAGGAGATCAGCCCTGGGATTTCTTTGGAAGGAATGATGCTGAAGCTGAAACTTCAGTACTTTGGCCACCTCATGCAAAGAGTTGACTCATTGGAAAAGACTCTGATGCTGGGAGGGATTGGGGGCAGGAGGAGAAGGGGACGACAGAGGATGAGATGGCTGGATGGCATCACTGAATCAGTGGACATGAGTCTGAGTGAACTCAGGGAGTTGGTGATGGACAGGGAGGCCTTGAGTGCTGCAATTCATGGTGTCGCAAAGAGTCGGACATGACTGAGCAACTGATATGATCTGATCTGATTACTTTACTAGTGTGTGAGATGTTTTTGTTCTATACAAGCCTCCAACAGATAGGCAAGGTCCTTACATTAAGGAAGGCAACTTGCTTTACTCAGTCTTCTGAATCAAATGTTAAACTCATCCAGAAACAGTCATATAGCCACACTTAGAATCACCTTTGACCAAGTATCAGGGCACACTGTGATCCAGTCACGTTGACAGATGCAATTAACAAGTCCTAATAATACCTCCAGCAGTTAATTAATCATTTTGTCACTAACTCATCACTATCCATTTTGTAGGCTTCCCTGGTGGCTCAGTGGTAAAGAAACTGCCTGCAGTGCAAGAGATGCAGGAGACATGGGTTCTTTCCTTGGGTCCAGAAGATCCCCTCGAGAAGGGCCTGGCAACCCACTTCAGTATTCTTGCCTGAGAATTTCATGGACAGAGGAGTCCAGTAGGGTCACATAGAGTCAGACACAACTGAAGCAACTTAGCATCCACACACACATGTCCATTTCACAGATTATAACTGTATTGATATCAATGTAATTCTACTCTGTCTTGATTCCCTTCCTTTATTGATGGGTAATTATTCCCTTCCAACAGCAGATTTTACAGTCAGAAATATAAGCAAAAAAAGGGGAAATCTATCGTGGTTTAGCTCCTTTCTCCTTTTGTAATCCCATTTTAAAGCTTAAGTGACCTCCAGATAGAGAATTCCTTTCATTGCATTCAAATAGATTTCCATTGAGTTTGTGCTCTGTTTGTATGGTCCCTTGAAGCTTGGGGCTGGTGCACTGGGATGACCTACAGGGATGGTATGGGGAGGGAGGTGGGAGGGGGTTCAGGATGGGGAACACGTGTACACCCGTGGAGGATGCATGTTGATGTATGGCAAAACCAATACAATATTGCAAAGTAATAAATAAATTAATTCATTAAAAAAAATAAAAGAGGTGAATTAAGCCTAGGACAGCTATAAAAGTACTGTCTTTGATGTTCCAAAAAGAAATGCCCTGGTCAAGGCTGTCAAACAGGCAAAGTTTATCTTGGAGGCACTGATCATTCTGTTATCCAAAATAGAGCCATGGAGACAGTCATTTTAAAGCCAAAAGACTTGGCTTCAGATGATAGGTTTTTCAATTTTTAGCTTAATCAAGTAACATAACCTCTCTGAACTGCATTTTTTTTCCTTCTAAAAACTCTTGCACGGTTATTGTGAAATTAAGTGTGTGAAATGCCAAGTTTCCCAACCTCATTCTCAAACAGAATCAAGTTGAATGTTCATGAAACATATATTTAAAGAGAACAGTGTTGAACTGACTAAGATGAGAAGATTTGCAATTTGTTTCCTCTACTCTTTCCTTTTTGCCTTCCCAGAATTAATCTCTCTAATGGTTTTCCCTCCTTAAATTTTCCAATATAAGATTTTTTGATACTGTTTTCTGGAATTCAGAGAATGACCTCACATCTCTATGATTATACACAGACTAAATAAATTATGTGTAAAGGAAACAGAGAAAAAATACTTTGAATAAAACTCTGAAAATACAAATCTTAAAGTATTTCTATATTCCAACTTACAAGAAAATATTTATTTTTATAATGTTAAGAGAGAGTCAAACCAGGAAGCTATTTAGGAATAATGAAATTCATAATATACAGCATTGTTATTGTAATAGGATGTCAGAAATGTGGAATTTCAGACCACACCCCAGCTTCCTGAATCAGAATCTTTGTTTTAATAAGATCCCCTAAGTGATTAATATTCACATCAGAGTGTGAGAAGCCCTACAGTAGAAGCTTTTATAAAATGTGAAGATGCTTATGTCGAAATGTGGAAATTTCTTTCCTGAGAATACTTTGCCCTGAGATGTGGCATTGCTTACCCTTCTAGTCTCTAACAATATGAATTCAACAGAATATGTGGTGATTCTTTAGTAGGCTGATTTCTGTTATGACCACTTAAACACAGAGTTTTCTGAAGTAGTTACAGCTATAACAGAAATGAAGGGGTCCTGGGGTAATGGCTCCTCCAAGACAAGATGACTTTCTTCGACTTGTTAACAATTTTCTCTTTCACATCCACCATATGTTAGAACATAACATATTAATGATGTTCTAATTTATGCTACTATTTCTGATAATTTATCTCTTACTGAATACTTGTAACAAGTAAATTTAAGTTATGGGATATTCTTATTTCATTGTTATAGTTGGGTAAAATGATTCTTCATGCAAAAAGGAAAAATGGTTGCCTAAGGAGGCCTTACAAACCTGAGGAAAGAAAAGAAGTGAAAGGCAAAGGAAAGATAGACCCATCTGAATCCAGAGTTCCAAAGAATAGCAAGGAGAGGTAAAAAAGCCTTCTTAAGTGTTCAGTGCAAAGCAATAGAGGAAAACAATAGAATGAGAAAGATGAGAGATCTCTTAAAGAAAATTAGAGATACCAAGGGAACATTTCATGCAAAGATGAGCACAATAAGGGACAGAAATGCTATGGACCTAACAGAAGCAGAAGATATTAAGAAGTAGTGGCAAGAATACACAGAAGAACTATACAAAAAAAAAATCTTAATAACCCAGAAAACCATGATGGTGTGATCAATCACTTAGAGCCAGACAAACTGGAGTATGAAGTCAGGTGGACTAGAGGAAGCATCACTACAAACAAAGGCTGTGGAGGTGATGGAATTCCAGCTGAGCCTTTTCAAATCCTCAAACATGATGCTGTGAAAGTGCTGCACTCAATATGTCAGCAAATCTGTAAAACTCAGCAGTGGCCACAGGACTGGAAAGGTGAGCTTTCATTCCAATCCCAAAGAAAGGCGATGCCAAAGAATGTTCAAACTACTGCATGATTGCACTCATTTCACACACTAGCAAAGTAATGCTCAAAATTCTCTAAGTGATACTTCAACAGTGTGTGAACCGAGAACTTCCAGATATTCAAGCTGGGTTAAGAAAAGACAGAGGAAGCAGAGATCAAATTGCCAGAATCCATTGGATCATAGAAAAAGCAAGTGTAAGAATGAGAGTCGTTCAGTTGTGTCCAACTCTTTGCCACCCCATGGATTATACAGTCCATGGAATTCTCCAGGCAAGAATTCTGGAGTGGGTAGCCTTTCCCTTCTCCAATGGATCTTCCCAAACCAGGGATTAAACCCAGGTCTCTGGCATTGAGGCAGATTCTTTACCAGCTGAGCCACAAGGGAGGCCCAGAAAAAGCAAGAGAATTGCGAAAAATATTTACTTCTGCTTCACTGACTGTGCCAAAGCCTTGACTGTGTGGATCACAACAAACTGTGAAAAATTCTTAAAGTGATGGGAATACCAGACTACCTGATCTGCCTCCTGAGAAACATGTATGCAGGTCAAGAAGCAACAGTTAGAATTGGACATGAAACAATGGATTGGTTCCAATTTGGGAAAGGAGTATGTCAAGATTTTTATTGTCACCCTTTTCACTTCTATGCAGAGTACACCGTGAGAAATGCTGGGCTGGATGAAGTACAAGCTGCAGTCAAGATTATCAGGATATAAATAACCTCAGATATGCAGATGACACCACCCTTATGGCAGAGAGCAAAGAGGAACTGAAGAGCCTCTTGATGAAAGTGAAAGACGAGGGTGAAAAAGCTAGCTTAAAACTCAACATTCAAAAAACGAAGATCATGGGATATGGTCCCATCACTTCATAGACGATAGATGGGGAAACAATGGAAATAGTGACAGACTTTATTTTCTTGGGCTTCAAAACCACTGCAGATGGTGACTGCAACCATGAAATTACAAGACCTTTGCTCCCTGGAAGAAAAGCTATGATCAACCTAGACAGCATATTAAAAGGCAGAGACATTACTTTGCTGACAAAGGTCTGTCTAGTCAAAACTACAATTTTTCCAGTAGTCATGTATGGATGTGAGAGTTGGACCATAAAGAAAGCTGAGTGCTGAAGAATTTGTGCTTTTGAACTGCGGTGTTGCAGAAGACTCTTGAGAGCCCCTTGGGCAGCAAGGACATTGAGCCTGTCAATCCTAAAGGAAATCAGTCCTGAATATTCATTGGAAGAACTGATGCTGAAGCTCAAATACTTTGGCCAACTGACGCAAAGAGTTGACTCATTAGAAAATACCATTTAGCTGAGAAAGATTGAAGGCAGGAGAAAGTGAAAGTGAAAGTGAAGTCGCTCAGTCGTGTCCCACTCTTTGCGACCCGTGGACTGTAGTCCCCAAACTCCTCCGTCCATGGGATTCTTCAGGCAAGAATACTGGAGTGGGTTGCCATTTCCTTCTCCAGAGGATCTTCCTGACCCAGGGATCAAACCCAGGTTTCCCACATTTCAGGCAGATGGTTTAACCTCTGCGCCACCAGGGAAGCCCTTAAATATAAGAATACAGTCTCTTAGAAAACCTCCTATAGAGACACAGAACTTCAGATCCAAGTACTAACATCAAAGATTTCAAAGGGAGGAAAGGAAGCCAGGTTGAAAGAAGAAGGGGGAGGAGGTAGGAGAAGGGGGCGAAAGGGGTGGCCTTACAGACGTCTCCTGCCACCTACAGATACCCAGGCATTACGGGACTTTTCCCTGGGCCTCCAGAGAAGGGAGGACTGGAACTCTGCCCTACCAGAAATCAGACCAGACCAGAACCAGAATTCGAGTTCTCTGCCAAGAGGAGGTGATCAGTCTCCAATCCTCAGCTCAGGCTGAGGGCCCTTCGACCAGATTCCTGCATCCAGGACCGGGGGACTAGAAAAACAGGAAAGGATAGGAAGGGTTAAGGAGAGGATTGAGAGAGGGAAGGAGAGAGAGGTCAATAAAGTCTCTTGTTCCTTACCGGTCGGGGCACTCTGGCCAGTTGTCCGCGTCAGGAGGAGACCAGGGACAAAAGGGTCCCAGTTGCGGCCGCTGGGTCTGGTCCATTGGCAGGCAAGCTGGCCCCTGAGTACCCCGAGTGGTCAGGATGTCAGTCTCAGCAAAGAAGAGTCCCTGCCAGAGTTGCCGTTTGTTGCAGGAAGGCGGACCCCTTCCAGGGCCCGAAACTGGGCTCTTGTCTAACGCTAGGAAATGAATTGTCCGAGGAGACACATGTGCTGACAAAGCAAGAGATTTTATTGGGAAAGGGCACCCGGGTGGAGAGCAGTAGGGTAAGGGAACCCAGGAGAACTGCAGAGAAGAAGGAGACAATAAAGGACAAGATGGTTGGATGGCATCACCGACTCAATGGATACGAGTTTGAGGAAGTTCCAGGAGATGGTGAAAGATAGGGAAGCCTGGTGAGCTGCAGCCCATTGGTTTGCAAAGAGATAGACATGCCTGAGCTACTGAACAAAAACAATGATTCTTCATTAAAATATACCATAACAAGTAAGCAAGTTTGGGAAATATTTGAGAATTAGTCATATATTTGTATATCTAAAAAGATATCACATAAATTCTGTCAACTGTACATACAAACATACAATGAAAAATAACTTAATGTTCTTGGTTTCATGGTCAAGTACAAAGTTATTCCATATATATATATATATATATATATATATATATATATATAAAACCTCATTCTTGACCCTGCTTCTAGAATTAATTTTCATTGAAAGAAATTATCTGAGTGATGAGCAGAGGTTAAACGGAGCACTCTGGATGAATACTGATTATTGTTTAGAACTGAAGTGGTCAGGATGTGGTGTCTATATTTTTTCTCTAGCTATCATTTTAAAATAATTGAAAAATGACAAAAAGCAAATTAAAATATTTGCAGTACTACATGGTATGATAAATAAATAAGAAATAAGGATGCGTGAAATGATTTTAGGAGAAGGCAATGGCACCCCACTCCAATATTCTTGCCTGGAAAATCCCATGGACAGAGGAGCCTGGTAGGCTGCAGTCCATGGGGTCGCTGAGGGTCGGACACGACTGAGCGAGTTTACTTTCACTTTTCACTTTCATGCATTGGAGAAGGAAATGGCAACCCACTCCAGTGTTCTTGCCTGGAGAATCCCAGGAAAGGGGAAGCCTGATGGGCTGCTGTCTATGGGGTCGCACAGAGTCGGACACGACTGAAGTGACTCAGCAGCAGCAGCAGAAATGATTTTAATAATATATTATATATCTTCTGATATTCTTACTAGTTTAGTTGGGTTCTTTTGTAATTTTCTATGATTATAGCTATCTATCAATTTTAATTTTCATTTTTAAAATTACATCTATTTAAACTTAACAGGCAAAGCTAGGACATTAGAGGATAAGTTATAATATAAATCTCTGCATATTTTTTTCAAGTGAATGTTTTTTAATTGATACATTCTTTGGAAAATTACCAAAGTATGAGCATTTTTTCCTTCCCACTGGGAAAATGCTCATAGTAAAACGCATTCTATTTTATCTCACACATACATCACATATGAAATCTAACAAGAGATGAAAGGTCACTTAGAGATATTCATGACACATCAATTAGAGTATTAATATGCAAAGGAAGCTTTCCATTTTAGAAATCTGAAAAAACTTCTGAGCAATGTTTGAATATTATAGAGCTTATGTAGCCCATTATATCGAAGAGACACTGGGACTCTGGGTTATCAGAATTACTTATATTAGTGAATAGTTCAGTGGTAAAATAAACTAAAATGCAATGCTTAAAGTGAATTTTTTCTTTCAAAAAATAACTTGAATAGTATACTAAATGTCTACAGAAGAATAAAGTTACCAATTTCAAATTGAAATTAAAGGTGAATCTGATAATTCTTACCATGTTATTATATATCCTTTTTTATCTATTCATTTACATATCAATAAGGAGAAATACATATAAAATGTTATAGCTTTTAAACAATTTACACAAATACTATAAAATGTCTGTATTGTTTTATATTTTATCATCATTATATAATTAATTCCTGCATGCGCACGCGCACACACACACACACACACAAGTAATCCTAAACAGTTTGGAAATTTTGGAGTATGAGTTAGTTTAAAACTCGTTAACATACTAAGTCTGAATCATTCTTAAGGGTATATTTATATTACATACATTTAGCAAAAGAAAATATTTTGGTTCAAAGAAATAAGGAATCATATAGTTAATAATTTAATACAAAGTCAATTAAATATTTTGCTTTTAATATGTTATTTTCTATTTTATGCTGTCAGATAACATTTTATTAATGGGCTATTTGAAGGACCATTGTTTGCCCAAGGAAAATTAAATATAAAGTAGTATTTTTGATTTTTATTTTCCTTCACCATGTAATACTATCCAACATAATTATGTTGCTGTCTATTCTGTATACACATATCTTCCTTCCCTTAGGACTTATGCCATAATTTATAGGATTTAATTTTTTTTTATTTTACTATTATGGTACCCAGCAGGGACTCTCTGGGCTATTTTAATAGATTAATAAAAGCGTTCTTCATCAACCTACCATCTGCTAGCTTGTCAATTTCATCTTACCTATGCACACTGAAGTACTACAGGGCTTATAAAATCTTAACAGCAGAGTCAATTTTGGCACACAATAATCATGATTCTTTTCTTCCTTTTTCTAATCATTGTCTACAGAAGTGATAGTGTTCTCTCCTAGGGACCTGAAATAAACACACTCAAGCATGAGTGTTGACAGAACACAACCACAGAAAAATCCCCCTTTTTTTAATGTGATCTAGAAGAACTGTATATATATAGAGAGAGATCTTTAAAATAGACTAATTCTGTATGGTATTTAAGTTTCATAAGCAAATCTGGTTGCTCCTCTAATAATCTGAAAAATCTACATTATAGAAATTCTTTAACATGGTTAACATTTGTTAACAAATGTTTTATTTGACTACCAGCCATTTCGCTTTAAATATGTGTGAATATCGATAAATAGGTTTAACATAGTTTATCAGTTCTTTCTCCATACAAATAGGTCTTATAAAATAATCATTAGCAAATTATAAAAATAAACAAAATTATTGAAAAAAATCATATAATGGAGATTTTGTATTCTTGATTTAATATTCTTCTTGTTAATAAAGAATATTAACAAGAAATTAATTTTTCTTGTTAATTTTTATGAAAGAATTTTTATGTTTTGTTCTAAGATATATCTAGATTTTATTTTTTCTTTTTGAATCACTACATTTTCTAAGCAAGATATTATTTTTGAGAAAAATGATGTTAGTTCTCTACATCAAGGCAGAAGTACAAATATTATCCAAATTAGACAGAAAACAGAAGGCAGACATGCAAAAATAAATGTAAAAGATGCTGTATTCATACACAAAATTGTATTTACACACTAATATTTTAGCTTATTCATGAAATTTATAATTATGTTATTTAGAATATTTCTTATAGTAACTTTAACTTTAAATTTAAAAACAGATATACTGGTTTGTCAAAAAATTCATTTTTGTTTTCCATAACATCTAATGGAAAAATCCAAACAAACTATTTGGCCAAGAAATACAAAGTAGTTTCTCCTCATTATTCAAAAATTAAATAAAAATCATACTAAAATCTTAAATTGTATTATGTATCTGTTTTCTAATATATCTTTGGCACTATTTTGACAGAATACATTTAGATCATATCTCTGTTTTTATAGAAATAAATTCTTAATCAAAATATTTATAAATTTTATTAAAATTTGTGATATATCTATTATATGTGTGATGAAAAATAAGTAATGCTTAAAGCCTGAAATAATACTTTTTTGTCAAAAAAAGTCTATAATTCCATAACAAAGGAATAAATAGCTATACTTAAAATGTAAAATGCTTCTACATATATATGAGATTCAAAAGGGAATGTTTATGAAATAGTTTGGTGGTACACTTGAAAATAAACTAGTTTTTGATTAATTATTATCAAACATGTTCTCTTATTGTTTCATGTAAAAAATAAGTGGGTAACATCTAATTGACCTTTTACTACAACAGACTTTATTCTTTGTAAAGATAGTTTCTTTGAATAATTCCCATTTGAAACAAGTACGTATTTCAAATAATCTATAGTTAACCTCCTTTTATATCTACATTGAGATATCTTCTGTATATCTTAAAATTTTTTCCAAATACATCACAAACCTGTTCTAGGAAGTCACTGATTGTGTGAGCATGTATTCTAAGAAAGTGGTATAGTGTTGTGTGGCAATGTTATTGTTCCTTTTATCTTCATTGTGAATAGTGGTCAGATAGCAGATAACCTAGGATATGGGAGGCACACCCACTTTCAAAATGCCATCCAATCCCACAGGAAAAGAGGGTGAAACATAATGAGCCCTGTTCATCTGGATGCCATCTTCAATATGAAATTGAAGGACTTTGATTTAGAGGTGGATAAGGAGCTGATTATGCAGGTGAAGGTCAAGGAGTTTACTTCTCTTTTCCTATACACCTGCTGAGAGGTAGTGGGATATTATAGTTCTATAATAGGTATTTTAGAATCATGAGTTTAGGATTAAAATCTAAATTTGGCTTTCAATCATGATTCTCTAATCATTAACTGTGTGATATTACTGCTCTAATTTTCATTATTCTTCTTTTGAAAATAGGACACATTTTTGTGTGTTGCAAATCAGATGGTATATGTGAAACCATCTAATAGAAAATGCATTGAGTTCACTACTTATGCTACATTTTCCTAAATTGATTCTTTGTAGATCACAGCAAACATATACTGGAATTTGTATCACAAATGTTTCACCAGCAGTTTGATATTTTTCTACATACTCATTTTACTTTGTAATATATATGATTGAGTTAATATTTAAATGAAGTTCTAACTTCTCTCCTTGGAGTAAGACAATTTCTTCTGGAATATGTATACATCCTTGGTGATTAACATAAAATGTCTCATTTAATTTACTCAATGTAAGCTTTTTTTTTTTTTTTCTTTTTCTAGATTTTCTTATGAGGAAGCTGACAGTAGAGATGAAATAATGTGCCCAAGTTCACACAGACAATAAGCAATGGAGACCAGATCTGAAGAGAGGTGGAACACAATTTTCTGACTTCAGATATAAGAACACAACATATGATACTGAGAAAACATCCTTACAGTTATTGTGGAATTACAAAATATCATGAGGATTTTCCATCTAAGCCTCCCAGAAAAGTTTACTTCCTTTTGCTCCATCAAACTAATCATTCAAATTTTGTTTCCACCTGCCAATTATAGTCACTCTTTATAGTATTGTTCCTATTTCAGTGATGGCCATATTAGCCTTTGAGCCAGAGAAAACTCCGTCTGCTACTGATGTCCTCCTAGGTGAGAATAGATGGAATTCCATCTATTATGAATTCTTCATTGTTACTGGAGACTTTGGTGTCGATCCTGCTTTGTCTACCTGGCCCTGCTATTAGTCTCTAGTTAATTCTTTTTTAGTTTTAATTATGAATATTCTACATGCTTTTGTCCTATGTGTACAACACACAAGTTAAACTGATCTGATGAATATAAAATAAAAATGAAAATCTACGGCTCACCACCTCCCATTTCATTTCCCAGAAATAACTGCTGCTGCGTCTGTTGTTTATAGTGATTACAGCCACTCTTTCCATGGGTAATGCATTTCTCTCCTTGCTGATAATTTAAAAATGGAATATAAAGTGTATGAAACACCCTGCAGACAACTCTCATATATTTAATATGGCCATTTTCAGTGACACCCCTATCCTCTAGTGTCAGAATCCCTCAAAAGTCATCAAACTGCAAAAGAACGGAACTCTCCTGTCTCATTTCTCACTCCCTCTCTCTCTCCATCTTGCAGCATGCTGAGACTAGAAGGGATTAGTCTGATAAACGGAGTTTTGAGGAACACTGTTCGAGAAACAAGGAAAGAGATCATTGTCAACAGCTCAACAACTGGTGTCAAAATGTACCAGACCAAAGGAACAATGTAGACAAAATATTAGAAGAAAAATTAAGATGAATGGCCAGACAAATGATCAGAATTCAAGCTCTCTTTTAGAATTATAAACTAATAATTTTTTCTTTAAGTATGTGTCCATAAATTAAAAAAAGATAAATGGAGTACTGTCTAATCCCCCTTGTTGAGTTTGTTGATGTAGAATTGCCATGAGAAAAAAAAAATAAAAAGGATGACAGTGGAGTCAGGAAGAGGAAAGAGGAAAAAGCTGAGCAATACAGCTGGATGGCAAACAAGAGATCAGCCTAATTTCCCACTGAACTGAGTTTGATATGGTAGTGTTCTTAATTTTTCCTCTCAATGGAGTAGACTATGGAAGGTATCAAGGCAGATAGATACACACGACAAACTGATACAGAGGGAGATTTCCACGCTTCATGACGTACTAAGATATCTTGTCTGCTGATGACGTGCGGCTTCTACTCTCCTTTCTATAACAGACTTACTCCACTGTTTTCTTGTTTGCCCCTCTGATTCTCCCACAGGTAAGATTTGAAGAGCAAAAGGAGACACATGAAGTAGATCTACTATTTTGATGAGCTTGCTTACTTGCTTAGTCGCTCAGTCGCGTCCGACTATGTGCAACACTTTGGACAGTAGTCCACCAGACTCCTTTGTCCATGGGATTTTTTCAAGCAAGAAGACTGGAGTGGGTTGCCATTTCCTCCTCCAGGAGATCTTTTCAACCCAGGGCTCCAACCTGCCTCTTCTGTGTCTCCTGCATTGCAGAGAGATTCTTTACCTGCTGATCCAACAGGGAAGCCCATCTTGATGAGAGATCCTGGTTTCTGGTTATTTCCTTGTGCTTTAATCATACACCTAGTGTTGTTATCTAACGTTCTTTTCTTGTGTCTTTGTTTTCCTACTGGTTGCTGAAATATTAGAATTATTCTTTGACCAGTCTAATAAGTTTATAATTATTTGCTGTTATTATACTTCTGTCTTAACCCCAACTACTCATTTCTTCCATGGTCCAAGTTGTTGAATTTCTTGGATTTCTGTCAAGCAGGTCTCTCATTTATTCTGATGACATACCTTACTGTCAAAAAAATGCTAAATCTCATAATCCAAGGATGGACAAATAGCACAACAAAAGGAGAAACATAATCATCTGTGAGATGAAAATACTTTAATTACTGCTCCAAATTAAAATGTCTCATATTATGGAGATATTTTTAATTAATATATAGTTTTAGTAATTTTCCAGTAACTAGGGAGTTTATTAACTGCCTGGTCACATGATAAACCATAATGCAGAGTCATTCAGTAATTGAAGAAAATTATTACAGAGCATGACATACATGAATCACTTTCCTACAATGAGACTTGGAATGTAGCCTATAGTTGAAGGCACATTCAGACTTATCTTTAAAATCATAAATTGAAATCACATTAATAAATGGCTTCTTAAACCATTTAGCAGTGACCTGATCAGAATAAATTGGTCATTTTCTGGGAAATAATATTACATTGTTCATTGAACACATTCTAACCTTCATTGGATTAAATGAAACAATACCAACATTTCACTCCTTAATGTATCTGTAATTAAAATTATATATTCAAAACATACCACATAATAAATATTTTATTCTGAATCCACCAGTATGGGCCAAGCCCTACTCTAGGTACTAGCTTTGATACAGTGAAGGATAAAATATTGCCTTGTCCTCCAGGAAAGGGACTTAGTCTTATAGTAGATAAACACACATAAGTGACCACAATATAACAGGTCATGATAAATAGTGCAATAGACTCCATTATAAGAAATGAGATTTTTTTTCACTAAAACACATAGCAAGCAAGGAAGGAAAATTTATTTCAATCTTACATGAGATCCAAATTGTACCCAGGAACAAAAGAAAAAAAAAAAAAAAAAACTTGTAGAATTGGAGTCTAGAAATGCAACTCAGGGAATACCTAAAGAGCATGTAATAGTTAACATTTTTCTGAATGTAAACAACAAAGTTAGTTGGGCTACTCTCAGTTTAAAGAAGAATTTGTTGTAACATACAGGGCCATCTCACAGAGCTCAACAACAGGAATCATGCTAGATCTCAGAAAGAGTTGGAGTCAGGGATTCATATGTCAACAGATTTCTCATCTCCTCCCTGGTTTCTGCTTGTATTTGTGAGAATGCTCAATTACATTCTCTTTTCAAAACCTAAAGTTTTCTTTTCTGTTTCACCTGGCCTAATCTGGTCTATCTGTCTATATATATATATGTGTGTGTGTGTGTGTGTATGTATGTATATAAATGTATGTATATATATATATATGTATATATGTGTGTATGTGTGTATATATATACACATACACACACTGACATACTGACAGTTTTGGAGAAGGCAATGGCACCCCACTCCAGTACTCTTGCCTGGGAAATCCCATGGAGGGAGAAGTCTGGTAGGCTGCAGTCCATGGGGTTGCTAAGAATCTGGCACGACTGAGCGACTTCACTTTCACTTTTCACATTCATGCATTGGAGAAGGAAATGGCAACCCACTCCAGTGTTCTTGCCTGGAGAATCCCAGGAAGGGGGAGCCTGGTGGGCTGCTGTCTATGGAGTAGACACAGAGTCGGACACGTCTGAAGCGACTTAGCAGCAGCAGCAGCAGCAGCAGAAGCATACTGACAGTTTCTTATTTTTCTATGTAGGGTTTTAGCTACCATGAGTGATACTGGACTTATTTTCTAGTTCTATTTTCTAGCATTTCCAGGAAAACACCAATTTGCACAACTTGGCTATCTTGGATCCTGTGAACTGGAGCAGCATTTTAGGTATTACTCCAATGTATTAATAGAAATGGCTGAAATCAAGTAGGCAAAAAGAAGACGGGCACTTGCTAGAGCTGGAACACTTAAGGCATTCCTGTAGGTGTCCATGAGAAAATAGATAAGTCTGGTTAATACATCTGGAAATGCTTTAGCTCTGAGGTTTTAATCCGATCATTATTCAGGAGTCAGTTATTATTATACAGATTCACAGCCTATGAATATTAATATCCATGAACTTTTGCTAGTTTGTGGGACTAAGCCTAATGTTCAGTGATGACAGACTTAGCCAAAATAAATGAACATAACAGGATCCGAACTGCTGTATAATATTCAAAGCCACATTCAACCACTGGAGTAGGAAATAAGGAACCAGGCAAAGGATGACTCCCAAGTTTTTGGCTTGAATGACTGAAGAGATGGTGGTACTAATTTCAGAACAAGGAACACTGGCAGATTAATAAGCATAGGTGGAGGAAATAATTTGTTCCACTGAGGTCATTTTCAATTTTAAATGACAAATAGAGATAAAATAAGCATTTAGAAGAGTTTTAATGTCTGGAGGGCAAGAGGACTGTTTGGACTTTAAGGAGAGCTGAAATAATCCTCCCATTTAACAAAAGGACATAACTATAAATAGAGGCTGTCTCTGAGATTTAGATTAAAAAATTTTGAGAGAGTTCCTCCCCAAATACTTTTATTTTCTCAAGCAATCTGAGATGAAACCTTTAGGTAAGAGAGAGGAGGTATAGCCACTGGATATTGAAGAAAGAGCTAAAGATATAAAGCAATCTCAGGAGTGGAAAATGATTATACTAGAGAAATATAAGATTTCTCTGCAGCATCAAGTTCCTATTTGAGGTCCACAGTCATGAATTTTAAGCTAAACCAATAAGGAATAAAATCAAAGTTTGCCGTGGGTTTGAATTTTCTCTATTAGAGACTAGTTTTTTTTTTTTTTTAATACAGTCCTAGGAAAGAGGCAAAATAGCCTCTGTTCAGATGAGAACCTACACAAGTCTGATAAGCTAATTTACAGATTAACTGAGCAAATTCCCATACCAAATATTTTATACTCAAGTGAAAAAAAAAAACATATATAATTTCTCATGACAGATGAAGTTTCTGTTTCATGGTCACCACAACCTCATGGTTAAACATACTCTGAAGCTATTAAGCATGAATTCTACACTTAAAATTGTGCTTTGGAACCTTGAATTGAAGACTTTAATTTCCTTGATTTAAATTTGGAAATATAAGTTACAGCTCTATTTGATGAGGAGTCTGGACAGGAATATAATCGTGTTAGTATAATTATCCTGGTGCTATTACAAACTTGTTCTTCTCAGCATTGTAAAGAACAGAAGGTTAGAAAATGTTTACAATTTCAATAATAGTTCAAGTGATCATCAGAGTGGCCTAAAGTCTTTTTTTTTTAAGCTTAATGCATGCTCTATTTCCTGGACTGCTAGGGTCAATTTTGTTAAGATGGAAACTACGTTTCTCAGATTTTCTCCACCTCTATGATTCCAAGTTACAAATGATCATAAAAAGTCTTTGCATGAGATTTGGAAGGCAAAACTGCAGCTGTATCCATTTTTTTCTACCAAGGTCACTGTACTCAGATATGGTGACTGGCACAAAAGTGGACCTCAGCCATCCTCTGTTCTGCATTCAGACTGTCTTGCCAACTTCTGGTCCTGTTGACCAATAAGACCTAAGTCACCCCAAATGCTTGGCTGTGGAGCTGCAGGGGTGTTAGATGCACAGAGTCCCTCTTCTTGAGCTTACCCCTTCTTAGGAAGATGGACATGTATTATTTTCTCCATTATCTCCTCAAATGTCCATATAACCACTTGTCAGTCCTTCAGGCAAAATCTTTAGTGGCTTTGACTCAGCCTTTCTGGTTGCCCCTTCCACCTGCATATAACCACTTCCACTTCCCAGCACCTCCACTTTTGTATAAGGTTAAATTCTTTTACCAAATTCTTAATACTGAAGTACTCATCATGATGATGGGTTTTCTCACTAAATGAGACAATTGAATTATTTCTGATTACAGTGTTTCTCTTTAATATTCAAGGTTAAATTTCTGTGTTATAGATGTTAAATATTGACATATGTCTCAAATTGTATGCAAAGAAGCTACCTTTAAGAGTTGAGATTGATATTGTACCCAGAAGAACAAAGTGCTTGGTTTGTATGCAGCAGCTCTTTGGTGGAGGCTGATATTTGATTTTCAGAAAAAGATACCTTAAAACAGTTTTCAACTAAGACTTAATTCAAATCAGGCACGTGAGAAATTTATGGCCATCTGTATGGAAAATGCATTTATTTACCTGTACTTCAGATTTCAATATCATTTTGAATGTTCTATGAGGGGCAAGCACTAGTTTTATGGGTTTAATGTCTTTTAAAATGATGTCAGGTACAAGTTGGTAACCCTTGGATGGCGGCTTCATATTTTCTTCCTAAACTCGTTTTAAACTGTTTCAAGTTTCAAAAATGAACTGACTCAGGATGGCCACAGCTAACTATTTTAACTATTGTGTCTTGTCTTTGGGATTCTGGTCATATCCTTGACCCTAGTGCTACCACTTGATATATTTCTGTATTTTTCATTGTGCATATTTTAAACAATGGTTGTAAGATAACTGGAAACCCTACTGATATCAAACAGTGGACAACTGATGGTATCAGTGAAAAGATAAAGATAATTGAAGTTAAACAGTCAGTGTTTTTCACTTTTTTTTTTTTTTTTTCCTTCTGGAGTCTGATAGCAATGTCCATTTTTAAAAAAAAAAAAGGTTTTCATCCAGCAGGCCAAAAATAAACAGTGGAAAATGGTAAAAAATAAATACATAAATAAAGAAAGGAGGGAAGATATGAGAATAAAATTGGTTCTTAGAGGAAAATCTAGTATTACATGAAAGAAAAATAGAATCAAGTATCTATCTAAGTAGGGTAATTCTAGGGAATTAATTTTGGTTAATTGTTACTGGAATGAGAAAGGATCTTGGCTCTAAAATCTGAAGTAGAGAATTTTCAGAAAGTTAGTGGGATTGTCCTGCCCAGGTGTAGCCAAGGTATATAAAATGGATGCTTCCTAAAACTACAGACATGAGTAAAATAATCTGCATAATTGGGTAATCATAACTTGAGAAACCTGTATGCAGTTCAGGAAGCAACAGTTAGAACTGGACTTGGAACAACAGACTGGTTCCAAATAGGAAAAGGAGTACATCAAGGAGTGTATATTGTCATCCTGCTTATTTAAATTTTATTCAGAGTACATCATGAAAAACCTTGGGTTGGAGGAAGCACAAGCTGGAATCAAGATTGCTGGGAAAAATATCAATAACCTCAGATATGCAGATGACACCACCCATATGACAGAAAGTGAAGAAGAACTAAAGAGCCTCTTGATGAAAGTGAAAGAGGAGAGTGAAAAAGTTGGCTTAAAACTCAACATTCAGAAAACTAAGATCGTGGCATCTGGTTCCATCACTTCATGGCAAGTGGATGGGGAAACAGTGGGAACGGTGGCTGACTTTATTTTTTTGCACTCCAAAATCACTACAGATGGTGATTGCAGCCATGAAATTAAAAGATGCTTACTCCTTGGAAGGAAAGTTATGACCAACCTAGATAGCCTATTGAAAAGCAGAGACATTACTTTGCCAACAAAGGTCCGTCTAGTCAAGGCTATGGTTTTTCCAGTGGTCATGTATGGATGTGAGAGTTGGACTATAAAGAAAGCTGAGTGCCAAAGAATTGATGTTTTTGAACTGTGGTGTTGGAGAAGACTCTTGAGAGTCCCTTAGATTGCAAGGAGATCCAACCAGTCTATGCTTAAGGAGTTCAGTCCTGGGTGTTCATTGGAAGGACTGATGCTAAAGCTGAAATTCCAATACTTTGGCTACATCATGCGAAGAGTTGACTCATTGGACAAAACCCTGATGCTGGGAGGGATTGTGGGCAGGAGGAGAAGGGGATGACAGAGGATGAGATGGCTGGATGGCATCACCAACTTGATGGACATGAGTTTGAGTGAACTCCAGGAGTTGGTGATAGACAGGGAGGCCTGGCGTGCTGCGATTCATGGGGTCGCAAAGAGTCAGACACGACTGAGTGACTGAACTGAACTGATGGCCACTATAAATGGAGTCAATTTATAGAAGAATTTGAAGGGGAGTAGTGGGGCCTGAGACTCATGTCATCCTGGTTCACATTGAGGCAATCCAGGTGGTATTGTCAGCCTCAACCTGCGCCAGGTTCAGAATGGGACTTGGGAATTTTTGAGGAAAATGTTCCAAAATTTGGGTCCACTGAGGGATAAAACCTGGGCAGGAACCCATTTGCCAGGGTATGAGGGAACTACTACTTATGGTGACCTCTCTGATAACCATTTACTTGTATAAATTTCCTTAATAACATCTCTTACAAGTTTTTGGTAGCAAAAACAAGCTTGCATTTATTGCTTTTTTTTTGGCTATACCATTGCAGAGCTTGTGGGATCCTAGTCAATCTTCATTCTCCAACTAAGGATGGAACCTGGGCACTTAGCAGTGAAAGGGTGTAGTCCTAACCTCTGGACTTGCAGGGAATTCCCTGTTGCTGTCATTATTAAATTAAAAATTTTCTGTGCCAATAAGTTTCATGATGGCAAAGATGATACATCTTTTGTCTTATTTCTTTGTCATCTAGTTCAGACTAACTCATTTTGAAATAACAAATCCAAATATCATTAGCTTATAAGAACCAAAAATGTATTTTTCATTTATGTTAATGTCTTTTATTGGTTAAGTGTGGCTGTGTTCCAAGTCTTCGTCATTTCTAAATCCAAGATAAAGAAACAGCCTCAGCCTATAAATATTCAGACTTCCAACAAACAGGAAAATAGAGATAGCAGAATCTTGTGATGGCTTTTAAAGCTCTTGTCCAGAAGTAACACGTGTCATCCACACTCACATTTCACTGGTAAAAACAAATAGCACAACCAGTCTGAGTTCCAGGGAAATGCAATCCTCCCACAAAAACGGGGTGATACAAAGGCAAATCTTTGTTGATAACATATAAAAGAACCTGTCCTCTTAGTCAAATAGTTTTCCTCCTATAAGCACACAGAGAAACACTCATCCTACCTCTAGGCAGACCACTCAAAAGGCCCATTCATTCATGGCAAAGAGTCAAAGTTCAGGATCTTGTGATGGCCCTTATATCTGACTTGAATGTGATTCCTCTTGATTAAGATTTATTTATATTCTTACCTATATTTATATCACAGCATGTTTGGTTTGTAGCAGTTGCACAATAAATGCTAAGTGACTAAAAAATTCACCAAACAAGGCAGAGTATAAACTGTTATATAAATAATATAAGCCATTATAGAAACTCAAATGATGGGATCAGTTAGCGTTGTTATTTCAGGGCAGCCTGGAAAAGTAAGGTATGAGATGGAAAGAAGGTGGCATTTCCAGAAAATGGAAAAGATGAGGAAAGCCATCAAAGAACATAATATGTATGATGCAAGCTTGATGAGAAATCTGAAGGGAAATGATTTTTGTATAAAAACAACTATGATTTATAATGGTAGATATGTTAAATTATACATATGAAATCTATTTCTAAATATTTCTAAAAAGTAATTTGAAATATTCTTTATGTAATGCATATGATTTTTTTTTGTATAAAATAACAGTTAAAACTAAGGTTTCTCATATTTCCCTCAGAATCTTTGTTTTCGTATCAAACACACTGAAGAATCTTCTCATTAAAAATGACACTGGCAACAGCAAACTCACAAACAAAATGTTCTGGCTTCACCCTCCTCACTGTGATTTATGATCATGTACTTAAAGTGTCTACCCAATGCATTAAAATGATTAAGGGTTCCAAGATCACAAAACAACACCAGGGAGAAGTTAAAGGAATGATGGGAGAATTGTAAGAGGGAAATAACAGAATTTTATTTTATGATGGCACTGACCTTCTCTAAATTTCTGCTCAATGCTTTCTTATCATTTCTGATATGTTTGTCACATACCTAAATTAAACACCTGTCTGTTAACTAAATTCATTCCCATATGAGGAGGGAAAAAAAAAAAAAACTGTTGAGTTCACCATATGCGAATTTGTTCATAAGCTTTTAAACTTTAAATCTCGATGCCTCTCCTGTGAACAGTAATTAAGCAGACATGATGAAGCAACTTCAGTAAGTACTTAAATGACATATCTTGGGTGTATTTCCTCTATCTCATTCAACATTCAACAAATGCATATTAGGTATCAGCTATGAATAATTCCCTGAGCCCGCTGCTGAGATTTTTTATTGAAGAATATGAAAATGGAATAAAATTCATTCATGCAGTTCTCTGCTTCTGCCATGTAGCAGACATGAAACCTTGTGCAAGTTGTTTAACATTTTCTGTGCTTCAGTTTCCTTATTTGTAATACCAGGATGTTAACAAACCTCTCTCTCAAAGTTATTATTAAGAAAAATTAATAAATGAATGTTTGCCTGGAGTAGCATCCAAATGTTAGTTTTTAATAATTTTATCAGAAAAATTAAAATCACGTTGTGATAAAAAGATATAATATTGATAGATAGAAATCCCTGTAGACTCTGAAGGAGGGCTTAACTCTCATTTAGCACAAGGTTTCCTGGGAAAAATAATTCTTACACTGACTATTAAGGTCAGAATAAGAATTAACCTAATTGGAAAAGAAGAAGGGCAGTCCAGGAAGAGGACAGTACATGCTACAAAATAAATGTGCAAGAACATAACAACTTTTGAAAATTGCAAATCATTGTGCATAGCTGGAACCAAAGTTTCTAAAGGAAAGCTTCTGTAAATGGTGTTAGAAAATATTTCTCAAGGCTAGATCACAAAAGAACTATTTCGGGTTATGCTTTCTATCACAGTTTTTGTTATCTTACGTATAAATATACAGTGTCATACCACTAGTGTAAAAAGTTGTGTATGGAATGTGGAAAGTGCATATCAAGGATAAAAGTATTATTAATAATTTAGAATGGCATTATAAGATTCATATGCAATGATTATGTGGAAAAGCATACTGGTAAAAAAGTTTCAGAAATAGGATGATTAGCAGCAGGGATTATGGAGCAAAACACTAACTTATCAAGAAATGGTAGAAGAGCAGTTTTTTCTTTTGTTTGTTTGTTTTCTACAATCTCCAGAACAAGCAAAGAAGCAAGAAAGGAACTAGAAAAGAATGGCATTATGCCAATCATGGACAGTAGAAAGTGTCAAGAAGAACGAGTTATTAGCTGTGCAAAGTTCTACTGTGTGTCAAAAAAAAAAAAAAAAAAAGAAGGATAAAGCCAAGTGACACTGGTCCACAGAATCTTGAAAGTGTGACAATGTTAACAACCTTTGTTAGGGCATTCCAGTGTGATGATCATAACCAAAATCATATTTTGTTATTCTGAAGTATGAATAAAAGATAACATTAAACACATAAGCAAGCAACAAAAATGCAGCTATGTAGAGCAAGAAAGATAGAGTGCATTCCAGAGAGAAATTGAAGCCAATAAGTATTTTAAATAAGTATTTAAATAAAATATTCCCATATTCTTCCTCAGTCATTAATAGAGTGATACCCCAGGGCTATAAAAATAAATGTGATGCTGCAGAATAAAGATGAGAAAGAATGTACATATATAGGTGAGAGTGGGGCAAGGAATGTGATTATATCTGTTTCTCTATTTTTTTTCTTTTTAAATATGAAGAAAATATAATTAGCAGAAAGTCATAGAGGGAGATCAGTGACCCAGGGAAGGTTTCAGAACTTTAAGGTGGTAGAAGTGTTTGGAAATAGCTTAACTTTAGTTAATCTAAGTCAACAATCATCAGAAAAAAAGATATATTCAGTTGGCATTTAAAATTCTAGGGATTCCTCAAAACCACAAAATCGAGCTGGTTCAAGGAGTTGGTTTACTGATTGTTCAATTCATCTTTTCAAGCAATAATCTGCTGGGTAGGGTAAGTGTAGAGGTGGAACAGGAATATAAATTATATTGATTAGCAACTGGAATTTTTAGGTCCCAAATATTGGAAAGAAATAAGAGGTTGACAATATTTTCAAGAATGTCATGAGGCCTTGAAATGGGAGTGATGGCAAGAGGAAATCTATAGCCTAGCATAAAAATAACAAAGTTAAAGATCTCAGTGAGGATAAGGATCAACTTGACATCATAAATAAAATGGGTTTTATTCAGAAGTTCAGAAGGTGGGATATTTGAGTTTACATTTTCAGAAGTGGATCAGTCTGACCAGATCCATCAAAAACATTCATGGGAATAGGTGACTGCAATGAAAATGAAGGTGAAAGCTACTGTCACAGCATGGTGAATTAACCATATCTTCCGTCTTCTCATTTTAACCAAAGAGGATGAGATGGTTGGCTGGCATCATTGACTCAATGGACATGTTTGAGCAAACCCTGTGAGATAGTGAAGGAGAGGGAAGTGTGGCATGCTGCAGTCCATGGGGTTGCAAAGAGGCAGACATGCCTGAGTGACTACACAACAGCAACTTTCAGTAAATATCAGGTCACATGATCTTCTCTTGCAAAATCCTCCCAGAACTAGGACAAATGTACATAATAGTCTAACTTTGAAATTGGAATCAATTTATAATAATGAGCATATGAAATCTGACTCAACATATTAACTATGGAGGAAATGCTAGGCTATCAATTTTCTCTTGCCATCACTCCCATTTCAAAGCCTCATGACATTCTTGAAAATATCGTCAACCTCTTATTTCTTTTCGGTATTTGGGACCTAAAAATTTCAGTTGCTAATCAGTATTCTTGCCTGGAGAATCCCAAGGACAGAGAAGCCTGGTAGGCTACAGTCCACAGGGCTGGGAAAGTCAGAAACAACTGAAGCGACAGTATGCATCCATGCAGTGAGTCATTAACTTGTCTTATCCTTGATCTCTCTAATTGTAAAATTGTAGTAATAAATATTTTATCAAATTGTTTTATAAGAGTAAAGTTATATGACATGTCAAAACACTGTATCCTATATGAATGTTCACAAATATTACTTAAAAGTGTGATTTTACTTATTATCATCATCAGTATTACTCAAATTTGAATTATCTGTACAAAATAAACACAGATGTTCAAAATACAGACTGAGACTAATCAGCTATGATTGATCTCTTCTCCACCCAGGAAATATGAATTTGCCAAAAGTTGTTGACATAATTTTGGGACAAAACTTGAATGGCTTCCTTTTGAAAGCAATCTGCATGCTAATGAATGCTGACTTTTTCCTTATAAAAGACCAAAATGAATACATGTAAAATTTTATTCCTTCTAGTGAATAATAATTGACTGTTGGTCTCATTCTTGACAAGTACGGTAAAAACCAGTTCATTACCACAATTGAGAACACTTTGGGATTGTGTTTAACTTCAGTTATGCAATGTGACTCTCAGTGACTCCTTACATTAGGAAACGTGCAAAGTCAGGCAGCCTGGGGTTGGAACAGAGCCTCTAGTGTACCAGGAATGTTCCAGGCTCCTCATTTCTACTTCACCATCTTTAGCAAATGGCATCTATTTTCATAGTCATATATGGTTGCAAGGTAGTGCTTTACCTACGGTTTCACTTGTGAAATCCATGTCAGAATAAATATAGTAATAAACAAACAACAACAAAAATAAGTGATGCTTGTATCAAGAAAGCAAATTTTCCCAGAAACCCCAGCAGAAAATTCATTGGCAGTAACTGTGCCTCAAGACAAGACTAAATTGCAAAGGGGGTTGGGAAATGTAATTTTCTCAACTGGGCACTTTGAAACCTTAAACAAATTGGGGACTTTGGTAATAAAGATGTAGAAAAGACTAGGCGTTAAGTAGACAACCAACAGTCAGCCACATGAATGTGCATGCATTATGAATTCCTGATTAAGAGTCTTTAATTATTAATTAACTGCCTCTCTATTATGTATTCCTAATTAAGGTCCTACAAATATTATCCCAAGAGTGTATGTTACCATTAATTCACACACACACACACACACACACACACACACACACACACACACACCCTCTATACTGAGGTAAATTTCAGACATAACCAGTAAATACATTTGATCACAAAGGTTAACATGACCATTGCACTGCACAGCAACTAGAGAAGGGGTAGAGGATTTCACAAATGTTTAAAGGGGATCTGTAGCACTAGCTCGGAGAAGGCAATGGCACCCCACTCCAGTACTCTTGCCTGGAAAATCCCATGGACGGAGGAGCCTGGTGGGCTGCAGTCCATAGGGTCGCTAAAAGTCGGACACGACTGAGCGACTTGACTTTCACTTTTCACTTTCATGCATTGGAAAAGGAAATGGCAACCCACTCCAGTGTTCTTGCCTGGAGAATCCCAGGGATGGAAGATCCTGGTGGGCTGCCGTCTCTGGGGTCGCACAGAGTCGGACACGACTGAAGCAACTTAGCAGCAGCAGCAGCAGTAGCACTAGCTAAAGGCCATGGCAGATGAATTGAGTTGAAGAATGCCTGAAAATGAAAGTCATAACACATTGAGAGTGACCAAGCTATGGGACAGCTCAGACCAACCACTTTGCCTGAGACCAGTCAGCATCCCAAGATTTCACTGTGACTGAGAATCCTGTCACCTCTCAAGTCTTTGACTTTTAAAGCATTTTGTTTGCTGCTTGCAGTCTAAAGTACCGTGAAGTGGCAATTAGATGCCTCCCTAATCCTCTTTCAGGGCTTCCCTGGTAGCTCAGCTGATAAAGAATCTGCCTGCAATGCAGGAGACCCCAGTGCAATTCCTGGCTCGGGAAGATCCACTGGAGAAGGGATAGGCTACCCACTCCAGTATCCTTGCCTGAAGAATTAATGGACAGAGGAACCTGACAGGCTACAGTCCATGGGGTTGCAAAGAGTCTGACATGACTGAACAACTTTCACTTCACTTCAATTCTCTTTTAAGCTTTATGCTGTTTATCAGATATGCTTCATAATTTATGGTTTTCTCTGATGAACATTTTCATGTTTCATGTGATTTCTAGGCTTTCAATTCCATTGTGTTCTGCAACACACATTTAGGGGTATAATAAAGCATGTTTGTTAGAAATTGTACTGACTTTCACATTTGGATTGTGCAGTCAATATAGTTCTTTATATTCATACCTGCATGTTAAAATGTTCCTATTTGGAACTTGCTATAGCAATAAATTTGAACTTGGCAGTACTAGTATTTAAATACACCACAAACCATGAGAAAAAACACACAATATAAAAATTTTACGTGACTATTTCAGTTGTTTTACCATATGCGTCCTCAATAAAAATATAATTGGTTGCCTAGACAATTACTTATGGGATGCCATAAACTGACACTATAAAGACTATTTTCACTCAGTTAAAAGCTTGCTGTGTGTTGCATTGTAATTTTCATGGACAATGAGAAATCAACATATTTTATAATAATTACTTACTTCATTAAAATTTCAAATCAAAACATTTAGCATACTTAAATCAGATTGTTGCAGCTATCATCTCCAATGAGCTCAAATTAGGGTTAAGATATTAAAAGTAAAATCTCTAAAAATACCTAACATTTTTTGATATTCAAAGTATCTATAAACTCTCAGAACGATAATAATGTTACTTATGAGGTATTTTACCTTATATATTTTCTACCTTGTATATTATATTGTACTCTACCTTATATATATTTTTATATACTATATCCTCTAGCTGTTAAACTATTTCTTTGAATCAAAATTATAGAAACAAACATTTTTAAAATATATTACTCAAATTGATGCCCACCTCACTAGCAGGTGATAGCTCTTCCACAGATACTGTTTCACTGTGGCCTCATTACTAACCCGGTTAGTTGACTGAAACTCAAGTCCTACTCAGTTGATTCAAGGTAACAAGACAGATGCTCGGGAGTTTTATTCTGTAATTATTTGTTTATATTTGGTCATTTGACTCTTTATTCCCTTAGGATACACACTTCACCAGAATAGTCTAGGAGGGGCACAGTCAGTTATCTTAAATTGTAACCAGTGGTTGTAGTGGAAGGAGTGTGCTCTTCTGCTCTCAGACTAGCTAAATCGCATATCTTTCTAGATAAATAGCTCAACACTTTG
The DNA here is from genome assembly GCF_003369695.1 of Bos indicus x Bos taurus. Lineage (NCBI taxonomy): Eukaryota > Metazoa > Chordata > Mammalia > Artiodactyla > Bovidae > Bos > Bos indicus x Bos taurus. Next base: position 59,077,653 of record NC_040087.1, read on the forward strand.
TTGCTTCAGATGGAGTGCTTCCCTGAGCCCAGAATCTACCCTTGTGATGTGACTCAAAAGCATATCCTCTACATGTGTCTACCTGAAATTCTTTTCCATATATGAATACTAGTAGAAAGAATAAAGATGCTATTAGGATTTACCCTTCATCCAAAGATCTCTCGAAAACAGAATGAATTCTTCACCTATCTAGCAGGAAACTTCATAACTTGTTATTTTGGAAATGTTTTAAATTCATCCGTTTGCCTCTGATGGTAAAGAATCTGCCTGCAATGCAGGGGACCCGGGTTCAATTCCTAGGTTGGGAAAATACCCTGAAGAAGGGAATGGCTACTCATTCCAGTATTCTTGCCAGGAATATTCCAAGGACAGAGGAGCCTAGTAGGCTATAGTCCATGGGGTCGCAAGGAGTTGGCCACGACTGATCAACTAATACTATTTTCAATACCAGGGATTGTATGTTATGCCAAGAAGCTAAATGAGACACTGCCCTTCCCACTCAGCCATTAAAAAGAATACATTTGAATCAGTTCTAATAAGGTGGATGAAACTGGAGCCTATTATACAGAGTGAAGTAAGGCAGAAAGAAAAACACCAATACAGTATTCTAATGCATATATATGGAATTAAGAAAGATGGTAACGATAACTCTATATACGAGACAGCAAAAGAGACACAGATGTATAGAACAGTCTTTTGTGGCAGAGGGCGAGGGTGGGATGATTTGGGTGAATGGCATTGAAACATGTATATTATCATATGTGAAACTAATCTCCAGTCCATGTTCAATGCATGAGACAGGGTGCTCGGGGCTGGTGCACTGGAATGACCCAGAAGATGGGATGGGGAGGGAGGTGGGAGGGGGGTTCAGGATGGGGAACACATGTATACCTGTGGCTGATTCATGTCAATGTATGGCAAAACCAATACAATATTGTAAAGTAACTAGCCTCCAATTAAAATAAATATATTTATATTAAAAATATTTTAAAATTAAAATTAAATTTTAATTTTAAATTTAGAACTTTTAAATTTTAATTTATATTAAAAATATTTTAAAATTAAAATTAAATTTTAATTTTAAATTTAAAACTTTTAAATTTTAATTTAATTTTAATTTTAAATTGAAATTAAATTTTTAAATTAAAAATTAAAAAATATTTTAAAAGTTTTTTTTTGGAGTTCAACAACATGACTCAGTGACTAAACAACAACAACAGACAAGGAACCAGCATAGATTTCTCCAGGATTTCAGAACATGTTACCCTGTCACATGCATCCTTATTACCAGAGACAGGGAATTTAGGGCTGAGAAGGTGATATAAACAAATCTTGCTACTTCCTCACTAACTTACTCCCCTAAGCCCAAACCCCTTTGTCTTGTTAATTTTGCACAAATGTATTGCTTTTTTGTCTAAAAGATATAAAGACCTCCTGCTTTGGTCACTTTCTTGAGTCTCATATTTTTATACGAATCCTCTCTGCATGAAATTATTTTTCCCCTGTAATCTGTTTATGTCAATTTACCTATTAGACCATTCAATGAACCAGTTGTGAAAAATGCAAAATTTTTTCTGCCTACGCTTCAATTGAGAATAGTGCATACTGGATATGCAGGTATAAGCAAATACTGTAGAAACAAAAGATCCTATTGTCTGGTACAGTCAAGAAAGTATTCATAGACATGAGCACCTAAAGTTAGATGTTCCTGAAGTAATACAATATGCTAGTAAAAAGAATACATGGAGCATGGAATGCACAGCCACTTGGAGGAAAAAAAATTCACAAAATTATATCGCTGTGCAAAGGCAATATTGATGGTATAGAACATGTCGGAGTACCTGAGCAAGTTTCAGTAGCAGGTGAAGCTTAGAAAAACTGGTTGAGAGGGAAGAAGATCATATTTTTGTCTTACTTACCATGATAAATGATTGCCATACTTGTAGAATTGAATTTGATATTTCTCTTTTCCATTTCAAGCAGAAATCCTATTTTCCTAAATTGTGATCTAGGAAAACTCCTCTTTCTGCTCTGACATCATACAACCTGTGTAGTTTAGAAAAGAATATTTTATTCAGCAGGGATTTTATTTTTAGCAAAGTGTCTTTGGGTTCTAGCTTACAACTCTTGGAGAGAAGCTTGCGGGGTTCCTTTCTTTATGGAGGTGAACCAGTGAACCAGTGAAGTTGTTCAGTCGTGTCCGACTCTGAGATTCCATGGACTGTAGCCTACTAGGCTCCTCCATCTAAGGAATTTTCCAGGCAAGAGTACTGGAGTGGGTTGCCATTTCCTTCTCCAGGGGATCTTCCCAACCCAGGGATTGAACCCAGGTCTCCCACATTGCAGGCAGATGCTTTACTGTCTAAGCCACCAGGGAAGCCCCCGCTACGGAGGCAGGTCAATTTAAATATCTAGTTTGCTCTAGGCTGTGGCATCAGGTATCCTGAGGAGCGCTGCCCTGTCACTCTCTTATTCTACTCCTTCTCTCTGCGGATGGATAAATACGTGTACCACAACTATTTCCATTTTACTTCTTCTTCTTGTTGCAAGTTCATTTAAATACATTGTTAGAATAGGCCAAGTTACATGACCAATGGAAGGGCACATTTAGCATGTTTCACCAAAATTTATCAAAAAATTCACTAAAGCCATAGAAGAATCTGAAGTTATTAATGGAAGAAAAAAATGGAAGCTGACATTTTAGCTGGGACACTGATCATCTGTTTAATATTGGGCAAAACCCCTAGAGTTTCTGAGGCAATTTATCTTCATCTGAAAATGGTGGATAGTGATATCTGCTATACAAGATTGCTCTCAAGAACTTAATCAGATTATGTAGTTGGAAAATTAGGCTATGCATAAATGCTGTAGATGATGGAAAAAATCCCATGCTTAGTGCTAACAACTTTGGAAAAAATTCAATTTAAACAAACTTACTTAAATAGAATAAGAAACTATGATTAAATACCTTGCCACAGTGACTAAGAATTTGGCACATGGGTCAGAACATATTGTCAATATGATTGCAGAGGATGATGCTATTGGTGGGACTTTACAAAAGTTTCCTCATCCATCAAAGCCACAATGTCATCATTTATAAAAAGTGGATATCAGAGGATTTATTTCATAGCTTTTCTTTGGGTTAAATAACAATATATGTAAAGCATGTATTTAGAATCTGTTAGCATCTGATATACAATGGTAGCTATTAATGAGAATGTGGATAGGATAGTTATTTCAAAACATTTGTTCATTTAAAGAGTTTTATTTGTGAAATGAGATAACAAGTTTAATATATGACAGTACATAAGTCAAGGATGCAGAAATGTTGGTGAAAGACCATATATAAAGTTTTTGAGAGCTGAGTTTTTAATGTTCTTTTCATCCTTAATACCTTTTCATTAAACAAAGCACATAGTAGGCTCTTTTTGTTTAAATGGCTCATCTTACATGGATGGAAACAAACTGAGGTGACCTAACAATCAATTCCTTTGCAGAGCAGAGTCACTCATTGTGATAAAGTCTCACTTGCATCCAAACCAAACTAGTCAGCTTCCAAACTGAGCGATGTTCAAGGAGAAAGAACGGAAGTGTAAGATGATAAAAAATAAATGTGGTGATAAATGAAAACAATAGGCAGCTTTTCTTGTGATTCATGCTTCTATGGCTGCACACATATGCTTAAGGATGTGAGGCAGAAACCTGAATTATATATAAAAAATAAACTTATAAATAATTAATATACTAGGTACTATCACAGAATCAAATTCATAATTGTCTCTCCTTCCTTCTCTGAGAAAGTGTTTTTGACATAGAGCAAAAATAAGGGTGATTTGTAGCACTAACCTTGCACGTATATAAATAACTTGCAAGTATGATTTATTGCAAACTAAACTCTAAATGAACTATTTGCTCTAATTGCAAAAGGGTCAATCTTACTGATTACACAAACCGAGTTCAACTCAAGATTTATAAATAATGAATAAGCCCCCAAAGGGTCATTTACAAAATCTTTGAAAAATTACATTTCTAAAATCAAAATGATTATATCAAATCTGTTTGAAGATATGAAAACTTGTTTTCAAAAACTGAGCTTTTAGAAATAGATACATTACATTTAAGGGAAAGATACATTAAGATCATTATTATAACTGTGTTAATGTTTTAAAACTGCATTGATAATATTACATGAAAAGGCATGAACCAATATATTTATTTGTGATGACCACACATAGCATATATGAAGTAAAATTGCTGAATAAAATACAAAATTATTTTTAGAAGATTAAATGTAAATTTAGTGCAGTATTAGTGGTAATGCTTACTGTGGTAAGCATTGTGGGAAACTGAATAAAACATGGTGTCATCAAGGAATAGAGCTCTCATGTACTCAAAACACATATTCTTCTTTATATGTATGTGCATATATATCTATATAAGTATGTATATGTATATAAATATATATATGTGTGTGTATATGTATGTATGTATATATATGCTGTGCTGTGCTTAATGGTTCAGTCATGTCTAACTCTGTGAACCCATAGATTGTAGACCTCCAGTCAAGAATACTGGAATGGGTTGACATGTCCTCCTTCAGGGGATCTTCCCAACCCAGGGATCGAACCCAGGTCACCCACATTGCAGGTGGATTCTTTACTCTCTGAGCCACCATGGAAGTCCAAGAATATTGGAATGGGTAGTCTATCCCTTCTCCAGGGATATAGAGCCAGACATCTGCAATGTAAAGTCAAGTGGGCCTTACGAAGCATCACTATGAACAAAGCTTGTGGAGGTGATGAAATTCCAGTTGACCTATTTCAAATCCTGAAAGATGATGCTGTGAAAGTGCTACTCTCAATATGCCAGCAAATTTGGAAAACTCAGCAGTGGCCACAGGACTGCAAAAGTTGTTTTCATTCCAATCCAAAAGAAAGGCAATGCCCAAGAATGCTCAGATTACTGCATAATTGCACTCATCTCACAGGCTAACAAAGTAATGTTCAAAATTCTCCAAGCCAGGCTTCAACAATACACGAACCATGAACTTCCAGCTAGTTTTAGAAAAGGCAGAGGAACTAGAGATCAAATTGCCAACATCTGTTGGATCACCGAAAAAGCAAGAGAGTTCCAGAAAAACATCTACTTCTGCTTTATTGACTATGCCAAAGCCTTTGACTGTGTGGATCACAACAAACTCTGGAAAATTCTTCAGAAGATGCGAATACCAGACCACCTGACCTGCCTCTTTAGAAATCTGTATGCAGGTCAGGAAGCAACAGACCTGGACATGGAACAACAGACTGGGTCCAAATAGGGAAAGGAGTACATCAAGGCTGTATACTGTCACCCTGCTTATTTAACTTATATGCAGAGGACATCATGAGAAACATTGGGCTGGAAGAAGCACAAGCTGGAATCAAGATTGCTGGGAGAAATATCAATAACCCCAGATATGCAGATGATACCACCCTTATGGCAGAAAGTGAAGAACTAAAGATCCTCTTGATGAAAGTGAAAGAGGAGAGTGAAAAAGTTGGCTTAAAACTCAACATTCAGAAAACTAAGATCATGGCATCTGGTCCCATCACTTCATGGCAAACAGATGGGGAAACAGTGGAAACAGTAGCAGACTTCATTTTGGGGGGCTCCAAAATCACTGAAGATGGTGATTTCAGCCATGAAAAGATGCTTGCTCCTTGGAAGAAAAGTTATGACCAATTTAGATAGCATATTGAAAAGCAGAGACATTACTGCCAACAAAGGCCCATCTAGTCAAAGCTGTGATTTTTCCAGTAGTGATGTATAGATGTGAGAGCTGGACTATAAAGAGAGCTGAGAATTGAAGAATTGATGCTTTTGAACTGTGGTATTGGAGGAGACTCTTGAGTGTCCCTTGCACTGCAAGGGGATGTAACCAATCCATCTTAAAGGAAATAAGTCCTGAATATTCATTGGAAGGACTGATGCTGAAGCTGAAACTCCAATACTTTGGCCACCTGATGCCAAGAGTTGACTTATTAGAAAAGACCTTGATGCTGGGAAAGACTGAAGGCAGGAGGAAAAGGGGACAACAGAATGAAATGGCTTGATGGCATCACCGACTTGATGGACATGAGTTTGAGCAAGCTCTGGGAGTTGGTGATGGACAGTGAAACCTGGTGTGCTGCAGTCCATGAGGTCGCAAAGACTCAGACATGACTGAGCAACTGAACTATATACATATATATATACACACACATATATATATATATATGTATAATTTTATGTCTATTTGGTTGATTTGGTTATAATTCTGTTCTTAAACTGAAAAGCAGGAAATACAACTTTATTAACTAAAGTAATACTTAAAATGAATACACTAAAATTTTGTATTAGTTATTCATTATAAGAAAGTGAATGATGTTATAAAGTTAGATTCATCTTTAAATGGTAAATATTATTTGGGGATAGAGATAAATAGAAGTTATGTAAAAATATGTGTAATTAGTTATCCTAGATTTTAGTTTAGAAAAAATGTGGATGCATATTTCTCTAATAAGTATCTAGAAAGATAATTTAACTTTCCATAAAAATTCTCCACAGAAAGTAATCACTTTAGAAGAAAAATCATCTGAATGTAAATCTAAAATTCTAGGGATGTAAAACTTATATCACTCCTTTCAAAAAGTAAACACACAGCTGAATGTATTTGGTATTAAATTTGCACTCTAAGTACAACCAATTGAAACAAGTTGTAATATAAAGCTAGTCTGATATTGAACTATTCAAAATAGTCTCTCTGTAAGTGAGAAACGTAAGTATTTATTGAATTAACATATGTTGGAATATAGAAAACTGTAAAACAGAACAGAGAGAAAAGAATGTGATATTAGAAAAGAATTAGGCTCTGGTGCCAGATTCTGAGTCTGAGAACCAGTAGTTAAAATTTCACCTTTCAGCGAAGGTGAAGTTCAAAGACAGTTATCTCCCATGGTATTCTATCACAGAAGTTTGTTAATGATTATGGAATAGAATACACTCTACTCTGTTCCTTTCTAAAAAGGATGTCTCTGAAAATTTTCATTTCAAGAAATTTACAGAATTTTACTCCAGTGGTTGTCAAAGTGAATTGCTTGTAGCCAAGAACTGTATAAGAATACTGATACCGGTAGGTTAAAAAAAAAAAAAAAACTATTCAACTTCTATTTATATGCAACTTTATCAAAAATAACATACATATTTATTCTCCCTTGCTAAGTGCCAAGTCCAATAAGTGCAGTATCCTGAGGGATTAGGGGAAGTTTTGCAATATACAGGGACTGAAACAGTGCCACTAACATCTATTTATTCTCAGTGGATTGTACTATGTAAAGAGCATTGCTGAATCAAAGCTTTGGAAAAGTTGACATATTTCTATGATTTTGTTACAGATTGCCTGTACAAGCTCTCACATTAATTACCTGCATGAAAAATTTAGAAACTTTTTTCTTGTTTCAAATTTTTTAAATGAAGGTTTCCATTGGTTTAAACCATAAAATAATTTTTAAATGGCATCTTTCAATTAGTTTTAAAAGGAACAGATATCCACAGGGAACTATATTCAATACCTTATAGTAAATAGTCAAACAGGATATAAAAAATAATATACATGTATATATGACACCACCCTTATGGTGGTTAAGAGGAACTAAAAAGAGGAACTAAAAACTTAACAGAAAGTTAAGAGGAACTAAAAAGCCTCTTGATGAACGTGAAAGTGGAGAGTGAAAAAGTTGGCTTAAAGCTCAACATTCAGAAAACGAAGATCATGGCATCTGGTCCCATCACTTCATGGGAAATAGATGGGGAAACAGTGTCAGACTTTATTTTTGGGGGCTCCAAAATCACTGCAGATGGTGACTGCAGCCATGAAACTAAAAGACGCTTATTCCTTGGAAGGAAAGTTATGACCAACCTAGATAGCATATTGAAACAGAGACATTACTTTGCCAACAAAGGTCCGTCTAGTCAAGGCTATGGTTTTTCCTGTGATCACGTATAGATGTGAGAGTTGGGCTGTGAAGAAGGCTGAGTGCTGAAGAATTGATGCTTTTGAACTGTGGTGTTGGAGAAGACTCTTGAGAGTCCCTTGGACTGCAAGGAGATCCAACCAGTCCATTCTGAAGGAGATCAGCCCTGGGATTTCTTTGTAAGGCATGATGCTAAAGCTGAAACTCCAGTACTTTGGCCACCTCATGCAAAGAGTTGACTCATTGGAAAAGACCCTGATGCTGGGAGGCACTGCAGGCAGGAGGAGAAAGGGACGACAGAGGATGAGATGGCTGGATGGCATCACCAACTCAATGGACGTGAGTTTGGGTGAACTCCGGGAGTTGGTGATGGTCAGGGAGGCCTGGCGTGCTGTGATTCATGGGGTCGCAAAGAGTTGGACACGAGAGACTGAACTGAACTGAACTGATGCTAAAATAAGAACTAGACATTTAAATTGATATTAAATATTTATAAAATATTATACAAATGCTGTTATTTTATTAACTAATGCATAATTTATATTGTAATTAACTTCACCTATTTTTCACTCCTTTTTATATTTTGCATATTTTAAAGCCACTGGATATATTAGTATAGGTCATTTCAGTTCAGTCACTCAGTCGTGTCCGACTCTTTGTGACCCCATGAATCACAGCATGCCAGGCCTCCCTGTCCATCACCAACTCCCGGAGTTCACCCAAACTCATGTCCATAGAGTCGGTGATGCCATCCAGCCATCTCATCCTCTGTTGTCCCCTTCTCCTCCTGCCCCCAATCCCTCCCAGCATCAGGGTCTTTTCCAATGAGTCAACTCTTAGCATGAGGTGGCCAAAGTATTGGAGTTTCAGCCTCAGCAGTAGGAAACATAATTTAAACTATATATATATATTCAAAAAGAATTATCAGAATGTAAAAGTTTGTATAGTACTAATTTACACCATTTTTTTCAACTATTTTTTTCAATTTATTTATTTTTCAGGATATAGCAAATATTTTATTTTTATGCATGTATTTATAAACATTCTCATGCTAAAATAAAGTATGTGAGGCAGATTACGGAGATTATATAACAAGGTATAAAATTTCTGGGTGAAAGGAAAATTTGGAGAATATACCAGGTGCTAAACTCTGAGATTTCTAACTTCATTTGCACTCAATGTATTTAAAATACCAAAACCTCTATTTAACACCTTAAGGGACAGTACTCACTCTCATCCTTAAGTAATTTTAAACATGTATAATATCATATATGAAATGAGTCGCCAGTCCAGGTTCGATGCACGATACTGGATGCTTGGAGCTGGTGCACTGGGATGACCCAGAGGGATGGTACAGGGAGGGAGGAGGGAGGAGGGTTCAGGATGGGAAACACGTGTATACCTGTGGCGGATTCATGTTGATATATGACAAAACCAATACAATATTGTAAAGTTAAAAAATAAAATAAAAAACAAAATTAAAATAAATAAATAAAATAGAAGCTTAAAAGTTCAATTTATTATTTATTGAGAACTTGTTGTATGCTAGGCCCTATGGTATGTGTTAGCAAGGTAATTTAGTCAAGTAGTTAAAATTTGATGTTATTGGTTGAAAGGTGATAGGGGCAGTTATAAGACTAGTATTGTAGAAGTGCTTTGATCTTTCCTTTTCTAAACATGTAAAATATTATACACAGTAAGATACTGTGGGACACATTTGGCTTCCCAGCATATAAAGACACAAAACCGTGTTTATCCTTAAAATTTTACAAAGCAAGGAGACTATATACAGTTTATTGCCTTTCATCATAATTGCTTTACTCTAAAGGTATGTCTTCCTTACTATTTGAATTCTTCAGAACAATGAGTAACACTATCCACTCACCATGAGTACCTGACTCTATTACTATGCCTGGTACGCAATAGATATTTTTTTAAAAATCTGATGTGTGGCTGAATATATTAATTCATTTGTTTGTGTAAAAGGTAATTACTGAAAACACTTTATGACAGAATGAATTTCAGTGCAATTGGAGTAGCAAAGATGAGAAGAAAGAGTCCTAGCTTCTGAAAGAACACAGTTTAGTTAGAGGGATAAATCAATGCATGATGTCTTGAGTAACATACAGATAATGTTGACAAGTAAATTATAAGTAAAAATGAAGGAACTCTCATACCTTTTTGAGAGAGTCAGTGAAGATTGGATTTGGACTGAACTTGATGAAGAGTGGGAATTTGCCAAGTGGGCAAGATGAAAAAATACATCCCAGGAAGGGAGAACAGCCTGTGAAAATACAGAGGGCTTGAGCCCTTGCAAGTACTTAATAAAGACTGTTGCACTGAATTGAATAAGTGATTCCTACCAGAATAGATTTGCTGGTCTCAGGTTAATTCTTGGATCAGGAAGCAAGATACATATTTGGGCAAAGTGTAAATCCAAAATAACATTGTTCCTATGTCAAGCTTTTAGCTTTGGGGATAGGTTTTTCAAAACAGTTTACAGGAGTTTTAATACTTTTGCTAATATAATTGAATTGCTCTTGGTGCTAGAGTACAAATATTAGATTTGTGAGAAAGTAATTGCCATTTTGCATTGTTAATTGCAATGTGGTTATATTGTGCATTATTTTAATGTGCATTTCTTGCTTTATGTTTTTTTTTTTTTTTTGCTAATTACATTACTTGCTGTTTATTCTGTATTTATTTTTGACTAGGGAAATGATATTTGTTAGATGAAAGGAAAATTCAAATGATTTTCTTATTCGAGTTCAAAATGGGTCATAAAGCAGCAGAGACAACTTGCAACATCAACAACTCATTTGGCTTTCAAATTGCTAATGAACATAAAGAGCAGAGGTGGTTCAAGAAGTTTTGCAAAGATGTGTTTTGAAGTTGAGGAGTTCAGTGGCTGGCTATCGAAAGTTGTTGTTCAGTCGCTAAGTCATGTCCGACTCTTTGCAACACCATGGACCATAGCACACCAGGCTTCCCTGTCTTTCACTATCTCTTGGAGTTTGCTCAAACTCAAGTCCATTGAGTTGGTGATTGGAAGTTGATAATGAACAACTGAAAGGATCATTAAAGCTGATCCTCTTACAACTACATGAGAAGTTGCAGAAGAACTCAGTGTCGATCATTCTATCATCATTTGGCATCTGAAGTAAATTGGAGAGGTGAAAAAGCTCGGTAAGTTGATGCCTCATTAGCTGACCACAAACCAAAAAAAACAAAAAAAAAATCATCGTTTTGGAGTGTCGTCTTCTCTTATTCTATGCAACAACAACAAACCATTTCTCGATCGGATTGTCACATGTGACGAAAAGTGGATTTTACAAAACTGGTGATGACCAGCTCAGTAGTTGGATGGAGAAGAAGCTTCAAAACACTTCCCAAAGCCAAATCTGCACCCCAAAGCAAGGTCGTGGTCACTGTTTGGTGGTCTGCTGCTGGTCTGCTCTATAACAGCTTTCTGAATCCTGGCAAAACCATTATATTTGAGAAGTAATGCTCAGCAAATTGATGAGATGCCCTGAAAACTACAATACCTGCAGCTGGCATTGGTTAACAAAATGGGCATACTTCTTCTGCAAGAAAACTCCCAACCACATGTTGCACAACCAACACTTTAAAAAGTTGAACGAACTGGGCTACGAAGTTTTGCCTCATCTGTCATATTCACCTGACCTCTTGCCAACTGATTACCACTTCTTCAAGCATCTCAGCAACTTTTTACAAGGGAAGCACTTCCACAACCAGGAGGCAGAAAAATCTTTTCCAAGAGTTTGTCAAATCTCAAAGCAATGATTTTATGCTACAGGAATGAACAAACATTTCTCATTGGCAAAAATGCGTTGATAGTAATGGTTCCTGTTTTGATTAATAAAGATATGTTTGAACCTAGTTATAATGACTTAAACATCATGGTCCAGAACCACAATTACTTCTGTACCAACCTAATATATCCAAAATTAAATTAAATGTAAAGACAAGGAGCTTTATGATACAAATGTTAGATCATTTTGTATAGTGTCTCAGGTCCCTGAGTTTCTATTCATTATTTTTTTCTGTCTATTTTTTTCTCTTTCATTCAGATTGTGGTATTTCTATTGTTTCATTTAAAATTCCCTGATAATTTTCTCTCTTTTGTTCTGCTACTGAGCCCATTCGCAGAGGTTTCTGTTGTTTTAATTTTGGCTATTGTATTATTTTCCATTTGTTTCATCTCTGCATCTTCTATTTCTTAGTCTGATATTTTTGTTTTTACATTTGCTTCAAGTGCATTCATAATTGCTTATTGAAGCACTTTTGTCATGGATGCTTTGAAATAGGTATCACATAATTCCAACATTTCTGCTAGCTCAGTAAATCTCAGTAAGGACATCTATTGATTATATATATATATACATTTTTTCATTTAGTTTGAGAATTTCCTTATTCCTGGTATGACAAAGAGTTATTGATTGCAACCTGAATATTTTTGTGTTATAATATTTTTGTGTTTTGGTATGACAAGGGGTTATTGATTGACATAGGAATATTTTTTGGTGTTATGTGAGTCTCTGGATCTTATTTAAACTTTTTGCTTTAACTTACTTTCTCTGGCAAAGGAAGGCATGGCACTCTGTCTCATTAACAGGTGGAGGTAAAAATCCAGGTCCCCCACTTGGGGAAGCCAAGATGGGAACTCCCATTTACACCCTAGATGGGGGTTGCTCCTGTTTAATGCTGAGAAGGGGTGGGCATTCTAGCTTTCCATGCATTTTCCAGTGACACTGCATATGGGGTGGCCTTTCTACCACTGGGTATGGTAATGGTCTTGATTCACCAACTCTGACACCACCTCAGGGTGGAGGAAAGGCATGTCTGTTGCTGCCAGTGAAGGGTGATCCAATCTTCCTATGTGGTGTCCTCTGACACCACAGTGTCAAGGATGAAAACCTGAGATGCCATTTGCTTCCTTGGCCATCGCCCTGGTAGGATGTTGGGATACATTGTCACAGCCTAGAAATCTACGTCTCCATTCAAACTTTGCTGGTATAGCTTGACAATGAGACACAATATTGACTTGATTTTTGTTATTTTTATGATGGCTGTTGGCTGTAAAGAATAGTTACTTCCTAAAGGTTTTCTGTTTTGCTAGATTGCTCTTTATCCTGGTCTTTTGTCTGGAGATAGCAGGCTTTGTTGGGGCTTTTATTGTGTCTGCACATTGGCATTTCTGGGTCATTTATTTCTTCAGCTTCATGTCTAGAATGAAGTAAAACAAGTCAGAGAAAGACGATACACACAATTTGTTGCACCAAAGAAAATACTTTTTCTCTCAGGAAAGGAGAGGGAGGGACTCATATAACTCCCTGGGTTTTGAGGTCCCCTAATACTCTACTTTTCTCCCTGTACTTTCCAGAATCATGTTTTACATACAATATCCAAGGATTTTAGTTAACAGTGTAACAATAGAGAAAAAGACATCTATATTCTCTAACACATGAATGATATTTAAGTCTTAAGGATAGGTTTCTTTTCACTTAGCATACTTTTAAAAATGAATGTATGTGTGCTCAGTCAATTCAGTAGTGTCTTTACTATCAGCACCAGGTTCCTCTGTCTATGGGATTCTCCAGGCAGGAATACTGGAATGGGTTGTCATGCCTTCCTCCAGGCGAACTTCCTGACCCAATGATTGAACCTGCACCTCCTGAAATGGCAGGCAGATTCTTTACAATTGAGCCACCAGGGAAGACCAATAGTACTTGTTCAGTTCAGTTCAGTTCAGTCACTTAGTCATGTCTGACTCTTTGTGACCCCATGAACTCCAGCACGCCAGGCCTCCCTGTCCATCACCAACTCCCAGAGTCCACCCAAACCCATGTCCATTGAGTCAGTGATGCCATCCAACCATCTCATCCTCTGTTGTCCCCTTCTCCTCCTGTCCAACCTTTCCCAGCATCAGGGTCATTTCAAATGAGTCAGCTCTTTGCATCAAGTGGCCAAAGTATTGGAGTTTCAGCTGCAACATCAGTCCTTCCAATGAACACTCAGGACTGATCTCCTTTAGGATGGACTGGTTGGATCTCCTTGCAGTCCAAGGGACTCTCAAGAGTCTTCTCCAACACCACAGTACAAAAGCATCATTCTACGGTGCTCAGCTTTCTTTATAGTCCAATTCTCACATCCATACATGACCACTGGAAAAACCATAGCCTTGACTAGATGGACCTTTGTTGGCAAAGTAATGTCTCTGCTTTTGAATATGCTGTCTAGGTTGGTCATAACTTTCCTTCCAAGGAGTAAGCATCTTTTAATTCCATGGCTGCAATTACCATCTGCAGTGATTTTGGAGCCCAGAAAAATAAAGTCTGACACTGTTTCCACTGTTTCCCCATCTATTTACTATGAAGTGATGGGGCCGGATGCCATGATCTTCGTTTTCTGAATGTTGAGCTTTAAAGCCAACTTTTTCACTCTCCTCTTTCACTTTCATCAAGAGGCTCTTTAGTAAATGTTATCAAATACAGTTTCTATATTTAATAAATAAAACAACCCCCTGGCTTTATTAGTTACCTCTGGAAAACTTTTGAGATGATGTCAAATTCAATTTCCACAACGGTTAAATTGTAATTAATACTACTGTACGATGCATTCCAATTGTTTACATTTATTTTTTAGTAGCCTTATGAAGAGTGAAGGTCAAAAAAAGTATTCCCTAAATGAAATGTATGTAAATTAGTGTTAGATAAATAGTGTTTATTGCTGAGATTTGTAATTTTTTAATACTAAATGTTTTGTCTTCAATGAAATATAGTTGTAGTAGTTCACCATTAAAAATGAATACAACTGTTAACTTTCTTCCTCAGAAATTAGAAAATAAATAAAAGGATGAACACTTATTATTTTTTCCTATTCTTGTACTTTTTTTTTATAGTTTTAGATCAGATCAATCTTGAATACATTGTCTCCACTTCAATAGCCTATCACTTTTCTAGAACTTGAAGAGGAAAGTTAATTGGAAATTTTCTTTTACATAAAGGCATGATTCAAAATTGTGACTTTATTTAATCAGGAGTATATCCAGAAATTTATAGATCATATATATATATATATATATATATATATATATATATATATATATGGAAATAAGAAAAATGCAAGAAACACAACTGGCATTCTGTTTCCCAGCCCCCACCCCCCCACTGAGGAAAGGAAGATGTTTTCATTCTTTTTTTTTTTTTTTTGCATTTTAATTTTTTTAATGGAAGGATTAAAGCATGAACTTTTCTTTTCATTCAAAGCCAAAGTTACCTGATGTATGTTTTTAGATATTGTAAATTTCTATTTGCCATTGATTTTTGGTTTTTTTTGTTGTTGTTTTTTATTTATTTATATTTATTTTTTATCTAAGTTTTATTTATTTTTTTACTTTACAATATTGTATTGGTTTTGCCATACATTGACATTCTTAATTCAAAATTGTTACTTTATTTAATTGGGAGCATATCCAGAGATTTATAGTGTTGTTTTTTTTTTTAATAGCAGAAATAAGAGAAATGCAATGTACATAACTTACACACTGAGGAAAAAAAAAATTCTCCCTTAAGGAAAGGAAGATATTTTCATTCTTTTAATTCCTAAATAATTAAGCATCTACTATCTAAGTAGATTGATAGACATATAAAAATAGTTTGTCATGACAGAAACTCGAGCAGCAAGCACATTAACTTGAAAGGTCTTTGCATCCATCACCTCTTTTTATGTCAAGGCTTCAGAAGCATTGAAATAGAGGAAGGGAATTGCCTTCCAGGGTTGTCTTTACAGTTGTCAAGCCTGGAAATAATATGTTAGGTATTAGAGTACTCTCAGACTTTGTGATTAATTGAAGGTTGGCTTACTGACAAAAGACTTCACAGAGTCATGTGCTGGGAATTCATGAAATAGCTTAGCTTCTCCTGTCTTTTGTACAAACTGCTAGCACATTTCAAATGTTCTGCAAAATACAGAGTAGAATGAAAAAGAGAAACTCAGCCCTCAGCATAAAATGTATTTTATAGTTTTATAAATCATATATATATATATAGTTACATAGCATATATTTAGCTATATATATATGTGTGTGTGCACACAAGCACACACACACACACACACAAACACTCAAACTCTAATAATGGTTTCCCATGGTTAGGGTTCCAAAGAAAATCAAGCTTTCTTGTGCCTCCAGAGAGGTTAATGATGTCCAAGTTGTAATTAATTAAGCCAACAAATTTTAAGAGATAGTTGCTGGGATAAAGGTTGTAAGAGAATGGAGTTGAAATAGCTGCCTTCCAACACTGTTTTTAAATGGAGTTTAATCATGCAGAAGTATTAGATGAGCAAAGAAGAAATTCATTTCTTTTAGAAATTTCTCCATTAGCCTCTGAAATACCATCATATTGACAGTAAAAATGACAAATGACAATATGAAAGGAATGGGATGTAAATACTGTTTATGAAATGGAAGGAAATTCTGTGTATCAACTATAGAAATGAAGCTGCCTGAAGTAGGTCAAGAGGGTCTCTCCTGCTTCAGTTAAATTCAGTTGCTCAGTCATGTCTGACTCTTTGCAACCTCATGAATCACAGCACGCTAGGCCTCCCTGTCCATCACCAACTCCCAGAGTTCACTCAAACTCATGTCCATCGAGTTGGTGATACCATCCACCCATCTCAGCCTCTGTCATCCCCTTCTCCTTCTGGCCCCAATCCCTCCCAGCATCAGGGTCTTTTCCAATGAGTCAACTCCTCGCATGAGGTGGCCAAAGTATTGGAGTTTCAGCTTCAGCATCAGTCCTTTCAGTGAACACCCAGGACTGATCTCCTTTAAGATGGACTGGTTGGATCTCCTTGCAATCCAAGGGACTCTCAAGAGTCTTCTCCAACACCACAGTTCAAAAGCATCAATTCTTCGGCACTCAGCTTTCTTCACATTCCAGAGGAGCTACCACATGCCTGAGGTCAGGGGACGCGGCCAAGAGGAGCAACCCCATGTCCATAGTCAGGAGGGGTGGCCGTGTGGAGATACCCCTCGTCCAAGGTAAGGAGCAGCAGCTGCGCTTTGGTGGAGCAGCCATGAAGGGATACTCCACATCCAAGATAAGAGAAACCCAAGTAAGATGGTAGGTGTTGCGAGAGGGCATCAGAGGGCAGACACACAGAAAACTAGCCAATCTGATCACATGGACTACAGCCTCTCCTGCTTACCTCTTCCCTTAACCAAACTCCAAAAGTGTCAATGAATTGTATTTATTTAAATTAAACCCTGTCTATTGTGAAATATTTTCATCTGACAGAGTGCTTTTAATGTGGATATGTTAGTATATTAAAATATATCAAGAATAATTATTAATTTTTAGTACATTTGGATAGCCTAGATCATCTCAAACTCCCATCCCAACATCACAAGACTGAAGTTAGGACTGAATTTCTTTATTTAAAAATATGTTTTATACATATGTATATTTTGCATTAAGGTAGGCTTCCCGGGTGGTACTAATGATAAAGAACTTGCCTGCCAATGGAGCAGATATAGAAAACATGTTTGAGCCCTGGGTGGAGAAGATCCCCTGGAGGAGAGCATGGCAACACACTCCAGTCTTCTTGCTTGGAGAATCTCATGGACAGAGGAGCCTGGTGGGCTGCAGTCCATAGGGTAGCAAAGAGTCAGACACAATACAACTAAAGTGACTTAGCACGCACGCACACACACACACACACACAGATTTCTTAAATACATCAAAATGTAATTTATGTTTGTTAATAATTTTTTGACCACCGTCTTCAATTTCACCTGAGATGATTGTGTACTTACATACCCAGTGACCTTATATATGACAAATACTTGAAGCTGATGGCTGGAGTGTTTGACTCAGATGCATCTTTCCTTTCTTCTTCAAGATGTCAACTGTAGAGAAACACACAACCTAAAAGTTGGAGTTATATTTTATTTGTAGATTTTACTGAAAACTATAGCCTGGGAGATAGTCTCTCTGAAAGCTCTGAGGAACTGTCCCAAAGAGGTAAGGGAGGAGATAAAGAAATATAAAGGATATAAAGGAATATTTTGCCAGAAAAAACATAGTAGTTGAACATCAAGTGATTATTGCTAATCACAAAAACAGACATCTCCAGTTAATGATATTACTACTTTTCTACGTATGGGAAGATTCAACAGTCTGGGATTATTGAGTCTGGATTATTCCATAGATATGCATCTTAGCTTCTAGGGCCAGTATTCTGTTTTCCTTTATCCATAATTGTCCTCTAGGCACACATTCTGGGATATGGCAATAGCTGATGTCTTGATGGCAGACAACATTTGTTGTTTATTGGAATGGCATGTGACATTCTATGCTTACTCAAATGTTCAGTTCAGTTCAGTTCAGTCACTCAGTCATGTCCAACTCTGCAAACCCATGGACTGCAGCATGCCAGGCTTCCCTGTCCATCACCAACCCCGGGAGCTTGCTCAAACTCATGTCCATCGAGTAGGTGATGTCATCCAACAATTTTATCCTCTGTCATCCCTACTCCTTCTGATTTCACTCTTTCCCAGCATCCGGGTCTTTTCCAATGAGTCAGTTCTTCTCATCAGGTGGCCAAAGTATTGGAGTTTCAGCTTCAGCATCAGTCCTTCCAATGAATATTCAGGACTGATTGATTTCCTTTAGGATTGACTGGTTTGATCTCCTTGCCATCCAAGGGACTCTCAAGAGTCTTCTCCAACACCTCAGTTCAAAAGCATCTATTCTTTGGTGCTAAGCTTTCTCTATGGTCCAACTTTCACATCCATACGTGGCGGCAGTGGTGGTTTAGTCGCTAAGTTGTGTCCAATGCTTTGTGACCCCATGGACTGTAGCCTGCCATGTTCCTCTGTCCATGGGATTTTCCAGGCAAGATTATTGGAGTGGGTCACCATTTCCTTCTCCAAGGGATCTTCCAACCCAGTAACTGAATCCAGGTCTCCTGCATTGAAGGCAGATTCTTAATTGAGCTTTGAGGGAAGCCCACATCCATACATGACTACTGGAAAAACCATAGTTTTGACCAGATGGACCTTTGTTGGCAAAGTAATGTCTCTGCTTTTTAATATGCTGTCTAGGTTGGTCAGAGCTTTTCTTCCAGGAAGCGAACCTCTTTTAATTTCATGGCTGCAGTCATCATCTGCAGTGATTCTGGAGCCCAAGAAAATAAAGCCTGGCATGGTTTCCATCATTTCCCCCTGTATACGCCATGAAGGGATGGGACTGGATGCCATGATCTTAGTTTTTTGAATGTTGAGTTTTAAGACAAATTTCACTCTCCTCTTTCACCAAGAGGATTTTATTTATTTTTAATTTATTTAATGGAACAGTTTTGTCCACAGAGGCATGACTCTGTCAGTGCATTAGGACAAGAAGGGGAGAGACACTGGAGACAAATATCCCATCACTCAATTTTTGAGAACTCCTCTTGATCTTTACTGTTAGGGTCTCTGGTCAATATTGACTCTCTTCTGTATCACACTTATTCTTAATATGCTGAAAGTCATTTAGAATGTGTGTGTGTGTGTTTCTTAAAATTACATGGCACCTCAATCACATGCTATGGAAGATCTCACTGTTGCTGAGTTTCTCAAACACTCCATCCCACTGTCATGATCTTGCCCCTTAAAACAGTCCCCATTGTCCCCACTGTATGTTTCCATTGGTGTTCCTTCATCAGTTCCCTTCCCTGGACCCTTGGGGGAAAAACATGTGTTAAATTTAAATATACACATGCTATTTTAAGTTTTTAATATGCTGATGGCTTTACTAAACATTTATTAAAAGAAACTTTCTAATTTAAACCTAACAAGTGGTACCAATGAAAAGAAGAATGTGAAAGGAGGTTTAGATTGGTGATGAAAAGGAATTTCAAAGAAATGATTTTATATTTAATATTTTAAATTTAATATCTAAAATGACCATTTTTACCATCTAGCATAATATTCCCTTCTTTCCATTAAATTATTTGCCTACTCATGGTATTTATGAAAATTAGCTCATCAATGCAAGTTTCTCATTTAATTTTTACAAAATAAATTGCATTTTCCATTTTTTTGGTTCCAAAAACACTGTACAGAAGTCCATAACTCTTTTCAGTTAAGATTGGTATCTTAGAAATTGTTTTAAAAATAAAAAGAAAATTTTGATATACCATATGTTAACTGTACTCTATGACTGGCACTTTTAAGGACAATGTTCCCAATACATTTCACAACAATCTAATGAAGTAGTTATTATGATTGCTTTAGAATACATATTAATAGAATATCTTGATCCTGATTTTTTGCCCAGACTAATTTTAATTGTGACAATCTATGAAGAATATTATGAGAGGAACCTTATAAATACCGAGTATTTTCAAGTTGTTTTTCTATCTATTATTCTGTGAGGGTGTTTGTAATTATAAGTGTGATATTTTACAACCCAAAATTGCAGACAATAACAAAATTACATGTGGCAGTGAGTCTGAAGCAAAATATGCATGTCCAGGTCTCTGACATTACACTGCATTCTCAAGGTGACTAAAGGGAAATGTGGCTACAGGACGGCTATTTGAGTCATGCCAAGTACAGCATATTGTCTAGCCTTCTTTTTTCTGTTTATCTTCTGCGGGTGCTCCAGAAACAAAGTTTTGCGTTGAAGGATTAGCCTCAGCAGATTCACTTATTTGATTAGTGTCCTGCCTCTTCTGCTTTTACTCAGGTTCATTGATCAAGATGATTGCATTCTCTGTCCTCTGCTGGACAAGTTAGGCAGAGGAAAAGGATCATTTGCTGAAATGTGAGTCCTTAGGGCAGGTCTATGTCTTTGAACACACAGTCAACTGGCTACTTCACTATGGTGCTCAGTAATAAAAATAATAAAACGAGTCAAATGGCCCCTCTGTTATAAGGAAATTCCACTCTACTCTGATTCTCAGTCAGGAAAGTTGGACTTTGACATAGCTAGTGAACTGTATTAGATGGTAGAATAGTCTCCCCAAAGAGGAGATAAATGATCCATAGCTTGGAGGATTTTAAAGAGAAAAGCACGTAGCCAGACAAAGGACAAAAAAAGAAAAACTCGTGCTGTCAAAGGATAGCCAAATGTGAGTTTTTTCACTTGGCTTGTACTGTCTCTAATTTAACTCTGTTGTATTTAAACTCTAAAGGGAAAACAGTTTTGTACTTTTTCAGGATTTTGGAAGAAACATATGAGCTTCAATTACAGTAGAGTCATATAGGAAAATTTACATATTTCACACTGAAATATTAATATATTAGTCAAATTCTCATCAGGTTTAAATATGTTGTTAAAATAAGGACTCAGTACATTTGATAGAGAATGTTGAAATAAGAGAGACATTTTCCCAATGGAAACTAAAGGCATATTCAAAGCTTGTGGAGACATGTCAGTGCCTAAGGCACTGAGTAGGCAAGACGTTTTTGGCAGAGATTTTATGGGAGCTTTCAGTATAACAAAAATGAATAAGTCACTAATTCATTTTGGTTGCTATAAGTGAAAATTTGCATTTAATGGACCAGCTAATGAAATCAGTAAAATTAAATTAAGACATACTATATGCTAACAAGAATAATAATTAGCTCTATTACAATTTATTAACTTTTCACATTTTTGTAGTAAAATGTATCGTCTTAAAAATATTCCTGAACCTGTAGCATTAACATTTCCCTAGGAGGCCTGATTTAAAATACCCTTAATGTGTCTGCCTCAATCTTCTACTTTATATGGTAAAACTAATATATAATTAGAGCCACAAATGTATAATTCATGGTAATGTAATGAAGCTTATGTTTCAGTATATAAATGCTTCCCTAGCACATTAATGCTATAAATGACAATTATATGAGATCTAATTTGAAAGAAAGCAGTATTTTTGAGGTCTTTATTATATATGAACAAATATATTTTAACTACAAATATTCCTTTGTCTATTAATTCCAGCAGGATCTCTACTTGATTACATCTTATTTACCAAATAGTTCAGGATGAAATTAAACTGCATTTATTTTTTTAAATAAAACTGCTTCATGTAATTCTGTTATTTAAAACTGATCTCCCCCTCAACCTTGAATTTATTCACGTTGGTAATATTGTATGTGTATGTGACTACTTCTTCTCTAAGAACATGATACTCTTCAAAAATATGAATGTAACTATTGTATATTTTATTATTATAGCCTATCAATGATACAGAAAGTCTTTAGAATTAGCAATATGCCTTAGAATCTGCCTGTTTTCATTGGACATATGAAAATAATAGATTTTCATACATGGAAGTTTTCTATTGTTTGCAGACATATTTTCCCAAGTCATTCCCATGACTTTTCATTTTCCTACTAATTCCCCAAACCTCAGCTTCCTCCTTGTTACAGAGAGCCTACTTGAGCCAACCTCTTTCTAAAAATGGATATGACTAAAATACTTATTCTTTTTTAAGATTTTTCTTTTATGCTGGAGAATTTAATTCACTTAGATTTTATCTAAAGTACTAAATGAGACACAGAGTAAAAGGTTTTCTTATAGAGCAATTTCAGGTTCCCGAAAAACTGAGAGGAAGGTGCAGAGATTTCCCATATACTCCCTGTTCCTGAACATACATAGCCTCCGCTCCCATTATTAACAGCTCCCACTGGAATGATATATATGTTATACTTGATGACCCTGCACTGACATATCATAATCATCCAGAGTTCATAGTTTACACTAGGGTTCACTCTTGGTGCTGTACAGTCTGTTGGCTTGGGCAAACATATACTGACATGAACCCACCATTGTAGTATCATTTTGTTTCCCTAAAAAAATTCTCCTTACTCCACTTAGTCATCCTTCAATTTAATTAACCCCTGGAAACCACTGATCTTTTTATTGTCTCTATAGTTTTACCTTCTTCAGAATATCATACAATGGGAGTCATACAGTATGTTGCCTTTTCAGATTGACTTCTTTCATTCAATATTATGTATTTAAGTTTCCTCTGTATTATTTCATGGCTTGACAGCTCCTTCATTTTTATCACTGAGTAATACCCCATTAGATACAAAGAGTTGGACACGACTGAGCGGCTGAACTGAACTGATAAGATACATCACAGCTTATTTACTCATTCACCTACTAAAGAAGACCTTAGTTTCATCTAAGTTTTGGCAGTAAAGTTGCTATTAATATCCATGATTTATTTTTTGTGAGGATGGTCATAAGTTTTCAACTCCTTTAGGCAAATACCAAGGAGCACAATGCTGGATCATACAGTTATAAGACAAATAGTTTTGTAATAAACAATCTTCCAAAGTGATTGTATAGTTTTCCATTTTCACTGCTGGTGGGATTATTTTTAACATCTTCTTTGATTAAGTGCTTTATGGCCTATTTTTATTGTACCTGAGATTTCATTGCCTTATATAAGAAGCCATTACTGAATGCAATATATTTCTATGTTTTCTTCTAAGAGTTTTATAGTTTGACTTCTTATGTTTAGGCCTGTGATCTCTTCTGAATTATTTATGTACTTATTTGTTTGTTTTTGTATAAGGTAGGAGGTAGGGGATCAATCTCATTTCTTGTATGGATATCTAATTTTTTCCATATCATTTTATTGAAATAACTATTTTTCTTCTTTCAGTTGTCTTAGAAACCTTGTCAAAATTAATTGATCATGAAGAGATTATTTCTGAACAATCAATTCTATTCTGTTGATCTATATGCCAATTTGTATGTTAGCACCACACTCTTTGATTACTATTGCTTTGTAGTAAGCTTTGAAGTCAGGAAATGTAAGTCTCCCAATTTTATTCTTCTTTTGAATATTGTTTTGGCTATACTGGATCCTTTGGTTTTCCACGTGAACTTCAACTTCCATTTAGGAATGTCTGTGGGATTATGATAGGGACTGCATTGAATCCATAGATTAATTTGAGTAGTGTGTCACTGTAACAATATTAAATCTTTCAATCTATGACTTTGTCTTAACATTGATTTAATTCTTTTCTATTTTTGTTCAAATATGTTTTGAGATTTTTGTTGTATAAATGGAAGGGAAGCAAAATTGTCACCCCAAAATGTCTCTTTTAGAATGTTGATTATTTCAAGCTAAAAAGAATCAAGGGCCAAAAGCCCAGAAAGAAATTTGATCTTCTTTCTAACTACCTAAGGAGCTTCCCTGATAGCTCAGTTGGTAAAGAATCCACCTTCGATGCAGTAGCCCCCTGTTCAATTCCTGGGTTGGGAAGATCCAATGGAGAAGGGAGAGGCTACCTGCTCCAGTATTCTTGGGCTTTCCTTGCGGCTCGGCTGGTAAAGAATCCGCTTGCAATGCAGGAGACCTGAGTTCAATCCCTGAGTGGGAAGATCCCCTGGAGAAGGGAAAGGCTACCTACTCCAGTGTTCTGGCCTGGAGAATTCCAAGAACTGTATGCGGTCACAAAGAGTCTGACACAACTGAGAGACTTTCACTTTCATCACACCAATGTTCTTGGGCTTCCCTTCTGGCTCAGCTGGTAAAGAATTTGCCTGCAATGCAGGAGAACTGGGTTCATTCCCTGGGTTGGGAAGATCCCCTGGAGAAGGGAAAGGCTACCCACTCCAGTGTTCTGGCCTGGAGAATTCCAAGAACTGTATGCGGTCACAAAGAGTCAGACACAACTGAGAGACTTTCACTTTCACCCACACCAATGTTCCTGGGCTTCCCTTCTGGCTTAGCTGGTAAAGAATTTGCCTGCAATGCAGGAGAACTGGGTTCATTCCCTGGGTTGGGAAGATCCCCTGGAGAAGGGAAAGGCTACCCACTCCAGTGTTCTGGCCTGTAGAATTCTATGAACTGTATGGGGCACAAAGAGTTGAACACAACTGAGAGACTTTCACTTTCTCTAACTACCTAAAATAATTTATACAGAGAGCCTACTCCTCAAATAGACCTCTCACAAAAGATATCTGCAAAGAATATGAGCTAGATGTGGTGGGAGTAAGAAGACCTAGAGATCAGAGTCCATTCTGTGTCCCATTGTCTCTGTATGGCCCAGCAAACTTTATTTCCCCCCCACCAAATATGTGCTTGTCCATCTCCTTGTGAGCTGTCTTCCTTTTCTTTGAAGTCCCAAACAACTACCCCACCATCCACTTTTGCTTTTAGCTGAAGATGGTATTTAAGGTAAGGTCATCAGCCATTTTGGTGAGTTACTCAGTTTTCCTAGGTCTCTCCCAAGGATACATGTTATTAAGCTTTTTTTTGACTCTAATCTGTGTGATGTCAATTTAATTCTTAGACAAACCAGAAGAAGCTAGGAGGGTAAAGGATAATTTCTTCCTCTTCAACAGTATCTTGTACATTTTTTGTCAAATTGCTTAAGTATATTTTAGTTTTTGATGCTTGTAATTTGAATTGTTGTCTTTAGTTCAGTTTCAGGTTGTTTACTATTACTATACAGAAATATACTTCCACTCTTTGAATGAATCTTTTACCTAGGAATTAACTCATGTTATAAGTTCTAAGAATTATTTTGTGGATTTCATAGGATTTTCTATATATCAGATTATATCATCTATAGAGTTTCACTTCTGTATTTACAATCTGGATGCCTCTAATTTATTCATTTTGCCTAATTATTCAGGATAGAACTTTCAGAAAAATGATTAATAGAAGTAATAAGGATGGATATTTTTGTCTTTCTGATTTGAGGAAAAATCTTTCAGTCTTTCACCATTAAATATGATGTTAGCTACAAGTTTTGTACTGACAGATGTTCTTTTTCAGTTTGAGCAAATGTCATTCTATTTCTTGCTTGTTGAATTTTCTTTACCACGAAATTTACTAGACTTTGCTAAGTACATATTATATGTTTATTGAGATGACTACATGAATTTTGCTCTCTATTCTGTTAATATGATATGTTCTATCCATTCATAAATTATGATTGCTGAGTGGCTTTTCTTTCTGACACTCTGTGCTGACTGGATTGTGCTACAGACCAAGATCAAGTTTAAAGGCGACCGATTCTAATTGTCACCTCTACAGTCTTCATATGCAGCTCACAGAGTCTACACTTTGATCTTCTTTACTTAGTAAGTCATTTCTGACTCTTTGTGACCCCACGGACTGTAGCCCTTCCAGGCTCCTCTGTCCATGGGATTTCTCAGGTAAGAATACTGGACAGGGTTACCATTTCCTTCTGCAGAGGATCTTTCTAACCCAGGGATTGAGCCTGCATCTTCTATGTTGACAGGCAGATTCTTTACCACTGAGTCACCAGGGAAACCCCAATGTCTACACTTACGGGGATGTAATATTAGTAAAGTTGCATGTTTGGCCTCAGGTTCAAACCATGGTCTCAAACTTTTGTTTACTGGTAATAAAGAGGGTATTTGTAGCTCTTGCTGACTATTCTATTTCTTTTTTGCTTAAAATTTGAGGTAAAAATGTAATTAATTGGTAATTCTTAAAAACTGTAAATCTGATTTTTTAGTGGCTACTAAACTAGAATTTAAGGTATAACTTTATTATTATTTTTTTTTCATTTTCACCAATAATTGCATTAACTTACCATTTGGGTAAAACTATCACCACAACTTAAATATATTCTTTGCTTTTGCTGCTAAGATGCTTCAGTGGTATCCGACTCTGTGCAACTCCATAGACAGCAGCCCACCAGGCTCCTCTGTCCCTGGGATTCTCCAGGCAAGAATACTGGAGTGGGTTGCCATTTCCTTCTCCAATGCATGCATGCATGCATACAAAGTTGCTTCCGTTGTTTCTGACTCTGTGCAACCCTATGGACAGCAGCTCACCAGGCTCCTCTGTCCACAGGATTCTCTTGAGAAGAATATGGGAATGGGTTGCCATTTCCCTCTCCCAAATATATTCCTTAAATATGCCTATTTAAATTTGGCATTCAAGTAAGGTTCACACAGACATAAATTTGATTAAGATGAAGGACTGCTTATCCTGATTTAGCCAAAAATAAATCTTGAAGTTATTCCACACATTAATATTTTTAGAAAACAAACATTTTCTGTTAGTAAAATCAAAGTTAAAACACTTTAACACAGAGCATGGCACTATATTAAATGTAATTTTACTCCTATTAATTTTATATTTTTTATTAAATACAATTTATAAACTTGTATTCATTTTACAACTGCATTATATGTTTATGTATAAGGTATTTTAAAGTGATGTCCTATAACTATAAATATTAGGTAATATTAGTAATCCAATTTGAAATAAAACAATATGGAAACTGTACAAGATTTATTTTTCTGTTTATGCTAGTTTTTTACATTAGTCAAATTTGAGAGTCTTTGAGTAATCTAAATTGCTTGCAAATCCCTGGTCTGGTCTGACTCCTTAGTTAGTGTTTTTTACTCTCCCTGTTATCTCTTTCTGATTCCTGCCTGGTGAATTCCTGGTTCTCCTTTTGGGTACAGAACAAAAGCAACAGTATTTCTCCAACTACCCATTAATTGTTCACCAACTATGTCTGTTCCGGTGCATGTAGGTGTACATATGTGCATGGCGCACACACACACACACTTTTATTTTCTACTCTGTGTTCCTAGAGTATGTTTTACTTCTGTATCATTTTGCTATCTTATATACTGTGTTAACTTACCTCTCTTCTTATGTTAAAATTTCCTTGAGAAAAAGAACTACTTTTTACCTTGCTCTATGTCTTCTCTTTCTAGCATTCTACTTAGTTCACAGTACCTTTCATTGATTCTGAGTTGAATTGAGTAAACACATAACCTGTATGTGTTAGAAGCTGCCTGCAATGCAAAAGACCCAGGTTCAATCCCTGGGTTTGGAAGATCCCCTGAAGAAGGAAATGGCTACCAATGGAGAATTCCATAGACAGAGGAGCCCGATAGGCTACAGTTCATGGAGTCACTAAGAGTCACACAAGACTAAGTGATTAACACACACACATAACCTGTGTTATCATATTTTAAAAAGAAGTGATGGATAATAACCTGAATTTATGTTTTTCATATGTTAAAAAATGTTTAGAAACTCCTCTTTTAAAAACATATGAAAGGTATATCCCATTTTTAGGACATTAACACATTTTATATTAAATACTTGGTTTCTAAGAAGAAGTTAATGCCTTTTTATGTTAGAAAATGCAATGAGAAAGAAATATGTATTTAAACTCTTTACAGTATGCATTTTAATTTTGGAATGGTTTGCTATTAATACCCACTGTGCTGCTGCTGCTACTGCTGCTAAGTTGCTTCAGTCATGTCCGACTCTGTGCGACCCCATAGACGGCAGCCCACCAGGCTCCCCCATCCATGGGATTCTCCAGGCAAGAACACTGGAGTGGGTTGCCATTTCCTTCTCCAATGCAGGAAAGTGAAAAGTGAAAGTGAAGTCGCTCAGTCGTGTCCGACTCTTAGTGACCCCATGGACTGCAGCCTATCAGGCCCCTCCATCCATGGGATTTTCCAGGCAAGAGTACTGGAGTGGGGTGCCATTGCCTTCTCTGAATACCCACTGTAGTAATAGTAAATCCAATTTCTATTTTACTGATGAGTTAGTGATTTCAGCTTTCTCATTGCAATTTAGCTTATTTCCCAAGTGACAGTACAATATTTTAAAGTAAATTACTATCCTCACTAATCATGACAACTCTATTCAGACAATAATGCAATCAATAAATACATGTCGATCTCCTACTACGTGTCAAGCAATAAGATGACTACCAGATACAGAAATTAAAGTTATATTTTTGTGCCTCAGAAAGAAAAAATAAATAAATATTGAAATACAGGGTTATCATGTGCATGAACATGTCCAGGGATCAAGAACCATAGCTGAGTCCTGGCATAGCTTGAGTAAGGAGGATTTTATTGTTGTTTTGGTTTGGTTTTTGTTCATTTTAACCTAAAATAGAAAATGAAGGAATCAAGTAAATCATACTAAATAAAATACACTAGACAAAGACAAATATCATGTGATATCACTTATACGTAGAAACTAAAAGAAAAGGTAAAAAAGGCATAAATGAACTTATTTCATTTTTTCATTTTCATGCCATTTCCTTCTCCAAGAGAAAGCTCAGGGAAATTTGACACAAAGAGAAGAGAAGAAGACCCTGTGGTTATCAAGGCAGAGACTGAAGTGATGCACTGATGAAAGACTGAAATGATGAAACCAAAGAATGGCAGTAGCCACCAGGAGCTGGAAGAGGCACGGAATAGATTCTGTAGAGCTTTGAGAGGGAACCCAGCTCTGCCACCACCCGGAACCCAGCCCTGCCGCCACCCTGATTTCAGCAACAAGTGCTGCTGATTTTGAATTTCTGGCATCAAGGACTATAAGTGGGGCTTAGGAAGCATCACTATGAACAAAGCTAGTGGAGGAGATGGAATTCCAGCTGAGCTATTTCAAGTCCTAAAAGGTGACGCTGTTAAAGTGCTGCACTCAATATGCCAGCAAATTTGGAACACTCAGCAGTGGTCACAGGACTGAAAAAGGTCAGTTTTCATTCCAATGCCAAAGAAAGGTGATGCCAAAGAATATTCAAGCTACTGCACAGCTGCACCCATCTCACAAGCTAGCAAAGTAATGCTCAAAATTCTCTAAGCAAGTCTTCAACTGTACATGAACTGAGAACTTTCAGATGTTCAAGCTGGATTTAGAAAAGGCAAAGACACCAGAGGTCAAATTGCCAACATCTGTTGGATCATAGAAAAAGCAATAGAGTTCCAGAAAAACATCTACTTCTGCTTTATTGACTATGCCAAAGCCTTTGATTTTAAGGATCTCAACAACTGTGGAAAATTTTTAAAGAGATAGGAATACCAGACCACCTTATCTGCCTCCTGAGAAATCTGTATGCATATCAAGAGACAATAGTTAGAATTGAACATGGAACAATGGACTGGTTTGAAATTGGGAAAGGAGTACATAAAGGCTGTATATTGTCACCCTGCTGATTTAACTTCCATGCAGAGTACAACATGCAAAATGCCAGGCTGGATGAAGCACAAGCTGGAATCAAGATTGCTGGGAGAAATATCAATAACTTCTGATATGTAGATGACACCACCCTTATGGCAGAAAACAAAGATGAACTGAAGGACCTCTTGATGAAAGTGAAAGAGCTGGAGTTGAAAAGATGGCTTAAAACTCAACATTCAAAAAACAAAGATCACGGCATCTGGTCCCATCACTTCATGGCAAATATATGGGGAAACCATGGAAACAGTGACAGACTTTATTTTCTTGGGCTCCAAAATCACTGCAGATGGTGACTGCAGCTATAAAATTAAAAAACCCTTGCTCCTTGGAAGACAATTTATGACAAAGCTAGACAGCATATTAAAAAACAGAGACATTACTTGGCCAACAAAGGTCCATCTGGTCAAGGCTATAGTTTTTCCACTATTCATGTATGGATGTGAGAGTTGGACCATAAAGAAAACTTAGCACTGAAGAATTTATGCTTTTAAACTGTGGTGATGGAGAAAACTCTTAAGAGTCCCTTAGACTGCAAGGAGATCCAACCAATCCATCCTAAAGGAAATCAGTCCTGAATATTCATTGGAAGGACTGATGATGAAGTTGAATCTCCAATACTTTGTCTACCTGATGTGAAGAACTGATTCGGAAAAGACCCTTATGCTGGGAAGGACTTTATAAAGGCAGAAAGAGAAGGGGACGGCAGAGAATGAGATGGTTGGATGGCATCACTGACTAGATGGAGTTGAGTTTGAGCAAGCTCTGGTAGTTGTTGATGGACAGCGAAGCCTGGAGTGCTGCAGTGCATGGTTTTGCAACGAGTCAGCCACGACTGAGCGACTGAACTGAACTGAACTGGGAACCGTAAGGCAATACATTTCTGTTATTTTAAGCCATAAAGTTTGTGCTAATGCATTAAAGCATCCCCAAGAAATAAACATTGATAAGGGCATATTAAGCAGGGTGGGTGATTGCATGGTAAGCTAAACAATTTGCACTCTGATTAATGAAGACATTCTTAAAAATAAAAAAGTAATAATCAAAAAAATTGGATAGGTAATGAACAATATATCTTCAACTACAATGCAAGTGTATAATCTTACCATGCATGCATTTTCTAAAATAAGGGATTTTTTTAAATATTAATCATTCAGTCTACATATATATCAGTTATGTCTGTATGTTTTATTTTCCTGAAAAGACTATGAATCCTGAACTACTGATCATTTTTTCCTTTGATAATTTTATCAAATTTATCCATATGCCATAGGAAATTCTGCAAATATATAAAATACTGCAAGTGTGTGGTGGTGGTGGTTTAGTTGCTAAGTCATGTCCAACTCATTGCAGCATCACAGACTGTAGCCTACCAGGCTCCTCTGTCCTTGGGATTTTTCAGGCAAAATACTGGAGTGGGATGCAGTTTCCTTCCCTGGGGGATTTTCCAGACCCAGGGACCAAACCCAGGTCTCCTGTATTCAGGCGGATTCTTTACCAACTGAAACACTTGGGAAACGCCAACACAATGTATAGCCCTTACAAACCTCTGAAACGGAATCATTCATTCCACAGAAGGTAATAGAAAATTTGGAAAGGATAGACTGTAAAATGATTGACTGATCCCCATTACATGTGTGTTCTAATTTTTAGCCAGAGTGAAAAATGGGCAGAGAGAGAACTAGCCTACTGGATTACTTGCTGATAGTGAGTTAAAGTGAAATGCAATTTGGTTTTACTCCAGCAGTATGACTTTGGAAACGTTACTTTGAGGTTTTCTGTTTCAAATTCCCATTTACACATTTCTGCAGGTATTCTGAGGCCTGTTCCAGCTGTTCCATTCCTCTTCTCTTCTGGTGATAATGTTCTACTTCTCTATGGTAGAGAAGTAAGACCAGATAATAATTTTAAAATAATTTAACTATTCAGGAAACGTTGACAAAGAATAATTCAAAGTTAGAGCAGCCAAGAAAGAAGTGAATTGTGAAACAGTTGGCATTGCTATTCTTTTCTATCAGTTGTGAGAAGACTGTTAGCTTTTGATATGTAAACCTGCTTCCTAGAGCACATAGACATTCTGGACCATACTATATATTACTTGATTCTTGCTAATCAGGCAGATGGAGGCTTCCCTGATGGCTCAGATAATAAAGAATCTGCCTGCAATGCAGGAGATCTAGGTTTGATCCCTGGGTTGAGAAGATCCCCTGAAGAAGGGAATAGCTACCCACTCCAGTATTCTTGCCTGGACATTCCCATGGACAAAGGAGCCTGATGGGCTACAGTTCATGGGGTCACTAAGAATCAGACACAATTGAGTGACTAACACACATGCATGTAATCAGGCAGATGTCTATTTCTACCTTAGGGTGGTTAGTCACTGAAAGTTTGTTTCATGGACATGGTCTCTACCACTGTGACGAGAGTCGATCTTGAAAATAATCTCTCTTGAAAATAGAAATAAATACACAAACATATATGGCTGAAATGTGCACAGACTTCAATACTATCTATCAGTCTATTTAATTAAAATAGCTCAGTAAACAAGTAACCTACAAATAGTATATCTGGGAATTCAAAAGAGAAGAGCATGCATTTATTGATAATATTGATTATATGTCTGCATTCTCACATTTTCCTATATGCTATGGTTATCTAACTATGAAGGATGAACTAGAAACTGTAGATTGCATTCACTATACTTGTTCTGCACAGTGTTTAGGACATGGCAGTGGATAATATGACATTTAGTATATGTTTTGATCATGTTTGACCATTTTGAATTATCCTTGTTGTTCTTCACTTCATTCCAACTATAACAAAGCTGAAATTGCAGTAGTCTTTATCAATCTGGAATGTTTATTTCTATACCAAGAAGTAAGATTTTAGTATATTTGTAAACTCATTACACTTCATTAAATCTTACATTCCTCATGAAAACATTGGTGTTACTTAGGCTGTTGCAATCAACTACAATACAATTTTACAATTATTTATAGAATTATAGAACTGCCATTATGCATATAACACTGTATTTCATTTATGTATGCATATAAAGATCCTAGGTAATTATATACTATATAGCCTAAATTAAAGCTTATTATAATAATAAAATCTCTATGTTGCCTAATATTTCAATAAACTATGCCCAACTTATGCAAATTAAATAAATATAATGCATATTATTTCTAAATAATAATGATGTAAGTGCCTATTTTGATCAAATAAATGTTCATACTTTATACAAATTTGGTTCTGCAAACTAATATCCTAAATGCACTAACCAAACATAATTAGATCAGATCAGATCAGATCAGTCACTCAGTCATGTCCAACTCTGTGACCTCATGAATTGCAGCACGCCAGGCCTCCCTGTCTATCACCAACTCCCGGAGTTCACTCAGACTCATGTTCATTGAGTCAGTGATGCCATCCAGCCATCTCATCCTCTGTCATCCCCTTCTCCTCTTGCCCCTAATCCCTCCCAGCATCAGAGTCTTTTCCACTGAGTCAACTCTTCACATGAGGTGGCCAAAGTACTGGAGTTTCAGCTTTAGCATCATTCCTTCCAAAGAAATCCCAGGGCTGATCTCCTTCAGAATGGACTGGTTGGATCTCCTTGCAGTCCAAGGGACTCTCAGAGTCTTCTCCAACACATGTATACCGGTGGCGGATTCATTTTGATATTTGGAAAAACTAATACAATTATGTAAAGTTTAAAAATAAAATAAAATTAAAAAAAAAAAAGCATCAATTCTTCAGCGCTCAGCCTTCTTCACAGTCCAACTCTCACATCCATACATGACCACAGGAAAAACAATAGCCTTGACGAACCTTTGTTGGCAAAGTAATGTCTCTGCTTTTGAATATGCTATTTAGGTTGGTCATAACTTTCCTTCCAAGGAGTAAGCGTCTTTTAATTTTATGGCTGCAGTCACCATCTGTAGTGATTTTGGAGCCCAGAAAAATAATGTCTGACACTGTTTCCACTGTTTCCCCATCTATTTCCCATGAAGTGATGGGACTGGATGCCATGATCTTCGTTTTCTGAATGTTGAGCTTTAAGCCAACTTTTTCACTCTCCACTTTCACTTTCATCAAGAGGCTTTTGAGTTCCTTTTCACTTTCTACCATAAGGGTGGTGTCATCTGCATATCTGAGGTTATTGATATTTCTCCCAGCAATCTTGATTCCAGCTTGTGTTTCTTCCAGACAGTGTTTCTCATGATGTATTCTACATATAAGTTAAATAAACAGGGTGACAATATACAGCCTTGACGAACTCCTTTTCCTATTTGGAACCAGTCTGCTCCATGCCCAGTTCTAACTGTTGCTTCCTGACCTGCATACAAATTTCTCAAGAGGCAGGTCAGGTGGTCTGGTATTCCTATCTCTTTCAGAATTTTCCACAGTTTATTGTGATCCACACAGTCAAAGGCTTTGGCATAGTCAATAAAGCAGAAATAGATGTTTTTCTGGAACTCTCTTGCTTTTTCCATGATACAGCAGATGTTGGAAATTTGATCTCTGGTTCCTCTGCCTTTTCTAAAACCAGCTTGAACATCAGGAAGTTCACGGTTCACATATTGCTGAAGCCTGGCTTGGAGAATTTTGAGCATTACTTTACTAGTGTGTCAGATGAGTGCAATTGTGCAGTAGTTTGAGCATTCTTTTCCATTGCCTTTCTTTGGGATTGGAATGAAAACTGACCTTTTCTAGTCCTGTGGCCACTGCTGAGTTTTCCAAATTTGCTGGCATATTGAGTGCAGCACTTTCACAGCATCATCTTTCAGGATTTGGAATAGCTCAACTGGAATTCCATCACCTCCACTAGCTTTGTTCATAGTGATGCTTTCTAAGGCCCACTTGACTTCACATTCCAGGATGTCTGGCTCTAGGGCATTGCTCACACCATCATGATTATCTACTTATGTAGTAAGCAGGTAATTACCTGCAGTTAATATTTTGAGTGTCATTTTGTAAATCCAAATTTTTACTTTTGGAGTGAATGCATTTAAACATACAACTACATAGCTATAATCATACTGTGAAATAATTGTAAAAATGAACTAAATCCTTAGATATGATTGGATTGATCCAAAATTTTGTGCCTGTCACATTAAAAAGTTTTCTTTAGTATTAATATAATTACTTCACCCATTTGACAAATTGTAAATCCAGGTAAAGAGAAGTAATGTGACTTGCCTATTACCTAAGGAAACATTTGGATTCAACCATTACTAGTAGCACTGAAGACTCCAATTGCTGGGATTAATTTCAATTCTGATAGGTGAAATAAGAATGCTAATTTTTGACCTCACATTTACAGAAAAAATGAACAATGTAGAAGGCGAATAAAAGACACATTGTAACAGACATGTACATTTATGAATCAAGATGTCTGATACAAGTATATCCTGAAGCACCTACAGGGTCAATCAAAATAATTTACTCAAGGGTATTGGCCATTCTGATTCTGTGGATAAAAATGGACTGCTTACACAGTAGACACCAATCACCTGTTTGAACCAAGAAAGGATATAAATCATCAAGCAAAGGAAAGTTTTCAAAGTATTCCAAACAGAACTTCAGCACCCAACAAAGCTGTAACAAGCAAAAACATTACACGGATCAGCCTGCTGTTCGGCAAATAAAGGAGGTAGCTTTGTTCAACGCAGGCTCTGAGCTGACCTGGGGCTTAATAGGCAGTCACAGCACCAAACTCTGCAAGCCGCAACACTGGCCACAAATCAAAACACAGGCTCCTTCAGCGTCCATGTCTTTTCATAGAGCTGAACTCATAGGCTATTTAAAAAGACAGGTAAGAAGGACACATCATCTAGACATGCGTGCATATAAATATTTATGTAATTTTTCAAAAAATAATAATATACATATTCATTTAAAATAATTTTCAATTTCTATAATGTGTTGCATTTGTTATTTGAACTTTTTAAAATAAATGTCAATTTTATTAAAAAGAACAATTTTATTAAAAAGAACCTGAACTATTTCTCAAGGCAATAGTATCCCATTTTCAAAGTTCAAAAGCAATATTTCAAAGTAATTGAGACTGACATAATGACATTACATGTATACATATAGTATGGATTTGAAGTCAGTTTACTAACTTAATCACCATCCACATTTATTTTGAAATCCAAGAAGGTAAAATCTGTCAGCATTACCAATTTTTCCCCTTCTATTGCCCATGAAGAGATGGGACTGGATGCCATGATCTTAGTTTTTCGAATGTTTAATTTTAAGCCTGCTTTTTTTTTTTTTTTTTTTTTACTATCCTCTTCTACCCTCAACAAAAGCCTCTTTAGTTACTCTTCACTTTCTGCCATTAGAGTGGTATCATCTGCCTATCTAAGGTTATTGATGTTTCTCCTGGAAATCTTGATTCCAGCTTGTGTTTTATCCAGACTGGCATTTCACATGATGTACTCTGCATATAAAGTAAAAAAAAAAACAGGTGTTTGTGTTTTATACTGTATTGTACACAGTCTTGTATTCCTTTTCCAATTTGTAACCAGTCAGTTGTTCCATGACCAGTTCTAATTGTTGCTTCTTGACCTGCATACAGGTTTCTCAGGAGACAGATAAGGTGGTTTGTTATTCCCATCTCTATGAATTTTCCAGTTTGTTGTCATTCATACAACCAAAAGCTTTTGCATAGTCAATGAAACAGAGTAGATTTTTTTTCCCCTCTGGAATTCCCTTGCTTTATCTATGATCCAACAAATGTTGGCAATTTGATCTCTGGTTCCTCTTTTCTAAATCCAGCTTATATATCTGGAAGTTTTTGGTTCATGTACTGTTGAAGCCTAGCATGAAGGATTTTGAGCATTATCTTACTAGCATGTGAAATGAGTGCAACTGAGCGGTAGTTTGAACATTTTTAGCACTGCCTTCCTTCGGGACTGGAATGAAAACTAACATTTTCAAGTCCTGTGGCCACTGCTGAGCTTTCCAAATTTGCTGGCAAGTTGAGTGCAACATTTTACCAGCATCATCTTTTAGGATTTTAGATAGCTCAGCTGGAATTCTATTACTTCTACTGGCTTTGTTTCTAGTAATGCTTCCTGAGGGCTACTTGACTTCACACTCCAGAATGTCTGGCTTTAGGTGAATGATGACCCCATAGTGTTTATCTGGATCATTAACACCTTTCCTGTATAGTTCTTCTGTACATTCTTGCCACCTCTTCTTAATCTCTTCTGATTCTGTTAGGTCCTTACATTTTCTGTCTTTGATTGTGCCCATCTTTGCATGAAATGTTCCCTTGATGTCTCCAATTTTTTGGAAAAGATCTCTAGCCTTTCCCATTCTATTGTTTTCCTCTATTTCTTTCATTGTTAAATTAAGGCCTTCTTATCTCTCTTTGCTATTGTCTGGAACTCTGCATTCAGTTGGCCTTTCTCTTTATAGGCAAAATATCTTTGCCTTTCTCTCTTGCTCTTCACTTTTCTTTTTCCTCAGCTAATAGTAAAGTCTCCTCAGACTTTGACTTTGTGTTTCTTTTTCTTGTGGATGGTTTTGGTCACTGCCTCCTGCACAATGGTATGAACCTCCATTCATAGTTCTCCAGGCATTCTGTCTACCAAATATAATCCTTTGAATCTATTCATCACCTCCCCTGTATAATCACAAGGGATTTGATTTAGGTCATACCTGGATGACCTAGTGATTTTTCCATACTTTTTCAATTTAAGTCTGAATTTCATAATAAGGAGCGGATGATCTAAGTAAAAGTCAGCTCCATGTTTTGCTTTTGCTGACTGTGTATACTGTCTCCATCTTTGGCTGCAGAGAATATAATCAGGTTTCAGTTTTGACCACTTGGTGATTTTCACGTGTAGAGTCATCTATTGTATTGTTGGATTAGTGTGTTTGCTATGACCAGTATGTTTTCTTGACAAAACTCTGTTAGACTTTGCCTTGTTGCAATTTGTACTCCAAGGTCATACTTGCCTGTTACTCCAAGTATCTCTTGACTTCCTCCTTTTGCATTCCAATTCACTTTGATGAAAAAGATATTGTTTTTTGGGGGTGTTAATTCTAGAAAGTCTTGCAGTTCTTCTTGTGCATGCATGCTCAGTCACCTTAGTCATGTCTGACTCTTTGGGCCCCTTTGGACTGTAACTTGCCAGCCTCCTTAGTCCATGAATTCTCCAGGCAAGAATACTGGAGTGGGTTGCAATACCCTCCTCCAGGATATCTTACCAGCCCAGGGTTCAAACCTGCTTATTCTGTGTCAAGGCTTCCCTGCTAGCTCAGTTGGTAAAGAATCCACCTGCAATGCAGGAAACCCTAGTTTAATTCCTGGGTCAGGAAGATCCACTGGAGAAGAGATAGGCTATCCACTCAGGTATTCTTGGACTTCCCTAGTGTCTCAGCTGGTAAAGAATCTGCCTGCAATGTGGGAGACCTGGGCTCTATCCTGTGTTTCCTATAGGTCTTCATAGAACTGGTTAACTTCAGCTTCTTTGCCATCAGTGGTTGGGCACAGATTTGGATTACTGTGATGTTGAATCATTTGCCTTGGTAATGAACCAAGATCATTCTGTTGTTTTTGAGATTGCACCCAAGTACTTTATTTTGTATTTTTTAAAATTTTTTTGCTATGTGTGCTATTCCACTTCTTCTAAAGGATTCTTGCCCACAATTGTAGATATACTGTTCATCTGATTTAAATTCTCTTATTTCGATCCATTTTAGTTCACTGAATCCTAAGATGTTGATTTTCACTCTTGCCATCTCCTGCTTGACCATGTCCAATTTACTTTGATTCATGGACTTAACCTGACAGATTCCTATGCAATATTGTTCTCTACAGCATCACATTTTACATTCACCACAAGACTCATCCACAACTGAGCACCATTTCTGCCTTGTCCAAGTTGCTTCATTTTTTCTGTAGCTATTAGTAATTGCAGCATAGTGGATACCTCCTAACCTGGAGGACTCATCTGCCGGTATCATATCTTTTTTACCTTTTTATGCAGTTCATGGGATTCTCAGGACAAGTTTACTGGAGCAGTTTGCCATTCCCTCTTCCAGGGGACCACTGGAATTCTGTCAGAACTCTCCACCATGACCCAGTCATCTCGGGTGGCCCTGCATAGCATGGCTCATGGCTTCCCTGAGTTACACAAGCCCCTTTACTACAACAAGGCTGTGATCCATGAAAGTGAACATATGTATATATGTATTCACAAGACTGAAGATACAGGTAAAAGGAGTAGGAGTCAGTCTGAGTTCTTACTAAAGTTTGTGACAAAGTTTCTGGTTTTGAAACTAAAGGCAATCATAGGAAAGAGAAATTCACATATCAGAATTTGATTTAAGACAATATAACATGGTATTAATATTGAATCACAAGAATGGCAATCTATTTTCCTTATGTATTACAACCCACATTTCTAATTTTTTAGAAAAATTTCTGCCTCACCAGTATTTAAATTGATATTGTTTTTGATTATAGTCTCCCTACTGAAACCATCAATTAAACTGCCAGATAAAAACTTATTCTAGTTTGCCATATTTACAATTTTGATTACTAAAGTAACATTACACTACATTTATCCTGAAGGGTCACTGCATCAAAATAAATAAATAACAGACTATAATGCAGATGTAGTATTGTTAAAAGTTTCTAAATATAAAAAATGTTAATGATGTATTAAATTGTGAATACAGTTTGAGATGGTAGACCAGAAAACTAATTATTTTAATTTTTGCAGATATTATTTGGAACTTTAATATATGAAAGATAATCCTCACTCAGAGTGATGACTAGGATGTTTGTGAGATAATGTTAGATGAACTGGCTTCAAATTTGCTCTCTCTATATGCATGCAATGCTATTATGTGAATCACAATTACTTTGAAATAGTTCTTCCAAGTTCTAAAAGTGAGCTATTGTTGCCTTGAGAAATATGCAGTCTCCAACATTCTGTCCTTTTCATAAAATTCACATTTATTGCAAGTGTTTAAAATAACAATGTATCAAATTATATGTCTGTAATTGTTTAAATGAATTGATTGCCTTAAAAGTTGGAATGATGCAGTAATCAAAGTGTTCCGTCTGGCAGATAAAATCAGAATTCCAATTCTAGCAATAGCTATCTGTGACCTTTTTAAAGACATTATTTACTCTCTCTGTAACTCAGAATATGAAATAATCACATTCTACTCAGCAATGTCTAAAATATCTAAAATTTGCCTGTGCCATTGTTTAAAATGTATTTACCAGAAGCAGAAAATTTTCACCCACTAGAATTGATTAAACAATAAAAATCTGTACTAAAGAGCTACATGGGTTGATTTTTCTCACAATAAGAATACAGAGGTCATTTTTTTCAAGTAAAATTGGCAGTTGGCCTTTTGAAAACCTCTAGGGAATAGGAAATACAGGCTCATTTATGAGAAATTATTTTCTGTACTTATCCAAATGTAGCAAAGAAAGTATCTTTAAATGGCTTTGTTTATGCATTTTACTGAGTGCTGAAATACTATTTTGTGACACTCAGAAGCAGTATTACCTAAAGGTATGACATTTTTTAATATATACCAAGAGATTGTGACTTAAGTTTTATGAAAAAAGGATATCATGTGCTTAATTCTCATTACTGCTGGTAGTAGAAAAGAGAACTCCTTTTAAGTAAAACTGTATTTAAATATTTCTTCTCACTCTGTGAATAAAACATTTCTTTATGTGAAATTTAATAATAGAATTGATGCAAAAATGGGAAATATTTATGATATAGAGAAAAATTAGTACCTATGTTAAAGTCAGCTATTTGATTCAACTGCTATCTGTGCCAGAAAAACTAACTCAAAAGTAGATTAAAAATGTATATGAGGAAGGCATCAGATCAGATCAGATCAGTTGCTCAGTCGTATCCAACTCCTTGTGACCCCATGAATCGCAGCACGCCAGGCCTCCCTGTCCATCACCAACTCCCGGAGTTCACCCAGACTCACATCCATTGAGTCAGTGATGCCATCCAGCCATCTCATCCTCTGTCTTCCCCTTCTCCTCTTGCCCCCAATCCCTCCCAGCATCAGAGTCTTTTCCAATGAGTCAACTCTTTGCATGAGGGGGCCAAAGTACTGGAGTTTAAGCTTTAGCATCATTCCTTCCAAAGAAATCCCAGGGCTGATCTCCTTCAGAATGGACTGGTTGGATCTCCTTGCAGTCCAAGGGACTCTCAAGAGTCTTCTCCAACACAACACTTCAAAAGCATAATGCTAAGCAATTTATAAAAGTAGATTGGAATATCTTCAGGAAGTCATGGTAGCATGTTATTTCTTAGCAAGACTCAAAAAACATAAAGTGTCAGGGTCTTTTCCAATTAATCAATTCTTCACATCAGGTGGCCAAAGTATTGGAGCTTCAACTTCAGCATCAGGCCTTCCAGTGAATATTCAGGACTGATTTCTTTTAGAATTGACTGACTTGATCTCCTTGCTGTCCAAAGAACTCTCCAGAGTCTTCCCCAACAGCACAGTGCAAAAGCATCAATTCTTTGGTGCTCAGCTTTCTTTACAGTCCAACTCTTACATCCATAAATGACTACTGAAAAAAAACATAGTTTTGACTATATGAACTTTGATTATACAGACCTTTCAGAAAAACCTCTACTTCTGCTTTTATTGACTACAGTAAAGTCTCTGGCTGTGTGGATCACAACAAACTGTGGAAAATTCTAAAGGGACAGGAATATCAGACCACATTACCTGCCTCCTGAGAAACCTGTATGCAGGTCAAGAAGCTACAGTTAGAATGGGACATGGAACAACTGACTGGTTCAAAATTGGGAAACGTATACATCAAGGCCATAAATTGTGGTCCTGCTTATTTAATTTATATGCAGAGTACATCATGCGAAATGCCAGCCTAAATGAATCACAAGCTGGAACCAAGGTTGTCAGGAGAAATATCAACAACCTTAGATATGCAGATGATACCACTCTGATGAGGATGAAATAAAGTGAAAAGTGTGGCGTAAAACTCAGCATTCAAAACACTAAGATCATGGCATCTGGTCCCATCACTTCATGGCAAATCAGTTCAGTCACTCAGTTGCATTCTACTCTTTGCGACCTCGTGGACTGCAGGACACCAGCCCTCCCTGTCCATCACCAACTCCTGGAGTTTACTCAAACTCATGTCCATTGAGTTGGTGATGCCATCCAACCATCTCATCCTCTGCTGTCCCCTTCTCCTCCCACCTTCAATCCTTCCCAGCATCAGGGTCTTTTCAAATGAGTCAGTTCTTTGCATCAGGTGGCCAAAGTATTGGAGCTTCAGCCTCAGCATCAGTCCCTCCAATGAATATTCAGGACTGATTTCCTTTAGGAAATATTCATGGCAAATAGATGGGGGAAAAATGGAAATAGTGACAGATTTTATTTTCTTGGGCTCTCAAATTACTGTGGATGGTGACTGAAGCCATGAAATTAAGAGGGCTGCTCTTTGAAAGGAAAGCTATGACAAACATAGACAGCATATTAAAAAGCAGAGATATCACTTTACTGAGAAAGGTTCTTATAGTGAAAGCTGGGTTTTTTCCAGTTTGACCACACTACAATAAATAAATTTTATAAGAGTTTAAACAAAGATTAAAGACAAGTCACACTGTTGGGGGTGGGGGGCGGAAAGGCATTTATAACCCATATAACTGACAAAGAAATCTAGAACTCAAAGTTTGTAAGTAACTGTTAAATACTACAAGCCATAGAAAAGATATAGAACTTCTCTAATCAGGAAAATGTGAATTAAAAATGATTTGATGAAATTGCTCACCCAATATTTTGGCAAACATTTAAAATCTGAAAATATTTTCAATCTCATGGTGTTTTTTAAAAACATATTTTGCAAGGCAATGGTATAATTTTTCTTATATCTAACTGTATATCCATTTGTACAGATGACATTTATTTATAATCATTATTTTGATTTTGTATAGTAATCATATCCCTTGGTCTCACTCACTCATACACACATAAGCACACACATGCCCAGGCATGAACACACACACAGACAAATCTTTTTAGATTTTCTAATCCATTGGTATTTTGTTGCTATTCTCTCAGCTCTATCATGTGTCCATTTTGCATTATTTTGGTGGCATTTTTTTTTTATTTCTCCCAGAGCCAGCTTCATAATCTTCAAAATTTTTCAAAATTTTGCACTTGCAAAAGAGTAATATAACCAAATCGCTGAGAATAGTGAATGATCCTATGAGAATTGTGATGAATACTGCATGAACATTGTTTCAGCATTTTCCTCATTATCTACAATCTCAAAGATATAACTTATTTACCTCAAAAATAAGTAAAAACACATCAATATCAGAGTGCCTTTAGCAGTTAAGCTAATTCGTTTTATTTCTTTACAAGAAAATCTTTGAAAGAGAAGTCCATAAATATTTTGTTTTTATTTTCTTCTTTTTCTCTCTGGAATCACTCCAATAAGTTATTTATAAAAAGAAGTCCATTAAATGGGATCTTATCAAAGGTAACAATCACCTGGAAATTATTACATCTCATAGTTAATTCTTGCTCCCTGTATAATTTCACCTATGAGCAATATCTGATACAGTATTTGATCATTCTTTCCTTCCTGAACTTTTTACTAGTTTCCAGGACATTATGTTGTATTTTTCTACTGCATTTGGTTACTTCTGCTTCCTTCACTAGATTTTCCTCATATCAATAACCTCAAGATATTAAGTTATCTTTGAGCACAGTTCCAGGATGTCTCCCTTTGTCTATCTTATCCAATCTCAAGGCTTTAAACACCATCCATAAATTACCAATTCCTCACTTTATATTTCCACTAAATTTTTCCTCTGAACAAAAGACTCATTTATCAAAGTGCTGAGTAGAATCTTCATTTGGATGTCTAGTAAACATCTCAGCTTAAATCCTTTAAATTCTGATACAATGCTACCCTGTGCCAAACAGCTTCTCCTTTAATTTTATTCAACTCAATAAATGACAAATTAATATTTCTAGCTACACACATCTAGTTTATTTCTCTTCACCTCCACTGCAAAGAATAACATTGAAAAGTTCATTTTTATGGTCACTTGGTTTGTATCAGATAGTAGAAGATACCAATCTTTGACATAGTGGAAGCCAGGAAATCTGATTATCTTTATATATGTTTGTTTTTCTTGAAGATTCTCATATCTCCAAGCAGCTGGAACACTAGAGGATTATTTTATATTTTTTACCAATTATTTAAAATAACCAGCACCTTTTATCTTATATTTTGCATTCAGTTTTGTTGATCTTTCCACCTGATGTTGTAAATTAAAATTTTAAAAAATCTGCTTATAAGAGGAAAGTACTTAGCTTTATTTATAGCTTTCTTTTGTATCTATGGAAACAATTTTTAAACATAAGGAGTTTATTGCACATGGACACTTACCATTTGTGTGCACTATGGAAATATAAAGTATAAACCAATACTGATATTGGAGTAATCACAAAGAACTCTAATTGCTTTTTACAATAATTGTATGGTAGACATAAATGTTGAAATGTGGATGCAGATAGGATGGGAAACGATGATTTCTGGCTTGCCTGTAGCTTTGTGTGCTCAGTGACTCAGCTGTGTCCAAATTTTTACAACCCTAGGGACTATATCCCACTAGGCTCCTCTGTGCATGGGATTTTCCTGGCAAGAATACTGGGGTGGGTGGCCATTTCCTGTTCCAGGCGATCTTCTTGACACAGGGA
Organism: Bos indicus x Bos taurus; assembly: GCF_003369695.1. Lineage (NCBI taxonomy): Eukaryota > Metazoa > Chordata > Mammalia > Artiodactyla > Bovidae > Bos > Bos indicus x Bos taurus. The sequence continues at coordinate 59,122,409 of NC_040087.1, forward strand.
TCAAACTCACAACTCCTGAGTCTCTTGCATTGGCAGGCGGAGTCTTTACCACTGACTCACCTACGACCTATCTGTAGCTTTATGCCTCCATAAGATCCTGACATGAGTTTTCAGAAATGAAGTTTTTCCTTGCTCTTCAGAAAATATCAGGGAATTTCCATAAAATGTACACAAAGGAGAGCAAGGCTATAGTGAAGAAGATCTTCATATGTTGACCAGAGGTGATACTAAATGTTAAAGTCAATCCTAATGCAACCCACAATAACTCTGAACATGTATTGAGAAAATATCACATAATGAAGTAGGGAAAACTTATTTATAAGCTATTATAAGATTGCTTTGGTTGTTTGAAAGTTTAGTATTTTCTCTATTGTGTGAATACAAAATATTTGCTAAAAAACACTTTAGTTATATTTTTGCTTATTTCTTGAGGGGAAAAAATAATTTCGATGATAAAGTCTCTGAAATTTAAAAGATCTATTTGCTTACAAAGAACTTAAATAAATCTAAATAAGAGAATTCATAAGTTTCCTACAATAAATAAATTTAGCTCAAAATACTATACACAAGTTATTACTTTAAAAAGTTTTAGACATCTGAGCTGTAACCCTGAAAACAAATTTTTAAAATTTTAGCCACAAGATAAAAATCACTATAATTTATAAAATAGAAAAAACAAAGAAAGTCAGATAGAAAGCTGGCAAGGAGTTGAAAAAATATAAAGTGATTCTAATATATTTATGCTACTTTTGAAATTTTTAAGTCATGCTAATTTTCATATGAATACAAATAAATCATGCATTAAGAAATATTTATTTCTAATCAAGGCACATCTTTGAGTAACGTTAATTTTTAATAATTTTTGTTTAAAAACAATTTTCTCTCTGATTTCATCCCAATTTAAAAATTAAATGATTGCATAAGCCTGGGTTTACTTCTTCACTATATTACAATGATCTATTTCTTTTTATTCTTACGCAAGTACTTCCCTGTCTTGATTATCATAACTTTACAATCAGGTACTGATGGTGCAACTTTGTTCTTTTTCAAGTTGCATTGAATAATCTAGATCTTTTTCATTTCTGTATAAAGTTTATAATTTCTTTATCGATTTCCACAACAAAGCCAACAAATAGAATTATAATAATTTACACTCTATAGAACAAACTTGGAGAGCTTTCATCTTAAGAATTATTCATATTCATATTTATTTTATTTTTAGCAAAATTTTATAGATTTCAGTGTACCATTTATATATATATATATATATATATTCTGTTGAATTTATTTTTAATACATTTTGATGTTGTGGATGAACATAATTAAGTGATGCCCAGAAACAACTTTTGGCTGAACTGTTAAGTATTTGTCAGGTTAATAACAGCCAATATATGCTCCGCTGCACTCCCTGGGTGAGCTCAGCACAGCCCTTACACTATATATATTTTTACTGCTGGCCTCAGCTATCACCATCACCTCCTTCTGACACTGTAAGAGCCTTTTTGCTCATGGGTCATGCCTCTTTCTCAGGAATGATCTTGGTTTGATTATGCCTGAGTGAAAAGTAAGCATGCACCATTTTTTTTTTTTTTCAATAAATGCTGCTGTGATGTGGTGTGTCTTGACATCTGGCCTTATAAAGGGGAGGAGGTGGCACTCTAAGCCACAGTCCCAGCAAAGGGTTGGATGATTCTGTAACAGACATTATTGTAAATAAAATTCTTCTTTTAAATTTAATTTCCATTTGTTTACCAAATGTATATAAAAATTAGAATTAGCTTTTGTGTGGAACCCCTTAAATTTGCTAAATTCATATAATGCTCTAGTTGTTGTGTAGATCCCTTAAGATTTTCTCTATAAACAATCATGTCCCTTGAGAATAAATATAGTTTTATTTCCTCCTTTCCAAATGGCTTCCCTGGTGGCTCAGATGGTAAAGAATCTGCCTGCAATGCAAGAGACTTGGGTTCAATCCCTGGGTCAGGAAGATCCCTTAGAGAAGGGAATGGTACACACTCTAGTATTCTTGCCTGGAGAATTCCATGGACAGAGGAAAGTGATGGGTTAAAGTCCGTGGAGTCAAAAAGAATCTGACATTACTGAGTGACTAACATATTCATTCATTTTTCACTTTCAAATGTTATATATATATATATATATATATATATAAAATTGATGCTTTTGAACTGCGGTGTTGGAGAAGACTCTTGAGAGTCCCTTGGACTGCAAGGAGATCCAACCAGTCCATTCTGAAGGAGATCAGCCCTGGGATTTCTTTGGAAGGAATGATGCTAAAGCTGAAACTCCAGTACTTTGGCCACCTCATGCAAAGAGTTGACTCATTGGAAAAGACCGATGCTGGGAGGGATTGGTGGCAAGAGGAGAAGGGGACGACAGAGGATGAGATGGCTGGATGGCATCACTGACTCGATGGACGTGAGTCTGAGTGAACTCCAGGAGTTGGTGATGGACAGGGAGGCCTAGCGTGCTGCGATTCATGGGGTCGCAAAGAGTTGGACATGACTGAGCGACTGATCTGATTTGATCTGATAAATATATGTATATATATATATATATATATATATATATATATGTATGTATGTATGTATTTCTTTTCTTAAATCTGTGTTTTTGGTTTGTTTGGTTTTCGTTTTTTGACATGCCACATGGCAAGTGGGATCTTAGTCCCCCAACTACTGATCTAACCAGAGCCCCCTGTATTGGAAGGTATCCAATACTGTGTAGAAATGGGAACAACAGAAATCCTGGTGTTGTTCTTAATTCTAAGGGTAAATCTTTCAATATTTTTACTACTAATTAAGTATGCTATTAGATGTAGACTTTTATTTGCTGTTTTCTTCTCTTCCTCCCTCTTTTTTTTTTTTTTCATAGATTTCCTTTTCTGTTAGACAAGACTGTCTCCTATTGCAAAATTTGCTGAGAGTTTTTGTCATAATATTGAATGTTGAGCTTTTTCATTTTTCTTTGCATCCATGAAAATAATTGTTGGGTTGGAAAAAAAGTTCATTTTGTTTTTCCATAACATCTTATCAAAACCCCTACGAACTTTTTGGCCAAATACATTTTTTCTCTTTCATTCAATGAATTATGTCAATTGATTTTTCAAGTGTTAAATTATGCTTGAATTTTTGGAATAGAACCATATTGGTCATTATTTTATAATTTTATGTCATCACTGATAGTCATTTAATTTATTGCTAGATGATATTTACTAATGTTTTGTTAAGTTTTATTCTTATATATTATTTCATAATTTTGGTTAGGTTTTTAACAGCAATTTTATAAAGTGATCTTTATAAATTGCTGAATTTATAAAGTTTTAAATCACTGAACACATGAAGCAGCTTAGGAATATTTTCCTCTCCTATGTTGTAAAAGTAAGATTGTTATAATTTCTTCTTTAACTGAGTGATTGAAATTAGAATTTACCAATAAAATCATTGATATCTTGAATTTCTTTGTGGGAAGATTTTAAGAATAAATTCAGTGTATTTTACAGATATAAGCTTCTTTGCTGCTGCTAAGTCGCTTCAGTTGTGTTCGACCCTGTGCAACCGCATAGACTGCTGCCCACCAGGCTCCCCGGTCCCTGGGGTTCACCAGGCAAGAATACTGGAGTGGGTTGCCATTTCCTTCTCCAATGCATGAAACTGAAAAGTGAAAGTGAAGTCGCTCAGTCGTGTCCAACTCTTAGCGACCCCATGGACTGCAGCCTACCAGGCTCCTCCGCCGTGGGATTTTCCAGGCAAAAGTACTGCAGTGGGTTGCCATGCCTTCTCCATAAACCTCTTTAGATTTGTATTAATCACGTACTAGTTTGGGTTGGTTTTAATTTTCAAGAAATTTATCCATTTCATATAAACTAATTTATTGTCACAATGCTATTCACAATATTTTTGTGACATTTTCTTTCTCTGTCTGAAGAGTATGTAGAAAATCTTTTTTCCTTTCATGTCTGGTTTTGATATGCATATTCTCTCTGTTTCCTTGATTACTCTAAAACTTTTCATTGTTTGGAACATTCCAAAAGCCAGCATTTGGATTGCTAAATTTTCTCTACCGTTTGTTTTCTATCAATCACTGATGTTTCGGTATTTTTTTTTTCTTCTTCTTCTTTTTATTTGCTTTGATTTATTTTGCCATTTCCCCCTATCTTTCTAATTTAAAAGTTTACATCTTTGATTTAAGATTTTTTTTCTTTCTAACAAAAGCATTTTTTAAAGTTGCAATTTTCCACTGAGTATCTTTTTGATCTATGTTCCACAGATTTTGATCTGTCTTATTTTCCTTTTATATCTGCTCAGAATATTTTTTAATATCCCTTATAATTTTATCTGTGACCTACCATTTATTTAGAAGTATGTTGCTAATTTATAGTGGTTACTATTTTTAGTATGTTTGACAATTCTGGTGATATCTAGTTTTCCCAATTTAGACATGGGATTAATTTTTGCTTTTCTGGCTCAAGATGTGTACTTCTTCAATTTTCCTTTCTTCAAATTGAAAAAGTCTCAAAAAATAGTTTTCACGATTTATTTTATTCTCTCTTTTAGAATCGTTATTAAATTTTGGAAAATGTGCTATAAACTTGTATTAGTTTTCTTGGGCTGCCATATCAAATTATCACAAACTCAGTGACTTAAGAAACAGAAATTCCTGAATAAATTTATTCTTTCACAGTTTTGGAGTCCATAAATCTGATCAAGGTGTGGGCAGGACTATACTTTCAGGAAAAGAATTATAATATAAAATCAAAAATCATCGGAGTCTGAGAAGAATGAAAATGTCTAGAAAACACGTCTAGTCCACCTATCTTGGGATTGTCCGTCTTAGATTCTGTAGGGGAGAATGTACTTCATGCTGTAAGCACCACCTTGGCCTTAGAACTTATACTTTACACTCCAAGCCTTTATATAAGACAGAATGTAATAGTTTAGTCACTAAGCAAAGAGAATGGGATTTTTAGTTATTCCTCAAGGTTCATAGGTAATACACTGAGCCATATCCTGTAAGCTATTTTACAGATACTGAAGTTCCCAGCAGGCAGAAGAAGATGACTACATGATGATCAAATTGAAGCCATGATATAAGCTGCTCCACTTCACACAATTCCAAGAACCAGCCTCAAAGAAATTGGAGCAAACTCTGGAACTCAAGATTAAGTGTATTTAAAACAGCCAAGATGATGCTGGTCAGACCACCACATTACTGATTTTGAAATGACGGTCAGAGCTGACTGCCATTCTGCTCCCTCTATCTGCCTATACAACTCTGAAACTCCCCTTTAAAAGTTCCTGTCCTCTGAGTAGCAATGGGGAGCTGGTTCTCAGACAGAATTCTACCTTCTCCTCCAGTTTCCTACCTCAGAAGTAAAGTAATCTTTCCTTTACTATCAATATTGGTCTCTGACAAATTGGCTTTCAAGCAGTGAGCATCTGGTCTTGGGTTTGGTAACAATGAATATAGGCTTCCCTGGTGGTTCAGTAGTAAAGACTCCACCAATGCTTATCAATGCAGGAGATGCAGGTTCAGTATCTGGGTTGGGAAGATACCCTGGAGAAGGAAATGGCAAGCCACTCCAGTATTCTTGCCTGGAGAATCCCATGGACAGAGGATCCTGGTGGGCCACTGTCCCTAGGGTCACAAAAAGTAGGACATGTCTTAGCAAAGAAACAACAGCAATGCATATAGCTTCTGGTGATAACTGACCTTCTTTAACTTAAGGCCACATCACTTCAATCTTGCTTTCATCTTACATCAATGTCTTTTCTGTTATCTGTCAAGGCTCTCCCTGTCTTATTCTTATAAAGACTTGTCACTGGGTTGGGCCCTCTTAGTAATCTAGGATGAACTCGGTTACAGGCTTTACATAATTAAACTGAAACAAAAAAGAAAACTTCTGAAACCTTTTTCCCAAATAATTTAATGATCACAGGTTCTGTGAATTCGAATGTGGACATAACTTTGGGTAATAACATTCAACTCACTGTAATCTTTTTCCATGTCCCAGTTCATGGGGTCACAGAGAGCTAGACATGACTTAGTGACTGAAAAACAAAGATCCTTTTCATTGCTTAAAATTATTGCTTTAAAAAATTAAAGGTTTAAAAAAAAAACCTTTTCATGGTTTTTGGGTGAAATCTTTTCATATGTTTTTGTGTATGTTTAAATATGTAATAAATTCAACTGTTCATAACTTAAAAAAAATTATAACAAGTACATGATAAATGTATTATTCAGGATTCTCTAAAGATATAGGAGGAGAAAAATTGATATAGGAGGAGATAAAGACAGAGAGAGAGGTGATTATACAATTATAGGAATTGGCAAGAGTGCAGTCTGTGGGGCAGGAACACCCAGGGAAGAACTTAGGCTGTGCTATTCAAGTTCAAAGACAGTCTGGAGGCATAATTCAGGAGATCTCAGTATTTTCTTTGAAGGCCTTCAATCAGCATTACTCAAAGTCTACTAATTTAAACATTAATTTAAAATATACATTCACAGGCCATCTAGATGGTTGTTTGACCAAATATCTGGTTACTGTGGTCTAGCCAAGTTGACACATACATTAACCATCAAAATTTATTTCCATAATTTTGTTTTTGTTCTTGGTTAAAAATCTTCAGCTTTCTTTACTTAGTCCTTATATCTGTTACTTCTTTCTCTTTATAATATTTTATAGATTTTCTGGATTCTTTGTGCTCAAAGAATTCTTTGTAGCTTTTTAAATTTTATCATCTAGGACTATCTAATTTATATTATTTCCTTACAGTTTTTTTTTCTTTTAATTATGCTCTTAACATTAACCATAAGTGTTTCCTTTCTGTGAGAATCTCATTTGCTTGCTGACAATTTTACCTGGTGTTTTACACTTTGCTGAGATTCTTATACCATGAAGGTACTATAAATCTAAGCTTCATATCCTCTAGCATAGATTTCCCAATTTTTTTTTCTTTTTTTAATATAAAGTAAGAGCAGTCCTTGCTCAAGGACAGTCCTTTATTAGAATTTTTGATAATCTGAAATAGAAAGTTCTTGCTCATCAGACACCTAGCTTCTTAAGACTAGTCTTCCATTACAGAAGCAACTTGCCCCTTCTCATTCATCTTTCTGGACCAATCTCTTCTACTCAATTTTTAAGGAAAAATTATCATCCTGCTTGAAATTTTTGGAAAATCCATATAAACGGCTCACCTTTGTAGTTTTCTTTAAATCTTTTTTTATGTGTATTTGTTTCATTCAGACTGGAAAGAGAAAAATAATCCTTTGGCATACATTCTAGGAGAGAAAGGAATGGAAGTATACTGAAAACAATCAAATTAGCATTTCATGATATATCCCTATTTACCTTGACATGCAAGATTTGCAACCTATAACCTAGATCAGGGATAGAAAAATAACCCAATGGCCAAATTAATTTTACAGCCCATTTTTTTAAGGTTTGGGAACAAATGCTCATTTGTCTATGTATTTATTTCAAGCTACAAATGTGAAACAGTGAAAGCAAAGACATATGACCCATACAACTTAAAATATTTATAATTTTGCCTTTAACAATGACAAAAATAAAACTGGCCAGCCCTACTTAAAAGGCCTACTGGAGAAGGGATTGAGGTGTCTTTGAAGGGAGAAGAGGAAATGGTCTTATTTTTTCAGCCTAGGAATTGATCTCTAAAAATGCTTTCCTTGCTCACCACTGTTCTCACATAGAGTGTCCCAGAGACTGCTAGTGACTGAAGTGGTGCTATGTTCTAAGACTTTCTTTCTTCCAGGCTACCATTCCTAGACAGAATCTTGACAAAATTTACATCTTATTTATTTACTTTTTTTACTTAGCTTACTGGGATAAAATCCCAATGCATCAAAGTCTGAGGAGAATTTTATATGTCTGGTATGTCATATCTAGTCTAGTTATCTCATCGGAATTAATTCTACAAATCAGTATTTCTTGGCCAAAATATTTGAGCATCCCTATATAGATATTTCATCTCACAGTCTTTGGCACAGTATTCCAGGTCACTCTTTAATTTCCCTTGTTTCTATTGGCAAACAGTTAATACTAGCATTTCTAAAGCATGTTAGATTTCAGTCCCACAGAAAAACTAATTCTTCAGAGAAGAGGGTCCTTTGGTAGACTACAGTAAAACATGGAATAACTTCAATTTCATATATCAACAAATACCTCAAATTTCTTAATATAGGAGATATTTATGGAAGTTGGCCTAAAAGTAAATTTACAGATTGAGAGTTCATTCTGGTTTGTGTCCTACTTTATGAGTTTAGTAGACTTTTCTGGAAATATCAAAACTTCATTCTCATTGTAGCATATCCATCACACATACCAGATTCTCTCCAAAATCACGATTGTGCTTTACTACTTTCCCATAATTTTAGTGCATAAGGCATACAATAACAGCCTTGTAACCAAGATGTTTACTAATTGTAGCACAGTCAGATAGGGGGAGGATTTCAAGTTAGGGTAACAATTTGTTCCAAGGTGCAACTGGGAATATATTGTACTTCAAACTAAAAATATCAAAAAAGTCTCAAAATGCTTTCTATAAAAATCAGACTTCCCTAGAACAGTATCACAGTAAGAAAAAAGTCACATCTGGTGCTAAATATTTTTTTAAAGCAGAAAATTGTGAGTTTATGGGTGAATGAACAAATCTGTAAGATTCCTCTCAAAATATTTCATTTTGCTCCTTTCATGCAATGCTGCTGCTAAAATACATCTCATCTGTCACCTAGTTTTCCATCTTCTTCCACTGTTACCTTTTTCTCTTTCTCTCCCTCCTCATTTCTCCCACTTCCTCATTCTGCCCTTCCTCCATTCATCATTGTTAGAGGTATTTTCCAAACACTAACACTCGTCACTATTGCACATTCTTACTACAAACAGCCCTTTGGGGATTACTATTTTTCTCTTTCCTAACTTTTCTTTTTTCATTCAAGGTGGGTCCTACTGGAATTTTAGTAATTAAGTCATTCATTATCTTTCACAAATAAATACTACAATCATAGTTTTTGATCCTTTTTTTTTTTTTTGAGTTGCCAGTTAGTATGGCTTCATGCATGCTGCATAAAGTTTTTTGCTCCATAAGCCATCATTAGAAGTCTCGGAGAAGCCAATGACACTCCACTCCAGTACTCTTGCCAGGAGAATCCCATGGACTGAGAAGCCTGGTAGTCGGCAGTCCAGGGGGTTGCTAAGAGTCGGACACGATTGAGTGACTTCACTTTCACTTTTCACTTTCATGCATTGGAGAAGGAACTGGCAACCCACTCCAGTGTTCTTACCTGGAGAATCCCAGGGAAGGTGGAGCCTGGTGGGCTGCCGTCTATGGGGTTGCACAGAGTCGGACACAACTGAAGCGACTTAGCAGTAGCAGCAGCAGAAGTCTCCTCACTATTTAAGAAAATGCTGTGCATCACGAAAGTTTCCAGGGAATAGAAGCAGGTGATTTATAACAATGTAAGCATGATACAAATTATAGGGGGTCTACAATGCTTGCATGCTTCATAGTGATTTTAATTGTTGAATGGGAATACAACATTGTTTGCTCAAGATATTATATTCATTCTGTGCTTTATATCAATGATTTTATAGAATTTTAAATTTTACTTTAAAAATTTTAGAATATTTTTAATTTTACAGCAAAATTGAGGGGCAGATAGAGAGTTTCCCTTATAATTCCTGCCCCACACATGCATAGCTTCCTGTTATTAGTATCCATCACTACAGTGGTATTGATACATTTGCTATAATCAATGAACCTACATTAACACAACATAAGCATCCAAAGGCCATAATTTTAATTAGGGTTCACTCTTGGTGTTGTATATTCTATTGCTTTGTACAAATGTATTCATCATTATGGGCTTTCCTGGTGGCTCAGTGGTAAACAATCCACTTGCTGATGCAGGAGACGCAGATTTGATCCCTGGGTTGGAAAGACTCCCTGGAGAAAGAAATGACAATCCACTCCAGTATTCTTGCCTGGGAAATCCAATAGACAGAGGAGCCTGGTGGGCTACAGTCTATGGGATCATAAAAGAGTCGGACACAGCTGAACAACTAAACATATCACCATTATGGTATCATATACAGTATTGTTACTGCCATAAACATTCTCCATGTATCAGTTATTTATCTGCCACCCTTCACTCAATTCTTTGCAAACATTGATGTCTATACTGTCTCCATTTCCCTTTTTCAGAATAAGCAGGCTTCTCAGATTGGCTTCTTTCAATTAGTAATAAACATTTAAATTTGTGTATGTCTTTTTATTGCTTGATATCTCACTTCCTTTCAGCCCTTACTAATATTCTATTGTCTGGATGTATCATAGTTTATTCAATTTCTTTATCCATTCAATAACTGAAGGACATGTGGTAGAATTTTTGTAGTCATATATATTTTTAAACACAGTCACTACTTATGTTTCCAGCTTTCAGATCTGTCTTTAAAACCGAAGGACATTTCCAAATTGTGTAAATCTATTATTTTTAGAGAAATTGGATCATTAAAGATGTTATGAAACCTAATGATACTATGGTTTTATTTATAATATTACTATTCTTTTCAATGTAAAATGTCATAAGTAATGTTTTGAAATAATTTTCTTTTTAGAATAGTCAAATTTTAACTGTGCAATTAAACAATTATATAGTATCATGATATATATTTGTATTTTATCACTGACAGGTAATTTTTTCACATTTTTTGGCTTTCTACAGACTCTTTTATGACTATTCCAAATATGAGTTACATTAGAATCTTCTGAAAACTTACTTCAAAAAATATACTAAAATGTTATGTCACTGCGTTCCCTTACATTTTAGATCTGCTGAGGGAAGAACATTTAATCTTTAGAAACAGAACTTGTTCTCACAAATGAGTATTACTCTGTTTTGATTTATCTCTAATAAAACTATAGACAAACATTACACATATTGCTTGTTTACATAATATTATTATTACTAATGTCAAAACTGTCTACAAAGACACTATTCTGAGAAGTAGACACAATGAAAAGTTTAGATTTCCTCACTAAAACTTTGTTGCAGCTACATAAAAAATACCGTGCCAAGTTCATAGTTAACATTTTATTGTAGTTATTTTGCACCTTGTTGGTCTGGAAACTGATATTTCAGCATTCTAGAGCAGTGTTACTGTACAGTTTATAACACAATTTAATACTTATCACATTATATAACTACATCATTTCTATTTCTACAAAAACAGTGTTTATTACTGAATAGTAAAGCTTTTCAAGTGTAGAGAATATCATGAGATTTGCTGGATAAATTAACTGCCTTGCAAATGGTGAAAGAAATGTCACATTTTATGAATCAGAGTTAACAAGATCTAAAAAATGGTATGCCACAATTTTCACAGTGCATTACTGTAATATTCTATCTGAGTATATTGCAGGCATTTATGATTAAATTTCAGAGCATCAGCAAAGAATCTTTCCCTAGCAAGTTTTAGAAGTAACTTCAATAGGATTACTCTAAATATTATAAATATACAATAGATTTCTATATAATATACATGAGGGAATATTGAGAAAATATAGAGGTGTGCATTTTGTCTGGAGTACACCAATTTCTTAATTTTAAAAACTTTCTTATCTTTCATTTCCCAATGAAGTATTTATTGTACATTGCTATTTATTCTAAAAGGTGGTGACAATTGCCCGGCATGTTTCAAATATATTTCTGTATACGGAAAACTTTATGCATTTTCAATATTCCTTCCATAAATGTGAGGCAAATAAAACCTATTAGGAGTTTGTTTATACAAATTAACTTTTTTAAAGAAGGTTTTTACATTGTTTTTGATGATCTTATTTTTGAAAGACCAAGTTGGAATGTAAAAAGGTATCACTCAGTCTCAACACAAAATCATTTTTTCTTTAATTTTAATTTATCCAATTAAAGTAAATTAATAGGGACAGAACCTGAATTGTATGTAGTTATTCCCTACATGATAAAAGTTAGTTTATATTAGGACGACAATGGCACCCCACTCCAGTACTTTTGCCTGGAAAATCCCATGGATGGAGGAGGCTGGTAGGCTGCAATCCATGGGGTCGCTAAGAGTCGGACACGACTGAGCGACTTTGCTTTCACTTTTCACTTTCATGCATTGGAGAAGGAAATGGCAACCCACTCCAGTGTTCTTGCCTGGAGAATCCCAGGGACGGGGGAGCCTGGTGGCTGCCGTCTATGGGGTCACACAGAGTTGGACACGACTGAAGTAACTTAGCATAGCATAAGTAACAGTTATATTAAAATATGGACCAAACCCCATAAACGATAATATTTTTTTACAAAACTATCAATGTTTTTAGAAGAGAAGGCAATAGAAGTAAGAAAGCAGCTGATAATATAAACTAATCTCAAAGAAGCTTAAGGGAAGTATAGTTTATGTAGCTAATACTTACCTTAGCTAATTAATTTGCTTTTTTCTGTCTCTGTAACTACTATAGTTACTTTATAATGTATCCTAGATTACTGAGATGGTCATACTCCATTTTTGCTGAAGACAACAAGATAATCAAATCTGTGTATGCTTGGTAGCTAATAATTTGTTACAATGATAAAAGTGCTACACTGATAAAAATAATAAAAGGAAATAATTATGTTTATTATAACATCCCATACACATGAAAAAGACTACCTTTATCTTTATATTTTAAAATTATGACCTGCTTCATTTTAACTTATTAAAAATCTCCTTAGAAATGGAAATGCATTGTCTCATTATTAAAGCTAAACATAACCTATCTGTAATAGGCTAGCAAGTTATAATACAGTCCATGGGGTCGCAAAAAGTCAGTCATGACTGAGTGACTAATACTTTTACTTTTTTAAGTTGTAATAAATCTTTATTCAAAATGGAAATCATTAAAGATTATTTCTCTGATTTTAGATGCCATCAGATAATGGTTATACATGTTCACTAAGAAATTGTATACATTGATTAAATAATCCAGACTATGAGGTGCCTATTCACAGTTCTCTACATGCATAAATTAGGGGGCATTGTGAATACTGCTTTTAACAGTAACAAAAAGCATTCCTATCTGTGTTATTTGTTTTAAGATCTCTCTTAATGTTTGCAATTTAGCTTCACCCATGCCTCTTCCTAGTACAGGGTGGAGAGTATAAACATTAATACAATTACCAAAATTTCTTAGATCTTATAGGACAGATGATAGAACAATCATGACCCTACAAAATCTTACTGAGTAAGGTCTGGGGTCTTTTGTGGAGTGTCTCATGTTTTGTCATCCACATCTCTTTCCTTAGCTGAACTCATCTCTGCCATGTGCTGTGTCACTGTTTACCAATATGTCACCAAGACAGGTGAACACTTTGATATAGATGTTGACAACTAAATGATATTGTTGCTTCAAAACTTAGAATTGTATATTGTGACTTAGTGAGGTGAAAGCCCATATTTCCCATTACTAAACACCCTGTACCATGATAAAAGTAGATTTCTGGTTTATGCTGTAGAATAAATTAGACTATCAGTTCATTTCAGTTCATTCCCTCAGTTGTGTTCGACTCTTTGCAACCCCATGAATCACAGCATGCCAGGCCTCCCTGTCCATCACCAACTCCTGGAGTTCACTCAGATTCACGTCCATCGAGTCAGTGATGCCATCCAGCCATCTCATCCTCTGTCATCCCCTTCTCCTCCTGCCCCCAATCCCTCCCAGCATCAGAGTTTTTTCCAATGAGTCAAATCTTCGCATGAGGTGGCCAAAGTACTGGAGTTTCAGCTTTAGCATCATTCCTTCCAAAGAAATCCCTGGGCTGATGTCCTTCAGAATGGACTGGTTGGATCTCCTTGCAGTCCAAGGGACTCTCAAGAGTCTTCTCCAACACCACAGTTCAAAAGCATCAATTCTTCGGTGCTCAGCCTTCTTCACAGTCCAACTCTCACATCCATACATGACCACAGGAAAAACCATAGCCTTGACTAGACGGACCTTTGTTGGCAAAGTAATGTCTCTGCTTTTGAATATGCTATCTAGGTTGGTCATAACTTTCCTTCCAAGGAGTAAGCGTCTTTTAATTTCATGGCTGCAGTCACTATCTGTAGTGATTTTGGAGCCCAAAAAAATAAAGTCTGACACTGTTTCCGGTGTTTCCCCATCTATTTCCCATGAAGTGATGGGACTAGATGCCATGATCTTCTTTTTCTGAATGTTGAATTTTAAGCCAACTTTTTCACTCTCCATTTTCACTTTCATCAAGAGGCTTTTTAGTTCAGGAAATGCCCTAATAATTAGCAACTCTCATTATTTCCTTTTCTCAACTTTCCTCTTTCCTGTCTTTCTCTCCTTCTCTCCCTTTCCCTTTTTTCCTTCCATCCTTTCTTTCTTTATATTTTTATGTATTGCTGCTTCTCTGTATGCTGAGATCGGAAAGTCATGTTCCCTCTGGCTTCAACCCTTCTCAATTTTCTTTCCTAAACTGAACAGATTTTCCCCAAAGGCATATTTTGAATTACATGGTTTATGATGTCACATTTTGGTAATATCAAAGGATAAAATGTTGTCATGAAAACCATATCCATTTATGTGAAGCTGTGCTTAGTCGTACAGTCATGTCCAACTCTTTGCAACCCTATAGACTGTAACCTGCCAGGCTCCACTCTCCATGAGGATTCTCCAGACAAGAATACTGGGGTGGGCTGCCATGCCCTCCTCCTAGGGACCATCCCAACCCAGTAATTGAACCGGGATCTCCTGTATTGCAGGTGGATTTTTTACCAGCTGAGCTAAGAATACAAGTCAAATCAGAAAAAAAATAATCACTGAAGAAAAAAATTTGGTAATCTAGTGTTCAGATAAAATGAAGGCTAAGAATCGACCTTTGAGTTTAGCCATGTTCAGATTATTATCAACACAATGTGTGTGGTGGGTGTGTGTGTGTGTGTGTGAGAGAGAGAGAGAGAGAGAGAAAGAGAGGGAGTTTTAACATAAAAGAAATAACTTCCGAAGGGGGGAAAGAGAGAGAAAGATTGATTTTGCAATTGAATTCCCAGAGTGATATGAGCAGACAAAGAATATGGGTTATGTCAACATGATAGAATGACATTAGTAAAAAGAGAGATGATTTATCTTTAATTATAAGAAGAAAGAGAAGGTGATTAATGATGCGGACAGATTAGTGGATTATTTTTTCTAAATAAAAAGAGAATGTTAGTCAGTGAAAGACAAAATGTGACCACCTAAAGCAGTAAAGAATGTGGGAGGTATTTAACTAACTTGGGGAGAGAAGAGATGGTATACATTTTCTAGAAGAATTGAGTAATAAATAGACCATGAGACAGTAATATATTCTCAGGGCAGCATTTAGGGCCTACTTGAGATGAGTGGGATCGATGTGAAGAGAGACCAGTTAATCATTTTATATCTTCTATCCCTATTCAGAGACATCTTGTAAAGTAAATTATTTCTAGTAAAAGTAAAGGGCACTGGAGAATAACAACTAGGTTTTTCTGTGCAGAACAGAAGAGATAGGAAGACTATGCATAACCTTTGAGGATGTGTGTATAAAACTCATATAATTTCTCTAGTTGATGCATTTAAGAAAGAGGACACAAAAGTAAAACTATAAAAATAGCCATCCTTAGGTTCTTTATGTGCTTATAGAGGTCAAACCAGTCTTCTTGCCTATGGAGTTAAAGAATATTTCAGGTGTGCTTGAGCTTGTAGATGGTCAGTGTATATAGTGATTATCTAGATTTTTGCCTCCATGAAATGAGAAAATATGTTCTGTGATAGTTGCTTTTGTTGTGATTTTTTTGGTGAAATTTATACCTTACTAGCAACATTTTTCATATGTGTAGAATATAGGTGGCTGAAAAAACCCAAGGCTTAATATACATACTTTTATTTCACTATAAACTGTTATATTTTTTATATTCTCCTGTTTCATATTTGAGACTGTCATCTTTTCTGCCCTCTGCTGATGGGATTTGCGTACATCAGTGTCAAAGCCTGCTCTATTTTGGGAACCAGTTAAGTTAGGAAAGAATTTTTAGTTTACATTTAAGCTAAATCATGTGACTTTTTCATTTATCCCTAATTAGTTTTTAATATAAAATTGAGGAGACTAGAGTGTCACAATTATAAGGAAAACCATAATTGGGTTAAGTATATTTTCTGCTTTTCTCTCATATATCAAAATCACTATGAGTGAGTTTACACTGATGTTTCCAACCTATTTTCATCATTTTGTTATCAGACATATGATTTAAAATCAGGATACAATAATAAAAAGAAAAAAATAGATTAAAGGGACAGTCTTGTTCTTGTCATGTGGGCTGAATAAATTATAATCTGTCTTTTATATTTCTAACCTTGAACAGAGTAAAGAAGCAAAGTGAAAAACGAAGAATGATGTGTGCATTCTTTTTTTCCAAAGAGCAGACGCCTTCAGTGATTTGTACAACAGGAGGTGTTTTATGTACTTTGTTTGCTCATTTGTTTTCAGTTATGTTTCAGTTCTGTATCTTATTTAGGTCTCATTTTTTTTTTTTTTTTTTGAGGAAACTTACTAGAATATTTTTTTTTTCCTGTAAAAAAGTAAAAAAAAAAAAAAAAAAGAAAAAACTTTTACTCTATTTTGAACACATGTATACCTGTGGCAGATTCATTTTGATATTTGGCAAAACTAATACAATTATGTAAAGTTTAAAAATAAAATAAAATTAGAAAAAAACAATCACAGTTTTCTTACAAAGATAATGCCTCTGGCAATAAAATAGGTATATTTTGAAACTAAAAAATTGTAATGCTGAGAAGTCTTTGTTTCAGTATGCTCAAATGTTTTAAGTGATATAAATTTTTTCTAAAGCTGAAAATAAAACTAAATGTATACTAAATTCCTATCAAGGTTACAGTAATTGTCCTTTAATAGATATGGTTTTAAATCCCAGTTCTACAAGTGTCTTAGTCTTTATTCTTTGGAAAATTATTTTTCTTCTCTGTCCCTCAATGTTCTCAATGATAAAACAGAGGTGATATTGTCTACCCCAGTGAGTTAACATAAAGATTAAACTAAATAATATAGGTAAATTATGTGATAGATTTTGATGCATAATGAGTATTTCAGATATGCAGATGATACCACCCTTATAAGAAGAACTAAAGAGACTCTTGAAAGTGAAAAAGGGGGTGAAAAAGTTGGCTTAAAACTCAATATTCAGAAAACAAAGATCATGGCATTTGGTCCCTTTCACTTCATGACAAACTGACGGGGAAACAGTGGAAACAGTGACAAATTTCATTTTGAGGGGCTCCAAAATCACTGCAGATAGTGATTACAGCCATGAAATAAAAAGACGCTTACTCCTTGGAAGAAAACTTATGACCAACATAAACAGCATATTAAAAAGCAGAGGCATCACTTTGCCAACAAAGGTCCATCTAGTCAAAGCTATGGTTTTTCCAGTAGTCATGTATGGATGTGAGAGTTGGACTATAAAGACAGCTGAGCAACTGAAGAATTGATGCTTTTGAACTGTGGCATTGGAGAAGATGCTTGAGAGCCCCTTGGACTTCAAGGAGATCAAATCAGTCAATCCTAAAGGAAATAAGTCATGAATATTCATTGGAAGGACTGATGCTGAAAATGAAACTCTAATGCTTTGGCTACCTGATGCGAAGAACTGACTCATTTGAAAAGACTCTGATACTGGGAAAGATTGAAGGTAGAGGAGGAGAAGGGGATGACAGAGGATGAGATGGTTGGATGGCATCACCAACTCAATGGACATGAGTTTTGAGTAAACTCTGGGAGTTGGTGAGGGACAGGGAGGCCTGGCATGCTGCAGTCCATGGGGTCACAGAGAGTTGGACACAACTGAGCAACTGAACTAAACAGTATTTTTAAAATATATTCACTGTAATAACAAAAAATAAATGCTAAACTGGATAATCTTAAGAAAGCAACACATAATTAGACATACAACATATGGCTTAAAATTTATACACATATTGTAGTTGTTGTTCATTTTCCCAGTTGTGTCTGAATCTTTGTGATCCCATGGACTGCAGCACGCCAGGCCTTCCTGTCCTTCACCATCTCCTAAAGTTTGCCCAGGTCATCTCCACTGCATCAGTGATGCCATCCAACCATCTCATCCACTGTCATCCTCTTCTCATCCTGCCTTCAATCTTTTCCAGTATAAGGGCCTTTTCTAATAAGTCAGCTCTTCGCATTAGGTGGCCAAAGTATTGGAGCTTCAGCTTTAGCATCAGTCTTCCCAATGTGTTTGCAGGGTTGATTTCCGTTAAGATTGACTGGCTTGATCTCCTTGCTGTCCAAGAGACTCTCAGAAGTCTTATCCAGTACCACAGTTGGAAGGCATAAATTCTTTGTCACTCAGCCTTCTTTACAGTCCAGCTCTCACAATCATTCGTGACCAATGGGAAGACCACAGCCTTGACTATATGGACTTTTGTTGGCAGAGTAATGTCTCCACTTTTCAACACACTATCTAGGTTTGTCATAGTTTTCCTGCCAAGAAGCAAATGTTTTCTTATTTCATGGCTCTGGTCACAATCTGCAGTGATTTTAGAGCCCAAGGAGAGGAAATTTGTTACTACTTCCACGTGTCCCTTCTCTATTTGCCTTGAAGTAATGGGACCAGATGCCATGATCTTTTTTTTTTTTTTTTTTTTTAGTTTTAAGCCATATCTTTCACTCTCCTTCTTCATCCTTATCAAGAGGCTCTTTAGTTCCTCTTCATTTTCTGTGGTTACAGTGGTATCATCCACATATCTGATGTTGTTGAACTTTCTCTTGCCTATCTTGATTCCAGCTTGTAATTCATCCACATCATTCTAATGATGTGCTCAGCATATAGATTAAACAAGCAGGGTGACTGCAGATAGCCCTGCTATACTCCTTTCTCAATCTTGAACCAATCAGTTGTTAACAACAGGGTTCTAACTGTTGCTCCTTGACCTGCATACAGGTTTATCAGGAGACAGGTAAGATTTTCTGGTATTCCCATCTCTTTAAGAGCTTTCTAAAGTTATTTTGATCCACACAATCAAAGGATTTGGCATAGTCAAAGAAACAGAGGTAGATGTTTTTTTCTGGAATTCCCTAGCTTTCTCTATAATCCAGTGAATGTTGGCATTCATCTCTGGTTCCTCTTCCTTTTCTAAACCCCAGCTTGGACATCTGGAAGTTCTTGGTTCACATAATGCTCAAGCCTAGCATGCAAGATTTTAAGCATGACCTTACTATCATGGGAGATGAGTGCAATTGTCCAATGATTAGCACATTCTTTGGTACTACCCTTCTTGGAAATTGGGATGAAGATTGACCTTTTCCAGTCCTGTGGCTACTGCTGGGTCTTCCAGATTTGCTGACATACTAAATGCAACATCTTGATGGCATCAGCCTTTAGGGTTTTGAATAGTTCTACTGGAATTCCATCACATCCACTAGCTTTATTAACAGCAGTGCTTCCTAAGACTCACTTGACTTTGCTCTCCAGAATGTCTGGCTCTGGATGGCTTACCACCAGAGTGGTATTATTACCATCATAGCAATCAGATCATTTAGACCTTTTTATACAGTTCTTCCATGTATTCTTTCCATATCTTCTTGATCTCTCCAGTCTACTAGGTCTCTACATTTTCCGCCCTTTACTGTGACCATCTTTGGACAAAATATTCCCTTGATATCTCCAATTTTCCTGAAGAGATCTATAATCTTTCCCCTTATGTTGTTTTCTTCTAGTTTTATACACTGTTCATTGAAGAATGCCTTCTTTTCTCTCTACGCTGTTCTTTGGAATCTGCGTTTAATTGGATATACCTTTCTCTTTCTCCCTTGCTTCATACACATATATCCTTACTGCCAATTCAATTATATCTGAATGGATTTCTATCTTAAATTAATGTTTAGGAGACTATTACAAAAAATTATACCGGACAGAGTATTATTTTAACAAAATATTCAGCAAGTTCAGGATTAGCCATTCCTTGAGCAGAGAGGTTGACTTTACAAGGCATCTGAGAGAGATTACTTTATAATGACACAGAAAATATGAAACACCACAAATTTGTTTATTTAACAGATAATTCAAAAAACTTTGTGTTAAGCATGATGTTATATAGTGGATATATACCAGTCAGTAAAACAGAGATAGCCTGTCCACTCATAAGTTTACTTTGATGGAACTCAGGATGGAAAGACAAATAAAAATAGATAAGTCAACAAAATGAAAGTTATTAAAGCTATTATAATTGTTTTGATTAAAAATTGCAAATTCTGAGATAGAGATTAATAGGATGAGCAAGAGCAAGGCTTATTAATGTAGTCACACTAGACAGAGATCGAGGAAAAATAGTATATTATAATGGGAATCAAATAATGAAGCAAAGCCAGACCTGTATAGAAAAATGGAAACAGTAAAAGCAAAAAGTCTAAAATGGATGGAGTGCCTTGGGAATTGAAAGTAAACCAATTTTATGAAGCATATTAAAAAAGAGTCATTTGAAGTGATATTGGAAAAAATGAAAGGAAATCATGATGGATGTTATAGACCATGTTAAGAAATCTGTATTTTATTTTCAGGGTTATGGAAAGTCATTGATTAGTTTTAATCAACAAATTAATAAAATCAGATTTATAGTTAACAAGGATCAAATTGTTATATGGAGCACTTTTAAGTTTTGTAATATGCTTTGAAAATTCTTTGGTATTGACAAAATGGTTTGTGTGTGTGTGTGTGTATGTTTGTGTGTGTGTGAGAGAGAGAGCTAACATTGTATTACAAACATGGGAAATATATGTTTAAAGCCAGTAGTGCCTGAATTCATCATTTCCACTCCTAAAGTGGCAAATTAAGAATCCAAGGATAAAAAAAAGCCATAAAGATGTCAAGTTAAACACTGTGACCTTTAAGCTGATAGGCTAGAAATGACATGTTAAAAGTAAGACCCAATCATAAGTGTATAATCAATACTAGTAAGGTATAAACTGCTGTAAGTTCCACCTTTTCAGACACTTCACCCCCTCTCAGCATCTATGCCGAGAGCTTTGTACTCAGCATACATTTATTTCTCTCTGAAATAAATCCTGTGTGCTTGCTACCATGAACATTTGTGTGTTTGCGAAGTTCATTCTTCGATTCTGAGAACAAGAACTCGGATTCCTGTTTCAGCACCCTACTAGACATAATGCTTTGTATGTTAAGTTGCATCAGTCATGTCCAACTCTTTGTGATCTTATGGACTGTAGCCCTCCAGGCTCCTCTGTCCATAGGATTCTTCAGGCAAGAATACTAGAGTGAGTTGTCATGCCCTCCTCCAGGGGATCTTCCCGACGCAGGGATCAAATTTGTATCTCTTATGCCTCCTCCATTGGCAGGTATGTTCTTTACCACTAGAACCACCTGGGAAGCCCAACTAGATTTAATAGTACGACTTATTCCCTTTCTTCATTTGTTGACTACAAATTGGCACTTGCCAAGAGCATTTGCCAGTGACTGATCAACAACAAAGGCATTTGCCCTCTGTCTCTGTGGAGCCTGAGCCCTGTGCTGCTGCAGCTGCTGCTGCTAAGTCACTTCAGTAGTGTCCAACTCTGTGCGACCCCATAGATGGCAGCCCACCAGGCTCTGCCATCCCTGGGTTTCTCCAGGCAAGAACACTTGAGTGGCTTGCCATTTCCTTCTCCAATGCATGAAAGTGAAAGGTGAAAGTGAAGTCGCTCAGTCGTGTCCGACTCTTAGCGACCCCATGGACTGCAGCCTACCAGGCTCCTCCATCCATGGGATTTTCCAAGCAAGAGTACTGGAGTGGGGTGCCACTGACCTTCAAAACACCACCTAAGAGGAAATCAGGGTGGAGAGTGAGGCACTCTGCTCCAGGAAAACTGGTGAACAAGTCTTTAGATAGTCAGACATTTTCAAGAAATGATTTCATGACCCCAATCTTTGCATCTCTTCATATCTAGAGAATCACTAAATCTGTTAGGGGAAGCACAATGACTGAAACTACTCACCCTAGCCAGGCACTAGAGTAACCACTTATATGAGCTATTTTACAACAGGAGGTCCTAGTAAGGAATATGGAACTAATAAGCCACCACCAACCAGAAAAGTTTGGGAAAGGTTCAAACAAGACATCACATGTCAGACTACTTCCCAGAATCTTCTCACTGGTATCCATCTTGGCTGAGTAATGGGTGTGCCACCAAGAAGGACTCTGAGTCAGAATGATTAGCTAAAGACAATCCAGAAACTGATCCCATCACCATAAAATCCAAGACTGCAAGCCACATGACACAGCAGTTCTCCTGGGCTCCCTTACCCTTCTTTTGGACTCTCAGGACTCTCCACCCAGGTGCCCTTCCCAGTAAAATTTCTTGCTTTGTCAGCATCTGTGTCTCCTTGACAATTCATTTCTAAGTGTTAGACAAGAGCCCACTTTTTGGCCCTGGAAAGGGTTCCACTTCCTGCAACAAATTCCTTCACACTGGAGAAAATCTTTGTAAAGCATGCTTGATTGCATTGAACACCTCCTTAACCAAAATCTTATATATTGACCTCCCTCCATTGCATCTTTGGAGCAGTCTCTTAGAGCTATTTGTGGTGCTGAATCCCAGGCTGCAGTCTTCATTTTGCCCCAAATAAAACTTAACTCACTCCTCTCATGTTATGCATCCTTTTAGTCAACAAAACAGTGGCAGATTTTATTTTCTTGGGTTCCAAAATCACTGCAGACAGTGATTGCAGCCATGAAATTAAAACATGCTTGCTCCTTGGTAGAAAAGCTACGACAAACCTAGAGAGCATATTAACAAGCAAAGACATTACTTTGCTGACAAACCTCCATATAGTCAAAGCTATGGCTTTTTCAGTAGTCATGTATGGATGGGAGAATTGGACCATAAAGAAGGCTGAGTGCCAAAGAGTTGATGCTTTTGAACTGTGGTACTGGAGAAGACTCTTGAGAGTCACTTAGACTGCAAGGATATCAAACTAGTCGATTCTCAAGGTAATCAACCCTGAATATGCATTGGAAGGACTGATGTTGAAGATAAAGCTCCAATGCTTTGGCCATCTGATGCAAAGAGTCAACTCACCGGAAAAGACCCTGATGCTGGAAAGTTTGAGGGTAGGAGTAGAAAGGGGTGACAGAGGATGAGATGGTTGTATGGCATCATAGACTCAATGGACACGAATTTGAGCAAACTCAAGGAGATAGTGAAGGCCAGGGAAGTCGGACATGCTACAATCCATGAGGTTGCAAAGAGGCAGATATGACTGAAAGACTGAACAACAACCATAATAGATCATTAGATATTTTACTAGGCACTGAAAGAAGAGCACTTAAACACAATTCTCAGAGAAATTAAGTTCCAGTGAGTAAATAGAAAATGATAAAACACACAACCTAAATACAGAATGAAATGCCAGGTTTCAAAAGAGTTATAAACCAAGTAAAGAACTGTTCTGATGTTGTGGATTGTCTTAGAGAGTGCTGTTTGGACTCTCAGATAAGACATTTGAAAAGAGATCCAAACGAAACAAAGTCATAAATGAATGGCATGAAATCCTAAATAAAGCATTTTAAGCAGTGGGACTAGATTTCTCTGAAATGGGAACATGTTTAAAACACTGGCACGAAAATTGGGAGTTCAGAGTGGTTCAGTGTTGGTTGGAAGTGCAGAATAATCATAAGATGTCAGATCAGTCAGGCTGCTAGTGGGCAAAGTATATGTTATTGGTGTAGGATGAGATCTTATTTTCCACTCCCAATGTTTTCTCTTTAAAAAGACCCTCGTTCCCTACTGCCTTCTCTCTTCTATGTCTTGTGAGCCATAGAGGACTTAGAAAGAGTGTTCTGACTTATTTGTTTAGAAGATGAGTCTGTGCATGCACTAGTAATATTCTCTTTCTGTCCTTTTCTTTCTTGGAAAAGAGTCTGTCTTCAGTCAGCCTGATTTTTCCATTTCTTTGTTCCACAAAAAAAGAAAGGGCGGGGTGGGGAGAGTTCTGCTCAAGTAGGTTTTGGATAGGGTTCAGGATGCTGCAGTCTTAGAGAGTGAGTTCAAATATCAGTGATAAGATTCTGATTACCTTTTTATCATAAATATGATGAGAAATAAATGCAGGTTTCAGTTTTAAATAATCAGCTAAACCAAAATTATTGTAAGTTAAAAAAAAAAAAAAAAAAAAGAAATCCAAGAAAGGAAATCAGTGTGCTGGGGTGAAAAGCTCCAAATGTGAAAAGATGGCTATTCTTTGATTTGGCTACGACACAATATCTTGTTAAAGGTTTAAAAAGGTACTCTTTTGAGATGAGGCTATTACTACCTTTCTACCAATGGGCTGGAGTGTTTCACAGTAACTCGGCTAAAACAAGTATAAGTAGTGACTTTCTCTTCTTTAGAGCTATAGAGCAAGAGATCTCTTTAGAGAAAGATATCAAAAATTCAGAGGCATAAAATACCCTCTTCAGGCTATATAAGAGCCTATTTCTTTGAGTTACTTAAAAGAAAAGATTGAACATAGATCCAAACTGTGAAGGAGTTCATTATCACATGAACTTGACTGAGTAGTTTTACCACTTATCCATCTCAGCCAACATTCTAAGCAAGGGGAAGAGCTGTCTCTTGTCTATTTTGTTTTCAACAATAAGTCCAGAATCTAGTACAATGTCTGGAATATTTAACACACTGTCACTAGATGAATCAATATTATTGTGTGTTTGTGTGAACAGAAAATCTGGTCTAGCATCTGCTTCATTGTCCTAGTCTGTACACGTATAATGATCTGCATATGGAAATGAGTGGCTATTGTGCTTTGCTTCCTGAGTTTTATGTCTACATCATAAATTTTATATATAATATTAATATTTTTATATATTTTAGAGGGATCTATAGGTATATTAATTTTAGACAAACAGCAATCTCCAAACACATTTAGAACATAAATTTCAGAAGAATGGCTCCCTTAGCGTTGTCTGAAAACATCTCACTTGTTGGCAATAGAAAGCTATTTCCCAAAGCACCTTTAACCCAGACTCCCTATCTAAAAACACAAAAGCACATATGCGTTCACAGTAATTCACAAAAAGTCAATTAAGCTGTTTTAGAAGAACAAGGAAATGAAATGTCTTAGCAATAAAAAAAAAAAGTAAATCAGGTTTGAAAGCAACAGACCGTGTTGCAAATTGTAGTCTATTTCAGCCAGACTTTTTGTAGTAGAAAATTCAACACACTAACACTATCCAATACTTTCAACTTTAGTTTCTACATGTTATCCTTAGTTTATAAATACATAAAGTCTCCTTTTCAAGACCTAGAAGAAATGTAACTCCTTTCCTGCAGTTTTCCTGTTTCCCCATTTCTTCATATCATTTTTATGTTCCTTGCTTCTATATATTTTTTCATGCTTTGATTATTACAACTTTAAAAATTTAACCCACAACATAATGAATCATTTTTCTCCTTAAACTCTCCCATTTCCATATCATACTCTAAGCTTGCACAGATAATTGTCAGAGTCCTACTCACATTGCTATTCTATTTATCTATCATAAGCCCAGAATTTTATAGAAGCCAAAATAAGTTGACTGTATTTAATGATCTGTGAAAAAGAGAAAACAAGAAAAAATTAGACAATGCTGATGTTGATGTTAACAAAAATAATAACTAAACATTTACATGACTATTAAGAGTTGCAATCAGATCTGTAATTTTAATCAGCTTCCCTGGTGGCTTGGGTAAAGAATCTGCCTGCAATTCAGAGGACCTGAGTTTGATCCCTGCTTTGGGAAGATCCTATGGGGAAGGGAATAGCAACCAACTCCAGTATTCTTGCAGGGAGAATTTCATTGACAGAGGAACCTGGAGGGCTACAGTCCATGAGGTCGCAAAGAGTCAGACAGGACTGACCCACTAACACCCTCATTTTTTTGCAATGTTAACAAATTCAAAATAATTGTTTATGTGTTAGCCATAATACTCCACATGTACATAATTATTTTAGATCCAGATACTCAGTATAAATCTACCAGGGATTTAGTCACATAACAATGTTTATACTGGCTTGGCAAAAGACCGCTTTCAATGCACTTTACTGCAATGATTTTGGTTCAGGTTCTGACACTATCATACAATTCTCTTTGTCTTGTTTTCTTTTCCTATTGCCTCCTTTCATGTATTCTCTTTGCTCTTTCCAAACCCTATCACTGAAAAATATCTCAGGAAGAGTCAAATTACTGAATTTGATTTTTCATAGCAAAATTAGAAGCCTATATTTTAATGCTTAAAGCATATATTAAGATGTAAAACTGACTAGTAAATATAACCTGTGACCAAAACTTGTTAATGATGACTGATCAGACCAAAAATTGAAATCCATTACATTTTTTCTAATAGGAGAGTTCATAATATAGGAGTTAATCACTGGATACCTCAAAATATTCACAAAATTATATTTTGAGAATATTAAAATCATAAGAATTATTTAATCCTGCCATTTTGTTAAAGAAGAAAGAGATACTGAAGATATCTTTTGGTTGTCAACTTATAGATTTTTAGAAGTTTAAACATTATATAGAATTTCAATATAGTCCTTTTACTCCATAGAGAAGGAAACTGGATTCTGGATGCATTAAACACTTCATGCATTTTTCTGCGAGTAGTGTATGTGCTGGCTTAGAACCTTCAGTCTGTTCTTCTGGCTTCTGGCTCCTGGCTCTTCTTATTACAATGGAATTTTTTTGAGAACAATTCTTTTATTGTATTTTTTTAAAAAAACAAATACATGTTATATATATTTTTTCAAAATCAGAAAATAAGTACATAGAATTTTTGAAAACTTTCCAATCATATATTATATAGTCTATGATTAAGGTTCTTTCCAGCAGTATTTTGTTTTGATAAGATAAACTACAATTTTCTGTCACTTTGGAAAGACAAATTTTTGACACTTCCATCAGATTAGGTCCATGAAATACAGGAAACTTTCTATATTGACTTATTTGAATGTAGAAATCACATCTTGCTCTGTTTTACCCTGAATTTATGTTACCACATCTGTCCATTCTCAGGCTGGCAGTAAAGAAGATATGCAGGATGTGGAGTATTTGAAAATGGTTGGTACAAAGCCATTAATTTAACTAGGAAAAGAGCACGATTTGTGTTATTATTAGGTTGATACTAAAGTAATTGCCATTTTGTATTGTTGAAGTTTACCATTTGATATTGGAATGCTACTTAAATAAATGTGGTTATGTCATACATCATTTTAATGAACATTTCTTGCTTTATGTTTTGTTTGCTAATAATTTGTTACTTGTATATATTTATGTTAGATTAGGGAAATAATATTAGACAAAAAGCAAACTCAGAGGATTTTATTATTCGAGTTAAAAATGGGTCGTAAATCAGAGGAGACAACTCACATCAGTAACACATTTGGCCCAAGAATGGGTAACAAACATACAGCACAGTGGTGGTCCAAGAAGTATTGTAAATGAGATGAGAGCCTTGAAGATGAGGAGTGCAGTGTCTGGCCATTGGAAGTTGACTATGATCTGTTAAGAGGATCATTGAACCTGATCCTCTTACAGCTATAGTAGAAGTTGCTGAAGTCCTCAACATCAACCATTCTACAATCTTTCACATTTGAAGCAAATTGGAAAGTTGAAAAAGCTTGATAAGTGGGTGCCTCAAGAGCTCATTGCAAATAAAAAAAAAAATCATCATCTTAAAGTGTTGTCTTCTCTTATTCTATGCAACAACAATGAACTATTTCTTGATTGGATTGTGATGTGTGACAAAAAGTGGATTTTACGTGACAATTGGAGATGACCAACTCAGTTGGTTGTACTGAGAAGCTCCAAATTCTTCCCAAAGCCAAACTTGCACCCAAAAGATGTCATGGTCACTGTTTGGTGGTCTGCTGCTGCTCTGATCCACTACTGCTTTCTGAATCCCAGTGAAACCATTACAGAAGTATGTTCAGCAAATCAATGAAATTGACTGTAAACTGCAGGTCCTGCAGCCAGCACTGATCAACAGAAAGGGTCCAATTCTTCTCCATGACAACACCCAACTACATGTTGCACAACCAACGATTCAAAAGTTGAACAAAATGGGCTATGAAATTTGGCTTCATCGGCCCTATTCTCTTGACCTCTTGTCAATGAACTACCATTTCTTCAAGCATCTTGACAACTTTTTGTAGGGAGAATGCTTCCATAACCACAGGAGGAAGAAAATGCTTTCCAAGAGTTTGTTGAATTCTGAAACATGGATTTTTATCTTACAGGAATAAACAAACTTATTTCACCTTGGCAAAAATGTGTCGATTGTAATGGTTCCTATTTGATTAATTAAGATGTGTTTGAGCCTAGTTATATTGATCTAAAATTCACAGTCCCAAACTGCAATTACATTTGCACCAATATGGATGTGAGAGTTGGACTGTGAAGAAAGCTGAGTGCCAAAGAATTGATGCTTTTGAACTGTGGTGTTGGAGAAGACTCTTGAGAGTCCCTTGGACTGCAAGGAGATCCAACCAGTCCATCCTAATGGAGACCAGTCCTGGGTGTTCATTGGAAGGACTGATGCTGAGGCTGAAACTCCAATACTTTGGCCACCTCATGCGAAGAGTTGACTCATTGGAAAAGACCCTGATGCTAGGGAGAGATTGGGGGCAGGAGGAGAAGGGGACGACAGAAGATGAGATGGCTGGATGGCATCGCCGACTTGATGCACATGGGTTTGGGTGGACTCCAAGAGATGGTGATGGACAGGGAGGCCTGGCGTGCTGCGATTCATGGGGTCGAAAAGAGTTGGACACGACTGAGCGACTGAACTGAACTGACTAAATGTAAGTAAATAAAATATAAAACACTTTATTTTAAGGAAGGTTGATTAAGTAGTTCCAAAACAAATGATTATTTTTATTTATTTTATTTTTTTAAACAACCTAGCTAACATCATTAAAAGTAGTCTGTGTGCTAAGGTGAAGTTTTTAAAAAGCATTTATGTGTCCTTATTTTGGGAATATTAAAAAAAATTTTTAAAAACTTCAAGCAAGAATAAGGATCACTCCATTTTCGTTTCTAATTTTGTTGATTTGATTTTTCTCCCTTTGTTTCTTGATGAGTCTGGCTAATGGTTTGTCAATTTTATTTATCCTTTCAAAGAACCAGCTTTTGGTTTTGTTGATTTTTGCTATGGTCTCTTTTGTTTCTTTTGCATTTATTTCTGCTCTAATTTTTAAGATTTCTTTCCTTCTACTAACCCTGGGGTTCTTCATTTCTTCCTTTTCTAGTTGCTTTAGGTGTAGAGTTAGGTTATTTATTTGACTTTTTTCTTGTTTCTTGAGGTGTGCCTGTATTGCTATGAACTTTCCCCTTAGGACTGCTTTTACCGTGTCCCACAGGTTTTGGGTTGTTGTGTTTTCATTTTCATTCGTTTCTATGCAAATTTTGATTTCGTTTTTGATTTCTTCTGTGATTTGTTGGTTATTCAGCAGCGTGTTGTTCAGCCTCCATATGTTGGAATTTTTAATAGTTTTTCTCCTGTAATTGAGATCTAATCTTACTGCATTGTGGTCAGAAAAAATGCTTGGAATGATTTCTATTTTTTTGAATTTACCAAGGCTAGCTTTATGGCCCAGGATGTGATCTATCCTGGAGAAGGTTCCATGTGCGCTTGAGAAAACGGTGAAATTCATTGTTTTGGGGTGAAATGAACAACAAAATTAGAAACGAAAATGGAGAGATCACAACAGACAACACAGAAATACAAAGGATCATAAGAGACTACTATCAACAATTATATGCCAATAAAATGGACAACGTGGAAGAAATGGACAAATTCTTAGAAAAGTACAACTTTCCAAAACTGGACCAGGAAGAAATAGAAAATCTTAACAGACCCATCACAAGCATGGAAATTGAAACTGTAATCAAAAATCTTCCAGCAAACAAAAGCCCCGGTCCAGACGGCTTCACAGCTGAATTCTACCAAAAATTTAGAGAAGAGCTAACACCTATCCTGCTCAAACTCTTCCAGAAAATTGCAGAGGAAGGTAAACTTCCAAACTCATTCTATGAGGCCACCATCACCCTAATACCAAAACCTGACAAAGATCCCACAAAAAAAGAAAACTACAGGCCAATATCACTGATGAACATAGATGCAAAAATCCTTAACAAAATTCTAGCAATCAGAATCCAACAACACATTAAAAAGATCATACATCACGATCAAGTGGGCTTTATCCCAGGGATGCAAGGATTCTTCAATATCCGCAAATCAATCAATGTAATACACCACATTAACAAATTGAAAAATAAAAACCATATGATTATCTCAATAGATGCAGAGAAAGCCTTTGACAAAATTCAACACCCATTTATGATAAAAACTCTCCAGAAAGCAGGAATAGAAGGAACATACCTCAACATAATAAAAGCTATATATGACAAACCCACTGCAAACATTATCCTCAATGGTGAAAAATTGAAAGCATTTCCTCTAAAGTCAGGAACAAGACAAGGGTGCCCACTTTCACCATTACTATTCAACATAGTTTTGGAAGTTTTGGCCACAGCAATCAGAGCAGAAAAAGAAATAAAAGGAATCCAAATTGGAAAAGAAGAAGTAAAACTCTCACTATTTGCAGATGACATGATCCTCTACATAGAAAACCCTAAAGAGTCCACCAGAAAATTACTAGAAATAATCAATGACTACAGTAAAGTTGCAGGATATAAAATCAACACACAGAAATCCCTTGCATTCCTATACACTAATAATGAGAAAACAGAAAGAGAAATTAAGGAAACAATTCCATTCACCATTGCAACGGAAAGAATAAAATACTTAGGAATATATCTACCTAAAGAAACTAAAGACCTATATATAGAAAACTATAAAACACTGGTGAAAGAAATCAAAGAGGACACTAATAGATGGAGAAATATACCATGTTCATGGATTGGAAGAATCAATATAGTGAAAATGAGTATACTACCCAAAGCAATTTATAGATTCAACGCAATCCCTATCAAGCTACCAACAGTATTCTTCACAGAGCTAGAACAAATAATTTCACAATTTGTATGGAAATACAAAAAACCTCGAATAGCCAAAGCGACCTTGAGAAAGAAGAATGGAACTGGAGGAATCAACCTACCTGACTTCAGGCTCTACTACAAAGCCACAGTTATCAAGACAGTATGGTACTGGCACAAAGACAGAAATATTGATCAATGGAATAAAATAGAAAGCCCAGAGATAAATCCACGCACATATGGACACCTTATCTTCGACAAAGGAGGCAAGAATATACAATGGATTAAAGACAATCTCTTTAACAAGTGGTGCTGGGAAATCTGGTCAACCACTTGTAAAAGAATGAAACTGGACCACTTTCTAACACCATACACAAAAATAAACTCAAAATGGATTAAAGATCTAAACGTAAGACCAGAAACTATAAAACTCCTAGAGGAGAACATAGGCAAAACACTCTCCGACATACATCACAGCAGGATCCTCTATGACCCACCTCCCAGAATATTGGAAATAAAAGCAAAAATAAACAAATGGGACCTAATTAACCTTAAAAGCTTCTGCACATCAAAGGAAACTATTAGCAAGGTGAAAAGACAGCCTTCAGAATGGGAGAAAATAATAGCAAATGAAGCAACCGACAAACAACTAATCTCAAAAATATACAAGCAACTCCTACAGCTCAACTCCAGAAAAATAAACGACCCAATCAAAAAATGGGCCAAAGAACTAAATAGACATTTCTCCAAAAAAGACATACAGATGGCTAACAAACACATGAAAAGATGCTCAACATCACTCATTATCAGAGAAATGCAAATCAAAACCACTATGAGGTACCATTTCACACCAGTCAGAATGGCTGCGATCCAAAAGTCTACAAGCAATAAATGCTGGAGAGGGTGTGGAGAAAAGGGAACCCTCTTACACTGTTGGTGGGAATGCAAACTAGTACAGCCACTATGGAGAACAGTGTGGAGATTCCTTAAAAAACTGGAAATAGAACTGCCTTATGATCCAGCAACCCCACTGCTGGGCATACACACTGAGGAAACCAGAAGGGAAAGAGACACGTGTACCCCAATGTTCATCGCAGCACTGTTTATAATAGCCAAGACATGGAAGCAACCTAGATGTCCATCAGCAGATGAATGGATAAGAAAGCTATGGTACATATACACAATGGAGTATTACTCAGCCATTAAAAAGAATACATTTGAATCAGTTCTAATGAGGTGGATGAAACTGGAGCCTATTATACAGAGTGAAGTAAGCCAGAAGGAAAAACATAAATACAGTATACTAACGCATATATATGGAATTTAGAAAGATGGTAACAATAACCCGGTGTACGAGACAGCAAAAGAGACACTGATGTATAGAACAGTCTTATGGACTCTGTGGGAGGGGGAGAGGGTGGGAAGATTTGGGAGAATGGCAATGTAACATGTAAAATATCATGTAGGAAATGAGTTGCCAGTCCAGGTTCGATGCACGATGCTGGATGCTTGGGGCTGGTGCACTGGGACGGCCCAGAGGGATGGTATGGGGAGGGAGGAGGGAGGAGGGTTCGGGATGGGGAACACATGTATACCTGTGGTGGATTCATTTTGATATTTGGCAAAACTAATACAATTATGTAAAGTTTAAAAATAAAATAAAATTGGAAGAATTAAAAAAAAAAAAAAAAAAAAAAAAAAAGAATAAGGATCAGACATAAAGGCAAATGTGCAAAAGGCTGCTCATATTTATAGCAATACTGACATATGATCAATGTTATACTCCACAAACATGATGACATAAATTATTTAGAAGTAATGACATAAGCATAATAAATCATGCTATAAATCACCATTTTCCACACTGCATTTGAAACGTTGTTACTGTGGAGGAAAATTCATGATGTATCTTATCTCATGATTGATATCTAATGAATAAAGGAATTATTTAAAATGCTTAATCTTAAGAGTCTCTAAAATCAACACTTAATTTACTCATAAAAAGTTAAATCTTGTATTATCAGCTAAAAACATCAGAAAGTTCCTTAAGTGTTTACTTAGTTAAAATAATGAATCTCTAATTCCCCATCTGAGAATATGGTATGCTATGCTATGATTTTTTGGATAATCCCACACACTCTTAACAAATAAATCTAATTTAAGGGAGATGGACTTACTTAAATTTTCGGAACACCCACCTCAACAAGAAATTACTCTATGGCCACAAAAGTACTGGAAAACATCATAGGCTGTCTTTCCTGCCTTCTTTGGACTTTACTACAGATAAAGTTGTCTCAGTAGTATCTTTAAAACTATCAACCTAGACCTGCCCCCAAAATGCTTCTTTTAATTAAATCTTCTATTTTTATATAGCATAATTATCTAAGCAGTTGAACTTGACATATTCCTACTATTAAATTTATTAACATCTTTGTGATGTTTATTATTGTTCTTTGCATATCTTTAGGGAAATTTCTAAAATTCTGGTAGGCAGAGTCAATAAATTCCAAGATTTTTTACACAAGGTGATTTACAATAAAGGGGAGTTTTTAGTCCCTTGCAATAACAAAATAGAATACTGCTGCCACTTCTGGAAATGAAGAAGCCAAACAACCACTAGGGTTTCTGTAACATAAGGAAAAGAAAGGAATAGTAGAAGGATCACATTAAACTAAGATGACATATAGCCTCTTACATATGGGGCCCAGAAGACCTGTTTCGATAAGATAAAGGGAAAGACTTTATGGACCCAGATAATACCAATATTTAAACCTAGGTACAGAGACGAACATTTGCAATTGGCAAAAAGTAAGAAAAAAATATCAATTTTTTTAGCCTAGTTAAAGAAATATCAATGCAATAAACCAACAT
Organism: Bos indicus x Bos taurus; assembly: GCF_003369695.1. Classification (NCBI taxonomy): domain Eukaryota; kingdom Metazoa; phylum Chordata; class Mammalia; order Artiodactyla; family Bovidae; genus Bos; species Bos indicus x Bos taurus. Next base: position 59,156,404 of record NC_040087.1, read on the forward strand.
ACATCAGTATGGTCTATAATTCTAAGATGTTTGTGTGTTAGACACTTAGTTGAGTCTGACTCTTTGTGACCCCATAGTCGTAGCACGCCAGGCTCCTCTATCCATGGGATTCTCCAGACAAGAATACCAGAGTGGGTTGCCACTTCCTTCTCCAAGGAAATAATTCTAAGATTTATGGCATTAATAGAGTTGAAAGATACTAATATGGATAATTGAGATTTGACGGGAAAATGTTTTAGATAAAAGAAAAGCTGGCAACAGCAAAGCATGTCTTTGAGTTTTTTTGTTTGTTTGTTTGTTTGTTTTTAATATAAGGAAAACCTTTAACCCATAATCTCACATGTCACCTCAAGGGACCATAGATAATGTTGGCCATCATAATCAAAGGCCTCTGCATTCACTCTGTACCACTTTGCTGCTAAGTTACTAAAATAAATAGATCTATGAGAAAGGGAAGTTGCATTTATTAACACAAATAGTTATTTGAGATTAATGCAAATGGAGAGGACATTAGGGTCATTTTCTTTAAGTATTCTGAAAGAAAGTGCTTATTCAAAAGTTTAAATAAAAAGTTAAAGAAGCTTTCCTTCTTTTTCTTTCTCACTGTTTTTATTTTCTTCTGCTGGGAATAGGATCCCAGAGTCCATTGAAGGAAACTCAGAGAAAAGACTCAGACAGCCCTGTTTCTCAGATTCGCACATATCAACAATATAATTTTCTTATTAGATTACAAAGTAAATACTAGCTAACATATATAGTACTTTGGGAAAATATTCTATGGCTTGAAATACACAAAACAGAGCCACAAAATTTGAAACTGATACAGCATAATAAAATTAATGATTATAGAATAAATACTGCTTCAATCTGATTCAGTTAGGAAATATAAAGGGATTAGGTTAGCATTTTGTTCATTTAATTGGTAATTTTAATCATAGGACAGGATAATTAACTTGGTGAATTTTAATCATATACTTTTTGTTATTTCAGTTTTTAGTAATTAACCATAATAGCAATGGATAAATTATATAATTTAGATTTTTCTTCCTTCTAAAATGATAGAAATTTATGACACAAAGATCTTATGACCAAGTTTCCCAATGGGATTATCAGATAAAATAAAGGACATTCAGTTAAATTTAAAATTCAGATAAACAACAGTGACATTTTTTAGTACAAGTGTGTCCTAAATATCACATGGAATCCTTAAATAGAAAACCTGTTTAACATTCATTTCAAAATTAAATTTAACTGTGCACCCTGTGTTTTCATTTACTATGCCCTGGCATCCTTATCTTATAAATTCTATAACCTTATTTTATATTTCAAATGCATGTTTTTCTATTTACAGCAAGCTGAAATAAATGAACTGGTTCAGAACTTATAAATATGCCTTCATAGCTGAACATTTCACTATCCCTAAATGCCAAGTTAGAAATAAGAGAAGAAGGAAACAGATTTTATTCTTAATATGCTGCCGCTGCTACTGCTAAGTCGCTTCAGTCGTGTCCGACTCTGTGTGACCCCATAGACGGCAGCCCAACAGGCTCCACCATCCCTGGGATTCTCCAGGCAAGAACACTGGAGTGGGTTGCCATTTCCTTCTCCAATGCATGAAAGTGAAAAGTGAAAGTGAAGTCGCTCAGTCGTGCCCAACTCTTAGTGACTCCATGGACTGCAGCCCACCAGGCTCCTCCATCCATGGGATTTTCCAGGCAAGAGTACTAGAGTGGGGTGCCATTGCCTTAACATGTAGAAGGGGGTAAAATTGTGCCCGGATGTACTGGGAAGAGTGGGAGTATAAACAATATAGTGAAGCATCATCAGATAAAGAAATAAATAGTGCAGTATTGCTTTGTACGTAGACGCTATGACATCTTTTCTGCAATCTTAATCAACATAAAAATATTTCCTACACCCAGCCATTTTCTCTTAAAATAATCACAAATTTTTTATAATGAAATCACATTGGCCCTAAGTCCTAAAGCAGGAAAATGAAAATGCCATCAATGTGGCTATTAAGTAAAGGATTTTACCTTCAGTGGAACTCATTTTGTTTTTTTGTTTGTTTGTTTGTCATGAATGAACAAATAGGCCTTTGTGAACTGAATTGGCACAGTCAGAGATTACCGCTAAACCTTTTTTGTGTGTGTGCAGTGTGTCCATTGTGAAGACTGGAAGCTACAATTTGTTTGCATGTCTTTTTCAATTTGATTTTTTTTCCCCTCTTTTCAGGTTACTTCACCACTAACAAGAACAATAATGCCAGAGGAAAAGATAGCTTGAATGAGACTGTATGATTGCTTTTCCAACTAAAATGAGTAGAAAATGAAAACACTTTAAATGAAGTGTCTCAAATAAACATTTAATTTAGGATAAGACAGCAACCGCATACATACCACCATATCAAATATTGAAAGAGCATTTATTGAAGAGTTGAAAGACTCATTTGTGGGAAAATAAATGTAGCTCTAAAAGTGAGCTGCTGAGAGTAAATATGTAAAACCACATTTAAGCAGCATGCAATTAACGTGAATATACTAAAAAAAAAAAAAATGAAGACCATGAAGAGATTTTGGGGAATTACATATTTGAACAAGAAACTGTTTCCTTTTTCATCAAGCATGAGTCTAGCTGTGCACTGGACGCTCTTTAACAAGCTGTAGATTTAAAATAAACTAGAAGGTTTTCCATTCATACATTAAGAAAAGTGGATGCACTGTTTTCTCAGACCTCTCTGTCTTTCTTTAAATACCTTTTCCTTATCCTCTACATGTTTAAATATCAGTGTCTCCAACCCTCATGACTTTATCCTTCTTAATTCTCTTTTCTTAATAATTTCAGCTTTTTATTCTCCCTAAGTCCTCATGTTTTCTGGCATTAATATTTGTTCTGTTCCTTGTTCTTTATAACAGTCTCACCTTGCTCCATCCCTTTATTTATTTCTAGCCACATAATTTATCTTTACATATATCTAGGCATTATAAATATTTGTGTAGTTACTAAAACTATAACCCTAATAGGGAGATAGATAATTACACGGTTTTAATACATACAGAATTGGTATTGTTACTAGAGTACTTTGTAAACCATAAAGTACTTAATAAAATTATAATAGTTGATTTTATTACAAGTATTATTGGAAATGTTGAACTCATATCACCCATAACTAGAATAATCATCTAATGGTTATACCATATAATGAAATATATTTACAAAACCATGTATAATATATAACTGTAACTGTATGTAAAATTATTTTAATTATACAAGCATAGGTCAATTAAATTAAAATATATTCCAGTTCAAAATAGAGTAAGTAGCAAATGCACTGATAAATTATTAGAATGTCAGAACATTAGGCAAGTTCTTCTTCTCTTAATATTACCACTTTTATCAAATAGGGAGGTAGGGATTGTCAATGAATATACTTTTAGGATAAAAATAGATGCTGTCCTGATTGCTTTTACAGCCAAAGACATTAACAAAATAGAATCTCCAAATGGTTTGCATCCACCATCAAATGTTTTCCTGGCCAATATCAGTTATATTATTTTCTGCTAGTTCAGCATTCAAAAAATCAATTAAATTTAAAGAAATGGAATTAAAAATTATAAAGTGGTCTTAGTTTTCTGATTCAATGTTAAAAAGAGAGAACTTTAGTTACTTTATGCTTAGTTTAATCTTCAATCAGGATATGGCTTATTTCATTCTTGCATTTTCATACACTAATTTTGAATATTTTGCATCTATATTGGATCACAGTTTTAAAAAATTTTACATTGTCTTTAGATTTATGGTTTGTTTTTCTAAGGGTTTTCAGTGGAATGCAAATTTCTCATTCAAATTTTTTTATTCCTAGTGATAAAATACAAATAAAACTCTAATTATAAAGCCTAGATGAAATGACTATTCTGTCACTTATTTTTTTTTGTTTTGTTTTCATTCTTCCTGAACTTTAATCAGCTCTATATCAAAAAATAAAAGTGTAAACAAGTCTGATGGCCTGAAAGATATAATGGTAATGGTAAGAATTATCAAAATACCATACTGCACTTTAAATTGCACCTCATTTCAAACCATTATGTGATCTTTCAGCTCTATTTACCTAATTTTTACATGGTAAATTTTGTTATTGAATTGGAACACATTTCATTTCATTTAAATTCATTAAAAAAATCTCCTGATTCATATAAAACTCCTGTTAGTGGACAGAACATCATTTTCCCCATCACAAATGTTTGGAAGTTGTGTTGGGTTCTTTATATATTTCCTTGTATTCCATTTGGACTTGTTTTAACATGCATGCACAGCTGCTGTGTTATGTCCAACTCTCTGAGCCCCCATGGACTGTAGCCTGCTGGCTCCTATGTCATGGGATTTTCCTGGTGAGAATATTGGAGTGGGTTACCATTTCTTCCTCCAGGATATCTTCCCAACCCAGGGATTGAATCCACATCTCCTGCTTTGCAGGCAGATGCTTTATCACTGAGTTACTGAAGAAGATCCTTAAAATTGAAGCAGTCATATATTTAAAAGTGCTTGTTTTAACAGCACATTTAAATATATAACCACATTAATTTAACCAAAAGATTTTCTTTGAAAGATATTTTTGCACATTCAAGATGTGCTCCCTGACTACATTATTAACAAACCAATGTGATCTTCAACAAATAATGTTTAGTTACCATTAAGGGGAAAATCCATACTGTACATTAGGAATATTATGCCATTGACTTCTAAAGTTGAAGTAAATCTATGTCAGAGATACTTATGCTGCTGCTGCTGCTAAGTCGCTTCAGTCGTGTTTGACTCTGTGCAACCCCATAGACGGAAGCCCACCAGGCTCCCCCATTCCTGGGATTCTTCAGGCAAGAACACTGGAGTGGGTTGCCATTTCCTTCTTCAATGCATGAAAGTGAAAAGTGAAAGTGAAGTCGCTCAGTCATGTCTGACTCCTAGCGACGCCATGGACTGCAGCCTAGCAGGCTCCTCCATCCATGGGATTTTCTAGGCAAGAGTACTGGAGTGGGGTGCCATCACCTTCTCCACAGAGAGATACTTATAGTCATAAGTTATTTGATTTGAAGATATTAGTATGGAGAGATGAAGAATCAAAGATATTCTTCAGATCAGTCCTTAGTCTATTCAGATCTTCCATCTTTAGCTAATAGCATCAATAATCATATTTTGGAAGGATTGTGATTATTCTGGCCTGAATGTTTGTGACCCGCCCCCCAAATTCATATGTTTACATTCTAACTCCCAAAGATGATGGCATTAGGAAGCATGGTCTTTAGGGAGTGATTAGGTCATGAGGACGGAGCCCTTATGAATAAGATTAATCTTCTTAAATGGTACCAAAAAACCTACTTACAAAACTGAAGTGGAAGCACAGATGTAGAAAACAAACTTACAGTTATCGGGAAGAAAGGAGATTGGGATTTGGAGATTGCAATTGACATACACACATCACTATATATATAGAATAGGTAACTAATAAGATCCTATACTGTATAGCACAGGGAACTCTATTCAGTACTCTACAGTGACCTATATGGGAACAGAACCTAAAAAAAGAGTGTATATATGTGAATATATATATGTATATACATATACATATGTAAAAAAGTGGATATATGTACATGTATATATGTATATACATATACACAGGTAAAAAAGAGTGGATATATGTGCATGTATATATGTCTGACTCATTTTGCTGTACAGCAGAAACTAACACAATACTGTAAATCAATTATACTCCAAGAAAAATTAATTAAAAATGTATCAGTCTTATAAAAGAGACCCCAGAGATCGTTCACCACTTCCACTGCATGAGGCACAGTGAGAAGACACTGGTTATGACCTAGCAAGAGGCCTCTTAGCAGAATGTGACCATGCTGGCACCTTGATTCTGGACTTCAAGCCTCCAGAACCTTGAGAAATAAATATCTGGGTTTATAAGCTACTCGGTCTGGTATATTGTCACAGCAGCCAAATGGACAAAAAGTGATCAAGTCACAGTCTTCATTGTGAAAATGCTTGCTCTGAAATAGAAAATTTGAATATGCTCACTTCTCAGAGAGTGTATATACACTCCATGGCTTTATCCTTCCTTGCTCTTTCTGCACTTCCTAATACAGATACAAAAGATAAAATATCTGACCTCATCACTGATATAAATGGAAAAATAGCACTTTATTTTATTTTATTTTCCGTAGGAAAAAAATGGTTTTGTACATGGGAAGAAACAATATAAATTCAAAACTTACAGATAAGGGTTAGCTCTATCACTCTTTAAAAAGTTTATACAAATATCCAGTCAACACCAACAGGGTTATCTCCCTTGAAATGTTATCTATACAGATTTCCAAGTAGACCACAGAGCTGTATACTGTCTTGGAATGTCCTCAGAAGGCTCTGTCATTGATCAGTTAACAGAGTAAAAACCCCAGAGTCCTTTCTTTCAAATGGAAGAGGGAGAGACAGGGATAGAAGAAACTATTCAAACTTCGTCTTCTTTCCTTGTGGCTTGTGGTCTCCTCCTCCTCCTCTGCCTCCTCGGAAGCCTCCTCGCCCTCCAAAGCCTCCCCGGCCTCTGCCACCAAAGCCACCTCTGCCACCACCTCGGCCTCCAAAGCCACCTCTGCCTCCTCCTTGGCCACCAAAGCCACCTTCACCCTTAGGTTTGGCCCACTTTATAACATAAAATGGCAGATATGCTTCTAGCCTTGGGCCTTATTTTTCCAACCAGTATTGTCTATGCCAGGATCTCTGGCCAGTTGGGGGACCTGCCCCCTGTGTACACATTCTCCCTGCTCCACTCCTGTGATCAGTCTCTATGTCTCTACCAGCCTCTATCTAAGCCTTTCGATACTTCCTGTGGTGTTGGTACTCTCATTAGCACTTTCATTACTCATGACACTGACAGGAGATCTGATCTAAAGCAAGCTTCTCTGCTTGAAGGCAGGTAAGAAAACAGCTCAGGCAAAGTCTTAGAACATAATAATCTATAAATTGAAGCAGAAGAATTTTAGAGTCACATTCTAAGTTCTGTCCTCAGAGCAGTCTTGTTAAAAGATATTACTGAGCCTGTTTTTCCCATATGGATCAAGTTTACAGAAATAAACAGCTGGGACCCAAGGCATCTGCATGGCAGGACAACGTTTTTATCTTTGTCACAGCAAAGAGTTTCCAGACCCCAGCCAGGCTGGCACAGCTCTATAAACTAGAGAAAAGACTTTCCTTATTCATTTACTCACAGAAATCATGCTTTGATATTTTATGTATGACTTTTCATACAAAAAACCCCACAAAATTACCCCTACATTTTTATACCTGATTAAAAAAATGTGCAGTGAATTTTATTTTAGGGTACAAGTATTATACTGCATTTGTCACAGATAATAACTAGAAACAAGATCTAAAACCCCATATGCTGGTAAATACGGGCCAACAGAATTAGCCTGCATCACTTTAGGGTGGTGTATTATACCTTCAATGAAAACCAAATATCAGAACTAGAGGTTGAACTTCCAAAAGCTTCTAGAAGGTAAAATCTGTATTTCTCAGGGACCTCATAACCTCTTAGGCTGTTAATGTCTAACCTGAGAAGTATACAGACATTCTTTGGATGTAATGGAAAATTTCACCAAAGTCAACCTCAAAATATAAGCATAGAAATTGATTAGAAACCAAGAGCATATAAAGAGATTAGACTCAGGTGAGTAGACTCTTATGGTTGCTGTAGTGCCATCCTCAAACATGACTTTGGCCAAAAGTGAGACTCTATCCAGGACTAATATTCTCCAGGTATGCCTTCAGAGGGACTCTTGAGTCCAAACAACCAATGGGCCTTGAAGGTCTCATTTTAAGGCACTTTGCCAACAGAACTGTGTAACCATAAGGGATTCAATTTAGGTCATACCTGAATGGTCTAGTGGTTTCCCTACTTTATTCAAATTAAGTCTGAATTTGGAAATAAGGAGTTCATGGTCTCAGCCACAGTCAGGTCTCGGTCTTGTTTTTGCTGACTGTATAGGACTTTTTCATCTTTGCCTGCAAAGAATATAATCAATCTGATTTCAGTATACACTATCTGGTGATGTCCATGTGTAGAGTCTTATCTTGTGTTGTTGGAAGAGGGTGTTTGCTATGACCAGTGTGTTCTCTTGGCAAAACTGTAGCAGTCTTTGCCCTAATTCATTCTGAACTCCAAGGCCATATTTACCTGTTACTCCAGGTATTTCTTGACTTTCTACTTTTTCATTCCAGTCACCTATAATGAAAAATGACATCTTTTTTGGGTGATAGTTCTAAAAGGTCCTATAGGTCTTCACAGAACCATTCAACTTCAGCTTCTTCAGCGCTACTGGTCAGGGCATAGACTTGGATTTCTGTAACAAATAGATTCAAGGGATTAGATCTGATAGACAGAATGCCTGAAGAACTATGGACGGAGGTTCAGGACATTGTACAGGGGGCAGGGATCAAGACCATCCCCAAGGAAAATAAACATAAAAAGGCCAAATGGTTGTCTGAGGAGGCCTTACAAATAGCTGTGAATAGAAAAGAAGCAAAATACAAATGAGAAAAGAAAAGATATACCCATTTGAAAGCAGAGTTCCAAAGAATAGCAAGAAGAGATAAGAAAACCTCCCTCAGTGATCAATGCAAAGAAACAGAAGAAAACAATAGAATGGAAAAGACTAGAGATCTCTTCAAGAAATTAGGGATAACAAGGGAAAGTTTCATGCAAATAGGGGCACAATAAAGGACAGAAATGGTATGGATCTAACAGAAGCAAAAGATATTAAGAAAAGGTGGCAAGAATACACAGAAGAACTATACAAAAAAAAATCTTCATGACCCAGATAATCACAATGGTGTGACCTCTCACTCAGAGCCAGACATCATGGAATGTGAAGTCAAGTGGGCCTTAGGAAGCATCACCATGAACAAAGCTAGTGGAGGTGATGGAATTCCAGTTGAGGTATTTCAAATGCTAAAAGATGATTCTGTAAAAGTGCTGCACTCAGTATGTCAGCAAATTTGGAAAGCTCAGCAGTGGCCACAGGACTGGAAAAGTTCAGTTTTCATTCCAATCCCAAAGAAAGGCAATGCCAAAGAATGCTCAAACTACCACACAATTGCACTCATCTCACAAACTAGTAAAGTAATGCTTAAAATTCTTAAAGCCAGGCTTAAGCTATATGTGAACTGTGAACTTCCAGATGTTCAAGCTGGTTTTAGAAAAGGCAGAGGAACCAGAGGTCAAATTGCCAACATCCTTTGGATCATTGAAAACTCAAGAGAGTTTCAGAAAAACCTCTACTTCTGCTTTATTGACTATGCCAAAGCCTTTGACTGTTTGGACCACAACAAACTCTGGAAAATTCTTAAAGAGATAGGAATACCAGACCTCTTGAGCTGCCTCTTGAGAAATTTGTAATCAGGTCAGGAAGCAACAGTTAGAACTGGACATGGAACAACAGACTGCTTCCAAATAGGAAAAGGAGGATGTCAAGGCTGTATATTGTCACCCTGCTTATTTAACTTATATGCAGAGTACATCATGAGAAACGCTGGGCTGGATGAAGCACAAGCTGGAATCAAGATTGCCAGGAGAAATATCAATAACCTCAGATATGCAGATGATACCACCCTTATGGCATAAAGTGAGAAAGAAATAAAAAGCCTCTTGATGAAAGTGAAAGAGGAGAGTGAAAAGTTGGCTTAAAGCTCAACCTTCAGAAAACTAGGATCATGGCATCCGGTCCCACCACTTCATGGCAAATGATGGGGAAACAGTAGAAACAGTGACAAGCTTTATTTTGGGGGGCTCCAAAATCATTGCAGATGGTGACTGCAGCCATGAAATTAAAAGATGCTTGCCCCTTGAAATAAAATTTATGACCACCCTAGAGAGCATATTATAAAGCAGAGACATTACTTAGCCAAAAAAGGTCCATCTAGTCAAAGCTACAATTTTTCCAAGAGGCATGTATGGATGTGAGAGCTGGACTATAAAGAAAGCTGAGTGCTGAAGAATTGATGGTTTTGAGCTGTGGTGTTGGAGAAGACTCTTGAGAGTCCCTTGGACTGCAAGGAGATCAAACCAGTCAATCCTAAATGAAATCAGTCCTAAATATTCATTGGAAGTATGATGCTGAAGCTGAGACTCCAATACTTTGGCCACCTGATGTGAAGAACTGACTTATTTTAAAAGACCCTTATGCTGGGAAAGATTGAAGGTGGAAGAAGGGGATGACAGAGGATGAGATGGTTGGATGGTATCACCAACTCAATGAAAATGAGTTTGAGTAAACTTCCGAAGTTGATGAACAGGGAGGCCTGGTTTGCTGCAATCCATGGTGTTGCAAAGAGTTTGACACAGTTGAGCGACTGAACTAAACTGAACTGCCAACAGAACACGTCATGCTACTGTCTACAGATGACTGAATGTATTTCAAAACTAAGCTGTCAGTTCATCTTAGGAAATGTAGAGCTGAATATATAAACTACCTACTTTAAAGTTACATTTCCACTAGAGAACCAATGGAGTCTGCTGCTAAGTCACTTCAATCATGTCCAACTCTGTGTGATCCAATAAACGGCAGCCCACCAGGCTCCCCCGTCCCTGGGATTCTCCAGGCAAGAACACTGGAGTGGGTTGCCATTTCCTTCTCCAATGCATGAAAGTGAAAAGTGAAAGTGAAGTCGCTCAGTCGTGTCCGACTCTTAGCGAACCCATGGCCTTCAGCCTACCAGGCTCCTCCATCCATGAGATTTTCCAGGCAAAGTACTGGAGTGGGGTGCCATTGCCTTCTCTGAATGGAGTCTAACACATGTGATATGGTGAGTTAGTCTATGTTGAATTTACCCCAGTTTGCTTCATGGAAACATTTTTATTTTCCAGAATATTTGGCTTTATAACTAGGCTTGTGACCTGCTGAAAGTTCTATTGCTTTTTGCAGCAGGAGATAGTGATCATAGTATAATAAACTTAAACCAACTCTGTACTTGAGTGCTAAATTACCTGCACACAAACCATCAATAGTTCTTTCTGAACACTACCTTCAAAATATATTCAAGATCCCAATATTTATTACAACTTCTAGCACTACCAGCCTTATCAGAAACACAGTTGCCTCTTGCCTATATTACTCTAACAGCCACTCAGCGGGTTTCTGGTTCCACTTTTGCCATCCTTCCTCTTTAGTTCTCAACACAGCAACAGCACTAATTCTTGTAAATCTTAAACCAGATTTCAAATGCTCCAATGATTCTCATTTTCATTCACAGTTTAAGCCAAGAAGTTTACAACTAATTGCATATGCAATTTTATGCAAGTTGGGTTTGGATTCATTTCCACTTCTTTCAATCTTTATTGTTTCTGCTTTAGCCACACTGTCTTCTTGCAGTTTTAAATGTTCTCTCCTTCAACAAGTTTACCTCACAGTTCCCTTGCCTGGAATCTTCTTCCCTCAGATAGTTGTATGATTAATTGCCTAATATCCTTTGAATTTTCCCCAAATACTACTTTTTCTATAAGACATGCTGATACTCCATTGTTATCCTTATTAAATTTTTCCTATTATTTCCATAGAAGACTTCAATTTCTAACACACTGCATAATTCCCTTTTTATCTTGTTTATTATTTACTGTCAATATTCACCTATTATTATGTAAGCTACAACCAGACAGAATTTTTCCCCTCTTCTTTGATTAATTTTAAGAACTTGTAACAGTGTTTCATACGTATTGCTGCTGCTGCTAAGTCGCTTCAGTCGTGTCCAACTCTGTGCGACCCCATAGATGGCAGCCAACCAGGCTTCCCCGTCCCTGGGATTCTCCAGGCAAGATCACTGGAGTGTGTTGCCATTTCCTTCTCCAATGCATGAAAGTGAAAAGTGAAAGTGAAGTCGGTCAGTCATGTCCGACTCTTCATAACCCATGGACTGCAGCCCACCAGGCTCCTCTGCCCATGGGATTTTCCAGGCAAGAGTACTGGAGTGGGGTGCCATTGCCTTCTCCTAATAATGGGCTACTACTTATCAATAGATAACTGATGAATCAAGTATATTATGCATTTTGAGCAAGGATTATTTGCCAAATAATGAATAAATATATAACATCAGGTTGTACATTATTTACAAACATAAGAATAAATGCCACAACAAACTTTTTGATTTACAACTTCAATAATAGAGAAATTTCTCTCCAATATGTGTGGCTTCATCTGTGTGTGAGATATACATTCAGTCAGTCAGTTCAGTTCAGTCAATCAGTTGTGTCCGACTCTTTGTGACCACATGAACCACAGAACTCCAGGCCTCCCTGTCCATCACCAACTCCCAGAGTCCACCAAAACCCATGTCCATCGAGTCGATGATGCCATCCAACCATCTCACCCTCTGTCGTCCCCTTCTCCTCCTGCCCTCAATCTTTCCCAGCACTAGGGTCTTTTCCAATGAGTCAGCTCTTTTCATCAGGTAGCAAAAGTATTGGAGTTTCATCTTCAATATCAGTCCTTCTAATGAACACCTGGGATTGATCTCCTTTAGGATGGACTGGTTGGATCTCCTTGCAGTCCAAGAGACTCTTAAGAGTCTTCTCTAACACCACAGTTCAAAAGCATCAATTCTTTGGCACTCAGCTTTCTTCACAGTCCAACTCTCACATCTATACATGACCACTGGAAAGACCATAGCCTTGACTAGATGGACCTTTGTTGGCAAAGTAACGTCTCTGCTTTTCAATTGCTATACAAATGTTGAAACCCTAACCCTCAACGTGACTACATTTGGACATACAGCTTTTAGGAGGTAATTAAAATTAACAAGAGTGGGCCCTAATCTGATAGGATTGGTGACCATATAAGAAGAGGAAGATAAAAAGATACTTCTCCACCACGTAAGAACACAGAAAGAAGGCAGCCATCTCAAGCTGTGATGAGAGCTCTCACTAGAAACCAAACTCTTGTTAGACCTTGACCTTAAATTTTCCAGCCTTCAGGACTGGGAGAAAATAATTTTCTATTTTTTATACCATGCAATCTGTTTTATTTTGCTAAGGCAGTCTAGAGTTATTTACACATATATGCATATTATGTGTTTGTGTGTGTGTTTGCCAATGTTGAGATATTGTCATCACCTTATCTTAATTTGGAAGCATTTTTGGTCTAGTATTTAAATGTTTCCTAAGAGCATGGCTTGAGGACTTCTATTTGAGGTAGTGGAGTGTACCAAATTTAGTCTATAATAAATTAATATTACATCATCATTTTAATTAGACTGTTTTGAGTCTGAAAACATCCATTATATTACTCAATTGAAATTCATAAACTCTCCAAAGAAACTCATACAAATGAAAATAACACATTAGGGAGAACAGAATGGTTGCCTTGAGGAAAGAAGAGATGGAAGATATGATACCAAAAGGGAACAGATACATAAAATAAGAAAGGCATCTGCACATACCAAGAACAGTAACATGCCATGAAAACTTGCTTTGAATATGTCAATCTTCTTAAGCTGAGGTTAAACAATATATATACAGTCAGCATGTTATTAAAATTAAAGGGATTGAATCAATTTAAGAAAATTTTAAAAATACTTATGGGTGTTACCATAAGCAGTCATCTTGAGCAATACTGTGAGAATGGCTTAATTTGTATGGCATGATTCATATGCATTTCTTCACATAAGGTACCGATACTATGTATTTGTCCCTCCTTACCTACTGAGACTGACTGTCATAGAAATATCCTTTCATTGACTCTTCTTGGGTCTCACTAACACCTGCAACTTTAATTCTGGTATGTAACTGTGGCATCAAAAACAGAGGAAGGAAGACATAAAGAGAAAACTCATGTTATTACTATTTTTCATTGCCTGCCTCATCCACCCTCCTCTCCAACTCCAGTCTCTCATGCTAAATGTTGAAAGTATATGCAAAAGTGAAAAGAGGAGCGAGTTCTGTTTTTATTTCTATTTTCTTAATGCTTTACACCCATCGTGTTCTCTGTTGTGATCAGCTTTTCTGAGCACCAATTTTTAAATAGGGCAGAATATAGAAAAACTGTGAAACATAAGAACAAAGAGCAGAGCAGAGTAGGTTTTCTCCAGTCATGCCCATCAGTCAACTCAAATCATATTCTCCTTGACCCCTCTCTTAGCTTGAGCAATGTAGGACTTGCAATAAATAACTCAAAAATCTCAGTGGCTTAATCCAATAAAAGTTTATTTCTCACCCATACAAAGTTTATTTCAAATATTTTTCATTGGGGAACTTGTGGCTTTACTCCAAAGAGTGACTCAGGAATCCAGACTCCTTCCAACTTGTGATATCACCCTCTTTGACATGTGAACCCCAGTGACATGAAGGAAAGTGAGAGACTGCAAGGGAGGTATACGGTGACCCACATCATAACTGAACTGGTCTCACTCAGATGTAAACACACGCTGTCTATCGACATTCCACGAGCAGGTCCACAAGTCTTAGGTGTCCCACAAATCATCTATTTCTGCCACACACCTCATCAGTGATTAGGATTCCACTTTATTTCAATTGTCTATTTGTCCACTGTGTTCCCAGTGTCTTTCATCAACCTAGAATTTATGCCTAAGCTAATAGCTCCATGTAAAGCAGTCCGTGATCTTGAATGTTTGAATTGCATTGAAGAGATATATTGGTAGGGTTCTATGTTAGGCTCTGGACACACTTCTTCAAAGAATTATTGGGGAGTAAAATGGTTTGCTTTTATGTTTTTATGAGGACAATAAAATACATCAGGGACATTATGGACCAAATAGGATTTTGTGGAATGGAATTAGAACTAAATCACCTCATGTAACAATTATTATGGTATTATTGAAAATTTATATTTAATATTAAATAAAGTATATAAATTGATGCCTGCACATAATAATATTTTGGAGGAGGATCTAAATGGAAATATGTAGGGACATGATGATTTTTTATTACAGAAGCAGAGTGATGTCTGTAAGAGCACAGAATTGCTGCATATACATATTTTCTTTCATAGCATAATTTTTAAAGATAACTTTGTTTATTAATTTCCTTTGGGAACACTGCATAGGTTTTTTTCCCCTACAGATAAGAGACTATTTTATCTTGATGATCTCAGATGATAGCACAGTGTTTAGCTTATCCATGGAGTCCAAAAACTTGCTAATTTGAATGTAATACTCAGAAAGGATTTTATTTGGGTTCCCACGTGGCACTGGGGGTAAAGAATACGCATGGCAATGCAAGAGATTTAAGAGACCTGGGTTCGATCCCTGGGTCAGGAAGATTCCCTGGAGGAGGGCATGGCAATCTGTTCCAGTATTCTTGCCTGACAAATCCCATGGAAAGAGGAGACTGGTGGGCTACAGTCCATGAGGTCACAGAGTCAGATAGGACTGAAGCAACTTAACACACATATATGCGGAGAACAACTAAGAGCTACTGAAGAAAGCTCATTGATTTTCATAGGTAGAATAGAGGAAGACATTCTGAATTCATTTCTCTGATAATGCAAACAACACATGAAACTAACTGCAACCAGTAAAACAACAACAAAGGTTATTTTAAAGACATTCTGGAAGCGTTTCTCATGATGTACTCTGCATGTAAGTTAAATAAGCAGGGTGACAATATACAGCCTTGACAAACTCCTTTTCCTATTTGGGACCAGTCTGTTGTTTCATGTCCAGTTCTTGCTTCCTCACCTGCATATAGGTTTCTCAAGAGGCAGGTCAGGCCACCTCATGCGAAGCAAAGATAAATTTGATGGAGTCATTTATTTAAGGGGCAAAGGGTTGGATATGACTGAGCAACTGAACAACAACAAATCTATGAACTCTATGGCTTCTCTGGTAGCTCAGATGGTAAAGAGTCTGCCTTCAATGCAGAAGACACTGTAGATTCGGGTTTGATCCCTGGTTGGGAAGATTCCAAGGAAGAGGAAATGGCAACCCACTCTAGAACTCTGCCAGGAGAATCCCATGGACAGAGGAGCCTGGCAGGCTACAATCCATGGGGTCGCAAAGAGTCAGACACGACAGAGCAACTAAGAACAAGCACATGTTGTTTCTCATTTTTTAAAAATATATTATGGCTCTGGTATTTTTATGCTTTTTTAAAAAATGCTTTCTGATTATTCAATGATAATTGTATTCTGTGTTTGCTCTTTTTATAGAGTGTGTTGGATTTCATGGTAATCCATACTTTGAAAGAATTCACTGTGTTCATTATTATTTTTGACTTGCTTCTACTATATTGCTAATTTTTTAGAGCTTGTTCTGTGCCAAGTGTTGTAGGCTGAAAGGAAAATGCACATGATTCCCTGGCCTCCAGAATGTAGGAATCCCTGACAAAAGAAGAAGAACAAAAATCACTATAAGGGTTTGATTATACATACAATAGTAGAATGTACATTATATTCAATATGAGAAAGATAGTTAATGCTTGAAAGTGGGGGAGGAAGATGTAATAAATGGTGAAAAACACTTGAAAACAGACTATATCACAATATAGCTAGCTGTGTTACATGGTACCTTTTTATCATTGGTTTATTTTTTATGTTTAGACAACTGAATTAATTAGGGGGTCAAAAGTAGGACTTACTCATTTATAAAATCCTAGTGCAACAGGAGATGGCAAGAGTGAACGTCGACATTCTAGGAATCAGCAAACTAAAATGAACTGGAATGGGTGAATTTAACTCAGATAACCATTATATCTACTACTGTGGGGAGGAATACTTTGGAAAAAATGGAGTAGCCATCATGGTCAACAAGAGAGTCTGAAATGCAGTACTTGGATGCAGTCTCAAAAACAACAGAATGATCTCTGTTTGTTTCCAAGGCAAACCATTCAATATCACAGTAATCCAAGCCTAGGCCCCAACCAGTAATGCTGAAGAGGCTGAAGTTGAACGTTTCTCTGAAGACCTACAAGACCTTTTAACTAACCCCCAAAAAATATGTTCTTTTCATTATAGGGGACTGGAATGCAAAAGTAGGAAGTCAAGAAACACCTGGAATAACAGGCAAATTTGGCGTTGGAATACGGAATCAAGCAGGGCAAAGGCTAATAGAGTTTTGCCAAGAGAATGCACTGGTCATAGCAAACACCCTCTTCCAACAACACAAGAGAAGACTCTATACATGGACATCACCAGATGGTCAACACCGAAATCAGATTGATTATATTCCTTGGAGCCAAAGATGGAGAAGCTCTATATGGTCAATAAAAACAAGACCGGGAGCTGACTGTGGCTCAGAGCAGAAACTCCTTATTGCCAAATTCAGACATAAATTGAAGAAAGTAGGGAAAACCACTAGACCACTGAGGTATGACCTAAATCAAATCCCTTATGATTATACAGTGGAAGTGAGAAATAGATTTAAGGGCCTAGATCTGATACAAAGAGTGCCTGATAAACTATGGAATGAGGTTCGTGACATTGTACAGGAGACAGGGATCAAGACCATCCCCATGGAAAAGAAATGCAAAAAAGCAAAATGGCTCTCTGAGGAGGCCTTACAAATAGCTGTGAAAAGAAGAGAAGTGAAAAGCAAAGGAGAAAAGGAAAGATATAAGCATCTGAATGCAGAGTTACAAAGAATAGCAAGAAGAGATAAGAAAGCCTTCCTCAGCAATCAATGCAAAGAAATAGAGGAAAACAACAGAATGGGAAAGACTAGAGATCTCTTCAAGAAGATTAGAGATACCAAGGGAACATTTCATGCAAAGATGGACTAGATAAAGGACAGAAATAGTATGGATCTAACAGAAGCAGAAAATATTAAGAAGAGATGGCAAGAATACACAGAAGAATTGTACAAAAAAGATCTTCTCGACCAAGATAAACACGATGGTGTGAACACTCACTTAGAGCCAGACATCCTGGAATGTGAAATCAAGTGGGCCTTAGAAAGTATCACCATGAATAAAGCTGGTAGAGGTGATGGAATTCCAGTTGAGCTATTTCAAATCCTGAAAGACGATGCTGTGAAAGTGCTGCACTCAATATTCCAGCAAATTTGGAAAACTCAGCCGTGGCCACAGGACTGGAAAAGGTCAGTTTTCATTGCAATCCCAAAGAAAGACAATGCCAAAGATTACTCAAACTACCGCACAATTGCACTCATCTCACATGCTAGTAAAGTAATGCTCAAAATTCTCCAAGCCAGGCTTCAGCAATACTTGAACCATGAACTTCCAGATGTTCAAGCTGGTTTTAGAAATGGCAGAGGAACCAGAGATCAAATTGCCAACATCCGCTGGATCATCAAAACAGCAAGAGAGTTCCAGAAAAACCTCTAATTCTGCTTTATTGACTATTCTTTGACTGTGTGGATCACAAGAAACTGTGGAAAATTCTGAAAGAGATGGGAATACCAGACCACCTGACCTGCCTCTTGAGAAACCTATATGCAGGTGAGGAAGCAAGAACTGGACATGGAACAACAGACTGGTCCCAAATAGGAAAAGGAGTTTGTCAAGGCTGTATATTGTCACCCTGCTTATTTAACTTACATGCAGAGTACATCATGAGAAATGCTGGGCTGGAAGAAGCACAAGCTGGAATCAAGATTGCCCAGAGAAAAATCAATAACCTCAGATTTGCAGATGACACCACCCTTATGGCAGAAAGTGAAGAGGAACTCAAAAGCCTCTTGATGAAAGTGAAAGTGGAGAGTGAAAAAGTTGGCTTAAAGCTCAACATTCAGAAACTGAAGATCATGGCATCTGGTCCCATCACTTCATGGGAAATAGATGGGGAAACACTGGAAACAGTGTCAGACTTTTTTTTTTTGGGCTTCAAAATCACTACAGATGGTGACTGCAGCCATGAAATTAAAAGATGCTTACTTCTTGGAAGGAAAGTTATGACCAACCTAGATAGCATATTCAAAAGCAGAGACATTACTTTGCCAACAAAGGTTCATCTAGTCAAGGCTATGGTTTTTCCTGTGGTCATGTATGGATGTGAGAGTTGGACTGTGAAGAAGGCTGAGCGCCGAAGAATTGATGCTTTTGAACTGTGGTGTTGGAGAAGACTCTTGAGAGTCTCTTGGACTGCAAGGACATCCAACCAGTCCATTCTGAAGGAGATCAGCCCTGGGATTTCTTTGGAAGGAATGAAGCTAAAGCTGAAACTCCAGTACTTTGGCCACCTCATGCGAAGAGTTGACTCATTGGAAAAGACTCTGATGCTGGGAGGGATTGGGGGCAGGAGGAGAAGGGGACGACAGAGGATGAGATGGCTGGATGGCGTCACTGACTCGATGCATGTGAGTCTGAGCGAACTCAGGGAGTTGGTGATGGACAGGGAGGCCTGGTGTGCTGTGATTCATGGAGTCTCAAGGAGTTGAACACGACTGAGTGACTGATCTGATCTGATGGCTGCCATAATATATTTCCTTGGGAAGATCCCCTGGAGAAGGAAATGGCAACCCATCCGGTATTCTTGCCTGGAAAATTCCGTGGACTAAGGAGCCTGGTAGGCTACAGTCCATGGTGTTGCAAAGAGTCAGACACCATTGAGCGACTTCACTTCTCTTCACTTCATGAGAAAATAAATAGGGGTATGTATGTGTATGTGCGTGTGTGTGTAGGGTGTATAGAGTCCAATATGTTTGTTGTATTTTCCTTTGAATCTGCGCATCAGGTGTCTGAATGCTTTGAATTTTTTTTTTTTTTTTTGGTTTAACAGTGATTTGTTTTCATTACCTTTTGTTTGTTCAGTTGCTTTTCCCTATTCTTGGCTAACTAAAACTGTGTTTAACTACAGGGCCAGTTTTATTCAGAGGAAGGGGTCAAATTGTTAAAAGCCAATAAAATTTGTACATATGAAGACTACCATTAACATACTCAAATTTGAAGATGCTAGAGAACAGAATCTAACTGGCTTAACTCTGGTCATATGCCCATCATTTTTCTTTTCTATCAGCTATTGTCAGGAAGGCAGGTTAGGCATCAACCTTGTGGTTGTTAAGGACCTACTGTATGAACAAGCTGGATACTTATCACTGAAGTATGGATGGGAATAAATCAATATGTAAATTCACTCAAAATTCCAATACTCTATCCCCTAAGACTGTATAACTATTGATTAAATATGCAAGTAAAAGAGGCCGCCCAGTGAATTTCCAATGAAGAATTTAGCAGAAAAACTACAGCTCCTCATTTGATGTTACCATTTACTACATTTTCTTGAAAATAACAATAATTTCTGGGAAGTTGTTGGGCACTCTTAGATATTACTGATAGTCTAATAGGAACTTTCAACATTCTTTGTGGAATTGAAGTACAAATGGAGGAACCAAACTGATGGATATGTTAACACTAGGACTGAATTAGAAAGAAATCATGGCTGTTTTGGGGTATCACAGGAGAAAAGGCATGGTAGAAGATTCCAAGAAAACTATCAAAAATAACAATGTGATGTATTCTGTGTCCTTAGGACTTTTAAAGTTCAATTCTTGAAGTAAGCAAAACAATTTATCTTCTTTCTTACTATTTTATCTATCATCTTCTCTCCTCTATATTTTTTCTCTTGTCAAAAAAGAAGTACTTTTCTTTATTGACGATATAGAATTTAAACTACCTGGACCAAAAGTGTCCATTGTGGAAAGCTTTATACCTGACAGCTATATTTTAGCCAAAGAAAGAACAATAAAATACTGGCTTCACTCCTCCTTTGTTTCTACTTTCAAGGCAGTGCACACTACAGTTTGCACGTAACCCAGCACACTTGCTACCTGTCTGTGCTGGTACTTTGTGCTATCTTTCACTATCCCTTGGCTAGCTTTCCATTTATATATTGGGAAAATAATGTTAATTATATGTAATCCCCTACATAATAAATTATAGTGGAATGATATAATGGAATTGTATAGGACTAGTAAAAACAATGAGAGTTCTAGAGACACTAAGAATAAAAAAATTCAGGGTATAATGTCCATTGGGGAAAAATTGTGTTGTAATTTTTGTATACATACATTTATAGTAAACTGTGCATATTAATATGTAAAAGCACAGATCATATTTAAACACTATGTCTCTGGGTGATGTCATGACACTTTCATAGATTTGTGCTAAGTGATCCTCTCTGTGTATTTATATGTAAATGAATGTTCATAGTGTAGTGATTTTACTATGAGTGGGTTATACTTTTGAATCCATAAAGTCATTTTAAACAACCTAATTGGCTATAGCTTTTGTAACAGTTGTTCAATCTTTTCTACAAAATATATTGATAACAATACAGAGTGATGTTCTTATGTATGGGCAAGGAAAAAATATTAAAAAAATGTAGATTTTTTTACTGACTTGAAATTTTTATTATATTTTTATGCTCAAAGTTTAATATTATAGAATCACATATAACTGAGTTTGAATGAAATTCTTAAAAACATTGCTACATAATTAATTTACCACCATATGCCGAATTGCAACATAAAATGTTTTAAAGATATTATGACAAAATACAACAGTGTGAAATAATCATAAAAACCATCTCTATGTGAATTGTGCTGCACTAATATTTTGATTCACCTTTCCAGAATAATAAACACTTTAGGCTGTCTATTTAGCTATTTCTCATTTTCCTTATGGACAACTCTATAACTTTTCCCATTACCTTGCGATTTTGGAATATAGGCTGTGTAATTTGGAATAACACTAGTGATTTATCTAGTCTGGCATTCTCTGTTCTAAAAATAAATCTTGAAGATCATTCTCCCCTCTGTGCTTAAGAAGACAACATGGTTTAGAATTTACAAAAAAGGGTAGAGATTAATCTTAGGCAAGAGTATGCCAATTGCATGTGACATTTATCCTCTTCAGCCAGATGGCAGTGGGATGGAATTTGGGTCTTTCTTTTTCCTTTATGTATTATTCACAAGCTAATTCAATGTTCAAATGACAAAACCAACAGGAAGCCTGAGCAATTTCATTGTGTAATCAGCCAGATCTTTCATTGAAAAGAAAGAAAATTTCTAGTCCATATATTATTAGTAAAGTATATTTTAATAGTTTTAATAGCATTAATAACCAGAAAAATATATATATAATGCTCTCTAGCAAACATTCCATAAGCTGTTATATAAAATTAATGTTGTTTGCTAAGGAACTTTGAAACTGCTGGTCAATTCTGTTACTGTCTTCCCTATCTAGAAGAAAAAATAACCTTTGTTTTCTAAATGTTTAGAAGTGTTCCAATAATGATGGAACTAACAGTTCCATCTGCTGTCTGACTTGGTAGTAATATCACTGAGAATGGAGAAACACAGATACAGTAAAGAAAATGGCATCTTTATAAATGAATTTAGCCCAGAATATATTAAACCAAGTGTGAGATAAGTTGTCAGCACAACTTTCCTGAGAAATATATATTTTGCTGTAATTATTTAGACAACTCAAAAGATTAGTTGCTGCAAAATATGTACTCAGGGAAACACAAATGAAAAACATTTCAAATTCTTCTTTCAAAAAATGGACATTTAGTAAAAATGTAACACTTCAGGATAATGATAAATATCTGTGGAATTGTTAATATTGAAAGGATTATATTAAATTTTTCAGTCTTCAGCAACTTCATGAAATAAATGCTGATTTTCCCATTTTATAGGAAAGAAGAGTTTAAAAAGCTTCTTCAGAGACACATAAGTAGTTAGCTGAAGAGTCAGGTTTGAATCAAACATCCTTGGTCTAGGGCATAAGGCTCTCACCAGTTTTCTTATCTAGCTTTTCAATGAAGACTGAGTGTTCTTTTAAAGGAAAATAACATTTCCAGAGGTGAAGGCATTGTCATTAATCCATTGGACTTTTGAGGGAGTAAGAGGACACGTGAAGGCTAAAAGGATTCTTGGATGCTAAGGAAAAAGCATTTTGTTGTTTATACTAAATCAAGTTCTGAGGATGCTGACAGGTAGCATTGAGTCTATTGTGATATCTGGAATGAGGGAGCCACTTCATGACAAGTACATTCTAGAGAATTAGACAGATATGTTGGGGAAAGAGGAATAGAGATAAATGAAGGTGAACATGATCTAATTTACTGTATTAGGAGGGTCTCAGCTAAATTAGAGAATCTTCTACTGGTGATTCTCTGCCTATAGATAGCTCAGCATTTTATATTGACTATTTGGAAGAGGTCTTATTCCTTTGAGGAAGTAAGTCAAATGTTGGTATATTACAAAAAAAGAAACTCCATTCAAACTCCTTTCAAGTAGCAGTTAAGGCTTTGAATAGTGTGCTCTTTTTACTTGACTGAATACATTTTGCCAAGATAGGCTGTGGCCAGGTCAAAGACACTAAGCCCCAGAGAAACTGGCTGTATACCTGTACTGGTCTTCACAGGTGGCCCTAGTGGTAAAGAACCCTCCCGCCAATGCCGATGATGTAAGAGAGGCGGGATCAATCCCTGGGTTGAGAAGAGCCCCTGCGGAAGGGCATGGCAACCCACTGCAGTATTCTTGCAGTATTCTTCCAGGAGAATCTCATGGAGAGAGGAGCCTGGTGGGCTATATATAGTCCATGGGGTTGCACAGAGTGGGACCGGACTGAAGCGATTTAGCATGCTTGCCTATACTAAACTCATAACTTCTCATGTTATGGGAAGTATACTTTTCCCTCCCTCATTCTTCACCCTACATAAAACCTGCTCCTAATCCTTCTAATTGTTTCCCTTAATTTCACTTTCCCAACAGCATCAGCCTCCTAGATTGAGCAACTGTGTATGTGTTCAGTCGCTTAGTCGTGTCCAACTCTTTTCAACTCCCTGGAGCTAACCAGGCTCCTCTGTCCATGAGATTTCCCAGACAAGAATTCTGGAGTGGGTTGCCATTTCCAACTCCAGGGAATCTTCCCTACAAGAGATCGAACCCAGGTCTCTTGCATCTTCTGCACCACAGGTGGATTCTTTACCCCTGAGGCCAACTAGGAAGTCCAAGAACAACCTGCATATGTCTCAATTCTAAAAATAGCTTCCTCCATGCCTTGGTACACATCCCTATTGGGAAAGATTAAGGAAACTACTGATAAGAAAACCTCTTCAGTTTCATTAGTTGTTACATTATGTTATGTCAGCCTTCCCCACATAATTTGTTTGTATACCTTTGAAGAAGATTCCCAGGTAACTCAGTTATAAGGAACCTGCCTGCCAAGCAGGAGATGAGAGTTTGATCCCTGAATCAGGAAAATCCTTTGGAGAAGAAATGGCAACACACTCCAGTATTTCTGGCTGGAGAATTCCATGGACAGAGCAACCTGGCTGGCTATAGTCCATGGAGTGGCAAAGAGTCAGACACTATTTAGAGACTAAACAACAATCCCTTAGAAATCCTAAAAGCTCCTGAGTTAATGACAGACTATATCAATGTCTTATATAACCTCTGGATTAGATGCTTAAAGGTAATGAACAAAAACACTGAAAATAGTAAAATAAACATTAAAGAATTGTCTTTAATTTTAAATGTATCAAGATTGAGCTGCTTATGAGACATCTGTGTAGAGGGTATCTCATAAGTACTTAGATAAATGCAGTTAGAGCCCAGAACAGAGAGAACGGCAAGAAAAATATAAATCAGAATTATCAGCCTAAAGATTCTGTCACAAGCTAGAGGATTTACATGATTATCTAAAGCTCACATTTGTAAATAACACTCATTGTCTCTATTCAAGTTACAGATAAATTGAAAAATAGACAGCAGATACAGCAATAGACAAAGACCAAGAGAGATCATCTTTATGACTAATAAAGCTAGATTGGGAGACACATACTTGATTTAAGTATTAGTGGACTTGAGATCTCCCTAATTATACCAGAGTCTACTCAGGATATCACATTCAAGCAGAAAGCAGGGTCTGTAATTATACCTCTACTTTTTTCTGCTGATTTAGTTTGAGTAAGAAGAAAGGAATGGACTGAAATTTCTGTGTCTAGGTATGTTCCTAAATTAATGGTAGTTAACTACTTTACATTACTATTAGCTGGGAAAATGAATGGCATAATGAACAAAGGAGGAAACAGAAACCTGTGATAGAATGTATAGATTTTAGAACCAGAAATCTCTCTAGTGGATCAGAGGTGTGCCCTCTGATTAACTTAATTAATTAAATCTTCTCCAAAATTCACACATTATTCAAGATTGAGTTTCTCAAATTATCTGCAAAATGTCCTCAGACCAGATCACATCAGTCGCTCAATCATGTCTGACTCTTTGCGACCCCATGAATCGCAGCACGCCAGGCCTCCCTGTCCATCACCAACTCCCGGAGATCTCTCAGACTCAAGTCCATTGAGTCATTGATGACATCCAGCCATCTCATCCTCTGTAGTCCCTTCTCCTCCTGCCCCCAATCCCTCCCAGCCTCAAAGTCTTTTCCAATTAGTCAACCCTTCGCATGAGGTGGCCAAAGTACTGGAGTTTCAGCTTTAGCATCATTTCTTCCAAAGAAATCCCTGGGCTGATCTCCTTCAGAATGGACTGGTTGGATCTCCTTGCAGTCCAAGGGACTCTCAAGAGTCTTCTCCAACACCACAGTTCAAAACATCAATTCTTCGGCACTCAGCCTTTTTCACAGTCCAACTCTCACATCCATATACATGACCACAGGAAAAACCATAGCCTTGACTAGACGGACTTTTGTTGGCAAAGTAATGTCTCTGCTTTTGAATATGCTATCTAGGTTGGTCATAACTTTTCTTCCAAGGAGTAAGCGTCTTTTAATTTCATGGCTACAGTCACCATCTGCAGTGATTTTGGAGCCCCCCCAAAATAAAGTCTGACACTGTTTCCACTGTTTCCCCATCTATTTCCCATGAAGTGATGGGACTGGATGCCATGATCTTCGTTTTCTGAATGTAGAGCTTTAAGCCAACTGTTTCACTCTCCACTTTCACTTTCATCAAGAGGCTTTTGAGTTCCTCTTCACTTTCTGCCATAAGGGTGGTGTCATCTCCCGGCAATCTTGATTCCAGCTTGTGCTTCTTCCAGTCCAGTGTTTCTCATGATTTACTCTGCATATAAGTTAAATAAACAGGGTGACAATATACAGCCTTGACGTACTCTTTTTCCTATTTTGAACCAGTCTGTTGTTCCATGTCCAGTTCTAACTGTTGCTTCCTCACCTGCATACAGATTTCTCAAGAGGCAGATCAGGCGGTCTGGTATTCCCATCTCTTTCAGAATTTTCCACAGTTGATTGTGATCCACACAGTCATAAGCTTTGGCATAGTCAATAAAGCAGAAATAGATGTTTTTCTGGAACACTCTTGTTTTTTCCATGATCCAGCGGATGTTGGCAATTTGGTCTCTGGTTCCTCTGCCTTTTCTAAAACCAGCTTGAACATCAGGAAGTTCCCTGTTCACATATTGCTGAAGCCTGGCTTGGAGAATTTTGAGCATTACTTTACTAGCGTGTGAGATGAGTGCAATTGTGCAGTAGTTTGAGCATTCTTTGGCATTGCCTTTCTTTGGGATTGGAATGAAAACTGATCTTTTCCAGTCCTGTGGCCACTGCTGAGTTTTCCAAATTTGCTGGCATATTGAGTGCAGCACTTTCACAGCATCATCTTTCAGGATTTGGAATAGCTCAACTGGGATTCCATCACCTCCACTAGCTTTGTTTGTAGTGATACTTTCTAAGGCCCACTTGACTTCACATTCCAGGATGTCTGGCTCTAGGTCAGTGATCACACCATCATGATTATCTGGGTCATGAAGATCTTTTTTGTATAGTTCTTCTGTGTATTCTTGCTATCTCTTCTTAATATCTTCTGCTTCTGTTAGGTCCATACCATTTCTGTCCTTTATCGAGCCCATCTTTGCATGAAATGTTCCTTTGGTATCTCTGATTTTCTTGAAGAGATCTCTAGTCTTTCCCATTCTGTTGTTTTCCTCTATTTCTTTGCATTGATCGCTGAAGAAGGCTTTCTTATCTCTTCTTGCTATTCTTTGGAACTCTGCATTCAGATGTTTATATCTTTCCTTTTCTCCTTTGCTTTTCACTTCTCTTCTTTTCACAGCTGTTTATAAGGCCTCCCCAGACAGCCATTTTGCTTTTTTGCAACAGGAAATTTGTCCTTGGAATACGGAATGAAGCAGGGCGAAGACTAACAGAGTTTTGCCAAGAAAATGCATTGGTCATAACAAACACCCTCTTCCAACAACACAAGAGAAGACTCTATACATGGACATCACCAGATGGTCAACGCCAAAATCAGAATGATTATATTCTTTGCAGCCAAAAATGGAGAAGCTCTATACAGTCAGCAAAAACAAGACCAGGAGCTGACTGTGGCTCAGACCATGAACTCCTTATTGCCAAATTCAGACTTAAATTGAAGAAAGTAGGGAAAACCACTAGACCACTGAGGTATGACCTAAATCAAATTCCTTATGATAATACAGTGGAAGTGAGAAATAGATTTAAGGGCCCAAATCTGATAGATAGAGTGCAAAATGTCCTAGGCGTATTATAAGTTCTTCAATGAAATAAAATGTCATTATGAGAAGTACTGAGCTGGAAAAAAAAAAAAAAGTCATCACATAGTCATCCTATATATTAAGAAATTTCCTGGAGTAAAAGTAAATATTCAAAACTAAAACTGTCTTGCAGGTTAAAGCTCAAAAATACTAAATGACAAGAATTTAAACCTGACCTAAACATTATCTTGCATTTGTCAGTCAAAAATCCAGAAATTTGACATCATCCCAATTCCTTATACAGATTAGTTTTAGTTGAAAGGATTTTCAGATTTAGGCAGAGTAGGGGAATCATTTAATAGCTTTAGCCTTTGTGGTTTTCAGGGATCAAAGGGTTTATAGAACACAAAAGATTTTATCCAGCACTAGCTCCTCTAAATGATTTAAATCAACCCCTAAATCATTTGCATTCTTACTAAGTCACTTCAGTAATGTCAGACTCCTTGTGACCCTATGGACTGTAGCCCACCAGGATCCTCTGTCCACGGAATTTCCAGGCAATAACACTGCTGTGGGTTGCCAATTCCTCCTCCAGGGTATATTCCTGACCCAGGTATCAAAGCCATGTCTCATGTTTCCCTCATTGGCAAGTCATTTCTTTACCACCAGCACCACCTAGGAAGCCCCACTCATTTTCTCCAGGCAAAATTACATCCTCTGAAAATAGTGTTAGAAAAGACCTATTTCATTTTGTTTCTAATGGAAAACTGGCCAGTTCTTTCCTGAGTCCATCTGTGTAACTGGTCAAAAACAGTCAACACACAACATTAGGTTTCAGTTTTCTAACCACTTCCCCCAGAGCTTCTGGTTAAACAGATAGGTAATAATGCACATTTTCAGTTACTACGAGTGACAGTTTTACCAAAAATTTTGCCTCCTCCTGCCAACTCCTCTTATTTTAGGCTTTTGTTATGACAGAAACCTGCTTTCAGTTGTTATCCCTATTAATTCCCCTGCAAGTTTGTTATTTCTATATCTTCCTGCTCAATTGAAAGTTTTAATAGGGAAATAGTGACTATCTCCAGTAATGTCATTTTAAAGGTTACTTTATTTATTATTAAATTACATGTATCAACTTCCCTTTGGTTTATATCAGTATTTTCATCATATAACTAGTTTCTTTGTTTTTTACTGTTCAGCTCTATGTGTTCTTATAATGTAAGTAGCTGTGCTATAGATAAGATATAACTTTGGTTTTGAATTCAACTGATATCATCTTTCAAGAATTGACTACATTTATATTGATTTACAACTCTGTGATTTTATTTTGTGTTTTCTGTTTGTCCATATTGCTCTATGTGTCTTTTTTCATGGTAGACCCAAATAACAAACTTTAAAGGGAGCTAATCTTATTCTTAAACTGAAACTAAAAAGGGCAGGCACTGAGAAGAAAAAGGCATCAGCATTTTCAAGAGAGAATCGAGAAGCTATAATGTTCTCCTCTTCAACATAAACAATTTCAGAGAACAATAACCTTCTATAAAGTCACTGTGATTATGATGGCATAGGACAAAAGATGACTTTATAATAATGTCTGAGCACACACAGAACTGAAAAGAATTCCAAACAGCAAGGTTTTTGTTTCTTCATGACTTAGAAAATACTTGGCAAAATCCTTTCTCAGTGTCTTTAAAGATGTAGTTTTTTAGATTGCACATGTAAGTGGTACAAGAGGACAGGGAGGTCGAGGGACAGGCTGGCTGCTGTTCAAGGGAAAAAACTTGCAAAAAGTAGTAAAACAAGTTAGAGATCTCATGCACAGAATAGCAAGTATGGATAACACCATATTACAATAATCAAATTTTCTAAGAGTCTAGAACTTTATTCCAACACTAAAAATAAATAATAATTGTGTTACATGCTGCTGCTGCTGTTGCTAAGTCACTTCAGTTGTGTCCGACTCTGTGGGACCCCACAGATGGCAACCCACCAGGCTCCCCCGTCCCTGGGATTCTCCAGACAAGAACACTGGAGTGGGTTGCCATTTCCTTCTCCAATGAAAATGAAAAGTGAAAGTGAAGTCATTCAGTTGTGTCCGACTCTTAGCGACTCCATGGACTGCAGCCTACCAGACTCCTCCATCCATGGGATTTTCCAGGCAAAGTACTGGAGTGGGGTGCCATTGCCTTCTCCGGTTACATGCTAGAGATCCTAATTATTGCTATGACAATTATATTACAATATACAATTGTATCAAATTAATATGCTGTACAGCTTAAATTTACACACTGTTATATGTCAAATATATTTCAATTAAAAAAAAAACAGCATCTTTTTTGTTCAATGGATCACTGGCTTTGGACGGAAGCCTCTAGGCTACTTTTATAGCTCACTTTTGACATTATTTATTTTACTTTTCCTGTCATCTTTTGATTAATTTGGAATTTATGTTTCTACCCTGTTAACGATCCTTCCAAAAATTTGGATATGTTTGTGCTTAAGTCTAACTTGATGCTTAATTTGTCTTACAATTAGCATTTTATGAAATACTTATTTCATAAAATGTTCAGCATATTAGGGCTAATTCATTTTAATCTTATTTAGATATTTGCTGTAATGTTTTATGTATTCAATAGATATACATATTAGTGTAATTTTCTTTGTGTATTTATTACATCACAGAGCTTCATTTGAAACTATATTCCTTCTCTGTGAATCATAACTTTATGCTTTCTTTTAATATATAGCTTTTGGTAGCAAAGTCAGGTTTTATTAATTTCAAAATATCTTACTTTTACCCTTATTTTTTATTTGAGTATTAAACTGTAGGTTGAAAGTGATTTTATCTGTACAGATTTGTGTGAAATGTCTTCTGGCTTCCTCTTTAAAAAAAAATAATATTACTTTTTAATTTAATTGATATTTCATTCTTGGTCATTTGTTCTTTCTTTCTGAGGGTTTATATGATTTCCTAATCATATAGGTGTTAGGTGTTCAACAGATTTACATAAATATGTCTATGAGTTGACTTATTTTTATGGATTCTGCCTGGTTTTTTTTGTTTGTTCTTTCTGAATATGAAGATGGGTCTTGTTTACCATTTGAGGAAATATCTCAGATACTATCTCTGGAATGCCAGCTAAACACATTAACATTTTCACTTTACCCACCTTGGCCCTTACTCTGCTAATTAAATATTTTTGCTTCTTCTTTTTTTTTTTTTAATGATCTATCTTCTACTTAATATTCTCCTCAGCAGTGTCTATTTTGCTTTTAATAATTCACTATGCTGTTCATTTATAGTATCAATACTTCTTGGTTCTTTATTAGTCAATTTTGGTATTCTGTTATTATTTTGTCAAAATTTCAAACTCCATTGACAGGGCTGATATACCTTTTTGCTTGCCATTAATTTTGGACTGGCTTGACTAGCTGACACCTGAACTTCATGTAAACTTCCTGCACAGTAGCTCTGTTGCTCCGTCTCATGCTCTGTCCTCAGTCCTACCAACCGATCATACCCTTCCCTGTCACTGCAATATTTGATGCAGTTTGTTGCTTAATGAATCTCCCAGTGGTTTTTACTGTCCACCTGCCATCCTCCCCCAATTATATCAAACACTACTTCCCCAAGGTCTCATCTAATAAAATCTTTGCTGACAAGAAAGAGGTATGATTCATAATGGATATTTTTTCCTTAAGCATTTAGTGACTTTTAATGGAGAATATTATTTTCCTTACAGAGCTTCCCAGGTGGTGCTAGTGGTAAAGAAAAGTGAAAGTGAAGTCACTCAGTCGTGTCTGACTCTTTGCGACCCCAAAGAGGACTGTATCCTTCTAGGTTCCTCCGTCCATGGGATTTTCCAGGCAAGAATACTGGAGTGGGTTGCCATTTCCTTCTCCAGAGGATCTTCCTGACCCAAGGATCCAACCCAGGTCTCCTGCACTGTAGGCAGAAGCTTTACCATCTAAGCCACCAGGGAAGTCAGTGGTAAAGAACCCGCCTGCAAATGCATGAGGTGTGTGAGAGGCAGGTTCCATCCCTGGGTTGGGAGGATCCCTTGAAGAAGGGCATGGCAACCCAATCCAGTATTCTTGCTTGGAGAATCCCATGGACAGAGGAGCCTGGCGGGCTACAGTCCACGGGGTCACACAGAGTTGGACATGGCTGAAGCAATTAAGCACATTATTTTCCTTGTTAACATTCTTTTAAAAATAATTTGATACATGTTATATGAAAGCAAATTCTGTTAGAGGGTTTTTGGTTTTAGGTTACTTATGCCTGGGCTCTGTGTGATCCAGGCTTTAATTTTCTTAAATTGGAATTTCTCAGGCAACACAGAAAATATGAATTTTGGGTTCCACCCTTTTAGTAAATGATGACATCTGGTTATTCTCCAGAACATTAGTACACATTCTTATTAAGTTCTGCCCCATACAGAGTACAAATTTAAACATACCAGTATCTTTTTCTGCAATTCTGCAGGACTTTTAAAAATTCCCTCCCTTTGAGAACATGGCCTAATGGAGACCCAGATTTTAGGTCTGAGTGACCACAGGACTCTTCACATTGCCCCTGTCACCAAAGTGAATTATGATACCTAGCTTCCAAGTCTTCAAAGATTGACCATTATTACCATGTTGTAGGGTGTGGCTATTCTGCAACCCGTCTTACTCCACTAAAAGAGCAAGCACATTGTAAAATAATGTTTTAAAATCTACAGTGTTTTTAGAGAAAGATTGCTAAAGTTTTCTCTATTTTCACCCAGAAGCACAAGTCTAGAGTTGACTGAAATGAGGCAGCTATTTTCTGTATCTGTCTGATGCCTCATCCTTTTAAATCTATTACTAACTTCTTACATTTAATTAGATGCTAGAATTTTCAGTGACTAATGGTTCTAGTTAGATATTTTTCAGAGAAGGAAAATTTATCAAAATATCTTTTCTAATAATAAACTTCCTAAAAATATCTCTCTTACTTTGCATTTCAGTATGCTGAGTTACACTAAGATTAAAATTATTTTAAGGATATCTTCTGTATGAAATGTTTATAAAAAGTCAGAAGGTATAAAAACTGATAAGCAAAATTTTAGTTATCTGATATAGTATAAGTTTATCTCTTTGAACTTAAATTACTAGAGCTACAATTCAAGATATATAATAATCTAGTTTAGATATTTTGGATTTTCTGCATGAATTATTTTTATAATATTATATGTTCTTTTCATGACTTTCCAGGTGGCACCAGTGGTAAAGAATCTGCCTGCCAATGCAGGTGATGCAAGAGATATGGGTTCAATCCCTGGGAGGGAAAGATCCCCTGGAGTAGAATATGGTAAGCAAGTCCGGTTTTCTAGCTAGGGAAATTCCATGGACAGAGGACTCTGGCAGGCTACAGGCTACAGTCCATGGGGTTGCAGAGAGTCAGACATGACTGAGCATGTATGTACATCTTTCTCTTCACGAGAGGCTTTCAAATTGCAATGCCATCTATTATACTAAAGTTCTGCTAATTTATCAAGTTAAATAGAATTGTTTAATTACTTCCAAAATCATGATCATGTATGTGAGACAACATATCTGTGCATATGTACTAAGTCACTTCTGACTCTTTGTGACCCCATGGACTGTTGCCACCAGGCTACTCTGTCCATGGGATTTTCCAGGCAAGAATACTAGATTGGGTTTCCATGCCCACCTCCAGGGCATCTTACTGACCCAGGGATTTAACCCTCCTTTCTTACATCTCCTGCATTGGTAGGTGGGTTCTTTACCACTAACACCACCTGGGAAGCCCAAGACTATATATATCTCTCACAAATGCATGTATATGAATGCATAAAGGCAATGCTTTTAGTTGTTGAAAATATAGAAGTGACATTTTACAAAAGCTATGCTATTACACTACTTATATTTTACCAAGATCTTAATGCCTTTAAGCTGGTCAGAATGCTCACAGGTAACTCATAAATGCAGATTATACTGCATAGAGCATTTCCTATTTCATTTTAACTTCAAGTCTCCAAACAATTAATTGAGGAAAATGTGTGCAGTAGATATTTTAAATTAAGTGTCTTTGCTTCTATTAATAAAGATTTCATACTAATTGAGAAAAGAAATTGTATCATTGCTGAGAAAAACAAAAAATCACATATCAAATAAGAGCAATGTTAACATTAATATGAACAAAAAAGAGGCAACGTGTGAAATGTGAAAAAAATTGAGACTATTCACCTATCAAATTTTGGCCATTTTTTAAATGAAAAAATTCAGGGATAACCAGCAAAACGCTGTCTTATATTTCAGAAAAAGATATCAATTGCTGCAACATTTAAAAAGTAAGTTAGGTAGTTTCTATTGAGAACTATTACAGATTGTGTTACTAAACCAGGTTTCCTTGCCAACAAGTAGCAAGCCAAACACAGAAACACTGAGGTTTGTAGCACAGGAAGGGTTTATTTACAAGGCAACCAACAGAGTAGAGTGAGAATAAGTCTCAAACTCATCTCCTTGAAGGTGAGGTTCTCTGAAAACTTACAAGTGAAGAGTATAGCGTGACTGGAGCTGTGGTGGAAGATAAAATGCTTCTTCATGGATACATGTTTAGAAAACGGTGGCATGAGTATGATCTGAGGGTAAAGTTTTGGCCTCAAATGACGAAAGGGCATCTTTCAGACAAGCAAGTCTATTCTGCACAACTCCAGTAATCCACATCGTTGTTGTTTGGTTGTTAAGGAGTGTCTGACTCTTTAGGACCCCATGGACTGCAGTACGCCAGGCTTCCCATCTTCCCGAGTTTCCTCAAGTTCATGTCCACTGACTTGGTGATACTATCTAACCACCGAATCCTCTGCTGCCCACTTCTTTTGCCTTCTATCTTTCCCAGCATCAGCATCTTTTTAAATGAATCAGCTTTTCACATCAGTTGACCAAATTATTGGAGCTTCAGCTTCAGCATCAGTCCTTCCAGTGAATATTCAGGCTTGATTTCCTTTAGGATTGACTGACTTGATCTCCTTGCAGTCCAAGAGATTCTTGAGAGTCTTCTCCAACACCACAGTTTGAAAGCATCAATTCTTCGGCCCTCAGCTTTTTTTATGGTCTAACTCTCTTTAAAAATTAAGCTACGTTAGTTCCACCCAGTTTCAACCGTTTTGCTGTGCTACAAGGGAGTGTTTTAAACTAGCTGTTCTCTTATCTGTTGTTCTATAAGACAAGCTCAAGAATTTCCGTTAATCATCGTTTTCTCTTAACATTTGAAGTGTGGTTTCAGGATTTTTTTTTTAACCTTAGGTATGAGGTATAGTTTCAATGTCATATATGCTGACATAACTGAAGGTTTATGTAATAATTTTTACAATGGGTTATTTTAAATTAAAAATGTTAAAAACTATTTAAATATCCAATAACATAGTAAAACTTAAATAAATCCATATATACATCTTTATTGAGATATTATTGTTATATTTCCTCAGTCACATATGAATATTGAGTAGCAGTCCTAACTTTAAAAATTCATGGGAGATAGTATTAAATGAATAAATTGGGATAAAAATTTATGTTATAGGAGTTAATTATATAATTATCACATACATACATATACAATAGGTAAGGCTAGGAGAAAATATAGCATTATATGCCATTATAGCTCAGTTGGTAAAGAATCCACCTGAAATGAAGGAGACCCTGATTTGATTCCTGGGCTGGAAAGATTCCCTGGAGAAGGGAATTGCTACCCACTCCAGTATTCTGGCCTGGAGAATTCCATGGACTGCATTCCAAGGGGTGGCAAAGAGTCAGACAAGATGGAGTGACTTTCACTTTACTATGGCTATTTTTAGGTGAAGTGTTGAAAGGTGCTCTTTTATTTGCTTTTGTAATTTTTAATCTAGAATGTGCTAAAAACATGAAATGAAGTAAATAAAATAGTTCTTGTCTTGTCAGGTACAATGATGTAACAATATTGCCTTTTTTCCTACCATGCTGATAAAGTCCTTAAATTGTTAGGAAACACATTTAATTCATGGACCAAGATAGGTATTGATTACAAAATAA
This sequence comes from Bos indicus x Bos taurus, assembly GCF_003369695.1. Classification (NCBI taxonomy): domain Eukaryota; kingdom Metazoa; phylum Chordata; class Mammalia; order Artiodactyla; family Bovidae; genus Bos; species Bos indicus x Bos taurus. The sequence goes on from NC_040087.1 coordinate 59,191,915, forward strand.
CTACGGAATCTTAAAAATGAATGCCTTTGTATGTAAAATAATATATCAACAAACTCAAACTAAGGCATAGTAAAAGAAAAATAACTTATTTTAGTAAGATAAATATTTATATTTCATTTAATATGACACTGAATTTGGGCTATCAAGAACACAAAATCATAGTCATCCCAGATATAACTAAGAATTGAGATTGCTCAAGCATAGAAATACGTATCCCACATGAATTAATAGCTTGTATTCATAAAAGGGCAAAGGTGAATATAGGCATTCAAGTGAGAGGTGCTATGTCGCATTGGTGAAATATAGATGGGACACAGTAATAACCACTTTAAACAATTTTCAAACAATTTATTACTTCTTGTAATATTTTAAAACAAGTAGAGAAAAATTAAAACTTGTACAAACGTGACTAATGAATACTCCTAGTGGTAGAGTTATGATTGAGCACTGATAGTAGTATTTCTGACTTCTAAAATTACTGAAAATAACTTTATATCATTAAATAGCTGTTTTTAAATCACTTATGCCTAGTTAGGGCTTCCCCAGTGGCTCAGTGGTAAAGAATTTGCATGCAGTTCAGGAGACCTAGGGGATGTGGGTTCAATCCGTGGGTGGGGAAGACATCCTGGAGGAGTGAATGGCAACCCACTCCAGTATTCTTGCCTGAAGAATCCAATGGACAGAAAAGCAGATTTGCAAAGAACTGGACATGACTGAAGCAAGCAAGAGGAGCAACCCCACGTCCAGGGAGCAGCAGCTGCATGAGGGCTGAGAGGAGCTACTCCACGTTCAAGGTCAGGAGGGGTGGCCGTGAGGAGATACCCCTCATCCAAGGTAATGAGCAGTGGCTGAGCTTTGCTGGAACAGCCCTGAAGAGATACCCCAGGTCCAGGTAAGAGAAACCCAAGTAAGACGGTAGGTGTTGTGACAGGGCATTAGAGGGAAGACACACTGAAACCATACTCACAGAAAACTAGTCAATCTAGTCACATGGACCACAGCCTTATCTAACTCAATGAAACTAAGGCATGCTGTGTGGGGCCACCCAAAACGGACGGGTCATGGTGGAGAGGTCTGACAGAATGTGGCCCACTGGAGAAAGGAGTGGGAAACCACTTCAGTATTCTTGCCTTGAGAACCCCATGAACAGTATGAAAAGGCAAAATGATAGAATACTGAAAGGGGAACTCCCGGGTTGGTAGGTGCCCAATATGCTACTGGAGATCAGTGGAGAAATAACTCCAGAAAGAATGAAGGGATGGAGCCAAAGCAAAAATAATACCCAGTTGTGGATGCAACTGGTGATAGAAGCAAGGTCCGATGCTGTAAAGAGCAGTATATATAGGAACCTGGAATGTCACGTCCATGAATCAAGGCAAATGGAAGTGGTCAAACAAAAGACGGCAGAGTGAATGTCGACATTCTAGGAATCAGCGAACTAAAATAGACTGGAAAGGGTGAATTTAACTCAGATGACCATTATAGCTACTACTGTGGGTAGGAATCCCTTAGAAGAAAGGGAGTAGCCATCATGGTCAATGAAAGAGTCCAAAATGCAGTACTTGGTTGCAATCTCATAAACGACAGAATGATCTCTGTTCATTTCCAAGGCAAACCATTCAATATCACGGTAATTCAAGTCTATGACCCAACCAGTAACGCTGAAGAAGCTGAAGTTGAATAGTTCTATGAAGACCTACAAATAGGAAAAGGAGTACATCAAGGCTGTATAGTGTCACCCTGATTATTTAATTTATATGCAGAGTACATCATGAGAAATGCTGGGCTGGAAGAAGCACAAGCTGGAATCAAGATTGCTGGGAGAAATATCAATAACCTCAGATATGCAGATGACAACACCTTTATGGAAGAAAGTGAAGAGGAACTAAAAAACCTCTTGATGAAAGTGAAAGAGGAGAGTGAAAAAGTTGTCTTAAAGCTCAACATTCAGAAAACTAAGATCATGGCATCTGGTCCCATCACTTCATGGGAAATAGATGGGAAAACAGTGGAAACAGTGTCAGATTTTTTTTGGGGGGGAGAGGGGGGATCTAAAATCACTGCAGATGGTGATTGCAGCCATAAAATTAAAAGACACTTACTCCTTGGAAAGAAAATTATGACCAACCTAGATAGCAGATTGAAAAGCAGAGATATTACTTTGCCAACCACGGTCTGTCTAGTCAAGGCTATGGTTTTTCCAGTGGTCATATATGGATGTGAGAGTTGGACTATGAAGAAAGCTGAGTGCCGAAGAATTGATGCTTTTGAACTATGTGCTGGAGAAGACTCATGAGTCCCTTGGACTGCAAGGAGATCCAACCAGTCCATCCTAAAGGATATCAGTCCTGGGTGTTCACTGGAAGGAATGATGCTGAAGTTGAAACTCCAATACTTTGGCCACCTCATGTGAAGAGTTGACTCATTGGAAAAGACTCTGATTTTGAGAGGGATTGGGGGCCGGAGGAGAAGGGGACGATAGAGGATGAGATGGCTGGATGGCATCACTGACTTGATGGACATGAGTTTGAGTGAACTCTGGGAGTTGGTGATGGACAGGGAGGCCTGGCGTGCTGTGATTCATGGGGTCGTAGAGAGTCAGACACAACTGAGGGACTGAACTGAACTGAACTGAAGCAACCAACCATGCACGCATGCCTAGATTACCAACTAATTTAAAAATTTCTCTTCTGTACCGCTTCTTCTTTTTAATTCTGCTGCTCAGAGGTACTTTTAATTAATTCCTATTTTATCTAGTTTTCAATTTTTTTTTACATTTTATTTATATGTCATGTTACAACTATTAATTAATATCTGTTTCAATTCACATCACATTTTTTGACTAACTGCATGGGAATAAGTGATTTAACATTTTAGAAACCTACCCCCTCAACATCCATTCAAATATACCTGATATAATTTTGATATTGTGAGACAGATGAGCAATTAGGGCTTACAATATTTGGAGTATGAAAATATAATCAATAGTTGAGCCATATTTGACTGATTTTTTTTCTTTGTTAAACTATCTCATATATTTATGTGAGATTATGGAGTTGGTGATGGACAGGGAGGCCTGGCGTGCTGCAATTCATGGGGTCGCAAAGAGTCGGACATGACTGTGTGACTAAACCGAACTGAATAGTTAATGTGGTTGGTTTCTTTGTGCTTATCAGTATTTTTTCATTCAACTCTGCTAGAAGTGACATTAACTACTGAAATATTTTAATGACTTAAGGAAGTAAAAGTTACACATTGTCTGTGTGTGGCTATATTCCCTCCTGGGGCTATGCCTCACCCAGCTCCCCAGTAGTTGGATATTTAGGCAGAGCTGATATTCTGAGATGTACCTTGAAATTTCCTCTGCCTCTGCTCTCACCTGTATTTCATCTTCATATTCTCAGCCTTGTTTAATTCCTTCATTGTAGTAGAACTTATATCCAGTGGGACTTTCTGATAAAATGGGCCAAATAATTTTTTGATTCTCAAATGTCTGAAAAAGTCTTCCTTCTTCTCTCCAACTCTCCTTAATATCTATTTTATATTTATTTTCTCCTTAAATTGCTCTAACCTTACTCTCAGATGATGATAATCTTGATCCATACATCACTAAGAGGACTGAAACAATCAGAAGGAACCTTCAGTCTATCAGCTTCCATCTATCATCTTGAATCTCATCTCTCCTGTTACTAATGATGCATTGTCCTTATTCCAAGCAAAGGTAAGCTCTCTATAATTGCCTGGCATGTCTTAGACTCAATTTCATCTCAAATTCATAAAGATATCACTCTATCAATTTTCCCGTATTTTTATCATCATCATCATCATCATCATCATCATCTCTCTCTCTCTCTCTCTCTCTCTCTCTCTCTTCTGGGTCATTTTCATCAGCATAGAACCATGCTATTATTTTTCCCAGAAAGAAAAATTGCCCTGATCTCTCTCTTATTTCAACTACTATCTCATTTTTCTTCTCTTCTATGGAACAAAACTTTATATGTTTTTAAAACATATCATATCTTGTTTATGTCAGCCTATTCTCTCTTAAACTGACTACAGTTATGTTTCTGCCCCATCACTTCAAGATTACCAGATAAACTTCCTTTATCAAATCAGCAATGATTTCTTGTTGCGAAATACAATGAACTTACTTCAGCCTTCCTTTGTTGAAAATCAGTGGCATGTGACACTATCGATTAACACTTGTTCTGAAACACCTTCTTCAATTGGTTTCTGTGATATTATTCTAATCTAATTTTCCTTTTATCTTTCTGGTTATTTCTTTAGCTGGTCAGTCTCTTGAGCTGGCTCATCTCACCAATGTAAAAATGTGCTTCTAGGCTTGGTTCTTTGTTTTCTCTCCTTGCTCACTCCGTAGGCAATCTTAATGTACTTTCCTTGTCTTCAGGTACCATGTACATGATGATAGGAAAACTGATGGAGGAATATTTTTAATAAATGAAATGGAATGTGATACAAAACATACTAGGTAATCATGCAGAGTTTACCTTTTTCTTGGAATAAGGACAACACATTTTTTGTATGCTCACTACCTACGCAATCATATGCATTTTTCTTGTCTTTAACTACCATGTACATTATGATGACTATAATCAGAACTTCTCTTCTGTCTTTCCATATCTACATTTATAATGACCTTCTTGACATAGCCTCTTCAATGATAATCAGGCATTTCACATATACTTTTTCTAAATGGAGATAATGATGGCTCAACAAACATGTGCATACTGTGATGGTGTCTATTCCACTAAAGGGCAACTCTATTATTTCAGTTGTTCAATTAAATATCTTGACATTATTTTAACAGCTTTCTTGTCTTCATACTCTGATCTAGTCCATCACCAAATTCTCAGAGCTTAACCTTCAAAACCTGGCATTCTTCTAAAATAGCCAGGATTCACCCATGTTTCCTCATTCCTATTGCCACAACTCAGTCTAAGCCACCTTTGTCCCTGTCTGAACCATTGCAGTACCCTCGTAACTGATGTCCTTCATTCTGTCCTGGCATCATATTTGTGCTAAAATTTGTCTAAAATGTTCAAACTCTTTTCCAGCTTTCCATTTCACTCAGAGTTTACCCAAAGTCTTTAATATGATCGTCAATATTTAACATATAATCCCAATTCTACCCTTAGTTTACTGATCTCTTGTCTCGATCCTCTTTCTCTCATAGCTTAAAGCATACTAACTTCTTCCTAGAATTTGGATATGCTATATCGTACGTACAGGTCAAGCCTTTTGTTTCCTGTAGAACTCTTTGGAATACAATTATCCAAATTCTATTACTATATTACTTCTTTTGTTTACTCAAAAACCGATTTTCAATGAAGACTTTATTTATTGTACTCAGCCCTTATCAAGGTCTAAAATTCTCTATTTTTACCTATTTATTTTGATCCTACTATTAAAACATAAACTATGCTAAAGGATTTTAGAACATATTTTTCTCCTTAGTATCTATAACAATGACTGAGGATAATTTTGTTGTTGTTGTTCAGTCACTAAGTTGTGTCCAATTCTTTGAAACCCCATGGACTGAGTGACACCAGGCTCCTCTGACCTCCACTATCTCAATGACTGAGGCATTACAAGTACTCAAAAACGCTTGGATAATAGGATAAATACATGAGTAAACTGGGTTGCTAGTCTATATAATCAATTAAAGATTGGGCATTTGATGGATCAAATTTTGAAGAAAGTGCTTCACTATTTCTAACTATGGTATTGATGTGATGAAATAAAATGTGTCATTTCTCCTCCTATTCTTAGATGACTTAAGGGCTTTCTTCTAAAATTTGAATGACATTAGGGCTTTAATCTTAATGTTCTAATGTTTATATCAGTGTGGGCTTTTCTTTGTTTATCCACACCCACCACTTAGTGGTGGGCAATTTTAAACAAGAAACAATCAAAATATCTTCTCTGGCATTTCCTGTACTCCCTGTTTTGGGACCTTTTAATAACCACATAGAACAGTTTCAGCACTGATTCTCTAATTTTCTTATCTCTTCTCTGCTATTTTCAATATCTTGGCAGCTTTGTTCTCTAGTATGACTTTTTTTTTTTCAATTTTATATCCTGATACATATCTTGATTATTTTCAAAACTGTCATTATATATGTAATTTTATATATATACATACCAAAGATTTATTTACATTTCCTTGGGATATTTTACGTTATACAGACTTTAGAGTAGATGGATAGAATACCATTGATATATATATATATATATATATATATATATATATATATTTTTTTTTTTTTAGGATATTGAGTATAGATTAAAAAAAAAATCTTTTCTACTCCATATATGTCTGTTTCTACAGTAGTCCTTCATTGTGTTAGTATTCTTTCATATTGGAAGATTTCCTCAGTTGTCTAGGGATTCCTGCTTCTTTGTCCATAGTTGATAGTTAAGAACTCTAAAACCAGAATCTCTGTGAGGGTAGCAGGGCTTTGGATGGGAATATTTCTGTCCTTTCTGTGCTCAAGGATGCAAGCTTCTACTCTTTTCTCTGCTTTTCAGCATGTGTTATTACCATCAGCTCCATCTGATTCTTCCAATATGATGCCTGTTGAACTCTCGAGAGAGTAAACCTCTTGCCTGGATGCACCACACAAGGAAATTTTAGCTCCAGAGATATCTGTACTTTCAAGAGTACCAGTGCGAAAATTCCTGTGGATTTCTGGGATACTGCCCTGCAAATGGGTTTGTTCCTAGGCATTTTTCCTGCCAGCTTAAGTCTCAGTTTTTTCTTATCTGATAAATCAGTTGTCACTGGTGCACTTATCACCAGCTTCCAGCATTTTGCTTATGTTGCTTTTTCTCCTGTATCTTTGACCTTGTGAATTTTACTCCCTATCTCCCTCTGCCTCTGCTTTTTAACCTTCTTTTTCTTACATTATTGGAATTTCAGGAAGCAATAGATAAAAATCTATGTATTTACTCACAATAGATAAAAATATATTTATATACGTGCGATAGATAAAAATCTATGTATTTACCAAGTTTGAATCACTTATAATCAGGAAACAAAATGCTTATTTCCTGTCCCCATACCCAAAAGAAAGCAGTGGTCATACACAAGAAAGTTAGAGAAGCTGAAAATTATATTTTAAGTCTGAGTTGAAAGAGTTAAAATTTCATACTAACATATAATGTTTATACCTGAACAAGTGACCCTGTCCTCTTTTTCAGGCATTGTGATAAATTTGCATAAATTTTCATACTCTATTTAATCAAGATAAAACAACAGTAATACATAAAAATATTAAAAAAACAAAAAACAATAATGTAGGTGGGTGTTGATATTATGAAAAAAAGAAACAGAAGCTGATAGTTATAAAAAATAATTCTATAAAATAAAAGTTACAGTACCAGAAAGAACCAATACACTCTCCTGACAATGAATTTTTTATTTGTTGCCCAAATAGTAAACATGGGCCTTTATTATAGATTCTCACATGACCATCTTCCTCCCCCTAAAGAGACTGAAATAAAAGCCTACTTCATAGCATACTGTTATGATATTACCTTAGTGTGATTTTTTGTAAACTGACCTTAATTTTGGGAATCTATCCCATTAATACATTAATGACTAGGCAGAATTCAAAATGTTAATTCAGTGCCAAATGTTCTGACTGTGTTAAATCTAAGTTGGCAAATTATTTTCTTTATAAAGTGGGAACAATTTCTAAAATTAAATATGAAGGTCCTTTGGTAACCATGAAAATGTTCTTGCCCTAAACAAAATTTGAATATTGTTACCAATTGTAAGAACTTGCTTTTCAGTGGCATCATCAGAAAACATTATGTTCTTTTACTTCAATATCATGTAAGTACCAAATTGAATTTTATGATGTAATAATAAAACTTAGTATATGTGGCTTTATGCTACATTTAATGTCACTATGAGCAAGTAGACTAATGAAAAATAAAGAAAAAAAATAAAAGCTCCAATTTCATATTTTCTTTGCAGTTTTACACTTCCTTAAGATAAGGCAGCTCTTTTTAAAGTGCATTTGGCATTACATCATTTTATTTTGTCTTTAAACAAGACTCTAGAGTTGACAGAATAGTTAGACTACATCCTAGCTTATAGAAAGATATATAAAAATAATAATAATATACAAGGAAAACATGGCTAAATTTGTATTAGTTACAAACTTTTAGAAAATTAACTAGTCCAAGGTTCTTTTCAATAATGTATCCACATTCTTTACTACATATTTTAATGTGGACATTCTATAATTCTTAGAATTTTATACACAATGGGTAAATATGCTTTCAAAACCTTAAGTATTTCCTAGTTTTCTAAATATCCACATTTACATCCTTTGTGGTTTGGTTTTTAATTATAGCAACTTTAGTCACCAGTATATCAAGCATTTAAAAGAAGAGACATTCTGATGCTCCAAAAAAGGCAGAATTTTAATCTAGTGTTTTTTTTTTTTTTTAATTTCACTGAACCATGTAAGGTAAATTTCATTTTCCTCCTTAGATCCTCTGCATTACTGTCATTCTAAGGTAGCTTAAAATGTAAGGTGAAAATAGTTTCCCACTGGTCTAGTGAAAATTTATTTGAATTCCTTTTTATTTTTATTTTTTAATACCTATGGTAACAGTGACATACCCAGGCTCCAGTAGAGGCTGCTGCCCTTGGGTCAGTCTTGTCTTTTGATGTGGAAACCACCTCCTTAGAATCAAAAGGAAGCAGCACAGCCTGGGTTTGGATTTCTGTGCATTTCTCCTATTGAGAAGACCCTTTATGAAATACCTATGGTTCAGAAGGGATTTGTTTTAGCGCAAGTGCTTAGCCTGCCACACTAGACTAGCTCTGAGGGACTGAAGAGTCACTAAATGGAGGAGCTTCACAATGTGAGTTATTTAGGGCGGCTTAGAAAAGAACACAGAAGACAGAACCCATTTGGGCTTTCTGCTTAGTCCAAAATACCTTTTATCATCTGCATGAAAAATATTTCAGAGTGAGTCAAGGAGAGGATAGTAAATAAACAAACGCAGAGTAAAAGGCTCAGGAAAGCATACACAAAGTAGGCTAAGATAGAAAACACAATCTGGGTGCCAACGTGGCCCTCTGAGTCTCAGTGAAAGGATGTTTAACTTAGGTCAGCAATTCCATCGGTACTTTCTATTTTTCTCTGGCCACAGGCTACCTGACATAGGTGCAGTGGAGTCCACCAAACATTTCTAAAGAGGTAAAACTTCAAAAGAGAACTGACAAACATTTTATGAAACTTCTTTTTGCAGGTAGATGTTAAAGGCCGAACAGGGAGTGGAGGTAATCCTCCCAGGCTGCATCAGAAAGCTTGAACAGATGAAGTGAAAACACATCAATTTGAGATTAAAAAGAAATCATTGCTGCTGTCTTGGTTATTTAATATTTTCTCCAATAAAAAGCATTTTAATCAATTCAAATTTGGTTACTCCTGAAATTCACTGTTTTGGAACATAAAGAGACAGAGAGTATCCACTGGCTTTGCATTACTTCTGTTACTTTTTTGTTATTGTTATTTTTGGCATTCCTCATATATATGATATGTGAAATTGTTAGTTTTCGGTTTTCCAAAACTCTTGATTCCCCACTATTTTTAGATTAATGATAAAAATTATCAATGCCACTCATTTTGCCCTAAGTTGATCAAAACAATTACCTTCAATTTCTATTTATTTAAATGAAGGACTGAAATCAAGAATCAATTAAAAGAGCCCTCATTCCTATTTTTAAAGGTTACAACACAAATGTTTCTATTATACATATTTGCAACATTGTAAACAATAACATAATTAGACACCTATAAAATTCTGATTTATTGATGTAGCAAAATTACAACACTCCTTACATTCTTGTTAAGGTAATACAGTTTATATTTTCAGTTCAGTTCAGTCAATCAGTCAAGTCCCACTCTTTGTGACCCCATGGACTGCAGTGTGCCAGGCTTCCCTGTCCATCACCAACTCTTGAAGCTTGCTCCAACTCATATCTATCGAGTTGGTGATGTTATCTAACCATCTCATCCTCTGTCATCCCCTTCTCCTCCTCTCTTCAATCTTTTCCAGCATTGAGGTCTTTTCCAGTGAGTCAGTTCTTCACATCAGGTGGCCAAAGTTTGGAGTTTCAGCTTCAGAATGAGTCCTCCCAATGAATATTCAGGACTGATTTCCTTTAGGATGGACTGGTTGGATCTCCTTGTAGTCCAAGGGACTTTCAAGAGTCTTCTTCAACACCACACTTCAAAAGCATCAGTTCTTTGGCATTCAGCTTTCTTTATAATCCAACTCTCACATCCACACATGACTACTGGAAAAACCATAGCTTTGACTAGATGGACTTTGTTGGCAAAATAATGTCTCTTCTTTTTAATATACTGTCTAGATTGGTCATAGCTTTTCTTCCAAGGAGTGTCTTTTAATTTCATGGCTGCAGTCACCATATGCAGTGATTTTGGAACCCAAAAAAGTAAAGTCAGTCACTGTTTCCTTTGTTTCCCTCTCTATTTGCCATGAAGTAATTTCCACAGTTTGTTCTGATCCACACAGTCAAAGGCATTGGCATACTCAACAAAGCAGATGTTTTATTGGAACTCTCTTGCTTTTTCTATGATCCAATGAATGTTGGCAATCTGATATCTGGTTCCTCTGCCTTTTTTAAATCCAGCTTGAACATCTGGAACTTCACGGTTCATGTACCTTTGAAGCCTGGCTTGGAGAATTTTGAGCATTACTTTGCTAGTATGTGAGATAAGTGCAGTTGTGTGATTTGCTAGCATAGGAGATGAGTGTTTATATTTTCAAAACCTCTTAAATTAGGGGAGTATTTGTTCCAGATGATTAAAATACGCTAGGCTAGAATTATTGTAAATGCCAGTTCTACTCTCTTTTGAGAGATTAGAAAATAACATTCACCATTTTCAATCAGTCAATCACTACTTATCCTCTGCTAACATGTGTCTATTTTATAATGCATTGCAATGTCTTTAAAAAGCTCATTTCAAATATTATTATCAGGAAAAACTCAGAAGTACTTTAAGTCTCATAGTTCTTTGATTATCATTAGATAAAAGGGAAAAAAATGCCATCTATTGACTTGGTTTTTTCCTTTTTTGTTGTTGCTTATTTTTTTAATGGCTTTAGGCATGGTAAACTTTGTTAATTTCAAGAAGTACTCCTTGGAGAGTTAGGTGGCTCAAAAGAAATAAGTCAAGAAAGTGAAAAATGTTCATGTTGTGTTTGATGCTTTTGAAATTTTCTGTGTCAAGATAGTTTGCCTATGGACATATTTTCCCACTTTCTCTAAGTTGTTTTGCCATACCTGCCAACTAATTCCTTAGACACATTTCTCTTTATGGTGCTCTTTCAAAATGCATTGCTTAGTTCAGCTGAAACTTGTAAAGCCTCTTACATTTTTTTTTAAGAAATTGCCCTTTAACTTTATTGTGTTTTAAGGTAAAAACCTGATATATCACTTCATATATTTCACATGTTATCAAGCTAAGTTTGTACTTCCCTCATGACCATATGAGCTCAGTCATCTAATCATTGCATTTGGAAAAACAAGTGGTTATAATGGGATTTTTCATTCTTGCTTTATTCTTTGTTTGCTTTTTAATTTACCCTTAAGAGATATAAGTTAATTACCGTTTGTGTTTTTAACCTTCAGCAAAGTATACTTTATTTTCTGTGGTGAGACAGCATTTTCTGTATTGTGCCTTTCATATATATCATACATTTTTACTGTATAGGGGAAAGTATAGCATTTATTTACTGCCTACTCTGTGACAATCACCAGGAATGATTTGAAATGTATATTTTCATTAAATACTAAGTATATTATATATTAAGCTTATTTAAGAATTAGAAATCTAAGGTACTGAATATGTAAAGCAATTTTCAAAAGTCATAGAATTAATAACTGTCAGGGATAAATCTTTAAGTTAACATAATTGCCAAAGTGTATCATTTTTCTCAACTTTATAGTATTACTGATGTGGTTCAACCTGTATAATACTAAGCATGAAGTGACTATGTAAGAATATCTCCTGAGCTCCAAGAACTAAAGGGAGTAGATGTTTAATGGTGATACAGAGAAGTGATGTGCTTAGTGAAATAACTCTCAGCTTAGACAAAAACAAGAAACTGATTCTTCTCATTAGAATCTCATTTAAGCATATCCATCTTATGTAAAATCACCAAAAGCACAGAAAAGAAAGCACTGAATAGAGCAGAATTCAATTTTTAATAAATAGTCATTCTAAGTGAAATAAGTAAAACCAAGTACAGTGGATCCTCATTGTTCATGGATTCTATGTTTGAGAATTTCTCTTTTCACTAAAACTTCTGTATGACCCTCCCAGAACAACACTCATGGGATTATCATATACAAACAACTATACATAAAGTAGATAACCTACAAGGACCTACTGTATAGCACAAGGAGCCATACACAATTTACATAATACCTACAAGGGAAAATAATTAGAAAATGAATATATATATATATATATATATATATATATACACACACACACACATGTATACAAAATACACGTATCGGATCAGATCAGATCAGTCGCTCAGTTGTGTCCGACTCTTTGCGACCCCATGAATCACAGCATGCCAGGCCTCCCTGTCCATCACCAACTCCCGGAGTTCACAAAGACTCACGTCCATCAAGTCAGTGATGCCATCCAGCCACTTATAGGTATTGTATAAATTATGTGTGTGTGTATATATATATATGTGTGTGTGTGTGTGTGTGTGTGTATAACTAAACCACTGTGTTGTATACCTAACACAATATTATAACACAATATTATAAATCAAATATACTCCGATTAAAAAAAAAAGCAAAACAGAAACAACCACAAAACACTTGTGGTGTTATACACTGTGGGATATACACAGAATGACAAAAGTTCAAATTACTCAACACACATTTCCAGCTGATGTCAAATAAGATGATAGCTGACCTTCTTGTTTCAGTTCTCATACTATAAACAATTGTTCTTTTTGTAGTCTATTTAAATGCCACAGTTCTGTTTTTTGTGCTTTTTTGTTGATTATTTCACTTTTCTAAATTGCCCTCAAGGGTAGTATCAAAGTGCTGTCCATCTACTAAAAGTGCAGGAAAGCTCTGATGTATCATCTAAAGAGAATACATATGTTAGAAAAGCTACGTTCAGGCATTAATTATGGTGCTGTGGGCTTTGCATGTGTGCGTGCTTGGTTGAGCAGTCATGTCTGACTCTTTGAAACCCTGTGGACTGTAGCTTGCCAGGCTCCTCTGTTCATGGGATTTTCCAGGCAAGAATACTGGAGTGGGTTGCCATTTCCTCCTCCAGGGGATCTTCCTGACACAGGGATTGAACTGGTGTCTCCTGTGTCTCCTTCATTGGCAAGCAGATTCTTTATCACTGAGCCACCTGGGAAGGCTGTGAGTTCAATTTTAATAAAGCAACGCTGTATTAAATAAGGTGTCTTTAAAATAAGCATATATAAAACAAAGCTATGTTTTGATTTGTTGACAAAAATGTTAGGACTAGAAGCTTGCAGGAAACTAATTCTGTATTTCTCCTAGGAACAATGGTTTGTGCTAAGTCGCTTCAGTTGTGTCCTACTCTTTGAGACCCCATGGACTGAAGCCCGCCAGGCTCCTCTGTCCATAGGATTCTCCAGGCAAGAATACTAGAGTGGGTGGCCATTTCCTCCTACAGGGGATCTTCCCAACCCAGGGATCAAACCCTTTTCTCTTACATTTCCTGTATTGGCAGGCGGGTTCTTTACCACTAGCACCACCTGAGAGGGCCCTAGGAAAAATGGATCATTATTCACTGAATAGTGAATGATTCAGTTTTTGCAGAGACTTTATAGAACATAATTACTGGGAATAACAAAAACTGAATATAGTTAGCATTCTTCCAAAACATCAGAGTGGGTAAATCTAGGTTTGCAAGATAGTTTAAAATCATCAGCACTTTATAGTCTTTATAAATGCTAGACTATAATACTTCAGTCAGTATCAAGAGATATTATCACAATATAATATTATCTCTCATTTACTAGAAACAAAGTCATTCGGAATTTCCAATTGTACTTAATGCTAACATCTAAAATTATTTCCTGAATATTTAACAATTGCTTTTCTAAAGGCAGTAGTATACTACTGTACTAAAAAATGAATTTTTATTCAGTCACTCCTCTTTGGAAGATTTTCTTATATTAGAAAAAGCAAGCAATCCTAAATATAATTTTCTGTGAATGCATAATAAGTTAGGTGATAATCTTTAAGTACCTTTGAAATTTTTCTTCAAATTTATCTATAAATTATTTCTCACTTAGGTGATGTTGCTGTGTAAAATCATTTTATATATACTTTTATGATAATAAAACTTTAAACAATAGTAAATTAACATAAGCACTGATACCTAAAAAGGTAATTCTCACTCTGTGCATCCATGAGAGAAACTATTAATGATTTTTTTGCAGATTGTATTTGAATAAGATAATAAAAGTTAATAACACATTTCCCTCTAGCTCTACTGGTGAAACAAAGTATTTAAGACATATCTACTGTAATGCATTACACACACAGCAATGGTGCTATTTTAGATAAGTTAGTCTAGGTCTATTTTGGTAATTATTTTAAAATAACCATCTATTTATTCTTGGTTCTTTTCATAGCATCACACATATTTGACTAAAGAGAAGACTAGTCCACAGCTTGCAGATAAACTACTGTTTGGAAGAAACTTAAATCATGAAAGGAAACATATTTGGACAAAAAATTAATATGTATATGCATTTTTACAAAATTTATCTACATGATTCATTTATCTAATAATTCAATACACACTTTTTTATTTATAAAAATTCCAAGCCAATATATTTTGAAGCAAAGCCTTTGAACAGTCACAAATAGGTGTTTCAAATTCTATATGTTTAAGCCCTGAGGAAAATATAGAAAGATATATATTTTTCCTTTTAAGATGGGAATTCTCTTGTTGAGTTAAGGCATAGTATAAAAAAATTATTAGCAATTTTTTTTTTTAAGTTAGGAAGATTTATAAAGAGTCAAGGTTTGGAAAAGTCACATCACTTCTCTGAATTTTTGTTTTCTCATCTATAAAATGGGGATAATAACCATAACCATTATGATTATTGGTTATGGGAAGCTAATATGGGAAGCTAATTGATAATCATTATGACTAATATTTAATAATTGCTTAAAGGCTGTTTTATATTATAAGCCATTGTTATCAACACTGGATGCTCTGCAATACAAAATGAATTTAAATTTAATGTAACAACACATTTTTTTCTAAAAGAGACAGAGGAGATGGCTACCAAATGAAACTTCTGAAGAAATGAAACATTTTAAGAAATTATTCTCTTTATTCATTATGGTTCCTTGACAATACTGTATATATTTTCATGTTTGAGGATATAAAGAAAAGAAAAAAAGGTTGAAAAGGCACTGAGTAAAGATGATTGTTCTCATGTTCTTTTTGTTGAATAGTCACTAAGTCATATCCGACTCTTACACTCTAAGTGTAATAATTACACTAAGTCCATAATTTGGATATGACTTATGGACTGAGACCACCAGGATTCCTCAGCCTTCACTATCTCCTGGAGTTTGTTCAACTTCATGTCCATTGAGTCAGTGATGCTAACGAACTCTCTCATCCTCTTTGGCCTTCTTCTCCTTTTGCCTTCAATCTTTCCCAGCTTCAAGGACTTTTCTAATGTTTCACCCTTTACATCAGGTGGCTGAAGTATTGGAGCTTCAGCTTTAGCATCAGTCCTTCCAGGAAATATCCAGGGTTGATTTCCTTTGGGATTAACTGGTTTGATCTGCTAGCAGTCCAAGGGACTCTCTTCAAGAGTCTTTTCCAGAACCACGATTCAAAAGCATCAATTATTTGGCTCTCAGTCTTCTTTATGGTCCAACTCTCACATACATACATGAATACTGGAAAACCACAGCTTTGACTATATGGACCTTTGTCAGAAAAGGGATGACTTTGCTTTTTGTAAAATACTCTGTCTAGGTTTGTCATAGCTCTCCTTCCAAGGAACAAGCATCTTTTAATTTAATGGCTGCAGTCACCAACAGCAGTGATTTTGGAACCCAAGAAAAGAAAATCTGTCACTGTTTCCAACTTTTCCCCATGTATTGGCCATGAAGTGATGGGACCAGATGCCATGATCTTAGTTTTTTTAATGTTGAGTTTTTTTTTTTAATTTAAATTTATTTATTTTAATTGGAGTCTAATTACTTTACAATACTGTATTGGTTTTTGCCATACATCAACATGAATCTGCCATGGGTGTACACGTGTTCAACATCCTGAACTCCCCTCCCATTTCCCTCCCCATACCATCCCTCTGGGTCATCCCAGTGCACCAGCCCCAAGCATCCTGTATCCTGCATCAAACCTGGACGGGGGATTCATTTCTTATAAGATATTATACATGTTTCAATGCCATTCTCCCAAATCATCCCACCCTCTCCCTCTCCCAAAGGGTCCAAAAGATTGTTCTATACATCTGTGTCTCTTTTGCTGTCTCGCATACAGGGTTATCATTACCATCTTTCTAAATTCCATATATATGCATTAGTATACGTATTGGTGCTTTTCTTTCTGGTTACTTCATTCTGTATAGCAGGCTCCAGTTTCATCCACTTCATTAGAACTGATTCAAATGTATTCTTTTTAATGGCTGAGTAATACTCCATTGTGTATATGTATCACAGCTTTCTTATCCATTCGTCTTCTGATGGACATCTAGGTTACTTCCATGTCCTGGCTATTATAAACAGTGCTGCGATGAACATTGGGGTACACGTGTCTCTTTCAATTCTGGTTTCCTCAGTGTGTATGCCCAGCAGTGGGATTGCTCGGTCATAAGGCAGTTATTTCCAGTGTTTTAAGGAATCTCCACAGTGTTCTCCATAGTGGCTGTACTAGTTTGCCTTCCCACCAACAGTGTAAGAGGGTTCCCTTTTCTCCAAACCCTCTTCAGCATTTATTGCTTGAAGACTTTTGGATAGCAGCCCTTCTGTCTGGCATGAAATGGTACCTCATTGTGATTTTGATTTGCATTTCTCTGATAATGAGTGATGTTGAGCATCTTTTCATGTGTTTGTTAGCCATCTGTATGTCTTCTTTGGAGAAATGTCTGTTTAGTTCTTTGGCCCATTTTTTTATTGGGTCGTTTATTTTTCTGGAATTGAGCTGCAGGAGTTGCTTGTATATTTTTGAGATTAATTCTTTGTCAGTTGTTTCATTTGCTATTATTTTCTCCCATTCTGAAGGCTGTCTTTTCACCTTGCTTATAGTTTCCTTTGTAGTGCAGAAGCTTTTAATTTTAATTAGGTCCCATTTGTTTATTTTTGCTTTTATTTCCAATATTGTGGGAGGTGGGTCATAGAGGATCCTGCTGTGATTTATGTCAGAGAGTGTTTTGCCTATGTTCTCCTCTAGGAGTTTTATAGTTTCTGGTCTTACATTTAGATTTTTAATCCATTTTGAGTTTATTTTTGTGTATGGTGTTAGAAAGTGTTCTAGTTTCATTCATTCATTTACAAGTGGTTGGCCAGTTTTCCCAGCACCACTTGTTGAAAAGATTGTCTTTTATCCACTGTATATTCTTGCTTCCTTTGTCAAAGATAAGATGTCCATAGGTGCGTGGATTTATCTCTGGGCTTTCTATTTTGTTCCATTGATCTATATTTCTGTCTTTGTGCCAGTACCATACTATCTTGATGACTGTGGCTTTGTAGTAGAGTCTGAAGTCAGGCAGGTTGTTTCCTCCAGTTCCATTCTTCTTTCTCAAGATTGCTTTGGCTATTTGAGGTTTTTTGTATTTCCATACAAATTGTGAAATTATTTGCTCTACCTCTGTGAAAAATAACCGTTGGTAGCTTGATAGAGATTGCATTGAATCTATAGATTGCTTTGGGTAGTATATTCATTTTCACTATATTGATTCTTCTAATTCATGAACATGGTATATTTCTCCGTCTATTAGTGTCCTCTTTGATTTCTTTCACCAGTGTTATCCAGGGTTAGTAGAAGGAAAGAAATCTTAAAAATTAGGGCAGAAATAAATGCAAAAGAAACAAAAGAGACCATAGCAAAAATCAACAAAGCCAAAAGCTGGTTCTTTGAAAGGATAAATAAAATTGACAAACCATTAGCCAGACTCATCAGGAAACAAAGGGAGAAAAATCAAATCAATAAAATTAGAAATGAAAATGGAGAGATCACAACAGACAACACAGAAATACAAAGGATCATAAGAGACTACAATCAGCAATTATATGCCAATAAAATGGAAAACGTAGAAGAAATGGACAAATTCTTAGACAAGTACAACTTTCCAAAACTGGGCCAGGAAGAATAGAAAATCTTAACAGACCCATCACAAGCACAGAAATTGAAACTGTAATCAGAAATCTTCCAGAAAACAGAAGCCCAGATCCAGACGGCTTCACAGCTGAATTCTATCAAAAATTTAGAGACAAGCTAACACCTATCCTACTCAAACTCTTCCAGAAAATTGTAGAGGAAGGGAAACTTCCAAACTCATTCTATGAGGCCACCATCACCCTAATACCAAAACCTGACAAAGATACCACAAAAAAAGAAAACTACAGGCCAATATCACTGACGAACATAGATGCAAAAATCCTTAACAAAATTCTAGCAATCACAATCCAACAACACATTAAAAAGATCATACACCATGACCAAGTGGGCTTTATCCCAGGGATGCAAGGGTTCTTCAATATCTGCAAATCAATTAATGCAATACACCAGATTAACACATTGAAGATGAATGGATAAGAAAGCTGTGGTACATATACACAATGGAGTATTACTCAGCCATTAAAAAGAATACATTTGAATCAGTTCTAATGAGATGGATGAAACTGGAACCTATTATACAGAGTGAAGTAAACCAGAAAGAAAAACACCAATACAGTATACTAATGCATAAATATGGAATTTAGAAAGATGGTAACAATAACCCTGTGTACAAGACAGCAAAAGAGACACTGATGTATAGATCAGTCTTATGGACTCTGTGGGAGAGGGAGAAGGTGGGGAGATTTGGGAGAATGGCATTGAAACATGTATAATATCATGTATGAAATGAGTCGCCAGTCCAGGTTCGATGCACAATACTGGATGCTTGGGGCTGGTGCACTGGGACGACCCAGAGGGAGGGTATGGGGAGGGAGGAGGGAGGAGGGTTCAGGATGGGGAACACAGGTATACCTGTGGCAGATTCATTTCGATATCTGGCAAAACTAATACAATATTGTAAAGTTTAAAAATAAAATAAAATTAAAAAAAGAAAAAGAAAAGCCATATGATTATCTCAATAGATGCAGAGAAAGCCTTTGACCAAATTCAACATCCATTTATGATAAAAACTCTCCAGAAACCAGGAATAGAAGGATCATACCTCAACATAATAAAATCTATATATGACAAACCCACAGCAAACATTATCCTCAATGGTGAAAAGTTGAAAGTATTTCCCCTAAAGTCAGGAATAAGACAAGGGTGTCCACTTTCACCACTATTCAACACAGTTTTGGAAGTTTTGGCCACAGCAATCAGAGCATAAAAAGAAATAAAAGGAATCCAAATTGGAAAAGAAGAAGTAAAACTCTCACCGTTTGCAGATGACATGATCATCTACATAGAAAACCCTAAAGACTCCAACAGAAAATTACTAGAGCTAATCAATGAATATAGTAAAGTGGCAGGATATAAAACCCTCACACAGAAATCCCTTGCATCCTATACACTAACAACAAGAAAATAGAAAGAGAAATTAAGGAAACAATTCCATTCACCATGGCAACGAAAAGAATAAAATACTTAGGAATATATCTACCTAAAGAAACTAAAGACCTATATATATAAAACTATGAATGTTGAGTTTTAAGCAAGTTTTTCACTCTCCTCTTTCACATTTATCAAGACGGTCTTTAGTTCCTCTTCACTTTCTGTCATAGAGTGTATCATCTTCATATCTGAGGTTGTTGATATTTCTTACTGCAATCTTGATTCCAACTTGGATTCATCCAGCTCAGCATTTCACATGATATACTGTGCATATAAGTTAAATAAACAAGCAACAATACACAGCCTTGTCATACTCCTTTCCCAATTTTGAATCAGTCAGTTGTTCCATGTCCTGTTCTAACTGTTGTCTCTTGACCTGTATACAGATTTTCTCAGAAGACAGGTAAGGTGTTCAGGTATTCCCATATCTTTAAGAATTTTCCAGTTTGTCATATTCCACACAAATGCTTTAGTGTAGTCAATTGAGCAGAAATCGTTGTTTTTCTGGAATTCCCTTGTTTTTTTCTATGATCTTGTGAATGTTGGTAATTTAATCTCTGCTTCCTCTACCTTTTCTAAACCCAGTTTGTATATTTGGAAGTTCTAGGTTCACATATTGCTGACACCTAGTTGGAGAAGGAAATGGCAACCCACTCCAGTATTCTTACCTGGAGAATCCCAGGGATAGAGGAGCCTGGTGGGCTGCTGTCTGTCGGGTTGCACAGAGTTGGACATGACTGAAGTGACTTAGCATGCATGCATGCATTTTAGAAGGAAATGGCAACCCAATCCAGTATTCTTGTCTGTAGAATCCCAGGGACAGAGGATCCTGGTGGGCTGCCGTCTATGGAGTCGCACAGAGTCAGACACAACTGAAGTGACTTAGCAGCAGCAGCAGTTAAGGGATTTTGAGCATTACCTTACTAGCATGTGAAATAAGTATAATTGTATGGTAGTTTCAGCATTCTTTGGCATTGCCTTTCTTTGGGATTGGAATGAAAACTGACCTTTTCCTTCCTGTGGCCACTGCTGAGTTTTCCAAATTTGATGACATATTGAGCACACGACTTTAAACAACATCATCTTTTGCGATTTAAAATTACTCAGCTGGAATCCCATCACCTCTAGTAGCTTTGCTTGTAGTTAACACTTCCTATGGCCTACTTGACGTAATGTTACAGGATATCTGGCCCTAGGTGAGTGACCAAACCATTGTGTGTTCATATATATATATATATATATATATATATATATACACTGAAACCACTGTTTCAGAAAGAAACAGACTGATACACAGAGATGTAAGTCATATATATTCAATGATTTTTCATTTCAGGAAAATCAGTAGTTAAATGAATGATTTCTTTTGCTCTTTGTATGGAAAGGAATTTTTCAACTTGTCTAATTGATTAACATCCTATATATAACATAAATACATAAGTTCCAACTTTCTATTTCTTTAGAAAAGTTGGTTAAAGCTACTCTGGCATAAACAGTTTTGCCTGACAGATTATTGCACTCTACAGGTCCTTTAAAAACGATGACAAAGATGTAATTAATAGAATAGGTCATTTAGTTTGTGAACCTACATAAATTACATAAACAGCAATGCTTCTTAAAACTTGTATTTATAAATCAACTGCAGATGTTGCTAAACTTAAGTGGGTATGGTTTGGGACCTGAAAAGAGTGCATTTGTTACAAGTTCCCAGTTGGTGTGGATGCTACAGTTCTGTGAAGTAATATTTTGACCAACAAAAGCTTAGAAAATATCATCAAGTAGTAGAATCAGATTTGTCTGAGCCCAGCTTGAGCTCCAGTACGCTATTCATGTTCAATAACTTAGAATAAATAATTGTTGTTGTTATTCAGTCACTCAGTCATGTCCAACTCTTTCCAACTCCATTACTGCAGCATATCAGGCTTCCCTGACCTTCACTATCTCCCAGAGTTTGCTCAAACTTATGTGCATTGAGTCGATGATGCCATCCAACAATCTAATCCTGTCACACCCCCTTCTCTTTCTGCCTTCAATCTTTCTGAGCTTTATGTTCTTTTCCAATGAGTCAGCTCTTTGCATCAGGTGGCCAAAATACTGGAGCTCCTTTAACAGTCCTTCCAAAGATTATTCAGGTTGATTGTCTTTAGCATTGACTGGTTTGCTCTTCTTGCTGTCCAAGGGACTCACAAGAGAAAAAAAATACATGCTTACTGTATTTTCATATTCTCTTTTTAAATAATTTACATAAATTTTAGTATTTTAAAAATTTAATTTATTTGGGCTGTGCTGAGTCTTTGTTACTGCATATGGGCTTTTTCTATTTGCAGGGACTAGGGGCTATTCTCTAGTTGTGGTGCATGGGCTTCTTACTGCAGTTCAATTCAGTCACTCATTCATGTCCAACTCTTTGTGACCCCATGGACTGCAGCATGCCAGGCTTCTCTGTCCATCACCAACTCCCAGAGCTTGCTCAAACTCATGTCCATTGAGTCGGTGATACCATCCAACCATCTCACATCTGTCATCCCCTTCTCCTCCTGTCTTCAATCTTTCCCAGCATCAGGGTCTTTTCCAATGAGTCAGTCTTTGCATCAGGTGGCCAAAGTATTGGAGCTTCAGCTTCAGCATCAGTCCTTCCAATGAATAATCAGGACTGATTTCCTTTAGGATTGACTGGTTTGACCTCCTTGCAGTCCAAGAGATTCTCAAGAGTCTTCTCCAATACCACGTTTCAAAAGTGTCAATTTTTGATTCTCAGCTTTCTTTTTAGTCCAACTTGTGACTCAGCTGATAAAGAATCTGCCTGCAATGCAGGAGACCTGGGTTTGATCCCTGAGTTGGGAAGATCCCCTGGGGAAGGGAAAAGCTAATCACTCCAGTATGCTGGCCTGGAGAATTCCATGGACTGTATAGTCCATGGGATCACAAGGAGTTGGACACGACTGAGTATTCTTCTCACATCCATACATGACTACTGGAAAAACCCATAGCTTTGACTAGACCAAACTTTGTCAGCAAAGCTATGTCTCTGCTTTTTAATACACTGTCTAGGTTGGTCATAACTTTTCTTCCAAGGAACAAGCGTCTTTTAATTTCATGGCTGCAGTCATCATCTGCAGTGATTTTGGAGCCCAAGAAAATAAGTCTCTCACTGTTTCCATTGTTTCCCCATCTATTTGCCATGAACTGATGGAACAGTATGCCATGATCTTAGTTTTTTGAATGTTGAGTTTTAAGCAGTGGCTTCTCTTATTGCAGAGTACAGACTCTAGTGTTCACAAGCTTTGTTACTGCAGTATATAGGCTCAGTAGTTATGGCTCCTATGCTCTAGAACACAGATTCAATAGTTGTGGTGCATGGGCTTAGGTTCTCTGCAGCTTGTGGGATCCTCCCAGACAAGGGATCAAACTGGTGTCTTCTACATTGCTACAGGGATTCTTTATCAAGGAAGTATCTTTTTTTAGTTTTTATATTGATTGGTTAAAGAAAAAAATAACAACAACAACACAAAAAAAAAACCCTGTAGCCTAAATCTGGTAAACTCTTGGGTTGCTAAAGATAATGGTAAGTGATCCAACTTACAAAACATATTAACCAGGTGTATTTTAGAGTAAATGATATATGTATCTGCCTCAAATACATTTTAGAATATATAGAACATTATGTAATAAATAGAGTTACTTGCTGCATTTTAAAATAATTCAAATATATGTTTTTACTCTATTCTAAGAAAATCTGGGGTGTGTTTTAAATCCTACTATTGACAGAATTTGGAACAGTGCTACAGCTGAATTGGAATTTGAAGAAGGGCCATAAAAATAAACAGTTATATCCCTGAAGAAACTAGAGTTAATCTATAAAATGAATGCTTGGTCATGTTTTCCAGACATTTCAATTCTAAGCCATCAGCCAAATAAGCAGTTGATGATAGGATTGTTTAGGTGCTATGTTTTATTATTTTAGGACAAGAGATGCCTAGGCTTAAGTAGATTAAATTATTTGTCCAAATTCTAAAAGCTAGCAAGAACAAAGTTAGGATTCAAATCCAGGTTGTCTAATTCCAAGTCCCTCATTCTTTTGACAAATATCCTTGTGGTTATTAGAAAGACTTCTGATACACTGATGCATTGAATTTTGGCATTGGTAGCTTCCAATTTGATTTCCGAGAAGAATTTGGGGCCAAAGCTTGTGCTTGTTTTACATATCTTTCTTAAAGTTTTATTTTCTGAAACTATTATTTCTCTTAATTTATGAAAATTTGAACAATATAATTTATTTTTTTAACAAAGCGTTTTAATTTTATAGCCCTTTTATTGCATCCAACACCAAATATCAGTAAATTTAACATTGGTAAGTGAATATTTGTTTTAAATTTTTTCTTCACAATTATAATAATACATTTCCCTGAATTCTTGATCTCCTACTATCTCTATAACAGATCAGTATTGACAAAGATAAATTTTAGCTTCAAATGAAGTGAGAATTTAAAATAAGTTCATTTTATATTTCATAATGCACTAGAACATTTTTGGAGTATTTAAAGAAAATAACAATTCTAAGAATATTTTTCCCCCTTATGGGTTTTGTATGGATTTCATATATCCCAAAGTAACATAATAGTTTGCCATCTCCTTTTATGTCACAGTAACTGTAATTGAATCAGAAATATGAATATTAAAATTCTACCCATTTATCAGTGTTAACAGTGATGGATTTTTCCCTTCCTCTCAAAATATAGAGACTTAGTGAAAAACAAATTTTGCTGCAGTGCAACAGAGCTCCACATTTTTTTTTCCATTTTTTTCAGAAGGGATTTTATTCAAAGATCTCATTCTTTACTGTGGAAGGGAAGAATATAATAGCTATTTCCCACATATCTGACCCAGACAATTAAAAAGTTGATCTTTAGTGTGCAGTCAGGAAAAGAAAAAAAAAAAAAATCTGTGGTCTTCAGCAAAGGAAAACCATTCAGAATTCATGCGTTTTTACATTGTAATTGGAGCCATGACCTTACCATAGAGTAAGAGATAAATACATTGACTTCCATCCATGGAGAAGTTGGTTTCTAATGTAGAATATTTCTAAGTACTGGCTATCTTCAGATGCCTGCCTTTCTCTAGCAGTGGCATTAACCCTGCTAAAAGTGTTCCTTAATGCAGTCTAATTGACAGCCTGAATGTGAGGCCGAGCCACCTCATCGCCCCTTCTGCTAACCATCCAGGGCCTTGTTCCTGGACAAAGAATAGCTGACGGCTTCAATTATGCTGGGGTCATAAGATCATTGGCTGGTTACTTTTCAAATGATCACGATAACGTTTCCAAAGGTTCAATCGTATCACTTTATATGGGAAGAAATCACTTACGTAGGAAAGTAAGACAAGTATGAACTTAGTCTTTTCATGAAACTAAAAATACTCTAGAGAAATTAAGAATTTGATGAACTTACATCTGAGAAAACAATCACATAAGTTATCACTGTCTATTTGGGGAAACCCCTAATTATATTTGATTAGGAAAACATATTTTAATAGTAGTACTTTCATTTTTATTGTATCCAGTCTATTTGTATATCTACTTGTAAATTAAAAAAAAAGTTTTTAAGAAGCTAGGCAGCTTTTTAAACAGTAAGTCATCTCTTTTTACAGAAATAAATATACTTTATTTCTATATTACTGGATATATACATATAAATTAAGCCTTAAAGTTAACAATTAAAAATAAGGTTTGAAAAATTTATGAGAAACATTTAAAAGTTACCTGCATATCCTCTTTTTAGTTTAGTCTTTCATCATATACTTTGGCATTGTAAAATTGTTTTAATTAAGTACTGTAGGTTTTCTTACTCATCACCAGTAAGTAGTAGAGGAAATCTTAACTTTGTTTATAGGGAGGAAGGTAGATCATTTGTTTATTTCGTATGATGAATTCTTCTTTATAAACCACAAGTAATGTACTTCTGGTTGAAAACACATTTGTCACAGTCTAAATTTAGAGTGCCATCTAGTGATGTATAAGAGTTACACCAGGTATAGGATTCAGGAAATACGGCTACTTCTATAATGTTAACTTCAGTATAGATTTCTGCTTTAATCTGGGCAATATGACTTATATTCAATATTAATCTAGTGTACAACATAATTTAATAAACTCTAAATTTTAATACGTTTTTAACTTGAAAAATATTGAAAACTCAATGAAAATGTTTATCCTTAGCAACAGAGAAATTATTTTCATGTAGATTAAGAATTAAATAAATTGCACTGGTCTTTACATTTAAACATTTGCATTTAATTACCACTAAATGACCATATTAAGGGTTACAAACACTCCCCAACAAATCTTTGTTGATGGATTAAATCAGAGAACACATAAAGAATACATGTTTTAAAATATATTGTTTCAAATGTCAATATAAAGCAGTAACAGCAACAGCTTTAGAAATAAAACTATTTAAAAAATTTTGTCAGTTTTGAGCATTTTTCTCTTATAGGTGTTTGATTTTTTTCTAGATAGTTAAACTATACATTAAGTCTTTAAAATAAAATATAATAATTCATAGAATTATGAATTCAAAGAAACCCAAGGAACATAAAGTTTGGCAAAGGAAAGAAAGAAAGGGGAAATGAGAATAAAGATCAAGGAAGAGAAAGCAGGAAAAAGCAGGGAGGAGAAGACAGCTTTATTGAAGAGACACCACCCTTATGGCAGAAAGTGAAGAGGAACTCAAAAGCCTCTTGATGAAAGTGAAAGTGGAGAGTGAAAAAGTTGGCTTAAAGCTCAACATTCAGAAAACGAAGATCATGGCATCCGGTCCCATCACTTCATGGGAAATAGATGGGGAAACACTGGAAACAGTGTCAGACTTTATTTTTCTGGGCTCCAAAATCACTACAGATGGTGACTGCAGCCATGAAATTAAAAGATGCTTACTCCTTGGAAGGAAAGTTATGACCAACCTAGATAGCATATTCAAAAGCAGAGACATTACTTTGCCAACAAAGGTTCGTCTAGTCAAGGCTATGGTTTCTCCTGTGGTCATGTATGGATGTGAGAGTTGGACTGTGAAGAAGGCTGAGCGCCAAAGAATTGATGCTTTTGAACTGTGGTGTGGGAGAAGACTCTTGAGAGTCCCTTGGACTGCAAGGACATCCAACCAGTCCATTCTGAAGGAGATCAGCCCTGGGATTTCTTTGGAAGGAATGATGCTAAAGCTGAAACTCCAGTACTTTGGCCACCTCATGCGAAGAGTTGACTCATTGGAAAAGACTCTGATGCTGGGAGGGATTGGGGGCAGGAGGAGAAGGGGATGACAGAGGATGAGATGGCTGGATGGCATCACTGACTCAATGGACGTGAGTCTGAGTGAACTCTGGGAGTTGGTGATGGACAGGGAGGTTTGGCGTGCTGCGATTCATGGGGTCACAAAGAGTCGGACATGACTGAGCGACTGATCTGATCTGATCTGATGCCAGCTCCTGTAACAGACGCTATAACACAGATAACTTCATTTCTTTCTACTCCATTTTAGTAGGAAGGCAACCAAAACTTGGTTAGGCCAAGTAACCTACTCAATTTATTTTTTATACTAATTTTATTGTTTTTTGCAAGGGTTAAATATTGTTTATCATCAAATTATATATCATAAATGTTTCAATGAAGCAGTTGTAACAATGATAAATAAGTTAATAAACAATAACAATAAAACTAAATAAGTATAACTTATTTAAAAGTCTAGATTACATACCAGAAGATCTACATTTGGATCATAAATTTATTACCTATTTACTTTTCATGGGATCTTGGAAATTTACTAAAGCATTTGGGAAAAATACCAAAGGTGACAATGTTCAATCATGTGTCTACTTCAGATCTAGTTTATCATATTAAATTAGTATTTAAGCTCATTCATGGTGGTCTAGTTATCCTCATGTTGCTTGATTATGATACTTGTCCACAAACAAAATGATTATTTTGCTATAGATTAAAATCAATGAACTAACCAAAGAAACATTTAAAAAAAAAAAAAAGCACATAAATTGTCAGTAATGCCTAACACGGATGTCGGGAGCTGCGTTAGGCATTACTGACAATACATTATCCTGGAAGAGTCAGGATGGTTCCCCTTTAAGTATAGGATCCTCCAATAACTAGTGTCTTCCCTTTATAATCACTCAAGTTATTATGGGGAAAGGGCAAAGGTTTCAGGAGATTTCTATGGATCTAAGAGACCCTGTGGTCCTTGATTCCACTTGACACAGTAGCTGTATTCTAAATCAGTATTCTATCATAATCACTGATTTTAACAACTCTCTATTTGTATCCATTCATGGATTCAGTGTAGAAGGCGTTTTTCTTAACCAAAGTCACAAGTTTTTAATAAATGACATGGATTCACATTATGTCCTAAAATAAAGAATACACTTCTCTTTTATTTTTAGAGTTCTATATCTGACCAAGTTTCTGAAAGAACAGCGTAGTTAATGCTTTCAGGGAGTTTCTTGAAGGGTACTGATAGGAGATCTATTATATGCCAGAAACATGGCTTCAACTCCTATCAAGCCAAACAGCATTGTTCTAATTTAGTATCAACTTCAATGTGATGATGTTTCTGTGGAGATTTTCCAATTACCTGCTGTCATCATAGGAAGTGACTTTGGCTCAGATATTTAGTCAGGGAGCAAGTCACAGGGGACATTCCAGAATGAGCAAGGCAATCTCTGTCATCAAGGATATGGAGAATTTTCTGTAGACTACGAGTTTGTGTGTTTCACCTTGAGAAAAGAAGGTCATACTAAATATGTTTTGCCTTAGAATGCACTGTTTTCAGTAAATGAATCAGGGATAACTTGTAAGTAAAAATTGGCCTTGAGCAAATTTTATTCCCTAACATTAGTTGCTCAGAGAAGGCAATGGCACCCCACTCCAGTACTTTTGCCTGGAAAATCTCATGGACGGAGGAGCCTGGTAGGCTGCAGTCCATGGGGTCGCTAAGAGTCAGATATGACTGAGTGTCTTCACTTTCACTTTTCACTCTCATGCATTGGAGAAGGAAATGGCAACCCACTCCAGTGTTCTTGCCTGGAGAATCCCAGGGACGGGGGAGCCTGGTGGGCTGCCGTCTATGGGTCACACAGAGTCGGACACGACTGAAGTGACTTACCAGCAACATTAGTTGTTATTTGCTGTTTTACAGTTCTCATTTCTAACTCCAATTTCCTTTGGAGAATCACTGCACCTCAATTTGTGTAACCTTGATAGAGTTGTAAATCTCAGTGCCTATTCTCACAGTGGAGAATCCTAGGGGAGTCCCCAGAGGGTCCTTTTATTGGATCAACCCTTTTCCCAATGCTTTCATCCACTTCCAGGTGATAATTAGCACTTAGTCAATCAGATGCTGTAGCTGAGGATCTTAAATATTTACCCCATAACCATGAACACAAAAAAAGCAATGGCTTTGAGTTCATTATTTGCAACTAAGAAACTCTGACCAAGCTTCCCCTCTCAACTTCATGATCATGACTCCTTACTGATTACACAGTTTTAACATGAGCATTGAGACTTGGGAATGAATTATTTAATCAGAAAATGACTCAGTAGAACCCACGGAACCTCACTTTGAATAATTTGTAGAGTTCCTGGAAGTAGGCAATACACCTTCTAAGGGACGAGAATGGATATTAACAAGAAAGTTATTTTCAGAGAGTTAGTTTTAACAACTGTCTGCCAAATAGTTCTGACTTACAGACTCCAGAAATATGATATGGTTATACTATTTGGCCCCTCTAGAGTTGATGAGTAAGTGAGTGAGTGTGTTCAGAAGAGATAAGTGCCATGTCTGGGTCACAGTTTTTAATTGCTAATGCAAGATCCTCCAGGATATACTTTGTCTGTCACTTAGTAACCAGTAAAGCTAAAATGGTAGCTCTTCTGTCCATTCAGGTCTCCCAGGGACTGTGTTGAGCAATAATCTGATGCCCCATGAAGGATGTGTCAAGTGGGTGAAGAGTAATCTTCCATTGCTTTGGCTACTGAGATTTAGGGGCTGATATTTCAATATAAAACCTCATAACACAGCATACCCTGACAAAAACAATCAGCTATCTTCACTAATAAGATATGTCAGGGACTCAGCTGAGTTGGAGAGAAAGACCTGAGTTGTCAGCTGTCAGTAAAACAAAAAGCCAAACTGAAAGTAACAGTTAAGCCTTTAATCACGAACCATAATAGTTTAAGCTGGCAGTTAAACCAGAGAAAACACGTACACCTCCTCTTCCAATTTTCCCCTATTGAAGGTCCATTGGACCAGTCCAGTCAAGGGCATGGTATCACTGAAGAGAGAGCCTGGAATAAAAGTTTCCTATAGTTTGATGAACTCAGGTGCCAAGGGCAAGGGCAAGGGAATGTCTAGGAGTGGGAACGGAGAAGGCGACGGCAACCCACTCCAGTACTCTTGCCTGGAAAATCGCATGGACAGAGGAGCCTGGTAGACTGGAGTCCATGGGGTCGCTCAGAGTCAGACACGACTGAGCTACTTCACTTTCACTTTTCACTTTCATGCATTGGAAAACGAAATGGGAATCCACTCCAGTGTTCTTGCCTGGAGAATCCCAACAATGGCGGAACCTGGTGGGCTGCCATCTATGGGGTCACACAGAGTCAGACATGACTGAAGTGACTTAGCAGCAGCAGCAGCAGCAGGAGTGGGAAAGTACTGAGAACTGAATCAGAATCAAGAAAAGTGTCTTCAAGTTTTCCTTCCCCTCTCCCCTGTTAGAAGGCCTCAGCAGAGGCACCTGAGGAAGGTCTTGGCCAAAGGCCCCGGATAAAAAGGATTCTGAGTAAGGAAACTGGGATAGAAATTGCAGATGCAGACCAGAGTATGGGCAGCAAGGAGGTCTGAGTTCTTGACTGCAACTCCCTTCAGAGAATGCACTGGATGGACTCTGCTCTAAGCCAATGTGGGGAGGGCAGCTTTGTTCTATGATGCTACTGGTAAAGACTTGAAATTATCTATAATCAGGTCTGAAAAAAATCACTCCTTGGATTTTTGGCCAGGAGCCAAACTTCTGAATATATACTTACAAGACCAGAAATGTATGTGCTTTGACACTGCTGCTGCTAAGTCACGTCAGTTGTGTCCGACTCTGTGTGACCCCATAGACGGTACCCAACAGGTTCCCCTGTCCCTGGGATTCTCCAGGCAAGAACACTGGAGTGGGTTGCCATTAGGGAACTGATTGTCATTATTATTTTTAATGACCAGAATTTTTTAGCCAATTAACTTATTTAAATTATAAGTTATCTAAGGTTTATTTAAGTTATCCAAGGTTTTCTAAGTCTTCCCTATAAATGGTGGCTCGGATGATAAAGAATCTGCCTGCAATGCAGGAAACTTGGGTTTAATTCCTGGATAGGGAAGATCCCCTGGAGAAGGGAATGGCTACCCACTCCAGTATTCTTGCCTGGTGAATTCCATGGAGCGAGGATCCTGGTTATGGGGTCGCAAAGGGCTGGACATGATTTAGCAACTAACATACAGTTGGCTGTGTAACAAAGTGCTCCAAATCTTAGTGGCATAAACAGTCATTTTAATTTTCTCACAGTTTGAGGGTAAGGAATTTGGAAAGGACTAACCTGAATAGTTTATCTGTGGTCCTTTTGGTATCAGCTGGGGTAGTAGTGTCTGAATGATGACATTCTTAAATATTCTCTCCATTCATTCACATATCTGTTGCCACGGTGTTTGTTAGTCTCTCTCTCTCTCTGTGTCTCTCTCTCACAAATTAGTGAGAGTGTCTCAAATTAGTTATGATGGTTTATCTTCCAGGGTCTTCCATGTGCTGCGATTTCTATGATTTCTCACAACTTGGTAATTCCAGGGTAGTTAGATTTCTTTTTTGGTGGCTGGCTTCCAAGAGGGAGAAAGAGAAGCTAACAGGAAGATATCTAGAACTAACACAGAAACATGTCTGCCCTTTATTTATTTATACCTTCTTATCAATGTAGTCACAAAGCCCACTCAGTTTTAAAGTGGTTAGAAAATTAAACTCTACCTTTGGCTGGAGGAATGGCAAATCACCTTGCAGCAGCACATATGGGATGGGAGACACTGTTGTGGTTACCTTTGGAAAACAAATCTGCTGTGCATCCCATGTTGGTAAATTTAGGAAGATTGGAATACTAGCTAGTTCAAAGAACATCTGTAACAAAGCATTTATATGTCCTAAGAGCAAAAATATATACAAATTACCATAATCGACATATACATATAATATGTTGTGGAAGAAGAAATAGGATGAAATGTTTATTTTAAAATGTAATGCTTATTTCTAAGGGAGACTTTAGATTTTTACTGCTTCTATAAAATTTCGCACAGACTCAGGGCCAATGGCATCTTCTATTTGGCATCTCACAGGTCTATGGCTCACAGGTCTTAGCTGGTTTCTCTGCTCTAGGTCTTATAAGGCCAAAATCAAATTAACCACAGGTCTAGGTTTCCTACTAGAGATTGAGGAAGGATGCATTTCTTAGCTCATTCAAGTTGTTGACTGAATTCAGTTTTATTTTTTATTTTTTTGGTAGTTATCAGATTGAAGTCCCTGTTGTACTGCCGGCTGTTAGTTCAGACCAGTTCCTTATACTTTCTCTGTGGACCCCTCCAGCAACAAAGACGAGTCATTGCTGTGCTTTCAATCCCAATAGCTTATTCATGGGCCACCTCTCTTCAAGTCCACGTGAAGATGTGCTTGTCTTTTAACGGCTCATGTGATTATAGTGCACCTACCCAAGTAATCCATAATAATCTCACTATTTTAAGGTGTATAAATGTTAAGTACGTTTGAAAAACTCTTTTGCCATGTCACATAGCACATTCTTAGGTTATAAGTGTTAGGGCATGGATATAACTATGGGGATATTCTGTCTATCACAGAAACAACAAAAACACATTTACCTGGTCTAGACAGATGAAGACGATACTTTAGTGCAATAGAAGTTGAAGATGTGACAGAAGGTGGACTATCTTGAATTTATGCAGAGAATTTTGAACTAAATCTGGGTTGACTAGAGTTATAAAAATGTCATTAAAGCAGAAAATAATATGATCTTCTTTGAATTTTTAACAGATAAATTTACTGCAGATGTGGAAGAGTATTTAATTAGAGGAAACTGATTCAAGGTTTAAATATCAGGAAGAAATAATAATATTATATATTGTGGCTTAATCATAAGCTTGAATATAGAAAAAGAAAACAATTTCAAGGGGGTAGGAATGAAAGTATTTGGTGATCAACTTTTTTTTAGTTATGAAAGGATCTCAGTTGACATACACTTTGTAACTGTATCTAAAAAGATGAGAAGGGCATGGAAAAATAATACTTTTGTTTAAAAGCATTGATAATGATTTTGAGATGTGGTTAGGCTATCCTTAAAGAGATATCATTGAGATAACCAGATTTATTAATAGATCATGAGTTCAAGAAAGATATAAAATATGCAGAGGTATTTGTGGTTTTGTATTGCCTTTAGATAATAACAATTATTATATTAGAATATATTCATAATATTATATTCTTATATATTCTTATATTTAGAATACCCATGCCTTCTAGAAGTCTATAAGGACACTTTGGAAAGTGTTTTCCATCTTGTCTTAGTCCATTTATGTTTCTATATAGAAATGCCACAGGCTGGGTAGCTTATAAACAACAGGAATTATTTTTTTTCACAGTTGTAGAGGCCAGAAAATCCAAGATCAAGGTAGCAGCCTGGCAGGGCAAGGGCCCTCTTCCTGGCTCATGCCAGCAGCTTCCCACTGTGTCCTCACAAGGTGGAAGAGGCAAGACAAATCTGTAGGATCTTTTTATTTAATGTACTAGTCCTATTTATGAGGGCTCCACCATCATGAGCTAAGAGCTTCCCAAAGACCTCATCCACCACTAACATCACCTTTGGGGCTTCACTGTATGATTTCATTGTATGAATTTTGAGGAACCATGAATATTCAGACCATAGCACTCCTTTTCACAAATTTCCTCAATGACATATTACATACTTTTCCTTACTAAAATTATTGTTTTCTTCTAATTGGCTA
Organism: Bos indicus x Bos taurus; assembly: GCF_003369695.1. Classification (NCBI taxonomy): domain Eukaryota; kingdom Metazoa; phylum Chordata; class Mammalia; order Artiodactyla; family Bovidae; genus Bos; species Bos indicus x Bos taurus. Next base: position 59,225,915 of record NC_040087.1, read on the forward strand.
GTTTTAATAATGTTTGAGAAAAAGCATGTCTTCAGGTTTTTATAATTTATCTTTTTGGCATTTAAATCTCCTTCTTAATTGGTAACTATGATTTTAGTTACAAAATCAGTGGTGTCTCTAGAACTTTTATTTTGCAACATAAATGGAACTTGTCTATTGGAATTTACGCAAAAATGGAAATAGCACTGTCAAGTGGGATTAGGCTAGATCTGAAATAAAGTTTATATCTATTCATAGGAGAAGGCAATGGCACCCCATTCCAGTACTCTTGCTTGGAAAATCCCATGGACGGGGGAGCCTGTTAGGCTGCAGTCCATGGGGTCGCTAAGAGTCGGACACGACTGAGTGACTTCACTTTCACTTTTCACTTTCATGCATTGGAGAAGGAAATGGCAATCCACTCCAGTGTTCTTGCCTGGAGAATCCCAGGGACGGGGGAGCCTGGTGGGCTGCCATCTATGGGGTCGCACAGAGTTGGACATGACTGAAGTGACTTAGCATAGCATAGCATACATAGGAACATACACACACACATATACCTCATGAGTTTAAAATTGCGAAAAGGTAATAAAAAGAAGTCACACAGTGAAAGCCAAACAGACTTATGTGGTCAATAGAATTTTGTAGTGGGAAATTATTTTAACCTTTTTAGCCTATTCAAACTGTCCTCAGATCAGGGTTATTCTGACATAGATGCTCAATAGATAGGTCCTAAGGAAGGCTGTTGCACTTTTATAACTAATACTATTGTTTCCATATCCCATTACTCTGCTTGCCTGTTTCCACATTTGTAGAGCAGTTATTTTAGGACTTTGTTAAACTTTTCCACAAGACTTTCTTTTTGAAGAGTATACTGAATAGAAAAATGGTCTATGTTGTAAGATCTGATATGTATGTATGTATATATACATATATATAAAAAATACATAAAGACTTGAGCCGTTGCATTTGATTTCTTTTTATCCTTGTTTAGTTCTGGTGAATTATAGTTTAATTTGGATTTGTTTTCTTGCTGGTTTCTGTATATTTTTTTTTGGAGAATTACTATGTTTTTGGAGAATTACTATATTTTTTTTGGAGAATTACTATGTTATAATGTGAAGAATTTCAGAAAGACCACTAAGAAGTTTATAAACAACAATAAATAACTTGAATTAATATCCAAATTAAAACAATAATTTAAAATTGGAACTTAACAGGTAAGGTCTCTAATGGCTAAGAAAACAACAACAACAACGAGGGTATCATTTACCGACAAACTCATTATTGTTGAGTTTGCTATCTGCTAAATGTCTCCAAGTCCTAGGAACACATGAAGCAGACCCTGGCCTTGGTACACACTCAGGTATTTGCATGAGGACTACTGTAAAATGCTTATATAAATTAATAACAATTATTTAAGATAAAATATTATCAATTTTAGACACATTGCCTGCCCACCTATGTTTGGTTTTCACATAATGCCATCTAATTTTGATTGCAGACTTGCAATTATTGATCAAATGTTGACTGATTCTATATCCACTTCCAAAATTTTTTTATATTTTATTCTATAATAGTGGGATTCATTTTTGCATTTTTGCTCCCATTTTCTAAATTATAAAATGGTGCCTTATTTCTTCTACTCACTCAGGTAATTCTGCTTCACATTCTCATTCTTTGAATGGACTCCATTTATTTACTGAAGTAGTTTCTTAATCTCCTGCAAAAAAGAGAACAGAGACAGACTTGATTTGGACTATATTGATGTAGTAATGTCACACTTGACATATGACAGTTTATTTGGTTTACAAATGGATACAAACAATAACATCAAAATGCAGGGTAAAAAATTATTGGCAATATTGGCTATTATTTATACTGAACAACAGTTTTATTTAGACATTAGGAAGAAATCAATATATTACTTGAAATTCAGTAGAATACATTAAATTTCTTTTTGTTTATTTTGGCAATAAAAGTAAATTGCAGAATAAAGAAAAAAAGCTCTGCAGTCAAACACTAATCCACTTTCTATCTAAACTTATACATATGCATTTACACAGCCACACAAATCAGTCACATATGTAAGATATCTAATGATTTTCTGTTGCTTAAAATCTAGAATCCTATTTCGTTCACAGAACATTAGAGCTAGGAGAGCCTTAAACATTACATCATCTGAGCCTGTCTTTTCATTGCCAAGGTCACAGAATGAAAATGATTTAAAGAGGAGTCAATTCATCGTCCAAGCCCAGTTTCCATTTTCCTTGAACAGTTTGTCCCATCTATATAGGAGACTAAAAAACAATATAATAAAATCACATTTCTAAAATCCTAAGATCATTTTAAGGGATAATGTTTTCTCCCAAGTTCCGGAAACTTGTTATCTGACTTTTATCCTCAACATATTAGAGGCTTTGCTAACATCTCTTCTGGTGCTAAATCATCCAACACAAGCAAGTTTTTCCCTTTAGTGTGTGAAGTACCTAAAAAGAGTTCAGAAAATCAAATGCATTTTGTGAAAGTGATACTTACTTAATATTTTTAATACAGGCATATATATATACATATAATATCCACATTTAATTTAGAGGAATATGATTAGAAGAAAAACGTCTTTATTCTATCCTTTATTCCATACTGCTAGAATGGAAACCACCAGTATAAGTTGCTGAATCATTAAATACTATAGGAAAACAAATGTTGAATGAACTGAGGCTCCATTTAAGAGTACTACACTTAAAACAAGTCTAAGTCCATAAGACTTTTAAATTTGTTTATATTTTGAAGTTAAGAAACTTTGTCAGATGAGCTCTATTTTCAACCACTTTACAAATTATTCTTAATTTATTAGTTTGTTGAATATTTCTTTAGTGTGTTCTATGTTCATGACACTTTTATACATTATTTTTTTGGACAAAACAACTAAACTCTCTCCCGTTGAGAATTCTGTTCCTATGTCTTAGAAACTCAAACCTATAGTCTTTTTAAATTGAGTAAGAGCTAGGTAAATCTGTAAATAAAATATCTTTTTAGTCAGTTTACTTATTTTTTTTTCAAAAGAGTATTCCATTTGGTGTAGACAAGGTGTTAAATAACTGATTTACAAGTCAATGTATAGTTGACAGGATTCACCATGAAGCAATCAGAAATGAAGACTCTAGAGCCAGTAGACTTGGGTTCAGACTCGAGGACTGCCAAAGGATATAAACCCTGACTATTCATTGGAAGGGCTGATGCTGAAGTTTCAGTACTTTGGCCATCTGATGCGAAGAGCCATCCCATTAGAAAAGACCCAGATGCTGGGAAAGATTGAAGGTAAAAGGAGAAGAGAGCGGCAGAGAATAAGATGATTAGATAGCATCACTGACTCAATGGGCACGGATTTGAGCAAACTCTGGGAGATAGTGAAAGACAGGCAAACCTGGTGTGCTTCAGCCAGTGTGGTCACAAAGAGTCAGAATAACTTACCAACTGAACAACAACAACAAAATTCCATCTGTGGGAACAGATGATGATGGGAATGAAGAAGCTAAATGACTTACCAACCAGTCCATTCTGAAGGAGATCAGCCCTGGGATTTCTTTGGAAGGAATGATGCTAAAGCTTAAACTCCAGTACTTTGGCCACCTCATGCAAAGAGTTGGTTGATTCATTGGAAAAGACTCTGATGCTGGGAGGGATTGGGGGCAAGAGGAGAAGGGGACGACAGAGGATGAGATGGCTGGATGGCATCACTGACTCGATGGATGTGAGTCTCAGTGAACTTCGGGAGTTGGTGATGGACAGGGAGGCGTGCTGCAATTCATGGGGTTGCAAAGAGTTGGACACGACTGAGTGACTGATCTGATCTGATCTGATGGAATCATAAAGTTATCAGACTATTAGACAAATGAAGAATTTTAATTTATAGCTTTTAGAGGAGAACATGCTTTATTTTATTTTATTTTTTTTAATTTTTTTCTCTAATTTTATTTTATTTTTAAACTTTACATAATTGTATTAGTTTTGCCAAATATCAAAATGAATCCGCCACAGGTATACATGTGTTCCCCATCCCGAACCCTCCTCCCTCCTCCCTCCCCATACCATCCCTCTGGGCCGACCCAGTGCACCAGCCCCAAGCATCTAGCATCATGCATCGAACCTGGACTGGCAACTCGTTTTCTACATGATATTTTACATGTTTCATTGCCATTCTCCCAAATTTTCCCACCCTCTCTCTCTCCCACAGAGTCCATAAGACTGTTCTATACATCAGTGTCTCTTTTGCTGTCTCGTACACCGGGTTATTGTTACCATCTTTCTAAATTCCATATATATGCGTTAGTATACTGTATTTATGTTTTTCCTTCTGGCTTACTTCACTCTGTATAACAGGCTCCAGTTTCATCCACCTCATTAGAACTGATTCAAATGTATTCTTTTTAATGGCTGAGTAATACTCCATTGTGTATATGTACCCCAGCTTTCTTATCCATTCATCTGCTGATGGACATCTAGGTTGCTTCCATGTCTTGGCTATTATAAACAGTGCTGCGATGAACACTGGGGTACACGTGTCTCTTTCCCTTCTGGTTTCTTCAGTGTGTATGCCCAGCAGTGGGGTTGCTGGATCATAAGGCAGTTCTATTTCCAGTTTTTTAAGGAATCTCCACACTGTTCTCCATAGTGGCTGTACTAGTTTGAATTCCCACCAACAGTGTAAGAGGGTTCCCTTTTCTCCACACCCTCTCCAGCATTTATTATTTGTAGACTTTTGGATCGCAGCCATTCTGACTGGTGTGAAATGGTACCTCATAGTGGTTTTGATTTGCATTTCTCTGATAATGAGTGATGTTGAGCATCTTTTCATGTGTTTGTTGGCCATCTGTATGTCTTTTTTGGAGAAATGTCTACTTAGTTCTTTGGCCCATTTTTTGATTGGGTCGTTTATTTTTCTGGAGTTGAGCTGTAGGAGTTGCTTGTATATTTTTGAGATTAGTTGTTTGTCGGTTGCTTCATTTGCTATTATTTTCTCCCATTCTGAAGGCTGTCTTTTCACCTTGCTAATAGTTTCCTTTGATGTGCAGAAGATTTTAAGGTTAATTAGGTCCCATTTGTTTATGTTTGCTTTTGTTTCCAATATTCTGGGAGGTGGGTCATAGAGGATCCTGCTGTGATGTATGTCGGAGAGTGTTTTGCCTATGTTCTCCTCTAGGAGTTTTATAGTTTCTGGTCTTACGTTTAGATCTTTAATCCATTTTGAGTTTATTTTTGTGTATGGTGTTAGAAAGTGGTCCAGTTTCATTCTTTTACACGTGGTTGACCAGTTTTCCCAGCACCACTTGTTAAAGAGATTGTCTTTAATCCATTGTATATTCTTGCCTCCTTTGTCGAAGATAAGGTGTCCATATGTGCGTGGATTTATCTCTGGGCTTTCTATTTTATTCCATTGATCAATATTTCTGTCTTTGTGCCAGTACCATACTGTCTTGATAACTGTGAACATGCTTTAGGCAGATAAACTGGTCAGGAGTTTGTAATAGCCTAAGATAAAATTGAGGTAATTTTATCTTCTCCTTTTACCTATCAGTGGGCTTCCTGATAGCTCAGCTGGTAAGGAATCTGCCTGCAATGCAGGAGATCCCAGTTCAATTCCTGGGTTGAAAAGACCCGCTGGGGAAGAGATCTTCCCCAGCCTTCTGCTGGAAGGCTACCTACTCAAGAATTCTTGGGCTTCCCTTGTGGCTCAGCTGGTAAAGAATCTCCCTGAAATGCAGGAGATCTGGGTTCAATCCCTGTTTGGGAAGAACCCCTGGAGTAAGGAAAAGGCTACCCACTCCAGTATTCATGCCTAGAGAATTCCATGGACTGTAAGCCGTGGGATCGCAAAGAGTTGGACACAACTGCACGTTCAGATTTAAAGATAAAATTTACAAGACTTTAAATAGAAATCTTAAAATAAAAATTTTAATTTGAAAACACAATTTTTGAGCCACTTTTACTAAAACTTTTATGTATAGAGTCACTGAATCTACCCTATGAGGTGTGAATTATTATTATTCCCCATTGGAAAAAGACAAAGTGCACTTTGGAGGCTGTATTAGTCAAGGTTCACCAGAGAAACAGAACTAATGGAGGATCGTCTGTATCTGTCTATCACCTATTTTATTATCATATACTTAGTGACCTATATATCTATCTACCTAAAGAGTTTAAGGAATTAGCATATGTGATTATGGAGGTTGACGAGTCCCAAGATCTTCAGGAGGTTGAAGACCCAGAAGAACAGATGATGTAGTTCCAGTGTGAAAGCCAGTAGGCTTAAAACTCATTAAGAGCCAATGATTCAGTTAAAGTTCAAAGGCAAGAAAAAAAATATTGTCTTCACTCAAAGCCAGTGAAGCAGAAGAAATTCTCTCTTGATGTTTTTGTTCTGTTTAGGCTTTCAACTGTTTGGACTTCAACTTCAAATAGAAAATGCTTTGCTCCAAAACATATACATTTAACAGAATAATATTTGTAAAATGAATTTCTCTCTCTCTTTTTATACTGCAACATCTCCTTTGCTTTGACTGACATTTTGGGTTCACAGATGTAAAACAGTTGTTTAACAATATTGAAAGCTTTTGGAAAATTAGGGATTCAGTAATAGCTACAAGAAATAATAGGTTCTGCAGTACAAAATATTTACAAAAATTTTTACTAGTTCTACTGAAGCTCTTTTTTTTCTTAAATTTTTAAAATATAAATTTATTTATTTTAATTGGAGGCTAATTACTTTACAATATTGCACTGGTCTTGCCACACATCAACATGAATCTTCCATGGGTGTACACGTGTTCCCCATCCTGAAACCCGCCCCCCACCTCCCTCCCCATACCATCCCTCTGGGTCATCCCAGGGCACCAGCCCCAAGTATCCTGTATCCTGCATCAAACCTGGACTGGCGATTAATTTCTTATATGATATTATACATGTTTCAATGCCATTCTCCCAAATCATCCCACCCTCTCCCTCTCCCACAGAGTCCAAAAGTCTGTTCTATACATCAGTGTCTCTTTTGCTGTCTCACATACAGGGTTATCATTACCATCTTTCTAAATTCCATATATAGGCATTAGTATACTGTATTGGTGTTTTTCTTTCTGGCCTACTTCACTCTGTATAACAGGCTCCAGTTTCATCCACCTCATTAGAACTGATTCAAATGCATTCTTTTTAATAGCTGAGTAATATTCCATTGTGTATATGTACCACAGCTTTCTTATCCATTCATCTTCTGATGGACATCTAGGTTGCTTCCATGTCCTGGCTGTTGCAAACTGCTTCGATGAACATTGGGGTACACATGTCTCTTTCAATTCTGGTTTCCTTGGTGTGTATGCCCAGCAGTGGGATTGCTGGGTCATATGGCAGTTCTATTTCCAGTTTTTTAAGGAATCTCCACAGTGTTCTCCATAGTGGCTGTACTAGTTTGCATTTCCACCAACAGTGTAAGAAGGTTCCCTTTTCTCCACACCCTCTCCAGCATTTATTGCTTATAGACTTTTGGATAGCAGCCATTCTGACTGGTGTGAAATGGTGCCTTATTGTGGTTTTGATTTGCATTTCTCTGATAATGAGTGATGTTGAGCATCTTTTCATGTGTTTGTTAGCCATCTGTATGTCTTCTTTGGAGAAATGTCTGTTTAGTTCTTTGGCCCACTTTTTTATTGGGTCGTTTATTTTTCTGGAATTGAGCTGCAGGAGTTGCTTGTATATTTTTGAGATTAATTATTTGTCAGTTGCTTCATTTGCTATTATTTTCTCCCATTCTGAAGGCTGTCTTTTCACCTTGCTTATAGTTTCCTTTGTAGTGCAGAAGCTTTTAATTTTAATTAGGTCCTATTTGTTTAATTTTGCTTGTATTTCCAATATTGTGGGAGGTGGGTCATAGAGGATCCTGCTGTGATTTATGTCAGAGAGTGTTTTGCCTATGTTCTCCTCTAGGAGTTTTATAGTTTCTGGTCTTACGTTTAGATCTTTAATCCATTTTGAGTTTATTTTTGTGTATGGTGTTAGAAAGTGTTCTAATTTCATTCTTTTACAAGTGGTTGACCAGTTTTCCCAGCACCACTTGTTAAAGAGATTGTCTTTAATCCATTGTATATTCTTGCCTCCTTTGTCAAAGATAAGGTGTCCATAGCTGCATGGATTTATCTCTGAGCTTTCTATTTTGTTCCATTGATCTATATTTCTGTCTTTGTGCCAGTACCATACTGTCTTGATGACTGTGGCTTTGTAGTAGAGTCTGAAGTCAGGCAAGTTGATTCCTCCAGTTCCATTCTTCTTTCTCAAAATTGCTTTGGCTATTTGAGGTTTTTTTTATTTCCATACTAATTGTGAAATTATTTGTTGTAGCTCTGTGAAAAAATACCATTCTGCATATTCATATAACTTTTAGGCATAAGGAAAGAAAATTTTACTTTGATACCTTAAGCTACATAAGATTTGGGATATGATATAATCACAACAGAATTACTATAAGAAAAGAAAACAGGCCAAATTTTTGACTTGGACCTGAAGGTGTCTGTCATGGGCACACATCTGAGAGAATCAGGGCCATGACAATATTAGCACATTTATTGAGCACTTCCTTCTCCAGGGATCATCCTGACCCAGGGATGGAACCCACATCTCCTATATTGGCAGACAGTTTCTTTACCCCTGAGCCACCAGGGAATCTCCTGAATCTCCTAAAGCTAGCTACCTACATATGGGTGTGTGTTCAGTCACTCAGTAATGTTCAACTCTTTGCAACCCCATGGAGTAGGGCCCACCAGGCTCCTCTGTCCATGGGATTTTCCAGGCAAGAAAGAAGTGTGTTGCCTTTTCCTTCTCCAGGGGATCTTCCCAGCCAAGGGAATGAAACTGCATCTCTTGCAGCTCCTGCCTTGGCAGGCAAATTCTTTACCACAGTGCCACCTGGGATACCAGCTGCACACACACTCTGTACATTGACTCATTTTACCTTTATTTTGGAAATACAGAAATGGAAGCAAGATGAGTTTATAATTTCTTCATATCAAAGTCACTGAGATAATAAATGTTGGAAACTGGATTAAAATACAATTTCCAATGTACATATGCTGCAGTGGTTGCCTTTTAATAGGAATGCGAGGACGGGTCATAGATAGAGCATTGGCTAGGTTGAAGATGATACTATCTTCTTTGTATTTCTTTTCCCAGTCCCTACTTCCTGTTTTTATCCTGTTTTCCCGATTCACTCTGGGTAGATCAGCAACTAAAAAAATAGTGTAGGGACAGCATCTTCAGGTTCTGTTTTCACAGTAACTAGAATTGTGAAAGTTACCATTCCAGTGAATACTTCGGTAGAAGTCAGATGAAAAGAAATGAAAAACAGAAGTTCTAAAGATATGGATTTCTCCAATGAACATAAACTGTGACAGGAAATAACAGGACATTCCCATTCTCTATGTTGTCAATATCTAAATGGGAAGGAGTGTTTAAAACCAAGGCCAGTCGGTGTCAGATCTTCAATGTGGCAAACTGCCAGTACTTTTAGGATCTTAAAGTTCAGACATTTAACAACCTGCTCTCCATTTAGGTAATTTAGTTCTTGTGAAAGGAAGATTGGCAGGAAGGAAAGAAAGTAAAGCACTCTGTTTATCTGAAGAAAAATAGATCCTGGGCACTAAGTGCACAATCTTCTATCACGTTATCCTGACAAGACACTTTTCTTTACACATGGAAAGAATCATTTACAAGACAAAGGGTAATTGAGATATTGACCTTAACCACTCCTGGATCTTAGAAACCTGTCCACTTGCTATGTAGAGCCCATGACAGCTGTACCTACTTTATTATTCTTTCAAAAAGAAGTCCTCTCTGATTGTCAAAGATGGAGTACCTACACAATATGAAAATCACAAATACATACTTAAGATAAATTCTGAACTAGTGATAACAGGCATTTAACACCTTTAGTAAGTGTTAGAAATAAAGTAAAAGCAACATGGAGTTGCTGCTTGTGAAGAAGTTACTTAAATCATCATCAACTGATCACTTACCAATCCTTTTACTCATGTTTTTGATCATAAGAAATCAAGTGCAATTCTAGTCTTATGTTCTTAAGAATAAGTTAAACATCGTGGGCCACTATAAAACCATATAACATTTCATTTTCAACCTTGAGTTGAGGAAGAAATAATCTACAGTATTTAAAATGGCTCTCTTCATTGTTAAGTATCCATTAAGTTAGAAGGAAAGAAAATACATGTATTTATTCTTAAAATACTAGACAGCATGTCCACTGCTAAAAGAGACATGGATTTAAGTGTGACTTAATAGCTTGAAAAGTTTTCTTTAAAAAAAATCAGAAGAGAAAGCTTTTTATAGCAAAGACGGAAATCAGAGACCTCAATTATTTGTGCAATATTTTTAAAAGATTAAATGATGTATGCATGTGCATGCTTGGGTGGGACTGGAAAAAATGGCTAATATCTATGTGGCTGTGGTTAATATAAATACAATGGCAATGGAAAACCATTGCTTGGGATTTTATATCATGTGCTAAGAACTTGAATGAAATTTTGCATAGTTTTTTCTCATTAAATCCTCACAGAAGACCTTTGGTGTACTGTGTATTAACTGATTTTTATTAATGAGAGAAAAGAAGACTGAATGATTAAATGTATTTTTACACATCACAGTTCACTGAAATTCAGAACAAGAGTTTCTCACTTTAAAGCCTGTATTTTTTCTCTAGATCATGTATTGTTATCTGTATCATATATCTTTCATACCACTGCTTCAGTCATATCCTACACCATTGTTTAGAGAGTGCAAATCTTTGAAATGATATGCTAAAAGAATGAAATTGTATTTTAATCTCACCATTTTTCCTATTGTAAATTGGAAGTAATTATCCACAACCTGTCAACATTATGTATCTTTATACAGCAATTATGATAATAGTATGAAAAATTATAAGCATTTTACAGATTCTAAGAAGATGGGAAGTGAAAGATGTTGTCATACTTAAATTATTTGTCTTCCCTTCTTGTCATATTTGGAACTGTTTCTATTCTTTAAAAGAATTATATAAATGATGTCTGACCTGTGTTCCTGCTAAGATTCATAAAAGTCTTCTTTGGGTAAGATATTTCCCACAACACAATAATAATAACAAATAAGGCAATAAAGGAGAAAATGGTTTTCTGGTATTATCAGCACTTTAAATATTTTATTTGGAATATACATCTTTAACTTGGGCTTCCCAGGTGGTTCAGTGGTAAGGGAACTGCCTACAATGCAGGAGAAGAAGGTTCAATTCCTGGGTGGGGAAGATACCCTGGAGAAAGAAATGGCAACCCACTCCAGTATTCTTGCCTGGGAAATCCCATGGACAGAGGAGCCTGGAGGGCTACAGTCCATGGGGTTGCAAAAGAATAAGACATGACTTAGTGACTAAGCACAACACTTGTCTTTAATTTACACTCCTACATGCCATAATGAGGCTAAAGATGATGAATTTTTCTGCCTTTTCATTGTTTATTCCATAGCTTCTATTTTTGTTCCTATTGTTTTATTATTCATTTAGCTGTTACTTGCTTGCTTAGACTAGCCACTATTGGTTGACATTTAAGAAACAATATTTCATACATCATTGGTGAAAAGATAATGTGAAACAAGCTTTGTCAGTTTGGGAATTTGGCAGTATGTACCAAAAGCTCAAATTATTTTCCAGGAGATATAATCTCCATGGGGACAGAGACTTTGGCAGTATCTGCAAGGGAACTGAGATGGATACCAGCCACTACACATTTGGCCCTCCATATCAGTGGGTCACACTTCTGAAGCTCTATCGAACCATGGGTTGAATTTATTTTTTAAAATTCCAGAAAGTTAGAAAAAAGCAAAACTTGAATTTGCTGCATACTGGTAACCATTTCCATAGCATTTTTTATTGCATTGGCAACTATTTTTATAGCATTTACAGTGTATTAAGCATTATAAGTAATCTGCCTGCCTGCTAAGTTGCTTCAGTCACATCTGACTCTTTGCAACCCTATGTACTGTAGCCCACCATGCTCCTCTGTCCATGGGATTCTCCAGGCAAGAATACTGGAGTGGGTTTGCCATGCCTTCCTCCAGGGGATCTTTCTGACTCAGAGATAGAACTCACATCTCTTATGTATTCTACATTGGCAGCAGGGGGGTGGGGGGTGGTTTAACACTAACGCCACCTGGGCTAATCTTGAGATGACAAAATACATGGAAAGAGAACAAAGGTTATATTCACTATTTTATATAAGGGACTTGAGCATGCATGGATTTTGGTATCTGAGAAGGTCCTAGAATCAATCCACCTCATGGCTTTGAGGGATGAGTGTACACACATGCACTAAATAAATATTCTTTGAATAAATGGTTTGAATATACCAAGTTCTAGTAATCCCAATAGTAGAAACGCATTTTAAGAAATAAAACTGCCTTGCATAAATTATGTGTAAAAGAGTGCTAAATTTGGCCTTTCCAAAACTCAGAATGGAAAAAACATATATATTCCAGCATATTATACTATTGATTAGATTATATTTTCTTCATACAATGGGGATAGTATTTACTGAAAACAGTGATATTGAGAAACATAGGGAAATGATCATGCTAGAAGAAACAGCAGTTTTCAAATATTATACCTAATATGAGTTTAAAGTGGTAAAAATACTCTATTTTATATTGCTAATATAAAGTCAATGCCTACTGAGCATTAAATAGTACTCTGAGGTTAATTTCATCCTCACAACCGATTAACTAATTTAATTTTAGACAACTTCAAGCTTATGAGGTCACTATTACTAATAAAGTTTTAATTAATTATTTTAAATCTCACACCAGCCCTATGAGGTCAGAACTATTTGATTCCCCTGGAGGCTGAATCGGTGAAAGCTTAATTACCTTGCTTTAAAATGCACATTAAAGGCTGGCAGAGACAGGGTTTGAACCCAAGGAATCAAGCTCCAGATTCATTCATCTTAAACTTTCTGCTCTATGCTGAAATTATATGTGTTATAATCTATTTGGGTTTCACCTTGTATGTTGAACTACAGTAATATTTATTTTTAATGAACTTCCATTACTTTCATAATAGGAAAACCAGAGCAATATTTTTAGAGAGTTCCAGATAAATGTTTGCTTAAATAAATAGGAGGTGAAAAAGAAAAAAAAAAAAAAAAAGGTTTAAGGTAATATAAAGAGACCTTTGGTTTCAAAGGTGAATAGTTTGCAAAACAGATTATAACTGTTGAGGAATCACCATGGTTAGTAACATTATTATAGTCTGAGGTTAACAGTGGTATAGTATCTGCGGGTATTATGTCAAGGAACAGAAGTGAGAGGAAGCACTGCTATTTTAATGAGCTCTTTATTCTTGTGGCTAATGTTTCAAGCTGCAGCTGACACTTTGCGTTCTCTCCTCTCCATGTCTAATAAATGCCAACCAACATATGAACAGGAATTTAAGTAACAGGATCAAACTTAATGTATTAGTTTGATTTTAATATAACTTTTAAAGTAAAGGGCATAAATCATTCGTGGGTAAAAATATGAAAAGTCACAGAGCACCTGATTTCAGCTCCATGTGTCATACAGCAAATTTCCACTGGCTATCTAATTTTACATATGTTAAGGTATATGTTTCAATTTATTCTCTCAATCCATCCCACCCTCTCCTGTAGTCCATACTATTAAGACAGCCAGTATGCTACTTTGAAAATAAAATCAAGTCATTTTTCTGCTCAAAAAAAAAAAAAAAAAAAAAACAAGAAAGAAAAATGCCTTCCTGATTTAAAAAAAAATGGATTAAAAGTGGAGAAACATTTATTATATCAGCTGAAATTTTATTTAGAAATGGAGTTACTATAATGCAAAAACCACATGATTGAGCATTCTTAACACCCATTACATTCAATAACAAGTCAGATTAAATGATCTTTATACATTCTTCCAACATTCAGTACTCATTATATTGTGCTAAACTTTAATTTTATAAAGATGTATCTATATAAATAATAGGTAAATGTTCTATAAAGAATTCCATAGTCAAATATTAGAAATATTTATCAAAATTAGTGTTAATAAATTTATTCCAGCACTGGCCTTTTTTAGTGAGTCACTTTACAACCCAAATATCAGTGACTTGTTAATGTTTATATATTTATTTAGAAATTGAATTCCAACAAAAATATATTATGTTTGGAAGTAAAATGCAAAAGGATCATTGGTTCTGAAATTAGGATACTATTTATCTTTATTTATTTTAATTGGCTTACAGTCATTTCATTAGAGGCTGCTTCCAACTGCAGTGTATAGAACTATCTTTATTTTATAATAATCTAAATTATTGTAAAAAGCAAAATTCTCTTTTATCTGCAACTTAAATAATGTACCAGAGATAACACAGGGTGTAACACGGAGACAAGATATTCTAGCAACTGACAGACATTTTCAGATTTCACCAATCATTGATATTTCTATATATATTTAAGGGGGTTTACATATTTATATATAAAAGTGAAGAAGAACTAAAGAGCCTCTTGATGAAAGTGAAAGAGGAGAGTGCAAAAGTTGACTTAAAGCTCAACATTCAGAAAACTAAGATCATGGCTTCTGGTCCCATCACCTCACGGCAAATAGATGGGGAAACAGTGGCTGACTTTATTTTTCTGGGCTCCAAAATCTCTGCAGATGGTGATTGCAGCCATGAAATTAAAAGAGGCTTACTCCTTGGAAGGAAAGTTATGACCAACCTAGACAGCATATTAAAAAGCAGAGACATAATTTTGCCAACAAAGGTCTGTCTAGTCAAGGCTATAGTTTTTCCAATGGTCATGTGTGGATGTGAGAGTTGGACTATAAAGAAAGCTGAGTGCAGAAGAATTGATGCTTTTGAGAAGACTCTTGAGAGTCCCTTGAACTTCAAGGAGATCCAACCAGTCCATCCTAAAGGAGATCAGTCCTGGGTGTTCATTGGAAGGACTGATGTTGAAGCTGAAAGTCTAACACTTTGGCCACCTGACGTGAAGAGCTGACTCATTTGAAAAGACCCTGATGCTGGGAAAGATTGAGGGCAGGAGGAGAAGGGGAGGACAGAGGATGAGATAGTTGGATGGCATCACTGACTTGATGAACATGGGTTTGAGTGGACTCCGGGAGTTGGTGATGGACAGGAAGGAGTGGCATGCTGCAGTTCATGGGGTCCCAAAGAGTCGGACACAACTGAGCAACCAAACTGAACTGAACTGAACTGAAATATACATATATATATATATATATATATATATATATCCCTTTTCAGATAAATATATATATATATAAATATATATATATATAAATAATGGAGTGCAACCTGAATCATACCTTGATATACATTCTTCAAAGTCTTTGAAAATGTTATAGTTACTTCTATTCCACCAGTGTAATGAAAAGAAAGAAAAGCCGTTCTCAGCTATTAAGTAACTGCAAAGAGTGCTTTGCCCAAATCTCAGCAGGGGAGTGTGAAATTCTTTAATACCTAGATTTGCAACAGAAGAGCTCTATCAAATCTTGACAACAGTAACTAAGAACATAATAGAGGGTGTCTTTGAACTCTAAAATTTATCACCTTCAAACAGAAAGATGGAAAGTTAAAGGGAGAGTTTTCATTCTTATGCGGAGACAGAGCATAACCTAGAACAACTGAAACAGAAGGGTTTTCCTAGTGGAAAAGAACCCGACTGCTAAAGGAGGAGATGTAAGAGATGCGGGTTTGATCCCTGGGTCAGGACGATCCCCTGACAAAGGGCATGATAATCCACTCCAGTATTCTTGCCTGGAGAATCCCATAGACAGAGAAGCCTGGTGAGCCACAATCCACAGGGTCCCGAAGAGTCAGAGAAGATGGAAGCAACTTAGCAAGCGCACATGCACTCTAACAGAAATGAGCAGACCTTTAGAAGAAGGGGAAAAAAAAAAAAAACAAACATGGAGCTCTTTCTGCACCCATATAGAGCTAAAATTTTTATGAAAAGGTAATGTCAGAGGATTTGCATTATGACTAAAATCATCACATTTTCTTAAATTTAAATTTTGCTAAAAATTAAGATCTTTCATAATACTTGCTTATTAACATTCTTAAAATAATTATAACCCTTGCCCACTATGTCAATACATTCTATCGAAAATTACACATTATTTGAAACATTTAGTGAGAAGAATAGCATTGTTTTATACATTACTAGAACAGAGCTAGATTCTCATTTTCATTCCTGCATTCACTCTGCTGCAATAAGTTTTTCATTTTTTTCTGCTTGAAGATTACAAAAAAAAAGTTAGAAATAATGTAGAAAAAAATGAGAAGTATTTTCATAGCCTTTTTCAGATAATTGTGGCTATTTTTGATTCTATACTCCAGCTTGACAAGAGGTAGTTTTTTAAAGATTGGTGATTCAGATTTAAAATCTTTAAAGATTTTAAAGATTAAGTGATTTATATTCAGTAGAAATCTGAAACCATATCGATAAATCTTTCATACTTGAGTAAGTCATTGCTATCTTTGAATGTGTCTTTTACCCATATATGAATTTGTGTCATCATATATTGTTCATTTGGAAAATACTTCCATGAATTATACAAATCTTCCTAATATTGACATAATTTACTATTCATAAATATATCCATTAACTTATCAACAAAACCCTAAATTACTGAGAGGATATAAACTCATGGAGATGGACACAGGTTTCTACATTTCCAATACTTGCTTGAAGTATCAGTTATTTAACTGTAAGTTTGTCGTGGTGAAGAAGACTGACTATTGCCATAATTTGGTATCTCTACCTTGACTTGTACTGACACAAAAAGTTTCACTCACTACTATTTCTGCACCAAAATGCAAATGTCAGTACAATTATTATAGATAAAAAGGGACCATTCAAAGGGTTATTTAGCACTTTGTATATTTCAGTATTACTTGTGTTTATTGCCAAGCATTTCATACATTTTCTTCTATGATGGCTAGCTTACACTTATTTTGTAACCTATATACCATATTAAAAAGCAGAGACATTACTTTGCCAACAAAGGTCCATCTAGTCAAAGCTATGGTTTTTCCAGTAGTTATGTATAGATGTGAGAGTTGACTATAAAGAAAGCTGAGCACCAAAGAATTGATGCGTTTGAACTGTGGTATTGGAGAAGAGTCTTGAGAATCCCTTAGACTGCAAGGAGATCCAACCAGTCCATCCTAAAGGAAATCAGTTCTGAATATTCATTGGAAAGACTTATGCTGAAGCTGAAACTCCAATACTTTGGCCACCTGATTTGAAGAACTGACTAATTGGAAAAGACTGATGCTGGGCACGATTGAAGGCAGGAGTAAACAGGGATGACAGAGGATGAGATGGTTGGATGGCACCACTGACTCCATGGACATGAGTTTGAGTAAGCTCTGGGAATTGTTGATGAACAGGGAAGCCTGGAGTGCTGCAGTCTATGGGGTCGCAAACAGTGGGACACAACTGAGCGACTGCATTGAACTGAACTTACACTTATTTTGGACCAGTGCAAACAAACAATACAGCCACATCTGTATTAGTCAATACATAAGTCAAAAGTACAATCCTAAAGACAAAATGCTGACTTCATGTTTTCAGCTAAATTATTAATTTGAAGATCCACTCCCTCATTGAAAAGTACATGGACATGATTTCTTTTTTAATTGGAGGAAAATCGTTTTACAACGTTGTGTTGGCTTCTGTCATACAACAATGCAAATCAATCATAATCATGCATATATCACCTCCCTCTTGAGTATCTCTCCCTTCCCCTCATCCCACTCTTCTAGGTCATCAGAAAGCCTCAGGCTGGGCTCCCTGTGTTATATAGCAACTTCTCACCAGCTATCTATTTTACATATGGTAGTGTATATATGTCGATGCTACTTTCTGCATTTTTCCCACTTTCTCCTTTCATTACTAAGTTTTCAACAGACAAGCATTTATCGGTGTCAACTGTTCAAAACTTTTTCAGTCTCTCAGCCTTCATGTACATTTATCCAACCAGTGAATTATGAAAATTTACCCCGGAAGAAACTGTATGACTTTTTCAAATGACTTTCATCTTTCAGTTCATTTCAGTTGCTCAGTCATGTCTGACTCTCTAAGACCCCATGGACTGCAGCACATCAGGCCTCCCTGTCCATCACCAACTCCCGGAGTTTACTCAAACTTAGGTCCATTGAGTAGTGATGCCATCCAACCATCTCATCCTCTGTTGTCCCCTTCTCCTCCTGCCTTCAATCTTAGCATTAGGGTCTTTTCAAATGAGTCAGTTCTTTAAAAGAGCTCAAAAAACATTCAAGTGTTTTTTGTGTGTGCGCTTAGAATGATTGGTTTACCTGACACATAATACTATTCAAAAAAAAAAAAATCTGTGCTATAAGACAACCGTCATATGATCAACACCTTATAAAGCTGAGAGAAAGATGAGAGAAAGATGGTCTTTGTCATATTTTTCTTTTCTTAGTTACAGTTGGCCCAATTTATTTGGACCAGTTTCCTTTACCAATGAGTCAGAATACTCACTGAAATGTCAAATTCATCTTTTTCAGTACCTGCAATCATAAATGGTGAAGCTGTAGGTTAAGAAAATAGGCTGTTGAATCTCCTTTTTTGGGGGTCAACCTTCCAGCATTAACTATAAGAAAAATACATTATAAGTAAACATCCTTTTATTTTGGAGACAAAATGTTTTTATTCTAAAATATCTATTTCAGATGAAATCTAAGCATTTGGAAAAGTTCTGGAGTAACATTTTCAAAGAGAGAAAATGCAAAGCAAGAATCCATAGTATACTTAGTTATGTTTCCACATATTTATATTTACCAGTGATTGCTCAAATATTTGGAGGACTTTCTAGCATCTTACTTTTTATATTCTCTGTCTTATCCTTTTTCTGATTCTGTTTTACTCCTTCCACACTGCCTTTTTTGAATGAGATATTTTGTTGTTTTATCTTCACTCTCTCAATCAGCTTATTATTAACTCATAGATGCTGCAAACACTTCTCTCCTTTAGATACTTGAAAAGACTTGACTTCACAGAATACACTCACATTAGGCTTTCTTTTTTAAGGCAAAGTGGCCATTATGGCAAGAGGAATACAATGCAGGCAAGCATTGGTAGACCAAGTCTAGGAGACGCTGACACTCCTAGGGAAGACTAAGACCATTGGCCATTCACCACTAGGCTTATTAAATCAGTTAAGCCAGGACCAAACCAGCAGTAACAAAACTGATCACCAGTGGATGTTTGGACCTTAAACAACACGTCATAGATTTATGGTCCTCATCTTGACCAACAGTTAAGAACTGAACATTCAGATATCCTCAGAGAGGAAGACAGAACATCAGTTCATTTGCCAGTCAACTCTTATACCTCTCATGTAATTTAATAATATCTAAATTTGGAAGGAATGATGCTAAAGCTGAAACTCCAGTACTTTGGCCACCTCATGCAAAGAGTTGACTCATTGGAAAGAATCTGATTCTGGGAGGAATTGGGGGCAGGAGGAGAAGGGGACGACAGAGGATGAGATGACTGGATGGCATCACAGACTCGATGGACATGAGTTTGAGTGAACTGCGGGAGTTAGTGATGGACAGGAAGGCCTGGCATGCTGCAATTCATGGGGTCGCAAAGAGTCGGACATGACTGAGCGACTGAACTGAACTGAACTGAAACAATATTATTCTCTTCTTGACTTCAATGAAAATAAATAAATTAAAAAAAATATTATTCTCTTCTTCTTGAAAAATATTATATATATATTCTAACCTCTTTCCCTGACTCCAATGGATAAGTCACTACTATTGTTCTTTTAATTGGTCACAGTAATTATACTTTTATTTAATATTAGTTGCATATTTTTACAGTGCATTTTCTATTTTATATTATGCAGTTAACAGTTTTCAATAAGTCATTCTTATTGAAATTAATTATGCTTTTCTTAACTAAAAATATTCTTCAGAAAATGCTAAAAGTAGAGCCTAAATAAGATCCCACTCTAAAGTTGAATTCAAGTTACTTTTATTATAAGAATAACACAATTTTAGAAATATTTCTAGAGCAGGATGGCTGAATAAGATGTTTTTTACACTATCATAGCATATATTATATATCATCTTTATTAAAGTTATGGATATTAAAAACTGCAAGTGCCCTCTGACATTTCTTCTATGAACATGTGTTGTTGACTTCTGATTTGTAAAGAAAACTGTTCACTTTTTGCTTGATGTCAATGAACATCATTAAACTAGCATTTAAAAACTGATGTTACTTTCTATTTTGCTATTTGTTAATTTAAACATCTACATTTGTGTGTAAGCTTTTATAATTCCAATTATCTTCCAAAGTTGTTAACTTTCATTATGCTAATTTAGATGAATGTATTGTATTTTAATATAAAAGTCTTTGATTCAGTTATTCACACATGCATCATACATGCACCAAACTTGACTATTTTTATTTACCTTAGTCAACTGGTTACTATTTATGACTTCATATTGGTTATTTATTTTTCAGGTGATGGTATAATTAAAACCACTTAGAAATCTGCATATGAAATCTTGTTTATCATATAAAGATAATAAATAATTCAAAATCCTATGATTTTTCAAGACCAGCCTTAGACATAGCAAAACCATCAAGTGCCACAAATATGTGTTATTTGTGAAGTGCAAAAATGTTTATTTTTCTCTATTATAATCAGACTTTAATAAACCATGGATCATGACATTACAACGGTGTCACCAACTCAATGGACATGAGTTTGAGAAACTCCAGGTGACAGTGAAAGATAGGGAAGCCTGATGAGCTGCAGTTCATAGGGTCTTGCTCTTATCTCTTTTATGGCAAACATATTCATCTTGGCATCATTCAAAGTTTAATTTTTGGTTCTTTAAAATAGAAGACCCTTGAAAATGAAAAGCATTTCATTTTGAGGTTATTGTCCCTGCTTTAAATATAAAAAAATAATCTAATTTGGAACACAAAGAGACTTGTTCATTCTATTCTTTCCGAATTCATTTTGGACCTCTCTTAACAGCATGTTCTTCAAAGCAATGAATGTTTCTGATTCAACTGCAGGAAGACAGAAGATGAAGGGAAAGAAATAGATATGTAAGTAAAAACTTGGCTTATAGGTCTAAATTTTATTACAACATACATCTATTTGCACAAATTTTATTTTTTCAACTTCAGCACAACATATATGCAGAGATTTTTGCATATTTTAAGTGTACATATACCATCCAAGTAAGGAAAGGGTACATAACAGTATGTCAGAGCTGCCTGTATGCCAAAAGTTAACAACTATAATGATTTCTAACAGATTAATTCACATTATGGTTTCAACTATGTTTAAAATGTGTACAAATTAACTGTATACAGTTTTTCAGGTTTTGCCTCTTTTGCTCAAAGTTATGCTGTGAGATTCATGCTTATCACTGACTGAGGCTCTAGCTATGCCACTGTAATTTTTGTACATTATTCTGTTGAGTAAATATATTCAAATTGATAATTTGGGCCTGATACTTCAGCTTTCCAGTCTGGAAGTTTTATACATCATTTTGCCATTGATATTGTTGTATGTATCTTTTGTTAAGCGTGTGCATACAATTTGGCTTGAAAGTTGTTTGTTTCCAGCATCATTAGATGATTTCAAAGAATTTTCCAAGGTTATAAAAATTGATTCCTCCTCACGAAATGTGTGAGCACTACATCCTTGCCAACATTTAGAATCGTCAGATATTTTATTCAGTTTTATTTTGTTTTAAAAATCATTCTTAGAAGAAAGTTGGGCTTCCCTTATAGCTCAGTTGCTAAAGAATCTGCCTGCAATGCAGGGGACCCTGGTTCAATTCCTGGGTTGGGAACATCCACTGGAGAAAGGATAGGCTACCCACTCCAGTAATCTCATGCGTCCCTTGCGGCTCAGCTGGTAAAGAATCCGCCTTCAATGCTGGAGACCTGGGTGTGATCCCTGGGTTGGGAAGATTCCCTGGAGAAGGGAAAAGCTACCCACTCCAGTATTCTGACCTGGAAAGTTTCATGGACTGTATACTCCATGGGGTCACAAAGAGTCGGACATGACTGAGTGACTTTCACTTCACTTCATTAGAAGAAAATGTCTTCAAACTGATATAAGGCAACTGGGAAAATCTCACAGCTAACATTATTTTCCACTTAAAATCAGGGAATAGGCAATGATGATGATCTACTATTTCTCTTCAAAATTTTACTAGAAATTTTAGTGAGAATAATAATAAAATAAATGAAATAAAAGCCATTACAATCTACTGGGAAGAAGTATATCTATTTTATTTGCAAACAAAGTGATTTTCTATCTTAGAACATGCTACAAAATTTACATAAAAGCTACCTGAATAAATGAGTTTAGCAAGTTTGCAGGGAACTGATTGAGTACATGCTAAGTTGCTTCAGTTGTTTCCAACTCTGTTCTGTCCATGAGACTTTCCAGGCAAGAATACTGGACTGGGTAACTATGTCCTCCTCAAGTGGGTATTTCCAATCCAAGAATCGAACCCATGTCTCTTAATTCTCCTGCCCTGGCGGGCAGGCAGATTCTTTACCACCAGCACCATCTGGGAAGTCCACAGGAAACATGGCCAATATACAAAAATGCCTAGATGTTAACTTTCGTTCTTTAAGAGAAATTTTACAGAGTATATAATTCTAAATTGACACAGTTTTCAGCACTACTTTTAAACAGTGGGGAGAACACAAATAATCAACCAAGGCAAGAAGGTATATTTTGCCAATAACAATGTTTAGAAATTCCAGTGCTTTATGATATAAAGAGCAGAGTGGTTTCTATTCAGATCTACTATATATTTAAATTTGTTACAGACAGTGAACATACTTACTGCCTGTACAACCTCTTTGTACATTGTTGTTCTTCAGTTGCTAAATCTTGTCTGACTCTTTGAGACCCCGTGGACTGCAGCATGTCAGGCCTCCCTGTCCTTCACTATGCTGGAGTTTGTTCTGACTTATGTCCATTGTGTCAGTGATGCCATGCAACTATCTAATCCTCTGTCATCTCCTTCTCTTGCTCTTAATCTTTCCAAGTATCAGGGTCTTTTCTAATGAATTGGCTCTTCACATCAAGTGGCCAAAGTACTGGAGCTTCAGCTTCAGCATCAGTCTTTCCAATGAATATTCAGGACTAATTTCCTTTAGGATTGACTGGTTTGATCTCCTTGAAGTCCAAGGGACTCTCAAGAGTCTTCTCCAACACCACAGTATTCCATTAGTATAAAGCTGTGATTCAATGACATCCGGCTTCCAAAAGTTTTGCTTAAAAGTAATTGCTATTTTTAAATATAAATATAAATATAGGTAAAATACTCCCCTTTATTATCTTATTGGTGCTTTATAGATATCTCTGTGTGTTTGGTTTTAGTATGTGTGCATTTCATTTTATATTTGTATTTTTCCTCAAGTATTTGTTATAGCAGCACTTTGATCATTTTAGTAAAGTCTATATTAGTCTTTGGGCTGTTATAAAGCAACTGACTTAAAGCAACAAAAATGAATTCTCTCATAGTTTAGAAGGCCAACAGTCTGCTATAACAAACACCTAAGAAAATGTGAAAGTGGGTTTGGAAATGGGTAATGGGCAGAGGTTGGAAATTTTTTGAAACTCTTAAAAGGAAAAGCTAGATTGCCTTGAAGAGATTGTTGATAGAAATATGGCCATCAAAGAAAATTCTGAGAAAGAATAAGAAAGAGTTAAGAGGAGTTGCATACAAAGCTTCTATTTCTTAGACAATACATATATTGTCATGAAGAATGCTACAAGAGATATGAACATTAAGAGTACTTCTGGTGATGTCTCAGATGGAAATGAGGAATATGTTACTGGAACATGGAGGGAAAGTGATACTTAGTTTTTAAAAAAAGTGGCAGAGAACTTGATGGATTTATGCTCCACTATTTTGTGGAAAGTAGAACTTGTAAGTGACAATCATGGATTTTAACTGAGAATAACTTGCAATAAAGTGTGAAATGTGTGACCTGGATTCTCTTGCTGCTTATAATAAAATGCAAAAGGTAAGACATAAGTTGAGGAATGAACTCTTACACAAAAAAACAAAACATCAGTTAATGATTTGGAAAATTCAAATCCAATCCTGTACATTCTGGAACCTAAGAATGTGGCTGGACAAACATTTGCTAATGAGACTGGTTATGTGAATTGTGGATCCAGTCAACTCTAAGAACCTGGGAATATAGATGTAAATAATCAGGAATGATATATTGAGTACCTTTCTGTTTGATGGTTTGACTCCCATGAATTGTTCAGAAGACTGACAAGATTTTTAGAATTATGCAAGAAGAAACATTGCCAGCCTGGCTTGAGAGGGTCAGAGACAGAATGCAATAAAGGACTCTGAGGGTAGAACCACGGATGAAGCAGCCAGAGATGACAGTATTTCCCAGGGCAGAGAGGCTAAGGCTGCACTCCAGTGGGCCAAGAGAGCTGCCAGAACAGGGAACTGAGCCACATGGTATTATTCTCAACGCTTGATATCTAATGGAATCTGCCTTGCTTGTTTTCAAACTTACTTGGAACCTGAGACCTTTTTCCTCCAATCTCTACCTTATGGAATGAAAACGTCTATCCAATAAGTGCTCCAGTATTTTGTTTTAAAAGATATAACTTGTTTTGTAATTTCACAAGGCTATAGATGACAAGAAATATTTTCTCTAGATGGACCATACTCAATGCCTTTCATGTAACTAATTTAAGTGAATTTGAGCTAACTGTATTTATGTGAATTTTGGACATTGAGTTAAACTGGAATGGGCTAAAACTTTGGGGATGTTGAGATGAAGTGAATGTATTTCACACATGGGAAAGACATGAATTTCAGAGAGGGTAAAGAGTGGACCCTTATGGTTTGAATTGTTTCCCCAAAAATATATATTGAAGCCCTCAGATTAAAAATATACTCATGTATAAGCCAGGGGCTTCCTAGGTGGCACTAGTGGTAAGAACCTGCCTGACAATGCAGGGGACACAGGAGAAATGGATTCAATCCCGGGCTTGGGGAGATACCCTGGAGGAGGGCATGGCAACCCACTCCAGTATTCTTGACTGGAGAATCCCTTGGACAGAGGAGCTTGGTGGGCTACAGTCCATAGACTCACAAAGAGTCACACATGACTAAAGAGACTGAGCATATACACGCACATGGACAAGCAGAAAGGCATGCATAACAGCTATCTACAAGATGACTTTTGTTTTAAAATACAATGTGCATGACCATCAGTACAATCAATAGCAATCAGTTTGGTTTTTAACATAAATAAAATTGCTACAGAGGCTTGTCCATCTCCATACAGTTTATAATATATTCTCATTCCCAGGATAAATTTTATTATAATAATATATTAACATAATCAATCAAATAACATAATTTATTAACATAACTATTCAGTTTGATCACCGTAGCAAAGATAAATTACCTGGCAGCTTAATATCACTATAGCTAGAATAATTTGGGGAGAAGGCAACGGCACCTGACTCCAGTACTCTTGCCTGGAAAATCCCATGGACAGAGGAGCCTGGTAGGCTGCAGTCCATGGGGTCGCTACAAGTCGGACATGACTGAGCGACTTCACTTTCACTTTTCACTTTCATGCACTGGAGAAGGAAATGGCATCCCACTCCAGTGTTCTTGCCTGGAGAATCCCAGGGACGGCAGAGCCTGGTGGGCTGCTGTCTATGGGATCGCACAGAGTCGGACATGACTGAAGCGACTTAGCAGCATCAGCAGAATAATTTTACTCAAAACTTTTAGGATGTTTCAGGCACACACCCACCTGCCAAATTTGTAATCCAGGACAACCTCGAAGCAGTAACCAAGAACCAAGCCTCAAAGTTTATTTTGAAATTTAAAAATGGTATTTTGCAATTCCTTCCCTCAAACTGATATGAATACATTTTAGTATGTATTTTCAAGATGGCCATAAGATTTTATCTGGCAAAGGCAACTGCATTAACAACTAGAAAACAAATAAGGTGAAAACAAATGAATAATAACAATCAGCCTCCTAGACTTTGTATTTTCAACTTGGTCCCTTATGAACCATTTTATTCAGAGACAGAGGAAATTATTTCACAATAACTGTATATGATACCTTTCATTATTTAGAAACCCCATTGTCTTTATCATGTCTATCAGTAGTGAAAGACAAAAGAACAAATAATGCTTGGAAAATTATTTAAAGCATTCACTGCCATGACCTAAGGTATCATCCTTAACTTCCTTGACTATCAAAAATTCACTGACTGGAAATCATAGGTCATCATTCTCTTAACTCTAACCCAGTGATATTAGCAATTATATATCCAACAACTGTCATTTTTTAAAGGTTTATTGCAATATACAAAAACTTATCACCAACAGACCTAGGTAGCTTTACTTCCAGATGTTCAAGCTGTTTTTAGAAAAGGCAGAGGAGCCAGAGATCAAATTGCCAACATCTGCTGGATCATGGAAAAAGCAAGAGAGTTCCAGATAAACATCTATTTCTGCTTTATTGACTATGCCAAAGCCTTTGACTGTGTGGATCACAATAAACTGTGGAAAATTCTGAAAGAGATGGGAATACCAGACCACCTGACCTGCCTCTTGAGAAACCTGTATGGAAACAACAAACAAACAACAAAGAAAGCAACAGTTAGAACTGGACATGGAACAACAGACTGGTTCCAAATAGGAAAAGGAGTACGTCAAGGCTGTGTATTGTCACCCTGCTTATTTAACTTTTATACAGAGTACATCATGAGAAACGCTGGGCTGGAGGAAGCACAGCTGGAATCAAGATTGCCAGGAGAAATATCAATAACCTCAGATATGCAGATGACACCTCCCTTATGGCAGAAAGTGAAAAAGAACTAAAGAGCCTCTTGATGAAAGTGAAAAAGGAGAGTGAAAAAGTTGGCTTAAAGCTCAAAATTCAGAAAACTAAGATCATGGCATCCAATCCCATCAATTCATGGCAAATAGATAGGGAAATAGTGGAAACAGTGGCTGACTTTATTTTTCTGGGCTCCAAAATCACTACAGATGGTGATTGTAGCCATGAAATTAAAAGACACTTACTCCTTGGAAGGAAAGTTATGACCAACCTAGACAATATATTAAAAAGCACAGACATAACTTTGCCAACAAAGGTCCATCTAGTCAAGGCTATGGTTTTTCCAGTGGTCATGTATGGATGTGAGAGTTGGATTATAAAGAAAGCTGAGCACCGAAGACTTGATGCTTTTGAAGTGTGGTGTTGGAGAAGACTCTTGAGAGTCCCTTGGACTGCAAGGAGATCCAACCAGTCCATCCTAAAGGAGACCAGTCCTGGGTGTTCATTGGAAGGACTGATGTTGAAGCTGAAACTTCAATATTTTGGCCACCTGATGTGAAGAGCTGACTCATCTGAAAAGACCCTGATGTTGGGAAAGATTGAAGGCAGGAGTTGAAGGGGATGACAGAGAATGAGATAGTTAGATGGCATCACCGACTCAATGGACATGAGTTTGGGTAAATTCCGGGAGTTGGTGATAGACAGAGAGGCCTGGCGTGCTGTGGTTCATAATGTTGCAAAGAGTCGGACACAACTGAGCAACTGAACTGAACTGAACTAAAGGAAAACCTCAGAAACAATGTAAAAATACTCTTGAACCTCTTTGGAAAAGATCATACCTGGTCTTACTAACCCAGCAATTATCTTTGAAAGCCCTGCATTTACATTTCCAAAGTCACAATGCATCATACGCCCATGAATCAGCTGTCCTCAGTGATTGGAAATGTAAAACTGACACTCTTTACAGATTCTCTAAAAGCAGATAGCTTCATGAAGAATTCAGTTTTTCCAAAAATTTTGAGTCACATTTCTGACTCCTAAGACTTTCAGACACTGATTTTGAATACTAGGGAATCTGAATTGCTGTCTCTTTCTCCATTTTTTAAAAAAATAATTATCCTTCATTATCAAAAAGTCTACAAACAATAAATGCTCTAGAGGGTGTGGAGAAAAGAGAATGCTCTTGCACTCTTGGTTGGAATGTAAATTGATATAGCCACTATGGAACACAGTATGGTGATTCCTTAAGAAACTAGGAATAAAACCACGATATGACCAGCAATCCCACTCCTAGGCATATACCCTGAGGAAACCAAAATTGAAAAAGACACATATATCCCACTGTTCATTGCAGCACTATTTACAACAGCTATAACATGGAAACAACCCAGATGTCCATCAACAGATGAATAAAGAAGTTTTGGTACATATACACAATGGAATATTATTCAGCCATACAAAGGAACACATTTGAATCAGTTCTAATGAGATGGATGAATCTAGAGCCTATTATACAGAATTAAGTAAGTCAGAAAGAGAAGGATAAATATTGTATTCTAACACATATATACGGAATCTTAAAAATTGGTATTGAAGAATTTATTTACAGAGCAGCAATGGAGAAACAGACATAGAAGATAGACTTATGGACATGGGAAGAGGGGAGGAGAGGGGGAGATGTATTGAAAGAGTAACATGGAAACTTACATTACCATATGTAAAATAGATAGCCAACGGGAATTTGCTCTATGGCTCAGGAAACTCAAACAGGGGCTCTGTATCAACCTAGAGGGGTGGCGTGGGGAGGGAGACAGGAGGGAGGTTCAAAAGGGAGAGGATATATGTATACCTATGGCTGATTCATGTTGAGGTTTGACAGAAAACAACAAAATTCTGTAAATCTATTATCTTTCAACTAAAAATAAACATTTTTTAAAAAGCTAAAAAAATAACTATCTTTAAACCATCTGTTGTGGTTTAAAAATATAAAATTTAATAAGCATCAAGGATGAAAATTTTTAAGATTTTTTCCTTTTATTTATAAAACTTTATTTAGTTTCTAAATGCTTGGCATTTGACATTTGACCGTAGAATAAAGAACTAAAGAGAAAGAAATGAAACCTTGGAAATCTGGCCACTGTGGCTTTTCTAAACTGGGGAATTTGGGGCTTAGGATTTTTTTTTTTTGGTGAGCATTAAGAAAAGTTAGTATTTCTAAAGGAAGCACTTCAAGGTGTTTTGACGATCCACTTCTTGTATTCCTTAGCACTGCAATTCTGTATTGTTATCTTATCCAGACCCATGAGTGTTTTTATCTGAGAACTAGCCAGTATCTGATGAATGAATTCACTAGGGGAAAAAAAAAAAAAAAAATTACACTTGAAACTCTAGCATTTCTTATGCTCATGGACTTCACTTGTTCTTCAGACTTGGATTCCTAGTTAGAGGTGAGAAACTGGACTCTGACATTCAGCATAAAAATGGTTTCTCTGAGGCAAATGCTGGTAAAGAATAACTGTAAAAGTCTCTAAAAGACTAAAACTGTTTCAACATGACCCCTGAAAAACTTGTCTCCAACTATTCCTTCCCATCAAAATTTTGCTAAATTCAAGATGACCTAAATTCAATAGCTGATAAATTGCAACCACAGCTTTGCCGCTCTGCCCTCCTGTCCTATAATTAATGATATTTTAATTTTCATAAATATTGAGAATTTCCATAGTGGACTTAGAACAAAACTAAATTTTGACTTATCTCCTCTCTGTCATACAATATATTTAAGCATCTTGCTTACCTCCCTCACATTCATAACAAAGTTGATCTCATTTAGCAATATTTAGTATAAATTTGACCTAATGATTTGGCTTTTCTCCTTTCACAATAGATAATGGTCATTTGGGTTGATCACCAGGAAGAATAGCAAAAAAAATGAACAAGCAACAAAGAATTTCAGTTATACAGCAAGGAAAATATTCCATTACCAATTTTCCAAAGTAGATAGCCTCAAGAAAGTTCTGAAAATACATTCTAAACAGAAATCCAGTGCACAATGTGTGGTTTTGGGTTTATCATAGCTAACAGACTAGGACACTGGGACTGGGTTTTGTCTTAATGCAGGGTTGTAGATCAAAACAAGGAGAGAATGTACTGGTGGACAAAATTTTTATTGTAGATTTCTGCAGGACTATTCTTATAAGACATTGAAAACACTAAGTTTTTACAGAGATAACATTTAACTGACTTGTGTTATACAGATGATTTTGGGAACAGTGAATGATGGCTTGAAAATATATTAGAAGAAGACAGTATAGGGGAAGATGATGTACACATGCTCACGGTAGTGTTTCACTGAACTGACACCTTCCTATACTCTAAATCTGAGAGCTAGCAAAGATTAAGGGGAAAAAAAATAACCCAGAATCATGTCTAGGGATGATCTGTTCTCTTTGCAAAAGGGCTGAAACTTTTTTGAGGAACAAGAATTATATCAAGGCAAACTAGTCCTCATATTTCAGATAAGTGTTTGTTGGCATCCTATCAGTCAGTCAGTCAGTTCAGTCGCTCAGTCGTGTCCGACTCTTTGCGACCCCATGAATCGCAGCACGCCAGGCCTCCCTGTCCATCACCAACTCCCGGAGTTCACTCAAACTCATGTCCATCAAGTCGGTGATACCATCCAGCCATCTCATCTTCTGTCATCCCCTTCTCCTCCTGCCCTCAATTCCTCCCAGCATCAGAGTCTTTTCCAATGAGTCAACTCTTCACATGAGGTGGCCTAAGTATTGGAGTTTCAGCTCCAACATCAGTCCTTCCAATGAACACCAAGGACTGATCTCCTTCAGAATGGACTGGTTGGATCTCCTTGTAGTCTAAGGGACTCTCAAGAGTCTTCTCCAACACCACAGTTCAAAAGCATCAATTCTTTGGCCCTCAGCCTTCTTCACAGTCCAACTCTCACATCCATACATGACCACTGGAAAAACCATAGCCTTGACTAGACGGACCTTTGTTGGTAAAGTAATGTCTCTGCTTTTGAATGTGCTATATAGGTTGGTCATTCCTTTCCTTCAAAGAAGTAAGAGTCTTTTAATTTCATGGCTGCAGTCACCATCTGCAGTGATTTTGGAGCCCATAAAAATAAAGTCTGACTCTGTTTTCACTGTTTCCCCATCTATTTCCCATGAAGTGATGGGACCAGATGCCATGATCTTAGTTTTCTGAATGTTGAGCTTTAAGTCAACTTTTCCACTCTCCTTTCACTTTCATCAAGAGGCTTTTTAGTTCCTCTTCACTTTCTGCCATAAGGGTGGTGTCTGTGGTAAGCTGCAAATCCAGCCTTCACCCTCATACCATACTGAGTGTGGGGAACTTCAACACATTTGCTTCATTTTTTTCAAGTTCAATGGCCTTAGGCAATGCCTTTTTAGCCAATATCTGCTGTGGAGAGCTGTTCCAATTCCTTTTTTTTCCCTTGAAAATAAATTCTGCTTGCTAACTTACTTCCTAATTTATCATATATTATTATTTAAGGCATCATATATTATTTAAGGCAGTATATCCTTTATCTGGGAAAATAAGTTGACTTGTTAATGTACTCACTTTTAGAAAACAGTCGGCCTTTATATCAAAGCAGTACTTCTTGGTCATGTCTAAATTATATAACAATCCACCTGAGACTTTATTGTAAGATTGCATGTACTAGTTTTAGGATCACAATCAGTGACTGGATAATTTGTCAAATCAATTTCATCATTTATAATATGGGAATAATTTGATATGCAGGTATGCATATATACAGCCTTCCCAGGTGGCTCAGTGGTAGAGAATCTGCCTGCCAATTCAGGAGACTTGAGACACAGTTTTAATCTTTGGGTCGGGAAGATCCCCTTGAGTAGGAAATAGCAACTGACTCCAGTATTTCTGCCTGGAATATTCAATTGACAGAGGAGCCTGGCAGGCTACAGTCCGTGTGATCAAAAAGAATAGGATACAACTGATCACATGAGCATGCACGTATATATATTTATATACATAGCTGTTTATAAAACTATTTTGGTAATGAATGCTAAAGAAATGTTTAAGTGGTTTATAAAAAATATCATGGTAATGGGTGCTAAATAAATACTTAAAAGGTTTACCAAAAAAAAAATTTTGCATATGCTTTTTTTTTTATTGCAATAAGGTTTTACAAACTAAATAGAAAAATACCGTGGTATCTAAGGTGAGAAAAATCCATATGTTCAGCTTTAAGGGTATTTCATTATATACTACAACTGGAATTATGAATAATCAATTGATATTTATAAAAAATAATTATGTATATATATTTGTGCACACTACTCCTGAAATATAAACCTAAAATTAATTTGTGTTTGTAGGCGTTTTTTGCTAGAGTATGTTTTACTTTTATATGCACAATTTTTAACAGTATAACTTGTGTACATATGTATTCAAATCTCTATTTTCCTCAGTTCTTAAAATATTACAGACATATGTCTCAAAGTCACTATCTTCATGACTACTTGGGAATTTAGATCATGCTGCTTCTTTCTGCCTTTGGGTGTTATTTTATACACAAAATTTTCACTGGAAAAAATTTGGTTTCAGTGCTCTCTAAATGTACTGTAAAAATTACACTGTTGGTGGGAATGCAAACTAGTACAGCCACTATGGAGAACAGTGTGGAGACTCCTTAAAAAAACTGGAAGTAGAACTGCCTGGGCATACACACTGAGGAAACCAGAATTGAAATAGACACGTGTACCCCAATGTTCATCACAGCACTGTTTATAATAGCCAGGACATGGAAGCAACCTAGATGTCCATCAGCAGATGAATGGATAAGAAAGCTGTGGTACATATACACAATGGAGTATTACTCAGCCATTAAAAAGAATACATTTGAATCAGTTCTAATGAAGTGGATGAAACCGGAGCCTATTATACAGAGTGAAGTAAGCCAGAAAGAAAAACACCAATACAGTATACTAACCCATATATACGGAATTTAGAAAGATGGTAACAATAACCCTGTATACGAGACAGCAAAAGAGACACTGATGTATAGAACAGTCTTTTGGACTCTGTGGGAGAGGGAGAGGGTGGGATGATTTGGGAGAATGGCATTGAAACATGTATAATATCGTATATGAAATGAGTCGCCAGTCCAGGTTCAATGCACAATACTGGATGCTTGGGGCTGGTGCACTGGGACGACCTAGAGGGATAGTACAGGGTGGGAGGAGGGAGGAGGGTTCAGGATGGGGAACATGTGTATACCTGTGGCAGACTCATTTTGATATACAGCAAAACCAATACAATATTGTAAAGTTAAAAAAAAAATTTCATGTGATAATCTTTCAAAATTATAGGTAAAACACTTATTAAAGACCCTGAATGTAATGACACATATACTTATTTTTAGATGTATCAGTAGTTAAAGAGAATAGGAAGAGTAATGAAAAGAAAATATTTACTTGGATCATATTTAATAATGTTTGATAAACATAATAAAATAATGAATTATACTGTTTAATGAATAAATCATAAACACCACCCTGAATCAAGAAATAAAATATCAACAGCAACTCACAGTCCTCTTCCTGCACCTCATGACTTTTTCCAAGCACAAACTTAGCTACTCTTAGAAGTTACCATTACACTGATCTTGTGATACTTGTTTTCTTACTCGCCTCTATGGTTTTCCTGTGTATTTATCCTTAAAACTTTAGAGTTTAATACTGTCTATTACTGAACATTTTACATATAGATTCCATACTCTAGGCAGTCATTTTTCTTTGTCCTTTCAACTGACAATATAATTCTAAAACTCTTTCAATTGTTTTATGTTAACGAGTTTATTTTCACCGAAATGCAGTCTTGGTTTGTTTTTAATTATCTTGATATTTATGAATTAATAACAACTTATATATTCACTCTATTTACAAAAGTTTCCCTATTTCAGAATCTTCCTCTAATTATTCTTGTACATCCATCCTGGTTCTCTAAATTCTGCTAACTTTATCATGCTGCTGCTGCTGCTGCTGCTGTTTAGTCGTTAAATCGTGTCCAACACCTCGCTACTCCGTGGAATGTAGCCCATCAGACTGCTCTGTCCATGGGAATTTCCAGGCAGTAATACTGGAGTGGGCTGCCATTTCTTTAGTATGAGGAGTGGAATAGCTTGATTTTAGGGAATTCACATGTTCACCATTCTTGTATAAAGCCAAACCGTTTCCAATTTACGTTTCTACTATTAGTGCATCCATGTTAAAATATTTCCGCTTTCTACCAGTCTTGGGCTTGTCAGTATTTTTAAATCATTAGCATATCAACATGTATGAAAAGGAATCTTAACAGTTTTTATCACAGGAATTGCATTTAACATCCTAAAGCTGTAAAATTCTAATTTGAATTTATACCTGCTTAACTTCAATCATATATAAAACTCTGCCTCTTCATTACTCTTTACACTTCACTTTCAGTTACCAATGTCACATCTTGGATCATTTTCCTTTTCTCCCCCTTAGTATTATCCAACCAGTGATAAATGCCTCTCCTCTTAAAAGATAATTGTGTGTAGTATAAATGTCCAATTTAGGAATGATTTTCTTTCAATATACAAAATATATTATTCCATTCTTTTTTCTTCTTCTTTTACTGTAGAGAAGTCAATGTAGCTGGTACTTCTAAATAATTTTTTTTTTTAATTCTTTGGCTTTAAGATTTATTTTCTTTTCTCTTTTGGGGTTTTCAGACCACTTGTACTCTGGAAATAATATGCAATTTATTGGAAAAGTCATTCAACAATGAGCTTATAGTCAAGCTATTTGATGGAAATTCCATGCTTCCCATTATCTGCAAGCATCTGCTACTATTAAGTGTTGGAACAGTTTCCTTACCAATTAGTTTAAACAGATTTCTACTTCACCTCTTATTAATTTACCTCATTAGAGTAACTTGGTCATTGAATCCAGCTCTTTTCAGAAAGTGACCATCCCATCTCAGTTAGAGACACATGAGTGGATTCTATCCCACCCATTTCATTCCTGGAGATGATACATCTTTCTACTATCACCAATCTCAGACCAGCCTGGTTGACACACTCTTCATATGAAAATATAGTCAAAAGAAGGCAAATGGACTCAAAATTACTTCCAATTATGCTTTATGAAAATGATGTTTTCTTCCATCTGACCCTTTTTTGTTAAAAGTTTAGCTGTGAGCAATTTATTGGAGAAAAAATTAGTTACAGATACTGAAATGTGACACAGGGATACTACCTAGTATCTGTCTTAGATAAAGAGGACAGATTGCACTCAATGCCCTCAGGCAGTCCCTCCAAATACAAGAACTAGGTTCAGTTACACAAACTGAGTAACTGGTTATTACAAAGTTTACCAATTGGCTGGCAGGCTATGTTGACCGCACTATCAACCTGTGACCTGCAGCTGATTAAATCCCAACAAAATAAACATGTTCTTCACAGAGTACCATATGCACCTTTCGAATCATATTTCTTTTGGGAAAACCAATCATTAATCACCTTTCTTCCCTAAACACAACTGTTTCCACCTTAGTGATGACCTTAAGAGACCTCAAATATCTAAGAAATTCCCCCATGTAGATCAATTATCCCTCAGTTGGCTGGGAAATCGATAGAGAATATAATTTTGTTTGTTTGCTTGGGGAAAATTCCTAGAAGGATAACAGATTCAAAATTTGTGTACCCACTATGGCCATTATTCTTTACAGTGGTGGCGGTTTAGTCGTTAAGTAGTATCCAACTCTTGCAACCCCATGGACTGTAGCCTGACAGGCTCCTCTGCCCAGGGGATTCTCAGGGCAAGAATACTGGAGCGGGCTGCCATTTCCTTTTCCAATTCTCTACAGCAGAGTCATCCAATCAGAAAAGATGATATAAAGTCTATCCCTTACTATAGCTTAACAAAAGTTGGGTCCTTGAAGGCATTCAGGTCAACTTCAAATAATTGGCTAGGATTCTGATGAGAATTGTGCTATACTTCCTCCTCAGAAGCCAAAGTAGAGTTTGCACCATTACAAATGTGTTTTACTGCATCTCGAGAAATGGCCCAGGCCAAGTGGAAAGATCAATACAGAACTTTAAGGAAAAGATACCTGAATTTCCAAAGTAGATGCTGATGATTTATGGTCATTCAGCTGGCTGTGAGTTGTTATGCCTTTCTAATATAATATTTCTGGAAAATCCTTAGTTATTGTCTTTTCTAATATTATCTCTGTCCCTTGTCTTTTTTGCCTATAGCTCTCATAAAACAATATAGACTTCATTCTGTCCTGCACATTTTCATTACTGCTATCCCATACTTTTATTGTTTTGAGTCTGAATGCTCTACCTAGATGATTTATTGTGACCTAACGTCCAATATTTTTTTTAGTCTGCTAAAATACTTTTTTTTTTTTTTTTTTAGCTGCACTGCACAGAATGCAGGATCTTAGTTCCCTGACCAGGGATTGAACCCATGCCCCTTGCAGAAGAAACACAGATTCTTAATCACTTAATATTCAAGGAAATCCCAGTCTGCTGTCAAAATTAATCACTGAGTTTTGATTTGGTCATATATTTTTAAAAAATACTTCTACAAGTTTTATTTGAATATTTTTCAAATCATCTAATTCTTGTTCTCTGCAAATATGGCCAAGGTTTGTCTTTTTAACATCATAAAAATTATTTATTTTTACAATCTGTGTCTGATAGTTCAAGTAGGCACAATGATGATTTAGATACCTCCTTGACCTGATTCGATATCTGATTTCCTTGGTTCTCCCAGAATGTGTCCTTAGGGTGTTAAATCATACGGAAGTCTGTATTTGTCTTTAAGTTTCTGAGGCTTGGGATGGGGTATATTTATTTCTGGTTCAAGTTTACCCTAGGAGTGCAACCTTAATTTAGGGAATTTGCACTTGGCTTAGTAACCTTACAAAGCTTTATGCTTATACTTCAATCTCCCTTGCCCTATTAGATTCTCAAAAGCTCAATTACTGCAAGATTGGCATATGAGCTCAGGCTCTATGTATACTTAAGAGTGAATTCTTGCTTTCTGTTATATTTTGCCTGATGATTTCTTGTTATTTTATCAGTCTTTGATTTATCAGTAAGATTTGTAAAGATATTTTAATCCAACATCTTTAGTTGTTTTCAATGGATAAATTAGTCTGAATAATGTTGAATGCCATTAGAGGAACAGTTTGCTAGAAAATGATTTACCTTAATATTGTTTGATTATTGGTTTTAGTTTACCATTAACTGGGCACTTAGCACACACTAGACATTGTGCAAAGCAGGTTTCTGTTCTTAATCGCTGCAAAAATTCTATGGTATAAAATATTAAAAAGAGCCTTCGCCCAATGTCAGTATATGCATAAAGAAAAAAACCTACAAGGAAAAAACACATATGAAGTATGGGAACATGCTTTATTTAGATTTCTCAGTTATTAATTATCAGAAGGATAGATATGTATGTATGCATAGATTCAGTTCAGTCAGTCATGTCCGACTCTTTGTGACCACATGGACTGCAGCACAACAGGCTTCCCTGTCCATCACCAACACCCAGATCATACTCAAACTCATATCCATCGAGTCAGTGATGCCATACAATCATCTCATCCTCTGTGGTCCTCTTCTCCTCGTGCCTTCAATCTTTCCCAGCATCAGGGTCTTTTCCAATGAGTAGGTTCTTCACATCAGGTGGCCAAAGTATTGGAGTTTCAGCTTCAGCAGCAGTCTTTCTGATGAATATTCTGGACTGATTTCGTTTAGGATTGACAGGTTTGATCTCCTTGCAGGCCAAGAGACTCTCAAGAGTTTTCTCCAACACGTTTGGCACTCAGTCTTCTCTATAGTCCAATTCTCACATCCATACATTACTACTGGAGAAACCATCGCTTTGACTAGACAGACCTTTGTTAGCAAAGCAACATCTCTGTTTTTTTAATATGCTGTCTAGGTTGTCATTGCTTTTCTTCCAGGGAGAAAGTGTCTTTTAATTTCATGGCTGCAGTCACCCTCTGCTGTGATTTTGGAGCCAAGAAATGAATCATATGTATAAAAGGAATTTTGCAAGACAGGTAGGTATAATTGGACTGATACTCTACAGAAAGGCTTAAGTCCAGTAACTGAATGGATAAATCAAGTCTCTAGTGAAACTAATGACAATAGAGATACATACTCATTTCCTTTTAAATTCCTAAATATACAGGTTAAAGTAGGAAAAAAGAAAAAAGCATCTCCTATGTTTTTAAAAATCTTGGTTCAGAAAAAATCAGTCTTTTCTATTCAGAATTCACACTGGTAACCAGAGAAAAGGGAAATCAATGAAACAGTGTTTTAAAGATAAAGGTACCTGATTTTCAAGTTATTATTTTTCATGTTTAATGATACAATAAAATCTTGACAAAAATCCAAGATTTCATAGCACAGCTTAAGACTCATTTGTCTACTCTGTGAATTGTCTTTGGCATGTTGTGATACACAAAGATCTTGAAGAGCAGACATTTTAAGAAGGAGAAGATAAAAACTCCCTGGAGCAGGAAATAACCATGAGTACTGACTGTAAGTCATTGTTTTAATGAATAAACACACACACACACATACAAATGACATTCTTTACATAGAGAAATATAAAAAAAAAAAACAAAAAACTTTTTATTGACCTAAAATTAAGGCTTAAACACCATGACAGCATGAGTTAGGGTATGAATAGGGGTTAGAGTTGGAAATTAAATGCATTCTAGACTCTCTAACCTAGCAACAGACTCATAGAAGATGCCAAATAAATTACAGCTATGAAAAAAAAAAAAAAAGCAATTTTAACAGAAAGTTTCTGTGTGGCAGTAAGGGAGATATCATTTCCTGGGTAAAGCAGATGATTGGAGAATATATTTTCTCTTGCTTTATGAGCAGTGGTCTCTACTGCTACATACTTGATGTTTGCCATGGAGAATGACCTTTTAGCTAATTTTGACAGGGCTCCTAAAGTTCCTTTTAATATCAGCATTGATTTTGATGACATCAAGTTCGAACATCCATCAAAGTCAACAAGAGGTGTATCAGGAGAAATTGAGGAATCTGGATTGCAAATATTCAATTTCAAGTTGTTTTTGTGTGAATTCACAAAGATGTTTTAGTAAGCCAAAGCTACTTAAACATTGCATTGACCAAACCCATGCCATATATTATTTGTAAATTTTATAAGGTACATTTTTATGTATGTACACACATGTCAGTTTTACTGCAGATACACAAACATATATATGTATATTTTACATACAATGTATAAATGACTAATCTAAATATATGTGTGTGTACATATAGACCTTAAATATACATTCAATTATACTAAACAACTTTCACTTTATTTTCTCAGTAAGAGTTTAGTTACTCTAAATTTATATTTTACGCTTGAAATTTAGAAGACTCCTGTTAAATACATCTATATGTACACCATATAGACCCATGTCAAGATTATTAGGTAAACAAATACCATCCCAAATAATAACTTATTCCCACTGGGTGTTTCATTTTCAAAGAATAATGTCAACAAACAAACATTACAGAGTAAGTATGGGTGTGCGCATGCTAAGTTGCTTCAGTCATGTCCAACTCCGTGTGACTACTATGGACTATAGCCTTATAGGCTCCTCTGTCCATGGAATTTTCAGGCAAGGATACTGGTAGCCATTTCCTCCTCCACGGGATCTTCCCAACCCAGGGATTGAACCCATGTACCTTATGTCTCCTGCACTGGCAGATAGGTTCTTTACCACTACTCCACCCGGGAAGTCCCACATAGTAACAACAATGCAGAAGAAAAAGGCAGAAAGCAAAGCCGATTTTTGTATGATTCAACTGAGAGATAGACATTCAATAACAAATGTTAAACCTTATTCCCATACAGCTACAGTTCAAATACACTGCCACTAAACATAATTCAGCCCCATCTTTATATTCTCATATCTAGAATTAAAGTCTTATTTACCCCTGTAGCCACTTTAGAGAAAGACAGAGGAAACTAGTAACATTAGGATTTCTTGAAAAGTCAGGATGTTTAATTAGCTGATTTAATTCTTTTGTAGGATAACTTTGAATCCATGTTAACTTATCTGAATACATAGAAATTATGGTAGTAAAAGGATTCAGCTTCACTCCAAATAGAAGTCTTATATTACTGGGGGAATGGTTGGAGCTGTTAATTAAAGATAGTTTGAAAAGTGTGCTTTAAAGGATCTTGGAAGGCAACATGAATAATTATTGTATTTGCTTCCAATGACCATAAGAGAAGAACTCAAATGATTCGCAGGGTAGCATTTTTGAAGACCAGTATAAATTGACAGAAGTTGTCCATGAGATTGGAGAAGGCAATGGCACCCCACTCCAGTACTCTTGCCTGGAAAATCCCATGGATGGAGGAGCCTGGTAGGCTGCAGTCCATGGGGTTGCGAAGAGTTGGACACGACTGAGCGACTTCACTTTCACTTTTCACTTTCCTGAATTGGAGAAGGAAATGGCAACCCATTCCAGTTCTTGCCTGAAGAATCCCAGGGATGGGGGAGCCTGGTGGCTGCCGTCTATGGGGTCACACAGAGTCGGACACGACTGAAGTGACTTAGCAGCAGTAGCAGTCCATGAGATTAAACCTATTCACCACCCTGATTAAAGGTGTTAATGCTTCCTTGATTTTGCAAAAATTTTAAATCAATGCCACTGGTTTTCATTTTTCTTTGCCTTTAAATTTTAGAAGTAGTAAGGGTTTGAAAGTAATGCAAGTATTTATTTAAATATTCCACATAAAACTAGTTAGTCTCAGCTCTTGTTTATTATTATAGTATTATTCCTCATTTCAACATGTCATATGGCAAATACTCAGTCAAGACTTACTTTTATTGACAGAGTGGATTTCCTTAGGACATCTCTATGGATCCCCACTCTTTCTGTTAAAATAGTATTGTGTAGCCATTGAAACTGAAAAGTAACCTACACCTATGTGTTCTCACAATATGCCTGTACTTTCTTAGTGGCTCAGAGGGTAAAGCGTCTGCCTGCAATGCGGGAGACCCAGGTTCGATTCCCGGGTCAGGAAGATCCCCTGGAGAAGGAAATAGCAATCCACTCCAGCACTCTTGCCTGGAAAATCCCATGGACAGAGGAGCCTGATAGGCTACAGTCCATGGGGTTGCAAAGAGTCGGACACGACTGAGCGACTTCACACTTCACACTTCTTTCTGAGGCATCATTTATTTATATGTACACACCTATGTATGTATGTATTTGCCACAAATGAAACATCCGACCTCAAACAAAACATTTCAAGGACAAACTTTATAAAAAAAAATTACATATATCAAGTGACCCTTGATATATATCCTTCATTTATCAAGTGACCATATCAGTGAAAGAAGTGTCTCCTATTGACATATGATATATTTAGCCTCTATCTGAAAAATTCACCAATTCTTACCTAAAGAACCTAGACAGTGAATAATATTTTAGGTTAAAGCACATCAAATTTAAATATTCAAAAATTTTCTGTCAAAAAAATAGCTTTGAAATTTTGAAAAACTTATCTCATATTAAAATTGAAAGTTATATTAAAACTCAACCCAAAACATTAGTTATTAAAAGATTACTTAGAGTCAATAATTATTGGAGAAGAAATGGCAACCCACTCCAGTGTTCTTGCCTGGAGAATCCCAGGGATGGGGGAGCCTGGTAGGCTGCCGTCTATGGGGTCCCACAGAGTCGGACACGACTGAAGCGACTTAGCGGCAGCAGCAGCAGCAGAGTCAATAATTAAAACATCTGAGCAGTTTTGGAAGGAACTAGTACTCTTGCCTGGAAAATCCCATGGACGGAGGAGCCTGGTAGGCTGCAGACCATGGGGTCGAGACTTCACTTTCACTTTTCCCTTTCATGCATTGGAGAAGGAAATGGCAACCCACTCCAGTGTTCTTGCCTGGAGAATCCCAGGGACGGGGGAGCCTGGTGGGCCGCCGTCTATGGGGTCGCACAGAGTCAGACACGACTGAAGCGACTTAGCAGCAGCAGCAGCAGTATTTGTTTTAAAGATTTTTTTAGATGTCAGTCATTTTTAAAGTCTTTATTAAATTTGTTACAATATTGCTTCTGTCTCGTATTTTGATTTTTTGTCCACAAGGCATGTGGGAGCTTAGTTCCCTAACCAGATACCA
The DNA here is from genome assembly GCF_003369695.1 of Bos indicus x Bos taurus. NCBI lineage: Eukaryota > Metazoa > Chordata > Mammalia > Artiodactyla > Bovidae > Bos > Bos indicus x Bos taurus. The sequence continues at coordinate 59,268,100 of NC_040087.1, forward strand.
AACCAGCACCACCTGCATTGGAAGGTGAAGTCTTAACCACTGGAAGGCCAGGAAAGTCCCTGAAAAGAACTTATTATTGAAAAATACTTTGTATCATAGTTAAGAATAAAGAAATTGCAAGTACGTTTTCATTGGTACATGAGTATATTACCTCATTCCCTTCCTTTGTTTCTCTTTTTCTTTCTTGTGGTATGTATCTGTGACTTGGTTTCTGACAAATTTTCACATTTTTAACAAGCAAGATGATTTGCCTACAGAAATCTCATATTATGTATTTTCATTCTGTGTACAGCATATACTATATTAAAAGGAAAATTGTTTAGAAAGAATAAAGTTTTCATAATTGTTACTTCTCTTATAAGTATAAAACCTGGGTGACACCAAGAAAATCGTATTACAAGTATTATTATACACATTCCTTATTCTTTAGCAAAAGGATATAGAGTTCTCTGGTTTCTAAATTAGTCTCATCCCATCTGACCCCATTAAAACACAGTGCAACAGATCTAAGCATAAAAAACTGAGACATTTGCATTGGTTTGGAAAGAATATATACCCACACGGGGACAGACAAGTGAGGTTTTTATAGTTCCAAATACGTTTTCTTATTGAATTTGCACCTGCTTAAAGCCCAGCCAAATTGCAGTACACGGGCCAGTTCTGTTTTCCATTTTCTTTGTGAATTAAAAGTAAAATAAATGTGCAATTGAGCCTAGACAGCAGATGGTCCGCAAAAGGTATAAACATGTTGTACCATATGTCTGAATGGCACTTTCAGAAGTACTTGGCACTGCTAGAATATTTCATTTTCAATAGACATATGAATATACATACACTACTACAATTAAAGATAAAGTGACTGATTCACATCTTACCATTTGGGAGAAGAGCAGCTTAGGAATAGGTCGTGTGCTCCCTCTGGGAAACAGTAGTTTCCTATGTTGATTCCTGATGGGATAGAGAAAAGCAAAGCCAACATAGGGTGGTAAGCTTGTGGAGAATTTTGTACCTTTAACAAGCCATGACCAAGTAAGTATATACAAATGAGCCTCCCTCTGGTTTCAGAATTGTCTCTGGGGTAGCTGGATATCCTGGGGAAAAAGCTGAAGGTACCTGAAGCCCTTGTTTTTAACTCACCTGCTAATCATTATCTTCGCCCCATTCCCATATACTTTCCTTTCTTCACTGCCTAATGGAAATAAAAAAAAAAAAAAAAAAAAGGAGCTTTTAACCTGACAAAGTAGATAACTTTTACAGAGGGTGAAAACTGAAGTTCTGAAATGTTACCTGCCTTGACTAATAAGACCTATTATGGCAGCCAACTCCTGATCCAGGTTTATAAGCCCATATTCAGAATGTTACATATGCTGTACCCGAACTTTCTAAAGATACATAATATATACTTACCTCTATACTAAGGAATGTGTTAGTTTCTCTTCTTTTATATGATAAGTGAATGTATAGGTATGGATTTTTCACTTTTTTTTTTTTTCTTGTAATTTTACCCCTGGGTGAGTTTAACCAAATATATGGCTTCAGATATTACTTCCATGAAATCATTACTCATTTATGATCTAGACCTAAATATACAACGGTTATACATTCACTATGACTGTTCCATCAACAGATGTCACTAAACTAACAGGAAAATGGTGCATTTTATTACTACAGTGTCCTGGTGAGCCTTATTCAATCTAGACTCCCATGGTATAGATTTTGGCACTAATACGCACACAAATCATGAATAAACCTTAGTCATCTTTGTCACTTAGCTCATTTCCAGCTGCCAATTCAATTTATGGATAGTTCTGTCACTGGCAAAGCTGACTGGTCTCCATGGGTGAAAAAATAAGATGTAATTCGGGTGATGAGGTCTAACCTCTTCTTTTGGGCTTAGTCTAGTTTCATTTGGGCTTCCCTGGTGGCTTAGTAAAGAATCTGCCCACCAATGCAGGAGATGTGGGTTTGATCCCTGGATCTGGAATATTCCCTGGAGAAGGGAATGGCAACTCACTCTGATATTCCTGCCTGGGAAATCCCATGTACAGAAGAGCCTGCCGGGCTGCAATCCATGGGGGTCACAAAAGAGTCGGACATGACTTAGCGACTAAACAGTAACAACAGCTGGTTTTTCTTACCTATAGTGGGTTGCGTGCAGAGGCCTTGCAAGTAACAAGTCCAGTTAGAGTTTCCATAGAGGAACTGCTGCACATAACACACCAGCGCGGTGTGCCCGCAGGACAAGCGCTGTGCACAGTGCCTCAATTCAAGATGGCGATGGCCCTGTGCAGAGAAGCTGGGCCAGGCACCTGGGTCTGGGGCGGTAAGCGACACGCCTGCGCCTCATAGGTAAGAACCCCGCCCCCCTCCTCACTGACAGAAACCTACAAAACAGTCCCACCTGCAGCCTCTTGAGGACAGCGTTTCTTCTGGAGCAGGAGTCCCCAACCTCCAGGCTGACTGGTTCATGCTGCCAGATCAGTGGCGGCATTAGATTAGAAATAAAGTGCATGATAAATGTAACATGCTTGATCATCTCCCAACTATCCTCTGGAACCCTTGGTCCTTGGCACTGCTCTAGAGCAGGACTTTGCATTTGTCCATTCTTTGATAAAGATCTCTTTTGCCTCTGAACTGAACTCAATCTCATTCCATAGGCTCAAAAGACACCTGGTAGAAGAACCCTTGCTGGGGGTGGACTCACAGGGGTGGACAACAATTCCTTCCATGCTACTGTAATGGCTCTCTAATGTGCATTTGCCTTAGCACATCCAGTTCTAGTTCCCAGTCTTGTTCTAGACTTTCTACTCTATAATATTAAATAGCTAATTAACATTCTAAATGTTCAATGCTTTTTTTTTACATATGTCTTGTGCTGTTTACAATTGTGAATTTGCTGATATATTCTTCCCGAATTACCTAACACAAATTTTAAAATATGCTTTAAAATGTGGAAAGTGCAAGAGAACATAAGTAAATGCCTACTGTATATTTCTTTAACCATTTTAAAATATTTTTTGGGGGGGTCCAGTTCCAGGGGTTACTTAGGAGGATCCTGGACTCACCTCTTTTCAGGGACTCAACAAATCTCTCTCTCTAAAAAAAGTCCCTCTCTCTAAAAAAAGAAAAATTCTGAGCAACTTCTAGTTGAGCCAATGAGAGAAAGCTCATATCTATTAAGGAGGCTGGGACACAATCTCTCCACAAGCCCCATCCCTGGCACTGAGACCCATAATCAGGAGGGAACTCCACACTGAAAAGTGAAAGCTTTGAACTGCACATTGGACACGGGTATTGCTGAGCCTGCTGGTGACGCCAGTTGTCTTGCTGTAGCCACTGCCCGCACTATTCGCTGAATCCAGGGTAGGCAAGGCGTGAGCTAAGAGGCCAGAAGGAGACTCCAGGAGCCCTAGCAATCGCAGACACACTTATTCTGTTCTGGCCGGCATGGCAGCCATACCACAAGTCTCTCCTCTCATGGCTGACCCCGCAGACACGGTCGTGATGCAGCAGTAATACCGCTGCTTTACAACAACACAACCTGTGACCAAATAAGTACCTCCTGAGGGGCATGCGCAGTCCTATAGGTGATCTCAGTTGTTACATAAACCCTGTGATATGCATGCTCAGTGCAATAAGTGATCTCAGCTGTTACATATCATTATTTACAAAATGTGGGGCAAAAGCGAGAGGCCATGGGGCGAGAGAACCTGACCAAGCCATCTTCGCTAATTTGCTCTTTCCCTACAACACCTCAGCTTTTCAAACCGGCATTTAAAAGATGAACCCCTAATACATATAGCTTTGAAATCCAAAGAGGCAGACTCAAGTCTGCAAAACCCCAAAGCTGTAATAGTGTGAGAAAGGACCCAAAAGGCTTGCAAGATCAGTCTCCATAGCCTTAGGGCACAGCCTGGAGACAATAGATGGAGAGGCTTATTTGCTAATCTTAAAGCATTAACCTGTGATGGAGGCATCTGATTTTCTGGCATATTGGATCTAGCTCCCAGACCAAGGGATAGAGCAGGGGTCAAACCTGCACCCGTGCAGTGGAAGCATCAATTCTTAACCACTGGACCACTAGGGAAGTCCTGGGAGGTATTAATATCTAATTTAATACACATTAGAGGCTGGAAGGCAATGGCACCCCATTCCAGTACTCTTGCCTGGAAAATCCCATGGATGGAGGAGCCTGGTGGGGCTGCAGTCCATGTGGTCACTAAGAGTTGGACACAACTGAGCGACTTCACTTTCACTTTTTCACTTTCATGCATTGGAGAAGGAAATGGCAACCCACTCCAGTGTTCTTGCCTGGAGAATCCCAGGGACGGGGGAGCCTGGTGGGCTGACATCTATGGGGTCACACAGAGTCCGACACGACTGAAGTGACTTAGCAGCAGTAGCAGCAGCAGAGGCTGGAAGGCACCATCATCATAGTGTTCCTCTGCCTCACTACAGCATACTTATATTAATAACTCCCAGAAAGAAATTTACACAGTCATCTGGAGTCACAGTTTTTGCAACTGATACCTGGGGATCACCTCCAGACCACCCAGTTGCCCAGTTCTGGAGGTCAGCATGGCTTATGCTTGTAGTCCCACAGGACTGTATACATTTGTACACTTGAAAAGCTGCTGCTTGAGCATGTGTTCCCAATCAGGCTGAATCTCGATACAGACTGAGATCCTCTCTTCTAGGAAACTGAAAGATCTTGACACACCCTCAACTACTGGGGGGCATTAAAAATAAAAATAGGCTGCTTGGCCAATTGCAGAAGTTTGAAGGACAACCTAGAGCTAGGCCAGGATTAAGATTATATCCTGCATGAGGCCATTCCTTCAAGACTAGGAGAGGTGGCTCATTTACCTAATATATAAGAACTAACAGAGAGTCAAGCAAAATGAAAAAGCAATGTTCTAATAGAAGAACACAAAAAAAACCTTGAACTATTGTTTTGGTACAACTCAATAATATCATGCAATAAATATGTATTCTCTGACCTTCATTCAATTAAGATTATATCCTTAGAGATATTTACATTATATAGCATGAACCACATAGTTAGAACTATTAAAAAAATAAAACCAGGTAGGTCACAAAGGTATAAATTATATGTCTATACCATCCATCCTTATATAGGCATACGGTGAGTAATATTTTATATAAAATTTAAAATGTTCTATTTCTTACTGTCGTTTTACTTTGCTTACAAAGAATTGCATTACCTTAGGTTATACCTCTCTCTCTAATTGAAGAAACTTCTTGTCAGCCTATTATCACAGATAAACTTTTTTTTTAATGTTCCAAATACTGTTTCATGAAAATGACTGTCATACTGTATACCATACAAATGTTATAGTGATTCATTCATTAGTGTATGGGCTAGGCCTCATGAAGAAATCATATAGATTATCCTAGGCTACAATAAAGCAATCCTGTTGTTGCTTCTTAATCAACAATGTATGAATTGTTATACCTGTAAGAGATATTTCTTTTCAAAAAAATTTAATGTAGTAATATATGTATCTAGAGAAGGGAATGTCTACCCTCCAATATTCTTGCCTGGAAAATCCCATGGACAGAGGAGTCTGGCAGGCTACAGTCCTTGGGGTCTCAAAGAGTCAGACATGACTCAGTGATTAACACACACAAACAATATATGTGTATTATCTACAGTGTTTTATATCATAAAACAACAATATTGTAGGTATCAACAGACAATTCCTCTTATAAATAGATGATGTAAACTTAACAATATTGACAGAGTACAGGCCTATAAACAATTTTTCTTCTTTATAATTTTCTTAATTTTTCTTTTCTTTAGCTTACATTATTATAAGAATAAAATACAAAATATATGTTAACTGCTTATAAGTAAATTTTCCAGTCAATAGTAGTCTATTAGTAATTAAGTTTTGGGGAAGTCAAATTGTGCATGGATTTTTGACTGGGCAGGGGGAGAGGTCAATGGTCCAACCTCGGTCTTGTTCAACTGTCAAATGTACCTGAGAGATAAAATAGTAGTACTCTTTTCCTTTGTAAATAAACACACTTCACTAGGGCCATGGCTGAACATCTTCTATCAGACCCCTCTTCCCATACATAAAACCTATAAATTTTGGTAAACAAAAATAAACCTGAAGGCACAAAGCATAATCAAAAGCACTCAGATACTATTTAATAAAAGTTAAACTGAGAATAAACAGTAGCACTAAGTAGAGTTCCTTCTTTCACAGATAGTTTCTTGATATTCATCCTTAGTAATATCCAAAAAGAATAAGTCAAATTCTATTAAAAAAAAAAAAAAAAAGACTTAAACAATTGAAGAACTAGAAGAAAGTTTGTACTACCAGAGTCAAAGAATACTGAGAGGGAATATCTCTCAGTTAGAGGGAAATTAGAGGACCAGAGAGAAAGAGACCCACATCTAAATATAGAATTTGCCAGATTCTGACTTACCCTTGAAGTCTGAATTACTGAGGCATATTACAAGAACTGCAGAAAAGGCTAAAAAATATTGAGATTTGAACTTCTGTACCCACAAGAGTGACAAAATTGTGGTTCGGTAAAATTGAATGCTTGCTTAAAAAGCAAAATCAATATTCATAGGAGGAACAGAAAGAACTTAAAGTAGAAATTCTAAAAATATATAAAATAAAATTAAATACTCACTCAAAGAGTCAGACACAACTGAGCAACTGAACAACAACGTCAAAGATAGAAGTCAAAATTACTCAACAAATAAATACATAGGAAAATATGGCTGATTGTTTAGAAAGTAAGACAACCAACAAAGACTAACATGAGATAACCCAGTCTGGAAATTACAGCAGAGAAAAAAAAATTATAAGAAAAAATAAAGTTATAATTCTAGAATGGAAAAGTAGAATATCTAAAAGAAAAAAAAAGAAAAAAGAAAAACTTCACTGGATGGCCTAGTGAACAAACAGAAATAACAAAATAGAGATCCAATGAGCTAAGCTTGCTGCCTCTGCTGCTGCTTAGTCACTCAGTGGTATCCAACTCTGCGACTCCATGGACTGTAGCCTGCCAAGCTCCTCTGTCCATGGGGATTCTCCAGGCAAGAATGTTGGAATGGGTTACAATGCCCTCCTCCAGGGGATCTTTCCAACCCAGGGATAGAAGTCAAGTATCCCGCATTGCAGGTGGATTCTTTCCATCTGAGCCAACAGGGAAGCCCTAACATAAGCATAGCACTTAATGGAGTGCTATGACCAATGGAAATAATTCTTTCTGAAGAACAGAGAGGGGAAAAAAAAATAAATAAACATGAAAATCTAAAAGCTGAATAATGCCTTCTCAAGAAAACATGAGATCCTATGTTATAAACTGAATCATGTTCCCCAAAATGTGTATGTTGAAGTCCTAACAAATAGATCAATGGAAAATAGTTAGAAATGGATCCACTTTTATGTAATGATACTTTGATTTTCTAAAAGATGCCAAAGTCATCATTGGGGAAAAAAAAACCTTCAAATCATCGGAGCTGGAATAACTGGAAACCTTTTTTATAAAGAACAATTCTTTGATATTTTCTTACATATTACAAATTTATAAAAATCGATATGAAATGGATTATATATATTATCACAAATTTGAAACTATAACTTTTCAGAAGAAAATATTTGCACAGTTTTGGAGAAGAAAAGTTTTATTTGATAGATCCAGAAACAATAGCCTTAAAAAATATATTGTAAATCATAAAAATTCTGTTCATTAAAATAAAACATTAAGCAAATAAATTTTAGAAGAATTTTAAATTTAAATTTTAAAATTAAGTCCAAGAAAATAATATTTGCAAAACATAGATTTGCAAGACGACTTGAACCCAGAATTATGCAACAAATTTCTACAAGTCAATAATGAAATGACAAGAAATTCAATAAATATGAGCAAAAGATTAGAACAGAAGCTTCACAAAGGAATATCTAAGAATAGCAAAATGCATATTAGGAAGGCACAAAAATAATTTTTAAAAAAAGTACTCAAGACACACTCTTCCTCAAGGAAATACAAACTAAAAGCGAGATGCCAGGTATCTCTCACTAGATGGATAAAGAGACTGATAAAACCAAATGTTGCTGAAAATGTAGAGAATGCAATGCCTATATATTATTATACATGGTATATTCACAACAGGGATAAAAATGTTACTCTCAATTTAGAAAAAAAACTCAAATTTTCTAATAAAAATAAATACCTGTCTACTCTGTCACATAGAAATTTCATTTGTGGCTATTGATATATTATAAATACAAACATTGTCCATAAGAAGATTTCTTGAGAATTTCATAGTCATTTTATTAATAATAGCCAGTGCTGAAAGTACCCCAAATATTCTTCAGTAAGCAAATGGATAAACAAATCTCTTGAATCCCCTACATGTTATTAATATTGCAAAATGGCTTTTCTCTTCTAAAAAATGCAAAATTTAAAGCAATTATGAGTTCTAAACAGGAATTTTATGGAGCAGGACAAGATGATTTTTAATTCTGTTAAATAATATAGAATACAGTTAGGAAAACTCAGAGTATGTTGAAAAATAGAGAATCCTGGCTTATCAGTTATTAAGGGATATGAACAACTATGAGTTTGATATTAGTGCAGGAATAAAGAATCATAGACAATTATAATAGAGTAAGGAAATGGAAGAGACATAAAATGAAAAGCAATTAGGTTTTTTGTAAGGGCACTTCAAGTGAATGAGTTTATGTGGACAATTTAAGTAAATATTATTAGAGTAATTGTATATACATTTTCAAGGAAAATAAAATTTAATCTCCACAAGTTACTTGTGGTTCATATTCAGTTCTGACACTAAAACAAAATACCATAGGCTGAGAAGATTATAAACAACAGAGGTTTACTTCTTACAGTTCTGGAGGCTGAAAAGTTCAAAAACAAAGTGCCAGGCATATTTGGTATGGTGTGAGAGCCCCCTTCCTGGTTCTCAGCCACTTTTTTGATGTGTTCTCACTTGGCGAGAGGTCCTGGCAACCCACTCCAGTACTCTTACCTGGAGAATCCCATGGACAGAAGAACCTGCAGGGCTATAGCCCATGGGGCCACAAAGAGTCAGGCACAACTGAGTGACTAACCACAGCACAGCACGTGGTGAGAAGGGCAAGCCGGATCTCTGAGGTCTCTTTTATAAGGACACTAATTGGTCAAGAAGAGAAAAAGACAACAGAGGATGAGATGGTTGGGTGGCATCACTGACTCAATGGACATGAGTTCAAACAAACTCCAGGAGATGGTGAAGGACAGGGAAGCCTGGCATGCTGCAATTCATGGGGTTGCAAAGTGTCGGACAAGAGTTAGTCACCGAACAGCAACAACAATTCCATTTATGAGAACTCTGTCTTCATGATCTTATCACCTCCCTAAGGCCCTGCCTCCTCATAACCAAAACCCATTTTTCTTTTAACAAGAGAAATTATGAATTTTTTTTAAAGTGACAAAAAAAATTCAAAATTAATTCTTGTTACAGCAAAGGGTAAATGTCAGCACAAGACCATAGTGAAGTGGCTCAGTCGTGTCCAACTCTTCGTGACCCCATGGACTGTAGCCTACCAGGCTCCTCTGTTGGTCTACGGGATTTTCCAGGTAAGAGTATTGGAGTGGGTTGCAATTTCCTTCTCCAGCACAAGGCCATATACTTCCACTAATGCCATAATATTAAATTAGCAGAGTACAATGAAATAATTATATTAATGATAATGAATTATTCACTTTGAAGGCCAGATAGGCTGACATCAATCTTAAAATCTGTACTAGTACTTTTTTGATGATCGGAATCTAAATTGTTAAGTCTTTTTTTTGTGGAATGAATTTCATGTCATTACAAGAATAAGATAAATTTTCCTTAGCAAGTACTCAAATGGTAGACTTCATTATAAATCTTTTTACTTGCCATCAAAAATTACTGCATGAGTGAATTTTCTTCAGTATAAAATATTTTATGAATCCTTATTTTTATGCATCTGGACAATATTTTCATAACTATCAAATGCATCACTTATCTTCAAAGAATAGAAGATCTATTGGAAAAGTCTTAATATATTTCCTAAATCAGAGGGACATAACTGTGCATCTGAATTTTGGTTGTTTTTCTCTGTAGGACAGATCCTAGTGTTTCTAGAAATGCCAAGGGTTATACAGCTTTTATAGCTTCTCCATATAAATTGGTTCTTAGTTGTAGCTTTTACAAACCAGAAGAAACAAAATTTACTGTTTTTACTAAGAACATAACACATGAAACATTTAAGGTTCTTAATATTTTTGTCAAAGCCCCCAAGTGTTCTATGTCTTGCAGACATATTCTAAATGACCAATGATGATAATAACCTGTGTCTTTTGAGTAGTCTAATCTGCTTCAAACATAGGGTTTGACTTTATTAGGCTTTCACACGTTGTTCACTTTTCCAAAACTTTTTTTCTAAATTATATTTGAAATTACCCTGAAATTTCTGAGCAGTGAATCTGGAAAGCAAGTCACATTTTATGCTTCTGCAGACATGCATTCAATTTCACTTGGCTATTTTAGGTGGTATTATTTATATATCAAGTAGTATATTTTTAAACACATGCTTCTGTCTATACACCTTACTGGGAAGTATTTCTTCCATGGGCCTTTCCAACCCATACTATGTTTTTGTAGGTATCATCTGCTTTGATGAAAGGGACAGTATATTTTAATGTATTAAACTCAACTACCAGAGGACTTAACACTAACTCTCAATATCTATTTGAAATAAGATATTGAGCATAATGTTTCAGATCTCAATTTTTTCATATATATATTATATAAAATATGATTATATTAATCTAATATAATTAGTATTTATTTATATTATAATAAATAATATATAAATTAATAACATATATCGATTCTATAAAATTATATATAATATTATATATATTATATAAATTCAGTTCAGTTCAGTCACTCAGTCATGTCTGGCTATTTCCAACCCCATGAACTGCAGCACCCCAGGCCTCCCTGTCCATCAACAACTCCTGGAGCCTACCCGAACTCCTGCCCATTGAGTCGGTGATGCCATCAAACCATCTCATCCCCTGTAGTCCCCTTCTCCTCCTGCCTTCAATCTTTCCCAGCATCAGTGTCTTTTCAAATGAGTCAGCTCTTCTCATCAGATGGCCAAAGTATTGGAGTTTCATCTTCAACATCAGTCCTTCCAGTGAACACCCAGGACTGATCTCCTTTAGGATGGACTGGTTGGATCACCTTGTAGTCTAAGGGATTCTGAAGAGTCTTTGCCAACACTGCAGCTCAGAAGCATCAATTCTTCAGGGCTCAGTTTTCTTTATAGTCCAACTCTCACATCCATACATGACTACTGGAAAAACCATAGCCTTGACTAGATAGACATTTGTTGGCAAAGTAACGTCTCTGCTTTTTAATATGCTGTCTAGTTTGGTCATACCTTTCCTTCCAAGGAGTAAGCGTCTTTTAGTATTATGGCTGCAAACACCATCTGCAGAGATTTTGGAACCCCAAAAAATAAAGTCAGCCACTGTTTCCACTGTTTCCCCATATATCTGCCATGACGTGATGGGACCAGATGCCATGATCTTAGTTTTTTGAATCTTGAGCTTTAAGCCAACCTTTTCACTCTCCTCTTTCACTTTCATCAAGAGGCTCTTTAGTTCTTCCTTACTTTCTGCCATAAGGGTGATGTCATATGCATATCTGAGGTTATTGGTATTTCTTGTGGCAATCTGGATTCCAGCTTGTACTTCATCCAGCCCAGTGTTTCTCATGATGTACACTGCATATAAGTTAAATAAGCAGGGTGACAATACATAGCCTTGATGTACTCCTTTTCCTATTTGGAACCAGTCTGTTGTTCCATGTCCAGTATTAACTGTTGCTTCCTGACCCGCATATAGATTTCTCAAGAGGCAGGTCAGGTGGTCTGGTATTCCCATCTCTTTCAGAATTTTCCACAGTTTATTGTGATCCACACAGTCAAAGGCTTTGGCATAGTCATTAAAGCAGAAATAGATGTTTTTCTGGAACTCTCTTGCTATTTTGATGATCCAGCGGATGTTAGCAACTTGATCTCTGTTTCCTCTGCCTTTACTAAAAACTGCTTGAACATCTGGAAGTTCATGGTTAACGTATTTCTCTGAAGCCTGGCTTGGAGAATTTTGAGCATTACTTTACTAGCGTGTGAGATGAATGCAATTGTGTGGTAGTTTGAGCATTTTTTGGCATTGCCTTTCTTTTGGATTGGAATGAAAACTGATCTTTTCTAGTCCTGTGGCCACTGCTGAGTTTTCCAAATTTGCTGCTATATTGAGTGCAGCACTTTTACAGCATCATCTTTTAGAATTTGAAATAGCTCAACTAGAATTCCATCACCTCCACTTGCTTTCATTGTAGTGATGCTTCCTAAGGCCCACTTGACTTCACAGTCCAGGATCTGGCTCTAGGTGAGTGATCACACCTTTGTGATTACCTGGGTTTTGAAGATCTTTTTTGTACAGTTCTGTGTGTTCTTGCTGCCTCTTCTTAATATATCTGCTTCTGTTAGGTCCATACCATTTCTGTCCTTTATTGAGCCCATCTTTGCATGAAATGTTCCCTTGGTGTCTCTAATTTTCTTGAAGAGATCTCTAGCCTTTCCCATTCTATTGTTTTCCTCTATTTCTTTGCACTGATCACTGAGGAACACTTTCTTATCTCTCCTTGCTATTCTTTGGAACTTTGCATTCAGATGGCTTTAACTTTCCTTTTCTCCTTTGCTCATCCCTTCTCTTCTTTTCTCAGCTATTTGTAAGGCCTCCTCAGACAGCCATTTTGCTTTTTTCCATTTCTTTTTCTTGAGGATGGTCTTGATCCCTGTCTCTTGTACAATGTCACAAACCTCCATCCATAGTTCATAAGGCACTCTGTTTATCAGATCTAGACCCTTAAATCTATTATATAAATATATATTTAATATATAAAAATACTTATATATATATATATATATATATATATATATGAACTTTCAACTCTAACTGAAACTAGTAGTAAATCTTATGTGTAACTGAGTAAGTAGATCCACTCCATATAGATTAAAGAAATATTTCTGTTAGTCCTAGGATAAAATCTATTTCAACTTGTATTAAAGGGAAGATTTCAGGATTTTTGTATCAAGCACTACAAGGTAATGAGTATTTGATGTGAGTTGTAGGCAAGAATACTGGAGTGGGTAGCCATTCACTTCTCCAGGGGATCTTTCCTACCCAGGGATCATACTCAAGTCTCCTAAATTGCAGGCAGAGTCTTCATCATCTCTGCTGCCAGGAAGCTCTCAATACAAAATACATCTGTATTAATATACCCATAATTTTCAGTAAAGAGGAATCCTCTGTTGCAAACATAAGCTACTCAGTTATGACTTTTCCTACCTCCGTAGTATCTTTTGTCTTGTAAGTAAATCTATATTCTAGGTATTGGTAAATAAATAGCATGTTTTATTATTTTGGGTACTGCTTTATTATTGTTGGCTCATGAAAGACACAAGGAGTAAAGACTTCAGGAGAGGTAATTCAATAACTCAAAAATGTCCACAAAGTCATCAACCCCTCCCCCCCAGATGCTGAAAGACTGAGCATTTTTCAGTCTCTCTCTGGCCAACTATTATATATACTGAACATATCCACATGGTGCCTTCTTATTTACATGCAAGAAGGCTGACATTAGCACTTGGGGCTAGATGATAATTCATTGTTATTCAGCAAAACTGAGAGGTTGAGTTCTTATGGATTTCCTTTAAGAACTAAAATTTAACAAAACTGTATTCTTAGAAGCCCTTGTTACACTTCGCTGTTGTCATTGTTGTTCAGTCCCTCAGTCACGTCTGATGCCTTGCAGCCCCATGGACAGCAGCACACCAGGCTTACCTGACCTTCACCATCTCCCAGAGCTTGTTCAAACTCATGTCCATTGAGTAGGTGATGCCATCCAACCATCTCATCCTCTGTTGTCCCCTTACCCTTCTGCCTTCGAACTTGCCCAGCATCAGTCTCTTTTCCTATGAGTCAGCTCTTTGCAGGTGGCCAAAATATTGGAGTTTTAGTTTCAGCATCAGTCCTTCTGATGAATATTCAGTACTGATTTCCTTTAGGAGGGACTAGTTGGATCTCCTTGCAGTCCAATGGACTCTCAAGAGTATTCTCCAACACCACAGTTCAAAAGCATCAATTCTTCAGCACTCAGTCTTCTTTATGGTCCGACTCTCACATTCATACATGACTACTGGAAAAATCATAGCTTTGACTATGACTATGACTATGGACTATGGACCTTTGTCAGCAAAGTAATGTCTCTGCTTTTTAATATGCTGTCTAGGTTGGTTATAACTTTTCTTTCAAGGAGCAAGCCTCTTTTAATTTCATGGCAGCAGTCACCATCTGCAGTGATTTTGGAGCCCAAGAAGATAAAGTCTCTCACTGTTTCCATTGTTTACCCATCTTTTTGCCATGAAGTGATGGGGCCAGATGCCATGATCTTAGTTTTTTGCATGTTGAGTTTTAAGCTAGCTTTTGCACTCTCCTCTTATCTTTTACTGGCTAACACTTTTCTTAAATGAAAAATCTCCAAATAATTATAATTATTTTAGACCAATTAGGTATAGAAAATAGTTGTTAGTCAGTTGGTCAGGATTTTTATTAATGCATCCCAAAATATTTGTGCTAATAATTTTGCTTTCTTCTAGCAAAGCAGACATAGAATCATTACCTCTCTTGGTTTATTTAACACTACTGTCTTAGTCATTCCACAAAACAACATACCTTAATTTACCTTCAAAAATAATTCTAACATATTTTTGATAGTGAAAAAAAGTCCTTTTTATAAAATACCTAGTTATAATTTTTATCCAGCAAGAGTTTAAAGCAAGTATTTACATAGTTTTGTACATCTCAAATGAAATGGAAATAGGCTATCAAATGTTATTTGAGTCTGAAAGAAACTTGGGTAGCTGAACTGGGAATAAAGAAAAAAAAAATCTAGATTTTTTTCCTGAAATCTGAGATCAGTTAGCCCAAACTTAAATTTTGCTTGTTATTTAATCTTTGTAAGTCTATTTCTTTATCTGATGTATTTGGGGTTTCACAATAAATTTACCTCCAGCTGTAAAATTCTATGACTCTCTAGACATGTTCTGGCTATCTCCCTGGCTTCACTGGGTGCAGAAAATCAAATATCTTTTAGATATGAAATACCATTGTGAATTGAAGTACAGAGGTGCTTTTCACCTGAGCCATGGATTACCAATATTGGCATTTAATTTTTTATGTTACCTACTATGCCAAAGAGACTGGTAGGCTCATATGAAAAAAACCTTCTAACTGAGATAAGGGGTGCATGTTTTTTTTCAACTAAGTGCAAATCCAAGTGTAAACACAAGCATCATGAAAAATTAAAACAAAAAAAATAAGAGCTATACACTATTTATGGGCCTCCTTGGTGGCTCAGATGATAAAGGATCTGTCTTCAACACGACACTGGAGTTCAGTCTCTGGGTCTGGAAGATCCCCTGGAGAAGGAAATGGCTAAGCCACTCCAGTATTCTTGCCTGAAGAATCCTATGACTTAGTGACTAACACACACACACACACACACACACACAACTTTTAGAGATATGTGGACTATGTGCATGCTAAGTGACTTCAGTCAAGTCCGACTGTGATCCTATGGACTGTAGCCCACCAGGTTCCTCTTTCACTGGGATTCTCCAGGCAAGAATACTGAAGTGGGTTTTTATGCTGTCCTCTTCTCAAGCCAGGGATTTAACCTGTGTCTCTTATGTTTCCCACATTGGCAGACAGGTTCTTTACCACTAGTGCCACATGGGAAGCCCCATAGCATAATTTTGGATTATTGAGAGAGCATCTTCAATATTTCTATCATGTGAAAATGCTCTGCCCTTCATAAAGAACTTGCATATGCTTTATTTCATTTGCCACTGCTAACTCTGAGGTAAGTGTTGTTACTTTATGTATATTTTTCTTTGTAAGAAATGATTTTCAGATTGATGAGGTGAATGAATAAATATTCTAATTCTGTTGACTGATAGAATTAACCTATTAACTGGTCTACACTGATTTGTATAGTATAACAATTGACTGTTTTTACTGATTGTGACTGAGTATATTATTGGCTTCTTTCTCTAATCATGCTGATAAAGTCTGCAATGTTCTTATTCAGTGATAGAATATATGTCAATCAATATAAGCAAAAATTTTGTAAATAAAATAATACAACTAAAACCTAATGTAACCTTACATTTGTATATAAAATATTTTCCTTATACTTTCAGTTGTGACTAAAAATGCTTTGAGATTATAAAAACAATAGCAGAATTAAAGATGAGTGAAGAAAGCCAGAGAGTTATATTTTGATGAAATATTCAGTGATTAATAGATATTTTGATTAGCTTTCAAAATGGGATTTGTGACAGTTGAGAAGACTATCTCACAAATTATTAAAGAGACATGAGTATGTATATCTCAGTCCTATAAAACAGACTACCAAAGCCTGTTGCCTTGAGTGTCTGAACAAAATATCAATATTACCCAGGATTGGAGTAGGGAGAAAAGGTAGAGACAATAATTTTTGGCTGAGAATTCAGAAACAAAATAAATTTCATCATACCAAGTCCTGAATAAAATATTTACTTATTTGTGGGTCTGCAAAAGTAGTAAATAATTCTATTACATATTTAAACCAGATATCCCAGCTATTAACAAATCATCTGTCTTAATAGGTGAAATTAGAAGGCTCTTGCTCCTTGCAAGGAAAGCTATGGCTAACTTATGGCTAACATATTCAAAAGAAGAGACATCACTTTGCCAACAACAGTCTCTAGAGTCAAAGCTATGGTTTTTCCAGTAGTCATGTACAGATCTGAGAGTTGGACCATAAAGAAAGCTAAGCATTGAAGTAATGGTTATTTTGAATTGTGGTGCTGGAGAAGACTCCAGAGAGTCCCCTGAACTGCAAGGAGATCAAACCAGTCACTCCTAAAGGAAATCAAACCTGAATATTCATTGGAAGCACTGATGCTGAAGCTGGAGTTCCAATAACAGCTTTGAATCAGAAGACCACCTTCAAAATATATTGTGAAATTGTCATTGTTGTTCAGTTGCTAAGTCAAATTCAACTCTTTTTGATTGCATGGACTGCGGCATGCCAGGCTCCTCTGTCTTCCACTATCTCTTGGAGTTAGCTCAAATTCATGTCCATTGAGTTAGTGGTGCTATTAGATCATCTCATTCTCTGCCACCCTCTTCTTTTGTTTGAAATCTTTCCCAGCATCCAATAATTTTTCCAATAATTTGGCTCTTTACATCAGGTGGCCAAAGTACTGGAGCTTCAGCTTCAGCATCAGTCTTTCCAATGAATATTCAGGGTTTATTTCCTTTAAGATCAACCGATTTGATCTCCTTGCAGTCCAAGGGACTCTCAGGAGTCTTCTCCAGCAATACAGTTTGTAAGCAACTATCACACCTGTACATAACTACTGAAAAAAGCATTGTTTTGACTGTAATGGACCTTTGTTGGCAAAGTGATGTCTCTGCTTTTTAATATGATGTCTAGGTTTGTCATAGCTTTCCTTCCAAGGACCAAGCATCTTCTAATTTCATAGCTTCAGTCACTGTTTGCAGATTTTTGGAGCCCCCAAAAGAAAGTCTGTTACTGCTTCTACTTTTTCCCCTTCTATTTGCCATGAAGTGATGGAACTGGATGTCATAATCTTAGTTTTTTAATGTTGATTTTAAAGCCAGATTTTTACTCTCCTCTTTCACCCTCATTATGAGGCTCTTTAGTTATTCATTTTATGCCATTACAGTGGAAGTATTTGCATATCTGAAGTTGTTGATATTTCTCCCTGCAATCTTGATTCCAATTTGTAATTAATCTAGCCAAACATTTTACCTGATATACTCTGTATAGGAGTTAAATAAGCAGGGTGACAATATACAGCCTTTTTGTACACCTTTCCCAATTTGGAATCAGTCAATTGTTCCACATTTAGTTCTAACTGTTGTTTTTCGACCCGCATACAGGTTTGTCAGGAGGCAGGTCAAGTGATCTGGTATTCCCATCACTTTAAGAATATTCCTCAGTTCGTTGTGATCTACATAGTCAAAGACTTTCTCGTAGCCAATGATAAAAAAGTAGATTTTTTCTAGAATTCCGTTGCTTTCTTTATGATCCAGTGAGTGTTGTCAATATGATTTCTGGTTCCTCTGCCTTTTTAAACCCAGGTTTTACATCGATTCAAGTACTGCTGAAGCCTAGCTTGTAGGATTTTGAGCATAATCTTAGTAGAATTGGAAGTAAGTGCAATTGTCCAGTAGCTTGAACATTCTTTAGCATTGCCCTTCTTTGGAATTGTGGTGAAATCTGACCTTTTCCAGTCTTGTGTCCACTGCTGGGTTTTCCAGATTTGCTGAACTATTGAATACACCACTTTAACAGCATCATCTTTTAGGTTTTTAATTAGCCTAGATGGAATTTCATCATCTCTACTAGCTTTGTTTCTAGTAATGCTTCCTAAGGTCCACTTGACTTCACACTCCAGGATATCTGGCTCTAAGTGAGTGACCACACCATTGTGGTTATCTGGGTCATTAAGTTCGTTTTTGGTACAGTTCTGTATATTCTTGCCACCTCTTCTTTATCTCTTCTGCTTCTGTTAAGTCCTTACCTTTTCTATACTTTATTATGCCCATCCTTGCATGAACTGTTCCCTTGATATCTCCAGTTTTCTTAAAGAGATCTCTAGTCTTTCCTATTCTTTTGTTTTCCTCTGTTTCTTTGCATTATTCACTGAAGAAGGCCTTCTTCTCTCTCCTTGCTATTTTCTGGAACTCTGTATTTAGTTGGGTATATCTTTTCCTTTTCCCTTGCCTTTTGCATCTGTTCTTTCCTCTGCTATTTGTAAAGCCTCCTCAGACAATGACCTTGCCTTCTTACATTTCTTTGTTTTTGGCATGGTTCTGGTCACTGCTTCATCTGCAATGTTACAAACCTCTGTTCATATTACTTCAGACACCCTGTCAACCAGATCTAATCCCTTGAATCTATTTTGAATCTATTTTCACCTCCAATATATAATCATAAGGAATCTGATTTAGGTCATACCTGGATGGTCTAGTAGTTTTCCCTACTTTCTTCCATTTAAGCTTGAATTTTACAGTAAGGAGCTCTGGATCTGAGCCACAATCACCCCCCAGGTCTTGTTTTCACTAACTGTATAGAGCGTTTCCATCTTTGGCTGCAAAGAATATAATCAGCCTGATTGTGGTACTGACCATCTGGTGATGTCTGTTGGGTTGCTGGAAAAAGGTGTTTGCTCTGATCAGTGAGCTCTCTTGACAAAACATTGTTAGATTAGCCCTGCTTCATGTTTCACTCCAAGGCCAAACTTGCCTATTATTTGGGGTATCTCTTGACTTCTACTTTTGCCTTTCAATCCCCATTGGTGTACAGACATCTTTTCTTGGTGTTAGTATTGTAATGTATCATAGGTCTTCAGAGAACTGGTCAACTTCAGCTTCTTCATAATCAATGGTTGGGGCTTAGACTTGGACTACTGTGATGATGTTGAATGGTTTGCCTTGGAAATGAATGGAGATCATTCTGCCATTTTTCAAGGTTACACTGCATTTTGGATTCTTTTGTTGACTATGAGGGCTACTCCATTTCTGCTAAGGGATTCTTGCTGACAGTACTGCATATAATGTTCATCTGAATTAAATTTGCACCTTCTTGTCCATTTTAGTTCACTGATTCCTAGGATATCATTGTTCATTCCTGCCTTATCCTGCTAGACCACATCCTGTTTACCTTAATTCATGGGGTTTACATTTCAGGTTCCTATACAATATTGTTCTTTGCTGCATCAGACTTTATTTTTACCACCAGTGAAAAAAGTGAACATCTTAGTCACTCAGTTGTGTCTGACTCTTTGCAACCCTGTAAGCTGTAGCCCGCCAGGCTCCTCTGTCCATGGAATTCTCCAGGTAAGAATACTGGAATGGTTTGCATTCCCTTCTCCAGGGAATCTTCCAGACCCAGGGATCGAAACCAGGTTTCCCACATTGCAGGCAGATCCTTTACTATCTTAGCCACTGGGACACATTCATTTCTGAGTGTTGCTTCTCCTTTGGCCCAGTTGCTACATTCTTTCTAGAGCTATGAGCAATTGTCCTCTGCTCTTCCCTGGTAGCATATTTGAACACCTTCCAACCTTGGGGGGGGGTCATCTTCTAGTGTCATATCTTTTTGCCTTTTCATATTGTTCATGGGGTTCTCTCAGCAAGAATATTGGAGTGGGTTGTCATTCCCTCCTCCAGTGAACCACATTTTGCCAGAACTCTCTACTATGACCAATCCATTTTGCATGGCCCTGCATGGCATGGCTTATAACTTCATTGGATTATGCAGCCCCTTCATGATGACAAGGCTGTGCTCTATGAAGGGGATATTGTGAAATGGACAGTACTGTAATGACTGTTGCTTCACTTTTTCTGTAGCTATTACTTTGTCCTTAATTTTTGCTTCATCTGTACTGTGATGGCAGTAGTTTTATAGGTAGAGATAGATAAATTGCTAAAAAAGAAGGAAATTGCCATCATCAGCAAGATTTAGTATATGTTGTAGAATGTTGGGATATGTTTACTTATTTATCGAATATATATATATATTATATTATAGATATATTTTATACATGAAATAAAATATATAATTATATAAACATGCATGTGCCTGCCTGTAAGCATATATTTATGTGATGTGTATGTTTTATATAGAAACATATAAATACATATGTATTCATTCATACTTTGTTGCTCAGTCATCCTTGACTCTTTGTGACCCTTTGGACACTAGTCCCTCAGACTTCTCTAAAAATGGAATTTCCTAGACAAGAATAATAGAGGGGGTTGCCATTTCCTTCTCCTGGGGATCTTCCCGATCCAGGGATTGAATCCACACCTCCTGTGTCTCTTGCATTACAGGCAGGTTCTTTACCCACTGAGCCATTGCAGAAGCCCTTACATATACATATATATATATATATATACATAGAAAGCACAAGAAAAAAGGAAAGAGAGAAAGACAGAGAGAAATGTATTGACCATCTCCTACTTGCTAGGATCTATGTTAAGGCTAATAAAAGAATATATATATATTTATACATATATATAATATATATATGTATATCTATATATGCTGCTGCTGCTGCTAAGTCGCTTCAGTCATGTCCGACTCTGTGCGACCCCATAGACAGCAGCCCACCAGGCTCCCCTGTCCCTGGGATTCTCCAGGCAAGAACACTGGAGTGGGTTGCCATTTCCTTCCCCAATGCATGAAAGTGAAAAGTGAAAGTGAAAGTGAAGTCGTGTCCAACTCTTAGTGACCCCATGGACTGCAGCCCACCAGGCTCCTCCGTCCATGGGATTTTCCAGGCAAGAGTACTGGAGTGGGGTGCCATCGCCTTCTCCGATATATATATAGTATGTGTGTATACCTGAGTCACTTTGCTGTACACTTGAAACTAACAAAACATTTAAATTAACTATACTTCAAATAAAAAAAATGAAAATAAAAAAATGTGAATGTGTGCACATTAAAATAGTTTTTCAGTTAAAAGAAGAAAGCTAAAAAGCAACCTACTTAGTTTCAATACAGATGTCATACTCTGAACACTACTCTATAGTGTTTGAATGTTGATATATTTTATTTTAATGCTTCATATTTACTTTTATATTTATCTCTAATACTAATGGTATTCATATAATATCATGTGTATTATAATGTTTGTATCTTATTATGCCTAAATTAATTCCAGGGATCACTTTAAAATTGCATACAAAATTACTTCCCTATCCAATATATTTGACTTTTTGTTTGATAAAAAAGGGACAAGTACAGGAATATTATACAATATAGGAAAACTATTACTGTCTATTGTTGAGACAGAGTAAAATAATAATGACAATGGCAATAACGAAGATAATGATAAAAACTTTGAACAGGTTCTCTTTGAAGAAATTAATTGAATCATCTCTGGTTATCTTGAGAAGAGATCTGCTGAACACCTTTGTGCAGGAGCACATAAGAATAGCTTATTGCCTTCCTGATTGTTCATTTCCTCTTCAAATAGGCAGGAAAATGTTATCAATATAGAACTCAGTCTTCGAAGATAATTTTAATCACCAATCACACATATAGTTTGTAAATTACCCTGAAGTACAATTCCACAGTACATAAGAATGTAATAGAACTCACAAAGGCAGGTCCTTAGTGTCAGCTAAAATACAATACATTTAGATGAAATTACTTTCTAAGCCAGAGCTGAGGAAAGGGTAAGTAATTTCCTACAATTATTATTAACTACTCTGATGTAACATGCTGTTAAAAAGAAATTTATTACTCTCTTTTAGGTTTCTGAATTTTCAGTTTATAGGCTGACACTATGCCTATATCTATTTTCTATTATGCTGGGAGATGAAAGAGATTGTATGTTCTCAGAGTCATTAAATAGTAGTTTAGACTTGTTGTTAATTCAGGCTTGATATATTACAATACTATATTAAGAAAGACAATTTATTTAGAATGTTTATTGCATTTTTCTATCTTGTTTCTAATTTGGGGGGACTATGTTTTTTTCTATTATTCATCTGATGTAATTATGTAGTTCTCATGTTGATTAAATGATTATTATAATGCCACAAATAACTAGATGTTCAAGTCTATCATACAGAATTTTGAAATTTTCAGTTTGAAGTTTGAACCTGATCTACAAACGTGTTACAATTTATTACGAGCTATATTTTACAAATACAGCTTTTATTTGCAAGGTATGTGATAAAATGTAATGACCAGCAATAATACTAAGAAACAAATTGATGAGTAGCTTTGTTTATCATTTATAATGTGTGACGCACTGCTATAGTTTTTTGCATAAGCATTTTACTCATTTTGTAGAAAAGGAATCTCAAGCTTGTCTGAGGTTACATAACTAGATTTAGTGAGGCTGAGATTCAAAAATGATCTGTCAACATGATAAATATTACTCAATACATAGTTGTTTAGCATTGAGTAAATACATGAATAGTTTTATATGATATAGCTATTGCTCAGAATAGTGCTTTTAATTATGTTTCATTTATGTTTTCCTAGATAGATATTGCATTTCTAAATTTACTTCACTCACAAGAACTTATTTTGATTAACTATATAGATTGGTTATCTGTAGCTGTTATGAAATACTATCATAAAATTAGTGGCTTAAAATAATGCAAATGTACTAATATTTTCTTTATCTTATAGTTCTGTAGGACAAAAATTTTAAATGGCCTTCACTGGGCTAAAATCTAAGGCTTCCTTTGAAAGGCTTTAGGAGAGAGTCTATTCCCTTGATTTTTACAGCTTTTAGAGGCTGAGTGGAATCCTTAACTTGTGGTGACAAGCCAGCAATTATAAGAGTTGGATCTCTGCTTCCTGTGCTTCCATTGCCCCATCTTCTCTGACTTTGGCTCTCCTGCTTCCACTTTGTTAAGCTCATATAATGACAGTGAACTCATCTGAATTATTCAGTACAATCTCCCTGTTTCAAAATTCTTAATTTATCTGCAACGCCCTTCACTTGTTATAGTAAGAGGGCAACGAGTGATAGCATTGCAATGTGTCAACTAAAAGTGCATGACACAAATGCATACAATGGAGGTGATACACTTTCTAAATAGTCAAAGATCACACTTAAAAATGTGAGTCATACAAATAAATCATAGTAAAATGTTCTTTTCAAAAAAATCACAGAAAAATAATTTTATTCTGTTGAATTTAAGTTTGTCCTTTTAGAACTTAGTAATAAAATTCTCTTCTGATGAAAAAATGAAGGTTTTGAGAATTATCACAACAGGTGTCAAATTCCCCATAGAACACAGAACCAATGATTCAAGAAAGAATGTGAGGAGAGGTAATTGTTGAAGGATTATTTAGTGTGAAAAGCACAAAAGAAGCCCTGCATTTTATGTTCTGTATCCGTCTCTATTCAGAGAAATCAGATGACTAAAGATCTTTACAATTTTTGGTAATAAGTAGGTATCTATTGAGGAGAAGGGTGCATATAGCTAATCTGCGAGCCCTATAATAAAGTCTATAGATAAGGGTATCATATAATCATAGTTATTACATTTCTCATTGTGAGTGGTTAAACTTGAATTCTGGTTTATAGATAAATTACTTCTGAGGCTTTTGTATGAAGTTATGCATAGGGATTATAGTCATTCTCAGTGTATTGTGAAATTAACTTTTTTAAGCCTACAACCTTTAAAGCTAGACTTTACGAATTTGTAAGTTCATGATGTTAACACTTGGAATGTTAGCTGGGAGATGACTTCTAACATCATACGTATTTTACCAGATACATTTTAATCAAAAATATATACCCTTTACTTTAACAATCATAACAAATAATGAAATTCTGTTCATATTTATTCTAGATAATCTCTCTGATTTTTTGTTGTTGTTGTTGTAGTTCAAAAGTCCATGCTGTCAAGGGTTGATTTTCAGAGTTGAGGAAGGAGAATGAAGGACACAGAAGTCTTTCAACTTTATATTTTCTGTTTCAATTATTTGGGCTTTTTAGACCCAGTACTTCCTATTAATAATATGTGTTTTTATAATCTCTCCATATTACAACTAGCTTTACAATTAGTGTCATTCTAGATTATAAATTCCATGGTATAGGTAATATGTCTGTATTTTGTGCACCATTGTGTGTTTACAAGTGAATAGTAACTGTTCAATTAGTAAGTACTAAATAATTATATATATATATAATTCAGATATATATATAATGTATTATGTATATGTAATTTGATGTATATTTTATTTTATACTTTATTTGATATATATTAGATAATATATATAGGCTTACCTGGTGGCTCAGTGGTAAAGAATCTGCTTGCAATTCAGGAGACCAGGGTTCAATCTCTGGGTTGCAAAGATCCACTGGAGGAAGACATGGCCATCCACTCCAATACTCTTGCCTGGAGAATTCCACTGACAGAGGAGCCTGGTGGACTATCATCCATAGTGTTGGACAGAGTCAGACACGACTGAAGTGACTAAGCTGCAGCAGCAGCAGCAGATAATATATATATACACAAAAAGTTAATATTCAATGCCAATTTATTATTTACTAATTCATGTATCAATAATTCATTATCCATTCATTTATATATATATAATATATATGGATACAAATTATTAAAAGAGAGTGATTTCAATTGCAGACAATTTCTCAGGGAAAGTCATTCTTTGGAACAGAAAGGACTTGCTGTGAATTCATTTGCAAATTCAGATCAATCTCTTATTCTCTGCATCTGTTCAAAAATCCACCTGCATCTTCAATTTTATGTTCCATATTAATTTAAGGCATTTATATTGATTTTAGGGTTACATGTTAATGTAAGGTATGTATATTGATTTGAGGGTCCTCAGTTCACTGACAGCAACATTTGACTCAAAGGCTAATAGCAATTTTGTTTTGCACTTATCAAAATAAGAAATGGATTTCTTTTTAAGTTTCTACTATGTGTCCTTGAAATAAAAGACTTCAAAATGTTTAGCCATCCACATTACTGATCAGTTCCACTTTTTTATTAGGATACTTTTATGAAGTGCATTTTGTAGCTTATTCTTAAGAATGCTGTCATTTTTGTGCAATTTATTTGACAACAAAGATTTCAACTTTATTATCACTTATATACTGATCCTTTAGGGTGTATCTCAAGTGCAAGTCAGAACCCACAGCAGTAATAAAACAAAACAGACACATTAAATATTTTAGCTGCATTTATCAAAAAAAAAAAAAAAAGGATGCTCCCGTGGTGAAAGGGGTACTTGTATGTACCTGATTTCCATTCCCAACTTATATACTGAGCTCTAGATCTGCTTGTATCTTTGCTTTTTGGATATCTTCTTCATATCTCAAGTAAAATTTTCCTGAAGTTCAGATGCTTTAATATCTTATAACTAAGCCTGATACCTTGCCAGAATACTGCCTACAAGTTGTCAAAAACACTGGACATTTACAGTATTCAGATATCACAGGTACTAGAAAACCACTGAACTCCATTTATTATGTTATCCTCAGGATAGTGTTATTACAAAGTGATGCAATCTAATGTTTATTTTCTAAATGCAATTATCAGCTTAATATGAAATTTATTCAGTACAAGTAACATTAATCTTAATATTTTCACAAGTAAACTAAAAATATTTTAAAGCAATGGTTAATATATGTTTATAAAGAATTATAAATTAATACTATTATTAAAGTAAATGCCTTTAAGCATTTCTGTAATTTGAAGTTTGATATAAAAATACTTGTCCTAAACTTCCAGAGCAAGCTTGACATTCAAGTATTTCATTATTTGCCTAACAAATAGAAACTGTGAAAGTGAAAGCGAAGGTCGCTCAGTCATGTCCGACTCTTTGCAACCCCAAGGACTATAAAGTCCATGGAGTTCTCCAGGCCAGAATGCTGGAGCGGATAGCCTTTCCTTTCTCTAGGGGATCTTCCCAACCCAGATATCGAACCCAGACTCCCACATTGCAGGCAGATTCTTTACCAGCTGAGCCACAAAGGAAGCCCTAACAAATAGAAACTATTAAGGTACACAATTATTTGTTAAATTATGTTTTGTGAACAAATTTTATGGAAACTAAATATGCTATGAAAATCAGTTGTGTTGATGGAATGTAGTAATATATTGCATCCCAGATATGCTCATAAAACTATAATTCTCAAAAGTAATGTAAAACACAACTGACAAAATATGCTATAATGGCACACTTTCAGTTAATACTTATGAAAAATCATAATGTTTTACTACCATTAGAATATAATCACAAAGTTTAGGAACATTGATGTATTGATATTAAAGGGCAACTCTCCACATTTAGATAAATAATTTTTACAGTAGTTCTAAAATTCCTACACACATAGGCAATTTGAAAGTAGAATAGTAAAGTATTTCAAGGAAACAAAAATGCCAAAGAATTACAAGCGTCTTTTAAAAAAAAAAAAACAAAAAAAACACTCAGCTATCAATGCAAAGAAATAGAAGAAAACAACAGAATGGGAAAGACTAGAGATCTCTTCAGGAAAATTAGAGATACTAAGGGAACATTTCATGCAAAGATGGGCTTGATAAAGGACAGAAATGGTATGGACCTAACAGAAGCAGAAGATATTAAGAAGAGGTGGCAAGAATACACAGAAGAACTGTACAAAAAAGATCTTCGCGACCCAGATAATCACGATGGTGTGATCACTCATCTAGAGCCAGATATCCTGGAATGTGAAGCCAAGTGGGCCTTAGTAAAGTTTAAAAATAAAATAAAATTTAAAAAATTAAAAACAAACAAACACTCAAAAAAAAAAAAAAGAAAGAAAAGAAAGAAAGCATCACCACGAAAGAAGCTAGTGGAGGTGATGGAATTCCAGTTGAGCTATTTTAAATCCTGAAAGATGATGCTGTAAAAGCGCTACACTCAATATGCCAGCAAATTTGGAAAACTCAGCAGTGGCCACAGGACTGGAAAAGGTCAGTTTTCATTCCAATCCCAAAGAAAGGCAATGCCAAAGAATGCTCAAACTACTGCACAATTGCACTCATCTCACACACTAGTAAAGTAATGCTCAAAATTCTCCAAGCCAGGCTTCAGCAATATGTGAACCGTGAACTTCCTGATGTTCAAGCTGGTTTTAGAAAAGGCAGAAGAACCAGAGAGCAAATTGCCAACATCTGCTGGATCATGGAAAAAGCAAGAGAGTTCCATAAAAACATCTATTTCTGCTTTATTGACTATGCCAAAACCTTTGACTGTGTGGATCACAATAAACTGTGGAAAATTCTGAAAGATATGGGAATACCAGACCACTTGACCTGCCTCTTGAGAAATCTGTATGCAGGTCAGGAAGCAACAGTTAGAACTGGACATGGAACAACAGACTAGTTCCAAATAGGAAAAGGAGTATGTCAAGGCTGTATATTGTCACCCTGCTTATTTAACTTATATGCAGAGTACATCATGAGAAACGCTGGACTGGAAGAAACACAAGCTGGAATCAAGATTGCCGGAAGAAATATCAATAACCTCAGATATGCAGATGACACCACCCTTATGGCAGAAAGTGAAGAGGAACTAAAGAGCCTCTTGATGAAAGTGAAAAAGGAGAGTGAAAAAGTTGGCTTAAAGCTTAACATTCAGAAAAGGAAGATCATGGCATCCGGTCCCATCACTTCATGGGAAATAGATGGGGAAACAGTGGAAACAGTGTCAGATTTTATTTTTCTGGGCTCCAAAATCACTACAGATGGTGACTGCAGCCATGAAATTAAAAGACACTTACTCCTTGGAAGAAAGTTATGACCAACCTAGATAGCATATTCAAAAGCAGAGACATTACTTTGCCAACAAAGGTTCATCTAGTCAAGGCTATGGTTTTTCCAGTGGTCATGTATGGATGTGAGAGTTGGACTGTGAAGAAGGCTGAGTGCCGAAGAATTGATGCTTTTGAACTGTGGTCTTGGAGAAGACTCTTGAGAGTCCCTTGGACTGCAAGGAGATCCAACCAGTCCATTCTGAAGGAGATCGGCCCTGGGATTTCTTTGGAAGGAATGACGCTTAAGCTGAAACTCCAGTACTTTGGCCACCTAATGTGAAGAGCTGACTCATTGGAAAAGACTCTGATGCTGGGAGAGATTTGGGGCAGGAGGAGTAGGGGACGACAGAGGATGAGATGGCGGGATGGCATCACTGACTCGACGGACGTGAGTCTGAGTGAACTCCGGAAGTTGGTGATGGACAGGGAGGCCTGGCGTGCTGCGATTCATGGGGTCGCAGAGTTGGACATGACTGAGCGACTGAACTGAACTGAACTGAAGCTCCTTATACATGCCATTATTTTGAAAACATTTAGAATACTTGAGTCATTGAAAAAAGACACACACACACAAATTCCAACATCTACTTGATGATGAATCAATAAAGCACCAGGAAATCTAGTTTTATTGTATGCTGCTTCCACCAACAAATGCAATTTGTAGGCTGTGAATGAGTTGTGGTGCATTGGCTGCCTAAACAAATTGCAGAGGCAATAATCCGAAGTTCACTTTTGAAGCTGGCGGTGTTTTTTTCTGAAGTTAAATGCAATGACGACTATTACATTTGTGTCTTATTAACCAGCTTCAAATAGAGCTACAAAGCAGTTTTTTCTCACTTTAAGGGAAGCCCTAGAGACATTCTTTTGCTATGAAAGGATTTGTCTTTGCCACACTGTTTGATAAATTTCCACGTACTGCAATGAATGAAAGAAGGGGAATTTTGGCATGTGTTTAAAAGGAAAAGAAACATTTGTGTAGTGTATTTTTTCCCCTAATTGGATAGTAAGAAATGGATCAAAATATAAATGTTATGGGTCTATTTGCCCCTGAGACGCTTGGGATTTAGAACGGACAATTGGGATTAAAGACTAAAACTCTGTAAATCAAATGCAATTTTTAAAAAATGAATTTGCTTCAGATTTGGTAAACAAAAGTTAAAATATGAAATGGTCTATATAACTGATGATTATCTATAATACAAGGTAGAGATAATAATATATTTACAATTGTGCCATTTTAAAATAATATTTGATTGAATATTTTCTGAATCAGCAATGAAAGCACTCATTCCATTGCCCACAAAACAAGATACCTCATTGCAAGAATTGACTTTGATTTCTAAGAAAACTAATAAAATGAGTTTAGAAAACAAAAAAAACAACTCATCAGTTGTTTTAGGCTTTATGAGATTTCAGTAAAGTACTAAAAGCATGAGAATAAATTCCAATCTACAGGAGCACATTAATGTATTTAAGAAATTGGTGAAATTTTAGATCAGAATTGTCTGGCAAAAGTTTCAAACTCAGCAGCTTCTTGAACACAGTTCGGTTCAGTTCAGTCACTCAGTCGTGTCCGACTCTTTG
The DNA here is from genome assembly GCF_003369695.1 of Bos indicus x Bos taurus. Lineage (NCBI taxonomy): Eukaryota > Metazoa > Chordata > Mammalia > Artiodactyla > Bovidae > Bos > Bos indicus x Bos taurus. The sequence goes on from NC_040087.1 coordinate 59,298,198, forward strand.
AGACCCCATGAATTGCAGCACACCAGGCCTCCCTGTCCATCACCAACTCCCAGAGTCCACCCAAACCCATGTCCATCGAGTTGGTGATGCCAGCCATCTCATCCTCTGTTGTCCCCTTTTCCACCTTCCCTCAATCTTTCCCAGAATCATGGTCTTTTCAAATGAGTCAGCACTTTGCATGAGGTGGCCAAAGTATTAGAGTTTCAGCTTCAACATCAGTGCTTCCAATGAACACCCATACTGATCTCCTTTAGAATGGACTGGTTGAATCTCCTTGCAGTCCAAGGGGCTCTCAAGAGTCTTCTCCAACACCACAGTTCTGAAGCATCAATTCTTCAGCGCTCAGCTTTCTTCACAGTCCAACTCTCACATCCATACATGACCATTGGAAAAACCATAGCCTTGACTAGACGGACCTTTGTTGGCAAAGTAATGTCTCAGCTTTTGAATATGCTATCTAGGTTGGTCATAACTTTCCTTCCAAGGAGTAAGCGTCTTTTAATTTCATGGCTGTAGTCACCATCTGCAGTGATTTTGGAGCCCAGAAAAATAAAGTCAGCCACTGTTTCCACTGTTTCCCCATCTATTTCCCAAGAAGTGATGGGACCAGATGCCATGGTCTTAGTATTCTGAATGTTGAACTTTAAGCCAACTTTTTCACTCTCCTCTTTCACTTTCATCAAGAGGCTCTTTAGTTCTTCTTCACTTTCTGCTATAAGGGTGGTGTCATCTGCATATCTGAGGTTACTGATATTTCTCCTGGCAATCTTGATTCCAGCTTGTGCCTCCTCCAGGCCAGAGTTTCTTGTGATGTATGCTGCATATAAGTTAAATGAGCATGGTGACAATATACAGCCTTGACATACTCCTTTACCTATTTGGAACCATTCTGTTGTTCCATATCCAGTTCTAACTGTTAGTCACAGAAATTCTTATGGGTTAAATAACCATATTCCTTGTTTAGAGAGCTTGTATATTTTATATGTATATATATATATATATATATATATAATTACATATTTATTTAATATAGTACATTATATATTTCATTTCAACCTGTATCTTCAGAGAAGTTATTCATGTACATTATTCTCTCCTTCTATGCACTATAATGTATCTTCACTGATAATATATCCAGGATATTCTAAATTTGAGATCGATGCTTTACTCCTTTTTTATTTTACTAATATTGCAAATTGGACTGCAAGAAGATAAAACCAGTCAATCCTAAAGGAAATCAGTCCTGAATATTCACTGGAAGGACTGATGCTAAACCTGAAGCTCTAATACTTCAGCCACCAAATGTGAAGAACTGACTTATTGGAAAAGACCCTTTGGCTGGGAAAGATCAAAGGCAGGAGAAGGGGATGACAGAGGATGAGATGGTTGTATGGCCTCACCTGACTCAATGGACATGAGTTTGAGCAAGCTCCAGGAGTTGGTGATGGACAGGGAGGCCTGGCATGCTGCAGTCCTCAGGGTCGCAAAGAGTCAGACACAACTGAGTGACTAAACTTAACTGAATGTTCAGATCAGAACAGATCAGATCAGTCGCTCAGTCATGTCCAACTCTTTGCGACCCCATGAATCGCAGCACGCCAGGCCTCCCTGTCCATCACCAACTCCCGGAGTTCACTCAGACTCACGTCCGTTGAGTCAGTGATGCCATCCAGCCATCTCATCCTCTGTCGTCCCCTTCTCCTCTTGCCCCCAATCCCTCCCAGCATCAGAGACTTTTCCAATGAGTCAACTCTTCGCATGAGGTGGCCAAAGTACTGGAGTTTCAGCTTCAGCATCATTCCCTCCAAAGAAATCCCAGGGCTGATCTCCTTCAGAATGGACTGGTTGGATCTCCTTGCAGTCCAAGGGACTCTCAAGAGTCTTCTCCAACACCACAGTTCAGAAGCATCAAATCTTCGGCGCTCAGCTTTCTTCACAGTCCAACTCTCACATCCATACATGACCACAGGAAAAACTATAGCCTTGATTAGACGGACCTTTGTTGGCAAAGTAATGTCTCTGCTTTTGAATATGCTGTCTAGGTTGGTCATAACTTTCCTTCCAAGGAGTAAGCATCTTTTAATTTCATGGCTGCAGTCACCATCTGTAGTGATTTTGGAGCCCAGGAAAATAAAGTCGGACACTGTTTCCACTGTTTCCCCATCTATTTCCCATGAAGTGATGGGGCCGGATGCCATGATCTTCCTTTTCTGAATGTTGAGCTTTAAGCCAACTTTTTCACTCTCCACTTTCACTTTCATCAAGAGGCTTTTGAGTTCCTCTTCACTTTTTGCCATAAGGGTGGTGTCATCTGCATATCTGAGATTATTGATATTTCTCCTGGAAATCTTGATTCCAGCTTGTGTTTCTTCCATTCCAGTGTTTCTCATGATGTACTCTGCATATAAGTTAAATAAGCAGGGTGACAATATACAACCTTGACGAACTCCTTTTCCTATTTGGAACCAGTCTGTTGTTCCATGTCCAGTTCTAGCTGTTGCTTCCTGACCTGCATACAAGTTTCTCAAGAGGCAGATCAGGTGGTCTGGTATTCCCATCTCTTTCAGAATTTTCCACAGTAACTGAATGTTAGAAAATATATTTTCGTTAATTATACATTGAATGAATAAGTAAATGAATCCATTGAATGAATGACTAAAATTAAAATTTTATTGATCTTTAGAATACAATGTAAAATATCTTAGGAATAATTGATGTGGTAATTAGTACATCTACATTTGCTTCCATTAATTCTTCAAACAGCAAAAATGACAAAAATCCAACTAGGATCTGGTGTCATAAAAAGTACTGTTTGTGTTGAACCAGTTTTTATTTCTGTAAACATTCAATAATACTAACTTAAAAAACACTAACACCAATTCTATGTTATTTCTATGTTTCAAAAACTGCAAACCACTGACTTAGACAAGCCATTTCATTTAGTAGCTGAAGCTATTTGGGTCCAGAGACTTTAAATCCCTTTTTTGCTCACACAGTTAATTAATGTCAGAGCCAAGAACTGGTCCAGTCTTCTAGAATCTAATCTGGTACATTATCTTTTAGAGTCCTCTACTTCCTTTCTTGGACCATTCTTCTGAGTGAGAACAAATACAAAAATGAAGAATGAATGGGACTGGGTGAGTTGATTGTCAGAGTTTAGTGAATAGCCCAGAGGTTCAAAGTTTTCAGAACAGTCTGAAAGTTAATTCCCTGAAAGTTAATGACATGTTATTTGGTTGCCTTATAAATTTTTGAAATACCAGCACACAATAGTCAAGAGCTTAGTCACAAAAGTATAATGTAGACAAGTTATCATAACGCAACACAATTATTACTAAGAAGGCTTAGTGTGGCCAGTGTGTATTAAAAAGCAATACACAATAAAGGTGGCGATGCTGAGTTTTTATTTCTAAGCTTCTGAGTGTTATTAAAGGGAGAATAAATGATTTTAGATAAGGAAAGAGGAAGAAAATAAATATAACTTTGCAAGTAGAAGAGAATATTTCAAAGATCAAATGGTAAAAACAACAAACCAAGAGATTTTGATAGACATTGTATTATTTACTGTAAAAAAATCTAAGTAAAAAGTTATTGAGGTCCTCAACATGTTTACTATACAAAGGGGGGAATAAATATATGATAATATTTAACATATTGTGTTCTTGCCTGGAGAATCCCAGGGACGGGGAAGCTTGGTGGGCTGTAGTCTCTGGGATCGCATAGAGTCAGACATGACTGAAGCGACTTAGCAGCAGCAGCAGCAAATATTATTATATGGTAATGATCTAAGTGTTTTGTAAATTTTATATCTTTTAATCCTTAAAACAGCCCAATGAGGTAGCTGTTATTATTGGCCCCATTTGTTCTTGAGGAACTTGATGAAAATACTTTTAATAAATCATCCACGGTATCATAAGTAATTGTCAACCTTGATAAGGTTCAAAGTGGTTATTCTGAGCTCAGGTTGGTAGTCCCTGAACATTATACTCCACTGCCTCTGAACAACTATGCTATATTCTGTCAAGAGGTAATTCTAGCATAATAGAAACTATAAGATAAATCAAATAAAAATAAAATAGCAAAAGAACACAAGAAAGAATGTTGTTTACAACTGGGAATAGTGAAAGCTTAACTAAATTCAGTTCACTTCACTTCAGTCATTCAGTCATGTCCGACTCTTTGCGACCCCATGAATCGCAGCACGCCAGGCCTCCCTGTCCATCACCAACTCCCAGAGTTCACCCAGACTCATGTCCATCGAGTCAGTGATGCCATCCAGCCATCTCATCCTTTGTCATCCCCTTCTTCTCCTGCCCCCAGTCCCTCCCAGCATCAGAGTCTTTTCCAATGAGTCAACTCTTCACGTGAGGTGGCCAAAGTACTGGAGTTTCAGCTTAAGCATCATTCCTTCCAAAGAAATCCCAGGGCTGATCTCCTTCAGAATGGACTGGTTGGATCTCCTTGAAGTCCAAGGGACTCTCAAGAGTCTTCTCCAACACCACAGTTCAAAAGCATCAAATCTTCGGCACTCAGCCTTCTTCACATTCCAACTCTCACATCCATACATGACCACAGGAGAAACCATAGCCTTGACTAGATGAACCTTTGTTGGCAAAGTAATGTCTCTGCTTTTGAATATGCTGTCTAGGTTGGTCATAACTTTCCTTCCAAGGAGTAAGCATCTTTTAATTTCATGGCTGCAATCACGATCTGCAGTCACACTCAAAATTGGCTTAGGAGGTCCACAGATAGAAAAGAGAGAGAGAAAAAAAAAAATGTTCCAAGTACACAAAAAAGTGATTATTCATCAACTCCCTCAGTCCACATTATAGCCATAATATCTTGCAACAGATTCTTTCCTAGACTTAATATTTGGATTTTTCCTCTGCTAACTCTTCTTTGCTACATCCTCAAGACTCAATACCACTAACTAATTATTCATTTATATACTCAGCCCAAATGTGGATAACTTACAGTATCTTCCAAAAGTACCTTTCCTAAGTGAATAGCAAACAGAAATTAAGATGTAATCCTTACCAACACAGAGTATGCAGTACTGTGTGGAATGCAGAAAAAAATTTTTAAAAATCTATAATTTGCATGCTATTTAGGGCTTCCCTGTTTGCTTAGCTAGTAAAGAATGCACTTGCAATGCAGGAGACCCCAGTTCAATTCCTGGGTATGGGAGATGTGCTGGAGAAGGGATAGGCTACTCACTCCAGTAATTCTTGTGCTTCCCTGGTGGCTCAGTTGGTAAAGAATCCTCCTGCAATGCGGGAAACCTGGGTTCACTCCCTGGGTTGGGAAGATCCCTTGGAGATGGGAACACCTACCTACTCCAGTATTCTGGCCTAGAGAATTCCATGGACTGTATAGTCCATGATGTTGCAAAGGGTTGGACATGACTAAGCAATGTGTAGGATTCAGAGAAATAAAAATTTATCTATAATTTACATGTTATTTGGTAGAAGTAAACCTGAGAGTTAAGAAGAATCAAACCAAGTCTACTAAGATTCAGGGAAATATTCCTGTAGAAAGAGATGCTAAAGTACTGAAACACAACTGTTGTGTTGTGCTCATTCGAGCATTGTGTCCAACTCTGCAGTCTCATGGACTGTAGCCAGCCAGGCTCCTCTCTCCATAGGATTTTCCTCACAAGAATAATGGAATATGTTGCCATTTCCTACTGCAGGGGATCTTTCCTGAACCAGGGATCAAACCCATGTCTCTTGTGTCTCCTGCATTGGCAGGTGGGTTATTTACCACTAGTGCCACTAACATGTATATTTTATGAGTAAGAATTGCAGTAAAATGACATTCTAGGTTAATGAAAAAGTATGAATTATGGAGGAGAGAAAGACTATACACCATTTTCTAAACCAAATGATGCATCACTCAAAATTTTCCTATTTGTGAGACAAAGATTTTCCTGTTTGTGAGACGTAGGATCAAGTTGTAGAACTGCTAGTTGGGTCTTTCAGCTGTTAATTCTTATTATCTACAATCTCTAATAAGACTTGAGCTCTGTAAGAAACATCAACGCATCAACAAGTTCAGAAGAGACTGCCATACTTTATTTCAAAAATATTTAAAAGCAGGAAAGGCTGTGCAAATGAGATATTAAAAGGAAATGTGACAAAATAAGGGACTGAAATGAATGGTTACAAATAGTCATTGCACCATATACCTATCTAAAAAAAGAGGAACAAAATAAAAATTTATATGGTTGTATTTCAACAAAATAATAGCACCTCGTAGACCATGTGGTTGCCATGATAGCCCAGTGTAAACTTGTCACCCAGTTAAATGTTGCAAGTTGCAGATAGAATGTGGCTTAAAAATAAAAGTTCCAGTGTAAAGTAAAATAATATTGTGAAAAATACCTTGCTGAAATTTTAGTGTGGTCTCTTTTCACAAAGCTTTCTTCAATTTGCCCATCTAGAGTAAGATACTAACTTTTTTATTCATCCAGAAACATTCTGTACAAATAATGATTATAGTTCTTACCAAATTTTACAATATATTCCACATTTATTTCTTTTTCTAATACACTAGGTTTCAAACTCATTTCAATGAAACATGCATGAATTAATTAATTTATTAACTAATGAACTGATCAAAAGATCAAGCACATATTTTTGGATCCTGTTTATATGTATATACAATTTGCTTTTTTTTTTTTCTTAATATTTTTTTTAAATTTTATTTTATTTTTAAACTTTACATAATTGTATTAGTTTTGCCAAATATCAAAATGAATCCGCCACAGGTATACATGTGTTCCCCATCCTGTGAATGACTAACTTAGAAGAGAAAAACTAGCTGAAATGCTTTCTGTAAAATATTTCAGATACAGTATTTATAACTATTGATTAGATATTTGAAGGATAAATAAGCTAGTAAAACTTCATCTCTGATATCCAGTGCTTTTAATATTTTACTTTTAAATTAAATGATAACCACCTGTATTTCCTGTATTTTGCTTTTCTATTTGAAATAAAGTATAATATAATAATGTGCTTTCTTGTTAGCTCAAACAGTCAAGAATCCACCTTCAATGCAGGAGACCTTGGTTTGATCCTGCCTTCAATGCAGGAATATTCCCTGGGAATATTCCCCTGGAAAAGGAATAGCTAGCTACCCACTCCAGTATTCTTGCTTGGAGAATTCCATGGACAGAGGAGCCTGGTGGGCTATATAATACATGCGATCATATGGATATTAATTTAGTATATTAAAATATTACATACTAATACATCTTCTGTGATTTTTATTTTGTTAATATTTTATCATATTCCAGTAAAATTATCTAAGGTGGCAGATTCTAGTTTATATTATCACTTTGCATTTGTATCAAGGCATTTTTCTAGAGCAAGTTACTCAACAAATAAGTACTAAGGTCCTTCGATTGAGAGTCTCAAGATTCTAGGAACATAAGCTAAACTGACAAAGCTTCACTATACACAATGTATATTCTAGTTCAAAATTGTATCAGTAATTGAGCTCTTATTCAGCTTCTAATCAACCTTTTGATATTCTACTTTGAAATATTTGGACTAAGATTTTTCAAACCAGACTCTTTTTTCTCATCATCTGACCTCTTTTATTTTTTGCCAAATGAACATACTTAAGGAAGGTAGAAAGGAAAAAGATGGGTTTCTTTCTGTTTGATTGCTGTTCCAGTTGATATCACTATGTCATTGAATATTGGCCTTGGAAGAAGCACTTTGATCCATTTGCCAACTTGTATAGCATTCACAACCAGTCTTGTTATACTCTCTCAGGACAATCATTACTATCCAGACAGTGACCCCCCTGCTCTGAGCCCGTTCTGTAAGCTTATAACTCCTAAGGTAATCAGCACCAGGAAGTACCCCTTCTCTGGTTGACAAAAAGTCTCCTTTTGAGTGTCTATCCTTGAATAATCCAAATATTACCTGTTTTACATGAATTTTCAGTTTATTTTTCCTTACACCCCCAAATTATGTAACCAATCAATTAAATAGCCTATACTAAATTTTCTCTGTTGAAATACTTAGTTTGGTTTCACTTTCCCTGACTGTGTTCTAATTGGTATTAGATTCAGTACTTGATATTAGAAATGATCCCAAGAAAACAGAACCATAAACATGTGATTATGGATTTGCTTGGTTATGTTTTGTCCTGGAGGCAGTACTGAGTTTTTTTAAACTGAAAAATGTAATATTAATAGATGGTCTTGATAATAAAATTTATTAAATTAATATGTTAGAATACTAATATTAACATATTTTAGATTCTAATAATAGTTATAAAAGAGATGTGGAATAAAACTCTGTAATAAGCCAAATGAATATAAAAGCACATTTCAGGTATGCATGAAGATGTTAGTTTGCATTGACAAATTGGCTCTAAGAGTTTGCGTGATTGTTTGATTGAGATTTCAACTTACTTTGGGCTACATTCAGTGAAGCTGGGAGGTCAATACTTTCTTCCTATAGTACAGGAGAACAGGATTCAAAGCCTTAAGGAGTTTGAAATTTTGTAATTATGTTTAACGTATGTTATGCCTATCCATTCATTACTTCTAGTCTCTAATCAAAAGAGTGAGTCATTTACCAAGGCAATGAGAACTACAATTTTGAGCAGATTTCCAGCATACTAGGAATCTCTGTGGCATCTCTCCTTGGAAGGCTGGATATTGTGGAGGGAGATGCTGTCCTTAAGATGGACTTCAGGATGGCAACAGTATCCAAGATAGCAGCTCAGGATGATGAGACTGAGTGGCAACAATTAATACCAAAAAGCAATGTTGATATTATTTCCCTAATGAGTAGTTACAACAAATTGGAAAGGATATTTGACAGTGGGAAGTAAAATCACATCTCTGAGGGGATTTAAAAGATTACTGGATTCATTTTGATAGTTGGCAAAACTAATACAATTATGTAAAGTTTAAAAATAAAATAAAATTAATTAAAAAAATAAAAAATAAAAAAATAAAATCCAAAAAATAAAAAATAAATAAATAAAAAAATAAAAGATTACTGTATAAAATACTTGAAAATTCTGGATTGGCGATTACTAACATGTTAAGTTTAGTTCAGTTGTTTGTCCTGTGTGGAAACAGATGGATCTCAGAAAAAGATTGATTGTGAGTTATTGTTTAGATTTATTTTTCCTGCAGGAAAGTATACAACTACTGATCAAGGAGATGCTTTATTATTTTTTCCAGCATATAAGATCCACCAGAGGCAGACTGTTGTTGCCTGACAGGTACAACTGTACACCTTCATAGTCTGTTTCAAGGCCATATTAATGTTTCTTCTTTTGTCATATTCTAGTCTTCTTTTGTCATAATCTTTTGTTAATGATAGCATTAACAAACCACAGAACAGTTCACACAGCTCACCTATATTTATGAAACTTTGCTTATGAAATATAATGTTCAAGAAGTAGCAATGGCCATAAAATGTAAGTAAAAAGTAAGAAAAGTGTGAACCAAAGGTTAGAGTTAAATCCCATAAAAATGAGGGTCTTGCCATCTTGTTGAATGATATGAATATCCACTGAACTACAGCATATAAATACAACCTATCCAAAGGCACTTTGTATCATCTACTTCCAAAACAATATGTTATACACACTTTGTGTAACTAATAAGACTGGCAAGGTTTAGTGAGTGAGGCCAAGGGCAAGAGAAAATTCTTTAGGAAGTGCCACTGTAATAACAGCTATGATGTCATATGAACTTTCGCACAGCAGTTCCATTGGTATTAATATATAAATGTCTGTGGAAAAATAAAGGGCTATTCTGTGAAATACTTGGCAAAGCCCAACAGGGCACTGAGAACTCCTAGGATTGTTACGAAGCGACATATTTTCCTCTTCTACATATAACATTAAAAAAAATTTCCTTATGAGAAATACTTTCTGGCTTCTAACTGGGAATTTTAATTATCACAAGACATCGGATCATGCAGCTTATCCTAACAATTTGGTTGTGTATCTTCCGGCTACCAAATCATAAGCCATCAATCATCCTATGTAAATGATTCATTAGAGATCAGGTTCAAGCAGGTAAATAATGTACAAAGAAGTTTAATGAGCAGGGGGCTCAGATTCCTTTAGTATCTTCTCTTGAAACACTGCCACTCCTCTTCTCACAGCCTCTTATGACAAATTGACTGCAAGGGAAGTAACATAGGCCTTTTTTGCACATAATGTATCTAGTCATTGAAGAGACTGCTGCAGTAATATAACTTCAATCACAAGTGTGTCCTTGAGAAGACAATGGTAAATGGAAATCATCTGAGTGGGCAGAGCATCAATCCACAATGTTTTTGTAGATTCTTTGTCTGGATCAATAAGTAAATAGATATATAGATTTATACGCATTTATCTGCGGAACAGTGGCTAATGGTTTGGCTGTATGATCAGAAATTTGGAAAATGAGTCAGAAATAGAATTGGAAAGTTGGTGACAAAGGCTTCAGAGGACTATATCAATACCCTTATTGGACTGAGAAGAATATGAAGCCATTTGTCTACCACTGAATGCTTACCTGACAAAAGTTCACCTAATTCAGAGAAGGCTTTCAATAATCAGCTGGATACATGTTTTAATGCCATTCTCCCAAATCATCACCCCCCTCCCTCTCCCACAGAGTCCAAAAGACTGTTCTATACATCTGTGTCTCTTTTGTTGTCTCGCATACAGGGTTGTCGTTAGCATCTTTCTAAATTCCATATATATGCCTTAGTATACTGTATTGGTGTTTTTCTTTCTGGCTTACTTCACTCTGTATAATAGGCTCCAGTTTCATCCACCTCATTATCATATAAGAAACGAATCGCCAGTTCAGGTTCAATGCAGGATACAGGAAGACTGGGGCTGGTGCACTGGGATGACCCAGAGGGATGGTATGGGGAGGGAGGTGGGAGGGGGGTTCAGGATGGGGAACACGTGTACACCCATGGCAGACACATGTTGATGTATGGCAAAACCAATACAATATTGTAAAGTAAAAAATAATAATAATAATAAAAATTTTTTTAAAGAAAAAAAAATCAGCTGGATAAATGACCCCTCTTTTGGATATCAATCTCTTTTCTAACCAACTTAATACTTAATATTTATTTGTAAATTGGCTGTGGTAGAAAGGATAGCAGTTCTGCATGGGCCAAACAATATGGAATTTCATCTATGAGACTCATTTCGCTTATCTCCACAGCTAAATGTCTAACTTGGCAACATCAGAACAAAAGATACTGAGGCTCTGATATGGCTTTTCTGCTAATGTTTTGGTAGCGTCACCATCTATAGATTTGTTGCTTTTGAACAAAGGAAATATTTGAAGCAAATTAATGTGGAAATGGGCTTGTGCCATAAAATTCACAGGCTTTTTTTTCACACACTTAATCATCCCAAGCAGCTGCTTTGACAGAAAAGAGAATGACCCAGTAAAGGTTCAGTTATACTGCCAGTTGACAAGTAATACCATGAAGCTTTACTATTCTATATTACAGGTGTGTGACCTATGTTTTAAGATAGATATCAAAATATGGGCAATATTCTTCCATTGCCAGAAAGTATAGATCCAAGAATCAAAGAGTGAAATGAGAGAAGCTTAAATTACTATTGTTTTAGCTTTCTATTGCTGCCATAACAAATTGTCACAAACTCAAACATTCACTTAAAATAGTACGAATTTATGATGTCAGAATTCTGTCAATCAGATGTCTGGTGGGCCTGGCTACTTTCTTGGCTTAGCGTCCAAGAAGACTGAACTCTTGTGGCAGCAGATGCAATCTTTTCTAGATTGTCTGGAGACAAATCCACTTCAAAGCTCATGCAGAAATTTTGGGTCAGAATCCAGTTCAATTTGGTTGTAGGACTAAGGTCCCATTTCTTTTCTGGATGTCATCCAGGGTTTCTTCTCATCTCAATTTACATACATACTCTATCTCATCGTACTTGTCCTCTATCTCAAAGGCAACAATGAGTATTATCTTACATTAAATTTCAATCTCTTTGACCTCTGGAACCTTATGCTTCATTTCTCCTCTGCACCTGTCTGAATGACCCTTCTGCCTTCATATTCTGTTTTTAAAGATTCATGTGAATACATTGAACCCGCCTAGATAATCCAGGATAATGTCATATTAAGGTCATCCAATTAGACATTACTAATGTCTCCACAGAATTACCAAGATTAATGTCTGTTGAATAACTAGGAGATGAGTATCTTGGTGGGGGAAGACATTTCTATAATCCTATCTCTCATACTGTTACACCTAACAATTCATTTAGAAAGCTTTCCCTGTACCAAAACATTAGTTTTTTTTTCTTTCTACCAGGGCATAGAAAAATGGTTCACTGAACTGGAGGTTGAAGTTATCACTTTACCATTTTGAACCCCTTGTTCCACTGAATGAGCAAAGACTGGGATAGTTATGGGCTGATGTGATTGACTGTCATACCCATAAGGTAGATATGTTGCTGACACACATTGGGGATAAGGACGAGTGTGCTATGATAAAAACAAGGAATTAAAAAATATTGGCATATCAACTATAGGCTTATGTTTAGAGGAAAAAAAAACTTATTGTAGCAGGCATGCATATACTCACTTTTCTTGTAACACACACACACACACACATGACTATACCATCCAGTTTTTTAATTTCCACTTCTTATTTTTCTTTTATTACTGTGTAAAAGGAAAGTTGTCTATTAATAGTGAATTTTACAGCCTTTATATTGCAATATATAAATATGAGAGAGGTGTTATAACACCAGTAGAGGATTAATCAAAATAAATAAGAGGTGGATAATATGATATTTTCTGAGTTGAATAAAATGAGTCTTAGCATCCTGTGCTGTCTCTTGGAAAGCATCTTGTTGTCTATGCATGAAAAACAATTGCATCATGTTAGGTAAAAGAATAAAGTTGTATTTGTTATTGGATATAAGTTCATTATAATGAATATAAGTGTGGATATAGTGTACAAAAAGGATGAGATATATTGGTTATTAAACATTTATCTCTGCTGCAACATATCATTTGCTACCCAGCTTCTTAACCACTAACCAGATAATATCCATGCTTAGCAGTCTCATTTCCACTGGACCCGTTTCTCCAAGTTCTTAAATTACCACCAACAGTCAGTTTATTGTCTTCCCAGAAGTTTGAGCCTGTCTTTGTGGACCAATTCTTTGAGTTCTTAGATTCTTGTGGTCTTTTCCTCTGATTTTTTTTTTTTTTTTTTTTTTTTATGATGCCTACAGTGGTAGCAGGCTGATGCCTGAAGTTGCAAATGTCTGTGATACTTGAGTGTTGTCTTTTATTTTTCCAGTTCTCCAATATTTGTGAAAATAATTCCATGTATTTACTTCTTTACTGAAACATCCAGCATGGTTTCTGTTTTATTTTTTAAGTAATCTTTCAGAGAAAGGGAAAGAGTTAATAAAGCAATATAATTGTTAAAAATGAGGCTAGAGACAGTGCATCAGAATGAGATGAAGACAAAAAAAAAGGCAGGAAGAAAATAAGGACGGAGGAGAGGAGGGTGAGAAAGAAAAGAAGGAAAAGAAGGGAGAAATTTCATATAGTAGAATTATGAAGGGAATAAAGCAATAGGATAGAAGTTGATTAAGCTGAGTAGTGAAACTTACATATAATATGATTGAGAAAGAGTTTCCCAGGTGGTGCTACTGGTAAGGAACCTGCTTGTCAATGTAGGAGATGTAAGAGATGCAAGTTTGATTCCTAGTTTGAGAAGATTCCCTGGAGGAGAGCATGGCAACCTACTCCAGTATTCTTTCTGGAGAATCCCATGGTCAGATGAGCTTGGTGGGCTAAAGTCCATAGGGTCACAAAGAGTGGGATATGACTGAAGAGACTTAGCACACCCACAGCACATGATTGAGGAAAGAATTCTGGAATGGGACATCTGAGTTAACACCTAACATAAGTAATTCAGGAGTAAGAGATCAGGAGAAAAAACTCACAAAGAGGGGCCAGTAAGTGTAAAGCAATACAGTGGAAGAGAGAAATACATTTAAGGGACTAGATCTGATAGACAGAGTGCCTGAACTATGGATGGAGGTTCATGACATTGTACAGGAGACAGGGGTCAAGAACATCCCCAAGAAAAAGAAATGCAGAAAAGCAAAATGGCTGTCTGAGGAGCGCTGTGAAATACCTGTGAAAAGAAAAGAAGCAAAACCCAAAAGACAAAAGGAAAGATACAGCCATTTGAATGCAGAGTTCCAAAGAATAGCAAGGAGAGATAAGAAACCCTTCCTCAGTGATCAGTGCAAAGAAATAGAGGAAAACAATAGAATGGGAAACACTAGAAATCTCTTCAAGAAAATTAGAAATACCAAGGGAAAATTTCATGCAAAGATGGACTCAATAGAGGACAGAAATGGTATGAACTTAACAGAAGCAGAAGATATTAAGATGAGATAGCAAGAATACACAGAACAACTGTACAAAAAAGATCTTCATGATCCAGAAAACCACGATGGTGTGATCACTCACCTAGAGCCAGACATCCTGGAATGTGAAGTCAAGTGGGCCTTAGAAAGCATCACTATGAACAAAGCTAGTGGAGGTGATGGAATTCCAGTTGAGCTATTTCAAATCCTAAAAGATGATGCTGTGAAAGTGCTGCTCTCAATATGCCAGAAAATTTGGAAAATTCAGCAGTGGCCTCAGGACTGGAAAAGGTCAGTTTTCATTCCAATCTCTAAGAAAGGCAATGCCAAAGAATGCTCAAACTACCATACAATTGCTCTCATCTCACACACTAGCAAAATAGTGCTCAAAATTCTTCAGCAATACCCGAACCATGAACTTCCAGATGTTCAAGCTGTTTGTAGAAAAGGTAGAGGAACCAGAGATCAAATTGCCAACATCTGCTGGATCACCGAAAACGCAAGAGAGTTCCAGAAAAGCATCTATTTCTGCTTTATTGACTATGCCAAATCCTTTGTGTGGATCACAATAAACTGTGGAAAATTCTGAAAGAGATGGGAATACCAGCCCACATGACCTGCCTCTAGAGAATCTGTATGCAAGTCAGGAAACAACAGTTAGAATTTGACATGGAACAACAGACTGGTTCCAAATCGGGAAAGGAGAATGTCAAGGCTGTATATTGTCACCGTGCTTATTTAACTTATATACAGAGTATATCATGAGAAACACTGGATTGTAGGAAGCACAAGTTGGAATCAAGATTTCCAGGAGAAATATCAACAACCTCAGATATGCAGATGACACAACCCTTAGGGCAGAAAGTGAAGAAGAACTAATGAGCCTCTTGATAAAAGTGAAAGAGGAGAGTGAAAAAGTTGGCTTAAAGCTCAACATTCAGAAAACTAAGATCATGGCACCTGGTCCCACCACTTCATAGCAAATAGATGGACAAACAGTGGAAACAGTGGCAGACTTTATTTTTCTGGGCTCCAAAATCACTGCAGATGGTGATTGCAGCCATGAAATTAAAAAATGCTTGCTCCTTGGAAGAAAAAAATTATAACCAAACTTAAGAGCATATTAAGAAGCAGAGATATTACTTTGCCAAGAAAGGTCCATCTAGTTTTTCCAGTAGTCATGTATGGATGAGAGGTGGACTATAAAGAAAGTTGAGCACAGAAGAATTGATGCTTTTGAACTGTAGTATTGGAGAAGACTCTTGAAAGTCCCTTGGACTGCAAGGAGATCCAACCGGTCCATCCTAAAGGAAATGAGTCCTGAATATTCATTGGAAGGACTAATGTTGAAGCTGGAACTCCAATACTTTGGCCACCTGATGAGAAGAGCTGACTCATTTGAAAAGACCTTGATGCTGGGAGAGATTGAAGGCAGGAGGAGAAGGGAACAACAGAGGATGAGATGGTTGGATGGCATCACCGACTCAGTGGAACATGAGTTTGAGTAAACTCTGGAAGTTGGTGATAGACAGGGAAGCCTGGCATGCTGCAGTCTATGGGGCCACATAGTCGGACACTACTGAACAACTGAAATAAACCGAACTGAATATATGCAAGGACACCATTGGCATCAAAAAAGGCTGTGAAGCACTTCAATGGAGGTAAATGATAAAGTAAAGAATGTAGGTGATGAATCTGAACTATATAAGGAGAATATCATCAGGTCAGGCCTCCAAAATATATTTGGAGGCTCCTCCGTCCATGGGATTCTCCAGGCAAGAATACTGGAGTGGGTTGCCATTTCCTTCTCCAGGGGATCTTCCCAACCCAGGAATCGAACCCAGATCTCCCACACTGCAGCAGATGCTTTAACCTCTGAGCCACCAGGGAAACCCAATAAAATATGTTTTAATCTAAGATAAATCTTGGGCAGCAGGTGAGTGTGCACATAAACGAAATGAAAGTTTTAAGTTAAAATAAATAAAAATCAGCTATTTTGTCTTAATTTAATGAAAATATAGACAATGTATACCAAACAAATTTATGATTATTGGCTAATGTGATATTCTATCTTCTGTATCTATCAATTGTTCAACTCAATATCACTTCAGTTCAAGAAATATTAAACATTTATTAAGGGAAGAGACCATTTCCTAAGTTCATATGTTTCTATAACCTATGTTGAGAAGCAAAATTGATGCTCAAAAATGTTATGTTGGATTTAATTTCATTTTTTAAAGTTCAGGATTGAAATGAATATCTAGCATTTGTTAATGACTTTAATTCCAAACAGAAAAAGACACATGATTATTATGTATTCAATAAGGGCTCTGAATCACAGTAGTGGGAAATACTAGCATAATTCAAAACTCTAGTTTCCCACTGGAGAGACCAGACCTCTGGCCAAAAATGAGTAGCAAGGAAATACAATCTGCTTGCTTATGACAGAAGTGCTTGAACAAGTAATGTCTGTTCCAGCAGTGGACATAATAGCCTGGTGTGATACTGATAAATGTTACGGTGATTTTCCCATCAGCTTAGTAAAGACATATCATTTTCAGCATGGATCATAACATAGTTTAATTCATACTGCAAAGCAGAATCAGTATGAGGATTTGAGCATTGGGAGAGCTGTTATAGAAAGGCTTAATTCCCCATTCAAAATTTTGAGCCTAAATATTATTGAAATCCAGATGGCTGATTTAAAGCATACCACAAAGGATAATTGTAGAATGTCCCTAAAGTGTTGGGATGTAATTGAAGTATCATTTGACTTTTCATTTGTAAGATAAGCAGTTTTTCATGGCATGCTTCTTATATTTGTCTAAAAAGGATTTCTTAGTGGGACCAGAAAGTTTAGTAGTGAAATAGAACTTTTGAAGCAGTTGCAGTCAAGTTGAGAAGTAGTTTTCCAGATGAAACAAGAAGAACAAAACATGATAGATAAGAGGATGAAGACCTCTAGCAAAATAAATCAGTTTCTTCTACTGTAGAGGGAATTTGTTCAGTGAAGTTTAATTCTCTGATGACTATTAATTCATATAATTTTGCAGTGTGTATGACATCCATGCTTCATTGTGTCAGTGAAGCCATTGAATATTTGAGTGATAAATTGAAAATATTAGAGATTGATGATCCAATTAATGAGATTAGCAGAAGCAGAGTAGAGAGCAAAAAATTTAAGTGAAAGGAGACAAAAGTTCTCTACCTGTTTTAAAATCTATTAATTTTTGTGGGCATCAACAGGTGAAAAACTTTGAAAATGCACTGAAAGTTTTATATTTACCAGTAAGAAAAATAAAGCCATTTTAATGGCTGTCTTTTTATTATTTTATTTTCAATAAAAAAGTCATAGAAGCAATCACTATGGCTACATATCATATTGTTGCTACATAGTACATTAAGATAATTGCACGCCCTAATTAGAAGGCCTTACAAATAGCTTTGAAAACCAGGGAGGGGAAAACCAAAGGAGAAAAGGAAAGATACACCCATTTGAATGCAGAGCTCCAAAGAATAGCAAGGAGAGATAATAAAGCCTTCCTCTGTGATCAGTGCAAAGAAATAGAGGAAAATAATAGAATGGGGAAGACTAGAGATCTCTTCAAGAAAATTAGAAATACCAAGGGAACATTTTATGCAAAGATGGAATCAATAAAGGACAGAATGGTATGAACCTAACAGAAGCAGAAGATATTAAGAAGAGATAGCAAGAATACACAGAAGAACTATAGAAAAAGAATCTTCACAACCCAGATAATCACTATGGTGTGATCACTCACCTAGATCCAGACATCCTGGAATGTGAAGTCAAGTAGGCCTTAGGAAGCATCACTACGAACAAAGCTAGTGGAGGTGATGGAATTCCAGTTGAGCTCTTTCAAATCCTGAAAAACGATGCTGTGAAAGTGCTGCACTCAATATGCCAGCATATTTGGAAAACTCAGTGTGGCCACGGGACTGGAAAAGGCCAGTTTTCATTCCAATCCCTAAGAAAGGCAATGCCAAAGAATGCTCAAACTACGATACAATTACACTCATCTCACACACTAGCAAAGTAGTGCTCAAAATTCTCTAAGTCAGGCTTCAGCAATACCTGAACCATGAACTTCCAGATGTTCAAGCTGTTTGTAGAAAAGGCAGAGGAACCAGAGATCAAATTGCCAACATCCACCGGATCATCAAAAAAGCAAGAGATTTCCAGAAAAACATCTATATCTGCTTTATTAACTATGCCAAAGCCTTTGGCTGTGTGGATCACAATAAACTGTGGAAAATTCTTCAAAAGATGGGACTATCAGCCCACCTTACCTGCGTCTTGAGAAATCTACATGCAGTTCAGGAAGCAACAGTTAGAACTGGACATGGAATAACAGACTGATTCCAAATTGGGAAAGGAGTACGTCAAGGCTGTATATTGTCACCATGCTAATTTAGCTTATATCCAGAGTACATCATGAGAAATGCTGGGCTGGAAGAAGCACAAGCTGGAATCAAGATTGCTGGGAGAAATATCAATAACCTCAGATATGCAAATGACACCACCCTTATGGCAAAAGTGAAGAAGAATTAAAGAGTCTCTTGATGAAAGTAAAAGAGGAGAGTGAAAAGTTGGCTTAAAGCTCAATATTCAGAAAACAAAGATCATGGCATCTGGTCCCATCACTTCATGGCAAATAGATGGGGTAACAGTAGAAACATTGGCTGACTTTATATTTGGGGCTCCAAAATCACTGCAGATGGTGATTGTAGCCATGAAATTAAAAGACACTTGGTCCTTGGAATAAAAGTTATGACCAGCGTAGAAAGCATATTAAAAAGCAGAGATATTACTTTGCCAGCAAAGGTCCATCTAGTTGAGGCTATGGTTTTTCCAGTAGTCATGTATGGATGTGAGAGTTGGACTATAAAGAAAGCTGAGCACTAAGAATTGATGCTTTTGAACTGTGGTCTTGGAGAATATTCTTAAGATTCCCTTGGACTGCAAGGAGATCCAACAAGTCCATCCTAATATTCATTGGAAGGACTGATGCTGAAGCTGAAACTCCAATACTTTGGCCACCTGATTCAAAGAGCTGACCCATTTGAAAAGACCCTGAAGCTGGGAAAGCTTGAGGGCAGGAGGAGTAGGGGGGTGCAGAGAATGAGATGTTTGGATGGCATCACTGGGTCAATGTGTTTTGGTGCACTCCAGGAGTTGGTGATGGACAGGGAGGCCTGGTGTGCTACAGTCCATGGGATCACAAAGAGTCAGACACAACTGTGCGACTAAACTGAAACTGAACTGAACTTAATTGATCTTTGAGAGAATCATCTTTGTCCCTCAAGTCATTTTAGGGACTTTATGGATAGACAATATGCTGCCAATCTATATGCCTCCAATTTTTTCCTGGAAAATCATGAAAGATATTTTTGCCAGAGAGAATATGTGTGTATCACTTCATAGTATAAACTGAATCAAATTTCTTTTCACATGAATTTCTAGTACCATTGAAAAAATATCAGCTCATGGGGTTATACCATGTTACAATTTACAATATGCACGGTTGAATTTTCTTAACATCTTTGGAGCACCTACCTTATGTTTTGTGTTATTTTACATATACTAAAACAAAGGTTTATCACCATTATCTTTAAGTTACTCATATACCAGTGAGTCAAAAACCTAAAAGGGTTACAATGATATACAATGAGAACATAGATAATGAAAGTCTATAGAAAATGCCTCAGGAACACAGCGAAACTTAGTTCTGTCTGATTTTATAACCTAGTTGTTGTTTTTTCCCCCCAATCTGCCTATTAAAGTGATGTTAAGCTGGGAAAAATCATGTGTTATATACACCATTATGTGGGAGAAAAAGAATTTCTGGTAGTATATAATGAAATTATGTAAAAGTTTTATATATTTTATGTTTTTTGGGAAATCTGTGAATACAAAAAGTTTACATTTGCCAGGTGTGTTCCCATGCTGCTGAGGAAGCTGATTCTTAGAAGGGCTCCAGACTTTCTCTAAATGGTCTCTATTATTTCTGGGTCCAGTCAGGCAAACATAGACCACATGATTTTTGCAGGGAAAAATTGTTAGAAGAATTGGTTAAATATTGGAGAACTCTAAAAACTAAAGTGAAAAGCACTAATGCAGAGAACAATCATTCCCTTAGTGTTGGGAAACACTGTATTATGTACTCTGCTTTTAAGTTAAATAAGCAGGGTGACAATATACAGCCTTGACATACTCCTTTCCCTATTTGGAAATAGCCTGTTGTTCTATGTCAAGTTCTAACTGTGGCTTCTTGACCTTCATACAGACTTCTTTGGAGGCAGGTAAGGTGGTCTGGTATACCCATCTCTTGAAGAATTTTCCACAGTTTATTGTGATCCACATAGTCAAAGGCTTTGGCATAATCAGTAAAGCAGAAGTTTTTGTGGAACTCTTGATTTTTCATTTATCCATTGGATTTGGCAATTTGATCTCTGTTTCCTCTGGGTTTTCTAAATCTAGCTTGAACATCCAAAGATTCACAGTTCACCTACTTTTGAAGCCTGGTTTGGAGAATTTTGAGAATTACTTTGCCAGTATGTGAGATGAATGCAATTGTGCAGTAGTCTGAACATTCTTTGGGCTTCCCTGATAGCTCAGTTGGTGCAATGCAGGAGACCCGGTTTGATTCCTGGGTTGGGAAGATCCACCTGAGAAGGAATAGGCTATCCACTCCAGTGTTCTTGGGCTTCCCTTGTGGCTCAGCTGGTAAAGAATCTGCCTGCAATGCGGGAGACCTGGGTTCAATCTCTGGGTTGGGAAGATTCCCTGGAGAAGGGAAAGGCTACCCACTCCAGTGTTCTGGCCTGGAGAATTCCATGGACAGTACAGTCCATGGGGTCTCAAAGAGTCAGATATGACTGAATGACTTTCACTTTCACTTGAACATTCTTTGGCATTGCCTTTCTTTGGGCTTGGAATTAAAACTGACCTTTTTCAGCCTGTGGCTACTGCTGAGTTTTCCAAATTTGCTGGCATATTGAGGGCAGCATCACCTTCACTGCATTATCTTTTAGGGTTTGAAATAGCTCAACTGGAATACCATCACCTCCACTAGCTTTGTTCGTAATGATGCTTCCTAAGACCCACTTGACTTCACATTCCAGGATGTCTGGTTCTAGGTGAGTGATCACACCATCGTGATTATCTGGGTCATGCAAATCTTTTTAGTTAGTATAGTTCTTCTGTGTATTCTTGCCACCTCTTCTTAACATCTTCTGCTTCTGTTAGGTCCGTACTGTTTCTATCCTTTGTTGTGCCCATCTTTGTATGAAACATTCCCTTGGTATCTCTAATTTTCTTGAAGAGATCTCTAGTCTTTCCCATTCTATTGTTTTCCTCTATTCCTTTTCACTGATCATCGAGGAAGGCTTTGTTATCTCTACATGCTATTCTTTGGAACTCTGCATTCAAAAGGGTGTATCTTTTGTTTACTCCTTTGCCTTTAGCTTCTCTTCTTTTCTCACCTATTTGTAAGGCTTCCTCAGACAACCATTTTGCCTTATTGCATTTCTTTTCCTTGGGGATGAGCTTGATCACTGCCTCCTGTTCAATGTCACAAACCTCCACCCATAGTTCTTCAGGCACTCTGTCTATCAGATCTAATCCCTTGAATGTATTTCAGTCAATACTGAAATCAGATTGTTTATATTCTTTGCAGCCAATGATGGAGAAACTCTATCCAGTCAAGACCCGGAGCTGACTGTGGCTGAGATCATGAACTCCTTATTGCAAAATTCAGAAGAATTAAAGGATAAATTGAAGAAAGTAGGGGAAACCATTAGACCATTCAGGTATAACATAAATCAAATCCCTTACTACTATAGAGTGGAAGTGACAATGCCAATTGCCAAAGGATAAAAATTATTATCTGCAATTCAAGTGGTATTTATATGATTGAAGGATACATCTAGGAGTATGTATGATTTTTAGTGAGTTGGTTACAATTTCATAAATTTTCTTCATACTCAGAAAATGACATTAGAACATTAATAAATGCAAAAACATTTTCTTATGGAATAACAGCAAATAAACAAATTCATGTTTTAAAAATAAATTTCACAATCTAACTTTTAAAATGCTACACTATAATTACATTAACTATACTATAATTACAATTGACATACTATAATTACAATTGATAGAAATATATCTTGTCTTTTCAGGGAAAATTAATAATGAAATAAACGTCATCATTGTCATTTTCATCATCATCACCTCTACAGCAAGATTTCTCAGCCTTGACTATTTTCATCTTGGGTTGAATGATTCTTTTTAGGGAACAGTGTGGCTGGCTATCCTGGGGGTTTTAGGATATGTAGCAGCATTTCTGCCCTTTATAGATTAGATAGTATTAGTAACAACTTCCCCTCTCCAACAGTTGTGACAACTGAAATCATCTCCAAATATTACCAAAATTTACCTGGGGATAGAAAATCAATCCTGGTATAAAATCATTGCTCTAGAGACAGCACCCTAGACATTTTTAAATTGATGCATCAAAATTTTCTGTGCCTGTCACTTCTAAATCTTAACCCAATTTCTATGCCTGTGGTCTAGTACTTTTCCCAATAGAATCCTTGCCACAGTCTTTATATTGTTTCTCATGTTAAACATCCATGTTATAATTTACCTTGAATTTATTTATGACCATTGCTATACCAGAAATAAAAAAAATAACTTTCCTCATATATTTTAAATTTATGTATTAATTTGAAATATGGTATTTTACTGGAGAACTTTAACCCAAGAAACCATGTTCTTTAAACACAATATATTTGATATATAAAAGCTTTTTATAAGTTAATCTGATTTAATTAAGCCAATTATATCTATACATTTCAGGCATGTGGGTGCATCATATTAGTTTGTGCCACTTTTGATTGGAAGAATTAATAGAGCCATAAGGGTAATTATACATTAGTTATCATAACAGAACACCATGGGAAGATTATAATCTTTGCTTTTCTGCACAGTGATATACACTTTCAATGACTGGGCACTCCTACAATAAAAATCACAAAGGATTAGTTGCTCATCACTGATTTGGAAAGTGGACATTTAAGCAAAGGTTTATCCCTGCTAAATGATCTATGAATGAGATGCTATGAGAGGAGATGAAATGTTCACTGATCTCTATCTGAATGTGTCGGGAAAGATGTGATGGGGCTGACTTCAGAAGCATGAGTAGGACAACATCCATGTCAGATTACTAGTGATATATTCCTTTATTCACATTACACAAAGTTTTACTGCCTAAGAACATAAACATCCATTTCCTGAATCAATGGAAAATCCCTGGTAGGCACTGAACCAAAGAAGAGCAAGTAACCTGAATTCATTTGCTTTACTCAGATTTCCCAATATAAAAAAAATTGAAAAATGATGAAACAATTAATGATCAAATCACATTAGAAAGCCTCTTGACCAAACGCTGACCACTTGCCATTGCCTATGAAAACATGCTGACTGATTTTTATACAAAGGTGAGCTGGTGGCAGAAGTTTCCTCTAAAACATCTGCACACTTTTGCTTTCCCTTTTCTCCAAGCTGAATAGAGTGCTTCAGGTTAGGTGTTCATACTTTCCCCTGTTTATGTTGCACTTGCTTTATAATCATTTAGATTAGTAAAATTTATCATAAATGAATTTCATATCCATATGTAAGACAGATAATCTTGTCTATGACAACTGTGGAAAACATAATAAAGGGGAACTGCTAAAGCATCTTGGTAGATGTGGGTAGGTTGAGTCGACTAAAAAAATTGGCAAAGTGTGTCAGTCTAAAAAGATTACAGGATCAGATTGCTTTAAAGCTGATCCATGTATAATTTCAAATTTTTTAAATGGAAAATGAAATTTCTAAATTCTGTTTATGCAAAAATTACAACTCAAAACTTCAAACCATGAATGAAGAAAAGCACATGCATGAAGGAAAAGTGTTTGGATTCACATTCAGAATCTGATATGTGAATGTACATTTTACATGTATTAAACAAACAAAATAATGATTAAGCATAAATGTCTTTGAATCCTAAATATAACTATATTTATTAGCCTACCAATTCTTGAGTAAATATAATTACATAAAAATGTTTTGATTCTGTTAATTATTGTCATTTTGAAGAAGGGACAAATAAATAGATCATGATGCTGTAGAACTTACTAAGGTTATAAAAACTGAGAAATATTCATTTAGTTAACTTTCAGACTTGAGTGGGTTCCAGTTCCAGTTCAGTCACTCAGTCGTGTCTGACTCTTTGTGACACCATGAACTGCAGCACGCCAGGCCTCCCTGTGCATCACCAACTCCCGGAGTCTACCCAAACCCATGTCCATTGAGTCAGTGATGCCATCCAACCATCTCATCCTCTGTCGTCCCCTTCTCCTCCTGCCCTCAATCTTTCCCAGAATCAGGGTCTTTTCAAATGAGTCAGCTCTTTGCATCAGGTGGCCTAAGTATTGGAGTTTCAGCTTCAACATCAGTCCTTCCGATGAACACCCAGGACTGATCTCCTTTCGGATGGACTTGTTGGATTTCCTTGCAGTCCAAGAGACTCTCAAGAGTCTTCTCCAACACCACAGTTCAGAAGCATCAATTCTTTGACACTCAGCTTTCTTTATAGTCCAACTCTCACATCCATACATGACTACTGGAAAAACCATAGCCTTGACTAGATGGACCTTTGTTGACAAAGTAATGTCTCTGCTTTTTAATATGCTGTCTAGGTCTGTCATAACTTTCCTTCCAAGGAGTAAGTGTCTTTTAATTTCATGGCTTGCAATCACCACTTGGAGTGATTTTGGAGCCCCCCAAATAAAGTCAGCCACTGTTTCTACTGTTTTCACATCTATTTGCCATGAAGTGAAGGGACCAGACGCCATGATCTTAGTTTTCTGAATGCTGAGCTTTAAGCCAACATTTTCATTCTCCTCTTTCACTTTCATCAAGAGGCTCTCTAGTTCTTCTTCGCTTTCTGCCACAAGGGTGGTGTCATCTGCATATCTGAGGTTTATATTTCTCCCGGCAATCTTGATTCCAGGATTCCAGCTTGTGCTTCATACAGCCCAGCGTTTCTCATGATGTACGCTGCATATAAGTTAAATAAGCAGGGTGACAATATACAGCCTTGATGTACTCCTTTTCCTATTTGGAAACAGTCTGTTGCTCCATGTCCAGTTCTAACTGTTGCTTCCTGACCTGCATACACATTCTCAAGAGGCAGGTCAAGTGTTCTGGTTTCCCATCTCTTTCAGAATTTTCCACAGTTTATTTTCATCCACACAGCCAAAGGTTTAGCATAGTCAATAAAGCAGAAATAGATGTTTTTCTGGAACTCTCTTGCTTTTTTGATGATCCAAGGGACGTTGGCAATTTGATCTCTGGATCCTCTACCTTTTCTAAAACTGCTGCTCCTGTGCTGTCCTTGAGTAGGTTATCTGCTGTGAAATTTTATCCAGTAATTTAATCACATCTATGGACAAGACAGCTGTTCACCTCCTAAAAAGCCATTTTATGTGTATAAATTAATGATAATGCATGTTTGAAGATTTAGACAAAAGGCAATCTTATTAGTGTTTATATTCTTCAAAATGGCTTATATATGTGAATAATAGCACAGTTCCTTTTAAATAGACTTTAATAACTGCTAGCCACTATAAGAAAGATCTAGATTTTCCTTTTATGTATATAAAAGAAAAAAAAAAACACACAAAGAACTGTTTTTTACTGTGAAGAGAGTGGACATTTTCAGGTTAGAAGTTGAGAATATTTTAATAATTCTTATCTGCTTTTGTTACTACTTGAATGCATATCACCTGGAAAGCACAATCTCAAGGATGAACATAGTTTTTTCCCTGTAGTAGTGTGAATTAATGATGTGCTGCGAGTTGCTTAAACAGGTGTTTGTTTTTATAATTTAAATTTTCAAAAATGGGGAATCACAGACAACCAACCATCACAAAATAACAAGCTGTTATGACTTTACACAGCTGTATTTCTCTGATTTCCATGGGCACTGGGAGTCATTCTTTTATTTCTGACCATCTGCAAACCCCACTTAAGGTCATTAGCAGGTGTTGTGTATCCTCTGGCATAATATTATTCTTTCCAGAAACAAGAACACAGGATTAATAAAGTAAGGAAAAGAAAAAAAAAATTCTGAATTGCCTTTACACCTACGTGATTTGTACAATGAGAAATTTTATTAAAAAACAGGGTGAAAATATTTTCCAAGAATAAATGTTTGTATTTTTGCTTTTTTACTCTTGGTTTGTCAAGTGTATTTACTCTAACAGCTTTTTGTTTGTACCTTTTTTTTTTTTTTTAACTGGAATGCTACCAGAAGTTGTTATGGAGAACAGAAATATAGAGCTGCACTGGTGAAGGATGGAAAAGATCAATCTGTCTAATTTTCTATTATTTATGACTTGGCAAGGATGTAAAATTCAGTAGTCCCATCAGTACCATGAATTTCATGTGTACTGTGTAGTTTCTTTCACTGTTCATAGGTTTGATACTGTTTCTTGACTGTTCTCTTTCCAGACTGACCATTCTTTCATAATTTTAACTAACCCACATTATTATAATGCCTTGAAATGCTATTGTTTTATATTGTCTAAACTTTTTAAATCTAGTTTTTAAGTATGTAGTGTTTTTCTCTACATTTAATCTAATGTTGAACACACAAGCATTAAATAGCTATTTTAAAATGATTCATAAGTTTATTTAAATAAGAAGAATATGAAATCTACCATAAAACCTAAATTTCTTTTTTTTTTCCTAAATTTCATTTTAACCAATAACTCCAACATTTCCTTATCCATTTTTGAATCAAAAATAGCTGCTGGTAAATTCAAATTTCTACCTGTTTGCCTTTATTACTCCATTCCCTGTTGGCAATGTGAGTGTAAAAATAAAGCTAAATCATGAGCCATATCATGAAATATATTTGAAGAAAAGTAACTAAATAAATATAGTTTTATGCAAATATATAATTGCAAGAAACTAAACTCCATTTAATTCCAGTGTTCATATGTTTAAAAAGCATGACTGTCTTATTGACCTTCACTTGAAATCTTTATCTTGTATAATGGTCAGTCTCATGTGTCGAATTGGAGAGTGTCTTTGGATGAGATCCATATTTAAAACAGTGAACTTTAGTAAAGCAGATTGCTTTCCATAATATGAGTGAGCCTCATCCGATTAGCTTGAAGAAAAGAAAATGACTGGCTCTTCTGAGCAAGAGGGGATTCTCCAGCAGATTCCCTTCAATGTGGAACTGGAACATTGGCTTTTATGCACCACAAGCCTGCCAGCCTACACTACGGATTTTGAATCTCCTGGGTTCCATAATCATGAGAGCCAATTCCATATAGTGAGTCATATACATATAACCCTAATTCACTTTCCTTTTTTAATTAAAATAGATCTTTGAGTCTGACTCTTATTATGGTCATGCCAACTCCTTCAGTTATGGAGTACAAAGTACAATGATTTTACCCAACACTGCAATGCTTGAAATACAGATCAGTTGAACTCCAGAGTTTATTTTCTTTGCATTCTTAAAGCATAAGGTGGAAAAGCCACTGCTTCCGAATCCAGACTATTATCTTTTTTTTTTTTTTTTTGGCCACACCTTGCAGCTTGAGGAATCTTAGTTCCCCAACTAGGGATTGAATCCCAGGCCCATGGCAGTGAAAACACCAAATCCTAATCAGTGGACCACCGGGATGTACCTGAGGCTGCTGTTATTCTGATAGTGATGATCATATTCCTGGTGTTTCTAGATTAAAGAAGCAGATATTGTACAATAAGAAATTATTGAATATCTTAGATTTAACAATGCACTTCATAAAACTGGTTTACTATTTTTAATCTCCTAACATTATTTTGCTTCATGTTTAAATTTTAAATCTTCATTTTTGAAAAACTGCTAAGATTTAAATTAATAAATCATATTCATTTAGTGTATATATGTGTGTGTGTGTATGTGTGTAGTATATACATTAGTCTTTTGGAATAGTAAGACCCAAGAGCTGCTGCTGATGTGTGTGTTTTTTTTAAATGCAATTATATGAGAAAACTAATGATAACATAGTAAATTCTTCATGTACTTAAAGGCTAAAAAGGTTTAAAAGGTTCTTACACTGAGATTATGACTTTCATATTCTTTAGTTGGAAATTTACATAGTAGATTGTACAATATATTTATTTGAGATGCAGCTCTTTGTTTTGCCCCCATTTAACACTTTTGCTTCATAAAATAAAAATAAAAATCAGAGCTCATATTTTAGAGCTTTCTCTTTTCCAAGTTTAACTTTTCTATTAATACTATACAACATTGAAAGTTTGTGGAAACTCACTTGGAATATACTTTATGTTTATATTTTAATATTAAACTTAAAAATATACTTGAAACTAAAAATAATTCTTACCAAATAATATGGCCAGCAGTGTAAACTCACAATCACATAGAATGAGAAGGTAATTTAATAAATATATGAATAAGATTTTTTTTACTGCTTGGAAGAACTAGTGCCGTTATCTGCCATCTTGCTACCAATTAGCAGTCTGAAAGAAGAGCTTATTCTATATTTTCTTATTCCCTAATGCATAACTCTGTGTCCTGTGCATGTGTTGACTGAGACTTTTCTGAAGAAAATATATACAAGTATTTCTCTATATTAAGGAATGACATTTTGTTTAAAGAAGTTTATTTAAGTTAATGAATTAATAATTGCCTAGGAGGTATAGGTCACAAAAATTTTTGAATGCAAGTTACACGTGGAGGAAGATAAAAGACAAAAGAAAGTAAGCACCAATGGAAATTTAAGTATCTTTTCCATAGTTCTTCTTCCAGTTATGGAGAAATTATCCCTGGTCTGTGCCAAGCAGTAAGCTGGCTAGAGGACTGGCATACATTCTCTACCCTCAGCCTCAAAATGACAAAGATAAATCGATAATTGAAATTGCAAGGGGCTAACTTGTCCTAATGTAATGTGCTAAGACTTGACAAAGAAAAGATTCCAAGGCTACAAGGCCTCAAAAGCAATGCTTCTAAAAGACATCATTCTTTAAAAGACTGAGTTTGCATCAACAGCCTTTTCAAAAGTGGTTTAAAATAATCTGAATCTGAAAACACACTGATATAACATGGTTTAACATTACCTTATCTTTCTTTGCTAATACATTGTGTTCATTATTTTTTGAAAAACCTTGAAATGCTTTCACTCTTGCTATCACTGCTTCTACTGCAATCCCATAGAATAAAAAGGATAGCGAGATCATAAATATTTTGCTTATATTAATTATGATTACATTTGGATTGAAGACACAGCATCACCTACTTCTGGACTCATTTTCATTGCCTACTTCTGGACTCAGCATTTATAAAAACCAACATTCTCATAATCAGTGCTAATATGGCTTACAGGATCATACTTTGCATTTTCAGCTCTGCATTATTTTCTAGTTAATTCTTATTTATTTTTATGGCCAATATTCTTATTTTATATTCTAGTTCTTATTCATCTGGCCTATTGATTACTCCTGTTTCTCCCTACTTATATTTATTTTATATGCTAGAGTGGCATTTAACAGCAATGATTTGACAGTGATGATTTGATAGTGTAATTGATATTTACAAGGTGCAGCCTTATCTCTATCCCTTACTAACTGCAATACTGGAAAAAATACTTAAATTGTAAAGCACTCAATTTCCTCATCTGTAAATGGGGAAAATTCAATTACCTTTCTCATAAGGCTGTTATAAGAACTAAATTAGAAAATTTATTAAAGGATTATCTCATTTTGTGGCACATTTCATTTAATACACACTTTGTAATATTAAAGGGTTATTGAATTGTGGCACTCAAAGTTCAATACACAGTATCAATTTTGGGGGATATAATGGTATTTTATACAACATCTCTAGCAAAATCATTATAAAACATTGTACCTAGATGTACCACAGCCACCTAGGTGATACAAGAAAGCCCAGTAGCATTATTCATGTAGATTGAAATATATATGGCACAACCTAAGGTAGGGCAAATGTACTACTTTCTGAACTTAGCTTGTAACAGAGTAAAACCATAAACTTCTCAACTTAAGATCAGATCCTATCTCTAAGACAATCATACCTAAAGTGGCAGACACAGTTAATTGCCTATTCAGAAGCCATTATTTTCTCTTTGCTACTGCTAAGTCACTTCAGTCCTGTCCGACTCTGTGCGACCCCATAGACAGCAGCCCACCAGGCTCCACCGTCCCTGGGATTCTCCAGGCAAGAACACTGGAGTGGGTTGCCATTTCCTTCTCCAATGCATGAAAGTGAAAAGTGAAAGTGAAGTTGCTCAGTCATGTCCGATTCTTAGCCACACCATGGACTGCAGCCCACCAGGCTCCTCCATCCATGGAATTCTCCAGGCAAGAGTACTGGAGTGGGGTGCCACTGCCTTCTCCATTCTTGCTAAATAATTTAGATATAGTTTAGAAATATGAAGGTGCTGTGTCTGGGAAAGATGGGCTCCTTCCTATGCCCAGGAAGTGACTGATGGTTGAGTTAAACTATGACAATCTTATTCCCCTTTTCCAGAAATAGGTTTAAGGAATGGGCAAGTTGACCCAGTTCTGGTCAAAGATATATTAGGGGTGTTAGGCTGGTTGGACCTATGGAATTCCACTATATAGGTCTCACGGAATTCTACTATATAGGATTTCCACTATAACTGAAAAAGTGTGTAGAGAGACATTCCCCTTCCTTTGGATGCAGTCATGTAAGCAAGAGTGGCCTGCAGGTGATGTAGCCATTTTTATCATGATATAACAAGCCTGTGGAAGAGAGAAGAGACTTTAGGACTGGCAAAAAGGAAATATAGGAAGCCAAGAGGTTCTGAATGGATTATTAACAATTAGTAGCACCTATCTCCCATTCTGCTTTGTGTGCAATTTTGGTTAGTATTTATATATATATATATATATATATATATATATATATATATATATTTACTGCAAGTAAAAACATCCTGATACATTTAATTTGATATTTTTGTCTTTGTTTTGCTTTTATGCCAAAGGATTTCACAAAGTAAGCATTAACTCTTATTTTTCTATAGTGGTCTGCTGCCCTAGAAGTGACCCATTCTCCACCTCTCTTCTTATGATCTTCTCATTTTTTATTAGTGTATATTTTCAATATAAAGTGAAAGTGAAAGTCACTCAGTCGTGTCTGACTCTTTGCAACCCCATGGACTATATAGTCCTTGGAATTCTCCAGGCCAGAATACTGGAGTGGGTGGCCTTTCCCTTCTCCAGGGAATCTTCCCAATCCGGGGATTGAACCCAGGTCTCCCACATTGCACACAGATTCTTTACCAGCTGAGGCACAAGGGAAACCCATTTTCATTATTAAAAAAGCAAATAACGTTTAAATAATTATATACTTTTTTCTTTTTTTGGCCATACCATGTAGCATGTGGAATCTCAGTTCTCCAAACAAGGATCAAACCCATACTCCCTGCATTGGAAGCAAGGAATCTTAACCACTGGACTGCCAGGGAAGTCACCAATTTTATATATATATTACATTAGCTGTAAATGTATGTACTCATCTATGAAATGGGGATGGCATATGTCTCAACGGGTTGCCACGAAGACTGTGTAAAATAATCACAGACATATTCTAGGCCTTCAGTAAATGTGATGAATTCTACTTGGTGAAACACAGATTGTTTCTTAAAATTTAAAGACTTTTAAAAAATCTTTAGAAAAGAAATTTTTAAAAATATGAGCCCTTAATTAATCTTTTTCTGCTGTATAGTATTTCTCAAATGCCAATAATATCCTAACATATCAGTAGTACATTATATGAATTGATCATTTGTAAGGTAGAGAAATTCAAAGAAAATAGCATATTTATAAGTTCTGACAATATTTTGAGATAAATAACATTTATATATCTACAGTAATAATAAATTTATGATACTTCCTCAGTTTCAGGAAATTTCATCGTTTGTCAGAAAATAACAAATGACTCAGTGTCTCCAGACAAATGAGGTATTTTATTCTGGGATTTACCTTGGAATATATTGGCTGTTGAATGGCTG
Source organism: Bos indicus x Bos taurus (assembly GCF_003369695.1). Classification (NCBI taxonomy): domain Eukaryota; kingdom Metazoa; phylum Chordata; class Mammalia; order Artiodactyla; family Bovidae; genus Bos; species Bos indicus x Bos taurus. Next base: position 59,330,769 of record NC_040087.1, read on the forward strand.
TATCTATGATTACATTTTCTGACATAAAGTTGATATCTTCTTTTTTCTGCCTCTCGTCTCTCTGTTTTTAACTTCATAAAATAACAAAATTTATGAGTTTTGTCTTTGAGTGGGAAACTAATTTTTTACTTATAGAAAAAAAGCATTTTCGATATTGGCAATGGAGTGATATACTGAGAAAGCAATTCAAGTGACTCTGAGAAGCCTGTTTCTTATTCCAGTCATTCTTTCTCATTCCTCCTACCTCTGCCATCAACAAGATGCAGTAAAGAAATAAATGAGAGTAGATATGAAGTTTATAGAGTGTCTATTATGAGGCAGGCATTTTACTTGATGTTCTGAATAGTTCACCTCATTGTAAGCCTCGATCATCAACTCAACTGAATGAGTTGACATTATTTTGCATTTACATGTGGAGTCTGAGAGAGGAATAAAAAATGATATCATGAACATGTAGTCTATTTTAATAAGTCCAATATTTGGCAATATAGAAATTCCTTTTCTTTTCTTTTTTTTTTTCTTTTCTTATTTTAAGTTTCTGACACTAATATTTTTCATTCCCCTACTTTTTCACTGTTATCTCATAAAATTCATAATATACTATAATTTAGCATTAGATACTGAACTAGAAAGTCAAACACTAGACTTTCAGGTAATTCACCTTCAAACTTTCTTGGTATTTGATAAAACTTGAATGTAGTATATCAGTAAAATTTTATATTTGCACTGTTTTTGGAATGGATATTTCACTTTCACATGACTCATTTTATTTATTCTTTCAACTCATTATGATAGAAAATTTATCATATATTTATTGAGCATATGTTCTGTGCCAGACAGTATGCAAAACTTGTTATGCCACTTAATCTTCACAGCAATTCTATAAGTTAAATACCACTATTACTCTTACCTTTGTCATTATTGTTTTCAATATTATTACCATTAATGAGGGTTAAGTAAATTGTCTCAAGAACCAATTAGTAGCAGAGCTTAGATTCAAGCATAACATTTTAGTCTGGAGTCCCAAATGTAAAAATATCTCAGTATTTTATTACATTTTATTATCTGACCAGTATATTACCAACTATTTTAATGCAATTAAATATATTTCTAATATATCTGTTTGCAGTATATGCTCTATTGCTTACATATTGGTAGATTTTAGAAAAATGTTTTAAAATAATCTGTAACCATGTATCTTAGTAAGTGTTTCAATACATCGTAATTGAATGTGTAATTAAATTTATCTAGGACAAGGATGTACTCAATGGGGAAGGAATTTTATTTGTCCTTTTTACTGTATCCTACAAGTTTGGAACAGCGCATCACGTTTGGCAGTTATTTATTTTATAACTGTTGATTAGGTAGTTGTATTTTCCTATACCAGAGTGACTATAAGGATGCAATATAGTGATATAGGAAGTACCATGCAGAAAGAGAAACCAGATTGGAGAAGAGAATTCAAAATCTGGAGCAGAGATCAGAGAGGTGCAAGCTGGAAACTACTCACTGTCAAGACTGAAGATGTTGGCCAACCTTTCTTCTCCTCTAGTTTAATTCAGTTCAGTTCAGTCACTCAGTCGTGTCCGACTTTTTGTGACCCCATGGACTGAAACATGCCAGGCCTCCCTGTCCGTCACCAACTCCAGGAGTTTATTAAAACTCACGTCCATTGAGTTGGTGATGCCATCTAACCATCTCGCCCTCTGTCGTCCCCTTCTCCTCCCGCCTTCAATCTTTCCCAGCATCAGGGTCTTTCAAATGAGTTGGTTCTTCACATCAAGTGGTCAAAGTATTGCAGTTTCAGTTTCAGCATCAGTCCTTCCAATGAATATTCAGGACTGATTTCCTTTAGGATAGATTAGTTAGATCTCCTTGCAGTCCAAGGAACTCTCAAGTCTTCTCCAACACCACAGTTCAAAATCATCAATTCTTCAGTGCTCAGCTTTCTTTGTAGTCCAACTCTCATATCCATACATGACTACTGGAAAAACCATAGCTTTGACTAGATAGACATTTGTTGGTAAAGTAATGTCTCTGCCTTTTAATATGCTGTCTAGGTTGGCCATAATTTTTCTTCCAAGGAGCAAGTGTCTTTTAATTTCATGGCTGCAGTCACTTCTGCAGGGATTTTGAAACCCTCCAAAAAAAAATTAATAATAATAATAATAATAATAAAGTCTGTCACTGTTTCCACTGTTTCCCCATCTCTTTGCCATGAAGTGATGGGACCAGATGCCATAATCTTAGTTTTCTGAATGTTGAGCTTTAAGCCAACTTTTTCACTCTCCACTTTCACTTTCATCAAGAGGCTTTTTAGTTCCTCTTCACTTTCTGCCATGAGGGTGATATCATCTGCATATCTGAGGTTATTGATATTTCTCCTGGCAATCTTGATTCCAGCTTTTGTTTCTTCCAGTCCAGCATTTCTCATGATGTACTCTGCATATAAGTTAAATAAGTAGGGTGACAATATACAGCCTTGACGAACTCCTTTTCCTGTTTGGAACCACTCAGTTGTTTCATGTCCAGTTCTAAATTTTCAAATTGTAATGTGTCATTTTTCTGTTGTTTTGCTTCTGAAAAAATATAAACTCTTTGTTTGGTAAGGATTTTTCAAAAATACCAAAACATTAGCACTAAAATCGTTTGATTCAGCTACTAATCATTATTAAAGACATACTGCTTTAAAATTTAGGATATAAAGTGAATTGTTACAACTGGATCAGTAAAAAAAAAAAAATGTTAGTACAGGATGAAAAAGGTAGTCATTTGTTTTTAATTATTATCAATTTTGGAAACTTTTATTGAAATTTAATACCATTTGTAAAAGGAGGGGAAAATTCCCTGGTCATAGTATCTTTTCACTTTCAGAAATTTGTTAAAATTTTGTAACTATAGTCATAGTAAAATATTTATAATAATAAAGCTATACTCTTTTATTATTTGCTAATTTCAAATGAAAGAGTTTCATGTTTTACATTATTCTCTTAATTGATTAAAAATAAAATGATATCAATATAAAATTTTAAACATTGTTAATATAATGAAAGTGAAAGTTGCTCAGTCGTGTCTGACTCTTTGCAACCCCAAGGACTGTATAGTCCTTGGAATTCTGCAGGCCAGAATACTGGAGTGGATAGCCTTTCCCTTCTCCAGGAGATCTTCCCAACACAGGGATTGAACCCAGGTCTCCTGCATTGCATGGCAGATTCTTTACCAGCTGAGCCCACATGAGAAGCCCAAGAATGCTGGAATGGGTGATTTATCCCTTCCCCAGCGGATCTTCCCAACCCAGGAATCAAACAGGGGTTTCCTGCATTGCAGGCGGATTCTTTACCAACTGAGCTATGAGGGAAGCCCTGTAATATAATAGTAAAATGTAAAATTTAAAAGCATGAAGTAATAAAAAAATATAAGCTTATTGTAGTACTCAGTTTCTTATCTTACTATATTTGAGTTGCTTTTGGTTTATTTTATGACTAACAGCTGTTTTTAAATAAATTCACTTAGTTCAAGTTAATGTCATTTGAAATTCCAAAAATTAATTTAGCTTCTGCATACAGACTATGAAGAGTACTTTGACAAGCTAATCATTACAGGTTGCAGAACAAATGTATTATCTCAGCTAGTGAAGTTAACCTTTTAACTGCTTTTTCCAAAAAGAAACCAATGGAATCAAAACATTGTCAGGGATGTTTGAGACACATTTAGGCCTTGGATATAAGTTGTGAGATGGTTATGCTTCTGGGACCCAGCATTTAAAATCCATAAATATGACACAAAAGCCAACAAGGGGTCTGAAAATATGAAGTACTTGGTACATGGGAGGTCCTTCAAAATGCTGTCATTTATTATTTTTCTACCATATACTTATCACTTCTTCATTTCACTTATTACCATATAAAAAGAAAGCATCTCTGAATAACTCAGTTCTTACAGGCAAAGATCATAGTGGCAGGATATTATAAGACAAATCACATTTTGATGAGTGACATAAAAAGTACATGAAGGGCACTGAGGCACAGATAAATTAACCAGGTTTTTTGTAGAAAAATGTCAATCCTACTAAAAGAAAATAATACAAATAAGAGGAATAATTACAAATCAAGCAAGCTTGGTTAGGAAGGCACATGATCAACATCCATGGATGCAGTTTAAGAAGAGTATTTGAAGAAATATTAAAATGATCAAATAAGTGCTTTCCCCCCCTCTCTTTTTCTAATAGCTTTTAACAAATATTTTAATACATGGATTTAGTATTGGCAAACATGGATGCTCATCACTTTGAGTAAATCAATGACAGACACTGACATGGAGTAAACTTATCAGTCATTCATCAAAGGTAGAAAGAGTTCATTTTTTAAACATTTTGTGTTATTTAAATAATTTAGTGAAGCATAAACTCTACAGAGATTAACAAAATCTCTACCACATTCTTAGTGGAGTTCAGCACAGTTTTATGTTACATAATCCAATTGTTTGACTTCAATGGTAAAATCCAAAATGTGCCCAGTAAAGAAATTCTTTAAATTTTTCTAATAAAAAGCTATGAAACTAATTAAATTAGATAACATATGTAAAATTCCTTTGCACAGAGTAGACAGTCATATGTTTTCCTTCCTTTTCTAAGAATTATACAATGGTAATTATGAAGAAAGGTATAGTTGTAAAAGCTTTTGTTTTTTAAGTGAATAAGTAACGTGCAAATTTAAATACTGTCATAGAAATTATTACTTTTACTTCTACTTCCACAGTCTGTTAGTGAATTTATATTATAGATCAATGGAATAATCATGACATTTTGACATCATACTAACTCAGGTAAAATATCTATTATAATATAATCACATGAAACTACTTCATTTCAGTTCAGTCGCTCAGTCGTGTCCGACTCTTCACGACCCCATGAATCGCAGCACGCCAGGCCTCCCTGTCTATCACCAGCTCCCGGAGTTCACCCAGACTCACGTCCGTCGAGTCAGTGATGCCATCCAGCCATCTCATCCTCTGTCGTCCCCTTCTCCTCCTGCCCCCAATCCCTCCCAGCATCAGAGTCTTTTCCAATGACTCAACTCTTCGCATGAGGTGGCCAAAGTACTGGAGTTTCAGCTTCAGCATCATTCCCTCCAAAGAAATCCCAGGGCTGATCTCCTTCAGAATGGACTCGTTGGATCTCCTTGCAGTCCAAGGGACTCTCAAGAGTCTTCTCCAACACCACAGTTCAGAACCATCAATTCGTTGGCGCTCAGCCTTCTTCACAGTCCAACTCTCACATCCATACATGACCACAGGAAATACCATAGCCTTGACTAGACGAACCTTTGTTGGCAAAGTAATGCTTCTGCTTTTGAATATGCTATCTAGATTGGTCATAACTTACCTTCCAAGGAGTAAGAGTCTTTTAATTTCATGGCTGCAGTCACCATCTGCAGTGATTTTGGAGCCCAGAAAAATAAAGTCTGACACTGTTTCCACTGTTTCCCCATCTATTTCCCATGAAGTGATGGGACCAGATGCCATGATCTTCGTTTTCTGAATGTTGAGCTTTAAGCCAACTTTTTCACTCTCCTCCTTCACTTTCATCAAGAGGCTTTTGAGTTCCTCTTCACTTTCTGCCATAAGAATGGTGTCATCTGCATATCTGAGGTTATTGATATTTCTCCCGGCAATCTTGATTCCAGCTTGTGTTCCTTCAAGTCCAGCGTTTCTCATGATGTTACTCTGCATATAAGTAAAACAAGCAGGGTGACAATATACAGCCTTGATGTACTCCTTTTCCTATTTGGAACCAGTCTGTTGTTCCATGTCCAGTTCTAACTGTTGCTTCCTGAAACTACTTACTAAATATAAAAAGCTTAAAATGTAATATTGTGTTACATTTATAATTATTCAAAATAACTGAGTTAAAATTATAATTTTGGTAACTTTAAATTAACAACTATATATATATAACTATTAATTATATAACAATTACATACTTATAACAAAAGTATGATTTTGATGCTTTTAGATCAATAATTGTATACCTATCACTATTTGCATATTTATAAATATATCTATGAATATTGAAAACAATATCAATGTAGGTATAATCCTTCATAGAAAAAGCATTCACAGTTTAGTTCTTAAACATTTGTAATGTTAAAATGTATATTTAGGTTTATCATTGACTAGTAAATTTATTGGTTAAAAATATTTATCGATACTTTTATACATTTCCCTTTAAGATAGGACTCCTGAGACATGTGTTATGTATCACATATTTTATAGGTACATTTATCAATATATTGGGCTTCTCTGGTAGCTCAGGCGGTAAAGTGTCTGCCTGCAATGTGGGATACCTGGGTTCGATCCCTGGGTCAGGAAAATCCCCTAGAGAAAAAAATGTCAACCCACTCTAGTACTCTTGCCTGGAAAATTCCATGGATGGAGGAGCCTGGTAGGCTACAGTCCATAGGGTCGCAAAAAGTTGGACATGACTGAGTGACTTCACTGGTTCACTGATCAATATATTATTTAAAAATTTGTATTAAACTTTAGATTAAAACTTATTTTTAAATTATATAAAATATGAATATATTTTATGGTATATAATTCAAGATATTTATAGAGATTTTGAGATAAATATTATTCCATGACAGTGAATGCCTTCAGTCCTGTGCACACCGACTGTCTTTTTTCACCAGAACTAATAATGAATACTAGATAATGTATTTAGCTAATTAGCTATGTATACAATGCTATGCTCTAGATTTGTCATAATTAGGTGAAAAGCAATTTTTAAAATATTTTACTTTATTTCTCTGCATTAAATTTAGAGAAAAATGCATCCTTCTTCAAAGCTATGGGGAAATAGCATGTAATAAGCTACAAGCTAAGATAACTATATAAAAACATTTATAAACACTGACTTATAAATGTCAAGATAATGAACCATCAAGTTAACTATGATGCAGTTTAAAATCATGCATATTTTATTTCATTCTGTTTGATGAAGTAGCTCCCAAATCACTAAGGCAACATACAACAAAACATAATTTAATTGCTCTCTATTATAATGCCATTCTGATAACAAAACTTCATTCAATAATTGAATAATAATTTTCAAGTGCAGTACTCATAAGGGGTAGTGCAGAAAATACACAGACAATGCATGCTTCCTCAACTTCAAGGTGTTCATTAGTGAGAAAGATACTAACCAAGCTTACTCCATTGAAAGCAGAATTATGTAAATGGTATGGGAAATACAAAGCATCTCTACAGAGCACAGATATGGTAGCAGTTACTTCCCCTTGGAGAGAAATCAGAAGGCCAGTTTCAAAACTGAAAGCTCAGTTATGAACTGAGTTGAAGAAAAACTGTAATTTAACTAACCTTATTAAAATTACAGTTAGTAGAGTATATTGTTAGAACTTGATCCAGGATATATACAATGTCTTTAACTTCATGAATGTTGTGACTATTTTTCTTTGCTTCCATAGGGATTTTAGTGTTAACTTGAAGAAGCTCCAAGTACTACAAGTTTGATGACATTTTAAATTAAAAGTTGCCGGTATTTCATAAAAATATACAGTAATAAAATGACATTTCCTCCCATATACTTTCCATATTTCTTCCAACTATCAAGTAAGATCAGAGATATTTTAGACCTAATGGTGAATCATTTCCCTTTCCCTGATTTTTGTATTTCAAGATTCTAAAGTAAAATTTCATAGACAATTTGCACTTTTTTGTTGTACGGCAATTCCAGTCAATACATTCAACTGAACTCCCACCTCCACCCATCACTCTGCCTTAACACACACACACACACGGAGAGGCTGAATCAAATATGATATAAACATGTCTTAGATATTTATTTAAGCAAGCTTGAAAGCAAAACAGGAACTAAATCACTGAAATAGAAAGAAAAGTTAAATTGAGAAAGAAGAGCAATAGTTATTGGGGAGTGGCTACTGGTCCTAACAAATGGGACTGCCTGAGCTCTGAAACCTGCAGGAAGCAGTCAGGTTCCTAGTCTTGCTCTGTATCTTTTAGTGAAGGTGCCCTCATTTTAGCCAGTCTGTAAATACCTTTCTGTCATCATTTTTTACACACATCATTTAGCAATCCACCATACTGCATCCCTATCACTTGACAAATATTCCTGGATCCAACTGCATCTTCTCCATACAATAGTTTAATTTCTTCTTTTATTCAATTGAGAGACTGACATTGCCATATATACACTGCTATGTGTAAAATAGATAATTAATGAGAACCTACTGTATAGCACAGGTGACTCTACTCAATGTTCTGTGGTGACCTAAATGGGAATGAAATCTTAAAAAGAGGGGATATATATATATATATATATATATATATATAAAATATGTGTGTGTGTGTGTGTGTGTGTGTGTGTGTGTGTGTGTGTATTGGTGTTCTGTCACTAAGTCGTGTCTGACTCTGCAACCCCACAGACTATATAGCACACCAAGCTTCCCTGTCCTTCACTACCTCAGGGAGTTTCTCAAACTCATGTCCACTGAGTTGATAATGCCATCCAACCACCTCATCCTCTGTTGCCCTCTCCTCCTCCTGCCTTTAATCTTTCCAGCATGAGTGTCTTTTCCAATAAGTCATCTCTTCATATAAGATGGCCAAAGCTCCAGATTCAGCATCAGTCCTTCCAGTGATGTGGTGTAGTCACTCAGTCATGTACAACTCTTGCAACCCCATGGACTGTATGTAGCCAGCCAGGCTCCTTAGTCCATGGGATCTCCCAGGCAAGAATACTGGAGTGGGTTGCCGTTCCTTCCCCAGGGGATCTTCCCAACCCAGGCATTGAATCCAGGTCTCCTGCATTTCAGGCAGTGTCCTTACCGACTGAGCCACCAGGGAAGCTGTACCATTTTTCCAATGAATACACAGGGTTAATTTCCTTTAGGATTGACTGGCTTGATCTCATGCTGTCCAAGGGATTCTCAAGAGTATATATGGCTGGTTCACTTTGCTGTTCAGCAAAAATTAATACAACACTGTAAAAACAAATATACTCCAGTAAAGATTAGTTTAAAAATGAAAATGTAAAAGAATGCCACTCTTGTCACTATTTTTTTATTTTCAAAAAATATTTTTCACAAAATATAAAGATTTTATAAAAAAGAGAGATTAACAAGAGAGACCCCCTCTACCTGCCCCTCCTCCCCCACTGCCAAAAAAAATGTTTAACTTGATTCTTCAGGCTTGATTCTGACAATAGGATTATCTGGTTGGTCATCACAATGTTATTTATACAATATAAATCTGAACAAACTTCAATGCTCTTCCTTTTTTCCTATTTTTTTATGGCTCTCCATTAACCTTCAAATAAGTCCCATTCATAATCTCATCCCTTCTCACTTCTCCAGATTTCTTGTATTCTTCTTCCATTTGTTCACAGCTTTGCCCATCAGTTTAGTGCATTTCACTGAACAATCACTCAGTCATGTCCTACTCTTTGTGACCCCATGGACTGCAGCACATCAGGCTTCCCTGTCCATCACCAAGTCCCAGAATATACTCAAACTCATGTCCATTGAGTCGGTGATGCCATCCAACCATCTCATCTTCTGTCATCACCTTCTCCTGCCTTCAAATTTCCCAGCATCAGGGTCTTTTCATATAAGTCAGTTCTTTGCATCAGGTAGCCAAAGTATCAGAGTTTCAGCTTCAGCATCAATCCTTCCAATGAATATTCAGGACCGATATCCTTTAGGATGGACTAGTCATAGGCTGTAGTTTTACAGTTGTCACCTGCTTCCCTCTGGTTTCCACTCATTGACATATCTATGCCTCCATTCAAATGGATATGTCTTTCCTTTTCTTCTTTGACTGTTGCTTCTCTTCTTTTCTCAACTATTTGTAAGGCCTCCTCAAACAACCATTTTGCCTTTTTGCATTTATTCTTCTTGGGGATGGTTTTGATCACTGCCTTTTGTACAATGTTAAGAACATCTGTCCATAGTTTTTCAGGCACTATCCATCAGATCTAGTTTACTTGTCACTTCCACTATATAATCATAAGGGATTTGATTTAGGTGAAACCTAAAGTAGGTTTTTCTTCATTGTAAGTCTGAATTTTGCAATAAGGAGTTCATGATCTGAGCGGCAGTTAGTGCCCAGTCTTGTTTTTGCTGACTGTATAGAACTTCTCCATCTTGGCTGCAAAGAATAAAATCAATCTGATTTCAGTGTTGACCATCTGGTAATGTCCATGTTAGAGTCCTCTCTTGTGTTGTTGGAAGAAGGTGTTTGCTATATCAGTGCGCTCTTTTGGCTAAAAGTTGTTAGCCATTGTCCTGCTTCATGTTGTACTCCAAGGCCAAACTTGCCTGTTACTCTTGAAAGGACATCAATTTTGGTATTAGTTCTAGTAGGTCTTCATAGAACCGTTCAACTTCAGCTTCTTGAGCATTAGTGGTTGGGGCATAGACTTGGATTACTGTGATATTGAATGGTTTGCTTTGGAAATGAACAGAGATCATCCTGTTGTTTTTGAGATTGCACCCAAGTACGGCATTTCAGAATTTTGTTGGCCATGAGAGACACTCCATTTCTTCTAAGAGATTCTTGTGCACAGTAGTAGATATAATGGTCATCTGAGTTAAATTGGCCCATTCCAGTCCATTTTAGTTCACTGATTCCTACAATGTCAGTGTTCACACTTTCTATCTCCTGTTTGATCACTTCTAATTTACCTTGATTCACGGACCTAGCATTCCAGGTTTCTATGTAATATTGTTCTTTACAGCATCGGACTTCACTTTCATCACCAGTCACATCTACAACTGAGCCATGTTTTCTCTTTATCTCAGGCTCTTCATTCTTCCATACCAGACCATCTTAACTGCTTCCTGAGAAATCTGTATGCAGGTCAAGAAGCAACAGTTAGAATTGGACATGGAACAATGAACAGACTGGTTACAAATTGGGAAAGGAGTACATCAAGGCTGTATATTACCATCTTGCTTATTTAACTTATATGCAGAGTGCATCATGCGGAATGCCAGACTGGATGAAGCACAAGCTTGAATCAAGATTGCCAGGAGAAATATCAATAACCTCAGATATGCAGATGACACCATTCTTATGGCAGAAAATGAGGAGGAACTAAAGAGACTTGATGAAAGTGAAAGAGGAGAGTGAAAAAGCTGGCTTAAAACTAAGATCATGTCATCCAGTCTCATCACTTAAGACAGATGGGGAAACAGTGGAAACAGTGACAGACTTTGTTTTCTTGGGCTCCACAAGCACTGCAGATGGTGATTGCAGTCACGTAATTAAGACACTTGCTCCTTGGAAGAAAAGCTATGACACACCTAGACAGCATATTAAAAAGCAGAGACATTACTTTAGCTACAAAGGTCTGTATAGTCAAAACTATGGTTTTCCAGTAGTAATGTATGGATGTGAGATTTGGACCATAAACAAAGCTGAGCACCAAAGAATTGATGCTTTTGAACTCTGGTGTTGGAGAAGACTCTTGAGAGTCTCTTGGACTGCAAGATCAAACCAGTCAATCCTAAAGGAAATCAGTTCTGAATATACATTGGAAGGATGGATGCTGAACCTGAAACTCCAATACTTTGGCCAGCTAATGTGAAGAACTGGCTCATTAGATAAGACTCTGAAGCTGGGAATGATTGAAGGCAGGAGGAGAAGGGGATGACATAGGATGAGATCATTGGATGGCATCACTTACTCGATCGACATGAGTTTGAACAAGCTCCGGGTGTTGTAGTTGGACAGGGAAGCCTGGCTTGCTGCAGTTCATGGGGTTGCAAAGAGTTGGACATGACTGAGCAGACTGAAATGAACTGAACTGATGCCATGGGGAGAAAAAAAAAAAAAAAAAAACTTTCCTTAGCATCCTTCAAGAAAATATAATCACTGATTTTCAAATAATCTTTATATATTCTCACTCTTGTGTTGCACTTTGCTCCACTCCTCTACATAAAGCTTTATTCCTTCTAAAATTTAAATGTATCTTATTCAAATCATTAAGTCTATAAAGTCTGTCTCAAATCAAAATTAGAATGAGAAAAATTTCCCTATCTCCTTAGTTAGAAGTGCTTTCTCTGTTTACAAAGCTACTGAAGCATTTATTAGTATAATTTATTTGATTTTAATGATTAAAACTAATGTAAATTGCCACTTTGAGCAATAAAAGCATTTTATCAACTAAATTGCAACTGTTCCATAAACAATTTATACATACATATACGTATATAATTTATGTACATATATATGTATATATGTGTTTATATACATAGTTTTCATTGTTTTTGTTTTCCATAATTAAAAAGTACAAATATAAAAGTGATGATATATTTTGTGAAATACAGTAAGTTATATCTACCACTTAATTAATCCACAGGAATTATTCTTTTTCATTGTTTTGTAATTTTTTAATTGCTAAATAAAAATACGTCATTTAAGTTTCTGTCTGTGGGATACAAGGAACAAGATTACATACTGAAAATAAGCAAGAAGGCAATGGCACCCCACTCCAGTACTCTTGCCTGGAAAATCCCATGGACGGAGGAGCCTGGTAGGCTGCAGTTCATGGGGTCTCTAAGAGTCAGACATGACTGAGCGACTTCACTTTCACTTTTCACTTTTCACTTTCATGCATTGGAGAAGGAAATGGCAACCCACTCCAGTGTTCTTGCCTGGAGAATCGCAGGGACTGGGGAGCTTGGTGGGCTGCGGTCTATGGGGTCAAACAGAGTCAGACACGACTGAAGCGACTCAGCAGAAGACATAATTAGGATGCTATTAATTATATTCTATTTTAATGGCTACCTATCAAGGAACCAATAAAGCTTAGTAAGTTTGCATGGAAGGTCAATAACAGAGAAATTAATTCGATTTATTTCCTAATTCAAACTGAAATATGACATAAAGTTTTCCTACCCTCTGTTGATTGAGGACCAAATGTTCTAGCAACAATTTTTATCATATATTGATGATACAATGAACTGAAAACATTTTATCTAAAAAGTTCATCTATAAAGGTACCATGTTTAATAATCATAATATTTTAAAATAAATTAATTCAAACCCCATTCATGTAAAGCATTCTACTGAAGGAATTACAAATACTAAATAATATTTGTGACTTTTTTTTCTTATCTCTAAAACTTCACTTCTTAACATTACTTTCCTAAGTCATTTGTGTAGTTTTCATTTTCAGCTTTCAGTAACTTCAAGAAATTAGCTCGAGGGAAATCAAGGTTGTCACATATTTGCAGGATGTTCTTTTCTATAAAAATCTGAACAATATTCCATTGTATTTATGCATCACATCTTCTTTATCCATTCTTCCGTTGATAGATATTTAGGTTGTTTCCATATCATGGCTATTGTGAATAATGATACCAAAAAGGGGTGGCATATATCTCTTTAAGACAGTGATTTCATTTCTTTTGGATATACATCCAGAAATAGGATTGCTGGATCATAACATTCTTTCTTTCTTTTGTTTTTTATATTTTTGTGAAGTCTTCCTATAGTTTTCCATAGTAACAGCATCAATTTGCATCTCCAACCAAAGTGTACAAGAAAGTACATGTACTTTTGCTCTGCCGTTTTCTATTCCCTGGTAGTACACCAGTAAGCAAGCATCTTTCCACTGTAGAGTTTCTATTTTAGCAGGGAAGGCAGATGATAAATGAAAACTAAAATAAATCAAATATCAAATAGTGTTATTATAGAGAAAAACATAACAAGAGGAGCAACTACAAAAGGACAAGTTTGTGGGAATACAGTTTTAACTAGAGTTATAAGGAAAAGGCTCACAGATCATTTTGGAGCAAAGATCTGAAAAAGGCAGAAGTAATCCAATTGGCCATCTGCTACCTAGAAGAAGAACATTTCAGAGGGAATATATATTGCAGAATGTGTTTTCTTTATATAAAAATAAGGAAATCATTAATATTGTCAATCATTCATGTCAATATAAATTGTTCCAAATTTAATATTCAATGGAAATATGCAACCTCTAGAAGATAACTATTTTCTTTTTGTTATCTGCTATACTCCCAGTATACAGAAGTGTATCTATCATATGATAGCCACTTGATAAGTTCTTACGATTGAATAAATATTGTTTTAAATATTATGAGCCAAATTATTTGTCAAATGGAAATATTTATCTTGTCATTATTGCTTACTTTCTTTGAGAACTGCTATAGGCCACAAGTTACAAGACACCCAACTTGAATGGCACAATAGATACGCACAACAAGTTATACAGTGGTATTTAGTTGGAGAGTTGGTTAGGCAGTTCAGCGCCTTTATCAATAACATAGGCTTTATATTTGTTTATCACAATATGACAAGTCTGAGTTGGACCACTATGATCCTATGTATAAGCTAATTAAATGTAGGAGCAAATCATTTCATGTTAGCTGCTCATTTGCTTTTCCCTCTCAAGAATATGCTGTACCTACTTATCCCATAGGATCTATAGTTTCTCCTTATCAGTGGAGTATATTCTACATGTGATTTGCTTTGGTCAATACAGTGGGTGTTAAATGATATACCCTTATTCTGAGAAGATGCTTAAGAACATACTAGTATTTCCAGCATTATTTTTGCTCTTTTCTCTATTCCAGAAGAATATTAACTCCCAATAAAAGACTGGCCTCCAGGAAGGCTTTCCAAAAAAGGACACATTTAGGGCAAATACATAGTCACTGCCAATCCACAGTACATTAATATCACATAATCATAAACACTGAAGTGTTGAGATTATTTGTTACTGTGGCCTTATCCAAAAAGAAAAATGAATAAAATATGTTTATAATTAAAATTCAGTGAAATTAAACCTCAGACATTTTGTGAATTACTAAAGATACATTGAAACCGGTCACCTTTTTTTAAAATATTTGAGTCAGCCAATAGTATATAATAGAGCTATTCATTTAATTAAATTAACTAAATATTTTGACATAATGGGTATAATAAAATATGTTCTTTTGCTCATAAATGTATCTGACAACATAGCATATATCAAGTTTTAGGTTATTATGTAATTCATTTTGTCTACATTACTTCACTTTTACCCTGAAAATCCTAAAACATCACCTAATTGTATATTAAACTTCCACTTACTTTATTTTACTGTGCTTCACTATTTTATTCGCTTTAGTTATTATATTTCAAAGGTATCATGTTTTCTACAAATTGAAGGTTTGTAGCAATGTTGCATTGAGCGAGTCTATTGAGCAATTGGGGTCATTTTTTCAACAGCACTTGTTCAATTCACATCTCTATGTCACATTTTGGTAATTCTTACGCTGTTGTCCATGGGGTCAAAAAGAGTCAGACACAACTGAGCAACTGAACAACAGTATTGTACAGTAAGTATGTTGCAATATCTGTGACACAGAGAAGACTTTTCAACTTTAAAAATCATGTTAACATTAAAAAATTTTTCCATCCGTCGAATCCTCAAACACTGCAACTTCAATCTAATCATCTGGAGCTCCTCTAAGTTTCTTCTAAAATCATCTTGTTACTACTATTTTTTTTAAAATTACCCCCATTTGTATTATAACAATGTGAAGTACAGGCATACCTTCTTGAAGATATCAGGGTTCAGTTCCAGACTATGACAATAAAGTGAGTAAACACATTTTTTTGGTTTCTTGGTGTATATAAAAGTAATGCTTATACCATATTGTGGTCTACTAAATGTTCAATAGCATTATGTCTAAAAACAATGTGTGTACCTTAATTACAATTTACTTTATTGGTAAAAAATGCTAACCATCATCTAAGGTTTTTGGAGCCACAGTAATAATATCAAAGACCCCTGACTACAGATCATCTTAACAAATGCAGTGATTCTATTTTCCTGGCACATTTCAAGCAAAATGATGATGTGTTAACATTTTATAAGGCAAATATATATGATGTAAGACAGAAGTAAAAGAGGAGAATTTATAGAACAATTATGTTCTTGCCTATTAAGAAAAATTGGAAAAAAGTGTTTTTTAACTTTATTTATTTGTTTTCTTAGAGTAGTTTAAGTTTCACAGAAAAACTGAAGGGAAAGGACAGAAATTTCCTGTATACATCTGTCTCCACACACACATATCATCTCTCATTATCAACATTCCCCACCAGGCAAATGACAAATGACAAAATGGTCATTTGTTACAATTAATGAACCTACATTGGCATAATATCATCACCCAAAGTCTATAGTTTACATTATGTTTCCCTCTTGGTGTTTTACATTCTGGGTTTGGACAAAAGTATAACAACATGTATCAACTATTATCATATTCTGCAGAGCATGAACTATCTACAACCTCTGCAACCACTGATCTTTTTGCTGCTGCTGCTGCTAAATCGCTTCAGTCGTGTCCAACTCTGTGCGACCCCATAGACGGCAGCCCACCAGGCTCTGCCGTCCCTGGGATTCCCCAGGCAAGAACACTGGAGTGGGTTGCCATTTCCTTCTCCAATGCATGAAAATGAAAAGTGAAAATGATGTCACTCAGTCATGTCCAACTCTTAGCGACCCCATGGACTGCAGCCTACTAGGCTCCTCCGTCCATGGGATTGTCCAGGCAAGAGTACTGGAGTGGGGTGCCTTCTCCGCTAATCTTTTTATGTCTCCCTATTTTGCCTTTTCCAGAGTGCTATATTGTCAGAATCACAGAGTATGTAGCCTTTTCAGAGTGGCTTCTTTCATTTAACATAAGTAGGTGGCTTATTTTATTCTCTTGACATTGACTTTTGCGGAGTAGTAGTGTTTTAATTTTAATGAAATCTAGCTTATCAATTATTTCTTTCATGGTTCACATCTTTGGTATTATATCTAAAAATTCATTACCGTATCTCAGGTCATCTAAGTTTTCTCCTAAGTTACCTTCTAAAGTTTTTTATAGTTGTGAATTTTAGATTTATGTCCATGATCTATTTTGAGTTGGTTTTTGTGAAAGGTTTAAATTTATAAACTCATTTTTTCCCATGTGAATGTCCAGTTGTTTCAGCATCATTTTGTTTAAAAACAAAACAAAACACTATATTTGCTCCATTGTTTTGCATTTGCTCCTTTGCCAAAGATATTTGAAATATTATTTATTAACTTTTCAATTTTGTCTCCAAGTCACCATCATCCCTTGGTGTATTTCTTATGCCACTTTTCACAGTCTGATCTTTCCTTCTCATCTCTGACATTTAATAAGTTAGTGCCTCATGGCTTAGTTCTGATACCTCTTCTCTTTATCAACTGTTTTTAATCATTTTATACATTCTCATGGCTTAAATATTGTTTAAAATGCAATGGCTCCTAAATCGGTCAGAACCTTTCCTCTTCAGTTCTGTGTTTAACTATGTAATCAATATCACCTCTTGATGTACAACAGGCTCGCTGTAACTTCCACGGTGAACACATTCCCTACTGCACTGTAACGTTGAAAAGTCTGATTCGCAGTGCCTGATTGTGTCATTATCCTGGTTGCTCATACCAAAAGCTTTTTTATCATCAACTTCTCTCCTTCTCTTATATTCCACAGTGAGTCCATCAGTATATATTGTTGACACTACTTTAAAAATATATATCAAGCAGCCATCATTCCTGATCCGGGATATTTCAGTAGCCTCCTAACTAGACTTATAGCACTTTAGTACTTATATCCATGTAGTTTTTCTCACTAGGAGTCAGCTACTAGGTCAAGCCTAAACTATATTATGGCGCTTAACACTTCAGATCCTTAAACTGACTTTTCACCTCAGAGTAAATGTCAGTTTTTACAATGACGTACCTAATCTATCTTCCCTACCCTGTTTTTTTTTTTTTTTTTTTTTTTTCCCCTCTAGTACTCTCCTATTACTCTCCCATTTATTTTCTCTTCTAAGACACACTGGAATTTTTGTTTTTCCTTTAAAAAATATGGATGGCTCTACATTCAAGCGGAGAAGACAATGGCACCCCACTCCTGTACTCTTGCCTGGAAAATCCCATGGACCGAGGAGCCTGGTAGACTGCAGTCCATGGGGTCACTAGGAGTTGGACATGACTGTATAACTTTCAAGTAGACAACCTGAGCGACTTCCCTTTCACTTTTCACTTTCATGCATTGGAGAAGGAAATGGCAAGCCACTCCAGTGTTCTTGCCTGGAGAATCCCAGGGACGGGGGAGCCTGGTGGACTGCTGTCTCTGGGTTCGCACAGAGTCGGACACGACTGAAGCGACTTAGCAGCAGCAGCGGTAGCAGCTACATTCAAGGTCTTTACCCAGGGCCTTCCTTCAAATACTGACTTTCTCATCAGATATCCACATGGCTTGCTTATTCCTCCCAAATTCTTAATCAAATTTCATCCTCCCTGTGATAACCCTTTAACCCTTTTACTAGTCCTTTTCTTACTTTATGTTTATCTAGAGCATATTACCATCTGATGAAATATACACTTGATCCATTAATTCTTTTATTGCTTATCTCCTGTGCCTGGCATATAGATCACATGAGGTTTAGAACGTTTATTATTTTTTAAGGTAATTTCTTGGCCTAAAGTGTCTCTTACAAAAAAGTTAGTCAAAAATATTTCTTGGTTAAAACTCTCAGATATTGTCAAATTGTCTTCCAAAAATTTTTTTTTTATGTGCAAGCTCCCTCTTTATGAAGGTTGCTGTTTTCACATCATTTTCATCTATGTTTTGCACTGTGAATCTTGATGGGTTTTTAGGAAATTAGAAAGTAGAAGCATTTATATCAGTATTATGTTAAATTATATTTCATTTAATCATGAATATTTCCATTTTGGAATATTCCATATTCCAAAAGTATTTCCACTTTGTCTTTTTTAGGTATCTGTTCATTTATTTTGCCAACTAAGACCTAGATTTTTTTGCTTCCATTATTGATTTTTAAGAATTTGAAATATAGTTAGAAAATTGGTACTTTAGTTGTGAGTTGGGTTGCCTATATTTTTCCATTTTTACTTATGCATTTTCTTTGTATGTTACTTTCCATGATTGTGCTGTCAATTTCATGTATTTTAATTTATAATTGTCCTTGTTTATGATCCTTGTTTATGAGTTGTGTGACACACTTAAAAAGTAGAAGCAATTCCTTAAATTTAAATCTTCAGCAAGAGAAAAAGTTTATTTAAACATAAACACAAACAGACTGTGCTGAAGCATCCCCAGCACAGCTTCACAACTAAGGTGAACCCAGGAATCAAAGAATTTGTAAGACTGACTGTATTATCTCTTCACTAGATTATTTGGGAGACTCATACATATAGTTCTAAGGAAACTGTCTGCCTTACTGCTTTTAAATTTTCTTTTCCCCATTTTGTTGAATACTAGTTTTCTAATAATTTACTGCATTGTTAATACTGCTGTCTTCATTATATTCATTCCATTGTGTGATTATGAGTTAAATAATTACAGAAATATGTATGTGTGCATTTGTTCGAGTATTATAGACTTAATAGTTATCAGCAAATCTAAATCTGTTTTATATATCATTGGATATATTTAAATTTAAGATGTAGACAGTTCAGGAAAATAGTTACTTTGTTTTGTATTTTGTAAGTATCTGGAATGCTTGCCTATGGAGTTGAATGGAATCCTCTGTTCTACCACATCTTTTGGCGATGTAAGCATCTTTGGAGAACATTATTGACACTGAAGGGGATAAAATCTTAAGTTGAACATCTATCTAAATTCATAGATTTAGTATTAGATACTGCCCCAAAATTTGCATTTGGTGGTGTAACTATAAGCACTGCATTTGATAGGCATTGTAAAATATTTTTAACCAATTCAGTGACTTACACAATTATACTGTTACACCATTTTTAGGCAGTAAAATAAGACTTGAACTGCTGCCACATTATTTTTTCCAGTATTCTATGCTATTTGTGCTAGAATCTATGAAAATACACTGACTTTATTCTAGTATTTGAAGGATATTTATTCTAGTATTTTCTCCAGCTACATCAGAATAAAATAACCTGAGACTTGTAAGATCACAGAGAAGCAGCCATGCAAAACTGCATTTGCACTTTCCAAAGAGAACAGAAGGAAAGGGCATTATATCTGAGAGAGAATGAATTGGACATAATGAAGCAAAAGAGAAAGTCCAGTGAGGCAGGAGAAGAGCATGAGGAGTTTAGGAACAGGTGGGAGCAGAGGGCTATAAGAGAACAGAGAAGTATACAGAAGTCAGATCATGAATTTTTAGTTGATTGGTTTGCTTCTTTATTTAATTGATTTACAGCTATCAACACACTTGGTGATTTTATTTTCTTCTGAGAACAGCAAACCAACCTAATAGAATCACCAAGATGGTAGTGAATAGACAGCTTATGAAAATATTCTTTAGCTGATCTTATTATTTGATTCAATGCAGTAATCAAAACATGAATTCTGTATAGTCGATGAATATCTTCCTTAAATTCTCATTTGGGGTAAAATATATGAGTAACTGTATCTATTTATTATAAGCTGAGGATTTTAAAAATATTCTATATAGCACTAAGAATGGACAATGATAATTTATATAATAAAAAGGTTTTTATGTACATAAAACTGATAAATTTTATTGCTTTGTTGTAGCACTCTGAATTTGTGATGAAAGAATACCAGACTTTTCTTATGAGAGACAAGTTACTATCACTTAGTGACTTTGAATAAGTTCTTAATTTCAGTGCTAATTTAAATGACTCCATTGTCCTACTACACTGGGGAGGGGGAAATAAATGAGTCACCTTGTTTCAAAATGTGAGTAAGTGTCATCTTTGATATTATTAGTCTCTGCATTGTGTTAGGCAAGCTGATTTTATGTGCTGGCACAAAACCTATGGCTCATAAACTCAACAGAGGTGAGTGAGTTATGATAGTCTTAGAAATACATTAATGAAATTCTGCAAACATCAGTATGGTACATTAGTCTTCACCACATTTGGCTTTATTAAACACACAGATAGATGGGAGGCTGTCATGTACACCAATTGTTTTGCTTTTTCAAAATGACCCAAGGAAATATAAAAGGTTTTCTTTTTTCCAGCTATTTTAATATCATGTGTAAATGATAAAATTTCACAGTTTGTTGATTTAAAGAATGAGACAGCTTAGGATTTTGTCATCACCATGATTTAATATTCATCAAGGATCTATAAAATATTGGACAGAACAGGGAGGAAAAAGGAGACTGCCAAGACACAGTTTCTGCCCTTAATTTATGATTGCTTATTTTTTCTAAAGACTAGAGAAAATATAAGGTTTGCTTCAGAGTACAGGTTTTGAAAGACAAAGTTTTCCATCAAAACCAATGGGGCTTGAACCATAGGAAAGGCAAGGTTGATTTGTTCATTTCAAGACAAAGTAGATGTTAAAATGAAAGTTATGCCAGCTAATAATTAAAACTTAAATACTGAGCTCATTGAAGGAAACTTTTGCTCTACTGACCAATTATATGAACATTCAGTTTTTGAGTTCAAATTAAAAACATGATTTACAATCAGGATTTTTTTTAAATGTGGGGAATATATAACAGATCATGTAATTAATTTAGATTTTGTAACTGAAAGATGCCAGTCACTTAAAAAATGTTCTTTAATATATACCCTAAAACACTTTACTGAATGTATTCTGTATACATACTTTAGCTTTGGGATATTCTTTTAACTAGGACTTTATAATAGCATGAGTAAAGTATGTCAAATACTAAACTCATCTTTCTTTCAAACATAGTTTCCAAGTTTATCCAATGTGTATTCTCTCCCAAAGCCAAATTTTATGATGTGTATATATTATGTCATTATTTCTTATTTGTTTCTCTCATATTTGGTAAGGTAAAGATTATGTGACACTACTGGTGCCTTTCTAATGGAGCATTACACAAATTTTGTCAGAGACAAACTCTTCTGTCTTAGTTGCTATTATTCAATTTTTATAATGATATGATAGTTGATATTGTTGACTATTAATATCTCTTATTCCTGATTGTAATATATTGCTGTATATTGTCTAAACACTCAGTATTATTAGTTGGCCATATGAATACATACTTATCCTTCTATCCATTTACACTCACACAGACACAAACACATATGTATGTATACCTATATATGTGTGTTGTATATATACATATATACGTGCATATATATGTGTTTATATAAATTATGAATAGTGAGGAGGGACATTTAAAATATATATTTAAAACTTGAGAAGTCATGAAATGCATATGCATCAAGAGGGTTTTAGATGTGATAAAAACAATATTTCAAGGCAAGACATAGGGTTAATGAAATTCACTTTAATAATTGCACAAAAACTGTAGAGCTATTTAGAAACTTGTTAGTAGGATTCTTGTAATATTTTAAAGTCTTTTAAATTTTTTACATCACTTTAGGTGAGTGTAGATATTGACCTATTACTGTGAAGAGATTATAGAATATGAAGCTTTTAAAATTAATTGACTATTTTTTTTATTTTTTTTTAATTTTATGTTATTTTTAAACTTTACATAATTGTATTAGTTTTGCCAAATATCAAAATGAATCCGCCACAGGTATACATGTGTTCCCCATCCTGAACCCTCCTCCCTCCTCCCTACCCATACCATCCCTCTGGGTCGTCCCAGTGCACTAGCCCCAAGCATCCAGTATCCTGCATCGAACCTGGACTGGCAACTCGTTTCTTATGTGATATTTTGACATTGAAACATGTAATTGACTATTTTAAATTGATGTAATATTGGTTTATAATATTCATTTAATCCATTTTAAAACCAAAATTTATCTTGTCAATTATCAGTTGAACACTATTATTGTAAAGGAAACATTTGAATTTCATTAATGAAGTGGCAATATCATTTAAGAATCAAACATTTGGAAATAATTATATTTCTAAATATATCTACTAGATTACTATATAAATATTAACAAAAACCCTTTTGAAAGTAGAATATAAGAAGTGATTTCTTTAGCTAATTCCAACCAGATTCTGTGCATCCTACTGAAAAAAGTAAATATCGGTAGATGATTAAAATTATGCTTCTCTGAAAATTAATATCCAGTTAAGGGTAAAATATTGACTTCCGTACTCAAATATTCATAGTATGCAATGAAAGATAATGCTTAGTGACTGGACTGACCAAAATTATTCATTTGTTCTCTGACCAAAGGGATCAATAATGATAAAAAAAGAAATAAATATGTTATGGAACTAAATAATGAAGGAACCTAGAGTCAATATCATTGAGGCTACTCAAAATAATTGGAAATGATTACTATGTTTTTAAAATGTCAAAAACAGTTAAGACTTACTTACTAGTATATGATCTGTAAATTCTTACTCCTGGGCTTCCTTGCTGCACTGGAAAAGTGTAATCTACATTACACCAACTGGATGTACTAAGGTTTCTTTTCTGAGGTGTGAAATATGATGTCACAGATTTCAGGGAAAATGACTTTCTGGCAATCATGGAGGCAGAGTTGCTGTTTGTTCTGAAGTAGTTGTATTATTTTCTGTTACCTAGTGACTAGAGGCAAACGTAAGAATCGTGCTTTCTATACACTGGTTACTGCACTATGTGGTTCTTGTTCTGGGTCAGTCTCTAAGTGGGGTCCAGCTCTTTTCAATCTCAGGGACTACAGGATGGCAGGCTTACCTGTCCTTCACTATCTCCTGGAGGCCACTCAAACTCATGTCCATTGAGTTGGTGATGCCATCCAACCATCTCATCCTCTGTTGTCCTCTTCTCCTCCTGCCTTCAATTTTCCCCAGCATCAAGGCCTTTTCCAATGACTCGGCTCTTTGCATGAGGTGGCTAAAGTATTGGAGCTTCAGGTTCAACATCAGTCCTTCCAAAGAATACTCAGGATTGATTTCCTTTAGGATTGCCTGGTTTGATCTCCTTGCTGTCCAAGGGACTCTCAAGAGTCTTCTCCAACATCACAGTTCAAAAGCATCAACTCTTCAGCGCTCAGCCTTCTTTATGGTCCAAGAATCACATCCGTTCATGACTACTGGAAAAACCATAGCTTTCACTAGACAGACCTTAGTCAGCAAACTGATATCTCTGCTTTTTAATATGCTGTCTAGGTTGTCATAGCTTTTCTTCCAACGAGCAAGTGTCTTTTAATGTTATGGCTACAGTGACTACCCAGTGATTTTGGAGCCCAAGAAAATAAAGTCTGTCACTATTTCCAGTTTTTCCCCATTTATTTGCCATGAAGTGGAGATCAACCCTGGGATTTCTTTGGAAGAAATGATGCTAAAGCTGAAACTCCAGTACTTTGGCCACCTCATGCGAAGACTTGACTCATTGGAAAAGACTCTGATGCTGAGAGGGATTGGGGGCAGGAGGAGAAGAGGGCAAC
Organism: Bos indicus x Bos taurus; assembly: GCF_003369695.1. Lineage (NCBI taxonomy): Eukaryota > Metazoa > Chordata > Mammalia > Artiodactyla > Bovidae > Bos > Bos indicus x Bos taurus. The sequence continues at coordinate 59,355,148 of NC_040087.1, forward strand.
AGAGGATGAGATGGCTGGATGGCATCACTGACTCGATGGACGTGAGTCTCAGTGAACTCCAGGATGGACAAGGAGGCCTGGCGTGCTGCGATTCATGGGGTCGCAAAGAGTTGGACACGACTGAGTGACTGGACTGAACTGAACTGTACTGATGGGACTGAATGCCATGATCTTAGTTTTTTGAATGTTGAGTTTTAAGTCAGCCTTTTCACTCTCTCACTTTCATCAAGAGGCTTTTAGTTCCTCTTCACTTTTTGCCACTAGGGTGGTGTCATCTGCATATCTGAGGTTATTGATACTTCTCCCAGCAAGCTTGATTTCATCTTGAGTTTCATTTAGCCTGGCATTTTGCATGATGTACTCTGCTTATAATTTAACTAAGCAGGGTGACAATAAACAGCCTTGATGTACTCTATTTCCAATTTTGAACCAGTCCATTGTTCCATGTCTGGTTTTAACTGCTTTTACTTGACTTGCAAACCTGGTGTTTCAAGAAGCAAGTAAGGTGGTCTAGTATTCTCATTTCTAAGAATTTTTCAGTTTGTTGTGATCCACTCAGTCAGACTTTAGCATAGTCAATGAAGCAGACACTTTTCTGGCATTATCTTGCTTTTTCAATGATCCAGTGGATGTTGGCAATTTGATCTCTCATTCTTCTGTCTTTTTTTTTTTTCGTCTTCTGTCTTTTTTAAATCCAGCTTCAATTATGGAAGTTCTCGGTTCATGTACTGTTGAAGCCTAGCCTGAAGGATTTTGAGCATTAACTTGCTTGTATGTGAAATTAGTACAATTGTGCGGTAGCTTAAACATTCTTTGGCATTGCCCTTCTTTGGGATTGGGATGAAAACTGGTCTTTTCTAGTCCACTGGCCACTGCTGAGTTTTCCAAGTTTGCTGGCATACTGAGTGCAGCACTTTCACAGCATCAGCTTTTAGGATTTGAAATAGCTCAGCTGGCATGCCGTCACCTGCCCTAGCTTTGTTTGTAGTGATGCTTCCTAGGGTCCACTTGATTTCACACTCCAGGATGTCTGGCTCTAGGTGAGTGATCACACCATCATTGTTATCTGGATCATTAAGACCTTTTCTTGTACAGGTTTTCTGTGTATTCTCATGGATTCCCTGGCTATATGGAAAGTTCTTGGAACAATTTAACATGTACCAATATTTTTTAACTATCAAGAGATGGCTTTTACTATTGTGTGTATGAGTTCTAGGCAGAAATAACAAGTTTGCAAAATTATTGCAAGTAATAAATATTCCAGAATATGCTAAATTTGGATTTTGTATCTGACCTTGTCTGAATTCGCTACTATAGGATAGAAACTTGGAAGTCAAGAGCATCCAGTGATGAACAAATTATTCAAACTCTCACATTTACTCATCTGAATCATAACGCTATGGAAAGCAAGACTTTGACAAACCAAGGACTACTTTAGATTGCACCAGTTATTTAATGATAAAATACAGCACTCAGTATTTAAATTCTTACCTCGACACACAGACACAGAAAATGGAGATTTTTATGATCAACTTTTTAATCTCCTCCAGCCAAAGGGACAATGATACTGAAAATCAAATCTATGGTCTAAATCTGCAAATTTTGGAATTATAAATAAATTTTTTATTTTTTTAGGTTTTCTAGTCTCTTGTGTGTGATTTTGGTAATTAATTGCAATTAAAGATGATCTGGAAGTTTAAGTAATTTTTTACAATCCCCAACATATGAAAGTCTTCTCACCAACAAAAGTACTCCCCTTCTGCTCATTGTAACTTGAAGACCATGTAATTATTGTGCTTGCCTGAGAAAGTTACCTACTGATAGTAACAGTATTTTCTTCACATCTTACCCTAACTATCATGCCCTTTTTTTTTTTTTTTACAAATTCAGAAGTATATCATACTCCACAATGCCAACTGCAAATCTAATTTAAGAAGGCTTACAAATCAAAAGAATACATGTGTGATTGCAGTGTAGATAAGGGAATATAACTTCCTATATGGTAAGCTTATAAATATGAGTTCACTTACCAGAGACTTTGAATTAAATGTGCTCTTATAAAGTGGTGGTGATTGATTTCTCAGTAAGTGTAGACAGTAAACTAATTCAGTGGGTTTCTGCACAGAAAAGTTATGATGTCAGAAATTCCTTGTCAAATTGGAGAGGGAAGAGTCCAAGTCTAACAAAGATAGGGATTTTGGAGTGGACTTAATATGGCTTGATGTACACATTTATCATTTAGATATGTTTCTGGATACGATTTTAAAAATCAATCATTTTAATAGGCATTTAGAAATTCTTTAGTCTGGGACAGCAAGCATCTTATAAAATATTCTTTTGGCTGTTTTCTAAAGAACAGAGATGTGGGTCTTAATGCTGTCAGTAAAATGTTTTGCTTGGTTTCAATATGGATGGTAAGATGCTAATCCAGCAGAATTCTAGTACTAGTACTAAACCACCACAGGTAATCTTAGCTACTAGGTCTTGTCTCTAATCAGAATAGAATGATCAGAAAGACTAGTTGATAGCAACTAATTAACTGTTGGTTCCTCCAACAAATATAATGGGGTACAACTTGTATAATTATATTAGGATTATGTAACTGAAAAAAATAGCATTTTATAGATCTGGAAAGCAGTTCCCTATATGAACCACCACAATACAAAATCTCTATATTTGCCTTAAATTCTAGTTTTAATCAATTCAAACCAAACATGGACCCCTAGTGTCCCTGAGCAAGAACTATATTATAAGGCATTTCCCTGGTGGTCCACTGGCTAAGACTCTGGGCTCTCAATGAAAGTGGCCTGGGTTTGATCTCTGGTGAGGGAAGTTGATCCCACATACCACCAACTACAGATTACATATGCTGCAACTAAAGATCTCTCAGACCACAACAGAGATGGAAGATCCCATATGCCACAACTACACTCGACACACCCAAATCAATAAATGTTTAAAAAATGAACTATATTATGACAATACAAGCATCTGTTATATCATCATCCTAACACTGTCTAGTAATATGTGTTATTTACCAAGATAACTCTATACTTACAAATTAATAGAAATTTTCCTGTACAGTTGTATGATTTTCTTGTGTTATATTCACTAGAATTCAGAATGGCACTGAGGTCATGGCAGTACACTATGGCTTTCATACTTCAAATATCTTTGGTGGTATGCAAACTTACTTACCAATCTCTTATTAAGTAATAGAAGTCTATTTAGTATTGCACATATAATATTCCCTTTGGAGTTCTTCAAGACTTGGGGGCAAATTTTCCAGCACTGCCACTCCTGTGACTATAAGAGGTAAGTCTAATTTAAAGTTGGCATAAAGGTCCTTTGGTTTAAAACTGTTCACTAGGGTAGGAAATAACTTCTCTGAACCTATTACGTTCTTTTGCAAGGTATTCAGTATGCATCAAAATCTTCAATCAATTTCACAATAATTATGGTTTTTGTTGTCCCATAGTGACTATACATTGAATTAATTCCCCAAAGTTTCCTTCTCTTCCTACATTTTATGTCAATTAATAATAAATATCATCTTAGCTAATTGAGATATGACTACCATAATTTAAAACATCATAATCAGTGGGGTTTATCATTGTCTTTAATCAGGTAGGAATCTGACCCTTAAGGCTTGCTTTTTAAAACAGGCCCTACTGGCAATTTCTGAGCCTCAGATTCCTAACAAAATCAAACTTCACACAAGGAGAAAATGTCAAGAATTTATTCAAAAGGTACAATCCTAGAGGAGTAAGAGTAAGACTATAAGTGACATAAGACAGGAAAAAAGAAAAGCATGATGAAATATCACTCTTCTGGGTACTGCTCCATGTGAAGCCTTAAAAAAACAGTGCAAATACTTCTATAGACTCATAAGGACTAGCTCCATGGCAAAACTGCCTGGAGAAAGAAGAAAGGATTTATCTTCCTATTACTCTCTGATTTTCTGTTTAATTTGATTCAGACCAGAAGTTTCATTGCCTGCGGCTGACTAGCCCCAAAAGCTAGTGCCTTCGTTTCAAACAAGATTTTTTTTTTTTTGCAACATGTTTTGCCATACTACTGAAAATCAATCTGATTTCCAGAGTGGCTGCATTATGGACCATCTAAAACAAACATTAAGTGCATGTTGAGTGAGTGTGTAGCGGGTAGGGACAACTTCCTGACTGGAGTTAATGTGAAGTAAAAGTCGCTCAGTCCTGTCCAACTCTTTGCAACCCCATGGACTATACAGTCCATGGAATTCTCCTGGGTAGCCTTTCCATTCTCCAGGGGGGCTTCCCAACCGAAGGATCAGACCCAGGTCTCCCACATTACAGGCAGATTCTTTATCAGCTGAGCCACAACGGAAGCCAAAGAATAGTGGAGTGGGTAGCCTATCCCTTCTCCAGTGGATCTTCCTGACCCAGGAATCAAACCGGGGTCTCCTGCATTGCAAATGAATTTTTTACCAACTGAGCTATCAGGAAAGCCCCTGATTAGAGTTAATATGGGGACATAAAATAAAAATAATGCTGTTAAAAACCTTAATAGAATCACAAATAAAATTTGATCTCAACATCACATCACATAAAAAAATCACTTCTAGATAGTTTAAAATTTAAAATGTACAAGATGTGTATAAAATATTTTTTTTTAAATCCAGAATATGTCCATATCCTTTTTAGAGGGGTTACTACCTTAACAAAATAGAAACTTGAAATGGTAATAAAATATTGAAAATAAAACTTATCATATTAAATGTAAGAAACATGTATTGCTCAAGAGATGACATGAAATTGTATAAAGAAAACTGCAAACCTGGAGATGATGCATGGAACACATGTAAGTCACAAAAAAACAGAGAGACTACTGAAGAATAAAGAAAAAAAAAAAAAAGACAAATACATAGGTAAGTAGACAAAAGCATAACCCAAAAATCTGAAGGGATAAAAATCATGTTGACATATTAGTAACTAGTAGCTGCTGCTAAGTCACTTCAAATCAATGTAATTATCAGTAAACTGAACTGATGTATAATTTCAAATTTCTAACATGAAATAATACAACACCTACATCAAACAATATAAGTGATAGAGAAATGGTACCTTTATTCTCTAAAATGGAGATAAGACAATGATGTCTACTAAAATCTCTCACTGTTCACATGGAAGGATGTGTTATAAGTACAACTGTAACTCAAAAAAGGAAGGATGTTGAGATGGAGATAAAGGGAACAGAATTATCGTTATGAAGACCTACAAGACTTTCTAGACCTAACATCCAAAAAAGATGTCCTTTTCATTATAGGGGACTGAATGCAAAAGTAGGCCATCAAGAAACACCTGGAGTAACAAGCAAATTTGACCTTGGAGTACAGAATAAAGCAGGGCAAAGGCTAATAGAGTTTTACCAAGAGAATGCACTGGTCATAGCAAACACCTTCTTCCAACAACACAAGAGAAGACTCTACATGGTCATCACCAGATGGCCAAAATGGAAATCAGAATGATTATATTCTTTGTAGACAAAGGTGGAGAAGCTCTATACAGTCAGCAAAATCAAGACTGGAAGCTGACTGTGGCTCAGATCATGAACTCTTTATTGCCAAATTCAGACGTAAATTGAAGAAAGTGGGGAAAATCATTAGACTGTTCAAGTATGACCTAAATCAAATCCCTTAAGATTATACAGTGGAAGTTACAAATAGATTTAAAGGCCTAGATCTGATAGACAGAGTGCCTGATGAACTATGGGTGGAGGTTTGTGACATTGTATAGGAGACAAGGATCAAGACCATCTTCAAGAAAAAGAAATGCAAAAAAGCAAAATGGTTGTCTGAGGAGGCCTTACAAATAGCTGTGAAAAGAAGAAATGCAAAAAGCAAAGGAGAAAAGGAAAGATATACCCATTTGAATGCAGAGTTCCAAAGAATAGCAAGGTGAGATAAGGAAGCCTTCCTCAGTGATCAGTGCAAAGAAATAGAGGAAAACAATAGAATGGGAAAAGCTAAGATCTCTTCAAGAAAATTAGGGATACCAAGGGAACATTTCATGCAAAGATGGGCTCGATAAAGGACAGAAATTGTATGGACCTAACGGAACCAGAAGTTATTAAGAAGATGTGGCAAGAATACACAGAAGAACTGTACAAAAAAGATCTTCATGAACCATAATCACGATGGTGTGATTACTCAACTACAGCCAGATATCTTGGAATGTGAAGTCAAGTGGGCCTTAGGAAGCATCACTACAAACAGAGCTAGTGGAGGTGATGGAATTCCAGTTGAGCTATTTCAAATCCTGAAAGATGATGTTGTGAAAGTGCTGCTCTCAATATGCCTGCAAATTTGGAAAATTCAGCAGTGGCCACGGGACTAGAAAAGGTCAGTTTTAATTCCAATCCCAAAGAAAAGCAATGCCAAAAATGCTCAAACTACCACACAACTCCACTCATCTCACATACTAGTAAAGTAATGGTCAAAATTCTCCAATCAAGGCTTCAACAATATATGAACCATGAACTTCCAGATGTTCAAGCTGTTTGTAGAAAAGGCAGAGGAGCCAGAGATCAAATTGCCAACATCTGTTGGATCATATAAAAAGCAAGAGAGTTCCAGAAAAAACATCTAATTCAGTTTTATTGACTATGCCAAAGCCTTTGACTGTGTGGATCACAGTAAACTGTGAAAAATTCTGAAAGAGGTGTGAATACTAGACCACCTGACCTCCCTCTTGAGAATCTATATGCAGGTCAGGAAGCAACAGTTAAAACTAGACAAGGAACAACAGACTGTCTCCAAATAGGAAAAGGAGTACATCAAGGCTGTATTGTCACCCGACTTATTTAATTTATATGTAGAGTACAAGATGCAGGGCAGGATGGAACACAAGCTGGGATCAAAATTGCTGGGAGAAATACAATAACCTCAGATATGCAGATGACACCACCCTTATGGAGGAAAGTCAAGAAGAACTAAAGACCCTATTGATGAAAATGAAAGAGGAGAGTGAAAATGTTGGTATAAATCTTAACATTCAGAAAACTAAGATCATGGCATCCGGTCCCATCACTTGCTGCTGACGCTGCTAAGTCACCTCAGTCATGTCCGACTCTGTGTGATCCCATAGACAGCAGCCCACCAGGCTGCCCCATCCCTAGGATTCTCCAGGCAAGAACACTGGAGTTGGTTGCCATTTCCTTCTCCAATGCATGAAAGTGACAAGTGAAAGTAAAGTCTCTCAGTTGTGTCCGACTCTTAGCGGCCCCATTGACTGCAGCCTACCAAGCTCCTCTGTCCATGGGATTTTCCAGGCAAGAGTACAGGAGTGGGGTGCCATTGCCTTCTCCATCCCATCACTTGGGATCATGGCAAATAGATGGGGAAACAGTGGAAACAGTGGCAGATTTTATTTTTGGCGGGCTTCAAAATCACTGCAGATTGTGTGCGGCCTTGAAATTAATAGATGCTTGCTCCTTGGAAGAAAAGCTATGATCAACCTTGACAGCCTATTAAAAGCAGAGACATGATTTTGCCAACAAACGTCTGTCCAGTCAAAACTCTGGTTTTTCCAGTAGTCATGTATGGATGTGAGAATTGGACTATAAAGAAAGTTGAGCGCTAAAGAATTCATTCTTTTGAACTGTGGTGTTGGAGAAGACTCTTGAGAGTCCCTTGGACCGCAAAGAGATCCAACCAGTCTATCCTAAAGGAGATCAGTCCTGAGTGTTTATTGGAAGGACTGATATTGAAGGTGAAACTCCAATACTTTGGCTGCCTCATGGGAAGAGCCAACTCATTTGAAAAGACCTTGATGCTGGGAAAGATTGAAGACAAGAGAAGGGGACGACAGAGGATAAGATGGTTGGGTGGTATCACTGACTCAATTGGACATGAGTTTGAGTATACTCTAGGAGTTGGTGATGGACAGGGAACCCTGGTGTTCTGTGATCCATTGTGTTGCAAAGAGTCGGACATGACTGAGCGACTGAGTTGAACTGAACTGAGCAGGCAATCTAAAAAAGATTTAATCTCACTCTAATCTAAAAAGGTTAGAAATGAGGTCAATAATGTTCTGAGGATGAAAATTGATTCACAGAAATTAGTTGGATTTGTTTTCAAGAACAATAAAAAACATGATATCTAACTATCTATCTTTCCACTCTCTTCTAATTTTATTCTAGGATAAATACAGAGGAAATAAATCAATATGTAAGTGACAAACTGTTTAATTTACCATATCAAGAAAGTGGGCTCACTTCACAGAAAAAGAATAAAATGACATCTCTACAGCATCTACAAACATGGAATTCAGACTTGCCTGACTTAAATGTCAGCAAATAAATCATGAAATAAATACATGAAAATATAAATCAAGCTGAGTTTAGGAAAGGATTTTTAAAATAGTATGTCTAAAGTATATAAAATAATATGAAGAACTAATGGATTTAATTATATACATACCTTACATGAAGTTTAAGAAAAGTCATATTCAAACTGAAAAACCTACAAATGGTAAAAATAAAAAATAATAAAGAAATTCTGCAAATCACCAAGAAATAAACCAGGAAAGAATAGAAATATGGAGAAAGTATATAAATATATATTTACAGAGGACAAAACTCAACTTCTATATAAGGTACAAAAAAATCACAGCTAGCCAGTAAATTAAAATAAAAATGTACTACATTATATTCATGACATATTAAAATATAAAATACTGGGTAAAATTTCTAGGTGAAATGACAGGAACTCTTCACTGCTAGAAATTTGACTGGTGCAGTAAGTATGGCATGTAGCCTGATATACACAATCAAAATACACCCTATGACTAGAAATCTTCTCCCATCATATGTGGCCCAGAGAAATTCTTACACACATCTGTAAGAAAATATGTCAGAAGCTTACTGCAACATTCTTATAGTTTTCGTATTTGGAAAGTGTTTAAATTTTTATTTTTGATGGAGATAAATAAAATAGAAAAGTCTATAGAATAAAATGCAGTAATCAGTAGAAATAAACTAGAATATGTACACCTCTTGTATGTAAACAGAAAAAAAAAGAAAACATTTTAGATTTCTCTCTTTTATGTATTTTAAAAATGTATCTATTCCCCATATAAAATACATATAAAATTCAAGGATAAATGCTGACAATATTAGACTACCTGTGAGACACGTGATTGAGAGTGAGAAAGGGGAAGAAAAATGGAATGAATGGAGTAATAAATATTGAGTAAAATATAATAGAGTTGATAGATGAAGAGTGTATGCCTTCATGATATGAATACTGAAATGTATTTTTAACTCAATTATGTATGCATGAGTTAAAGAAAGAAAACAGTCCCATAGTTCAGGAAAGCTAGCATAACCACATGATAAGTGATTAAGGAAGTTAAAATTCCAGTATACAATTGCTAGTGAGAATGCACATTTCCTACTTAGTTTAGTTTGAAGTACATGGACAGTTGCACATGTCACAGGGTCTAGCTCACAGTGGGATTCGATTCAGCAGTATTTTCTACTTTCAGGCTCATCTTTCAAAATGTGATAATTCTGCTCTGTATTAGGTTTGGAGATTCAACTTTAAAAATGCTTAACCAATGCTTAGAATAACAAAAAATACAAACAATAAACCTTCCCTCATGTGCTTTATTTAAAAGATTTAGGTTGTCAGGTGAAAAGGATAGTTGTTACTAACTCATCTAACTCACTTTTTAAAATACTTTATTGAAACAGTTTTAACATTCTATTGAGAAATAATTGAACTTATTGAACAATTTTATTACAGAAAGAACACTGCAATACAATATTCTTGTTTACTAATGTTTTAACTAAAATCAATATGTACAACCAAATCTTAGTTTTATCCTCAGATTTCTCACAGAAAGACCCTTATCATCCCCATGTCTTTATTCCAGAAGCAGATCAAATACATTAAAGATGATCAAAATCAATTTCCTCAATTTGTTCAGTTAAGAAAAACTACATTATTTTAAGAATAAATAAAATCATTCTTAGAATGACTCTATGCCTGTCTTATAGTATATAACTGTCAAATTTTTGCAAGTTTTGTTTATAAATTAAAAATGAAAATACTTTATTCATACATAAGTCTTTCTGCAACCATTGTGGTGGAAGGTAGGTCATTAAATATAGCCAAAAATGGTCTGTGAGAAATTGAATCAGTTTTTCAGAGAACTCAGAGACTGGAAAGAAAAGACTGATGAATTGGGAGACAAAAAACTTGAGTATAAGGCCTAGTCTTGCTGGGGATATGTTGTAGGAATTGAGATACATCATTTTCCCATGAAATTTTCTAGTTCCCCATGGTGAAAAAGAAAAAGCAATTAGAAGCACACATACGTATGGCACATTTCTATTTATCCAGTGCATAAAAAGCCCATTCACTCAATGAATGCTTTTTGAAAAGCTACCATGTACATACCTTGTTCTGCGTAACGGGGAAGCAGTGATTCAGAGTGAAGAGATGAAAAGCTGAGAGTTTATGCAAGGGAGTGGTTAAAATAATTGTTCATAAAACTTAACCTACAAATCAGGAAAGAAATATCATCATAGGGATGAGAAATAAGGGGCTTTAAAAATGTAGCAACAACAAAGGATTTTAAGTCTTAAATAGGATGAAAGCAGTTTGGAGTTGGAGAACTCAGGGATTAAACTGGATTGATAACAGGTTGGATTGGAAATATATGAAAGTGAGATAATAGAGGAATTATAGGTTTTGGTAACAGCAAGTTCAAGTTTTCAACTCTTCTTATTTTAGAGCTTCTGCACTAACTCCATAGTCGGCTATCCTCTCCCCTCATTATCACAACATTCCTCTCGAAAGGTACTAAGGCTTTATCCTTTCGGGATGAAACCCCAAATTCTCATCAGTGTACTTATATATTTGTGGACACTAGAATTTGAAACACGGTTTTCTTGGGGCTGCTGGTATACTCTACACTAACATTTGAGAAGATCTACCCAAATGAAAATGGATTCAAAACAGAAAAAAAGTTGAATTCTCAGGAATTTCAATTTATGAAAGTTGAATTAATTATGTAAATCAAATGTTGCTATTCAGTCAGTAAATCATGCCTGACTCTTTGCGATCCCACGGACTGTAGCACACCAGGTTTCCCTGTCCTTCACCATCTCCCAGAGTTACCTTAAACTCATGTCCATTGAGTCAGTGATGCCATCCACCCATCTCATCCTCTGCTGCCCCTTCTCCTCCAGCTCTCAATCTTTCCTAGCATCAGGGGCTTTTCCAATGAGTTGGGTCTTTGCATCAAGTGGCCAAATTATTGGAGCTTCAACTTCAGCTTCAGTCCTTAAAATGAATATTCAGGGTTTATTAACTTTAGGATTGACTGGTTTGATCCCCTTGCTGTCCCAAGGACTCTCAAGAGTCTTCTCCTGTACCACAGTCTAAAAGCATCAATTCTTCAGCACTCAGCTTTCTTTATAGTCCAACTCTCACATCCATACATGACTACTGGAAAAACCATAGCTTTGATTATATGGACCTTTAGCAAATAACAAAGTAAATCAATGTGATTTTTGTGTTTTTGTTCCATATCAAGAGTTCTCCTTTGTAAAGATTTTACCTCTCTAATATTTTAAAGATTACTATATATTTTACTATATTTCAAGATTGTGACCATTCACCTGTATTTATCATCCCTGGTGCCTCAGATGGTAAAGAAGCTGCCTGCAATGCAGGGGACTCTGGTTTGATCCCTGGGTTGGAAAGATCCCCTGAAGAGGGGAAGGGCAACCCACTCTAATATTCTCGCCTGGAGAATTTCATGGACAGAGGAGCCTAGCAGGCTACAGTCCATGGAGTCACAAAGAGTCAGACACATCTGATTGAGTGACACACATCATTTAAAACATTGTGGCAATCCAATACACATTTCATTGGATGTTTCCATTTAGTATAAAAATTCATGATCAAATGGTGGTTTGTCCTAATTTTTTTAAAGTTTTTGTGAAAACTTAACTTGAGATCTACCCTCTTTATATGTTTTAAGTGTACAATTCAGTAAATTTTCTACAGGCACATTATTGTACAGTAGATCTCTATAACTTACCTTGCATAACAGAACTTTTACTCTTGTTGACTAGCAACTCTCCACTTTCCTTCCCCCAGCCACTAGCTAACACAATTCTAGATGAAGTTCTGGGCTTGAGAGACCCATTTGTGAATTCTCAGTTTAAATGTGGAACAGCCTGGGATGAATGAAGGAAATGTGGGAGTGAATACATATAGACATGAAAAATGGATGGAAGACTGATACAATGCTTAAATGTTGCTAAATGAGGAAATAGTCATGGGAAACTGAGACAATGGCTAAAGATGAAGTTCTATACTGAGAATCAAGTGAAGAACATGTTCAAAGACAGATGTGGATAGACCAGCTACTCAGAGATCAAGACTGAAGATTGGCTTTTGAATTTGTCAGTGTGGATGTTGTCACTGACCTCAGTTATAAATCATGGTGTGGTAAGCGGTGAATAAAATTCTGATTGAAGTGGTAATAAAAAAATTAAAAAAACAAAACACTGAAATACTGGTGATACCAAATATCACCAGTGTAATACAATTGCTTCCTCCTTAAAAATGATGTCTTGACCTTGTTTTGAGGCACAAATTAGAGGTCCTTCAGTTTTCTTTGAGTAAGATTAAATTTCACCCAACAAACTCCCTTAACTTGCATCTACTCTCTGAGACCACAATGCATCTACTCTTATCACCCCGATGTCAGAAATATAGCGACAGCCTCTATTCCTCAAAACCCACAGAATTATTTAAATTAGCCAGTTCACAGGGAACCCATGAAATGTAGCTAACCTCACCCACTTGCCCTACATAAATGGCCCCTAAGCTCCTGGTTACTGGTACTCTGTCTCTACCCTGGGGTTCTCTTCTATGTGGCCCTGCATGACAGCCTTCTCTCCTATAGAACTGCAAGTTACAGTTCTTCCATCTATCCAAATGTAATCAGTGTCATTCTGCAGTGTCTTGCCATAAAAGAATCTTTAAATCCTAAAATGAACATCTCTTGAACACATTTTTATCAGAGGAAAAACTGTAGTTACAGGAAGATTTGAGAGCAAGGGAAGATCTTTTTTTTCTCTTTGTATTACTTTTAGTAGTCATTGTGTCATATTTGGAAGCTGACCAGAATAATTTAACAAGGAAGAAAACATTGGAGAAAAAGTGAGACCACTGTAGGACCAATGAATTTGAAAAAGCCATCTGTACTGGCTGATGGTGAGAGCAAGGGAAATTCACACACCCAAAAAAAAAAAAAATTGCTACTTCAATAGCAGAAACAAAAAATGGATATTTGGTGACAGTAAAATTAAACCACAATATCAGTATATACAGGCTCCCAGGAGAACATATTACAGCAAAACAGAGTTAAAACTTCAAAACACTGATGCGTTGTGCTAAGGCTCAAAAAGTTTCCTCTAGAGTGTGAAAACTTGGCTTCTTTTCACTACATTAAAAAAAAAAAAAATCATGCTGCAAAAATTGCTGAGCTCAACATTTCTCCATGGAAATTAACCAATTTAAACAAACCAAGAGCAGTGAAATGTGATTCACTCACTTACAATTAAGACTAGCTCAGTATATTCAGCATCAACATACAATTTTTCTTTGGACTAACATTGTCCCAAGAGTGTACAGTAGTGATATAAAGGGTCAGGCTTATTAAATTATTAAGTATCCCATGGGGAACCCGCTGAATAAGCCGTATAGATTCTGAGTAGTATTGCAGCAATGAGAAATGTGTAGATGTTTGGTTTTATGCATTTAACTGCAACCTGTGCAATTTTTAGAAACTTGGGTCAAAAAATTTGTGCCTGATATTTATTCGCAGTAAATTTTTCTTTAGTTCAATAGAGTACACGTAACTCAGATTTTGACTTTGCATACTTTCCATGCCTTTAAGATTTTCTTTTACTGTGAAACTGGGTGAATATGTTTTTGAATTTTTGGTTCAGTTCAGTTACTCAGTTGTGTCCAACTCTTTGTGACCCCATGAATTGCAGAATGCCAGGCCTCCCTGTCCATCACCAGCTCCCGGAGTTCACTCAAACTCACGTCCATCGAGTTGGTGATGCCATCCAGTCATCTCATCCTCTGTCATCCCTTTCTCCTCCTGCCCCCAATCCCTCCCAGCATCAGAGTCAATGATTCAACTCTTCGCATGAGGTGGCCAAAATATTGGAGTTTCAGCTTCGGCATCAGTCCTCCCAATGAACACCCAGGACTGATCTCCTTTAGAATGGACTGGTTGGACCTCCTTGCAGTCCAAGGGATTCTCAAGAGTCTTCTCAAACAGCACAGTTCAAAAGCATCAATTCTTTGGCGCTCAGCCTTCTTCACAGTCCAACTCTCACATCCATACATGACTACTGGAAAAACCATAGCCTTGACCAGACGGACCTTTGTTGGCAAAGTAATGTCTCTACTTTTAATATGCTATCTAGTTGGGTCATAACTTTCCTTCCAAGGAGTAAGCGTCTTTTAATTTCATGGCTGCAGTCACCATCTGCAGTGATTTTGGAGTCCCCAAAAATAAAGTCTGACACTGTTTCCACTGTTTCCCCTAATCAATGATAATTCTACTTTCTTGTTATCTCTTGTTAATATAAAATATTCTAATAATTCTGACTGAAAAAATATAGCTGATAAAATGATTTGCAATAGAGTTCTGAGATAAAATATTTAGCTTTCATTTTGTTTTAATTTATTAATAGATTTTTTTGAATGACATGAATTTGACCATTAGCAAACAGATGTTAAATATTTCACAGGTTTTTAAGTATTTTGAAATTCCAATGGATTACATTTAGTATTCATTTATATTTTCTTAAAAATATTATTTGTTAATAAGCTGAATCATTATTTTTTTTCCTAAGAATTGTATCATAAGCAAAATCAGAGATAGAACTGAAATCCTGAAAAATAAGATTCTATTTAATTGAGAATTACTTTTTGATATGAATATATTCAATATTAATTATGTATGTGATCATGCCTTATATGCTTATAATGTCAATTATTTGATTATAATGACAATTGGGGAAAGTGTAATTTGGGCAAAGTTTGTGTATATTGTAGGTAATTCTATTTTATATATTATTACTGAAATGATTTTCACTATAGAGCTTACTGCATTCTCTAAGTGATATGTCAATGTATCTGCTAATTACAATAATTGAAATCCATGTAAATATTAATAGATTGTTATGCTATCTTTCAGCATATAACTCTCAAAGATTTCAAATCTCAACTTAGTTATAGTAGAAGCTGGGAAATAAAAACTATAAAAAGAAAATATTTATTCATAATTTGGAAACATTCTGATATATTTAACTTTTATCTGAAGACAGAATTTTAATTTAATGTTTACTTCCCAAGTTATTTAACCTCTAGAATAAATTGTTTATCTTTCGACTTACATTTGGAATGATTTCTAAGATGTAGATTTTTAGTTCAAGAAAGCAGAGTTTTGAATTGAAAAGAAACTTTTTTTAAAACTCTCTTAGAATTCAAATTAGATTAAATATTCAACTCTGTTCAAAGGGGTATATTCTATGTGTACATGCTACTGACTATTTTATTTAAAATAAGTCAACATGTTTCCATTAATAGAACACTGAGGATAATTCTATTTATGTTGCAAAGTTGAATGATGGATTAGCATAAATTTGATGGAGAAAATATGATCAAGTGATACTGTTTAAACAGATTTAACCTGATTTGTTGGTAATGAGAACCCAGTATTTTGACTGCTGGCGTGGAACAACTTACATGTTACAGACTCTGATTAGCATAAAAGCGGTTAATGTAAGTAAATATATGCTTTCTTAAATAAACTTTCCTTAATAAAACATATTCTTTGTAGAATACCAAGTATACTCAACAAAGACTTTGACAGTTTAGTGAGAATTTGTAATAAAATTTAACTGGGATTTTTGGTTTGTTTGTTTTCTTTATTTTTAGAAAGGAAAGAGAGAGCCTGAATTTATAATTTATCTAGAAGATTTATGTGTATTATCCAAGCTAGTTCTTATAATTTTTATCCTGTTTTACATGAAGGATACAGGGCCTTGTAGGCAATGATATTGAGATTAGAACCCAACTGACTGATACCAAGTTACTCTTCCTAACATAGCTTTTGCTCAGAATTCTTAGTTATTAACTTACATGTGTGTGTCTTAAATCTGAGTTCCTAGAATTCAAAATCTTGTTTAGAAATATGGAGTAGGTATATTTGCCTCTCCCTTCACATCTCTTATTAAAAGAAACCTTGCTGCTGCTAAGTCACTTCAGTCGTGTCCGACTCTGTGTGACCCCATAGACGGAAGCCCACCAGGCTCCCCCATCGCTGGGATTCTCCAGGCAAGAACACTGGAGTGGGTTGCCATTTCCTTCTCCAGTGCATGAAAGTGAACAGTGAAAGGGAAGTCGCTCAGTTGTGTCCGACTTGTAGCGACTCCATGGACTGCAGCCCACCAGGCTCCTCTGTCCATGGGATTTTCCAGGCAAGAGTACTGGAGTGGGGTGCCATCGCCTTCTCCAAAAAGAAACCTTACAAATACAAAATTAGAAATATGAATAATTTGATAAAATTTATGCTTAGAAATTGTGCAATAGTTTGAGCATTCTTTGGCATTGCCTTTCTTTGGGATTGAAATGAAAACTGACCTTTTCCAGCCCTGTGGCTACTGCTGAGTTTTCCAAATTTGCTGGCATATTGAGAGCAGCACTTTCACAGCATGATCTTTCAGGATTTGAAATAGCTCAACTGGATTTCCATCACCTCCACTAGCTTTGTTCGTACTGATGCTTTCTAAGGTCCACTTGACTTCACATTCCAGGATGTCTGGCTCTAGAAGAGTGATCACACCATCGTGATTATCTTGGTCATGAAGATCTTTTCTGTACAGTTCTTTGTACTCTTGCCACCTCTTCTTAATATCTTCTGCTTCTGTTAGGTCCATACAATTTCTGTCCTTTATCGAGCCCATCTTTGCATGAAATGTTCCCTTGGTATCTCTGATTTTCTTGAATAGATCTCTAGTCTTTCCCATCTATTTCTACTTTATTGACTATGCCAAAGCCTTTGACTGTGTGGATCACAGCAAACTGTGGAAAATTCTGAAAGAGATGGGAATACCAGACCACCTGATCTGCCTTTTGAGAAACCTATATGCAGGTTAGGAAGCAACAGTTAGAACTGGACATGGAACAACAGACTGGTTCCAAATAGGAAAAGGAGTATGTCAAGGCTGTATATTGTCACCCTGCTTATTTAACTTTTATGCAGAGTACATCATGAGAAACCGCTGGGCTGGAAGAAGCATTGCTGGAATCAAGATTGCTGGGAGAAATATCAATAACCTCAGATATGCAGATGACACCACCCTTATCGCAGAAAGTGAAGAGGAATTAAAAAGCCTTTTGATGAAAGTGAAAGAGGAGAGTGAAAAAGTTGGCTTAAGGCTCAACATTCAGAAAACGAAGATCATGGCATCTGGTCCCATCACTTCATGGGAAATAGATGGGGAAACAGTGGAAACAGTGTCAGACTTTATTTTTCTGGGCTCCAAAATCACTGCAGATGGTGACTGCACCCATGAAATTAAAAGATGTTTACTCCTTGGAAGGAAAGTTATGACCAATCTAGATAGCATATTCAAAAGCAGAGACATTACTTTGCCAACAAAGGTCCGTCTAGTCAAGGCTATGGTTTTTCCAGTAGTCATGTATGGATGTGACAGTTGGACTGTGAAGAAAACTTAGAGTGCAGAAGAATTGATGCTTTTGAACTGTGGTGTTGGAGAAGACTCTTGAGAGTCCCTTGGACTGAAAGGGGATCCAACCAGTCCATTCTAAAGGAGATCAGTCCTGGGTGTTCTTTGGAAGGAATGATGCTGAAGCTGAAACTCCAATATTTTGGCCACCTCATGTGAAGAGTTGACTCATTGGAAAAGACTCTGATGCTGGGAGGGATTGAGGGCAGTAGGAGAAGGGGAGGACAGGGAATGAGATGGCTGGATGGCATCACCGACACAATGGACGTGAGTTTGAGTGAACTCCGGGAGTTGGTGATGGACAGGGAGGCCTAGTGTGCTGAAATTCACGGGGTCATAAAGAGTAGGACATGACTGAGCGAATTAACTGAACTGATGTTTAGAAAAAATAGTCAAACTGAGTTTATCTTTCATTATTTCTTGTTTAAACAATATTTAAAATATGTTTAATATCACAGATATTTCCCTATGCTTATTTCATTTCTTTTTTTATCATGTTAGTCATTTTTTTGAACAAATGTCAAATCACTAAATCTATATTTTCTAAATCTATATTCTTATAAGATATAGAAGCTATCAGAAAACCAAAAGGTAAAAATCTTCACAGACAAATGCTGTTCAAATTCTTATTGAAATAAAGTATTTGAATTTTTATAGATGAATTGATAAACATATACATTTCTAAAAATATGATTTTAGAGGATAGATGTGTAATCAAGTTACCACAAACCTATTGCTTTCTGTATGAATGAAGACAGTACGGTTAAAAATTATGAGCCAAATAGAAAAAACTTTTTGTGGAAACATACATATATCACCTGAGATTTAGCTCATGAGCAACATGATTTCTAAAATGCCAAACACATAAAAACAAAATTGATAAATGCATATGCAGATAGTTTAGGATATTTTGCCTAAGTGCATGAAGGAAGACTAAAAAAATTTCAAGAAGTTCAGCTCTGTTGTATTATTCTGATTTATGTTTCTTTGGCATATATACTGTTATTAATTTAGCAGTTCCAACTTTTCCTTAATCAGCTTAAAAGTGTAATCTGCTTTACAACCTAGTTAATAAACATAGCATTCTAGATATGGAGAGATATCAGATTTTACAGTTTCTCTGTGTAGCTGCTGAAAATTTTTTCTCCTGAAAGTGCTTTTGATGTCCTCTCTAATTCCTGACATATGACCTTGATTTATTTTTGAGCATAACAACACATTTTTTCCCTCCCAATGTTCCTATAAAAACAAGGTTTCACCCAGTGCGGCAGTAATTCACAGAGTTTTGAATCAAAGAGTTATCATGCCAAGGAATAAATGTGAACAAGAGAAAGCTGGCCAGGTAGGTGTCATAGATTATTGAGGGGAAGGTTTGTTTCCGGGAAGAGATGACAGGTCTACTCAGCTGTAAGCTTTGGGTCAGGATCTATAGTGATTTAGTTCTAGAGCAGTAAGCTAAAGCAGAAAAGGCCTAACAAGTCTCATAAATCTTGACATACACAATGATAAATGCTATAGCACTGAGGTAATACACATTTTAGAATATGTGAAGTAAGTACTTTGGTGTACTTACTACATCTTAATATGAAAGCCTGGTTATGAACTATGATTACAGAAATATTGTACTTGTTTTCTATTGATTACTGAGAGTGGAGAGTTGAGATAAGCCAGATAATAACAGAATAGGATTAAAAATTTAATGAGAATGATGGTTTAGTTTAAGGATTGCCAACAAGCAATGAAAAGGACATATGAGAGAATTAACACAAGACCAGGAACAAAAGAGCATAATAACTAATCTGAATTTCTTGTATTGGTCCACACAAAGTACACCAGAGCTTTTATGTTTCATATTATATAACTCAGGTGGAATGAGAAATTTATTCAGCTAACTGAAGCTCAGTTGTTGTTAGTTTTGATATGGAGATGTATTAGGGGCATCTCAGCATCAGAAGTCTAACTATTTCAATTAAGAGATCTTGGCTTTGCCATGCAACCACACTATGTCATGTTCTCATAATGCATATATACATAGATATAGTTACAGATTTAGATGAAAGATACATATATTTCATATACTTAAATATCCTTCATCTTATACCGGACATGATGTTTGCCTTGTGGCTTTGATTCCAACTTTATATTTGGTAGGAATTGATTCATAAAACTGTTACCATGAAGAGGTCCTTAGGAAAAATTCACACTTTAAACACTTAAAATTGGAAGGAACTAAAAAGTATTCAAATTTATATAAATGTGCACTTAGTTGGGCTTCCCCAGAGTCTAAGTTGTACAGAATCTGCCTTCAATGCAGGAGATGTGGATTTGATCACTGGGGTGGGAAGATCCCCTGGAGGAGGACATGGCAACCCACTCTAGTATTCTTGCCTGGAGAATCCCGTGGACAGAGAAGTTTGGCAGGCTACAATCCATAGTGATGCAAAGAGTCAGACATGATGGAAGTGACTAAGCACACATGTATGTGTGAACACACACACACATATGCATGCATATATATGAAATGAAAGTGTTAATTGCTCAGTTGTGTGTGACTCTTTGTGACCCCACTGACTATTAGCCTGCCAGGATCCTCTGTCCATGGTATTCTCAAGGAAAGAATACTGGAGTGGGTTGCCATGCCCTCCCCTAGGGGATCTTCCCAACCCAGGGATTAAACCCAAGTCTCTTATGTCTTCTGAATTGGCAGGTGGGTTCTTTACCACTAATGTCACCTAGGAAGCCCTAACTTCATATGACTTCTGGTCAAACTTAGCATTTTAAACATAAGCATTTAGTACATTTCATCCTAAGAATACATGACAAGATCACATATTATTTTTGTTGTTTAGTTACTAAGTCATGTCTGACGCTTTATGACTCCATGGACTACAGCACACCAGCCTGCCCTGTCCTTCATTATTTCCTGGAGGTTGCTCAAATTCATGTTCATTGAGTCAGTAGTGCTATCTAACCATCTAGTCCTCTGCTGCCCGCCCCCCCGCCCCTTTCTCCTTTTGCCTTCAATCTTTCCCGGCATCAGGGTCTTTTCCAATGAGTCAGCACTCTGCGTTAGGTGGCCAAAGTATTGGAGTTTCAGCTTCAGTACTTTCAATGAATATTCACGGTTAATTTCCTTTAGGATTGCCTGGTTTGATTTCTTTGCTGTCTAAAGAGTCTTCTCCAGCACCACAATTTGAAAGCATCAATTCTTTGGCACTCAGTGTTCTTTATGGACCAATTCTCACATCTGTACATGACTACTGGAAAAACTATAGCTTTGACTATACAACACTTTGGCAAAGTGATGTCCTTGCTTTTTAACATGATGTCTAGGTTTATCATAGCTTTCCTTCTAAAAAGCAAGTATCTTTTAATTTCATGGCTGCAATTTACCAACAGCAGTGACTTTGGAGCCCAGAAAACAAAATCTGTCACTGCCTCCACTTGCAAGAACCACTTGCATATATAACTACTGGTAAAGAGAAAGGACAGGAGACAGCAGCACTGGAGAGTTTTAAATATATTTAGGGGAAATAAATATTTATAGAAGTGCTTTAACTGAAGTAACAGAGTAATAAACTAAGACCTAAGTGCTTAACAGTAAGAATGACAGAAGGTAAGATGCTTTCAACTATTACATCACCATAAAGACTAAGATATTTTAAAGAAGAGACACAATGAAAGGAGGAAATATAGTGAGTCACATTTTAAACAAGTAGAAGGTTCAATTGCAATCTTTAAGGAGAACTTGCAAGTTAAGAGAGGGATCAAGCAAAGCAAATAATATATACAAAAGATCAAGAATAAGAGTAACAGTGCATTTTTTAATTGAAAACTTAAAAAACATAATGCAAACCAATGCTCATTCTTAGATAAAATGCTTCTCAACTTGGTATTTTAATATAGAGAATAATTATTCAAGTATGATTATAAATTTTCTAATATGTAAGATCTTCCAAATGTATCTGGGTTGCTCTCTCTTTTTCAGGAAGAAATTAGGAAATGTGTTTCAACAAAATGTGAAAGCACACATACACCCGTGCATATTTTTTAAAATAGATTTTGATAGTGAGAGAGAGAGACAATCACACATTCTTTATGATACTGTGAGCAGTTTAGACTTGGGGTCCCAAACCTCCAGGCTGTGGATCAGTATTTAGTATCAGATCAGAGGCAGCTTATATTAGAAATAAATTGCATAGTATAGTCACTGACTTCAGTCTCTCAGTCCTGTCTGACTCTTTGCAACCCCATGGACTGCAGCATGCCAGGACTCCCTGTCCATTGCCAACTCCCAGAGTTTACTCAAATTCATATCCATTGAGTCGGTGATGCCATCCAACCATCTCATCCTCTATTGTCTCCTTCTCCTCCTGCCCTCAATCTTTCCCAGCATCAGGGTCTTTTCAAATGAGTCTGTTTTTCATATCAGGTGGCCAAAGTATTAGAGTTTCAGCTTCAGTGTCAGTCCTTCCAATGAATATTCAAGACTGATTTCCTTTAGGATGGACTGGCTAGATCTCCTTGCAGTCCAAGGAACTCTCAAGAGTCTTCTCCAACACCACAGTTCAAAAACATGAATTCTTTGGCACTCAGCTTTCTTTATAGTCCAACTCTCACATCTATACATGACTACTGAAGAAACAAGAACTTTGACTAGACAGAACTTTGTTGGCAAAATAATGTCTCTGCTTTTTAATATGATGTCTAGGTTGATCATAACTTTCCTTCCAAGGAGCAAGCGTCTTTTAATTTCATGGCTGTAGTCACTATCTGCAGTGATTTTGGAGCCCCCCAAAATAAAGTCTGTCACTGTTTCCATTGTGTCCCCAGATATTTGCCATGAAGTGATGTAAGCAGCTAAAGTCATCCCCAAACCATGCCCCCATACACTCCATGGAAAAATTATCTTCCAGGAAATCGATCACTGGTGCCAAAAGGGTTGGGGACTTCTGGTTTAATCCATCTACAAGTGAAGTATCTGCAGAATATATTTCCTACATTTTAGAAAGAGATTGCTCAGACTGAAAGAAGATATAAGCAATGGAAAAAATAACAGAAAGAGAAGTCAGAATGTGACTTGAATATCTGGATCTGCCTGTGTCTAAAGCCAGAATTTTTTTTTTTTTTTTAAAGCCATAATGTTTTATTTCTTTTTATTTATATTAGTCTCTCTAGTGAAGTTGCTCAGTCGTGTCCAACTCTTTGCGACCCCATGGATTGGGGCCTACCGGACTCCTCCATCCCTGGGATTTTCCAGGCAAGAGTACTGGAGTAGGTTGCCATTTCCTTCTCCGGGGGATCTTCCCATCCAAATCAAACCCAGGTCTCCTGCATTGCAGGCAGACACTTAACCCTCTAAGCTGTCAGGGAAGTCTCTCTTTTATTTATATTAACCCATACTCTTTTCTTCCTTTCACTTCATTTTTCTTCCATCATTCCTCATAACTTCCATATTTTGCTTTAAAGTAGTTTAAAGTGTGTGTAAAAGGGAAGAACAATTCTGATTCCATATTAGATCTGTTCCTTTTGCTTTAACTTTGTGCTTTGTTGCTTGTGCTTAGTCATGCTGGCCTTGCATCTTTTGTGAAAGAATGTTGCTTAAAGCCTGAAATGTATAGGATAGCCTATTCTCAGGACTCTGACTTTTGAGTCCATTCATACAGAGATAAAAAAGTTGAAGAACAGAGAATAACATTTGTGTTATTGGAGTTTTACAGGAACATGATGACCTGACCTACGTGGACAGTTGCAAGAACAAAGACATTTCCAACAACTGACCACACTTCTCCCCCAGCTTGCCTTTAAAAGTGCTTTGCTGAAACCCTTCTGAGAGTTTATGGGGTTTTGGCCCCGAGCCCCAAGCCACTCATATCCTTACATGGCCTTGCAGTAAACTTTTCTCTGCTTCAAATTCAGTGTTTTAGTTTGTTTGATCTCACTGTATGTAAGGCACACAAACTTGTATTTGGTAACATTTCATCACTTAAAATTGAAAGATAACTTCTAAAGAATCTAGTCAATAAATCTCTAAAGAGAAACAACATTCAATCACCAAGTTGATAGTGTCATTCTCAGATACTCAAACATTTGTCTCCTGTTGTTGAAAGAAAATAATTCTCATTATTGAGTATGTTACTATGGTGCACTCATACTTGTTATATGCACAAGACAAAGGACACAGCTAAGTTGACCCTTGAACAACATGGATTTGAACTGCATGAGTCTACTTATACCCAATAATTTTCAAGAGTTAAATACTACAGTACTACACAGTCTGAGGTTGGTTGAAACTGTTAAGTAGGAAATTAGGCATGAGCAAGTAGTCGTGATCTAGCCAAAAAGAATGCAAGCTGATAGTTAAACTCTATCTGAGATACTCCAGGAGAGCTCACGGATATGCTACAAAAATAACAACAGAGACTTTTACAATTCCTGCACTTGCCCCCTAAGCACACAGTGCATACAAACTAACCACAGGGGCTTCAAGTAACCTTATGCAGCTGGGAGCCTGTTAAGGGATCATAAATATTCTATACATATATGCATGCAAGCTAAGTTGCTTCAGTCATGTCCAAATCTTTGCGACCCTATGGACTGTAGCCTTCCAGGCTCCTCTGTCTGATTATAACAGACTGAATTATGGGAAGACATACACAACAGAACCTGTTATTATATAACTTGCAATTGTCAATCGGCCTTGAGTGTATGCCCATTTGCATTCCGTTTCTTGATTAGTGGTGGGTACAAGCCCTGTTTTGCAGAGAGCACAACCAAATGAAGAGATGGGAAGTATAAAAATGTAAAAGTCAAGAGGGACTGGGAGGAGGATGACTCCTTTGGAGTCAGTTGGCTCCCATGTCTTTAGAGTATCTAGTAAAAGATCTGTTGGCCTGAGCTGAACCCTTTAGTCCATCATTCTAAATTTTTTCTGTGATGAGACAAGAACCTAGGAAAAGAAATAAACTGACTTGACAAATCCGTGGACGTGGAAGAACCAGGATATGGAGGATCAACTATAGTCAGATTAACCCCCACATTGTTCAAGGATCAACTGTACTTAAGGCCTCCACCAGAAATTTGCTTTTGGAGGTATTATACTAGGTTCCCCTCTGATGTTTTAACTCTGGGAAGTAGTGAAGGACAGGGAAGTCTGGCATGCTGCAGTCTATGGGTTCACAGAATCAGACACGACTTAGCAACTGAACAACAGCAACTTTGCAAATAACAAGAATGGTTAAGGTCTAGCTTTTCCAATCCAAGAATATTCTTCCACTTTTAAGGCAATCATCCCTGTGAAAATGCTTCATCATGTATACCTGATTTCAAGTGCTTTCAATCACTCTCTTTTCTCAGGTATTCCCTCTTAAACATAATCATGCTCTTTTTTTTTTTTTGCGTCTTAAATTATAGAGCAATCATTCAGACTTTCACTTCTGTCAGACTGCTCCCTACACATTAGAGTTAAAAATGAAACTGAATTCAAATAACCACGCTGTAAAAAGCCCATGTAAATATATCTTCTTCAAAACATTAAAGATATTTCAAGACAGAATGGACACAGTAGACCAAAAGGTGTGTGAATATATAAAGTGAAGATGTAGAAGTAACTTTTACCCTGACCGCATTGTCATTATCAGGCAAAATTCTGCTTTGTGTTTCTCCTAGTGGGTAGCTAGGGTACAAAAGTTCAAACAAGATAAAGACCTAAGAGAATCAGTAGAAATTTGACAAAAATTATCAGAATTAACTTGTTCAGAACTCTGGAAATTAACTAGAGGTTTGCAGCAAATCCAGCAGCAGTTTGGGGGAAAAAAGCCTGAATCTCTGTAACAACAAAAATAGCTTTTTGATGTTTTAAATTATCTTATTTCCATCCACCCCTCTCTGTATTTGTGGTTGCCTTCAATCTAACAGCTGGAACTAAAAAATCAGCACCCTGGCAGCCACTGAAGGTGTGAAAACTAGTTTGGACCTTTATCTTTACTCACTACTTGCTAAATGTCATTATTTGACACTAGTATGATGGTTCCATGAAAGGTCCAACTTCCATTAGAAAACTGGTTTTATTTGAGGTGACTTAAAGCTCATCCACTGTGAAAGCACCACCCCCCCACCCAGTTCAGGGATATTGTTCACAATTAATTAAAGCAGCTATTTTAACATTTTATCTGGTTGAGGTAGTGGATAGCAGTTAGGGTGATAAAAACACAGAAATTAATGAGTATTGGCAAAAATATGGAAAAATTTGAGTGTTACTACATTGTTAGTAGGAATATTAAATGGAAGAAATTTAAAATACAACCACTGTGGAAACCAGGTCATCTGTTCCTCAAGAAGTAAAGCAAGTTGAACTTTCAAAAATATAAATTAGTACAATGACTCAAAAATTTATTTTATATTATCTCATAATATTCAAATTGTTTTTAATCTAAATGCATAAGCCACAATAGTGATCTACAACATTTGCACATATCTACTAAATAGTTTGTAAACTTTATATACTGAGACAACCATTCTTAAGACTAATGTCTTAAATCTTCTAATTAAGTATACCTAGTTTTAAAAGATAAAATCATTGGCATTTATACATATTGACATTTTATAATAAAAACATTGAAGACTTTTAGAAAGATATCTTTTATTTTGCTTTTTTTGACCTTGAATTAGGCCTTAATTAAATCACTCTGGCTACCACGTGGACTAACTGAATCATATGGAGCTGTGTGAAGCCTCTTCTGTTATCTGTCACCATCATTTAATATCAGTAACATCACTAATGAGCTTCCCTGATAGCTCAGAAGGTAAAAGCGTCTGCTTACAATGTGGGAGACCAGGGTTCGATCCCTGAGTCGGGAAGATCTCCTGGAGACGGCAATGGCAACCCACGCCAGTACTCTTGCCTGGAAAATCTCTAACATGTTAGGAACATCACTGAGCATCAGGAACCACTTCTAATAAATGCTTTATTTTACATATATTAAATACAGAAGACTCTTAAGAGTCCCTTGAATTGCAAGGGGATCCAACCAGTCCATCGTAAAGGAAATCAGTTCATTGGAAGGACTGATGTTGAAGCTGAAACTCTAAAACTTTGGCCACCTGATGCGAAGAACTGACTGACTGGGAAAAACCCTGATGCTGGGAAAGATTGAAGGCAGGAGGAGAAGGGGACAATAGAGGATGAGATGGTTGGATGGCATCACCGAGTCAATGGACATGAGTTTGAGTAAACTTCTGGAGTTGGTGATGGACAGGGAGGCCTGGCGTGCTGCAATCCATGGAGTCACAAAGAGTCCGACATGACTGAGCAACTGAACTGAACTAAACAGAAGTGCAGATACAACATTCTTAAAAAGTAGGTGATAGAGTGACTTTGAAATTAGTTGCAATGAAGACTGAAAAGTAAATGTAAAAGCAAAACATAGGAAAAAAAAATTGTGGGGACTTCACTGGTGGTCCAGTGATGGTCCATAACACTCTCCATGCAGGGCGTCCAGGTTCAACCCCTGGTCAGGGACCTAGATTCTACATGGCGCAACTAGGAGTTCACATGCTGCAACTAAATATCCCGCATGACAAACGGAAGACTGAAGAGCCTGCATGCCTCAATTAAGACCTGGTGCAGCCAAATAAATGAATATATAGATTTTTTTTAAAGAAAAGAAAAAATGAAAAACATTTATGGGTGGCCAAATATTTTGAAAATGTTTTAAACTGTGCCATTCTCTATAAAATGTACTAAAGAGTGAAGAGATGAGTATGATTGTTATTTAACTAAATTCTGAGAATTCCAAGGCTCATTTCCTCCCAACTTTCAGTAGCTTCAAGAAATTGGTTCAAGGCTGTTTTTTTATGAAAGGCTGAATAATATTCCATCATGAATATATACCACATTTTCTTTATCCATTTTTCTGTTGCTTGACATTTAAGTTGTTTATACATCTTGGCTATTGTGAATAGTGCTACAATCCGTTAGACTGCTAAGCCAAAGGTATAAATCCTTCTCAGGATATGAGAAGATAAAATGAGACGTCCCAGCTTAATCAAAGATTAGGGGAAAAGGGGGCAAATTTATCCTTTCAAGCTTTTTGTTTTAGTCAGGCCTCCAATGGGTTAGATGATGTCCACCCATATTGGGAAATTATGCTCCCAGCTATCAAAATTGTCAAGAATATTTCAGTTAGAGAAGGGATACAGGTATTAATTATTTTTTGAGAAATGGCACTAACAATATATTTCTATTTAGTACAAGGCTAAAATGTTAAGTCAGATATTTATTATAGTAAAAAAATCACTGCCTCTACCTGTAGTAATTAGATACCTTAAAGAATATATAATTAAAAAAAAAAAAGAAGGACCAGCACAATATTACTTTAATATTTTACTATGTTTACTTTTCATTATAACAGTTTTTGTTATTCTTTTCTTGGTATATTCTGGTAGGAAAATAATAAGATGGGAAAATATGTAAAATAAGATATAGAAACTGGGTATATTTTTAATGTACTTCATTTTACATGGGACTATAACTCCAGAAAAACATATGGAAAACCTAGGGGGATACCAAGAAGAAATTTTGATAACAGGGAATCTGAATTTAGGAGAAATCAAAGAAATTCATTTTAATTACAGAAATTGATCCAGTTGACAACAAATTCATAAGAAATTTCATTTCAGCCTGTTTTTTTGAATAAGGAAGATAAAACAGGAAATAAGAATTGCCTATGTTTTAAAGAAAAGTTGATAATAGAAAATCTTAAATGTCTTGGTTGTAGCTTGTTCTTCATAAACTTTTCATCCAAATATTTTAATAACAAGACTCTCACTTTACCATAATGAAATTCTAATGGTTAAAAAAAAAAAAACACACAAATGTGATAGTTGCTAGAAACTAATATCTAGCCTGTGCCCATTATATAGGACAGTTCTATGCACTAAATTTGCTTTTTGTTTATATTCTTCATGCCATATATTTCATCCCTATGACATTTAATTTATAACAAACTTTGTATCTCTCATATTTTATTGAAACTACTTTTACACAATTTAAATTTCACCCTTGAGAAGGTTAATTTATGGTCTAGGATAAACTGGGGATTAGTAAGTTTCACAAATGTGATGTCATACAAGGTAAATCTATCATGTGTATAAAAAGGTTAAATTGAGCTGCCTTAATGGAAAAATAGTGCCCAGGTAAGAACAAACTCTTGCTTCTCCACTGGCTTCACTTGTAGGTGATAAACCCATTAGTTATCCTTTAGTTATCACCTTGACATTACTCCAGCAAAACTTCAGAGTATTAAAATAAAAATACACTATTTTAGTTTATTCTCCTTATGCTTTATGCCAGGATTCAGAGTCATCTAGTAGCCTGTTGTCTTGATAGTTCTGCCTGCAAAGCCATCATCTTCATGGATCCAGGAGTAGGAATGTATCAATATTTTAACTGATATAAGCAAGGTAAAGAATTATACATACTTATAATTCATAGATATAAAGAAATATATAACTGTCCCATAGATAAAATACCTATTATATGTAAAAGTAAAACATTACATGGAAGAAACTTGAATGAATTGTTAGCATGGTTGAAAAATGAGATGACACTGAATGGAACATACAAATTTTTATGCCTCATTTACATTTTAAAAATAAGCACATAGATCTTAACAGACTCATCACAAGGACGGAAATAGAAACTGTAATCAGAAATCTTCCAGCAAACAAAAGCCCAGGACCAGACGGCTTCACAGCTGAATTCTACCAAACGTAGAAAAGAGCTAACACCTATCCTACTCAAACTCTTCCAGAAAATTGCAGAGGAAGGTAAACTTCCAAACTCATTCTATGAGGCCACCATCACCCTAATATCAAAACCAGATAAAGATGCCACAAAAAAAGAAAACTACAGGCCAATTTCATTGATGAACATAGATGCAAAAATCCTTAACAAAATTTTAGCAAACAGAATCCAACAGCATATTAAAAAGATCATACATCATGACCAAGTGGGCTTTATCCCAGAGATGCAAGGATGCTTCAAAATTCCCAAATCAATGTGATACACTACATTAACAAATTGAAAGATAAAAACCATATGATTATCTCAATAGATGCAGAGAAAGCCTGTGACAAAATTCAATATCCATTTATGATAAAAACCCTCCAGAAAGCAGGCATAGAAGGAATATATCTCAATTTAATAAACACCATATATGATAAACCCACAATAAACATTATCCTCAATGGTGAAAAATTGAAAGCATTTCCCCTAAAGTCAGGAACAAGACAAGGGTGCCCACTCTCACCACTACCATTCAACATAGTTTTGGGAGTTTTAGCCATAGCAACCAGAGAAGAAAAAGAAATAAAAGGAATCCAGATTTGAAAAGAAGAAGTAAAACTCTCACTGTTTGCAGATGACATGATCCTCTACATAGCAAACCCTAAAGATTCCACCAGAAAATTACTAGAGCTAATCAACGAATATAGTAAAGTTTCAGTATATAAAATTAACACACAGAAATCCCTTGCATTCTTATACACTAACAATGAGAAAACAGAGAAATTAAGGAAACTATTCCATTTACCATTGCAAAGAAAAGAATAAAATGTTAGGAACAAATGAACCTAAAGAAGCAAAAGACCTATATATAGAAAACTATAAAACACTGATGAAAGAAATCAAAGATGACACAAATAGATGGAGAAATATACCAATTCATGGATCAGAAGAATCAATATAGTGAAAATGAGTACATTGCTCAAAGCAATCTATAGATTGAATCCAATCCCTATTAAGCTACAATGGTATTTTTCAGAGATCCAGAGCAAATAATATTACAATTTGTATGGAAATACAAAAATACTCGAATAGCCAAAGCAACCTTGAGAAAGAAGAATGGAACTGGAGAAATCAACCTGCCTGACTTCAGACTCTACTACAAAGTTACAGTCATCAAGACAGTATGGTACTGCCACAAAGACAGAAATATAGATCAATGGAACAAAATAGAAAGCCCAGAGATAAATCCATGTGCCTAGGGATACCTTATCTTTGACAAGGGAGGCAAGAATATCCAATGGAGAAAAGACAATCTCTTTAATAAGTGGTGCTGGGGAAACTGGTCAACCACTTGTAGAAAATGAAACTAGACACTTTCTAACACCATACGCATAAATAGACTCAAAATGGATTAAAGATCTAAATGTTAGACCAGACACAATAAAACTCCCAGAGGAAAACACTGGCAAAACACTCTGACATAAATCACAGCAGGATCTTCTATGACCCACCTCCCAGAGTAATGGGAATAAAAGCAAAAATAAACAAGTGGGACCTAATTAAATGTAAAAGCTTTTGCACAACAAAGGAAACTATAAGCAAGTTGAAAAGACAGCCTTCAGAATGGGAGAAAATAATAGCCAACGAAGCAACTGACAAAGAATTAATCTCAAAAATATATAAGCAGCTCATGCAGCTCAATTCCAGAAAAATAAATGACCCAATAAAAAAATGGGCCAAAGGACTAAACAGACATTTCTCCAAAGACGACATACAGATGGCTAATAAACACATAAAAATATTCTCAACATCACTTATTATCAGAGAATTTCAAATCAAAACCACAATGAGGTACCATTTCACACCAGTCAGAATGGCTGCTATCAAAAAGCCTACAAACAATAAATGCTAGAGAGGGTGTGGAGAAAAGGGAACCCTCTTACACTGTTGGTGGGAATGTAAATTAGTACAGCCACTATGGAGAACAGTGTGGAGATTCCTTAAAAACCTGGAAATAGAACTGCCATATGACCCAGCAATCCCACTGCTGGGCATACACACCAAGGAAAACAGAATTGAAAGAGACATGTGTACCCCAGTGTTCATTGCAGCATTGTTTACAATAGCCAGGACATGGAAACAACCTAGATGTCCATTGGCAGACAAATGGATAAGAAAGCTGTGGTACATATACACAATGGTATATTACTCAGCCATTAAAACAAATGCATTTGAATCAGTTCTAGTGAGGTGGATGAAACTGGAGCCTATTATACAGACTGAAGTAAGTCAGAAAGAAAAACACCAATAGAGTACACTAATGCATATATATGGAATTTAGAAAGATGGTAACGATGACCCTATATGCGAGACAGGAAAAGAGACACAGATGTTAAGAGCAGTCTTTTGGACTCTGTGGGAGAAGGCTAGGGTGGGATGATTTGAGAGAATAGCATTGAAACATGTTTATTATCATATGTGAAACAGATTGCCAATCCAGCTTCAATGCATGAGACAGGCTGCTCAGGGCTGGTAAACTGGGATGACCCTGAGGGATGAGATTAGGAGGGAGGTGGGCGGGGGGTTCAGGATGGGGAACACATGTACACCCGTGGCTGATTCATGTCAATGTATGGCAAAAACTGCTACAATATTGTAAAGTAAATAGCTCCAATTTAAGTAAATAAGTTAATTTAAAAAATAAGCACATAGTTTTATTTCATCTAATAATTTTTGGTGAGTCAATAGTAGTTAATATAAAATAGCTTTCTCCCTTTCTTGCTTTCAGTTGCTGGAATATGTGGCACAAATTGAGGAATTAGTTACAGAAAAATTAATGGTTGGCACAGTTTGATGAAGTAGGAATAATAACGAAAATGTAGCAGAAGAATTAGCCGAGTGGCATGGTGATAAGAGTAAAGCATTTCTTTAGATACAGTTTTTTGTACTTGAACCCTCTCAACTTTAAAAAACACAAATATATTGTTGTGATTTTTATTTTTCAAGGGAGTGATTGAAAATGTTATTTTGAATTATAGCTATTTCAAAATATCATTTTCAATCACTATTATTTCATAATATTAATTTATGAAAATATATAAACCTGTAAGTTCACAAATCACATGTTAGTATGATAATAGAGTGTTCATCTAGAATAGAATTTTTTTTCTTTCAGTAATGGAAATTCCAAAGTGGAGTTATTTTGAATACCCGAGGAAAAAAAATTAAAATTTAAGCTTCATGCCCCATTACTTTTCTTTCCCTCCTGTTCATTTGATAGCATCTCACATTAAGAAACCTTACATTTTCTGCTTTTCTTTACTTCTATTATTTATCCACGTTAAAACTGTGAAATTAACTTGTTAGAAATATGTCTCATGAAAGGTTAAAGATTGGCTTGAGAATGTCTAGATTTTTATTCCTTTTATCAAGATATAACATAATATATAATTAATATATTAGATATTAGTTTCTTAGTTGAGTTGGTCATTTTCCTATCAAAATGTAATGGATTTCCTTTTATTTTCCATGGATACTTATTCAAAATCATGTACTATAATTTTCTCTTACAGTATTATGCAAAAATTTTTGGTTTTGTATTTTAATAGTTCACTACAAAATTAAAACAAGCAAATTTAAGCTGACCATAGTTCATAATGCTGTTATATAATTAATTTCAGTGCTATTTCAGAATTAGAGAGTTTAATATATGTAAAGTGTTTGATACATTGGCTGGTATGAAGTAGATATTCATTGCTATTGTTAAGTCACTTCAGTCGTGTCCGACTCTGTGTGACCCCATAGACGGCAGCCCACCAGGCTTCCCCGTCCCTGGGATTCTCCAGGCAAGAACACTGGAGTGGGTTGCCATTTCCTTCTCCAATGCATAATAGTGAAAAGTGAAAGTGAAGTCGCTCAGTCATGTCCGACCCTCAGTGACCCCATGGACTGCAGCCTTCCAGGCTCCTCAATCCATG
This sequence comes from Bos indicus x Bos taurus, assembly GCF_003369695.1. Classification (NCBI taxonomy): domain Eukaryota; kingdom Metazoa; phylum Chordata; class Mammalia; order Artiodactyla; family Bovidae; genus Bos; species Bos indicus x Bos taurus. Next base: position 59,388,748 of record NC_040087.1, read on the forward strand.
GGATTTTCCAGGCAAGAGTACTGGAGTGGGGTGCCATTGCTTTCTCCAAGATATTCATTAACTAGTGTATTTTATTAAATGTCATTTTCAAACTGGCCCAGTGACTGTTCCAGTCATACAATTATATCTTTTATTTAGCACTATATTTTAACATGTAATTAATGCATTTCTATACAACTATATATTTATTGAGAGATGATCATGAGCCAATCCTACCATAGTTAACTCTTCTATAAACTTTGGCTTTCCACACTGAAAGTCTATACCCTCGTTTTAAATTTCAGAGACTCTGCTACCCTCTTTTTTATTTTACTCATGGATAATACCAGCACTGCTTTGTGCTGTGTTTAGTATACTTGAAACCTAATAATAATTATTTCATAAAAGATTCCTTCCACATCCTTTCATATGACATTATGCCCTGGTGCCTTAAGGGTTAGGAGTTCATAGCAGATACCCAAAGAATAAACATGGCAGCTTCAGTGACTGCAACATTTTATAGTCTTGTATTTATTCCTAAGTTTTGTCCACTTGTGTAACATATATATTTATTACCTACTGATTTAATATTGTGAATTTTCATTAATAGAAAATACATTGTGATTCTTTGATTGATCATTCCGTAGTTTTTTAAAAATTATTTCATACCTATAACTTTTTTTCCTGTGGCTTTCAGATAAACCACAGCAGTAAATAATTTGGATGTCTTTGAACTAGTGTTAGCCTTTAGGGTATTATTCTGCAGGTTTTATGGCTAAAGAACACAAAAATAGAAATTTTTCAATAAATCAAAACGATGAGAAAACAATGGTTCTGAGACACACATGCTGACCTTGCTGCTGCTGCTGCTGCTAAGTCGCTTCAGTCGTGTCTGACTCTGTGTGACCCCATAGACGGCAGCCCACCAGGCTTCCCCATCCCTGGGATTCTCCAGGCAAGAACACTGGAGTGGGTTGCCATTTCCTTCTCCAATGCATGAAAGTGAAAGGTGAAAGTGAAGCTGCTCAGTCGTGTCCGACTCTTCGAGACCCCATGGACTGCAGCCTACCAGGCTCCTCCATCCATGGGATTGTCCAGGCAAGAGTACTGGAGTGGGGTGCCATTGCCTTCTCCACATGCTGACCTTAGGATGCTCAAATATGTTAAATAATTTCCCTGGTATCTTATTTTTAAATTAGTAGGCAAATGAAATTAAAATTCTCGACTGACTCCAAAGTATAAAATCAGTGTACTGTTTGAATATCTGTTTACTGGATCAAGAAATGATTTTATTAATTGACCCATTCTTTCTAGGACTATTTTTGCATGATTCAGGATATTTAAAAATTTACCATCAACTAATTTTTTATCATAGCTCTCAGGGAATGTAAACTCATTGGTCCTGAATTATTAATTGATAATAACTTCAGTTAGGACTTCAGTGGTAATAGTTTGGTCTGGAAATTATCTGCAAAACATAATCTCCTTAGGGATTTGTGTTAGATTCATTGGGCATAAACAACATATTACATTTGCAACTAGCTCAGTCATTCATTCAATCACACCCAGATATATTTATTGAGAGATTGAATCAGGCTAATGCATTTCTGGTAAACTTTTCTAAACTAAATTTCACTGAAGGCTTATTGTCCTCCTTGTCAGTTCAGTGATGCCTCTTTGCTTTTATATTTTAATGATGTACAATGTTAATAAATCTATGAGACTTTTTAATGTTCAGATTGTTTGCAAGCTGCTCAAAGCTCTTTCCTATAAAATGTCTTTCCTAGTCTTAGCAAAGCACAGAAATAGCACACACAATTTTAAATTTTAAAAATTTAAACCACTGAACAGAAGTTTATATTGCCAATTGAATTGCATAAAAAATTAAATTTGTATTAAAATAATTCTGATTCAGAGAGACAAAACTTGCAGTTACAAAGTAAATTAGTCATGGGGATGAAATATACAGAATGGGAAATGTAGTCTATAATAATGTAATATTTTTGTATGATAACATATGGTAACTAGATTTATTTTGGTAATCATTTTGTGATATATAAAAAACACCTGGTCACTATGTCATGACCAGTAACTAACACATTATTGTAGGTCAATTATACTTCAACAAACAAACAAACACATAGAAAATGAGGTCAGATTTGTGATTACCAGAGGTGGGAGTCAGGGGAGGGGTAATTGGATGCAGGGAGTATAAAGATATCTGCTTTCAGTTATAAGAAAAATATATACTAGATATGTAAGGTACAACAACTATTAATATAATTAACATATCTATATGTTATACACGAAAACTGTTGAGAGTTAATACTAAATTCCCATCACAAGGAAAAAATATTCACAGTTGAATTATTTAACACTTGCTTACACAAATTGTATTTCCTACTAAATCTTCAATATACTGAGGACAACACAGCTTTTAATATGCTCTCATATCTTTAAAAGTATATATGGAAGTGAAAGTGTTAGTCACTCAGTTGTGTCTGACTCTTTGTGACCCCATGGACTGTAGCCCACCAGGCTCCTCTGTCCATGGGATTTCCCACGCAAAAATACTGGAATTGGTTGCCATTTTCTTCCTTCTCCAGGAGATCTTCCCAACCCAGGGATTGAACCCAGGCCTTCCACATTGCAGGCAGATTCTTTACCACTGAGTCACCAGGGAAGCCCCACCCCTGCCCCCAGTAAGCTAATTAAATGAATAGAAAAATGTTACTAATAATTGTTTGGAAAAATTATTTCAAACTTAAATAGCCTGTTAAGTATGAGGATGTTGACTTAGATAGAAATTTGCTTATGTTCATGCAAACACTGAATTTTAATTCCCCTTTTTTACATTCCATCCAGTTACTATTCTTTATGCAGTGCTAGTCAAAGGGAGAAAAATGTTACTGTCTATGAATCTCAAAATTATTTATAGATGATTATCTCAATATATTTTTACTGGAAGATATCTCTGAGATTAAATGATACTTAATTTTGAGAATATATTGTTGTTAGTGTGACTCAACCAAATAGCCACATAGGGGAGCTCTAACCTAACAAAAGAATAAATCACCTGCTAAACAGGGCACCCTAAGAGTACTTTTGCTTTTTCACAGTAAAATACAAGATTATTATACATTTGCATAATTTTCCAATAATATTTTCTTTGCTTCTCATAAATATGTTTGTCTGAATATTATGTGACATTCAAAACAAACTACAGCAAAAAGTAAAGAATTTTTTTTTGGCTGACTAACCAGTTTTACATTCTGTATTAGCATGGAATTATATTACAATAGCTAGAGATTCTACTTCAAAGCAATTACAGTTAATGAAAATGACCAAATTCTAGCAGCTGCTTTGATAGGTTTCAGTAACTGATGAAAGGAAGTGTCTTTAAATTATGTAAAGATGAAAGAAACGGAGCATATCTTTAATAGTTAAATATTTAATTGCCTTGGTGAGAAAGACTTAAAAAAAACCTCTGTCGTATTATGGAGTATATATTTTAACATTTTCTTCTGGTGTGGTAATTTTAAGCAAATTATAACATTTGTTTGTTGTATTATAAAACGAAATACAAAGAGACAACATCATTACATAATTTATTTTAAACGATTAAAAACCACCTTTTGCACAAAACTCTGAACAATTTAAAGTTTCTTTGAAGTCATTTCATTTCATAAGCATTTCTAAATGATTTCAGCAAAAAGTATGTAAAGATATACTATTGGGGATTACTTTCTGAATGATAGTGTGAGAAACTCCATAGATCCCACAATCAACGAAATCAAATATAAACCGATGGAAACTATTAAACAAAACAAATCCCTTAAAAAGTATTTTTTAAGCTTTTGAGATTATCTTAAGAAGATGCACAAAGGAAGACATGATTACTCAACACAAATAGAATAAACTTTGATAAGAACAATGAGAGTCTCTGGCTCTTAGGCTATATAGTTCAATTCTTGCTTTAGGACCAACATGAATGAAACCTCACTCAAGTTGAATGGGGTAAGAAAATGTGGCTTTTAAAAAAAAAAAAACTTTACAATATTGTACTGGTTTTGCCAAATATCGAAATGAATCTGCCACAGGTATACATGTGTTCCCCATCCTGAACCTTCCTCCCTTCTCCCTCCCCATACCATCCCTCTGGGTCATCCCAGTGCACCAGCCCCAAGGATCCAGTATTGTGCATCGAACCTGGACTGGTGACTTGTTCCATATATGATATTATACGTATTTCAATGCCATTCTCCCAAATCATCCCACCCTCTCCCTCTCCCACAGAGTCCAAAAGACTGTTCTATACATCAGTGTCTCTTTTGCTGTTTCGTATACAGGGTTATTGTTACCATCTTTCTAAATTCCATATATATGCATTAGTATACTGTATTGGTGTTTTTCTTTCTGGCTTACTTCACTCTCTATAATAGGCTCCAGTTTCATCCACCTCATTAGAACTGATTCAAATGTATTCTTTTTATCCCTGCCTCAGCTCCTATTCAAGAGCTACAGTATGCCAGTGGACAGGGGAGTGGCCACCCTGATTTCTTATAACCCCAACACTATATTTCTGAGGCATAGTGAGTGCAGCCAAAGTGCTGGGGATTTCCTTCTTTTACCCAGCTCCCCTTTGAAGGACTGAGGCTTTAACCTAAGGTGTGGCAAATTAAAAATATCAGGGCCCCAATTTTAACTGCCTCAGCTCATTTACATGATGGCAGTTCAATGTGAAAAGAGACAAGTCAAGAAGACCAAAAGGTACAAACAAACAAGCAAACAACAACAGCAACAAAAAGCCCTAGAAAGAGGGGGAGATTAGTATATATTTGATTATTATCTAACTCGTCCAGTTTTCAATAAAAAATATTATGAGATTTGCAAAGATAAGGGAAAGTGAATATGCACAAAGAAAAGCAGGCAAAAGAAACTCTAAGAGGGCTGCCATATAGGACTTGAAAGCAGTTATTATAAATTTGTTCAAAGAACTAAAGGAAGTCATACATAAAGAAGTAGATGAAGTTATGGTAACAATATAATACCTAATATTGAATATCAAGAAAGGAAAATCATTTTAAAATAAAAGTTGTGATGTTTAAAAGTACAACAGATGAAAAATTACTAGAAGGTGTCAAAAGCAGATTTGAAAGAGAAAAAAGAGTATAAATTTGATGATTGACTGTTAATGATTATGCAATCTGAATAACAAATAGGCAAAAAAAGACAAAAATGAATAGACCTTCACAGTAATGAAGGACATTGTTAATTACATCAAGTGAATAAAGTGAGTACCAGAAGGAGAAAAAATATTTTTAAAATTGCAGAGTACTTCTTAAACTGGATGAATGACATTAATCTAATCTTTCAAGAAGTTTGAGTAATCTAAAAGTTAGATAAATGCAAAGAGATCCACAGCCAACATATTAAAAATTATCAAAGACAAAGAGAGAGAAAGAGGAAGAGCAATAGAAACGTGACTCATCAGATACAATGTAACACTAATAAGATAAACAGGTGACTTCTTGTCAGAAACAAATGAGGCCTGAAAACAGTGGGATGACATATTCAAAGTGCCAAAAGGAGAAAAGAAACACAAAAGAGCTGTCAACCAAGAATCTTGTATATCTTTCACAAAAGAAGATAAAAAGATAAAGGCATTCACAAACAAAAAGACTACTACTGGCAGAAATAAGTTCTTCCAATGAAAATAAGTGAATCAAGATAGAAATTTGAAAACACAATGTAATCATGAAGAAAAATATGTAATTGTAAAAGATAATACAAATGCATGTTTTCTTCTGACTTCTGTTATCCAAGGCAAAAGTCAATTTTATAAACAATATCAATACAGTTGAATTTTTCATTCTTTAACATATAGAGACATAATATCTTGGAAGAAAAGAGGCACAAAGGAGACAGGTGAGAGCAAAACAAAGAGTACATAATTAATATTAGATAGTAACTCAAATCACACAGTATCAAATGTTGAGAAATAGAAATGGTAAACAAGAAAATTAACATGCATGTCAAATTCTATAAAATACATATCCTCAATTTCTTCTTTCACTTTAGCTAAAACATAGAAAATTATATGAAGTAATAATTATAGCAAAGTACTGGTGGACTTGTATTATATTCAGATATTTTAAAATGCTCATTAAAATAACACAGAATATAGCAATATAAGTAATATTTATCTACTAAAATACAGTTAGTATACATTTGAGGTGGATTATAGTGAAGTTAAGAGGTTTGTTGGGACCTAGAACAATGATTTAAAAAAATAACTTAGAAATATAACTTAGAAATATAGTGAACAAATTTAAGAGAAATAAAATGTTAAGGTAGAAAATACTCATGCAAAAGAAAGCAGTGAAGTGAGAGGATTAAAAGACATGAAGTATATAGAAAATCGAAAGTAAATTGACAGATATAAATTCAAATATATTAATGATTACATGCAATCTGAATGGATAAAAGAATTTGAATGAATGATGGAATTATTGTCAGAATCTTTTTATGTAACACTTATATGTTCTCTACTGGAGATTTGTCTTAAATTCAAAGAAACAAATAGTTTGAAAGAAAAAGGATGGAAAATATGTATCATGCAATAGTAACCTTAATAAAGCTGGAGTAGCTATATTAATATTAGACCAAAAAATATTTAGAACAAAAATTTTTCTAGAGGTAAAGAAACATAATGGTAAAAGAGTAAATACATAAAACGTTACAGCAATTTTTGCCAACAAAATTGGCAATTGAAAAGGAACATTTGGGAAAATGAGGCAAAAAGTGACACCAAAGTAGAGATCAAAACAATACAGAAAACCAATGAGAACTCACAGACGTGTCTAAAATGTGTTATTTGACAACAGTAGATATTTATTCTCTGTGATAGTTAATATTGTTTGGAAAAGACCATATTCTAGGGTATAAAATAAGCTTCAGTACATTTAGAAGGAGTAAAATCCTTTAAGAATTTTATCTGTTCATAACGGAAAGAAATAAAAGTCAGTATCAGAAGGAAATTTCAGAATTTCACAAGTAACTGAAAACTCACAGAAACTGCTAAACAGTGAGTCAAAAAAGAAATCATGATGAACCTAGAAAATACTTTCAAATGAATAAAAATGAAAATATAACACATAAAAACTTAAGGGATACAACTAAATCAGTGTCCAGAGAGAAATTACAGTTTTAAATGTACTGTATTAAATTCTAAAGGAGATCAGACCTGGGATTTCTTTGGAAGGAATGATGCTAAAGCTGAAACTCCAGTACTTTGGCCGCCTCATGCGAAGAGTTGACTCATTGGAAAAGACTCTGATGCTGGGAGGGATTGGGGGCAGGAGGAAAAGGGGACAACAGAGGATGAGATGGCTGGATGGCATCACTGACTCAATGGACGTGAGTTTGAGTGAACTTTGGGAGATGGTGATGGACAGGGAGGCCTGGTGAGCTGCGATTCATGGGGTCACAAAGAGTGGGACACGATTGAGCGACTGAACTAAACTGAACTGAACTGAAATACTTGAACTTTGCTGAGAAGTTAAGGGTTAAGCATGCTCAACACACACAAATGACAACTAGGTTTGCTGATGGGTGTGTTAATTAACCCGACTGCAGTGATCTTTACATAATGTAAGCATACACCATATCATCACTTTGTATACTTGTGCTGTACTCAGTCACTTGTCATGTCCGACTCTTTGAGACCCCATGGAGTGTAGCCCGCCAGCCAGGCTCCTCTATCCATGTGATTCTCCAGACAAGAATACCATTTTCTCCTCCAGAGGATCTTTCCCACCCAGGGATGGAACCAGCTTCTCCTTCCTCTCCTACACTGAAAGCAGATTTTTATCACTGAGCCATCTGGGAAGTCCCACTTTGATCACTAAACATGGACAGTTTTGTCAATTTACTTCAGTAAAGCTGGTGGGTGGGGGAAGATTTCAAATCAATAACCAACCTTCCACTAGAAACAACTACAAAACAGCAGAGCAAAATAAACTCAAGGCAAGCACAGGAACAAAGTAATAAATAGAAGAGTAGAAATTTAAATAATAGAAAACAAAGCCAATAAAATAAAGAGTTGGTTCCATGAAAAAAACAGGAGAAAAATGATAAAATTTAAGTTATTCAGATTAAAAAAAGCAAGAAGATTCAGATTATTGCAATCATACAAGACCATTTATATGAAATATCCTCAAAAGGTAAACTATTATTGAATATACAAAGCTGATTATTTTGTGTGTATGTATATATATATTTATATATATAAACTATGTATATATATTTATAGATATAGACCAAAGACTGACTAACACTACCACTAATTAAACATAATGAATATATGTATAAATATATACACATATGTGTGTATATATATATATATGGATATGAAAATGTTTTTAATGGGAAATTGTGTTAGATTGTGAAATTCCATTTATAAAACAGACTAAATAAACGGAGTCTTATTTTTATAAAAATATTTTTACTTTCAGTCATTAAATTTTTTTAAAAAATCACTATTTTCATTAATGTTATGTTTTATTCATTAAAAATCAAGCACTTTTTAGTCTCTTTCAGAGATATAAATACTTTTCCTAAGAACAGAAACAAGCCTCTGTAACCCAGAGAAAGATATTCCTATGTTATTCTTCATGAAGTCAAATCATGTTTGTTGAAGATCTTTGTTCATTTTAGGCAGCACTAAAAACCCTATTCTCTTCACATTAAGTAATAACATTGGGTGTGCTAAGGTACTTAGCAAATTAGGAAAACCTTTTATCTACAACGTTATTTTATGAGTCACAGACTCCATCACTCTCACGTAATGACAGAAAATCATTGAAACAAAAATGCTTACTATCCTGCAATAGTGATAGAAAGCACATTTTCCCTGAACCAATACATCTTTTATCTTCTAACCTTAGGGATGTAAGTGAAGTGGCTCAGTCATGTCCGATTCTTTGCGACCCCATGGACTGTAGCCCACCAGGCTCCTCCATCCATGGAATTTTCTAGGCAAGAGTACTGGAGTGGGTTGCCATTTCCTTCTCCAGGGGATCTTCCCAACCCAGGGATCGAACCCAGGTCTCCCACGTTGCGGGAAGACACTTCACCGTCTGAGCCACCAGGGAATCCCTAAGGGATGTAAAGGAGAGATAAATTGAGACTACAAGATTCCTTAGCCTAAATTATTGGTTTAATATTTTCCATTGGCATAATTTCAAACAAGCAAAAAGACAAAAATGGGATTTTAACTTTGTTATTCAAAATTCTAGTATAGTTTTTCAAAATTTCCCTTACAAGACCAAATAAAAACATATGTAATATAGTACATGCCACATGCTAGACGTATATCGTAATCTAAACATGAAAAAGATTTTAAAAATATTTCTTCAACCTGAAGAGAAAATGCAAATGCTTATTCAAAGTTCACTCAGTTCAGTTCAGTTCAGTCGCTCAGTTGTGTCTGACTCTTTGCGACCCCATGAATCACAGCACACCAGGCCTCCCTGTCCATCACCAACTCCTGGAGTTCACTCAGACTCATGTCCATCGAGTTGGTGATGCCATCCAGCCATCTCATCCTCTGTCGTCCCCTACTCCTCATGCCCCCAATCCCTCCCAGCATCAGGATCTTTTCCAATGAGTCAGCTCTTCGCATGAGGTGGCCAAAGTATTGGAGTTTCAGCTTTAGCATCAGTCCTTCCAATGAACACTCAGGACTGATCTCTTAAGGATGGACTGGTTGGATCTCCTTGCAGTCCAAGGGACTCTCAAGAGTTTTCTCCAACACCACAGTTTAAAGCATCAATTCTTCAGCGCTCAGCTTTCTTCACAGTCCAACACTTACATCCATACATGACCACTGGAAAAAACCATAGCCTTGACTAGACAGACATTTGTTGGCAAAGTAATACCTCTGTTTTTTAATACGCTATCTAGGTTGGTCATAACTTTCCTTCCAAGGTCACTAACATTAGTATAATACATGACAATAACAGATGCATAGAAATGAATTTTGTCTTCAGAGTAAGTTTAATATTTTATAACCAAGGTTTTAAATTTTAAGTCAGAGCATCACCATCAGTTCAATTCAGTTCAGTCACTCAGTCGTGTCTGACTTTTTGTGACCCCATGGACTACAGCACACCTAGTTTCCCTCCATCACCAACTTGTGGAGCTTACTCAAACTCATGTTCATTGAATCTGTGCTGCCATCCAACTATCTCATCTTCTGTTGTTCCCTTCTCCTCCTGACTTTAATATTTTCCAGCATTGGGGCCTTTTCTATTGAGTCAGTTCTTCACATCAGGTGGCTAAAGTATTGGAGTTTCAGCTTCACATCAGTCCTTCCAAAAAATATTCAAGACCAATTTCATTTAGGATTGACTGTTTGGATCTCCTTTCAGTTCAAGGGACTCGCAAGAGGCTTCTTCAATACCACAGTTCAAAATCATCAATTCTTCAGTGCTCAGCTTTCGTTATAGTCCAGCTCTCACATTCATACATGACCACTAGAAAAAACATAGCCTTGACTAGACAGGCCTTTGGTGGCAAAGTGTCTCTGCTTTTTAATATGCTGTCTAGGTTGTTCATAACTTTCCTTCCAAGGAGTAAGCATCTTTTAATTACATGGCTGCAGTTACAAAATCATCTGCAGTGATTTTGGAGCCCCCCAAAATGAAGTCAGTCACTGGTTCCACTGTTTCCCCATCTATTTGCCATGAATTGATGGGACAGGATGCCATTATCTTAGTTTTCTGAATGTTGAGCTTTAAGCCAACTTTTCCACTCTCCTCTTTCACTTTCTTCAAGAGGCACTTTAGTTCTTCACTTTCTGCCATATGGGTGGTGTGTCCGCATTTCTGAGGTTATTGATATTTCTGCCAGCAATCTTGATTCCAACTTGTGCTTCATCCAGCCCAGCGTTTCTCATGATGTACTCTGCATAGAAGTTAAATAAGCAGGGTGACAATATACAGACCTGACATACTCCTTTCCCTATTTAGAACAAGTCAGTTGTTCCATGTCCAGCTCTAACTGTTGCTTCCTGACCTGCATACAGATTTCTCAGGTGGCAGGACAGGTGGTCTGGTAGTCCCATCTCTTTAACAATTTTCCAGAGTTTGTTATGATCCACACAGTCAAAGACTTTGGTGTAGTCAATAAAGCAGAAATAGATGTTTTTCTGGAACTCTCTTGCTTTTTCAATGATCCAACGGATGTTGGCAATTTGATCTCTGGTTCCTTTGCCTTTTCTAAATCTAGCTTGAACAGCTGGAATTTCATGGTTCATGTACCGTTGAAGCCTGGCTTGGAGAATTTTGAGCAACACCATAGTGTTTTCATAAACCAAGAATAGATTGAATTTGGCTTAGGGTGAAATTCTGCTTTCAATTCAGCTCTTACTGCAATCTGAGAACAAAATCTAGTTTATATTTAACACTTTGGAATGTTATCAATTGGCATATAAATATGTATCTATTTTGCAATAAGAAATTTGTAATAGTTAATGACTAAGAAAATATGTTATGATTAAATATTTGTGATTAACATTAAGAAATTTTTAAATAGCTAAGTAAATAAGAAAATAGACTGCTACTACAGGGCTTCCCTGCTGACTCAGACAGTAAAGAAACTGCCTGCAATGCAGGAGACCTGGGTTCAATACATGGGTCAGGAAAAATCCCTGGAGAAAGGAATGGCAACCCACTCCAGTAAGTATTCTTGCCTGGAGAAGTCCATGGAGAGAGGAATATGGAGGGCTACAATCCATAAGATTGCAAACAGCTGAACACAACTAAGTGACTAACATAATTACTAACAGTATACTCAGCTAATTATCTCTAAAAAAGAAATAGGCTTTTATAGTCTTTCTTCCCTGAAAACAGAAAGGAGGCCAGGATTGAGTGCTGGTACTTTGTATGGATCATGATCTCAGGAAGCAAGATGGAGGATGCAGGAAGAAGGAGGTAGGTACATGAAAAAATAAATTAAAAGCTGTTATTAAAGCTGCTGCTTTATTAATGGCAGCTCATTTGTGAGGACGTCACTCAAAAATTGTGCCACTCCAAATTGTGTATCTGAGGTACGGTAGCCAAAGCATTAATCCTACCTCAATTTGTTGGGTATTTCCCACCTCCACTGATGTCAATTGCCTTTTAGTTCAGATAAAGCATATTTAGTGAGTTTTTTGTCATGGTTTCAATTAGAAAGATATGTGACACGGCTATATTGTGGGGTACTGTTGGTTGACTCTAAACTGGAAATTGTATAGAAATGAGCACTGAAACTGAGGTTGAAGACAGAAATATTGTGGGGTACTGTTGGTTGAATCAATCTGTAAATTGTATAGGAATGCCCGCCAGAGCTGAGGGCGAAGTCAGAGGGAACCTCATATGATACCATATAATCACCAAGAGTACCCACTACATTTTTGTTTCTTTGAACTAATAGATATTTATAACATTTAAATGGTAGTCATATTTATTAATGTTTCTATATATTTATCTTTGTACTTTAAACCTACCTTATATGTATATTTGTAGTATTTTTTTGTAGATAATATAGAGTTGGATCATTTTTTAAAATCCACTTTTTCAATCTCTTTCAATAGCTTAAGTCATACATATTTAGGATAATTATTGATAAGCTCTGGCAAAGTTTGTTATTTTGTTTTGTATTTTTTATTATCTCTGGTTTTCATATCTTTTATTCTACATTAATGTGGGCTACTTTAACATTTAAATAATTTCCCTTTTAATATGCTTATTGGTATTTTGCATGCATTGTTTTACAGTGTTTAGTGGTTGCTCCAGAGATTACATTATACATACAAAACTTATCAGTCTACTGGTGTTCATATTTTACCAGTTTGAAAAAAAACTACAAAATTCTTAGCAACTTTGTCTTTTTGATTTTCATATTTATAATTGTCTTTAAAATTTTCCTCTCCATATATTTGAATCCAGCATTTTAATTTTGGTTTCAACGATCAAGCATAACTGAGAAGACATATCAGGAGAAAGAAAGTGGATTGTTTTCAGTCACATTTCACTTTTTACATTATTCTTTCTTCTTTACCGATGCTCTCAACTTTCTTCTTTTATCATTTCCTTTGTTTTCACAGAACTTGCTTTGGGCCACTATTTTTGGGTAGGTCGATTGTTGACAAATTCTTAGGTTTTTTTCATGTGTGAATGTAATGAGTTTGTCTTCATTCCTGATGGGTATTTTCACTGGGTATAAAATTATTGTGTCCTTTTCTCCAGCTGTTTAAAATATTTTCCACTTCCCTTTGGCTTCCACTGTGTTGGATCAGAAATTGACTGTTATTCAAATTGTTCACCCCACCACCACTAAAGCTCCATTTCTATCTGTATGCTTTCAATATTTTTTGTCTGTTTAGTTTTCAGAAGTTTGATTATGATCTAGATAGGTTTAGATTTAAGTATATCCTATATGTGATTGGTTCAGTTATTTGGGTCTGTAGGGTTATGGCTTGTGTCAAAGTTAGGGAGAGGAATCAGTCATTATTCCAGTACTTGGCAGCAAAACTATTTTTATCCTCTGTCCTCAGGACTGTAAAAACAATGACATTAGATTTTTCGGTTATAGTCCAATAGGTTCTAGGACCCTGCCCATATTTTCTTCACATTCTTTTTTCTATGGTGTTCATATTTTATTTCTGTTTTGTCTTCAAGTACATTGATTCTTTTCTCTGTTTCCACCATTGGTTGTTGAGATCATTTGTTGAGATTTTATGTTATTATAATTATTTTTTTATTTTAAAATTCCCATTCAGTTCTTCAGTGGGTTTATTCCAGACATAACATGAAGGATCCTTGTGGGTTTAAAATGGTCTTTACATTAATGTTGCATTTTCGTTTTTAAAGATTTAATTACTGAGCAAAACTAGGTAGAAGGTTTATGGGAGCTCTCTGTATTTTTTAAAATTGTATGTGCATCTACAGCCATCTCAAAAATAAAAATGATAATAAAAATAAAGTAAAAGAGAAAAAAATCTGCTCTTACTCTAAAAATTTAAACATCAGATCAGATCAGTCACTCAGTCGTGTCTGACTCTTTGCGACCCCATGAATCGCAGCACGCCAGGCTTCCCTGTGCATCACCAACTCCCGGAGTCCACTCAGACTCACGTCCATTGAGTCAGTGATGCTATCCAGCCATCTCTTCCTCTGTCGTCCCCTTCTCCTCCTGCCCCCAATCCCTCCCAGCATCAGAGTCTTTTCCAATGAGTCAACTCTTCGCATGAGGTGGCCAAAGTACTGGAGTTTCAGCTTTAGCATCATTCCTTCCAAAGAAATCCCAGGGCTGATCTCCTTCAAAATGGTCTGGTTGGATCTCCTTGCAGTCCAAGGGACTCTCAAGAGTCGTCTACAACACCACAGTTCAAAAGCATCAATTCTTTGGCGCTCAGCTTTCTTCACAGTCCTACTCTCACATCCATACATGACCACTGGAAAAATCATAGCCTTCACTAGACGAACCTTTGTTGGCAAAGTAATGTCTCTGCTTTTGAATATGCTATCTAGGTTGCTCATAACTTTCCTTCCAAGGAGTAAGCGTCTTTTAATTTCATGGCTGCAGTCACCATCTGCAGTGATTTTGAAGCCCAGAAAAATAAAGTCTGACACTGTTTCCACTGTTTCCCCATCTATTTCCCATGAAGTGATGGGACCAGATGCCATGATCTTTGTTTTCTGAATGTTGAGCTTTAAGCCAACTTTTTCACTCTCTACTTTCACTTTCATCAAGAGGCTTTTTAGGTCCTCTTCACTTTCTGCCATAAGGGTGGTGTTATCTGCATATCTGAGGTTATTGATCTGCATATCTGAGGTTATTGATATTTCTCCCTGCAATCTTGATTCCAGCTTGTGTTTCTTCTAGTCCAGCGTTTCTCATGATGTACTCTGCATAGAAGTTAAATAAACAGGGTAACAATATACAGCCTTGACGAACTCGTTTTCCTATTTGGAACCAGTCTGTTGCTCCATGTCCAGTTCTAACTGTTGCTTCCTGACCTGCATATAGATTTCTCAAGAGGCAGGTCAGGTGGTCTGGTATTCCCATCTCTTTCAGAATTTTCCACAGTTTATTGTTTCCACACAGTCAAAGGCTTTGGCATAGTCAATAAAGCAGAAATAGATGTTTTTCTGGAACTCTCCTGCTTTTTCTATGATCCAGTGGATGTTGGAAATTTGATCTCTGGTTCCTCTGCCTTTTTTAAAACCAGCTTGAACATCAAGAAGTTCACGGTTCACATATTGCTGAAGCCTGGCTTGGAGAATTTTGAGGATTACTTTACTAGCATGTGAGATGAGTGCAATTGTATGGTAGTTTGAGCATTCTTTGGCATTGCCTTTCTTTGAGATTGGAATGAAAACTGACCTTTTCCAGCCCTGTGGCCGCTGCTGAGTTTTCCAAATTTGCTAGCATATTGAGTGCAGCACTTTCACAGCATCATCTTTCAGGATTTGGAATAGCTCAATTGGAATTCCATCACCTCCACTAGCTTTGTTCGTAGTGATGCTTTCTAAAGCCCACTTGACTTCACATTCCAGGATGTCTGGCTCTAGGTCAGTGAGCACACCATCGTGATTATCTGGGTCGTGAAGATCTTTTTTGTACAGTTCTTCTGTGTATTCTTGCCATCTCTTCTTAATATCTGAATCAGTAGTTCCGATCTTTATGCAGTGTCCACTTTATTAAAATATTTATTTAAAATAAGTGTGGCCAAATGTTATAAGAGCACCTTGTTTAGAATTCTGAAAAATAGATACAAGACAGTGTCGCTGATAAAACACAAATATTATTTATTACTTAAGTATATAGATATGTGTATCCAAAGTTACAGGAACACATATATAGCACATTTAAATAGTAATTACTGTAGCAAAGAATCATCATTATGTAACTGTTGTGTGAAGAAGATTTCACTAAGTTCCTTCTTTAGCCATAATCTATGTAGAGTCTCCTCTAGGGAGGATCAGCTTCTGTTCTGAAAGTTTAATTGTTAATTATCATATACAATCCTCTGTAATAATGCTAATTAGTTTCTAAGTGGCTGTACAACTATTCTCAGAGCTATCATCTTTCCAGTTGACAAGAAATATTGTGATATTTTAATGTTCTATGAGTGCAATACAATAGAAGACATAGTGAAGACAAAAACTGTTGAATGGCAATTGGCAATTCCGAACCAGTCTCTTGCCTACTGTTCCATTAAAATCCTCAATGTTATTTGATGAAGACTATACTAAGAAATATGGAAATGCCTTCATAGAAAACCATTCAGTACTCTATGAAAATTTTGTGTTGTTACACTTGATTTTTTAAACTGCTTTCTTTTCATAATATTAGGAAGAGTTGCATTTATTTTTTAAGAAGCTTATTTAGAAAAAAACTTAGCCTATATATTTTCATATTCTAATGTGCTTAACTACTTTCCAATTAAAACATTATCCATAAAATTATATTTTGTAATTAATATTAGATTAGATAACAGACATCACTTAAAAGCAAATAATATAATCAATTAAAGTGATATAATTTTCAGACTTTACATATTATTAGCAGTTTTATGCATTTAATAGATATAATTCATAAACATGATTATGGTGATGATAAAGAACTGAATATCTAAATGCCAGATTCTACAGTAAGGATTAAACTGAAATCTAATTTATTTTGCCTTTGTTGATAGCCTTTTCCATCTAACATTACATTTTTCAATGTATCATAA
The DNA here is from genome assembly GCF_003369695.1 of Bos indicus x Bos taurus. Lineage (NCBI taxonomy): Eukaryota > Metazoa > Chordata > Mammalia > Artiodactyla > Bovidae > Bos > Bos indicus x Bos taurus. Next base: position 59,405,516 of record NC_040087.1, read on the forward strand.
TGTGCATGCTATTTATTATTAATATATGTGTGTAAGTGAAAGTCGCTCAGTCATATCTGACTCTGCAACCCTATGAACTTATCCAGGCCAGAAAATTGGAGAGGGTAGCCTTTCCTGTCTCCAAGGGATCTTCCTAATCCAGGTCTCCCACACTGCAGGTGGATTCTGTACCAGCTGAGCCACCAGGGAAGCCCAAGAATAATGGAGTGAGTAGCTTTTCTCTTCTCCATAGGATCTTCCTGACCCAGATATGGAACCAGGGTCTCCTGCATTGCAGGCGGATTCTTTACCAACTGAGCTATCAGGGAAGCCCCAGTATGTGTCAGTATATTTATATCTATATAATCTTAAAGTCATAAATTTCAATATTTTTGGTATATTCACACATGTAATATCCAATCTGAATTTTAATATTTTATATTAAGACAGAAATAAAAAGCCTTGATCATCAGAATAATACCTGTGTGTATGTGTTAGTTGCTTAGTCTTGTCTGACTCTGCAACCCATAGACTGTAGCCCACCAGGCCCCTCCGTTCATGGAATCTCCGGCCAAGAGTACTGGAGTGGGTTGCCATTTCCTTCTCGAGAATAATACTTAGATACTCCTAAACTGCTAAATGGACTACAGATTGCAAAATTACAGGTTTTTCTTTAAATGATGAAAGATATGATTTATTTTATTTCCAAATTAATTGCTTTTAAAATATTCACCAAATAAATGTATCTTGAATTATTTTTAACAATAATCTAATAGTTTTCTGATTTTATATGTATGACGTCTATCTTCTATTTTCCATTTATTTTGTTAAATATAGAACTATTGGTTTATGTGAAAGATAAATCAAGCTTTTCTTACAAAATTTCTATAAATGAATAACATTTTTATTGTGTTATGTGCATACTTCAAAATAACAAAGAATCTGTTAGCAAACATGATATTTTAACATACAATATAGCATGTTTGTATATACAATTGTGTATACACAGTAAAATCCTACTATAGATTCCCATAGCCCTGGGAAGTTCTCTCATGCCCCACTGACGATTTTCTTTTGCCATCCTCCAGCCTAGGGCATCCATTGATCTTCTAACTATCACAATATTTCTATCATTTCTAGAATTTAATGTAGACTTTATGGTATGTAATCTCTTTTGTCTAGTTTTTCATTTTACATAATAAATTTGAGATTTACTCATGCTGAAATTATTGTATCTATTGACTTATTGGTTTTTATTACTTTTGGAAGTCTTTTAGCCATGATTTTCCTGTTTAATTTTTTGCCTCCTTCTCTTGCTTCAATTTAAACATATGAGAGCCTGTATGATATTGTCCCACAAGTCACTGAAGTTCAATTTTCTTTTTGTTTTTACTCTTATATCTGTGCTGTATTTTCTGTAATTATTTTCCTTCTGTAATATCTAATCTGATATTCATTTCATCTATTGTATTTTTATTTCAGACACTTTATTTTTCATCTCCAGAACTTCTATTTGTGTATTTTTTATATATTTCTTCTTGGTAAGCCTATTTTTTCTAAATTATTCAACAAATGTATATTTACAATATCTGTTATAGTACATTTGAGAATTCCACGGACAGAGGAGCCTGGCAGGCTACATTCCATAGAGTCCCAAAGAGTTCGACACAGCTAAGTCTAACACTTTCACTTTTCACCCTCTCCATCTTTATCTTTTTAAGCAAATACTTAAAACTAATTGGATAGTGTGCCAATCTTACAATTATGATCATTATATAGTAGGACAATTACCAACTATTACACAATGGAAGAAGTCCATGCATATGTAACAGTAATGCATTTTATTTAATCTTGCTATCTCCTTTGCAACTGAATTATTTCATATTACTCATTTTACCATCTTCAGATCAATTATCATTCTTCTTAGAACAAAGATATAATCAACATAAACAATGCATAATTCTCTATACTTAATGTTGCCTACTAATATAATAACTGCTCAAAGAAGGTGATTCCTTTTTTAAACAAAATATTTTTCTCTTAAAAATACGTTTTTAACTAAAATTTTAGACTTCTGATGTAGAGTTTAATTAATCTTACTCTTAAGAGCATAGTGATGCCAAAGATTCATAAAAAATCCTTTATGATTTTAATTTTTCATTGAAAACTGATTTCCCACTCATTTTCCTCTCATCGTTCCAGCAGTGCTATATAAATATACTCTGATATTTTTGACAGAAACCCTTAAGTGTTCATGAGTCTGCAAAAAATGCACACTTGTGGTTTTGTTTTGTAGTTTTGCTTTCACATAATTGAAATTGTGCTATGAAATTTAAACATGTTTCCATGTTTTTGTAGGGAAATAACTGATATTTTCCTAGATGATTATTTCCTACTGATGGTCACTAAGTTACGACTTTGCTTACATGAATAACATGGACATCTCCATAATAACTTCATACATATTTATACTAAGTTTGGCTCATCAGGACAAAAGGCATATCCATATTTAATGTAAATATTGCAAAATTCCCTTTAAGAATGACTATTTCAACTTATTAACTTTTCAAGACAATGCTCTCTTTACAAAAATACTGTACTTCCAAATTGTCTATATCCAAAACAATTCTTTGATAATCTAGGTGTATGATTATCTTTATTTGGATGGATATAATTTTGTATGTCATCACTAATTTAATTTTTATTCTGTATTACAGTGACTTGGACTATTTCTTGCAGCCTTTCAGTGTATATTCAGTTTATACACTGGATTATCATTTCCATGGTCAATATTTCATTAAGTACTTCTTCAATACTATTGCTCTTCCTTCGTGTTCCCAAGTTTTAACTATCTTTTTAGATTTTAATTTTTATTTCTTAATTTTAATTCTTCTAATTTTTCCCATGTGAATATATTTGGATTTGCATTATATTCTCCATGCCTAGGCTAGTTATATCCCCCTGTAGCTAAAAATCTAAATTATTCCCTACAATGAGTTCATCACATGAGTGGAGGAGGGGTGTACATTTAAGATTGCTACGTAAACCTCATCATTCCATGTGAACTCAAGTTATGTCCAAATCATTGTACTATAGACTTTACCCTTGCTTTTAAGTGTAGCTTTCCTTTTCATTATTCCGTATTCCAAGGATTATGTAAAAGAGTGTTCAGAGGTCTGCAGTCCAGTCATCTTCAAGTTCTTGCCTCCTTAAACTAATAATAAAAGTCTATCATCTTCTTAATATTACTCTACCTGTTGGTTCGAAAGGTTCGAAAGGCGGCTCTGCCACCTTTTTGGTATGAGTGGGTCTGGCAGGAATCTAGGATTACAAAGTCTGAACACACGGTGCATAATAATGAAATAATTTCCCATGTTTTGTGTTATTTTAGAGAGTTTGTAGCATCACAAACATCCCTACTGCCTCAAAAGTATGAATTGATATTTGTGAGTACCACCTTGGTCAGGTTTTCAACTTTGACCTCAATATCACGTTTTGTTACCTCTAGCTTCAAGCCCTCAGACTCACAACATGAAGGTAAAGGGGAAAACTCTAGACTTTTCTCTCCTGGAATATTCCTACAATTTGATTCCTTAGTCCTCTCCAAACAAAAGCTTCCATTTCTCACAATAATTGTAACCTGGCTACTGCCTAATTCTTCAGGGTTGTTTTCTTTTCTTTTTTTCCCCATACATTTCTCATTATTGGGTTTGAATTTTATCAGTGCTGAAATTTTAAAAAAAAATATATATTGGAGGGTAACTGCTTAACAACATTCTGCCAGTTTCTGTCATACATAAACATGAATCAGCCACAGGCATACATAGGTTCCCCTCCTTCCTGAACCTCTCTTCCATCCCTCACCCCTCCCACCCCTCTAGTTTGTCACAGAGCACTGGGCTGAATTGATACAACCACTATGGAGAACTGTACGGAGATTCTTTTAAAAACTAGGAATAGAACTAATAAATGACCCAACAATCTCACTACTGGGCATATACACTGAGAAAACCATAGTTGAGAAAGATACATGTGCTCCAATGTTTGCTGCAGCACTTTTTACAATAGCTAGGACATGGAGGCAACTTGGATGTCCATTGACAGAAGAATGGATACAAAATTTTTATTTTATTTTATTTATTCAACAATTGGAGCCACTAGCTGGTTCTTATTTGTCTTCTTATTCCACTAAACATTTCAATTCTGAGTCAATAAAGAAATAACTAAAAAATTCTGCCTTTATCAGGCTTCCCTGGAATACAGGAGACCTGGGTTTGTTCCCTGGGTTGGGAAGATCCCATGAAGAATGGAATGACAACCCCTTCCAATTAGCTCATGTTAAGTCACAGTCTAAAAACTACATCAAATGACTTACGGACCACTACATTTCTCATAAATTGTAATTTATTCCACTCAAATTCAGAAATTGAGTTGTGGCATTTGGAGCTGTTATGCAGTGTCAGGTCATGCTTAAATTTTCTCAAAGACAAATTTGTCATATTTTCCTTCTCTCTTGACTAAATGTATAGGACTGAATGTTCTGTCCTGACTTTCAATGTCTCTCTTGTTATCACTTCTTGAAAACAGTAGTTTGCTCAGCAAAAAGCTTTTTTCCCTCAAGTTAACAGAACTGATTCTTAGAGAATATGTTTATATTCTCCACTATGTGAAAGTTTAAAAAAAAATCTGTTTTATGGTTTACTTGATTTAAATTTATTTTTAACTTTTCTCAACATCCTTGTCTTATTTTTAATCAAAGTTTGGATTCCCGTCTGGCTTTCTAGAATTCAATTCTTTTAAAAAGAGAGGTAAGGGAAATGACAGGAGGCTGAAAACTTGTACTGATTTTAAGGCTATTGTTAAAAACACACCATAAAATTTCTACATCTTTGTAAAACAGTAATCAGATGATTCTACCACACTCATGGCTGCTCTTCTAAATTAGTTTGGATTCCTGAATGATACTCATTCCAATCAACTAACCTGCCACCATCCTTCATGATGTCAAGAGCTATTAAACCTGGCCTTAAACCCATCCACTGCAGCAATTTTCATTTCATTCCACTTTAACTTTATATCCCACTGCACACCGATACATCATAATCAGAAATACACAGTCTCTGAACTCTTAAAATGAAATATTCTACTTGGCATAATATTAATCCTTTCTCATCTAAGCCTCCTAAACTCACTCTCGTACTACACTTACTCTTTTAACGCTCTTAGTGAACTATACCATTTATAAAAATCTGTGTAATATAAATGAACAATGTAAACAGTAATAACAAGAGAACTCAAGCACACAAGCAATAGTGTATGTGTGTACACTTGTATGTATCTCTAGCTTTCTATATATACATATATGCATATTTCTTTTATATAAATAAATGTATTTCATACTTTTAATGTATATTGATATATAATGTGTAAATAATATATATAAAATGTGTGTATATGAACTCCAAAGTATGTATGTGTGTGTGTTATATACATGCACACACATATATACATTTATGTGTATCTCCAGTGTTTTGTAAATAAGCATTACACCTGCCTTATCAAATACCCTCCCAGTGACAACTGTTAATTTACACAGTATTTTCTATATTCCAAGCACTATATTAGACCTAAAGAAAAATAACAGATATCAGTTGAAAAATCGAAGAAATACGTTGCCTTTGTTGATCTCACGTTCAAATATATACCTTTCAGAGTATGGAAAGCATGCAACAATTATAACTTTGTTTTCTAAATGGTAATAAATACTATGCAGAAAACAAAGCCAACAGTGTCATAAGGGTTGTTGATCGTGAGAACTTGCAACTTTTAAGCGTGTCGTTTAGACAGTCTTCACTAAGAAGGTACAACATGCACTTTCACTCACATTTTATGGCCAAAGCAAAAACTTGGCTACCCCTAACTTCATAATGATCCTCTCCTATGCAAAAAATTGGAAGAGAACTGTACACTGGTGACTAATGATACTTTCACATCAAGTTATTCTTGTTGGAAGGCATAGCAATGAATTTAGCATTGCAGAGTAACTATAGGTATATAGAAAAAATAAAATAGCATTACTACTATGAATTATGCTGTATATAGTAAGAAATTATCAATTAACAAGATTATGAAGAAAATTATTTGCAATATTGGATGCTAGGCACTAAATACAATCTGAAGAGATTCCTTCTCTATAAGAGATTAAAATTTAGATTGACATATTTACAAAGCAAAATCACTTGTAAATGGAACTTTGACCCAACCAAACTTTGATGCTTAAGAATACCATATTCAACTGTCTGTTTACCAGTTTCTCTTATTTAGGAGATTATAAATTTATTTTAGGCACAGAATCTAGCATCATTCCTGAAATGTAGCAAGCAATAAATAATAATTGATAAAGAGAGAAACAAATTTACATTGGTGAGATCATAAAACTCAGGTTTTAAAGTAGCATCTTTTTCACATTTTATTTTGAAATGATGAAACAAACAAAAGTTATTCATTTTCAGTTATGAGTATGTGTGAGAAGGAGATAATGTCAAAACTATTTTTATTTTTTGTCTCTAGACTTCAATTCTGGAAAAATTTTACTTCTTAGGTATGTGTTATGAGAATTCTTAGATGAATTTTTCCAGTAGTAGAGTAGTAATTTTTGTTTGGAATTCAAGCTTTCTTCAGCTATAATCAAACACCTTTCAGTCTTCTGGGGCCAAGGTTTTAAGATAAAGGTATTTGCCACAATTCACTATTTAAAAAAAAGTGAAGAAAAAATTGAAAATTAAAAGAAGAGAATAATTGCCTAGCTTTGACTTGTGAGTGAAAATAGCTCTGACCACTCAATGACACAGAATGCAACTGCTGAAACATTACCAATAAAAAAGGTAGCCAAGAAAATGACTAGAGTGGACAAGATGCCTTTCCAGTCCATTAGATCACAGCACATCCAGCTAGATTTTTAACATATGTTCTGAGAGTCCTATAGAGTATTAAAATGATCTCTAATTCAATCATAGAGTTTCAGCTAAAGAAACAGCCCAATGTATCTCACCTTTTTCAGCTAATACCAAAGGTCCATTGAAGGAACAGTGAAAGCAGGAGGAAGTCCAGGGCAGCCTGCTTCTCTGGCTCCAGGCCAGGGCTCTCTAGCTTGCCACTGGGTGTCATTGCGATGCAAATGACTGGAAGTCAGGCATCCACTGCATCTGAATTGATAGAGAAGGAAACAAAAATAACAAAAAACAAAGCAAGCAGAATCACAGTTTAGAAAACAAATCTTGGCATGTTCAGTGGCATTTTGAGCCTCTAAATAAGACATTTAAATCGATTCATTCAGCAGGATTAAGGAAAAACAACAGAGAATATCAAATTTACCTGCAGGGTTTTATGAGGTGGTAATGGTTGACAAAATTTATAAGAATAAAAAGAATGTTCATCTTCCTCTAATCAAATAGCTTACCATACAGACTTTAAAAAACATTTTTAGACTTCTTTTTTAAATTAAAAGTTTGAAAAAGTATATTGGTGTGATGCATTTCAAAGAGAAAAAGATACACAAATGAAAATCAGAATATATCGTTATTCCAAAAAAAAGCTTAATCACTACATTCTAGACAAAACAGATGATATTATTATAAAATGATACAATTAACCAGAATTAACTATATATTTCAAAAGAACATATAATTATTCATTATTTTTTTTTCTAAGGATATGGGTTCTGAGCTCTATGATCTGTGAGCAAAACAAAACCCCTACTGAAGTGCAATTCCTATATCTTCAACTGTTTGCTAAATGTTCAAAATCATAAAATTAAATTTACAAAAGATCTATTCAAACATTTGCAATGAAAGAGAATATTTATTATAAAAAAATGATGCTGGGTAAGTTCTAAACTCTGCTTCACTCTCTGTATAGATCTTTTTTACTTCCCTTTGTGTCTTTGGTATACAGACGTTGTATTAGATTTCAGGGCTATTCACCAAAGACTTCTGGGCTGTTTCGATAAAGAAGCACATGATTGGACTGTGTTTCTCTGACCTGTTAAAAGTTAGGCATGGACCTATGACTTGATTTGGCCAATGGGGTAATTTAAGTGACAGGAGACATTTCTGGCAGAAGTATTAAAAGTCACAATGCTATTTATATTGTTTGTTTCTACTGCATCTTGAAAGCAAAGTCAAAATGAAATGAAAATGATCTGTGTTTTCTAGCAAGGCTAACATTAAGCTAACCAACTCATGTTGGGAAAAGTATAATAAAATTTTGTTTTACTAAGCCACTGGAAAGCCACTATAAAGAAAGCTTTATTGATAAACTGATGCTTTTGAACTGCGGTATGGGAGAAGACTCTTGAGAGTCCCTTGGACTGCAAGGATATCAAACCAGTCAATCCTAAAGGAAATCAGCACTGAATAATCATTGGAAGGACTGATGTTGAAGATGCGAAAGAAATGACTAATTCGAAAAGACCTCAATGCTGGGAAAGATTGAAGGCAGGAGGAGAAGGAGATGACAGGATGAGATGATTGGATGGTTTCACCTAGTTCTGGATGTTGGTGATGGACAGGGAAGCCTGGTGTGCTGCAGTCCCTGGGGTCACAAAGAGTCAGACATGACTGAGTGACTGAACTGAAGCCACTGGACTTTAAAATAGTTTGCTACTTACTACCTTAGCGTAGATGGCCCCATTTTGCTATAAGTAGAAATAGGCAGTCACAGAGGAGATGCTGCTTTAACAAATAACTGCAGTGTGTGGCACATTTCACAAGTCCTGCAGTGAGCAGAAAAAGGGAGAACTCTTATTGCAGAACGGGGAAAATGACTCAGGCAATAGAGTGATAAAAAGAACTGGTAAACTGGCTAGTTTTGTTAATGAGAAGACATCATGGATGTAATGACCTTATAACTCTTGGACAAAAAGTTGGAAAAAATTTTAGAAGCATGTGTGATTGGCTATTGACAGAAAAAAAATCAGGTAGCATATATAAATTTTCATGTTTGATAAAAGGAATGGAAAGATATAAAGAGTAGAAATTCTTGGCCGTTTTAAAAAACAGCTGCTTCTCACACACATTTCTAATATATATATATATATATATATATATATATATATAAAAGCAAGCTTTGGACTACAAAATCACATAAAATTCATCATTATATTAATCATGAAATCAATCCTACATATATAACACTTACTGTTTAAATCTCTGTTTAGATTAAGAAGTCTCAGATTGAAGGACTAATAGTGTGGTTTGCAATAAACCTGGTGTTTTAATTGGACAGAATACTTTAGGGGAAAAAAGCTAATCATTTCTTCCAGTCTAGCATTGTGGATCCATAGTACCCAAGACTGAATCATAAAGGGAGGTATAGGAATAGGAAAGCAAAGATGTATATAAATATAAGTAGAGATTATGAAAATTATCATGAGTAGTATCTGTAATCAAAGGTTCAGGATGGGGAACACAGGTATACCTGTGGCGGATTCATTTCAATATTTGGCAAAACTAATACAATATTGTAAAGTTTAAAAATAAAATAAAATTTAAAAAAAACAACAACAAAGAAATAAAAATAAAAGCCAGTTAAAATAAGGAGAGTTATACTGACATTTCTGCATAAATCAAAGAGGCTAAAAACTTTTGAAATTTAAAGCTTGCCTTGGTGCTCCACCTCAATAATCTGCTGAAAGGAAATAGGATAAAAATATTTTCACTTTATTGAGTTGATAATGCCAAAAACCAATATAAGTAAAAAGATATTCTAGAAAGTGAAAAGGGTTTCTAGAGAATAATGAACAGGGATTCTACTTCCAGGGAGCAAAACTAAGGTCTCATCAAGTGTCCCCTTTCTTCATGAAGACACCAAAGCACCAACGAGATACCCTGGATTTGGACCTCAATCTCATAACTATAAAGAAATTTTGTCCCACTTGGGAGCCTAAGGGATATGTAGAGTTTATGTCGAAGGTGATCCTACTGCTGGGTGTATTTCTTAAGAAATTTAAAGCAGGATCTCAAAGAGATATTTGCATTTCCATATTCATAGCAACATTATTCACAATAGCAAAGAGGTGGGAGCAACACAAAGGTCTGTGGACAAATGAATATCTAAACAAATGTGGTGCAAAGCCTTAAAAAAGGAAGACAATTCTGTCTCACACTACTAAATGAAGATTTCATGTTTGGTGAAATAAACCCTTCATAAAAGGACAATTACTATATGATTCCACTTACATGAGGTATTTAAAGTAATCAAATTCATAGATACCAAAAGCAATGTGGTTACCATGGGTTGGGGGGATGGGGTAAAGGTACAGAATTTCAGTTTTGTAAGATGAAAAAATACTGGAGATGAGTTTTACAACAGCGTGACTGTACCTAATGTCACCGAACTTAGGTTAGAACACTTAGAAATGTAATTTCTAAAGTAAATTTTATAATGTTTTTTACTACAGTTAAAAAGTTTACTTATTTACTGTTATTTTAAAGTTGCTTCATTTTATTCTAACACATCTACAAATCTGTCCTATAATATGTAATACAGTACAAATAGCCTTTGGTTTTCTACTTAAGAAAAAAGAATAAGGGATTTTATATATATATATATATATATATATATATATATGTATTTCTACACAAACTGTTATTGTATGAAACTGCTAATGATCAAAACAAAAACATAAAATATATTATTTGGCACATGGAATTGATATTCTAGTTCTACATCCTCATTAATTCATTAATCAGGTAACAAAATTGCATTAGCTAGCTTGCTTTCTCTTGGACTTTTACTTTAGATCAGGAAGAAAAGGAATGCAAAACACAGTTAACAAATAGCAAAAATGTACCATGATAAAGGTCTACAGAAAGGCTATTGTGATAAGGAGGGGCTCTGATCCTGTTTTTAACAACATAACAAGTTAGCTAATCTGAATTTTTCTTGCTAAAAAACACCTCCTCCAGTTAAAAGGATACATGAAACAACAACATGTTAATATCAAAATAGAGATAAAGTTTAGCATTGGTAGACCCTCATTTTAAGAACTAGTGCAAGGTGTGTATGCAGAAAAATAAGACTGCCTTTATAACTACTACATAATAAATGCTTCTCTCATATAGTAAGAGTTGAGGGATGTATGAATAAAAGATAAGGTTAGCCAAGTGGAAAGAAAATGGGGAATAGAGTAGGCATGAAAAGAAATGCATTGCAGATATATGAAAGGTCATCCTGAGGTACAGGAATGGGATCAGAGGACAGACCCAGAGGATATATGTAGATTTCAGTATCAAAAGCTAGTAATATCCATGTTACAATGTCTTACTATATCAGGAAGATGTTGTATTATTAACCAGGCAAGGGAATATAGGGAAAGGTCTTAAGTAGCTAGTTGATATTCAGATTGTATTTCTAAAAGAGATATTATAACAGTTTTGGGGATAGATTGTAATCAGAGGCAAATAAGCATGTTAAAGAAAGAATAATATGGGGTATGTGAATGAAAATTTTATGAAGCTAGAAGAGCTTCTGTGAATGAATGTGTGAGAAAGGAGAGAAGGAAGAATTTACTTTTTTTGCTAAGTGTCTGGGAGGATATTGATCATATTTATTGAGGTAAGAATTAACCAGAAGGGAAAAATATGGCATGATAAGTAGGAATGAGAAAAATGTTTACCTGTTTTCAGGAGGGAGTGACTTAGAAGGAATGAATTGTGCAATCCCAGTGTTTTTGTTAAAAACTGAGGGCTCAAGGCTTCCTTTACTAACATACATACAATCTTGGCCAAATATAAACATAGTTATGTTACTTTCATGATTTCTTATTGAGCTTAACATGTTAACTATGGCAAAATATTACACAGAATAATATTCATATGTGCAGGATACAATCAAATGATTAAAAATAACATTTTCCTCTATATAGTTGAGCCATGGGAACAATAGATTAAAAAAAAAAAATGTTATACTTAAGAGTAGTCCAAAGAATTCAAACACACAGAGGCTACCAAGAGAGAATAACTTAGTGTTTTGGTAACTGTGTATGCACCTTGGTTACCATTTCTTAGTGATTCAGAGGTGCTAAATCCATGTCCTAGTTAGTGACAGCAGAAATCACACATTAAATCTGACATCTTCCTAAGAAGCAATCTGTATTTGATATGCATTGAGATATGCTCAAGTGTTTCCAAATTTCATGCGATGCAGGACTCCAGACCTTCTGGACTCAATTTTACTGGACTCACTCTTACTAAGGAGTACTGACTGCTAAGCAAAAGGTGGTCTGATGGGGGGCATATCCAAAATAAAAAAGCTCAGAAGCATCTCTCTGTAGGGAATCTTGGTCCAAAAGAAACTGTTTTAGTATCAGTTCTAAGAATAGATGCTGCTATTTTCAATCCCCAGCCCCTTTTTTGGCCTGCTTTCCATCCTTCAGCTCTGTTATTGTTGCCTCCCTCTTTTTTTAAGAATTGAGCATGGCCAAATGAGATACTTTGGGCTTCCCTTGTGGCTCAGCTGGTAAAGAATCTTCCTGCAATGTGGGAGACCTGGGTTCGATCCCTGGGTTGGGAAGATACTCTGGAGAAGGGAAAGGCTACCCACTCCAGTCTTCTGGCCTGGAGAATTCCATGGAATATACAGTCCATGGGGCTGCAAAGAAGACACGACATTGCCTAATGCCTGACTGGCATGGGGATGCCAAAGACAACCTGTTGTCTCAAGGTGAGAAAAAAAAAAAAAAAAGAGTTCTAACATGTGCTCCAGGACTTGTCTGAGTTTCTAAAGCTAAGGATATATTCTTGCTTAACTTTCTTTTTATATCCCTTCTTGCTTTCTCAATTTCCCTCCATCTGAAAGTATTCCCCAAATAATACTTGAACAAGAATCCCCACCCTCAGGATCTACTCCTAGAGAATAACTGACCTAAGTCAGCTATTTTTTTTCCAAAGTGAGTAGTTCCATTCAACATTATTACATTAAATTAAAAGTCCTTTCGGCTGACTAGGCCAGAACTTTCTGAGTTAAAGCTCTTGGATTTTCTTACTCATTCCCTTATATAGGTATTTAGATTTCTCCAGATTGCTATTACTCTCTCTCTCTCTCTCTCTGTATATATATGAGGCTAAAGAACTCTCGTGGTATAGCTAGTACAATGGAGGACTGAGTGTGACCATCACATTTTTTTTTTCTTTTCTGTTGCAGAAGGAAAATTCTCTTAGGTAAATTTTATGATAGAAATAGAATCCATTATGGATAACAAACCTAAAAGTTAATCATTGATGTAGAAAATGAATTTGAAAAACTCTAATACTTATGCATGACAAAAACTCTCAGTAAACTTTCTTCAAGTTGAAAAACGATATCTACAAATAACTTACATCTAATATCAAACTTCGGAGAAGGCAATGGCACCCCACTCCAGTACTTTTGCCTAGAAAATCCCATGGACAGAGGAGCCTGGTAGGCTGCGGTCCATGGGGTCGCTAGAGTCCGACAGGACTGAACGACTTCACTTTCACTTTTCACTTACATGCATTGGAGAAGGAAATGGCAACCAATTCCAGTGTTCTTGCCTGGAGAATCGCAGGGATGGGGGAGCCTGGTGGGCTGCCGTCTATGGGGTTGCACAGAGTCGGACACGATTGAAGCGACTTAGCAGCAGCAGCAGCAATATCAAACTTAGAAACTCAAAGTGAGAAATTCTGTTTTCTTACTAAAATCAGGAATAAGGCAATGATGTACCCTCTCACCATTGTTTTTCAACATCTTATTAGAAGTCCTAACTAATATATTAAGAAAAGGAAGGAAAAATGGGAAGGAGGAAATAATAACTGTGTGTGTTCTCAGATAACATTATAGTCTATTGGAAAATCCAAAAGAATCTATGAAACAATACTGGAATTAACTTATAAAGAAGTCACAGGATGTAAGATTCATATAAAAAAGTCAATTTTCTCCTATAGGTGAGCAGTAAATGAGTGAAATTAGAAATTAAGAACAAAATATTATTTATATTCACACCCCCAAAATTGAGTACTTCAATATAAATCTAACAAAATTTGGACAAGTTCTACATGAGAAAAACTGTAAAACTTTAATAAATCAAAGAAAAGCTATATAAGTGGAGATATATTCCACATTCACATATAGAAAGATTCAATATTGTCAATATGTCAATAGATTCAATGCAATCCTGATCAAAGTCCCAGCAATTTGTTTTGAAGATATAAAAAGAAATTTTAACCTTTATATAGGAGAGGCAAACTCCCAGAGTACCCACACAAAACTTGAAGAATAGCGTTGGAGAAGCAATACTGCCAGAATCCAAAACTTTATTATAAAGGTAAGCAATCAGGACTGTGTGGTGTTGGCAAGATAATAGATGTATAGATAAATGGAACATAGTAGACAGCTCAGAAATAGACTCACAAAAATATGGTCAACTGATCTTTGACAAAGGAATGAAGGTAATACAATAGAACAAAGATAGTCTTTCAACAAATGTCACTGGAACTGTAGGGCATCCACATGCAAAAAACGAAACTAGACATAGACTTTATACCCTTTACAAAACTTAACTCCAAATGGCTCACAGATCTAAATTAAAAACACAAAACTACAAAATTTCTAAGAGTATGATGACCTGGGTATACCGAGTATGATGATGAGCTTTTAGATAAAAATTTAAAGACATGATCCATAAAAGAAAGAAATGAAAACCTGGACTTTATTAAAATTAAAACCCCTGCTCTGCAAAGGACAATGTCAAGAGAATAAGAAGACAAGTCATTGACTGGAAGAAAATGTTTTCAAGAGACATATCTGATAAATGATTGTTATTCAAAATATACAAATAAATCTTAAAATTCAACAGACATAAAACAACCTGATTAAAAATGGCCAAGATCTTAATAGGCACATTACCAAAGAAGATATACATATGGTAAGTAAGCATATGCAAAGATGTTCCACATCATATGCTGTCACAGAAATAGAAATTAAAATAAGACACTGTTACCTGCCTACTAGAATAGCAGAAATCTGTAACACCAATAACACCAAATGCTGTCAAGGATGTGCAGCCATGTGAACGCTTTTATTGCTAGTGGGAATGCAAAATAATAAAATAACTTTGGAAGACTGTTTGGTGGTTTCTTACAGAACTAAATATACTCTTACTATACAATCTACCAATTCAACTTATTAAACATAGTTACCCAAAGAGGTTGAAAACTTATATTCATGCAATTACCTGCATGTGGATATTTTAGAGCAGTTTGATCTATTAATGCCAAAATTTGGAAGTAACCCATAGGTGAATGGCTAAACTGTAGTATTCCAGATATTGGAATATAATTCAGAACTAAAAAGAAATGAGCTATCAAGTCATGAAAGAGGTGGAGGAACCTTAAATGCATATTAATAAGCGGGAGAACCCAATCTGAAAAGGCTAATACTATGATTCCAACTATGTGACATTCTGGAAAAAGCAAAATTATAGAAATAATAAAATTATCACTGAGTTCTTCTAGGTATTGGGTAGGGATGAGTGGTGAATAGTTGGAACACAGAATTTTTGCAGATATGAATAAACCCTATATGATATTAAAATGAAGAATATATGTCATCTCCATACAAAACAAATGTACACAACCAAGAGTGGATTTTGGGTGATACTGATGTCTCAATATATGTTCAGCAATTATAACAAATGTTCCACTCTGGTGAACATTGGTTATAGAGGAGTTGATGTATGTGTGGAGACAGGATGTTTATGGAAAATCTCTGTGCCTTCCTCTTAATTTTGCTGTGAATCTAAAACTGCTGTAAAAAATGTCTATTAAACAAATATGTTGGTAGAGAATCACTTACAAAGAAGAGGCTCAGACTTTTTGAGTTATTATAGAGTACAGATTTTGGAAAGAAATGAAAAATACGTAATCATATCTATCAATCTAGCTACCAATCTACCTAGAGAGAAAATTTTTAAATGATCATGGTAGTAAATTATCCAAAATAAACTGGTTATCATAGAAAACCAATTTATGTCAAATGCAGTTAATATATTGAATGAGTTGTAGAATGAAAATTGCCATTATATTCGCATAGTGATGATCACTGGGCTTTTCTTTTGTGTAGTGGGAACAAAGATCTGACTGACCTGGATTCCAGAGAATTCAATAGGTGAGAAAGGAGAATAATGTAAATAGAGCACTCCTTGATGATTTGCCTCAAAACAGGAGCATGCAAGATATTGGTAAGTGGAGGAGGATGTTGGATTAAGGATGCTGTTTTTTTTACTTGTTTTGCAGCAAAAAATATTAAAGAATTTCCTTATTTTAATAGGAATTATTCTTGAGGAGGCTTTAAAATAGAAATTCTTTGTAGAGATGCACCAGTGGGATTCAATGCACACGTGGAGATTTTGGCCTTGGATGGAAATATTTCTAATTCATTCATTTTAAAAGGAAAACAAAGGAAAAAAATTGATAATTTTAACAGTGAGTAGGTATGAGAGATCTCTTCTGATTGTGTACATTAGCTCAGTGACTTTAGAAGCAAAACTGACTGAGGACTGAAAAGAAGGCTTAGAAAACTAGTTGCATAGAAAAATAGGAGAAATGAATTGATATAAATATAGGAGACTTCCTTGAGGGTTATATTGATTAATGAGAGGTGAGAATGTGCACCCTGTGTATATGTGTCCCTAGATATATTCACAAGCTGCCTTTCAGGCAGAATGTAAAATTCAGATGTGGTTTTAAACCACACACCAGCCCCCCTCCAATCTCAGAAATTTAATTAAGGGAGAGAGCAAGTTTGAAGATATATGCAAGGAGATAAATGTTGACAACTGGTTCTGTATGCAGAGAAGTCAGGCAGTGAGGGGCTGATGAAAAGTAAACATTTCAGTAACTTGTAGGTTATGGAAATGCTATAAAAATTTTAGAATTGGAGTATGATAGTGATTGCATTATGAAGATAGAAGGAGCTAGTTATTAATAGAAAGACAGCAGATATCGAAATTCAGGAGGTGGTTCAATTATTTCTCACTGAAAATCTAAGTGTGACAATTAGTATGTCTGAGGTCTGGTGGAAGAAAAATTAGAGGAGAAAACATCAAGAAACTATGGAGAATAGATCATACATTTATATTGAATGATATAACTGGCAAAATACAAGGAAGCACACTAAAATCTTTGCTGAATGAGGAGATTACAGAAGGATAGATGACTGCAAACAGGTTGGATTACATTATAATATGCAAATACAAGCAAATCAAAGTGTTGGTCTTCTGAGAGTATAGATATTAAAGAATCTGGGGGAGGTTGACTAACTACTGGGAACTGAGATAACCTAGAATAAAGGGCACGATGAGTCTAACTCTCATCTAAATTAAGGAGTTAGTCATGATGATCATGGAAATGTAGTTAGCTATGCTAATTATAGTCTTTTTTTTTTTAGTTGGGATATAGTTGCTTTACCATGTTGTTTAGTTTCTGCAGTGCAATGAAGTGAATCAGCTATATGAATGCATATAGCCCTGCCCTCCCCATCATCCCACTCTAGGTCAACACAGAGCACTGGGGTATAGCACTCTCTGTGCTATAGAGCAGGTTCCCACTATATGCCAATACTACATGTGTGTGTATATATATATATATATATATACACACACACACATACATATGCCAATGCTAATCCAGTTCATTCCCTCCCTCCCCAGCCTGGTGTCCACATGTCGATTCTCTATGTCTTTGTCTCTATCCCTGCCCTGTAAATAGGTTCATCAGTACCATTTTTCTAGATTCCACATATAAGTGTTAATGTACAACATTTGCTTTTCTCTTTCTGACTTCAGTTCAGTTCAATTCAGTCGCTCAGTCATGTCCGACTCTTTGCGACCCCATGAATTGCAGCACGCCAGGCCTCCCTATACATCACTAACTCCCGGAGTTTACCCAAACTCATGTCCATTGAGTCGGTGATGCCATCCAGCCATCTCATCCTCTGTCATCCCCTTCTCCTCCTGCCCCCAATCCCTCCCAGCATCAGAGTCTTTTCCAATGAGTCAACTCTTTGCATGAAGTGGCCAAAGTACTGGAATTTCAGCTTTAGCATCAGTCCTCCGGATGAACACCCAGGACTGATCTTTAGAATGGACTGGTTGGATCTCCTTGCAGTCCAAGGGACTCTCAAGAGTCTTCTCCAACACCACAGTTCAAAAGCATCAATTCTTTGGCACTCAACTTTCTTCACAGCCCAATTCTCACATCCATACATACACTTTCTGACTTACTTCACTCTGATTGATAGACTCTTGGTCATCCACATCTCTTTTTTATAGGACTGGACACTTAGGCAGGATATTTGTGAATGGAAGTAAAGAAAAATGGCAGGCTCAGAGAGAACATAAGGAGCTGTCTAGGTCTTTCTTCAACCCTGCTATTTTACTATGTGTGGGGAAATATATAGCCTTACAGTTAGTGCTAGAACCGGGACGACAGCAGTATTAAAGTTAAGGGACCACTCTTAGCTTATTCTGACAATTACTTAACAGAGCAAAGCCAAATCTTGTATAAGCCAGTATGGTATAAGGCATGGTATTGGACAGCGTATTTCCTTATTAATATCTTTGACTATTATAATAACTGTGAATACTTACCAATGTATTATTTAAAGAATAATCTGATGATATAAATGTGTCCTCAGTGAGGGGAATCAAGAAATTAAAATGCAAAAAAAAATTCAAAATTATTGAATATGCATTAATGAAGAACTGAAACTATCAAATAGCTTTCAATATTTTAGAAATAATTTTTTACAGTAACTTTTACTTTTAACTTTTCTCAATCACTTGGACAATTTTTTAAAAAAGCATAGATATGTTTTATTTGTTTTCAGAGGAACCCAAATAATTGTGAAGATTATTGTTTTCTAGTGGAAATAAGTCAAAAAGGAATTTTATTTATCAAATAGAAGTCAGTTATTTTTTTTAATCATGGAACTATTGTATAATTTAGTAAAAGAGAAATAGATATGAAAGAATGAAAAATAAAAAGTGATAGAAATTTGACCAAATCATGATTTATCTGTATAAATAATTGAGTTGGAAATACTACAACAGACTGTTCTCACCACAATAAAAAGTTACTTTGACCTACTTTGACCATGCTAGGAATGTGACATTTTCATCTATTTTCACATATTAGAGCTCTTCCATTCACAGTTTTCTTTTGGAAATAGAAGAGATGTGTAAAAAATTTACAAGGTGAAAAAATATAATATAAAATAGAACTTCAAAGATATATGATTCAAAATGTACTTTCAATGTAAGTGAAGTAATATTAAAATCATCCTTTATTGCATTAGC
The DNA here is from genome assembly GCF_003369695.1 of Bos indicus x Bos taurus. NCBI lineage: Eukaryota > Metazoa > Chordata > Mammalia > Artiodactyla > Bovidae > Bos > Bos indicus x Bos taurus. The sequence goes on from NC_040087.1 coordinate 59,424,870, forward strand.
ATCATTGCTATTGCTATTTAAAAACTTAGTATAAAACAGGAAGATTTTAACATGACTGGCAAAAGATCATGTACCAAGAGTCAAATAAATATGTTTCAATATTATAAGAATAATGAAAATAATCATGTTTACCAAAATTAAAATATTTTTGATTATATACCTTTTCACAAACATTGTAATTTTAAGGTAGAAAAAACAAAATATACTCATCTTAAATCAATTTGGGGTGTGTGTAGGGGGTGGTTCATTTCAGGTATTTTGAGTATAGGCAAGTTTATTCATCATGAAGAAAAGTTGATTTTCAATATATATATATAATATATATATAATTTTTTAATATATATAGTTGTTCATATATATATATTTGTTTACTATCTATATTTCATATTATATATGCTTATACTATGATAAGCATACAAAATAATATTATTTTATTCTACTATTAGAATAGTAAAGCACTCTTGAAATGAAAAGATAAAATCCTTGGTTACTACAGGTTAATAAAATTAGGGTTATTAGGTTGCTTAAAAAATCATTTCATGGGCTGACTTCAAATTTTAAAGTCAATTTACTGGGAATTTCAGGGACTCATGAAGCTGTTAAACACACACATGCACATTCAAACACACATACACACATCACAGACACACACATGCAGACTCTTGGGTAGGTTTTTACTGTAAACTCTGAGTTCTCATGCTTTCAGAAAGTTGTTTGTAAGGTTCTATTTGTATAAAACATACAGTACCAAATTGTAACGTGGAGACTTGGGTCCTGTTTTTTGCTCTGCTAGTTATCAAGTTGATCACCTTAGACAGATCATCACCCTCTGAATATCCTTTTCTACAGCAGGGATAATAACAAGTCCTACATTACACGCATATTGTGCATGCATAATTTAAAAAGAGCTTGGGAATGGCCCACAGTATAAAAACAGGATCAAATATTTTAATAATTATGAAAAGCAAGAGAAGTTCCAAAAATAGGTTTTTGCTTTCTCCTGAATTTCCTGGATGCCTCTTGAAAACTTTATTAAATGCCCACAGGACTTAGGCATTTAAGTTTTATGTAAGCTCTGAGGAAACCACAAAACAATAAACTATAAGAGATACAGGCAGGGTCCCCATGAAGTTACTCCGGATTCCCATACTAAATTAAAGGGAAGGTTTACAACGTCCAAAGAAATTAACATCCTGTAAATAAAGGATAAGGATGTTCTCAAATTCTTTGGGAGACGAATCTGCTTAGGACACCAACCTTGGCTTCCCAATGGAACAGTACATCCACTAGAGGGAAAGTGATGGCGTCTACTTCATAAACCTGAGAAAACCCCCAGAGACGCTATAGCCAGCAGTTTGCGCCACTGTTGTCATTGACAACCTGGCTGACCTGAGTCATATCCTCCAGGATTACTGACCAGGGAGCTGTGCTGACGTTTGCCGGGGCCACTGGAGCCACTGGTATTGCCGCGGCTTGGCTTCTGGACCTGCACTCTGCTCCCGGGCCTCCACTCACCAGATCCAGGCAGCCTTCCAGGAGCTGCAACTCTGGTTACCGATCGCAGGGCTTCCCACTAGCTCTCACTGAGGCGTCTGGTGTCAGTCTGTCAACCACTGCTGCGATTATCAGGCTCTCTTCTCTGCTAAGCAGACACTGCCATCTGAGCTACAAGGGAGCTGGCTCCCTCAGTCCGTCTAACCGGAAGCAGTCTGGCTCTGGAGTTCTGTGCTCGCCAGGCACTTTTTGGCGGGAAAACCCACAAGGCGTTCACTACTGTTCTCCACAGATCCTGCAGAGATTGAAAAGGAGGGCTGGGGTCTGCCATAAAGGCCATAAATGGGAAGGAATTTGAGAGTGATTCTACTTCTTTTCCCCCCAAGATTACTGTTCTTCAACCAGCTGTTGCGGAAGGCACTGAAACCACTGAGGACTGACTGGGCCTCAGGCCACTGCTGGAGTCAATGCTGCCGCTCCCGCTGCTCAGGCCTCTGAATGGTGAGAAGGGCCACTGAGTGGTCTTACTTTGCTTTTCCAGAGGTTTATACAGGAAATGGAAATAAGATTTACAGAAAATACATACTTTCTAAGTTTCTATGGGGAGGCGGGGGGGAGGGGGGGTGGTGGGGGTGCGCAAAAAAACCTGCTTCTTTGTTTGTGGGACTCTTTCGTAGCTTTCATTGCCCTCGGCTTTCACAACTTGGTGTTCTGGGCCCTTCCCCTCATGGCAGTCTCACAGATTTGGGCACTAAATGTGAAGTACAAGCCTTTCGCTCCAAAGGGAGAAGCCCCTCACGGTGCCTACCTGATTGGATAGTGCTGTGTGGGATTGGGGTTTACAGAGGGAGCGTGACTCAGCATTTCCTACCTGTTTTGATGCAGCAGTTTTTCATTTGCTCAACTTGTAGGATTCACTCAGCCAATTTCTGCATTTCTTTCAGAGGTAAATGGCTCCATGTGTGGTTGTACATTCCATACACCTGTGTGAGGAGGGAAGTTCAGGGTATTTTATGTCATTATCTCTCTCTGTCTCTAAGAGAGAGTTCTCTCGCTTTTTGAGAAATAATTCACCAATCTTGATTTTTATTTCCAAAATTTTAGATGTTCACTTATTAAAAAAAAAAAGTTATGCTGGTTAATCAGGGCATCTGACAGTTTAAATATCCTTAAAACTCCTAGAGTAAACTGTTTGGAAAAGTAATAGCAAGTCTAAAGTTTACATGAATATTATAAATTGTGTTAGTTCAGTTCAGTTCAGTTGCTCAGTCGTGTCCGACTCTTTGCAACCCCATGAATCACAGCACTCCAGGCCTCCCTGTCCATCAGCAACTCCTGGAGTTCACCCAGACTCACGTCCATCGAGTCAGTGATGCCATCCAGCCATCTCATCCTCTGTTGTCCCCTTCTCCTCCTGCCCCCAATCCCTCCCAGCATCAGAGTCTTTTCCAATGAGTCAACACTTCGCATGAGGTGGCCAAAGTACTGGAGTTTCAGCTTTAGCATCATTCTTTCCAAAGAAATCCCAGGGCTGATCTCCTTCAGAATGGACTGGTTGGATCTCCTTGCAGTCCAAGGGACTCTCAAGAGTCTTCTCCAACACCACAGTTCAAAAGCATCAATTCTTCGGGGCTCAGCCTTCTTCACAGTCCAACTCTCACATCCATACATGACCACAGGAAAAACCATAGCCTTGACTAGACGCACCTTTGTTGGCAAAGTAATGCCTCTGCTTTTGAATATGCTATTGTGTTAAGTCTGTGGCTATAACTTTTCCCTAGGACTATAATTGCATTTTGGTTTTGCTCTCCATCCTTGATAAAATATTCCCTGATAGTTCATAACTGTCTGTTTAGCAATGTCTTATTCACAAGTAAAATTATTTTAGACTACTCTGCTTTCACGTGTTTTCCGAGAATAAAAGAGCAAAGATAAAACCTAGGTAAGTGTTTGATCTACATAGATAACTTTTTAACTATAATTAAAAAAATACTACATATAAATTAATTAATCAAGTACCAAATCACCTACAAAGTGATACTGTCAAACTCAAATGCTTCACTGATCCCCAGAAATTAAAGGCTGCACATTTATATTTACATTTATTCCAATTTACAAAACCACTTTTAATCACAGACTGTTAGAACTTCCTATTTCAAGCTTCCTCAGACAGCCCTCGGAGAAGGCACTGGCACCCCACTCCAGTACTCTTGCCTGGAAAATGCCATGGACTGAGGAGCCTGGTGGGCTGCAGTCCATGGGGTCGCTACGAGTCGGGCATGACTGAGCGACTTCACTTTTACTTTTCACTTTCATGCATTGGAGAAGGAAATGGCAACCCACTCCAGTATTCTTGCCTGGAGAATCCCAGGGACAGAGGAGCCTAGTGGGCTGCCGTCTATGGGGTCTCACAGAGTTGGACACGACTGAAGTGACTTAGCAGCAGCAGCAGCAGCAGCAGCAGCAGATGGCCCTGGGTGATGAGGGAATAAAGAAGACTCTGGTAATTTAAAAATTTGTTTAAATAACCTTATATATCTTAAATGCACTTAAAATAATGCTCAGATAATCTGAGCATGCATCAAATTCTTTATTATACTGAAAAGAAGAACATAGAACTAGAACTCCATGAGAAAATAAGTAAACTTCCAAGACTTGCCAAGAACACTAAAATCTTAAGAAAAAAATTAAAGACTGGGATGGTCTACTAGAAATTAAAAAATATATATATGGATTTTAGAGCTAAGAAAACCCATATCAGATATCAGCTTTGACATTAGATAGGTGTATGGGCTTCCCAAGTAGCTCAGACAGTAAGGAATCTGCCTGCAGTGCAGGAGACCAGGATTTGGTCCCTGAGTTGGGAAGATCCCCTGGAGAAGGAAATGGCAACCCACTCCAGTATTCTTGCCTGGAGATATAGGTGTATACTTAACTTCATTTTTTGAATGCTTATTTTTTTAGTAGTGAATTGAGTAAAGTAGAAACCAAATCAAAGAATTATTACTTTAATTTATATTAAATTTTGTTGTTCTTTTACATTATGGAAGGAATCATAGTCCTTTAGGATTATTTACTTATAAAACTCTATTGCTTAACAAATAAAACTTGGCTAAGATCAGTTCATCACTTGACCTAATATTACTGGTTTTTAGAGCCTACTGAAGGTAAGCAAATTGAAAGATTTTCTTTTTTAAAGTGGTTTACCAGCTTTTCATTTAACTACAAATTTGAAACTTAAATTTGTTTATTTACTATATAAATAAATTGGATTGTTTCATAATATATATCATTTGTCTTCAAAACAATTCTATTACTACCAGCCTTAGTATCATCTTCACTTTATAGAGGAGAAAACTATGGCTCTGAGAATTAAGCTTAATATCCTGCTTTTTATAAAGTCAAGATATTGCCAAAACAAAACTCAAAGAACACTGGATTCCAAAACAAAACATACAACACTTCTCGACTATCATTGTTAATGTTTTTCAGTTGCTAAGTTGTGTCCAGCTCTGTGCAAGCCCGTGAATTGTAGCCTGCCAGGCTCCTCTGTCCATGGGATTTCCCAGGCAAGAGTACTTAAGCAGGTTGCCATTTCCTTCTGCAGGGGATCTTCCCAGATCAGGGATTGAACCGGGGTCTCCTGCATTGGCAGGTGAATTCTTTACCACTGAGCCACCAAGGAAGCCCCAGTCATGACCATTACCTATTCACAATTTAGACTTGATAAGAAAAGAAACGATGTGCCATCAAATCTCCTTCATTTATCTAAGTATATGATAACTATTTCAGATTTAAAAAGAAAATAAGAAAATACAATTATTTTATTAAGTATTTCAAAACCTTAATTGTTCACAGTGCCTTTGTTTAAATATGATGTGAACTCTTGCCTTTCATTAACTGAAGCATTTCCTATTAGCATTCTAATGACATCAACCACACATACTGGGTCTGTTATTTTGTACTTATTATTTCTATGTAGGCTTCTTTGAAAATTAGGATCTAACTTACATTATCTCAAAGGAGTTCCAGAACATGACAATTAGTACTTTAGAAATCAAAGTTGCTTGCTTTCTTGTGCTGTAACCATATCGGATATATGCATGCCTCTTGTCTTTCAAGCCTGAAATTAATTTCCTGAAATATGCATTTTAACTATAAGATAAGCATTGAGTCCCCAAAAAGAGTTTGCTTCAGTGAAGAATAACTAAGCCATAGGCATTGCTTTCAATCTTTAATAGAATGCAGATTATCCATTAAAAAGCAAAGCCTTCATTTAATAAATTGAATAGAAAGATGATTGGAAGTAATTACAACTGCTTAAAAAGTAGGTCACTTGGAAAAGTCAAATCTAAGAATCTCTCCTGAGGGACTGCAGTATTTTTATTTAATTTTAAATAGAAATATTTTCATTTATTTTAAGCAGCTAATGTTTTACTTTTATTCTCTTAAAACTAGAATTGATTGGTATGAATAATTCAGCAGTAAGTATTCTTTTATTTAGAAATAAATTCTGAAATCTGTATTAATGTTAGATAAAGAGGCACATCTTCAATGTTCATTGAAATTAAAACCCAGGAGGAGGCCGGGGAGGAGGTTCCACGCGGAGGGTGGTGCCACAGAGCTTGGACGCGCACCGCGGCGCTCGGGGCCCGCGCCCCAGATCGGACTGGGATTGGCCGGCCCGCGTCTTTCCCCGCCCTCCAGTTAATTGCCAGGGAGGTCTTCGGCGGGGGCGGAAAAAAAATTTTTTTAATTAAAAAAAAAAAAAAAGAAAAGAAATTAAAACCCATACATGAAACATTTATTCTTCTACTTTGTTATCAAGTCAACCTTACTATAAGCGGTATGGTCTATAATAAGCTCACTCAAAATAAAGTAATAATGTAGTAAAATATTTGAAATGTTCAAAGAAAAAAGACACCAAGTTAAAATTATGTATCTAGTGAAATTATCCATCAAAAATGAAGAAGATATACTAAGACAAGAGTTGAAGACATTTTTGCCAGTGAGCCTGTCTTGAAGTAACTGTTATAAGAAATTCTTCACAGAAAAGAAAAATGCTATAATTCAGAAATTTTAATACACATAAGGAAAGCAAGAACATTAGATAAGGAATATGTACTGGTAAAATAAAATATTTTATTTTCTAACTCAACTTATCTAACAGATAAGATTTTGTTTCAAATAATAATAGCAGCAATGTATCATATGATTATAGCATGTGAATAAATGAGATAAATCACGGCAATGTTAGAAGAGAGAGGTGGGAAAAATTGTGAATGGTTCGTTGTGAGGTGTGTGCAGTATAATTGAAATGGTATAGTTCTATTGGAAAAGAAATTTATATTAGTTGTAAATTATATTACAGACTCTAGGCAACCACTGCTGTTACTGCTACTGATAAGTCACTTCAGTTGTGTCCAACTCTGTGCGACCCCATAGATGGCAGCCCAACAGGCTCCCCTGTCCCTGGGATTCTCCAGGCAAGAACAGTGGAGTGGGTTGCCATTTCTTTCTCCAATGCATGAAAGTGAAAAGTGAAAGTGAAGTCGCTCAGTCCTGTCTGACTCTTAGCAACCTCAGGGACTGCAGCCTACCAGGCTCCTCCGTCCATGGGATTTTCCAGGCAAGAGTACTGGAGTGGGGTGCCATGGTCTAAAGAGAAGTATAATTAATATGCTTAGAGTATATAAATTGGAATGAGCAATTAATTTCAGAGAAAGAAAGCAATAAATGAATGGAGTTGAAGGAATGAAGAGCAAGGACACTGATAGAAAAAAGTTACAAATATGGTAGGTATTAATCCAAATACATAAAAAACACAAATTATATTGGATTATTTTAGTAATCTTCATTTTAGCTTAATTGCCTTTTCAAAAACTTTAAATCCAAATATAGTTACATTATAATGTACCAGGGCCTATGACTTAAACATGAGTTTGAGGGGAACACAATTTGGGTCATAAGAGGTAGCCATATTAATTTTGGACAAACTAGACTTTAGAGCCAGAGAAGGCAATGGCACCCCACTCCAGTATTCTTGCCTGAAAAATCCCTTGGACAGCCAAGCCTGGTGGGCTGCAGTCCATGGGGTGGCTAAGAGTTGGACACAACTGAGTGACTTCACTTTCACTTTTCACTTTCACGCATTGGAGAAGGAAATGGCAACCCACTCCAGTGTTCTTGTCTGGAGAATCCCAGGGACGGGAGAGCCTGGTGGGCTGCCGTCTATGGGGTCGCACAGAGCCGGACATGACTGAAGCAACTTAGCAGTAGCAGCAGTGGACTTTAGAGCAAAGAAAATTATCAGGGATATAGAGATACATTATATGAATAAAAAGGGGTCAGTTCTCCAAGATGATATATTAATCCTTAATGGGTATGTGTAAGGCAAAAACTGATAGAACTGTGCAAGGATATAGACAAAGCTACTATGATAGCTGGAGACAGCAATGTTCCCTATCAGTATCTGACAGATCCAGGAGGCAGAAAATCGACGAGGATAACACTGACTGAACAACACTATCAAGTGGATGTACTTGACATTTAAGGAATATTTTATCCAACAACAGCAGAATATACATTTTTCTCAAGCTAGCATGCAATATTTGATTGTTAGGGCAATGAATGTTTTCTGTATGAGACTGTAATGCTGGAAAGTGACATCATGTGCCTGTCAGAACAGAACTGTACAACATGAATTGAACACTAATGAAAACTATGAATTTTAGTTAATAATAAAGTATCAATATTGATTCATCAGTTATAACAAATATAGGCAAAAAAGGTAGGGAACACTATGTGCCACCACCAGAGAGCTTCAGTCATGTCTGATTCTTGGTGACCCCATGGACTATAGCCCCCTAGGCTCCTTTGTCCATGGGATTCTCCAGGCAAGAATACTGGAATGGGTTGCCATTTCCTTCTCCAACTATGTGCCAAGGGTTGTGATAAAGAGGGGTAGATAAGAAATTTCTGCACTTTCAGCTGCTCTTAATTTTTGGTTATCTGTTGTTGACTTGTTTTAATATCACTAAATCTGCTTTGAGGTTTTCGCTAAAAAAAAAAAAAAATCTGTTCCATCTGCAAATAAGGAAAATAAGGAAAGTTTATCACTTCTTTCCCCTGTATGCATAATTTCTTTTTATGGTCTTATTTGACGGGCTCAACTCAACCTCCAGTGTTTTTGTTTATTGTGGTTCAGTTGGTAAAGAATCTGCCTGCAATGCAAGAGATCTGGGTTTGATCTGTGGGTCAGGGAAGATCCCCTGGTGAAGGAAATGACAACTCATTCCAATACTCTTGCCTGGAGAATTCTATGGACAGAGGAGCTGGGCAGGTTTCAGTCTGCAAAGAGTCGGACATGACTGTGCTACTTTCACTTTTTCTTTCAAGGAAAAAGCAGTCTTTATATTATTTTCTATTTTGGGCGGAAAGCTGTTACTCCTTCACAGTTAACTATGATGTTAGCTGCAGGTTTTCCATAGTAGTCCTTTAGCTGTTTGAATAAGTTCAATTCTATTAGTTTCCAGAAACTACTACTTTTTACAGATACAGATGTTGCATTTTTTCAAGTGCTTTTTCTGCACTTACACAGATGTGTGGGTGTTTAACTCCTTTGCTTGTATTGCCATTGTCATTTGCCTTTTAATTTACAATTGTGTATGTTCATTGATTTGTGTATTTAAATTGCCAAACTTTGCTTGGACAAAACTTCACTTGATCATGATGTACATAGATTTCTATATGTTACTGGATTCACTTGTTCGTGTTTTTAAGGAATTTCATGTGTATATTCATAATGCAAATTAATGTGTGGCTTTGATTTCTTTTGATGTCTTTATCTTGCCTCCATGTTGAGTTAATCCTGGCCCAGTGAAATGAGTTATAAACCTTGTGTAGGACTGGGATATCTTTTCTACCTTAAAAATTTGATAGAATTACTTCAGCTTCTTTTGTGAGAAATTCTTAATTATTAATTCAATTTTATTATCTCATGTAAGTTTACATACACATTCTATTTAGTGTTCTTGCTTTAATTTTGGCAATTTCTAGCTTTCTAGAAATTTGCCAGTTTTATCAAACTTTTCTTATTTGTTAGCGAAAAGTTGTTCATAATATTTTCTTATAATTCTTTTAATATCTGTAGGGTCTATAGAGATGTTTCTTCTTAATTCTCATGAGTTGAATTTTGATACTCATATAGATTGACTGGGGTTTAATTCCTGGGTTGGGAAGATCTCCTGGAGAAGGAAATTGAAACCCACTTCAGTATTCTTGCCTGGAAAAAATCCATGGACAGAAGAGCCTGGTGGGCTACAGTGCATGGGGTTTCAAAATAGTCAGACACAACTTAGCAACTAAACAACAACAAATTGAATATATGCTATTACAAAAACTTGGCTATTAGAAAACTCAGCATGATATGAAAATAAATTTCTAATACCATGGCTGCAGTCCATGGGGTCACAAAGAGTCGGACACAACTGAGTGACTAAGCACAGCACAGCAATACCATGCATGCAAATTCTTTGTTTTCAAATAATTCAAGTAAGATTTCCTCTCTTTTTAAAAATTCTATATATTTTTCTTTATTTATGAAGGAATATGAGTAATCTGTTTACTCATTCAGTTGCATTCATACTTTTATTCCATTGAAAGTAAGCTAATTGAATAATTATAAAAATAAGAAAAAAAACTTAGTTCCTCACTACAGAAATGATTATCAAAAATTTTAATGACATCATCATGATTTTAATGACAATTCTCACTCCACTTTTAACATCCTCTTACTCTCCCATATGATATATGGATAGAATATGACATACTGACATGCAACATAACAAGTATTTCTCAAGCTGCAGATTCTTGAGGACCCCGGGCTCCACACAGATTCAGAGTCAATCCTTGCTTAGTATTTTCTGGTAATTCTGATGTAGGAAGTCCTGAATACATTTACAGAACACTGATCTAAAAGGGCCATGTCTATGCAAATCAACTCTGTGTTTCCTTTTATTATTTCCCAAAAGGAAAATCTGTCTATATAACCCTTACTTTGCACCATCAAGCAAATGTTTGATAAATACTGTTTGACATAATATGAAAATTAGGTTGGATTTAATTTTTGTCTTCATATGGTATACATTTTATTGTTGTATAATTCTTAAAAATAATATTAAAAAAGAAGCACAGAGAAGTTTCCAATGTAATCTGACCTTTAAAACTAGTAGTATAGTATAATTTTCAAGATAAAACAGCATTTTGGCTTGATATATTTATTTTTCTTTATGTTTAAACTTTATTAACTGCCAGATGCACCTCATACACCCCAAAGCAGACTTTGTTTCATTCAGTCTTTGGACTGTGTAATACACAAATATATGTTTCAATTTCAAATTATTATTTCTGTAAATTGATGTTCAAACATGATATTTCCTTTTTGTGTATTTTTGTTTGGTCTTGGACCAGAAAATATAAACACATTTTTCATCACATTTCTAGCCAAAAATTAATTATTTTAAATTATTAATTATTATAAATTAATCATTATTAAAAATTAAATTATTTTAAAATAATTATTATTTTAAATAAAAATTATTATTTTAAATTAATTAAAATTAATTAATTAATTTGATAATTATTTTTCATTATTAGAAGTAATAATGAAAACTCTCATGTGATTTCTATGAAAACAGTAATGACTCAACATTTCAAGATTGTGAATTATATATCAAAACAAAGCTGCATTTTTAAAAACCTGCTAAGCCACTTGATGCCATTTGAAAAATGTGGTAGTCAGAATAATGTCCCCAAATATGTCCATGTCCTAATTCCCAGAATTTGTGAACAGCACCTTACATAGTACAAGGGACTTTACAGGCGTGATTAACCTAAAGGGATAATCTAGGGTACCCAATGCAATCACAAGAATCCTAAGATGTGGAAGAGTTAAGCAGAGTAATAAAAGTGACCTTTCAGAAGGATGATTGGTCAGAAAGATGCAGTGCCCTTGGCTCTGAAGATAGCAAGGCCACAAATGAGAATTCAAGAAGCCTGTGGAAGCTGTAAAAAACTAAGAAAGGGAACTCTCTTCTCAAGCCTCCTGAGATGAACGCAGACCTGCAAAGACCTTGATTTTAACTCAGTAAGATTTATATTGAACTTCTGGCTTATAAATGGAGAAGGAAATGGCAACCCACTCCAGTACTCTTGCCTGGAAAATTCCATGGACAGAGGAGCCTAGTAGGCTACAGTCCATGCGGTCGCAAAGAGTCGGACATGACTGAGCGACTTCACTTCACTTCACTTCACTTCTGGCTTATAAAACTGCAAGACAGTATGTTTGTGTTGTATTAAACAACTAAGTTTGAGGTAATCTATTCATCAGCAACCACAAGCTAATGTAATATAAGTAAATATGATACAAATGAACCACCAGTGAACTATAGGCCAAATTTTGTGAAACATTTGGACAGATTTTAAATTTTGTTAGCAATCAGAACCATTAGAAATGGCAATTTTCTTCTGGTCAAATGAAATAGAAGTGGAAAAATTACTAAAATTCAAAAGTATTTGAATAATCCACTCAGTTCTATAAATTCACGCATATATTTACTTATCACCATTATTGCAGTCAGGCAAATGTAAGCACTACTTAAAAACAGTTTTGTTTTTTTTTTTGCTAGTGACATATTCTAGTTAGAATACTAAAAGGTTATTTGGCCTCTGATATAAATATGTGTCAATCAAAAAACTATAATTGATTGTGTTATTTATTTTATATTTTAGAAGTACTGTTAAACATGTTACAGTGCTTTTACTATCCAAGTTATCTTACTCTTACATTATTTTTATGCTTTTCATGTCATATGCAAGACTAATGTGGAAATACTCGTTGGATACTCATTTAATGTTCTCAAAAGCCTGGTGTTATAATATATGATTCCAATTTTTAAGTACAAAGAATCTGAGATAGAATGCTTTTCACAAATTAATACACAAATTAATATTTTTCACAAATTAATATTTTTTCAGCCTCCTAACTGCAATAAAATCTAAGTGAATTCTGCACCTATGTCCTAAATCAATGTATTGCGATTTTGTTTTTTAGTCTCTAAGTCTGGTCTGACTCTTTTGTGACCCCATGGACTGTAGCCCTCCATGCTTCTGTGTCCGTGGGATTTCCCAGGCAGGAATACTGGAGTGGGTTGCCATTTCCTTCTCCAGTACGCCTCAATTCCACTTTCCCGTATTGAATCACTTTGTTTCTCCTCCTAGAAACTTTTTTTTGGTCTCCATTTATGTACTCAGGTGTGTTTAAAGATTATTTTTTGATTTACTACATTAACTATTTAAGACCTTCTGTATTACTTTTTAGTTAAAATCAAATTGTAATTACCCACATAAATGTTTTTTAAAAATGAAATTAAACAGGTCATGGAGACGGTAGTGGATGAGAATGCATAAATCAGATTTACTCACAATTAAAGAGAACATCACCATACATGGGCGCATAGCTTTGCATGTTGTGATACCCTTTTAATAGAAAAATATCCTAAACATCACATGAGTTTTCTTATTTAGTGCAGTGCACATCTCTATCAGTCCATTATTTAAAACAGATAGTTTTCCATACCTTCCAGCAGGTGGCAGCACAATGTCACTATTTGAATCTCAGTTTGCACTTTTAAACAGGCAAAACTAAATGATAAAAACACAAGAACACAGACTATTTTAGAAACATTTTTAGGGAGTGTAAAACCTAATTTTTCATGGAAAAATATGTATTAACTACAGCAAAACTTTATTTTCATTTATGATTCTAAGTTATTTTTAAGTATGGGAAAAGTAAAATTCAAAATAGTTGTTCATTTCTGTCCAAATTATTTTTTCTCAGAATCATTTCCAGAACATTAAGTGATGTTATCTTTTAGAGAATATTACAATTTAATAAATTTAAATAAAATGAGACGTTCTTTAAAAATCTGTTTGCCATTAATGAGATACATTATTTGTTGCCTACAATCTTAAAACTATAAACTTAATGAAGTTAAAAACAAAACATTAGAACTCTTTTTAGAATGCTTAATTCTGTGCAGCAAAGGGCAGAAAAAATTTTCTCATTATCCAAGCTAACTTTGTCCTCTGTTCTCTATCTCAATGACATCACTGTCCAACTGATTTTATCAATCCAGTAACTCAGTTTTTTCAAGCTGACCATCTCTCTTTACCTTATTCTACACATCAACTCTTGTTCTGTCTTATCAATTTTACCACTTAAATATTTATGGGATCTGTCTAGTCCTTTCTATTCCCCTGTCACTTCACTGGTTGGAGCCACCATATCACCTAGCTAACCTCACCAGCCTCATAAAATATCTACTAGCCTCAAGATTCTCACTGTTAGTTTGTGTCAATGTGAGAGAAATTTCTAAAATACAAACTGTGTCCTACCAATTTATTTATTTATTTTTAATTTTATTTTATTTTTAAACTTTACAAATTGTATTAGTTTTGCCAAATATCAAAATGAATCCGCCACAGGTATACATATTTTAAAAAATCCATTTAAAAGTTTCTCCTTGCTTTGGGTATATATTTAACATTTACACAAAAATTAAGAAAATTTTGTTTAGGTGTTTTATAAGTAATTAATAAAAGAGAAATTAGATTCAACTATAGAATTTAAATATTTGAGAAAAGAAAAAGAAACTAAATATAACAGTATTATGATTTGATAATACTGGAGAAATTCAGGATATTATAGGAGCATAACATAAAAGGAGATGTTCACAAAAATTTTCCCTGAGAAACATTTATGTTGAGGAAGATGACAAGATTGGGGAGAGAGAAGAAAGCATGGGGTATAATAGTTGGAGGGAATAGTACTGGCTAGGGGTTCTATATCCTCCCATGCAATTCCAGTGGAACACTCAAGTCTCAAGAGTATATTTGAAATCTGTAGTCATGAGGAATTGATGTAGTTCCTGATCATATTTGTGTTTTAGAAACTCAAATTGCATGAGAAAAATTATTTGTGGTGCAGCCTGAGGAAAATGAAAGAGAAAGCAAGGAAATGAATGAATAGTATGAGAATGTAGTTTTTAAAACTTGATAGCTTGATTTAATCTTCATTTTCATTATTGATTTTCAGATTTTTGTTGTGATTCTATACTTATAGGTTGTTTGTTTCTAGGAATTTGTCCATTTCTTCTAGATTATACAGTTTATTGGCATATAATTGTTCATATTAGTCTTCTATGATCCTTTATATTTATGTGATATCAGTAGTAATGTGTTCTCTTTATATATTTTTAATATAACTTTTCTCTATGCTTCATATAACAAAATGTAAAAATTTCTGATACTAGCTATTTTAGCCTCCTTTCAATAAACATCTAGGTCCATGATCTAGGCCTCACCCACACACCTACCGTAGACTCAGATTAATGTCTAATCAAAGTGGGGAATCAAGGGCCACTGTGGAGTAGCTGCAGCTATTAATAGATCTACTTTCTAAGGCTATAGTTTTTGGGCTTCCCAAGTGGCCCTAGTAGTGGTTATGAACTTGCTTGTCAGTGCCCCAGACTTAAGAGATGTGGGTTTCATCCCTGGATTTGGAAGACCTCCTGGAGGAGGAAATGGCAACCCACTTCAGTATTCCTGCCTGGAAAATCCCGACAGAGGATCCTGGTGGGCTACAGTCCATGGGATCGCAGAGTTGGATACCACTGAGCATACACAGCACAGATAAAGCTATAGCTGTAGCTGTTTGAATGACAGCATCAACACCTTATGTTCGTGGAGTCAGTAATGTAATTTTTGTTGTCTGTTCCTGTAGAAACAAAAAGGGAAGTAATTTAAACCTAGGAGAAACCCTGGAAATGTAGGAGAGTTTAGCATACTCTGGCCTGTTCTACCCATGTATCTTGGACTTTTTATGTGCTACAAGTGATTTTCAACAGCCAATATCTGCATCCCTTTTACCTTGGATTTTTGCAAAGGCTAGCCACCTACACAGCTTTGGCAGCAGACTGAGCATGCCACAGATTTATAGTGTCCAGGAGCAGCCCTCAATCAATGATGTTTATCCCATGAGTATGGTAAAATGGAAATGTGCATTTTCACTGTTTCCACAATTTGCCCAGTAGATTCATCTGATTAACACTTTATGGTAGCTTTGCTAATATCATGCCCATTACTGAAAATTACTGCTTCATATATTAATTCTTTGTTTAATAATATCATTTTATAACTAAAGAATTTCTCCTAAATTTTGAACTTCTTGGTTTTTGCACATTAAGACACTAGATTTATATTTGTGATGCTAAGTAATATATATTAAGACACTAGATTTATATTTGTGATGCTAAGTCAAATGATGTAAGTTGAAAAATGCTACCACTTTATATAGGTAAAACCAATAAGGACTCAGGTCCTTTAAGAATGAAGATATGTTTTATCTCAAAGGGGGAAAAAAAAAACTCTTTAACAGCTGAGCTCCTGGCTAAAGACAGGGTAAGTGATATAATTAGTGAAGTAGAAAAGTAATGAAAACCAGTTATCACCTATTGACAAGTTGGGAAATGAATACTATAGTAGATATTCATATTATGTTGTTGTTGTTCTGAAATAGACATGTGCATATAGTATAAATAATTTTCCTCTTCTGTGCATTTCTTTTTTTTCCCTATTATTTCATGAAGGGTATAAGTTATTGGTAATATCAAAATAAAAAATTTGACAAAATAATATTTTAATATTCATGACTGAATGACTATAGTACTCAATTTGTATTTAGTGATTCATATTAAGCTTTTCAATGGGAAGGTTAAGTGTATTTATCCGTGTAATTTATAATTATATTGGGAAAATAGTTAATTTTTGATGTTTATTTTAGAGTTAAAATAAGGAGCACATAATGATACTGTTATTATACAGACAAGGGTGGTGATGTTAAATATTTATTATTATTACTTTTTGTTCTTCAGTAAATTAATCTTTAGGGAATCTTTACTGCTATGAGAAAGGTCCTGATTCAAGCAAGTGAATTAGAAAGTTTCAGAATTTTGCTTTCCAAGTCTTTTTGGCAGATAGGGTGTTTTGGGAAACCAGACTCTATTAATTGCATGCATTTACCCCAAACATTGACTTAGAACAAAATAAAATAAATGGGAATGGACACGTGGAATTTATGGTGGGGTTGGTGGACTCAGTAGCATCCATGTTCAGTTTACAGGATTAGCAGTGGCAATGTTCTCACGAGGGCATTCTGAGTCAATACACAAACAGGTCAGTATAGCCCAGGGTCTGGGCTGTTTGATGATAGGAGCAGAGCTTTCATTAACCACCCCTGTACTTGACTGTGATCACTCTTTCTGGCTATAAAAGGAGTGCCCAAACCAGCTTCTTCAGCCTTGGAGATTCTGTGAGCTAAACAATAAACCTTAAGTAATATCATTACTCATTTATATTTTACCAGACAGAATTATGTTTATTTTAACAGATATTCTGTGCCAATGGGGCAGTGTTTCATTGTCATGAACTTAGTCTACATCACTCAAAGACAGATCTATTTTAAAAGAAAATAACTGAAAAATGTGATTACATATAATAGTGACAATTTATCCTGATTTCTAATGGAATACTTAACATTTGCTAATGTGACAGATGGATGTGAGAAATATTTTCACCACGGTTTTAGTTTCATTAAGCTATATTATGAAGATGGTGGTCTCTGGCTACTTAAAAATAAGTGGTTTTATGTGTACTCAAATTTTGTTACATATATAAATGATTTTTTCTAATCATAAAGCCTTATCAAAAGTATTTGCATTCATTAGTACTATAGATGAAATGTAAACTATGAATCCTCTTATTTTTTTTATTCTATTACTTTCTATATGAAGCAGACCTAAAAGAACTGAAATAAATATCAGCCCAATTTTTAAAAGTATCCCCCAAACCAGAATTTTCATTTGTTATACTATGTGAAAAAGGTCAGACCTAAATTTTGCTGTCAATTTGGTTTTGAGTTTAGAATAAGTTGACAAAGCCAGTTTTAGAGTATGGATTCTTACCATCTATCAGATAGCAATAAAAATTTAAGAAATAAGTAGGCCTTCATTATGATAATAATGTTTTTTACTGCAGGAAGAGTCTATCTTTCTCTGGCTACTTCCCTTTGTCCCAAAAATTCCATGTCAGAATTGTCTATCTGAAGTCAAAACAAGAGAAACTATATGAAACTAACATACCTATTAATGAACATTTTTTATCCATAATGAAAATGAATGCTATTAGCTATCAACCTTTCCTCCTCTATCCCCATCCTAACTAATGACATTGATTAAAAACTATTCTGCTATTTAATCTTTAAAGATTTTTCTACTTTATCTGACTGGAAAGTGTGTGAAAATGGGTCAAGAATAACCTAGATGAGAGTAGATATTTTCACTCAACACTGATATCCTTTAGACTCAGAGGCAGATTCTTGCCAATAATATAATGGCATTACAATAGTAAAAATAAAAAAAAAATATTAATAATACAGCATTTTTTAAAGTCAGTGTCCCCAAATCTAGTCTACTTACTTCCATAAAAATTGCTTTCATTATTATTGGAGTATTTATCTTTTCTCAGCAGAGAAGAGATATTTATTAGTAATAATTATATTTTTATGTTTATTAGCATTATTATATGTATATATTATATGGGATATTAATATATTGGGTTTTTTTTAACTTTACAATATTGTATTGGTTTTGCCATACATCAACATGAATCTGCCACGGGTGTACACGGGTTTTCAATCCTGAACCCCCCACCTACTTCCCTCCCCATACCATCCCTCTGGGTCATCCCAGTGCACCAGCCCCAAGCTTCCTGTATCCTGCGTCAAACCTGGACTGGCTTGAAACATGTATAATATCATATAATGTATTTTTTATTTTTATTAGTTTCCAGTTCTGCTGTCGAAAATTTCTCTATCATTCTGATACTTGACCATGTATAGCTGTTTTTGCCTACTTTGCTCTGTTGTTTTAGAAACTTCTCTTTGTCTTGGATAGACAAAATTTTGTGGTGATATTTGTTGATGGGAGTATTTTTTATTCATTTTTATTTGGCATTTAGTTTGAAAACTAAGAAGGAATAAAATCCATGTTAGTAGATGACCATAATCAAGATAGATATTGTATAGTATAAAATCTGAAGACAAAAGATTCAAAATCTTGGGCATTTATGGAAGAAGAATTTATTTTGAAATCAGGACAGAAGTATTTTTGCCATATTTTTGGGCCTTGTGTAAAGGCTCAGTGAAAAAAGCTGCCACAATACAATTTAGAAATATCATTGTCCTTGGCGCAGACTCAGGAATGTTCAGAGAAGGGGTTTATGATTTAGGAATTTTGGTTTTTTATTTTGTTGTTTTTTGTCTGTGCTATGCAGCATGTTCCCTGGGTCAGGGACTGAACTCATGCCCCCTGCAGTGGAAGCACAAGTCTTACCCACTGGACTGCCAAGGAAGTCCCTAGGAATTTTCTTGATGATGAATGTTGAATTCTTTATTTGAAATCTTAAAATAATTTAAGAATTTTCAGATTTAATAAACATAAGCTATGAGGAAATTAAATATGTGCAGAGAAATATTAAACATGTATAAAATTATGAGGGATAACTGTAAAAGTAAGAGATGAGACAGAATATTCTGAGATCTTTCAGAGTGATTTGCATTAACAGAGATAAAGACTATAGTGATACTAGTTCTGGTGTCCTTAAGAATTATAATAGTGATAACATTTACTGCTAGTGTTTTTTTCTTCTATTTTATAATTTTTGTTTCCATCAACAAAAATTTAATTCATTATGGAGGAAAAGTAACTTTATTAAATTATTAACTGTAATACATAAAAAAAATATACTTGCTTCATACATTTCCCTGCAAGATAAATGATTGTACTAGGTACTACTGTAAGTAAACATTCAGGTTTAAAAGTGGGTAAAATAATCTCTGCCTGTTTTCAACAGGCTTAGAATTGGATAAGGGAGACTGGAAATAAATAACTTTAAAATAAGTGTAAAATTTTTCAGAAAATGAGTAATGTGTCTTATTTAATATCTCAGGCTGCATCAATTTACTGTAGGAAAAAAAATATAAAGCTTCCTAATTCAAGGATATGATGAGCTTCCCAGGTGGCTCACTGCTGAAGAATCTGCCTGCCAATGCAGGAGATATGGGTTCAATTTCTGTGTTGGAAAGATCCCCTGAAGAAGGAAATGACAACCCCCTCTAGTATTCTTGCCTAGAGAAATACCATGGACAGAAAAGATGGGGAACTATAGTCTATTGGGACGTAAGAGTGGAACATGATTTAACAACTAAACAAACAGTAAAAACAAAATCAAAAATATATTTAGTTAATATATAATGTCCAGAAATATATATGCACAATATTTTTTCTGCATTCATTTGCTAAGAAATAGACTCATAATTCAAAATACTCGTGGTATGGATGCACCAGGTTTCTTCTTTTGTATTCCAATGAAAGACCACCCATTTAACCTTTCTAGGGTAGTATATCTTGCCCTGCATTCCTAGATGTGGTGCTAGGCTAAGAAAATGGCTGTTTCATTATGGGAGACACAGATTTCTTCTTCTTTAGCTCACCTATGAGAACAACAAAATACACATTCATAAGGTCCAAATGTCCAAATTACCATACAAATTAAAGGATTTTGATCTGTGGTTCTTGGCAACCTCTCTCGTGATGAAAGTGGCATACAATAGATATGGAAATCATGATTTCTCTTGTCTGTGACAAGACTTTAGTAGTGCCTTCTATTAAAGTTTATGTTTATCTTCCAGAAGTTGCTAAGAAAATAGAATCAGCACTCTGAACCTATGTCAAATCAAAAAGATCCAATATGCTAGCTTGTACAATAGAGGCTGTCTAGTGTATGGTTTTATCCACATCAATTTTCAGTGCAGAAAATTGTTTCTACTTCATTACTCCCCAAAGTATAAAACCCCCAACCTCACCATAGAGGACACACTTTGGTAGTACCTACAAATGCCTTTATGTCGTTTAAATATTTCCCGAAAGTTGTTTGTCTATCTGAGTCAACCCCTGCTCTGCATCATTGCTACCCTCCTTTGCGCATTACTTCCTGAAGTGTCAGATATGACTTCTTCATGTTTCTAATTACAGTTAATGGAGACACATTCTTCTCTCTTAACTTCCTAAGTTATATTGGCTATTAAGCTATGCATGCATGCATGCTAAGTCGTGTTAGTCATGTCTGACTCTTTGCTATCCTGTGGATTGTAGCCTGCCAGGCTCCTCTGTCTATTGGTTTCTCCAGGCAAGAATACTGGAGTGGGTTGCCATGCCCTTCTCCAGGGGATATTACTGACCCAGGAACCTGTCTTTTACATTTCCTTCATTGGCAGGCAGGTTGTTTACTGCTAAAACCACCTGGGAAGCCATAGTGTTTAACAAAACAACAAAAGGAACACTCATATGGTCTTCCCTGTCTTCTGAAGCCTATCACTCTGTAGCAGAAAGCAGGCACAATACCTTCCATCCATCATAGGTTTGCCTTAACCAGATCTCACCTTGTGCAGGCCAGATTCCATGCATCTAGATAGAACTTCCTGTTCCTAGTACCCTTGTATACTTTAAAGTGTATACATTCTAACTAATTGTTTTATATTTTCCCAATTTTATTAGGTAGGGACTTGCATGGTATATTTAAACTGTTCACGAAAATGTACCATACCAGAGAAAGTGCCATGAGTACTAACTGTAATTTCTGCCCTATGAAATTTATTATCCAGACTTCTATGGAAATCTACTTTCACTTATAAATATTTTTCAAACAAAAGAGGACAATCTGTGTTTCAAAAAAAAAGCCGTCTAGATGATATTTCAAGTTTATGCTCAGTACATAATATCCCCTTTATTTACAAGTATATAATTTAATTTCTGTGACCATGAGTACTTTCTGAGCAGGTCTCCTAATTTAAACTTCTTTGGGGCTTCTTTCCATGTTTCTTTGAGCTGCAACTTGGGAAACTAATTTTCTTTTCTCTCTATTTGGCCTATCCTATAAAAAGCAGAGACATTACTTTGCCAACAATGGTCCGTCTAGTCAGATCAGATCAGATCAGTCGCTCAGTCATGTCCGACTCTTTGCGACCACATGAATCACAGCACCACAGGCCTCCCTGTCCATCACCAACTCCGGGAGTTCACTGAGACTCACGTCCATCGAGTCAGTGATGCCATCCAGCCATCTCATTCTCTGTCCTCCCCTTCTCCTCTTGCCCCCAATCCCTCCAGGCATCAGAGTCTTTTCCAATGAGTCAACTCTTCGCATGTGGCGAAAGTAATGGAGTTTCAGCTTTAGCATCATTCCTTCCAAAGAAATCCCGGGGCTGATCTCCTTCAGAATGGACTGGTTGGATCTCCTTGCAGGCCAAGGGACTCTCAAGAGTCTTCTCCAACACCACAGTTCAAAAGCATTAATTCTTCGGCGCTCAGCCTTCTTCACAGTCCAACTCTCACATCCATACATGACCACAGGAAAAACCATAGCCTTGACTAGACGAACCTTTGTTGGCAAAGTAACGTCTCTGCTTTTCAATATGCTATCTAGGTTGGTCATAACCCTCCTTCCAAGGACTAAGCGTCTTTTAATTTCATGGCTGCAGTCACCATCTGTAGTGATTTTGAAGCCCAGAAAAATAAAGTCTGACACTGTTTCCACTGTTTCCCCATCTATTTCCCATGAAGTGGTGGGACTGGATGCCATGATCTTCGTTTTCTGAATGTTGAGCTTTAAGTCAACTTTTTCCACTCTCCACTTTCACTTTCATCAAGAGGCTTTTGAGTTCCTCTTCACTTTCTGCCAGAAGGGTGGTGTCATCTGCATATCTGAGGTTATTGATATTTCTCCAGGAAATCTTGATTCCAGTTTGTGTTTCTTCCAGTGCAGCGTTTCTCATGATGTACTCTGCATGTAAGTTAAATAAACAGGGTGACAATATACAGCCTTGACGAACTCCTTTTTCTATTTGGAACCAGTCTATTGTTCCATGTCCAGTTCTAACTGTTGCTTCCTGACCTACATACAAATTTCTCAAGAGGCAGATCAGGTGGTCTGGTATTCCCATCTCTTTCAGAATTTTCCACAGTTTATTGTGATCCACACAGTCAAAGGCTTTGGCATAGTCAATAAAGCAGAAATAGATTCTTTTCTGGAACTCTCTTGCTTTTTCCATGATCCAGCGGATGTTGGCAATTTGATCTCTGGTTCCTCTGCCTTTTCTAAAACCAGCTTGAACATCAGGAAGTTCACGGTTCACATATTGCTGAAGCCTGGCTTGCAGAATTTTGAGCATTACTTTACTAGAGTGTGAGAGAGTGCAATTGTGCGGTAGTTTGAGCATTCTTCGGCATTGCCTTTCTTTGGGATTGGAATGAAAACTGACCTTTTCCAATCCTGTGGCCACTGCTGAGTTTTCCAAATTTGCTGGCATATTGAGTGCAGCACTTTCAAGGCTATGGTTTTTCCAGTGGTCATGTATGGATGTGAGAGTTGGACTGTGAAGAAAGCTGAGCGCTGAAGAATTGATGCTTTTGAACTTGTGTTGTACAGACAAGCTCCTCCATGGCCCATTTTCTTGAGAAAAACCTTAAAACATATTGTTATTTTGAACTTGAGTTCTAACTGATGGAATTGATCTTGAAGTTATAGCGGATACACTGTCCTAGCACTACTGTCCATTCTAAATCCCTCCCAGTCTCAGTTATCTCTTCAGAGGTCATGCTGGCCTACTTAGTAGTGTGACCAAAACTTCATTCCTGATGGCTCTGACCCTGATAGTCATACCTTGCTTCTCCGTCCAGGGTACGTACATGTATCTGGTCACAGTTTAAATAGAGCAATGAAGGATTAATGAGGCAGAAGCAAGCCAAGTGGGTCGTCTGGGTTTTGTGTTTACTTGCCCCATTTTCTAAGTACAGTTATTCTTTCTCCTACTGATCAAGGTTAATTATCTCTGACATTAAATGACCTCTTTGCTTATCTTCTGATTCCTGGGCATATTAATTCTAAGGTCACCAGTTGGTTTCCATAACTTACATCTAAACAGGACCCTTGCTGTCCCCTACTCAAATGCTATTCTGTGTGGGATTCCAAGCCTGTGGATCAAGTTCTCTATAAGCTACCATATGGGAATGTTGGCTAAGCATATCACAAATATTTGTTTGCTTTCAGTGTACACAAAGTTTAGCCAACACTACTACATGGAAGCTCACAGAGAACTTGATCCATCTATTATTCTGGGGCTTCCCTGATAACTCAGTTGGTAAAGAATCCACCTGCAATGCAGGAGACCCTGGTTGGATTCCTGGGTAGGGGAGATCCACTGGAGAAGGGATAGGATACCAACTGCAGTATTCTGGCCTGCAGAATTCCATGGGCTATATAGTCCATGGACTCTCGAAGAGTCGGACATGACTGAGCAACTTTCACTTTCTATTACTCTGAGGTCATTCTGGACCTTCTAGACCTCATTTCGGAATTCTCCAAGAAGTAGATGCTAAGTGGGGTTAAATGTGTGGGCATTTTATTAGGAAAAATGCCCATGAGGGAAAAAATGGAGTGAGGTTGGGAAGCTAAAAGAATTTGGGAGAATCTTCAAATTGCAATACAAGTCTGACCCTGGCAAAGGACAGAGGGAAAGAAAGTTGGTGGATGCTTTCTAGACAGCAACACAATCTAAGAAAAGTTCATCTGAGCTACAGAGTAGTTCTTGAGTCAGAGATGGGTGTCGAAAGACTATCATGCAGCCCAGGAATAGGCCTGACTTTGTATTCATACCATACTTAGTCGTTGATTGGGAAGAAATTGTGGAAATCATGGTTGTGAAGTAAACATGGACATGGATTTCATAGATAGCAACTAGAGCTTCTGGTCAGTTATGCTCTCATAGTTGGAAAGTCAGCCAGTGTATTCTTATCACTGACACACTTTTTGTGTGACCTGGGTTAGATCCCTGGGTTGGGAAGGTCCCCTGGAGAAAGGAATGGCTCAACACTCCAGTATTCTTGCCCAGAGAATTCCATAACATTTTATTTATCTTTTGAAAAATTTCTAGGAGAAATTTAAATGATACGTTAATGCATAAGAGCTAATCTCCAATTATTTCCAAAGTTGTCTGCAACATATTCAGTATATTACACATTTCCCTCAAATTTCACTAGATGGTGCTATGTATTAAATATAGTAAATTTAGTAATGGATAGTTCATCTTAATGGACTATCTCTTTTATTATCATTTTATTTTATTTATGACTATAAAACAGGAAACTGGCATTAGATGACTCTGTTTTTAACAACATTTATGGACCTCATTTATGGAAGGATATAATTGGCACAAGTTATAAGAAGGCAAAATGAAAAAGTGCAAAAGCCTTCCCCTTAACATGACTGCTGAGGCTGTTTAATGATGTGTGAGAGTTTATCTGATTTGTCATGGTTCATACTCACCTTCTGTGTTATCATATCTCTTCTGTGATGGCTAATTGAGTTATAATTTATAAATTCTATAGAATCTTATTTTATAGAATGTGCAGTAATTATTGATACACATTGATTGACCATTCAAAATGATCTGATGAACCATAAAAAACACAGGCACTTACTTTGAAATTACATATCACAGGTGTTATCAGGCAGAGTTTATTGAGCTCTCTGTCAAAGAAGGTCAATGGAAACTCTTGGAAAATGATCTAAGCATAATCATTACATCTTGAAAATAATTGTCTATTTTAGGCCTATATCAGCAAACCATTCTTTTCTGATAAATCCAAATTAGAAATGCTTTACGATTCTGGCTAATATGTTATTACATAGCAACAAGTTTATTTTACTCAGTATTTAAAAACCATTAGTAAGTGAACTGCTGTATCTCCTAAAAAATAAAGACCTATGGTTATGGAAGAAAAGCAGGCCATTGTTTCTTTTCTTTCTTTCTTTTTTCTTTTTTTTTGTATTTCTCTTAGGATTTAGCTGTGGAAGCTATTTTTTAAAGTAATGTATGAAGGAAACTGGCTTTACCCTTCATAATATATAGTATTTTATTATGATTCAGTGACCATAAATCCTTCCCACTTTCTCAGGAAGGCCCTATTCTCCCTGGACTTGCCCACCACTCTTAACTAACCTACAAGCGCATCTCTATGTTCACGCTAATTCCACAGCACAGTGTCCCATTGTGTACAGTTCTAGAACCACACAGTGTCGTATATGCTTTTCCTCATTTGTACCAGCTGTTCTCTCTCCCAAGAAACATTTCCCTCAGATGATGCCATAACTGTTCTATTCATTTGTTCTTTATTGTCTGTCATATCCTACTGGGATTTAAGCTCCAAAAGAGAAGGAGCCTTGTATGTCTTATACAAGGACATGTTTCCTGAACATGGAATATAGGAAAAATAGAATGGTTGTTTGTGGTTGAAAGAATCAACATATTAGCTGAAAACAAGGCATCTTGACACATAAAGCATGTTTTAATTAGAGTAAGCACATTCAAATGAGAAAATAGTGTTGAAAAATACATTTTTGTCTATGTACATAGAGTGCTGTTTTTCCCAAGCAGGTTTTTGAAAATAATTTTTTTTCCTACAATGGAGCCAGGATATTTCAATATCTATGCTTTCATACTCAGCTGAGTTTCAATAGCAGCCTTACTTTAATATCCTTTTTTCTAGTTTTACCTGTGTGTATATTTCTGTGTGTGTGTGTGTGTGTGTGTGTGTGTGAGAGAGAGAGAGAGAAGAAAGTAAAAAAATAAAAGCTTTCATTTCATGTTTTAAATATGAAACTATATCACATTTTTTGTTGGTTTTTTTAGTCTGTTTTATTCATTATTATCCCTAATTTTTCTAGCATATTTAGTTTAAACCATGGTGCATACAAAAAGATATCATTTTTTATTTAAATTATTTGAGCACCAGTACTGCTAGTAACAATAGGGTAAAATGTGGCTTTTACAAAGTATAAGTAAAGAATTGTTAAAATGCCAGGGCAAAATATGGCTTCTGAAAATATAAACAGACAAAGGATTATGAGAATGCCAGTATCTGAATAGATAATATCACATTTCTTGGTCTACTGATTCAGATGTGATTATAATTATGAATATAAATGCAGTCTAATTCAACTCTAACCTGATTAGGTCTGCATAAACTTTCAAAAGTTAATCAACCAAGTAGGTCATCACATGTGTAGGTCATCGCTCTTAGTAGCCTTTAATATAAAGTATGATTGCACTTCTTTTTATTCCTAAAGCAAAATTGTTAATGTTTGAGCTCTTCTCATACCACTTACAGTACATAGTTAGTTCCACTCCAACTGCCTGCTATGTTATTCTGCAAATGACATTGGTAAAGTTAACCTCTGATTGGATTGTTTGTTGTATCCTGGTGACTTTGCTAAATGATAACTTCCGACATTGGGAAGGTGCTCATTCCTCTTCATGCTTGCTGGTGAGAGAAGATTTTGATATAACTCTTTACAATTATTATTTATAATTTCTGCCTTGGGTATTCACTTCTGAAATTTGTGTTGATAGTAATGAGAATGTTGTTGCTTTACTTTTGTGAACATAAAGAAGTGATTTGACATTGCTATTTATTTACAGTATTTTGCCATGAGAATTTATAACATATCCACTATTATCAGTACTGAAATAATTTTTCAAAACTCCCTACTTATCAGAATCTTGTTTCCAAAGAAAGAAGGAAATTATTTCTTGTCAACAATATTTTCAGATTAGCTTTTTACTTTGATATTTGAAAGTAGGAAAATCCACATATATGTATCCATTATATAATACATGCATTCATTATATATAATAGGTATGCTGCTGCTGCTGCTGCTAAGTCGCTTCAGTCGTGTCCTACTCTGTGCGACCCCATAGACGGCAGCCCACCAGGATTCTCCAGGCAAGAACACTGGAGTGGATTGCCATTTCCTTTTCCAATGCATGAAAGTGAAAAGTGAAAGTGAAGTCGCTCAGTCGTGTCCAACTCTTAGCGACCCCATGTACTGCAGCCTACCAGGCTCCTCCATCCACGGGATTTGCCAGGCGAGAGTACTGGAGTGGGGTGCCATTGCCATCTCCGAAAATAGGTATAAGATACATTATATAATGTATAAAAGATTAATCAAATATGTAAAATTTACTGTAATTCAATCTAATTACAAAATACAGAAGTTCAGTGAAGTTTCTGGACACATGGTCAGTGTACAGATATCAAGCATATTCTAATGACTAGCAATGAATAATACTAAAATTTATGTAAGTACAATGGAATATTATTCAGCTATGAAAAATTAAAATTTACCACTTATGAGAACATGGGAGGATCTAGAGGGCATTACGCTCAGTGAAATAAATCAGGCAGAGAAAGACAATCACCTTATGTTTTCACACTTATATTTGGAATGAAAAAAAATAAAACAAGTGGATGATTATAACAAAAAGGAACATATTCACAGGAATGGGGAACAAACTAGTTTTTTCAAGTGGGAGGATGGCTGGGAGAGGAGGAAGAAGGAAAGGTGCTTAAGAGATGCAAGCTATTAAGTATTAAATAAGATAATATGATGTAATGTACATTTCAGGGTATATATTCAATATTTTATAGTAACTTTTTATAGTCTGTAAATATTGAATCATTGTATTGTATACTTGAAACTAATATAAGTCAACTATACATCAAAAGAAATTTTAAAAGATAAATTTGTGTAAAAATTCAAAGAAACTAGAATATTAAAAATGGTTTTGAATAAGAGGAACAAAGTTCTCATTCTACCTAATTTCTAGACTTACTATGCATGAGAAAAGAAAAGAAGCTAAAGGCAAAAGAGAAAAGGAAAGATATAGCCATTTGAATGCAGAGTTCCAAAGAATGGCAAGGAGACATAAGAAAGCTTTCCTCAGTGATCAAGGAAAAGAAATAGAGAAAAACAACACAATGGAAAAGACTAGAGATCTCTTCAAGAAAATTAGAGGTACCAAGGGAACATTTCATGCAAAGATGGGCACAATAAAGGAGAGAAATTGTATGGACCTAACAGAAGCAGAAGATATAAAGATGAGGTGGCAATAATATATAGAAGAACTATACAAAAAAGATTTTAATGACCCAGCAAACCACAATGGTGTGATCACTCACCTAGAGCCATACATCCTGGAATAGAAGTCAAGTGGGCCTTAGAAAGCATCACTTCGAACAAAGCTAGTGGAGGTGATGGAATTCCAGTTGAACTATGTCAAATCCTAAACAGATGATGCTGTGAAAATGATGAACTCAATATGCCAGCAAATTTGGAAAACTCAGCAGTGGCCATAGGACTGGAAAAGGTTAGTTTTCATTCCAATGCCAAAGAAAGGAAATGCCAAAGAATTTTCAAACTACCACACAATTGCACTCATCTCACACTCTTATCAAGATAATGCTCAAAATTCTCCAAGCAAGCCTTCAACAGTGTGTGAACTAAGAACTTCCAGATGTTCAAGCTTAGAAAAGACAGAGGAACCAGAAATCAAATTTCCAATATCCGTTGAATCATAGAAAAAGCAAAAAAAAAATTTCCAGGAAAAAAAAATCTACTTTTGTTTTATTGATTACGCCGAAGTCTTTGACTGTGTGGATCACAACAAACTGTGGAAAATTCTTCAAGAGATTGAAATACCAGACCACCTTACCTGCCTCCTGAGAAATCTATACAGGTGAAGAAGCAACAGTTGGGACCAGACATGGAACTGACTGGTTCCAAATTGGGAAATGAGTACATAAGGCTGCTTATTGTCACCTTGCTGATTTAACTTATATGCAGAGTACATCATGTGAAACACTGGGCTGCATGAAGCACAAGATGGAATCAAGATTGCTGAAAGAAATATCAAAAACCTCAGATATGCAGATGACACAAAAGACATGACAAACCTAGACATCATATTAAAAAGCAGAGCCATCACTTTGCCAACAATGTTCCATCTAGTCAAAGCTATGGTTTTTCTAGTCATCATGTGTGGATGTGAGAGTTGGACTATAAAGAAAACTGAGCACCGAAGGATTGATGCTTTTGAACTGTGTTGTTGGAAAAGACTCTTGAGAGTTTCCTGTACTGCATTAGATCAAACCAGTCAATCCTAAAGAAAATCAGTCCTGAATATCTGTTGGAAGGACTGATGATGGTAAAGCTGAAACTCCAATACTTTGGCCACCTGATGAGAATAACTGACTCATTGGAAAAGACCCTGATGCTGGGAAAGATTGAAGGCAGAAGGAGAAGGGGAGGACAGGGGATGAGATGGTTGGATGGCATCACCAACTCTATGGACATGAGTTTGAGCAAGCTCCGGGAGTTGGTAGTGGACAGGGACGCCTGGTGTGCTGCAGTCCATGGGGTCGCAAAGAGTCAGACATGACTGAGTGACTGAACTGATGCCTGCACGCATGCTGTCACTTCAGTTATTTCTGACTCTTTATGACCTTATGAACTGTAACCTGCCAGGTTCCTGTGTCCATGGAATTCTCCAGGGAAGAATATTGGATTGGGTTGCCATGCCATTCTCCAAGGTATCTTCCCAACTCAGGGATCGAACCCATGTCTCCTGAGGCTCCTCCATTGCAGGCAGAATCTTTATTGCTAAGCCATCAGGTCATCCCCTCAGATTTACTATATAGTTATGATAATCAAGACAGTGTAATATTAGTGAACAAAATAGACAAAGATACCTGTACATTTTGAAAAAAAAAATGTCCTGAAATCAATACAAACAAATATGATCAACTGATCTTTGAAAAAGGTGCTAAGGCAGTTCAGTAAAGATACGTATTTTAATAAATAGCATTGGAAAAGTGACCATATATTTTAGAAAATACCTGAAATCATACTTGATTGTTCTTCATTCAGTGGCTAAATCATGTCCAGCTCTTTGTGACTCCATGGACTCTATCCTGCCAGTTTCTTCTGTTTTACACTATCTCCCAGAGCTTGCTCAAATTCATGTCCACTGAATCCGTGATGCTGTCTGATCACCTCATCCTCTGCCACCCCCTTCTCCTTTTGCCTTCAATCTTTCCCAGCATCAGGGTCTTTTCAAATGAGTTGACTTTTTGCATCATAATATTAGAGCTTATAAGCTTCAGCATCAGTTCTTTCAATGAAAATTCAGAGTTGATTTACTTAGAATTGACCAGTTTGATCACTTTGCAGTACTTGATACCTTTTACAAAAATTATATCAAAATGGTTAACAGATCTATATGTAAACCTTAGGATAGTTTAAAAACAGAAAAAATTTAGAGGATTTTTTTGTGAAAAACATTTATTGGGTTGTAATATTAAGTTTATCTCTTTACATGTGGCAAGACATTTTTTGTTGTTGTTGTTGCTTTTTAAATCAGTGCTATTTCATAAAATGCTGCTTTTGAATATGTCTGTACAACTTTTGGTGTGAAGTTAGTTTCCTTTCCCTAGGATAAATGCCCAGGAGTATAGTTACCCTGTAGAGAAGTGGAGTTTAATTTTATATATCCAACTTTTTTTTTCCCTCTAAAATGGCTTCATTATTTTGCTTTTCCACCAGCAAAGTATGACAATTAAGTTGGCTTGCAATAACTCCAGGATTTCACATTTTAATTTTTTTAACTTAGCTGTTTAAACAGGTACATCAGTTCAGTTCAGTTCAGTTGGCCAGTCGTGTCTGACTCTTTGCAACCCCATGAAATGCAGCACGCCAGGCCTCCCTGTCCATCACCAACTCCCAGAGTTAACTCAGACTCATGTCCATTGAGTTGGTGATGCCATCCAGCCATCTCATCCTCTGTCATCCCCTTCTTCTCCTGCCCCCAATCCCTCCCAGCATCAGAGTCTTTTCCAATGAGTCAACTTTTCGCATGAGGTGGCCAAAGTATTGGAGTGTCAGCTTTAGCATCAGTCTTTCCAATGAAAACCCAGGACTGATCTCCTTTACATAGTGGTATCTTATTGTGGTTTTACTTTATCAAAAAGGTAACTATATTGAACATCTTTTGAAGTACTCATTTGCCATCTTTATAACTTCTGTAATCAAATGTCTGTTCATATATCCTGATCATCTTATAATTATGTTGCTTTCTACTGTTGATTTTCACTCTCAAGGTCCATCTAATTAAAGCTATGGTTTTTCCAGTAGTCATGTATGGATGTGAGAGTTGGGCCATAAAGAAAGCTGAGCACCAAGGGATTGATGATTTTGAACTTGGTGTTGGAGAAGACTCTTGAGAGTCCCTTGGACTGCAAGGAGATCAAACCAGTTGATCCTAAAGGAAATCTGTCCTGAATATTCATTGGAAGGACTGATGCTGAACCTGAAGCTCCAATACTTTGGCCACCTGATGAGAAGAGCTGACTTATTTTTAGAAAAGACCCTGATGCTGAGAAAGACTGAAGGCAGGAGGATAAGGGGACAACAGAGGATGAGGTGGTTGGATGGCATCACTGAGTCAATGGACATGAGTTTGAGCAAGCTCCAGGAGATAGTGAAAGTATGGAAGCCGGGTATGCTCCCATCCATGGTGTTGCAAAGTGTTAGATATGACTGAGTAACTGAACAGCGACAACTATTGACTTTATAGAGTAATTTTTATATTAAGGACACATGACAAATATGAGATATGCTAAAAATATTATCTACAAGCCTATTCCTTGCATTTTTGTCTCCATCATAGAAACTTTCCCTGAGCAACAGTTTTAATTTTGATAAATTTAAATTTTATCCACTTTTTTTTTTTTGGTGGAATGTTGCTTTTCCTTTTGTATCATGTTAACAAAATCTTTGTTAATCCTAGTTCATGAAATAGTTTTCATATTTTCTCTTCTTAAATGTGCTATATATTTGAATATCATAAGCATCTATATTTTTTAAATTTATTTTTGTCAGGACTTTATAGTTTTTGGTATACAAAGCCTCTGCATTTTTGCAGAGTATGTTAAATTTTTAGAGCCATTATTAATGGTATTTAAATGGTTGTTATTAAAAAATTGACCCTCAGTTTTACATTGCCCTTATACATAAATATAATTATTTGCATGCTGACTTTTTATCCTGTAACCATATTAAACTCACTTATTATTTAAAGGAAATTTTCATTTTCTTGGAATTTTCTCCATATGTAACTATATAGAAATGGGGAAACATTTCCATTGATTCCTCTTCATTCTGGCTGTCTCTCCTCCTAACCCCCACCTCCAACGACTTGTAATCTATAGCACAGGCTAGAAACTCCAATACTATGGGGAATAGGAGTGGAAAGAATGAAGATATTTGGCATATTAGTGATGTTAGAAGTAAAGTATGCAGCTTTTCACCATTATGTATTATGACAGTTTAGGTGTTATTTATTTATTTTTGATGTTCCTCATAAGTTTGAGAAAGTTCCAATCTGTTCCTAGTTTTCTGAGAGTTTTTTTTTTTTTTTTAAAGAATGAGTGTTGCATTTTGACAAACACTTATTACATCATTTATATGATTATGTGTTTTTTTTTTCTGGAGTTAAATTAAATTTTTAATTTAATTAAAATTTCTGGAATTAAATTAAATTTAAATTAAATTAAATTTTTTACTGGAATTAAATTATTGAGAAATATCAATAACCTCAGATATGCAGATGACACCACCCTTATGGCAGAAAGTGAAGAAGGAACTAAAGAGCCTTTTGATAAAAGTGAAAGTGGAGAGTGAAAAAGTTGGCTTAAAGCTCAACATTAAGAAAACGAAGATCATGGCATCTGGTCCCATCACTTCATGGAATATAGATGGGGAAACAGTGGAAACAGTGTGAGACTTTATTTTTTGGGGGCTCCAAAATCACTACAGATGGTGATTGCAGCCATGAAATGAAAAGATGCTTACTCTCTGGGTGGAAAGTTATGACCAACCTAGACAGCATATTAAAAAGCAGAGACATTACTTTGCCAACAAATATCCATCTAGTCAAGGCTATGGTTTTTCCAGTGGTCATGTATGTATGTGAGAGTTGGACTATGAAGAAAGCTGAGCACCGAAGAATTGATGCTTTTGAACTGTGGTGCTGGAGAAGACTCTTGAGAGTCCCTTGGACTGCAAGGAGATCCAACCAGTCCATTCTAAAGAAGATCAGTCCTCGGTGTTCTTTGGAAGGACTGATGTTGAAGCTGAAACTCCAATACTTTGGCCACCTGATGCAAAGAGCTGACTTATTTGAAAAGACCCTGATGCTGGGAAAGATTGAGGGCAGGAGGAGAAGGGGACAACATAGGATAAGATAGTTGGATGGCATCACCGACTCAATGGACATGAGTTTGGGTGGACTCCCGAAGTTGGTGATGGACAGGGAGGCCTGGCATGCTGCGGTTCATGCGGTTGCAAAAAGTTGGACATGATTGAGCAACTGAACTGAACTGAACTGAACCATAAAATTAAGGAAGTTTGACTCTTAGTAGCAAAAGTAAAGTTGAGTGATACTTTCAATCATAAAGTGGATAGTAGGTTTATGTTTTAGTTTGGAATCAGTGGCTTCCCTCATATCTCATTATTGACTTTTGTTAAAAATGGTGGTATGCATTACTTCAGTCTTTAAAACAAAAGAATGAAATCACACTGAATGATTGAGAAATCAGTTAACGTAATATTGGATTCCTTACTTTTAAAATTCTTGTTTGATTTCTGTACCTTGTAATTATACATAAGGCAATGGCACCCCACTCCAGCAATCTTGCCTGGAAAATCCCATGGATGGAGGAGCCTGGTAGGCTGCAGTCCATAGGGTTGCTGAGAGTTGGACACAACTGAGCCACTTCACTTTTACTCTTCACTTTCATGCTTTGGAGAAGGAAATGGCAACCCACTCCAGTGTTCTTGCCTGGAGAATCCCAGGGATGAGGGAGCCTGGCAGGCTGCCATCTATGGGGTCGCACAGAGTCAGACACGACTGAAACGACTTAGCAGCAGCAGTAGCAATCTCATAAGTTAGTTGAGGATATCAGTTAACTTAAGCCTAGTGAAAAAGATTTTTCCTGACCTTTGGCTAGTAATTGCTGCTGCTGCTTCTAAGTCACTTCAGTCGTGTCCGACTCTGTGAAACCCCATAGATGGAGCCCACCAGGCTCCCCCATCCCTGGAATTCTCCAGGCAAGAACACTGGAGTGGGTTGCCATTTCCTTCTCCGATGCATGAAAATGAAAAGTGAAAGTGAAGTCGCTCAGTCGTGTCTGACTCAGTGAACAGTGTAAAAGCAATTGTTTCCCTTTGTATTTTTTTTACTGTTATGACTTATTTTGAGGATAAACTTAAAATCCAAGTTCAATTTTATAAAAAGTAACAAAGTACACATGATATATTTATCAAGGGAAAAACATAATGTGAAGATAAGAAGTGCGTACTTTTTAAAGATTTTGGAACTCTCATCTCAATGAAGATCAAGTAACACAAGAAAAGAAGATATCTAGTCACTTATCACTGTTGTCCCTTAGATTTCTTTTACAATGATTATATGGTGTGATGTAGCAGGTTGTTGGAGAAGGAAATGGCAACCCACTCCAGTGTTCTTGCCTGGAGAATCCCAGGGATCGGGGAGCCTGGTGGGCTGCCATCTGTGGGGTCGCACAGAGTCGGACACGACTGAAGCGACTTGGCAGCAGCAGCAGCAGCAGGTTGTTACAAAGTTATTTTATGGATTTTGAGTAATTCTTAGAAACAGAGGAATTTCCAGAGATCTGTGCAATTGCTTACAATTGTAATGCATTTTCTTGTCCCTCACGAATCCTACTCCTACTCATCAACACATAGCACAACGTTACGTATCACAGAACCCCAGTGACTAATAGTATTCCAGCCTCCAGCCTATATACCGTAAATTTAAGTTCAACCTTTAAAAGGGACAAGCAAAATAATCAATATATATTACAAACTCCATAGATTTAGTATTTCCTGGTTTCTTTTCATATGGCACTGAGCTAATGCATTGTTTATAAACAGCTTACAAATCTCTGAAACATGCTGTTCTGTTTTCTATGGAAAAGCTACAAAAGCTGAGATTTTTCTTAATATTCTAGATATAAGACTAATAGACTCATAGAAGAATTATTTTCAGAGTGTTCACCAAAGTCTAAGGACTGTGGTAAAGATTAAGGATTTATTCATTTGAAAATGAATAATAATTGCTGTATAGGAATTTATTAATAATACTAATTTCTAACATTCCTGTCAAAGCAAACTTCCCAGTTGCCAATCAAAGGAACACTGTGGGTTAAGGTATACTATGAAATGTTCCATAATCTCATACATACATTATGATAATATTTGATCCTGGAAAGTAACAATTGTTAATTTGCGCATATATTTCCCATTTTGGTTATAAGTTTTTTGAAACAAGGACTGTGTCTTTACATATTTGCATATTTGGGTCTCTAGCAGGTATCATATATATTGCACATAACATATTTAATACATAACATAACAAGAGTCATATTAGGTAAACAATGACTACTTCAATTGGGAGCTAATAATTTAAAGAAAAGGTAACTGTCACATTATACCTAATTTTGCTGAGTACCTTAACATAGACTTGATGAATTGAAGCTCTTGTAGTTGTTCGTGTCTGAATATTTGACATTTTTGATGCTTATTTTCTTATTTGAATTATAGATTACCAAACACAAATATACCAATTCTGTATTAATAATATTGGGTTTATTTTACCAGAGAAAAAAATGACCATTCTAAAAAGAGCAAAAATGAAACTGATAATGCAAGGAGGTTAAGGAGAATTGTCTATTACTGACAAAAATGTACTTGCCTCATTTTTTTTCTTCTGCAGTTTAAGGAGATTTATGAAGATTGGTATAAAGCAATTTCTGACTTCTTACAGATAACAGAACTCTTTTTTTTCTTCCTCATCCTATTATTGCTGTTGCTGCTGCTGTTTAGTTGCTAAGATGTGTCAGAATCTTTGCAACCCCATAGACTATACAGGCTCCTCTCTACATAGGATTTTCCAGGTGACAAGACTGGAGTGAGTTGTCACTTCCTTCTCCAGGGGATCTTCCTGATCCAGGGATCAAAACTGGGTCTCCTGTATTGGCAGGTGGATTCTTTTTACCTCTGAGCCACTTGGAATGCCAGATGGCTAAACTAGTTCTATGCATGTCTTAACTTATAGAATCTATAGTAAAATGATTAAAATACATTTAATGGTTTATATATTGTTATTAAGTTGCAATGTGGTTTTTTTAATTTTATTTTATTTTTAAACTTTACAAATTGTATTAGTATTGCCAAATATCAAAATGAATCTGCCACAGGTATACATGTGTTCCCCATTCTGAACCCTCCTCCCTCCTCCCTCCCCATACCATCCCTCTGGGTCATCCCAGTGCACTAGCCCCAAGCATCCAGTATCGTGCATCGAACCTGGACTGGCAACTCGTTTCATACATGATATTATACATGTTTCAATGCCTTTCTCCCAAATCTTCCCACCCTCTCCCTCTGCAACAGAGTCCATAAGACTGTTCTATACATCAGTGTCTCTTTTGCTGTCTCGTACACAGGGTTATTGTTAGCATCTTTCTAAATTCCGTATATATGTATTAGTATACTGTATTGGTGTTTTTCTTTCTGGCTAGAGTGAAGTAAGCCTATTATGCAATGTGTTTTAAAATTCTATCACTCTTATCAGTCAAGATAATCATTCAGTTGAGTTCAGTTCAGTTGCTCAATCATATCCGACTCTTTGTGACCCCATGAACTGCAGCACATCAGGCCTCCCTGTCCATCACCAACTCCCAGAGTTCACCCAAACTCATGTTCATTGAGTTGGTGATGCCATCCAGCCATCTCATCCTCTGTCGTCCCCTACTCCTCCTGCCCCCAATGCCTCCCAGCATCAGAGTCTTTTCCAATGGGTCAACTCTTCACATGAGGTGGCCAAAGTATTGGAGTTTCAGTTTAGCATCAGTCCTTCCAAAGAACATTCAGAACTGATCTCCTTTAGAATGGACTGGTTGGATCTCCTTGCAGTCCAAGGGACTCTCAAGAGTCTTCTCCAACACCACAGTTCAAAAGCATCAATTCTTTGGCGCTCAGCTTTCTTCACAGTCCAACTCTCACATTCATACATGACCACTGGAAAAACCATAGCCTTGACTAGATGGACCTTTGTTGGCAAAGTAATGTATCTGCTTTTGAATATTAAAAATATCTATTTGGCATTAGAAAAATTAAAAAATTATCATTTTGATGATTTTTTTTTCCCTCTGAAGTACCCATCTTTAATGGACAGTAACAATCTAACAAAATTTAAAATTTGATTTGCATATATAAGCACAGGGCTCCCCAGGTGTCAATAGTGGTAAAGAACACTCCAGCCAGTTTGGGAAACATAAAAGATGGGGATTCGATCCTTGGGTCAGGAAGATCCCCCGAACATGGGCATGGCAACCCACTCCAGTA
This sequence comes from Bos indicus x Bos taurus, assembly GCF_003369695.1. Lineage (NCBI taxonomy): Eukaryota > Metazoa > Chordata > Mammalia > Artiodactyla > Bovidae > Bos > Bos indicus x Bos taurus. The sequence goes on from NC_040087.1 coordinate 59,462,925, forward strand.
TTCTTAACTGGAGAATCCATGGACAGAGGAGCCTGGTGGGCTGCAGTCCATAGAGTCACAGAGTTGGACATAAGTGAAACATCTTAGCACGCAGGCACGCACACATGTAAACAAAAGTAACTGAATCTGTGTGAGTTATTTAATGCCATATTATTAAAGTGTAGTTTCTTCTAAATGGGAATTAATTCCACCTTCAAATGGATTGTAAAATCTAGTATTTTCTGCAAAAAAAAAAAAAAATGCTTAGTCTGCTTTAGTTTGCATTAATAGAGAATTGACCTGTAGTATTGAAACCTTAAGTTAAAATCTTCTCAATTCTAAAAATGCTAGAATTAGTCAATGATTATTGTTGTGGTTCAGTTGGTAAAGAATCCACCTGCAATGCAGGAAACCTGGGTTTGATCCCTAGGTTGGGAAGATGCGCTGGAGGAGGAAAAGCCTACCCATTCCAGGATTCTGGTCTGGAGAATTCCAGGAGAAATCATGGGATCACAAACAGCTGGACACGACTGAGCTACTTTCACTTCACTATTGTACTTTTTAATCAATGGATTTATGTTGAACTTTGTTGTTTCAGTTCAGTTCAGTCTTTCAGTCATGTCCGACTCTTTGTGACCCCATGAGCTGTCCATCTCCAACTCCCAGAGTTTACTCAAACTCATGTCAGTTGAATCGGTGATGCCATCCAACCATCTCACCCTCTGTTGTCCCTTGTCCTCTTGCCTTCAATCTTTCCCAGCATTGGGGTCTTTTCAAATGAGTCAATTCTTCGAATCAGGTTTTGTTTACTACCATGAAAAAATAAAATTATAGTGATATCTGATAAGATTTATTATGGTAACAAAAATGTGAACAGAAATGACGAAAAGGACAAACTATCTGAGAATAGAATCATAATACTAATCAGCTGTTGATCCCACCCATTCAAATGGCAGGAACATGAATGTCTGATGAACAGCTAGAGAGTCACTCAGAAAAGTGCTTTCCCCTGTTAAAATGTCAGTTACAAAACAAACATGAAATCCACTTGTAACTGGTGAATTACAATGTTAAAAGTCTTATTTGTTTTAAAGTTTTTTGAAAATCTGGCATCTGAGTCACCACTTACATGATTTTTTGTATACAACGGCCTGAAAGCATGTTTATTCAATGAATTATCAGCGGAGACTAGAAATGGCTTATAAATCTGTCCCATTCACATTGCAGAAAGATAAATAACATTGAAGTTTTTAAGGCTGTAAACTGTTACATCATTTACTTTTTATTCTAAAAGCTTTTTGTTGACATCACTGTTAGGAAATATGCCATGTCAGCTATTTTATCCATTAGAACACGCCCATTACTTTTCTGTGGAATTTACTGTCAATAGAAATACCTGAAATACCTTACCTCTGATTACAATAGCAATAACTATTTTTTTGTTGTTGTTAAAGAAACAAGTGATTTGTTCTTAAAATTGTGACAAAATAATACACTGCCATTGATGAGCTGGCAGCTTACTTTTTAATTATTTACCATTTAAACTGCACACTTTCACCTAAATTTGGGTTAGTTTTGTGGTAAAAGGTAAGTAAAAGAAAGACAAAGGTTAGTTGATGGGCAGTAATGGCAGGGTATAAAATGAGTAACAAAGCTCTTTAGAGATCAACTTGACAGACTTCAAAGATATTGTATTCCTAAGTACTTATTATGTAGATGACTGTAATTTGTGTGGAATTAAGTTTAAAGAAATTGAAAGTTACTGACATCATGTTTATAGAATTTTCCAACATTCGAGAGTGTTTAAGAAATTAAAATTTTCTCCTTTCCATGCTTGCTTTGACTTGTTTATTGAAGAAAAAAAAAAAAAAAACAGAAAGACAAAGAAAGCTGAGGTCACTTTCTCCTTGTATATCCATCCCTTTATTTCATTCGTGTACATTGCTTAATTGCCTGACTGAAATGGAAAGTGTCATCTAGTAATTAAAATAAGCTTCTACTGAAAGAAATAATATATTTATATCCTCTTGATATAATTAATAAAAGGAAAGGAACAAAAGTATCTGTTTATTCTCCAAAAGTAAATTCAATGATTTAAGAAACTACTATAAGATCCATAGCCTAGGGTGAATAAGATCACTTGGAAATTATGTTGAAAATAAATAAGCAAGATGTGACTAAAAGATATATGCCAAAGTGTGTATTTTAATAAATATTATTAAAACCATGATTATCTGAAGTCAACATAAAAATTGAAAATATTTATTATCAATAAAACTTGAATGAAAATCTATATAATCATACTGTTTTAATGAGGTATAACAAAGGCAAAGTCTCTTAATGTAGACATGTAGTCATATAAAAAGCATGGGAAGAAATGATTAAAAATTATAAATTGTATCATTAGTATCCAGAATAATAGAAGTATTAATATATTTATGTTTGATCTTTATAAAACCTTCATTATTGAGATAACTCTCATGTCATAAAATTCACCCTTTAAAAATAATTTAGTGATTTTTAGTATATTCTCAGAGTTGTGCAGTTATCACCATTGTCTAATTTTAAGATATTTCATCATACCAAAAAAAAAAGAAAACAAAACAAAAAACACCGGCACATGTTAGCAGGCAATCTCCATTCATTAACCCTTCCCTCCCAGCACTGGGCAACCACTAATCTACTTTATATCTTTACGAATTTGATAATATGTATATTTCATATAACTGGAATTATAAGGTATGTAGCCTTATATCTGGCTTCTGTCACTTATTATAAGGTTTTCAATGTCCATGTTATGACTGGAGCAGGACATCATTCTTTGTATTACCAAACAATATCTCATTATATGGATGAAAAACATCTTATTTATTCACTTATCCAGTGAACAACATGTGAATTATTTCCAATTTTTGGCTATAAGGAATAAAACTACTAAGATTGTTTATGTACATGTTCTTATTGAGACATATGTTTTCATTTCTCTTGGGTATATAACAGGGTAAAATTACTTGATCATAAGAGAATTCTGCTTAACATTTGAGGGAACTGCCTAACAGTATTTTTAAAGTAGCTACAATTACATAGAGTTCTGATAAAAGACCAAAGCAAGTTTGGTCTTTTCTTTATCTCAAGATTTATTTTGGCTAATCTGGATACCTTGCATTTCCATAGTAATTTTAGAAATCTGATTTCAATTTCTGCTAAAATATCATGCAGCTGAGTTTTTCATAGGGAATGTGTTGTGCTTGTAAGTCAGTTTGTGGAACATTGACATCTTGCTGTTGTCTTCTATTCCATGAAGATAGATGTCTTTCCATTCATGTAGCTTTTCTTTATTTTCATTCAACAGTGTTTTATAGCTTTCAGTGTACAAGTCTTGCACTTCTTCCTGGTTAACTTTTTCCTGAATAGTCCATTGTTTCTGTTATTGCAAGTGGAATTTTTCCTGAATTTCATTGCTAGTGTATAGAAATAGTGTTGATTGTTATATTGATTTTATGTTTTGTAAACTTGCTGAGTATTTGTTAATTCAGATAGTTTTAGTGGATTCTTAAGATTATCTACATACAAGATTATATAATCCTTGAATAGATGTAATTCTACTTTTTGTTTTCCAACCTGTGTGCTTTATATTTATTAATATTTATAGCCAAACTGACTCGGGTAGAACATCTAGTACAATGCTGAATAGAAGTGTATATAGTAAGATTCTTTCCTTAATCATAAAGTGTTTTCTTGATCTTTATACTTAGCAATGATCCTTACCAAAATTAACATGCACTTTCAAAATCAAACATAATTATTTACCTAACTTTCTCAAAAAATACGAACATTACTAAATAAAATGATTTGAACAAGTATAAGTTCTTAATTTTACTTGTCCACACATCATTACTTAAAGAAATTGCAAGTGTATATTATGTTAATTATTTCTGTGAAAAGAATATGTGACAGAAAAAGAAGAGTAATGAAATTTGCAACCTATTATTTTTAGTGATTTTAACTGTTGCAACTAATCTCATTGATTGTTTTGGAAATCACTATTAACTATCTAGAAAAGGAGTATGTCAAGGCTGTATATTGTCACCCTACTTGTTTAACTTATATGCAGAGTACATCATGCAAAATCCCGGACTGGATGAAGCACAAGCTGGAATTAAGATTGCTGGGAGAAATATAGATAACCTCAGCTATGCAGATGACACCACCCTTATGGCGGAAAACAAAGAGGAACTAAAGAGCCTCTTGATGAAAGTGAAAGAGGAGAGTGAAAATGCTGGCTTAAAACTCAACATTCAAAAAAAAAAAAAAAAAGAAAGAAAGAAACAAAGATCATGGCAGCTGGTCCCATTACTTCATGGCAAATAGATGGGAAAACAATGGAAACAGTGAGAGATTTTATTTTCTTGGGTTCCAAAATCACTGTGTACAGTGACTGCATCCATGAAATTAAAAGACTCTTGCTCCTTGGAAGAAAAGCTATGATGAACTTAGCCAGTGTATTAAAATGCAGGGACATCACTTTGCCAACAAAGGTCCATCTAGTCAAAGCTAATATTTTTCCAGTAGTCGTGTGTGAATGTGAGAGTTGGACCATAAGAGCACCGAAGGATTGTTGCTTTTGAACAGTGGTGCTGTAAAATATATTTGAGAGTCAATTGGACAGCAAGGAGATCCAACCAGTCAATCCTAAAAGTAATCAACCCTGAATATTCATTGTAAGGCCTGACCCTACAGATGAAACTCCAATATTCTGGCCACCTGATGCCAAGAACCAACTTATTAGGAAAGACTCTGATGCTGGAAAAGATTGAGGATGAGATGGTTGGATTGGGTGGCATCACCGACTTGATAGACATGAGTTTGAGCAAGCTCCAGGGGATGGTGAAGGACAGGGAAGCCTGGAATGCTGCAGTTCATGAGGTCACAAGAGAGTGGGCACACACACACATATGTCAGTTGTAGGTCAGCCTGCATACAAATACTTCAATTTGCCTATGGTAGATAGGAGTGTTTAGAGTTATTTTCAGAGTAATCAAAATGTATGTTGAAAAAAATGCAACTTTAATGTTTGTCTATATTTAAGAACGTACCAAAAGTTATTAAATAACTCACTCTGAAATTTCACATTGCTTTTATACAAGAAGAAAATGGTTAAAATATTCTTGTATATAAAATTTAGGAAATATATTAAATGTTCTTTGAATTAATTTTTACCACTGAAGTATCTGGGTCCCAATGTATGAAGGACAACTAAATTGTCAAAAAGTTTTAAATAATGTTACTTTTCAAGGCACCTCTCATCACATTCTGGTTAAAATTTGATTAGTGTAAAGCATGTGTGACTTTATTATAACATTTTACGGTTACCATTATGTATTAATATTTAATTTTTATTTGTTTATTGTCACATTTTCTTCTGTGATCCATCTTTTCTTCTCTTTGTATTTTCTCCATCTACATTCTATTAGTTTCTCATGTCTACATATCTTAGATTTCTATTGCCTATACGAGGGAATTATATTCTTCATCACTTCCAGTGTAGATTTTATTTTGGTGAGTTTCAGAATAGTTTTTCAAAATTGCATTCCTCTGCTTCTTCTCAACTGCCTTCAATAATGTCTTCTATCCCGGGTCCTTAGAAACACTTTTGTGTCCTGTTGAAGAAGCCAACTTATTTCATGTCATTACACAATGTAATATTCAGTGTGATAGTTTTTCTGTCATTATGCAAGATGAGTATACATTTGCTCTTTTAAGAATTACGTTTTTATAATCAACTAAGTCTCTACTTTCATTATCCTTATAATGATGTATGAGCCCAGTTGTTTAAATATCTTTTATGCTATGATTTATTACATATGCATTTCTAATTGTGGTTTTTCTTTTGATTTGGATGTTAGTTCAGATTCTGTAAAAGTGAGTCTGAGAAGTGAATTTACATTTAATAAATTTATTTTCAAAGGGAATGCTATTGTGGATAATTAAAAATAACTTTAGACAAGTCTAGCCCTTGGAGAAGGCAATGGCACCCCACTCCAGTACTCTTGCCTGGAAAAGCCCATGTACAAAGGAGCCTAGAAGGCTGCAGTCCATGGGGTTGCTGAGGGTCGGACACAACTAAGCGACTTCACTTTCACTTTTCACTTTCATACATTGGAGCAGGAAATGGCAACCCACTCCAGTGTTCTTGCCTGGAGAATCCCAGGGACAGGAAGCCTGGTGGGCTGCCGTCTATGGGGTCACACAGAGTCGGACACGACTGAAGTGACTTAGCAGCAGCAGCAACAACAGCCCTTGGATAATGGTGTATATTGAACCATAGAGTTTGTTTCACATGGAGGAAAGACACTTGAGCATACCTCTGAGATACTACAACTTTTATTCCAGACCACCACAGTAGAGTGAGTATTTCAGTAAAACAAATTACATGAATTTTTTGTTTCCCAGTGAATATAAAAGTTATGTTCGTAATATACTGTACCCTACATAAGTGTTTAATAGTGTATCTATTAAAATTTTGTACACAACTTAATTTTAAAGTGCTCTATTGCTAAAAAGTGCTACTATCTGAGACTTCAGCAAGTCATAATAATTTGCAATAGTAACATCAAAATAACTAATCACAGGCCATCATAACAAATATAACAATGATGAAAAATTTTAAAATATTGTGAGAATTACCAAAATTGAGCCAGAGACATGAAGTGAGCAAATCTTGTTGGGAAAATGGTGGCAGTAGACTTGTTTCACACATTGTTGCCACAAACATTCAATTTGTAAAAAATGCAATCTTTACAAAGCTCAGTGAAGTGAAGCACAATAAGAGGCATGCCTCTATTGATTTTTGCTCTTCATTCACTATTGCCTTGCAATAAATTGGTTAACCCAAGGTGATGCTAATAGTGCAAGAACAATATTTGAGCAGGTATGGGCAGCAGTGAAGGCAGTGCCTGTGTCTGGTGGGTAAATGGTGGCACCAGGTGATAAATGAGATCCGGGGTGCACCCAATGTGTATGCTCCAGTATAAAACTCCCTACTTGGTGTCTTCACTATAATCTCCAAGAGTCACCTAACTCAAACAGTTTTAAAACAGAATCTTATTTTTTATAATTCAGTCTTCTAGTCTCTCGATTGCTCAGTTTTTCCCAACTCATAAGTGGCATGATCTTTCAGTCCATCACCCAGACCAAAAACCTAGAAGACCTCTTTTGTTAATTTGCTTTGATCATATTCTGTATTCTAGGTTATTGAAAACCTGCCATTCCATATTCAAAACTTCTCCTGATTGTCATAGTACTTTATAACCTTAAGGGGGAGTGGGGCTAATAATATATATTTTTTGTCATTCCATGAAACTATATTGTCACCTGATTTTTATAATTATGCACTGCAGAAGCAATTAATCCTGGGAAATAAAGAGAGATTTCAAAACAGAGTGCTAAATTGAGAATAAATGTTTAGTAGGTAGGCTTACTTGTTAACTATGTCTATTCTACCTAGTCATTGTCTTGTTCCTGCTTTAAAAAATAGAATTCTCATTTGCATATCAAAGAAAAGCACCAACAGGAAAGTCCAGGCACTTAATGGATCAATTTAGCTCTTATGAGTTATGATAAATTAGCTCTGCCTGTATTTTAGTGGCTCTGTTGCTTCTTTTGGAGAGGGCAATGGCACCCCACTCCAGTACTCTTGCTTGGAGAATCGCATGGATGGAGGAGCCTGGTGGGCTGCAGTCCATGGGGTCACACAGAGTCGGACATGACTGAAGCGACTTAGCAGCAGCAGCAGTAGCAGTTGCTTCTTTTTCCTAATTGCTTCATCATATTCAGACAAATCTGATAAACAGGAAAGGAAAGGTTTCCAATTAAAATCTGTAGTTTTGGTTAATTAAGACCCTATGATTATACTATAATCAATGAATTAAATTGCTACAAGTGAAAAGTTGCTTTTCAATCATTAAAGTGCTTAAATGAATTTTCATTCTTCTGCCTACATTTGAGTGAAATGATGTAGCCCCCCTGACTTGTTTCAGTTCTTTATCTGACTGTCATTGCTGGAACACCAAATTAATCCAAACATTATTTAGTGAACCAAACACTACATAATAAAATAATTGGGTCTGTGCTTACACATGTGTATGGAAATGTGAGAGAATCAAAAACACAGCACAAATTTGAACAATGATAAATTCTGACATACAATTCAGGTAACATATTAAATCCTAAACATGTATTTTTATTCAAAGAGAAAAAAATAGACATTCAGTCAATCTTATTCTTGGCTGAGTCTTAACTTTCTTTGGAAGTAGGACATCATAACAGTTTTTACTTCCTAGGACTTTTTCTCAGTTGGATATTTCAAAGTAGCCTATTTATTTTTAATGATTTGATATTCTGTCTTCACTGCCTTTTACGAGGTTATCTTACATTTAGTTTTATACTACTAAAAATACTGTTCAACCTAATGTACTAAAGTCTCAAAAGCTGCACATATAGGCAGAATTAATGACTAGCTGACTGTGTTCTTCATTTAGTCATCCAAAATGCAGAGTGCTACTTTAGCTTTTAACTGTCTTAACTACTGTTGCTATCATAGGGTCTTTGCACATATCTGTCACTTACTAGATCTCAGCAGGATGATAAAATACATGCCCTTTGTTAGGAATCAAGGTTTTTAAAATCTTTAAAACCAAGGCCTATTGATGAACACTTTTTTCCAGTATCTGTGGTTGGTGAAATTCTGTTTTATAGAGAAAATATAAAAAGACCAATATTTTACAAGTAGAAAACCTACTTCTAAGCTGCTGCTGCTGCTGCTAAGTCGCTTCAGTCGTGTCCGACTCTATGCAACCCCATAGACGTCCACCAGGCTCCCCCGTCCCTGGGATTCTCCAGGCAAGCTAGATTTTGTCAAATAAACATAGTAAAGAATTAGCTATTTATGCTATTGTTTCTACATGAGACATCAACAATTGTACAAAACTAGTATCCTGACTTGCCTCATTTTATACATAAGGACCACATTGAAAATTTAACTGAAAAATCAAATTTTCATTAAAATTTACTTTTCTCTCTTTTCAGAAGCATAAAGAAATGTATTAGAAATAATTGAAGGCAACATTTTTCCAAAAATAAAAAAATAATGCTAATCGATTTTATTTTTGATAGTGTTAGAAATCAAACAATGTAGATATGGCTATGGCTAACCTTAGCTTTATTCAAGATTATAAATCCATTTCCCTGGCTAAGTTCTAAAGACTCTGACCCTAGTCCTTTAATTTAATTTGATATACATGTCAAATATCCATTTACCATTTAGAGCATTATGTGTGTGTTATTTCATGTGAATATTTAGCAACAAAATGTATAATCCACATCTTCACTTTATTTTTTTTTTCACATCTTCACTTTATTGTCCACTTGCAACTGCATTTTATGATCTAGTTTTATTTTCATGTAAGTTTTCAACTGCAAAGTTTTCAGCTGCTGACAGTTGCTCTCAAAATAGTAGTAACAATTCACTCCCTCAGAATCATTTAAGAAAAATAATTTTATCTATAATCTTGTCAATATCTGAATCTATATACTTCTTTATTTTTTCCCAGAATTTTGGTTTGAAATAATAGCTTTTAATTACTTTAGTTTATAGTTTGCTGGTAGCTTGTAAGATTGAGGTCCCTTTCATATCTTTAATTTCTCTAAAGACTTTTAATTCTGGGAGTTCTTCATTCTATTTGTGAACTTTGTTCTAAATCCTATAGGTTTTTCATCTTTTTCTTTATATACTTTGGATGCTAAATATCTTCTATGATATTGAATTATATTTTCTGTCAGTTGTTTGGATCTGTTGCTTGTAAAAGATTATTATCAGAATCCAGCAGGCTAAAATCAGTCATGGAAAATATTAATTACTTTAAAATAAATTAACTATACAGAAAAAAAATGGATGGTTTGTTGCTTTGGTATGGAAAAATATGTGCCTTGGTTGATCATTTCTGTATTTATTATTTCTTAGGGTAGTTTGCTCAAATGCATTTTTAGAAAAAATAATGGTTTACATTTATCAGCTTTATAGACACCAAGGATAAGTATTGTTCTGATAAACTATTTTTTATTTTACCTGCTCAAAGATTTTAGGTTTTGTTTCTGTTATTTATTAGAACTCTGTTTTTATCTAATGCATGGATAAGAAGAAAGAACACATTTTAAAAAATAGAAAACATTATAGAGAAAAGGATTTATTATGAGGTAGAGTTTTCCAAATTATAATTTTCAAACAAGACATTCTTCATCTTACAACTGTCTCTGTCTTTTGAGAGGTATATAACTTTTGTTACAGTTTGATTTAGACCTAAATTGTCTACAACAAAAGTTGTGATTTTTAATGTATAGATGTGGGAGAATTTTAACAATACATGGAATTGTGTATCTACAGCCCAAGTCAAGATAAAGTACTATGTGCTTCAAATTCCCTCCTACATTTCTTGTAAATGACCTTTGCCTTCACTTGATCTCCTGGAAACCAATGCCCTGACTTCTGTCAGTGTAACTTTTGCTTAACTCAAAAATTCATTCAAATGAACTCTCACAGTATGTAGAGAGTTGGCTCTGTCTTTGTTCACTTAGCGTTATGAATGTGACATTATTCCACATTGATATTGACATTCCTGTGTCAGTAATTTGTTGTTTCCTTTAGTTCAGTAGTACCTCATTGTATTGATGTGCTTTTGATTTTTTATCATTTCATCAGCTGAGGGACATTTAGGCTGTTTTCAGGTTTTGGTAGCTTTGAATTAAGTTGAATACAGTACTCATACCTTTGAGTAAATACCTTGAATTTCTGGTTCTTATAGTCAGTTTACACTAGCTTTGTAAAGAACAATTTGTTTTCCAAATTGACTATACAGAATCTTCTAACAGAAATGTATGTGACTTCCACTTCCTTCATACCCTCATCAGCACTTAGTACAAATAAGACTGGGATCTTAGCCATTCTAAGAAGTTTTAGTGGTATCTCACTGTGGTTTCAAATTGATTTTTACTAAGTAATAATCTATTGAACTATATTTTTAAATGTTTAAAGGTTTGCTGTCTCCAATGAGAAGAAAATTGAAAGTGTGACAAGTACAAAATAGAACTTATCGATGGTAACAATAACCCTGTGTACGAGACAGCAAAAGAGACACTGACATATAGAACAGTCTTATGGACTCTGTGGGAGAGGGAGAGGGTGGGAAGATTTGGGAGAATGGCATTGAAGCATGTAAAATATGTATGAAACGAGTCGCGAGTCCAGGTTCGATGCACGATACTGGATGCTTGGGGCTGGTGCACTGGGATGACCCAGAGGGATGGTATGGGGAGGAAGGAGGGTATGGGGAGGGAGGAGGGTTCAGGATGGGGAACACATGTATACCTGTGGCGGATTCATTTCGATATTTGTCAAAACTGACACAATATTGTAAAGTTTAAAAATAAAATAAAAGTTAAAAAAAAGTTTACTAAATAAATTTTCATTTCCTAAGTATGACTTCATGCTCTTTATTCATGTTCCCATTTATATTTTTCCCTAATGTCATTATATTTAAACAACAGGAAGTATACTTGTCATTCTTTAGAAGTAATGAATTATGAATATAGTTAAGGTCTTGATATAATTTCTTTTAGTTTTAGTAAACAAGTAATCATACTAAGACTTCTATTTCTAAAGCAGGTATAAGAATCTATCCAAAGTAAACTTTTAGTGGTCATCTATTTATTTACTATTTACATTTTATTCATAGGCTTGTTAAAACTGGGGATTGTAAATAATGCAAACTATGACACATTGTGGATACATACTCATAAATATAAGAGAAAGATTGTCAAGGTTGAGTACATGGAATTAAAAGCAGGCTCACTTCTCAACAGTCAGTGAGATAAAAAGAAAAAAAAATCTTGTGGAAATATGTTCCAATATACCATCCTAGCTGTAAGTGCCCTATTTCCTATTAAAGTGAAAGGAAAAGCTCAGTGCTTTCAGTGCTTTTGTCTGTAAGAGGAATGATACCTGAATGTTAAAAATTCCACTTGTTATTTCCAACCTAAGAAAAAATACGAAATATCAAGAAATAAAAATGTTTTTTAAAGTTCCAAAACATGATAAAAATAGATGCTGACTTAGAATTAGCCCATAGTCCTACCCATGTGAATAACCTAGCTCTTTCATTTATGTGACATATGATGACCTAACTACATGTTTAATTTCTTTTCCAATTTAATGGTTACCAGGAATATTATAATAAATAGTAATTTTATTAGTTATCTTAGATTCAGCTGTCTGCACCTGTGTTAGTAATTATAAACAATGATTAATGTGATAGAAGCAGCTCATTTCATCAGAGAATGGCATTTTCCCTTGCTCTGACACTTCATTGTGCCAGTCATCTCCAAACATAAGGTCACAGCTGTTCTGTGACATTTTTACACAATGGAAAATCAGCCTGTTCCATAGAGAAATAAAAAAAGAAATTTAATAACCTGACATTTGATAGTAGAAAAATTATTTCAAATACAAGTAATTTACATGCATCTTATGTGAAAACAACATCAGTGTTAAAGAAATAAAAAGAAATATTTTCTTAGGAATATTTTGAGTTTTAATATGTGGACATAACAAGGCCATCATCCTGAGTCATTTACCCAATGAGCAAGACTGACAATCTCATGAAACCTTTCCAGCAACCTACATGCATGCAATGCAAAAAAACTCCCAAGTTTTTACTATTTGCAGGAAAAAAAAAATCACTGTTCACTTATATTTTAATAGTGGTTTTACAACTTTACATACATGTCTATTTTGAGGTAGAGCTACCAGAATAAGTGCATCACTTTCTTAAAGTGACATGCTATAAGTGCAATGAAATTTAAGGTCTATTATGACAATAATAGAATATTCTGTCCTTTCTTTTCAGTCCATGAATTTGTCTATTCTGTTACCAATGCCATGCTGTTTTTTTGTTATTTTTAATTAAATAATAATTGCTTTACAATATCATATTGGTTTCTGCCATACATCAACATGATTCAGCCATAGGTATACATATGTGCCCTCCCTCTTGAATCTCCTTCCCAACTCCCACCCCAGCGCATCCCTCTAGGTTGTCACAGAGCCCTGGTTTGAGTTTCCTGAGTCACGCAGCAAATTCCCACTGCTGTTTTACATACGATAGTGTATGTTTCCATGTTGTTCTCTCCATTTGTCCTACCCTCTCTTTCCAGCCCCCAATCCCATGTCCAAAATTCTTTTCTCTATATATACATCTCCCTTTCTGCCCTAAAATAGGTTCATCAGTACCGTCTTTCTAGATTCCATATTTGTCATTAATATTTCAATATTTGTTTTTCTTTTCCTGACTTCACACTGTATGATGGGCTCTAGGTTCATCCATCTCATTTTGACTGACTCAAATGCATTCTTTTTTGTGGTTGACTAACATTCCATTGTATATATGTACCACAGCTTCTTTATCCATTCATCTGTCAATGGACATCTAGGTTGCTTCCATGTCCTAGCTATCGTGAATAGTGCTGCAAAGAACATTACGGTACATATATCATTTTCAGTTATGATTTCCTTAAGGCATAAGCCCAGTGGTGGGATTTTTAGGTCATATAGTATTTTTATTCTTAGTTTTATAGGGAATCTCAATACTGTCTTCCATAATGATGTTATGCTGCTTTTATTTGAATAAGCATACTTGTTATATTTATGTTTGTGCTTATGGACATTTTAAGATTTGCTTACTAAACTGTATGTCTGCATATTTAGACATTTTATATAGAATATTGACATTGTTCTTCCTTGAGAAATATTAATTTCTCTAAATTAAAAATTATAATTCTTATTATAGTAATGAAGTATTTGGGCTAGTACCTTTGATAGAACTTGAATGTCACAATTCATCTGTCAAGTATGACTTTCAATAAAGGAAATGTTAATGACCTTTATTAAAAATTAGAGTTTGATATTTTAAATGTTTATGCATATTTCACTACCTGTCCTATAAAACAATTGAAAAAAGTGAATCTTTCTACTATTTTAACATTTTTTTCTTGCTCTTTGGTCATTCCCCAAATTCCAAACTGTATATATCTACTACCATATGTATTCTTTTCCGTGATTTCACTCAACTCACTGTCTTTAAAAGGTTTATATATACTGATGATTTGAATTTATAGACTTACCCTCCACCACAATAGACTATTATATATGATTGCGGCCATGAAATTAAAAGATGCTTAACCTAGGCAGCCTATTAAAATAGCAGAAGAATTACTTTGTCAACAAAAGTCTGTCTAGTCAAGGCTATGGTTTTTCGAGTGGTCATGTATGGATGACTATAAAGAAAGCTGAGCACAGAAGAATTGATGCTTTTGAACTGTGGTGTTGGAGAAGACTCTTGAGAGTCCCTTGGACTGCAAGGAGATCCAACCAGTCCATCCTAAAGGAGATCAGTCCTGGGTGTTCACTGAAAGGACTGATGTTGAAGCTGAAACTCCAATACTTTGGCCACCTGATGTGAAGAGCTGACTCATTTGAAAAGACCGTTATGCTGGGAAAGATTGAGGGCAGGAGGATAAGGGAACGATAGAGAATGAGGTGGTTGGATGGCATCACCGACACAATGGACATGGGTTTGGGTGGACTCTGGGAGTTGGTGATGGACAGGGAGGCCTGGCGTGCTGTGGTTTATGGGATTGCAAAGAGTAGGACAAGACTGAGTGACTGAACTGAACTGAACTATATATTTATGTCTTGTGTTTGGATTTGTATTGTGTATCTAAGCCTATAAAATTGAAATATATGTTTTTAACCACACAAAATCTATGCCCTGCCATCAAGCACCTTCCTTCTCTACATTACCTAGCAGATACTTGTTCAGAGATATAGGAGTCATTCTTGGTTCTTCATATTTCCTTCCATGCCCCCACAACCAATCAGCAGCAAGTTGTTCATCTATACATGGGACATTCTGTTCATTTTTCCTACTCTCCCCTACTTTAAGCTATTTGTTCAGACTTCTATAATGTACTGAATTGATTGGTTCTGTCTTTATTTTGTTCTTTCATATAGTTCTTTTAGATAGCAGCCTGGTGCCATTTCTAGAGTATCAAACAAATTACACAATTCCTCTCAGTAAGAGAATCTAATAACTTCCCATTTAATTAGATTAAAATTCTAACTTCTTACAATGACTTAGGTGCTACCTGATCTGGCCCCAAAGTATGCCACTTTAATTTCATCTTTCACAGAAGATGACATATATCCATTACTGCAATTCAGAATTCCCTGGTCTTTCATTCCTTTGAACATATCAAGCATCTTTCAGTTTCAGAACCTTTGGAAAAGTTTTGGCATCCAGTTAGAATTATAATACTCCATATCTTTAAGTAGCTTTACTTTTTGTTGTACAGTTTTGAATTGAAATGTCACTTTATTGGAGAACCCAAGAGATCCTTGTCATGACAGTAAAACATCAATTTATTTCTATGATAATACCAAGTTTATTTTCTTTACATTATTGACTATTATCTAAAAATATTTTAATTGCTTCTTTACCTGTCTTTTCAATAAGATAGTATTTTCTTTAGGGCAAGGATTCAAATTATTCAGTATAATGTATCCTTAGAAACAAATATAATTCCAGGATTATAGCAGCCATTCAATAAACGTTGTTGACTTACCAAAGGAGGCTTCCTAGGTAATGCTAGTAGTGAAGAACCTGCCTGCCAAAGCAGGTAAACCTAATAGACGTGGCTTTGATCCCTGGATCGGGAAGATTGCCTGGAGAAGGAAATGGCAACCCACTCCAGTATTCTTGCATGGAGAATCCCATGGACAGAGGAGCCTTGCAGGCTGCAGTTCATAGGGTCACAAAGAGTCGGACATGACTGAAGCAACTTAGTACACACACGCATGACTTACCCATATGTCTGAAAGTTTGTATACCCACAGAATTCATATGTTGAAAACATAATCTCCATTTTGATTGTATTTGAAGATGAGGCCTTCCAGATGTAATTAGATCATGAATGTGATGGAATTGGTGCCCTTTTTGTATCAGTAAGAGAAGCAGAACATATTAAGAAGAGGTGACAAGAATACACAGAAGAACTGTACAAAAAAGAACTTCACGACCAAGATAATCACGATAGTGTGATCACTGACCTAGAGCCAGATCCTGGAATGTAAAGTCAAGTGGGCCTTAGAAAGCATCACTACGAACAAAGCTAGTGGAGGTGATGGAATTCCAGTTGAGCTATTCCAAATCCTGAAAGATGATGCTGTGAAAGTGCTGCACTCAATATGCCAGCAAATTTGGAAAACTCAGCAGTGCCCACAGGATTGGAAAAGGAAAGTTTTCATTCCAGTCCCAAAGAAAGGCAATGCCAAAGAATGTTCAAACTACCACACAACTGCACTCATCTCACACGCTAGTAAAGTAATGCTCAGAATTCTCCAAGTCAGGCTTCAGCAATACGTAAACCGTAAACTTCTAGATGTTCAAGCTGGTTTTAGAAAAGGCAAAGGAACCAGAGATCAAATTGCCAACATCTGCTGGATCATGGAAAAAGCAAAAGAGTTGCAGAAAAGCATATATTTCTGCTTTATTGACTATGCCAAAGCCTTTGACTGTGTGAATCACAATAAACTGTGGAAAATTCTGAAAGAGATGGGAATACCAGACCACCTGACCTGCCTCTTAAGAAACCTGTATGCAGGTCAGGAAGCAACAGTTAGAACTGGACATGGAACAACAGACTGGTTCCAAATAGGAAAAGGAGTATGTCAAGGCTGTATATTGTCACCCTGCTTATTTAACTTCTATGCAGAGTATATCATGAGAAATGCTGGGCTGGAAGAAGCAAAAGCTGGAATCAAGATTGCTGGGAGAAATATCAATAACCTCAGATATGCAGATGACACCACCCTTATGGCAGAAAGTGAAGAGGAACTAAAAAGCCTCTTGAAGAAAGTGAAAGAGGAGAGTGAAAAAGTTGCTTTAAAGCTCAACATTCAGAAAACTAAGAACATGGCATCTGGTCCCGTCACTCCTGGGAAATAAATGGGGAAACAGTGGAAACAGTGTCAGACTTTATTTTTGGGGGCTGGAAAATCACTGCAGATGGTGACTGCAGCCATGAAATTAAAAGACACTTACTCCTTGGAAGGAGGGTTATGACCAACCTAGATAGCATATTCAAAAGCAGAGACATTACTTTGCCAACAAAGGTCTGTCTAGTCAAGGCTATGGTTTTTCCAGTGGTCTTGTATGAATGTGAGATTTGGACTGTGAAGAAAGCTGAGTGCCGAAGAATTGATGCTTTTGAACTGTGGTGTTGGAGAAGACTCTTGAGAGTCCCTTGGACTGCAAGGAGATCCAACCAGTCCATTCTAAAGGAGATCAATCCTGGGTGTTCTTTGGAAGGAATAATGCCAATGTTGAAACTCCAGTACTTTGGCCACCTCATGTGAAGTGTTGACTCATTGGAAAAGACTCTGATGCTGGGAGGGATTGGGGGCAGGAGGAGAAGGGGATGACATAGGATGAGATGGCTGGATGGTATCACCGACTCAATGGACATGAGTTTGAATGAACTCTGGGAGTTGGTGATGGACAGGGAGGCCTGGCATGCTGAAATTCATGGGGTCGCAAAGAGTCGGACACAACTGAGCAACTGCACTTGTATCAGACTGGAGAGAGCTTGCTCTCAGACTTTTAAAGAAGTCAAGAATAGGGTTCTCATTATACCCAGCCATTCTGGCACCCTCATTTACAACTTCCAGCCTTCAGAGCTGTGAGACATAAATATTTGCCGTTTAAGCAACCCAGTCTATGGTATTTGTTGTGGCAGTCTAAGGATACTAAGACATTTACCAGGTTCTGTTGTAATTAGATCCAATAATATTTTTTAAACCATATTTCAGAAGACATGTAAGTATAGTGGCATTCAACAATTGTGGATTTAAACTTAGCAAGTGTTATATTATTTTTTTCTGATATATTTGTCTTCTTACTTATTTTTATTTCCATGGAACTTTTCTTAATATATTTCATAGGTATTCATTATTTTCTGTGGACTAGCAGAATTAGAAGATGAAGGAACCACTTATTTGTCCATCTATTCATTTAGCATTGTTTATGAGATGCCCACTGTGAGCTAGGTATCCAGGGTGCTACCTCCATGAATCTACTATTCTAATCAGGACAGAATCTCAATAAATAAATAAATAAACATATTAATATGGCCAAGAAGGTAAAGTGCTATAAGGACAATTAAGTCAGGTAAACAATATATTGTGTTCTAGGGAAATGTTTACATAGCGCATATAGGGAAGTATTTACTAATAAGATGAAAGTTTGGTAGTGACATCAGTGAACGATAAATGAAGATATCTACAGAGGAAGCATTCCTGGCATAGAGAAAAGCAAAGACCTGAAGAGAAAAGATAGTTGTTCCCCTTCAGAAGAGCAAAGAGTCCAGTGTTGCTGTGTCTGAGTGAGTAAACAGAAGAGCTACTAGAGGTGAAGATGATCTAACTCAAGCTGAGTTTTATAATCCAAAGAAAGGACTTTGTTGTTGTTGTTAGTAAGATGGGCAATTATTTAGAGGAGTTCATGCAGAGAACTGATAAAATCTGACATGTTCTTTGAGTGGCCCATTTTCACTGCTTTTTATACAGGACAGAAGCAGAAGGATCAATTGGATGACTGTTGTGATTATTTAGGTGGGGGATGTTGTGTGGGCTTAATAAAGGATGGATGGTAACAGTGAAAGGGGCTAGTTTTGAGTTTTGTGCTTTGCTGTGTTTTACTTTGTCAGAGGTGATTAGGAAATGCTGGATTTCTAATGTTAATTTTCATGTTTATTAGCTAGTCAACAGAAAGCATTAGGCACATAGGTTTTACAAGCCTGAGATTTAGAGTTCTGGGCAGTGGGTATATGAATACAAATTGATGAAATTAGTGAGACACTAAATGATTTTATATTTAGAGCTAATAGAAAATATTACAGTGGTGAGCCCTGAGGCATGTTGTAATTTAGAAGTGGTCAGCTGTCAAGGAACCATGGAAAGTAACTCATATAAGAAAAACGAAAACAAAAAAAAAAAACATGTCCAGGAGCTGGGACTGTTTAGGCGGGCTGATTGAAGTATTTCATGACTTAAGGGTGTAGAAATGACTTTTGCTAACAACCTTTCAAAGAGTCCCTGGAAGCCATATTCATGAATGTTGCATTACATGAGTTGTATCATGAGTAATGATGCAGCCAGCAATACAGTAAAAGGTGTTTTGAAGCAGCAGAGGCAAGAATATCTCTATTAGTCAATGCATATTTGTCTATAGGCCTAAGGCATTGGGTAGAAACAGTCAATACCCCATTCTTTTATATTGGAAGACAATAAATGAGCCAGGGGTAACATTTTTGACAAAAAGGTGAAGCAATGTTTCCTAGACCTGACCAGGAAGAGATGGTATTTTGACAATATGAAAAATCTCCACATGCAGATTTTGGACAGTAGTAAATAAATACTCTTCTCTACCTATGATTCCAAGTCACCATTAAATCACCATGTGCTAAGTCCCTTCAGTCATGTCTGACTCTTTGCGACTCTCTGGACTATAGCCCTCCAGGCTCCTTTGTTTATGGGATCCTCCAGACAAGAATATGAGCCCATATTTTTTTATAATACATTTTAAAATAAATTGTATATATAGGAAGGGGTATCATAAAAATATTTCCCTTGGGTCTTAATGCAACTTAAGGATAGCTCTGGTTTCAATTTTGTGTTCTGATTTTGAAATTGTATTGTTATATAAGAAAATTCTCCAAGCTAAGGAACATATACAGGAAACATTTAGAAATAAATGGCTCAGTGTCTGAAATTTACTTTTGAATGATTCATAAAAATATTATACAGGTGAATATTTGCTTTGTAAATTTAAAAATATTTTAGCTCTTTATTTGAATTTTTAAAGATATAAGGTAAATTAAAGAGCTACTTATTGAAATTGTTAGTTATTTTGAATCTTAGATATGTGTACTATTCTACCTTATGTTATTCTGTTTTACTTTAGTATACTTGATTGTAAATTAACTTTATTTCCCAAAATATAATGCTATTAATCAGGAAAATGTAGCAAATCCTGGCTATGTGAAACAATAAATAGATCCTGTACCAATCAGAATAATATATATTCTAAATGTTCATGAATCAAATAAACAAAGATGAGTTGATTTTTGATGAGTTGAGTATATTTTTGATATATTTTGTCATTTTTATGTTCTATTTTTTCAACTACATCTTTAAAGAAATTTATTTACATCATATAAAAAGGAACCAATTTATAGGCACACTGCTAAAAAACTTGACTATTGGTGTAAAAGAATATAATGATTGTACATAACTTAAACAGAGGTATCTTATTTTATTATTTTAACATAATCTGATTTGAAAAAATACTAATATAATGTTATATCTTAATTTTATTTATAGTTATAGACTAATGATCATTCAATTACTAAGAGGCCCTTTGGTACTTGGAAAGAGATGGCACTGAAAATAATTTGCAAGACAGAAATTTTATAATGAGTTGAATCTGAGGCAAAGCAGGCTAAAAGGCTGAGAGGAAGTGACCCTACTTCTGATCTCACTTTTCTGCAAATATAAAAAGATCATTGACATGAACAAAATAAGTATTGAACTACTCAGAAGTAAGTAATTCAAATCCAATAGGACTTTTGCTTCTAAATTTCTAAAAAGAAGAAATCATGTTTCTGATGATCTTGGCAGATGCTAGTTAATCATACCGGTAAGAAGGATGTCTACAGTGGATGCTATTCATCGCAATGTCAAGTCTTAATAGACTATGGGTGGACCTACAGGGCCTCATGCTGAGTGAGTTAAATCAGAGAGAGAAAGACAAATACTGTGTTATCATTTATATGTGGAATATAAAAAATAAAACAATCAAATGTATATGACAAAACAGAAACAGACTCATAGATACAGAAAACAACCTAATGGTTACCAGTGGGAAGAGGGAAGGAGGGAGGGCCGAAATAGTGGCATGGGATTAAGAGAAAAAACCTACTGTGAATAAAATAGGTAAGCAAAATGATATTGTACAGTGCAGAGAAATAGTCACTTTTGTGATAACTTGAGATAATCTTTTAAAATATTGGATCAAGGACTTCCCTGGAAGTTCAGTGGTTAGGACTTTGCTTTCCAGTGCAGGTGATGGGGGTTTGATCCCTGACTAGGGAGCTAAGATCTCACTTGCCTTGTATGGGGAGGGAGGAGGGAGGAGGGTTCGGGATGGGGAACACAGGTATACCTGTGGCGGATTCATTTTGATATTTGGCAAAACTAATGCAATTATGTAAAGTTTAAAAATAAAATAAAATTAGAAAAAAAAATGAAAACATTAAAAAAAAAAAAAAAGTGGTACTGTAACAAGTTCAATAAAGACTTTTAGAATGGTCCAAAAATATTGAATCACTGTTGTACATCTGAAACTAATATACTATTATAAATCAGCTATGCTTCGATATATACATATATAGAGAGAGAGAAAGAGAAATTTTCAAAAGGACAATAGACTGATTAGTAACAAAGTGGTTCATTCCATTATCTTCAGTATTTATGGCTTCTTAAATTTCCATGTCAGTAACTACGAAACAAGGCTAGAAAATGGGAAATTAAAATGCATGTACATTTTGCATTTGGAGTTTATCCTTTTGCTCTTGTTTTTCTTTTTTTTTTTTTCACTTTTATTGGACATAAGAAAATATTCCCTAAAGTAAAAAGGGACAGTTTAAGCATACTGCTGTTTTTTTCCTTATAGTCAAGAGGAAAATCAGAGTTTTGATAAAGCCTAGTAAATTAAATTTTCTTTGTTCTCTGAAACTTTCTGCATGGTCAGTTTTCAAGCAAGCCATACTGTGAACCTGTCAAATTCGTATTTCAGGAAAAAACAGAGTAAAAGTGAATACCATTTATCCACGATGCCACCATATTGTTCTTAAATATTTTGAGATATTTGAATTTGGATCTTTTTTCCATTTCCTTTCTTATAATATGTATTTTTGAATTTATGAAAACTGTAGTAGTACTTTTATTGTTCTATGTTTCAGCTCTTCAGTCATTTTAGTGTTATCAGAGGCAAAGGATTTCAGACTATGATCTCTGAACTCCAGTATACTTCCTCTGATAGTCCCATTGTCTGGGTTCAGGGTTCAGTTCCAACTGATTAAATGAAAACTCAAAATATGCATTATATATTTTCAGTTTTAATGATGAAATGTATGTTGTGTCTTAAAAATAACTCTCTGATAGTCTTATGGAGATCCTACACATTTTAAAACTAATACAACTTTTATAATTTTTGCTTTATATCTTTCTATTTATTTAAAAGATCTAAGCAATACCTTGAAAAATGAAGCCAGAACAAACCTGATTCATGTTCACAAATGTTTTTTCTTCTTTCTACTGTGCCCTTCTCTGAGGCTTTTGTCCTGTTTCTGGCCTTTTTAGAATCCAACTTTTATAAAAGTTCTTTAGCTTTGCTTATAAGTTGCAGTGATTTTGCTCAAGCCTGGCTTTTCAGTTGTAATAGGTAGAATTTTTTTTAAAAGTTAAACTTTGTTTTTTTATTTGGTATCAATATCTATGTATCTTTGTGCTGTAATTTTGAATAATTCATTTGAAATAAAACTAGCTATCAGGTATAAAAGTGATTAAGCTTTAAATGAACATTCTAGCTCAAAGAGCACTTTTCCTCACCACAGTTGTTTGGATTAGAGAGATCTGGTAAAACTCCTCCAAACCCCAGCCTACACATAAAAGCACATTCATATTTTTTTTTTTATTGAAAACTACAATGAAAAAAAAGAAAAAAATTTCAAAAGTATATATTTGAATTTGTCAAGTTGTCAGTTTTACATATTGTCTTGTATTTCTGGAGAGATGCCACATTTACAGAAAGAAATAAGGGACTCATCAGCATGTGTTTTAGTTGGTATTTAAAGAATAAATTCTGGATGAGGTTGAATAGGAAAAACATAGATAATTAGTCAAATGGACCCTAGGATGATACCTATTATCAGGCCAATAGTTAGATTTTAGAAGAGGAATAGAAGCAGAAAGGAGAAAAATGAACAGCCAGTAATGAAAGAGAATTATTTCAGCAAGCCAAGAGCAGTTGTGTCAAAGAAGACGTGTCATGTAAATGACAAATCAGAAGAAGGGAGACTAGATACTGAGAAATGTTGACTGGAGGTAGCAACAAAAAGGAAATAGTGACATTGATAAACAGCAGTTACAATGAATTTTGGAAGGAAAATGTTCTTGTGAAGGGATACAGTTTTGTAAGCAAGTGGAGACAGAGCTGATACAAATGAAGTATTCTAGACAGAAAGTAGAGAAATTAAATATAGCTCTGGGACAGTGATATTTTTAAGTGGCTCATTTTATGAATTTATCATAGTCAATCAGTGTGTAATAACTATATTTTTGTCTATTTATTTGAGATGGTCTAAAGACTATCTCAGTTCAGTTCAGTTGCCCAGTCGTGTCCATCTCTTTGTGACCCCATGGACTGCAGCATGCCAGGCATCCCTGTCCATCTCCAACTCCCAGAGTTACTCAAACTCATGTCCATTGAGTCATTGATGCCATCCAACTATCTCATCCTCTAATGTCCACTCCTCCTACTGCCTTCAATCATTCCCAGCATCAGGGTCTTTTCAAATAAGTCAGCTCTTCGCATCAGGTGGCCAAAGTATTGAGAGTTTCAGCTTCAGCATCAGTCCTTCCATTGAATATTCAGGACTTTATTTCCCTTAGGATGGACTGGTTGGATCTCCTTGCCATCCAAGGGACTCTCAAGAGTCTTCTCCAACACCACAGTTCAAAAGCATCAATTCTTCAGTGCTCAGTTTTCTTTATAGTCCAGCTCATATCCATACATGACTACTGGAAAAACCATAGCTTTGACTAGATGGACCTTTGTTGGCAAAGTAATGTCTCTGGTATTAATATGCTGTCTAGGTTGGTCGTAACTTCCATTCCAAGGAGCAAGCATCTTTTTTCATGGCTGTAATCACCGTCTTCAGTGATTTTGGAGCCCCCCAAAATAAAGTCTCTCATTGTTTCCACTGTTTCCCCATCTCTTTGCCATGAAGTGATGGGACTGGATGCCATGATCTTAGTTTTCTGAATGTTGAATTTTAAACCAAATTTTTCACTCTCCTCTTTCACTTTCATCAAGAGGCTCTTTAGTTCTTCTTCATTTTCTGCCATAAGGGTGGTATCATCTGTATATCTGAAGTTACTGATATTTCTCCCTGCAATCTTGATTCCAGCTTGTCCTTCCTCCAGCCCAGAGTTTCTCATGATGTACTCTGCATATAAGTTAAATAAGCAGGGTGACAATATACAGCCTTGATGTAATCCTTTCCCTATTTGGAACCAGTCTGTTGTTCCATGTCCAGTTCTAACTGTTGCTTCCTGACCTTCATACAGATTTCTCAAGAGACATATCAGTGGTCTGGTATTCCCGTCTCTTGAAGAATTTTCCAGAGTTTGTTGTGGTCCACACAGGCAGAGGCTTTGGTATAGTCAATAAAGCAGAAATAGATGTTTTTCTAGAACTCTCACTTTTTTGATGATCCAGTGGATGTTGGCAATTTGATCTCTGGTTCCTCTGCCTTTTCTAAATGCAGCTTGAATATCTGGAAATTTCTGGTTCATGTACTGTTGAAGCCTGGCTTGGAGGATTTTGAGCATTACCCTCCTAGCATGTGATATGAGTGCAATTGTGTGGTAGTCTGGGCATTCTTTGGCATTGCCTTTCTTTGGGATGGAATAAAAACTGACCTTTTCCAGTCCTGTGGCCACTGCTGAGTTTTCCAAATTTGCTGGAAATTGAGTGCAGCACTTTCACAGCATCATCTTTTAGGATTTGAAATAGCTCAACTGGAATTTCATCATCTCACTAGCTTTGTTTGTAGTGATGCTTCCTAGGGCCCACTTTTCTTTGCATTCCAGGATGTATGTTTCTAGGTGAATGATGACACCATCATGATTATCTGGGTCGTCGAGATCTATTTTGTATAGTTATTCTATGTATTCTTGCCATCTCTTTTTAATATTTTCTGCTTCTGTTAGGTCCATACCATTTCTGTCCTTTATTATGCTCGTCTTTGCATGAAATGTTCCCTCAAATCTATCTAACAAGTTCTAATCATGTTAAGAGTTTTTGTCAATATATTTACAAGCTATATAAATGTATGATTTCTTAATGAGTTATGTTAGCTTTCTGTATTTATTTGTAGTGTCATGTTTTCTATAATACATTATTTTCAATAACTCTTTCAATGTAATTTATTTCAATGTTATTGTTTTGTCTTTTTTCTGAAGTACTACTTGAACAGCTTTCTAGGTCATTTTCTTTCAGTTATTCATTTTAAAAGAGCTTATCAATTCTTCATTTTACAAAATATGATTTTTTGTGGATTTTTCATCCTTTATCAGGGTATAAATATTTGGTTCTTTTTAGTGTTTTATCTGGTACAGTAAGAGGTTGGGAAATATAGAACTGGGAACAGTTAAAATTACTGGATATCATTTGACTAACTTATGGTTGCTTCCTTGTTATAGGGTCACTGTCACACATTTAATTCTTCTGATCAAGCATACATCTGTTTATGTTTCTATCTATGGAGCAAAACATGCGTGTGTTTGTTCTTCATGGCTGCTCTTAGGTCACCTTCATCTCAACCTTTTCCTTCTAGCTTCCTTTTCCTCCACCTTCTCTGGTTTCATTGGTATTTCTATTCACAAAGATTGCTTAGTTATCTATAGAGCTCTAGATTAGAGAAGGAAAAACCAAGTCTTGATATTTTCTCCAACTTTTGTTGAGCCTGTATGTATTCAATGTAACAGAAATGTATTAGCTTTGGTTTTCAGACTTTAGTAACATCAAAATCATCTGGAGACTCTGACAAACACAAGTTTCCAGGACTCATTAACACCATATCTTCTGATTCAGTAGATCTGAGGAGAGACTTGATAATTTACTTCTCTAACAAGTTCCCCAGTGATACTGATGCTGCTTTTCCAGGGATCATAGCTTGAGAAACACTGATCTAGATTGAAAGACTGTCTCACATCACCATTATTAACTAGAAGTATTGCTTCTTTTCCATCATAAGCATAAAAGAGCTAGTGAAAGATCTTTGTCCTTCTGGTATTGATGCACCTTGCCTCAAAAATTTTGGATCAAGGCTTCTAATCATTAGTTATGCAAAATCTAATTTAAAAACTGGAAAGTTTGGCCCTAACAACAGTATCACTGTCCATTCCATGAGCTATCTTGTAGCTAACTTTAGACTCCTGAACTACTTGCTGTGCTTTCTCTTTTTTTACATTAGATCTACAGCTTTTGGTATCTCCTCAGGGAATCCTTCCTATGGAATACCTGAGTGATACACCTCTTTCTTACCAGACAAGCAATGATGTAAGATTTTCCTAGAAACTTACTTGTTGTTTTTATTTTAGACCAACTATGTTAGTTTTACTTACTGAAAACATTCATTATTTCACAGTTACTACAGTAATGAATCCAAGGGTGGATTAGATGGGTCAGTGCTGACTCTCACAAGGCTGAAATCAAGGCGCTTTCCAGGGTTGGGTTATAATACGGTGATTCAACCAGGAAAGAATCTATATCTCCATTATCTTAGAGAAAGGAAATGGTGAATTCATATTTTTATGGGTGTAGGAATCCTGGAAGTGTGCTTCTTTAAACCCACCCATGCAAAGTAGAAATTAGAATGAGTCAGCTAACAAAACAGTCATGTATAATGCAGTCACATAGGTGGCCTACCTTTGCCTTATTCTTTTGGTTAGAAGTAAGTCACAGATCTTTCTCACAGTGGAGGGAAAGGGATTACATGAAAGCCTAAAAGCAAAAGGCTGGTAATATGAGGGCCTTTGAAGTCTGTCCACCACACCATTAAATATCTTATAGTGCTAAATAACAATGGAATTTCTTTGTTGATTTTTGGAAACTTCTTTTAATTTTTCCTTCTAAATAATGTTAGATCTTAAAGTATGATGATGAGGTCACACTTCATAGAATAGCTGTAGCTGAAGTATAATGATAAAACTAATAACTACTATTGGTATTTTTTGTTTTAATAAATCTTTATTTTTATTATAATAAATCTATCTACTTCTGCTTTGTAAAAGAATGCATTTGGCTGTTCTTTACTGCTACTGCTACTGCTAAGTCACTTCAGTCATGTCCGACTCTGTGCGACCCCATAGACGGCAGCCCACCAGGCTTCCCCGTCCTGGGGATTCTCCAGGCAAGAACACTGGAGTGGGTTGCCATTTCCTTCTCCAATGCATGAAAGTGAAAAATGAAAGTGAAGTCGCTCAGTCGTGTCCTACTCTAGCGACCCCATGGACTGCAGCCTACCTGGCTCCTCTGTCCATGGGATTTTCTAGGCAAAAGTACTGGAGCGGGGTGCCATTGGCTGTTCTTTGCAATGCAACAAATTATTGAAATTCTTAACATGCAGACATTTGGTTTTAAGTATAAAAATGAGATTAATAATGGTGAAAATTTCAAAACAGGTATCATGTCATTTGTTTTTCTAAAATGGCAGTACAGAATTCTTCCTGCCTCATAGAAAGTTAGCTTAGTAATGGAACCTGTTACAAACAAAATCTTTAATCAATATCCTAAAAATGTACATTCATTTTAGAATAATATATCTCATAGGCCATTAAATATGAAGTGTTTTGAATATTTTCTAATCTCTAACTTATATTCCACAATACATGCTAATTTCAGTATTCAGTGTACTCTTTGAGCAATATGTCTGTATAAATCATGAAGAGTTATATAAAGGTTTATACAGCTATTTTCTTTTAACAATATAACTGTTCATTGATTTCCCATATATCTTCTGTAGTTTTTCAGAAATAATTCATTTTTATAATAGCTAGATATATAATAGTGAAATTAAAATTCTCACTTAAGATCATAATTTTGAGAAGGTATTTCTATAGTTTTACTCTCTGCAAAGCTCATAAATGTTGATGCACTTATTAGTACTCTTTTATGTGTTTATTTGATGAAAGTGAAAGAGGAGAGTGAAAAAATTGGCTTAAAACTCAGCATTCAGAAAACTAAGATCATGGCATCTGGTCCAATCACTTCATGGCAAATAGATGGGGAAACAGTGTCAGACTTTATTTTTCTGGGCTCCAAAATCACTGCAGATGGTGACTGCAGCCATGAAATTAAAAGACACTTGCTCCTTGGAAGAAAAGTTACAATCAAACTAGACAGCATATTAAAAAGCAGAGATATTACTTTGCCAACAAAGGTCCATCTAGTCAAAGCTATGGTTTTTCCAGTAGTCATGTATGGATGTGAGAGTTGGACTATAAAGAAAGCTGAACACCGAAGAATCGATGCTTTTGAACTGTGGTGTTGGACAGGCCTCTTGAGAGTCCCTTGGACTGCAAGGAGATCCAACCAGTCCATCCTAAATGAAATCAGTCCTGAATATTCATTGGAAGGAGTGATGTTGAAGCTGAAACTCCAATTCTTTGGCCACCTGATACAAAGAACTGACTCATTTTGAAAGACCCGGATGCTGGGAAAGATTGAAGGCAAGAGGAGAAGGGGACAACAGTAGATGAGATGGTTGGATGGCATCACCAACTCAATGGACATAAGTTTGAGTAAACTCTGGGAGTTTTAAATAAATAAACATTTATTTGAAATAAATATTCAGAAATTGAAAATGTTGCAAATATTCAAAAATTGAAAGGTGCTTTAGTATTTTCACTACAAAATATGTTAACTCATACTTATGCATGTATTAGAAATTAGGGAATTAATCATTCAGTGTCTTGCACAGATTGCTGTTCCCATATTTAGCAACATAGGTTCATTATTTCTTTGGTTAAGTTGAATTTTGGCAATTTTATATTTTTAGTATTTTTCGAATAGTATTTCAGCACAAACGTTTTCATTTTGTTTGTTTGATAGGAACAAATTTTATCTTCCAACTTGCCCCTAATTGAATGTGGATTTTGCTTTAATATTGTCTTGAAAAAAATTAAAGTGACCTTTACTTCACTCTTTAAAAGATGTTCATTAAGGTGGCCAAATAATATATCATATATATTACTGTAGTTGTCTTAAAGACTACTATTTAAATTTAATATTCTTAACTAGGTTGGAAGTTATAGCTCTCTAGAATTATTAGGCAGAACAATTAATACATGGCTTCTCTTTTTCTATAAAGATCTGGTAATGAATTTTGCCTGTAAAAGAACAATGCAGATTATATGTCTAGATATGTATCAGTTCAGTTCAGTTCAGTTCAGTCGCTCAGTCGTGTCCGACTTTTGCGACCCCATGAATCGCAGCACGCCAGGCCTCCCTGTCCATTACCGACTCCCGGAGTTCACTCAAACTCACGTCCATCGAGTCAGTGATGCCATCCAGCCATCTCATCCTCGTCCCCTACTCCTCCTGCCCCCAATCCCTCCCAGCATCAGAGTCTTTTCCAATGGGTCAACTCTTCACATGAGGTGGCCAAAGTACTGGAGTTTCAGCTTTAGCATCATTCTTCCCAAAGAAATCCCAGGGCTGATCTCCTTCAAAATGGACTGGTTGGATCTTCTTGCAGTCCAAGAGACTCTCAAGAATCTTCTCCAACACCACAGTTCAAAAGCATCAATTCTTTGGCACTCAGCCTTCTTCACAGTCCAACTCTCACATCCATACATGACCACAGGAAAAACCATAGCCTTGACTAGATGGACTTTTGTTGGCAAAGTAATGTCTCTGCTTTTGAATATGCTATCTAGGTTGGTCATAACCCTCCTTCCAAGGAGTAAGCGTCTTTTAATTTCATGGCTGCAGTCACCATCTGCAGTATTTTGGAGCCCAGAAAAATAAAGTCTGACATGTTTCCACTGTTTCCCCATCTATTTCCTATGAAGTGATGCCATGATCTTCGTTTTCTGAATGTTGAACTTTAAGCTAACTTTTTCACTCTCCACTTTCACTTTCATCAAGAGGCTTTTTAGTTCCTCTTCACTTTCTGCCATAAGGGTGGTAGATATGTGTATGTTACTTAACATATGTAAGAGAGATTATGTATAGATATACATAGATATTATGTATAGATATGTATAGATATATGTATAGATATGTATATGTTACTACTTAACATATATAAGTGAGATTATGTAGTATTTGTCTTTATACATCTTGCTTATTTTAATTAAGCTAAGATCCTCCAAGTTTATCCATGTATCGCAAATGGTAGAATTTCCTTATTTAAAAGCTAATGATATTTTTTTATAAATGTAATGAAATATTATATTTATTATTTTATATATATGTATGTATCAATATGAAGGATTTCCTGGTGGCTCAGTGGTAAAGAACCTGCCTGTCAATGCAGGAGATGCGTGTTTGATCCCTCGGTCAGGAAGATACCCTGGAGAAGGAAATAGCAACTCATGCCAGTATTGTTGCCTGGGAAATCCCATGGACAGAAGAGCCTGCAGGGCTACAGTCCATGGGGTTGCAAAATAGTATGAACATGACCTAGTGATTAAAGATTAAACAACAACAATATAATGTGTGTGTGTATATATATACACACACACATATACATATATACCATTCATCTGTTGAGATATTTAGGTTAAAAAAATGACCTTGTTGATATTGCTTTGAAAATAAAATTTAGCTCATAAATTAAAGTCTATGAAATGAAAATACTTCCACATTTTGGAGGGAGTATCCCCTGATGCTAATTGCTGTGCAGTTTAAGCATTGTTAAAGATCTACCTTTCAGGGCATCATGGAATATATTTTATTTTTATTTGACAAGAAATTCTAGTACTGTAATTAAAATGGTAAGTTACATGTAAAAGTCTTTATTTAAACTTTAAAATGTATAATAATGTAGGCTGCAATATTAATTCACTGTAAAACATAGTTGGGCGTAGTTTTCAAATTAGTATTCTTATTTAAGAAAACAAAAAAACAACCTGGAGTAGTTTACTTAATTAAAATAGAAGTATTTCATTTGAAACAATTAATATTACTACATTCTCAAACTATTCTGGGAAATAACTAAAATATCTCATCAAAAGAAAGAAAACATCTCATCAAAAGTTAGTTGAACAAATTTTTTAAATTCCCTCTTTACAGAGATTTTTATTCACTTGAATTTCTTATGACAAAAGTAGAAAAGAAAAGGATTTAATTTCCAGAGGGGTGCTCATGGAAAGCAGCATCACTTTAAAAGTGTGTACTTCCTTTGAACGCAGCTTGTAGCCAGAACAGAAAAAAGAGGATAAGAGAAGAGTGACGTTAAAAGTGCCCTGTGGAATAAAAGAGGGGAACATATTTGTATCAACTCATGGCTATGATATTCTAAGAAAAAAAAGAAGAGGTTCAGGAGGAATGTTATGAAAGGGAACTAGATGATGACCTGTTTCTCTCTGTGCCTGCCATCATTACAAAACTCGGCACTAATAATCTGCAGTAGTTATCTAGACTTTACCGACAAGATTTTCTATTTAATTTCATGCAATGCTGAGGAAAGCTTCAAAGGAGTAACAGTTGGGTGCACATCATCTTGAGCATTGAAATGAATGTGTTGTAATCACTTAGAGTTTTATCATTATTTAGGACCTGTAGTGAGTGATATGTCAATCACTAGTCACATGCTTTTCAGGCATTTAAAATGTGAGTATTTTAATTGAAATGTACTTAACTATAAATCACACATTGGATTTTGAAGACAGGACAAAAAATAAGGAATGTAAACTCTCATGAATAAAATGAATTATTTTATACTGATTAAATTTTGAAAAGATAGTATTTTGAATAATGAGGTAAAAAAAAATATACCTAAAATAAATTTCACTTCTCTTTAGCTTTTTAACATGGCTACTAGCAAATTTACAATTACATATTTGAATCTGTTATATTTCTATTTGATTGCACTAGTCAGTATTTTAGCCAGAAGTAGCTTCCCCATCATGCTCTGATTACTGGATATATAATACAAATAACAGTTTATAATGAGACAAGATACTATCATTTATAGAGTAATGGAGTTCTCAAACAACAACAAAAAAAAGATAAAGCTTATTCTAAAACTGAGTGTAATTTAGTAAACATAGGAAGTTGGAGACTGAATACAACAAACTGAGAAACCAATAAATGCACTTTAAGAGCATACACTAAAAAGAGGAAGACTAAGAAACAGTCAAATCAAACTGCTAATGGGAAACTAATTAGTAAGCTCAGCTTCCTTAGATAACCATTTTCTTAAAAAAGTAAATTCATAGAGAGAGGCCTGTTCAATACTATCTGGTTTATTATAGAGAGGCCTGTTCAATAGTATCTGGTTCTACTCAATAATTAATTAGGTAACTTAGACTTGATAATTGTTGTGGAATAAACAATCATGATGCTTTAGAAACGGTCATTTATGACTATTTGTTACCATAAACATGTGATACAGGTAAGATGAGTCAAGAAATGTTATATTTTTCTTACTATATGCCACTAACATGTTGCAAGACTAGTGATTTGAGACACATTACCTGTATGAGATTGTCAATGGCGTCCTTCATACAAACTTAGAACCACCAGAACTTTTACCATCCTGCCTTTGTTAACTATCAAGGAAGTTTGAGAATCTAATTCTTTGCACTCAAGATTTAAGGCTTAATTGTCAAATATTGTGTTCTATAACTTTTGTAAAATGTTTCTCTCTTTTTTCTCTCACCAGTTTCTTTCCTTCCCTAAGAAGCTGGAAGCAAAAATAAAATTTCTTGTTATAATGTTCTTTGGGATAGAAAAATTTGCTCAATATTGGAAAAGTGCTTTTTCACTCATTGTTCCAAAGCCAACTCAAATGAAAATACTGTACAGCACAAAAATCATGAAGCTAAAAGTCCAGTGACTTAGTTTATGTCCTTGGCTTGACCACAGGCAGGGATGTGACTTTTTTGATACCAAACATATCTCCACAAAACACTAAAAACAAAAAGCAAATACTATAAGTATAAATTTATTCTACTTTTATAGTAAAGTAGGAAAGGAGAGATATTTAGAAAAATATACAGTTCTTTCAAGCCAGAATAACACGATATGTAAAGAATTGACCATTGAACCAATTATTCAAGAGGGAATTAAAAAAAAATACAAGATTGTTTATCTTTATAACTTTTCATAATATTTTAATAACATGAAATATAAAACCCAAAGATGTAGTTGTTGAGTCAACTTGACTTTAATATTGAAAATATCTGTAAAAATATAAAATAGAAGGAAAATAAACAAAAATAAACAATGGCAAAAATGATAAAAATAAAGCAAAACAAAAGCAAATTATTAAGAACTAAAACATATTAATCAATAGCTTTTCTTGAAGTGTCTGGGCTAAAACAAGAAACCAAATCCATATTTCCAAGGATATATCAATCTAACTTCCTAAAGATTTAGGTAACAAGTCAATTAAAATGTGTATGTAACTTACCCCATCAGATCATATCATCATATTCAAAAATTCTTTGCATCATACATATATTTTATTTGTATAATTTTAAAATTGGTATGGAAAAGGAAATAATGCATAATTGCAAATGACTTTTTAAGTAAGGTAATTAATTCAAGTTAAGTTTTAGAGGACAGACTTGAATCCTACTGCTAAGTCACTTCAGTCGTGTCCCACTCTGTGCGACCCCATAGACGGCAGCCCACCAGGCTCCTCCATCCCTGGGATTCTCCAGGCAAGAACACTGGAGTGGGTTGGCATTTCCTTCTCCAATGCATGAAAGTGAAAAGTGAAAGTGAAGTTGCTCAGCTGTGTCTGACCCTTAGCAACCCCATGGACTGCAGCCTACCAGGGTCCTCCATCCATGGGATTTTCCAGGCAAGAGTACTGGAGTGGCTTGCCATTGTCTTCTCTGACATGAATCCTATTGCTGTGCTAATTGGTTATTTATCAGATGTTAGTGTGCATTAGTGGCTGAGCCACATCTGACTCTTTGCAATCCCATGAATGGCAGCCTTCCAGGCTCCTCTGTTCATAGAATTCTCCAGGCAAGAATACTGGAGTGGGTAGCTATCCCATTTTCCAGGGGATCTTCCTGACCCAGGGATTGAATCCTGGTTTTCTGCATTCCAGGCAGATTCTTTACTGTCTGAGCCACCATTTATCAGATAATATTCATTAAATGATATGTTTAAAAGCATAGGGACATTTTCAGATGAAAAGTCATTTAATATAAATCATGTATATTAAAGTTTTAGGGATAAGGACACTAATGACCATAAGGATGAATATTTTGCCTGAGGTTTTACATTATATTATTGTTACAAAATATTAACATAGTGCATTCCATATATAGAATAATTTCCTCTACATTAAATCTTAAAAATTTATATGGAGACAAAAAAGAACCCAAATAGCCAAAGCAATCTTAAGAAAGAAAAACCAAGCCAGAAGAATCATGTTTCCTGACTTCAGACTTTACAACAAAGATAGCGTCATCAAAAGAGTATGGTAATGGCAGAAAAACAGAAATATATGTCAATGGAACAGGATAGAAAGCCAAGAAATAACTGATGTAGTTATGATCAGTTCATCCATGACAAAGGAGGCAGGAATAAACAAAAGAAGAAAGACAGTCTCTTCAATATGGTGATGGGTAAACTGGACAGCTACACACAAAAAAGAATAAAAGAGAGTATTCTTTAACACCATATATGAAAGTAAACTCAAAATACCTAAATGTAAGACTGGTTACTATAAAACTCTAAGAAGAAAACATAAGCAGAACACTCTGATATAAATTACAGCAAAGAATAATGGAAATAAAAACAAAAATAAACAAATGGGACCTAATTAAACACAAAGCTCTTCCACAGCAAAGGAAATCATAAGCCAGATCAAAAGACAACCCACAGAATGGCAGAAGCTTTGCAAATGATGTGATTGACAAAGGATTAGTCTTCAAACAGCTCATGGGACTCATTATCAAAAAGTAAACAACACAATCAAAAAAGTGGACAGAAGATCTAAATAGACATTTCTCCAAAGAAGACATACAAATTGTCAAGAAGCACAAGAAAAAATAATCAACATTGTTTATTATTAGAGAAATGAAAATCAAAACTATAATATCACCTCACACTAGTCAGAATGGCAATCACAAAAAATCTGCAAACAATAAATGTCAGGGAGGGTGTGGAGAAAAGGGAACCTTCCTACGCTGTTGGTGGCAGTGTAAATTGGTACAGCCACTATGGAGAACAATGTGAAATTTCCTTAAAATCTACAATTAGAGCTATCATATGATCTACTAGTCCCACTTCTGGGCATATGTCCAGAGAAACACATGGTTGGAGAGGATATATACACCCAAAGTTCATTGCAGTACTGTTTGCAATAATCAAGACATGGAGGCAACCTAAATATCCATCAAAAGATGAATGCATGAAGATGTGGTGCATATATATGATGGAATACTACTCAGCTATTAAAAATGAAATAATGCCATTTGCAGCAACATAAATAGACCTAGAAATTGTCATATTAAGTAAAGTAAGTTCAACTAAGAAAGACAAATATATTATATCACTTATATGTGGAACCTAATAAAAAGAAAAAATATACAAATGAACGTTTGTACAATCAGAAACAGACTCACATACCTAGAAAACAAACAGAGTTTACAGGGTGGACGGGTTGATCAAGGGTAAGGATAGATAAGTTGGGATTGACTTGTACACACTGCTATATTTAAAATTCAGCAGTGACCTACTGTATAGCACAGAGAATGCAGTTCAATACTCTATAAAACCTAAATAGGAAAAGAGTTTGAAAAAAACTAGATATATTTTATCTATAACTGAATCACTTTGCTATACATCTGAAAATAACATTGTTAATCAACTATGTTTCTATATAAACAAAATTATAAGAAAAAGAAAACCCATTCTCATTTTAAAAGAATAAGTGAATTTAACATGGTGACTAGAAGAGCAATATGTGAAAATCAATTGTATTTCTAAATGTTTGAAACTGACAGAAAAAAATACCACTCATTTGCAATGGAACAATGACAGAAAAATCAATAACCTACAAAAAAAATTAACACAAAAATGTATAAGACCTCTATGGTGAAAATTTGAAAACACTGCTGAGAGAAATTCAGAACTTTAATAAAGTGTATAAAACATGCATAGATAGAGAAACTCAATAGTCCTACTTTGTCAGTTCTCCCCAAATTAAAATATGTGTTGTTGTTTGTGTTGTTCAGTCACTAAATCATGTATAACTCTTTGTGACACCCTGGACTGCAGCATGCCAGGCTCTTCTGCCTTCCACTGTCTCCTGGAGTTTGCTCAAATTCATGTCCATTGAGTTGGTGATGCTATCAAACCATCTCATCCTCTGCTACTCACTTCTCCTTTTGCTTTCAATCTTTCCCAGCATCAGGGTCTTTTCTAATGAGCTGACTTTTCACATCAGATAGCCAAAGAATTGGAGCCTCAGCTTCATCATCAGTCCTTCGAATGAATATTCATGGCTGATTTCCTTTAGGATTGACTGTTTTGATCTCCTTGCAGTCCAAAGGACTCTCAAAAGTCTTCTCCAGGACCACAATTTGAAAGCATCAATTCTTTGGCACTCAGTTTTCTTTATGGCCCAACTCTCATATCCCTACATGACTACTGAAAAAGACCATAACTTTGACTATAGTCAGCAAAGTAGTCTCTGCTTTTTAATACACTATCTAGGATTAAACTATAGATTCATGAGATTACAATAAAGATCCCAGTAGAGATTTTGTCTGAGTAGGAGGGTAAGGGTATTGACCAGCTAGTTGTAAATGCAAAAGACCTAAAATGATTGAGACACACTCGAAGAAAAACAAAAATGTGGAGATTTTAATATTACCTCCACACATCAAAACTAATTATAAAGCTATAAGCAAGAATAAACAGACAAGATAATAAAACTAAAAACATAGGGACATTTACAGCTGCAAAGTCATTCCATATAAATTATGTCTATTGTCTAATTGCATAGGTGATGGAAACTAATGTCCATCAGTGAGTTCTGTTTAGTCACTCAGTCGTGTCCAACTCTGCAAGCCCAGGGACTGCAGCAGGCCAGGCTTCCATGTCCATCACCAACTCCCAGAGCTTGCTCAAACTCAAGTCCATTCAGTCAGTGATGCCATTCAACTATCTCATCTTCTATCATCCCCTTCTCCTCCTGCCTTCAATCTTTCCCAGCATCAGGTCTTTTCCAATGAGTCAGTTGCTCGCATCAGGTGGCCAAAATATTGGGGTTTCAGCTTCAGCATTAGTCCTTCCATTGAATAGTCAGGACTGATTTCTTTTAGGAAGGACTGGTTGGATCTTGCTGTTCAAGGAACTCACAAGAGGCTTGTCCAACACCACAGTTCAAAAGCATCAATTCTTTGGTGCTCAGCTTTCTTTATAGTCCAGCTCTCATATCCATACATGACTACTGGAAAAACCATAGCTTTGCCTAGATGGGCCTTTGTTGGCAAAGTAATATCTCTGCTTTTTAATATGCCAGGTTAGTCATAGCTTTTCTTCCAAGGAGCAAGTGTTTTTTTAATTTCAAGGCTGCAGTCATATCTGCAGTGATTTTAGATCTCCAAAAACTAAAGTCTGTCACTGTTTCCACTATTTCTCCATCTATTTGCCATGAGCTGATGGGACCAGATGTCATGATCTTAGTTTTCTGAATGTTGAGCTTTAAGCCAACTTTTTCACTCTTCTCTTTCACTTTTATCAAGAGGCTCTTTGGTTCCTCTTCGCTTTCTGCCATGAGTGGTGTCATCTGTGTATCTGAGGTTTTTGATATTTCTCCCTGCAGTTTTGATTCTAGCTTGGACTTCATTCAGCCTGTCATTTTGCATGATGTACTCTGCATATAATATCCATAATGATAAATATTTGCCTGATGTTTTGCAGTATATTGCTGTTATAAAATATTAAATAATTCTACACATTCCATATATAGAATAAATTTACAATAATTCAAAATAGTCAAGATATGGAAATAATCTAAATATTTTTCAGTGGATGAGTGAATAAAGAAAAATCAATATACATACAATAGAATATTATTCAGCCTTACAAAAGGAGCTAATTCTTTCATTTACAACAACATGAATGGATCTGAAGAACATTATGCCAAGTGAAATGTTAGACATAGAAAGACAGGTACTGAATTATCTCACTTCTTCCTGGTATCTCAAATATTTGACTATTTCTATTTAAGAAAATAGAGTGGTCTATCATGGCCCCAGGAGGAGAAATAGTGTGGTGATAGTTAATAGTAAAAAGTCCTAGTTATGCAAGACAAGTTTTTACAACATGATGCACAGCATGGTGACTCTTGTTAAGAAGATGTTATATTGAGATTTGTGCATTTAAAGTATTTGTTTTCTTGTTTTTGTTTGGTGCTATAGACCAAATATTTTTGTCTCCTCAGAATTTACACATTGAAACCTAATCCTTAATGTGATGGTATCAGGAGGTGAGAACTTTGGTTGGTTTTTAGATCATGAAGGTGGAGCCTTTATGAATGAGATTAATGCTATTTATAAATATAACCATAGAGAGCTCCCCTGACTTAGTGAGAACACGTGTGGACGCACTGAAAAAACAGTCCTCTATGAACCAGGGAGAAGACTCTTACCAGATATCAAAAGTGGCAATGCCTTGATCTTGACATAAGCCTCTTCCTGAACTGTGAAAAATATATTTTTGTTTATAAATCATCCAGCCTACAGTATTTAGCTATAGCAACCTGAATGAACTTAGACTTTTTTTCTTTTTATCATTATGCTTGCTTCTTATTGTTCTCTAATAGTGTTTATGAATCTAAATTTTCAGTGAAATGGCTATACAGATTTGAAAACTGTGAGAGGAACAGAATTTAATAATGTGTCTTTTCATACAGACTGAATTCAGTAAACATGACACAAGCATATGATAGAGTCTGGTTTGTAAGTTTGTGATGTGTTTAAAATAACATTTTTACTGGTATTTTGAGTGTTCTTGTGATTATTTTAGCATCCTATATATCTTGTCAAAATTTTAGATCATTTTGATATATCCTAATTCAGGATATCACAAGTAGATTAAAACTGTGAGGCACCCACCATGCTGATGTTCATACAGTGAGGTTTGTGCCCCTTTATATGAATTTTTAAGAATACCTTCAAGACCTATGAGAAGGTAAAAAATAAAGAACTAACTTTGTCAGCTTGACATTTCAGAAATCCATCATCTGACTACTGCAAAGTAACCTTATACAAGAGAGTGAGCCAATTAGCCTTGTCACTCATAGACAGCTAAGTACAAAATGGATTTCAGGTTAGAGTTCTGAGATATCAGATTTAAGATGTGACTTAAACAGTATGTCCTGTAGTGCAGTGTTACATGAGTGGCTCTGGAGTCTTTGGCACATTTCTGACAATGTGACTGATGATTGACAATGCAGTGTTAGGGGAATTATGGGCATGATGGAAATGGGTCAATGTTCAGTTTTGTTCCTCCACTCAAAAAGGAAGGAACTAGCTTTCCTCCAGATTTTTTAGGAATCTGACACCTGCATTTGGAGTAGGGGTCAGGTTGCTTAGGAGGAAAAAAGTGAGATAAGGAGAGGGTAATGTAGACTTTACTTAGGAGAAGTATACAAATTAGGTTATTTTACACAATTATGGTTTACTGTGGGAGAAGGCAATGGCACCCCACTCCAGTACTCTTGCCTGGAAAATCCCATGGACGGAGGAGCCTGGCAGGCTGCAGTCCATGGGGTCTCCAGGAGTCGGACTCGACTGAGCTACTTCACTTTCACTTTCATGCATTGGAGAAGGAAATGGCAACCCACTCCAGTGTTCTTGCCTGGAGAATCTCAGGGATGGAGGAGCCTAGTGGGCTGCCGACTATGGGGTCGCACAGAGTTGGACACGACTGAAGCAATTTAGCAGCAGCAGCAGCAGAAAAACATTAGAGTTTAATTTTAATTTAGTTCTCTTTTATAACTCCTAGTTCAGCTACAATGTAGTAATTTGATAGTGACAAGGCTGGAAGAATGTAATATTCTAGGTAAAATGTGAAGAAACAACTTTTCTTAAAAACCTAATGAGACAAAGGGTTGAATAAATAGGAATACCTGGATTGCAATCATAAATATTATATAAACTGCTTGTGTGTTATAAAATGAGCAATGGAGTCATTTCGTTTCACACTTACAGAAATAGAAAAAGAGGGAAATGACTGAATAACCTCAATATTTCTTCCAGTTAAACAAAAAAAATTTTAAAAACCCAAAACTATGTAGCATCTTAACTACCTACTTCAGCAACTCCTGTTGCTAAATTACAGCGTGAACTTTCAACAAAATCTTTCCTTCAGTTAAGTTTTAATTTTATTTTAATCCCATTAACTGATGAGAAGGGATTATACAAGCAATGCAAATATAGCAAGTTAAAGTGTTTGCTTCCTTCAAGAACATACTGACACATTTTTTTTAGACAATGAAGATAATTCATTATAAATTTACATGAGCTATTGAACTCATAGGACTGTTTCACTTCTGAAGAATATTTTCAATTATAATAGGAACTGTCCTTAAAGAATAAAGACTAAAATATAGTGCTAGAATATGTTTGCTTTCCATTCACATAGAGTTTTACATAGCTGATTTATATTCAAAAGAAACCATCAGAATATGCCAAAGCACCAATTCACTTCGAGTTAAAGTTTAAATATTTTCTTTAATCACAAGGGATCTGAGGAGTTATTTATAAAACCTAATGGATTACAAAAGTGTTTCAGGTGAGGATGTTTAGATATCCCTTTCCTCATTAAAATGAAAATAATATTTTTGAAACTTAGAGCTTCAGATTAATCAAGGTTTTAAATGAAGTATGACATAAAATTTTGAAAAAAAAAAGAAACAGAATGGTATCACCTAGTTATGCTACATGATTGTGCAGAACATATTATAATGATGATCAAATACAAAATCTATGTTATCAAACAATAAGATACAAGCTCTTGAGATAAGAAATAATAAATTTTTACAAAGGATGACATAATCAAATACCTGTATATCTATATTTGCATCTATCTATGTCTCTATCTATCTATGTATCTGTGCATGCATGCGTGAGTGCTTAGTCACTTCAGTCATGTCCCACTCTTTGTGACCCTATGGACTGTAGCCTGCTAGGCTCCTCTGTCCATGGGATTCTCGAGGAGAGAATACTGGAGTGGGTTCTGGTGGCCTCCTCCAGGGAATCTTCCTGATGCAAGGATGGAACCTCTCTCCCTTATGTCTCCTACATTGGCAGGCAGGTTCTTTAACACTAGCACCACCTGGGAAGCCCCATTTGTCTATCTATATATAAAAATGAAAGTAATTCCCTTAATTCAAATTAAGTGAAAATTTGAAAAGATGTTCAAGTATAACATAAGAAGGGTTACTAATGGTGAAGTGATAAGTGGAATGTGTTCACTTTGTTATTTTATTGTAAATTAGCCACCACTTATATCTTAATTTCTCTAGAAGTCCTTTTTCAAATCTCCATTGTCTTTATTCTATAAGCTTTATTACCAGTTTCATCAACTCAGCTGTTATCTGAATGGGAGTTTGAATATTTTTTAAATTGTCATTAAATAGAGAGCATGCTTACCTCTCTTTTCCTATTATCTATCCTAGTGTTTAAGTCAAAATAGGTGCTAAATATCAGTTACACATATACTAATACGGGTCATTTAATTTCTTCTGGTATCAGTGCACTTCAGTGTCATCATGCATGAAATTAATAGGAACTGAAGCAATGATGGTTACAAAATAGATAACATATAAGAAAAGGTTTTTCTGCTATAGAGCAATACACACTTTGTTAGATTAATCAAGATGAACATAAATATAAATATAGATACATGACACACAGATGTTTTTGTGTGTATTTAGTACATTAGATTCCTTACATTCAAAGATGATTGAAACATATCCATGTTTCAATATATAGGAAAGGAACTCTAAATTCCTTCCCTAAGTATTACCAAAAATGAAGGTTCCTGATACTGGAACATTTTCCAAACCTTATTTTATTGACTCTGTACCCTCATTTGCTTAGGTGTCCAGAACAACAAGGCATGTTAATATATAAGCTAACTCCCCTAGTCACCAATTTGTACTAGCTAAATGGGTTGCACGTAATAATTTTCATTCTAACATTTTTATTTCCCTGAGCTTTCAAATTCCTTCCCATATGGTATACCAAGGAAGTTCCAGCATTTCAACTTTCTAGTCTCTAGACCATCACTGAGTCTCATTAACCAAGTTAGCAGAATATTAATATTCCTCCCAATCACATTTTATATCTGGGTAAGTTCTCCATCAGTACACTTACAACAATCAAGTCTAATCTATTTCATCTTCCTTGATATAACATTCTCAGAATGTATTTGCATATTGTATACACCCTTACCCACATAAATTGGTGACACCTTGTTAAATGTTTACAGTCACGCTATACCCTACTGGATAAGGCCTTATGCTTCTCCATCTGGGTTATGCTAGAATGTTACTTTTGTTACATTTACGGAGAACATGAGGAGTGATCTGTTATGGGTTCTGAAGACAAACATTATTTCTTACTCATGCATTTGGTGGAGTCATTCTAAAGAGTTTATACAAGAGAAGGCAAGTCCTTTAAGCTGAGATAGATGGTTGCCTCTGTTGGCAAAGGAGAGAGATTTGAAGTTCTCAATTCATCCATAAGTGCAAAAGTCTCCAAATATTATTCTGGATTTTGTTGTCTGGATTTCTGCCTTGAATGCCTTTACCTGATACTGAAACTCTGAATTCAATCATGTTGTGGGCTCAGTATTCAACTTTTCTTTTGTGTAAATATGATATGAGAGCTGGAAGAGGAAATGACAACCCACTCCAGTATTCTTGCTGGGAAAATCTATGGACAGAGGAACCTGGCAGGCAACAATCCAAGGGGTTGCAAAGAGTTGAACATGCTTGACTTCCCTCATAGCTCAGTTGGTAAATCATCTGCCTGCAATGCAGGAGATCCAGGTTCGATCCCTGGCTTGGGAGGATCCCTGGAGAAGGAAATGGCAACCCACTCCAGTATTCTTGCCTGGAGAAGCCTATGGACAGAGAAGCCTGACAGGCTACAGTCCATGGGATTGCAAGAGTCAGACTTGACTTGGTGACTAAACTACCACCACCATCAAGCGACTGAGCATAAGCATAAGCATGAGATGAGGAACTTGCTCTAAAGTTGCCAAAAAGGATTTCTGATTTTCCAGTCATACTCTCTCTCTATTGGACATGCAAGCCCTTCAAATTACTCATTTGTTCTATAAACAGTGAGATTTGTCAAAAGCCATTTAGTAATCAGATAAGCTTAAAGTCACTATGGTAACCTTGGCACTTATGTTCTACAGCTACTAGAGACACAAAGCCTTGCTCTAGACATGCCCTTCATCCCTTGTGTGAAGAACTGTACATTGATACCTTATAATTCTGTCTTTCTTAGAATTCTAGTACTTCATTTCCTTCAACAAGAAAGCAGTCTTTCTTTGCCTTAAATATGTGAATAACCTGAACTTAGAATCCCATGTTCAGTGGCTGTTTCTGAGCTACATTATAAATTAGTATGGTGTTTTTGGTTTCTTTGTTTTGCTTTTGTTTTTGTTTGTTTGTTTTTTTGGCTGTAAACAGGTGGCATAATCACATAAGGGGAATTTAATGGAAAGACTATATCAAAATTTGCAGCAATGGTTAGGAATAATGTTGATGCTTCTCTGAGCTAGTTGCATGGAGGGGCAAAGAGAAGGAATGTTTACTGGAACACAAAGATAGCAGTAGCATTTGCAAGGGACATTTCGTGACAAGAACTATAGCCTTTAGTAGAGGGAGGCAACTAACTTGCAGAAGTGAGGAAGAGAGGGAGTTAGAAGAAAAAATTTAAAAGTATAATTACTTTC
Organism: Bos indicus x Bos taurus; assembly: GCF_003369695.1. Taxonomy (NCBI): domain Eukaryota; kingdom Metazoa; phylum Chordata; class Mammalia; order Artiodactyla; family Bovidae; genus Bos; species Bos indicus x Bos taurus. The sequence goes on from NC_040087.1 coordinate 59,507,099, forward strand.
CTTATGTTTTCTAATTTCCACCCATATGCAAACACTTTGAGGCAATACAGACAGATTAGACTAACAGAGGATTTAGCAGGTTACTAAAGCATAAAGAGGAACTATGGAATGAAACATAAAAAAGAAATACAGTATATTTACCATCATCTTCCATTACCAATCACTAGAACAATGTAAGACAGATGTGCTATTTCTAGTTGATTAAGATACTCTGAGGGGCTTCCATGGTGGCTCAGTGGTAAAGAATCCACCTGTCAATACAGGAGACACAGAAGACGAAGAAGATTTGATCCCTGGGTTGGGAAGATCCCCTGGAGGAGGGCATGGCAACCTGCTCCAGTATTCTTGCATGGAAAAGTCCCATGGACAGAGGAGGCTCGCGATACAGTCCATGGGGTCACAAAGAGTCTGATGCGACTGAAGTGGGCAAGATAATCTGAATATGAAATAACACTGTAAATTATATTAGAAAATTTAGCCTATAATCCAGTTTCAGTTATAAATGCTAGAGTGTAAGCATGATTTCGTTAATTTTAGTATACAAATAAACTGGAAAGGAAGTAGTGAACTTTGATAATAAAATAATTTAGCATATACCCAATTAGGATACTTTTAGATTTTGACTTTTAAGTTATAAAATTGTTTGCTATATTTAACATAACTTAATCTAATAAGATGTGTTGTACATTGTCTGTTTCCAATCCTTTAAATGCTAAGAATTCCCATTGATTCTCTCCTGCTATACAAATTTCTTTTATGCATCCATGAAATTTTGCTTGACCTTTATATGCATCAACTGAATAATTTTATGCCAATATTTCAGGTAGACGTCTTGATATATTAAGTCTAGTTTGGCTATGTTTATTCATGCTAGCTTGTTAATCAACATGCCTCCAAATGCGCATTCCCACGATATAAGAGAAGATGACATAGATGTCATCAAATTGAGTCATGATTGAAAGTGAAAGATGGCTCTAATGAATTTAAAAAGTGACATCCAAAATATACAGTATTCATCCCTCACCCTGTGTAGATTTAATTATATATTTTGATTCAACATTTCAAATGGATTAAATTGGAACGCTCTTTCTTAAGTATGGGATTTAGGCCTGAAAATCCTGATGCGATGAACTCACTTCATTATATGTGAACACATACTTAATGCATAATCCCTAATTCTCCTGTTTAAAAACAAAATGAAAAAAGCCTGAAACACCCTTTGAAAATCTACATCAATATTAAATATATTTGTTATTGTGTTAGTATGTAAGTTCAGGCAGTTTATATTGCCTTTTATTTTAAGCCAATAGAGCTTACTGAGAAGAGCTGTATTTTCATTACCAGTGTGCATCTCTGAATTTAATTTTATAATCTTGACATTTAAGTTGTTAAATATACCAGCATATCTAAAAATAGAAAATTCTTCTTTCAGAATGTGAGAAAAATTTATTGGAAAAATTCTTTCTTTTAAAATAAATAGCATTATAGAAATCAAGATTTTCTATCACTTTCCCAATTGATGTCTCCTTTATTCTCTTCTTGAAAAATGCAATTTAGTTTTTAAAAAATTTAACATGAATGCACACAGTCTAACCAGATTTCATTAAAAAAATCAGAAAACTACCTGTAAATTTGGAATTCAGTTATTTGATTGACATTTTTAAATAATACAAACCTTGTTGTAGGCTGGAAATACAACAGCCGGAGAAAAGCACTCAAATATTTTTTGTTAAACAATTAGCAATTTTCCCACTCTATTATAAACCCACATGGAAAACTCCCTGAAGACATACATACCACCATTCTTCATTACTAGAGCTGTGCTTAAATTTTTTGTGTCATAACTTAGACTGTTTTCCACATTATGATTTAATAATTTTATTTAATACTTAGCATATATTATTATTCTATTATTGTATTATTAATGATGTTATTTTACTAATAATAGATGCATGGAGTTTTATAGTCTTTGTAATATTTGTTATATCCTCTTCATTATCAATATTTTAAAGACAAGACTATAAGTTTAGTGCAAATTATGTTGCAAACTAATTACAAATGTATAAGTAAATGGGATAATATACGTATACATGTACACATTTTCTTTGCATCATATATCATGAATTATTATAAAGAAGTTTTAAAATGAATTTATATAAATCCCATGGATGAGGAGCCTGGCAAGTTACAGTTCATAGGGTCACAAAGAGTCAGACACAACTTAGCAACTAAACAACTACTAATTGAAAGTACAGCGTTTTCTGGGCTTCACAGATGGTGCCAGTGGTGAAGAACCCATCTGCCAGTTCAGAAGACATGAGATGTGAGTTTGATTCCTGAATCAGAAAGATCTCCTCATGAAGGACGTTGCAGTCCACTCCAGTATTCTTGCCTGGAGAATCCCATAGAAAAAAGAGCCTGGCGGGTGACAGTCCATAAGATTGCAGAGTCACACACCACTGAAGTGACTTAGGACGCATGCACACAATTTTCCATTACAACTTTTAAAATATTTTATACATTTGCTCATTTATTTGAAATAGTTTTTTTTTTTTTCAGAAAAAAATGTACTGTATTTCTTCAACACTATATTTTTAAAAATAATATTACTTTTGTTTATGTTTTAAATTATTCAAGTTTCCTAATCCCACAGTTCCTTTTTGTAACCAATATTGTTGTGCCAGTGTTGACAGAAGCACAGTTAGTGGTATGGAAAAAAAGTTCTGGAGGAAAACATGATTCAATTTCATGCCTGAGTGTTTACCTGAAAACTAACATATTAAACATACATTCTAAAAATGGTTCAAATGTTGGAAAAAAAAAAGATTCAAGAGCAAAAGTAAGATGAATGGAAAACATTGTCTCCTTAATCAGGTTTTGGTAACATGAATTAAACTCTTTGTCAAAATTTCAGTGAATGGAATTCTAAATATTTAAATGGGAGTGATCCAGAATATCATTTTCCTTTTCTATATTTTCTAGTAAAAAAAAAATAGTTTGTGTGATTTTGTTAGTTGGTGGGTATACTAGATTTGTATTTTGATGCGACTGAATTACTTGTACTCTGCTCATTGCAATCACAATGAACAAAGCAAAGCCTCTCATATTTCCCATCCCTGGGCAACTTTCCTACTGATGGGTTGATACTTTTTTGTGTTTTAATTAAGTCTTTGCATATATATTCATTTTAAATAATATGTTTATTTTTAATTTATAAATTTTATTTAAGATTTCATTCTGTTTCTTACTTTTACATCAAGCACCATATATTGTAAGACACATCCAAGTTGCTATATGTATGTTTACTTCATTATTCTGACAGCCACAAGTTATTCCAGTGTATGAGGTAGCCTTATTCCTCTTACCTATTTTCCTAGTAATGACACATACATTGCCTCTAGCTCCCTGTCTTTGTAAATATAATATGAGAAGAATCTTTCTACATATCTGCTTATGAACTTTATATGAGTTTTTCTAGGAATACATATCCAGAAATGGTTTTATAGAATAATAAATAAAAGTTTTCACAAACCAGAAGATTATTTTCTTAGAATTGTGATTATGCCTTCTATATTTCTTGAGCTGTATTTAAAAATATCATCTTTATCCCATACTTCCTTACTTGGACTTATTTTCATATATTTTAGATATTAATTACCGTCTTTATGACTTGGCATCAATCAATCCAACACTGAAAATTTCTCTGTTTATTTATGACTTCTCTGACACAACTGATTAATTAAATTTTAAAAAATTTTATGAAAAATATCTGGAGTATTCAGGAATTGGTTATTGATGCTTTCTAGATTTTTATGGCACTGACAATTAACTTTACTTAATAGTATCATTCCCAGTTTTTTGTTGCTAGAAAAGAGTTCCAATGTGTAAGTTGGTATTTCCTGCAGGTTAAGATCTCTGAAAAGATACTTCATAGGGAGATGGAAGATGTTTGCTCAATATCCACACCTGTGAAAGGAAAAAGGAGAAAGCAGAAATGGGCAGGGAAAGAAGCGAAAGTATGATCCAGGCCCTACAAGGGCTTAGCCAACTTGGTGGAAAGCTACAGTTTGAGTGTGCCCACGGGAGCTGTCAGAGTAGGACCAAACATCTAAGACTTTACATCCCTGCCTCCCTCAGTCAGCAAACTTGAGCTATCCTGGGAAAGAAGTGATTCTGTACCAGTTTCCAAGCTCAGGATTTAACAGAGCAATAATCATTGAAACACTCTCTTTGGGAGCCCTGGGCAACCATGTAAGAGACCCAGGAATCCTGTGTTTACCATGCTGAAAATTTCACATGTAAGCACTCTGATAGGAGAATACTAACTAATTGAACTTTCCTGTCTTCTCTAATAAGGTTTCAGAGAAGTAAGAGGAGCAGTTTTGAACTTATCAGGCTAGTCCATCTGCCAGCTGATTACCAGTGAATGTCTTTAGTCAATGCCACACAGAGCAAAAAAAAAAAAAAATCTCACGACTGACCCCTGCTCAGTTGCTCAGTGGTGTCTGACACTTTGTGACCCCATGGACTGCAGCAGGCCATGCTTCCCTGTTCATCACCAACTCCTGGAACTATCCTCTGTTATCCCTTTCTCTCCTGCCTTCAATCTTTCTCAGCATCAGGGTCTTTTCTAATTAATCAGTTCTTTACTGGCCAAAAGTATTAGAGCTTCAGCTTCAGTATCAGTCCTTCCAATGAAAATGAATCTAGCCATAATCAGCATTAAATATAATAAAATTGTTGCTTTAGCCTCTAAATTTGGGGGCAATTTATATAACAATATATATGTAGAACATATCCCCTCTATTAAAACACACTAACTATTCATGCTTTCTGTTGCTGTACTTAATGTTTCACTGTAAGTGGCACCTGTTCAATTTTCAGCGAAATGCAAAGCTTTTGCACATGATTTGTGTATGTATGAGTATCTTGCTAACATTTTCAAGCACAAAATTCAACTGTGTTTTATAGTAAGAGAAATAATGATATGTGCTGCTAAGTCGCTTCAGTCGTGTCCAACTCTGTGCGACCCCAGTGACGGCAGCCCACCAGGCTCCCCCGTCCCTGGGATTCTCCAGGCAAGAACACTGGAGTGGGTTGCCGTTTCCTTCTCCAATGCATGAAAGTGAAAAGTGAAAGTGAAGTCACTCAGTCGTGTCCGACTCTTAGCGACCCCATGGACTGCAGCCTACCAGGGTCCTCCATCCATGGGATTTTCCAGGCAAGAGTACTGGAGTGAGGTGTCATTGCCTTCTCCAAATGATATGTAGAGTGCCATATAAAATATAAAAATATCCTGAATTTAAAGGAATTAAAAATAAAAATTATGTTGCTAACATTTTAAAAAATGAGGGATAAAACGCACATTTAAATTTAATATTTTTATATTTAAATAGGTCACAAGTCACTGCATCTCTTGGGAAATTTTATGAAAAATAATGATTCTGGTGTGAACAGACTGGGGTTCCCTGATGGCTCAGTGGTAAGAATCGATCTACCAGTGCAGGAGACATGAGTTTGATCCCTTGGTTGGGAAGATCCCCTAGAGAAGGGAATGGCTACCCACTCTAGTATTCTTGCCTGGAGAATTCAGACAGATGAGCCTGGTAGGGTAGAGTCCATGGGGTCACAAAGAGTCTGACACGACTGAGGGATGAACACACACAAACAGACACACACACAGAAAGTCAACAGACCAAAAATAGGTACGTCAAAATATTCTAACAAATAAACCTGTGCCGAAACAGATCAAGTTGCTTTGGTATCAGGACATTTCTGACCAAAACAGAAGCAGATACTTTATCAATTTTGGCAGAACTGTAGCAGTGACAATATAGAATTATCTAATCTAACATCAATATGCTTTGACACATTAAAAATAAATCTTCAATTTTATAATATTACACATGCACTCTACAGAGATGTGCTCTGTGAGTGTGTGGGTGTGTGTGCACTCATGTGTGCATGCAGTGATATGAGTATAATACAAACGGGAAACTTTCTCTACTATACATTTCTTTTCCCCAGAACTAGATAACTGAATATCATATAAGGAGTGTCACTAGTCTTTGCATTTTGAATGAAAAAAATAATTTCATGTCCCTATGTCTATGGATATCCTGGATTCATGTACATGTAAAAATGTCTCTTTGTAGTCCTCACTAATGAAGACATGGGTTGGATAAGGATAATCAAGCTGCCTTCCACTGGAGCATGAAATTCTACACTCAGTTTCAGAATCTGAACAGCAAGTAGTTTGGGTTCGAGGCTCTTTTGCCTAGAATCAGGTTGGAAGAATATATGGATAACACAGAATAGACTCTGAGGACTTCTGTTTTAAGGATATGAAGTGTCTTCTTGGCTTATGTATTCACATGATCTGAGTTTACAGGGTCTCCTTTCTTACCAAATCACAATGGAAAAGCGAGAAGAAAGATCTTCATTTTCTTTAAGAAATATGTGTATGTGTGTGTGATTTTTCTATTTCTTCTTTTTACATTTCCCATTTCTTCATTTCTCATTCTAACTGCTAGACCAGCAATGTATTCCATGTAGCTTCAGGTATTAATGATAAAGTGGCCATTATAAAGCTGTGTCTTGTACATGTGATGTTTACACATACTAACAAATTAATTTACTGTGTTAGTGAAATTGCAAAGAATATTTATTCTTTTGTAAAATTAACTTGTACCCGTGATGAAAAATATTCAAATAGTAATACAGTACATAAAATTTAAATATTTATAACATTTCATATTCAATACTAAATCTATACATGTACTACTTTATTCCTTCACTTTCTCTTTCTCTCTCTCTTGCCCAACACACCTTCCCGCACAGAATGTTAGCATTTCTCTATAACACATGGTAAAATTCTTGATGAATTGGCGTTTTCTCCATAACTTCTTTTTAAATTCTATTTAAAATACTTGCAAACCGTATATAAATTAGTGATCCTGTGCATGATGTTAACATGTGAACGATATAACTCAAATATAATAGGCTAGTAACTGGAAATTACTCTAATCAACTTTTGATTTTTAAGAAGCATAATATTTTAAATATACTGCAATCAATGGAAATTGAAATACACATCTGAGATACTTATTTACTGGCATATGGCTCCTTTTTGGGCCTTCAGTGAATATGCATATAATAATTTTAGCATAACTTAGGACCACAAAATGTCAGACTGGCCTGATGGTTACATCTTAAATTGCATTTTAATAATGACACTTTAATTAGAGTAAAATGTTGCTGAACATGTTATAAGTATTACATATAATAAATTATATGTGTTGCTGCTGCTACTGCTGCTAAGTCGCTTCAGTAGTGTCTGACTCTGTGCGACCCCATAGACGGCAGCCCATGAAGCTCCCCTGTCCCTGGGATTCTCCAGGCAAGAACACTGAAGTGGGTTGCCATTTCCTTCTCCAATGCATGAAAGTGAAAAGTCAAAGTGAAGACGCTCAGTCCTTTCTGACTCTTAGTGACCCCATGGACTGCAGCCTACCAGCTCCTCCATCCATGGAATTTTCCAGGCAAGAGTACTGGAGTGGGTTGCCATTGCCTTCTCCAAAATTATATGTGTTAAAATTTGTCATATAAGGAAACACTTGTTTTTACATAGCAAAACAAAATTTAAAAAGAAATCCATGCTCAGCCATTACTATAATGACTATAATTTGTCATAGGGAAATAAAAGGAATAAATATGCTTTGTAATGACTATAATGTGATACATTCAAAATAAATTAAGCACGTATACAAAGCAGTTGAATATTGTAATACAAGGCTCTTAATTTAGAATCAAGCAGAATTTGACTCTAAGCACCTGCCTACAATGTGGGAGACCCGGGTTTGATCCCTGGGTCAGGAAGACCCCCTGGAGAAGGAAATGGCAACCCACTCCAGTACTCTTGCCTGGAAAATCCCATGGACTGAGAAGCCTGGTAGGCTACAGTCCATGGGTCGCAAAGAGTCAGACACTACTGAGTGACTTCACTTTCATTTTCACTTTCAGAGCTTGGTTAGAGCTTCTCAGGTAGCTCAGTGTTAGAGAATCTGCCTCCAACACAGGAGACCCGGGTTTAATCCCTGAGTTGGGAAGATCTCCTGGAGAAGGAAATGGCAACCCACTCCAGTAATTCCTGCCTGGAGAATTCCATGGATAGAGGAGAATGGCAGGCTATGGTCTATAGGGTCTCAACAGAGTTGGACACGACTGAGCTACTAATACTTCATTTCAGAGCTTAGTTAATTGTAAGATCTAGAGCCATACATGGGCCATATGATTTTGGGAAATGATATCTTGTATACCAGTACTAGCCAGGATTGAGAGTATAGGAAATAACATTCTATAGTTAAAAGGTAATTTGCAATCTTTTTTTAGTAAAATTACTTCTAAAAAGAGTCTTTTAATTCTTAAAAGTTGAAGTTATATTTTCCACCATAGAATAAAAAAATTATATGCTATACAATTTCAAACAAACCCTATCAGAATATTTCATGGAGGATTTCTATCTTTATATGTGTTTTGAGAGAAGAGTAAAACCTTTCTTAGTAGGAAAATACTGCCTAATGCACAAAAATAATCATGGATTTAGGCTGCATACCATAGTTTATTCAGTTTAATGAAATACAATTTCAGCTCAGTTTAATCACTCAGTTGTGTCTAACTCTTTGCGACCTCATGGACTGCAGCACGCCAGGCTTCCCTGTCCATCATCAACTCCCAGAGCCTGTTTAAATTCATGTTCATCAAGATGGTGATGCCATCCAACCATCTCATCCTCTGCCATCCCCTTTTCCCCCTGTCTTCAATCTTGCCTAGCCTCAGGGGCTTTTCCAATGAGTCAGTTCTTCCCATCAGGTGATCAAAATATTGCAGTTCCAGTTTCAGCATCAGTTCTTCAAATGAATATTCATGACTGATTTCCTTTAGGATTGACTCATTTGATCTCCTTTCAGTCCAAGGGACTCTCAACAGTCTCCAACAACACAGTTCAAGCATCAGATAAATAATTTTATGACAAAGCTAAGCCAGCTCACTCAAATCAATTGGTCAATTGTAAGGATATTTCAAACTTGTCTCTAACATTGTGTGTGAGTCACAACCTTTTTCTTAATAGTTATACTTTGAGCTTCTCAGGTGGCGTTAGTGATAAAGAACCCACCTGACAATGCAGGAGACATAAGGGAAACAGGTTTAATCCTTGGCTCAGGAAGAACCCCTTGAGGTAGAGACTGGCAATCCACTCCAGTATTCCTGCCTGAAGAATCACATGGACCGAGGAGTCTGGCTGGCTATGGTCGATGGGGTTGCAAAGACTCGGACACAAACGAAGCGACTTAGCATGCACTCACTCATACTTTGGCTTTACAGAGTTAATACTTCTGTTATCTTTAATAGTTAGAGATGGGACTTATTTTCGATAAGTGTATTGCTTTTTTGTAGATTTTCTGTGAATTTCCAGTTAACTAAAATGTGAACATTAAGTATAATTTTTTTTTAATTATCCCACCCACTTAATGAGATTGTGATGTTTTCCTCGTCTGTGTACATATTATGACAAATTGTTTATATTCCTAAATGTAAAGCAAATGTAGGCTAATAAGCTATTAAAGAAATGTAGTTAAATAAAACTCATATCTTAAGGAAGAATATTTTTTGGAAATTTTCATTGCAGTTTCCTTTTTCTAAGAAAGAAAAAAGCTCAACAATGAATCCTCTCTGTTTTGTTATGTCCCTTCCAAATCTTTATTTCTATATATTTTGTCTGTCAGGCTATATTTGACTTGTACTGATTTTTACCTTAAGTCTTCCCAATTGTTTGAGAGCTAGAATAATTTTGGAAACATATTTCATTTCTGTATGATTCTGCACAGTAAAATTTTGGGACACTGGCAAACTTGTCTGACTGCTAAAGCTGAAAACTGTCACCTAAAATTGACATCCAGACAAGATTTTGCAAGTACTTATAGTATTGGGAGGTTTTTAAAGTCTGCATAGTAATATGGTACATTTCTTAAAATCAGCCCTGAATTCAGAACATTTTCTGTGTGTGAAGAATAATTTAATTTAATAAGTTTGGATGACAATTATTCTTAAATTTGCTCCTGAATCTACATTCACATTGCTGACTTCCACATTCATAGCTACAACACCTATTTGTAATATGCGTCTTCCTATAAATAGTTTATTAGTTATAAACTTTCTATATAATTCTGTAGTTATTGAATAAAGAAATTATAGCATTCTGTGCACATATAGGTGTTTATTTTTCAAAATGCTGATAGCTAATTAACTCCAGAAGAAAAAAAACTTTAATAATAATATCAGAATCTGTTCACTTATTACCTTTTTTATAATCAGAAACTATGCTTATCAATCTTTGTATACAATTAATAAATTTTGGTTATAATATCATTATAAATATTAAAAATATTTATAATATTTATTGCTCATTATTTTAAAGGAATATATTCACTATTACAGTTAAAGTAACTTTAATTATAAAAATGTATAAAAGTGAGTTTAAAATTAATGCTTATACAACTTAGCTGGTGAATCAATTCAGTTCAGTTCAATTGTTCAGTCATGTCCAGCTGTTTGTAACCGCATGGACTGTAGCACGCCAGGCTGCCCTGTCCATCACCAAATCAAGGAGTTTACTCAAACTCACGTCCATTGAGTCTGTGATGCCATCCAACCATCTCATCCTCTGTCATCCCTGTCTCCTCCTGCCTTCAATCTATCCCAACCTCAGGGTCTTTTCCAATAAGTCAGTTTGCATCAGGTGGCCATACTCTGGGAGTTTCAGCTTTATCATCAGTCCTTCCAATGAATATCAGGACTGATTTCCTTTAGGATGGACTGGTTGGATCTCCTTGCAAACCAAGAGACTCTCAAGAGTCTTATCGAACACCACAGTTCAAAAGCAGCAATTCTTAGGAACTCAGCTTTCTTTATAGTGTACATCTCACATCCATACCTGACTCTTGGAAAAACTATAGCTTTGATTAGATGAATCTTTGTTGGCAAAGTAATGTCTCTGCTTTTTAATATGCTGTCTAAGTTTATCATAGCTTTTCATTCAAGGAGCAAGGATCTTTTAATTTTATGGCTTCAGTCACCATCTGCAGCAATTTTGGAGCTCCCGAAAAATAAAGTCTGTCACTGTTTCCATTGTTTCCCCATCTATTTGCCATGAAATGTTTGGACCGGATGCCATGATCTTAGTTTTCTGAATGTTGAGTTTTAAGCCAGCATTTTCACTCTCCTCTTTCACCTTCATCAAGTGGCTTTTTACTTCTTCATTTTCTGCCACAAGGGTGGTGTCATCTGTGTATCTGAGGTTGTTTATATTTCTCTAGGCAATCTTGATTCCAGTTTGTTTTTCATCCAGCCCGGCATTTCGCATGGTGTACTCTGCATATAAGTTTAATAAGCAGGGTGACAATATGCAGCCTTGATGTACTCCTTTCCCGATTTGGAACCAGTCTGTTGTTCCATGTCCAGTTCTGACTTGCTTCTTGACCTGCATACAGATTTCTCAGAGGCAGGTAAGGTGGTCTGGTTTCCCATCTCTTGAGTAATTTTCCACAGTTTGTTGTGATCCACACAGTCAAAGGCTTTGGCATAGTCAGTAAAGCAGAAGTAGATGTTCTTATGAAACTCTTGCTTTTTCGATGATCCAACAGAAGTTGGCAATTTGATCTCTGGTTCCTCTGCCTCTTCTAAATCCAGCTCGAACATCTGTAGGTTCACAATTCATGTACTGTTGAAGCCTAGCTTGGAGAAATTGGAAAATTACTTTGCTAGCTTGTGAGATGAGTGCAATTGTGTGGCAGTTTGAACTTTCTTTGGCATTGCCTTTCTTTGGGATTGGAATGAAAACTGGCCTTTTCCAGTCCTGTGGCCACTGCTGACTTTTCCAAATATGCTGGCATATTGAGTGCAGCACTTTCACAGCATCATCTTTCAGGATTTGAAATAGCTCAATGGGAATTCCATCACCTCCACTTGTTTTGTTCATAGCGATGCTTCCTAAGGCCCACTTGATTTCATATTCCAGGATGTCTGGCTCTAGGTGAGTGACCACACCATCATGGTTATTTGGGTCATGAAGTTTTTTTTTGTATAACTTTCTATGTATTTTTGCCACCTCTTCTTAATATCTTCTTCAGTTAGGTCCATATAATTTCTGTCCTTTATCGAGCCCATCTTTGCATGAAATGTTCCCTTGGTATCTCTAATATTCTTGAAGAGACCTCTAGTTTTTCCCATTCTTTTGTTTTCCTCTATTTCTTTGCATTGATCACTGAGGAAGGCTCTCTTATCTCTTTGTACTATTCTCTGGAACTCTACATTCAAATGGATATATTTTTCCTTTTCTCATTTGCCTTTAGCTTCTCTTCTTTTCTCACCTATTTGTAAGGCCTCCTCAGATAACCATTTGCCTTTTTGCATTTTTTTTTCTTGGGGATGATCTTGATCACTGCCTCCTGTTCAATGTCACAGAGTTCCATCCATAGTTCTTCAGGCACTCGGTCTATCTGGTCTAATCCTTTGAATCTATTTGTCAATTCCACTGTTTAATCATAAGGGATTTTATTTAGGTCATACCTGAATGGTCTAATGGTTTTCCTCACTTTCTTCAATTTCAGTCTGAATTTGGCAATAAGGAGTTCATCATCTGAGCCACAGTCAGCTCTCCATCTTGTTTCTTCTGACTGTTTAGAGCTTCTCCATCTTTGCCTGCAAAGAATATAATAAATCTGATTTTGGTATTGACCATCTGGTGATGTTCACGTATAGAGTCTTCTCTTGTGTTGTTGGAAGAGGGTGTTTGCTATGACCCATGTGCTCTCTTGGCAAAACTCTGGTAGCCCTGCCCTGCTTAATTTTATACTCAAAGGCCAAATTTCCCTGTTTCTCCTGGTATCTCTTGACTTCCTACTTTTGCATTCCAGTCCCCTATAAGGACATCTTTTGGGTGTTAGATCTAGAAGGTCTTGTAGGTCTTCATAGAACCATTCAATTTCTGCTTCTCCAGCATTACTGGTCAGGGCCTTGATAACTGTGATTTGAATGGTTTTCATTGGAAATGTACAAAGATCATCTGTCATTTTTGAGATTCCTTCCAAGTACTTCATTACGGACTCTTTTCTTGACACCAATGGATACTCCATTTCTTCTAAGGGATTCCAGCCCACAGTAGTAGATATAATGGTCATCTGAGTTAAATTCACCCATTCCAGTCCATTTTAGTTCACTGATTCCTAAAATGTCGATGTTCATTCTTGCCATCTCATATTTCACCACTTCTAATTTATCTTGATTCATGGACCTAACATTCCAGGTTCCTATGCAAAATTGCTCTTTACAGCATCAGACTTTACTTTGATCAGCAGTCACATCCACAACTGGGTGTTGTATTTGCTTTGGCTCCGTCTCTTCATTCTTTCTGGAATTATTTCTCCACCCATTTCCAGTAGCATATTGGGCACCTACCGACCTGGGGAGTTCATCTTTCAGTGTCCTATCTTTTTGCTTTCATACTGTTCATGGGGTTCTCAAGGCTAGAATACTGAATTGGTTTTCCATTCCCTTCTCTGGTGGACCAAGTTTTGTCAGATCTCTCCACCATGTCCCATCCATCTTAGGTGGACCTACACAGCATGGCTCATAATTTCATTGAGTTAGACAAGGCTGTGGTCCATGTGATTAGTTTGGTTAGTTCTGTGATTGCGGTTTTCATTCTGTCTGCCCTCTGATGGATAAGGATAAGAGGGCTATGGAAGCTTCCTGATGGGAGAGACTGACTGAAGGGGAAACTGGGCCTTGTTTTGATGGGCAGGGCCATGCTCAGTAAATCTTTAATCCAATTTTCTGTTGTTGTGTAGTGCTGTGTTCCCTCCCTGTCATTTGACCTGAGGCCAAACTATGGTGGAGGTATTGAAGATAATAGCACAGGTGATATCCCTTTAACTGTAATATCCATGGATATTTCCATTTGACTGTTACTGGATTCTAATGCTATTCTACTGTTTACCTGCCCATATGATCTTATAATTTCACTTTTGTGTCAATAGTCCTGCCATTTGGAATTGGAAGTGAAGAGAAGTTGATCAGTGTGACTGACTTTGTGACTCCATGATCTATATAGCCCATGGTATTCTCTCCAGTATACTGGAGTGGGCAGCTGTTCCCTTCTCCAAGGGATCTTCCCAACCCAGGGATCAAACTGAGGTCTTACACATTACAGGCAGATTCTTTACCAGCTGAGCTACCAGAAAAACTTTGGAATTTTAAGCTGACTTTTTACTTGGCTTCTGCCATACACTTGGCTGGAAAGGACATAGTATTCTAATTCTACCTACTTAATTTGTTTCTGTTAATCATCCTGTCAAATCAAGTTTTCATTCAGGGACTCAGTCTCATATAATCCCACTCAACCAGTATTACCATGCTATAAGAGTGAATCATAAGTATTCTATTTTGGTGAAAGACTACTTTGAATTGTTTTATCATTAACACAATAATCGTTAAACTGGTAATTGTGATCTGTATTTAGGCAAACTGAATTTTAGTTTCTTTAAGATATATGATTTGATAGATACAAGTATAATAAGAAGTATTCAAAATATATGACAGATTAAAAATTAATTTGTTTGTTCACCTGGCTAGAAATGTACCTATAAAATGTACTCCTCTCTCAATAGTAATACTACCAATAATAATGATAACATTCATTTACATAGAGTTGTTTATAAAATATTTCACTAACATTGGAATTTTTACTTTCCTGTCAAGAAACTGATAATCAAAGAAGTTATGTGGTAATTTAAAATCCTTTGGAAACAAACATGACCTGGTAATCTACAATGAGGAAGTAATTTAGAAGAAATTAAAACATGTATTAAATGTATTATTAGGGGATATTTTATTATCCCACATAACCATAACCATATTTGGAAATATGACCAATTAAATGAATCAAAATTAGGTGAGCCTTTGAGTAATTAAAAAGAAAATATTCAGGTTCTTGGTGACTGTACATGCATGGACAGGTGCACGCATTACTAGTTTCTCTGAATCTTTATAGGTATGTTCTGTCCAGAACTTTTGCCTGGATCTTCACCTTCTTAATTTGCTCAGAGTCAGCAAATGCCCTATGGGAAAAGGCCACTGCAGAATGTCAACTCATTTTTCTGTGGTGCCACTTTCTCCAGAATTTTGTCCTATTAAATTCAGGTTGCTTCAGTGGTTCCTTGATGACAGGAAACAGTACATTTTCCATCAAGCTTTCTTAGTTGTTTTCTGTGTAGATAGAAATCTGCTCGATTCAAGAAAATTGAAAAAAAAAAAAAATTAGTTAAGTGGTAAACTGAAATGCTAATGTGAAACTCTCAGTGATCAGAGAAGAATTATAATGACAGGCATTGTCTCTAAAAAGCAACATAACTAGGAATATAAGAAGAATACAAGGTTTAAATATAGACAGAAGGTCATTTAAGTTTAAGGTAATTACAAACGTTGTTGTTGTTCTGTCCTGTCCGACTCTTTGTGACCCCATGGACTGCAGCACACCAGGCTTCCCTGTCCTTCACTATTGCCTGGAGTTTGCTCAAACTCATGTCCATTGAGTCCATGATGATGCCATCCAACAACATTAGCAATACAAATATTAGCAATCAGAAAGATTAGCAATACAAACTTTAGCAATCAAAATTTGGTAAATTCCACTTTTTATTAGTTATTCAACATTTTCTTCTAAAATACACATTTATAAAAATTAGCACATGCTGTGTATGTGCCCAGACATACATTTCAACATATTTTTAACTCAATGTGACTATATAATTTTGATGAATGAATGGTTTAACATGAATTATATAGAATGTCACACAATAAATATTTTTTTTTTTAATTAATTATGGTCTCTCTAGCTTCCCTGTTGCCTCAGTGGTAAAGAATCTGCCTGCCAATGCAGGAGACAAGAGTTTGATTCCCAGATCAGGAAGACCCTCTGGAGAAGGAAATGACAACCCACTCCAGTATTCTTGCCTGGGAAATCCCATAGACAGAGGAACCTGGTGTTTGCAAAAAAGTAGGACAGGATTTAGTGACTAAACAATGAACAACCAACATGTTTTTGCATGACTCTAGCTGGGAAGACTGTGTTAGCAAGTATGCTAATTAGAGTTAGGAAAGAATTAGAATATTATTCTTCTTGTTTTTAATAACAAAGGAGACTACAACATTAAGCAAATATCTCCTTCAGAATATTTAGTGCTCCTCCTCCTCATTTCTTTTTCTCCATCTCTCTCTCTCTTTGCTACTTGACTCAGTGAAATGCAATCTGATAGAACAGCTAAATATTTAACAATAAGTTTTACTAATAATATTTTGTGAAAAGATTCCCTAAGAATGCTTTTAAAATACTTGATATAGATGACTTCTGAATATCAAAATAAGTTTTTATTACTAGCATTTAGGAAAAAAATATTTTTATTCAGTGTAAATTATATCCTTGATATATAAATAAAATGAATTTATTATAATTAAGAACATTAGGACTCATACTCTTCAGTAGCACAAAGTTTGTTTGTGTTGAGAAACACATATTTGGCTGACAAAGTCTCTGGAATGGATACATATACTTATCCTTGTTCACTGAATGTGAAAGTGTGCTCCCATTAGGATAGCATTTTTTGGCAAAAAAAAAAAAAAAAAAAAAGACATAATTTTGATATGCTCAACTTCAAATTTCTGGGTGTTTTAATAGTTGAACAATCTTAAAAAGTACGGAACCCAAGAGTTCCAAAGTTTTTACAGCAAAAATAATAAGATCTAAATTATTTAGTAGAAACTATAGTCAAAATTCTATTTAATATTAGCAGCAAGAATTTATGAATTACTTTTCTAGGCATTTGAAAGGAAGTAAAGTAAAAAAAAAATTCCTTTTTCAGAAAAAAAAAGTCATATTGATTTAAAAGTCTAATGCATTTTCTCTCTGTTCTCTACCTCTTGTTGAAATCATTTTTATATTAAGGGGAAACTATGTAGACAATGCTTTAAAATGGAATAGCTCAAAATCCACGTTTTTACTGATGAAATATATCATACTTTATTGTGATATTAAAATAATTTGTATTTTTGCCAATGGTATCTTAAAGAACCTAAGTAGATATGCTTAGCACATTTCAAAAGGTATTTAATAAAAAAAAATAGTTTATGTTGTACTGTGGCTTGATTTGAATCCAGTTAAATTCATTTACATTTTCAGGCATGGAGTCCAACCATTCATGTTTGAGGATGTTCTATTCCCTGTGTTCCTTCAGCAACTGTATTTTTAGAACTTCTAAACTGTGTAAAACATCATTTAGCAGGAAGCACAAGTGAAGACATGCAAAGGCAAGTTAAATACCTATGATTTTTTTTTCCATTTATATTGATCTAATACCAGACCACCTGACCTGCCTCTTGAGAAACCTGTATTCAGGTCAGGAAGCAACAGTTAGAACTGGACATGGAACAACAGACTGATTCCAAATTGGAAAAGGAGTACGTCAAGGCTGTATATTGTCACCCTGCTTACTTAGCTTCTATGCAGAATATATCATGAGAAGTGCTGGGCTGGAAGAAGCACAAGCTGGAATCAAGATTGCCGAGAGAAATATCAATAA
Organism: Bos indicus x Bos taurus; assembly: GCF_003369695.1. Classification (NCBI taxonomy): domain Eukaryota; kingdom Metazoa; phylum Chordata; class Mammalia; order Artiodactyla; family Bovidae; genus Bos; species Bos indicus x Bos taurus. The sequence goes on from NC_040087.1 coordinate 59,524,792, forward strand.
CCTCAGATATACAGATGACACCACCCTTATGTCAGAAAGTGAAGAGGAACTAAAAAGCCTCTTGATGAAAGTGAAAGAGGAGAGTGAAAAAGTTGGCTTAAAGCTTAACATTCAAAAAATGAAGATCATGGCATCTGATCCCATCACTTCATGGGAAATAGATGGGGAAACAGTGGAAACAGTGTCAGACTTTATTTTTCTGGGCTCCAAAATCACTGCAGAAGGTGATTGCAGCCATGAAATTAAAAGACACTTACTCCTTGGAAGGAAAGTTCTGACCAACCTAGATAGCATATTCAAAAGCAGAGGCATTACTTTGCCAACAAAGGTCGTCTAGTCAAGGCAATGGTTTTTCCAGTGGTCATGTATAGATGTGAGAGTTGGACTGTGAAGAAAACTGAGCACCGAAGAATTGATGCTTTTGAACTGTGGTGTGGGAGAAGACTCTTGAAAGTCCCTTGGACTGCAAGGAGATACAACCAGTCCATGCTAAAGGAGACCAGTCCTGGGTGTTCATTGAAAGGACTAATGCTGAGGCTGAAACTCCAATACTTTGGCTACCTCATGCAAAGAGTTGATTCATTGGAAAAGACCCTGATGCTGGGAGAGATTGGGGGCAGGAGGAGAAGGGGACGACAGAGGACGAGATGAGTTTAGGTGAACTCCAGGAGTTGCAAAGAATCGGACACAACTGAGTGACTGAACTAAACTTAACTGAATCTTTCTTTAAAATATTTTATAAAGTTTTCTTAATTATTCAAAATTAGTAACCTAGCACATTTTAAAACAGTAAGCCAATAGTAATCCTCTTATTTTTAAAAAGAAAACATAAGTCTCTCTTGATTAGAGTTCAAAGAAATCAGGCATTCAAATATACATTTCCAAGGAAGCTCTATATTAAACATTGTCTTATTTGAAAAAAATTCTAACATTCTGAAAATCACAGAAGATAATATAGGGACTAAATAATAAAGATAAGACTATGTTTCATTTATTTCAAGTGAGTCATGTTCAAAATATTTCCTCAAATGCAAATAAATACTATATGCTCAACTATAGAAAAAAATATATTTTGTTTTTCCACATATGTCACTACTTTAGCTATTACAATAATATGTGTCTAGGATAGAAGCGGAGAAGGCAATGGCAACCCACTCCAGTGTTCTTGCCTGGAAAACCCCATGGACAGGGGAGCCTGGAGGGCTGCCGTCTATGTGGTCGCACTAAGTCGGACACAACTGAAGCGACTTAGGAGCAGCAGCAGCAGGATAGAAGCTGGGTTGCTTACTCATTATGTCCATTGCCTGTATGGTGGACATAGTGTATGCATTACTCATGCATGTCTAGTATGACACCATGGACAGGTAATACAGTCATTTCTTTGCATTGTCTAACTTTCAAACATGATACACTGCTGGCTACCTCCCAGAGTTGGGGAAAGAACGTGTAACAAAGTATTTGGAGTATCTCTCAAAATATTTGGTATTTCCAGCACTATTGTTTAAGTTTTCTGGACAGAAATCATTTTATTTTTGTCTTTTTACCATGGAAACTCTGCAACATACAGTTTTCTCAATAAACACTTGTTAAATTAACATCCAAATGTGTAAAGTAATGTTATTCCATGGGTATTACAGAGACTGTGATTTATATAGTCCTGGTCAGCCATGGTTCACAGTTATGGTGAAAAAAGACTGACACAAACATAAGTAAGACAAGATATATTGTACAAATAGAGAATGAATGATACTGCCCAAAAATGGCATCTATATTTAGGTGAACAAGAGAGCCCAGTGCATTAACCAAATTAGAGGATGTTTTAAATCTGAGGAGACATTCAAATTTAGAAACTCTGGGTTTTGATGGGTAGAAAATTCAAGATAGGTAATCGGGAATTTGTGTGAACAAAAGAAAGGAAACAGAGTTCATAAACTGCCTTTCCTGACCAGCAAAATACTTTTCACACATTCCCCTCTGCAGATTATAAAATTATTTTCAGTAATAATTATGAAATAAAATGATCAATAATAATGTTCAGAAAAGAAGTGCAAGCAATGAAAATATTCACTGATATTATTATTATTTTGAATTGCTGATAAATAGAATAATAAGCAGAGGGCTGAATTTTAGTCTGTTTCATTATTACTTATACATTCTGGAGAGCAAAACTCTTCCTAACCGATCTTGAGGCAGACCACTGTTGCAGTTTGCCCCTTGGCACACCACTGGCCGCAAGGATTCATAAGTTCAAGAAGCAGGTTTTCATTTAATTTAATTCAGTGAATATATTCCATTCTATTTTCCCTAAACACATGTTTTACATCTCAATAAAAATCATGCTTAGTTCTCAGACTTCTCCAGGGAACCTTACCAACCCAGGGACTGAACCCAGGTCTCCCTCACTGCAGACAGATTCTTTACCAGCTGAGTCACCAGGGAAGCCCAAGATTTACTGAAGAGATAGCTTTTGTTCTCTAAGAATGGAAAACTAGAAGGAGTTGAAATCATTATTAAGCTGGATGGATGATTGATTTTACACTTAGGACAATATTTTTGTTCATATTTTATTTTGTATGTTTGCCACATGTATTTGTATGGATTGATATATAAGAGTAAATGAAAGAACTGTAATCTGGGATGAACAATGGTGATAGTACATTTTTGTAGTCAACCTAAAATTTAAACTTTAAAAAGTAGATATGTGAATGCTCTATAAATAACGTATACAGATTAAAAGTTAAGAAAGTAAAGTAAATTCAAATACACATACATGCCCTCTCAATTATCTGGACAAGAAAACTTCATACTGCTTCATAGATAAAAGGAAGCAATGAGAACTAAAGTTTAAAAAGCACTCAATTTATCTAGTATGCCTTCAGCACTAGATAGATGTAAAGAAATTGATAAAATATCTTTAAAATTAAATCTGAAATTCTAACTTCTAATTGAATCAAGGAATAGAAATATTTCAAAGATTAAAGGTCTTAAATTGTGGAATAAAATTAACATGTTTTTTCATATAGCCAGCAATTAAGTGGTTATATACTTTCTCTAGGTTAAGTCACAATTTTTTATGGAAAAATCTTTATAATTATGACACATGACATAAATATTGTAAAATGTTTTGTAGATTTAGACACTAAAGAAAGCAACATTTAATTTTTAAAACTAAGTTTTAAAAAATATATTATTTGCTTGATATAGTAACTCAAACAATAAGTTCTATTGATATATTTTGGCCACTCTTTATAATTCACTGGCAATAGTGAGGAATGCTTTTTGAAAAATTATGAAAGCACTTGTAATTTTTAAAACCCTCAATTGTGTGTCTGATGTACAAGCAAAATTGAAAAGTATTACCCTTGAAGCTGTGAAGTATTGGGAACGTTCAGGTATCCATAATGCTGGGCAGGATTCCCTCACCATAAAAGTGAGTTGACTACTCTCTTTCTCTACTTCATACCATACCTGGTCATTTTCCCTTCATCTTAGAGAAAGGCATGAAATTCCAGCATTTCAATATAGCTTCTATTGACCTAACCTCTTTTTTGTATCTCATACCTCCAACTCTCATGTAAACATTTTGGGGAAATAAGTTATCAGCTCTCTTAAAAATATATCTGATTCAATATTTACTAGAATAAACAAATAATATTAGTATATAGACTCAGATTAGCATGACTATATATTTTTATAAATATTTTATTAAAAATAAATATATATATTGTTATTAAATGGGGAGAATTGAAGTATTTCTTCTGATAACTAGTAAATTAAAATAAGGAGAGCAGAAAGCTGTGTGTCAGTATGTTTGCTTGAAATGGGACTCTTCATGTAGCTTCATGTGACTCAGAATAATTCATACAATATTTATAAAGACATTTTTAAATTTGCAGAGCATTGTTAAAATTTCTATTGGGTTTACTTGATATACATATATTCTGAGCTTTAAATATTTAAATGGCTGTTCTATCCAAATCTTCTCTCTTCCACTGTATGAATGGTGCACATATCTTGAGGATAGAGCCTCTTCAAAAATTTTTAGGTTTTTTTTTTTTTTTTTTGCCTTTGAGCAAATATTCAGTTCAAATCAGTTCACTTCAGTCGCTCAGTTGTGTCCGACTCTTTGTGACCCCATGAACTGAAGCACACAAGACCTCCCTCTACATCACCAATACCCAGATTCTCCCCAAACTCTTGTCCATTGAATCAGTGATGTCATCCAACCATCTCATCCTCTGTCATCCCCTACTCCTCCTGCCCCCAATCTTTCCCAGCATAATGGTCTTTTCAAATGAGTCAGCTCTTTGCATCAGGTGGACAAAGTATTGGAGTTTCAGCTTTAGCAGCAGTCCTTCCAATGAACACCCAGGACTGATTTCCTTCAGAATGGACTGGTTGGATCTCCTTTCAGTCCAAGGGACTCTCAAGAGTCTTCTCCAACACCACAGTGCAAAAGCATCAATTCTTTGGTGCTCATCTTTCTTCACAATCCAACTCTCACATCCATACACGACCACAGGAAAAACCATTGCCTTGACTAGACGGACTTTTGTTGGCAAAGTAATGTCTCTGCTTTTCAATATGCTATCTAGGTTGGTCATAACTTTCCTTCCAAGGAGTAAGCATCTTAATTTCATGGCTGCAATCACCACCTGCAGTGATTTTGGAGTCCTTCAAAAAATAAAGTCAGCCACTGTTTCCCCATCTATTTGCCATGAAGTAATGGGAACAGATGCCATGATCTTAAGTTTTCTGAATGTTGAGCTTTAAGCCAACTTTTTCACTCCCCTCTTTCACTTTTGTCAAGAGGCTCATTAGTTCTTCTTCCCTTTCTGCCATAAGGGTGGTGTCATCTGCATAGCTGAGTTTACAGACATTTCTCCTGGCAGTCTTGATTCCAGCTTGTGCTTCATCCAGCCCAGCGTTTCTCATGATGTACTCTGCATATAAGTTAAAAAAGCAGGGTGACAGTATACAGCCTTGACATACTCCTTTTCCTATTTGGAACCAGTCTGTTGTTCCATGTCCAGTTCTAACTGTTGCTTCCTGACCTGCATACAGATTTCTCAAGAGGCAGGTCAGGTGGTCTGGTATTCCCATCTCTTTCAGAATTTTCCACAGTTTATTGTGATCCACACAGTCAAAGGCTTTGGCATAGTCAATAAAGCAGAAATAGATGTTTTTCTGGAACTCTCTTGCTTTTTTTTAATCACCAGCTAATAATTTGTACTCATTGCATAGGTATGTGTGTGTGTGTGTGTGTGTTAAGATATTCTGAAGACCTGTCTCTCAAACCATAATTATACCCATTAGAGAAGAATCTTATTGACTGTGATAGATGACAGATAGTAGATGTGAAAGGTGAAATTGTTAGACTTTCAGTCCTGTCCAGCTCTTTGCGACCCCATGGACTGTAGCGTGTCAGGCTCCTCTGTCCATGGCAATTATCCAGGCAAGAATACTGACGTGGGTTACCATTCTCTTCTTCAGGAGATCTTCCCAATTCAGAGATTGAACCTGAGCCTCCCACATTGCAGGTAGATCCTTTGCCATTTGGGCCACCAGGTAGATAGTAGATACATAGAAGTAAATATGTGTATATGTGTGTGTGTGTGTTTGTGTGTTTAAGCTAGGAGGTACCAAAAGACACTGGGGAAAACTACTAATTTTGAGTTTCCTTTTATGAGACCCTGGGTTTTCACATCAATTGGCTTCAAGAAACTACCTAAATTTGCATTCTGGAAAAGTCAGAATACAAATACTAGGGTCGCGTAAGGAGGGAAGAGCACAAGGTTTCCACAGTGAGCCATAGGTGTAGCATGTTTGAATCGGAATGACAGCAGTACAATTGCAGAAGAATAGCACCTGTGAAGAAGGGCTTGGTTAAAACACCTGATTTTAATTGCCCATTGCTGGAAGTAAGTGGTAAAATTTTGAAACTATTTTGCTACAAGTCTTCTAGGAATTGTGTTCTTAAGTATCTATTTATTGTGTGAGTTTCCATATAATCAAATGCAAATGTTTGCTTACAACATAGAATTAAGCAACAGTTAAGTTCCATTGTATAGTTCTGAAATAAAAGGTCCAAAGTTATATAAGAGTTTGTGATTTTCTAAATCAAAGGTTGATTTTTCTACTGGAAATATTTTTCTAGCTTATTTTTTTTCATTAATACCTAGCTTTTTTTGCATTTACTAGGAAATTCTTATACATTTATAATTCTGGTACTAAAAATGATTTCCCTTCACAACTTCTGTTAGTAAAAATAAATATATGGGATACTTTGTACAGAAAAATCACTCTGTAAAATATTTAACTAGAAAAAATAGATATTATTAAGCCTAAAATATCAATTTGGGTAAAAAGCTATAAAATGCTATTAAATATAAGGGTTTCCTAATAACATATAATTTTATCTTCCATTCTAATGATTGAAGTTAAATTAACATCCCTTGCCATATATATTTTCAGTAGAATATGTTTAAACATATACAAAAGATTTAAAAATCAGTTTAAAATAAATCAATTGAGAATAATTATCTCTAAGACCTGAAAACAAAAGAAAATACTACTTTTTTCCTTCATCTTTCAGCTTCATGAAGTAAAGCTGTTCTCACTCAGTGAAAGGTTCAGATACCTTCCTTTACTTCAAGAAGGAAAAAAAAAGTGAATAGAGTTAGAAGCATGACACTGAAACTGAGAGACAGGGATCTCTAAAACTGAGAAATTCAGGTGGCATAATGTCTCTATGCATTAACTTCAAAATAATCCAGCCTACATAATTGTAGCTATGAAGAATGTATGCATCCACAAAGAAGAAAGGTATGCTAGAAAAATGAAGATCTCTAAGAGGAATGATTTTATTTTATATATTAGGTCATGAAGCTATTTAATCAAATTAGTTCTTAGTATACATTTAAGTGTCAATGAACTACATTGAAAATTATACTCTAAAAGGTCATCTCAAGTAAATTGAACCCATCACAAAGCTGTTTTCACACCCAGACACAAACACTCCTTCTTACACTCATATATACATGCACACACACAAACATATCCAGTTCATCAGATGACTGTTCAACACACAGAAACATGCACATAAATTCAAGCACAAACACACAAAATTCTGAAGAATTTTGTTTTATTTTTATAAATAAACACATGGAATATTATTAGGATATGGAAAAATCTCATATTTGATAGTATAATTTATTTATTAACAAATTACTTATGAATACTAGTATCTAAGATGTTTAAAAGTCTTATTTAAAAGTATTCCTTTATATTAAAGTTTAGATTCCTAAAGCTTAATATATAAAAAGAACTAATTTAGTAGAATGTACTTTATAATCGAGTAAAGATATAAATATACAGTGTTTATTTATTTTTCAAAAGCTACTTAATGCATTTAAAAATAATTTTACAGAGTGAAGTAAGCCAGAAAGAAAAACACCAATACAATATACTAACACATATATATGGAATTTAGAAAGATGGTAACAATAACCCTGTATGCGAGACAGCAAAAGAGACACAAATGTATAGAACAGTCTTTTGGACTCTGTCGGAGAGGGAGGGGGGGATGATTTGGGAGAATGGCATTGAAACATGTATAATATTGTACAAGAAACGAATCGCCAGTCCAGGTTCAATGCAGGATGCAGGAAGCTTGGGGCTGGTGCACTGGGATGACCCAGAGGGATGGTATGGGGACGGAGGTGGGAGGGGGGTTCAGGATGGGGAACACGTGTACACCTGTGGTGGATTCATGTTGATGTATGGCAAAACCAATACAATATTGTAAAGTAATTAGCCTCTATTTAAAATAAATTTAATTAAAAAATAATTTTAAGTAATAGTAAAGCTATATAATTAAATCTATGTGTGTGGATATGGTTAATGCTTTTATCTTTATGCTCTCCAGAAGTTTATTATTCATATATAGCAAATGTTGCTTTACATTTTCTTGAAGAGAAAGTATACCTGCTTCTGATTGCAGCCACTTAAATCTAAGTCACGTTTTGAAAAGTCTAAACATTGCTATAATTAATTACTTAGGTATGCTACTGCTGCTAAGTCGCTTCAGTCGTGTCCGACTCTGTGTGACCCCATAGACAGCAGCCCACCAGGGGTGGGCTGCCGTCCCTGGGATTCTCCAGGCAAGAACACTGGAGTGGGTTGGCATTTCCTTCTCCAATGCATGAAAGTGAAAAGTCAAAGTGAAGTCGCTCAGTCACGTCTGACTCTTCGCGACCCCATGGACTGCAGCCTACCAGGCTCCTCCATCCATGGGATTTTCCAGGCAAGAGTACTGGAGTGGGTTGCCATTGCCTTCTCCAACTTAGGTATAGTATATGACAAATATTTTCTCTACCTTTTGTCATAAGGGATTATTCAGTGACTTCAAAACTGTATGTAAGAAAGAATATTTTTTTTATTAATGATATTTATTCTGTGTCATTGCATATGCCCATTTGTTAGTATGATATTTTAGCATTTATCAGCCATTAGTGAAATGTTGATAGAACATTAGTCTAAGGAAATGATACAGAGATTTGAAACCAAAATACTATATTTGGTCAAACACTTCTATTTTCTATTAATATCAGTTTAGAATTGTCTACAATATTCAACTGAAATGCATTTAGTAAGTTATTGATCTCTATATTGTCAATTCCACACATTTTACATTCTCTCAATTTCATCATTATTTAAATTAGTATTTTTCCAGGAACACAAAATAAGTATTTCTCTTTTAAATAATGAGTATTAAATAAATTTAGTTCTGGCAACTATAAAGTATCAATACATGTTATAAGGAGCAATTATAAATTTTGAAGTGAATTTAATATTATCCATAAATTAGCTCAGGACAGGGAAATGTATTGTTAAAATCACTCTTTTCTTAATCACCATATTTGATTTAAGGAGAAAAGCTGGCTCCCCCTTTTTTTAAACAAGGAGTGGTATATTCAGTTGCAATTGCTGCTTACATTTGCCTAGACCATGATTTATCAATCTCAGCACTATTGAACTTTTATGTCAATTAGTTCTTTTATTGTGACGTTGTTCTGAGCATTGTTGGATAGTGAGCAGTATCCCTGGCCTCAACCCACTAGAGGAAGTCATGACAACCAAAATGTCTCCAAACATTTTTTAGGTCCCCTGGGGACAAAATCACCCCTTTAATTTAAAACCACTGGCTTAGACTCTTCAGTTTACAAACAAATAACCTTGTTAATAAAAACACTGTAATGTAATTATCCCACTGCTGTATCTTACCAGATTCTGTACCTATTAAAAATTCACTTACTGCATGAATAGAAAATAATGTAAAACAGAGTGTCATTTTAATAAGATGGAATGTAGTCTAGCAATAGTCTGATTTTTATCTTTACTCTGAAGATCCAAGTAAATGAAAAAATAAAAGGAGGGAATTTTAAAAGTGTATATTTTCTTTCCTTTGCTGTAAATGTTTATACTGTGCTAAAAAAATAAGGATAATTTATATACTTTCTGAAGTTTGTTATTTAGAATGATCAACATTTTCATATACTATTAATTACAAAGATTTCCCTACCTTCTAAACTACTTTTGATTAGTTTAGCTTGATAAGTCACAGTAGTTGATATTCCCAAATCATAAGACATTTTCTCTGGGAATAGTGTCAAATACCTTTAACATTTTAAGTTTTTAATGCTTTGTTGTAAGATATTATCTATTCTCAAATTATTTTTGATAGTAAACAGATGAATGGTCACTACGATTATTGTAATTTGCTTAGGTGTGAGGATGGCTGGCAAATATATTTGCCTATACTTTATAAAATCTTGTTCTTTACTTTCATCCATGTTATGGACAGACATGGGGGACAGAAGTAACTGATAAACAGAAGATAGATCTATCAAGGCTAATAAAATCTTTCAATTAATTCCAAATTCAGATTTTTTTTTCCCCTGAGAAACTGACTACATCTTATCCATCATAGTTGACTCCTCTAACCTAAGAGGTTTAAACTAGCAGTAGTTTCTTGGTCAATATAAAAGATTCATTCCACCTGCTCTCTCTTTATAGACACACACACACAAATATATACACACATTTATATGTTTACTTATACACATATAATACACTCATGGATATATTAATATATATTGTGAAAGTGAAGTCACTCAGTCGTGCCTGACTCTTTGTGACCCCACGGATAGTAGCCTGCACCAAGCTCCTCCTTCCATGGGATTTTCAAGGCAAGAGTACTGGAGTGGGTTGCCATTTCCTTCTCCAGGAAATCTTCCCAACCCAGGGGTCGAACCCAGGTCTCTCACACTGTAGACAGACGCTTTACCATCTGAGTCACCAGGGAAGTGTATCCATGTCCATGTCCATGTCCATGTGCTTGTGTGATCAGTTGTGTCCAACGCTATGCGATGTCATGGACTACAGCCCACCAGGCTCTTCTGTCCATGAAATTTTCTAGTCAAGAATATTGGTATGGGTTGCCATTTTCTACTCCAGGGGATCGTCCTGACCCAGTGATGAAAGCCACATCTCTTGTATCTCCTGTGTGGGCAGAAGGATTCTTTACCATTGCACCACATAAGAAGCCGAAAATATTGATATGTGTATATAAATACATGCTTAAACATATATGCATATACATATATATATGAAATGAGTCAATTCACAATTGTGGATATCGTAATTATGAAGTCACCACTAGAAATGACCTAAGTGTCTGAGCACAAACAGCTTTGAGGAACAGTCTTATGATACCTATAGAACTCCTTCCTTTTGCATCTTTTATTTTAATGCCTAGAATTCTAACAAGAGATTTCAACCTGAGTAAGAAGAGGAATCTTATAAGAATTTTAGCAATGGGATATAATCTGTACATTTAATATTTAAATCTCATTTTTATGAACGAGTCATACTCTCTCCATTTATTAAATTTATCAAAATATATTGCATTTGCAAGGGAAAATCAGACATAAATCTTGCCTGCTTTATTTAACAAATATTCTTCAGACTACTTCAGAAATGAGGATGAGATACTACACTAATATTTCTAAACTAAGTATGCCAGTCAGTTCAGCAAAAGGAAATGATGGATTCTGCTGAAAGTCATATAATGAACATATGTTTTAGCCCTGAAAATATGTGTATGTATACACCCATTTTTTAAAAGTTAAATAAGATTACAGACAGTCACTGAAACTTTTACCAGAGTGTATTTATGTGGTACTTGTGTATTATACAAAGAAATGTTGTATTATATATATATATACATATATATATATATATATATTTGTATGATTTTAATAGATAATGATTTCCCTGCTGAATATACTTCTCTTTTTCCTTCTGTCTTCTTCTGAGCCTGAAGAAACTAATGCCATTCAAAATTCAGGGTTTTGAATCAAGGAAATCCTAGTAAAATTTTATTGGTGTACAGAAAGCACAATTAAATCCTTAAGCCTTAACATATATTAGATTATTTGGACTAAAGTAGAATGTAACTTAGAAAGGTCCTGTGTTAAAGAACTTAGAAGATACTAACGGGGCGAGATGTGGGTGGGGAGAAGGGACAGTAGAGCCATAGCACACCCTAGAGGGCACTGAAGGTTGTGGTATCAGTGGGTGACTGGGTGTAACGTGGAAGTAAATAAATGCCTTTGATTCTGGTAAAAGACAGTAATGCAGGAAATGTTCAAGCTAGGCTTCAATAGTACTTGAAAAGAAAACTTCCAGATGTACAAGCTGGGCTTAGAAAGGCAGAGGAAACAGAGATCAAGTTGCCAACATGTGTTGGATCATAGAAAAAACAAGAGATTTCCAGAAAAATGTCTACTTTTTCTTCACTGACTATGCTAAAGTCTTTGACTGTATGGATCACAACAAACTGGAAAATTCTTAAAGAGATGGGAATATCAGACTACCTTACTAGCCTCCTGAGAAACCTGTATGCATGTCAAGAAACAACAGTTAGAACAAGACATGGTACAATGAACTGGTTCAAAATTGGGAAAGCAGTATACATCAAGGCTGTAAACTGTCATCCTGCTTAGTTAACCTATATGCAGAGTTCAGTTCATTTCAGTCCCTCAGTTGTGTCCAGCTCTGCGACCCCATGGACTGCAGCATGCGAGGCCTCCCTGTCCATCACCAACTCCCAGGATTTACTCAAACTCATGTCCATTGCGTTGGTGATGCCATCCAACCATCTCATCCTCTGTCGTCCACTTCTCCTCCTGCATTCAATCTTTCCCAGCATCAGAGTCTTTTCCAATGAGTCAGTTCTTCACATCAGGTGACCAGAGTATTGGAGTTTCATCATCAGTCCTTCCAACGAGTATTCAGGACTGATTTCCTTTAGGATGGACTGTTTGGATCTCCTTACTGTGCAAGGAACTCTCAAGAGTCTTCTCCAACACCACGGTTCAAAAGCTTCAATTCTTCAGTGCTCAGCTTTCTTTACAGTCCAACTCTCACATCCATACATATGCAGATTACATCTTGTGAAATACCAGGCTGGATGAATCACAAACTGGAACCACAATTGCTGGGAGAAATATCAATAACCTCAAAAATGCAAACACACCCTAATGGTAGAAAGTAAGAAGGAACTAAAGAGCCTCTTGCTGAAGTTGAAAGAGGAGAGTGAAAAAGCTGGCTCAGACTCAACATTCAAAAAACTAATTCATGGTGTCTGGTCCCAATGCTTCATGGCAAATAGATGAGGAAAAAATGGAAACGGTGAGAGAATTTATTTTCTTGGGCTTCAGCATCACTGCAGATGGTGACTGCAGCTATGAAATTAAAAGACGCTTATTCCTTGGAAGAGTAGACAGGACAAATCTAGACAGTGTATTAAAAAGCAGAGGCATAACTTTGCCAGCAAGTGTCCATATGGTCAAAGCTATTATTTTTCCAGTTGTCATGTACAGATGTGAGAATTGGAGCATAAAGAAGGCAGAGAACCGAAGAATTAATACTTTGAAACTGTGGTGCCAGATGGAGAAGACTCTTGAGAGTCCTTTGGACAGCAAGGAGATTAAACCAGTCAATCCTAAAAGAAATCTTCCCTGAATATTGATTGGAAAGACTGATGTTGAAACTAAAGCTCCAATACTTTGGTCACCAGATATAAAGAGCTAATTCATTGGAAAAGACCCTGATGCTGGAAAAAAAAATTGAAGGCAAGAGTAGTGGACAACAGAGGATGAGATGGTTGGATGGTATCACTGGTTCAATGTAAATGAGTTGAACAAACTCCAGGAGATAGTGAAGAACAGGGAAGCCTGCTGTGCTGCAGTTCATGGGATAGCAAAGAGTCAGACAGAAGAGAGAAACTGAACAACAACAACAACACAGGGGAAATTTATGAACAATACTGGAGAGAAGCCCATTATTATTCAAAAGTGTAACAAGTTGAGTGGCTCTGCTGCAGGAACAAATACCAAATATATATATATATATATATATATATATATATATATATATATATATATTTCCTTTTCTCCTTTGCTTTTTGCTTCTCTTCTTTTCACAGCTATTTGTAAGGCCTCCCCGGCTGTCTGGGGAGGCCTTACAAATAGCTGTGAAAAGAAGAGAAGCAAAAAGCAAAGGAGAAAAGGATAGATATAAGCATCTGAATGCAGAGTTCCAAAGAATAGCAAGAAGAGATAAGAAAGCCTTCCTCAGCGATCAATGCAAAGACATAGAGGAAAACAACAGAATGGGAAAGACTAGAGATCTAGAAAATTAGAGATACCAAGGGAACATTTCATGCAAAGATGGGCTTGATAAAGGACAGAAATGGTATGGACCTAACAGAAGCAGAAGATATTAAGAAGAGATAGCAAGAATACACAGAAGAACTGTACAAAAAAGATTTTCACAACCCAGATAATCTGGATGGTGTGATCGCTGACCTAGAGCCAGACATCCTGGAATGTGAAGTCAAGTGGGCCTTAGAAAGCATCACTACGAAAAAAGCTGGTGGAGGTGATGGAATTCCAGTTGAGCTATTTCAAATCCTGAAATATGATGCTGTGAAAGTGCTGCACTCAATATGCCAGCAAATTTGAAAAACTCAGCAGTGCCCACAGGACTGGAAAAGGTCAGTTTTCATTCCAGTCCCAAAGAAAGGCAATGAAGAAATGCTCAAACTAACACACAGTTGCACTCATCTCATATGCTAGTAAAGTAATGCTCAAATTCTCCAAGCCAGGCTTCAGCAATACGTGAACCATGAACTTCCTGATGTTCGCTAGTTTTAGAAAAGGCGGACGAACCAGAGATCAAACTGCCAACATCCGCTGGATCATGGAAAAAGCAAGAGTTCCAGAAAAACATCTATTTCTGCTTTATTGACTATGCCAAAGCCTTTGACTGTGTGGATCATAATAAACTGTGGGAAATTCTGAAAGAGATGGAATACCAGACACATGACCTGCCTCTTGAGAAATCTGTATGCAGGTCAGGAAGCAACAGTTAGAACTGGACATGGAACAACAGACTGGTTCCAAATAGGAAAAGGAGTATGTCAAGGCTGTATATTGTCACCCTGTTTATTTAACTTATATGCAGAGTACATCATGAGAAACGCTGGACTGGAAGAAACACAAGCTGGAATCAAGATTGCCGGGAGAAATATCAAACACCTCAGATATGCAGATGACACCATCCTTATGGCAGAAAGTGAAGAGGAACTCAAAAGCCTCTTGATGAAAGTGAAAGTGGAGAGTGAAAAAGTTGGCTTAAAGCTCAACATTCAGAAAATGAAGATCATGGCATCCAGTCCCATCACTTTATGGGAAATAGATGGAGAAACAGTGGAAACAGTGTCAGACTTTATTTTTTGGGGCTCCAAAATCACTGCAGATGGTGACTGCAGCCATGAAATTAAAAGACGCTTACTCCTTGGAAGGAAAGTTATGACCAACCTAGATAGCATATTCAAAAGCAGAGACATTACTTTGCCAACAAAGATCTGTCTAGTCAAGGCTATGGTTTTTCCTGTGGTCATGTGTGGATGTGAGCGTTGGACTGTGAAGAAGGCTGAGCACCGAAGAATTGATACTTTTGAACTGTGGTGTTGGAGAAGACTCTTGAGAGTCCCTTGGACTGCAAGGAGATCCAACCAGTCCATTTTGAAGGATATCAGCCCTGGGATTTCTTTGGAAGGAATGATGCTAAAGCTGAAACTCCAGTACTTTGGCCACCTCATGCGAAGAGCTGACTCATTGGAAAAGACTCTGATGGTGGGGGGGATTGGGGCCAAGAGGAGAAGGGGACGACAGAGGATGAGATGGCTGGATGGCATCACTGACTCGATGGACATGAGTCTGGGTGAACTCTGGGAGTTGGTGATGGACAGGGAGGCCTGGCGTGCTGCGATTCATGGGGTCGCAAAGAGTTGGACTCGACTGAGCGACTGAACTGAACTGAACTGAAATATATATATATATATATATATATATATATATATATATGTATGTAAGTAATAGTTGACTCTTCAAAACTCATTCCTCAAATCTAAATTGCGTCCTATTTTCAAACAAAAACCGTATTCTGTATTCAGCAAATACTTGAAACTTAGTTGGAATGCATGTAGTGAGAAACCAAAGTCATGGTTAAACAACAAATATTCAGTGCCGAAAATTCTTTGTTCATGTGACGTCAATAGCATTGGTCTCATAGTTTGTTCTTTATAGAAACATTGCTTCTGGCACAGTATAAAAATTGAATTTTAGTGGCAAAACCTTTACTTTCCAATTAAAGTTTTATTTGGATGTTTATTTCTGAAATGCCCATTCCTCACTAAAATAGCAGCAAATACTTATATGCTAAAACTTTGCTTTTACAAAATTAGTGTTAGGAAGATTATACATAAGTTCTGTCAAGTAAGAAAAAGATAATATATATTAGAAAATATTTCAGAAACATTATTTCCTTTGCAAATCGGATACTCCCCATTTTACAAATGGTATATTTCATTATGCAAACTAGTCAATAACCAGTACAGAAATAAATAGAACCAATATATTAAGAATGTTGTTCAAGAATAAAAAAAGCATAATATTTCACCCAGATATTCATCATTTGGTTGTTTTTAAGCCAGTTAAAATACACATGCATTCACTGAATAAATACCTTTGCCCATTACTATGTACCAGGTAGTTTTCTAGGTACTGAGCAAACAATAACAAACGTACAAAAAAATTACCCCATGAAGTTTGAACAGGCTAAGTTTTCAATGACTAGCAGATATATAGTTGGAAATGTCAAGTAGGCATAGAATGTTTGGACTTGGAGATCATGAGAGAACCAGACTGAAGATTCAAAATCCAGGATTTAGAATTTATATATTCAAATCATCAAGCTATGTGAGATAGTTTAGAGACTTAGGTTAGATAATAAAAAATAATAATGTTGAACAGTCCAGGGGCACTCCCAAATTTAAGGTTGAGAATGGTGTCTAAGAATTTAGGTGAAAGAAGCATTTCAAGAAAAATAGAGTATTATACCATATGTAATAACCCTAAGTAGATAAAGTATGATTACTGCAATTTGATCATTGAAATTGCCAACACAAAATTCGCTGGTGACTTTGGAAAGAGATATTTTAGTAAAGTTTGTGGGCAAAAACCAGCGGAAGTGGCGAACATGAAGCCAACAATTCTCTTCTACTCTTACAAGAAAAATTTCTGTAAAGAGGAGATAAATGGAACAGAAGCTAGGATAAAAACAAGGATTCTTTTAAGATGGAAGAAACAGTTTATTTCTATGATGGTAGGAATAACAAAAAAGAAAATTGGTAGCTGCAAAGCAGGAGAATCGTTATATTATTAGCATGTCCTTGAGAATGTATGAGGGAATTAGATTCAAGGAGAGGGTTCAGCCTTAGCTAGGAACATGGCAGTCCAGCTATTGTTTATGCATAAAGAGTAAATTGTTGTTTAGTCACTAAGTTGTGCCTAACTCCATGGGCTGCAGTAAATGCTAACAGTAAATTAATATAATGCATAATTAATTTGATTTCCCCAAAGAACTCAATGGTTTGAAACTAAAAGAATTTTACTTCATATTCTTCATATCTCGAGTCTATAAATACCTCTGGACGCTGAAATAGTTATGAATAGATGTATTGTATATTGCATTCTACCTAATCTACCTGATCATTATGGTGATTCTATGGGGGAATAAAGCAGATAGATATACATATACATATATAATAATGATTATATTAAAATATATTTTATTTACTCATTATAACTGAAACTGAATAAGGGTAAAGAGTGAATGATTTAAAATACATTTTTTTTTTTTATTCTGTGAGATGATCTAAAAGTAAAACAGAATTCAAAGTGGCATAACAACATGATACACTGTGACATTGAAAACTCGTACTGAATTTCCAACAAAGTGCATATTTCTTTTTGGTTATAAGTGTGAATATTTCTGGTATAGCATTTTTGTGTGTGTCTACCTACAAGATAAATACCAGTCCCTTTATTTTCTGATTCAATTCTTTAGAAGCATAGGTATGACCATAAAATTTAGAATTTTTTTATTACAGCATGATTTTTTAAGTAAATGACTGAAATGTCAATATATATGGACAAACTATATAATTTAGAAAAACTTAAAATTTTGCAATTTCTGACTCATTAAATATTTTATTATGTTACTAATACTGAATTCTATTCAAATAGACATAAACTATCAGAAGGTTTTAAAACTCTGCAATCTAATCAACAGCAAACAACTCTGTTTACATATGTATATAAGTGACAATAATACCTCAAACACTAAAAACACTAAATTCAAAATTTAAGATTGGTAAGTTACTGCTGACCTCTGCATAGAGTTTGAATTTGATCTTTTTTTTTTTGCATCGCTGTTAAAATCCAGCCAACTGTAAGCAAATATATTACTTATGCCTGCGATTCCATGTACACACACACGTATATATGTATATGTACACAAACACATATGTAAAATAAATTTTAAACATAAGAATATAGCCTCTATATATAGCTCATAGGATTATAATTGATTTCTTTCTGCTAGTGTGTAAAATAGGAAATATAAAACTGCATTTAAATTTTAATAAAGTGACAGTGAAAGTTGCTCGGTTGTGTCCGACTCTTTGCGACCCCATGGACTATACTGGTATTAAAGAATGAAGAAACTATTGTTCAGTCATCCAGGGAATATAATGCAAATAGCATGAGAAGGAGGGAAATCAGATTGGCAGTACATTTCTTGAAAGTAAATTGAAAAAAAAAAAAAGAAAGTAAATTGAGTGCCAAAACCACAGAGCAATGCTTATGAAGTGCTAAAGAAAAAAATTGATTATACAGAAATGTAATATAAACCCTCCAGAATATCAGGCATTATGTCAAGGGACAAACATAAGAAAGTATGATTAAACTTAAGAACATATCACTCATAAGCACTTCTTGAAAAATACCCAGGTAAAATGATAGGTTATAAGGCAATGCCATTAATGTAAATAAATATTATTGAACAATTGTGGGCATAGTAGAACAGAAATGTTACAAATTTTGTAGTAAAATAATATTAATATAATTAACAATATTGAAAGTGAGAAGAGGGAACTTAGCAAAATCAGGAAGAAATATGAGAGCATTAATGACCTCATCTTTTATATCATGTTTATATTTGAAACTGACAATTATTTATAAAATATAATGACTTTAATCCTAATATTATTTTTGCAAGTTTCAAATATGCAATATTTTATTATTATTCTTTATCATTATTATTACTCTTGCTTATCTTATCATTATTCTTTTTCTAGTTGGAGGACAATTTCTTTACAATGCTTCTCTGGCTTCTGCCATATGACAGCATGAATCAGTCATAATCATATATATGTCCCTTCCCTCTTGAATCCCCTGCCCAATCTCCCCTTCTAGATTGTCACTGAACACCAGACAGGGCTCCCTCTGTTATATATAACAGCTTCCTATTTTACACATGATACTGTATATGTGTCAATGCTACTTTCTCAATCTGTCCTACCCTCTCCTTCCTCCGTAGTGTCCACAAGTTGTTCTCTATATTTGTGTCTCCATTCCTTCTCTGAAAATAAGTTCACATATATGTGTGTGTATTAATATACAGTATTTGTTTTTCTCTTTCTGACTTAGTTCACTCTGTATAACAGGCTCTAGGTTCATCCACGCCACTACATCTCAAATCCATTCCTTTTCATGACTGAGTAATATTCCATTGTACATATGTACTACATCTTCTTTTCCACATTAAAAATAATTATTACATATTAATGCATAATATTAATGCATATCAAATACATATAAAATACTTTCATATGTCAAAGGAACCTTAGTGGGAGGTGGGCCTGATGTCCCCTTATTTTCCCAGCTGCTTGGAGTTTTGCTTGCTGAGAGCTTGCAGATGAATTTGCCTGGTGAGCAGTCTGTGTCTGTTAATAATAATAAGAGCCCCACCCTCTTGCTTCAGTGCAGGATAACCTTCACAGATGTGGGATCACAAAACATTCCCCCAGTAAACCTCCCGCATGCAAACACCTTTCCCATAGCATGCCTCCTGAGGTCACTGGCCAATGAAAGTTGGTACCAGGAGTCATCCAGAAATCTGACTCTAAAATGCAATCTCACAACTGGATAACCAATTATCTGGGAGGCAAAGTAAACCCTGCAATGTCAGTTCATGTACTCAGCTTCTGGCATCCTGTCCCGGTTCAACTGTTAAAATTTTCATGAGATAAAGTATCAAAGTCTAACAATGATTAATCACCAACTAAAGGAAATACGGGGGCTTTAATGTTCAGTGGTAAGAATCTGCCTGCAATGCAGGAGACGCAAGTTTGATCTGGTCCAGGAAGACACTTTGGAGAAGGAAATGGCAACCCACTCCAATATTCTCACCTGGGAAATCCCATGGACAGAGGAGCTTGGTGGGCTACAGTCTATGGGGTTACAAAAGAGTCAGACACAGCTTAGCAACTAAACAGCAAAGGCAATAGGTTAAACCCTCATGAAAATGTAATTATTTCCTGAAACCAGAGGGTAGAAACAACTGAGAATCAGTCCCATGACTTAATTATCAGGGTGGCAGAGCTCCAGAAAAGATTGACTTTTTTAACTCCAGCAAGTATTTATACCAAGGTCAGTGCCATGCTTGAGAAAGAGTAGAACCCTGAGATTTGGGATAGGGCATATGAGTCGACACATTTGGAAAATCTGAATCCCAATACTCTCCTAAACCCTCTGGATCTGCAGATGGATTTGCTCCTTTCTGTTAGAATTTATAAACCACCTCTTCCCTCATGCTTGAAAACAATACGTGGTCTTTGCTTGACATGAAAGCATTCAGCCTCCAATTAGCCTCCAGCCTCAGGGTTTGCTTTTGTCATTCCTCCTGGACAGTAGGTTATATCAAAACATAATCAAGCTTTGGAAGAGCTAACTTTTGTAAAAGAAGATGTAGCTATCAATATTAGAGGAGGAAATGGCAACCCACTCCAGTATTCTTGCCTGGAGAATTCTGTGGACAGAGGAGCCTGGTGGGGTACAGTCCATGGGGTCGCAAAGAGTCAGACACAACTGAGTGACTAAGCACACAACTAACAATATATGTCAAAGACGCTGTGTGATTTATGAAACAAATGAACTTGCAAAGAGCCAAGCGACTGGAATTTATCAGCAGGTGAATGGATAAGAAAGCTGTGGTACATATACACAATGGAGTATTACTCAGCCATTAAAAAGAATACATTTGAATCAGTTCTAATGAGGTGGGTCAAACTGGAACCTATTATACAGAGTGAAGTAAGTCAGAAAGAAAAACACCAATACAGTATACTAACACATATATATGGAATTTTGAAAGATGGTAACAATAACCCTGTATACGAGACAGCAAAAGAGACACTGATGTATACAACAGTCTTTTGGACTCTGTGGGAGAGGGAGAGGGTGGGATGATTTGGGAGAATGGCATTGAAATATGTATAATATCATATATGAAACAAGTCTCCAGTCCAGGTTCGATGCACAATACTGGATGCTTGGGGCTGGTGCACTGGGAGGACCCAGAGGGATGGTATGGGGAGGGAGGAGGGAGGAGGGTTCAGGATGGGGAACACATGTATACCTGTGGCGGATTCATTTTGATATATGGCAAAACCAATACAATATTGTAAGGTTAAAAATAAAATTAAATTAAAAAAATAAAGATTTTAGATCAAGAATGACAGGACACAAAGCTGAGTAATGTCGTTTACCTATATGGGAGCATTCTCCATTGATATATGATTAAAAACTCTGGCAAAGTCCTGGGAGGCAGGGCTAAACTTGAGTGGCTTTTGAAATATTGAAAAAAATCATGCCCCACATGAAATAAAGTAGACAGGACAGGATTTAAATGAAAAATATTGAAGAAAGAGATCATAAGCCTTGGAAAACCGGTCATGTTATGATTATATATATTCAGAAAATCCACTTGCTAATTATACTCTGTGGGAAAGTACATTTACAAAAACAAATTTGGAATGTACCAATGCGGCATCTTTGAGAAGTTCAGAAGTAGGCTGATGGCAAGAGATGCTTTGATAGTACTGAGTATCTTGTTACTATTGGGGTTAAGGGGATATTACAAAACATAGAAAACAAGTAGCATTAAATATCAAAATAAAAGTGTATGCCATTATCATTATGGGCAGCAAATTGCCCTGACATCCAGAAACAGTCTGAAATGCCCAAAACCAAGTGATAGGATGGATATGTGTGGTGCCAATAAAGTATTGCTATATTTACACAATTAAACAAATTCCATGATGAATGATGAGGAGGCTAAGAGAAGTAAATTTAAGAAAAACTGTCAATTTGCAGTTTAATTTCTAATTGTGAACCAGTTCTCAAATCTGGATCTCATATACTAAAGGAGGGGCTGATTTTGCAAGAAAATATTAAAAGTAAAATTGT
Organism: Bos indicus x Bos taurus; assembly: GCF_003369695.1. NCBI lineage: Eukaryota > Metazoa > Chordata > Mammalia > Artiodactyla > Bovidae > Bos > Bos indicus x Bos taurus. The sequence goes on from NC_040087.1 coordinate 59,546,796, forward strand.
TTACTATCAAAAAAGCATTTGAATAGATGAATAGATACATACAGGTGAATTATTGTCCAACAATTACTCTATACCAAGAAAATGAACAAGGTTCCTTTTGAGGAGAAATATTATAGAATCACTTGTGAGACCTTGATTCTGTTAATATATGTCTTAGACTAGGTAGCTTATAAACAACAGAAATGTATTTATCACCATTCTGGAGACTGAAATTCTGAGATCAGGATGCTAGCATTTGTTGAGTGAACATTCTTTTCATGGTTGAGGACTTTTTGTTGTGTTCTCACATGGCAGAAAGGGCTAAAGAGCTTTCTTGGGGCCTTTTATAAGGGCATTAATATTCATAGTTCTACTGTTATGACATAATCACTTCTCCAAACCCCTATCTTCTAATACCATCTCAATGGAGTATAGAATTTCAACAGAAGAATTTTGAGGGACACAAACATTCACACTGTAACAACGCTCCTTTTGAGAGAATCAATTCCTAGGCAGGTTGATAAGAAGTCTGGGGGTCCCCAAGGAGAGAGGGGTCTGGAATTCTCAAGGAGGAAGAAAGGACATATGTTTTTTTTTTTCCCTCTACATTCCTTGGGATTATATAACAATAATGTATCCTGCTTGAGGACAGTCTCTGGAAAAAACCTTCTGGCTAATCCTGTTATCTGGAAATGTAAATTATGGGAGTGGGTATCAGTTCAGTTCAGTTCAGTCACTCAGTCATGTCCAACTTTTGGGACCCCATGAACTCAGCACGCCAGGCCTCCCTGTCCATCATCAACTCCCGGAGTTTACCCAAACTCATGTCTATTGAGTTGGTGCCATCCAACCATCTCATCCTCTGTCATCCCCTTTATTATAATATAATAAAATCCCAACAATAGATCTCAGATGAAGTAAGGCTTCATCAGCCTTCTATGGGGAAACACTGGTGGTTAGAAAGTATTCTGCATGTATGTGGTGAATAAAGAAATTTTAGTGTGCACAGACTGAATTTTGAAATTTATTTACAAAAATAAATATCTGTAAAGGGCAGTTTTGAATTCCTACAGAGCATTCAGTTACTCTTACCACTTTTCTAACCAAACTTCAGGTTGAGTCTTCAATACCAAAACCATGGTCAATAAAGGCAACTTGCTCATTCTCACCCCCAAGGTAATACAGATTATTGGCTAAAGGATAATCTGATGATCTCCCTTGTTAATCTGATGATCTCCATTAGTTGAAAATGGAGCATCTAATAGAGTTTAAGTGAAGAAATCAAACTGGGAAGATTGTTGATTATTCCAGAATGAAAAAGAACCTCCTGCAACTTCTTGGAAAGCTCTCCACCAAAGTCTGCTTTTTCTCTTCTCTTTTTTAGGAGATGTGATGCTAGGTTCACCAGTAAATATTTTGATATCCAGCTGATGTGGAAAAGGACAAAATACACTCAATCTTAAATAGAGTTGAGAGCCTGGATTATGCCAAATCTGAAGTATCTGGATTTTCAGGTTTGTGATGAAATCAATTTTGTTCTTGTTTAAGCCAGTTTGAAGTTTGTTTTTCTCATTTTTCCTATTGCCAGCAGCTAAAAATATCCTAAGGTAGCTTACAGGGTTATGGGCAAAAATGTGTTAATGAATGTAAAAGAGTTAGTGCCAAACACATACTAGGAACAATGTGTACTTGTGTTCCATCTCAGTCGAATCATTAATCATGATACTGGATTTTTACTTAACTCTAATTAAACTAGCTGCTGCTGCTATGTCACTTCAGTCATGTCCGACTCTATGTGACCCCATAGATGGCAGCCCATCAGGCTCCCCCGTCCCTGGGATTCTCCAGGCAAGAACACTGGAGTGGGTTGCCATTTCCTTCTCCAATGAATGAAAGTAAAAAGTGAAAGTGAAGTCGCTGAGTCGTGTCCTACTTTTAGCGACTCCATGGACTGCAGCCCACCAGGCTCCTCCATCCCTGGGATTTTCCAGGCAAGAGTACTGGAATGGAGTGCCATTAAACTAGCTACATTCATATTTAAACACCCAGGGTTATTTTATGTTCATATCATCTTCAGATTTTATCTTTCTATTGATTATTTTTGTATCAATGCATATATAAGTATAATTCTAATATGGCTCACAGAGTTATGAGGATCAAATATTATAGTGAATTTAAAAGAATTTTAATAGTACTTGGCACTTCCTGAGCTCACAAGAAATTGAACATTATATAAATTAATGAATATATCCTTTGATTTTTTCTCTCAAAGATATTTAAAATTTTAAATTTATTTTACACTAATATTTTGACAGACATTCTGTAGTTTTGATTTCTAATTAATATATTTATAATTAGGACAATGTTGTTTAGTAATATAATTAATTTTTGTTTCAAAGTTGGGAATTGCTGTGTGTTTTGGAAAAGTGTCTCTTCATAACTGTTTCATTGATTTTTCAAAAATTGAGTATTTTAAAGGGTATTAAGTTGTAATGTATTTGTTGCCTCGCTAGGCCTTCAATCATTTTTAATACTTATTTTATATTATGAAATATGCATCCAGATTCCATAGTGTGAAAATTTCCTGATTGTTATATTTGTCACTCTCATTTCAAGTGGTATGAGTTTTCTGATGTATTTTGTAATATTGACTAGTATCCTCAATTTCACTGATAATTTAAATTTGGGAACACCATTCAGCCTAATGTTAGGGCACATCCCTCCAGAATTTGAATACAGTATACATTTGGCACTCTTCCAAGAATGAAGAGTGAATTGGCACTTGATGATCTTGTCACAGATACCCCTAAGAGTGGACTGAAATAGGAAATCGGATCCCAGGTAATGTAAGAAAACTTCCTTTTAGAGATGGTATCACCAGAAATAAGATGCTGAATGGCTCTTGTGGTATGTTAGGAAACAGTAGGAGTAGTTCATCTACCAACACCAGGGAAAGTGAGTTAAAAGGAAGTTTCCTCAGATAAATGAACTTCTCCTCTATTTCTTATTTAAATTGCCATTTTATGATAAAAATATGTTATTGGGTAAATATCTGATTTCAATTATCTTGGGTATATACTTTAGAGTGGAAATACTGGGTCATACAGTAACACAAAACTTACTGATGAATTACCAAACTGTTTACTAAAGTGACTGCATAAATTTACATTTTCACCAGTAGTTTATGAGTATTCAGATACCTATATCATTTTAATTTTTTATTTCTTTTTATTTTTGAGATACAAGAGTTCTTTGTGTAGTCTGTATACAATTCCTTTCTCAGACATAGGACTTACAAATACTTTCTCCCATTCTGTGGTTTGCCCTTTAACTTTTTTTAATGATATCCTTTAAAACATAAAATAATTTCATTCTGATGAAGCCTAACTGGTCTATTGTGTGTGTGTGTGTGTGTGTGTGTGTGTGTGTGTGTACACACATATATCACTTGTGCTTTTGATGTCCTATCTCAGAAAGCATCATGAAACCTAAGATCATGGAAATATATCTGTATGTTTTATTCTACAAGATTTAAAGTTTTAACTCTAAAATTTTTATTCCCTTTTAAGATAATTTTAGCATATGGTGTTAGGCGGAATCAATTTCATTATTTTCATAGTGGAAATGAAATTGTCCCTGAGCACTTTTTGAAAAGATTGTGCTTCCCTAATGAGTTGTCTTGACATCTTTGATATAATCAATCAATCATAAATGTAAAGATTTGTTTTTGAACTCTCAGCTCTATTCCACTGATTTATGTATGTCTATTGATATGCCAATACTACACTTTTTCTGATTGCTATAACTTTGTAATATATTTTGAAATAACATGTATGAGTCATTCAACTTTGTGTTTTTGTTTTTTCAAACTGCTTCAATATTCTAGGTGCTTTGCATTTAAGTTAAATTTTACGGTTAGTTTACTAATTTATGCAAAATCAGCTGCTGAGTTTTTAAAAGGAATTGTGTTGCTTCTGTAAATTTATTTGTAGAATATTGCAAATATAGTAATACTAAGTCTTTTGATCCACTAACACGAGTTCTATTTATTTAGATTTGTAATTTCTTACAAAAATGATTCCAACTTTTTGATGCATAATAAGTCTTATATAGCTAGTTAAATTTATTCTTAGCATTTTAATATGATTGACCTTATTATAAATGGAACTGTTTTCTTTATTTTGTTTTCAAAATGTTTATTACCAATAGATAGAAAAATATGATATTTATATATTAACATTGTGACCAACTGTGGTGAACTTGTTCACTAATTCTGAAAGTTTTCCAGTGAATTCCTTCCAATTTTCTACATACATGATTATGTCATCTAAAATTAGAGATAGATTTACTTCTTCCTTTGTAATTAGAAGGCTCTTATTCCTCTATCTTTCCCAGCTGCTCTAGCTAGTATCTTAGATACAATGTTGAATAGAAATGTAAAGAATAGATGACTCTTTGCTGGTTCCTGATATCGAGGGGAACATTTTCAGTTTATCACCATTAAGTAGATGTTGACTGTGGATTTTGAAGGATATCTTTTAGCCAGTTAATGAAAATCCCTTATATTCCTAGTTTGTTAAATTATTTATCATAATAATTTGTTTGATATTGTCAAATGTTTTTGAATGCATTGAAATGATCACGTGTTTGCATTTATTCTATTAATTGACTGATTTTCATATGTTAAATTAACTTTTAATTCCTAGAAGAGATACAAATTGGTCATGAGATATAATTGTTTTTATATGTTTCTGGAATTGCTTTGCTGGTAGTTTGTTAAGAACTTACTTTTTCACCTGTTCATTGGTGGCATTTTTTTCTGTAGTTTTCTTTTCTTGTCATTGTCTGGTTCTGGTATTCAGATAATCCTGGCTCATAGGATGAGTCAGAAAATACACTCTCCTGTTATATTATTGGGAAAATTTTATAAAGTATTGGCAGTATTTCTAAGTAATCTTGTAGAAATTACCATTGAAACAGTATAACCCTGGACTCTTCTTTCAGAAAGTTTTAAAATTATTCTTTCATCTTCTTTACTAGTTACAAGTCTATCCAAATGGTATATTACTTCTTGAGTCAGTTTCAGGAGTTTTTGTCTTTCTAGGAATTTGTTCATTAAATCTGGATTTTCTCATTTATTACTGTAAAATTATTCTTTTCCATTGTAAAATTAGAATTAGATCACTTTGAAAATCAGATTCCCCTCAGGGCTTGTTTTTGCCATTTGTTATTATTTTTGTTGTTATTATTGTTGCTGCTGTTGCTCTTTGCTTATTTAGTGACTTTCCCGGACTAATTCTATAAAGTCTGTTTTCTTTGTCATGTGTAGCTAGTAGCCTCTAACTCACCTAATGATTGGTCACAGGTTTCTTTGAACCCTTGGAATCAGTAAGGATTCCACCCTTTGCCAAGAAACTCTGGGTGTGTGCTGGGGCACATAGAGCATAGCAAATGTTTTCCAAGCTTTACATAAAAGCTGGGAAGCAATATAAAATTTTCCAAAAGAAAAATAACTACTTCATTTTATAGCTCTACCAGATACCCTAAACATGCATATACACAAAAATGCATTTGCAATAGGCTTCTTTTAAAACAATAAATACTCATGAACTATTTTCAATGTCAGATTACCAAAGTAGGACATATGTTAATAATACTTTGCTAGGTGTGATGGTTTCTAATAATAACTGTGACTTAAGTGTGGTATGAAATGAAGAAGCTGCTTGTTTTTCTATTAATAGTATGTTATTTTCTTGATGTTTTGAAAAATAATTTATATATTGCATTTAAAAATATAATGTTCTAATAAGAAAGCAAATATATAAGTGTTTGTTGAAATTAGTAGAAAGTAATATTTATGGATGAATTGGCAGTATCTGTCTCTTTTGTCTGTAAACTATTTTCTGATAATATTGTATTTATTTTTGGTATCTTCTTATAATGAATATGTCTATGCATATAATTTATATTCTATGATGGCATTTTCACTGAAAATATAATTTTGAATTCTGCGGTACAGAAAACTAAATATTGGATAAGTCAGGTTAAATGATTAAATTTACATAAACTCATGCATATAGTTACTATTTAAACAACCCTAAATCAGTCAGTTGAAAACAAAATTTGCATCAAATATACTCAGTTTTCATCTCTGTATAAGACAGAAATCATCTGGGATACTGATATAGCATGGATAAACATTCACATTTTCAGTTCTCATCCAGATGCTTCAGTAAATACACAACCTACGTTTGTTCGGCAAGTTATAGAAACAGTGTTTGTTATAGTCTGCTGAATAAATTTACCCACCTTTTGTCTGCTTACATGGTATTTCAGAATGTGTAAAATCCTTTAAAATTGTTTTAAAGAAAGCTATGAACCAGCCAAACTTAAATTCACATCCTGAATAGCATATACCATATTTGATGGTTGTCAATTCCTACTGGTAGAAATTAACACTCTAAAGTTGCAGTTTTATTGCAGATTCCCCATTTGCAGTTAATTTTCGGCATGACAAACTGAGACATAGCTAGTCAGATCCCACTGGGTTCATTATTCATTTTGTTCAGCAGCCCTGCAAGATTGATCTGAACATAAAGATCACACTGGCTTTAAATAGAATTCCACAGAAAGCAAAACAAAGTGAAAGAAAAGATTCTTGCATATCCTATGTGTGGTGCTCAAAGGAAAAAAAAAATATTGTACCAAATTATTGTTTCTATTGCAATATCTTAAGTGCATATTTTCCCAGGCTGAAATTAACAACTGAATTACTAAATTTGAAATTGCACCTATTTTATGCAGTTTAACTTTCAATTTGGGGGGGGCAAGGTTATGCATTTATACAAATAAATTAAAGAACTTTATTTTTTAAAAACCATTATTATGGAATAATTTTAGAATACTAGAAAAGGCTTTAAAAATAAACTTGGCTGATCTTGACATTTAGAAGAAAAGTTTGATACTCTTATTTTAAATAACTTCTTTGATGGCAACATTTTCACTAGACATTTCGTTTATTACCACTCTGAAACAAGACATTTTATATCATAGTTCTATGAATAACACTGTGTTCATTTTATATAGACCTAAACAATTGGCTAATCCGTAATGCATTTTAATTTTTGGCCCTATTTGCAAAAAAGAGAACATTTCCCATTTGATTCCCCTATTATTTATCTGATATTTTCCACTAGGAAAACAAAATCATTTCAATATTGAGGTCGAACTAATACAAATGCAAGTTAGATGTGAAAATCTATTTCAAGGATTTCCAAGTAAAAATAAGAAAGAATATTGTTATACTGGTTTAGAAAAATGATTATTGTAGCCAAGTTTTCTATCTTTAGTAGTAAATTATATGAAGGGAAGATGATATGTACATAAAACTTAGGTAAATAAGCCAAAATAACACAAAATCACTCCCTTTCCCTCAACTGTCCTATTGTAGTTCTTATAATAACTTTTCAATTCATGCTTCCATTTTTGGATTGTTTTTCATAGATGTCCACTATTGTACATTATTTTTCACTTTTTTTTTATAATGTGTATACATAAAACTATACTGTGAGAACGTGCAATGAAAGTTGAGTATTTTAACACATAATGTAGACTGATGGATTTCTGCAGAACCAGAAAGGAAGTAGATGCTTATTGATATTTTAGATAAGTCACATTATACCTCGAAATGTAAAAAATGCTTCCTCATTCATAGACTCACTCTGTTTTAGTAAATAAGCTTAAAATGCCATAATAGGATACCAAAAACTGATGACTTAGACAACAGAATCTTATTTTCTCACAACTGTGGAGGCTGGAAGTTCAAGATGGAAATAATGGCAGTTACTGGTGAGGGATCTCAGTAGCTTAGGTAGATATCTACCCTTGTGTTCTCACATGTCATTTTCCTGTATATGTTTGTGTGTGTGTGTGTGCGTGTCTGTGTGTGCCCTTGGTGTCTTTTCCTTTTCTTGAAAGGACATCTGTCCTATTAGATTATGTAGATTATGGCTTCTCACTTATGACCTCATTTAACCTTGCATGCATGATCAGTTGCTCAGTCATGTCCAATGCTTTGTGACCCCTCACAGTAGCCTTCCAGGCTCCTCTGTCCATGAAATTTTTCAGGCAAGAATACTGGAGCATGCCAGTTCCTCCTCCAGGGACTCCCCTAGTAGTTCAGTGGTAAAGAATCCACCTGTGGTGCATGATACTTGGATTAAATCCCAGGGTTGGGAATATCCCCTGGAGAAGGAAATGGCAACCCATTCCAGTATTCTGGCCTGGGAAACCCCATGGACAAGGAAACCTGGCAGGCTACGGTCCATGGGATGTCAAGAGAGTTGGACACAACTTAGCAACTAAACAAGAAGAAAATACTTTACATGGATGATGTAGTATGGAGTGGATCCCTTAAAATGATGATAGGTAACAGGCATGTTAAACAATACAACTATTTACAAATCAGTGTGAATTGATCTGTCAACTTTTATTAATACTAAATAAAAGATTGTGACTAACTGAAAAAGAAATAAGGACACTGATACCTCAGAAGAAGAAAGTGTCAAACAATGGGAGAACTATCGAAAATGAAGCTAGGGGGCTGGAAGGAAGACAAAAAGTCACAGTCGTGCCTAAGTCTAGAGTCAAATCTGATGACAATACATTCACTAAAATGTTATTTATGCTAAATCTACCATAGGTTGTATTGTCTCTAAAAAAGCTAAGAAGGTAGTTAACTGTAGTTTTCAAAAGTTCTAAAATAAAAGTTGGAGATGAAAAAGGCCTTAAAAACAGAGAAATATTATGCCAGTACTTTGCCATCAGCCAGATTATTTAGACCATAGCAGTAGGTAATGTTAATAGAAAAAAAATATTGTTTTACAGAAATGAAGTGATTAACAGATTATGAAAAATTAAGTATTCCAGGTAATATCTTCATAAATAAAATACTATTTAGAATAAATATATACTTGTGCATGCTCTGTTGCTCCAGTCATGTCCTATTCTTTGCGACCGTATGGACTGTAGCCCGACATGGGATGTTCAAGGCAAGAATACCAGAGTATTTAAATATATATTTACTTAATTGTAATCCAAGTCTATGCCCCAACCTGTAACACTGAAGAAGCTGAAGTTGAACGGTTCTATGAAGACCTACAAGACCTTTTAGAACTAACACCAAAAAAGATATCCTTTTCATTATAGGGGACTGGAATGCAAAAGTAGGAGGTCAAGAAACACCTGAAGTAACAGGAAAATTTGGCCTTGGAATACGGAATGAAGCAGGGCAAAGACTAATAGAGTTTTGCCAAGAAAATGCACTGGTCATAGCAAACACCCTCTTCCAACAACACAAGAGAAAACTCTACACATGGACCTCATCAGATGGTCAACACCAAAACCAGATTGATTATATTCTTTGCAGCCAAAGATGGAGAAGCTCTATACAGTCAACAAAAACAAAACTAGGAGGTGACTGTGGCTCAGATCATGAAGTCCTTATTGCCAAATTCAGACTGAAATTGAAGAAAGTAGGGAAAACCACTAGACCATTCAGGTATGACTTAAATCAAATCCCTTATGATTATACAGTGGAAGTGAGAAATAGATTTAAGGGACTAGATCTGATAGATAGAGTGCCTGATGAACTATGGACGGAGGTTCGTGACATTGTACAGGAGACAGGGATCAAGACCATCCCCAAGGAAAAGAAATGCAAAAAAGCAAAATGGCTGTCTGGGGAGGCCTTACAAATAGCTGTGAAAAGAAGAGAAGCGAAAAGCAAAGGAGAAAAGGAAAGATATAAGCATCTGAATGCAGAGTTCCAAACAATAGCAAGGAGAGATAAGAAAGCCTTCCTCAGTGATCAATGCAAAGAAATAGAGGAAAACAATAGAATGGGAAAGACTAGAGACCTCCTCAAGAAAATTAGAGATACGAAGGGAACATTTCATGCAAAGATGGGCTCAATAAAAGACAGAAATGGTATGGACCTAACAAAAGCAGTAGATATTAAGAAGAGGTGGCAGGAATACACAGAAGACTGTAGAAAAAAGATCTTCATGACCAAGATAATCATGATAGTGTGATCACTCACCTAGAGCCAGACATCCTGGAATAGAAGTCAAGTGGGCCTTAGAAAGCATCACTATGAACAAAGCTAGTGGAGGTGATGGAATTCCAGTTGAGCTATTTCAAATCTTGAAAGATGATGCTGTGAAAGTGCTGCACTCAATATGCCTGCAAATTTGGAAAACTCAGCAGTGGCCACAGGACTGGAAAAGGCCAGTTTTCATTCCAATCCCAAAGAAAGACAATGCCAAAGAATGCTCAAACTACTGCACAATTGCACTCATCTCACACACTAGTAAAGTAATGCTCAAAATTCTCAAAGCCAGGCTTCAGCAGTACCTGAACTGTGAATTTCCAGATGTTCAAGCTGGTTTTAGAAAAGGCAGAGGAACCAGAGATCAAATTGCCAACATCCGCTGGATCATGGACAAAGCAAGAGAGTTCCAGAAAAGCATCTATTTTTGCTTTTTGACTATGCCAAAGCCTTTGACTGTGTGGATCACAATAAACTGTGGAAAATTCTTCAAGAGATGGGAATAACACACCAGCTGACCTGCCTCTTGAGAAATCTATATGCAGGTCAGGAAGCAGCAGTTAGAACTGGACATGGAACAACAGACTGGTTCCAAATCAGGAAAGGAGTATGTCAAGGCTGTAGACCGTCACCCTGCTTATTTAACTTATATGCAGAGTACATCATGAGAAACGCTGGGCTGGAAGAAGCACAAGCTGCAATCAAGATTGCTGGGAGAAATATCAATAACCTCAGATACGCAGATGACACCACCCTTATGGCAGAAAGTGAAGAGGAACTCAAAAGCCTCTTGATGAAAGTGAAAGTGGAGAGTGAAAAAGTTGGCTTAAAGCTCAACATTCAGAAAACGAAGATCATGGCATCTGGTCCCATCACCTCATGGGAAATAGATGGGGAAACAGTGGCAGACTTTATTTTGGGGGGCTCCAAAATCACTGCAGATGGTGACTGCAGCCATGAAATTAAAAGACGCTTACTCCTTGGAAGGAAAGTTATGACCAACCTAGATAGCATATTCAAAAGCAGAGACATTACTTTGCCAACAAAGGTCCGTCTAGTCAAGGCTATGGTTTTTCCTGTGGTCATGTATGGATGTGAGAGTTGGACTGTGAAGAAGGCTGAGCGCCGAAGAATTGATGTTTTGAACTGTGGTGTTGGAGAAAACTCTTGAGAGTCCCTTTGACTGCAAGGAGATCCAACCAGTCCATTCTGAAGGAGATCAGCCCTGGGATTTCTTTGGAGGGAATGATGCTGAAGCTGAAACTCCAGTACTTTGGCCACCTCATGCAGAGTTGACTCATTGGAAAAGACTCTGATGCTGGGAGGGATTGGGGGCAGGAAGAGAAGGGGATGACAGAGGATGAGACGGCTGGATGGCATCACTGACTCGATGGACGTGAGTCTGAGTGAACCCCGGGAGTTGGTGATGGACAGGGAGGCCTGGCGCGCTGCGATTCATGGGGTCTCTAAGAGTCAGACACAGCTGAGCAACTGAACTGTACTGAACTGACTTGTACTTTGCATTGTGTTTATTCATAAGGGAAACATTGAGTCCTGTTGTCAAACAAACAAAACAAAACCCTTAAATTAAGGTGTTTGGACTCTTTCCTATTAAACTGTTTAAAGAACCCCACAGAATATTACATTTCAAACATGACTTGCTATTTGATTACTTAATGAGGAGATTAATTTAGTGGTTTATCATGTTGTCAGAAATGTGAGCAAGATAAATTAGTTTAGTGGTTGTTTTAAGTCACTGTGTTGTATAGTTGTTTGTTGTATGTCAATATGTAACCAAAGAGTGGAATAATCATTTTTCATATCTATTTACTATTTTTTCTTCTGTCAAAGTGATTGTGAAATTAATTTAATGAATCATAAAATATACTTTCCAATGCTCCTATTTGACAGTTATATTTACAGTGAAAAAATGTTGAAATAAATAAACCCAGAATTTTTTCCTTAATGTCTCATATTTATGTCTGTATTTATTATAATGTCTTACTACCACTGACATACCTCTCCATCTTCAATCTTTTATTTTAATGAGTAGGAAAAAATTGTTAAGTAATACACAAATATACAAGGGAGCACCGGTTGGGGGATTCTCTGAAACATGTGGTCTTTGGAAGACCCAGGGTGAACATGAGGTGGAGGCAGATCTTGTGGAAAACATGTAGAAAATACAGTGATTTTAAGTAGAGAAAAAAAGAAACATTTGTTTGGATGTGTGGCTTGGATGATTACCCAGAAAGGAGGAACTGAAAATATCCCATACTGCTCCTACAGTATTGCACTGGAGGTGGTGGAAGTGCTAAAGGGCTCACATTAGCCATGAAACAGAGTGTTTTTCTGGACATTAATAAAGACCTTTATACTGAAGACAATGGAAGTCTAAACTGAAAAAGTTTTACAGAGAAGTCTTACTGAGGAGTAAAGTGAATGAGAGACCATGATTCCAAATGAGGTGAATTTGTTTGGCATATTGAAAGTATTCAGACTCAGTAGGCAGAAGAACCTCGTAATATACAATTTGTGTTTTATATGATGTTGTGTTTTATATTAAAATGTGTGTTTTATATTAAAATTACTTTGTACTAGCACACCTTGTTTTTTGGTTTACATGTCCATTGAAAGGCTGGGAATTTAATGTTGTACAAAGTAGGTGAAGTAAAAAGTAACAGGAAAAGTAAAACATTTTATTTTAATAGCAAGTGATGCTTTTCAAGGAATTTTATGTAAACATTAATTTTATCACCCACATTTCATATAGAGGAAATTGACAGTTAGAGATATCAAATTATTTGAATGCTGTGACTTTTTGTTTAATGTTCTTTGTTTACCTTATGGGAGAATATCAGATTTACTCATTCAATAATTTTTTAATAAGGTTTTACTTAAAAGTTTAAGTAAAACTATTTATTTGAATAGTTTATCTTTATTTTACTTCTTTAAAAATTTACTTGATGTTTCCTCCTATTAAATAATTAGCAAACTAATTTTTTTAATAGATGAATTCTCTTTGACATTTTGTCTTAATCTTGGCCTCTGCTATATAGGTTATTTTATTTTGTTCTAAGCACGTTAAATTTCTCTATAAACACTTAAACATGATTATTTAAATGACTGCTCTTTGAAATTTCCCAATATTTAGTTAGCTACTCAAAGATTTGTCATATACTTTCTAAATGTTAGACAAATAATAGTGTCCTTTACACAAATAATATAAGTTTTTACATCTGATCTGGTAATATGAAAAGAGGAAATGTTGTAATAGAGATGGGTTTATATCATAAACACAAGCACTTCACAGTTCAAACTATTAATTTTGTTACTTTAATAACTAATGCATCATTATTATTATCACTATACTTCTAAAAATGACGATGGAAGAATATAATTACCAGTACCATGAAATTGATTCAGTGGCTTCTGAGATTATGTGAGGAAGAAATATTGAAGATTTTCCCTTCTCTATGGAATGATGAAATTCAATTATCTGTATTATCCAACTACAAATTGTATAAGAACATGCTCTATCACTAGGTCATATTATCTTGTTAACATTATTAGAATTCTGTCTCATGCCTTCTCTTCTAAATTCCTTATCCTCTTATTTAAAACTATTTATGATAATAAAATGGAGAACAAATAAAACTCATGATAGCATATCAAGTTGTTTTACTCTGATATAAATCTACTATGTTCCTTCTATGCCAAATGAAACTAGGTCAGGTTTGGATATGTGATATATGTTAGCATTAGAAATTAAGATAATCAACTAAGAAAATCAGGTCAGTGTGCATTCCTAAGCAGGATTGACAGAAGCCAAAATAGTTGTAAAGATCAAGAGATTATAGATTTAGACTTTAGCTTTTCTATGAAAATAGATGCATAGATTGCAACTCCAGTTTCTCTATGATTTAGATGTAATTTTCACTGCAAAAATCAGTTTGTCAACATTTTTCTTTTAACGTAAGTTGAGGAAGAAATCTAGCTCTCCAACTTTATGTGCTAGATAAGATTAAATAATATATAGAAAACACACTGCTTGTTTGCTAACTGGCAACAAGGAAGATCTTATTGAACCAAGAAAGTAATTTACCTATAAAAAAGAAGAAAAAAGGAAATATTTTATTTGTAAGAAAATATTATTTAGCATATTTTCAATATTAAAGAATATGTTTTATTATAGGAAATTTTAATATATTTTTTCAAGCTACTGAAACACTGCATAAAAGAAACCAACTTTATTCAGATGTTATAAGTGTTAATCCTTATCCTCGTCTAATACTTTAAGCAAGGAAAGCTAATCTGGATTTATGTCCTCTGAATAATGTCCTATATTCAAATATGATGTAATCTCTTATTTCTTCCACTTGAAATTTCTATTTTCTTTTTCATTTGCATGCAGCTGTCTTCTATTGTCTTTATATAAATTCCATTATCTGCATCCAAGTAACCAGAAAATCAGGGAAAGAGGTTAAAATCTAACAGAAGAGCAAATGAAATCATAGTGGTTTCATCACAGAACATTCATCAGAAAGTCCCTCCTATTGAATTTTTACAGCTTTATTATTTCTGAATTTTATCTAAGAAGTTATGCAAGCATAATGAACCAAATGCTTTTTTCTTTTCACGTAACAAATAGAAATTTAAAAACACAGTTCAGTTCAGTTCAGTTGCTCAGTTGTGACCAACTCTGCAACTCCATGGACTGCAGCATGCCAGGCCTCCCTGTCCATAACCAACTCCCAGAGTTTATTCAAAAGTCATGTCCATTGGGTTGGTGATACCATCCAACCATCTCATCCTCTGTCGTCCCCTTCTCCCACCTTCAATCTTTTCCATCATCAGGGTTTTTTCCAATGAGTCAGTTCTTTGCATCGGTGGCCAAAGTATTAGAGTTAGAGCTTCAGCATCAGTCCTTTCAATGAATATTCAGGACTGATTTCCTTTAGGATGGACTAGTTGGATCTCCTTGCAGTCCAAGGAACTCTCAAGAATATTCTCCAACACCACAGTTCAAAAGCACCAATTCTTCAGTGCTCAGCTTTCTTTGTAGTCCAACTCTCACATCCATACATGACTACTGGAAAAACCATAGCTTTGACTAGATAGATCTTTGTTGGCAAAGTAATATCTCTGATATTTAATCAGTCTTGTTTTTGCTGACTGTGTAGAGATTCTCCATCTTTGACTGCAAAGAATATAATCAATCTGATTTCAGTGTTGGCCATCTGGTGATGTCCATGTATAGAGTCTTCCCTTGTGTTGTTGGAAACTTCAGGAGTTAGTGATGGACAGGAAGGCCTGGTGTGCTGTGGGTCACGGGGTCGCAAAGAGTCAGACATGACTGAGTGACTGAACTGAACTGAAGGTTTGTCATAACTTTTCTTCCAATATTATTATTAATATTAATTTGGCTTAATTTGAATACAGCTGTAGAAACATCACAATATGATATCTTACTGCTTTTCATTAAAATTTCACATATTTTCTGAACCTCATTTAATGTCAGATATGGGAATATTTTCTGTGTTCTTCTAAATACTATGCAATTCTGTCATCAAGGTTTCTTCATTTGAAAATTTTTGAACTTATAATTCCAAATCATTCTTTTTTTTTTCTCATCTTCCTATAACCCCTTGTATAGAGTATAACAAATTTAGAATATGTCAAATGTGCGTATAGGATATGCCTAAATGCATATGATTGAAGTAATAATGTTAAATAATTATTCACATATGCTACTGGTACCTCCGGAGAAGGCAACGGCACCCCACTCCAGTACTCTTGCCTGGATAATCCCATGGACGGAGGAGCCTGGTAGGCTGCAATCCATGGGGTCGCTAAGAGTCGGACACGACTCAGCGACTTCACTTTCACTTTTCACTTTGATACATTGGAGAAGGAAATGGCAACCCACTCCAGTGTTCTTGCCTGGAGAATCCCAGGGACGGGGGAACCTGGTGGGCTGCCGTCTATGGGGTCGCACGGAGTCGGACACGACTCAAGTGACTTAGCATAGCATAGCACTGGTACCTTAAGCATATTTTCCTGTTAATACTTTTTTATCAACTAAAATGTGTAATTTTTTTTCATGTTTTCTGAAAATATACATTGGCTTACACATTATGTGTGTGTGTGTGTGTTAGTCACTCACTCATGTCTGACTCTTTGCCACTGCATGGACTGTAGCCTGCCGAGCTCCTCTGTCCATGGAATTATCCAAGAAAGAATAATGGAGTAGGTAGCCATTCCCTCCTTTAGGAGACCTTTCTATCTTCCTGACTCAGGGATCCAACCTGGGTCTCCTGCTTTCTTCTTTTAATTATAACTTTAAAATTTTAATATATTACTATAACTTTTATAATTATAATTTTAATTTCTTCTTATAATTTTAAATTTGCAGACAGATTCTTTCCAGTTGTTTTTTTATTATTATTCTGAAGTCTTGGTAGATACAATAAGGATTTTGTTAATATCAGAAGGCTAATAATACTACTTTATGATCAACAAGCTATTTTTCAAAAGATTCCATAGAAGGGTTGCTGTCTGGGTCACAAACTGTATTGGCCTATTTCAAAATAGCACTATTAATTTATATAAAGTCAAAGAGATCTGTGTTCTGTGTAGTTAACTATGAATTTTTGTTTCATGTGTGGTTAACTATGAATTTTTGTTTCATTCCTTTTCAGTGAATATATGTTTATTTTAAACATTCTGTATATCCTGATTTTCTGGGTATAGAAAGGGAAAATTACCTTTGAAAATTATATAATCTCAATTTCTTTCTTGTAAGAATTTTCATCTAGTACTCATGCAATCAAATAATATTTTCATGCTTATACTGCATAATTATTGTAATCTACCCTTTTCAGGGTGGTAGAAAGGATTAAATGTCATGGTCTAGGAGCTTGTTTATTTGGAGACACTTATAATAGGACCTTAAGTGTTAGAAGAGACTAGTGAAGCTAAATAAGGGACAGAGTTAAAATAAAATGAAACAAAATTGTCTCCAGTAAATTGCTTCACTCAACATATATTAAACCTAGGAAGTATTAAATCATCAAAGTGCATATATTAAATTTGTGCAATTTTTGTTATGTCACGTATACCTCCACAAAGCTAAAATATAAACATAAACTAGCATAAAATAAAATCTACATTGCAAATAAAAGAGATTCAAATAATTTCTCTGAATGTAATTATATACATTGATGGCTTATTGTCAATGTTTTTAAAATGAAAGTTTCTATGAATTATTAATTTATACTTAAATATATGAATCTTTAAAGTGAAAATTTTCATAATGCAGTTTGTCTAAAATTTCAAAGCGTGCAAGGAACTTTCATCTTCAAGTGCAACAAAAGTCAATTTTGGTTGTACAGTGTGTTTATAAATATGAAATTAATCTTTGTCATGTATACTCTCAATAACACATTACATTGCATTGCACTACTTATATTTTATATTTATTTTCTTTTAAGTCAGCATGTTGACTCCATGCAGGTAAATTCCTAAAATTTCAAGTAAAATATCTATGTAGTTTTTACTTTTAATGCTTCTGTGTTTAAAAATTCTTCATTTTCTACAATATACAATCTCTTAGATTCAGAATATTTTAGCACATATAGCACAGAACTATGTTGAAACTACTTTAGGCTGTATTTTCCCTCAGTTGACTACATATCATCGTTTATTTAGATCAATTTTTCTAAGAATAGAAAATTATTCTCCTGTTTATGATTATTCATAAGTTAACGACTTCTGCTTGTTTTATTTTAGTTAATTTTGAAAATTTCTTAATGCCACTCTGAAATTTTGTTTGCCATTTCCACTCTATTGAAATAATAATTTGTACCCTTTTAAACCCCAGGCCTGTGTAGAAACGACAAGTTGTATTTTTAGGGAATGCCCTGTGAAAATTAATAAAAAGGAAACCTCAACAATTGGGACCTGTGAAGACCTGTAGAGGGAGCTCTTATGTCCTACCACACATGGTCAATTACTGGAACAGGAAAATATCAGTTTCCTCAACAGGAAGACAACAGTTACTGACCCCAACAGAAAGAGATGTACCTCCTACTACAAAACAGGAAGTACAACTACTATCCCTCCCCTGCAGGAGGAAAGAAGACTTCCTTCTTGCCCAATAACAAGCCAGGCCAATGTAAAACATCATCACTCAACTACAGAAAATCCACCGTTACCCGAACTTTTACTTTCTTCCAATAAATGTTCATTTTCTCTTTCATGATGACTTTTTTCCTTGTCCTGACTTCCTTACTGTAAAAGCCTTCCATGTTGTGTAAAACACACACACACACTCACAAACACACAATGAGTTTAGACAAAATAAATTTGAACTGTCCAAAACAGAGATAAGTTAAAAGTGGTAAACTCAATAATAGAAATTTTTAAATGTGTCATTAAGTAACACAAAATTGTAAGTTGACACATTTTATAACCTCCCATTACAACATATTAATCTGCTAATACATTTGGATTTTTTGTTAATATTACACCTATATTTACCTAAACACATGTTATAAAAATATAGGTTGTACATCTAACTGAAGAAGAAACTGCAAGGTAAGGACAGAGTATCTTTATTTTAAACAAAAATATCATTAATGATTAAAAGAAATGGAAGAGTTTAAAAATACATGAATCAATCTCAACTCTTTTGATGGAAAGCTGTGTATGTTCATGTTTTCAGCAGAATGGATATTTCTTCTGATATTACTCTTAGAAGTAAGATTTGTCACATAGAATTTTATCAGAAAGATTTGACAAATACAGACAAGGAAAGCCATATTCTGTTCCATTTTTTGTCACATGTTCAGCATCCTGATACATCAAAGAAGATAGATTTGACATATTTTTTTCTACGTATTAGTCTGCTTTTAAATATCAGGCTATTTTTCTGTAGCATGGATAAATTTATTCATAAAGTGAGTTACATTCCATACAGTTTACGATGTATAACTGACATGTTTATATAACCATTTAAAAAATTATGCATTCTCATTCATATCCTTTTGTATCATTAGCATAAAAGCAAATTTTGTCAACTAAAGCCTCTTCTGTGTTCAGAACATAGACAAAATACTTTCTGGGTCACTTTGTCTTTGATTTAAAAAACTTTAATGATATGTTAAATTTTCCTTAAGAATATTTTTGGTTTTAACTCATGCGTACCATGTCTAAGTGACTCTATTATTAAGTTCCATATGGCTAATTTAGAAAACATTTGTTTTCTTCTTGGTAAACATATTAAGGCAGAAATTATTGTTAAGATATATTAAATTGACATTGAAATGTCACTTTTATTGTCACAATATGTCACAATTATATTTCAAACACAGATACAGAATTTCTTATATGGTTTTGACATTTGGAATAATCAGCAATATTTTTGCAAAAATTGGTATTATTTTGTATCCCCCTCCAAATATTCTTTGTTTCTCATTTTATGTCACTAGCATTAGGTCACAGTTTTCAGCAAGCAAGTTTGATGACAATATTTTACTGAAGTCACAAGTAATGTCTAGAAAAGAGGGTACAATCCTGTGCAACCTGATTCTGGAGTGTGTGGCCATAATAACTGTGTACTTTATATTGCCTCAATTTATATGCATGTATTTTTGCCTGACAAGAGAGAAGTTAGAGTGTATTGTCTCTGTTCAGTAAGTCATTTTAATGTCATGAAATTAAGAAGATGTAAATATAAGTACCACTTTATTCAAGTTTTATTTTCCATACATCTCTAATCAGCCTTATAGGCTGACAAACAATGGCTCTGCTATCCAAGTCCTCCCTTCAACCAGTTTTGGTACAAAAAGAAGTGAGTGGTGAATGGGAGTCACATACATTTATTTACTGTTATTTACTAATCTTGATGTCTGCTTTCATGCTTCAATGGCAGATTTGAGTGGTGGCCAAAAAAGACCATATAGACCTCAAAACTTAACATATTTACTATCTGATCCTTTATTCAAAAAACTCACAAAACTTTGAGTTGTAAATTAACTCATTTCCATTCTTTTTTTAAAAACAGCAGTATGCTAGGTTACTGAGGAAATGTCCATTCTCATTCTAGCCATAAATAGATTTTGCTTCTATCTTGAACTATTTGGTTAATTATACTACTTGTCAAAGTTTAATTGGTGTTGTTGACCTAAAACAAATAGACACCAGTTATTTCTCCAGAAAAATTTAAAAAAAAAAAAAAAAAAAGGTTTATTTGGGATCAGTAGAGAATTGTGATTGAGTGTCTGCAACCATGGCAATCCACATGCATGTCCTGCACAGCAAGTGAATGATAATTCTTTTATAGAGATGAAAAGGAGATTGGGAGGGCTTTAGTTAACAGAGTCCATGGCTTTCCATTGATTGAGTTGTACCAGGAGAGGGCTCTTCCTGCTGGGCTCTACTGTCATCACAGGGCATGAAAACTACTTCTTCTGGTCTCCTGATTAATTGAGGTATTTTTTCCCCCATTACTTTATAATTAACATTTTCACCTTTTGAACAAGATCTTTTTCTGAAAGCATTGCTGAGCGACAATAAGATTTTCAAATTTCAGTGGTTTTGATCCCTCAGGAAATAATTTTTTGGGGGTAGTTCCTCACAACAGAGGGAAAGTGCAGAGATTGAAAGCCTATTGAGGTCACATGTAATTAAGTAGAAGGGAGAACACTCAGGCCTTTTTTTATCTAAAGTTCATATATTATCAAGGTCATACACATTGGAGATCATCTGAAGTGTTATGTCATCATCAGAATTTTGTTAACAAATTTCCAATAGGCCAGGTCCAAATATCTTCTCATCCAGAATCTGTCTCATCAGGTGTCATGTGCTTCGATTCTGAGAATTGCTTATTTTTGGGTCAACAAATGGTGTGCAAGTTCAGTCAAGCTTTAGTGTCACATGAATCCAAGAGTCTATTCTTGGAATTTTGTTGCACAAGAGTTGGTTAGTAGTACCCAATGGAGGCCTTTCCTTTAAGGATCAAGAGAGTTCTTCTGATCCTTCTTCTGTTAGAGCTCTTTTTCTAACAGACACAATCTCTAGGTTGCAAGATGTAATGCTTAGTGTTTTTGTCTTCTGAGAGTACACTGTGAAAAGACGACTCTTCCAAAACATAATTTTTAAAAGAAACAGTTAGGCTTTCAAATATTAGAATATCTCTTTTATTGATTGTAGGTCAAAATACTCAGGAACCAAGTGCATTGGGCATGCTGTGACTATCTCAAATAGTAAAAGTTTATGAGTTCCAAAAATAATGGGTCTGAGTTTTAGAAGAACACATGGCAATGATTTTGGCCAAAGTATTTGGAGAGCCGCTACAAATTTTGTCAGTTGCATCTTAATTATGCCATTGGTGTGTTTCACTAAACCAGAGAATTGGAAGTGGTAAGCACAGTCAAACTACTGCAACTATACCAACAGAGTATTCTCTTTTTATCAAACCAATAACTGTTGAACTTCCTTTTTTTTTTTTTTCTGAGGCCAATGTTACACTTTGCTAGACAGTTTTTCTAAGATTTCATGTGGGGAAAGATCCCTTCAGACCATTACAGAGGATTAACTGTTGCAGGTTCCTTTAAGGGCAGCATTTCTTGTGGAAATCTCAGCAAAGTGATTTCCCTTAGTTTCCAAAAGTCAAGTTTAGAATGCCTCATAATCTAAATGATAAAGTTGCATGTCAATGTATTGCAGCCAATAATTCCTGAATATACAAGGCATTTTTAAATTTATTTCCACTGAAAGTAAGAAAGCCTTGTTTCATAATATTCCAAAATCATGAACTATTCCAAAAGTGTATCTACCATGAGTATAAATATGAAAAGCTCTGCCTTTGGCTAAAGTCCAAGCCTTTTTAAGAGCATCTGATTTAGTCTGTTGGGCTGAAGTAACCACAGGTAAATATTCTGCCTTAACAACATCAAAATGAGTTGTAATGGCATACCCAACATACTATTTGCCATTGTCCACTCTTAAATAAGAACTTTTAGTAAACCTTGAGAAGTCAGCCTTACCCAGTGGAATTTCCTGTAGATCATCGCAAGGAGTCAAGAGGTGATCTCTCAATGGAAGGCAGTCTTGGGGGACTTCATTAGTGACAGGGAAGAAGAGTATCAGGGTCGAGTTTGTTACAGTGTAGAAGAGTTATGTGAGAAGCAGTTAAAATGACTTCACAGGAGTGAGTTAGCTGACTAAGAAATGTTGAATATGATGAAATTCGGGAAAGCTTCTTCTGTGTGAGGTATAAACAATGGTTACAGGAGATCCTGCAACAATTTTTCTTTGTGGATTTAACCAAAAGGGCAGTAGCTGTAAAGGCTCTAAGGAAAGGGGTATATTCCTGTGCTTTAGGGTTCACTTGTTGGCTTTACTATGCTATCAATTGATAATGTTTCCTGTATTTTGGTCCAAACTCCAAGGCATTCCCTTCCTTTGCAAATAAGGAAAAGGGGAATCTGATCATTGTGAATCCCAAGGGTAGTTGAGTTCATCAAAATCAGTTTTAAAGCCCTGAAGATTATGTTATCTGGTTCTTCCCATAGAGTTGGGTCTGGGGGTTATTGTTCAGTAAAACATAAAGAGGTTTGGTTATAAGGGAGAAATTTGGAATCCAACTTAGGCAATAACCAACTATCTTAGAAAAACCTCATGGTTGGCACTTAGTTTTGAGTTTGGGGAAACTCAGGGCACATTGATTATGGTTTCAGTGTGATTATGGTTTCAGTATGTCACTACGAACAAAGCTAGTGGAGGTGATGGAATTCCAGTGTGAATGTGATGCTGTGAAAGTGCCGCACTCAATATGCCAGCAAATTTGGAAAACTCAGCAGTGGCCACAGGACTGAAAAAGGCCAGTTTTCATTCCAATCCCAAAGAAAGGCAATGCCAAAGAATGCTCAAACTACCGCACAATTGCAATCATCTCACGCGCTAATATAAAGTAATGCTAAAAATTCTCCAAGTCAGGTTTCAGCAATACATGAACCATGAACTTCCAGATGTTCAAGCTAGTTTTAGAAAAGGCAGAGGAACCAGAGATCAAATTGCCAACATCCGCTGGATCATTGAAAAAGCGAGAGAGTTATTTCTGCTTTATTGACTATGCCAAAGCCTTTGACTGTGTGGATCACAATAAACTGTGGAAAATTCTGAAAGAGATGGGAATACCAGACCACCTGACCTGCCTCTTAAGAAACCTATATGCAGGTCAGGAAGCAACAGTTAGAACTGGACATGGAACAACAGACTGGTTCCAAATAGGAAAAGGAGTACACCAAGGCTGTATATGGTCACCCTCTTATTTAACTTCTATGCAGAGTACATCATGAGAAATGCTGGCCTGGAAGAAGCACAAGCTGGAATCAAGATTGCTGGGAGAAATATCAATAACCTTAGATATGCAGATGACACCACCCTTATGGCAGAAAGTGAAAAGGAACTAAAAAGCCTCTCGATGCAAGTGAAAGAGGAGAGTGACAAAGTTGACTTAAAGCTCAACATTCAGAAAATGAAGATCATGGCATCCGGTCCTATCACTTCATGGGAAATAGATGGGGAAACAGTGGAAACAGTGGCAGACTTTATTTTTTGGGGGTCCAAAATCACTGCAGATCGTGCCTGCAGCCATGAAATTAAAAGACATTTCTTGGAAGGAAAGTTATGACCAAACTAAACAGCTTATTAAAAAGCAGAGGCATTACTTTGTCAACAAAGGTCTGTCTAGTCAAGGCTACAGTTTTTCCAGTAGTCATGTATGGATGTGAGAGTTGGACTATAAAGAAAGCTGAGCACCGAAGAATTGATGCCTTTGAACTGTGGTATTGGAGAAGACTCTTGAGAATCCCTTGGACTGCAAGGAGATCCAACCAATCCATCCTAATATCAGTCATGGGTGTATTGGAAGGACTGATGTTGAAGGTGAAACTCCAATACTTTGGCCACCTGATGTGAAGAGTTGACTCATTGGAAAAGACCCTCATGCTGGAGTGGGGTTGGAAGCAGGAGGAGAAGGGGATGACAGAGGATGAGATGGCTGGATGGCATCATCGACTCGATGGACATGAGTTTGAGTAAGCTCTGGGAGTTGGGATGGACAGGGAGGCCTCTCATGCTGCAGTTCATGGGGTCACAAAGTGTCAGACACGACTGAGCGACTGAACTGACTGACTGACTAAGGACACCTTGAAATCTATCTAGACCCAGGTGTAACTCTTGCTCTGATACCAGATGTCCTAAATATTAAACCTGGATTTGGGAAAACTATATTTTTTCTTTTTCAACCTTAAATCTCTTTAAATTTAAAAGCTTTAACAAGTAAATGCTGTCTTCCTGTAAAGAGTCTTAAGACGGAGAGAGAAGCAAATCATCCACATATTGCAGTACAGTAGAACCGCTAGGGAACTTTATATCATCCAAGTCATCCTTGAGAATTTGTCAGGAATAAAAAGGACTCTCAGTAGAACCCTGAGAATTACTGTCCTGGTAGATAATTTTTCTTATCAAGTGAAGTCATCAAGGTATTGCTAACTTTATCAACTAAAATACTAAAGAATGCACTGCATAAATCAATTACAGTAAAAAAAAATGTCCAATGGAAATGAATGTTAGTAAGTGTGAGGGTTAGGAACAACTGTGTGTCAACTAGTAACAATGCTCTTTATTCCTGGGAGATCCTGGCCACATCTCCACCCCTCGTCTTCAGGTTTCTCACCAGTAAAACGGGACTATTACAAGGGCCAGTACAGTGGACAATTAGGCCTTGAGCCTGATGATCTTTCATTACGGGCTTCATGCCTTGAAGAGCTTCTTATGGGATATTGATTAATTCTGGGAAGAGGTCTGTGGGGTCTATTTGAGTCTTAAAGAGAGGCAAGTTGTGAAAGGTTACCCTTACCACACTTTACTACTCAGGAAACAAATGGTACTTGTATGATACTTGTAAATTCTAACATTTACTTTCATTTGGCCAAAATAGCAAAAATAGCACACAGAAATCCACCAAATTACCAGGTCACAGGATTTGAAACCGTTAGTCATTTCCATGATCACTATGGTTACAATAATATGGCCTGTGATAATTCATTTCGGAAAGTTTTGCTTGTCTCACAAGGAAAAAAGAGCAAATTTTGAATTTACAAATAAGTGATGTAGTGATGAGAATTAAGAATATATGTATTTTTAATTTCTCTAATCTGATTATCATTCAGAAAAATATCTTTCATGTGTCTGACCATACCTCGATTTCTCTCGATGATGAGAATTAATATTTAATGAATGTTTTCTGTTCTTAAAATTAGAGTATTAACTTTTTAAAAGTTATTAGGCAACACCCTATGGACTGAAGAGTACACTGAAATTATGTGGGCTCATTATATTTTTCAGAGAATCATGAGCTCATTGTAAAGTTGCAAGTTTTTCTAGACTGTGGGTTTCTGGTATCTTTTTAATGGCATGCTTGACTATCTGACCAAATCAAACTTCTTTATAGATGTTTCATGCACACATTCTCCCATAGTTGCCTAAATTGTATTGAAAGACAGAGACAGATAAGGGGAAAGATGCAATTCTTTTTAAAGAAAATGAAAAGACAACTATATAAAATTAAAATGACCAAAAAATAATTATGTGATATGCAAAACTTGATCATTCAATAGTCATCTTGTTGGCACTGACTTATATTGCATAATGAGAGAAACTAGTGTTTATTTAGAGCATTCTTCTCTTAGAACTTTTCAGTTCAATTTAATTGCAGCTTTAGTTATTGTAACACACAAGAAATTAAGTTGTTTACTAAATTCATTAGAATAATTGCACAGATTATATTACATGCTTTAAAGGTAAATGCCTGTGTCTCATCCTACTTCTTTTAAATTACTACAGTTCTACACTACTTTTCTCCTTCATAATCTTTAGTTTGGTTCAGGACATACAATCTTTTTCTAAATTCATAAAAGCAACATGAAAGGACATCATTTTTACCTTAAAATCTTTAAGGTAAATTTATATATGTATAATTAATTTAAGTAAAAATTAAAGTTCTTAAATTGGCTTATTGCTGATTGCAATTGTTTTTGCATAATGAAAATTAAATTATCTTGATAGGAACATATTATTAGAGATGATTATACAATTTTCCAGAATTCAGTGGTTCAAAGCTTTTCAGTAACACAAATATATAACTGACAAATAGTGGAAAATCTAATATAATACTTGCAGATTTTTTATTTAATAATGATGCTATCTATTGTTACTTGAATTAAAAAAAGGGAGAGAATAGAATTAAATATTGTTTAATTTCAAATGAGTTCATAATTTGGATTTCAATGGTTAAATCCATATCAAAATAATAAAATAGGAGATTAGTTTTACTAAACTTGATATCCCATCACTTAAATAAGTTAAACATCATGATATATATTATGAATAAATGATGTACACTGAAATTCTAGTCAGTTTTAAAAAACTAATTTTTTTTATTTTAAAGCAATTGCAAATTAACTTTGCAAAGTTAGAATAGTTTATTATGCATTATAGCTATTTTACTTTAGCTTAAAAGCAATTGTTTCATTTAAGTGTTTCTATTTCTATGATATTTGATCATGGCCTGGATGATGACTCTGTAATATTTTAAGATGTCAAGACACCATCTGGACTGCATTTCAAATGATATGTTTGTGGGTCTTGCATAGATTGTTTGGATTATAGAATAGCTGGAATCATAAACAGATATGGCATGTAGAATATACCATTCGGTAAAAGCTGACTGTTGTTCCCAGAATATGGGAATAAATTACTAACTCCTTCAAGCTACTTAATTTTATAAATTTGTTTTATTGTATACATATATAAAATGTTGCAACTGAAAAGAAGTTACATTATGAAATAAAACCCAAAGTTTGAGAAAAGTAATGAGTTGATTTACATAAGGAGCCAGGGGACTCTCTGGGAGCTTTAGCATTCCCCTCAGAATGGCTATGGCCAAGATGCAAATGCAGAAGAAAGAAATAAAAATACCCAGGAGGAACTCACAGGAGTGAGTTCTAGGGAGGACTGAATCTGGAAAGTTAACACAAGCTATAGAAAAAGGCCAAGAGTGATCATGAAGAGTTCTGGTTCTTGCAGTATGTGAAGCTATATGTAAGTCATCATTCAAGGCAACTTGGAGGAATTGAGATTAATCTGGTTTAATTTGTTCCCTTCCTCCAAGAGTTTACAGATCAGTACAGGAGAATATTGTGCACATGGTTGAAGTGGATGAAGTAGAACAAAATGCTCTAAACAAAATATAGATAAAGCCCAATGTAAATTCTAATGTATCTGAAAGGCCATCTTGGAAGAGGCAACACTAAGGATGGATAAGTTTTAAAAATGCATGGACATGATTGCCGGAGTCCAGCTCCGGTGGATCCAGGGAATTCGAAGCGGGGACGGTGTCGGCGAGGATCAGGAAACAATTGCTTAATTAAATGTTAATTAAGGATATAAAGAGTGGTTAAATAAGGATAGCTCAGTGAGGAAATGCAGTGGAGAAAAGAGGCTGAATAATTCAGCCAGAAGGTAAGAGAAAGAATGACACGGTGAGACCAAGTTTCGGTGAACAAGGCCCGCACTTTATTTTCCAAAGTAGTTTTTATACCTTAAGTTATGCATAGAGGATAATGGGGGAAGGGGTAGAGTCATGCAGTAAGCCAGGCTTTCTTCCTGAAAACTTATCATATGCAAAAGTTTAGGTGATTTGCATCATCTTCTGGCCCGGAGGCCTGTTAACATTTTAATACCCTTTCTTCAGAAAACTTATTTTCTCTAAAGGTGATTAGTCAGGTGCCACCCTCCAAAAGCATTAGATAAAGTTGCATTCCTACAGGGCAAAGGTGTGGTGGGCTATAACAAGAAAAAGAATTAACTCAAGGGTCCAAGGTTACAAACATTAAAACTACTACCTTCATTTCTATACACCAATTATATCAATCAATACACTGCCAGGGACACAGTAGGTAAGGGATATGGAGACTTAGCAGCAAGCATTGGCCCAACAAGTGAAAAACCCTTCACCAATACAATTTCTAATCAATCTTTTAACTGTTCAAAGGAGTCTGTATTCAGACAGTTTAGAACATCTCATGCCTCTCACAGTTGTGAACTAAAACACTCTTGTCACGCCCAGGAACTTTATTAACTGGAGCTGTAATTTAACTCTTTTTCAGAGAGAAGTGGTGGGGGACAGCCCCCCATAAAGTCAGAAGTGTAGGTGAGAGCACAAAGCAGTAAAGTAGGCAGACTCTGGTTTTGGGGGTAGATGCTCGAGAATTTCCAGGGGGACTCCTGAGGCTCGATCCTGCCTTTGCGTATGCCGAGCCTCCTTCCTTGTGACCTTTGCCCTGGGCAGAGTTCCTCACGCTGGCTCCTGGCATCTCCCCCTTTTTTATTTCTTAAAACAGCCAGATGCATCTCAGTCGCGAGATTCTGAATGTTCTGTCAAAGAATCCTGACAATACAAGGAAGAATGATTAGGAGAAGATTAGACAGGATGTTTTTTCCAGAAATAAAGTTAGAGAAGGTGTGAAAAAAGTCATTAGCTGCTCCAGCGGTGGTAAAATCCAGTCGAGAGTGTTCCAAGGTCTATTTGATTATGAAGTTTCCCGAAGTCCAGGCCAATGTTAGAACTGTTCCAAACACCTGAAATATGATTTTTGATTTTTTCCCATTCATAATCTGTCTTGTTTACCTTCAAAAATGTCACGTATATTCACCGGTAATCAGCATGGCATGACAGAGCCATTTTCACTTTTAAAGCCTGTAACTCAGTCCCAATATGTATTATTGCCTCTTTCAAAGTGTCTACTCTCATCTCCAATTTTCTATCTATAACTTCCTGTATTGCTAGAGTTAGAGAAACATTTTTAGACATGGATCAACATATTGGGCAGTATGCTCTTGTTGAGTCAATGATATTGCTGCCGCAGTAACAGAAGTAATTGCTGCTATTAAAGCTGATATTCCTAAAATAAGTAAGCCCACAAATCTCCATTGTCACATTAAATCCTGCAGTTGTTGTAACACAGCAAGACCATAATTACATCAATAAGTGGTTACATCATAAGATAAGGTGGACGTTGTAACTCTACAAAGGAGCAAACATTATATTGAGGGTGTAAACAAGATGAGAGCATATGCATTGCTCACAAGTCACTACATTAGGTCCACCAGTGAAAGTCATATGTACATTAAGTTTTCCAGAATCATTGGTAAAGAGAAAAACATAAGGAGAGGGTAGACAAGCCAAAACAGAATAAGTAGAATTATTTTCTGGTTGGAGTTCGCGCTGCAGCAGCCTCGTCAGTCTCGCCGGGATCTCAGATGTTTATCTTGCCTCCCCTGCCGGAGGGCGCCGCCCCTGCTCCCTCGCTGAACCAGACTCGGGCTCAGCGGCGGCCAAGCGAGCTCAGACGCTGGTGGGGCTACCAGCTGCGAGCACTGTGCTCTGGGCCCTGGCAGCCAGGCTGGTCCGGCCTGCAGCTCCCAACGCGCGGCTGTTCTGTGCTGCGGCAGCAGGGGCAGAGGAGTGCCCCTCTTCTTTTGTGATAGAAACAATGGGGGAACCGGATGTCTGGGGGACTGCAACATGGCGAATCAGCCTGTCTGGGATCTAAATTGGAGAATTTGCGTCCTGTGGAAAAATACAAGCACATCCTTGACTGCTAGTTAATAATGGGTCAGGACCCTTCCATTGTCCAGAGAGGAGGTCCTTCCATTTTACCAATGGCTTTGTATCTTGTTGTTTCAGATGAATCAGCATTTAGGTTATTTATTACAAAGAGAGCATGTTGTAAGATCTGATGGGGGGAACTATACTTAAATTCCCCTTCCTTTAATTTTTTGAATTTGTGTTTTTAATGTTTGGTGTGCTCTATCTGCTATAGCTTGTCCCTGGGGATAATAAGGGATGCCTGTGTTATGTTTTATTTGAAATTTTATACAAAATTTTTGGCATCTGGAAGAGGGAACTGTATCTAACAGGGAAAATAACTGGGTGTCTAGATACAAAATTTAACAAAACATTGGAGGGTAAATGATGCAAAAATTTGACCAAAACAGTTTTCTATAGCAATCTGTCAGTTTTCATCAAACATTAGAAGAGCATCAAGTTGTTCCTTATTATATGGAATTACAATTTCTGATGGCTGTTTACCAAATAATTCAATGCTCTGCTTTTTTCCTTTAATATCAAAGTAGCTATCAATCCTGGATAAGAAGCCGCTACTTTTTTAGTTTGAGCGGGAAGATGGACCCACTCTAGGGGGCCGTTTTGCCATAAAACCAATTTTTTTTCTGGCTACCCCAATTACACCTATGGGGGTTTTATGGCAAAGGAATTGTCAAGCAGTTGTCAATTTAATTTTTTAAATTTTTAATATTTACATTTTAACTTATAATACTCAGATTTTACAATGGAAAATGGTCATAAGTTGCTAAGTTAAAAGACAGTATTTCTAGATTTAATAAGAAGTGATTGTTTGCATGCATGCTGAGTTGCTTCAATCATGCCCAACTCTTTGTGATCCTATGGACTGTAGTCCACCAGGCTCCTCTGTCCATGGGGTTCTCCACGCAAGAATACTGGAGTGGGTTTTCATGCCCTCCTCCAAGAAGTGATTGCTTGTATCTTTTCAAACATTACTTTAAATCTGTTAGGACTCTTTTTTTTCCCTGTATCTATTTTCTCCATTTAATAGATTATTATACGATTTTTATTTTCTTTTAGCATTTGCTTTTGGACCACATTGTACTTTTTTTTTTTAGAATGATTATATCTCATTTGGATTATTTTTGGGGGAAATTTTTGTCCAGATATTATTAATAGAATTTTTTTATTGAGGTTTACTTTAATATTATTTCCTCATTCTCTGACCTATAAGAGTAAGATTAATGATGAGGATTGACCTTAGTGGTCTTCCAACCTGTCCCAATCACTTTATTCAATTCTACATATTATCTAGAATTAAATTTCACAAAAAAGAGAGTATAGATTCTTACACCTAACAGCTAAGATCATCAAGATTCAAAAAGTTTAAATATTTTTATAAATGTTTGAGCAAAGTCACCCTGATGCCAAAATCTATGGCTTCTCCATGGCCAGATGCTAGTATATTTCCAGCGAATTCAACAAACTTGTATTTTGAGACTATAGCTTAATTTTCTGTCCTTTCCAAGGTATGTATGCCTGACAGCATTTTAAAGCTGAATATACTCACAGTATATATTGAATACCTGGAGGAAGAAAGGAATCTATCTTTACATATTACTCCATGAACATCAGAAGATCAATCTGTCAAAGTACTATATTTATAAGACAAACAATGGGCTAACCTATTTAAACAAACACTTTGCTCTGGAGAGGTCAAAATACTGAAACTGATGACCCAGCAGGCACTCTCTCTTCATTTCTTCATTTTTTTCTTCCAGAAAGCACTTTGTATTGTAATACATGTCCTTGGAGAAACTACATGTTTAATACTTAGTCTATTTAATATTTTAACTCTGAGCTATTGTTCACTGAGGCAGAAATTTGGACACTGAAGTCATACAACTAAATCCTATTAGAAGGCTAAGGAATCTACTTAAAATTTCAGAATGTTGATCTGGGCCATTTGCAGTGAATTGCAATGAAGCAGAAAATACATTTTAGAGTTTGCTGTATTAGAGATAATGGAACAACTTTGCTCAAGAACAGAGATAATTTAAATATTTCTTTTGTTTCATATACAAGCTCCCTGTATGTTTCAGAGTAACTTTTATTGTACAGTGCTTATCTCTGAGATTTTAATATGACTATGACAAATTATTAGCTTCAAATGCCTATTCCCTGTACTTATTGTTATACAACTCTCACCATTTCTATGAAACTAGTTTTCCTTTTTGTTGTTGTTTTCCTGACTTTCGCATGCAAGACAGATCTTGACCTCTCACTGTGTCACTGCTCTGTTGAGATAGCTGTCACATATTTGCAGCTGTGCTCTGAATGCTTTGTTTATTCAGTATCTCTGCCTCACTGTTTTCCATGTTTTTGATGGCATTATCTCAGCTTAATCCATTGGCAATGTGAATCAAATTAGTTCCATAGATGTGTGAAAGGAGAAGTGAAGGGAAAAGATAATAATCAAAAAATGAGAGAGGTTTTAGAGTTTCATTGGTTGTGGATTTCCAAAGTAAAAATTTGGGAATTCTTTCAGAATGGGTTAGATGGGATTTTTACATACCAATTATAGTGCCATTTAGCTTTGTCATACATCCAGGTCAAGGATAGTGCTATTGACCTGAAACAAATATACTGCCAATATTTGTCCAGTAAAGACAGATTTATTCAGGATCAGCAGATTATTGAAATTTGGGGTCTACAACCATGTTGAGTCAAATGCAAGTTCCCCGTGGGGCAAGGGAAGGAGAATGTTTTTACAGAGAGGAAAAGGAATTTGGGAGGGCCATATAAACAGAGAGTCCATAACTTTTCATTGGCTGAGTTCTCGCCAGAAAAAAGGAGACTTTCTTTCTCTTGGGATTGGCTATTGTCAGAAGGCTTGGGACCTACCCCTCTGGTCTCCAAATTCTATTTAATTTAGGCTTCTGTTTATTAATGTTTTTACAGCAAAATGGTTTACCTATAAATTACAATTTGATTTTGAAGAATTTATAAATAGTAATGCAAATTTGGCTTCAATGCCTAAGGTGAAGAATTTATTGTTCTTAAACAGAAAACCTGGGAAGTATCCATAAAGCATTCTAAGACACTTTCTAAAATGGGCATTTGTAGTTTGTCTTCAAGTTTTTATGTCATCCAATTAATACATTTTTATGGAACTCACCTCATGATGACTTATGTGGAGAATCTTACTGCTTCTTCAGTTTACCAGGTACATCTCACATTCCTATGAAGTAAGCTGAGCTTTGTTTATCCAATGTGTTTATAATATGTGTATACTGTGTATATGCTAACTGCAGTCAGTTTTCAAAGTTAACAAAAAAGCCTCTAGTCTCAAAGATTCTATAATTTAGTGGAAAGTTTTGATAGAATTTACTCAGTTGATTTATTTTCTACCTTACTTGATCATGCTTCTCAAAAATATCTGTATATTTATTATAGTCTGCGTTTCTTTAACTTTCAGTTTTCCCAACTCTTCTCTCTATATATAAATTGAAACTAGGTACTTTGCTCAGCTTACCTCTAATGATAACATGATTTATTCTCTGCTGCTACTGCTGCTGCTAAGTCGCTTCAGTCGTGTCCGACTCTGTGCGACCCCATAGACGGCAGCCCACCAGGCTCCCCCGTCCCTGGGGTTCTCCAGGCAAGAACACTGGAGTGGGTTGCCATTTCCTTCTCCAATGCATGAAAGTGAAAAGTGAAAGTGAAGTCGCTCATTTGTGTCCGACTCAGCGACTCCATGAACTGCGGCCCACCAGGGTCCTCCGTCCGTGGGATTTTCCAGGCAAGAGTAATGGAGTGGGGTGTCATTGCCTTCTCCGGATTTATTCTCTAGCTATCCTTATAAATGTCATTCTGCTATCTTCATCAACATGATTTGTGACTCTACTATTCTGGAAATTCTTGTCCAGGTAGATAAAAATTTCTGACTTTATCGCTCATTTTAGAAACTTCCCCAAGCCTCATTTAAATAAGCATCAACATGTTCAACTTTTCTATCTATAGTATCAGATGATTAACTCCAAGATTGTTCAAACCTTGTCAAGTTGTGTAAGTATTTTTTGAAAGCCATGACTTAACAATCTGGGAGGCCCACAGAGACCTAATCAAGCTCTTTATCCTTGTTAAAGCCCAAGAACTTTTAACACAGAAACCGTACTTCTCTTGGCTTTCTGGCTTGAGTGCCTCTTGAAACACTGTGATGACAGTTAATTAATTTTGTTGCATCCAAGTTTCATTTTTTTATAGTAAATCTCAAACACTAAATGAATTTTATAATCTTGGGTCAAAATAACAAACATATCTACATGAAAAGGAATTAAGTTAAACAAAAAAAAGCAAACAAAAAAACTTTTACAATTCCTTTATCAGATCAGATGTGAAAATCCCTTTGTGTCAGGACACTCTTATTGTTTCTCTCTGTCTTTGTCCTTTTTATTATTTGTTATAAGAGGAAAGTATGTAACAAGAAAGACAGACGAACTCCAATAAGCCCACTCTTCAAGCCAAATTTAATGAATGAAAAATCTTATACCAGCATTCCTCAATTAAGCTACCTCAGGTCACTTAACAAAAATTTATAGACTGTCCATAGTCATGTTTTGTTTTGTCCGTAAATATTTAAATCTAAGAGAGATCTCTATTTAGCGATGCTCTCTTTCTGACACAAAGTGAAAATTATTTGGGCAAGAAGTTGAAAATACCAAGAAGAGTTTCGAAATAACCTAAATGTATCTATTTCAGTCTAAGTTTTAGTCTTAACCCTTTCCAGAACCAATGGTTAATTTATAAATGCATTTATACTTTAACCTGCTGTGGATAACTGTTATTTAAATCACATAATCTCACTATTGACAATTTAGAATTATAGCGGCCAATTGGAGAAACTTGATAGAGACAAACTTTATTTCCTGAAGAGTATCTTAGAATTGAAAAGGAGCAATGACATTTCAAATATTAAATATAAATGTTTAATTTTTTCAGAGAATAGTCTGCATTATTTGAAATGAAAGTTACATTTTTTTAATTAAATTCACAAAGTTATAAAACCATTATCAGAAAATAAGTCTAGAATATTTTCATCAGCCTTCCAAAAACTTTATATACTGTAGCTCCTGTTTTTCTTCCCCCTAGCTCCACCCTACCACTGACTTTCCCAGCCCTTAGGCAAACAATAATCTCCTTTCTATCTCAATAGAGTTGAATGTGTTGGACATTTCATTAAAATTGAATCAGGTAGTGTGTAATCTTTTCTTACTATTTGCTCTCACATTGCATGTTTTCAAGATTCATTTATGTTGAAGCATGTATCAGAAATTCATTTCTTCTTGCTGAGTAATATTTCATTGTATGGGTAACCATGGTGTGTTTATTCATTCAGTGGTTTGGTGTTGCTTTCACTTTTAGTATATTAATACAATGAATGCTGCTGCTGCTGCTGCTAGGTCGCTTCAGTCGTGTCCGACTCTGTGTGACCCCATAGATGGCAGCCCACCAGGCTCCCCTGTCCCTGGGATTCTCCAGGCAAGAATACTGGAGTGGGTTGCCATTTCCTTCTCCAATGCATGAAGGTGAAAAGTGAAGGTGAAGTCGCTCAGTCCTGTCCAACTCTGAGCGACTCCACGGACTGCAGCCTACCCAGCTCCTCCATACATGGGATTTTCCAAGCAAGAGTACTGGAGTGGGGTGCCATCGACATATGCTTTAATATCTCTTTCATTTGTGCTTAAAAGAGTGAATTTTTTAGGTCATATGGTAACACTATCTTTGCCATTTTGAGAAACTAAAAAACTATTTTCCAAATAAGTTGAAGCATTTTGTATCTTCAACAATAGTGCAGGAGCATTCCTGTTTCTGCACACTCTCAGTAGCACTTGTATTGTCTGTCTTTTTTATTGCATGTGAGCATGCTCATATCCACTAAATATATGTGAAATGTCATGTCATTATTCCATATCTGCATTCTCTTAATGTAATAATCATGAACATCTTTTTTTGTGTGTCTTTGTCCTATGTATATGACTTATTTGCCAAACTATTTAAGTCACTTGCCATTTTTTAAAAAGGTTGTATATATTTTGTATTATTGGATTGTAAGAATTCCTTATAAGGAACCTCTTAAGGGAGCTATTTTAGTATCTGTCTGTCTTCCTTACAATATACTAAAAAATAAAACCATATATTTTACAATTGCAGGTCTGCTTTCTCCAGTGTTCGTTTGGATCACAATAGCTATATCCATTTGCTTCTTCCTAAAGAAACCATCAATCTATATGGTTCAGATGGTCTCTTGAGGTTCTCTCTTAAATTCACAAGTTTTCAAATGGGACCACCAGTTCCTTAAATTTCCATATGTTTCTAGTCTTATACAGCAGGTGGATGATCTTTGTTATATTCTAATAATGAGGTGAAATATAAGACATTACATCCATCAGCTTAATGTTTTATCACCCATAAGGCATATGATTTTCAAAGAAAGCTATAATTTTGTCCCAATAAAATGGTTTTCCTATGACAAGATTTATCCTATGATGTTAAACTCCTATACTGTTGAAAGACCATGCACTGATTAAAATTTTCCCAGCCCTGTAACTAAAAGACAATTGAAAGGATTCCAGTGCCTTAATGACAATTGCAGGCAATTAATTACCAAATGATATTAAATTGTCACACCACTGTATAAATTAACTATGTTTTTAGCAACTCCATCTCTTCCCAGAGAACCTCAATACAAATGTGTGCTCGGTTGCTCAATTGTGTCCAACCTCTCAATGCCATATACTGTAGCCTTCCAGTCTCCGCTGTCCATGGAATTTTCCAGGCAGGAATACTGGAGTGGGTTGCCATTTTCTACTGCAGGGGATCTTCTTTTAAAAGTTAAAATTGGCTCTTTAATCATTTTCCTCTCTCCTTACTGTGAACATTAGGTAATAACATCAGAAATACATCCCCTGAGCCCAAAATTTCATCTTATCCATCTTCCTAGATTATGTATGAGGAGTGGTTAATCATTTTAGTTACAATATGTTGATCTCACTTGCTCCTTACTTCATTGTCCTCTGTGATAAAAGTACAAACATAAATGTTCACATTCTTCTGTTTCTTCCCTGCTTACATTCAAGCTGCTGAGTTCTGTTAGAGTAAATCATAACGCATGACAAACAGGTACTACTATTAATTCATCACAGGAACATCAACATGGTAAAAGGGCAAAGAAGGTTACCTGCCATGTCAGTGCATTGTGACCATCTACCATCAGCCATTGCAGTTGCTTCCTAAGGTGCACCCTGATGGAGTTAAGAACGGAGAAATGCAGAATAATGGCCCTATATAGTTAAGGTACATATCAAGGTAATACTTGCAATAAGCTCAGATGCTTACTTCTTCCCATAAATAGGAAAGCACTCAAATCATTAACTTGAGATGACTGAAGCTTTGTTTTTGTTTTGTTTTGTGACTAGCAGCAGTATTTTGATGTTCAGCTACCGTTTTTTGTTTTCCTAAGACGTCTTCATTTCCTGCCTCCTCCCTTATCTCTTGAGACTAGTCCTGCAGAACTGAAAAAAAGACTGACTTCCCAGGCTATAGCCCACAATAAGGCTATAGGGGATTCCCAGGTAGTGCAGTGGTAAAGAATCTACCTGCCAGTGCAGGTGACACAAGAGTTGCATGTTCAATCCCTGGGTTGGGAGAGCCCCTGGAGTGGGAAATGGCAACTCATTCCAGTATTCTACAGAACATTCCATGGACAGAGGAGCCTGGCAGGCTATAGTTCATGGGGTCGCAGAGTTGGATGTAACTGAGCAACTGAGCACAATAAAGCACAATTTCCAGCTTCTAGGCTAGGTCTTTTCACATAACTTTAGTGTTTTAATTTGATAGTCTTCATGAATTTTTACTTTTATACTCCACAGTAGAATTGTGAATAACAATAAAATCCCTAACACATCTCTAAGTTGATGACTAAAATTTTTTACAATATAAAATTGCAAAGATGTAATTTCTGGAGTACTGTATATTATAAGCATTAAATAAATTTTAATTAAAATTTTAGAATGGGGCTTCCCTGATAGCTCAGTTGGTAAAGAATTAGCCTGCAATGCAGGAAACATGTGTTTAATCCCTGGCTTGGGAAGATCCCCTGGAGAAGGGAGAGGCTACCCACTCCAGTATTCTGGCCTGGGGAATTCCATGAACTGAATAGTCCTTGGGGTCGCAAAGAGTCAGACACGACTGAGCAGCATATTTATTTTGTTCAATATTCAGAAAGTGCCCATCATAAGAACTGATTGACAAGGACAGCCTCCATAGTCAAAGAGATTATGTTTGGATCAGACTTATTTTCTGTCAGAAAATAACACTTCATTTTTCAACTCTAATACAAATTTTAATATGACCCTGAATAACAAGCACATTACTTCTGAACTCTGTATAATATAGCTATCCACTAACTAATATATAGAGTCTTACGTGATTTTCTCATTTTTATGTAATCAATTACTATCCCCTAAATATTTATTTCTTTATTGTAATAGACATCTTATTGAGAAGCAAATTGGTGTTTTGTGTGTCATAGAAATCTCCAGAAATGCATTATGTTAACTTTTGTATGAGTATATTGTGCTTTTTTTTGTTTTGGTTTTGGTTTGGTTTTCAAAGAAAAAGGATGATTTTGAAAGAGATGTTGGGAAATAAGAATTAAAAAAGCAATACTCAAATTTCTTTTAGAAAAAAATATAGAAAAAATTAAATGCTAAAAATTGATTCACTTGAAATTATCTCTGGCAATTTATGATCACAGAAGTCTTGGATTTATCATGACATATATGCTTTGAAGATCACAGCAATCCTACAACATTAGTTAATAGTTTTGTTGATCCACCAACAATAATTTTTTTTGACGCTTTGCTATCTTTAAATCTCTTCTTCCAGTGGCGACTCTATTCTATGTAAAGTCTGTTAATTTCTTTTTGATACATTTATTTTTAATATAACATGTTTAGTGTAATATTTTTCTTGGCTAGAAATGGTATTCTTTTAAAATTATCTGAATACTTCTTCTCTTACTTGTTATACATTATTTTGCCATTCAACATCCAGAATAAATCTTTATTTCCATATTTATAAATTTTAAGAATAACTTCACCACTATAAAAATAAAAATACTATTTTATTTTATACCTTTCAAAATGCCTAGGAGAATGTCCTCTTCCTCTCAGGAAGTTATACCAAGAAATCCTTGCATTGTTTTGTTTTGTGAAAAGGATAAAAACAACAACAACAACAACAAAAAGATACTAGATATTAAGTCACATATTTAACCATGTTTTCATTGAAGGTGAAATTAAGTGCACACAAATCAGATGCCTCTGTCTACTGCAGCACATTCAAGATGTTCATCCTTTAATAAAAGAGGTATTTTCATAGTACATTTTCCAAACTTACTTAGTAGCATTAAGATCCAATGAAATTTATTGGCTAGAGTTGAAATTTTTATTAACCTGCTAAATTGAGTTGATGAATTTGGAAATCCCAAGATACTTAATAGAGCACATTAGATTTTTTGAAATGTTCATATTTGCAAAAGACCAACTTTAGTACTCTAGTGATCAATTATACAGAGATATTAGTAAAGCCAAGCTTAGGATCATCTTAATTACTTTGAGGGAAATATATAATAAAATATATACCTGTATTTTAAAACTATATTGTCCTACTTCATTACATATAACTTACCCAGCACCAAATCAGTATATCTTTATTGTTAAAATCTAAACATTGCAATTGGGGATGGATAAATTTAGATATGACATCAACTGAGTGTGATAGAGACCAAATATGAGAAAAATTTTTTAAAGGAAAATAAATTCTCTGACATGTAAAAGTGTGAGCAGCTTCATGAAGTCATCTGGTATCCAGCTCCCTCTGTATATGACTTCACCGTCTCTATGGAATGTCTCTTACTTACCTAGTACAAGATGGCTGACCACCTGGTTTTTATAGCACCAACAGGAAGGCAAAAAAGAGAAGTCAAAAGGCAGAATCCTACCTACTAAAGAAACAACCAGGAAATTGCACACATTAATTTCACTTACATCTCTTGCCAGAATATAGACACAGGTTACAACAAAAAGATAAGAGGCATATATTGTGTATTTTGAATAGTTTATGTACTGAATAAATGCGGTACTATGGAAAAAGGGGAAACAGATTTTGGGATAAAACTAGCAGATTCTACAGTTTGGAGGATAGAAGGTTAGCTCTAGCTGACAAATCTAACGTCAGAAAAGCCATATGTTGAATATTTCTAAGTATATTTTCATTTATTTATTTATATACTTTAATCTTTCTAAAGAATCAGTGTTTTTTAGTAGAAGTTTTATGAACATATTCTACAATAAATGTTCAGAAGCAAGAATGCTTTAAATTCATTGAAAATTTTCTGATGGATATCTGTTTTATTTTCTTTAAACACAGACAAAAGTCTAATCAAAACTCTAGATTGGATTTGCAATGTTATGTAAGAAATTAAATGAAATCAAAGGATTATTTTCCTTTTATTGAACAAATAATAAATGATTATTTGTAATCTAAAAACCTGGTATATACTCTAAAAATATATTACATATTTATTAAGTGTCACAATGTGTCATGTAT
This sequence comes from Bos indicus x Bos taurus, assembly GCF_003369695.1. Classification (NCBI taxonomy): domain Eukaryota; kingdom Metazoa; phylum Chordata; class Mammalia; order Artiodactyla; family Bovidae; genus Bos; species Bos indicus x Bos taurus. Next base: position 59,587,274 of record NC_040087.1, read on the forward strand.
ATTGAGATATATTAGGAAAGTTATGACCAACCTAGATAGCATATTAAAAAGCCAACAAAGGTCCATCTAGTCAAGGCTATGGTTTTTCCAATATTCATTTATGGATGTGAGAGTTGGACTGTGAAGAAAGCTGAGTGCCAAAGAATTGATGCTTTTGAATTGTAGTGTTGGAGAAGACTCTTGAGAGTCCTTTGGACTGTAAGGAGAGCCAACCAGTCCATTCTAAAGGAGATCAGTCCTGGGTGTTCTTTGGAAGGACTGATGCTAAAGCTGAAACTCCAGTACTTCGGCCACCTCATGCGAAGAGTTGACTCATTGGAATAGACTCTGATGCTGGGAGGGACTGGGGGCAGGAGGAGAAGGGGACGACAGAGGATGAGATGGCTGGATGGCATCACCAACTTGATGGGCATGACTTTGAGTGAACTCCGGGAGTTGGTGATAGACAGGGAGGCCTGGCGTGCTGCGATTCATGGAGTCGCAAAGAGTTAGACACGACTGAGAGACTGAACTGAACTGAAGCAAAATTATTGCTTTCATAAAAATTACATTCTGTTAGGAGGTCCTTCAATGTATACATTCGGTAATCATGTTAATAAATGCATCATTACAATTTAGGTTTGTACTATTATGTTATGGAAACTAAACTGTGGATTAAGTGTGTAAAGAACATCTTCATTAAGGTAAGGTTCACAGCTTTTCTTGACAGGCTATTCTTTTTTGTTGTTGTTGTTGATGAAAACTTTAATCTACTCACCCAAGAAGCTCAACAAACTCCAAGAAGGATAAATACAAGAAAGATTGACACAGAGATAAAGTGAAATCAAACTCTGTATAATTTAAGACGAAAAAAGCTTTCTTGAAAGTGAAAGTGGTAAAAGAGATGTGACTTGCCCTGTACACTTCAGTTCAGCCACTCAGTCATGACTGACACTTTGCGACCCCATGGACTTAGCCTGCTAGGCTCCTCTGTCCATGGGGATTCTCCAGGCAAGAATACTGGAGTGGGTTGCCATTCCTTCCTCCAGGGGATCTTCCCAACCGAGGGATCGAACACAGGTCTCTTGCATTGCAGGTGGATTGCTTACAGTCTGAGCCACCAGGGAAGCCCAATCAACACATTAGGGAGGTTCTCTGTGAAAAACTTTGATTTGTTGCAGCAATTTAGTGATTCTACAAATTATTGCTAAAGTCAAGGAGATCATTGTGCCCTTCTGTGATTTAGATTTACAAGTAGTAGCTTTCTGAGAAATTGCTGCTAAAAATGTTATTCTAGGGCAAGAAACTATGGTTTGGCAGACAGCATTTCTACTCTCCCTATAAACATGAAAAAATATTAAAAAGGTTCACTTGATATGAAGGCTATGAGTAATTTGTGATTAACTTGCTTAGAAGTATTTTTGTTTACATTTCTATATGAGAAGTTCCTAGTTAAAAATTGTTACACCAAATCAGATTTCATATCAATGCCCTTTAACTTTTCCTATAAAAATATTTTAAGCTAGTTAGTTCTTACTACACAAAGCTTGTGTGGTAGGCAAAATAATGACCTCTCAAATATATTCAAGTCTTACCTCCAGAAACTCTGGCAATGTTATATTACATGGCAGAGGGGATTAAGGTTGTAGATGGCATTAAATTTGCTAATCTACTGATTTTTTAAAATAGGATTACCTTGGATTATCCCAATGGTCTCAGTATAATCACAAGGGTTCATAAATTTGGAAAGAAGTAAAATAGAATCAGAGAGAAGGCAGAAAAAAAAAAAACTCAGAGAAAATGATTCAGCCTGATCTTGCTGGTATTAAAGATGAGGGAATGGGGTGACAGTCAAGGAATGTAGGTGGCCTGTCAGATCAGATCAGATCAGATGAGTCGCACAGTCGTGTCCGACTCTTTGCGACTCCATGAATCGCAGCACGCCAGGCCTCCCTCTCCATCACCAACTCCCGGAGTTCACTCAGACTCATGTCTATCTAGTCAGTGATGCCATCCAGCCATCTCATCCTCTGTCGTCCCCTTCTCCCCTTGCCCCCAATCCCTCCCAGCATCAGAGTCTTTTCCAATGAGTCAACTCTTCACATGAGGTGGCCAAAGTACTGGAGTTTCAGCTTTAGCATCATTCCTTCCAAAGAAATCCCTCAGGGCTGATCTCCTTTAGAATGGACTGGTTGGATCTCCTTGCAGTCCAAGGGACTCTCAAGAGTCTTCTCCAACACCACAGTTCAAAAGCATCAATTCGTCGGCACTCAGCCTTCTTCACAGTCCAACGCTCACATCCATACATGACCACAGGAAAAACTATAGCCTTGACTAGATGGACCTTTGTTGGCAAAGTAATGTCTCTGCTTTTGAATATGCTATCTAGGTTGGTCAGAACTTTCCTTCCAAGAAGTAAGTGTCTTTTACTTCCATGGCTGCAGTCACCATCGCACTGATTTTGGAGCCCAGAAAAATAAAGTCTGACACTGTTTCCACTGTTTCCCCATCTATTTCCCATGAAGTGATGGGACCACATGCCATGATCTTCGTTTTCTGAATGTTGAGCTTTAAGTCAACTTTTTCACTCTCCACTTTCACTTTCATCAAGAGGCTTTTTAGTTCCTCTTCACTTTCTGCCATAAGGGTGGCATCATCTGCATATCTGAGGTTATTGATATTTCCCCCAGCAATCTTGATTCTAGCTTGTGTTTCTTCCAGTCCAGCATTTCTTATGATGTACTCTGCATATAAGTTAAATAAGCAGGGTGACAATATACAGCTTTGATGTACTCCTTTTCCTATTTGGAACCAGTCTGTTGTTCCATGTCCAGTTCTAACTGTTGCTTCCTGAACTGCATACAAATTTCTCAAGAGGCAGGTCAGGTGGTCTGGTATTCCCATCTCTTTCAGAATTTTCCACAGTTGATTGTGATCCACACAGTCAAAGGCTTTGGCATAGTCAATAAAGCAGAAATAGATGTTTTTCTGGAACTCTCTTGCTTTTTCCATGATCCAGCAGATGTTGGCAATTTGATCTCTGGTTCCTCTGCCTTTTCTAAAACCAGCTTGAACATCAGGAAGTTCATGGTTCACATATTGCTGAAGCCTGGCTTGGAGAATTTTAAGCATTACTTTACTAGCGTGTGAGATGAATGCAATTGTGCGGTAGTTTGAGCATTCTTTGGCATTGCCTTTCTTTGGGATTGGAATGAAAACTGACCATTTCCAGTCCTGTGGCCACTGCTGAGTTTTCCAAATTTGCTGGCATATTGAGTGCAGCACTTTCACAGAATCATCTTTCAGGGTTTGGAATAGCTCAACTGGAATTCTATCACCTCCACTAGCTTTGTTCGTAGTGATGCTTTTCTAAGGCCCACTTGACTTCACATTCCAGGATGTCTGGCTTTAGGTCAGTGATCACACCATCGTGATTATCTGGGTAATGAAGTTCTTTTTTGTACAGTTCTGTGTATTCTTGCCTGTAGATGCTGAAAAAGATAAGTCAACAAATTCTTCCTTAGAGCATACTGAAGGAAATACAGTCATACAGACCTTAGAGATGACTTTGTATCAGTGAGAACCATTCTGGATTCGGACATGAGATTTGTAAAAAAATTACTCTGTGTTATTTTAAGCCATTATGTCTGTGGTAATTTTAAATAGTAGAAATAGAAAGCTAATACATAGGTTATTCAGTATTAAAATACTTAATAAATAGTACGGATCTCCTGCATTGCAGGCAGATTCTTTACCATCTGAGCCACCAGGGAAGCCCAAATAAGTTTAATAAATGTTAAATTTTAATATGAGCATACAGACACTGTTGAATTTTATTTCAATATTTTGAAGAGAAAACTGAATTAACATCAATGAATTGTTTGCTGATACAGTCAAGAGGATATGGTGAATTTATGCTCTGGTAATAATTCCCTCTGTTTCAACACGTGACATTAACTAAACAAATACAATGGAGTAAAATCCCTAAGACAATTGAGCTATGCTGCTGCTGCTGCTGCTGCTGCTGCTAATTTGCTTCAGTCATGTCTGATTGTGTGCGACCCCATAGACGGCAGCCCAGCAGGCTCCCCTGTCCCTGGGATTCTCCAGGCTAGAACATTGGAGTAGTTTTCCATTTCCTTATCCAACGCATGAAAGTGAAAACTGAAAGTGAAGTCACTCAGTCGTGTCCGACTCTTATCGACCCCATGGACTGAAGCCTACCAGGCTCCTCCATCCATGGGGTTTTCCAGGCAAAAGAGTACTGGAGTAGGGTGCCATTACCTTCTCCTCAATTGAGCTATAGAAAAAGGAAAATATCTGGAGATGAGAGAACAATCCACTCCCTTCCTCACTGCCCAAAGGCAGAAATGATATTTTAAGCAAACAGATCAATGATCTAAGATTGTGCTATATGGCACTGGTTTGCCTCCCATAGCAGAAAAGAGATTGAAGCCAGACTCACTGCTTGAAGCTTGAATCTGCTGGAGACTCCAAAATAGGCTATATTGTGATAAAAGGCTGAAAAGCTCCTGCCACACTTCCCTCTTTTCAAATATCATCATGTGCCTTGGTGAGCTCTATGCCTAATGAAGAAGAAAGACACAGACACAAGATTTTCAAATCCAAATACCTCACTTGCACTGAGGATATATCTGCATTTCACCAGGCTCGTGTTGGAGTAATGAACCTAAATCACAATTAATTATAAGATCTATTTCTCAGTTTGAGGCCTAGTGTACTAAATGGAGGTAAAAACGACTTCAACAGGAAAATAAAACTTCACACAGGAAGAGACAAACACAATGGTGGAGAGAGAGAGACAAAGACAGAATAAAACGAAAATAAAAAGTTCTCTTCAAATAATCCTGCAAGCCAAAATTGTAGACCACTTGGGAGAACATAATTCTATGAAAACTATTGAGAAAAGTATTGGGATAGAAATTCACTTTAAAATATCAATTTTCAAAAGTAATCTAAATTACAAATACCAAGGATGTTCAAAGGAAAAAAAAAATGGAGAAACATCTGACAAATAAAAGAAAAACAAAATAGAAATTATGAATTAAAAGTTTCAGGGTATTTAGTGCCCTTGCTCCCTGTTTCCAGGATCTTCTATGAATTTACTATGTTTCCTGTCCAAGGCTAGCAAACAATGTTTTAGTTTCAGTTGGGCAGGCCCATCTATACAGCTACTCGACCCAGGTCTCAGTAACTGTTCCCTTCTTTGCCCTAGTGGAAGCAAAGATGCCCTGCTCTTTCTGTGCATAGGGTATTGCAAAATTCATATATGGACCGTCCAAGTCCTGCCTTTGTAAATATTTTCTTAACTTTTACCTACTCGTTCAGTTTGATTTTGACATCTGTTTCATACTGGGAAAGTTACCAACTGAAGACTTGTATTGAAATGGTTTCAGTAATAGTCCTTTTTTTTTTTTTTTTTAAGAGAGCTTCTGAGTTCAGTTGCTTATATATTTGTGGCATGAATGAGTACACCTTTTTATGTGGGAGATTAGGACACTGTTATCTTGTAACCATAGAAAATACTTCATGAGCAAAGAAAAAAATTGATGACTAAAAATATCTAATTTATAATACAAGTAAAAATTTAAAAGCCTTGTTGGTTGCTTTATCTCCTGTATTTAAAGGACAGATTAAGAACCAATATTAGGGTCTTTGAGGATTTCTGAGTCATAACATCAATAATATGCCCAATTCCACCAGGACTCTTAAGTTCATATAAGGCAATGGCAAGGAAGAAGGGCTTCTTGGAGACATGAAATGAGAACTATTGAAAAGAATCAGATCAGTCTGTGAACCTTAAGGTGCCTTAAGCCTGAAATTCCCTTGCCAGACAAACTATTTTCCTCACTCTTTGAAGGAACTAGTTTACCCTGAATAACAATTTCTGAGGACTGCCCATGGGGTGGCTGCCTCACAAACCAATGTTCTTCAAGATCCAAATCCATGACCCTTCATTACTTCCATTCTTATAGTGATATAGATATCAAACTATCACAGTTACAGAAATATAAACAAATAATATTGAAGATAACCTATAAATGAAAACATATCCCCCAATATGGGTGTTTGCTTTCATCAATTTATATAAGTAGAAGTAAGTGTCTCAGCAGGAAATAAGTGGCACACTCAAAGTAAAGACTTTGGTGACAATTTAATAAACTGAATATTTAGAAAGGCTTTCAAGACTTTTTGAAAAGATGCACAGTTACCTCTGTGGTCACTGACTTTTGTTGACAATAGACAATGTTGGATGACGATGCAATGAATTAAGTTTCCTGTGATCAATGGAAATAAAGGGATACCAGAGAAGTTAGGCAAGGTAATAGCTGTTAACCATCAAAAGCAAAGATGATTGCAATTATCAAAATAAGCCATGGTTACAAACACATGAGCTTATCTAACCTATAAGGCATCTGTGAGTGTTGCTAATTGGTCACAGGGTCAAGAGATATATAAGGCATAGAAAAGCTTACCAAGTTGTTGCTTCACATACAAATTGGTAAATAATTAAAATAATAATTATTACAATTAGAGTATGTTTAAGGAAGTGTTCTATAATACAACTGCTGCTGCACACCATACATTTGTCCTGCTACCATGTATATAGGTGACTGAACATTAGAGAAAGGAAAAGAACCCTTAGGGATTATGAGATGCTGACTCTAAAATGATATTAATCTTTAGAAATAAGTGGGCTGTTAATCAGATGGAAGATTTGTGACGGTTAGATGACAGATGATGTTCTGGCTTGAATCTGACTAGCAATGGATATAGTGGGACTGCAAATTGTCCCTGTGGTTAATTATCCAGCTTCAGATTACATGATATATCTTAATATATTTTGCGTGTGTCATATTCCCATATTGATTTCTGACCTAGGAAGCATATTTATCATTATAGAGTGTGGTTATATGGCAGACAGGTAATAAATGAAGTGTTGTGCTCGTCTAGAGCAGAGTAGGTATATTGAATCTACAGAACACAGCCCCCAGAGTCATATTTAGAATACACACACCAGATAATTCACACATTGTGGTTTGGCTCTTTGTTCTGTTGATTAAGAGCTAATGCTGTGAAATGGCTAAGTGAAGTTTTACAATGGATTCCCTCTCCCGATCATGATATTAAATAAAAACAACAATACTTGCCTGAGGAATGGCAGAAAATAGATCCTACCTTTACATGATAAAGGATGCAATACTTGCCTGAGGAATGGCAGAAAATAGATCCTACCTTTACATGATAAAGGATGCAAGAGTGGTTGAATCCATGATGTCTCCATTTCTGTCGCTGGTCCTGATCCCTGCAAAAACTAGAATGATCCTGAAGGATGAAGTGCACTCGGTATGTTCAAACAGATAATCAGCTAATTGCAGACCCTGCGTCCAAACGGGGTTATTTTCTATAGCTGATAAAGTCTGAGGTACATGGTATGTGCCTACTGACTGAGTGAAAAATTTGTGTCTGCCCATATTGCAAAAGAAATGGAAAAACAATTCTCATTCTCTTAGAATGAACAGCAATTTAAAGGTGTACTTGTGACCTAGGTTATTATTAAAGCTTTCCCTCTCTGTCATAATATGATAAAGACCTGGATCTTCTGCACATCCTGAAGAACAGAGCATTGGTCTACCACATGACTGTCATCCTGCTAATCAGAACAGATGAACAAGGAAGTTCACTTGGTAACCCAGTGGTTAGGATCCTGTGCTTCCACTGCAGGGGGGACGTGGGGTATGTGTGATCCTCACTTTGGGATCTTGCAAACTGCATGGCACAGCCCAAGAACAAACAAAGTAACAGATGAACAATATTTGTATAGAATGTTAGAGATAAGACACTGGCATAGCAGAGGATGAAGATAAACTCCATAAAGACCCGAGAATTTTTCTATCAGTAGATTTTAGGTGTTAGGTTGATTAGACTATATGCTCTGGGGAAACTCTCACACATATGTACAATAAGAGAGAAAATATAGCTTTTGTACAATTTTTAATAGTGAAAAGTAGGAAATATAAATGTTGATTTGCAGGAAAATGCATGTTACAGTACTTTTGTACAATATTCTAATGGACATTAACCAGAGCACATTTAATTTAATAGGGGTAAATTCAGCACATAAATTTGAATGAAAAAATCCTTCAGAACAATATATGTATAACCATATTTTACCTTTAAATGTATTAGTTGAAAAAAGTTTTTATGGAACCAATGATACTAAATTATAAAAGAACATACAGTAGAATGATACATCTGAAATTGTGACAGTGGTTACTTCTAGAATAAAAGGGAGATATATCAGAAAGTATATAGGCACATAGGGAACTTCAAATATATCTATAAAATTTCATTTAGTTAAAACATTAAATATTAAATACTTATGATATAGTGATGATATTTTATTAAGATAGATTGTTAGTATGCAAATGTCTGTTTCATTGTTTAACATGTTTACTTATATATTTGAAATACGTAATCATGGGAGGACTCTCTAGGTGTTCCAATGGTAAAGAATATGCTTGCCAGTGCAGGAGACACAGGAGACATGGATTCAGTCCCTGAGTTGAGTTGATCCCCTGGGGCAGGAAATGGCAACCCACTCCAGTTTTCTTGCCTGGAAAATTCTACGGAGAGAGGAGCCTGGTGGTCTACAGTCCATGGGGTTGCAAAGAGTCGGACATGACTGACTGATTGATTGAGTGAGCACACATGCAATCATCTAAATAATAAAAATAAAATATTTTATATTAAAAAACATGTTTTAGATCAACTCTGTGAAACTGCATATCTGAGTGCAAAACAAGCCAGTTTTTAGTTCTTGATTCTGCAGCCTTCAGGTGTACACTGTCCTCTGATATCCAGAGACTTTTCCTTAGCCTATGGCAGTTTATGTCATTACTAGACTTACTAGACAATATCTTGATACTCTTTCACCTCCTGCATTTTCAGAGCATCATAACATTCTAGAATTGAAATAGACTAGTGACTCAGGTGGTAAAAAATCCACCTGCAATGCCAGAGACCTGGGTTCGATTCCTGGGTTGGGAAGATCCCATGGAGAAGGGAATGGCTACCCACTCCAGTACTCTGGCCTAGAGAATTCCATGGACTGTATAGTCTTTGGCGTTGTGAAGAGTCAGACAAGACTGAGTGACTTTCACTTCACATCATATTAACTAAATTATACAGAAGTGGAAACATTTTTAATAATATGTTTGGTTATTCATTTTGTATCAAATGTCACAGGATATGGTAAATTAAAGTATTATCTTCACTACATAGTTTCATATCCCTTCAAACTAGTTTTTTTAACTGTCCAAATAAAACTGATTTTTTAAAAAAATTTATTGCTTTGGTTTCAATTGTAGATACCTTTAATTCCTTTCCTTTTGCATTAGGAAGAATATAGATATATAAAAATAGAAAGATACATTCTGGTCTCTGTTAAGTACCTTCATAAATCAACATCGTTATTTCCATATTCCAGTATTCTAGACTCAATTTTAAGCATGATAGATTTAAATAGATGAGAAAATTTACATTCCTTATGGAGTTAGCATCGTAATGAAATGAAGCTAAGCTAGTGTCTAAAGTGCTATCTCTCAGAATTAATTAACATGCAAATATTATATACAGTATGTGAAATGCCCTTCATGTAAGTCTGGTCACAAGGTAGCTATATTATATAGTAATATTTATGTATACAAGAGCAGAAAGGAAATGATAATTTATATTAAGTGAACAAAATTATGATTTAGTGGAGGTTTTTAAATTATTTTTATTCATTTTATGCAAGTTATTTTTTAACAGAGATGTTCATTTGAAAGCAGATGGAAAGATCATTTCCTGGAGCTGAAAACAGTTCTGGGATGATAATAGGAAGGCTTGTCATTTTCTAACACTAGTTTCCCAAGTGGTTCAGTGGTAACGAGTCTGCCTGCAATGCAGGAGATGCAGGTTTGATTCCTGGCTCAGGAAGATCCCTTGGAAAAGGAAATGGCAACCCATTCCAGCATTCTTGCCTGTGAAATTTCATGGACAGAGGAGCCTGGTGGGCTACAGTCCATGAGGTTACAAAAAGAGTCAAACAAGACTTAGCAACTAAACAACAATTAAGTCTCAAAGCATTGACTTGACTGAAATTGTTTAGTTATGCTGCTCCAGCATTATAGGTCTTCTGTTTCTGATACCCTTAAACAAACTACCTTGTATGATTTCTTCCTCCACCATTTTCATCATATTTGACTGACTCTGCTATTCTAAGTCTTCCAAGTGATGCTCAGTAAAACTTGCCATTCCAGGAAGTAATAGATCTTAAAGCTTGTTTACAACTTCAAAGAGTATCTGCTTTTGGTACTATTTTCTCATTAAGTTATAGGTGATCTAACAGTATGCAGGTCAGGAAGCAACCGTTAGAACTGGACATGGAACAACAGACTGGTTCCAATAAGAAAATGAGTACATTAAGGCTGTATATTGTCACCCTGCTTATTTAACCTATATGCAGAGTACATCATGATAAACGCTGGGCTGGAAGAAGCACAAGCTGGAATCAAAATTGCTAGAAGAAATATCAATAACCTCAGATTTGCAGATAACACCACTCTTATGGCAGAAAGTAAAGAGGAACTAAAGAGCCTCTTGATGAAAGTGAAAGAGGAGAGTGAAAAGGTTGGCTTAAAGCTCAACATTCAGAAAATGAAGATCATGGCATCTGGTCGCATCACTTCATGGAAAATAGATGGGGAAACAGTGGAAACAGTGTCAGGCTTTATTTTTTTGGACTCCAAAATCACTGCAGATGGTAATTGCAGCCATGAAATTGAAAGACACTTACTCCTTGGAAGGAAAGTTATGACCAACCTAGATAGCGTATTCAAAAGCAGAGACATTACTTTGCCAACAAAGGTCCATCTAGTCAAGGCCATGGTTTTTCCAGTGGTCATGTATGGATGTAAGAGTTGGACTCTGAAGAAAGCTGAGCACCAAAGAATTGATGCCTTTAAACTGTGGTGTTGGATAAGACTCTTGAGAGTCCCTTGGACTGCAAAGAGATCCAACAAGTCCATCCTAAAGGAGTTCAGTTCTGGGTGTTCATTGGAAGGACTGATGCTGAAGCTGAAACTAATACTTTGGCCACCTCACGCGAAGAGCTGACTCATTGGAAAAGACCCTGATGCTGGGAAGGATTGGGGGCAGGAGGAGAAGGGGATGACAGAGCATGAGATGGCTTGTGGCATCACTGACTTGATGGACATGAGTTTGGGTAAGCTCTGGGAGTTGGTGATGAACAGGGAGGCTGGCGTGCTGTGGTTCATGGGGTCACAATGAGTCGTACACGACTGAGTGACTGAACTGAGTTGAATTATATTGCTATAAATTATAAAATATTGAAATACTTTAGAGAGAGCTTCTTGCATTTTCTCACCCTATAAACCATAATTCTGACAGTCATACTCTAGCAGGATTTCTTCAATTGACAAAGAATAATAATAGGAAAGAACCTTTATCTAGGTCCTTTACTATGTATATTAGTAAAATGTTGTAGGTGATAGAACATACTGAGATGGAAACACTATGTATTTTTTAATGTCTGAAACAAAGTATAAATATTCATGATTCTCTTACTGTCTAAAAAGTTGGAAAAAGACCTCATGTTCTGTGTTAAGTCACTCAGTCGTGTCCAACTCTTTGAGACCCTATGGACTGTAGCCTGCCAGGCTCCTCTGTTCATGGAAGAATTCAGTTGGATGTAATTTATGTAAATGGTCATTATTTTAATTGATTATGAATGATAAAAGTTCTTCAGTTCTCATCCCTGGAAACCACTCTCTGCTTATCTTAGGTCTGTCTCCAATGTCATTTTCTTGTGTCTGAACCCTTACTTGAAAAAAACAAATTTATTTTTCGTATTTACATTTGCTCAAATTTGACCCCAGTGGCTCAGCAGTAAAGAATCCGCCTGCAACACATGAGCCACAGGAGACCTGACTTCGATCCCTGGGTTGGGAAGATACCCTGGAGGAGGGCATGGCAACCCACTCCAGTATTCTTGCCTGGAGAATCCCTTGGACAGAGAAGCCTGGCAGACTACAGTCCATAGGATCGCAAAGAGTTGGACGTGACTGAAGTGACTTAGCAAGCAAATTTGACTTTAATTACAAATGTTACAGACTTTTTTATGGAAAATTTATAATAAACCTTACTAAGAGGCCTAAGTACCTCCATTCACAAAGGCTGAAATCCTGTGATTTGTTTGGATGCTGTTTTTCTTATCATTTCTACAAGCATTACCATTGTAAGAAATCATCAAACTATTCCAGACTGAATCAGTTTCCACCCAAGTCACTGTTCTGGTGATATAAGTATCAATAAAGACACAGAGTTGTTTCTGCCTGTAACTCAGAATTTAGTTGTTGGTCTCTGTGTGTGTGTGTGTGTGTGTGTGTGTGTGTGTGTGTGTGCATGCATGTGGTAATAAAAATTCCACTTCTTAAGTTCTTACTACGGGTGCTAAGATCTTTAAAATGTACACACATATTTCTCATTTAATTTTTATAAAAAACTATAAAGTTGGTTTTATTACCTGCTTTACACAAGTCAGGAATGCATAACACAATGCGATTAAGTGTACTAAATAGCTCTTATTTTACTGATTCCCTTAATGAAAACCAGTATTAATTTGGAGAGAGATGGGGGTTTATTTCTGTCCCTTGAGTGAAGTTCTCCAGGGTTTTATATTCAGCAGCTAGAGGTTTATTCATGAAAGACTGAAAGAGCTTTTTTTTTGTTCTTTGGAGGTTTTGAGTTCAATTCGCAGATCTTGCCTCAGGCAGCTTCAAACTGTGGCAAATGCCTAGACAGGAAGACTGGTCATGTGCTTGGTGGAAGATTTAAAGCTCTATAAAACTGTGGGAAATACCACACCATCTCTTAGCTTCTAACCAGATTCTCTACCTTCAGGCTAAACAGAGCCCGGGTTTTCGGCAAAGGGAAATCTGATTATGAGTTTGACCGCGTGGTTTCCATTTTGAAATGACCGTTCTGAATGACTGCCAAAAGGTCTTCAGTTTTTCTTCTAAGTGGAGTCCATTTACCTGGGTCACAAGATCAACTCATGCCTAGAATGACAAAAGCTCCTAGGGAATTAATTCATCCATTTTTTCAGTTGCAGAAACAGAAGTGTTGCTCAATACTCAAATCCTTTATTTTGACCTGCAGTGATTTCTTTTATATTCTTTTGAATTCTGTAACATATTAATTGATCCTGCATCTGGAAGAGCATGATTTTTTTTTCCCCTCTGCATACTTATTTTTCTGTATTTCTGAATGAAAACATCTCTTTTCCTGCCTTTTCCCAATATAAGAACCTTTTAGTTCCTCCATTTTCTCTTCCTTTTGTCTTAGATTATATCCTATTTCACTTTGCCTACTTTCTAGACCTTACCCTATACTAAAAAACTAAAAGCTGTCCTACTTCATGACCCTCAAACTGAAACAATGCTTTTAAATCTAGGTCCTCAAAATGATTCAAGGAAACAAATACCATTCCATTGTATAAATTTGGGAGGTTTCAAGTGTCAACTTTCCCATCTTGCCTTACTTCATTTTAACTGCCAATCTTCTGGCTTCTTTTGACCTTTATGCCCCGTGTACCCGAGGTAAAATTTTTCATTTTCTCTCATTTTCCTCAAGCCTCTATGCTAATTGTACACCTGCGATTTACAGAGAATGTAGGTTTCTGGTGTACTCTCTCAAGGCAGAGTCTTCACATAAATAATTTAATCTGGATCTGCTTACATGTTTGTTCCTTGTCCTCACCTTCAGTGAAAGAAAATCCTTTTTTCTGTATAAGCCTAATCTTTTTATTTCTTTATTGAATCAAAATTCTTACTCCTTCAGAGACCTAGCTATGTCTATTTAATTTCTTCTCCAAGAATAATTTTATTTTCTGGGTTTTTATTTTTAGCTTAAAACCATTTATAAATTTCTCATAGGAAAACAAATTTTACTTCAAGACATATTTGCTATTTATGTATGTGAATATACTATACATATATAGTATCTCATAACTTTAATTCTGTTAAATAATGAGGCAAATTTGCTAGTATGTACACCTAATATGTTCTTTTTTATTTTATTTTATTTTTTTAGTTATAACTGAAAAAAATTAAAAAGGAAGAACTAATAGAGCCATATTTTAAAAATCAAAAATATAGACTTAATCTGACAAATATTAATGGATCCTCATTAACACATTAATGGATCCATTTTATCCAATGTGATAAAATGACTCCTGTTAAAATAATAATGTCCTCAAAATCTTGTAATTAATAGAACTATCTGATCTCATAACAGAACATATATTAGGTTCCCATGAATATATATCAGAAAAGGCATACATACAGAAATTATTAATATGGAATTCAGTAAAGAATTTAAGGTAAAGTTTAATTCCTTTGTTCTAAATATCTAAAGTGACTATGAATTATTTGTTCAATTTTTATAAGTACTATGCTATGCTATGCTATGCTATGCTAAGTCACTTCAGTCGTGTCTGACTCTGTGGGACCCCAGTGACAGCAGCCCACCAGGCTCCCCCATCCCTGGGATTCTCCAGGCAAGAACACTGGAGTGGGTTGCCATTTCCTTCTCCAATGCATGAAAGTGAAAAGTGAAAGTGAAGTCACTCAGTCATGTCCAACTCTTAGCGACCCCATGGACTGCAGCCTACCAGGCCCCTCCATCCATGGGATTTTCCAGGCAAGAGTACTGGAGTGGGGTGCCATTGCCTATGCCAAAGGATATAAAGAAATGTAAGCAATTTCTCATTCAAACTCATATCCTCATCAAATATAATTTGACTTTTTTTCTTTTCAAACTGAATTTTAATCATTTGCTTCTTAAATTGAAGTCTTTCCCCATCCACTACTCCTAATAAATTTATTCTTACTAATGTTGAACTTTATCTTTCTAAATCTCCCAGTACTAAATAATATTTTATAAACTATCATTTGTTTTCTTCTTACTTTTACATCATTCAGTTCTTACCACTCCACTGCTTTTTACTTCCCAAGTTTGTTTTATTGAATCATCTTCCCCCATTTTTGTTCTCCTTGTGGTATCTTCCAGTTTTCTCCCGAAAAGGCTTTTTATCTCTCCCTGTAACCCTTTCTCTAACTCTTTGCTGTGTATATTCTCCTTAGGTGACCTTACAGAATCTAATGAGTACTGAAGAAGTGAAGTGAAGTCACTCAGTCGTGTCTGACTCTTTGCAACCCTATGGACTGTAGCCTACCGGGATCCTCCGTCTATGGGATTTTCCAGGCAAGAATACTGGAGTAGGTTGCCATTTCCTTATCCAGGGGAGCTTCCTGACCCAGGGATCGAACCGGGTCTCCCGAATTATAGGCAGACGCTTTACCGTCTGAGCCACAAGGGAAGCCCTAATGAGTATTGCTGCTGCTGCTAAGTCGCTTCAATTGTGTCCGACTCTGTGCAACCCCATAGACAGCAGCCCACCAGGCTCCCCTGTCCCTGGGATTCTCCAGGCAAGAACACTGGAGTGAGTTGCCATTTCCTTCTCCAATGCATGAAAGTGAAAAGTGAAAGTGAAGTCACTCAGTCCTGTCCGACTCCTAGCGACCCCATGGACTGCGGCCCACCAGGCTCCTCCATCCATGGGATTTTCCAGGCAAGAGTGCTGGAGTAGGGTGCCATTGCCTTTTCTGCTAATGAGTATTAGTTCCATTTAATTATCTGCTGATCTCTCTATCACTTTCTCATTCATATTTTCTCTCCCTCTCTCTCATTCATTCTCAAATATCTCTCCCTGTTTTCCCTCTCTTTTTCAGACACACAGGTACTGTTGAGTCTGAGAGAGGTATATATCATGGTCACATATGGGATCTCTTGGAAATAGAGGTTCTCATAGGCTGTGAACTACTCGTGCTGTCATGGGTCATGGAAATAGTGATGTACAGATCTGACACAGCTGAATGGAGCTAACCCTGTGCCCTCTGGCATATTCATCCTATGGGAAGAGAATGGCCCACCCTCATCTTTGTTCTTTGCCAGATTTCATGGTGAGAAGGGGTAACCCTCTCCCAGACCTCTTAACTATCTCATCTGAATGAACATCAATGTTCATACACTTAACCAACAGCAGTGACGCCAGACATGTGATGAAGTTCAGGGGAGTGATTCTGTTTTACCAAGTATATATAATAAAAGATAGGACCCAAGGGAAACACGTGGCCAAACTTAGCACTAGATTCCTTGGCCAACAGTTGACCCTATTTGCACAGTTTTTTTTTTTTAACTGTGTTAGGTCTTCGTCTCTGTGTGCCGGCTTTCTCTAGTTGTGGAGAGCAGGGACGACTCTCTGTTTGTAGTGTGTGAGCTTCTCATTGCAGTGGTTTATCTTGTGGAGCATGGGCTCTAGGGCAAACTAGCTTCAGAAGTTGTAGCTTGTGGGCTCCAGTATGCAAAATCAGTATTTGAGGCTCATGGACTTAGTCTTAGTTGCCCCGCAGCCTGTGGGATCTTCCTGACCAGAGATTGAACAAGTATCCCCTGCATTGCAAGGTGGATTTTTAACCACTAGACCACTAGGGAAGTCCTATATGAACTCCTTTTAGCTCTGTCTCTTGTGCCTCACGTGGATACAAGCTGATAAGAAAAACACTATTTTCCATCCTCTGGCACTAGTGGAAGGCTCAAACTATGCATCCCTCTGCCCATGTAGGGGAATTTTCATCCTCAGCCCAACATCCTAGCAATAATAAAAACACTGAAACTGTCTCCTCTCCCTGCTTTCTGAGGCTACTTTGGATCTGCATGAGACACCTACCCTGCTCTCCCCAGAGACTTCAGTTACAGTTTTAATGAAGTTTTTCATATCCCTATAATATGTGTATAGTGTCAAGTGTCAACATCTGAACCATATTTTGGTTGTGTGGGAGGTCCACCTTGCTCTACAGGATGGTTACATCAGGATAATTACAGAACGGGAGGCATTTTAGTCGAGCTAAAATATGTGAAGCATTTAGGACAGTGTGTGGCCCATAGTGAATATTCACCATGTTAGCTATTAGTAAATGTTGTGTACCACTTCTTCTCCCAGCGTGCTGACATCTGAAATATTATGCTAAGGTGAATATAGTTTTTAGCCAAAAGTATAAGCAATGAAAGAGACTTAAGATTCAATCTCTGAGTCAGGAAGATACCCTGGAAAAGGGCATGGGAACCCACTCCAGTACTGCCTGGAGATTCTTATGAACAGACAGCCTGGCAGGCTATAGTCCATAGGGTTGCAAAGGGCCAAACACAACTGAAGTAACTTCTTAGTATGCACAATAAGCATTTAAAAAATTATTTCTTGAACTTAGACACAGAGAATCACTCCTGAGAGAATATCAAGATATATGGTGGTGACTGCAGTTGCAACATTAAGAATGCACCTTTCATGTAGTGTCCTAATACCCTTTTAAAAGCATTAACATGGATCATGCATATGTTCAGACTTGTGTCTCATTCAGAAAGGTTACACCTCTTGCTTCCAGTTTTCCAAATTTCTGTCATAAGGCCTGACCATCGTATTCAATACAGGAAGAGGGTGTTTATCCCTTCAAGCATAAAAAATAAAATATAATTCTTCCTGCCACCTATTGTATCTTTCTTCCACATTCCTCACTTCCAGGGCTGTAACAACAGAGAAGCTCCCTTTGATGTGGTACTGACAAATCACACTGAACCATTTGTAAACCAGACTCAATCTTCTGTTTTCTTTTAACCTTTTTTTTTTTTTTCCTAGATTCATTTTCCTTTAGTGATTAGATGAAGCAGATCACTTATACCATTTGCTCAAGATTCCTGTCAATTCCCATCCAGCATGCTAGGATTCTGGATATAATTTCTTTTCTATGGAGGAGGTTCTTTGGGGTGTGAAGTTGATTTGTAACTGATTCATGGAGGGAGTGAGAGAAGCAAAAGGTATCAGTTTTGCTGATGTGAATCAGGTCACAGAAAATATGATTTTGAGTGTAGGAGCTATAGTGGCATCTTCTTATCTCAATTGGTAGGTTTTATTTTCGTCAGCTTCTTACTCAAGGCAAACTCCTCTGACTCTCGGCTCTTCTTCAGTTTAGCAATGGAAAAATGTCCTGAATGTTCAATTCGGGGTCTGTTCCTATACTCAGATCTCTGATTTTTAGGTTAACTATTACACACATAATAAAAATCATTTGCTCCTTCAAAAAAGTGTATTCTTTAACTCAATGGATTATACTGAACCACACATGACAGTATAATTGTACAGAGCTACTGCAAGAAATAGACACTCAAGGAAATAGTCTGAAATTGTTTCTCAGAGTTGGGTGATTTTGAAAACAGCAAGAATCTTCTTAACTTGGGTAAATGGCTACTGCTAGATGTTACTATGTGCTGATGGTGGTGACTGAAGCGCTTACATTTTCACCTGTGGTCACCTGATATAAAGGTATAATAAAGCCAACACTGTGATAAATTGTGTGGCTTCTGCAATAAACCATTTCTTCAAGAAAAGTTGGAATATGAAGTCTGTGGGTATGGACTGTGATTGATAACACACACAGGAGCTTTAAGGAAGAAAATTACAAACTCATGACTTTAAATTTTCAGTTGAAGAATGGTCACTTAATCACAAAGTCTCTCTGACTTGCTCTGATGGTTCAGCCATAAGGCTCACATAGTAAAAAGTCAGATACAGAAGCTGCTCCTTCAGATTGCTGATTTAAAGTCTAGATTGATTTTTCAGCTTCACCATAACAGTTATGTGGACATTATAGTATTAAATGGGAGATCATATTACATTGAGAATTAGAATGGGGTTATCAGGTTAAATGAGAAAGACTGAATAAGTCTCTCTGAGCTTTTTGTTTGCCAGCAGAATCAGATCTATTTCCTGGTCTTATGCATCAGTTGTCTTGTTTTTAAGCAAACTCTGGGAGATAGTGAAGGACAGGGAAGCCTGGTGTGCTACAGTCTGCGGGGTCACAAGGAGTTGGACATGACTTAGTGACTGCACAACAATAACAAAGTCATAATAATGTCTTTATCTGAGAGAATTGTCTTATAAGAGGAATTCTAACCCTTCACCATAGCTCCATTTCCATTGTCTTAGTCACATCTCAGACAAACTAATGAAACCACATTGTGGCAGAAGCCAAATCAGTTCAATTCAGTCGCTCAGTCATGTCCAACTCTTTGGACCCCATGAATCACAGCACGCCAGGCCTCCCTATCCATGACCAACTCCTGGAGTTTACCCAAACTCATGTGCATTAAGTCGGTGATGCCATCCAACCATCTCATCCTCTGTCATCACCTTCTCCCCCTACCTTCAATCTTTCCCAGCATCAGGGTCTTTTCCAATGAGTTAGTGCTTCTCATCAGGTGGCCAAAGTATTGGAGTTTCAGCTTCAATATCAGTCCCTCCAATGAACATCCAGGACTGATCTCCTTTAGGATGGACTGTTTGGATCTCCTTGCAGTCCAAAGGACTCTCAAGAGTCTTCTCCAACACTACAGTTCAAAAGCATCAAATCTTCAGTGCTCAGCTTCCTTTATAGTCCAACTCTCACATCCATACATGACCACTGGAAAAACCATAGCCTTGACTAGATGAACCTTTGTTGGCAAAGTAATGTCTCTGCTTTTCAATATGCTGTGTAGATTGGTCATAACTTTCCTTCCAAGGTGTAAGCATCTTTTAATTTCATGGCTGCAGTCACCATCTGCAGTGATTTTGGAGCCCCCCAAAAAACAAAGTCAGCCACTCTTTCCACTGTTTCCCCATCTATTTGCCATGAAGTGATGGGACTAGATGCCATTGTCTTGGTTTACTGAATGTTGAGCTTTAAGCCAACTTTTTCACTCTCCACTTTCACTTTCATCAAGAGGCTCTTCAGTTCTTCTTCACTTTCTGCCATAAGGGTGGTGTCATCTACATATCTGAGGTTATTGATATTTCTCCCGGCAATCTTGATTCCAGCTTGTGCCTCCTCCAGGCCAGCATTTCTCATGATGTACTCTGCATATAAGTTAAAAAAGCAGGGTGACAATATACAGCCTTGATGTACTCATATTCCTATTTGGAACCAGTCTGTTGTTCCATGTCCAGTTCTAACTGTTGCTTCCTGACCTGCATACAGGTTTTTCAAGAGACAGATCAGGTGATCTGGTATTCCTATCTTTTTCTGAATTTTCCACAGTTTGTTGTGATCCACACAGTCAAAGGCTTTGGCATAGTCAATAAAGCAGAAATAGATGTTTCTTTGGAACTCTCTTGCTTTTTCCATGATCCAACGGATGTTGGTAATTTTATCTCTGGTTTCTCTGCCTTTTCTAAAACCAACTTGAACATCTGGAAGTTCATGGTTCATGTATTGCTAAAGCCTGGCTTGGAGAATTTTGAACATTTCTTTACTAGCGTCTGAGGTGAATGCAATTGTGTGGTAGTTTGAGCATTCTTTGTCATTGCCTTTCTTAGGGATTAGAATGAACACTTACCTTTTCCAGTCCTATGGCCACTGCTGAGTTTTCCAAATTTGCTGGCATATTGAGTGCAGCACTTTCACAGCATCATCTTTTAGGATTTGAAATAGCTCAACTGGAATTCCATCACCTCCTCCATCTAGCTTTGTTTGTAGTGATATTTCCTAAGGCCCACTTGACTTTGCATTCCAGGATGTCTGGCAGCACTTAAATATGAAAGGCAAGGTGGCCTCCATACCTTAATAAGCAGAAAGGTAAAGTGGTAATCAGAATGATTTACCCAAATGTTTTCTTAGTTGTGACTGGGAATGGAATACAGGATCTATTGATTGATACACTTAAGATCATGTGTTAATCCATCATGTAGCTACTTTTAATCTTTTTATAAAACACAAATTATGGTACGGCAAGTATATTAAAACTATAGTAAAAGAGAGAACAAGAGAGGGTATGATAGCAAGAAAATCTGAGTGAAGACAATGGATACACAGATGGTGGTGGTATATCCATACTTAGTCTCTAAGTAGTGTGTGTGATTCTTTTGACCTCCATGGAGGTTAGCTTGCCAGGCTCCTCTGTCCATGGGATTTCCCAGGCAGGAATAGTAGAGTGGATTGCCATTTCATTCTTCAGGGCATCTGCCCAATCCAGGAATTAAACCAGTGTATCCTATATTGCAGGTGGATTCTTTATGGACTGAGCCACCTGCTAAGCCAAGATACACAGATAACTGAGTATTATGATAATGGTGGACAAAGCTGCAATCCCAATTCACAATAAAGAAATTCTCAGAAATTTCCAGAATTTATATAATCAGCTATCTATTTTATTGGAGCTTAAGGGGAGGCAATTAAGGTAGGAGACTTGTGCTAAAGTTGATTAAAAAGCAGTTAGATTCATATATTGCCTTCACAGTCTATGACATTGGATGGCTATATCCCACTGCAACATTTTGGAAGTTTACTTTCTGAGAGATAAGTAGAGGGATTCTTTGGAATGGTTAAGATCTTGGACAACTGAGAGGAGTTACTGTATAGAAAACAAGTGATATTGTGAAAAATTGCATAAAAATATTATAACCAGTATCCTTCTCCTTCCCAGTTCTCAGAGTGAAGGCATGAATATCCTCAACCTCACAAATAAAGTTGACTAGATAAGTTTAAGGTAAAAAAGCTAAAGCTACTGGTATTTTCATACTGACCTTATTATTTCATTTTTAATTAAACACAATATCAGAGACCCCCTTTTCCAAACCCATGCTTTCAGAATTTTCAGTCAAAATATCTCCCCCTACTAATTACAACACATGTCTAAATGGTTATTAACAGGAATGTGAAAAAAATGGAAGGAGGAGTATAAAAACAAAGAAAGAGTGAGAGAGGAAAAATAATGCAGAAAAACCAATCTGGAGGAAAGAAACTATATAAAGAAAGAAAAACTTAAAAAAGCCCCACACTTTTTAATATAAAATTTACTATTAATACCCCTAGTTCTAAGAAAATATTTTGTATCTTTATAACAAGAATGCAAGAAGGAGATGATATAAGAAAGATTATTCTGGGGGTGATCTCTTTGAGTTTAAAACATTGTAGTAAAAGTGAAAAAAGAAAATATAATTAGAAGCATTGAAAGATAATGGAAGACACACTTAAAATATCTTCTAGAAAACAGAGCAAAAAATGATATGAATGAAAAATAAGGAGAAAATATATAAATGAGAGGAGCTATGTAATAGATACTATTTTAAAGGAATATAATAATTCCAGATAAAGAGAATACAGAAAATAAAAAAGAGGAAGGAGAGAAAATAAGAGGCAAGATAGTACCTATGAATGAGAAATTCTTTTAAATATAATAAAATAATTTTTTTAAGGCCAAAATCATTCAAGCACAATGGATAAAAAGTGACTAAGAGAAAAACATCTTACTTAAGAAAACTCAAAAACCTACAAAGAGAAACAAGAAGTAACCTTAGAAAAAATATAACATGAATCAAGATGATTTCAGAGCTTTCCGCAACGGTATGGAGAGCAAGAAAACATTGGAGCAACACCTTTAAAACCAAACAGAAGCTTGACACCCGCAAGATGGCTGACTAGAAATCTGTAGATTCCTCCTTTCTCTAGACAGACATTGAGTTAACAACAATATATGGACCAGAATACCTCTGTGAGAACTCTAGAGACTAGTTGAAAAGGTTCAATACTCAGGCTATTATGAAACCAAGAAAAGATTCTAGTGAAAAAGATATGGAAATTCACGGCATTTGGCACACATCTTCATGGCATAGTGCAAAGCAACAGGTAACAAAATCCTCCCTCCTGTGGTCATGTATGGATGTGAGAGCTGGACTGTGAAGAAGGCTGAACACCGAAGAATTGATGCTTTTGAACTGTGGAGTTGGAGAAGACTCTTGAGAGTCCTTTGGACTGCAAGGAGATCCAACCAGTCCATTCTGAAGATCAGCCCTGGGATTTCTTTGGAAGGAATGATGCTAAAGCTGAAACTCCAGTATTTTGGCCACCTCATGCGAAGAGTTGACTCATTGGAAAAGACTCTGATGCTGGGAGGGATTGGGGGCAGCAGGAGAAGGGGACGACAGAGGATGAGATGGCTGGATGGCATCACTGACTCTATGGACGTGAGTCTGAGTGAACTCCAGCAGTTGGTGATGGACAGGGAGGCCTGGTGTACTGCGATTCATGGGGTCGCAAAGACTCGGACACGACTGAGTGACTGAACTGAACTGAGGGCTCCTCCATTGGGAAGAGAAAGTTGCATCATGACTCCAATATCCTGGTTTGTCTGGAGCTGGTGGGGGGACTAGTTTCTGTCTCACCTGACTCAGCGTCGATGGGATCAGAGTCCTAGTAAGAAATCTACTATAAACAGAAATGAGCAGCATATTAAAGCTGCAGTTCTGAAGCCAGACACTAGGGGGAGAAAGAGGTTAGAAAAGGTTTGCTGCTGCTGCTGCTGCTAAGTCGCTTCAGTCTTGTCCGACTCTGTGCGACCCCATAGACGGCAGCTCACCAGGCTCCCCCGTCCGTGGGATTCTCCATGCAAGAACACTGGAGTGGGTTGCCATTTCCTTCTCCAATGCATGAAAGTGAAAAGGGAAAGTGAAGTCGCTCAGTCGTGTCCGACCCTCTGCGACCCCATGGACTGCAGCCTACCAGGCTCCTCCGTCCATGGGATTTTCCAGGCAAGAGTACTGCAGTGAGTTGCCATTGCCTTCTCCATAGAAAAGGTTTGAGAAACCCTAAAACCTTCAGCCCAGTGGTGAAAGTCTTGCCTTATCAGTGGACTTCCCTTGTGGCTCAGATGGTAAAGAATCTGAACTATTAGTATGCAAATCCTGGGAAAGGTAGCTTTTTTTTTTTTTTTAGTGCTCAAATTCTAGCAAAAAAGAAAAAAATATATTACAAAATATGCAAAGAAACAGAAAATATATCCTAATCAAAGGAACAAAATAAAACTCCAGAAACTGATTTTTATACATAATTGGAGATGTTGTCAGTTTAAGGTGGAATGCTATAATTTAAAATTATTTTATGTAATTGCAATAGTAACCGCAGAGAAAATATTTATAGACTATACATAAAAGGAAATGAGAAGGAAATCAACACATATAATTAAAAAGTATCAAGAAAAAAACCCAGAAGATAGAGGGGGAAAAAAACAGCTACAAGGCATACAGAAAACAATGCAATAGTAATAATAAGTCCTTCCTAAAGAGTTGTAATTTTAAATATTAATAGAATAGACCTTCCAAACAAAAGAATTAGGCTGGATGGATAAAGCAAAACAAAATAACAAAACAACAACAAAAAATAGAATCTATTTTCTATCTACAAAAGACTCACTTTTTTTTTAAGAAAGATAGTTTTCTGATAATTTTTGAGACATCAGGTCTACATTATGCAGTAAGAAAGGTGCTGATTAACCAAGAAGATATAAGAATTATACATATTTAGGTACCAATCCTCAGGGTTCCTAAATATTACATAAAGGAAAATTTACAGAATTGAAGGGAGAAAAAAACAGAAATAAAATAATAGAAGGGTAATTCAATACTGAATGAAAAAAATGACAGAAAATTAAGAAAATAGGGAACTTGAATAACAAGCATTATATTAATAAAATATTGGACCTGGACAGACACATACAGAACACACAACCTCAAAACATTAGAATATACATTCTTCTCAAGTGAACATAGAATATTCTTCATGATAGATTACATGTTAGGCCACAAAAACATTCTTAACAAATTCCACAAGACTGAAATCATTAAAAAATACCTTCTTTGATGACAATGGAATTAATCTAGATATCAATAACAGGAGAAAAAGTAGAAAATCCATAAATAAATGGAAATTAAACTACACCAAAGCATCAAAGAAGTCACAACTGGAAAATACCAAAGCATCAATACATCAAAGAAAAGGCCCTAATTAGAAAATACTCTGAAACAAATGAAAAGAAAAACAGAGCATGCCGAGTTTCAGGAGATTCAGCAAAACAGTACTAAAGGAAAATTTGTAGCTATACATTCAACCACTAAAAATAGATACAAGATTTCAAATCAACAACCTGATTTTACATTCTATAAAACATAAAGGGAATTAATAAAGATTAGTGCAGAGATAAATTGAGATAAAAAAATGATAGAAAAACCAATAAAATTAAGTGTATTTTTGAAAAGTTGGTAAACCAACTTTAAAATTATTTTATGTAATTGCAATAGTAACCACAGAGAAAATATTTATAGACTCCACATAAAAGAAAATGAGAAGGAAATCAAAGCATATAATTTAAAAATATCAAGAGAGAAAACAGAAGATAGTTAGAGGGGGAAAAAAAAAAAAACCAGCTACAAGGCATACAGAAAACAATGCAATAGCAATAATAAGTCCCAAAGTATTTTATTCCTTTTGATGTTAAATGGAATTATCTTAATTTCCTTTTCAGACTGTTAATTGTTAGTGTACAGAAATGCAGCCAATTTTTATGTGCTGATTTTTTATTTGGTAACTTTGCTCAATTTATTTATTGCTTTAAGAGTTTTTCTCTGTGTGGAATCTAGTTTAAGTAAGAAAAAAACAGAATAGATTAAAATAGCAAAAATCAGAAGTTAAAAAGGGGACATTACAACCAATGTCACAGAAATGAAAAGGATTACAACAGATACTACAAACAATTATACACCAAAAAATTGAATACCCTAGAAGAAATAGATAACTTCCTAAGAATACACAACCTATGCAGATTAAATCAGGAAAAGTTAGAAAATCTGAGCAGATCAGTAATGAGTAAGGGGACTGAATCAGTCATCAAAAACATCTAACAAAATCTCAGGACCGAATGGCTTCACTGGAGAATTATACTATTTAAAGAAGAATTAATACCAATCCTCCTGAAACTCTTCCAAAATTTGAAGACATAATACTTTCACACTGATTCTCGGAGGTCAACATTAACCTCATACCAAGCCAAAGACACTGAAAGAGGAAACTATAGACAAATGTACCTGATGAATACTGATGCAAAAATCTTTAATGGAATACCAGCAAACAGAATACAATAGCACATAAAAAGGATTGATACCATTCCTAAGTATGCTGCTGCTGCTGCCGCCAAGTCGCTTCAGTCGTGTCCAACTCTGTGCGACCCCATAGACGGCAGCCCACCAGGCTTCCCCGTCCGTGGGATTCTCCAGGCAAGAACACTGGAGTGGGTTGTCATTTCCTTCTCCAATGCATGAAAGTGAAAAGTGAAAGTGAAGTCGATCAGTCGTGTCCGACTCTTAGCGACCCCATGGACTGCAGCCTACTAGGCTCCTCCATCCATGGGATTTTCCAGGCAAGAGTACTGGAGTGGGTTACCATTGCCTTCCCCCATTCCTAAGTATACAAGGATACAAATATAGTTCAACATAAGCAAATCAATCAGTGTTATATATAGCATTAACAAAATGAATGCCAAAAGCATATGATCATCTAAAATGACGCAAAAAAAAAATTCACAAGATTCAACAATTTTTTATGATTAAAATTTAGTAAAGCAAAGCAAAACAAAAAATTAAAAATAGAGGGGCACTACCTCAGTATAATACAGACTTTTCTAAAGAGCCCACAGCTAACATCATACTTAATGGTGAAAGAAAGCATTTTTCCTAAGTTAGGAACAAGGTAAGATGCCCACTTTCTTCACTTCTATTCAACATAATATTGGAAGGTTTAGCCAGAGTAATTAAGTAAGACAAATAAATAAAAGGCATTCAAATTGGAAAGAAAGAAGTAAAATTTTCTCTGCTTATAGGCTGTATGTTGAAAATTCTGAAGATTCCACACACAGAGAAAAACTGTTAGAGCAATAAACAAATTGAGCAAAGTTACCAAATAAAAAATCAGCACATAAAAATTGGTTGCATTTCTGTACACTAACAATTAACAGTCTGAAAAGGAAATTAAGATAATTCCATTTAACATCAAAATGAATAAAATACTTTGGAAAAACCTAAGTAGGTGAAGGATTTGTACCCTTAAAGCTGCAAAATATCACTTAAGAAATACAAGAAGACAGAAATATATGGAAAGACAAGCTTTGTGCAGGGATAGAAGGACTTATTCTTAAGAAATCCATATACCTAAAACAATCTACAGATTCAACACAAGCCCTATGAAACTTTCAATGCCATTTTTTCAAGAATAGAAAAAACAATATTAAAACGTGTGAAGAATTTCAAGAGACTCTAAAAAGCCGAGCAATTTTTGAAAAGAAACAAGTTGGCATACTAAAACTTTGTAAATTCAAAATGTATAACAAAGCTACAGTCATCAAAACAATGTATTACTGGCATAAAGACAGGGAAAAGTGAAAGTATCTTCAACAAATACTGTTAGAAACACCTAGATATACACAAACAGAAGGCTGAAATCAGATCCTTATCTTACACTATATACACAAAATTTAAATAGATTATAGACCTAAATATAAGACCTAAAATTATAAATCTATAAGAAAGCATAGGGAAAAGCTTCATGACACTGGACTTCACAATGATTTCTTGGATATGATGGCAAAATCAGAGCCCCATAAATCAATGGGACTGCACTAATTTTAAAACTTTATACTTAAAAGGACACAGTCAACAGAGTGAAATGCAATGTAGGAATTGGAAAAAATATTTAACCCTTATACATCTATTAAAGGGTGCATATATATATATATATATATTTTAATCTTACATCTCAACAACAAAATATCAAATGACCTGATTTTTAAAAATGGGCAGAAGACTTAAATAGATATTTTTCCAAAGATAGTATGCAAATTGCCAGCAAGTGCTTGAGAAGATGATCAGCATCACTAATTATCAGAGAAATACAAATTAAACACACAACAAAACAGCACCTTACACACTTTGGATGACTGCTGTGGGTGGGAGAGGCAAAGAGAGAAAACAACAAGCATTCTCAAGGGTATGGAGAAACTAGAACCCTTGTTCACTGTGATGGGGTTGTAAAAGAATGCAAAACAACATGGAGTTTTCCCCCAAAATTAAAATAGAACTTCCAGTGATTCAGTAATTCCACTTCTGTATATATATCCAAAATAATTAAAACCAAGGTCCTGAAGAGGTATTTGCATACCTCTTTTCATAACAGCACCATTCACAGTAAGCAAGAGGTGAAAGCAATTCAAGAGTCTTTTGGTGCAAGAATGAATGAAAAAAAATGTAATATATATGATGAAATATAATTCAGCCTTAACAAGAAAGGAAATCCTGTCACAAGCAACAACATGGGTGAATCTTGAGGACATTATACTAAATTAAATATGCTATTCACAGACAGACAAATACTTTATAACTGCATTTATATGAGTTATCATAATTAGCTACAGTAGTTAAATTATGATAAGCAGAATGTAGAATGTCGTTGCCAATAACTAGGAGAAAGGAGAAAAAAGGAGTTATTCTTTAATAGTTTCCAATTTGCGAGATGAAAGAGTTCTGGAGATTGGTTTCATAATAATCTTGAATTTACTTAACACAAGAAAATTCTTAATTGTTAAGAACTGTACAATTGTTAAGAATTGTACAATAAAGTGTACACTTAAAATGGATAATATAGTCAATTTTATATTATTTATTTTTTAATCACAAAAAATCTGAAGGAAACATATTTTACAATTTAAAATTGTAAACCCATCTATACTATGAGTCAGGTAGATGTATAGAATAAAGACATTTTTCAGGCATGCATGATCTCAATCAAACTACCTCAAACAGCTCCTGGAAGACTTATTTTCCAGAACTGGGGAATGAAGTATGTCATGAATGCAGAATACACAAGACCCAGGGAATGCACCCTCAAAAACAGGATTTAGATCATAGGAATTCTCAATATGATAGAAAAGAGATAAGACCTTATTAAGGCTAACCACAAAGATTAAAGAGGCTGAAACTTTGTTGTCAAAATCAATTATCAGTTCACAGGATCTTGCTTCTATTAATGTTTCCTCCAACAATAAGATATATACGATATATAAAATGGAGATTTGAGATGGTCCAGACTTGTGTGAACATCTGAAACAACAAAGAAATAGTAATGAATAAAATGTAAGTGAATTTATTTTGAAGGGCTATGTGCTGAGCAAACAGGAAAGAAGAGCAAATGGAAATAGTTGTGAACACCAACACTAAATTATAAGAAAGATAACACTGAATTATAAGAAAGATATTAAGTGTGCATCCATTTTCCCCTCAATAAAATGCTATTAAAAGTGATAGAGGGAATTTAAATGTAAATTCATGTGATCAAAATAAATATTTAGTAAAAGAAAATATAGTTTTTTCAGTAATATTTTTGTATGACTAGAATACAGACACCTTGAATTAAACAATGTATAATTGTTTAACTAACCATAATTTTCTAAGACACTAACCATAATTTTCTGAGCCTTGGACAAATAGGACACAATATGTGAGTCCTTTATGAGCTCAGTACTGAAAATTGGCCCTTTCATCACATTCAGGACAAGTCTATTTGCTGACTGCACAAATATCAGGAGGTATTAAAGTTGTAACGTTTGGGTATTTCCCTTTAAATACGCAATCTACGGATTTTTGTTGTATTTGCTGTTGTCAGCCTGTGTGCTGCGCTAAATGGCTTCAGTCATGTCCAGCTCTTTGTGACCCTATGGACTCTAACCCACCAGGCTCTTCTGTCCATGGGACTCTTCATGCAAGGACACTAGAGTGGGTTTCCATGCCCTCCTGCAGGGAATCTTCCTGACCCAAGGATCAAACCTGTGTCTCATACATTGCCTGCATTGGCAGGTAGGTTCTTTACCACTAGACAGTGATTTTAAAAAATGCATAAGATGGTCAGTAAACACTTGACAAGATGCTCAACATCACTAGATACTAGAGAAATGCAAATCAAAACTCTAATGAGGTATCACCTCACACCAGTCAGAATGGCCATCGTCAAAAAATCTACAAACAATAAATGCTGGAGAGGATGTGGAGAAGAGGGAACCCTCCTGTGCTGTTGGTGGGAATGTAAACTGATGCAGCCATTATGTAGAATGATATGGAGATGCCTTAAGAAACTAGGAATAAAACCACATGACCCAGCAACCCAACTACTGCATGTATACCCTGAGAAAACCAGAATTCTAAAAGACACATGTACCCCAATGTTCACTGCAGCATTATTTACAATAACCAGAACATGGAAGCAACCTAGAAGTCCATCAACTGATGATGAATGTATATAGAAGATGTGGAAAATATCTGCAATGGAATATTACTCAGACATAAAAACAATGAGTTTGAGTCAGTTCTAGTGAAGTGGATGAACCTAGAGCCTATTATACAGAGTGAAGTAAACCAGAAAGAAAAGAAACCCCAAATATATTAATACATATATATGGAATCTATAAAAACTATATTTATGAACCTATTTGCAAAGAAGAAACCAAGACACAAATGTAGAGAATTGACTTGTGGACATAGTGACTGAGGGAGTGAGTGGGACAGATGGAGAAAGTCACATCAATATAAATGTAGTATCATGTGTAAAATGGATAGTTGGTGAGAAGTTGCTGTATAACACAGGGAGCACAGTCTGTGATGACCTAGAGGGGTGGAATATGAGGAAAATAGAGAGGCTCAAGAGGGAGGGGGTATATGTATAATTATGGTTGATTTGTGTTGTTGTATGGCAGAAACCAACACATGATGAAACTTCTAAAAAATGAATGCATATTTTAGACCTGTTTCCAAATATATAGCAAAATTATGGCAAACAGATATTTTTTTTAAAAAAGAGAGAAAACATATTGATGAGGGGTAAAGATAAATAGTCATTCCTGTTTGTTAGAAATTTTCCATATAAATATCATAGTAGCTAATACTAAATTCAACTGATTATGAAAATAATCTCATTTATTAGCTGTAAACAAGCTATTTTGACTCACCTCTCATTCTTCCCTCTCACAATTTCCTTCTTGAGCTTATTTTAACGAGATGGATGGCATATGGTGATCTCTTTCCAACCCTAAGCTTCAGCAGGAAACTGGCTTGCAGCTGGAATTCATAATGTGCTGATGCATCCCAGGACTTGCTTTAGTTACATGTGGCACTTCAAAGAAGGTTCAAAGGGACCAATAGAGAGAATTCTGGGACAGACTCAGAATGGCAAAAGGATCAACATGTGAGGTGCTGTCTTTGAAGAACCACATGTAGCAGTAGACGCAGAGCCTGGGTGCATGTTGTACATTTTACTTGAAGTGCCAACTTAATGTACAAAGTGGGACCTGGGAAGAATTAGAGCACCATTGAGCCTGCTTCACTAAGACGGAAAATAACATTCCTTGTTATTTAAACATGCAGAAGAACTCTTTATGACATCTAAATTTAGGAAATATAGCAAAGACAGAAGGAAAGGAAAAGAGAAGAAAATTCTGGAAAAATATCTTTGGGCTTATACTGTCCATTTTCTGATTTTTATGCTAAAATAAAATAGTGCATATACTATCAAGAGTAATTTCCTTATTTACAAAAAAATATAATATCATAGTCTTTATTCTCTAATGCTCCTATTTGTCTGATAATTAATAAGGAAAAGATTAATAAGGAAAAGACCTGAGGAAAAAAGATCAATTAACTCTTTCATGTCATTAACCAATCCCACCTGCAAAATATAAATTTTGTTGATATGTTTGTGCCTCATCCTCTGATACATATTAATTATACGACATCTGCAGAGCAATGTAACAACCAATATCCTCAAGAGGAGGTGCTCTCAAACCTGTTGTTGGGCTTTGATACCTGTTTCTGGGCTTTCAGGTAAATGTTAAACTGTATAAGTGGACAGAGCACGACTTGAAAATCCAAACTTAATCTCTTTCACTGATTTCTGGAAATGTATTTAAAATTATCAGAAGACTATTTATCCAAAAAAAAGAGTAAATATAATGCATTTATGAAAAATACATCACAATTGCAAAGCTATGTAATGAAAATAATGATTTCATAGATAAAATGGCAACAAAGAAAGAAAAGCCTCAAAATAAAAAAATCCCTGGTCTTCTCAGCACCTTAAAAGAAGTGGGCATCATTGGAGAAATGCCTGTGTCAGTGTTCAATATTTAGTATTCTGCTTGCATCAGGATTAACTCCTGTGTTGACCATATCAAAATATTTACTTTTTTTCAGTTTTTAAAAAATTTGAAATATATTTACACTGTAATTGAGCTCTTGTGTGTGTGTGTGTGTCTGTGTGTGTGTGTCTGTGTTAGTCACTCAGTCATGTCTAACTCTTTGTGATCCCATGGACTGTAGCCCACCAGGCTCCTCTGTCCATGGGGATTCTGCAGGCAAGATTACTGGAGTCGGTTGCCATTCCCTCCTCCAGGGGATCTTCTGGACCCAGGACTGAACCTGGATCTCCTGCCTTGCAGGCAGATTCTTTACTGTCTGAGCTTGAACTATTTTCTGTCTTTGATTTTTCTTATTTTTTTCCTCTAATTATTTCTTCTCTTCATTAATTATTTAATAAAATTGCATATATTTAAATGTACAACATGAATGATCATGTGTGTGTGTGTGTGTGTGTAGTGAAATGATTTCTGTATTCAACACAATTAATATAGCTATCTCACAGAGATAGTAATGCTTTTGAACTGAGGTGTTGGAAAATATTCTTGAGAGTTGCTTGGATTTCAAGAGGATCGAACCAGTCCATCCTAAAGGAAATCAGTCCTGAATATTCATTGGAAGGACTGATGCTGAAGCTGAAACTCCAGTACTTTGGCCACCTGATATGAAACAGACTCATTTGAAAAGACCCTGATCCTGGGAAAGGTTGAAGGCAGGAGGAGAAGGGGATGACAGAGAATGAGATGGTTGGATGGCATCACCGACTCAATGGAGATGAGTTTGAGTAAACTCTGGGAGTTGGTGATGGACAGAGAGGCCTGGTGTGCTGCAATCCACGGGGTCACAAAGAGTTGGACATGACTGAGCAACTGAACTGAACTGAGAGCACCTGTAATCTACTCCCTTAGCAAATTCCTGGCATTATTAACTCTAGTCATCTTGCTGTGCATTGTATCTCCATTTTTTTTTAATCCCCTACAACTGTAACTTTGTACCCTCTAACCAATGGCTGGAAGAAGCACAAGCTGGAATCAAGATTGCTGGGAGAAATATCAATAACCTCAGATATGCAGATGACACCACCCTTATGGCAGAAAGTGAAGAGGAACTAAAAAGTCTCTTGATGAAAGTGAAAGAGGAGAGTGAAAAGGTTTGCTTAAAGCTCAACATTCAGAAAATGAAGATCATGGCATCTGGTCCCATCACTTCATGGGAAATAGATGGGGAAACAGTGTCAGACTTTGTTTTTGTGGGCTCCAAAATCACTGCAGATGGTGATTGCAGCCATGAAATTAAAAGATGCTTAGTCCTTGGAAGGAAAGTTATGACCAACCTAGATGGCATATTAAAAAGCAGAGACATTACTTTGCCAACAAAGGTTCATCTAGTCAAGGCTATGGTTTTTCCAGTGGTCATGTATGGGTGTGAGAGTTGGACTGTGAAGAAAGCTGAGCGCTGAAGAATTGATCCTTTGGAACTGTGGTGTTGGAGAAGACTCTTGAGAGTCCCTTGGACTGCAAGGAGATCCAACCAGTCCATACTAAAGGAGATCAGTCCTGGGTGTTTTTTGGAAGGACTGATCCTGAAGCTGAAACTCCAATACTTTGGCCACTTGATGCGAAGAGTTGACTCATTTGAAACAACCCTGATGCTGGGAGGGATTGGGGGCAGGAGGAGAAGGGGACGACAGAGGATGAGATGGCTGGATGGCATCACTGACTCGATGGACGTGAGTCTGAGTGAACTCCGGCAGTTGGTGATGGACAGGGAGGCCTGGCATGCTGCAATTCATGAGGTCGCAAAGAGTTGGACACGACTGAGCGTCTGAACTGAACTGAGCTGAACCATCTCCCCATTTTCCTCATCTCCCCACTGCTAGTAACCACTCGTCTACTCTCTGCTTCAGTATTTTTAGATTTCACATACAAGTGAAATCACACAGTATTTTCTTTCTTTCTGGCTTATTTCACTTGGCATGATTCTCTCTAGTTTCATTCATATTATTACAAGTGATGAGCCTTTTTTCAAGGCTCAGTATTATTCAATTGTACTCATACACCACAATTTCTTTATCCATTCATCTTTTGACATAAATTTAAGTTGTTTCCATAACTCAGTTATTGTGAATAACTCTAAAATTACATGGGAGCACAGATATCTGTTCGAGATACTAATTTTACTTCTTCACTGGAGAAAAGACATTAATAAACATTTTTTTTTTTCCAAATGTGATATACTAATGGCCAACAGGTATATGAAAAGGTGCTCAAGACCACTAATCATCAGGAAAACACAAATTAAAACCACAATGATATATCACCTGTTATAATGGTTATTATCAAAAAGATAAATAGTGACAAAAGTTGGTGAGGATATGGAGAAAATGGAACCCTTTTGCACTGCTGATGGGAGTGTAAATTTGTATAGCCATTATGGAAAATAGTAAGAAATTTCCTCACAAAACTAAAAATATATCTCTCTTCTTTTTAATCTCCTTGAACCATATGAGTTTATATAATTTAACTTCCTATCCCTCAAGATATATATGTATATATGCATATATATACATATGTAACATACAAATATATGAATAACATATATAAAGAAATATGTATATATGTGTAATAAGTATATATGTATATGTTTATATATCATGATTATTCTAATTATTCTTATTACAATTATCCTAGTAGATTAATATGCTCACAAGTCCCCAGTGAACAGACCAAACTTTAGTTTTCTATTTCTAATATACTTATTTACCTTTAGCATTTCCACACTTACTGATCTTTTGCACTAGCTCTCCCTTCTATCTATAATGTGCTTCTCTTCACTCATTTCATGGCTGGAAATGTTATATCCCTCAATTTTAATTTGGGTATCATTTTCTCAGAGATGCATTCCCTGATCACCTTAAGTATCTATGGTCATACAGAGTATTCCAGCAAATATCTATTATAGAATCATATTATTTGTACTATTTAGGTTTGGCTTCTTTAAATATTTTTATTCCCATGAGTTTTGAAAACATTTATCTTGTGTACTACTGAATCTCTTTGGCATATTCCTGGCAGATAAGTGATGTTTCATAAAATATATGTTAAATAATAAATATTTGCTAAATAATTTAGCGGTTCCTAATTAATGAAATATTTCTGAAAAAAATACTTGTTTTTACAAACTCCTATAGTCTACTTATAGTCTACTTGAAACAATTTATTTTGTTCATTAGGTTTTTTTAATACATTGAGTATTTGTAATTTTTTTTAAATTGTGGAACTCTAAAAATTAATTTAGGTGATACTCTCATTGTTATTATAAAATCTAAGTAAATTTAGTAGTCTACTATAATGGTTTGTTGCATAAAATTTACCTTTTTTTCATTGGTTCCTCACTTGCTATTTTTAAGATCACATAATTAATTTTATACTATTATAGCATTAAATTCCATATCTAATTGTGGCACCATATCTTTTCTCATTTTCTAGTTAATGGGGTTAACAATCTTCTACTAAAGCCTTCAGAGTGACTATATATAAATATATATACATATATACACATGTGTATAATATACATATACAGTATACACACAAAATATATGCACACACAAATAATTGTATTTGTAAACATAAAATAGCACTAAATCTGGCAATTTTTAGGGAAGATTTGATTGAAATATTTATTCATATGGAATTAAATGAGTATTTATAACAAAGGGAATGAAGAATAGAGATTTTCCCAGTTACTCTCTATTCTAGAGAGAAGAGGGTATATCAGTATTTTCAGTGTATTACAGATTTATGAACTATATGTTTCCTCCACAAATGTTTTCCTACCATGTTTTTACTAACTAAATTGAAAAAAATTGTCCAATTATAGAATAATTTAAAAGAAAAAGTTTTTCTTAATAAAGAAAGGAGCTATTTTTTATTTATTTGTAATACTTGTCT
This sequence comes from Bos indicus x Bos taurus, assembly GCF_003369695.1. NCBI lineage: Eukaryota > Metazoa > Chordata > Mammalia > Artiodactyla > Bovidae > Bos > Bos indicus x Bos taurus. The sequence goes on from NC_040087.1 coordinate 59,623,439, forward strand.
GCATGGAATCCCTAATGAAACTATCAAGTCAATTTAAATTCTGCATCTATTTGCAGAGAGAGAGAGAGAGAATGAGTGTGTGTGAGTGAAGAAAAATGCTGTGGTTAGATTCATGCTGCAAACAATCAAATGACAAGTCACCATTCCTTAGGGCAATGGTCTGAGGTACTTAAATTCGATTCTTTTGTTATAACCAAGCACTCTAGATAGACCTGTATTTACAAAGTGGTTAATTTTGCTCACTGCATTGCCTACAAGGTATTTTCTTAAATTTAGAATTCTTTGAGAAGTTTCTCAAACATATTTCATGGATGTATCCCAAATAGTAACAGAGAAGAAAAATTAGGGGCAATTGAATATGGTCCACTTCATCTGCTTCCAGTGCAAAGTCAAAACATACTCAAATATTTGGGGGTTCCCAGGTGGCCTTAGTAGTAATAAACCCACCTGCCAAGGCAGGAGATGTTAGAGACTTGGGTTTGACCCCTGGGTCAGGAAAATCCCCTGGAGAAGAACATGGCAAGCCACTGCAGTATTCTAGCCTGGAGAATCCCATGGACCGAGGAGCCTGCAGGCTACAGTCCATAGACTCGGAAAGAGTTGGCCATGACTGAAGGGACTTATATGCACTAAAACATTCATGCTATTCTTAAAATTTATGCCAGTTTCAAACTCTATATCATCAGTTCAGTTCAGTCACTCAGTCATGTCCAACTCTTTGTGATCCCATGGACTGCAGCACACCAGGATTCCTTGTCCATCACCAACTCCCAGGGTTTGCTCAAACTCTTATCTGTCAAGTCAGCGATGCCATCTGACCAACTCATCCTCTGTCATACCTGTCTCCTCCTGCCCTCAATTATTTCCGAAAGCATCATGACTTTTCCAATGAGTCAATTTTTTGCATCAGGTAGCCAAAGTATTAGAGCTTCAGCTTTAGCATCAATTCTTCCAATGAATATTCAGGATAGATTTCCTTTATGATGAACTGGTGTGATTTCCTTAAAGTCCAAGGGACTCTGAACAGTCCTCTTCAACACCACAGTTCAAAAGCATCGATTCTTTGGTGCTCAGCTTTTTCTATAGTCCAAATCTCACATCCATACATGACTACTGGAAAAACCATAGTTTTGATTTGAGGGACCTTTGTTGGCAAAGTAATGTCTCTGCTTTTTAATATGCTGTCTAGGTGGGTCATAGATTTTCTTCTAAAAGGAGCAAGCATCTTTTAATTTCATGGCTGGAGTAACCATCTGCAGTGATGCTGAAGTCCAAGAAAATAAAGTCAGTCACTGTTTCCATTGTTTCCCCATTTATTTGCCATGAAGTGATGGGACCAGATGCTATTTTCTTAGTTTCCTGAATGTTGGGTTTTAAGCCAACTTTTTCACCCTCCTCTTTCACTTCCATCAAGTGGCTCTTCAGTTCTTCTTTACTTTCTGCCATAAGGGTGGAGTCATCTGCAAATCTGAGGTTATTGGTATTTCTCCCAGCAATCTTGATTCCAGCTTGTGCTTCATCCAGCCTGGCATTTTGCATCATGTACTCTGCATATAAGTTAAATAAGCAGGGTGACAATATACAACCTTGATGTACTCCTTTCCCAATTTGGAACCAGTCTGTTGTTCCATGTCCAGTTCTAATTGATGCTTCTTGACCTGCATACAGATTTCTCAAGAGGCAGGTCAGGTGGTCTGGTATTCCCATATCTTGAAAAATTTTCCACAGTTTATTGTGATCCACACAGTCAAAGGCTTTGGCAAGTCAATAATACAGAAGTAGATGTTTTTCTGGAACTCTCTTGCTTTTTTGATGATCCAGCTGATGTTGGCAGTTTGATCTCTGGCTCCTCTGGCTTTTCTAAATCCAGCTTCAACATCTGAAATTTCATGGTGAAGCCTGGCTTAGATAATTTTGAGCATTACTTTGATAGAGTGTGAGATGAGTGGAATTGTGCCATAGTTAGAGCATTCTTTGGCATTGCCTTTCTTTGGGATTGAAATGAAAACTGACCATTTCCAGTCCTGTGGCCACTGCTGAGTTTTCCAAATTTGCTGGCATATTGAGTGCAGCACATTCACAACATCATCTTTTAAGATTTGAAATAGCTCAACTAGAATTTCATTACCTCCAGTAGCTTTGGTCATAGTGATGCTTCTAAGGCCCACTTGACCTCACATTCCAGGATATCTGGCTCTAGGTGAGTAACCATCATGATTATCTGAGTCATGAGTATCTTTTTTGTATAGTTCTTATGTGTATTCTTACCACCTCTTCTTAATATCTTCTACTTCTGTTAGGTCCATACCATTTCTTTCTTTATTGTGCCCAGGTTTGCATGAAATATTCCCTTGGTAGCTCTAATTTTCTTGAAGAGATCTCTAATCTTTCCCATTCAATTGTTTTTTTCTATTTCTTTGCATTGATCACTGAGGAAGGCTTTCTTATCTCTCCTTGTTATTCTTTGGAACTGTGCATTCAGATGGGTATATTTTTCCTTTTTCCTTTGTTTTTAGCTTCTCTTCTTTTCTCAGCTATTTCTAAGGCCTCCTCAGACAACCATTTAACCATTTTGCATTTGCTTTTCTTGGTAATGTTCTTGATCACTGCCTCCTGTACAACCTCACAAACCTCTGCCCATAGTTCTTCAGGAACTCTGTTTATCTGATCTAATCCCTTGAATCTATTTGTCACTTCACTGTACAATCATAAGGGATTTGACTTAGGTCATACCTGAATGGTATAGTGGTTTTCCCTACTTTCTTCGATTTAAGTCTGAATTCTTTCTTTATTTTAATATTCAATGTTTCTCCCCAAAATATTGAAGTATACTTAATGTTCTAAAAATCTATGTCATAATGCTGCTGCTGCTGCTGCTGCTGCTGCTGCTGCTAAGTCGCATCAGTCGTGTCCGACTCTGTGCAACCCCATAGATGGCAGCCCACCAGGCTCCTCTGTTCCTGGGATTCTCCAGGCAAGAATACTGGAGTGGGTTGCCATTTCCTTCTCCAACGCATGAAGGTGAAAAATGAAAGTGAAGTCGCTCAGTTGTGTCCGACTCTTAGCGACCCCATGGACTGTAGCCTACCAGGCTCCTCCGTCCATGGGATACTCCAGGCAAGAGTACTGGAGTGGGTTGCCATTGCCTTCTCCGATGTCATAATACTTTGAGATAATTCCAGTATGGTATTATTTACCTTTATTGATGTTTACAAGTGGCTTTGTAAACATTCCAGTGAAACATTTTAATAAAAATATGAAATCCTGATAGATTTTGTAATAGTGCCTTGTGATAGGTGCTTCCTTCCCCACAGTTCAGTTCAGTTCATTTCTGTCACCCAGTCGTGTCCGACTCTTTGCAACCCCATGAATTGTAGCATGCCAAGCCTCCCTGTCCATCACAACTCCCAGAGTCCACTCAAACTCACGTCCATCGAGTAGGTGATGCCATCCAGCCATCTCGTCCTCTGGCGTCCCCTTTTCCTCCTGCCCCCAATCCCTCCCAGCATCAGAGTTTTTTCCAATGAGTCAACTCTTTGCATGAGGTGGCCACAGTACTGGAGTTTCAGCTTTAGCATCATTCCTTCCAAAGAACACCCAGGACTGAAAAGTAAAAACACCACACATTAGTGTTAACAATTCCTTGTTGTCCTTCACATGAATTAATGTTCCTATCTTTAAGTGCTTTGGTCTGAATATTTGAATCTCTCCAAAATTCTGTTGAATTTTAATCTCCAAATTGATGATGTAAGGAGACCAAACCTTTTGAAAATGATTAGGTCATGAAGGTAGAGGCCAAATGATAGGAAATAGTGTCCTTGTAATTGAGTCTCCACATTGCTCTGTAGCCCTTCCATCTTGTGGAGACACAGCAAGAAGTAAGCAATAAAGATAACCCAGAAAATGATCATCAGCAGAACTTGATCCTGCTGGTACCCTCTCTTGAAACTTCCAGCCTCCAAAACTGTGTGAAATACACATCTTATGTGTATAAGCTACCCAGTCAGTGGTATTTTGTCATAGTAGCCCAAATGGACAAAGACAGGCAAGTAGCTGTTTCTGTGTTATATTTAATTCTGTCATTTACTTTAAGGTACAAAATTTTTGCAGCAAGTTAAAATAGCACTCTATTTTATGTATCCCAGTGCTTTTGTTAATAATCAGCTTTAATGTAGAACGTTAACATGCACTCTAGCACGAAAAGGTGCAAATTGCCTAAGTGAAGACAGAGGAGTGATCTGGGCACAGGGAATGCTGTTACAAGGAGTGCTAAAATGTGCATAAATCATCACTCTCTGTGCAGCTATTACTTGAATTTGTCTTTCAAGCAGGGTGGATTTTCACCCTGCCAGATTTGCTTGGCATGGAAAAGGTCTAATTTTTAATAGTACGAAATAAGTCATGGGGTGTTTACTCTGCTCAAACAAAAACAAACAAACATAAACCCAATGGATCTAAATTACTTTTTTCTTTAAATCTCTGCTTTCATTCAGCTGCAGTCACTTACGATGTAAATTGCTTCATGATGTGTTTTGTCATTGCAAGGACACACCTTAATGCCTTCCTGCAGTAATATTTAAAGTGCTACTATTACAACCTGAAAATGTTGAGAAGCATGCAGATTAACTCATTCCCTTGTAAAAAGCTTAAAGAAAACATTTTCTGGGAAACAAACACAAGAAAATTCACAGAGAACAATTACAGTATTTATTAAATCTTAATTTTCCCTTCTCTTATACATACCATATACACAGATATAAGCACTCACTATACACTCAGTTCTTAATAGTGGGAATAAATAAGATCATAAATATAAATTTAATGAGACATTAATAAATTTATGCTGCTCCACGTTTGAGTGTATTGACCAACCTAGATAGCATATTAGAAAGTAGAGATGTTACTTTGCCAACAAAGGCCTGTCTAGTCAAGGGTGTGGTTTTTCCAGTGGCCATGTATGGATGTGAGAGTTGGACTGTGAAGAAAGTTGAGTGCCCAAGAATTGATGCTTTTGGACTGTGGTGTTGGAGAAGACTCTTGAGAGTCCCTTGGACTGCAAGGAGATCCAACCAGTCCGTTCTAAAGGAGATCAGTCCTGGGTGTTCATTGGAAGGACTGATGCTCAAGCTGAAACTCCAATACTTTAGCCACCTCATGCGAAGAGTTGACTCATTGGAAAAGACCCTGATGCTGGGAGGGATTGGGGGCAGGAGGAGAAGGGGATGACAGAGGATGAGATGGTTGGATGGCATCACTGACTCGATGGACGTGAGTCTGAGTGAACTCCAGGAGTTAGTGATGGACAGGGAGGCCTGGTGTGCTGCGATTCATGGGGTTGCAAAGAGTCAGACATGACTGAGTGACTGAACTGACTGAACTGACTGATAGCAAAAGTAAGTAACCACATTTTTGAGGAATTGAGGAAGGTAAGGAAAGGACACTGCCTAGATTACATGATCAGATTTGTATATTTAAACTATTATTCTGGCTTCAGAAGTTAGACTGGAGGAGATTACCAATCAATGTAATGTTTTGTTAAGACATTTACATAGTAATTAAACCAAAAATAAAGAACTGTGGCAGTAAAATGGAGAAAAACTTGTTTGAGACCATTTTTGAGTCAGGGCATATAATTTTCTCTTCATTTGTCATGAGATTCTGACATAGACCAAATCTTGAATAGTAGAATAAGGCATTTGGTAGAATATACAATTGAATATGGAGGACACAGATCATTTAAACATAGATTTTAAAACTAGAACCCATGAATTCTCATGAAATCCATGAATAAAATTAAGAATACCAAAATTTTGGATATTAAATAAAGCAAAACCTTTATTTTCACTGACTTCAAACTGAAATTCAGCATTTCATTCATTATGTACTTGGGAAACTCACCACCTTAGTTTTAACTGTACCTGTGAATTTATCAGCCATAGAAATTGCATATATATTTATATTGCATTTCAGTTGTCACAGCTTTGTCCAAATATTATTTAATCTCTTCTAATACTTCTACCCTTTGAAATTACACTATTTATTAGATGTGCCACTAGATCATTCTTTGTCTGTAAAAAAGAAATACATACATTGCCATATCACAAATGTTTAATATTTCATAACAGCATTGCAATATATTTAGTTCCTTTGAAATCTTAGATATTTTATATTATATATTAGAAAAACAATTTTCCATGACTTTCCACTGAACAATGAAATTTTTAGAAATTCTGCTTACAGTGGTACAACTATGTATATTATCCTTGCTAGCAGAGGCTGAGCTTGACAATAAGACCTACTTGTAATAGTTCACCAAAAGCTGACAATGATTGTTGAGCTTTTTTTCTACCTTTACAATTCCAGTTAAGGGTATGGGATTCCTAGGCCACAAGATGTAACAAAATTGTATGTCAGAATCAAAAGCATAAACTTGAAGAAAAGTCTGGCAAAAAAAGTTAAGTTAGAGGAAACAGGAAAGATGGATAAAATGTCTATAGAAAGTATTTTCTTAATGACAGAAGAGGCACAGCTCTGTGAAACAGTTTGAGTCGAGATCAAAATCTCTAATTCTGTGGTAGGTGATGAAAGGGACTGTTGCCAAGAATAAAGTTAGAATTCGAATTGTCAGAATTCCTCATGGTAGCAATAGGTTTGAATGTATCACTGAACTTGAAATCCTCTTTTTATATATTTGTAGATTTCTTGTTCAGGCCATCCTTTATATCCAGTATAAGAATCACTATTGTTATCTTTCTGGTGGAAAAAGAATCTTGAGCTTTTAACCTTTGACACAGTGTCTGCCTATAATTGAATCATAAAATTGAGTCATGAAATGTTCCATACACCTACTATATAGCACACGAAGCTCTGCTCAATATTATGTGGCAGCCTAGATGGGAGCGGAGTTTGGGAGAGAATGGATGCATGTATATGTATTGCTGAGTTTCTTCACTGTTCACCTGAACCTTCACAACGTTGTTTGTTAAACCGCTATACCCCAATGCAAAATTAAAAAAAAAAAAAAAAGTCATGAAAAATGCTGTGCACCGTAGCATCAAAACTCTTGCCAGAATTTGTCCTAGCTCCTATAGAGGTACAAACACTAATGATGCTGGATGTAAGTAGGTAGAAATTTCAATCATTTTGGCACTAAAAGTTCTGAATGTTTACAATGTTCAGGAAAGTACATTTCAAAGATACTTGGGGATAACACGTCATTGAAAAACAATCAGGCATGTTTATGATAGGGGAGGATGTTTAAAATTTATTTGATTCTAAAAAGTTTCTGATGTCACAAATAAAAATGTCATGAATGAGTGAGACAAGAGAATATTATCACTTATTTTTCTTTAGAATTATTGATATCCCCTAGGTTATAGACAAGGACTGACCACAAAAATAGTTTGTCTTTTGTTCAAAGAATTAGTAAGTTGTATTTAGAGGACCTTGGTACACATAATAATTCTGATGGTAACCTGTAATTAGTTGTATTAAATCTAATGAGTCAACTGGAAGTCACCTAGTAAGCTGCTCAATCAGGAAGGTCATGATTACTGCTTATTCTTTCTTATGTCAGCCTCCATTTAACCCTGTAAGAGGGGAGTCTAAAATCTGTTTAATAAAAAAAAAAAAAAAAAATACTGCTGTTTAATGATAAACAGATCTTTTCTTTCTCTCACTAAAAAAAAAAAAAAAAAGTATGTAAGATTCCAAGACCCCTGGGTTCGTCTATTTTATTTTGGCTTCCATCTGATGCAATTTGTTTCTTATTGTGCTAACAAGACGTCCCTGACAAAAGGATTCAGTTGTCCATTAGAAAGACTAGTCATATTGTCTATGATCAATTCTAGGGAAATTATAAGCAAAGAGATAGCAGTAGCCAAGGGGAGGGGGATCTCCAGTAGAACCCAGTCAGGCTTCACTGCTGTACTTCTGACAGTGAGGGTTGTGGCCTCTGTGACTTGCCCTGAATGTGTGTCCCAGAATCAACTTGCCTAGTTATTCTAGTCCTAGATTTTGTCATGATTCATCTGAGCATCAAGTAGCTGGGAGGGGCTACACATATGTTGAGATAAATCATCAAATGTGAAAAGAGAAAGACAAGACTAAACAGTGACTAGAATTTTCAAATGGAAATCCTTCATCTAGGATTTTATTTGCTGTAGTTCATGGAGAGGTGGCCTTTTGCCATAATAACCTGATGGTTATATTTTTATGAAATTATTAAGAAGGGCTATTGGAATGTTCTATTGCAAAAGGAAATAAACAGTTGACTTTAAAAGAAGTAAGAATGCTTCTCTCCCCCAACTTCTTTGTAACTATAATCTGTACTATAAACATGGGAATCCATTGCTAAATAGCAAAGTATGGAAAAATCTAAATAAAGCCAAGACTGCAAAAGTATGTGGAATGTGTGTCTTGAAGAGAAAAATAAAATCATTATTGTAGGAGATAAGATGATAAATTATTAGAAAGTAAAGAAGTGAAATTTGAAAGTTGTGTTTTCTTGATTGACATGCCAGCATGACTAATGTGTAGTGAATAAGTTGTTTATGCTTCATTTTGTTCTCACTCCAACTGAAGATGCAACATACCATATTTGAAAATATTTTATAGTATTTCAAAAATGTTTCAATTCTAATTAAATTCCACAATAATCTAATTGTTATTCTTTCTAAAACCTGCAATTAGTTAAGCAAAAACCTGGTTTTGAATCCAGATAAGCATTCTTAAAAACTAGTTTATTTTCCTTTGCAAGGGAAAAATAGTAGCCAGACGTTTTGATTACTCACTCTCTCATTCATTCCTATAACAAATATTTATTGAGCCCCTAGCATGAGCCAGTCATATTTCTGGTCTTTGGGAAAAACATTAATTAAAAAAAAAAAGATTGAAGATAACTGCCTTGTAAAGTTTATATTCTAATGTGAGAGACATAAATAACAAACATGAAGCATAAGTGACCTGTTTAGTGAAGTAGTTTCAATTGAGAAGCTGAAAAACATTGGGGGTTGGGGGGCAGAGAATCCGGGATGCACAGAGCATTATGGAGATAGCACTGCAGTAGATGTGGGAGTTGGGGTTTCTCTGGCACCTGATATAACCTACAACAGAAACCATCAGTGAGCACCAGTAACTTTCATTCTAATAGTGACAAGATTTTGTGTGTTGGGAAGCAGAGAAGGTTGTTTCTTGGAAATCTTTCTTCTCATTTGATGATAGAGACAGAGGATCTATTAAAGGCCTTATCTCAGTACACAGGCCTGCTCTTGACCCTGTGATGGTGGATGGCTTAGAGCTGTTTTCAATTCAGAGCAATGCTCAGACTCATTTTTTACCTCTGTTAGGAGGAAAAGTGACCTTAAATTGAGGGTGCTTTATTGAGACCATTTTTGATGGGTTAAAGGATTCTGTTGAAACACTGTTATACCATGAGAAAGGGCCCCACCTTCACCTGAGCTTCACTTCATTAATAAAACCTTATAGTGTCCAGAATACATATTATAACCTACCATGATGTTTTGGGGGTAGGTGGAATACTCTAATTAGACTATAATCTTTATAGCTCAGACTTGCACAGGTAATTTCCCTCTATTAAAGAATCTAGCAGAATATACCTACTTTCTTTCTTAGTAAACACCCTTAGCCCCTAAAATCACGAGATATTGTATTAGATTCCTGCTACTGCTAAGTCATTTCAGTCGTGTCTGACTCTGTGCGACCCCGTAGACGGCAGCCCACCAGGCTCCCCCGTCCCTGGGATTCTCCAGGCAAGAACACTGGAGTGGGTTGCCATTTCCTTCTTCAATGGAGGAAAGTGAGAAGTGAAAGTGAAGTTGCTCAGTCGTGTCTGACCCTCAGCGACCCCATGGACTGCAGCCCACCAGGCTCCTCCATCCATGGGATTTTCCAGGCAAGATTACTGGAATGGGGTGCCATTGAAGATGCTATAACAAGTGACCACAAATATGACAATTTAAAGCAAAAGACATTCATTTTCTTATGGTTCTGGAGGCCAGATGTCCAAAATCCAGCATGTCCATCCTTATGCTTTCTCTGGGATCTCATTTAGTCACTGTCCTAGAATTCTTGGGTTTGTAAACTCATCTCTCCAACCTCAACCTCCATATTCACAGTGGGTTTTCTTCTGTGTGTGTCTGTGTGAAATCTCTATTTGCATATCTCTTAAAAACACACTTGTCATGGCATTTGGGACTCACTGGATAATCCAGAATAAATTCTTTATCTCAGGATTCCTAACCTAATCTCATTCTTTAGCACATAACATCCACAGATTCTAAGCATTTGACATTGTGAAAGAACTTCAGTCTAAAATGGACTTGGAAAATATAAAATGAAAACTCTTATGCATCTGTCCTCAGAAAAACAAAACTTAAGGATGAGAGACTGATTTCCCATGAATGCCTGATCTACAGAAAACTGACAATGTTGGAATTTTCTTAAATAATGGTGAGTTTGTTGGGAGTTGCCCTCATATCAACCTTGGAAATTTTGCTTACAGTCTCCAGAGATGAGAAAGAAATGATCCAGGTCAGAGTGTTCTTGCAAAGTGAGCTGCATTAAACTTTCTTTGTCTTCTTGAGGCATTTTCAAAGTTGATCTCCATTAGTTTTTATTTCAACAGGATCTTTCTCCCCTTCACATTCCTTGACAATAAATACAGCCTACCTCAAACCCTCAGTGTATTCATCTGTAACTTGTTCCAGTTTGCATGTTCCAAATTCTGCTTTCTCTGCCATTTTTGAATAAACTCATATCTTTAAGTTTGCCTCAGGTTACATCTTTACTTAGGTCAGCAACATGGATATCTTTGAGAAGCCATTTTTCTACCCACCAGACATATAATGAGATTGAAAAAAAAACCTTAATGGATGAAATTTAGGAGATTTTATTGAAAGCATAGTGACCACCCTGAAAAGAAAGAAGGATATTGTCTTGAAAACTCTGATTTACCAAAACTCACTGTAGCCCTAAATTTACTTCCTATACCTTCTCGCTATTCTAGGTCCCTCCTGGCATAGCACGAAGCAGTGGGTATTGAGGAACTATGCAGCAAAGAAGCTATCACTGTTCCTTCGTCATCTATATTGAGTTTGATATTTTTGCTTTGCTAAAATTTCAAAATGTTTGAAATTTATAATATGTATAAGCATATATATATATGTGTGTGTGTGTGAATATTTCTGTGTGTGTGTATATGTGTGTCTGTGGTGAGAGAGAGAGAGAGAGAGATTATGAGAAAGTTCATATTATAAAGGCTGGAAAATTAAGCCTGTAAAACAAAATCTGGCAGGCTGAATACTCTAAGTCAGCTGTTGTTACAGAATTTCTTCTTCTTCAGGGAAACCTGTTTTGTTTTTAAAACTGATTGGATATCACACTATCCAGGTGATTTTCTGCACTTTAAGTCAACTGATTGTAGATGTTAAACATATCTAAAAATATAGCAACATCTGATTTAGTGTTTGAATAAATGGATACTACAGCTTCATCTGGTGGCTCAGTGGTAATGGATCTGCCTGCCAATGCAGGAGACATTGGTTCAGTCCATCAGGCAGGAAGATGCCCTGGAGAAGGAAATGGCAACCCACCCCAGTATTCTTCAAAGGGAAATCTCATGGACAGAAGAGTCTGGCAGGCTACAGCCCATGGGGTTGCAAAAGAGTTGGATATGACATAGCTACTAAACAATGTAGGTTTCCTCCTAAATTGACATGTTAAAAAAAAAATTCAAGTAACCACCACATCCATTTTTCTTTGTATGAAGGAAATAAAACAGGCACTTAAAATTATGTGCTTCTTCTAGCATGGTAGTCTCCATCATACTTTTCCTAATCATTAAAAAAAAAAGAAAGAAATATGGCAGCATGCTTGTGTTAATTATTATGCTTTTCAATTTCATGCTATATTTTTGGACTTTTTAAATGCCATTTCTTCTTTTTACTATTTTAATAACATTATCTAACAAATCAAAGCTTGCTTACTGGCATTAGTTAATTAGATGTATATATTAGGCTATGTAGAGAAAAAAGCTAAATTATTTTCATTATTGTCTGCATGTTTAGTCATACACGCACACAGCTTTAGAGTTTTGCCACAACAGAAGACAAAAGAAGAAGCAGCTTTCTAAATGTTATGAGTGAACTTATTTATTTACAAGACAAATAAGTTAAAGGAACTAAGCAGCAGTAAGCCTTTTTGATTCTATGAAAAAATGACAATAATCTGACAATTTTGGGAGCAATCTATTACATCTTGTTCTTGCATCTTTATTTTTTTCTACTTCGATAAATCATCATTGGGATTTTGTTGCTTTAAAACATACTTTTCTTGTCTTATAACCCCCAGGACTTGCCTGCTGTGTTTGTTAAGCAAGTTTAAAACATGCAAAGATATGAGATGCAGTCAAGTACCATAATGACTAATTTTAACAATGAACAGTAGGAGGGTTAAATATAGGCATAAGCATGCCATTATATATAACAGTGGGTACAGTAAGAGAATGGAAAATAGCTTGAGGATAGGCTTATTATAAGCATCATGGTTTGAACAAAGCAGAGGAAAGAATGTAATGTTTTGACTGATGGATTCTCTTTATAAGACGTCTATGGAGAGAAAAAAGCTAAATTAGCTTTAATCTTGTATACATCTTTAGTTATACATGCACATAGCTTTAGAGTTTGCCACAATAGAAAACAAAATAAGAAGGAACTTTCTAAATGTTATGAGTGAAATTATTTATTTACAAGACAAATAAATTAGTTATTAATGTCTTTGAAGCAGCCATGTCTGAATAATATTCACCACCAAGAATAATCACTTCCAGCTTATGTTCATCTAAGTTACTCTGAGTTGTCTTTTCATTTGCCTCTTAAGGATAAGAAATGCTTTAAATCTTCGTGGAAAATTAATTGACTAGCATTTCTGAAAATGTTTAAGCATTCATTGTACATTTTATTTATTTTTGCCTCAGAAAAAGAAATAACAAAACTTGACCTCTAAGCTTAAGGTTATATGATTGAAGGAAAACATACTTGTAAATTTCTCTCATCCACGGCCACCAACCCATAGACTGTTCTGATGCCTCACATACATTCCTTTTCCTCTATTTAGTCTTCCAGAGTGGTATTGAAGCCAGCAACTACTTCTCAACTGCTTTCAAAGTTATCCAGGAAAAGTTATAGAAAAATAGAAATAAATAAGCCAAGTTGCTGAGATTTATAGTATCCCTTTTGAGTAGAAACTGTCAGCTTGCTGGTCAGGAAAAAAAATACTGTACCCAGAAATGTTAAAATTCTTCACACTGAAAGGTAAGTGTTAGAAAGAAATTCAGAAATCATCCAACTCAACTATCCCTGGAAACTCAGAGAGGCAGAGAGATTGTCCAGAGCTACCCAGCTTACTTGTATCAGAACCAGATCTAGAACCCTGGATGGGACTACATACAGTCTACCTCAGAGTTTGAACTGTAGCCTTCAGATAGCTAAATCAGTCAGTTCAGTCACTGTCCGAATTTTTGTGACCCAATGGACTGCAGCACACCAGGCTTCCCTGGCAATCACCAACTCCCAGAGTTTACTCAAACTCATGTCCATTGAGTTGGTGATGCCATCCAACAATCTCATCCTCTGTCGTCCCCTTTTCCTCCCACCTTCAATTTTCCCAGCGTCAGGGTCTTATCAAATGAGTCGGTTCTTCACCTCAGGTGGCCAAAGTATTGGAGCTTCAGCTTCAATATCAGTCCTTTAAATGAATATTCAGGACTGATTTCCTTTAGGATTGAAGGGTTGAATCTCCTTGCAATCCAAGAGACTCTCAATAATCTTTTCCAACACCACAGTTCAAAAGCATTAATTCTTCTGCACTCAGCTTTTTTTATAGTCCAACTCTCACATCCATACCTGACTACTAGAAAAACCATAGCTTTGACTAGATGGACCTTTGCTGGCAAACTAATGTCTCTGCTTTTTTAATATGCTGTCTAGATTGGTCATAGCTTTTCTTCCAAGGAACAAATGTCTTTTAATTTCATGGGTGCAGTCACCATCTGCAGTGATTTTGGAATCCCCCCAAAAATAAAGTCAGCCACTGTTTCCATTGCTTCCCCATCATTTGCCATGAAGTGATGGGACCAGATGCCATGATCTTGGTTTTCCAAATGTTGAGATTTAAGCCAGCTTTTTCACTCTCCTCTTTCACTTTCATCAAGAGTGTCTTTTGTTCTTCTTCACTTTCTATCATAACAGTGATGTCATCTGCATATCTGAGGTTATTGATATTTCTCCTGGAAATCTTGATTCCAGCTTGTGCTTCCTCCAGCCTAGCATTTCACATGATGTACTCTGCATATAAATTAAATAAACAGGGTGATACTATACAGCCTTGACATACTCCTTTCCCGATTTGGAACCAGTCTGTTATTCCATGTCCAGTTCTAACTGTTATTTCCTGACCTGCATACAGATTTCTCAGGAGGCAGGTGAGGTGGTATGGTATTACCATCTCTTGAAGAATTTTCCACAGTTTGTTGTGATCCACACAGCCAAAGGCTTTGGCATAGTCTATAAAGCAGAAGTAGATATTTCTCTGGAACTCTCTTGCTTTGTTGATAATCCAGTGGATGTTGGCAATTTTATCTCTGGTTCCTCTGTTTTTTCTAAATCTAGCTTGAACATCTGGAATTTCTTGGTTCACGTACTGCTGAATAAATCTTTCAAGCAAGGCTTCAACAGTACATAGATAAATAGATAGAGATTATAGAGCAAGGTCAGGATCTGAACAAAGTTGCCACTCTAAGCTTTGTGATCTTTCTACTACTCCAAATGCCTCACAGAGCAACAGCATAAAAACTGGAGCTATAAAATCCAAAATGAAAAACGGCAAAAGCAAAGGAAACAGCTGTGTGATGTCCAATTCACCTCCCGTGTCTACTGAATATTCTTTTCCCTTGAAAAATTTATCCTAAAATTGTGCTTTCAGAAATTCAGACTAATTGGTATTCTTCCTTCAACATCTCCTAGTTATGAGCCAGGGAGGAAATTATTTAAAACCCTCTGCCTCAATGTTATAACCTATAAAATGGGAGAATTTATAAATTCTATTCAGTTTTTCCAAAGGTCATGTCCTTCTTGCCTTAAGATTTGTTCTATTTTAAGTTTCTTTAAGGTAAAGAATAAAGTATATTTATTTTTATAAAAACTAAAATATATTTATTTTTTAAAGCAACCCTAATTTCTAAGAAATTTGGCAAAACGTAAGTTATTTATTCAGTTCAATTCAGTCGCTCAGTCCTGTCTTACTCTTTGTGACCCTCATGTACTGTAGCACAACAGGCTTCCCTGTCCATTATCAACTCCCAGAACTTGCTCAAACTCATGTCTATCTAGTCGGTGATGCTATCCAACCATCTCATCCTCTCTTGTCCCCTTCTCCCGCCTTCAATCTTTCCCAGCATCAGGGTCTTTTCCAATGAATCAATTGTTTGCATCAGGTGGCCAAAGTATTAGACTTTCAGCTTCAGCATCAGCCCTTCCAATAAATACTCGGGACTGATTTCCTTTAGGATTGACAGGTTGGATCTCCTTGCAGTCCAAGGGACTCTCAAGAGTCTTCTGCAACACCACAGTTTAAAAGCATAGATCCTTTAGTGCTCAGCTTTTTTAATTTATTAGTCATTTTTCAGGCCAATGGAATAGAGATGGCTTTCTTAAGATTGGCCTTCCCTCATGTTTCAGTAAAGAATTTGCCTTTAGTGCATGAGCCCTGGGTTCAATCCCTGGATCAGAAAGATCCCCTGGAGAAGCAAATGAGTACTCACTCTAGTATTCTTGCCTAAAGAATTCCATAGAGAGCGGAGCCTGGTGGGCTCCACAGGGGCACACACTCAGACAAGACTGAGCAATTGACACTTATCTATAGCTCTTATACTTTTATGGATTAGGCCATTTTAATTAGAGTCATATCAGAATTTTTTTTTCTGTAGCTGTGTAGTCCTTTTTCACCATATTGTTAAAACAGTGTTAAAACAATTGTTAAAACAATGTTAAAACAATGGCTATTATTTGCTTACATTTAGAATGTGATATATGCACTATTCTAAGAATTTATTTGATCCTTAGAATTACCATATGAGTACATATCGCTATTATGCCCATTTTACAGAAAAGAAAACTAATGCTAATATGTTATTTGTCTATAGTCACATAGGCTACAAACTGGAAGTAGCAGAATTTTGTCCAAGCTAATCATGCTTCTCAACCTATTTTTTTTGGTTTGTTTCAACCTATTATTTTACATCTATGTTAAGAACATCCTGTGGCAGTCCTCAGTTGTTTGCCACAGTATAGAGTGCCTCTTCTTTAATAATAAAACTATTGATTTTTAAAATTTGAGTTAACAAGCACATAAAGTAAGATAACCCTCTCCTTCCACCTTGTACACTATAAGACCACACGACTCTTCTACCAGGGTGTGTGCTTGTGCTCAGTCACTTCAAGCCGTGTCTGACTCTTTGTGACCTTATGGACTGTAGTTCATCAGGCTCCTCTGTCCATCGGATTCTCCAGGCAAGAACACTGAAGTGGGTTGCCAAGTCCTCCAGGGGATCTTCCCAAGCTGGTGATCGAGTTCATGTCTTTCCATGTCTCCTGAATTCCAGGTGGATTCTTTACCCACTGAGTCACCCTCAGTTCAGTTCAGTTCAGTCACTCAGTCGTGTCCAACTCTTTGTGACCCCATGAATCACAGCACGCCAGGCCTCCCTGTCCATCACCAACTCCCGGAGTTCACCCAGACTCACGTCCATCGAGTCAGTGATGCCATCCAGCCATCTCATCCTCTGTCATCCCCTTCTCCTCCTGCCCCCAATCCCTCCCAGCATCAGAGTCTTTTCCAATGAGTCAACTCTTCGCATGAGGTGGCCAAAGTACTGGAGTTTCAGCTTCAGCATCATTCCCTCCAAAGAAATCCCAGGGCTGATCTCCTTCAGAATGGACTGGTTGGATCTCCTTGCAGTCCAAGGGACTCTCAAGAGTCTTCTCCAACACCACGGTTCAAAAGCATCGATTCTTTGGCGCTCATCTTTCTTCACAGTCCACAACTCACATCCATACATGACCACAAGAAAAACCATAGCCTTGACTAGATGGACGTTTGTTGGCAAAGTAATGTCTCTGCTTTTAAATGTGCTATCTAGTTTGGTCATAACTTTTCTTCCAAGGAGTAAGTGTCTTTTAATTTCATGGCTGCAGTCACCATCTGCAGTGATTTTGGAGCCCCCAAAAATGAAGTCTGACACTGTTTCCACCGTTTCCCCATCTATTTCCCATGAAGTGATGGGACCAGATGCCATGATCTTCGTTTTCTGAATGTTGAGTTTTAAGCCAACTTTTTCACTCTCCTCTTTCACCTTTTTAGTTCTTCTTCACTTTCTGCCATATGGGTGGTGTCATCTACATATCTGAGGTTATTGATATTTCTCCCGGCAATCTTGATTCCAGTTTGTGCTTCTTCCAGCCCAGTGTTTCTCATGATGTACTCTGCATATAAGTAAATAAGCAGGGTGACAATATACAGCCTTGACATACTATTTGTCCTATTTGGAACCAGTCTGTTGCTCCCTGTCCAGTTCTAACTTTGCTTCCTGACCTTCATACAAATTTCTCAAGAGGCAGATCAGGTGGTCTGGTATTCCCATCTCTTTCAGAATTTTCCACAATTTATTGTGATCCACACAGTCAAAGGTTTTGGCATAGTCAAAAAAGCAGAAATAGGTGTTTTTCTGGAACTCTCTTGCTTTTTTGATGATCCAGCGGATGTTGGCAATTTGATCTCTGGTTCCTCTGCCCTTTCTAAAACCGGGATACCAAGGGAACATTTGATGCAAAGATGGGCTCGATAAAGGACAGAAATGGTATGGACCTAACAGAAGCAGAAGATGTTAAGAAGAGATGGCAAGATTACGCAGAAGAACTATACAAAAAAGATCTTCACGACCCAGATAATCACGATGGTGTGATCACTGACCTAGAGCCAGACATCCTGGAATGTGAAGTCATGTGGGCCTTAGAAAGCATCACTATGAACAAAGCTAGTGGAGGTGATAGAATTCCAGTTGAGCTATTCCAAATCCTGAAAGATGATGCTGTGAAAGTGCTGTACTCAATAGGCCAGCACATTTGGAAAACTCAGCAGTGGCCACAGGACTGGAAAAGGTCAGTTTTCATTCCAATCCCAAAGAAAGGCAATGCCAAAGAATGCTCAAACTACTCATCTCACATGCTAGTAAAATAATGCTCAAAATTCTCCAAGCCAGGCTTCAGCAGTATGTGAGTCACCTTAAAGGAAAGCAAATGTAGCATGTGGTCCATTCAAACTTCTGCAGAGAAGCATTAAAATCTACATACCTTTTTCTGACTCACTATCTGAAACTTCATGCAATGACTGGAGCTTTACTCTTATCTTGGGACATGAGTAAGAGCCACTTTTGGGGGATGTCAATGTAGAAAGTTAAAAGGAGCCAATTATATGAACCCAGTATCATCCCTTAATTGCCTATGTGAAGATTCTCTTTTTTATGAAAGAATTAAAATATTACAAATTAGTTTGCTAATAATTTCATTTACCCATTATGCACTACATGATACACTCTTAACTGACAGAATCTTAGATTTGTCTGAATAAATTTAGTTCTGATAAATAACACATGGACTGCAGATAGGCTTTACAGAGACTATACACTCTTAAAAATCAGATCATTTAACACAAAGTTTTCTATTTTAGTTTCTCCTGGAAAATTACATCTGGAAACCCTGAGATAAGCATACATTCTATTGTTTATCCCTGAACCACATCTCGCAATGTTTTTCATTTACTTACTGTACTGTTATGCTTTGATTGAGTCCACAGAACATAGCTGGGTAGAGACTCTCTCCTTGATAAAACTTGCTTTAAGAGTAGTAAGAGTTTTGTCTAATATAGTTTTTCATGCATAAACACGTAAAAAGACCAATTGCATAAAACATGTCACACTAGGCGCTACCATGCTATACGAAGAAATTCATTTATTTTAAAAAGAATCTAAATTGATACTTACAATCATTGTGATATCTTGGTTCTGAAAAAGGTACAGAAGGTAGCTGTGACTCCTGAAATAAAATTTAATATGATTAACTACTTCAGGACAAAAGCATAGTTGTATCTATTCTGTGTGTTCCCAGATATTCTTTAAAATATATATTAGTTATCTGCATATTCTGTCATTTAACTACACTTTATGGTAGATGTTACTAATTTGACAATAGGACTTCTAAGTCCCTGCAAACTGTTTCCGTATGAATATATGGCAAATAAATGTAGAGACTTTTTAAAATGTGCAAAGTCTTTTTTACAATCACTTTAGTTAGGGTAAACATAGTGAGTGGTTGGAAGACTATATATTTATCATGATAAGAAAATAGTCCCTTAAACATGTTTCTTTCTCAGATGGTTTTGATTTACTCATCTACATGCTACACAAACATTTTCTTCAAATATCATTATCATATAACTTCCAACCTAGAGCGCTGCAGCTGTTGCTGCTAAGTCACTTCAGTCGTGTCTGACTCCGTGCGACCCCACAGACGGCAGCCCACCAGGCTCCTCTGTCCCTGGGATTCTCCAGGCAAGAACACTGGAGTGGGTTGCCATTTCCTTCTCCAGTGCATGCATGCATGCTAAGTCACTTCAGTTGTGTCTGACTCTTTGTGACCCTATGGACAGCAGCCCACCAGGCTCCTCTGTCCACAGAATTCTCTAGGCAAGAGTACTGCAGTGGGTTGCCATTTCCTTTTCCACCGACCTAGAGTACTTCAGTATAATTGAATCTCAAAAGTGAAGGACTTTTAGTGATTTCTGCTTTCAAGTTAACTCTGGGAAGATTTTCTTATTTAAATGCATATTAAAGCTAGGAAATATCTCCTCCCTTTGTAACCTGGCAGACTCTCCTGCAACCAACTAATGAGACACATTTTTGGAAAAACCATGTCAATCTTTAGCATAGTTAATCTTGATCTTAGAGGTTAAGATCAAAAGAAATAAAGGACTTGGACTAGCTTCATTGTTGTAATACTAAATTTAATAAAATGCATGTTTTTATAAATAGAAATAAGGGAAACAACTTCATATTAAATATGTTGAATTCTCATGAAATAAGAACTCAGCTTTTATATGTTAATAGCATAAATAAGTAAAGATATTGTGTTGATAATTGAAGTATGAAATTTCTATCTAGTATAAGCTTTATCATCAAATAAGATGAAAATACTCTAAAGCCCACTATTTGTAGCAATACATATTAGATTTTTGTGATAAATCCCAGTCTTCCAGGAAACAGACACACACACACACACACACACACACACAAGAAAATAAATTGAGAGACCATAAAAATTGAAAAGATAGTTGAGACTTATTTAAAAAAGCAGGGGGTAGAAGATAAAAATCACTGAAAATATATATAGTTGTTGTAGAACAAGTGTCAGAAATTCATCGGAAAGAGAGCCACTGATGGCGGGACTCTGTTGGCAGCTCATCATTTTTTAAAGTTTTTAAACTGTCAAATTTGGGAAATGTATAAGTCCAAACATTGTGAAATGTACATAAAATTGTCATGAAAGTATTTTCAAAAGCATGATTATTATAATAAAAAACAGGACATTCCTGTCCATTTAATAGTCAATTTAATTAACTAAAATTATGTATTCCTACTCTTGTATTTATGTTTGGTAACTTTTTGTACATCTGAAAAACATTAAATAGTCCTAATTGAATTTGACATTTTATAAATAGCTATGCTTATAAGTTTACAGATAATTTCTATAATTCTAGCAAAGAGTGCTTACTGATTGCACATAAACTATGGCAATACCTGGAAGAAATCAGAGTAATTTGCTCTCAGTTTAGCTCTTTTTGTACACGCTGTTTCATTAAATAAATACTAACAACAGCTCTGTTGAGGTGGGGTCTATAAGATTAACTCTGTTTCCAAGTTGTAATTGCGACTCAAGCTGGTCAAATTAGGTCCTGAGTCAAGGATAGAGCTGGTAAAAGAAATGGAGATCTTCAATCTGATTTCATTGTCTTCACTTTCCTTACACAATTATAACTATTGAGTGACATTTTCAAGGTCTGTCCTTTGACTTGCACTTTGACTTGCACTTAGACAACAAAATATTTTTACAAGAAACAAAGAGCAAGGACAAATGTACATAATTTTTACACTGTCCACTAATTCAGTAGTTCTCAACATCTTCATTTATGGGAACCCCATCATGGCATGAGGACAAATGTTTTGTTAGAGAGAGTATAAATATGTAAAAATCTACTTTTATTCAGTTAAGTTTAGAATAGGTTTATGTTTTAAGAACTCAGCAAAAATATTTTAGTAAAAGAGTAGTAAAATATGCAATCTATTATTAAACATTTATGAGTGTTACCAAAGTGATAGAAAAATGAAAATATTGTTGTGAAAACACTAATCACTGCCCTTGTTTGGAACACATAAACAGCACACACAAAAGTAAACCCAACAAATATTATGTGGTTTGAATTTTACCAGGCTTAGAAGTATGAAGGAGAGTTAAATCCAACCTCCCTTCCACTGTCTTTCTTTCTTTAAGAAGGAAGATATTTCCCCAAAAATGCATTTGCTCCCATTTGTTACTTTTTAAAATGTTGTAACTTCCTAAGAAATAAAATAAGCTTTATTCTGTTTCTCATTGATTTATTTTCACGTATAAATTTTAATTAGATAAAACAGAAGTAGAAAAAATTCAGCTATAATCCTAGAACCCAGAGATAAACATTTTATATGTATGCAAATAGAAAATAGATGGTTTTATAGATATACTCGGTTAGTTCAGTTGCTCAGTCATGTCTGACTCTTTGCGACCCCATGGACTGTAGCCCTCTAGGCTCCTCTGTCCACAGGCTTCTCCAGGCAAGAATACTGGAGAGGGTTGTCATATCCTTCTTCAGTATAGATACATAGGCAGATGATAATGAAAACAGGGCCATACATCATGTAACTGCTTTGTCATTTGTTTTTACTCTTATATCATTAAATATTATTGCAAATATAATTTAAAATGGCAGCAATAAGTTATAGTGCATAATTATGATTTAATCAATAAATTTTTATGAGAATTCATTATGTTTCCTTTTTGTTAATCTTTAGAACATGTAATGGTCATTATTATAATTAGATATTTGTGCACATGCATTCTTATTTCTTTAGATTAGAGAAATTTTAGGTGGGTTATAGAAAAACATGGTTTTATATATCATACTTATATTGGCATTCTGAAAGTTTTACTATTTTACTTTCTCACTCTGCCAGGCAGGACAGTGTTTAACCAAAAATTAATTATAATTCTGTGTGGTATTATCAAGAACTCATTCTTACTAAACATGCTATTGTGGTAACATATCCTCCTGGATGGCCCCTAGAGACTCTCCCCCCGCCACACACACACTAATATTCAGGCAGTTTGATAACTCCTTCCCCTTGAGTTTGTGCATGTGTATGTGTGTATGTATTTGTTTGTGGAATTAAAAACTAACATGAGAAATCACTACACACCTGTTAGAATGGATCAAATACAAAAGTAAAACTGACTATACCAATTGTTGGTAAGTATTCAAATCAACAGGAACTCACATTCTTTACTGGTGGGAATGCACGATAGTATTGGCAATTTGGAAGACTATGTGTCAATTTCTTATAAATCTAATCATCACTTTTCCTCATGAACCAGCAATTGTTTCCCTAGGTGTTTACCCAACTGATATGAAAACTTGTGTTTGCACCCCCCCAAAAAAACCCAAAAGCTGCACGAGTGTTTTTAGCAGCTCTATGTTCTGCTGTTCTGTTGTGAATGTTCATAATCGCTAAATTTGGAATCAACAAAGTGAATGTATAAACTAGGTGAGGTATACTCATGCAATGGAGCATTACTCAGCAATGAAAAGGAAGAGCTAAAGATATGGATGAATGTTAAATAAATATTGCCAAGTGAAACAATCCAGTCTGAAAAGCTACATAATGATTTATTCCAAGTAAACAAAATCTGAGAAAAGATAATAGAAAAAGTTTATCAAAAAGATGAGGTGTTGGAGAGGGTGTGGAGAAAAGGGAACCCTCTTGCACTGTTGATGGGTATGCAAATTGATATAGCTACTATGCAGAACAGGCATGGACATTCATTAAAACACTAAGAATAAAACTACCATATGAACCAGAAATCCCACTACTGGGCATATACCCTGAGGGTACTACAGTTGAAAATGACACATGCTTTCCAATGTTCATTGCAGCACTGTTTATAATAGCTAAGACATGGAAGCCACCTAGATGCCTATCGACAGATGAATAAATAAAGAAGTTGTGGTACGTATACACAATAGAATATTATTTATCTATAAAAACAAATACATTTTTGAGTCAGTTCTAATGAGGTGGATGAACCTAGAGCCTATTATACAGAGTGAAGTAAGTCAGAAAGAGAGAGACAAATATTATATATTAATGCATATGTATGGAATCTAGAAGAATAGTACTGATGATCTTACTTGAGGGCAACAAAGACACACACAGACACAAAGAACAGATTTTTGGACACAGTAGGGAAGGAGAGGGTGGAATAATTTGGGAGAGTAACATGGAAACATATACACTGCCGTATGTAAGATGGATGGCCAGTGGGAATTTGCTATATGATGTAGGGAACCCAAAGCTGGTGCTTTGTGATAACCTAGAGAGGTGGGATGGGGAGGGAGGTGGGAGGGAGATTTAAGAGGGAGGGAACATATGTATACCTATGGCCAGTTCATGTTGATGTATGGCAGAAACTATCACAGGGTATCACAGACTATCACAAGGTAAAGTACTTACCTCTAATTTAAAATTAAAATTAAAAAATGATTTAAAAGATCAACTAAGAAAAAAAGTTATTTTAATAACAGTAACAAAAAAGATCAGAGGTTGCCAGGAGCTAAGTATATGATGCATAGGCTTGTTTTAAACACAGAATATTATTCTTTGTGTTACTGAAATGATGCAAACCTAACACTATTCACTGGATAAAACCCATAGAAATTTATAGCACACAGAATGACTTCAATGCATATAAATAAAAAAAATCCCAGAATGTAGTGTAGAATGAGACAAAATAATAAAGGGATATTATAAGTGTAGCAAATCATCTCTGAAAAGTGTGTGGGAAAATATGAGTGAATTTTGAAATGAGTGGGTTTGTGAGACTAAATGCAAAAAAAATTAGAAAAGCACTGTGCTCTATTTGGTAAAGTTATTTCATACAGGGTAAGGGATCAACAATTCTGATAATATTTTCCATGTGTATTGGAATTCAACATTTAAACAATGATGGGAACCAAGTTTATCTTTGTTGAAATAGATTACAGACAGGCAGGCAGAGGTATCGATATGAACTAATGTTTAACTAAATATCTAAATACAGTATGTCCTTCACATATAATAGTGAATTTGTCTATTTCTCCTTGCAATTTTAACCTAGTTTTCTTCATTCATTTTGGTGCACTATTGCTTATACACAATTGTTAGGTCTCCTTGGAGGGTTGAATCCTTTATTACTATGTAATGCTCTATTTCAGGGCTTCCCAGGTGGCTTGGTGGTAAAGAATCCACCTGGCAAGCATGAGGCTCAGGTTTGATCCCTAGATCAAGAAGATCCCCTAGAGAAGGAAATGGCAATCCACTCCAGTATTCTTGCTTGGCAAATCCGGTGGATGGAGGAGCCTGAGTACAAGCCATGGGGCTACAATGCATGGGGTTACAAAGGAGTCAGACTCAACTGAGCGACTAAGCAACAAACAACCAAATGCCTCACTTCAACAGCTTTCTGTGTCCCTTAATTTTAACCTGTGTCTTTATATATAAAGGGGGTTCCTTTTAGACAACATAGAGTTTGTTCTTGTTTTTTATCCACTTTGAAAATCTTTGTTTTTTAATTGATGCATTTGGATGATTCCCGTTTAATATTTATTTTTTAGTTGTGGGTTCATGTCTGTCATGAACTGTTTTACATTCAGTGCATTTCTTTTTTTTTAAATCTTCTTTCTACCTTCTCTTGTTCTAATTTAGCATTTTATATGATTTCATTTTATGTCCACTCTGCTAACAAGCCCATAAAAAGCATTCTTCATTTCTCTTACAGTGTTTTTGATGTTTAGTCTTTCATCTTGATTCTTTGGGTTTTCATCTTTGTGCTTACACTGACTATTCTTGCATTTCTAGTTTTTATGTTTGGGCTCAACATATTATTTTAAATTCTCTTTCTAATGATTCCAGCATCTGGGTCATATCTGAGTCTGGTTCTGGTGCTGGCTTTGTCTCTTCAAGCTGCACTTTAACTTGAATTTTGTCTTCCTTGTGTCTTCACCCTAAGAAAATAGTGGGGTTCCTGGAAGTAAAATCCCCCAAAATGTTGAGCTCCCCCTAAGACTAAGGCCCCCTGTAGTTTATCAGTCTCAGATTAGTCCACAATCAACATCCAGCAATGCAATAGCATTACCCTTTAAAATACCAGTTTTTATCCCCAGCTGTTCCTGTTCTCAGAAGCAGACCTGTCTCTCCAGAATTCATGGTGGGGATTTGTCCCACCACCTCAGTTTTCTGATGCAACCAACAAAACTCATCCATTTTCAGTTTTTTTTTTTTTGTTATAAGAATGGGAATGATTACTTCCAAACATTTTCCTGCTGGGGCTGAAAGCATAAGTCAAACTGTTCTATTTTCAAACATTTTTATAGAAAGCTTAGGTCATACAGAGAATATAAAAAAGTGTAAAATGCACAGAATCAAATACTGTTCTTGTACTATCATATTGCACGTGTGCTACATCGCTTCAGTTGTCTCTGACTCTTGGTGAAGTAGCCCACCAGGCTTCCTTCTCCATGGGATTCTCCAGGCAAGAATACTGGAATGGGTTGCCATGCCCTCCTCCAAGAGCTCTTCCCAACCCAGATATCAAATCTACATCTCATATGTCTCCTGCATTGGCAGGCCGGTTCTTTACTACTTGTGCCACCTGGAATTATTCCAATATAATTATCGAAAAAGGATGTGAGATTTTATATGTATGTGTGTGTTATATATATAATATTAAACATAAAAAAGACTTGAAAAAAAAAAAAAAACTCCTTGAATTGTGACAGTGAGAGAAATGTGGACTATGAGCCTGGTTTTATCTCAGACAGTGCATGAAGATCATATAAAAAGCAAGTATTATTTTAGTACTTTAAAGAATGGCTGTTGTAAAACCACAACTGCAGGTTTCTTTCCAGCTTGCCATCCACAAATATGTATTTTTTCACAACAGTCCAGGTAATCAATGTTTTTAAACAGTATTTTCTTTGGATTTTATTTTTATTTTCATAAACTTAATATGTTTTGTAAAATAATCTGAGTGACTCTTCTGCCAGTACAAATCATATAAGGTTATAGATAAGAAAACTGTCAGAAAGTACCTAAATTAAATGAATCAAGAATTAACCCCTAACTTAGCATCTACATAGAGAAACCTATCAAACATTATAGATTTTAGAATATATTCTGCTTTCAGAGTCCTGGAGTTCAATAGTGAGACTGTTTATGCTTTTCACTGAGATTTTATTTAAAACACACTCAAGTTCTCTTTTCAAAACTTGCTGCTGCTAAGTCGCTTCAGTCGTGTCCGACTCTGTGCGACCCCATAGACGGCAGCCCACCAGGCTCCCTAGTCCCTGGGATTCCCCAGGCAAGAACACTGGAGTGGGTTGCCATTTCCTTCTCCAGTGCATGAAAGTGAAAAGTGAAAGTGAAGTCATTCAGTCGTGTCTAACCCTTAGCGACCCCATGGACTGCAGCCTACCATGCTTCTCCATCCATGGGAGTTTCCAGGCAAGAGTACTGGAGTGGGTTGCCATTTCCTTCTCCTTCAAAACTTGGGTGCTATCTAACTCCTAGTTTTGATATACCTTCATGTTATAATGCATTTTTCTGTTGCTGTTACCTTTCTTTATTCTGTTTTTAATATATAGAAGAAATATATTTACATGTAGTAATATATTCATGTGTATATTCTACATATTTTTCTATTACAAAAATCTATCAGAATTCCCAACAGTTGATCAACACTGTCTTTAAAATTACACCAAAATTTCTACATTTTTTCTAAAGTAAAAGCTTTATTAAAAAACATATAAATGTTAAATATGAAGTATTCAAATAGTAAATGAAATGGCAATAGAGAGGTGATGTGGGAGACCAGTAACAAGCCAAAGATCCTCTTATTTAGATAAAATCATGGATGGTCTGTCTAGTTCAGTGCAAAATGAGCTTGTTTACGAGATAAGATTTAAGTCGAGTACTAGTTCCTTAATGTTTACCTGGACTCATGTTCTAAAATCTCTAGAAAATTTATGGTCAATTTTATTCATCAGTTTACTTTCTTTCATGTAATTTAGCAAAGGTTTTTTAAAAAAGTTTTATTTAATATACCATTATCAACATTTCAAATTTGCTTATTAAATAGGAAATCTTACTCAGAATTGATAGGGAATTTAAATGCAATCTATGCAAAACATTTGTGCTTTATTTAGTTCACTGAAAGAGACAGTCTAAAGATGTATAACTTATTTAAATACATTTTATAGGTTTTTGTTCTGTGTAATGGGTTCTTGTCTCTCTCTCTCTCACACACAACACAATATAGCATATATTATAACAACAAATGATGCATACTCAAATATTTCTTACTTCATAGCATGCATTGTTGGCCCATAACCAAATGTGAAGTACTTTTGAATTTGTTGCTCCCTCTTCTTTTAATATCTTGTGTCTCTATTCTGTATCAAATTCAATGTCACATTACACGATAAGCCTTCTATGACCAATTCAGAGAGAAATATGTATCTTTTTGCCATTTTTCTCATAGTCCATGTGAATTGTAACACACATCATTAAACACTGCATTACCTTATATTTAACATATGTGTATGTGTGTGCTCAGTCTCTCAATTGTGTCTGACTCTTTGGGATCCGACAGACTATAGCCGCCAGGCTCCTCTGTCCAAGGAATTTTCCAGGTAAGAATACTGAAGAGGGTTGCCATTTCCTTTTCCAGGGGATTTTCCCAGGCTAGTGATGGAACCTGGGTCTTCTGCATTGGCACAAGGATTCTTTACCACTGAGCCACCAGGGAAGCCTGAATTTAACCTACCACCTAATAATCCTCATGAATATTTTTGTTTCTATTTTATAAATTATTCGAGCCATGCTATGTTTTATTTCTTTAAAAATCCCATCTGACTATGCATGACACTTTACTTCTTTAAAATATGTATCTATCTGTTGATAATTGGTTGGGTCTTGTTCTTTCCCTTATGGCTTTTTATTGACAGGATCTCACATGGAAACATATTGTATGGATACTTGGGTGCTGTAATTCCCTGACCTAGGGTCATTGTACTGAAAATTTTGATTATGAACTGAAGACTTTATGCTGCAAGCTCATACTCACATTTCATTGTGACTTTTCACCTTTGAATTTTCTTCAGTTCCTATTTTGCCTCAATTTGCAAATCACAAATTGAGTTTAATCTTAAATTTATTAAAAGTAGACCAAATTTTATTCAAAATTAATTAGTTATTTCAAGATTCCTGGAATAAACTGGTCAACAATATACTCCTGAGAACTTAAATTTAGAAGTAAATTACTTTTATTTTTTCCATATGCTTTCTAATGAAAGTAACATGGATACAAACCATTTTCTCTGAAGATGTCAGAAATCAGAACTGAAAGATCTAAGAAATTTTTATTTCTTGATGCTATTAATGAATTCAAAGAAGAAAATAAAGTGAAATATATAGAAATTGAAAACAGAGCTTAAATAACTTGACTAAGATACAATTTAGAATTTGACAGCAGGAAGTCTGACTTCAGAAATTATTTTCTTAAATAACACTAACATTACATCAACATTTTTTGCTAAATATTTACTAGGTTGGAAAATCATGATGGTAGATGAATTTATTTTTTCCAAATGATATATAAATTCTTCCTCAACTTTGTATACTATACAGTATGTTAACAACTATTGCAAACTAACATCTGTAAGAGGAGATATCACAATGTATAATAGAGAAAAACAATTGGAGATTATACATATTATATATATATATATACAAGTACTATAGAATATATATAATAATTGGATAATATATTATACATAGTATTTATAATGTTTGCAATTATTAATTTATTAAAGAATGAATTGACCTGTCAGCTAATAGTTTCCCTAGATTACATGTAGATGACGGTTATGGAGGCTGGAAAGGCTTTGTTTAAAGCTGTAACAAATTGTGGTAATAGTTCAGATGATGCCACACCATGAATATTTTACTCCAGTTTCACTGACACACCAAAGCCTTGTGCAAAACTCGTCTTTGGATGACTGTTAGAGTCTCTTTGGCACTACAAATTCCTACCCTAAAAAGAGGCAGAAGAAAAGGATGAAGACTCTAAACTTTGTATACCAACTGACTTGTTTATTTTCACTGTGGTTCTGTATTACTATGACTAGCCAGCTTTTGTATGAACTAAACTTGGTTGTTTATATTTTCCAAGCAAGCTATGTTTTTTAGTCTAAAGT
This sequence comes from Bos indicus x Bos taurus, assembly GCF_003369695.1. Lineage (NCBI taxonomy): Eukaryota > Metazoa > Chordata > Mammalia > Artiodactyla > Bovidae > Bos > Bos indicus x Bos taurus. Next base: position 59,653,169 of record NC_040087.1, read on the forward strand.
TCTTGGGAAAAAGATATAATAGCTACCTTAAAACCAAAACCAACATAAGTACAGCCTACTCTGTGGCCACATTTAAGTGTAAAATGATAAAAATACCCAGAAGTTTTTGTCATACCAATCAGACATCATTTTTTCAGATGAGTTGAGAAGTTTTGTTTCCCAGATTATTCATCTTCACTGGTGGTGAATATTACTGGAAAAACTATTGTACCCAACTTCAAATTATCCTATTTGTGGATAAATCTAGCTTCTTAACACATTTAAACTTTCTCTGGATGATAAGTTTTCTAAAATCGTTTTGCAATTTTAGTGAAAAATTGACATTGATTTGTATACATGGGGATTCTCCAGGCAAGAATACTGGAGGGGTTGCCATGCCCTCCTCCAGGGGATCTTCCCAGCCCAGGGATCGAAGCTAGGTCTCCAGCATTGCAGACCAATTGTTTACTGACTGTGATACCAGGGAAGCCCAGGTAGAGCTAATCTGCTGGCATTACATATGGATTCCATCTCTGAGTGAAAGTCGCTAAGTCGTGTCCAACTCTGTGACCTCATGGACTATACAGTCCAAGGAATCCTCCAGGCCAGAATACTGGAGCGGGTAGCCTTTCCCTTCTCCAGGGGATTTTCTCAATCAAGGGATCGAACCCAGGTCTCCCACAATGCAGGTGGATTCTTTACCAGCTGAACCTCAAGGGAAGCCACGATCTCTGAGACCAATGGGCTATTTCTCTTCCTCGCCATTGGGAAGAGGGAAAGGCATAGTGCTCACATGTTCCTATTTCAGGCTGTGCATCAGAAAACGCTTATGTTACTGTTTCGTTTGTCTCATTGGCCATAACTTAGTGACACCAAAGATCAAATGATCTGGAAAGTGCAACATCACATAGTTAGTACTTGTGACCAGCCAAAAATAGCAGCGTTAAGTTTAAGTAAGGGGAGGTCATTTACTTGTATGTAACTGACTCGCCCAAATGGAAACGAGATAAAAATTCAGATATGTGAAATCCCAAATGTTACTCATTTAACCTCTATTCCATACTGACTCCACTCACTGCTTTGCACTCATATCACATCAGATTCAAACTTTCTTTGTATCCTTTATTACATATTATTTAATGTTAATTTTCTATGGGCCTGTTTTCTCCCCTCTGATATTTAAGTTTTGAGCATAAGGTTAATGTTTTATACATATTTCATATTTCCAAAACTGATGAAAAATAAGCACCTAATTAAATTATGTTGAGAAAATGAATACTTTTTGCTGCAGTGATCACATTTTTCATGCAATTTTTTGTTGTTGTTCAGTGGTAACTTGAAACTTTAGAAAAAAGGTCATTTGAATTCACAATACTTGTAATGACATTGCACATTTTATTATGTAAACATTTTTGGTGAATTTATACAAAGTATGTGTTAGTCATGTTTAAAAATAATTCCTTGCAGTATTGTTTCTGTTTCTAAGTAATTTGTTTACAAGCTTGCTGATTTCCTATCTTTTTGCCTACTTAATTTTTAGTTAGAAATTTGTTTGCTTTTTCAGAAACTAGTGAAATGATTTTTGTAAGGTTATACATCTATCAGATGGCAAAATATTTTCTTTAGTTTCCTATTATCTTCTACACTTTAAGATGAATATAACATTTTTTCTAAAGGTTTATTTTGGCTGAATTATATTTTGATGTTCTGTTTTCATGGTTCTTAACTCTGGCTACACACCAGTTTCACATGGGAACTTTTTTTTTTTCCTTTTTGTTTAAAAAGTCTCCTATTTATCACCTCTGAGGTATCGATTTTGTTTTTTGAAGATAGGGTATGACAAACAAGATTTTTAAGCAGTGTCAAGGTTGACTTTTATTTTGAACTTGGCTTAAAAACCACTTCTTAGTTAGAGTACTTTTTACTTGCTCAGGTTCTGGAATTAGAAACAGAGAATGTTCCAGTTTTATAATTCATTGACTGGACTTGGAGAAAGTTTTTTAAAATTTTAAAAAGTTTACAAAAGCACAAGCATAATAGCTCATCTTAATCTCAGTGAAAAATTATAAGCAAAAATACATAGTAGGATCAATTAGGTTTCTTTCTTTTAAATAGATTGAAAAGTGGCAAGAGTGAAAGCAGGAAGACCTCTTAGATGACTACTATAATAATGCAGGTGAAAATTCACAGCAGCTTTGCCCAAAACAAAAGTAATGGAAGTCGTGAGAATTACTCCATATGTGAAAACATTTTCAAGATAAACTATACATTCTGTTGATACATAAGATGGCCCAAAGTACAATGGGAGAGGGAGAAGTCAAGAATATCTTAACAGTGAATGCTTTATTCTAAAGCTACAAAATTGTTTTAGATTCCCAGAAAAGAAGCACTTAGTATAATTAGGTTTGTGTCAATATAGCATTGGAAAAAATTCAGTTTGTACATTTAAACTAATGGATAAAATGTGTAGCAAAATATTGTTTATATGCTAGCATGTGTTTATTGGCTTTTCATTAGATTTGGAAATTCATAAACTAAAAAAAATCAGGTTTTTATTAAATATTTATTAGCACTTTCTATCTAGATAGTCTCAACTGTTTCCATGACAGTAAACACCAATATGTTTCCAATTTCCTAATTTATATATCTAGCTCAGTACTTTCAGTTCAGTTCAGTTGCTCAGTCATATCTGACTCTTTGCGACCCCATGAACCACAGCACGCCAGGCCTCCCTGTCCATCATCAACTCCTGCAGTTCATCCAAACCCATGTCCATTGAGTCAGTGATGCCATCCAGCCATCTCATCCTCTGTCATCCCCTTCTCCTCCTGCCCTCAATCTTTCCCAGCATCAGGGTCTTTTCAAATGAGTCAGCTCTTCACATCAGGTGGCCAAAGTATTGGAGTTTCAGCTTCAACATCAGTCCTTCCAGTGAACACCCAGGACTGATCTCCTTTAGGATGGACTGGTTGGATCTCCTTGAAGTCCAAGGGACTCTCAAGAGTCTTCTCCAACACCACAGTTCAAAAGCATCAATTCTTTGTCACTCTACGCTTTCTTCACAGTTCAACTCTCACATCCATACATGACCACTGGAAAAACCATAGCCTTGACTAGATGGACCTTTGTTGGCAAAGTAATGTCTATGCTTTTTTATATGCTGTCTAGATTGGTCATAACTTTCCTTCCAAGGAGTAAGTGTCTTTTAATTTCATGGCGGCAATCACAATTGCAGTGATTTTGGAGCCCAGAAAAATAAAGTCAGCCACTGTTTCCACTGTTTCCCCATCTATTTCCCATGAAGTGATGGGGCCAGGTGCCACGACCTTAGTTTTCCGAATGTTGAGTTTTAAGCCAACTTTTCCACTCTCTTTCACTTTCATCAAGAGGAGAGTGATGAAAGAACTTCTTTCTTCTTCACTTTCTTAGTTCTTCTTCACTTTCTGCCATAAGGGTGGTGTCATCTGCATATCTGAGGTTATTGATATTTCTCCCAGCAATCTTGATTCCAGCTTGTGCTTCCTCCAGCCCAGCGTTTCTCATGATGTACTCTGCATAGAAGTTAAATAAGCAGGGTGACAAACAGCCTTGACATACTCCTTTTCCTATTTGGAACCAGTCTTTTGTTCCATGTCCAGTTCTAACTGTTGTTTCCTGACCTGCATACAGGTTTCTCAAGAAGCAGGTCAGTACTTTCTCCAAGCCCTATACTAAATTCCTTTTATTTATTTATTTTTTTATAGAAACAAAGAGACTTTCCATAAAGCATGTAAGTCTTATCTTCAAATGTGTTCTCTATATTCCCTGCCATTTTCCTGGCCTAATATCCTACTGTATTTGTGCATAACGATGCAGTTGTTTTGATAGCACACCCCCTGCTTTCATTCCTTCTCCATGGAAGATGGAGTGATGTTTTCTAAAATGTAAATATAATCATATCCCTTATTAAAACATGGATAAATTCTTTCTACCTGAATTAAATCCAAAGATTTTATAGTAAAATGCAAAGCATAGTATAACTTTCCTTTCTCTCTAAATATGTATATATATATATATATATATATATATATATATATATCTACCATAATGTCCTTTTTTCTTGCTTCTCAGACATTTTGTTGTTTTCCTCACTCCCTCAAACCTAAAAAAATCCTGTTTCTTTAGGAATTGTTCATGTAATATTTTCTTATGCCTAGGCATTTCTATGATGTCTGTTAAGTAGGTATAAAATTTTCTTGTCAAATAGCAGTTTACTTATGTTTTCTGAGTTTTTAATTCCAGATTAAGCTTCTGTGTTGTTAAATGGAGTTTCGATAAAAGTGTTCTGTTAATTAGGTATAATGAATTTGGGGGAAGAGCAAATTAGCTAAGATGGCCTGTCAGGTTCCCTCGCCCCATAGCCTCTTGCTTTTGCCTCACGTTTTGTAAGTAGTATTTATGTAGCAGTTCAGATTTTGTGCACTGGGACGACCCAGAGGGAGGGTATGGGGGGGGGGGAGGAGGGAGGAGGGTTCAGGATGGGGAACACATGTATACCTGTGGCGGATTCATTTTGATATTTGGCAAAACTAATACGATTATGTAAAGTTTAAAAATAAAATAAAATTTAAAAAAAAAGAAAATTTCTTTTAAAGGAAGAGCTAAACCGAACATTCTGCCTGAATGTAAGAAATTTGACTCATATTTCTGAAATATTAGTACTTTAATAAATGGACACATCCATTTATTATTATAAATCTACTAGCCAAATTTCTTGTTGCAAATATGTAAACATAACCTTTATATTTCTGGTTGCTGAAATATAAAGGTTAAATTCATCTTTAAGGAAATATTCTTTTGGGTGGTATTGAACAAAACAATTCCAGCAGAGCTATTTCAAATCCTAAAAGATGATGCTGTTAAAATGCTGCACTCAATATCTCATCATATTTGGAAAACTCAGCAGTGGCCACAGGACTGGAAGGTCAGTTTTCATTCCAATCCCAAAGAAAGGCAATGCCAAGGAATGTTCAAACCACCACACAATTGCACTCATCTCACATACTAGCAAAATAATGCTCAAAATTCTCCAAGCCTTGCTTCAACAGTACGTAAACCAAGAACTTCCAGATGTTCAAGCTGGATTTAGAAACGGCAGAGGAGCCAGAGCTCAAGTTGCCGGTATCTGTTGGATCATATGAAAAGCAAAAGAGTTCCAGAGAAACTTCTGCTTCATTGACTACACCAAAGCCTTTGACAGTGTGGATCACAACAAACTGTGGAAAATTCTTCGAGATGGCAGTACCAGGCCACCTTTCCTGCCTCTTGAAAAATCTGTTTGCAGGTCAAGAAGCAGCAGTTAGAACTGGGCATGGAGCATGTTCCTTGGAGAGTTAATGTATGCCTATGAATGCTATGAAAAGCTTTTGGGAGAGATAAAGCAGCTTATGAATTGCCAATCCTGTGATCTTCGTGAAATACAGAGAGGAGTTGCAGCATGAAGTGCCCATTCCCTGGCTAAGGAGACAGGCAGATCTTCAGGAATGATGTGTGATGCGTGTAAGCAGAGTTTAGGCTTCCGCACATATATGGCCAAAATGAACCGGGAAAAGAGTTGAATTCTTGAGATTAAGAAAAATGAATAACAGACTAATATTACTTAGGTAACTTTTCAAAGGGAATTTTCAGATCCAGACTTAACAGAGACTAATAGCTTAGGGAAGGAATTATACTTGATTTCAGTGGTATAAGAATGTAACTCTCAATTCAGTGTTTTTCAATTTTTTTGTCTTAGTGTTTATTCTTACATCATCTTATTAAAACATGAAAAATATATGTTAAAATATCACACACCAATAGTGTTTTATTAAATTTTCACTTTAACACAGTACATTGTCCAATGTCTTAGCATCCATCTTTAGGATAATACTAATAGACTGAAATTCTATCATCTCCTCTTCATACTGTTTGGCTCTCTGAAATTTTGACAGGATTTTATACAAGAAAAATAATCTCTTGAAAAAACCGAGCAACCATACTTCTGTTAGACATTCATTCATCTACTTGTGGTTCTTTCGTCTACTTGCCTAATTTCCATGCAGTCAATTTATAGATATAATTAAGAAAAAAAATGACGTGAAGGAAGAATAGAGAGATTCCTGACTACTTCATAGATCCCTGCTATTTTGTGGATAGTTTTATATCTGAGAAATACTATGCATCTCTGGTACTAGAAGCAGACACTCAAGGAAGGTCAAAGTTCCTTCCCTTTTTATTTAAAGAAATTTTCCTCTCTTTGAGAGGGTGTGAGGACAGTGAACATTATTCTCAATATGACTTAATTTGCTGGGTAGTAGGAGCTCTTTGACCTAGATGGCAGCATTAGGTTGTAAACCAACTGCTAGGTTTCATTTTCTATATTGGTGCTTCAGTGGAAATTTGTGAGTCTATAATGAGACAATGTTTTAAACCAGAGTTGTATAGGTTTCTTATGAGAAAAAAAGTGTGCTTAGACTAAAATTCTATAACCTCCCAAATTTATTAAATGTTGTGATAATTCTGTTTGTTGTTTAGTCACTAGGTCGTGTCATGTTCTTTGTGACCCCATGGACTATACTCCATTAGCCTCCTCTGTCCATGGGATTTCCCAGGAAGAATACTGAAATGGGTTTTCATTTCCTTCTTCAGAGGATCTTCCTGACTTAGGGATCCAACTCGGATCTCCTGCATTAGCAGGTGGATTCTTTATCACTGAGCCACCAGGAAAGCCCTGTGATAATTTTATGTGCAGCTAATATCTTATTCTTATAGTGAAAGTGGTTTATAGTTGATTTATTAGATTTTTATCATCAGATCAGATCAGATCAGTCACTCAGTTGTGTCCGACTCTTTGCGACCCCATGAGTCGCAGCACGCCATGCCTCCCTGTCCATCACCAACTCCTGGAGTTCACTCAGACTCACGTCCATCGAGTCAGTGATACCATCCAGCCATCTCATCCTCTGTCGTCCCCTTCTCCTCCTGCCCCCAATGCCTCCCAGCATCAGAGACTTTTCCAATGAGTCAACTCTTCGCATGAGGTGGCCAAAGTACTGGAGTTTCAACTTTAGCATCATTCCTTCTAAAGAAATCCCAGGGCTGATCTCCTTCAGAATGGACTGGTTGGATCTCCTTGCAGTCCAAAGGACTCTCAAGAGTCTTCTCCAACATCACAGTTCAAAAGCATCAATTCTTCAGCACTCAGCCTTCTTCACAGTCCAACTCTCACATCCATACATGACCACAGGAAAAACCATTGTGTGAAGTGACAAATTATATTAACTTTTTAATATATGACATCATACTTTCAACTTCATATATGGCCTGCTGTACCTAATTTTACAAAAGCCAAAGCAATTAAGAAAAAATAAATTGTGTATGAAAATAAGACTGTTAAAAAGTTAATATAATTTGTCACTTCACACAATGTTTTTAGTTTATTTTTTGCTTTATGTCTTTCTTCATTACATTTATTGATTACTGTATATATTTATATTTTATCTAAATATAATATTTCATTTTGAGTTGGAATTCTGTCGTAATAGAATCTTGTAAAAGTTTGGGATTTTTACCCCCAAACCATCATTTGATAGATTTTTTTTTTTTTTGGAAAATAGTGTACAAGTAAACCAAATGTATAAGTTATGCATGTAGATGGATGTCATATATAGCAGTTTATTTGCAATTTATTTGAGGTTTTGATTCCAGATTAAGCTCTGTGTTGCTAAATGGAGCTTAGATAAAAGTGTTATGGAATCAAGATTGCCGGGAGAAATATCAATAACCTCAGACATGCAGATGACACCACCCTTATGGCAGAAAGTGAAGAGGAACTAAAAAGCCTCTTGATGAAAGTGAAAGTGGAGAGTGAAAAAGTTGACTTAAAGCTCAACATTCAGAAAACGAAGATCATGGCATGTGGTCCCATCACTTCATGGGAAATAGATGGGGAAACAGTGGAAACAGTGTCAGACTTTATTTTTCTGGGCTCCAAAATCAGTGCAGATGGTGACTGCAGCCATGGAAGTAAAAGACACTTACTCCTTGGAAGGAAAGTTATGACCAACCTAGATAGCATATTCAAAAGCAGAGACATTACTTTGCCAACAAAGGTCCGTCTAGTCAAGGCTATGGTTTTTCCTGTGGTCATGTATGGATGTGAGAGTTGGACTGTGAAGAAGGCTGAGCGCTGAAGAATTGATGCTTTTGAACTGTGGTGTTGGAGAAGACTCTTGAGAGTCCTTTGGACTGCAAGGAGATCCAACCAGTCCATTCTGAAGGAGATCAGCCCTGGGATTTCTTTGGAGGGAATGATGCTGAAGCTGAAACTCCAGTACTTTGGCCACCTCATGCGAAGCGTTGTCTCACTGGAAAAGACTCTGATGCTGGGAGGCATTGGGGGCAGGAGGAGAAGGGGACGACAGAGGATGAGATGGCTGGATGGCATCACTGACTCGATGGATGCTAGTCTGAGTGAACTCCAGGAGTTGGTGATGGACGGGGAGGCCTGGCGTGCTGTGATTCATGGGGTCACAAAGAGTCGGACACGACTGAGCAACTGAACTGAATGAGGTATGATGATTGTGAGAGAGAGCAAATTAGCCAAGATGGCATGACCAGATTCTCTTGCCCCAGAGCCTCTTTCTGTCACCTCACATTTTGTAAATAATGTTTATTTAATAGTCGAGGTCACTTATTGCACTGCACATGTGTGTCAGGAGGTACTTACTTGGTCACAAGATACTCACTTTGTCATGAGGTACTCAATGGGTCAGGAGCTGCTTTGTGCAGTATGCCTGTAACAGCTTCTCCATGAAAGCCCTGGCTGCTATGGCTCTGGGGCTATATTAGTGTGGCATCATGGTTATGTTAGATGAGGTTATGTCATTTCTATGTTATGGCTATGTTATGGTTATGTTGTGGCTGCTGCTAGGGCTGCTGCATCAGACAGAAGAGAGGCTATGTTATGGCTGCTGTGCCATCCAGGAGAGAATAAATGTGTTTGTAGTTCCTTTGGCTCCTCAAGTCTCCTTCCAGCCTCTTAGCTCACGCCTTGCCTACCCTGGGTTCAGCAAACAGTGTGGACACTGTGAACAGCAAGACAATTGGTGCTATGAATAGGATGAAGAGTTATACAATGAGTAACCCAAAGTCTGAAGAACTGACTTCATTAGACTTCCTTCATCTGTTACTGTTTTGTTATTATTATCTGAAAGAAGTTTTAGGATAAGTAAAGGTAGGTACTGAAATACCTCATAGTGATTCTAAAACAATTGTGGACATATGACATACACATACCTTTTGGAAATTCTCACTAATAGTAATTTAACATTTGCTTCCTTTTTCTTCCCAGCTGCCTTATCTCTAAACTGTCCATTTAAAAATCTCCTTGAAATCTCTATTGCCTATCCTTTTCATTTTTTTTGCCCTTGAAGTTTATATTATCTACAGATTTAGAGCTGTGAACATGAAGATTTCTTCCCCTGAAATAGTCTTGCTGATGGATATTGTCCAAGCAATTTGTGTAACACTACCAACCCACTCATGTAAGAGTGCTTTTGCTTTTCTGTTCCAGGTCATTGTAGAACATACTCCAAATCAATAAAAAGTGTGGAGAAATAGTGCCTTAAGGAAAAAAGCCCTGTTAAGCAATGTTTGAATATATGTTTCTTCACAGAAGAGTCCATAAAAAAAGTGGATATTATGTTTTGCTTATGGAAGTTTAAAGCTGTTACAGACAAAGACTGTTATATAAACATTAAAGGAATACTATTTTGAAATATGTTAATACCTTGAATATGAAAGTTTTATTTTTAATTATTATTTATGTCTAACTGAAAAATATTGTTTAATTGAGATAGACCAGAGTTCAATAGTTCACAGTTAGATGTTAGATGCCTGGAGTATCTACAGTAGTGAATCATCTGAAAACATTACTACTTTTGGCATTTGACTTTAGAAACAGTTATAGCTCCTATAATTACTCTTGATATATAAAAGAAACTTAACATTCGTCCCAAAGTTGTTTAACTATAAAATTAATCTCTAGTGTATTACCTCATGAAGACGAGTTAACCCTGTTTATCTTTCTGTGCCGAGAGATAACATGAGTGAGTAGCCAACTGAATGTTAAAGATTTAAAACAGTTGTCAAACACTATATTCCCCTCATCTGGTTAGGGATTGCTGAACCATCAGCATTAGAGATCATAGATCATTTATTTTGATTTTAACATTCATCTGGGATAGCATTCATGATTGACAATCTTATAATTGCTGACCATGTTCTCAGTTTTCTTCGTACAACCAGAATCACATCATTGTGTTAACAGATATCAGGCAAATCACTTACTTTGTAGACTTGGTCAAATATCATTAATGCTTCAGGTATAATATTTTTACAGCCAATTTCCTTGTAATCCCTGGGATGTACCCTATCTAGTCTTCCATATTTTTAGCCACACAATATTGTAGTATCAAATCCCTCTTCCTAAAAAAAAAAAAAAAATCCCTCTTCCTTTTACATTTTAGTGTCTGTAACAAACATATGCTACTATGCCTTTTGTTTTATATCAGTGGTTTGAGTTTGTTTAGTAAAGCTTTAGATGTGAATTTTTTTCATAGAACTAAAATAGTGCTATATATTGTATTACATATTAGATATCATAATTTCTATATGAGCTATTTTAAATTTCGTTTGAAAATTACCATTTTGTATTGAATCTGGGGTTTTTTCCTTCCCCAATGTTCTTATCTATTTCATGTTTCCTAGCAAAAGTAAGTCTAAGACATCATTTTCACTATATGCTGGAATTAAATGTATACATAAGATGAAAAATTTTGTGTAAGTTTAATTTGTCAATTTTTCTCATATGATTACTATAACCTACTGTTTGAGTGAAATGAAAAACCTGGACATATCCCAAAGCTGAAGTAATGTGCAACTGGGAAAAAACTCAATCCTATCAATGTTGTTGTATTAGTGGAATGTCCAATTTTATCCCTAAATACCATGAAAGAATCTTGGATTGGATTTGCATGAAGACTGTGCATTGCAAAATAAAACATTTAAACAATTCAGTTCATATTTTAATAGAAAGGGACTGAAAAATATTAATAATAAGTGCAGGTTTAGAAATCTGAGTCCTATAATACTGCTAATTTGGGCATACTTTAAAATCTTAGGGTATATAGTCATAAATTTTTTTTCCTAATAAAACAAATAAATCACCACTACAGAAATTTGACCCCAGTGCTAGCAAATCTGCGTCATTCAGTATTGACCCAAGATACAATATGAAATGAAATAACATCATAAAAAGAATACTAGGGAACACAGTTAAAATATGGCTGAAATATAATGAATAAGTGGTATAATTACATCAGTTTGGAAATATGTTCTTAAAACTAATGTTGGAATATAGCTAGCTTAAAATATTTTAAATAATTTTAAATATGTTCTTATTTTTTTAAAGACAAGTAACATACATTAGTACTACTTTTGTATCTTAGAGCTCACAGCCAGGAGAAGGATTTCTCTTCTGATGGCTGACTGTGAAAAAAATAATTGGAACATATCTGTAAGGGCTCAGCAGGAAAGAGATTGTGGATTCATACTGGATTTTGATGAAAGCTTAATAAAGAGACTAATTTAAAAATGTGGGCAGAACTTAGGGAATCCAGAAAAGTTTAAGTGCAGCTGGAAATTATCCAAACATAAAGGAGCTGCTGCTGCTGCTGTTGCTGCTGCTAAGTCGTTTCAGTCGTGTCTGACTCTGTGCGACCCCAAAGACGGCAGCCCACCAGGCTACACCGGCCCTGGGATTATCCAGGCAAGAACACTGGAGTGGGTTGCCATTTCCTACTCCAATGCATGAAAGTGAAAAATGAAAATGAAGTTGCTCAGTCTTCGCGATCCCATGGCCTGCAGTCTACCAGGCTCCTCCGTCCATGGGATTTTCCAAGCAAGAGTACTGGAGTGGGGTGCCATTGCCTTCTCCAAACATGAAGTAGAGGGAATGTTAACTCAGAGAAGTAGTTTTATCGAGAAGGTCCCCAGGACGATAGAGGATGCAGTCACTCACAGGTGCTTTGCAATAAACAAGCTAGGTGAGGGTGAATTTAACTCAAATGACCATTATATCTACTACTGCGGGCAGGAATCCCTCAGAAGAAATGGAGTAGCCATCATGGTCAACAAAAGAGTACGAAATGCAGTACTTGGATGCAATCTCAAAAACGAAAGAATGATCTCTGTTTGTTTCCAAGGCAACCCATTCAATATCACAGTAATCCAAGTCTATGCCCCAACCAGTAACGCTGAAGAAGCTGAAGTTGAACGGTTCTATGAAGACCTACAAGATCTTTCAGAATTAACACCCAAAAAAGATGTCCTTTTCACTATAGGGGACTGGAATGCAAAAGTAGGAAGTCAAGAAATACCTGGAGTGACAGGCAAATTTGGCCTTGGAATACGGAATCAAGCAGGGCAAAGACTAATAGAGTTTTGCCAAGAAAATGCACTGGTCATAACATGCACACTCTTCCAACAACACAAGAGAAGACTCTATACATGGACATCACCAGATGGTCAACACCAAAATCAGATTGATTATATTCTTTGCAGCCAAAGATGGAGAAGCTCTATACAGTCAACAAAAACAAGACTAGGAGCTGACTGTGGCTCAGACCATGAACTCCTTATTGCCAAATTCAGACTTAAATTGAAGAAAGTAGGGAAAACCACTAGACCATTCAGGTATGACCTAAATCAAATCCCTTATGATTATACAGTGGAAGTGAGAAATAGATTTAAGGACCTAGATCTGATAGGTAGAGTGTCTGATGAACGATGGAGGGAGGTTCGTGACATTGTACAGGAGACAGGGATCAAGACCATCCCCATGGAAAAGAAATGCAAAAAAGCAAAATGGCTGTCTGGGGAGGCCTTATATATAGCTGTGAAAAGAAGAGAAGTGAAAAGCAAATGAGAAAAGGAAAGATATAAACATCTGAATGCAGAGTTCCAAAGAATAGCAAGAAGAGATAAGAAAGCCTTCTTCAGTGATCAATGCAAAGAAATAGAGGAAAACAACAGAATGGGAAAGACTAGAGATCTCTTCAAGAAAATCAGAGATACCAAAGGAACATTTAATGCAAAGATGGGCTTGATAAAGGACAGAAATTGTATGGAACTAACAGAAGCAGAAGATATTAAGAAGAGATGGCAAGAATACAAGAAGAACTATACAGAAAAGATCTTCACGACCAAGATGATCACGATGGTGTGATCACTGACCTAGAGCCAGACATCCTGGAATGTGAAGTCAAGTGGGCCTTAGAAAGCATCACTACGAACAAAGCTAATAGAGGTGATAGAATTCCAGTTGAGCTATTCCAAATCCTGAAAGATGATGCTGTGAAAGTGCTGCACTCAATATGCCAGCAAATTTGGAAAACTCAGCAGTGGCCACAGGACTGGAGAAGGTCAGTTTTCATTCCAATCGCAAAGAAAGGCAATGCCAAAGAATGCTCAACCTACCGCACAATTGCACTCATCTCACACGCTAATAAAGTAAAGCTCAAAATTCTCCAAGCCAGGCTTCAGCAGTATGTGAACTGTGAACTTCCTGATGTTCAAGCTGGTTTTAGAAAAGGCAGAGGAACCAGAGATCAAATTGCAAACATCTGTTGGATCATGGAAAAAGCAAGAGAGTTCCAGAAAAACAACTATTTCTGCTTTATTGACTATGCCAAGCCTTTGACTGTGTGGATCACAATAAACTGTGGAAAATTTTGAAAGAGATGGGAATCCCAGACCACCTGATCTGCCTCTTGAGAAATTTGTATGCAGGTCAGGAAGCAACAGTTAGAACTGGACATGGAGCAACAGACTGGTTCCAAATAGAAAAAGGAGTTCGTCAAGGCTGTATATTGTCACCCTGCTTATTTAACTTATTTGCAGAGATCACGAGAAACACTGGACTGGATAAAACACAAGCTGGAATCAAGATTGCTGGAGAAATATCAATAACCTCAGATATGCAGATGACACCATCCTTATGGCAGAAAGTGAAGAGGAACAAAAAAGCTTTTTGATGAAAGTGAAAGTGGAGAATGAAAAAGTTGGCTTAAAGCTCAACATTCAGAAAACTAAGATCATGGCATCCAGTCCCACCACCTCATGGGAAATAGATGGGGAAACAGTGGAAAAAGTGTCAGACTTTATTTTTCTGGGCTCCAAAATTACTGCAGATGGTGACTGCAGCCATGAAATTAAAAGACGCTTACTCCTTGGAAGGAAAGTTCTGACCAACCTAGATAGCATATTCAAAAGCAGAGACATTACTTTGCCAACAAAGGTCTGTCTAGTCAAGGCTATGGTTTTTCCTGTGGTCATGTATGGATGTGAGAGTTGGACTGTGAACAAGGCTGAGCGCCAAAGAATTGATGCTTTTGAACTGTGGTGTTGGAGAAGACTCTTGAGAGTCCCTTGGACTGCAAGGAGATCCAACCAGTCCATTCTGAAGGAGATCAGCCCTGGGATTTCTTTGGAAGGAATGATGCTAAAGCTGAAACTCCAGTACTTTGGCCACCTCATGCAAAGAGTTGACTCATTGGAAAAGACTCTGATGCTGGGAGGGATTGGGGGCAGGAGCAGAAGGGGACGACAGAGGATGAGATGGTTGGATGGCATCACTGATCCGATGGACGTGAGTCGGAGTGAACTCTGGGAGTTGGTGATGGACAGGGAGGCCTGGCATGCTGCAATTCATGGCGTCGCAAAGAGTCAGACATAACAGCGACTGAACTGAACTGAAGGGATTAATAGTTGTTAATAGTGAAAGAAGATATTTATCCTATGTTTTAGTGTTGATTGATTTCAACTAAAATATTTAATCATGTTTATCTTTGTAATTAAATAGTTGGCTATTTTTAATTTGAGGGGTTGGTAAATTAATTGTTCGATAGAGCTGACCCTACAAATTAGTACAAGACCTCAGTACCATCCAAGTCAAACTCAGTCTCTATGGTCTCATATCCTGGTAATCTTAATAGAAGCTGTATGAGCCAGTCCATTCATATGCTGAAGTCAAAACGATATTTCAGTAAAAATGGCGAGCAATGCAGCAGTCTCCTAAAAATGTGTGCTATTTGATTTAGGGAGAGTTTTGGACTCTCCTCCTCAAATTCTCCTTCTTCCCTACACCCTGAGTCCTGGATCTGTTAAGTTTAGACAAGTCTAAGGGAAATATGGCATATGCCATTTCTAAGTACTTACGGTAAGTGGAGCTTACACTTTTGTGCTTTCCATTGGAGAAGAAGCCATGTTTGGTGGATTTGTTTCTTACTTTATGGAATGACTTCCTATGAACGTATTAATGCATAAACAAGAGGTTTATTGTTAAATTGCTAAATGTGTTTTCATAAGACAGTACTTTACATGATGCCTGTTTATAGTCCAGTATTACATAGCTCATGACCTAATCATGTAGTACACAATTAGTTATGGTCTATGAGTCTGAGTAAAGTATATTTTTGTCAAACTCAGGTAGTGCCCATTATGGCTTGGAACTACACCTAAGTTCAAGTCCAGTGCTTAGAGCTTTCAGTGCTATAGGCTAGCAGTAGTTTTCCAGCATTATGGCAGATAGCTTGTTACTAATTTGTATTTCCCCAACTTTCTTTTAATGGGACCAAGTCTTGTAGATAAAGGCAATGCTTTACCAGTAGCTAGGAGAAAATAGTAGGTAAATAACTGGTGTGTAATATGTGACCATAAAAAATGGCCAATTTTATTAGATAATATATTTTTTGTAATTGACATTGTAATTTTGCTATCATAATAGAACTCCTGAGAGATTGTCTCACCTTGAATTTGGTTCAAACAAGCCCACTTGCAAAATAATTATGTAAGGTTGAAGGGGCATACCTTTTTCCCTTAGAATGAAGGTAAAATAATCTGTTTCCATTTGGCCCCACAAATGGGTTACATATTTATGTTACATAACAGTTGGCAGGAAGTTATTTAATACCAGAGCTCAGTGTGCCTCTGGGTATCAGTTAGAGTTTCCAATCCCAATAGGATCTTCTCACCAAAGATTCAATTTAGATGTGAAATTGGTCAGTTACTTTTAATTCCATGGGGTCCTGAGAGAGTAGAATTGTTCATATCAAGGCTTGTTTTATTGCTACCTTCACTGTTTTTATGCTTTCCTTCTATAAAGGTTCCCATTCAATTTTGGCTGTTTGTCTAATGACTTGGGATAGTGACCAGAGTAAAATCTTCAGATGTGAAATATTCAGGATCTATAAAAGCCAATCAGCATTGAGGGTTCTTTATTGTAGTTGGTAAATGCAGATCAACATTTGTTCTTAATAATCTGTGAAATATTTCTGTATGTTGCAAGATGCATTGATCTCAAAATAGGCCTGTAGAGGAAAATATATTGATTATGTCCCCATTCTAGTTACATTGGTTTAGTAACAAAGTAATATGCAGCACAGGCAAGTTTTTTTTTCAGTGCAAACTCTTAGCAAACTATGATTATTGTAAATACAATATTTCATGTTATCTACCAGTTCACATTAAGTTGCAGCTCTTTCAATCCACAGGTGGGTATCTCTCGCATATTAAAAGAGTAAACACATTTTGAGTGCTTTGCCTAAGAGGTATAGTAATGCTGTCATATGCTAGCAGCAGACTTACTATCTGTACTTCTTACTGCCTTATTATCATCATATCTTATTTAAATAAAAATGCACTTCTCTTTCACATTCTTTGTTTGGAGATTTGGTGGCTAACAGACTTTTATTCTGCTCCTCATGCCTATAGGCCTGGAGCAGACATTTCTGAGGCCTCACTAGATCCTGTCCCAGCTAACTTCCCAAACCTCTGGAGGACTCAGCTCCTGGATTCCTCCGGCTGGAATCCTCTATATTTACTCATGGTTGCTGTGCCAAGGGAGTTTGCCAAGGGAGTTTACTTACTGTTGCTGTGCCAAGGGAGTTTGCAACTGGTGGTATGACCCAGTGTAGCTCTGTCTACACAGAGCATTGGATCTGAATGTGCTCACCATAAGGGGGAAAAAAAAAAAAAAATATATATATATATATATATATATATGAGATAGAGGTATTAGCAGCTAGAGCCATAATGGTAATCACATTGAAATATATCAATGTATGGAACCAATACCTTGTACACCTTCAGCTTATACAACTTTATCAATTATACCTCCATTAAAACATACAAAGTATCATGTGAAGTCATGTCCGACTCTTTGTGACCCTGTGGACTGTATGTAGCCCGCCAGGCTTCTCCATCCATGAGATTTTCCAAGCAAGAATACTGGAGTTAGTTGCCATTTCCTTCTCCAGGGATCTTCCTGACCCAGGGATCGAACCTGGGTCTCCCACATTGCAGGCAGATTCTTTACTGTCTGAGCCATCAGGGAAGCTCCAAAACCATACAAACCATTGTTCATTATTCACTGAGGATATAGAGAACTAGGAAAGAGTGATTTTTCCATCCTTATTTTAAAAAGGCAGAAAAAAGTACAAATTCAGAAATTGTCTTGGAATCAACCAGCCGAAGTCACAGGGTAGCAAAGCAGCCATGTCTAAGAAAGATGCACATTTGCAGGAAGTGATAGATGATATATTTGCTTACCTAAAGCAAACATTTAATGATATATCTTACATTTTGTATGTTAAACTTTATTTCCATAATTCTACTATCTAGTTTGATTTTTCCTTTGACTATGAACTATTTAGAAGTGCTTATTGTTTAGTGAATGAAATTTTCTAATTTAATGTGTGATTTAATTGCACTGTGATCAGAAAATGGGTTTTTTATAATGATAATTCCTTAAAATTTGATTGTGATTTTTTTATAACCATTGTTTACTGACATTTACTGTTAATGATCCTTTTATCTTTTGCTTTTTCTTTGGTACTTATTTTCTATTTGTTTCTCCTTCTCCTCCTTTATCTTTTCTTATTTTGAGTTGATTCATTTTCTTATTTTTTTATAATAAATCATGTGAACTCAATGTTCATAAGTGCTTTGGGAATATTTTGAAAGTTTTATGTAGTCTTATTTCTGTAGCATATCATTCTGTATGCTTCCATTAGATCAAACTTACTAACTGAATATGCCAAATATGACTAACTGAATATGTCCTTACTGTTATTTTACATTTCACCCATTAAATAATAAAACAAAGTTATTCAATATGAGGCCTTCCTTCGTAGCTCAGTCGGTAAGGAATCTGCCTGCAATGCAGGAGACTCAGGTTCGATTCCTGGGTCAGGAAGATCCCCTGGAGAAGGAAATGGCAGCCCACTCCAGTATTCTTGCCTGGAGAATCCCACGGACAGAGGAGCCTGGCAGGCATACGACTGAATGACTTAATTCACATGATCCAAGACATAGAGAAATAACTATTTGTGGTTATCATTTTCACACATTTTCCCATTCTTATTTGGCGTGTGCAAGTGCATGTGTGTTAGTTGTTCAGCCATGTCTTACTCTTCACTATCCCATGGACTGTAGTCCTCCATGCTCCTCTGTTCATGGGATTTCCTTGGCAGGAATACTGGAGGGCATTGCCATACATACCTTTCTCCATGGAAGGCATAATATAATAATATAAAATCTATTTATATTATTTTATTTGTTAACCTAGATTTTATATATATATATACATATATATATGACAATATATCTTATATACTCACATATGCTCTGAATTATGTGTATTTGAAGTTATGCTAAAATTATGCATATATTAGGAGGCTAAAATTTTATGTTTGTAGCCATATACCTGCTGAATTGGAGAAGGCAATGGCACCCCACTCCAGTACTCTTGCCTGGAAAATCCCATGGGCAGAGGAGCCTGGTAGGCTTCAGTCCATGGGCTCGAGAAGAGTTGGACATGACTGAGTAACTTTGCTTTTCATTTTCATGCATTGGAGAAGGAAATGGCAACCCATTCCAGTGTTCTTGCCTGGAGAATCCCAGGAACAGGGGAGCCTGGTGGGCTACCATCTATGGGGTCGCACAGAGTTGGACATGACTGAAGCGACTTAGCAACAAAGCAACCTGCTGAATTATACAGTTTTTTTTTTTTTTTTTTTTTTACTTTCTAATGACCATCTTTCCTCAAAAACTTTAATACTGTAATAGTTTCTTCATTTTATATGCTTAGTGCTATGAATCTTCCAAGCTATTTCATTTTTACTTATTTATTTTTTGGTGTCTCTTTAAAATAGCTAGATTTTATAAATTTCTTTTTTTTAAAGTTCTAAATTATTTTCATCCTGTATTAATGCCCATTTATTTAAATTACTGACATTTATGGTTAACAACTATTTTATCTTTTGGTTCTGATTTGGTACTTATTTTCCATTTGTTTATTCCCCTTCTTTCTTATCTTTTCTTCTTTTGAGTTGGTTGATTTTCTTTCAAATATATTCTGTGTGGTTTCTTTTAACTTCATGAAAATCTATTTATGTTATTTATTGGTTAACCCAGAAATTTCAGTATGTGTACTTAAATGATCAAAATATTAATGCAATTACTAAATTTACCATCTTCTCATACAATATAAAAACCTTAGGACAATTTTTCCAATCACTTCTTCTCAAATTCGATATTGTTGTTAGTTATTTTTACACTATTTTGGTCACACACTAGTTTATTGTTATAATGTAAGCAGTTAATGCTTTTCTATATATTGAGAAAAGTGTGAAGGTAAAGAAAGCCAAACATAGGTTTTTTTATTAATATATTTTAATGTTAAAAATATTCCAAGGATCACAAACAAATTGCAAATCCCATTTATCATTTTCACCACAAGAAGGATTAATCAAAAATGAAGAGTGTAGAAAATGACATTGCTGTTGTTATAAGAGCAACAGTTTCAGTTATTGCATATCCTGGTGCTTCTCAAATTTTAATGTGCGTTGGAGTCACTGCACATCTTGTTAAAATGTAGATTCTGAATCAATTGATCTGAGATGAGGCATGGCATTTTGCATATCACAGAAATGAATATGTAACGCTGGTAGTCACGGTCCATGAATTACACTTTAATGTAAAGTGCATGACCCATTTAAACACTGTAACAAGAATACATTTCATATAGAGGATGAAATGGAATCTACTACTTTCTCCACTTAGAAAAATATTGGTGAAACTTTATCCCTTTTTCTTTAAATGTGAGCAAAATGTAGTCTCATGATTGTTAAATCTAAAATACATGAATTTAATCATGTATTTTAGATGACTAACAAACAATACACTCCAAAAATGATATGAAATGAAAAATAGACTATCTTTTCATAACTACTCATTTGACATATGGATGTCATTAATAAATAGATTAAAATAATCTATTCTGATGTATATTTGTTGCAGTGGATAATCAACAGTGATGAACTTATTGCTTATCATAAAAATAAACATCAAAAACATGTAAACATTTGCACACTTTGCTATACTAAATATTTTTAAATTTACATTTTATATTCTCTATGGTAATTTTAAAGGAAATGTCACAACACATGTTGCTAAAATAAGAATAATAAATCAGTGCTGAACTGATGCCATTAGTAACTTCTGAAATGAAAACACTACACAAATGATAAATATCTATTTATGTATTAGCTATATATGATTATATCTTTATGTCCAATGTCTTTAAACCATAAGTCAATCTGTTGTTTTTTGTTGTTTTGCTGTTTTTCAAAATAGAATTGACTATATCAATTTAGGTAAGTATCAGTCATGAGATATATATACTAGTGATTTTCCAAATTTAAACACACAGTAAGTACCTTTTCAATTAACCTTTCCCATTTGGTTGCATGCATGTATGCTCAGTTGCTGAGTCATGTCCAAATCTTTGCAACCCTACAGGCTGTAGCCTACTAGGCTCCTTTGTCCATGGGATTCTCCAGGCAATAATACTGGAGTGGATTGCCATTTTCTCCTCCAGGGGATCTTCTCAAACCAGGAATTGAATCCATGCCTCCTGTGTCTCCTTCATTGGCAGGCAGATTCTTTACCATTGAGCCACCTAGGAAGCCTTCCCATTTGGTTAGCCTGTTATATCCTAAAAATCATTTAATTCAGAGGAAAGTTAAATTTTTGTGTAGCCCAAATTATCTAAAATTCTGCTTTTATTTTGTTTTGATTTAATATCTTTATTATTTGTACTGCTTTACTAGTTTCTGTGCTCACAAATCTCCAATATATACCTTTTTAATTTATTGATTCTCAATATTTACCCAAAGCAAGAAGACATATTTATTTAAATTATGTCCTAAATATGTCATGTATATTTAACTGTTAACTTTATTTTTTGAAGAAAATATAATTTATATATAAGCTATGCTTATGGACAACATTGTCAATGAATAGGACAGAGCATAAAAAAAAGTGCATAAATGCATATGCAATATTTCATTTCAGAGAGAGATCAAGTTGAATTTTAAAAGATGTGTTTATGCATAAGTAATCTTAACTCATTATTACCTTTGTTTACTTCTTTCTTGGCATGACTTAATCTGCCTATCTATTTATTTCTGCATTATTATAAGAAACAAAAAGGAAGTAACTGCACTTAACCAGAATACACAAAAGAATAACACGATTCATGTGTAGCAACAGCATACCAGCAATGTACACTCAATGTATGGTTTGTTTTCCTTCAAAAGTATTGTTTAACTTATATGTATACAGCTAAGGAATTCTGTTTAGAAATATTTAAAATAATATTTATCATCATAATTATTAATTATCCCCACCTCTACTGTCTGACCTGAAGTAGAAATAAATTAAGCCTCACCAGTGAAGATCATGTCAGCACATAGGACTAGATTAGGAATTCATAATTTTTATTTTATTTTTATTAAAATAAAACTAAAGACAGTTTTATCATGATTACACTACAAATTAGAAAGATTTTCTTCATTATTTACTGATTTATAAGTTTAATTATAAACTTGTCTGTTTGCATTGAACTGTCTTTATATGTAAACTGCCATAATTGGCATTAAGCACATCCATATTTAGAGCACAAAGTCATGTTATCTAGAGTCCATATTAATCAAAGGAAATATATGGAATTTTAATGAACTAGTTTCTGTGAATAGATTTGTATTTCAGACCCTACTTTCCTGTTTAGATAAAACATTTATTTGATAAAATTACCTAATCTTTGCATTGTTATATCAACAAAGAGAATAATAACTAGAACAAATAATTCTAAAATTTGTGTGGAAATACAAAAGCTCCTGAGCAGCTAATACAATCTTGTTAGAAGAATAAAGCTGGGGGTATCATGCTCTCTGATTTCAAATTATACTACAAAGGAACAGTAATCAAAACAATATGCTGCTAGCACAAAATAGACACATAGATCAGAGAACAGAATACAGAGCCCAGAAATGAGCCCCACTTACACAGGCAATCATTCTACAACAAAGGAGGCGAGAATATGCAATGGAGAAATGACAGTCTTTCAATTTGTTTTGGAAACTGGACAGTTACATGGAGAACAATCAAACTGGAAAATTTTCTCATGCCATATACAAAAATAAATGCAAAATTTATTAAAGACTTATTTGTAGTTCTTAAAAACATAAAAGCACTAGAAGAAAACATAGACAGGGAGCTCTTTGATATTGGTCTTAGCAATACTTTTTGGATACCTTCCCTCAGGAATGGGAAATAAAAGAAAATAGAAACAAATGAGACTATATCAAACTAAAAGGTTTTACCCAGTTAAAATTGTCAACCAAACAAAAAGGCTGCCTACTGAATGGGTGAAGATATTTGCTACAGTTATATGAGATAAGGAGTGAATGTTGAAGATATAAAAATAATGCATACAACTCAACATAAAAAAAAAAAAAAAACAAACAAAGAGCAACAAAAACCCAGGTAAGAAAAATAAGCAGAGAACCTGAATAGACATTTTTTTCAAAAAGACATGCAAATGGCCAACAGGCGCCTGAAAAGACACTCAACATCTTTAATCATCAGGGAAATGCAAGTCAAAACCATGAAAAGTCATCACCTTGCACCTGTCAAAATGGCTGTTATTCAAAAGACAACAATTAACAAGTGTTGATAAGGATGTGGAGAAAAAGGAATCCTTGTGCCCTGCTGGTAGGAATGTAAATTGGTTCATCCTTTATGGAAAACTGTACGGAATTTCCTAAAAAAATTTAAAAAAGAACTATGATACAATCAGAAATTTTACTCTTGGATATGTACTTAAAAAAAAAAAAAACTAATGAATATATACACTTCTATGTTCATTGGAGCACTATTTATAATAGATAAATGGATAAGGATGTGGTATATACATGCAATGGAATAATAGTAAAAAAAAAAAAAATGTAATCGAGCCATTTGCCACAACATGGATGGACTTAGAGGGTAACGTGTGAAGTGAAATAAGTCAGAGAGATAAAGACAAATGCTTTATGATCCCATTTCTATATGGAATTTGTGGGAGAAATATCAATAACCTCAGATATGCAGATGACACCACCCTTATGGCAGAAAGTGAAGAAGAACAAAAAAGCCTCTTGATGAAAGTGAAAGAGGAGAGTGAAAAAGTTGGCTTAAAGCTCAATATTCAGAAAACGAAGATCATGGCATCTGGTCCCACCCCTTATGGCAAATAGTTGGGGAAACAGTGGAAATAGTGGCATAATTTATTTTTGGGGGGCTCCAAAATGACTGCAGATGGTGACTGCAGCCATGAAATTAAAAGACACTTACTCCTTGGAAGGAAAGTTATGACCAACCTAGATAGTATATTCAAAAGCAGAGACATTACTTTGCCAACAAAGGTCCATCTAGTCAAGGCTGTGGTTTTTCCAGTGGTCATGTATAGATGTGAGAGTTGGACTGTGAAGAAAGCTGAGCACCGAAGAATTGATGCTTTTGAACTGTGTTGTTAGAGAAGACTCTTGAGAGTCCCTTGGACTGCAAGGAGATCCAACCTGTCCATTCTGAAGGAGATCAATCCTGAGTGTTCTTTGGAAGGAATGATATTAAAGCTGAAACTCCAGTACTTTCGCCACCTCATGCAAAGAGTTGACTCATTGGAAAAGACTCTGATGCTGGGAGGGATTGGGAGCATGAGAAGAAGGGGATGACAGAGGATGAGATGGCTGAATGGCATCACCGACTCGATAGACGTGAGTTTGAGTGAACTCCGGGAGTTGGTGATGGACAGGGAGGCCTAGAGTGCTGTGATTCATGGGGTTGCAAAAAGTTGGACACGACTGAGTGACTGAACTGAACTGAACTGAACTGAACTAAAACTTTAACACATGTTTTTGAAGGGACATAATTCACCTATAATGTTGTCCAAATATGATTTCACTTCTTCCACTTAACATTTGTGTGAACGTAAGCAAAGTTATACAATCTCTCTGTGCCTCTATTTCCTTATATGCATAGCTGAACTTAGCTTAAAAAGCAAAATGAATGAGCAAATGTAAGAAAACAGAAATAGAATCATTAATATAGAGTACAAACTGGTGTTTGCCAGAGGAGAGAGGCATAGGAGATGAGAAAAATTGATGCAGATTAAGAAATGTGACTTCCAGTTATAAAATAAATGAGTCAAGTGTATAAAATGTACAATGTGAGAAACAGACAATATTAAAGTCATATATTTCTATGATGATGGACAAAAAGAGGTGAAAAACCCTTGGAATATGAACAGACCTTGTATTGTACAAGAATAATAACACTCAATATTTTAGTATGTGTTTAGTATGTGTTTAGTCTAAGTACTGTCTCTGTATTAGAAATATATATACATTCTATATATCTGTAACAACTCTGCTATGCATATAAGGAAATACAGGTACAGAGAGATTGTATAAGTTTGCTTACATTCACACAAATGTTAAGTGGAAGAAGTGAAATCCAACTTGGACAACATTATAGGTGAATTATGTCCCTTCAAAAACAAAAGTGTTGACGTTTTAATTCAGTTCAGTTCAGTTCAGTCGCTCAGTCGTGTCCGACTCTGCGACTCCATGAATCTCAGCATGCCAAAGAACACCCAGGATTGATCTCCTTTAGAATGGACTGGTTGGATTTCCTTGCAGTCCAAGGGACTCTCTCAAGAGTCTTCTCCAACACCACAGTTCAAAAGCATCAATTCTTTGGCTCAGCTTTCTTCACAGTCCAAATTTCACATCCATACATGACCACTGGAAAAACCATAGCCTTGACTAGATGGACCTTTGTTGGCAAAGTAATGTCTCTGCTTTTGAATATGCTATCTAGGTTGGTCAGAACTTTCCTTCCAAGGAGTAAGCATCTTTTAATTTCATGGCTGCAGTCACCATCTGCAGTGATTTTGGAGCCCCCCAAAAATAAAGTCTTACACTGTTTCCACATCTATTTCCCAAGAAGTGATGGGACCAGATACAATGATCTTAGTTTTCTGAATGTTGAGCTTTAAGCCAACTTTTTCACTCTCCTTTCACCTTCATCAAGAAGCTTTTTAGTTCCTCTTCACTTTCTGCCATAAGGGTGGTGTCATCTGCATATCTGAGGTTATTGATATTTCTCCTGGCAGTCTTGATTCCAGCTTGTGTTTCTTCCAGCCAAGTGTTTCTCATGATATACTCTGCATATAAGTTAAATAAACAGGGTGACAATATACAGCCTTGACATACTCCTTTTCCTATTTGGAACCAGTCTGTTGTTCCATGTCCAGTTCTAACTCTTGCTTCCTGACCTGCATACAAATTTCTCAAGAGGCAGATCAGGTGGTCTGGTATTCCTATCTCTTTCAGAATTTTCCACAGTTTATTGTGATCCACACAGTCAAAGGCTTTGGCATAGTCAGTAAAGTAGAAATAGATGTTTTTTTTCCTGGAACTCTCTTGCTTTTTCAATGTTCCAACGGATGTTGGCAATTTGATCTCTGGTTCCTCTGCCTTTTCTAAAACCAGCTTGAACATCTGGAAGTTCACGGTTCACGTATTGGTGAAGCCTGGCTTGAAGAATTTTGAGCATTACTAGCGTGTGAGATGCGTGCAATTCTACAGTTCCTCAAAATGTGAACTTATTTGGAATTAAATTATTTGTTTGTGCATTTGACCAGGCTAAGATGAGGTCATTAGAGTGAGTGCTAAATCCAATATGAATAGTGTACTTATAAAATGGAGATATTTGGACACAGTCACATCCAGAGGGAAAATGATGTGAAGACACACAAGGAGAACAGGAAGATTGGAGTGATGTATCTACAAAACCACGAATGACTGAAGCCACCAGGACATGGAAAAATTTCTTTCCTGATTCCTTTAGAGGGAGGGTGGTCTTGCTGACACTTTTCAAACAATAAATTTTAATTATCATTTATCTGCTGCTGCTACTAAGTCGCTTCAGTCATGTCCAACTCTATGCAGCCCCATAGATGGCAGCCCACCAGGCTCCCCTGTCCCTGGGATTCTCCAGGCAAGAACACTGGAGTGGGTTGCCATTTCCTTCTCCAATACATGAAAGTGAAAAGTGAAAGTGAAGTCGCTCAGTTGTGTCCGACTCTTAGTGACCCCATGGACTGCAGGCTCCTCCATCCATGGGATTTTCCAGGCAAGAGTACTGCAGTGGGGTGCCATTGCCTTCTCCATCTAATGTGTGTTATTTTGTTATAGAAACTTTAAAATCAATGTTATCTCGAGAAAGGAATATAGTAACACTGTCTACTTATGAGCCACATAGCTTTGATTGAGGTTGATAAAAGAAAATTACAGGAAATATTTTGGATAAGATTAATATATGTTAAAATGTAGAAACACAGGAAAACAAGAAATAGCATAGTAGCAACCTTTTGGCTCTACTGTTTTTAAAATTAATGTCATTATGTTACTTTGTAAGATATTTAAATATACTATTATTGAAAATAGAGGGCTTAATCTGATAACATAAGTTTACAAGGGAAAGACTGTACTATCTTTCAAGCACACAAGAAAATGGCTTCTACTATAGTCAATCAAAAAACTATCGCATAAGTCATTGAACCAAATACTTTGCAACTTGCTGTCTGCTGCCATGTCTTATATTTAACTGTTATCTTTTCATATTAAAAATAAATTTTATGTAGCTTATCAGTAATTAGTTCTTACTTTGAAGAAAAATCTATTACTTTATCATCCAAATGTCTCTTTTCTAACACATGTGTATTGACGTACACCTTTTGTATTATGGCTTTCAAGACAAATGACTCGAGATTGTCATTACATTAGAGTTTGTATAATGTATTTCGGATTCTAGCAAGAACCTTTTTTGTACTGATTATACAATCTATGGTATCTGCTCATTTTCTGTTTTATTGTACTCTGTCAAAAACATTTTATTTTCAAAAATTTCATTGACAATGAGTAACATACATTTCATTCACACTACTGGAATGTCTATCAGCCTTGCAAAGTGTGAGCATACCAAAAATTTCTGACATTAATCATAGCAGTACACAATGTATGGCACATTGCATTTCAAGAAAATAATGTATAAAGATTAATACACCAAGTTTTTTGCTTTACCGAATGACATTTATCAAGTGGGGCCATCTCAATTAGTCCCTATAGTCTAAGAATTTTACTGTTGTGTTAAATTCTTCCACTAGTTTTCAAACTGCAATGCATTAGAAACACACGTGAATGACCATAAGGCCCTACTACTCTAAAATGCTTACATTTTACATGTAAATAATAAAAATTAAGAAAAGCTTTATTAAGGTATCCATATCTAACTTAACTTTTTAAAACATTTAGGCCCCAGATCAAAGCAATATTTTGAACCAGGCTGAGTTGACTAAAAATAGAAGAGAAGATAGAATTAATTTGAAGCAGTGGAGAAAACTTGGCTGAATATAAATCTGCAGATTAGACTTAATGATGGCTACACCAAACAGAGAATAAAATTGTATGCAGAGGAGTTTTAAAGATAACACAAGTTTGTAGATTAAAGATAACAAAATTGCATTGGCTGAATATGTTGAACAGAGAGTGATGGCTATGAAAGTTTAGAGCCAATATTGTCAAATTACATTACAGATATCCATGAATTTGAAGAATATTCAAAATAAGGGTATTTCTTATTGAAAGGAGTAAGACTAATGGTTACTGAATGCCTATGTGCTACACGCTCTTCAAAATGATGGAGTTACAGTGATGAACAAAACAGACCCGTTGCCATACTAGTTTTTTAGCAAAGGGTAGAGATAGTGGATAATAAAAGCAATGATTATTAGACTATGAGAACAGAGATAACAAGTGATGAAAGTAAAGTAAGCTGTTCTGAAGCTGATGCTGTAATACAGGTAAGAGATGACAGTGGCTTGACAACTGAATGTACTGTGGTATCCTAGGTAGAATCCTGGCACAGAAAAAGAACACTAAATAAAAACTTAGGAGAACTGAATAAAGCAAGGGTTTTAGTTAATAACAGTGTATCAATATCAATAAAGTTTCAAAAATTGCACAAATATACCTTACTAATGTAAGATAGGTACAGGAGAAAGGGTTGAGATACACAGGAACTCTGATCAGTTTTTCTGTAACTCAAAAACTATTCAAAAATTTAAGTTACTATTCATAAAAATAATAAAATACAATGACAGTATCATAATAATAGAAATAAAAAGCTTAATGTTATCTTTGCTGTCATCTGTATGTTTCTTCCTTACTACTCTATTTTGCTAAGAGGTCTATTGGCCTCTGGTTATCCTTTCTCAGGGGTCATTTTTTAAACCCATACTAAAAACTATTTTACTCATGCCTTCTGAAATTTCACAAGACTTGTTATTATGCTTCATTTTTTAAAGTCAGTACATCTCCGTGGGCTCTTATAATGTGACAACATCTGTCTATATTTTATTCAAGGACTTTTTTCCTATTATTTATTCAATCATTTCTGTCTCACCCCCCTATCTATTGAGTTTTCTTATTTTGGCACTCTAATATGAGGGCAATTTTCCCTTTGTTATTTATTCTTCAGTGCTTTTGGTTTTAAAAAATTATGTCCCACTTCTGTCTTTATCATTTCCTTTCATGTTAAAAGATTTCATTTACTTCATACTGAATGTGAAAAAGACTTAAACTTATTTTGTGTTGTTTATTTTCAGTCTTATCATTACAAATTTTTATGGCAGTAATTGTGCTTTAATTTTCAAAAAAAATTTATTATTTTCTGCTTTTACCTGTGTGTGCTGTTTTCTTAGTTGCTCAGTCATGTCCAACTCTTTGCGACCCCATGGACTGTAGCCTGCCAGGTCCCTCTATCCATGGGGATTCTCCAGGCAAGAATACTGGAGTGGGTAGTCATTCCCTTCTCCAGGGGATCTTCCTGAATCAGGGATTGAACCTGCATGTCCTCAGCTCTTGCACTGGCAGGAGGATTCTTTAGCATTGGGCCACCTGGGAGGCCCACCCACTGAAATTCAAGTGGGTCCTTGGCGCTTCCTGGAAATCTACTGCATATCTCTAATGATTTCTTTCTTTTTCTCTTAAACAAATTTTTCAAACATTCTTCAAAAAAGGTGCATCACTTCCTCACTTTTAGCTTATGAGCTTAATTTTGATTTCAATTAAAAAAAAAAATCAGTATAGAATTTTCTAATCCTACTACAACAAATCTGCCTCCACCTCTGTCCCCTTTTAATATAATAGTGCTGTCTCCAACCTAACATCAGCCACTCCACCTTTGTGTAGATTTCATCACGTCTTACTTCCTTAGGTAGGCAAGTTGCTCAAATGTCTCAAGTTACTGCCCTGTCCCCCTGGTTAAAGAATAATCTCTTTATGGAAGAAAATTAAACTTTTGTAGAAGCATCCATTTAAAAAGAAGACATCTGGCTTCCCAACTGGTGCTAGTGGTAAAAAATCTGCTTGCAAAGCAGGAGCCACAGTTAAACGTGGGTTCTTGGGTCAGGAAGATCCCCTAAAGAAGGGAATGGCTACCCACTCCAATATTCTTGACTAGAGAATCCCAGAGACAGAGGCGCCTGGCAGGTTCCACAGTCCATAGGGTGCAAAGAGTCAGACAGGACTGAAGCAATTTAGCATGCAAAAAAAAAAAAAAAATAGTCTTCTTTCATTTCATACCACCCTCTAAGGGCCATTTCTTTGTTACCCATTTTTACCAGTGTCATCAAAGTACTATTTCCAACTCACTGATCCACTTCAGTGTTAGTAATCCAGTTAGTTAAACTAGGTTATTATTCCCAGCATTCATTTTAATATTTCAGTTCTCAATTTAGTGCACACTCACTTTCATTGTGGTTAGCTGACTATTTATTCTTGAAGAATGAGTTTTACTATGCTTCCACTATTTTCTTGCTTTTCCTTCTACTTTGCTGGCTCCTTGTTTAAGATAACCCATTGTTAAATCTTCTTTATCTTCTAAATCACTGGACAATGGAAATGTTGGGGAAAGTTCTAAGGCTTTTTTGTAAGAGTGATTTGTAATTACGTAAGTAAAGAGAAGGGCTTTGGTGTTGTAGAAGGACTGAGGAAAGAAAAAGAGCAGACATGAAAGTGTGAAGGCACTTACTTTGCAAATAATTTGATTCTAAATAATAGATTTAAAGTGACGAAAGAAAGAAAATACATCGCCAAGCAATCTCTCTCATTTTCATTCACTTTGACTTATGTTGTTATCCAGTGAACAGGTAATACCTCCTCTGAACTCCCATACCATTTCACATATGTCAAGATTAATTTTTCTTTCTTGAGGTTCTTAATGTTCTCATTCTCTCCCCTTAGTCCCTGCAATATATTAAAGCTAATTTTCAAAATTAAGTTAATCTATTTTCCCTAAATTCTTCCTGGGAATATAAGAAGTTTGAATGTGTGACTTGCATCTTTTGAGGGCCTGGTCTTGAATAGAAAGAAGGCAAAGCTTTGCAGGACATATTCATTCTCACAATCTGTCTGATGAGAACATAGGAATAAAATTGCAGTTTTCGTCCTTCCATATTCTCCTTTCTTTACTAGTTAACAATGATATTATTTAAGAATAAACTCTACCACTCCTCTATTTCATTCTCTTGAACTTGTGATTGAACATAATTTATATGCTCTTATCATAGAGCTGAGCTGATAATTTTATGTCTGTTTATATGATTTTGACTTTATGTGATTTTTATGTTATAATGTTTGTTTATGTGACTTTTCTTCTCATTTAAAAGCATTTTGAAAGAAGGGTAAGGGCTTCCTAGAATAGATTCTCTTATTCATTTTAATAACAATGAAATAGAATGCTAGAAACTGAAGAGAAACAAAGTGTTCCATTGGTGGTTTTATTAAAATATTATTAATGTTTCCAGTCATCTGTCCATAGGTGAGAATATACATCAGTCTGATATTACAGCACAGAAGTAGTGCTGACATTTCATAATTTGGTATATGACAAGAAAGTCTATTGGCTCCCACAAAGCACCCGTAGATAATTCATGGCTGGTGTTCTGAAAGAGAAGAGGTCCACTCAGTGTTTTACTACTCTTTTGGGGAAGATATTTGGGTCCATTTTGAATTCCATCACAAGTGCTTTTTGCTTTATGTTAGCTAAAGAAGTAACAAATTATTTCTTAACTATGATAGAAATTCTGAGCCTTATTTGGAGATTGCTGATAGTTTTTTCTAAAACCAGCTAGAATTGGAATCAATAATCTTTTTTATCAGATCAGATCAGATCAGATCAGTCGCTCAGTCGTGTCCGACTCTTTGTGACCCCATGAATTGCAGCACGACAGGCCTCCCTGTCCATCACCAACTCCCGGAGTTCACTCAGACTCACATCCATCGAGTCAGTGATGCCATCCAGCCATCTCATCTTCTGTTGTCCCCTTCTCCTCCTGCCCCCAATCCCTCCCAGCATCAGAGTCTTTTCAAATGAGTCAACTCTTCGCATGACGTGGCCAAAGTACTAGAGTTTCAGCTATAGCATCATTCCTTCCAAAGAAATCCCAGGGCTGATCTTCTTCAGAATGGACTGGTTGGATCTCCTTGCAGTCCAAGGGACTCTCAAGAGTCTTCTCCAACACCACAGTTCAAAAGCATCAATTCTTCGGCGCTCAGCCTTTTTCACAGTCCAACTCTCACATCCATACATGACCACAAGAAAAACCATAGCCTTGACTAGATGGACCTTTGTTGGCAAAGTAATGTCTCTGCTTTTGAATATGCTATCTAGGTTGGTCAGAACTTTCCTTCCAAGGAGTAAGCGTCTTTTAATTTCATGGCTGCAGTCACCATCTGTAGTGATTTTGGAGCCCAGAAAAATAAAGTCTGACACTGTTTCTATTGTTTCCCCATCTATTTCCCATGAAGTGGTGGGACCAGATGCCATGATCTTCGTTTTCTGAATGTTGAGCTTTAAGCCAACTTTTTCATTCTCCACTTTCACTTTCATCAAGAGGCTTTTGAGTTCCTCTTCACTTTCTGCCATAAGGGTGGTGTCATCTGCATATCTGAGGTTATTGATATTTCTCCCAGCAATCTTGATTCCAGCTTGTGCTTCTTCCAGCCCAGCGTTTCTCATGATGTACTCTGCATATAAGTTAAATAAACAGGGTGACAATATACAGCCTTGACATACTCCTTTTCCTATTTGGAACCAGTCTGTTGTTCCATGTCCAGTTCTAACTGTTGCTTCCTGACCTGCATACAAATTTCTCAAGAGGCAGGTCAAGTGGTCTGGGATTCCCATCTCTCTTTCAGAATTTTCCACAGTTTATTGTGATCCACACAGTCAAAGGCTTTGACATAGTCAGTAAAGCAAGAAATAGATGTTTTCTGGAACTCTCTTGCTTTTTTGATGATCCAGTGGATGTTGGCAATTTGATCTCTGGTTCCTCTGTCTTTTCTAAAACCAGCTTGAACATCAGGAAGTTCACGGTTCACATATTGCTGAAGCCTGGCTTGGAGAATTTTGAGTATTACTTTACTAGCATGTGAGATGAGTGAAATTGTGCGGTAGGTTGAGCATTCTTTGGCATTGCCTTTCTTTGGGATTGGAATGAAAACTGACCTTTTCCAGTCCTGTGGCCACTGCTGAGTTTTCCAAATTTGCTGGCATATTGAGTGCAGCACTTTCACAGCATCATCTTTCAGGATTTGGAATAGCTCAACTGGAATTCCATCACCTCCACTAGCTTTGTTCCTAGTGATGCTTTCCAAGGCCCACTTGACTTCACATTCCAGGATGTCTGGGTCTAGGTCAATGATCACAACATCGTGATTATCTGGGTCATGAAGATCGTTTTTATATCCATTGCTAAATATAGCATGCACACATAAGCATTAATAAAGATTTTGTTGATTGAATAAATAAATGACTAAAAAATTAACAAATACAAACTGAACAATGGCTATGGTTACATAACTTTCTCTTGCAAAGTATTTCATGATATTTTGCATATATTTATGTATGAATATTTAAACTTATGATCATGCTTAATAAAATGAGATAAATGATAATAGATGACAGATTTTAAATGAATAAACTCTTTACCAATCAAAGTGAAAAGCTATGAAATTTTATTAAGCATATTTGAAATTCAGTGCTATTTCAGCCACAATTAAGATATTAACTCAAACTTTTAAATCATAATTTTTCTATTGAGTAGTTCAAATTATGAATCATTCTAATTTATAGGAGTTTATTTTTACATTTTTCAAATTTCAGAGAGTGAAACTTCACAAAATTGTTACAAATGCATCGCTTCAAAATGGACCTTATGAAAATATTCATTAAAATGGAGTTCTACTATGATTTATTACAAACTTCTATATATTTATATATTTAATATATATATATGTATATGTTTATGTGATGTATATTTACTGCTGTACTGGCTACTTGAGGCACCAAGAAATAGAACTGAATGGGGAGCTAGACTTAAGATACAACTGGTGCTAGGGGTGCTTAGTCATTCAGTCATGTTCTTCTCTGCGACCCCATGGACTGTAGCCCACCAGGTTCCTCTGTCCATGGAATTTTTCAGTTAAGAATTCTGGTATGGGTTGCCTTTTCCTTCTGCAGGGGATCTTCCCAACGTACGGATCAAACCCAGGTCTCCTGCGTTGCAGATGGATTCTTCACCTGCTGAGCCGTTGGGGAAACCCTAAGATACAAATATTTAGGCATATATTTTCTTTCTTTGTAACTCTGTGAAAGAAATTTGACCTCTCTGGGATTATATGTAAAATCATATATTACTGGAAGATATGTAAATATTAAGGCTTTTAGTAAGTTCTATCTTATATAACTGAAGTAGTTTCATGTCTTATACTGTCAAAGTAATACAAACATAGGAAGATACTTTATGTAAAATTGGTCTCTAATTTTTAAAAATTTCACTCATGTATTAAAGAAAACACCAGGACTAGCTAACTCTTCCATAAAGTTGTTTTTTAACCAACTAAAATTTATGAACTGCACTCAAATTAAGCAAATATATATATACTTTTTCATTTTATAAAATATTTTTATCATTTATTTAACTTATACTGAACTTTATCTTGTTGTTGTTATTGTTCAGTCATTAAGTCGTGTCCAACTCTTTGCAACCCCGTGGACTGTGGACTGCACACTCCAGGCTTCCCTGCCCTTCACTATCTCCCAGAGTTTTCTCAAATTCATGTCCATTGATGAGTCAGTGATTTTATCTAACCATCTCATCCTCTGCCACCCTCTTCTCCTTTGCCTTCAATCTTTCCCAGCATCAGAGTCTTTCCAATAAGTGGCTCTTTGCATCATGTGGCCAAAGTATCGTGGTTT
The DNA here is from genome assembly GCF_003369695.1 of Bos indicus x Bos taurus. Classification (NCBI taxonomy): domain Eukaryota; kingdom Metazoa; phylum Chordata; class Mammalia; order Artiodactyla; family Bovidae; genus Bos; species Bos indicus x Bos taurus. The sequence goes on from NC_040087.1 coordinate 59,687,999, forward strand.
CAGCGTCAGCATCAGTCCTTCCAATGAATTTTCAAAGTTGATAATCTCTTATGATTAAACCTGTGATGGATTCATTTTGATATTTGGCAAAACTAATACAATTATGTAAAGTTTAAAAATAAAATTAAAAAAAAAAAAATAGGTTTGATCTCCTTGCTGTCCAAAGGACTCTCAAGATCCACACCACAATTTGAAAGTATCATAAATTTGAAAGTATTTTACCTTATGCATTATCATTTGTTGTTGAACTTTCTTTTGCTTTTTTTCATATAAAGCAACATTTGCTTCAGGAATGATTATCTTTCTTGTATACAGAAGTCATATAACTATCTGATTTATTGTTTTGAGGGCCAGAATTAGCCTGTTTAGCTTATCAACTAGAATTCTAATGATTTTAGAATCACACAATATCAAAAGTGGGACCATTAAATTCAATAAATTATGAAAATTCACATTTCAATAAAGTGCTGTAATTTTTGCTCAATTGATTTATTTTTTGATATTCAAGCTATGCAAATGCTGTGAAAAATAGCAACATAATCCTAGGATGGATTTGTAATAATATAGTTTCTATTTTCTAAGTGAGAAAGTATTTTTCATGCTTTTTTCTTATTAATATGCTATTGGCTACTTTGATAGGTTGGTGTTACCTAACGATTCATCTCTGAGAAAATAATACATTTCTTATTTATAGATGTATTTCTCAATATTTTTATCATAATACTACTTTTCAAAACATTTCTATATGTAATATTTAGCTGTTATTGACTTAGTTAAACTTTTCCACAGGTTACATTTTGTCCAGTTTATAACTAATAGTAACTTTATTAACAACATGTGTTTAACGTAAATATTTTAATACACTTAATGAATAATAATTTAAAAACTACATCATTTTTGTGTGGTGCACATTTACTTGGGTCAGATATGTGAATTGTGCTTAACTCTTAGAAATGTTTCAAAATGAAGATTTTTCAAGGTACCTTTTCCCTTGTTCTTAAAACCCATTTAGAATTTCTTTGAGAAAATGTATTACAGCCTTAAGTAACCTTAGTGATTGCATCATAAAAAATTTAAGTAAGGTGTGCTATTTCTCAGAAGTAAATCTTTCTTTGTAGTTGACACAATGATAGCTAACACTTTTATAGCTCTTACCATGTGCCAAATATTTCTAAGTACTTTGAGTATATTAACACACTTAATCTTCTTAATGACTGTATGAGTTAGTGGCCATTTTGAAGCTGAAAAAAAAACGAAGGACAAAGTGGTGAAGTAACTCACTCAGTGTGTATTACAGAGTTAGTAAGGAGAAAAACCAGGATTCTTATGCAAGTACTTTGGCGCGTTCTTACAGCTTGCTCTTAGTTGGTAGCTCTGTTAATACTTTTACTCCTTCTGTCTCATCATATTTAAATCCATCATCTCCTTAGGATATATAAAATCAAAGAAACCTAACAGATATTTTATTTTTTCAGACATTTTTAATATTAAATAAGGAAAATGATATTTCTCTGCTACTAATGAAGGAATTGAGACATTTAGAGTATGAGGTTAACACTAAAGATCTATCTACTCAAGGACAAATGCTTACCAAGAATTTTAAACTCTGGAAGGAAAAAGGATTTAAAATCATGAAAGTGCCAAAATAAGAAAAAAATGTACTGATAGTGATGAATTTCAGAGATATTATGGGTTTATATGTTTTAAGGAATGGTAAAACAATTTCATTAAACAGCTGAACCATAAAAAATATGTGCTTCAAAATTTTGAAGGAAAGCAATCTTTATTGAAATAGTTATCACTATATTTGAGTATATAAATTATATATACTTACCTATGCCCATATATGTATCATAAATATAGCAATATTCTTTTTTCAACAATATAATAAAATTTTTATGTGATCACAGTGAATGTATTCATTTGGATACATTTTTATCAAAAAAAACTTTCAGCTATTTAAGTAAATGAATTGCTATGAAATGTCCTAAAACTTCTATATTTTACCTCCTAGTATTCTGCATCAAACTTTAATATATAAATCCTTTGAGGATCAAGGTACTGGGCACAGCAAAAACAAGTGAGTAGTTAGTCCTTGATAAAATGATATAATTCATATAAAATAATTTTCCTTTGAAGTATCAATATATCCAGATATGATTAAACTCTTCAAAAATAGTTTGAAATATTTCATTATTTTTTTTTTCTTCTAATTATTGGTCTGGTCAGCTTTCATTTGTCTCAAAATATTTATTTTCTGTGTGAATTTCTGTGTCAAAGTGCAGGCAAAAACCACAGCGGTTATTTTAATTAGAAAATTTAGTATTAACAATTCTTAATTTGATGCAATGTTTTATTTAGGTAACTGTAAAAGAAAATTAAAAAGACTAAAGTGTTCCTTAGAAAATGCAGAACAAAGGGAAGAAGTTGGGATTCTTAAAAGTTTGAAGTTTGAAAGGGCAGCCTTAAAGAACTGAAGCTCAGATCTGTCAGAAGTTGTATCTGTGCTTTGAGAAGGGGCTCCATGGCCCTGGTTCCAGGCTTTTCAGATGGTTCTCCAACAGAGAGGTGAGGGTTATGTCCCCTTCCTTTAATTCACTATCATAATGCTAGCCAAGAAAATGCATCACAAGTGATGCTGTGTAATTTGAGTCTATGTCTGAAAAGTTTCCTCTGTTTCTCATGGAACACTTGTGGGACAATCTCTCGCTTTGTAAAAAATCTATCTGCCCTGACACTACTGTGGTGTAGAACCCATTTGTATGTATTGGATTAATAGTAAGTAGCCTAACTGACGGAGAAGGCGATGGCACCCCACTCCAAGTACTCTTGCCTGGAAAATCCCGTGGACGGAGGAGCCTGGTAGGCTCCAGTCCATGGGGTCACTAAGAGTTGGACACGACTGAACAACTTCAGTTTGGCTTTTCACTTTCACACATTGGAGAAGGAAATGGCAACCCACTCCAGTGTTTTTGCCTGGAGAATCCCAGGGACGGGGGAGCCTGGTGGGCTGCCGTCTATGGGTTCGCAAAGAGTCAGACACGATTGAAGTGACTTAGCAGCAGCAGCAGCAGCAGCCTAACTGAGCTACCAGTTGACAGCCAGCATCAGCTGCTAGCAATGAAATGAATCATCCTGTATGAAGGATCGATTATGCCAGGTGATGATTGCATGACTTCAATTTTAGTCAATAGCTAACTTTAGTGGCACAAGACACCCCAAGTCAAGCCCATACTGAGCCCTTGAACTACTACTAGTCTATTATATTTTTTAAAATGGGAGTTCTATACCTACAGAATGTTACATTTTGGAGGTTGTTTGTTATGTGGCAGTAAAAATTGGAACAGAAGTAACAGTAAGCAACTAAAATGTAATATAAAATAGCTGTAAGCATATGAAAAAGTAAAAAGTAAAAGCTCTTTATTCCTTCTCCAACCTTGCAGATTCTTTCAAGTGCTCACTGTTGGCAATGCCTCGTTGGGTGGTAGCTGGCACCCAAAACAGAAAAGCATTTTGCAGGATTTTAGTTTCTGCATCACAAAGATGAGTATAAAATAGCAGATTTAGAGCTGAGAGACAACAGTTTAATAGATGGTGCTGGATATTTATATAAAGGATGAAGATGATTTCAGGCTAAAACTTAAATTTTGATTACACATAATAATATTTACAGTATTACTTTTTTAGGTATTAAAAATAATCCCAAAGTAGAAAACTAGGATATGAGTTTGAAAAATGGTTAATATGGGTTAATATTAAGTGAAACTAATCTACTTAATAGAGTCAGCATACATTAAATTGCATCTCAGTTACCACTGCCATGAATAAAAAATAGCTGATTATTAATGCAGCTTTCAGATAAACTCATATTGTCAGTAAAAAGACTAACACACATTTAACCTGCCTCTTGTCACTGTTGATACTCTGGCCACATTACCAGTGTAACTTCATGAGTTAAAAAGAAAAAAAAATACCAAAAAATAAGAATCAAGACATATTACATATTTCCTTTTTGCTATTCCCTACTCAGACTGGTCTTATTATAGTGTATTTGCTCCTATTAATATTATTGCTATCAAAATACCAACAGCATTTTTCACAGAACTAGAACAAAAAAAAATTAAATTTATATGGAAACATAAGAGGCTCCAAATAGCCAAGCAATCCTGAGAAAGAAAAATGAAACTGAGGAAGCAGACTGCCTGACTTCACTTCTATAATATAAGATTACAGTGATCAAAACAGTATGGCATTGGCACAAAAACAGAAATATAGATCAATGAAACAGGATAGAAAGCCCAGAAATAAATTCATATATCTATGATCAACAACAGAGGAGTCAAGAAAATACAATGAAGAAAAGAGAGTCTTTTAAATAAATGCTGCTGGGAGAACTGGACAACTGCATGTAAAAAAATGAAACTAGAGCACTCTAACACCATATACAAAAATAAACTCTAAATGGACCAAATCCTTAAATGTAATGATGGACAGTATAAAACTCTTAGAGGAAAACATAGGTAGAACTCTTTGACATTAATCACAGCAATATGTTTTTGATCCACCCCCTTGAGTAATGAAAATAAAAACAATGATAAACAAATGGGACCTAATTAAACTTAAAAGTTTCTGCACAGCAAAAGAAATTGTAAACAAAATCAAAAGACAACCCATAGAATGGGAGACAATATTTGCAAATGAAGAAACTGACAAGAAATTAATCTCCAAAACAGCTCATGCAGATCAATGGTAAAGTTTTTTTGTTTTTTTTTTTTAATGGACAGGAGATCTAAATAGACATTTCTCCACATAAGATACACAGATGGCTAAAAAGCACATGAAAAGATGTTCAGCATCAGTAAATATCAGAGTAATGTAACTCAAGCTGCTGTGAGATAATTGGCCATCATTAAAAAGTCTACACACAACAAATTTGCAGAGTGTGTGGATAAAATGGAACCCTCCTACACTATAGGTGGGTATATAAATTGGTACAACCGTTACACAGACCAGTATAAAATTTCCTTAAGAAAATAAATATAGAACTACCATATGATCCAACAATCCCACTCCTGGGCATACATGTGGAGAATTCAATAATCCAAAAGGATACTTGCACCCCAGTGTTTATTATAGCACTGTCTACAATAGCCAAGATGTGGAAGAAGCCTAAGTGTCCACTGACAGAGGAATGGATAAAGAAGATGTGGTACATATATACAACGGATTATTACTGAGCTATACAAAGAATGAAACAATGTCATTTGCAGAGACATGGATGGACTTAGAGATGATCATATTGAGTAAAGGCTGGCAGAGAAAGACAAAACCATATGATATTGATAATATGCAGAATCTAAAACAAAAAAGGTACAAGTAAAAATACAAAACAAGAATAGAGTAAAAGATGTAGAGAACAAACTTATGGTTACCAAAGGAGAAAAGGGGAGAGAGACAAATTAGGTGATTGGGATTGACATATACATACCACTATGTATAAAATAGATAACTAAAAAGACCTACGACTGTGTAGCATGTGTTTCCCTGTGGCTCAGATGGTAAAGAATCTGCCTGTGATGGAGACTTGGGTTCAAGCCTTGGGTCTGGAGGATCCCCTGGAAAAGGGAATGGCTACCCAGTCCAGTATTCTTTCCTAGAGAATCCCATGGACAGAGGAGCCTGGTGGACTATAGTCTATGGGTTTGCAAAGAGTCGGACCTGACTGAGTGTGCACATGCACACATGCGCACACACACACACACACACAATGTATAGCACAGGAAACTCTACTCAATGCTCTGTAATCACTTATATGGGGGAAAAAATCTTTAAACACTGTGGATATATGTATATGCCTAACAGATTCACTTTGCTGTATAGCAGAAACTAACACAAGATACTATAAATCAACTATACTCCATTAAAAAATTTTTAAATTAAATAAAACATACCAAGAAACCCATTCTTCTGAACAATATTAAGAAAAGTCTACACTTTGCAACTTCTGAATATTCTTTAGAACTTCTAAGTATTATTAATCTGTCAAGCACTCCTTTTAAGTATGGATTTTTTATTACCTTAATAATACATTATCAGTTCAGTTCAGTCTCTCAGTCATGTCTGACTTTTTGTGACCCCATGGACTGCAGCATGCCAGGCTTCCCTGTCCATCACCAACTCCTGGAATTTACTCAAACTCATGTCCACTGAGCCGGTGATGCAACCCAACTATCTCATCTGTCATCACCTTCTCCTCCCACCTTCAATCTTTTCCCAACATCAGGGTCTTTTCCAATGAGTCAGTTCTTCACATCAGGTGGCCAAAGTATAGAAGTTTCAGCTTCAGCATCAATCCTTCCAATAAATATTCAGGACTGATTTCCTTTAGGATGGACTGGTGGGATCTCCTTCCTGTCCAAGGGACACTCAAGAGTCTTCTCCAACACCACAATTCAAAAAATAAAATATTATTATTCTCGTTTTAAATTGAGAAGATTGAATTATCATTAAGATTACAAAGTTCCCTAACATAACTCTTCAGCAGAGGTGTGGATTGTCCCTGGCCTGCTGCAGGGTCAGGGGCACTGAGTGAGGCAGTTGGTGCATGGGACCTTTTGAATTAGGTAATTATCTTCATTACTCCACCATAGTTTGGCCTCAGGTCAAAAGACAGGGAGGGGACACAGTCCCACCCATCAACAGAAAATTGGATTAAAGGTGTACTGAGCATGGCCCCACCCATCAGAACAAGACTCAGTTTCCCCACAGTCAGTCTCTCTCATCAGGAAGCTTGCATAAACCTCTTATCCTTATCCTTCAGACAGAATGAAGACCACAATCACATAAAACTAATAAAACTGATCACATGAACCACAGCCTTGTCTAACTCAATGAAATTATGAACCATGCCCTATAGGGCCACCCAAGAAGGACAGGTCATGGTGGAGAGTTCTGACAAACTTGGTCCACTGGAGAAGATAATGGAAAACCACTTCAGTATTCTTGCTTGAGAATCCCAAAAACAGTATGAAAAGGCAAGGATATGACACTGAAAGATGAACTCCCAGGTCCGTATATGCCCAATATGTTACTGGACAAGAGTAAAGAAATAACTCCAGAAAGAATGAAGAGAAAATAACACCCAGTTGTGGATGTGACTGGTGATGGAAATAAAGTCTAATTCTGTAAAGAGCAATATTGCATAGGAACCTGGGATGTTAGGTCCATGAATCAAGGTAAATTAGAAGTGGTCAAGCAGGAGATAACAAGAGTGAACATTTACATTTTAGGAATCAGTGAACTAAAATGGACTGGAATGGGTGAATTTAATTCAAATGACCATTATATATACTACTGTTGGCAAGAATCCCTTAGAAGAAATGGAGTAGCTCTCATAGTCAACAAAAGAGTCTGAAATGAAGTACTTGGATGCAATCTCAAAAATGACAGAATGATCTCTGTTCGTTTCCAAGGGAAACCATTCAGTATCACAATAATTCAAGTCTATGCCCCAACCAGCAGTGTTGAAGAAGCTGAAGTTGAACAGTTCTATGAAGACCTAGAAGACCTTCTAGAACTAACTCCCATAAAAGATGTTCTGTTCATCATACGGGACTGGAATGCAAAAGTTGGAAGTCAAGAGATATCTGAAGTAACAGGCAAACTTGGCCTTAGAGCACAAAATGAAGCAGGGCAAAGGCTAACAGAGTTTTACCAAGAAAACACACTGGTCATAGAAAACACCTTCATTCAACAACACAAGAGAAAACTACACATGGACATCACCAGATGGTCAATACCTAAATCCGATTGATTAAATTTTTTGCAGTCAAAGATGGAGAAGTCAGCAAAAACAAGATGGAGAGCTGACTGTGGCTTAGATCATGAACTCCTTATTGCCAAATTCAGACTTCAATTGAAGAAAGTAGGAAAAACCACTAGACCATTCAGGTATGACCTAAATCAAATCCCTTATTATTATACAGTGGAAGTGACAAATAGATTCAAGGGATTAGATCTGACAAACAGAGTGCCTGAAGATCTATGGATGGAGGTTCATGACATTGTACAGGAGGCAGTAATCAAGACCATCCCCAAGAAAAAGAAATGCAAAAAGGCAAAATGGTTGTCTGAGGAGGCCTTACAAATAACTGAGGAAAGAAGAGAAGGTAAAGGCAAAGGATAAAAAGAAAAATATACCCATTTGAATGTAGAGTTCAAAAAAAAAAAAAAAAAAACAAGGAAAAATAAGAAAGTGTTCCTCAGTGATCAATGCAAAGAAACGAGGAAAACAAAGGAATGGGAAAGACTAGAGATCTCTTCAAGAAAATCAGAGATACCAAGGGAATATTTCAGGCAAAGATGGACACAATAAAGGATAGAAATGGCATGGACCTAACAGAAGCAGAAGATACTAAGAAAAGGTGAAAAGAATACACAGAAGAATTATACAAAAAGATCTTAATGACCTAGATAACCACAGTGGTGTAATCACTCACCTAGAGTCAGACATCCTGGAATGCGAAGTTCAGGGGGCCTTAGAAAGAATCACCAGGAACAAAGCTAGTGGAGGTGATGGAATTCCAGCTGAGCTATTTCAAGTCCTAAATGATGATGTTGTGAAAGTGCTGCACTCACTATACCAGCAAATTTGACAAATTCAGCCGTGGCCACAGGACAGGAAAAAATCAATTTTCATTCCAACTCCAAAGAAGGGCAATGCCAAAGAATGTTCAAGCTACCACACAATTGCACTCATCTCACATGCTAGCAAAATAATGCTCAAAATTCTCCAAGCCAGGCTTCAACAGTACGTAAACCATGAACTTCCAGATGTTCAAGCTGGATTTAGAAAAGGCAGAGGAACCAGATTTTCAAATTGCCAACATCCGTTGGAACATTGAAAAAGCAAGAGAATTCCAGGAAAACATCTACTTCTGCTTTATTGATTACCCCAAAGCTTTGACTGTGTGGATACCAACAAACTGAAAAATTCTCAAAGAGATGGGAGTACCACCACCAGACCTGCCTCCTGAGATATCTGTATGCAGATCAAGAAGCAACAGTTAGAACTGAACATGAAACAACTGACTGGTTGCAAACTGGGAAAGGAGTCCCTCAAGGTTTTATATTGTCACCCTGGTTATTTAACTTATATGTCTAGTACATCATGCAAACTTCAGGCTGGATGAAGCACAATCAAGATTTTGCCAGAAATATCAATAACCTCAGATACGCAGATGACACCACTCTTATGGCAGAAAGTGAAGAAGAACAAAACAGCCTCTTGATGAAAGTGAAAGAGGAGGGTGAAAAAGTTGGGTTAAAACTCAGCATTCAGAAAACTAAGATCATGGCATCCAGTCCCATCACTGCATGGCAACTAGATGGGGAAACAGTGGAAACTTTATTTTCCTGTGCTCCAAAATCACTGCAGATAATGACTGTAGCCATGAAATAAAAGACGCTTGCTCCTTGAAAGAAATGCTATGACAAACCTAGACAGCATATTGAAAAGCAGAGACATTACTTTGCTGACAAAGGTCAGTCTAGTCAAAGCTACAGTTTTTCCAGTAGTCATGTATGGATGTGAGAGTTGGACTATAAAGAAAGCTGAGTGCTGAAAAATTGAAACTTTTGAACTGTGGTGTTTGAGAAGACTCTTGAGAGTCCCTTGGACAGCAATGAGATCCAACCAGTCCATCCTAAAGGAAATCACTCCTGAATATTCATTGGAAAGACTGATGCTGAAGCTGAAGTTCCAATACTTTGGCCACCTAATGCAGAGAATGGACTCATTATAAAACACCCTGATGCTGGGAAAGATTGCAGGCAGGAGGAGAAGGGGATGACAGAGGATGAAATGGTTGGAAGGCATCACTGACTCAATGGACATGAATTTGAGCAAGCTTCAGGTGTTGGTGATGGACAGAGAATCCTGGCTTGCTATAGTCCATGGGGTCACAAAGAGTCAGATGTCAGACACGACTAAGCTACTAAACTGAACTGAATGTAAGTCATCTAGCATGAAAGATTGATAGCATCTGAGATTTGATAAATGGAGAAGTAACCAAATTATATTTCCCAAAGTTAATATATACAAACATATGTGTGTGTATATATATATATATATATATATATATATAGCCATTATGTTGCCTATCATAATCTGAGGTTGTTTGAAATATTTATCTATACATATATGTTTTATATATATCATATGATTTTGTTACTTTTTTGGGGAGGTTCTATTTGAGACCAAAAATGATAGCATTTAACTAACAAATAATGCATAGCAGAATCTTTCTGCTTTCTAAACAAAAATAAAATATTAGGACATACAAAGAAAAAGGGACATCTATTATTTGGTGTGTTTGACTATAAAGAGAAAGCTAAGTCCTGTCAGAAAGTAAAGGGCTGAATAAATGATATTTATTTTTAAAAACCGGTGTTAGTGTTAACTGTAGGAAAAAAATATATATACAGTTAATGAAGTTCAGTTCAGTTCAGTTGCTCAGTCATGCCCGACTCTTTGTGACCCCATGGACTTCAGCAGCCAGGCTTCCCTGTCCATCACCAACTCCCAGAGCTTGCTAACCATGATTCCAGACATCATGCTGCAAAGGGTCGTTGGAGGGTCAGAGGCGCTGATATCATTTGAAATATGTTTAGAAGCAAAATGTCTCAAGTCTCACTAAAGATTTATGGAGTCAGAATCTTCAGAAGTACACCAGGGAAATTTTGTTAAAATGTTGACTGATTCAAATTCTAGGGATAAACTTTGGAACTAATAATTCAACTGTGAAGCTGCCAGGTGAGGCTAATACTTCCTTTCTGCTTTTAGGGTTGATTAACATTTCTCAGCCATTAACCATATGTCCATAGATAGAAACATAAACAGGAAGCAAATAAATTCTGTGGCAAACAGTATTGGTAGGGTAAATGGAAGAAAGATGCATGCTTGGATATGACACAAGGAAGCTAATATCTTTTTTTGCACAGGTAATAATCCATAATATTGATTATTAACTTAATAAGTTTTTTCTAAAATATAAATATTGTATGTATTAAGAATAAATATTACATGAAACACAGCCACCTTAAAGAGTTTATTTGAATTTCAATATAAATTTCAAAAATTTAAAATATGTTATATTTTTATATATTTTATTTTTTAAAATAAAAAATCTGCCTCCATCACATTCTTGTCACAATTATTGGTTAAAAAATTTATGTCATTAATATCTATAAAAAAGAAAGAATTGCTGGTCCATATAAATACATTTTGATTACATATTCTAAATTGAAATGTCTCTAATAATGTGCATGCATGCATGCTAAGTCACTTCAGCCGTGTCTGACTCTTTGCAACCCTATGGACTCCTCTTTCAATTGGATCCTCTTTCAATCGGATTCTCCACTCAAGAATACTGGAGTGGGTTGCCATTCCCTCCTCCAGGGGATCTTCCCATCGCATGGATCGAACCTGAGTCTCTTTTGTGTCCTGCATTGTCAGGCAGTTCTTTACCACTCATGCCACCTGGGAAGTCCTGTCACTAATATAAATTAGTATAAATAACATTCTGCATTTTAGATTTACCTGGAATAAAAGGAGCTAGTGAAAAGGCAATTTGATTCTGTAAGTCCATATATCAAGAAAACAACTATTGGGCAGTTAAATCTGACTAAAACAAAATATGAATCCTGGGATATTTATATCATTAGTAGCCTTGGTTAAAACAGTATTAGCTATTAAATATTAGTAAAAATAGTTAATATTATGTAGTCATGTTTATCATCAAATATTTTCTTTTTTTTCCTGTTGTAAAGGGAAAAATTTGCAATAGCTTAAGCAGAAAGTATTTTCCTCCTTATTGTCAGTCCTTTGGATTTCTACAGAGATATCCAAACATGTGTGACTCCTTTTCCTTGGCAAGAGAATAAGCAAAGTTTTAGTATGTTTTAAGACCAAGTTTTGTGTTGGTATGAATCCAAATTTTAGTGAGGTTCCAGATCTTTCAAATTAAGCATCCTTTAAACAACAACAACAACAACATCCAATAAAGTAAAAACAAAAACCACAAAAATCCATATGGTCCAGGATGGAGCAATAAAACTTTTCCTTCCAGCTTTGTTTGCTTTATATATCCATTAGCTAAATTCCTACCACACAAGAAGCACAATGCCTTTTTCATCTCTTTGTGCTGAGCAATGAGAGTAAAACTGAAAGATACACAGTATTCACCCTACATACTTTCTTTGACATTTCTGCATTAAGCCGAGATGAATATAAACAAAGACAGATGTCCATAATCATAATGTCAAGTTATGTTTTCATTAATTCTTCTCAAAGGCAAATAATGTTGCACATTATAGTGTGGGGATGATGCAAATTATACATTCCTTAAACATGTCATATAAAGCCCCATGGGCTCCAGTATGTTTTGAAATGAAGCATTATCTTAACGACATGATTTCCTATAAATACTGTGACATAGAAACTTTTAAAATAAGTGATGAGATATTTTTTAAAATAAAGTTTTAATCTAATCATTGACTTTGCTGAAAATTTAAGGATCTAAAGATCTCTAGGTAAAGATCATGTATCAATGCATGCATACTAAGTCACTTCAGTCATGTCCGACTCTTCATGACCCCCATGGACTGCAGCCCACCAGGCTCCTCTATCCATGGGATTCTCCAGGCAAGAATACTGGAGTGAGTAGCCATTCCCTTCTCCAGGGGGGTCTTCTCAACCCAGGGATCAAACCAGCATCTCTTAAGTCGCCTGCACTGGCAGGTGGGTTGTTTACCACTAGCACCACCTGGGGAGCAACATGTATCAATACAAATTCTTTTCAATAGACATTTGTGGCATATAGTCATTTTGCATTCCCAATTGTAAAGGCTTTCGGATCTGTGCATCAGCCTTGTATCTCTGACTGCCTCACAAGCTTCTATGAATAAGCTTCTAGTGACAAACATGATACTTTGTAATTTTGTAGTTGTTGATGCTATTGAAGGCTATTATTTTTCACTAAAAAATGGGAAACTGGGAGACCTAGTGTTTAATGGGTGTCGATTATCTACTATAATTTCCACCTTGCTTACAATATTTTCCAAATTCTTTTAATTAATTGTTTAGTTAGTTACAGAGTATTAACAAGAGTGACTCAGCCGTCACTGTTATTCATAGTCATATTCATATTCATATCAATGATTAATTATGAACCACTTGTCTTTTATTTAACCTCAGTGAGCTTAGTTATTTTGGAATCCATGGTAAAACACTTCTTTAAATCCAATTCTCTTGCTCATTTCAACAGCACATATATGCTAAAATTGGGGTGATACAGAGAAGATTAGCATGGTCCCTGCACAAAGATGACAAAAATTCATGAAATGTTCCAAATTTGAGGGCATATATCGAGATAAAATTAAAGAAGAAACATGTACCTCTATGTTCATAGCAGCACTATTCAAAACAGCCAAGACATGGAAACAAACTAAATGTCCATTGACAGATGACTGGATAAACAAAATATGCTACATATATACATGGATTTTTATTTAGCCATAAAAGAATGACATAATGCTGTGTGCAGTAATACATGGACCTGGGGATTATCATCCTAAATGAAGTAGGTCAGAAAGACAAATGCAGTGTGGTGTAACTTATAAAATATGACACGTGAACCTATCTCACTGACGCAGAGAACACCACTTGTGGTTGCCAAGTGGGAGGTGGGGGTGGGGGTGGATTGGGAGTTTGGGATTAGTAGATGCACTCTATTATATATAGGATGGGTAAGCAACAAGGTCCTGCTGTATTGTACAGTAAACTATATTCGCTATCCTATGATAAACCATAATAGAAAATAGATTAAAAATAATCTAAATAGATGTATAAGTGAGTCACTTTGCTATAACACAGAAATTAACACACCATTGTAAGTTAACTACAATTAAAAAATAATTCTGATCTCTGTCTTCATCTAATTGCTACACCATGTCCTCTGTTGCCAGGACTCTCTGTGTCAATAGAGCACCATCAGATGTTGTTATATTCCCCTGCTATCACCAAAGCTCCACACCTCTGTCAGTAGAGAAAGGTTTTCTGCAGAACCTGTCACACATGGCCACCTATGACCTAAGCAGCAATCTTTATTCCAGGACCAGTACATGAAACCTATTAGCAAAGAAGATGAGACTTTGGAAAGAGCATGGGAGGAGAGAAATGGAGAGGAGATACAGTTACAGATCATTGGATTTTACTTTTTACCTATTTACATCCATTTACTATACAAGGAAATCATGAATTAAAAGTATAGAATAAAGATGCAATGTTTAATAATGAGAATAACACTTGTGCAGGTTAACTCTGAGGCAATACATTATTGTTAACTATATCAATTCACTCATTTAAGTGGGACTATCTTAATGAAATTATCTTTCCAAAAATATGCTTTCCCATTATGTTTAGCCATTATAATAAAGAAAATAAAGAATTGTTCTGTCTTTTCTATTATTTTTCCTTCATGTCTTGCTTCTCCTAGGCTCCAAAAGAGAAATGAATATAATTTTCTAAGATATTTCTCAGAATCAAATGGTAATGAAGACAAAAGACAAACTATCTTATGAAATTTGAAAATAATACTTTTTTTTTCCCCTGAAACATTATCTTCTTTCTCCTTCATCACAAAACAAGTAGGCAACAAATTTTATTAAGAACATAGCTCTGTAAATCATCAATTTAGAAATTCAAGATTTATTGTCAAAGAGTGTGAATAATAAAGTAACCATGAATTTCATTTTAAAAAATTTTATTTTATATTGGTAGTATAGTTGATTAACAATATGATGGGGGCAGTGGTGATAATAGTTATGCTGGGTCTGGTGTTGATGACATTGTTTGTGGTGTGGTGATGTGACTTTGATGCACTCCATGAGATGAAGAAATCTCTGCTCATGAAGGACTTCTTCCTTCAGTTCACTTCAGATTGTTAAATAGCTATTGAAGATTACATGATCTTTTAAAAAAAAAGATTCAAAATAATACAAATAAGCAATTACCTCCTGATTTGCTTTAAACAAATGAATATGCAGCAAATAAAATGTTTCAGAAAATACTTGTGATTATGAGGTGTCCAGAAATATGGAAATTTGTGTAGTATGATGCTTAGGAGTTTGTTCTAAAATTAGAATCTCTAACTAAAATTAAAATTTAAAATTAAATTAGAACTAATTAAAATTAAGTTCTAAAGTTAAAAAAGAAAAATGTTGCATCACTTACATGCTTTGTACTCCTAACAACAATGCTTAATCCAGACAAACTTAAGTTTTACCATCTCTATAAAGTGTGTTATAACATTGACTTAATGATACAATTATATAAAAGGGGCTATGTAAGAGGGTCTAACCCAGTTCCAAAAATACATTAAATATTCAATACATATTATTGTAACTCTTCATAGTATTAATGCTCTATTGTTGTTATTGTTATTATTTTATTGTTATTATTATTTTTTAAGAACAAATTATAATGTTGAAAGACCAAAAGAATGTATAAGTATTAGTGTCTTATTGGGAAGAATTTCTAATAGATGTAAAACATTTGAAACATATTCATTATCTCCCAAAACATGAGCAGAGACACATGAAAATATGCAAACTGCAAATATTTATTGTAGTTCAGATAGAGCATAGACTGGAAGTAGCATTGCTATATGAAAACAGTGAAATAATGATAGAATGGGGGCATTGGAATATGTTTGTGGTTGCCCTTTGTTTCCAAAAACTTGGGGAAAATGTGGATGAAGAACAAGAAAAATAGTAAGTAATATATTCATGACAGGTTTAGTAGAAAAACACAGCATAACTTTGTAATCAAAACTTTGATTTTGAAAAGTTGGTTAACAACTTATGAGTTAAATATTAAGCAATTTATTTGATTTTTCTGGTTTGATTGGCTAATATATCTGTATATATAAAATAAAATTTTCATAGCTACCTTGCAGGATAACAGTAAAGATTAAATAGCTTATATAATATTAAACTGATTTTACTGTCTCCTAGGAAAATAATTATGATTCATAATAATCCAAATAATACAATCACAGAAGTTTAAGAAAAATATGAATGCACATTACTATTCTAGATGGAAAATAACAAACTCAGAAATTCTCATGAAAGTAATTAGAAGAAAGTGCTGATCCATTTCCACTCATGGATACACATGTCTATGCCTCTGAGAAGTTGGGCCATCTGTGTGCACTGCAACTTCATTGCTCTGTGAAAGCTTGCTACTGAGTGCAACACAGCTAAACCTAGAGCAAATTAAATAAGTATATATTTATTTTCAAGTGCATTAGTCATTTATTTTGCTGTCAGGAAATGTTTTTATTTGTTGTCTTTGAGTTTCACATCCCTAGTAATTTTACTGCATGCTTAAGCAAGAAATCATTAGCCTCTCTTCTATATGGCTGAGTCACTTGACAAACTCGAGCTTAAATATCATGTCATATTCTCTGAGTTATATACTCTGAACAATTCCTAACTGAAGATATTCAAAAGAGGATTCATCATGTACAAAATTTGTTTAATAAATGATTTATCTTTTAACCTAAGTAATGTGAAAGTTCTCGTTCTCTATTTTTTTTTTTTTACTTCATAAATAAGTAATCAAAATAGTAAGAAATCTCAAAATAGATGAAGATTTGTGTGGAATTTACTTCACAACTTAAAGATACAAATTTGTAAACTTTACAGAAAGTTAAGCTTGTATTCAAAGACCTATCTTTTCTTTTTTTTTTTCCCATGGCTCTTTCCTGGAATTGCACCATACTTCTCCTGATTTTTACTGGCTCTCACATCTGCCTTTTACTTCGGGTTCTTGCAAAGTGTATCCTAGCATAAAATTGAAGCCTTTAAGGTGGGAGGAATATCAACAGCTTACTTAAGTTCGCTTATAACATATCTCCCTGTGCTTAAAGTGGTGCTGCTGCTCACTGTCCTTCTGCCCAGAAGAAGGCTCTCATACACACAAAATGTTCATGGTTGATATTCATCTAGTTTGATTTTCCTGTTATCTAAGTTGCTGTTGCTGCCATGAGTGTTTGCAACATTTTATTTTCCTCTGCTTATAAAAATGAATTCTTGTTATATTTTTTATACCTCTTATATAATTTCTATATTTAAGTGGTATGATGATGCTTTTATATAGGCTAAGGGATGCCCCAGATAACCGGAAAAACATTATTTCTGGATGTGTCTGTGTGGGAGACTAGCATTTGCATTAGTAGAGTGAGTAAATAGATCCACCCTCACCAATCCTTTGAGGACCCTAATAGAATATAAAGGTAGAGGAAGGGCCAGGTATCTCTCTTCTTGAGCTGGGACAGGACATATTCTCCTACCCACTGACTTGTGAGCTCCTGGTTCTCGGATCTTTGGATTTCTTTGTCCTTTGGATTTACCCTTTCCCAAATTCTCAGCACTTTGCACTTGGACTGAATTATACCACCAGATTGTCTGATTCCCCATCTTGTAGAGGACAAATAGTGGGATTTGTCCTCCACAATCACCTGAGTAAGTTTCCATGATATCCTCTTGCATGTCCTTTAGTCGCTCACTCCACGCAACACCACAGACTGCAGCCAGCCAGGCTCCTCAGTCCATGGGATTCGCCAGGCAAGGATACTGGAGTGGGCTTCCATTCCCTTCTCCAGGGGATCTTCCTGATCCAGGGATCAAGCCTGGGTGTCCTGCATTGCAGGCAGATTCCTTACCATCTGAGCCACCAGGAAAGCCCATATTTCCTTTTATTCAGCTCTTTATATCCTATTGGTTCTTATCTTCTGGAGAACCCTGACTAATGCAGGGCTGTTCTCAGGCACCATGTACCCTTGCTCATGTCCCCTGGCTTCAAATACTTCTTGTATATAACTTAATGACAACAGATTTCCTGTTACAACCACTTTCCTGAACATAAGCATTTTATTACATGCATCCCCGCTTTGAGGGTTGTGACCTTTTGGGTTCAGTTGCAGAGAACATAATCCACTCTAGCTAGTTTAAGTACAGTGAGATTCCCCAACTGTTGAAAAGATAAAAGACTTTATCCCTCAATATCTCTCAGTTAATAAAACTTTACTGTTTTATTTTTAAATGCTTTTCATAGATTTTTACTCATATAAGTAGCCCTCATCCTGACCTTTAAAATGCATTTTCAGACTGTTAAAACACTTGTCAAACTGAACACTAGTTTTACCTAACTCCAAAGCATACTTCAAAATTTATATCTGACTATTATACTCCTGCTAGAAACACACACTGACAAAGAATAATTTATTTTATATTCATTCCCTACTTCAGGTTACAGATATTAGTTTCTTTTAAGCAACAAGGACCACAGCATATGTAAATCACTTCAATTAGTGCAGGTTCCTTGTAAGAATCTGAAATAAAGGTAACTCATTCAGTATCCAAAAAACTAGTCTCAAGACAAACATTCACACGAGCTCAAATCAGTACACAGAATTGCTTAAGATGTCCATCGGCAAATGAATGGATAGGAAGTTGTGGTACATATACACAATGGAGTACTCAACTACAAAAAGGAACACATTTGAGTCACTTCTAATGAGGTGGATGAACTTGGAGCCTATTATACAATGTGAAGTCAGAAAGAGAAAGATAAATACTGTATATTAATGAATATATATAGAATTTAGAAAGCTGGTACCAATGATCCTACATGCAGGGCAGCAAAGAAGACACAGATGTAAAGAACAGACTTTTGGACTATATGGGAAAAGGCAAGGGTGGGATCATTTGAGAGAGTGGTATTGAAACATGTACATTACCATATGTAAAATAGATGACCAATGCAAAGTCAGTGCAAAAAGCAGGACACCCAAAGCCAGTGCTCTGGGACAATCCAGAGGTATAGGCAGGGGAGGGAGGTGGGAGGGAGGTTCAGGATTGCGGGGGGGCACATGTATACCTGTGGCTGGTTCATGTTGATGTATGGCAAAACCGTCACAATATTGTAGTTATCCTCCAATTAAAATAAATTAATTAATCTTAATAATAATAATAAATTTAATTTTTCATAATTTATCCAAAAATTTAAATTTTGATATCCTTATTTTGCAGTGACCCTAGTACCTGCTTCTTCTTGTCATAGTAAATGGCACTGCCCCTTGTAAAAAGTGAGTCAAGCTACAATTATAAAAATTATTCCTGACACCTTCCTCTTCCAGACCCCTATAGATTCTACCTGAAAACTCAGGTACATGAGCAATCAATGTATAATGATTTTTCAGTGAACAATCTATCATAAAATTAAATAAGGCAAAATACATAACTGACAAGAAGGAACAGATCTGAAAAGTCTTATATAGTAGAGTATTGGGTACGATTTTTAAGTATGTGTGTGCGTGTGTGTGTATACTTCTCATATAGTGATAAAATATATTTACAAACTTTTAAAAATTAGCAAAGAATCAGACACGTAAGAACAGACCAGTAAAAGATCCCAGGAGAACTCATAGAAATGAAAATATCATCTTTGGAATTTAAATAATGCTGAGGAGGATTTCAACAGAAAATTAGATAAAGCTGAAAAACTAATTAAAAAGATAGATCAATGAAAAGTATCCAGAATGCATGAAGTGCAATGAAGTTAAGTGGTGAAATATGTAAATATTTTCCTCAAGTGCCCACATTATTTGTTAAAGTCTATCAATCATTAATTATGCATGTGATAGTTACCTGACATAGCCTAGTTCTCAAGTTGGTTCAGAATGCCACACTTGATATGTAATAGGAAAAAAAACATAATAAAATATTCAGAAACATGCCAGCCCACAAAAACACTCTAAGACCAAAAAGAAGTTACATATGCTGTCTACATTAAGACATAAGAACTGATCATCTTAAACATTTAACTTAAATATTTATTGTTTTTAATTAGAAATTTAAATTTCTAGGCTTTAGGTTTTTATGTTGATGAAAATGAAAACCATTTTTTAAAACTAATTATGCATGAAAACATAACATATCTCAAAATAAAAGAGATATTGAAAACTCAAATTACAAATATTATTTGTTAATATCTTTTAAAAACTTGGGATGATTAAAAAAAATCCCATATTATCTTGCTACCTATTTTCCTTAAATTGTCTAGAACCTAAGTAGTACTATTGGTATTTGTTAGTGTAGTATACATTTAACCATTTATTAAAATTGAGAATTAAGTTAATTTTATATATATATATATTTTTTTTTTTTTTCTTCATCAGTTCAGTTCAGTTCAGTCACTCAGTCTGTGCGACCCCATGGACTGCAGCACACCAGGCTTCCCTGCCCATCACCAACTCCCGGAGCTTACTCAAGCGTATGTCCACCGAGTCAGTGATGCCATCCAACCATCTCATCCTCTGTCGTCCCCTTCTCCTCCTGCCTTCAATCTTTCACAGCATCAGGATCTTTTCAAATGAGTCAGTTTTTTGCATCAGATGGGCAAAATACTGTATTTTCAGTTTCAGCATCAGTCCTTCCATTGAATATTGAGGACTGATTCTCTTTAAGATGGACTGGTTGGATCTTTTTGCTGTCCAAGGGACTCTCAAGAGTCTTCTCCAACACCACAGTTCAGAAGCATCAATTCTTTGGTGCTCAGTTTTCTTTATACTCCAAGTCTCACATCCCTACATGACTACTATAAAAACCATAGCTTTGACTAGATGGACCTTTGTTGACAAAGTAATGTCTCTGCTTTTTAATATGCTGACTAGTTTGGTCATAGGTTTTTTTCCAAGGAGCAAACGTCTTTTCATTTCATGGCTGCAGTCACCATCTGTACTGATTTGGGAGCCCCCAAAATAGTCTCTCACTGTTTCCATTGTTTCCCATATATTTGCCATGAAGTGATGGGATTGGATGCCATGATCTTAGTTTTCTGAATGTTGACTTTAAAGGCTGTGTATTGTCATCCCGTTTATCTAACTTATACACAGAGTACATCATGTGAAATGCCAGGCTGGATGAAGCAGAAGCTGGAGTCAAGATTTCCAGGAGAAATATTAATAACCTCAGATATGCAGATGACACCACCCTTATGGCAGAAAGCGAAGAAGAACCTCTTGATGAAAGTGAAAGAGAAGAGCAGAAAAAGCTGGTTTAAAACTCAACATTCAGAAAACAAAGATCATGGCATCTGGTCCCATCACTTCATGACAAATAGATGGGGAAACAATGGAAACAGTGAGAGACTTTTCCTTCATAGACAGTGGAAAATAGTAGAGCTGAAATTTAGTGAGAAGTCTTTTTTTTTTCTTTAATAGCCTAGCATGTATCCATATATCAACTAAATATCAATATAACTCTTATAAAAATGTACATATCATAATTTTGGAAAGAAACGATAATTTGATAATATTTTTGCTTAAGTTTCTTTTGGAGAAATGCATGTAAAGGTACAACTAAAGATCAGGAAGTATTTTGGTAATTTCTAACTTTCTTAGATATGCAAAAATATATTAGCCTTGCACTATTATTGCCAACTTAGTTGCTGAAATAGCTTGGCATTAGATTTTTCATTATCAGCAACATGTAGTGTCCAGAAAATGTTATTTTTGTTTGTAATAATTCATATATTATGTAAGATCAGGTAACTTATCCTCCATTTATATTCTCTTTAAATGTCTATAAAACACTATTTAAGGCAGTAAGAAATCCACTGCAGCAGGACATATCCACATCTCTGATTTTTGTTCTAGATTAAATTTATAAGCCATTGTCAGTTGGATACTTATGATAAAAGCCTGTGTTCCTTTGCTGTTTTGCATCACTGTTATAACATGGCTTTTGATTAGCTTTTCTGATTAGCAATCTGTGTCTTTGTATAGCTTGGAATAGTGCTTTAAACTCATGTTCACTTAGTTAGGTCTTTGACATGAGGATTTATTTAGTAAGTTCCTTCCTTGGAAACTTATTTTGCTTTTTTTTTTTCCTTTCCCCTTCTCATACAGACAGATGACTGAGCCTCTGCTGGAATTATTTCCTGAACCACATCAACATAACCTCACTTGCTATGTATTCATAAAACTCAAACAAATTTTCATGTCCAACCTTTTAAACTAGATCTCTCTGGATAGTTTTCTCACTGAAAATTGAAAGTTTAGTTTGCCATAAAATTTTTGGAAAAAAGATGCTAGACTACTGATATTTCCTTGAGCCCAAATCTATAAAAAGTCTGTTCCTTTAGTCTTGGACAGAGCTAGTAGCCATATGTGATATCTGTACTGGGTCCAATGAATCTTTCCAGTAAGTGAAGAAAATGGACACAATTTAGAGAAAGATGTCTGAAACAGGAGGAGATGGGAATGCTAGAATTTGTGTATTATGTAAGACCAGATAACCTACCCTCCAATTACATTCTCTTTCAGTTCAGTTCAGTTACCCAGTCGTGTCTGACTCTTTGCGTCCCCATGAATAGTAGCACGCCAAGCCTCCCTGTCCATCACCAACTCCCGGAGTTCACTCAAACTCATGTTCATCGAGTTGGTGATGCCATCCAGCCATCTCATCCTCTGTTGTCCTCTTCTCCTCCTGCTCCCAATCCCTCCCAGCATCAAAGTTTTTTCCAATGAGTCAACTCTTTGCATGAGGTGGCCAAAGTATTGGAGTTTCAGCTTTAGCATCAGTCCTTCCAAGGAACACTCAGGACTGATCTCCTTTAGAATGGACTGGTTGGATCTCCTTGCAGTCCAAGGGACTCTCAAGAATCTTCTCCAACACCACAGTTAAAAAGCATCAATTCTTCGATGCTCAGCTTTCTTCACAGTCCAATTCTCACATCCATACATGACCGCTGGAAAAACCATAGCCTTTCTAGACGGACCTTTGTTGGCAACGTAATGTCTCTGCTTTTCAATATGTTATCTAGGTTGGTCAGAACTTTCCTTCCAAGGAGTATGCGTCTTTTAATTTCATGGCTGCAGTCACCATCTACAGTGATTTTGGAGACCAAAAAAATAAAGCATGACACTGTTTCCCCATCTATTTGCCATGAAGTGATGGGACCAGATGCCATGATCTTCATTTTCTGAATGTTGAGCCTTAAGCCAACTTTTTGACTCTCCTCTTTCACTTTCATCAAGAGGCTTTTTAGTTCCTCTTCACTTTCTTCCATAACGGTGGTGTCATCTGCATATGTGAGGTTATTGATATTTCTCCCGGCAATCTTGATTCCAACTTGTGTTTCTTCCAGCCCAGCGTTTCTCATGATGTACTCTGCATAGAAGTTAAATAAGCAGGGTGACAATATACAGCCTTGACATACTCCTTTTCCTATTGGAACCAGTCTGTTGTTCCATGTCCAGTTCTACCTGTTGCTTCCTGACCTGCATATAGGTTTCTTAAGAGGCAGGTCAGGTGGTCAGGTATTCCCATCTCTTCAGAATTTTCCACAGTTTGTTGTGATCCACACAGTTAAAGGCTTTGGCATAGTCAATAAAGCAGAAATAGATGTTTTTCTGGAACTCTTTTGCTTTTTTGATGATCCAGCAGATGTTGGCAATTTGATCTCTGGTTCCTCTGCCTTTTCTAAAACTAGCTTGAACATCTGGAAGTTCATGGTTCACGTGTTGCTGAAGCCTGGCTTGGAGAATTTTGAGCATTACTTTACTACCGTGTGAGATGAGTGCAGTTGTGTGGTAGTTTGAGCATTTTTTGGCATTGCTTTTCTTTAAGTGTCTACAAAACACTATTCAAGGCAGTAAGAAATCAGTTGAAAAAGGACATACCCACATCTCTGAGAATCTTGATGGTGGCTGTTCTTTGCCTGTTGTGGTTGTCAATAGGGGTATAATGTACCACTTAATGATCAATGGTAAGGTGAGATGAGAAATGACAGGGACTAGGTGGCAGCAAAACTAATATGTATATTGGGTAGCAAGACCTGAGTGTCTGTCAGAATAACTTGACCTTCTGGACTCTGATGACTAAATAGAGCATGGTTTTCCTAGAAGAGAGATAGAGCCAACTATGGTGCATCTTGATTTGTATAAACAGCTCAAGAGCTGGTGAGCACTTATGGCACTGGAAAATAGTGATCGTTACCTCAGTCTCCAGATCTTATAATTGTCTTTCATTTGCTATATTGTGTCTGACTTTTTGTGACCCCCACAGGCTGCAGAACACCAGGGTCCTCTGTCCTATACTGCCTCGTAGAGTTTGCTGAAATTCATGTTCATTGAGTCAATGATGCTATTGCAACATCTCATCCTCTGCCACCTCCTTCTCCTTTGCCTTTCAGTCTTTCCTAGCATCAGGGTCTTTTCCAATGAGTTGACTCTTCACATCAGGTGGCCAAAGTATTGGAGCTTCAGCTTCAACCTCAGTCCTTCCAATGAATATTCAAAGTTTATTTCCTTTAGAATTGATTGGTTTGATCTTGCAATCCAAGGGACTTTTCCAGCACCATGATTTGAAAGCATCAGTTCTTCGGCACTCAGCCTTCTATATGGTTCAACTCACACATTCATACATGACTACTAAAAAAAGCATAGTTTTGTCTATGCTGACCTTTGTTGGCAACTTGTTGTCTCTGCTTTTTAATATCCTGTCTAGGTTTGTCAAAGCATTCCTTCCATGGAACAATAGTCCTTAAAACTAGATCTGTTCAAAAATCCATAGCCTATTGTTTGAAGTTGATGCCAGGTCCCCTCAAGAAAGAGTCTTCTTATACCAGGGAACATGCAGGCATTTACAGCATATCACTATAGAGAAAGAAAAATGCCAAGGCTTTCAATGGTGTGTTTGATAGCTTTTGCTCACGCTAGTACCAAGGAACAAGAAACACAATCACAATTCTCCAGTTAGAGTGGAAGCTCAAGAAGAACACTTGATAAAGATTTTGCCTTATTTATTTTTACAATTGGACCAAAGGGACCACCAATACAACTTTTGTTATTTCCCCTGGGCTGAAATTTAAGTACTTGGAATTTTTGCAAATTCTAAAACCCTGTGCGTGTGTGTGCTCAGTCGTGTCCAACTCTTTGCAACCCTATTGACCATAACCCCCAGGATCCTCTGTCCATGGGATTCCCCCAGCAAGAATACTGGAGTGGGGTGCCATTTTCTTCTCTAACGGACCTTCCCCACCCAAGTATTGAACCTATGTCTCTTGTGACTACTGTATTGGCAGGGAGATTGTTTACCACTAGCACCACCTGGAACCCTCTTGGCCCCCTATTCTGAAGAGTAAGATGTATTAGGGTAAAAAGGGCTACATAAGAGCCTAATAAATTCTCTTTGCTTCATCAACATAGTAAATCAGTAGCAATAACAACCCATGAGATCTTATGGTGATTAGTAACACTAACAAACACTTGACAGTTACTACTATAACTGCCTGCCATACCTCCTGTTCAATTGCCAGTATGTTCTCTGCACAAGCCAGAAGGATTTTTCTGAACCTAATCAAATATTAGCTGCAATGGCAGCTGCTGTTTGAGGTATGGCAACTTTTACTGGAGTGTAACAGTAAAAGTGCTGTTACTAACAAACTCTGGTATGTTAGTAGTGAATTAGTGAATAGCTACTTGCTATGCATCAGGAGGAAGAATCAAAACCAATTAATGGTCACCTCAAATGGGCTGTAGAACACATTCATTGTCTTGCCTCAAGGTTATTAATTCCTTTATTCTCTATTACAGCTTTGTTTGCAGGGAGTTTGATCATCTTGGCATTTCACAGGATTTTTCATTAGTCTAATATATTGATCACATCATGTTAATTGAATGCAGTGAATGGGAAGTGTCAAATCTTCTAAGTTATCTAGATGAACGTGTGTCAGAAGTTGACAGATAAACTTAGCAGAGGTTTAATAGCCATTGGCAATGGAAGTCTTTAGGAGTCCAGCGGTTGTGCTGTGCTAGAATATGCTCTTTATGATAAATGACAGTTTTTTGCACCTCTCAGTTCCAGTGTCCCAGAACAAGACACAATACTTGGTGAAGCTCTTTGGAGTTTGGAGACAGAGCATACCCCATTTGTGATTGAAACCAAGACTCATTTAATGGATAACTCTACAAGTAGTTGATTTGAGTGAGAATCAGAATCTCTGTAGTATATCAAGGCTGTAGGGAAAGCAGATCTGTCACTTGGTTCATATGACCCAGTGTATTTGATGATGCTTGAAGCATGAATAATGGACAAGATGCAATGTAGAGCCATTGGAAATGCCTGAAAGGAGAATCACAGTATGAAATCTTAGAGTTCTAGAGCAAGGTAATGACTTTTATAGCCAAGAACACTTCTCTTCAATAAACTTCCTGTTATGCTGCTAGATGGTCATAAAGATAGTAAGTGACTGAAACTCAAGCTGCACATCTACCAATTCTTAATGTTTGGCAGGGCCAACTGCAACCTACTGTATGATGTAAGTGTCCATAAGGGCCCAGGCTCAAAAATATTTTGAAGTCCTAGTAAATTATATATGAATATACAGGTTGGACTCCCATGTCACTTGCCTCTGTTCCTCTTCTTTAGCTCAAATCCTGGGTCTCATTGAGGATTTCTTATGACCAACAGGCATAGTCTAAAAAGTCCTTGGTGATGGTTAACTAGTAGGTTAGTGTAATAAGTGGGCATTAGCTGAAAAGAACAGCTGCCATTTTATAGCTTCTTTCATGGTTGGCACTAAAGGGCAGTGGTAAAGAGAAGTCCTTCCATGGAGAGAACTAGGAGTAGTATACTTACTCATCAAATTAGTATAAAAGAAGAGATAGGACAGATTGGGGATGTAGTTCAGTGGTAGAGTGCATGCTTTGCATAAATGAGGCCACGGGTTTGATCCTTGGCATCTCTGTGACTAGTGGGTATACTGACTGTCAGGCAGTGACAAATAGCCTGACCAGCTTGTTTAGAAGACAGCAGAGAAAAATACTGGGAGATCTGATCAAAGAAGCTCTGGGTAAGGACTAGGTGGATGGACATATGGAAATGGTAATAAAATGTACTTATTATTTTGTCTAACATTAATGATGGGCCAAGAACATTCACTCTTAACAGATAATCTTTAAAGCCATGCAGGCAGGAACAGCACCAGCTTCGTTATATGTGATACCCATATAGCCACACCAGCCCTGCATTCAGAAGGGTCTACACTTGGTTTAAAGTTCTTTTGAGACTATCTTGAAATTCATAGGAATTTTTGAATAGAAGCCCTAAGTACTCATTTTTTTTTCAGTAGGTCCCATGAATTATGTCACCAATCTCAAACAGAATGACCTGCCCATGGATGACAACTACTCTCTATCATATGTAATTCTGGTATTTATCCCAAGGGCCTCATTAATATAATGTCCATTTTGACACTGGTAGGTGCTGTTAATGGTCTCTGAAGCCAGTACCCTATCACCAATGCTGATCTTACTACAGGAACTTTAGAATATCCAATCGCATAGCGGATAGAGTTGTCAGATAAATATAAGATGGTGATTTAAATTTGAGTTTTAAATAAACAATATTTCTTAGTATAAATATAGTCCAGATATTGCATTGGACATATTTATACTAAAAAAATACATGGTGCGTGTCTGCAATTCAAATTTGACTGGGTATTCTACATTCTGATGTGTTAAATCTGTCAACCCCATCAGTATTAAGACAAACACTAAGTACTCAATTTCACACAATCCTTTGGTGATACCATCCAGCTTCCTAGTGTCTGGTTTATTAAATTAACCACTTTTCCACACTGGAAGTGGAAACAATATATTCTTATAGAAATTAATGCATGTTCCTGCTATAGAATTTTTTTCTTCCTTGTTTGAAAAGTTTCTATTTGTAAGTATCATTATTATTCACAAAATGCCTGATATGTAGATATTTTATTCAACAGATATGCTCAGTTTAAGTCACTGATTGTACTTCAAATTCAGTAAGACAGTGAGCTCTTGATCACAGAAATCACTGATCTCCCTTTGTTCCCCAAAACAAAGAGGCAAATGGCCTGATAGAATGAATGGTGTAATAGCTCACTAAAGGCTCAGCTAAGATGACAACTAGAGAGGTCTATACTTTGAGACTTAAGTGCTGTCTTCTAGGATATGGCATAGGAATCAAACTATGCCAGGGTAGTCATGAGACACTATTTACTTAGTAGCTAGAATATATTATCTAAAAGGAGGATAGAATCAATCTCTCTAACCATCACTTACATGAGTCACCTGTATTATCTGTGCTTTCTGTCCCCACAAACTTATGCTTTTCTTGATTTGGAGACCTTCATTTCCAGAAACTCAACTCAATTTCCAAGGGACACAGTAAAGGTTCCACTGAGCTGGAGATTTATCCTACTGTGTGGTCACTTTTTGAATTTATTCTGTTAGCTGATATAGTTAATTCTGACTATTAAGAAGAAAAGTTGCTTTTATGTCATAAGTTTCTTGGAGAATTATGCCTATAAATAAGAGAATTCATTCAGGCATTTATTTTTGTTTGTGTATTCAAATGGCAAACACGATTTCAGCAAAAATTTCAATATCAGAGTCTGATTTCAAAAGAACAAAGACCATGGAATATTCCTTCAGCAGGCCTGAAAGTATGGAGGATGCACATATGGACACCTTATCTTTGACAAAGGAGGTAAGAATATACAATGGATTAAAGACAATCTCTTTAACAAGTGGGGCTGGGAAAACTGGTCAAGCACTTGTAAAAGAATGAAACTAGGCCACTTTCTAACACCATACACAAAAATAAACTCAAAATGGGTTAAAGATCTAAACGTAAGACCAGAAACTATAAAACTCCTAGAGGAGAACATAGGCAAAACACTCTCCAACATACATCACAGCAGGATCCTCTATGATTATTGGAAACAAAAGCAAAAATAAACAAATGGGATCTAATTAAAGTTAAAAGCTTCTGCACAACAAAGGAAACTATAAGCAAGGTGAAAAGACAGCCTTCAGAATGGGAGAAAATAATAGCAATTGAAGCAACTGACAAACAACTAAGCTCAAAAATATACAAGCAACTCCTACAGCTCAGTTCCAGAAAAATAAACAACCCAATCAAAAAATGCGCCAAAGAACTAAATAAACGTTTCTCCAAAGAAGACATACAGATGGCTAACAAACACATGAAAAGATGCTCAACATCACTCATTATCAGAGAAATGCAAATCAAAACCACTATGAGGTACCATCTCACACCAGTCAGAATGGCTGCGATCCAAAAGTCTACAAATAATAAATGCTGGAGAGGGTGTGGAGAAAAGGGAACCCTCTTACACTGTTGGTGGGAATGCAAACTAGTACAGCCACTATGGAGAACAGTGTGGAGATTCCTTAAAAAACTGGAAATAGAACTGCCTTATGATCCAGCAATCCCACTGCTGGGCATACACACTGAGGAAACCAGAAGGGAAAGAGACACGTGTACCCCAATGTTCATTGCAGCACTGTTTGTAATAGCCAGGACATGGAAGCAACCTAGATGTCCATCAGCAGATGAGTGGATAAGAAAGCTATGGTACATATACACAATGCAGTATTACTCAGCCATTAAAAAGAATACATTTGAATCAGTTCTAATGAGGTGGATGAAACTGGAGCCTATTATACAGAGTGAAGTAAGCCAGAAAGAAAAACACCAATACAGTATACTAACACATATATATGGAATTTAGAAAGATGGTAACATAACCCTGTATACGAGACAGCAAAAGAGACACTGATGTATAGTTCAGTCTTATGGACTCTGTGGGAGAGGGAAAGGGTGGGATGATTTTGGAGAATGGCATTGAAATATGTATAATATCATATATGAAACGAGTCGCCAGTCCAGATTCGATGCACAATACTGGATGCTTGGGGCTGGTGCACTGGGATGACCCAGAGGTATGGTATGGGGAGGGAGGAGAGAGGAGGGTTCAGGATGGGGAACACATGTATACCTGTGGCAGATTCATTTTGATATATGGCAGAACCAATACAATATTGTAAAGTTTAAAAATAAAATAAAATTTTAAAAAAGAAAAAAAAAAAGACAGACTTACAAATTACCAACAAATATATGTCTGACTCTTTGCAACCCTGTGGACTGTAGCCTGCCAGGCTCCTCTGTCCATGGAATTCTCCAACCAAGAATACTGGAGGGGGTTGCCAATTCCTACTCCAGGGTATCTTCCCAACCAAGGGATCAAACCCATGTCTCTTGCATTTCCTGCAATGGCAAGTGGATTCTTTACCATTGAGCCACCTGGAGAACAAGTCTCACAAAGTAGAGAGGGGAAAAAGGACCTTGACACAGAGGATGTTGTAGAAGCTTAATACCTGAATCCCAAGTCCATTCTTCCTTTCAATAAAGACTTTAAATGATTTCATCATGGTCAATTTACTTGCAAGAATATTATTCTCTTTAAGAACAACGTTTCTTTCTCATCACTGGATTCAGGTAGTTTAATAAGATTTAAGCTCCAACGTGATCCAGAGTGAGAATTTTAAACTTGGCTTCCAAAGAAGAGATGTCTACACTAAAAGATTTGATAGATCTTTCCAACTTGTTGTATCAGGTAATCTTAGGAAGTAATAGTAGAAATGGATTCTAAAAGAATTATACAAAGAAAGACAAGATAAGGTTGGAGAAAGTCAAATCTATTAAGTTGTGCATTTGGAATTTAAAATGGAAGCATGAGTTTTTGGAGTCACTACCTGGCTTCATTGGTTAATTGAAGTCCAGATTCAACACTGGCCTATGATCAATGAGGTTGAGGGGTAATACCAGTACAGAAGCAGTCTGAAGGCTTGGGGAAACAGTGGATTGAAATGGTGTTATTATTGGATGGCCAAAACATTCATTCAGGTTTTTCCCATAAAATCTTATATAAAAACCTGAATGAACATTCTCACCAACTCCGTATGTGCAACATTCTCAGAAACTCCAAACACTCCTTTGGATGGTGTAGATAAATTCCAATTTCAAATATGTAAATAACTGAACACAGAAAATTGTAAACTCAATTAAGTGAAATGAAAGGAGTATAGTTTCTTCATTTATACCTGAGTTTCTATGTTTCATTTGGTGTATATCTGCTCATATAGCAACAGCTATGCATATCATATACCACATAATAAATATCTTATATTTATTATTTCAGTAATTCATTCCCCTTTCCCACCAATTCTCTCTTGCTTGGTATAAAACATTCTGGAGCTGGCTAATCTTACATTTTATATTTTAGAGGTGGCTTTATGACTTAATTTACATTATCTCATGGTGTGTAATAACATTAAAATTATGTTTGCCTTCTGTTAAATATTCTTAATTTGAGAAAATGAAAGCAACGAAAACCTAAACAGTAAAAGGCACAGTTGAGTCTTTTACTTTTGCACTCTTCCACACTTGTTTTCTACCTTTCTTTGTGCCTAAGAGGTCGACCTCTGTGACTACATCACTCGTGCAGGTATGGGCTACCTTCCAGTTAGCTGGGATAAACAAGAGGCCTTAGGAGAGATGAGAGGGAAGGAGGAGGGACACCTCTCATCCACTCTCCTTGCTGTGGGGAGTGTTCTTGGGTTATGGCAGCGTCCACTCACCTTATAGCATTGCTTGGTTGACTCTCTGATTCTCTACTACTGGGCTACTGGGCTTCAGTATTATGATTTACTCCTGCAGGATTTTTTTCTTTTCTTTTCTTTCTTTGCTGTTGTTTTGATTTGTTTTGGTGTAAGGCCAGTAAAGGCATATCAGTATCTGAGGAACTCAGTACCCCTTGTTATTATTTCCCTTAACTCTACCTTTATTTCTGTAAATACATATATATATATATATATATATATATATATATTTTTTTTTTTTTTTTTTTGTCATAGACTCTTGAAAAAAAAATCTATGTGGAAATCTGTTTCCTTTCTGGTGGAACTGTGGCTGATAATTGCACCTACCATTTTCAATAAGGTGTTTTTGGAATTGTACAGAAAAATGAGAGGCTGACGAGAATATAGAGATTGCATGTTTTATACTTTGTAACCTTAACCCTGACCATGGGAGAGGTTTCTTGTACATTGAGCTCTTCAAAAGAATCTATATAAATCCGAGGCTTCTCCTTATAATACCTGTTTTCTTTGAACTTTCCAAAGTTTAAATCCCTGCAGCAGTGCCAGGCAGGGGGGCTCCAAACAGACCTCTGCTGTCTTAATAAAAGAAATAGAAAAAGGAGAGAAAAAATAATGAAGTAAAAGGCCTTGAAATGTGACTCAATTGTGAGATTCTGGGATGATTGCAGGAAAAAAAAAAATTGTAATAAAGAGAAGTAGTTACTGAAAACTTAGATTTTATTTAAAAAGTACAAACCATGGTGTTGTTTGCAGTATTTATAGAAAATTAGATTTATAGATACATTGCTATTTATTTTTAAGAATTTATTTCTCAAATTTCATAATAGGGTAACACAGTGCTTTAAACTTGTACAATGCCAACTGTGAAATACAAGTGTTCTAATCTCTGTAGGAAATCACAAGAGCTGTAGGAGAATCATGTCATTATATAAAGTAATAGAAACCCTGGTCTTATTATTTCTAAAGCTTTGATCTATCTGGCCAAATAGGTTAATAAAATAAGGGACTCAGGGTGGATATCTCTTCTAGTGAAAAGTCTAAAAACAGAGTAAAGATATACAATTCTGAACCATTATAGATTAAAGAGCTAGCTGCAGCTTAAAGGCAAGTTTTATCCACATAAAGACCCACCAGGGTGGTGATGGATGCCTGGCTTGTCATATTACTGCCATTTCTTGAAATAAAGGATTATGATTAGAATATCTTGGTTGGATAGTTTTGGGAAAGGGAAGTTTCTGATAGTTTCGCTTTTAAGAGCAAAGCTAATGATGGCTCATTGAAATTAACCAATGTAATGAGCTACCCATAAGCCGGTGAGCTTACTCACCTGCAAGTGAATGCCAGCCCCCTTTCTGTAATGATCTACAATGAGCCTGCCCAGGTAGCTCAGTGGTAATGAACCTGCCTCCTAATGCAGGAAATGCAAGAGACCTGGGTTTGATCCCTGGGTCAGGAAGATCCCCTGGAGTAGGAAATGGCAACCCACTCCAGTATTGCCTGGAAAATTCCACAGACAAAGGAGCCTGGTGTGTTCCTTTGGGGTCACATGGGGTTACAAAGAGACACATGCAACTGAGCTACTGAGTACAGCACGTCTATACATTAGATCAGAGGAGGCAATGGCTCCCCACTGCAGTACTCCTGCCTGGAAAATCCCATGGACGGAGGAGGCTGCTAAGCTGCAGTCCATGGAGTTGCTGAGGGTCGGACACGACTGAGCGACTTCACTTTCACTTTTCACTTTCATGCATTGGAGAAGGAAATGGCAACCCACTCCAGTGTTCTTGCCTGGAGAATCCCAGGGACGGGGGAGCCTGGTGGGCTGCCGTCTATGGGGTTGCACAGAGTCGGACACGACTGAAGTGACGCAGCAGCAGCAGCATACATTAGATCCTGTTCAAACATAATGCTAGAAAAGCCTACCCAAAATTGGATTAAAGAATTTGAATTATGCATATGATATCCTACCATAAAACTTTAATCTCAAGTTCTGGCTCTTCTATGTTGTCCTTTATAGTGAAACCCATGACTTTAGGAAATTTTTTTTCTTTTTTTCTACACATCCGTTGTTGCAAAAGGATGAGGAAGAAATACCATGTGACATCAGGTTAATAATAGAGCACTGATCAACTAATATAATCTAAGGTAAAATATATCTTTAATGCAATATTCTGTTCTATACCTGATGTATTCTACCTCTACTCTTTTTTATAAATATTTACTTGATTTCTGCTAAAAATACATCAGCATACATAAAATTAGAATAATAAAGTGATAATTAGGATGTGGAACAATTCATTCTCATGTTCATCAAATGTAAAATACAGAAAATAATAGTGTTAAAATTGTAGAGAGTAGGATAAAGTATATAATACATGAAAGTGAAAGACTCTCATGTATGACTAGGTCTGACTCAGTGACCCCATGGCCTGCCTGCCAGGCTCCTCTGTCCATGGAACTCTCCAGGCAAGAATACTGGAGTGGGTCACAGTCCTTTCTCCTGGGATTCTTCCCAACCTAGGGATGGAACACAGGTCTCCTACATTGCAGGCAGATTCTTTACCATATGAGCCCTCAGGGAACCCAGTACATATAATGCATATATTGCTTAACCTATTGGTTGAAACATTCTGCTACAATTCAAAATTAGGGACAAAATTTAAGAAGAGTCCTGTGTTTCCCAGAGCAAGTGAAATCCCAAGAATTTCCTAAATTCTCAGAAGTAAAATATTGCTGCTTATCTTCTAATAGGATCTTCCAGCTATCTGAATTCTTTCATAGTTTTACTCCTCATGTCCTTGACCTCAGCCCCTCCTTCTTATGCACTTTCCATGCTGGGATGCAAGTCCCTGATGATGAGAGATGGCAATGACAGGAACACCTTTACAGTCTATACTCATGGCAGAGTATGTCTGCCATATCTACCTCA
Organism: Bos indicus x Bos taurus; assembly: GCF_003369695.1. NCBI lineage: Eukaryota > Metazoa > Chordata > Mammalia > Artiodactyla > Bovidae > Bos > Bos indicus x Bos taurus. The sequence goes on from NC_040087.1 coordinate 59,722,565, forward strand.
TTCAGGCAGGAAGAAATGTAGATTATTAATCTGAGATTGGCAACTAACTTGTAATATGGAAGGGCATATTGTCTTTTCTTTTCATATGACACCCTAAACTTGAATGGTGAGGAAACCTTATCAAGTTCTAAAGTAATCATTTTATTATATAGCATCAAGTATTTTTTTTTAAGAAAGGACTAAGACATATTTTCAAATCACAGAATCTATTTTTCTTCCCAGTGTCTGGATGAGTTAAAGCTTAGAGAAAAAAGGGGAATAGAAGTAGAAAGATAGAGAGATGAGAAGAGGATTTTCTTTTCTTTATCTTTCGTTTTCTTTCTTCTTCTTTTTTTTTTTTTAAAGTGAAGAAAGACAAAAGGTAAAGTACAGTGCAGGTTCTCCTTCCTCTGAATTTCAGTTCTCTGGTGCCTCATGCATATGCATGAAGACCAACATTTCCTGCAGGGGTCCAAACCACTTTATCAAAATACCCCTGAAAAGAAAGCTAGAGTTGTTGGTGGAGCCAAGGCAGAAGGCTGAGGCAGAGTTACAACCTGTGCAAAGCCACAGCATTGTCTCTATAAAAGGTGGGCCATGCAGAAAAATGGGAGAGGGATACAAGAATTGTGTGATACACTTGTAATGTTTCAGCTTCCCTGGACATTTTGGTTTCTCAGTGGTGCTGAGACACTTCAACAAGTTTGTTCTCTGTGATCACTGGTCCTTGTGCTTAGAATGTTTTCCTTGAATGCCAGATGAGTAGATTTTCATTTATATCCAAGTTTCTGTTTAAGAAAGTACCCTCTTGTCTCTTAATATAAGTATACACCTTATCTGTATGAGGGCTTTCCCAATGGCTCAGCAGCAAAGAATTTGCCTGCCAATCAGGAGATGCCAGTTCAATCCCTGGGTTGGAAATATCCCCTGGAAAAGGAAAGGGAATCCATTCCAGTATTCATGCCTAGGAAATCCCATGGACAGAGGAGCCTCGTGAGATACAGTCCATGGAGCTGCACAGAGTCAGACATAACTGAAGCACATTATCTGTATGAAATTAGTGCTTTTATTACTCAGCATGCTGCTGCTGCTGCTAAGTTGCTTCAGTCATGTCTGACTCTGTGCGACCCCAGAGACAGCAGCCCACCAGGCTCCCCTGTCCCTGGGATTCTCCAGGCAAGAACACTGGAGTGGGTTGCCATTTCCTTCTCCAATGCATTAAAGTGAAAAGTGAAAGTGAAGTCGCTCAGTCGTGTCCGACTCCTAGTGACCCCATGGACTGCAGCCTACCAGGCTCCTCCGTCCATGGGATTTTCCAGGCAAGAGTACTGGAGTGGTATGCCATTGCCTTCTCCGACTCAGCATAGCACTCATCAATTTTTTACTTGTACATTGGTATAGTTTTGCTTATATTCTCTCTCTGTTTATTGAAAACTACATATAATTCCCTGACTATCTTGTGTTCCTTACTATATCCCAGTCCTAAAACAATATAACATAACATATTCTCTCAATAATTCTATTGCAAATTAAATGCATAGGTGTATATTTTTCTAAATAGCAAGCCATACATGTCTCCCTGCCAACATATTATTTGGAAAGAGAGTAATGATCTTGGGTGATGAGCAGCACCCTTAAAATCTGAGAAGAGTCAGCAATATCATGAAGGTTTGCAGGTCTCAACCAGTCCTCATATTCAAGACTTTCCCATGCTGGAAGGTTTGAAGAGCTGCCATGTCAACATCAGGAACCAACAGGGAAGCAGAGAGGAGACACTGGACCAGTGTGTAGTCTCTTCTTCTAAAACTAATAATATGTGGCTATTCACTAATGTATATGTGGCCATTCATGAAGGGGCTGTCAACTCCCTCCTGGTGCACTGATGTACAGAAATTGTATTTTCTAGTTTACAAACTGGAGAAGCTTAAAGAAAGACTAAGGCACAATGTTTGAACTGTACTGGGACTGATTTATTTATCCAGAGTAAATAACTTTGAAACCATTCTGAAAATGAATGAATTGGTTGAATTTACATTTTAAGAAGTCAGATTATTAAAGCCAGTAGGAAAGATTGGGGAAAACATTCAGACTCAGAAATTAATGCTAATTAAAAAAAAATTATTTATTTGGCTGAACCAGGTCTTGGTTGTGGCGTGTGGGATCTAGTTCCCTGACCAGGGATCGAACCCAGGCCTCCTGCACTTGGAGTGCAGTCTTGGCCACTGGACCAACAGGGAAGTCCCAATGCTAATTGTTCTAAAGCAGTGCCTTTTAAAAATCTGAGGTTTATGGATTCTTGCTGATGTTATGTATCGTATATGTGAACTGATTTTTCCCACCTACATTCGTGATAGTTTCTCAGCTACAAAGTTAGACAGTTTTCTTTAATATTTTTCCAATGGGTGTAATATATGTCAGGAATAGACCTTTCTTTGAGAAATTAGGAGTAAGTGGGCTATTACGTGGAAACATTCAAACCTTATTAGTCATTGCCAGACATTTTTCTAGGTGCTGTTTAATAAAATCTTCAAAGAATCCATATATTAATTTAAAATATGGGAACCATTTAAGATCTAATTTTATATAATCCATTGATTTGTTATTTATAGGTACATATACAGTTTATCCCGGAAAAGGCAATGGAGTACCCAAAAGAGTACCCAGTCCAGTACTCTTGCCTGTAAAGTCCCATGGACAGAGGAGCCTGGTGGGCTGCAGTCCATGGGGTCGCAAAGAGTCGGACACGACTGAGCAACTTCCCTTTCACTTTTCACTTTCATGCACTGGAGAAGGAAATGGCAACCCACTCCAGTGTTCTTGCCTGGAGAATCCCAGGGACCGGGGAGCCTGGTGGGCTGCCATCTATGGGGTCACACAGAGTCAGACACGACTGAAGCAACTTTGCGGCAGCAGCAGCAGCATACAGTTTATCCAACTAGGATATTATTACTGTTTTCTCTTCTTTCATGAAAAAAATAGTGGAAAAAAAAAAAAAAAAAACAGAAACAACTTCTAAGATCCTCTTACTACAGATCTTAATTCTATTTCTGGGGCAAAAAGAAACAACTTTATTCTTTGCAACAGATGTTTTGCTTTAATGCTAGGGCTGTGAGTCTATTTTTAGTGTCTGACATAATGGTGCAGGAAACACTTATCTAAAAATTGTTAAGACTACAGGAAAACAAGGTAAAGTGGGGACAGGTTGGCTGGAGTCAAATGTTCAAACAGAACTGAATGACTGAGGACCCTGATCCTTCTGGACTTAGTAAAATCACTTTACCTGATACACTACAGCTGCTCTCCACTGCCTAAACAGCACTGGGTTTTTGATCTTGGCCTCCGCTTACCTGCCTCAGTTTGTGGAGGCCCTCCCCTGATGCCCCTGCAGTCCCCATTCATTCTCTTCAGCTGGATGACATCTCAGTTTAGGTTCCAAAAGATTGTGAGAGTGTTCTCCTGTTTGGGATAGAGAATGGCAGTATAGACTGGGCAAACTACTAACATGTATGGTTTAAACTTTGTTAGTTTTAACTTTGACAAGTTTTCACACCTCACTATAACTCACCTACCTATTTTCTTTAAAGGACGTAATGAACATGATTATAGTTTGTTTTTTTTTACCTGAATAAATTAAAAATTTTTAAACATCCAGGAAAATTTGCAAATCAGTGTATTCCAATATACTGATCCAATCAGTATATTCCAATCGATAGAATATTTTTTTCTGATTATTTGTTGATATTATACAGATTAGCCTGGAGTTTAATATTTGATTTCAAGTTTGAACTTAGTTGATATCGAATGATCTGAATGCCAAGACTAGCAAGGAAACAAGCATTCAGCTTTCTCAATAGAATAATCAAGAAAATGGGAAACGAGTTTCTATAATGAAAGAACTTAGCCAGAACAATTACTGAAGTAGATTTTAATAAATAAATAGCTGTAAGTTATGGTTACAAGGCTGTGTTTGAATCACTTTTATTATCCCCAGAAATGTTATTATGTATAAATGCTTTTTGTACAGTTACTTCTTGTTCATTTCCCTTATTAGTTATAAGACTTAATAAAAAATGTAAAATTTTAAAAATTATTTATCCTACAAAACAGTTTTGTCATTTATATTGTTATTTTCCTGGTTCATTTACTTAGTAACATTGATTTTTTCTAAAATGAACATATTTCCAGAAGGCATTTGGACATTTTTATACCACTCTCAATATTGAGTAATACTCAGCTTGATCATGTATATAGATTTTTAATAAATGGTGGGCTTCCCTGGTGGCTCAGCTGGTAAATAATCCACCTGCAATGTGAGATACCTGGATTCAATCCCTGGGTTGGGAAGATCCCCAGGAGCAGGGAAAGGCTACCCACTCCAGTATTCTGGCCTGGAGCATTCTATGAGCTGTATAGTCCATGGGATGGCAAAGAGTCAGACACCACTGAGCAATTTTCACGTTAATAAATGGCAGTAATACTTTTAGTGATGCAACAGCACATCCTTTTCTTTGATTTAAATGTTATCACACAGCTATGTATAAATAAATCTAGACATTTTTGATGCAGAAATCCTTATACAATCTTGATTTAAGAAAAACATCCCTTATAAGAAATATAAATTATATCCTATGGTATAACACAGATTATAAAGAGCATATACAAAAATCATGTGTATAAATTTAGCTGCTGCTGCTGCTAAGTCGTTTCAGTCGTGTCCGACTCTGTGCGACCCCACAGACAGCAGCCCACCAGGCTCCCCTGTCCCTGGGATTCTCCAGGCAAGAACACTGGAGTGGGTTGCCATTTCCTTCTCCAATGCATGAAAGTGGAAAGTGAAAGTGAAGTCGCTCAGTCGTGTCCGATTCTTAGCAAACCCATGGACTTGCAGCCCACCAAGGCTCCTCCGTCCATGGGATTTTCCAGGCAGGAGTACTGGAGTGGGGTGCCATAGCTTCCTCCCTAACTTTAGCTACTCGTGCTATTATCTAACTTTGGATTCTCTGATTACATATTTCCAGTCTCAGGAATGACCTGTATTCTTCATGTGATTTTGTTTTTATTCATTAAAAAATTTTAAACATTGTGATTTTATAAAGCATTTTGATATAGTAAAAACTTAAAGAATCAAATCTGCATTCCAAGATTTTTTTAACCCATTAATTACTGAAGATATGCTGAATGCATACAAGCCATATTTTTAAATATTTTAAATATGGAATATTTAAATATTTTAAAATTTTAATTTAATTAAATTTTAATTAAATTAAATTTAAATATTTAAATATTTTAAATATGGAATATTTAGAGAAATATTACAAGTAAATCCCAAACTATATACTTTTTTAAAGGAACTTTCAAACTATTCTAACACAACTTTATAAATTAACTATACTTCAATTTTTTAAAGGTTGGAAAAATAAAGAAAAAAGATCAGGAAATTCCAAGTAACTTAATTAAGTATTTCCTTAAGGTATTTCTTTTTTACTCTTCCTAAAAGAACTTGGTAGATCCTTAGGATACTATTTCTAGTCCATAACTTAGTAAGGACTTAGGATATAGTTATTTCATTTACCTTATATCTATATTTGTAAAGATTTTTCAATACTTTTGCATTCTTGTTTTCATTCTTGAACATATTTTACCTCATACTAATTTCAAGCATTATCTTCCTCTATTGCAATTATGGAAGGAAAGGAATAAGACAAAGTTAAATGTCAATCAGTTTCAGGATGAAAAAAGTTTTAAAATGAATGTAAGATGTGTAGTATCTGACACTAGAATCTTCAGAGAAAAGTGTCATATAATTTAAGCCCATAAAGGATGAAGAAGTTCAATTAAGGCATTTAAATTTATACTATGGCATAAAACTACAAAATTTTACAGAATTTTTTCATGATTCCATGTTAAATAATTCTAAAATAGTAACAAAGAAAGCAATAAAAAGTTATCATTCTTGAACAAAAATATAGCTAATTGGTGGGGGTAAACAAAATAAAACTGTATTTAATGAGAAACTGTCCATCTCTACATGGACAGAAGCAAAAACTAAATCAACCAACATTTCAAAATTTTATTAAGAATAATAGGAGGAAATTCCCTGGTTGACCAGTGGTTAGGACTCTGCACTTCCACTGCAGGGAGACAACATTCAATTCCTGGTCTGGAAATTAAGATCCCATAGGTAATGTGGCGTGGTCAAAAAAAAAAATAGAATAGGAAAAAAAATAAATAAAAACTAGAATAGGAAAAAAAAATACTTCTCAAATAAGTACTTCACAAAAATCTGTTTCATATGTATCAAAAAATAACAAGAAGAGAATTAATTGACAGGCATTTTTAACCTTTTTTTCTTAAAGCATACATACCAGAATCAAGTAGAGTGCTTGTTGCTGCAATTGCTATTATTGCCATTGTCAATATGTTTGCCTCCATACATGCTAAGGCCCCTCAGTTATGCCTGACTCTTTGTGACCCTTTGGACTGTAGTTGGACAGGTTCCTCTGTCCATGGGGTTCTCCAGGCAAGAATGCTGGAGTGGGTTGCCATACCCTCCTTCGGGGAATCTTCCCCACCCAGGGATTGAACCTCTGTCTCCCAAATTGCAAGCAGGTTCTTTATCATTTGAGCCACTAGGGAAGCCTGAAACTTTCATTAACACCAGCTATAACAAACCTAGACAGCATAATTAAAAAGCAGAGACAGTAATTTTCCAACAAAGGTCCATAGAGTCAAAGTTATGGTTTTACAGTAGTCATGTATGGATGTGAGAGTTGTCCCATAAAGAAGGCTGAGCACTGAAGAACTGATTCTTTTGAACTGTGGTGTTGGAGAAGACTCTTGAGAGTCCCTTGATTTGCAAAGAGATCAAACCATTCAATCTTAAAAGAAATCATTGGAAGGACTGATATTGAAGCTGAAGCTCCAATACTTCGGCCACCTGATGCGAAGACAAGACTCATTCCAGAGAGGGATGACAGAGGACAAGATGACTGGATGGCATCCCTGACTCAACAGACATGACTTTGAGCAAGCTCCAGGAGATGGTGAAGGACAGGGAAGTCTGGCGTGCTATAGTCCATGGGGTCGCAAAGAGTCAGACCCAACTGAGTGACTGGACAACAACTAAATAGATAGCCAATGGAATTTACTGTATGCCTCAGGGATTCAAACTGGGGCTCTGTAACAACCTAGAGGGGTGGGATGGGAAGAAAGGTGAAGGGAGGAGGTTCAAGTACGGGGGGCATATGTGTACCTATGACTTATTCATGTTGATGTTTGGCAGAAACCAACACAATTCTTTAAAGCTGAAAAATTAGATAATAAAAAAAGAAGTTCAGGAAAAAAAAATTGCCATAGAAACCTATTCACACCTTTGGGAAGAAAGAAAAGGATAAAAACTAAAATCTATAGAATTGTGTGTGTCCATCGATCGAGTTTTAGGTGGTTTACATATATTCCCTCCATGTTGCCTCATTACTACTGCCAAAAATAATAAGATAATATTAATAAAAAAGAAATTTGGAACAACCCAGATTGAAAAATTATTCTAGGTTAGGTTACTAATACTTTTAATTTCCCCTTTATTTTCAAAGACTATTAATTGTACTATTACCTCACAGGGTTTATTTTATCAATATTTCTACAACCAGTAAAATGTTCCTATTTTTCTCCAACAATCAAATCTTTATTTGATCTTTCTAATTTTATTCCTTTTATTTTTTCTATCATCATAACTTCATCTATGCTGCCAGGTTTCCATTACTTAAAGGTTGAAAATATACAGATGTTGTCAGCCAGGAGAAAGTCCTGTTTTTCAGCAGAAATAGCTGAGGATCATTCCTTTTTGTTCTCTCCTCTCTATCCACAACTTACAATTAAAGTAAACAATCATTACTTATGGTTCTTTTTTGTTTTCTAGACTTCTCTGATTCCAATAAACAGTTGATCTTTAAACCTCATTTGCTATCTCCAAACTCTTTTTGTTAACTTTATTTCCTATGTACTTTTAGTTCTCATATACACAAAGTTGTCCTTAGTGAACATTTTGTAATAATAGCACACACTTAGAACCACTCTACTCGGAATTTATTATGTTTGAGCATAATGATATCTAACATAGCTGCTACTTCCTTCTGTCCCTATGTCCCTCTCTTCTCTCTTTCCTGTCTACCATTCCTTCATTCCTTCCTTCTTTCCTCCTTCCCTTCCTCTTTTCTTTCCTCTCTTTCTCACTCCCTCCCCTCTGCTCTTATTTCCTTTCTCTTTGATATAAATATCTTTTAAAATATGCTGGAATAATATTTAGCTTTTATTCAGGAAACATCTCCTTTCTCTCCTGTTTTACATTAAAAGAATATGTAAAGGAGAATAAAAAGAAATGATTTGATGACTCAATCTACTTTCCATATCTGAAGAATCAGGGCTGTAGGGTTTAAATGGAATTTATTTTTGCCTCTTGCCCCATTAAAACACTGATAAATACTCTAATGTGAAACAGATTAAAATATTTATAGAATTTTCTTTAGTTTGTTACAAAAGAAGGGATTTGCATGTCCTTCCAAGTAATATTTTAGAAGGAAAAGAATATCAAAGCAAGAAAGAAAGCACTTGTGTACTAAGAAACACATATTTTATAAAAATTTATATTTTATAAAATTCTGCCACTGCTTCCCAATCCTATAGTAAACATGGATTTATATCCTGAGATTTTTTTATGATTAAGGTACATGTTGAAAGCCATATCATTCTGTAAACGTCTGGACATATTTGCATTGGTGGCAATAAATTTGTGTTTGTGCCTATGAAATGAGTACTAAAGAAAGCAATCATTTTTTAAATTTCTTTTTTGTAGTAGATTACTGCAAACAGAAGTATCAATCTTAATTTTCACTTTTACATGCTATATGGAAAGTTATTAAAATACATATCAAAGAATTGAAAAGTTTCTTTTGAACTTTTGAAGGAAAAAATTGTATTGTCTGTGATCGAATAAGCCTCTTTAAAAACATTTAATGGGTGTTTTTCATTTTTGCTGTTGATGGACCACAGGTTTATGAACCTTCATTAAAAACTTGTAGAAAATGTTAAGTGTTCTGTTTTCTTGGACTGTAAATCAAATTAATTTGGCCCATTTCAATTCATTTGTATTACAACTGTTTTTAAATAATCTTTACAGTTACGAAATAAGGTTTTCCCCTACCTCACAAATAAGACCAACTCAATTATTTTTACTGTCAATAATAACACAGTTAAAGATTCAGCTGTATATTGTAAGTTTCCCTGACCTGGATTTTGCCTGTAGGTATCTCTCATCTTGTCCTTCATAATAATTTAAACGTTCCTCTTGATAAATTATTTCTAGTTCCTGAAGCACTACTTTTACCCTATATACTTTTGAGCTTTGAAAATGTTCTGTCCTTTATGTGGGTTAGTCAGTTTCCCAAAGTTTGTGTGGAATATTAGTAGTTCTTATTCTTATACACCCTTTGATTTCACACTCTGCCTGAGTCTTTGCAATCATTTGAATAAACATCATTGTCATTTTACTTTGTAGTTATTTTATACTATTATAATATAGTCTACTCTATGATTTATAACCATACATTTAAAAATTATTATGTATAAATAATATAGTATTTTCCCTTGCACTATTTGATAACAGGGGAGTATCACATTTTTTTCTAAATTCACAATTTCTAGAATAAAGTCATTCAAATACTAGATGCTCAATATACGTGTGTAAAAATGTACTTAACATGTTAACAACAATGCAGAAAATTCTGCTTTGAAACAAGAGGTATGTAAAAGTGAATAATATTTTAGGTCATTTCTGGATTCTCATTGAGCTAACCATCATGGTAGGATTTTCACATATTTTTAAATCACTAAGGAACATTCGTCCATACACTCACACATACTAATTTTCATGTCCATTTGTGGGAGTTTCCCACTCATTTTATAGTTTTGTACCTCTTCTTTTCTTCCTAATGTCTCTTTCTTGGGTTCCCTTTAATATGCCATGGCCAAAAACATTTTCCTGACATTTCCAGTGCAGACAGAGTCCTTCTTTCTTTATGCTTCTCCTGTCAATTATCTTTGCAGGAAAAAAAAAAAAGATTCTCTTTGAATTGGCTTCATATTAAATTGCCCTATATTAAGAATTTTAGATTTCTACATAACTTAAAAATTCTATCAAATGTCTGACAGAAGCCAAGTACATAAAGATCCCAATAACCCTTCCTGGTTAGCTAAGTATATACAGAGAGAATAGAACATGGGCACTCTTTGTTTTTTCTCAAGAGGAGAGGCTTTCTATCTTTTCCATTTCCTTTCTTGTAGATAACTTTACAGCTCAGGAGATTAATAATTTGTCATGTGCTTTCTTTTTCTACACAATCATAGGTGAAGCTATTTCTTTAGCAGAGTTATCTGAGAAAATTACATTTGCTGAGATTGTGAGACAACTGTTTTCAAGTTTGCAGGTCTCAAGGTGAGTGATTCCAAATAAGGACAAAGTGGTAAACGTCACATGTTGTGAAGGGTTTAAAAAAAAGACCCTTCCCAATCCAACGCCCTCCATCCCCTGAGTGCTGGAATATTAAAAAAGAAATAGTCAAAATCAACGTCAATTTATACACAAAACAAATTAAAGACAGGAAAACTGAATTTCATATCTTCTCTTTTGTTTACTTGTAATATATTCCTGCTGGCATAGATGTTTCACTATAAATTCCATTAATAATTCTGATACTTAAAAGAGCAATTCCATGGCATGTCATGTTATGGTAATATTACTTATTCCTTTCCTTACTCATCAACCTCCTTCAGTGTTTCAAGGTAACTGAATAATGAAATAGCCTTTCTCCTGCCTTCAAATACATTGAAATTCTTGAATTAAAGCATACATTTATCTCAAGCTTTTTGAATAAATTCAATGAAGAGAAAAATCATTTCTTATGTTTATATAGATGTAGTAGTAATTGTACTATTATGAAATGGTATGGTATTGCTTCTTAGAGTCTATTCCATCACACAGGTCATAAATCTTGTGTCTGGCTACTTCTATTACCCTAAAGCAAGATCACTATTTATATACACAATATGTCAGTGAGGAATTTTCAATTTCATCATCATGCTAATTAGATAACATAATTAGGATACTTAATTTACTTGAATTCATTTTGCTCTATCAAAAATGACAGTACATAAATTTACTTGGGTACTTAATAGATGTCCATACAAATTTGTTTAACAATATGACTTTCTGAATTATATTTGGGTATTTCTTTGTTTTCCTATTTTTAAACTAAATATATAGTAACGCTGATCACTGATTTTACAACATTCAACATCAAAAGAACATATTTCTGTGACATAATGGAAAGGTATAAACATGAACACTTGGATGATGGATATTCAATATAGTTTCCACTTTATATTTTAACTTTTATAAAAAAGAAATAGGAAAGGTATATGTTGGTGTCACTTCTAAAAAAATCATAAAAATAGTTAAGTTTTGATAGTTTAGTTTGATGCTTTGATAATTAGGTCTAAATATCACCCACATCAAGTCCTGTCATTTTACATAGAGCACAAATCATCCCCTTGAATAAAGATGATCTTGGGACTTTCCTGGTGTTCCAGTTGTTAAGAATCCACCTGCCAACTCAGGGGACATGGGTTTGATCCCTGGTCTGGGAAGATCCCACATGCTGTAGAGCAACTAAGCTCATTAACCACAACTACTGAGTCCATGCTCTAGAGCCTGTGATCTGCAACCACTGAACCCCACACACAATTACTGAAGTCCAGTTACTCTAGGGCCTGTGCTCCAAAACAAGAGAAGCACCACAATGAGAAGCCCCCACACACAAACTAGAGAAAGACAATATGCAGCATCAAAGACCCAGGACAACCAAAAATAAATAAATAGTGTACTTAAAAAACAAAGCAAAACATTGATCTTGTACTTCTTTGGATAAAGATGTATCAATGGCTACCATTCATATTTTGAGTAGAGTGTAAATTATTCTCTGTGGCCTAAAAGTTTCTGCGTGATCCACATCCTGCCCTGCTGACAGACTCTACCCTTGACTGAATTTCAGTCTCGTTCTTCTAAGGTCTCTTATGTACTAAGCCTGGACTCTGAATGCCTTCTCTCCCTGCATCTTGTCTTCCATCCACCTAGCTTAACTTTAGCAATAACTCTGCTAAGTGCCTTTAGTGAAATGTCCTTTACTAATCTGATCAAGTTCCTCATCCTAGATCTTTCTGATGTTTTATATCAATACTCTGATTAGGTGAGCTTAGCAAGATTTCTCCTACCCCTGATTTGTTCTCTAAATGATTTTCCAATCCACTGACTCCTTCACTCTGCTCCTTGGCTATAAATCCTCAGTTACCATTAATATATTGAGAGTTGAATGCAATTTCACTTAGAGGTTCTGCAATATCTCTATTGCAGAAGTCTTAAAAAAGTCTTTCTTACCATTTTTACAAAATGAATTATTTTTTTCCTTAACACCTCCATCCAGTCAATGCTTGTCCCACTGTTTTTTCTCCTGTTCATTATATTCTATCTAGACTGCTATCTGTATGCTTCTATAGCATACAGCAGTGTTTCCATTTGAAACACTACATGTGATAATTCATCTTGTGTTGCTCTCAATCCACTCTTCAGATGACTAGTTTCTTTTTAAAATTCATCTTTTTTACCTTCCAAGTTTGATTCTTAGAGAGTCATCCCTAACAATCTTTCATAAGCTCTCATCCCCACATATGCCCTGATTTTCTGTCTCAGAATTTTTCTTGCTTCATTCATAGCATTAATAACAATGTATTGTTCAGTTCAGTTCAGTCACTCAGTCATGTCCGACTCTTTGCAACCCCATGGACCACAGCACGCCAGGCCTCCCTGTCCATCATGACCTCCCAGAGTTTACCCAAGCTCATGTCCATTGAGTCGGTGATGCCATCCAAACACCTCATCCTTTCTTCCCCTTCTCCTGCCCTCAATCTTTCCCACCACCAGGGTCTTTTCCAATGAGTTAGCTCTTTGTATAAGGTGGCCAAAGTATTGGGGTTTCAGCTTCAGCATCAGTCCTTCCAATGAACACTCAGGATTGATCTCCTTTAGGATGGACTAGTTGGATCTCCTTGCAGTCCAAGGGACTCTCAAGAGTCTTCTCCAACACCACAGTTCAGAAAGCATCAATTTTTTGGTGCTCAGTTTTCTTTATAGTCCAACTCTCACATCCATACATGACTACTGGAAAAACCATAGCCTCGACCAGACGGACATTTGTTGGCAAAGTAATGTCTCTGCTTGTTAATATGCTATCTAGGTTAGTCATAACTTTCCTTTCAAGGAGTAAGCGTCTTTTAATTTCATGGCTGCAGTCACCATCTGCAGTAATTTTGGAGCCCCCCAAAATAAATCTGCCACTGTTTCCACTGTTTCCCAATCTATTTGCCATGATGTAATGGGACCATATGCCATTATCTTAGTTTTGTGAATGTTGAGTTTTAAACCAACTTCTTCACTCTACCCTTTCACTTTCATCAGGAGGCTCTTTAGTTAATGGGTTTCTCTCTCTCTTTTTTTTCCTTACTCGACATACTGTACTGTGATAGTTGCAATATATTCAAAATACATTTTTCCAGTATATAACATATTTCACATTAAACAGCAAGGACTTAATATATACTGTTCAGAACTGTAACAGGTGAGATATATATACGTATATATATATATTTTTTTTTTCTTCCTGCCTAAAACCAAACAAGTTAACTTGCCACAGTTTCATGGATGCTGGCAGAAGACAGAAACTTCTGAGGTAGAAACGAAGGATTATTATAGTCCAGCCAGGCAGCATGAATATCATATTCACATCAGTTTCCCTTGTCCCCCATGTCTGATAAGAGAAACATAGATGGGCCTGAATTTCATATACAGTAAATTGCACCCCAGGAAAGAAAGACTGATCTATGAGAACTCAAATCGTGATGAATATTTTTCCAATGCACTTGGATAGAATATTTTATTTTGAGGATAGTTAGTCCTTTTTTTGTTCCATGTATGAAGTTTTAGCTAGAAAATGATATTTAATGAGGAAAATTGTCAGCATCTCTGAAAATTTATGTATGTGAACAAGTAAACTAGATTTTTCTCAGTTTTTTTGTCTTAGAAGCCTGTATATAGAATAAGATCAGAAACTAAGGCCAAGATTTCACATAAATATGGAGATCAAAAATAAAAAATGAGAGTTATGAAACTATTTACAATCAATATATTTTAAAATGCTAAAATTAATTACTTTAAGCATCTGTTTTAATAATTAAACTTTTTCTTGAAGCATGAAGGATCCATATCTCTAAAATTTTTCTATATCTAAAATGTAGTTACGTCATGACATATCTATGTTTGTACTCAATTACTGAAATTCCATTTCTTCAAAAAGAGCACACATTTTATTTTTAATCATAAACTAATTTAAAAGTTAATGAGCTCATGTCTCTAATAACAGCAAAGTATTATAAAATATGACTACAGTTTTGAAAGATTGCAGTGTACAATTTAGTTTTTTTAAGTATCTGCTCTTTAGAGGCAAAACTCATGATAAAAACACTATTGTATTTTTGATATGTGTTATTTTAATTCTTGTTTATTTTTAATAAAATAATACCCTAAAAGTAATATTATTATTTTTGAAAAAGCAACATTTTTTCATCATATTTTGCGCAGAATAAAAGTAAGACATGATATAGTAAAGTTTTATGTTTTAAGCGTTTTTCAGATTAGTTAAATGCATAAAAATCCACTTCAGTGAAAATGTTATCGAATTAAATAAGCACATATCTCTTAGAAATAATGTATGTATATTAATTTTTGCATTATTTAAAGAATAAAAATAGCAACAGAAATAAAATCTATACCAAAAAGAGCAATTGTAGCAAAAGAGCAACTTCCCCCATTACTGTGAAGTCAGCATGATAAACATCATCTGTAGTTTTTGAGTGGAAAGACAAGACCTGGGTTTGTATAAAGTTCACCGAAAATTTATTTTAGGGGATATTTTCAATGTCAGTACATTGTAGATATAGCATACACCGTAGCATTGTCTTGCTATTAAAATCAAACTCTGTTGGTAATTTGACTGTCTAGAAGTCAAATTGGAGAAGGCAGTGGCACCCCACTCCAGTACTCTTGCCTGGAAAATCCCATGGACAGAGGAACCTGGTAGGCTGCAGTCCATGGGGTCGCCAAGAGTCGGGCACAACTGAGCGACTTCACTTTCACTTTTTGCTTTCATGCGTTGGAGAAGGAAATGGCAACCCACTCCAGTATTCTTGCCTGGAGAATCCCAGGGATGGAGGAGCCTGTTGGGCTGCCGTCTACGGGGTTGCACAGAGTCGGACACGACTGAAGCGACTTAGCAGCAGCAGCAGCAAGGCACATGCTTTAGGCTTCCCAGTTGGCATGGTGGTAAAGATTCTGCTTACCTATGCAGCAGACCCAGAAATACAGGTTCAGTCCCTGGGACCGGAAGATCCCCTGGAGAAGGAAATGGTAAACCACTCCAGTATTCTTGCCTGGAAAATTCCATGGACAGAGGAGCCTGGTAGGCTACAGTCCGTGGGGTCACACAGAGTTGAACATGACTGACTGACTAAGCACATGCACACATAGGCACATGCTTTAGTTTTCTGGAGTTTTCATTTATCACAAAAGCAATGAACTTGAATCTAAAAGTTTACATTCATTTCTTATTTTCAAAAATATAAATTATGCTATAAAAATGGAAGACTGTTTACACACAACTTGAATAGAATCTAGATGAAATTTGGGTTAAATATAAAATAAACACTAAAAAAAAAGAAATGAATTTACTGTATAATTCAGTTAAAAAAAAAAAAAAAAACCTGAGCCTTAAACTTTCTAAACAACTTCTTCAATTCTCTACTTCACTAGGAATATGTGAACAAATTAACAGACAAAAGAAAGTAAATATATTTACAAAGTCATTCTGCTATATATATGTGTGTGTGTGTGTGTGATACATTCAGAGATTTATGAGATTTTTCAAATATGAACCATTTGATATTTCATTTCATATGCTAGCAAAATATAACTTCCTGGTTTAAATAAAATGGCTTATAAAGATGTTCAGAAATTCTGTGGACATCAAATACCTCCTAAAACACAGTACTTTTATGAGCTGAGTGTAAGTGAATCAAAAACATATGGCAGTCGTTGCTTCTAAATGAAATGCATATGGCAAAAAAACAAAAGAAGAAAGTCCTGGGCAGAATTCATGCAAACGTAGCCTTCGGATTTTCAAAATTGGTGTTGTCTTTTCCTGGTACTAAAAAAATATGGATAAAATAAATACTGCCATTCTTCCTATTTTTAAGATCTATTTGCTTAAGACTAGCAGAGCATTGTATGTACATTTTCAGTATTTCCATTTTATCCAAGCACTTTGCTTTATAGGCTCTGCCTCTATAAAACAAGAGTTTCCAGTCATTTTCTTTCTCTAGAGTATAGCTTCAATTAGGACATAAAAAGATGTGCATGGTGTGAGCACTATTTGGTGTAAGAAAGACACAGAGTAGGAAATGCCTTCAGTATTACAAGATATAGAATTTGGAACAATGTGCCATTATAAAATTCTTCCTGTGGTTAAAAATAAAAAAGACTTGCATTTTGTGAAGCAGCTATCTCTATACATACACCCTCATTTATTCTTTCCTAAAAGGAATGTTTTTGAGCTTTAGTAAAATCAAAATATGCATAAGCTGTTGAGACTCTGCACATGAAATTCCTTCCCATATACGTTGTAGTCTCTGATGGATTAGTCACTAATTATTTTTGTTCCATAAGACCTATGTTACAAAACTAATTAGTGATTAATATTTCACAACTTTCCACCAATATATTTTTTCTTCAAGGGAAGATTATAAATTAATCATTATCTCAAGCCAGCCCTAAAAATTAAAGCTGTGCCAAATATAGTATTTTACGTTTAAGCTACAAAATTAAGAAGCAGGGAAGCGTATATAATTCAAGTGGGACATTACAGGATAAAAATGTAGACCCTGTTAAAAAGTTGTTAAGATTTCAAGATGGTAGCAGCAGTGTATTATATCAAGTATAGTATATTAATCATAAATTAATACCATAATGGCTTGACATATTAATATTCCCCTAACTGATCCCCTAGCTTCAGAAGCTACACATATCCTGGATCATACACATTGAGGAAACTTTGTTTGTTGAACAGTCTTCAGAATCCTAGCTGTATACTCATCAGTCTAACCTCATTTGAGAGTCACTCTTTTAGGCCAACAATGGAATATATCAGCGAATTTAGACATTTTAGATCTTAAATAAAGAAATCTGCTTAATATTCTTATATAAGCCAATAGAAGTGTTCCTTTATTATCCTGATATTTTCCAGACAGATTTCCCATATTGGTAATTGTTCCATTGATGTCTATTGATTGATATTGTTTTTGTTTAGTCAAGTCCAGTTTGACACTTTTTGTAACCCCATAGACTGTAGTCACTCAGCTTCCTCTGTCCATGGGATTTTCCAGGCAAGAATACTGGAGGGGGTTGTCATTTCTTTCTCCAGGGGATCTTCCTGACCCAGGGAGCAAACCTGTGTGTCCTACATTGACAGGTGGGTTTTTTACCACTGAGATACCAGGGAAACCCCATGTCTACTGATTAGGTCACATACTAAATTAGATTCCTTTACTCTTGGTAAAAGCAAGCTTAATGTAACTATATACTGTGTAGTTGATTGGAACCAAGAGAAAAATCTATGTCAATGTATGCCTGAATTCTCATTATTTATTAATCTAATAGAATTTAAAGAAGTTAGTGGAAGATATTATAAGATATATGGACTAGAATCTAATTATTGGGATTTATGGCATTATAGATTTGTGGATAGAGGAAATTTAAGACCAATGTATTTCAATTTTAACATACACTTTGATTACTTTGTGCATAAACTTACTTGAAGGAATGATTTTGAGCCTTGGAAATATGGTGCTCAATGTCTCATAATTTATAATTTTTCTGGAAAAATACATAGTGTGTTTTAGGGTGTAATATGTGTATTAAAAATACATATGGATATCTTTATATATATATTATTTCTTTATACATACAGATATATTTTTATTTCTAATGTATGCATATAAATATGCATGCTCAGTTGCATCAGTCATGTCTGAGTCTTTGTAGCCCTATGCTCTACTCCATCAGACTCCTCAGTCCATGGGATTCTTCAGGCAAGGATACTGGAGTGGGTTGCCATTTCCTTCTCCAGGGGATCTTCCAGACCCAGGGATTGAACCCCTGTTCCCTGCATTTCCTGCATTACAGTCATATTCTTTACCACTGAGCCAGGTGGCAACCCACTCCAATATTCTCCTCTGGGAAGTCCCATGGACATAGGACCTTGACAGGCTACAGTCCATGGGGTTACAAAAGAGTCGGAGACAACCTAGTGACTAAACAACAACATATCGTGTGTGTGTGTGTATGTATGTATATATATATATATATATATATATATATGATAGTTGCATTTACCATATGCAACCTTTGTAAAAAAAAAAGCTTTATTAGATTTTAACAGGTTTTATTTATTTCAATCAAGTATTTTCCATATTGATCATGTAAAGTTAAGAAGAATAGTCCCCTGTCATGCCATCTGACCTAGGAAAATAAACTTATATGTTTTAAATTGAGCATAGCTAGTTTTGGTAGATACTGTATTTAAGCATTGATCTTTTTTACAACAGGTGATTATTATCTGACAAATCATTTATTAACATGTTAATAAAAATATGCCATGACAAGTCCACCATGCCATCATGGTGATTATGCCATCATTTGTGTTAAAAATCATAACTCTTCTTTATTCCATGGATTTACACTATCAGAGGATCAATATCTCATTTTCAATTATAACTAATTTTTTGGATGATAGAGTTAGAATGCATAGAAGAATAAACTAAATGTACAGTGAAGTATCTTTCTTAATTAAATCCTTGCTTTTAAAATTCAGATTCAATTGGTATTTGTTGATAAGTATTTTGCCAGGTATTCTATGTTTTTGGAGAAGGAAATGGCAACCCACTTCAATATTCTTGCCTAGAGAATCCCGTGGACAGGGGAGCCTGGTGGGCTGCCGTCTATGCGGTCACACAGAGTCAGACACGACTGAAGCGACTTAGCAGCAGCAGCAGCAGCTATGTTTCTACATTCATTATCTCTGCTATTTCTACCCATAACCCCAAAATGTCAATAACCACATTTTACAGTGTAGTTTACAAAACTGAGCTTCGGATAGGTTACATGATACATCAAAGTTCGCATAAAGTGAATGAAGAGCAAGAATTCAAACTCTGGTGCTCTAAGTGAAATATTCATGTTCATTTAAGATTAGTATCTTATAACACATGCAAGACAATCTGTAGAAAGAACATTGCCTTTCTAGTAGTTAGATTTTATTAAAGTGGAATTTTCTTTATCAAATATTTTGCTTTGTTAAAAATGTTTATTTAAATATTCTGAAAGTTTAGTCCATACAACAGTACTAGTTCCACCCACAGAAATACCAAACTGTTTGAGTTTAAAAAAAAAATGAAAAACTAAAAAAATTTTTAAATAAATGTTAATATGAAAAAACCCTATTCAACACTGTTTTAAGTCACCTAGGAAAAGAAAATCATTGGCTTTTTTTTCCCCCTGAGATCATACTCTGTGAGGCATCTTCTCTTTTTATTTTCTTATTTTAGTTGATTCACTTACCACACTTGAAATATATATTTATGGTTTATTAGTTGTGGATCTGAACTTGGGAATAGCAAAATTTTCTTAAAAGATAATCATATTTTAAATTCAACATTTTAATGTCACCTTCAAATTTATATATCAGGTTATTTATTTGTTTGAAATATTATTTGAAATACATTAATTAGATATAATTTCAAGCATTGTTGGTATGTTTGCTGCTGCTGCTAAATCATTTTAGTCGTGTCCGACTCTGTGTGACCCCATAGATGGTAGCCCACCAGGCCCTGCCGTCCCTGGGATTCTCCAGGCAAGAACACTGGAGTGGGTTGCCATTTCCTTCTCCAATGCAGGGAAGTGAAAATTGAAAGTGAAGTCGCTTAGTCATGTCCAACTCAGCGACCCCATGGACTGCAGCTTGCCAGGCTCTTCCGTCCATGGGATTTTCCAGGCAAGAGTACTGGAGTGGGTTGCCATTGCCTTCCCTGGAGTGTGTTTATAGTTATATTTTCCAACTGGATTTTCTGAAATACTCTGTTTGTATCAGTGATTTCATATTTGAGAAACTACTATTTTAAAAGCTCTTTGCTAGACAACAGAGCCACAAACACATCATTTTATATGTATTATAAAATTACAAAAATAAAATGTGCTGCTTGTGGTAGGACAAAAATGGTGGGGGGTGGGGGGGGGAGCAAAACAGTATTCCACAATGACTGATAAATAACTGGATGAAGTGACCCAAGAGTTCAGAAAGAAGCCTGTGTACCGTCATTTCAGGTTTTATCATGGTCCAAGGGCATGGTTGGAGAAGGCAATGGCACCCACTCCAGTACTCTTGCCTGGAAAATCCCATGGATGGAGGAGCCTGGTAGGCTACAGTCCATGGGGTCGCTAAGAGTCGGACACAACTGAGTGACTTCACTTTCACTTTTCACTTTCATGCATAGGAGAAGGAAATGGCAACCCATTCCAGTGTTCTTGCCTGGAGAATCTCAGGGATGGCGGAGCCTGGTGGGCTGCCGTCTATGGGGTCGCACAGGGTCGGACACAACTGAAGTGACTTAGCAGCAGCAGCAGCAGCAGCAGCAGAGTGCAGCACAGCACAGAACAGCATACGCTTTTTTTTTTTTTTAGTTTTATTTTATTTTTAAACTTTACATAATTGTATTAGTTTTGCCAAATATCGAAATGAATCCGCCACAGGTATACATGTGTTCCCCATCCTGAACCCTCCTCCCTCCTCCCTCCCCATACCATCCCTCTGGGCCGTCCCAGTGCACCAGCCCCAAGCATCCAGTATCGTGCATCGAACCTGGACTGGCAATTCGTTTCTTACATGATATTTTACATGTTTCAATGTCATTCTCCCAAATCTTCCCACCCTCTCCCTCTCCCACAGAGTCCATAAGACTGAACTATACATCAGTGTCTCTTTTGCTGTCTCGTACACCGGGTTATTGTTACCATCTTTCTAAATTCCATATATATGCGTTAGTATACTGTATTTATTTTTTTCCTTCTGGCTTACTTCACTCTGTATAATAGGCTCCAGTTTCATCCACCTCATTAGAACTGATTCAAATGTATTCTTTTTAATGGCTGAGTAATACTTCATTGTGTATATGAACCACAGCTTTCTTATCCATTCATCTGCTGATGGACATCTAGGTTGCTTCCATGTCCTGGCTATTATAAACAGTGCTGCAATGAACATTGAGGTACATGTGTCTATTTCCCATCTGGTTTCCTCAGTGTGTATGCCCAGCAGTGGGATTGCTGGATCAGAAGGCAGTTCTATTTCCAGTTTTTTAAGGAATCTCCACACTGTTCTCCATAGTGGCTGTACTAGTTTGCATTCCCACCAACAGTGTAAGAGGGTTCCCTTTTCTCCACACCCTCTCCAGCATTTATTATTTGTAGACTTTTGGATCGCAGCCATTCTGACTGGTGTGAGATGGTACCTCATAGTGGTTTTGATTTGCATTTCTCTGATAACGAGTGATGTTGAGCATCTTTTCATGTGTTTGTTAGCCATCTGTATGTCTTCTTTGGAGAAATGTCTATTTAGTTCTTTGGCCCATTTTTTGATTGGGTCGTTTATTTTTCTGTAGTTGAGCTGTAGAAGTTGCTTGTATATTTTTGAGATTAGTTGTTTGTCAGTTGCTTCATTTGCTATTATTTTCTCCCATTCTGAAGGCTGTCTTTTCACCTTGCTAATAGTTTCCTTTGATGTGCAGAAGCTTTTAAGGTTAATTAGGTCCCATTTGTTTATTTTTGCTTTTATTTCCAATATTCTGGGAGGTGGGTCATAGAGGATCCTGCTGTGATGAAACAAAGGGAGAAAAATCAAATCAACAAAATCAGAAACGAAAATGGAGAGATCACAACAGACAACACAGAAATACAAAGGATCATAAGAGACTACTATCAACAATTATATGCCAATAAAATGGACAACGAGGAAGAAATGGACAAATTCTTAGAAAAGTACAACTTTCCAAAACTCGACCAGGAAGAAATAGAAAATCTTAACAGACCCATCACAAGCATGGAAATTGAAACTGTAATCAAAAATCTTCCAGCAAACAAAAGCCCCGGTCCAGACGGCTTCACAGCTGAATTCTACCAAAAATTTAGAGAAGAGCTGACACCTATCCTGCTCAAACTCTTCCAGAAAATTGCAGAGGAAGGTAAACTTCCAAACTCATTCTATGAGGCCACCATCACCCTAATACCAAAACCTGACAAAGATCCCACAAAAAAAGAAAACTACAGGCCAATATCACTGGTGAACATAGATGCAAAAATCCTTAACAAAATTCTAGCAATCAGAATCCAACAACACATTAAAAAGATCATATACCATGATCAAGTGGGCTTTATCCCAGGGATGCAAGGATTCTTCAATATCCACAAATCAATCAATGTAATACACCACATTAACAAATTGAAAAATAAAAACCATATGATTATCTCAGTAGATGCAGAGAAAGCCTTTGACAAAATTCAACACCCATTTATGATAAAAACTCTCCAGAAAGCAGGAATAGAAGGAACATACCTCAACATAATAAAAGCTATATATGACAAACCCACAGCAAACATTACCCTCAATGGTGAAAAATTGAAAGCATTTCCTCTAAAGTCAGGAACAAGACAAGGGTGCCCACTTTCACCATTACTATTCAACATAGTTTTGGAAGTTTTGGCCACAGCAATCAGAGCAGAAAAAGAAATAAAAGGAATCCAAATTGGAAAAGAAGAAGTAAAACTCTCACTATTTGCAGATGACACGATCCTCTACATAGAAAACCCTAAAGATTCCACCAGCATACGCTTTTATATCTACGTGTGTGATTTACCCACCCTATCCAGAAATTTCAAGTTCATTCTACCATTCACTTTTACTCATACAATTTCCTCTCTCTGGAAAACTAGGTTCTATTCTCTCCCCTCACTGACTTACTTTCTAAACCATGCCCTTGCTGCCAAGCCACTTCAGTCGTGTCCGACTCTGTGCGACCCCCTAGATGGTAGCCCACCAGGCTCCCCTGTCCCTGGGATTCTCCAGGCAAGAACACTGGAGTGGGTTGCCATTTTCTTCTCCAATGCATGAAAGTGAAAATGAAAGTGAGTCGCTTAGTCATGTCCAACTCAGCGACCCCATGGACTGCAGCTTACCAGGCTCCTCTGTCCGTGGGATTTTCCAGGCAAGAGTACTGGAGTGGGGTGCCACTGCCGCACTCAGTTGTGTCCAAATCTTTGTGATCCCATGGAGTGTAGCCCTCCAGGATTCTCTGACCATGGCATTTTCCAGCAAGAATACTGGAGTGGGTTGACATTTCCTACTCCAGGGGTCGAATCTGTGTCACTTGTGTCTCCTGCACTGACAGGCAGATTCTTTACCACTGCTCCATCCAGGATGTCCCTTAAAAGCAAGATATATTGGTCAGTAATAATGCAGAACTAATTCAGCACATAAGGAGGAGTCTTTTCAGACTAATGCTATCAGGATTGATTTTTAGGAAATTTGAAACTTGAAATATTATAAAAAGTGTGATATATTTGTATTATTCAAGACTGCTATTTTGAAAAAAGTAAACCAGTAATTGGTTAAAGGTGATATATAGATGACTATGGTAGTCATTTTGAGATGCACAGAAATATATCAAACCACAATATTATGTAATCTGTTCAGTTCAGTTCAGTTGCTCAGTCGTGTCCGACTCTTTTCGACCCCGTGGACTGCAGCACGCCAGGCCTCCCTGTCCATCACCAACTCCACAGGAAATAATATAGTGTTGTAGGTCAACTACACTTCAAAAACAAACTGATAGAAAAGAGATGAGAGATTGCAGGGTATCGTAGGCAGGGGATGGAGGGAGGGAAAATACGATGAAGGTGGTCAAAAGGTACACATTTCCAATTCAAAGATAAACACATTTTAAAAGATGAAGTAATTATTTATGGAGGTGGGTGTAGAAGAGAAAGTACAGTGATGATGCTGCATCAGTTTTCCTTTAGGAAAAAGTCTAATGGAACAAAAAACTTCAAATGACCTGAGTACAGCTATAGACAAGAAGAGAGGATACAAAATAGGAAAGAAAATTGATAGTGAGTGATTAACAGAATATTATTAGCTAGAGATTTGGGGAACATGTTAGCCTGAGTGACAGAAAAATTGTGATAGAATTTCTTGACAAGAATATCCAGAATGGTGATTTATATCCCATTCTCCGCATCCATCTTTAGCTTCTCCGGCTCATTTGGAATTCATTGTAAGGCAAGTCGGTAGGAAATGCTAAGGGTAGAATCACTCATGAATAAATTCCCCCAGAAGTGAAGTTATACAACATGGGATAAGCTTACCATTGATAAATGGAAACAGAAACCTGTGCTACACACCCAGAGCAATGAAACATGGCAAGCAAAGTAAAAGGAGAATAGGAAAGATATGTAGACATTATGAGGCAGCCTCTGGGGTCTGATTGACTGGTTTCCAACTGGGACTCATTCATCTCTTTAGACAGAGAAGGCAATGGCACCCCACTCCAGTACTCTTGCCTGGAAAATCCCATGGATGGAGGAACCTGGTGGGCTGCAGTCCATGGGAT
Organism: Bos indicus x Bos taurus; assembly: GCF_003369695.1. Lineage (NCBI taxonomy): Eukaryota > Metazoa > Chordata > Mammalia > Artiodactyla > Bovidae > Bos > Bos indicus x Bos taurus. Next base: position 59,747,474 of record NC_040087.1, read on the forward strand.
CGCTAAGAGTCGGACACGACTGAGCAACTTCCCTTTCACTTTTCACTTTCATGCACTGGAGAAGGAAATGGCAACCAACTCCAGTGTTCTTGCCTGGAGAATCCCAGGGACAGGGCAGCCTGCTGGGCTGCTGTCTATGGGGTCGCACAGAATCGGATACAACTGAAGCGACTTAGCAGCAGCAGCAGCAGCTTAATTTCAACCCTATATATATATATATATATCACTCAGAACAGAGCCATTGCTCATAAAATAAAAATAAAAAAAAGGCTCAAGAAAGCTCCATTACCTGGAAATATAAGAATTTCAAAATTGAAGGTGGATGTAATAAATATAATAGTAAGGGAAAAATATATTCTTTCAAAATCATTATGTCACACTTCAGTCTTTTTTCATTGACCCTCAAAAAGATAGTAAGGAACAACTTTCACAAAGACCTTTTTCTATATGTTTCCATAGCACTATATTCTCAGCCCTACTGTATTGAACACAGGGTGGTTTTTTTTTTGTGCACTTATTATTTTGGTGCTTCTCTGAATATAGTACTGCTAAATTTCCTGGTTTCAGCTTAGTAAACTGGTTGATCAAACTAGATATATATTGATCTGATAAATACACTTGACATTCTATATGTAAAGAATGATCCATCCTTCTCCTATGGCAATTGATTCATGTTTTAAAATTCATCACTCATCTCCCTTACAAAAAAATCAAACCGATTAACTATTTCTGCATACACACCATGGATAATACATTAAATGATTGTTCTAAAACAGAGAATTTTGCATTCAGTCATGGCCAAAAATATATATTCCTACAGAAAGGATAAGTCACATGCATATGAAAGAAACATAAGAATTTGACATAAAGCTTGAAAACAATGATATATCTTCAAACATATACACAATGTATAAACAAATGGTTAAATAATGGAAAAAAAGAAGGAAATGGTTGATGGTCACAAGTGTGTTTAATTTATTTATTTACTTAAGGCTGTACTGGGTCTTTCCTGCTACACATGGCCTTTCTCTAGTTTCAGTGAGTGGGGATTGGCTATTCTCTAGTTGTGGCGGGTGGGCTTCTCATTGTGGTGTCCTCTCTTCTTATGGAGCATGCGTTCTAGGGCACCTGGACTTCAGTAGTGTAGTATGTGGGCTCAGTGGTCACAGTTGGTGGGCTCTAGAGTGCAGGCTCAATAGCTGTTGCACACAGGCTTATTTGCTCCATGGCATGTGGGATCTTCCCCTATCAGGGATCAAACCATGTCCTCTGCACTGGCAGATGGATTCTCAATCACTGGATCACCAGGGAAGTCCCAAATATACTTTTGACAGAACAGCTGGGTCTAGTTTGGCCTCTGAGGTAGGACTGGGTGTGATTGGACAGTGAGATGAAAGGGAGATGGCCCAGTTGATAATCTAACACAAGATGATAGTCATATATTTTTCAGAGGCATATTTTGCCAAGAATTGCCTTATCTCATTACAGAAATATCCACATATGCTTTAAAATTAGCTCTGCACCCCTTCTTCATCAAAGATCAAAATGTTGGCATTTCATGATGCCTTTCATTTGTCTACAATTATTATTGAATAAAAACCAAATACCTGTAAATACAGCATTAGACATTTGTCTGAAATGCCAAAAAGATAAAATAAAAATAAGTTTTAATGTATTGACTATTTAAACAGCCAAATTTCCACTTCACATGATCCTGAGAAAACCTAGCTTTTGTCACTTTTCAGTGACAATAATAATGGCATATTTTCATCATTCACAAGTGAGATGAGTTGCTGCTGAACTCACTTGAATTTTAAAACTTTTTTAAACTAGCACTGGAAAAAATGTTTCTATTGTAATTTAAATCTAATGGAACGTAAACTCATTTAGTGCTGCCAAAGTCTCATTATTTGTCTTGTCAGACAAAAAGCTGGTGATTACCACTGAACATATTTGTATATTTTAATTGCTATTTATCTCAAAAGTTTCAACTGTGTATAGTAACAAAAGAAAGTAATTAAACTATCAGGGGAGGTTGGTGGAGCAGAGTAGATAGCTATTGTCAGCAATAAACTATCAAACACAGTCGGTAATAGGAAAATGTGTCATGGTCCAGTAATCATTCCAGAGGACGGAATGAGTAATAACTTTGCTTGGGAGCTAAGATTGCAGAGAAATTTAATATTGTTTTCAATTTGCATAGTGTAAAATGTGCAGACTCATATACACACAGGTGTGTACTTGCACACATAAAAATATGTGTATGTATTTAAATATAGTGGTCTTTTAAATATTTTTAGGCAACTCATTTGAGATACTCACTGTTTTATAATAGAAAATTTGCACAAATCCCAGAAAAAAATTCCTAAACTCCTCCACTTAAAGAGGCTGAATGTGTGTCACAGCATGATAGGATTTGGAAGGTTAAGAGTATCTTCTGATTTCTGGTTCACATGTGTTTTATTTATTGACATAAATTACCCGGGTTAAGATTTCTGAGCACCTTAGGGAACTGAATCCATGTTGACAATGTCATTTACTCTTCTAAATAAACATTTATATGCTCCCTTTTTTTAAAGTATGGTTGCTTTACACTGTTAATTTCTTTTTTACAGCAAAGTGAATCAACCATATATATATACATACATCTCCTCTTTTTTGGATTTCCTTCCCTTTTAGGTCACCACAGAGTACAGAGTATAGTCCCTGTGCTAAACAGTAGGTTCTCAGGAGTTATCTATTTTATATATAATAGTATGTATATGTTAGTCCCAGTCTCCTAATTTATCCCACCTTCCTCCACCCCCTTGTTATCCATACTTCTGCTCTCTATGTCTGTGTCTCTATATCTTCTTTGTAAATAAATTCATCTACATTATTTTTTTAGATTCCACATACATGCATTAATATACAATATGTGTTTTTCTCTTTCACTTTACTCTGTATGATGGTCTCTAGGTCCATCCACGTCTCTGCAAATGACAGTTTTGTACCTTTCATGGCTGAGTAATATACCATTATGCACATATATCACATCTTCTTGTTTAATTTATTTTTATTTACTTTTAATTGGAAGATAATTGCTTTACAGTGTTGTGTTGGTTCTGCTGTACAATATGAATCAGTCATAAGTATACATTGTATACCCTCTGTCTTGAGCCTCCTTCCCAATCCTCCCATTCCACGCGTCTAGGTCATCACAGAGAGCACCGGGCTGAGCTCCCCATGTTATGCAGCAACTTCACACTAGCTATCTATTTTACACATGGTAATGTATGTATTTCAGTGCTGCTCTCTCAATTCGTCCCACCCTCTCCTTTATATGCACCACATCTTCTTTATCCATTCCTCTGCTGATGGACATTTATGTTGCTTCCATATCCTGGATATTGTAAATAGTGCTGCAATGAATGTTAGGGTCCATGTAAGTTTTGAATTATAATTTTATCTGGGTATATGGCCAGGAGTGGGATTGCTGGGTCATATGGTAGTTCTATTTTCAGCTCTTTAAGGAACCTCCATACTGTTCTGCATAGTGGCTGTATCAACTTACATTCATACTAACAGTGCAAGCAGGTTCCTTTTTCTCTACACCCTCTCCAGCATAAATTGTTTGTACATTTTTTGATGATGGCCATTCTTGCTGGTATGAGATGATACTTCATTGTAGTTTTAATCTGCATTTCTTTAATAATGTATGATGTAGAGCATCTTTTCATATGCCTTTTGGCCATCTGTAAGTCTTCTTTGGAGAAATATCTGCTTAAATTTTCAACCCAGTTTTTTTATTGGGATGTTTTGTATTTTGATATTGAGCTGTCAACTCTTGCCACCTTTATCTTGTTCCTGATCTTAGAGAAAGTGCTTTCAGCTTTTCATATATGGCTTTTATTATGTTGGGGTACATGTGTGCATGATCAGTCAGTTCAGTTGTGTCTGACTCTTTGCAACCCTATGGACTGTAGCCCACGAGGTTCCTCTGCTTATGGGAATCTCCAGGTAAGAATACTGGAGTGGGTCACCATGCTCTTCTCCAGGGGGTCTTCCCGACCTATGGATTGAACCTGTGTCTCCTGTGTCTCCTGCATTGCAAGTGGATTCTTTATCCACTGAGCCACCTGGGAAGCCCAGTATGTTGAGGTAGGTTCTCTCTATGCCTGCTTTTGTTATCATAAATGGGTGTTTAATTTTGTCAAAACCTTTTTATACATCTATTGAGATTATTTGGTTTTTATTCTTTAATTTCTTAATATAGTGTATCACATTGATTGATTTGCATATATTGAAAGATCCTTGCATCCTGGGATAAACCCCACTTGATCATGGTGTATGATCCTTTTAATCTGTTGCAAAATTCCATTTGCTAGTATTTTGTTGAGAATATTTTTGTCTATGTTCATCAGTGATATTCAGTTCAGTTCAGTCACTCAGTCATGTCTAACGACACAGGCCGCCCTGTCCATCACCAACTCCTGGAGTTTACTCAAACTCATGTCCATTGAGTCAGTGGTGCCATCCAACCATCTTATCCTCTGTTGTCCCCTTCTCCTCCTGCCTCCAATCTTTCCCAACATCAGGGTCTTTTCAAATGAGTCAGCTCTTCGCATCAGGTGATGTTAATCTGTGATTTTCTTTTTTGTGATATCTTTGTTCGGTTTTGATATCAGAGTGATGGTGGCCTTGTAGAATGAGCTTGGAGGTGTTTCTCCCTCTGCAATCTTTTGGAAGAGCTTGAGAAGGATAGTTATTAACTCTTCTCTAAATGTTTGAGAGCATTTGCCTATTTGCATCTGGTCCTGGACTTTTGTTTGTTGGCAGATTTTAAATCAGCTTCAATTTCATTACTTATGATGCCTCTGTTCATATTTTCTATTTCTTTCTGGTTCTGTCTTGGAAGTTGGTGCTTTTCTAAGAATTTGTTCATTTCTTGTAGGTTGTCCATTTTATTGGCACATAGTTATTTCTGGTAGTATTTTATGATTATTTTTATTTCTGTGATGTCAGTTGCAACTTCTTTTTTATTTCTAATTTTATTAAATTGAATCCCCTTATTCTTTTTTTCTTATCAGTCTGGCTAAAGGTTTATCAATTTTGTTTATGTTCTTAAAGAACCTGCTTTCTGTTTTATTGATCTCTGCTATTGTTTTCTTCATTTCTAATTCATTAATTTCTGTTCTGCTCTTTATGATTTCTTTCCTTCTATTAACTTTGGATTGTGTTTGTTCTTCTTTCTTCAGTTGCTTTAGGTATGTGGTTAGGTTGTTTACTTGAGATTTTTCTTGTTTCTTAAGGTAAGATATTATTGTTATAAACTTTCCTCTTAGAATGCCTTTTGCTGCATTTCATAGGTTGTTAATCATCATGTTTTCATTGTCATTTGTTGCTATGAATTTTTTTTATTACCTCTTTGATTTCTTCAGTGATACACTGGTTATTTGGTAGCATATTATTTACCCTTTACATATTGGTGTTTTTTACAGTTTTTTTTTCCTGTAATTAATTTATTTTTAATCTGATAGCATTGTAGTTAGGAAAGATGCTTGATATGATTTCAATTTATTAAGTTTACTTAGGCTTTTCCCAAGATTTGATCTATCCTAGAGAATGTTCTCTATATGGTTGAGAAGAAAGTGTATTCTTCTGCTCTCAGATGGAATATCATATAAATATCAATTAAGTCTATCTGGTCTAGTGTGTCATTTAAGGATTGTGTTTCTTTATTAGTTTTCTGTCTGGGTGGTCTATCCATTGGTGTAAGTGGAGTGTTAAAACCCTTCATTAGTGTAAGTGGAGTGCTAGTCCCCCACTTTGTTTATTCTTTACAGCTGCCTTTCTCCCATAAATATCCAGACTGGCAACTCTTAGTGATTTGTGAAAAGTTATGCTAACTAGGTGCCATGATTATTGCAAAGTTTCTTGGAAAACACCAGTGACTCCAAAAGTACTTGCTTTTTTTTCTTAGGGAAAGCAATATTGTGGTTCCCTTCCTTCAAGCTACAAAGTTTAGAGTGATTAGTGGAAAAACTAAACCGAATGTCTTGTGGTTCCAGGCTTGGTGCACAGTAGGTACAAAATGTTTGAATATTTGTGATAATAATAAGATTAAACTCAAGTGCACTATAAAATTAGCTATAACTCAATATAATATAAAAAGGTTAAAAAATAAAAGAAAAAAATCTGAAAAAAATGTTACTGTAGGATAAATAGGCTGCTCTTGTTTTATTGTGCTCAGCTTTATTGCACCTCACAGAAATTGTCAACTTGAGTTTTTTTATAAATTGAGGGTTTGCATTAACCTTGTGTTGAGAGAGTCTATGGGCACCATTTTTCCAACGGTGTTCGCTCTGCTTGTGTCTCTGGGTCACATTTTGGTAATTCTTGCAATATTTCAAACTTTTTCAGTATTATTGTATGTGTTTTTGGTGATCTGTGGTTGGTGATCTTTGACATTACTATTAAGACTCCCTGTAGGCTCAGATGATGGTTAGAATTTCTTAGCAGTAAAGTATTTTTTAATTAAGGGATATATGTTTTTTAGACTTAATGTTATTGCACATATAATAGACTACAGTATGGTACAAATATAACTTGTATGTGTACTGGGAAACCAAAAAAGTAATGTGACTCACTTTATTGAAATATTTGCTTTATTGTGGTGTTGTGGAACTAAACCCATAATATCTCTGAGGTGTGCCTGTAACTCTAATCTGTTATCCCAGTGAAATTATATGTCCTGCATCTATTCATTTTTGTGGCTTTTGGAGCACTGCCATAGTTTCTATCTAGGAGTTTCAGTGAATGATTAAAAAAAAAAAAAAAAAAACTAACGTGGTTTAAATTTCAAGGAGGAGATCAATATATCAGAACTAGGGAAATCATTAAGGCTGATCTCCCCTATGCCTCTGCCCTCTGCCCTCCTGATTATCCATTGTAATTAGATAGCATTTTCAGTTATTACTGAAATGGAGTCAGGTCCTGTGGGATTACAGAAGAAATTAAACTGTTTACTGAAATCAGATATTAAGATGAGGACAGAGAAAGAGTATCGTTATTTCCGTTGAACGAATAAGGCAGATATGTGAATTCAGAATTGCCTGCAACACAGTGTCCATGGAATTAAGAAATCTTTCATTATAGCATCATAGTAATATTTATTAGTTTAATCCATAAAAAAGTAAAAACATTTTATAAGTATTTTGTGCAATTTCTGATAAAGTAAAAATTGAATGACTAAGAAAAACAAGAGGAAGAAAGATAAATAAGTCTAAAGACCAAGTGCAAGTCATAATAAAAGTGAGACTTATTTTTGACTATCATTTACATTTGAGAAGATTACAGTGAGTTTTTTTTTTTTTTTTTGGCATGGATTTGAATGATGCTGAGAACAGATTTTATTCATTCATTTTATTTACTAATTCACTTATTCATTCATTTTATTCACTAATTATTTTATTAAACAAAGATAAGTTGAAAACCAAAGATATTTCTCTCATCTGTCTAAAGAAGAAATAGTACATGACATAATTTAACATAATATTGTGAACAATCCCCAGGAAATTATTCTTAGTTTCAAATTAATAACTAGCCCCATATAGCTCTTCCTTATAAATTTCATCCCTATGGAAAATGTCAATGCAGATATTATTCAATAAAAATAAATTATTACAGTGAGCTCTTTAATTCCAGGCTTCAGTTCAGTTCAGTCATTCAGTCATGTCCAACTCTCTGTGACCCTATGGACTCCAGTACCCCAGGCTTCCCTGTCCATCACCGACTCCAGAAGTTTGCTCAAACTCATGTCCATTGAGTTGGTGATGCCATTCAACCATCTCATCCTCTGCTGTCCCCTTTTCCTCCTGTCTTCAATCTTTCCCAGAATCAGGGTCTTTTCAAATGAGTCAACTCTTCACATCAGGTGGCCAAAGTATTGGAGCTTGAGCTTCAGCATCAATCCTTCCAATGAATATTCATGACTGATTTCCTTTAGGATTGACTGGTTTGATCTCCTTGCTGTCCAAGGGACTCTCAAAAGTCTTCTATAGGCTTTAAATTGCTATAATAATAGATGCCAGGATTTTTTATCTCAGGAACCTAATAACATCATATATAATAATGTAAGGATGCTATAGAATGCCTTGAGTGGGGACACAAAAATACATCAAAACAAATTTTAGAACCTAGAGTCATCACCATTGTTTAAAAAATATGGAGATACCTTTATTATATTAATTACATTACTATTTTTATTTATGACTTATTTGCTTTTAAATGATATGCTCCTCTCCATTACACGGTCTTGATTTTTGCTTAATTTGCATTTTTATTTTTGTTTTATTTATGTAATCTATAATTTTTGATTTTCTATAAGATTATATTTTTGACATCTACTGATTATTTTTTCCCAAACTTTAAACCTTTAATATTGTATTGGGGTATAGCCAATTAACAATATTGTGGTATTTTCAGATGAACAGCAAAGGGACTCAGCCACACATATACATGTAGCCATTCTTCCCGATGCCCCCTCCCATCCAGGGTGCCATATAATATTGAGCTGAATTCTATGTGCTGTACAATAGGTCCTTGTTGATTATCCATTTTAAATGTAGCAGTGTGTTTCTTCCCAAAGTCCCTAATTTTCTCTTCCCCTACAACCATAAACTCATTTTCTAAGTCTGTGAAAATCTTTCTGTTTCATAATAAGTTCATTTGTACCTTTTTAAAAAAATTCCACATATAAGGGATACTTCTTCTTCTCTGTCTGACTTACATCACTCAGTATGGTTGACACTGTCTAGGTCCATCCATATTGCTACAAATGGCATTATTTCAATTCTTAATGGTTGACTAACATTCCATTGTATATATGTACCACATCTTCTTTATCCACTCTGCTGTTGATGGACATTTAGGTTGCTTCCATGTTTTGCCTATTATATAGTCAATAAATATTTTTCTTTTCACATCTAGTATTATTTTATGACACTTCATTTTTTTCACATTTTCACTAACACTATTTTAAGATATTCTGTATTTTTTTACTATTGACTAAGAAAAAATTAAAAAGCTTGCTAAAATGTTTCTTTAATATGAACATGTTTATATTAAAAATGCTATGTTTCTTATTTTTATTATACCTTGAATGCATAGATATTCTTTCATGGATTGGGTCTGTTCCAGGATTGCTTCAAAAAGAGTAGATTGTGAAATGAATTACTGCATATCATTAACTTAATCCTCCATAAATGTATTTATGTTAGCTGAGTTTTGATAACTATTGACCAGATATTAGTTCAAGATTTAATGCCATTTTTACAATTACCTGGTGGCCAGGTAATCATCTTGCTTTATAAGGAGATCAAACTAGTCAATCCTAAAGTAAATCAACCTGAATATTCATTGAAAGGAATGATGCTGAAGCTGAGGCTCCAATATTTTGGTACCTGATGGGAAGAGCCAACTCATTGGAAAAGAGCCTGATGCAGAGAAATATTTAGAGCAGGAGGAGAAGGGAGTGCAGAGAATGAGATGGTTGGATGGCATGATTGACTCAATGGACATGAGTTTGAGCCAACTCCAAGAGATAGTAAAGGCCAGGGAAGCCTGGCATGCTGCAGTCCATGAGGTCACAGAGTCAATTGCGACTGAGTGACTGAACAACATTAATCAGTTCAGTTCAGTTCAGTCACACAGTCGTGTCCGACTATTTGTGACCCTGTGGACTGCAGCACACCAGGCCTCCCTGTCCATCACCAACTCCTAGAGTTTACTCAAACTCATGTCCATTGAGTTGGTGATGCTGTCCAACCATCTCATCCTCTGTCGGCCCCTTCTCCTCCTACCTTCAATCTTTCCCATCATCAGGGTCTTTTCAAATGAGTCAGTTCTTTGCATCAGGTGGCCAAAGTATTGCAGTTTCAACTTCAACATCAGTCCTTCCGATGAGTATTCAGGACAGATTTCCATTAGGATGGACTGGTTGGATCTCCTTGCAGTCCAAGGGACTCTCAAGAGTCTTCTCCAACAGCATAGTTCAAAAGCATCGATCCTTCAGATCTCAGCTTTCTTTATAATCCAACTCTCATATCCATATATGACTACTGGAAAAACCATAATAGTAAACTCATATTAAAAAAAAAATACCAGTGACTATCAGGATCAGTTTTCAAAGTTGAAGGAAATGTAAAGAACGTGTGACTAACAAGAGGCCACTGACCACTGCACAAAGATAGATTGCAGTAATATCACAAACAGAACTGAGGCCATCTTTGTCAAGTTACCTTGGATCCCCTTTAAAACACACACACAAAAAGAAGACCAACGTCCAAGAGGAAAACATATGGCATATTGCTGCAATAAGCATTTACTGTGCAATATTTTTAAAGCAGATGTAACCAAACTCTTCTCATTCATTAAAAACAATCTCAAATAAAAACGACTCTGTAAAGAACCAATAAAACATTCAACTTTGACTAATGTAACTTCCTGGTGTGTAAATTCAGATATAAGTGGGTTGCAAAATGTATAGTTATGTAACTGAACTCTGATTAACTCTATGATTTAAATGTTGGAGAAACCTTTAAAAAGGGAGTTACCTAAGGATATATGCAGTGAGGACATTTCTTTTTGATCTGGAATTGGTCTGATGCTAGAATGCTAGGTAAGGGCTTCTCTCAAAAATATCTCACTGACAAATCTTTAGAGGGCTGGTGTTTATTTTAAGTTTTTCCTCCAGGCTTAAAATCTGCAAAACACATGTTAACCAGGCATATTATGTTATTTGACCCAGACATCTATTTCCTCAGCAATTTCATTAGTCTTGAAGAAAACTGCAAGCACTCAAATTGAGCCTTGCTAAAATGAAACCAAATCTGAATTGAAACAGAAAATGCAATCAGTCCATTTCAAAAGACCTCCAGGAAAAGAAAGAAAGAAAAGGGAATAGATGGACATTACATTTTTCCAACTCCAGCTACAGTGACCAAAAGTACAGCTATTGCCTGAATCATATTTTATATTCTGACATGTCTCTAGATATCTGTCCACTTCATAGAACAGGCTCTCCGTGCAGAGAGAACCTGTGATCTCAATTCAGAGCTCTTTAACTCTTTTACCTTTAGTCAGTGATGGGAGAAGTGCTTAGACATTCAGGTCAGTTCAAAGTTCAGTCGCTCAGTCCAGTCCAATTCTTGGTGACCCTATGACCTGCAGCACGCCAGGCTTCCCTGTCCATCTTCAAATCCTGGAGCTTGCTCAAACTCCTGTCCACTGAGTCCATAATGCCATCCAACCATCTCATCCTCTTTCAACCCCTATGCCTCCTGCCTTCAATCTTTTCCAGCATCAGGTTCTTTTCCAATGAGTCAGATGGGAAAGTATTGGAGCTTCAGCTTCAGCATCAGGACTGATTTCCTTTAGGATGGACTGGTTGGATCTCCTTGCTGTCCAAGGCACTCTCAAGAGTCTTCTCCAACACCACAGTTCAAAAACATCAATTCTTCAGCACTCAGCTTTCTTTATGGTTCAACTCTCACATCCATACATGACTACTGCAAAAACCATAGCTTTGACTAGATGGACCATTGCCAGCAAAGTAACATCTCTGCTTTCAATATGCTATTTAGGTTGGTCATAACTTTTCTTCCAAGGAGCAAGTGTCTTTTAATTTCATGGCTGCAGTCACCATCTGCAGTGATTTTGGAGCCCAAGCAAATAAAGTCTGTAACTGATTCCACTGTTTCCGCATCTAGTTGCCATGAAGTAATGGGACTAGATGCCATGATCTTCGTTTTTCAAATGTTGAATTAAGCCAGCATTTTCACTCCCCTCTTTCACTTTCATCAAAAGGCTCTTTAGCTCATCTTAACTTTCTGCCATAAGAGTGGTGTCATCTGCATATCTGAGGTTATTCATATTTCTACCAGCAATCTTGATTCTAAATTTTCCAAATTTGCTGGCATATTGACTGCAGCATTTGAACAGCATCATCCTTTAGATTTAAACTAGCTCATCTGGAATTCCAGCACCTCCAGTAGCTTTATTTGTAGTGATGTTTCCTAAGGCCCACTTGACTTCACACTCCAGGTATTTGTGCTAGATTATTGACAGATGTTTTTGAGACCAAGGATGTTACTATATCTGCCAAAATGCACTGTGGTTTAAACCTGGTACTGCATCTAGGTGAGTAATTTCTGGTATCTGAATCTTTATTCTTAAGTATCTCTATCCTGATGAATTTTAATTAGATTACTCACTTGCTTTCTTCATCTTGTTTCTCCTTTGAAAGACACATAATTTGAGGTTATATTCCTTCACATGTATTTGGGTTTTATATTTACATATTAATTACCCCTTATAAAATCTCCTATTTCCTTAAATAACATTTTTAAAAGATTGCAGTTTTCTCTGATAAAAGATAAATTTGCTGTCTTAGCAAAAACTGTATTATACTTTCACTGTGTCACAGAGAAAACCTGTGCAAAGATAGAAATATTGAGATTCAACAGCCCACTGGGGATTTGGTCTTCTGTGAATTTCTTATAACAAGTTATCCTTCCTTTTAATTCATTAGGAATGTGAATGAATATACACACATGGGCCTATGCCCATTAGTGCCAAGGATATGTTTATTAGAGATGATCCTATGTTTTTATTTTATGTCATATTCATAAATACAGAAATCTATCATTTGGGATAATATAACATACTGGTCTATTGTTAAGTATCTCAAACTAATTTTTATTCTACAACATACCCTTCCAATTGCTCCCTGCAACTCAAGTAGGATTAAAGAGGTTAATTTATTTCAATTTTTGGCTGGCAGAACAGGTTATAAATGCATTGAGAAGTGGTAATCACATAGATTCCTAATGCTGCATGCATTTATATTTTATGAATTCCCAGAAAAACTTAATATATTGAAATAGGAGATTTTAAATACTATATTTTTCATGGCAAATCTGAAAATCCATGAAATGTATAACTAGTGTACTTGCTCAAAACCTTAAACTTTCTGCAGAAGCACATAACATCCTACAAAATAATTCCCAATTATGTTAGGCAAGCAATGAAATCACAGAATAAGCTTTAACTACACAGAATACTTTTGCCCCCAAATAAGAATAAGCTCAGGAAAATGTACTTGAATTGCTGACTAATTATCCCCCATAACTCGTTTCTCTCTAAAAAAATATGATTCTCTTATAAATGTTTCATATACAGTTTCTCTTTTCTTATATATCTGTATACAAATAGCACAAGCTACTATTTGATTCCTTTGGCTCTCACCTATGAAGAAATGTAAATATTACTAACAAAAAATTCAGTTAAAAATTTTAACTGGATGCCAACTCATGACCAAATACTCTTATTTTACATGTTATTATACCAAAACTAGCATGAGAAGTTTATATAATGAAATTGGATATGGTTGATTTGGCCATATGAGGAGGTGGTGAACTGGTACTAATAATTTTGGAATCCTGGGTGCTTCCCTGGTGGTTCAGTGGTGAAGAGTCTGGGTTTTCACTGTGGCATGGGTTTCGATCCCTGTTTGGGAAATATCCACGTGCTGTGAAGTGCAATCAAAGAAGAAAAAAAAAAAAGAAGAAGAAGAATTCTGAATCCTGACAATGGCCACAGTTTTTATGAAATGCATGAGTTTACTAATGCATGAGTTTTCTGTCTACTGTTAATTGATGTCAATGTAATAGAAGGGAAGATCTTGATGAATATAATAAATGGCTTTCAGTTCATACTAATATAAACATTACAGAAAACATAGATTCTACAGAACCAGAACAAATACAGGGGAAAAGCTCCTGAGGTAAGCCAAAACAAACTTAAAATGTGTGTCTATTGATTCTGATTTAACATTTGCCTTTATGTATAACACAGAGAGCTCAGCTTGGTGCTCTGTGAAGATCTAGAGGAGTGGGTTGGGAGCTGGGACGGAGGCTCAAGAAGCAGGGAATATATGTATACTTATGGTTGATTCACATTGCTCTTGGCAGAAACCAACACAACATTATAAAGCAATTATCCTCCAATTAAAAATATTTTTAAATATTTACATTTATTTTAGATGTAAAAGTCATATATACTTTCCCTCCTGGTTGACAACTTTTAGAAATCCAAGACACTGATAAAAATTATATTATTGCTAAAGAATTCCAAATAATATCAAAGGATTTTTGCTATTAAAGTTTTTCTCTGTTTAGATTTTTATTGATCATAGGAAGTAACTTTGTAATAGGTAGGAATTTTTATGATAGATTAACCTTTTATATTTTGCCCATATTTGTCCTATTAGCTTTTATTACCAAATTTGTAGAGGAAAATATTTTTAAGATTTAAACTTTATTGCTTCAATTTATATTTCATTTTCTCTCCTTTATATTTAATAATCATAGAAAATTGTATCATCTAAATTATTAAACTTCACCTACAGAATTAATAGATCACAATTTGTCCCTTAAAATAAAAAAGGAAAATGCCAAAATATTTTCTGAATATTTCATCTCTTCATCTTTATAAGCATAATAAATTTTTGAAAACTTCCCTTGGCCTTATGTGTTTTATGGTTGAAACTTTCACATTTAAAATAAAATCCTCCAGATTTCATCTTCCTGAAACCACTTTTTATCTAATAATTGTGTATAAAACATCACAAAAATTTACCTATATATTTATATGTAAAACTTTATCATATTTGTGGCATATTATAAATAATTAGATGTTTGGTTACAGAAGCATGACTAGGAAGCTAAGTGTAGGAAGAGAGAGAATGCCATGTTAAGAATCCATGAACTCAATGCTACCAAGTTCCATCCTTCAGGATGAAATCATTCCTAAATAGTATCCTATAAGTTAAGAACTATTAGAGTTTAAGGAGTAAATGATTCTCCCTAAAAAATATACAACTCAGTTTTTAAAATTTTGGGTGCAAATCTGGCATAATTTATTTTGTATTTTATGCAAATTATCCAGAAAGTTGTTGAGTTTTCACCTTACATTGTAACTATTGGACAAACTCTGTAAAAAGCATGTAGATTTCTAGTATAAATAGCGATTTCTGGTGTTTCCCTCCATTCTGTCACTAAAATGTGCATAGAGAGAAGAAAAGTTAAAGACATTGTGGCAATATGCAATATTTACACTGACAAAAAGTTTATTTCCACTTTCTAAAAGAGTTTCTCTAGCTCCATCCTTTGTTACACTAAATGAAAAATAAAATCACTGATCAAAGTAATCTTTGACAACTTCAAAAGAATAATTGCACAAAATTATTTTGATAGGCTAAAATTAAAAGAAAGAAAAAGTCCTGCAATAAAATTGAATAAAATTAGGAAATAAAAGACAAAGTAATATTTAAGGATATATAAAGTATGTTAAATATTAAAAATTAATAGGAACTTTATTGTTTTACTCTAAATCTAAGGCAAATTTTGTTTTTTTAATTAATTTATTTTTTTAATTAATTTTATTTTATTTTTAAACTTTACATAATTGTATTAGTTTTGCCAAATATCAAAATGAATCCACCACAGGTATACATGTGTTCCCCATCCTGAACCCTCCACCCTCCTCCCTCCCCATACCATCCCTCTGGGTCGTCCCAGTGCACCAGCCCCAAGCATCCAGTATCGTGCATTAAACCTGGAGTGGCATCTCGTTTCATACATGATATTTTACATGTTTCAATGCCATTCTCCCAAATCTTCCCACCCTCTCCCTCTCCCACAGAGTCCATAAGACTGTTCTATACATCAGTGTCTCTTTTGCTGTCTCGTATACAGGGTTAAAAACATTGGAGAGAAAAATATACTATTATCAAATGATTTGGGGATCTATCTAATGAGAGTGAAAGTGTTAGTCACTCAGTAGAGTCCAACTCTTTGCAACCCCGTGGACTGTAGCCCGCCAGGCTCCTTTATCCATGTAATTCTCCAGGCAAGAACCCTGGAGTGGGTTGTCATCCTTAAATTATACAATAAAAATTCAGTGGGACAAAAAAAAAGAATTCATAAATTATATCACATACAATTAAGCTTTTTTCATTTTGTCTCACAATGAGTTTTTAGAAAGCTTTCCAAATATTATAGTAACAAAAATTTCAATAGAATTAACAAAGTGAAAAGGCTGAAATGAAAAACATAAAAATTTTAAAATTATTAAAATAGGAAATTTAGACAACATAATTTATAAAAATAAAAATAGAGAATTTTAGTTTTTTAAATAACAAAATTTCAAAAGTTAATTAGTTAAGAAGAGAAGCAGACAGTACTTGCTTGCAGCTTTGTAAATGACCAGTTTGCAAATAAAATATAAACATGATGATAAACAAGAATAATAAGACTAATTAAACAAAATGTCATTTATAGTGTATCTTCTAATGGAAATTATAAAATTATAACACTCAACTTTGCCTAGAGTCAACTTGAAAATATATGTTATTATCCTTTAAGGAACTTTTAAGCTGCTTATATATTTTGAGTATGGCAGAAGGAAAAAAAATCAATGTTGAAGCCATTTTTAAAAATGTGTACCAGCAAAAACTGACACAATGCATCTAATAAAAGGAACAATTTCATTACAATGCATACTGTACAATATCATTTCAAATAATTTTCAGTAATACTGGACCATGTAAAATTATAAACTATGATTACATGGAAAAAAATCAACCACCAAACTCTCTATTCGTCTTGGTTAAATATACAAACACAGGAAGAAAAAGAAATTATACCCTTGCAGATAGGCTTTGGTTGTGTGAATCTAGAGTCAGATAGAACCATGAGACATCTAGTTGGAAGTAGACTTAGTTAGGCTAATATTAGATAAACTTCTTAATAATTTGAGAAAATACCATGGATGAAGGAGTCTGGTAGGCTACCGTCTATGGGGTCGCAAAGAGTCGGACACAACTGAGCGACAACTTTGATAGGTCAGATACAGACTGCAATGAGTAGAAATTACCACTTTGCCTTAAATTTCTTAAGATTTCTAGGAGTCCAGGAAGAACAGGGCAACTAAAGAGCATCTCAATTTCTAGATACTGCACTGGTGGTAGAGTTCAAAAGTCCTGCTGTAAGAATTAGGTACTTTCTTAACCTGGCCGCCCATTAGAATCACCTGAACGCTTTTAAGAACTATTTTGTTCTGACCCCACCTGAAACCAATTAATGCAGAACACTGGAGAGTGGGGCTAAGGCAAAAGGAGTTTCAAAAGCTCCCAGGTGATTCTAATTTTCAATTAGGGTTTAAAAAATCTAACAGGGAGTTATATAACCTTCTGCTTTAACCTATGAACTTTTGGTCAGACCCAGAAGAGACAATGTTAGAACAAAGATTTTAAAAACTAATATTTCAAATCAAATCTCAGACATCATTTAAAGCCAAAGAATCCTTAAAGCTCCTGAGGGAAGAAGCAAAGATGGAAAGAGCAAACCTATATCTATAAATAGCTGCAGGAATGCAATTCCCAACACACAGCCTCCAGGTTCAAGGCACCCACAGGAGAAGCCGAAGGCAACTTGAGCGGGAGGAAGCTTACAGTTAGGTGAGTCTTGTTTAGTTTTCCCTGTCGACCTTCGCTCAGGGACCCTTCACTACCCTATTACTGATTTACAACCTAGAACAGCCAAGATAAAATTGCATCTGAAATCTTGCATGTTTTTCCTGAATTCCTCACTAACCAGCACCAGTCAAGGTTGAAATGTAACCTAAATTATTATCATTCAAATATTAAACTGAGTGCCAGTGAAAGGTAACTGATAACACTCGTAGTTTAGCAATTTTGTGATCTAACAGAGAAAAAGTATCTAACATACACATATATTTTAAGAGGAAATAATGGGTCCTGTAAGACTTTGAATCAGTTAGACAGAGGTCTTGTATAAAGTTGACAAAATTAATAAGATATTAGAATTTTATATCCTAATTTTTTTCCCATTCTAGGAAAAACAAACTTTTAAGACAGCAGACTGCCTAGCGTATACTTAATTTTATGTAAGTGAGGGATCTCATTTTGCCTCAAATTTTACTTTCTTAATAGAAAAGCACTGTAACTTGTCAGTGTGTGTGTGTGTGTGTGTATAAGCTTTTTCAAAAAATTCAATAAAATTGATTAAAATAATGTTAAAACATATAAGTTAAGAAACTTTCCTTCACATCAGGCCTGTGTTTGCAAGGGTTATCACACTGTTCTTTCCTCAGTAATTAGTTAATTGCCCCATCAAAGATAAGCTGAAGGGTTTCTTTGTTGGTTGGTTTTTAGCAGCTGTTTCGAGCTTTGCTTTTTGTCCTCATAGGTATGAATGATAAAGCATTCTGTCTGTTGCTGACAACCATCTAGTGACAATAAGGGAAGACAACCTGAGCAAGATGCTGAAAAGGAAAGGGGAGAGCAGCTAAGAGAATCTCAGAACAAAGCCAAAGAATGGAGTGAGTCCTGCCTGAAGCTAGTGCTACTTCTGACCCCTCAGATGAGTAAGTCAAAAAATTTATTTTAATGCTTAATCTGTTTGTGTGTAATTTATTATTTACAAAAGTAAGCATTCTAAATGATAAATCCAGTGTAATCAGACATTCTCTTAGCCTTGTCCTCAGTTAAATTACAGAGTATGTGTTAGCTGGGGACCTTGGGGAAGCAAGGAAAATTTTTAAGTGGGAAGAAATTATTAAAAATAATTATCATTATTCATCAATTCATGATACTAAATGTTACACTAACTCTAATTTTGTTCCTTCTCTTTGTCGGTAAAAAGAAGGCAAAATTGTGTTTGCTTGGTTAAGTTGATTAGATGCATGTTCTTTCCAAGGCTAGTAACTTAGTTTTTAAGAGTAAGAAAACCTGGTTCATTCATTCTCATGGAGTGAGATTCAAAATAATTTCCTAAGTAATCTGTCATTCATATGATTGAATTTGTATGCCAGTAAATAGATATGCCTATTTTAGAAAAAGTCTGTGATTTAGGAACAGCTTGTTAACATGAATTTTAAATTTTTTAATTTAATAAATATACACTTAAACTGGAAATAAAAAAGGGATAAACTGAAGCAATCTTGGGTTATAAAAACTGTGTTTATTTGGCAAAAGAAGAGGAACTGCAGTACAGGACATACAAACTGTGGAAAACTACAGGTAAGTTCATTGATGGGGTACACTGTTTTATGAGTAAGGAGTATAAAGTAAGGGGAGACTACCCAGAGCGCAAGCAGCAGGTCCATTGGCTTGAGGAGGGGGAGAGGTTCTTGATGGATGCTCATTGACTGGGAGAGAAATTTTGGTCTTCTGTAAATCAGGCATTTATGGAAAATCAGTCTCTCAGTTCTTGAGTTTAAATGGCTTTTGTGTTTCTTAGTCCAGCAATCAATGAGCAGCACTTCTCAAGGTGCAATGAAAGGGAAAAGAGCCATTATTGAAGATCTGCTTTAGCAAAATAAAGCAGCATTTTCAGAGATACAATTGAAATGAACACATAAATAATTCAGAGCTAAAGTCAATGAAGGGGCAACTGTGGTATGAGGTACTAGTAGCTGGAAGAAGTCCATTTTGATAAATAACTTTGATGTCAGTGTTTTTAGAAGGTACTTCTGGAAACTGAGTCAATATGAACTATTGGTAAATATAATGAATGTTGGTGTTAGGAAGTTCACCCTTCACTTGTCCACAAATGTATTGTGTTCTTGAGATTTTCAACTTGAATTAGAGATAGAAGATTAATTACTTGATAAGAATTTGGTGAATTTTACGTAGGCAAGGAATGAAACACTTGTCACAATGTCTGATGTATACTAAAAACTCGATAGATTTTACCTACTCCTAATTGCTACCATTATTTAAGTCTACGTTTGTTCATTTCTCCTGCTAATAACCAGTCCAAACCAGCAAGCATTATTTGATCAAACTATTCTAAAAGCCTACTGAGACTGCTCCCCACTGCCCACAATTACATAGCTATTTTTGGCCTCTACTTTAGAGGCAGAACATTGATTTTTAAATTTCAATCATTATTATTCCAATTCTCTTTTTATTTTTTTATTTATTCTTTTTTGATGCTTTATTTTTTTATTTTTTTTAAATTTTGTTTTATTTTTAAACTTTACTTAATTGTATTAGTTTTGCCAAATATCAAAATGAATCCACCACAGGTATACATGTGTTCCCCATCCTGAACCCTCCTCCCTCCTCCCTCCCCATACCATCCCTCTGGGTCCTCCCAGTGCACTACGGAGTATTACTCAGCCATTAAAAAGAATACATTTTAATCAGTTCTAATGAGGTGGATGAAACTGGAGCCAATTCTCTTTTTAAAATCAACTATCTTTAGTATCGTTCTATCTTTAGTCCCAAATGTCTCCTATTGGACACTCAATAGCCTCAATTTCCAATCTGTCTTTTGCCATCAGCTAAGTCTCCTCTCTAATCTTGTCAATATTCTAACATTTGTGGTTTTGTTTAATGTTATGCTCTTTCTATTATTGGCCTTCTCAGTAGCAATTCAATCACCTAAAACTTGTAATCTGTTTCTTTATCCCATCTCCATACAACTAACCCTTTATCCTTCAAGTTTAATCTTCAGTTAATCAAATCAGTCAGTTCAGTCGCTCAGTAGTGTCTGACTCTTTGTGACCCCATGAATCGCAGCAGGCCTCCCTGTCCATCACCAACTCCCGGAATTCATCCAAACTCATGTGCATCGAGTCAGTGATGCCATCCAGCCATCTCATCCCCTGTCGTCCCCTTCTCCTCCTGCCCCCAATCCCTCCCAGCATCAGGGTCTTTTCCAATGAGTCAACTCTTCGCGTGAGGTGGCCAAAGTATTGGAGCTTTAGCCTCAACATCAGTCCTTCCCATGAACACCCAGGATTGGTCTCCTTTAGGATGGACCAGCTGGATCTCCTTGCAGTCCAAGGGACTCTCAAGAGTTTTCTCCAGCACCACAGTTCAAAAGCATCAATTCTTCAGCGCTCAGCTTTCTTCACAGTCCAACTCTCACATCCATACATGACCACTGGAAAAACCATAGCCTTGACTAGACGGACCTTTGTTGGCAAAGTAATGTCTCTGCTTTTGAATATGCTATCTAGGTTGGTCATGACTTTCATCCCTAAATAGCCAGTCCCAGTCCTTGAACAGTATTTGCACCTAAATTATCTATCCCTTTCTGACTCTATATATATTGTAACACTCATCATACTTGTATTTACTTATATACCATATATATCATCTTTATGAGACATGTGGTCTATTTTAGCCAATGGAATCAGTAACAGAGAAGTAAATGCTAGATTATTGAATATATTACTGGGCATGTCCTCTTGAATTTTTGCCTTTTGCCTTGGGAATATCTTGCCTCGATTAGCCAAAGGTTGAAAGATATACATGACACCTGGAGCAAGATTGAGTTCAATGCAGAGCTTGGAACCAATCTCTAACAAGCACAGAAAATATGAGTTGAGTCTGAGGGGACTATGAGAAGGAGATTTAAAAAGGAATGTTTATTGTAGTATGCCAATAAATTCTGAGTGGTTGGGTGTGCCAAATTATATATACACATATGTACACACACACATGTATATAAAAGGGCAACCAGAGTTTGGCTATTACACATATATTTATTTTGATAAGAAATTATCTTCAGGATAGATGGTAACAATAACCCGGTGTACGAGACAGCAAAAGAGACACTGATGTATAGAACAGTCTTATGGACTCTGTGGGAGAGGGAGAGGGTGGGAAGATTTGGGAGAATGGCATTGAAACACATAAAATATCATGTAAGAAACGAAAAAAAAAATATTATCTGTAAATGAAATATTTTGTTTTTAATGTGCATTCCCTGATGGTTAATGATGCTCAACATCTTTCACATGCTAACTGGCCATTCACATCTCTTCTTCTGAGAAATGTCTTATTTAATGGTCCCCCCCCCCACCCCCCACTTCTTTTAATTGAATTGCTTGTCTTCTTGTAAGTGAATTTTAACACTTCTTTATATATTCTGGACACGAATTTTTTGTCAGATAAATAGTCAGTGTTGGTGCTGGCACTTAGCTGTGTTTGAAATTAAAGCATTAAATATATATAAAAAAATTATCTTCAGGAATTCATATATCCTAAGAGGATTTATTTTGGAAAAAGTATATGAACTTAAACTCAATCTAGTCCTAATATGCTTATTTTCCAGTTCAACTTCATAACCTAGAATTAAAGATAAAATAACCAATGCTGGTAGTGTAGTAACTAGTTTCTAAAGTAGCCCTATTAGAGCTAGGATGCTGTATGGATCTACTTGCTGCTGCTGCTGCTGAGTCGCTTCAGTCGTGTCTGACTCTGTGCGACCCCATAGACGGCAGCCTACCAGGCTCCCCCATCCCTGGGATTCTCCAGGCAAGAACACTGGAGTGGGTTGCCATTTCCTTCTCCAATGCATGAAAGTGAAAAATGAAAGTGAAGTTGCTCAGTCGTGTCCGACCCTCAGCGACCCCATGGACTGCAGCCTTCCAGGCTCCTCCGTCCATGGGATTTTCCAGGCAAGAGTACTGGAGTGGGGTGCCATTGCCTTCTCCAATGGATCTACTTAAAGCATAGCAAACCTAATACTGTGTTGAGTTCTTTCATCCTGAAGATTGCAGATTTCATCATGACGTGAAAATTTATGTTATGCAACAAAACCAGGCATAGAATTGTCCACCTTCATTGAATTATGACTGGCATATATGCCAAGTGAGAGATCCATGTAAAGAATTAGAGTTCATATTGACTTGATTTGTCCTTCAGTTGCTAAGTCATGTCGAATTCCTTGCAACCACATTGACTACAACATGCCAGGTTTCCCTGCCTTCACCATTTTCTGAAATTTGCTCAAACTTATATCCATTGAGTCAGTGATGCCATCCAACCATCTCAAACTCTGTCATCCCCTTCTCTCCCTGCCTTCAATTTTTCACAGCATCAGGGTCTTTTCCAATGAGTCAGCTCTTTGAATCAGGTGGCCAAAGTATTAGAGCTTCATCAATCCTTCCAGTGAATATTCAGGGTTGATTTCTCTTAATACTGATTGATCTCTTTGCTATACAAGGGACTCTCAAGAGTCTTCTCCACCACCACAATTCAAAAGCATCAATTCTTCGGTGCTCAGCCTTCTTTATGGTCTAACTCTAACATCCCTACGTGACTACTAGAAAAAACCATAGCTTTGACTATACAGACCTTGGTCGGCAAAGTGATGTCTCTGCTTTTTAATACCCTGTCTAGGTTTGTCATAGTTTTCCTTCCAAGGAGCAGGTGTCTTTTTATTTTATGGCTGAAGTCACCATCTGCAGCGATTTTGGAGCCCAAGTAAATAAAATCTGTCACTGTTTCCATTTTTTTCCCCTTCTATTTGCCATGAGGTGATGAGACCAGATGCCATGATCTTAGTTTCTTGAATGTTGAGCTTTAAGCCAACTTTTTCACTCTCCTCTTTCATTTTCATCAAGAGGCTTTTTAGTTCCTCTCACTTTCTGCCATAAGGGTGGTGTCATCTGCATATCTGAGGTTATTGATATTTCTCCTGGCAATCTTGATTGTAGCCTGTGATTCATCCAGCCCAGCATTTCAAAGATGAACTCTGCATAAAAGTTAACAAAGAAGGTGGCAATATATCGCCTTGATGTACTCCTATCCCAATTTTGAACCAGTCTGTTTTTCCATGTCTGTTTTTAACTGTTGCTTCTTGATCTGCTTACAGGTTTCTCAGGAGGTAGGTAAGATGGACTGATATTCCCATCTCTTAAACAATTTTCTGCGGTTTGTAGAGATTCATATAGTCAAAGACTTTAGCACAGTCGATAGAAGCAGATGTTTTTCAGGTTTTTTCTTTTTTTTTTTTTTTTTTTGCTTTTTCTATGATCCAGTGGATGTTGGCTATTTGATCTCTGCTTCCTCCTCCTGCCTTTTCCAGCTTGTACAAGTGAATTTTCTTGTTTCACATACTGTTCAAGCTTAGGTTGAAGGATTTTGAGCATTACTTTGCTAACATGAACACAATCATACCATAGTTTGAACATTCTTTGGCACTGTACTTCTTTGGGATTGGAATGAAAACTGAACTTTTCCAGTCCTGTGGTCACTGTTGAGTTTCCAAATTTGTTGGTATATTGAGTGCAGCACTTTCACAGCATCATCTTTTAGGATTTGAAATAGCTCAGCTGGAATTCCATTACCTCCACTATAGTCACATACCAGACTCAAGTCTTCATAAGTTATAAGACACTTTGTTAAATCTTATCTCTCACACACTGTACACAAATGGGTTTTGTATTTTTTGACACTTTTTTTTGAGCTAAGTGTATACATTTATTCTAGTAATCTTTGCCTTTGTTTATTTAGCCTATTGTTTTAGGCAGTTTTGGTTTTTGTGTTGTGTGTTTGTGCAGATACAAACTCAGTATTTCTACTTTTCAATTTTATGATAATTCAACTAAATGTTTGATCAGCATGACATCATTGGCCCTCATTAGAGTATCTCATAAAACTCTAATTTCGATAAATCTAAGCCTGAATTCCTTTACTACAAAACAGCTGAAAATTATTAGATATTACTGATTTAATTTTTTAAGTAACTGTTTTAATATTTTCCTCTACTTTGTTGCAAGAAACTATGGGCTGATCTTGATTGTTTAAAGATTTTTGCCAGCATTAACACTTAGAGGATATCCACATATTCTAAAAAAATAAAAATTTCCTACTATACCCTTGAATGTTTCAAAACTAAAGTTAGGGGTTTTTATTATGAATTTAATAGATAATGCTATATTATATCTGTATGTCTTCACGTTGTCATTCTGCATGCAATAAAGAAAATGAGAACGTAGTTCTTATAATACAAAGTGGAATGGGTTGTTTCTCAGATTAGTAAAGTTCATAGCTACTTTTAAATAGTACACAGTAGATATTTTAATTCCCTGTATTGATGCACACTAACTATACTTCATGAAAAATGAAATAACTATAATTCATTAAAGTGTTTTTGAATGGACTAACAACTTTTCCTTTGTTTTCCACTGTGGTGACAGTTAGGAATGGTGAGGGAAATTGTTATAATCACTCTGATTATTTTGATGGATTGAAAAGGATACCCGAATATTCCAACAAGTTATTCTGTGAACAATGATATATTCATAATTATAAGTTCAGTTTAAAGAGATATGTATTTTTAAACAATGCAACATTGTTCTTTATTTTAGAATAAGGCTCAGCAAAGGTGTATACTTGATTCAACTTGAAAAAATACTGATTTGAGGAACATTGATATACTCTGTCATAAAATAAGTATCAATTCTCTATTTATTTAATATTGTGAATTAATTCAATGATTATTATATGAAATTACATAAGAACAAATAGCTATTATTTATAAACCGCTCTTTGAAAGATTTGTTAGCTTTTTGCTCTATTAAAATGTGTCTTAAAAGTTTGAAATCTTGTCATTTATTGTCAAAGTAAACATCCATTATCAGAAGTAGAACTACAAACTCATGAATATATTCTGATTGCTCACAGTCTAACCTGCTGTGACATACTTCATAAAACTACTCTGTTCAAATACGTATATTACCCTTGTGAAAATAGTAAAAAACAACTCTTTCCACGCTAAACATCAGTACTTGAGGAAGAGGTAAAATAATACATCATGGGTTAGCAGCCGCCAATAAAAGTGAAGTAAATCACAAATGAAATGCATTGTGCACTCTACAAATGTGACAGACTAGAGGATATGGGAGCTTATGGTCTCAGTTTGTAACTGATATTCACTAATCTGTTTTAAGTAAAGCAGTCATTAACATCAAGGAACTGGCTTAAATGTTGATTGAACTCACAAAATATCTGAAATTCTTTAATTTTCATGAAACAAAAAAAATTAAGGGATACCAAGAGACAGCATGGCTCCCCTGGAAAGAAAGAAACCACTCTGGGAACTTAAGATCTCTGAAAAAATATGATCTTGGATTAGCTAGACCCAATAAAAATTAAACCTTTGAATACAACTTTATCCAGCCTCTAAAGAACAGCATGCTCCAAGTTAAAAAATAGATGAAAAATAAGAAAATAAGTAGAAAACTAGGATAGGTATAGAAATAACTATTAATTTGAATAGTTTAAATATATTTAATATATTTAATATTTAATATATTAAAATTGCTATTGTGATTATTCTTCAAGTTCCTAAAGTATTCATAAATTGTTTGAATTTTTGATGTATTAAACATGCATATGCATTAGATAATGTGGGGCAGTGACAGCTGGTTAAAATGTGCTTCTTCGGTAGAAATCCCCATATAAGCAATTTCCTAAGTAATATTCCTTCCCCCATAAAAAGTCATGGAAATGTTGCTCTTGCATTGGAGAGAAAATTAATGCCCCAGAAAGGTTATAGCGTGATAAGAAAAATGAATTTCCAAGAAAACCTACATCTCAAAGGAGTAATAGTAATTTCATAATATGCAGAGTGTTGGTACCAACTTTTTTATTTGTAGCCCACTCTAGTGTATTACGGGAGAACGGAATGGCACCCCACTCTAGTACTCTTGCCTGGAAAATCCCATGGACAGAGGAGCCTGGTGGGCTGAAGTCCATGGGGTGGCTAAGAGTGGGACACAACTGAGCGACTTCACTTTCCCTTTTCACTTTCATGCGTTGGAGAAGGAAATGGCAACCCACTCCAGTGTTCTTGCCTGGAGAATCCCAGGGACTGAGGAGCCTGGTGGGCTGCCGTCTAAGCGGTCACACACAGTCGGACATGACTGAAGCAACTTAGCAGCAGCAGCAGCTAGTGTATTACAGCCAATATGTGTACCATTAAATTATTTCATCAGTTCAGTTCAGTCCCTCAGTCGTGGTCGACTCTTTGCAACCCCATGAATCGCAGCACGCCAGGCCTCCCTGTCCATCACCAACTCCTGGAGTTCACTCAGACTCATGTCCATCGAGTCAGTGGTGCCATCCAGCCATCTCATCCTCTGTCCTCCCCTTCTCCTCCTGCCCCCAATTGCTCCCACCATTGGAGTCTTTTCCAATGAGTCAACTCTTCCCATCAGGTGGTCAAAGTACTGGAGTTTCAGCTTTAGCATCATTCCTTCCAAAGAAATCCCAGGGCTGATATCCTTCAGAATGGACTGGTTGGATCTTCTTGCAATCCAAGGTACTCTCAAGAGTCTTCTCCAACACCACAGTTCAAAAGCATCAATTCTTCAGCGCTCAGCTTTCTTCACAGTCCAACTCTCACATCCATACATGACCACTGGAAAAACCATAGGTCTAGACTAGACGGATCTTTGTTGGCAAAGTAATGTCTCTGCTTTTTAATATGCTATCTAGGTTAGTCATACTTTTGTTCCAAGGAATAAGCATCTGTTAAATTCATGGCTGCAGTCACCATCTGCAGTGATTTATTTCATGGAGTATATGAAATATCTTTCAGTAAACTAATCTTCACTAAATGACAACTGACAAAAATATACATCTATACAAGAAATTACATAGTATATACATTTATACAAAAATACATATATAATATACACATATATAAAATACAAATATACAAGAAATTACATTAAAAATTTATGCAATTTTCAACAAGGAAATGATAGATATTATGATTTTCTATTTTTAGTACAAGTTTTTGTCATTTGTATTCCAAATACAGTCAACTATTTACAGGATATTATCAAATAGAAATTTTAGAAAAAAATGTAAACTATATATTATTAACAGCAAGCATTTATGTACTGTATATTTTACCTTAAGATACTGAATATGTACAAAATTAAGCAATCATGATCATGTGACATAACAGCAATAATCAAAAAACCAAGAAATTCCTGTGTATTTTCCAATAATTACAAAATATCTTGCACTATATGATGCAACTCTTTGTTGACAAATTGCACTAAACTTATGATAAATCGTTATAAAATACCATTTAGTTTTCATGAGGGAGAAAGAAAATAATGCCATCAATTAGCAGAGATGAAATTTTTGCTTTGATTATGATTAAAATAAGGGATACAATACACAGGGAGCATTAAGCTGTACTTCTGTGCCAGCAAATATAATTGAGTTAGGCATATAAAGTATGCTTAAATTATGAAAAAATTATTAAAATTGTATATTATATTGCCAAATTAAGCATAAAATAAGGAAAAAACATGTATAATACTAATTATGTTCTCTGAATACCATAAAGTTGATTGTGATAGAATTTCCTCTAGCTTTTGTTTATTTTTTGATTTTTGTTGTTTTAGTGCTGTTACCAGAATAACTTTACAAAATGTAAATATTCAAAAGATAACACATTTTTAATACTGTGAGAGAAACAATATTCTCTTTTGTTCTATCACTTCCTGAATAAAGTAGTTGAAGTAGACTGAGACCCTCTTTAGTTAGATGAACAATTTTCTTGTTGTTCTAGTCATTCAGTTCTATTTATTTTAAGAATGTTTTATGGTGGGGGTTTATTTTTATGGTATTTCCATTTATTTTATGGTGTTATTGTTCAAATTTTAGGTGTATGGGTTTATTTCTAGACTTTCGATTCTATTCCATAGATACATATTTTATTTTTGTGCCAGAACCATACTGTTTTCATGACTATTGTTTTATAATATATTCTGAAACTAAAAATTTTAAATTATATGCAGTAAATTCACAGTTTGAATATGCAGCTTTAAGAATTTTGGCAAGTGTGTATACTCATGTAATCACCATTATGATCAAATATAGACCTGCTTTATTCAGTTCAATTCAGTCATTCAGTTGTGTCTGACTCATTGTGACCCCATGGACTGTATCATCCCAGGCTTATTTGTCCATCACCAACTTCCAGACCCTGCTCAAACTCATATCCATTGAGTCAGTGATACCATTCAACTGTCTCATCCTCTGTCATCCCCATCTCCTCCTGCCTTCCATCTTTCCCAGCATCTGGATCTTTTCCAAGGAGTCAGTTCTTTGCATCAGGTGGCCAGAGTATTGGAGTTTCAGCCTCAGCATCAGTCCTTCCAGTGAATAGTCAAGACTGATCTCCATTAGGATGGATGGGTTGGATCTCCTTGCAGACCAAAGGACTCTCAAGAGTCTTCTCTAATACCACAGTTCAAAAGCATCAATTCTTTGATACTCAGGTTTCTCTATGGTTCAATTCTCACATCCATACATGATTACTGGAACTTTCACAGCATCATCTTTTAGGATTTGAAATAGCTCAACTGAAATTCCATCACCTCCACTAGCTTTGTTCCTAGTGATGCTTCCTAAGGCCCACTTGACTTTGCATTCCAGGATGTCTGACTCTAGGTGAGAGATCACACCATCATGGTTATCTGGGTCTTGAAATTTTTTTGGATAATGCTTATGTGCAGTCCATGGAGTCGCGGAGAGTCGGACACGACTGAGCGACTTCACTTTCACTTTTCCCTTTCATGCATTGGAGAAGGAAATGGCGACCCACTCCAGTGTTCTAGCCTGGAGAATCCCAGGGATGGGGGAGCCTGTTGGGCTGCCGTCTATGGGGTCGCACAGAGTCGGACACGACTGAAGTGACTTTACTTCACTCTATGTGTATTCTTGCCATCTCTTCTTAATATCTTCTGCTTCTATTAGGTCCATAGCATTTCTGTCCTTTATTGTGTCCATCTTTGCATAAAATGTTCCCTTGGTATTTTTAATGTTTTATTACCCTTTCCTTTATTTGTCAACTTCTCCCTTTAGGGCAGTTGTAGCCACTAAACTATTTTATGTCCCTATAGTTCTGTCTTCTCAAGATTATGATATATATAGAATCTCATATAGTATATATTCTTGGAACCTCACCTTTCCTGCAGCTTAAGACATTTTAGATCCATCCATACTGTTAGAAGTAATGATGTCTTTTTCTTTGTATCATTGAATGTTATTCCATTAAATGAATTTATCATGGTTTGTTTATCCATTCTCCACTTGAGGAATATTTGGGTAATTTCCAGACTGTGGCAGTTACAAACAAACCGTTATTCATATTCAGTTCAATTCAGTCATTCAGTCATGTCCACCTCTTTGCGACCCCATTGACTGCAGCATGCCAGGCCTCCCTGTCCATCACCATCTCCCAGAGTTCACTCAAACTCACGTCCATTGAGTTGGTGGTGTCATCCAACCATCTCATCCTCTGCCGTCCCCTTCTCCTCCTGCCTTCAATCTTTCCCAGGGTCAGGGTCTTTTCAAATGAGTCAGCTCTTCACATTAGGTGGCCAAAGTGTTGGAGTTTCAGCTTCAAAATCAGTCCTTCCAATGAAAAGTCAGGACTGATCTCCTTTAGGATGAACAGGTTGGGTCTCCTTGAAGTCCAAGGATCTCTGAAGAGTCTTCTCCAGCACCACAGTTCAAAAGCATCAATTCTTCAGCATTCAGCTTTGTTTATAGTCCAATTTTCACATCGATACATGACTACTGGAAAAACCATAGCCTTGACTAGATGGACCTTTGTTGGCAAAGTAATGTCTCTGCTTTTTAATATGCAGTCTAGGTTGGTTATAGCACTCCTTCCAAGGAGTAAGCCTCTTTTAATTTCATGGCTGCAATCACCATCTGCAGTGATTTTGGATCCCAAAAAAATAAATTCTGACACTATTTCCACTGTTTCCCCATCTATTTGCCATGAAGTGATGGGATGCCATGATCTTTGTTGTCTGAATGTTGAGCTTTAAGCCAACTTTTACACTCTCCTCTTTCACTTTCCTCAAGAGGCTCTTTAGTTCTTTTTGCTGTCTGACATGTGTGGTGTCATCTGCATATCTGAGGTTATAAATATTTTTCCCAGCTATCTTGATTCCAGCACTCTGTCTATCAGATATAGTCCCTTAAATCTATTTCTCCTTTCCACTATATAATTGTTAGGGATTTGATTTAGGTCACACTTGCATGTTCTAGTGGTTTTCCCTACTTTCTTAAATTTAAGTCTGAACTTGGCCAGGAGGAGTTCATGCTCTGAGCCACAGTCAACCCCTGGTCTTATTTTTGCTGACTGTATGGCGTTTCTCCATCTTTGGCTGCAAAGAATATAATCAATCTGATTTCGGTGTTGGCCATCTCATGACATCCATGTGTAGTGTCTTCTCTTGTGTTGTTGGAAGAGGGTGTTTGCTATGACCAGTGCATTCTCTTGGCAAAAGTCTATTAACCTTTACCCTGCTTCATTCTGTACTCCAAGGCCAAATTTGCCTGTTACTCCAGGTGTTTCTTGACTTCCTACTCTTACATTCCAGTGCCTTATAATGAAAAGGATATCTTTTTTGAGTGTTAGTTCTAAAAGGTGTTGTAAGTCTTCATAGAACTGTTGAACTTCAGCTTCTTCAGCATTACTGGTTGGGACATAGACTTGGATTGAGTGGAAAGTGGTGGTTGCCAAGTGCTGCAGTGCTGAGTACCTGAGAGGAGACACCCCACATCCAAGGTCAGGAGCAGCGGATGTGCTTTGCAGCCAAGAAAAGATACCCCATGTCCCAGTACGATGGTAGGCACAGAGAGAGAGCATCAGAAGGCAGACAGACTATAACCACAATCACAGAAGACTAACCAATCTAATCACATGGACCACAGCCTTGTCTAACTCAATGAAACTAAGCCATGCCGTGTAGGGCCACCCAGGGTCATGGTGGAGAGTTCTGACAAAATGTGGTCCATTGGATAAAGGAATGGCAAACCACTTCAGTATTCTTGCCTTGAGAACCCCATGAACCCTATGAAAAGTCAAAAAGATAGGACACTGAAAGATGAACTCCCCAGGCTGGTACGTACCCAGTATGCTCCTGGAGATCAGTGGAGAAATAACACCAAAAAGAATGAAGAGACAGAGCCAAAGCAAAACCAACACCTAGTTGTGAATGTGACTGGTGATAGAAGCAAGGTCCAATGTTGTAAAGAGCAATATTGCATAGGAACCTGGAATGTTATGTCCATGAATCAAGGCAAATTGGAAGTGATCAAACAGGAGATAGCAAGAATGAACATCAACATTTTAGGAATCAGCAAACTAAAATGTACGGGAATGGGTGAATTTAACTCATTATTCATATTAATAAGTTTTTTGTGTGTAAATATAGATTTTCATTTTATTTGACTAAATACCAGAGTGTGTTTGCTTGTTATTTTCTAAAGTATATGTTCATTTTTACAAGAAATTGCCAATCTATTATCCAAGTTTATTGTAATGTTTTACATTTCTATCAGCAGTGAATGACAGTCCCAGTTTTCAGACAGCATCTGTAATATTTGTTTGTTTATCATTATTTTAATCATTATAGTAGGTGCATATCCCATTTAATAGGTATAAAATCCAGTTGTGCTTTTAGTTTGCATCAGTGACTAAGAGTGCTGGACATATTTTCCTGTGCTTATTTGCCATCTCTGATTCTTCATTGGTGAAGTGTCCCTTTCCAATTATTTATCCAGTTTTGTTACTGTGCTGTTTGGTCTTTGCTTGTTGAGAGTTTGTCTATGTCTATATCTATATATCCTGGATACAAGTCCTCTTTCAGACATAATTTGCAAATATTTTCCCAAATCTGTGGATTAATTTTTAATTCTCTTAATAATGTATTCACAGAACAGAAGTTCCTAATATAGATAAAATCATAAATGCTTTGTCTGACCCAAGATCCCTAATTTCTCCAGTGTTTTATTTGGTAAGACTTATGGTTTTAATTTTTAGTTTGGCTCATGATCTATTTTGAGTTAATTTTTATATGTGATGTAAAATTTAATTTTTTTTTTTTTTGCAAAGGGGCATCTGATTATCACAGCAACATTTATTACAAACATTTAACCTCTGAAAAAGTAGCTTTTGCAAAAATCAGTTGGCTGCATTGGGTTTAGTTCTAGACTCTTGTGTTTCATTCATTGGTAATCTATGATTTCTTTACTATAACAATGTCATGATTACAGTAGCTTTCTATGTATGTTACAAATGTGTATCATACAGCATACAAATATGTTACATACATAAACATACATTTAATATAACTAATTATATACATGTGACATACAAATCATGTATGTTACATGATTAAAGTAGCTAAGTATGTATGTTAAGTAGTGAGTCTTCCATTTTATTCCTCCTTTTAAAGTAATTATGTAAAGTTGAAATAAGCTTGTCATGTTATATTTAAAAATCCCTGCTAAGATTTTGACTTAAAATACATGGAGCCTATAGATCATTTTAGGGATAATTGATGTCTTGACAATATTAAGTCTTCCAATACATGAAAATGCTATATTTTTCCATTTAATTAGGTAGCCTTTGATTTCTTCTATGAGCACCTTTCTGTTTTTAGCACACAAATCTCACGTTTTGTATTTTTGTGCTTAATAATTGTGTGAATGTACTTTTATAAATGGCACTTTTCTGCTTCAATATCAAAATGTTAAATTAAATGCACTATAACATATGAGGGCTTCCCAGGTCGCACAAGTGGTAAAGAACATACCTGCCAATGCAGGAGACATAAGAGACACGAGTTCAGTCCTTGGGATGGGAAGATCCTCTGGAGGAGGGCGTAACAACCCACTCCAGTATTCTTGCCTGGAGAATCCCCATGGACAGAGGAGCCTGGGGTGCTACAATCCACAGGGTTGCACAGAGTTAGACACGACTAAAGCGACAGCATGCATAAATGGACATATGATTGAATTTTTATATTGACCTTACCCTGAAATCTTGACAAATTATTTTGTTAAAGAATAATGTTTTTAAAATACTGATAAATGTCTGCCAATAATTAGACATAAAGAATAATTTCAGGAAAGTTGGAAATTTAATGATTAAAATTGTCAACTGATTAGTAGAATCAGTAAATTTGAAAACCTGTGAGCTAATAACAAAAAGTTATGAATGCATAATCCTATAGAGATTACTTGTAAATTTTGTATAAAATATCCAGTCATGTGCTTGAAGATTATAAAAAATATAAAAATAAATTTCCTATCCACTTTATATCACTTCATGTGTACTACACAGATTCTTCAGTGGCTTATTTTGAGATAGAATTATTTTGTACTAAATTCTGAGTGAGAGAATTAATTATTCACTAACTGAGAGTTTAGGTATGAAGGAAATTTCCTCAGCAAGCTTATCTCCAGTATGGGTCTGAGTTAAACATTCCTTTTTGCCAGGGATTAAATAATTTTATAAAAATAAATAAAGTCTCAAGCTTTTAAATATATCAGCAAGTATGTTTTCTATCTGAATTAATGGATCCTCAGATAGACATAATCAGAGGCAGAGAAAATATATCTCTTCAAAAAAGTGTTTCTCTTCCAAAAATAAATTTAGGTAAGATTAATATTTTAATATTTTCAGTGACTCTTTTTTTTGTCCTTGTAAGTAGCAATTGAGGATGTGTTGACCTAGCTGATTGGGTCAAGTAACTAGAATTGCACACAATTTTGTGATTATTATATAAATTCTCTATGGTTAGAACACTTGTATAAAAGTTTGTCAAAATCACTTTTCAAAAAAATTACAAGTCAAGGTACAACCTCTATCATCTCAGTGGCATCTGAGCCAAATCTGTCTGCAAAAGGACTTTTTTGTTGGAATAAGTTGTGACATGGCAATTATTGTTTGCAAGCACGAAGTTGATCCCTATAGTTGGTAAATCTGTGTGTGTATTTACTTGTGAATCTTGGAGTGAGGGCAGACCAGGAAGGGACTATATTGTGTCCTGGTTTGCTTTGTAATTTAGAAATTTAGACTTTTGTTTTGGCATCTGTCATTTATAATTTGATTGATTATGTATAAATATGTGTGTATGATATGCTGCGTTTAGTCTCTCAGTTGTGTCCCACTCTTTGCAACCCCATGACTGTAGCCCTCCAGAATCCTCTGTTCATAGAGATTCTCCAAGCAAGAATACTGGAGTGGGTTGCCATGCCCTCTTCCAGGGGATCTTCCAAACCCAGGGGTCACACCCAGGTCTCCTGTAATGCAGATGGATTCCTCACCATCTGAGCCACCAGGGAAGCCCCAAAATACTGGAATGGGTAGCTTAACCCTTCTCCAGAGGAACTTCCTGACCCAGGAGTCAAACTGGGGTCTTCTGCATTGCAGACAGATTCTTTACAAGCTGAGCTACCAGGGAAGCCTATATATGTGTGTGTATGATAAATGCACAATTGATAACTGAAGTCTTATATTAAGAAACAGTCTTTTTCCCAAAAAGTAATTTGTATTATCTGTAGATTGGACATTAGTATTCTATATTGTGTACTAGTAGTCCCACAGTTTGACTTGACTAATTCTTGCCTGGAGAATCCCTAGACGGTAGAGCCTTGTGGGCTATAGCCCATGGGGTCTCAAAGAGTTGGACACGGGTGACTGACTAAGCAATTAATCACAAACACTAAATTAGAATATTGTTATTGAACATCTGCCTTCTCTAAATTCTAGCCTAATATGTAATTTGCCCTATGTCAACCTATAAAAAGTGTTGAAAACAAAATAACACGAATCAATATAATACTATTTAATTTATTCTGTTAGGAAAAAGAATAAAAAACCCTTCATGTCACTGGGACAGAAATTAGATGAATTAATTTATATTCTTATCAGGATATAACACAAGTCTTATCTTAAAATATATTCTCAGACAGAAATGTTTTAAGTAGTACTTACACCAGTATTTAATAGTCACCTCTTTTTATGTATAAATGTTTTTATTTATCATCAGTTCAGTTCACATGCTCAGTCATGTCCAGCTCTTTGTGACCTCACGGACTGCAGCACGCCTGGAATCCCTGTTCATTACCAACTCCCAGAGTTTACTCAAACTCATGTCCATTGGGTCAGTGATACCATCCAGCCATCTCATCTTCTGTTGTCCCTTTCTCCTCCTGCCTTCAATCTTTCCTAGCATCAGAGTCTTTTCAAATGAGTCAGCTCTTCGCATCAGGTGACCAAAGTATTGGAGTTTCAGCTTCAGCATCAGTCCTTCCAATGAACAGAAAGGACTGATCTCCTTTAGGATGCACATGTTGGATCTCCTTGCAGGCCAAGGATCTCTCAGGACTTCTCCAACTGTGCAGTTCAAAAGCATGAATTCTTCGTCGCTCAGTTTTCTTTATAGTCCAAATCTCACATGCATACATGACTACTGGAAAAAACAGCTTTGATTAGACAGACCTTTGTTGGCAAAGTAATGTCTCTGTTTTTTAATATGTGGTCTAGGTTGGTCATAACTTTTCTTCCAAGGAGCAAGCGTCTTTTAATTTCATGGCTTCAGTCACCAACTGCAGTGATTTTGGAGCCCCCAAAGATAAAGTTTGTCACAGTTTCCACTGTTTCCCTATCTATTTGCCATGAACTGATGGGACCAGACACCATGATATTAGTTTTCTGAATGTTGAGTTTTAAGCCAATTTTTTCACTCTCCTCTTTCACTTTCATCAAGAGGCTTTTTAGTTCCTCTTCACTTTTTGCCATAAGGGTGGTGTCATCTGCATATCTGAGGTTATTGATATTTCTCTGGCAATCTTGATTCCAGCTTGTGCTTCTTCTAGCTCAGCGTTTCTCATGATGTACTCTGCATATAAGTTAACAGGGTGACAGTATACAGCCTTGATGTATTCCTTTCCCAATTTGGAAACAATATGTTATTCCATGTTCAGTTCTAATGGTTACTTCTTGACCTGCATACAGATTTCTCAGGAGGAAGATCAGGTGTTCTGGCATTCCCATCTCTTCAAGAATTTTCCAGTTCTTTGTGGTCCACACAGTCAAAGGCTTTGGCATAGTCAATAAAACAGAAATATATGTTTTTCTGGAACTCTCTTGCTTTTTTGATGATCCAACAGATGTTGGCAATTTGATCTTTGGTTCCTCTGCCTTTTCTAAAACCAGCTTGAACATCTGAAAGTTGACGGTTCACCTACTGTTGAAGCCTGGCTTGGAGAATTTTGAGCATTAGTTTGCTAGAGTGTGAGATGAGTGCAATTGTGCAGTAGTTTGAACATTCTTTGGCATTGCCTTTCTTTGGGATTGGAATGAATACAGAACTTTTCCAGTCCTGTGGCCACTGCTGAGTTTTCCAAATTTGCTGGCATATAGAGTGCAACACTTTCACAGCATCATCTTTTAGGATTTGAAATAGCGCATCTGGAATCCCATTACCTCCACTAGCTTTGTTCCTAGTGATGCTTCATAAGGCTCATTTGACTTTACATTCCAGGATGTTTGGCTCTAGGTGAGTGATCACACCATGATTATCTGGCTCATGAAGATCTTTTTTGTATAGTTCTTCTGTATATTCTTGCCACCTCTTCTTAATATCATCTGCTTCTATTAGGTCCATACCATTTCTGTCCTTTATTGTGCCCATCTTTGCATGAAATGTTCCCTTGGTATCTCTAATTTTCTCGAAGAGATCTCTAGTCTTTCCCATTCTATTGTTTTCCTCTATTTCTTTGCATTGATCACTGAGGAAGGCTTTCTTATCTCTCCTTGCTATTCTTTGGAACTCTGCATTCAAAAGGGTATATCTTTCCTTTACTCCTTTGCCTTTTCCTTCTCTTCTTTTTATAGCTATTTAAGGCATCATACATCCATTTTGCCTTTTTTGCATTTCTTTTTCTTGGGGATGGTCTTGATCACTGCCTCCTGTAAAATATCAGGAACCTCCATCCATAGTTCTTCAGGCATGCTGTCTATCAGATCTAATCCCTTGAATCTACTTCTTGCTTCTTCTGTATAATCATAAGAGATTTGATTTAGGTCATACCTGAATGGTCTAGTGGTTTTCCCTAGTTAATTTAAATCTAAATTTGGCAATAAGGAGTTCATGATCTGAGCCACAGTCAGCTCTTGGTCTTGTTTTTGCTGACTTTATAGAGCTTCTCTATCTTTGGCTGCTAAGAATATAATCAATCTGAGTCGGTATTGACCATCTGGTGATTTCCATGTGTAGAGTCTTCTCTTGTGTTGTTGGAAGAGGGTGTTTGTGCTATTTATTTTAGGAGACCTCAAGTAATTGAGGGTTGAGTAAAAATTTATGTCTTCTACCAGTTCAGCATGTCTACATCTCATTTCATCTCATTTTGATGTGAGACTTTAAATTTTGAAACACAGAATCAGCATTACATGTTTAATTTGGTTTAAAAAATACTTATATAAACTCTCAGGATTTCTTTTTTCTTGTGGAATGTTAGAGGTCCAATACTCTTACTCCTGCTCTATTTATAGCTACCCAGTGGTCCTGGTTGTAAAGAGATGAGGGTTTGATCCCTGGGTTGGGAAGATTCCCTGGAGGAAGAAATGGCAACCCACTCCAGTGTTCTTGCTGGGAAAATTTCATGGACAGAGGAGCCTGGCAGGATATATAGTCCATGGGATCACAGAGAGTTGGACACAACAAGCGACTTAATCATGCACCCAGTCTCTATATCCTCTCTTATTAACAATGTGAGACAATTATTTTTTCTTATGTGTCAGATGATAACTTTAGAGACAGCTAATATTTTAAAGTTCTTTAACTTGAGTAATGTGTTGTGATTATTAATAAAATTGCATTTGGAGGACAGGTTTTAAAAAATAATTTTTCAGCTTGAAAAAAACAAGCTTCACTGTTGAAAATTTGAAGATACAAATGAATTATTAAGATGACACTGGTGGTAAAAAACCTGCCTGCCAATGCAGGAGACAGAAGAGACACAGGTTCCATCCCTGGTTGGGGAAGATGCTCTGGAGGAAGGCAGGGCAACCCATTCCAGTATTCTTGCCTGGAGAAGTCCATTGAGAGCGGAGGCT
The DNA here is from genome assembly GCF_003369695.1 of Bos indicus x Bos taurus. Classification (NCBI taxonomy): domain Eukaryota; kingdom Metazoa; phylum Chordata; class Mammalia; order Artiodactyla; family Bovidae; genus Bos; species Bos indicus x Bos taurus. The sequence continues at coordinate 59,786,296 of NC_040087.1, forward strand.
ATACTCCATAGGGTCACAAAGAGTTGGACATGACTGAAGTGACTTAGCATTCAAAAAGTGTGTATATTGTGGTGTTTTTAGTGACTGAGGCTCTTCTGAGGTCTTTTATACCACAATTTAATTTATTTGTCTCATCACCTCATAGAATGGTTGTCTCCTTTTGAATCACTTGCCGAGATCTTAAGGTTAAGGGTTGATGAAGAAAGGAATGGCCATGTGACACCACTCCAGATAACACCCTCTTTACAGCCTGTTCTATGTATTGATACAGAAAGCTAACAATTTTTACCTTTTAAAATGCAAGGTAACTCCTATTCAGTAAAACTAAAGTTATAAGCAGCATTTTAAACTAATTATCCTATTTTCCAACAGAATAACTTTTCTCTCTTTTACATACAAATGTAAAAGAAAAATGTAATTTTCATTTGAATAATTTTCATGTACCTACTGAGTTTTGATCTTAAGCAGAGGTGAATAAACAGCAGGCTTTCTTTTCTTTTCTTTTCTTTTTTTTTTTTGTTTCTCCTTTGAAACATTCTCCTTTCTTTAAATCTGAATTTTCAGTCTAGAGATAAGGATCACACAATTTCTTAAATAAAAAGTAACTTCAAGATTTTACAGTTGGATATTGCAAACACTTTTCTATTAAGAGGAAGTTTTATTCAAAAGCTTTAAATCAAGAATTAGAGAATTCTAATCTTACATAAGACTGTATAATATCAAGATAATTGGATTTTAATCCAAAATTCACTTAATGCTTCTAGGTAAATTAAACTTCTCAGCAAATTGAATCCTTAATGGGCTTTAATTTAAGCATGACTGTATATTTTATTCCTATTGCAATAGTGCAGTTAATAGAACAAAACGGGTAATAAGCATGACAATTTTTTCAGACATTAGGATTCTGCACATGTTCTAAAATGAGTAAAGCTTTTTAAAAGAGCATATATTTGCTTTGTAGACCACATGAGTTGATACCTAAGCTCATATTTGGAAGAAAGATAAATGCATTTTTATAATTGTTACAATTTAGATAATTCGTGCCTTCTAAATAAATCTGGCAAGACATATAGTACAGAACATTATGTACATTTCCATAATCATTTTATATAAACAATTAACTATTCTTGATCTCCTTCATATATGAATATATAATTTATCATATGATATATTATAATAAAATGTTTTACAATTCATTTTAATAGTGATCTGAATATATTTTCTGAAAACCTAATTGTGTTTAAGAAATTTGGAAAAATACAATGCCAAGATAATTCATGCTGACTGGCATGAAGAGTCTTGAAAAGATAAAATGTGTAATTTTCCCACTCACTGTAAAAAAGTTATGCAGTTAAGAGTAATAGATGTGTATGTGTGTGCATATGTGGATATGAAAATTAAAATATTAAGATATTCTGTATTATAAGTATAAAATATCAAATAAAACTGTAAAGGAAACTTGCTTTTAATGTAAGCTGGAGTATGACCTTTTTATTAATCAAGTCATCTAGTTTTCTGAGATAATTAAATTCAAATAGAAAGATTTATTTATAAACAGATCTTTGAATCACTAGGCTAAAATGTACTTAATCAGCAGTTATAAAACTGTGGTGCATACAGTTCTATCTCTCTATTATAATAATATCATCATAACTATAGATACATCAGTCAATGTAAGTAATAAATAAAATACATATTTAAAAATTATATTTATCTCATTGTCTTAAATTTTTATTTTTGTATGGTTCGTCTTATATATTTATTTCGAGGAACACACTTGAAATAAATATACACTATTTGCATCATTGGGCTTCCTTGGTGGCTCAGACAATAAACAATCCACCTGCAATGTGGGAGACCTGGATTGGACCCCTGTGTTGGAAACATCCTGTGGAGGAAGGCATGGCAACTGACTCCGTATTCTTGCCCGGAGAATCCCATGGACAGGGAAGGCTGGTGAGCTACAGTCCATAGGGTCACAAAGAGTCAAATGTGACTGAGCGACTAAGCACAGCACATTTGCGTAATTATATGTACACTAATGAAAGAATTTAAAAATAATTAAACTTTGCATTCATTAGCAACATTTCCTTATTCCTCTGGAGCTACATTTTGGTCTACAGCTCAAGAAAAGCAGTTGTTGTTGCATGGTTTGTTCTCTGTGTGCTATGCTAAGTTGCTTCAGTCATGTCTCACTCTTTGCAGCACCATGGACTGTAGCCCACCAGGCTCCTCTGTCCATGGAATTCCCTGGCAAGAATACTGGAGTGAGTTGCCATTCCCTTCTCCAGGGAATTTTCCCAACCCAGGAATGGAACCCATATTTCTTATGTCTCCTGCATTGGCAAGTGGTTTCTTTACCACTATGCCACCTGGGAAACCCTTGTGTAGTTCTCTGGTATATCCTGAATATCTAGAAGATTGCTTTGCATATAATAATAGTAACTCAAAGTTGTTGTTGAAAAAATAAATAAAATTATGCTTAGCACTTAGGAGATTCACAATAGTTTATGCTAGTCTATTTTCTTGATCAACTATAGTATTTCATAATTAAAATTTATTTATCTATTTTCCTATTTGTCAGCATTTGAGTCATTCCATTTTTGCTATTAAAATTAATGCTACTTTGAACATCTTTGTTCATGTATCCTTGAACAATCAGATGAATTTAAGAAAGTGTAAGCATATATGTGTTTATGTATGTGTGCATGTGTGTATGCATTGCTTTATGGTAGTTACCTTATCAAATCAAAATACATGTTTATTCCCATAAAAGTATACTTCTGCAATTCAAGCTACAACTGGCAAGACTTTTTCTGGTATGGGCAAATGAGCTTCAGTCATATTCTCCCACTTTATAGGTAGTTATTTTGTCTTATAGACAATTTTGCTTGATGCAAAGAGTCTTCTCCACACCACAGTTCAAAAGCATCAATTCTTTGGCACTCAGCTTTATTTATAGTCCAACTCTCACATCCATACATGACTACTGGAGAAACCATAGGTTTAACTAGACGGACATTTGTTAGCAAAGGATCATCTCTGCTTTTTAATAGGCTGTCTAGGTTGGTTGACTCATTTGAAAAGACCCTGATGCTGGGAAAGATTGAGGGCAAGAGGAGAAGGGGATGACAGAGGATGAGATGGTTGGATGGCATCACCAACTCGATGGACATGGGTTTGGGTGGACTCCGGGAGTTGGTGATGGACAGGGAGGGCTGGCATGCTGCGGTTCATGGGACGCAGAGTCTGACACAATTGAGAGACTGAACTGACTGACTGACTAGGTTGGTCATAACTTTTCTTCCAAGGAGTAAGTGTTTTCTAATTTCATGGCTGCAGTCACCATCTGCAATGATTTTGAAGCCCCCCAGTAATAAAGTTTCTCACCGTTTCCACTGTTTCCCCATCTATTTGCCGTGAACTGATGGGACCAGATGCCATGATCTTTGTTTTCTGAATGTTCAGCTTTAAGCCAACATTTTCACTCTCCTCTTTCACTTTCATCAAGAGGCTACTTAGTTGTTCTTCACTTTCTGCTATAAGGGTCGTGTCATCTGCATATCTGAGGTTATTGATATTTCTCCCGGCAATCTTGATTCCAGCTTGTGCTTCTTCCAGCCCAGAGTTTCTCATGATGTACTCTGCATATAAGTTAAATAAGCAGAGTGATAGTCTACAGCCTTCACATACTCCTTTTCCTATTTGGAACCAGTTTTGTTCCATGTCTGGTTCTAACTATTGCTTCCTTACCTGCATACAGATTTCTCAGGAAGAAAGTCATATGGTTTGCTATTCCCATCTCTTGAAGAATTTTCTAGTTTGTTGTGATCCACACAGTCAAAAGCTTTGGCATAGTCAATAAAGCAGATATAGATGTTTTTCTGGAACTCTCTTGCTTTTTCAATGATCCAGTGGATGTTGGCAATTTGATCTCTGGTTCTTCTGCCTTTTCTAAATCCTGCTAGAACATCTGGAAGTTCATGGTTCATGTACTGTTGAAGCCTAACTTGGAGAATTTTGAGCATTACTTTACTAGTGTGTGAGATGAGTGCAATTGTGTGGTAGCTTGAGCATACTTTGGCATTGCCTTTCTTTGGGATTGGAATGAAAACTGACCTTTTCCAGTTCTGTGGCCTTTTTCTCCAAATTTATTATTTCTGTGATCCTAGCATCTGAGATATTTAATATGTGCTTCTATGTTCAGTCATTTCCAAAATCTCTGAAATCAAATCTGCCTTCAGTTGGACTGAGATGTAAACTATTTCATACTATCATTTATGAAGTATATATAGGCTGTGTATTTCCAAAAAAGATAGGGTAAATTATAGAAAAACAAAACTAAAAATTAAGAACATACATATTAATGGGGCATTCAAAAATAATAGGCAAAAGAGATGAACAGCTGAGAGATTTGCCTATTAAAATCAAAATCGTCATGTATTTATACATATATTTATAATTATTTGAGGAAAAATGAATAGAACTATATGGAGGTTATAGACAGAAGTTTGTTTTCTTTAGATTTTTAAAAATTTCATTACACACTGGTTAATTTTGTTGTTGCTGCTGCTGAGGCAGCAGACTTCCATACCGCAAAGCATAAAAGAGCAAAATTTTCTCTGAGATACATTTTAAAAGCAGATGTCACTAACACTTAACCATAAAAATATGGGTCCTCCTATCATTTCACATGGATTCATATTTTGTTACTGAATTGCATTTTATAATTCCAGCAGTAGACATAATTTTGGTTTATATGTAAAAATAATAGATGTCATATATGAGTCCAACCATATATTGAAATATATAGTAGAAGTCTAAATATATAGGTATATTTTTATATTTTTGGATCCCTTTGTATAAGATTTATATAAAATGTTATCTCAATATGCCCTAGATTGTGATTTCTTCTTTATAGGAATCTATTGAGATAAACAAACTAGTTTAAAAAATAGAATGGTAGGCACTGATTGCTATAATTATAAGGTCAGCAGAAGTATTTCTTTGCTGGCATACCATCTGACAGAAAAGATAAATCACTCTCCCCCCATATGGCAGCTCAAGCCGGGCTCAAGAGATTATTTCTATTTTACAAGGTTAATCATGACATTAGAGAAACCTTTGCTCTTTAACATATTTCTTCTCAAATTCTGGTTTAGTTTTATGAGTACAGAAATCCATACATATAAATCAGGATCAGAATAATATGAATGTAAAAGTAATTAAAAAACAACAACACATATTTAGACAGATAAAGATGTATGATTAGCTATTCAATTTTTGTGAACCACTATTTGAAAATAAAAAAGTAAATTTCCCTGTATACATTCTATTGCTAATTAGAATTTTTAGATTTTTAAAAATATATTTCCATTATAGCCATATTGATACTATAAAGTTATAAGACAGTCAATTGTATTCTAGATATTTTAAGGAAAAGCAAATAGGCTGGATATTTGCTTAACACTTTTCCATTCAGAAGTACCAGTAATTTACCACTGATAGAGTAGAAGGTTTTACAAGTAATATTTCTTCTAATTCTACTTCCCAAATGTTAATGACTGTAATGATTTTGTTTAATACAGATCATTACTGTTGTTCAGGCACTAAATCATGTTTAACTCTTTGCGATCCCATGGACTGTAGTCCACCAGGCTCCTCTGTCAATTGGATTTCAAGATCACTAGAGGGGGTTGTATTTCCTTCTCCAAGGGATCCTCCCAGATCAGGGATGGAATCCAAGTCTCCTGCATTGGCAGGCGGATTCTTTACCACTGAGCTACCTGGGAAATCCTTAACACAGATTAATTATATCTAATATTCATAAATTAAGATATGAAATATAGCAATGTAGTACAAATAAAATTACAGCTTCCTTGGTGGCGCAGACAGTAAAGCATCTGCCTGCAATGTGGGAGACCCGGGTTTGATTCCTGGGTCAGAAGATCCCCTGGAGAAGGAAATGGCAATCCACTCGAGCACTCTTGCCTGGAAAATCCCATGGACGGAGGAGTCTGATAGGCTACAGTACATGGGGTCGTAAAGAGTTGGACACGACTGAGCGACTTCACTTTCACAAATAAAATTAACTATTAAAAATAATCTGAGGGCAAAGGCTCACTAGGGAGCAAAATTATTGGTCTAAACTTTGAGTCAGAGTGGAACTTCAGTGTTCTTGTTGGTGAGGGACATTATTAGGATGTTTCACAGAAAATTTCTTGATTGATTGTTCCACCACCTGACATTCTGATTTTAAGAAAGATTTCTCAGTAATAGAAACTATGAAACATAAAGCAAGAGGCAAATTTTGGTCAATTATTGCATGAGAACTGGCACATCCACAAACCAAACCAGCGTGTATAAATTAATGAGAAAGTAATAAGAATTTTTAACATGTATAAAAAATGGGGATAATCACAATGGAAATTCAAAATATATGTATTATTAATTGCAAAGAAATAAGTACCTGTCCCCTATTCTGTATTTGAGCTATAACCTTTCATTTTTAAAACTGATATATATTTGAGTATATGTTCGGGGATAAACATTAGAAAGCAATGGAGAGTGTTATAAAGAATAAAAGAATCATATGAATTAAGAGCAAATATAATGATGCTCTAATTTGTTTCCTTTTGACAGTTATTCTGTAACTTCAAATTGAGTTAGATTTATATTTCAGTTATCAAAATAAAAAATGGTCCTATTATACATTTTAGTGGCTATAAAAATTTAGGATTAATATATCTGTACCTACATCTATACTTCTATATCTTCATCTATATATGAATATGTATCCCCCAAAGTATTTATGAAATAGCTTCAGAAATGAAATTGCAGTTAAAAAATGCACTTTTCCAGAGATAAGAAATTTATTAACAAGTAAGTGTTTAATAGGCTATCAACCAAAAAAAAAAAAACCAGATTATCATATAATCATTCATAATTTTTAATATGAAAAATCATAATGCATTATTTTGCTGAAGGTGTATATTCTTTGCCTTAACATTCCCTACAAAAGTTTAATCCAACTGGCTTTCATGAATTCAGAAAATCAAATACATTTAATGTGAAAATAGACTTCTAAATTTTCTCACATTTAATTATGGCTACTTCTAAGAGAAGATTAAGTTCCACAGTAAAGCATGTACTTCTGGAAATTTAGTATTTTTGGCCACATCACTGGGTTTAGCTCCCTGACCAGGGATCAAACTGGAGCCCTTGGCCGTGAAAGCAAAGTCCTAACCACTGGTCTGCCAGGGAATTCCACAGCAATTTGCTTTTTCAATAAATAGGTAAAAATAATTGCATATAATGTCATTTGTCAGACAAAATGGAGGGTGCCCCCTCTTACCCCACCTCTGGTTATTCACACTTTTTGTGTGATCCTTCTCCTTAAGTATTCAGGACCTGCAATTTGCTTCTAGCCAATAGAATATAGGCAAGAGTACTGGAGTGGGGTGCCATTGCCTTCTCTGATGGCATAGGTAATACGATGTAATTTGCATAATTACATCACACAACACTCCATCTTGTGGTGGACTCACAGTACTGACTTTCCTTGTTCACTTTGTCAGGAGAGTGTGTAAGTTCCTCAGTTCTGTCTTGCTGCAGCAAAAATTTGAAATGGCAGACTAATATTACAGTTCAGATACGCTCAGGTTTACTTGGCAAGCAAAGGAAACCACATCCCCAAGGTGTAAGGGGTGACCCAAAAGAAGAGAGAGGCTCAATTTTGGCTCCTCTTTTTATATATTTTGTCTCCTCCTCCTGAGACTGTCCTGTGTAAACTGGGCTAGCCAGAAGGGCTGTTTGTTGTACCTGAGGTCCTCACTCCAGTCCTCGGACCTTCCTTTGTTCTATTTTCATGGGCTTTTCCCTTCTTTGTCTATTAGCCACCACCATTTTGGACTCCTTTTTCCTATGCTAACTACCTAACATTATCATTCAGCCAATCCTAATTCTAATGCATTCATCTAATGTGGATTGTCCCCAAACCTCACATGCTACACCCATCATCTCTTTTAGGAAAAAAAAAAATCTTTCCACTTTTCAACATAGTGTCATTTCTTCATTTTGTAGTATTTTATTACTATATTCTATATTTTTCTGTTTAGCATTTTGGGATTCTTACAGGGATTTTATTCTTTCTTGGTTACTAACATACAAAATGTCTAGGATAATCATTAAAGATAATTTTTGTTTAGTATTTTTATAAAGGCAGTTATTGAAAAGTATCAATATATCTGCTTAAAATATACATTTTAATGAAATTTGGCAATTCTGTATTCTGACTGTATCACCATAATAACTAGTAGCATTTCAAATATCCAGGAATTATTTTATATTCTGCAACTTTACCAAATTTAATGATGAATTCTCGTAGTTTTCTGGAAGCATCTTTAGGATTTTCTATGTATAGAATTGTGTCCAAATGGCTATTATCAAAAAATTAAGAAGGAGCAAGTGTTGGAGAGGACATAGAGAAGAAGGAATCCTCCTTCATTGTTGAAGAAAATGTAAGTTGGTGCAGCCACTATGGAAAACAATATGCAGGTTTCTTAAAAAGAAATCTGAAAACATTGCTACCACATGATTCAGTAATTCTACTTCTGAGTATTTATCCAAAGAAAAAATAACCACTACTTTGAAAAGATAAGTGTAACCTTATGTTCTTTGCAATGCTATTTACAATAGGCAAGATATGGAAGCAGTCTAAATGTCCACCAATAGATAAATGGATAAAGAATCTGTCTGCAGTGCAGAAGAGCTGGATTCAATCCCCGGGTTGGGAAGATGCCCTGGAGAGGGGAGAGAAGGGAATACTCAGTCCAGTATTCTTGCCTGGAGAATCCCAGGGACAGAGTAGCCTGGTGAGCTATAGTCCATAGGGTTGCAAAGAGTTGGACATGACTGAGTGACTAACACACACACACACACACATAAGAAAACATGAAATCTTGCTATTTTCAAACACTTGGATGGACCTGGAAGATATCATGCTAAGTGAAATAAGTCAGACAAGGAAAAACAAATACCATATGATTTCACTTACATGTAGAATCTAAAAAAAAACAAAAAAATGAACAAAACAGAAACAAACTCATAGATATAAAGCCAACAAAGGTTCGTCTAGTCAAGGCTATGGTTTTTCCTGTGGTCATGTATGGATGTGAGAGTTGGACTGTGAAGAAGGCTGAGCGCCAAAGAATTGATGTTGTTGGAGAAGACTCTTGAGAGTCCCTTGGACTGCAAGGAGATCCAACCAGTCCATTCTGAAGGAGATCAGCCCTGGGATTTCTTTGGAAGGAATGATGTTAAAGCTGAAACTCCAGTACTTTGGCCACCTCATGCGAAGAGTGGAAAAGACTCTGCTGCTGGGAGGGATTGGGGGCAGGAGGAGAAGGGGACGACAGAGGGTGAGATGGCTGGATGGCATCACTGACTCGATGGACGTGAGTCTGGGTGAACTCTGGGAGTTGGTGATGGATAGGGAGGCCTGGCGTGCTGCGAATCATGGGGTCGCAAAGAGTCAGACATGACTGAGCGACTGATCTGATCTGATCTGATAAAGAAGAAGCTGGTGGCTTCCTGAAGGAAGTGGAGTTGGTGGACACATTGAATAGGTGAAGAGGATTAAGAGGTACTAACTTCCAGTTATAAATAAGCCTTGAGGATATAATATACAGCATAGGGAATATAGTGAATAATATTGTAATAACTTCATATGTTAGTGGATTGTAACTGGACTTATGCTAGTTATCATTTCATAATGTGTAAAAATACTGGATCACTACATTGTATACCTGAAACTAATATAATAATTTATGTTATAACTCAATTAAAATCTTTTTAAATAAAATTTTTATTTTGAATATCTTTTGTATTCTTTACCTTCTCTATCATATTCCTTTTCTCCTTGAGTTTTACCAGATATTTCTTTGATTTTCCAAATCATTTTTAATCCTGTGCATGTGTTAGTCAGCCAGTTGTGTCATACTCTTTGGGACCCCATGGACTTATAGCCTGCCAGGTTCCTCTGTCCATGGAATTCTCCACGCAAGAATACTGGAGTGGGTTGCCATTTCCTTCTCCATCTTCACCTGTAGACACCACCTAAAATAAAGCCACCACAGATTCCAAACCAAAAGCGCACCTAACACATATATTGTAATAATTTCAGATAAAATAAATCCTATCATCCTCAAGTCTGGAGAGTTTCTGCTTATTGTTCCTGAGAGTGCTTTATAAGCAGCAACAGACTTGAAAGGTTATTAGCTGCTATGGTTGGTTTTACTTCTAAATGGTAAAAATAGGACACAGATTCCTGAATGAGCTTCGATGCTTGCTCAGATAGTTCCTGATATCAAACTCCAGTGTTATTTCTTTGCCTGTTTCTTGAATTTTCCTTTAGAAAATGTGGAGGTTAAATTACATCAAAGTCTAGAAAGGGGATAGAATCTTAGGTTTTCTAGAAGTAATGATTTCTTCATTTAGAAATCTGATTGATGAGGGCTTGTTTGGATCATCTAGGATCTCAGATACATTGAGTTTTAACTTAGAAACCCAACAGTCCACATTCAGAAGCAAGATGATTCATCAAATCAACACCAACCAAAAACAACATGAAAGGAAGGTCACAGCTTTGGAACATGAAAAGAACACACACAGACCTCACCCACCAATCCCTGTGCTGCAAAAGCAAACACTTGCCTTGAAACTTTTCCAAAAGTTTGAATTAGCAATTTTTTTAAATTTTATTTTATTTAACTTTACAATATTGTATTGGTTTTGCCATATATCAAAATGAATCTGCCACAGGTATACATGTATTCCCCATCCCGAACCCTCCTCCCTCCTCCCTCCCCATACCATCCCTCTGGGTCGTCCCAGTGCACCAGCCCCAAGCATCCAGTATCGTGCATCAAACCTGGACTGGCGACTCCTTTCATATATGATATTATACATGTTTCAATGCCATTCTCCCAAATCATCCCACCCTCTCCCTCTCCCACAGAGTCCTTAATCCATAAATGATGTTATTTAATTTTGCATGCTTTTAAAGACTGCATGAAAAAAAATGGTACACATATCTTTTGCTCTTTTTGCCTCTGATATAAATATTATGTTTTTTGCTTATTATATAGATATTTGTATATTAAATAAGCAGCTGAAACTTACTCCTATTCCATATGCCTATACTGTATAGTTTTAGCATAATGAGTCTATTATGGGACACAGCTTAGGATTAACTTTCCTCCCATATTAGTTGCAATGGAAACAGAGCTTCTCTTTACCTTGGAAGGAGTGAGATGGGATGACATATTCTTCTACTGAATTTGAAGATGAAAAATTGCATCTGATCATGAATATCTCAAGTTCTTACTTCTCCTCCCTGATGTTAGACCGTAGACAAAATTAATAGCATTCTGGGACGTATGCTTAGTGTAAGGTTCAAAACATTATATACATCTAAGTTTTTCATTTAACATTCATGTATAACCAAAAATGCTGAGGCATCTTACTATACTCTCTGCTACAGCCTTTCTGTGAAAGGCACAGCTACCTCTATTCTCAGTGAAATATACTCACTTGCTTGCCAAATCAATACCATCATGGAGTGGACACTCAAAGGGGCAATCCATTTATTATAAAATTAATAATTAAATTGTTACCAAAGAATTCCAGATAACCAGAATCTTTTTGATGTACTATAAAGTCTTTCAAAATGAAGAATCAAAAAACATCTGGTCTTAGAAGAAAACATAGGCAGTACACTCTTTGACATAAATCAGAGAAAGATCCTCTTTGACTCATCTCCTAGAATAATGGAAATAAAAACAAAAATAAATGGGACCTAATTAAACTTAATAGTTTTTGCACAACAAAGGAAACCAGAAACAAGATTAAAAGACAGCCCTTATAATGGGGGAAAATAATTGCAAACAAAACAACTGACAAAGGATTAATCTCCAAAATATATAAGCAGCTCATACAGCTCAATATTAGAAAAACAAAGCCAAATAGGAAAAAAAAAAAAAAAAAACATGGACAGAAGACCTAACAGACATTTCTCCAAAGAAGACATACAGATGGCCAATAAACACATGAAAAGATGTTCAACATCACTAATTATTAAAAAAATTCAAATCAAAACTACAATGAGGTGTCACCTCACTCCAGACAGAATGGCCATCATCAAAAAATCTACAAACAATAAATGCTGGAGAGGATGTGGAGTAAAAGGAACCTTCCTACCCTGTTGGTGGGAATGTAAATTGATACGGCCATTATGGAGAACAGTATGGAGATTCCTTAAACATCAAGGAAAAAATCTACCATATGACCCAGCAATCCCACTACTAGGCACCCTGAAAAAGTCAAAATTCTAAAAGAAACATGTACTCCAATGTTCACTGAAGCTCTATTTACAATAGCCAAAACATCAGAGCAACCTAGATATCCATCTACAGATGAATGGATAAAGAAGGTATGGTACTATGCACAATGGAATATTAGCCCTAAAAAAGAATGAAATTGAGTCAGCTTTGGTGAAGTGGATGAATCTAGAGCCTGTAATACAGGGTGAACTAAATCAGAAAGAGAAAAACAAATATTGTATAGTGATACATATATACAGAATCCAGAAAAATGATATTGATGGACCTATTGCAGGGAAGGAATGGAGATACAGATGTACAGAATGGACCTATGGACACAGTGAGGGAAGGAGAGAGTGGGATAAATGAAGAAAGTAGCATTGACATATATACACTATCATGTGCAAAATAGATAGCTGGTGAGAAGTTGCTTTATAACACACGAAGCCCAGCCTGGCACTCTCTGATGACCTAGAGGAATGAGATGGGGGGAGGCGAGGGAGACTCAAGAAGGAGTGGATATTTGTACATTGTTGTTCAGTTTCTCATTTGTGTCCAACTCTTTGCAACCCCATGGATGGCAGCACACCAGGCATCCCTGTCCTTCATTATCTCTTGGAGTTTGCTCAGTCATGTTCATGGAGTTGATGATGCCATCCAACCATCTCATCCTCTGTTTTCCCCTTCTCCTGCCCATAATGTATGTATAATCATGGCTGATTCTTGGAGAAGGAAATTGCAACCCCCTCCAGTACTCTTGCCTGGAAAATCCCATGGATGGAGGAACCTGATAGGTTGATGTCCATGGGGTCGCTAAGAGTCGGACATGATTGAGCAACTTCACTTTCTTTTTTTTTATTTTTTTATTTTTTTTAAATTTTATTTTATTTTTAAACTTTACAATATTGTATTAGTTTTGCCAAATATCGAAATGAATCCACCACAGGCATACCTGTGTTCCCCATCCTGAACCCTCCTCCCTCCTCCCTCCCCATACCCTCCTTCTGGGTCGTCCCAGTGCACCAGCCCCAAGCATCCAGTATCGTGCATTGAACCTGGACTGGCAACTCATTTCATACATGATATTATACATGTTTCAATGCCATTCTCCCAAATCTCCCCACTTCTCCCTCTCCCACAGAGTCCATAAGACTGATCTATACATCAGTGTCTCTGAGCAACTTCACTTTCACTTTTCACTTTCATGCGTTGGAGAAGGAAATGGCAACCCACTCCAGTATCCTTACCTGGAGAATCCCAGAGATGGGGGAGCCTGGTGGGCTGCCATCTATCGGGTCGCACAGAGTCAGACACGACTGAAGCGACTTAGCAGAGCAGCAGTCTAATATTTTGTCTTTGTAATGTTAATATTCTAAGTGACAGCAAAGTTACCTCCAAGTAACAACAACAAAAAAAGGGGTAAAATTTCATCACTGGTCCAATCCTTTAATCCAGAGGTATTCATTACCACAAACACCCAAGTCAGTTCTCATACTTCTAACCAAATGGCAGGGCATTGAATCTAAAATCCCACATTGCTACATCGTCACTGGAATATGGAAACATTTCCTAAAAAGAAAGGGAAATTCTGTTGGATTGCTGGGCTCTTTGAGCTTACATACTCAGGATCTAGGCTGTCATTTACCTTATGATTGCAGTATTGTCCTGATCTCATAGCCTATATCAAAGATGGAAAATATTTTGTCCAATTGGGTAAAGGATGTGAGACCTTTGTAGCAGAAGGTTCTCAGTTTACATTGTTTTGGTTTGTAAATTCTGTTTTTTCAGTCTCTAGCAATAACCTTCTTTTGACTCATTTCCCAGTTGCAGGTGTTCTGGTCACACCTGTGAAGATGAAGACAGTATGAGATTTTCTTTTTAAATGTTCTCACTTTCTCTTCCTGTTACTGTTTATCCTGGAATACTGACCCTTGGATTCTGTATGATAAAGGTATCATTCATAGAAGCCCATTTTTAGATGCCATGTAGAGATGGGGATTAACATAAAGAAGTGAAAGTGAAGGTCGCTCAGTCATGTCTGACTCTTTGTGACCCCATGGGCTATACAGTCCATGGAATTCTCCAGGCCAGAATACTGGTGTGGGTAGCCTTTCCTTCAATTTTAAAAGGACATGTTCAATCCTTTAAGCCAAGATGACTGGCAACTCTTCATTCATAGGTCCCTGTGTGATGGCACTGCAGGTAAACACATCAGGGAAAGGATTGGGAGCTATTTTCTCTCCTGAGATTGGAGAAAATACTACTTTTTCCTCTTTTTTCATGCCTATGGAATATTGTCTTAAAGATAAATAGAAACAAACATAGCCATACCAATGTATCCTTATAAAATGAGAAACAGCCTCATAGACAAATGATATAATGCTGTCTGCTTATCGTAATTAGCTTGGGGAATAGGATCTGTTGACATAGTTTTTAATGACCTTTAAAACAGTCTTTCAGTCACTGGTCTGTTTAAATAGATGTCTCTTCACTAACTCAGTGTCTGATCTTCCCAAAGACTATTAATAACTATGTAGTGTGTATGATGTATATCTAATATCCTGCCACAATTTAACTAACCGATGTCCAACAATTAAAGTTTTTCATCCTTTTTTAGTATTATTCTTAAATTTTGCTTGTTGATTTCATTATATTCTTTAATAGAAGTATTGCAACATTCTCTGCATTCTATAATAAAATATTAGAGATAAATATTTCTGGACAAAATCATGTTGATTTCCCTCTCCATAGATATTCATGTGCAAATGCACACACACACACCCCACACACAAACTAGGATTTCAAAACGTATGTTTCATTCATTAAGGAAACTTTTAACAATTCAGGATTTTCTGTATAAAGAATATAGTCTTAACTATAAAGGGCTTTCTTCTTCCAGTAATTAGTGGCTTTAGGCTAATTTTCTACCTCCCTGAATGCATTTTTGTAGCTTGGTTCTTAAAGTAATGAGCTAGTCAAGTTTATTCCCTTATTGTTCTTTAATCTAAAAATACTCTGAAAGATTTGCCATTTTATCCTTTCAATGTGAAGCTTAAATTGGGTGGAGAAAATGCTCCTGTTTTCATATATTATATAACCTAGCTTCTGATCCTCTTTTAGAAAAAAATGCGCTCACATGCATGCTTTTAATTACCTGTTACTCTACGTTGTTTTTCTTGAAGGGATAAGCTCACTTTATTCATTATTGAGAAATGTGCAAATGTGCAAGTCACATTTTGTCCATTGTCTATTCCAGTAAAAAATTATGATTTGTGAAAATGCTGCTGTTCAACTCACAAGTTCTCTTCTTGTCAGTGAAAAGTTTTATCCAGACTTCTCCTTTTGACACACAAAATATCAAAACATTGTTTACCCAGGGATCAGGAATTAATGAAACTAAATAAAAGAATAATAGTTAACATGTTTTCTGCTTAATAGATTTTCTCTAAGACCTCTCTTCAGTGAAACAAGAATTTACCCCCTGGACAGCTGAAGAAAAAATAATACAATGACTAGTATAAGAGTTTAGTTTCATGGCCTTATACCTGCTAAGCTGCCTGCCAGCAGTTTTACCTTCAACTATTCATGCATAGTCAGTATAAATGTCAACAGTGGAAACAAAAATAATTTCTGACTATTGGAAGGAAAATAGTTTTGACCTCATACCCCCGTGAGTGCCCAGTTGACAACTGGGGATTTACGGATCACATGCTAGGAATATCTGGTCTAGGGAACTTGACTCTATCTCTTGTTCTGCAGACTTACAATATTTGAATAGTGAGTGGTTTTTGTCCCTGAAGTGTTCTTTCCTTATCTTGGCATAATAAAGCAGAAGGTTTTTCTTGCTGAATCCCTGTGTCTTATGAGATGTGTGAAACTTCAGGGTCATTGTCCTCTATTTGGCAGCAGTTCTGGCTCCTTTGTTCCTGTAGCATATTCTCTCTATGCATACAGGGGCAAGGAGAAACACCACAGGCAATGGCAATTGAAAGCCTTGCCCCAAATTGACCCTCAGCATTTCTACTAATTATTCACTGGCTAGAATCCATCACAGGACACACCTAACTTCGGAGGCATTGGGATGTAAAGTTTGCAATGCCCAATCATCAGGGAGAATCAATAATATTAAGAGGTTCTATTATACCTCATCTCACCATATGTTCTTGTGTTAAATGTTTTTGGTGTTCCAGTGTGTTCCAAGTGTGCACCAGGAATTTTGCTGGGTATTTTTGATAAGAAATTAAAAGAGGTAATACTTGGGCTTGCTCCAGGGAAATAGATATGAATAGATAATATAATAAAATGTGATACAGGTTCTAATATGGTAAAATATATGCAGTGTTTCACATGCTCATAATATGTGTATAAAGACCACAAACATACCCCTTGGCTTTGACTACCTAGAGTGATGTCACCCTTCACATGAGCAATTTCAGTGGAGCCATGGTGGTTAAATCTAATTCTAACAAATGAAGAATTTAAGAAAGTTATAAAATAACTACCCATAGAGTAACTTTAAATGAGTTGAAGGGATACCTTGAAGAAAAGTTATCCTCAAAGAAATATCCTTAGAGATAATGAAGAAGCTGTATGTTTGATAAAGTCATGAGAAAGCAGGAATGGCAGAAAATTATTAAAGGGAAGGTCAAAATAAAGCCTGCTTTTTTGCATTGTTAGACATTGACAACATAGTTTTTGGCGAAATGCCAATTTCCAGATACTAATCAAATTATTTCTTCAGAATTAAAGTTTTTTTTTTTTTCCTTTTCAATATCAGCTATGTATGCTGAACATGAACTTGAATGTCAAACCCTTGCTTTTCTTTGATCATGGATGAGGCATTGTTTGGCAAAGAGACTTGAAGTTTAAACTCTCAACAGAGGCTTTCTGCTGAAAGAGGAGATGTATGCTCCTCTGTCAGGCAAACAACAGAAGGGGTTTTGTGTAAGGCCACATAAGCATAAAAATGGCAGATGCCTTTACTTTCAGCAGCTTAAAATGTTCATTCTGAACAAACCATTCATCACTGAGCATACAATGAAGACTTCTAGATGTCAAAGGAAGAGATGGTTGGGTGATTAGGGTGTCATTTCATCAAACAATAGCAGAGTTTGATTTCCTTTCAGTATAATTGTCCCTTTTTTCTTAAATTTCCTGACACTATCTCTTCACTTTTAACAAAACAAAGGAGAAAGTATTTGCTTATAAGCACTATTATAATCATTGTCCAAATAGGAAAAAAATAAGTTAATAATTAGTTAAGTAAAGTGATACCAATAAATAAAGTTTGCCTTACTATTCAAGTGAATTTTAAAAAGGAATGTATTATCTTTATAAAAAGTATATATTAGCAAAATTTCCTGATGTTATCAAAGTTTATGTCTGTGTAGTTTTGCAAAATATTTAAGGTAAACAGAATAAAGCTGCAATGGTTATAATGTCATAATACCTGAATTCTGTGAGAATGAAACATTTATTTTCATGTGTGTCTGTATGGTTGTGTGTGTTTATATGTTTTTGCTTATTATATAGAATAACAATTTCCTTATTTTTGTGATCTCTTGATGAATACCTTGTTAAATATGATGGAAGACTAAAGTTTCCTATTTCAAGAAAATATTAACTAATACTGTATTATCACTTCAGTGATTTCTTTAGTTAACATTTATAACAAATATTCAACTCACTGTTTATTTCAAATCTTCAGTCTTAAGCTTTTGCATATTTAACAGGTAACTTTTATTTTGCCAACAAGTGATGCTCTTTTTCAACTCCTGGTATATCAACATGTGTCCATAAGACTTTGAGCATTTTAAGTAAAATAATTGACAATATGGTTCACCAAGTTGTTCTTACAGAAAGTATTCCTCTGTTACATCACTTACCATTAGTGGTGTTTTCACTAGCTCTGACATATTGCAAAGATTGAAAGTCTTGGAATTGTACAGACTTGTGTTTATCTTATACTTACTAACTCTTTAATCTTGCATAAATTACTTAACTCTGATACATAAAGTGGCAGAAATTCTACCTGACTGAAAAAAATTACTTGATGAATTGCATATAAGATATTTTTCAAAGTAGATACATAAGCCTTCAATGAATCATAGTTATTTTTTGTTTTAGTATTGTCTTTCATCCTGAAAAATAGGCTTATCCAGAATATGACAATGTAAAGATATAGAGAGGGACTGCTTCAGAAATTTAGAGTGATATTTGTGTGAATGAGAACAGTTACTATTTTCCCTTTTTAAGTATTACTAACATAATGGCTAACAACACGGCTTCTCTGGTGAAAGTGAAAGCTGTTCCTTCATGTCCTACTCTTTGCAACCCCATGGACTATACAGTCCATGGAATTCTCCAGGCCAGAATTCTGGAGTGGGTAGCTGTTCCCTTCTCCAAGGGATCTTCCCAACCCAGGGACTGCACCCAGGTGAGATAAACAATATAAAATTCGAATCACTCGAGAGACTGGATAACACTGTTGTAAACAAACAGAAAAGATTAATGTGGCTTAAGCAAATGAAAATGTATATATTTACTTTGTTATTATTATTTAATATTGCTGTGGTGCTGATAGTAGTAGTAATAGAAGCATTGCTTGAAAACTCAGTCTGGGTATGGATGACACTCAAGGGCACAGAATACCCATGTTGATTGAGGTTCTGTCATTCTATAACTGCACCACCTGTACACATGATTTTTCACCACCTGGGTAGGAAATGACAGTGCTGAGAAGTTCTTTATCAATAACTAAGTGTCATAAACAAAGGGAAAACACAGCAGCCCTTGCCAATACCCATTAGAAAGATCTAATCAAATGGTGTCACACATCTTCAAAGGAAATGAGAATCTTTCCAGACTTGAAAAGTAAGGAAAACTGAATATGGTTAAGCATTTAAAGTTTCTAATATAGTGATACAAGGTTTAATCAATATTTGAAAACCTATCATATTAACAGTAAAAAAAAAAACACATTATATTCATTATATCAATTGGTGCATATTTCTTTTTTTTTAATTTTATTTTATTTTTAAACTTTAAAATATTCTATTAGTTTTGCCAAATATCAAAATGAATCCACCACAGGTATACATGTGTTTCCCATCCTGAACCCTCCTCCTCCCTCCTCCCTCCCCATACCATCCCTCTGGGTCGTCCCAGTGCACCAGCCCCAAGCATCCAGTATTGTGCATTGAACCTGGATTGGTGACCCGTTTCATACATGATATTATACATATTTCAATGCCATTCTCCCAAATCTTCCCACCCTCTCACTCTCCCACTTGTATCACTGTAAAAAAAATAAATAAATAAAAGCCTTTCAAAAAGGTGAAGTATTTACATTTTCCTCCTACGCCTAGATTTGGCATAGCAACCTAAAGAATACTTTTTAGTAAAAAAAATAATAAAGTTTCTAATATAGAATTTTTAAGTATGAATATAATATGAGCAGCTAAGATTTATCAAGAAACATGATATAGTGCTTGTATTTTGTTATCATGACAGAAGGAAACAAATTCAGTGTTGAGAATGGAAAGTAAAAATGTGGAAAACTCCCAGATCGCCAAAAAATGCTTAATAGATTGCTATAATAAAAGATAAATAGGAAATTAGGAATTTCAGAAAGAACAATACAAAGAGTTATCAAAGAAATAATACATAGAAATATCATTTTTAGAATGAAGAGGCTCATAATAATGAATGATGACTGGAATGACATAATCCAATATATGTAATTCTAAAATGGTCGAAGAGTTTCCTTGGAAAAAAATCTTTTTCATAATAATTGGAATGAAAATAAAATGTCATTAGTATTCTCAAATACAGAATTGGATTATAGAAGACAATCAAGTAGTTTATCAAATTTCTGAGTAAAATACATTTTGAAATAATTAAAATATTATTAATCTTCTTTGAAAGTTTAATAAAACATTTATAGAATGAAGGAAAAGAAGTAAAATTGTCCACCTATACCTTTTTCTAGGAAGCAACTAGAATTTGAACCTCAGCATTGTAGGGAGTTAATTTTTGTGAAAGGAGAAATATATAATCAAGAAAGAAAAGAAAATCTGTAGAATAAAAAGGAATTTTTACAGTGAAATTCAGTGCACAGATTAAAATAAAGCCAATCTGTGAGAGCAAAAAACTAGTTGCTGGAGAAGGAAAAGAATCAGCATGAAAACAATCATAGCAGAAAAGAGCAGAACAAAAGCACTGGTAGGAAAAGACAGAGGAATTGATTCAGAGTATTTAGAAATGTATATGATCATTCAGGAACAAAAACACATGTTGAAAAATATACGAATGGACTGTATATAATAATATAAACATCAAATATCTATAAAATACTATGCATAATGTCTCTAATATAAGCAGAATTTTTATAAACATATAGGGTAAGATATGGAAAGGATAAGCCATGTGAATAATTTAAAGTAGCTAAATCGCCACAAAGCAAGCAAATAGGTAAGATCATAAACTTATTAATCATATTGGTGTAAACAAATTGTTTAGAAATGTAGAAACAAAATAACAGAGAAATAGCTATTAATAAAAGAGTCGAACATAAATGGATCAAAGTTGTGGAACTATGAAACAGAAAACTGATATACTATTATAGATTTTAAAACATTTAGATGGAGAAATTGGTATGAGTTTGAGAAAAACAAGTTTATTGGAAAGTCAAAAAAGGCATAGAGTTTAAAAGAATTTTTTGAGAATTTTTTTATGACTCTCCAAAAATAAGCTGCTCTCTTTTTATGTTTATGTGGTGAATCATAAATAAAATGGTGTGTGTGTGTGTTAGTCATTCAGTTGTGTCCAAGTGTTTGTGACCCCATAGACTGTAGCCCACCAGGCTCCTTTGTCCATGGAATTCTCCAGGCAAGAATACTGGAGAGGGTTGCCATTTCCTTCTCCAGGGGATCTTCCTGACCCAGGGGTTAAATCCAGGTCTCCTGCATTCCAGGCAGATTCTTCACCATCTAATTATTTGATAAATTAAATGGTGTTTGGAGGGATAATATTCTTCAAAAGATAAGGAATTTGGTAACTGCTTATGCTGAATCGGTTAGGTAGACTGGAGAATCAAGAGCACAAGTAATTGAGTTTTATTAAAAGGTGAGCTACTCTTGACTTTCTGCAGTTAAAAAAAAAAAAAAAACTTGGAAGAAATTGGTAGGAAAAGGGTATAATTGTCAACTGAAACAAATGCAATTTAGTAACTTAAATCCTTGAGGTATTATTTATTTCTGATTAATAGATATGTATAGGATTTGGCAAAATATGGCCACAGGACAAATGTATCAATTTTTTTTTCTAATAAGTTTTGTTGGAACAAAGCCAAGGCCATTTATAATGGATTATCTATGACTGTTTGCATGCAAGTAGCTTACACTGTACAGAGACTGGCCCACAGAACCTGAAGCATTATACTACCCTGTGCTTTACAGAAAAAGTTTATCCATCTCTGAACTGGCTGACACATCAATAATTACTGTTGCTCTTTTGCTCTGTTTGTTTTGTTTGTTGTATTTTCAGATCTATATGAAATAGTTTATCTGAAAAAGCAGTTGCTGTAATGATCCTTATCACTTCAAAGAGCATGTTTATTTTAGTTTGAATATTAGTGACTAGAATGAATATTTTTTACTAAATATATCAAAAGCATTTAAAAAGCAATAGTTTTTTGAGAAGGAGCTGTTCGATTTATTTATTTAATTTTTATTTTGTCTTTGTCGAGCTCATTTCTTCAGGAGCTGATTAATTATGCTAAACTTGAACCATGAAAATTAGTCTTATTGTTTCAAAATCAATCCTATAAAATTCTTCCAAAGATTTAAAAAGATGGATAATAAAAAGAGAAGAAAGAAAATATTTTTCTGAGTATCTATATATCAATAAAGATGCATTCTAACTATATTTAAAGTCTCCCCAATGGATTTTTCTTGAAACTATTCTGGTTCTATATACAGGGCCAGGGAACTTGCCAAATTGCAAATTCTAAATATAGCAATAACCTTTATATACTTTAAGTTGCAAGCTTTTGCAAATCTAAACTTACTCATTTATAAGTAACTATACTGTTCAGTTCATCTTCTTATATCATCAAGGTTATAGTTACCCTGGTTTGTACAGTAAAATATAAACGTCCAGAAAAATAATGTATAATTGATTTAAACTAATTGACTATGTATTTGACTAGTCACTACTGAACTTTTTAATGACAGAGAAAACTGATCCGGCTGATTACAGTTATGGTAAAGCAAAGTCTAAAACTTTTCTTATTAAAAACGATAAGCATTGCAGTAATTAGTGGAGAAGGCAATGGCAACCCACTCCAGTACTCTTGCCTGGAGAATCCCAGGGACAGTGGAGCCTGGTGGGCTGCCGTCTATGGGGTCACATGGAGTCAGACACGACTGAAGTGACTTAGCAGCAGCAGCAGTAATTAGAAAAATCAGTCCTCAAACTTCATCAACATTCCAAATATTTCAGTCTATTGGATTTCTTTCTTTTGTGTGAAAACACAATATTATTGAATGGGATTTTAGGAAAGATGACATAATGATGTTTCCTTGGTAGAGATCCCACTAAGCCTAATTACAGAGGTACTACTGTTAGCCAAGACCTTGCTGAAATACACTTATCCTGAACAACATAGAGTTTATTGCTTTTAGCTTCATTGTCATTTTCAATCAGCATGTTATTGTCTACCGCTCTGTGTTCATCAGTTCATTTTTCAAAACCACTTTAATCATACTAGACATATCTGCCTTTTTATAGAAGCCAGAAAGTTATTATGTATGCCTGAAAATCTGTTGGTGTAAACTACTATTGCTGAATTTGTCCCAAATCTTTATGATTTGGACAAATATAGTATGATTTTATTATGTTAAATAAGTAACATTTATAGGCAAAGCAAACAAACAATAATAGTAAAAAAAAAAACCTATCTTTTCATCATTGATAAAACCATGCAAAGTGCATATAAACATAAGAATTGGTAAGCAAAACTTGTGGTCAGCTTTTATCCCAAAAGAACATATTTTGGGAAATGAAAAAACAGTTAAAAAAAAGTAAAATATTTTCACTTTGAATTTCCACTTTAATAAGATAGAAGTAATCCAACCTAAGAAATTAGAGATTGGGTGCTATACAAAAAACATTAATTACTCTATAGTATACTATCAAGATTTTGCATCATGTTCAAAAAGTATTAGATAATTGCTTCATTGGACCTTAAAATATACTCCATGCATTTTGCTCACATTCTCCAAATTAATTATTAACAATTATTTGAAAAACATGCATTGAGAAGTCTGTCCTATTTATATTATTTTCACAAAAACAATTAAACCTGGCTTCTGGAAAAAAAAAAAAAAAGATAGATTTTTTTAGAACTTAGATGTCCTTAGTTTGATTTTAAAAAAGTGAAATGAAAGAGATATGTGTATTCAGGGAAGAAAATGGAAAGAAATGCCTTGAAAATGTTTTTGTACTTTCAAAGTACTCTGCTTAAATATATTACATGTATTTTATTAGTAATTGCAATTATTTACAAAATCAATGTAAGTGTTAAATTTTCAAATAAAGCAAATGATTACTTACATAAAATTTCTAACAGTTTTCTATAACAAAATTTCTAAGTCTTTGAATAATCTGATCTTAAATTTCTACTCATTTGGGAGTGGATTGCTAGAAGGGATATTTTTGACTTGTAATTTTCCTGCTTCAATTTCACATGGCATTATCTTATGGAAATAAATTACAGTGTGTTTTTTTTTTCAGGAAGTTATAATATCCATATCAAAGCCTGCTTCCTTAATTTTCTTTTCCTGATACAACTCAGACTTATTTTTGATAAAAAGTGATGATCAAATGTTGAGGCTATAATAGTGTCTTATTATCTCAATCATCAGGAAGAAAAAGCCCTTTCAAAAATATAATGACACAGTATTTCTTATGTCCTGGCCAGACGCATTTTTGAAGAAAATTGCCCAACTGTATTTTTATAACTTAAAACCTTGAGATGTAAGATTTCTTGCTAAACTCTATTGATCTGTAAAATATCCTTTATTGTAAGGTTCCAGCATCTCTAGAAGAATGCATAGTTAAGATTTAAGACTACTGATTTTGTCAATAAATCACAAGATTGCACCTTTTTAACCTAACAATGACAAGCAAATATAAACTGGAAAAATATAACCACTGTAAATAAATATAAATATTTATAAAAATATTCTAAGTAAATGTTATCCATCAGCTATTCTCAAACATACAGTGTACCTATGTCCTCCGAAAAAATAGCTGTTAATTGAATGTAGGATATTGTAAGCAGTCTTAGTATAAATGGTTTTAGAACTGCAACTCCATTAGTAACTTTCACTGGGTTCTTGCAACACACTTCCATGAGGTTTAGGGCCCTGTTGAAAACATGCAATAGAAGACAACATGGTCTGCCTGGCCCTTTATTTGTATATCATATTAAACCCATTATAATAGCCATCTGTTGCACTTTATTTAGAACTTTTTTTTTTTCCTCCAGTCAAGCAGAGGACAATAAGTAGGTTTTAATCATAATTTTATAATTTAAAAAAGGAAACTAAATAGGTTGCGATCATAATTTTATTTTAAAAATGATCTGTGTGCTTAGTCGCTCAGTTGTGTCAGACTCTTTGTGACCCCATGGACTGTAGCCCTCCAGGCTCCTCTCTCCATCGGGATTCTCCAGGGAAGAATGCTGAAGTGGGTTGTCATGCCCTCCTCCAGGACAATAAGTAGGTTATAATTGTAATTTTATATTAAAAAAAAAAAGAAGTGTCAGAGGTTGCTGCTAGAACTGATGCCTTTCAATATAAAAATTATCCATTTTAAAGAACAAAAACTTGGAATAAATGACTTTTCTTGGCCACAGGAAAGCCTTAAATGAAATTGTTTTGTGTTGACATTTTCTACTATACATTTATCTGAAGCTTACAGATGGTAAAAGCAAATTTCAAATATTTGACCAGGTGGAATTTAATGTAAAGAGCATGTACCTTATGAAATGTATGATAATTTGCTTGCTTTATACATGGGAGAGCCTCCCATGACTCCATTTCCCAGTTTACGGTAAACTCACATTTCTGTCTTTCAAACTGCAGCCACTGCTTTTCCTTATTTGTTTCTATTTGTATTTAATTTTTAAAGGGATTATAGTTTATGATCAGGGATAATAATCACATTATGGGAGAACTGGAACTTCTCAAGTCAACATTATAAATTGCAGTCCTAATTCTTAGTTATTAGGTACTTTCAGCAATGGTTTGAACTCACACATGGTTAATTATTTTCTTTTCATTTCTAAACCTGAAGATATAAGCCTAAATCAGTGCAGCTCTAAAATAGCCAGATTTTACTACCATCTCCAAGACCAAGTTTCCACCAAAGCAGTTTGGGTGTTTCCAGAACAATAATGAAAAAGTATTTAGTAATTAATTGCTAATGGGATATTAATTTAAAAGTTTCTTGAGCCTAAGCATATTTGAATAACTTTCAAAAAATTACCACTTGAAGTGTATATATATATTATATATGAATATAGGGTTGCAATGTTACCATTTTTCAGAGGATCTGAAATTATTTCATATTTTGTTCTTTCACTTTTTAAACTTCTCCTTTTGCAACAAGATGTGTTCATTCATTTTGTATAAAAATTTAGTTTGCATATAAGTTCAAAGATATGTTTTAGTTTTTAAAAGCAGGTTGCACCTGTGGCGGATTCATTTCGATATATGGCAAAACCAATACAATAGTGTAAAGTTAAAAAATAAAATAAAATTTAAAAAAAATAAAAAAATAAAAGCAGGTTGCAGAAAACAGATATAAAGCATTCTATTTCTGTAAAACACACCTTACAAAACATCTTTTATTTTTCTAAATATGTGTTTATTTGACTATTATCATTCATGAAATGGCTTGTTAACAGTAATTGGCCACAAAATTCAGATTACTTCTGGAACAAAAAATTGTTTAAAAAAAGTTGTAAAGAGGACAATCTGTTTGTCTCTGCTGATTAAAAATTATAAGAATATATCCATATACAGTCAATGGAAAGCATTTTTAGAAAACATGTAGTAAATAAATATCTCACCCTAATACTTGATTATTGAAAAGTCAATTTAAAAATCATAACTATATAATCAGAATCAATAGTTTTCTAAAATTTAATTCATTCATGTTACAAGTAAACATATAGAACTGCTAGAATAGTCAGTTTTACAACTTTTCTTAACCATCTTTCAACCCAATTTGATTTAATGGGGTTCATTCACTAAAGTCAGTTTTATTTCAAGTTATACACAAGAATGTTTTTTATTAAATTCCAAGAAATTATTGTGCTAAAATTAGATAAATTGCATGTTACATTCATCGTTCAGTCTCAGTGCATGTCAAATGAGATCACATAATCCTTTGGGATAACTGAATTGGCTATAAAATACTGACTCTGAAAGTTCACATCAGTTCAGAGTCAATTATCCATTCTTTCCCATGACGAGAACTCTTTTTGAATAATATATAGTTCATTGTTAATTGTGAAAAATTGCTTTCTGAAATATTTTTATTACTCATTGGCTTATTATTGAATAGGGTTTAAAATTTAAAATATAATATATTTGTCATTTGATAATATAGTTTCTTAAAAAAGAAAGTATAATATTTTATCAAAACAAAAATTATTTTATTCTGTTTAAATATTTGTAGGGACAGAAAGAAGAAATATATATTCTGTAATATAGATTTGCCTTTGTGCTCTATAGTCATTTATGTACATGTTTTCTTTTTTAACTACTGTAAGCTTTAAATAAAATCTTCTAGGTATTGTTAGTATACTGACTGTATTAAAAAAAAATACGATACAGTCATGATTGAACACCTGATAAAGAAATCATATGATTATGCACAAGGAAGAAAACATGCTAAAGAATATTTTTTAACTGAACAAGTCAACCTTCAAAATAATGTTTCCCTTTAATAACAAAAAGGCTAAACAAAAGCAGTGAAATTCCAGGGGAAAAATAAACAAACAAAAAACCCCACATCTGAATTAGATGACTTTGGTAATCTTCTGCTGAGTCATCCTTCTCACTTTGTTACATTTGAATCACATGGAGAGGGGTTTGTTGATTAATACAGATGCAAAAATGAATGGTGAAAAATATAAAATTGAAAATTTATTTAAATTGCAGAACTTCCAAAGAATAAAAACTGTCACACAATGGCATGAGATTCTCTATTATTAGTAACTGAACCTCTTGTTATTGGAAGTACACAGTCTGAAGCTCTTTGAAAAGGATGAGTAAAGTTGAGGAGATTTCTTACATCAAGCAGACATTTGTCATAGTTGACCTCAAACAACCCTCTAACATGAAGGACATTGTGTCTGGGTACACTTGGGGAGTTTCTACCATCAAGAAGATGGTATATGGTTATATGGACAATTAATTTTGGGGGTACAATTAATTTATGGCAATGGAACCAAGAACATATAATGGAGAAAGGACTGTCCCTTCAGTTAATGGTGTTGGGAAAACTGGACAGCCATCATGCAAAATAATAAAAGTGGACCACTGTCTTACATTGTATTGAAATATCAACTCAAAATGGATTAAAGAATGTAGGACTTGAAGCTGTAAAATTCATAGAAGGAAAAATAAGGAAGTAAGCTCCTTGACATTTGAAAGCTGAACTTGAATCTTGGATAGAATAGGAGGTAGCCTAAGAAAAAAGCTTTGGGTGATATCAGTTTGAATATAGAGGGACAGTGAAAAGACCAGGTTGGCTGAGATAGAAGATTTTTATAAGAGAAAATGGAAGATAGATTAATATTAATTTTTGTTTAATTCTATTGTGGAAAATATTAAATGCTCAAGTTAAGGGGTGTTATCTGGAGTCATTGAAGATTTCAGAACAGTACTTTGGCATTCTCTACCTGAGGTAAAGCTATCTGGTAAACAAAATCATATCTAGAAGGTCCTTTGGAAGGCTGTCAATGTGTCTTTAATTTGGGATTGGGACATCTAGCCTAAGTTATCTTGTCAAGACCTCTTCAATCCTTGGTTGGAGTCATGTGGAAACACACTATACACGTGGTATTCCATTTAAGGAATTACTACATATCACATGTGCTGAAAATCCACCTTAATTGTTTTTCCATGTGTACCCTCCTCCAAAGCACCTAGTAAATCACCTTTTACAATCCAAGAAAAACAGTGTCCATGTATCTCTTCAAGCGCTGCACACTTGCAAAGACAGACTGTAGGTGATCCTCCCTCTTCCTTAGCTGAGAACACTAAAACACTGAGATTGAATGGGACATTTAGTGGCTTGATAGCACGAAGGAGAAAAATTCTGAGCACCTGTATTTGAATGGAGCTGAACAAAACCAGCCCATATTGCAGACACTCACCACAGGATGTCACACAACATGACCCTTATTTTAATTACTGAATGCTCAACACTTGTTCTTATGGTTGAATGTGTATAAAAACCACCAAGAGAGTTTCTTTAAACATTTATATTCTCATTCCACACTCAAGAGTTCTGATTCAGGAGGTTGGCCAGAGGCCCCAGAATACTGCAATCCATTTTGCCTATGCAATGGATTTGGGGGAGAAAAACAATATTTAGTATATCCTAAATAAAGTACTAATTACTTTAAATTTTGTGTTATTTGTTCTGGAAACCACTATATCTTTAAAATGTCTGATATATATATATATATATATATATATATATATATATATATATATGGCAAGGTTAAGGGGAAAAAAAAAAACAAATCCTTTGAAATAATTCAAGTTGCATTTTGTAAAACATGTCTTATTTTAAATTTACAACATCCTACCTTCCTGGCATTTCCATGGTAAATTCTAGCTTCAAAATTTGACTTCAAGAAACTGACAGAGAAACCAAGAGCCCAAAGCCAAGTGCAGATCCATGAATGTTGAAATAATAGATGTAAGTACATTTAATCAAAAAATCTTTCAAAAACATTATTATAAAAGTCATTCTTACCTTTGCTCAGAGATTTGGAATATCATCTGCTGCAGGGCCCAACTGCAATATGTGCATGGTATCAGGGAAATATTTTTTTTTAATTCTCTACCCTTCACCATTATTTACTAGGCATCATCTCATGAAAAAATATGCATCCCCAGTTTAATGTTAGCAAATCTATCTCAGTCATCCAAGAACAGAGAAAAGCTTATTCAAAGGAAGTTGCATTCAGTTCAGTTCAGTCGCTCAGTCGTGTCCTTTGCAACCGCATGAATTGCAGCATGCCAGGCCTCCCTGTTCATCACAATCTCCTGGAGTTCACTCAAACTCACGTCCATTGAGTCAGTGATTCCATCCAGCAACAGATTTCATCCTCTGTTGTCCCCTTTTCCTCCAGCCCCCAATCCTTCCCAGCATCAGAGTCTTTTCCAATGAGTCAACTCTTCACATGAGGTGGCCAAAGTACTGGAGCTTCAGCTTTAGCATCATTCCTTCCAAAGAACACCCAGGGCTGATCTCCCTTAGAATGGACTGGTTGGATCTCCTTGCAGTCCAAGGGACTCTCAAGAGTCTTCTCCAACACCACAGTTCAAAAGCTTCAATTCTTCATTGCTCAGCTATCTTCACAGTCCAACTCTCACATCCATACATGACCACTGGAAAAACCATAGCCTTGACTAGACAGACTTTGTTGGCAAAGTAATGTCTCTGCTTTTCAATATGCTATCTAGGTTGGTCATAACTTTCCTTCCAAGGAGTAAGCGTCTTTTAATTTCATGGCTACAGTCACCATCCACAGTGATTTTGGAGCCCCCAAAAATAAAGTCTGACACTGTTTCCACTGTTTCCCCATCTATTTCTAATGAAGTGATGGGACCAGATTCCATGATCTTCATTTTCTGAATGTTGAGCTTTAACCCAACTTTTTCACTCTCCTCATTCACCTTCATCAAGAGGCTTTTTAGTTCCTCTTCACTTTCTGCCATAAAGGTGGTGTCATCTGCATATCTGAGGTTATTGATATTTCTCCTGGCAATCTTGATTCCAGCTTGTGCTTCTTCTAGCCCAGCGTTTCTCATGATGTACTCTGCATATAATTTAAATAAGCAGGCATTATCTGTATTTAAAGATGACTAACAAACACATGAAAAGATGCTCAACATCACTCATTATCAGAGAAATGCAAATCAAAACCACTATGAGATACCATTTCATGCCAGTCAGAATGGCTGCGATCCAAAAGTCTACAAGCAATAAATGCTGGAGAGGGTGTGGAGAAAAGGGAACTCTCTTACACTGTTGGTGGGAATGCAAACTAGTACAGCCAATATGGAGAACAGTGTGGAGATTCCTTAAAAAAACTGGAAATAGAACTGCCTTATGATCCAGCAATCCCACTGCTGGGCATACACACTGAGGAAACCAGAAGGGAAAGAGACAGTGTACCCCAATGTTCATCGCAGCACTGTTTATAATAGCCAGGACATGGAAGCAACCTAGATGCCCATCAGCAGATGAATGGATAAGAAAGCAGTGGTACATATACACAATGGAGTATTACTCAGCCATTAAAAAGAATACATTTGAATCAGTCCTCATGAGATGGATAAAACTGGAACCTATTATACAGAGTGAAGTAAGCCAGAAAGAAAAACACCAATACAGTATACTAACACATATATATGGAATTTAGAAAGATGGTAACAATAACCCTGTGTACGAGACTGCAAAAGAGACACTGATGTATAGATCAGTCTTATGGACTCTGTGGGAGAGGGAGAGGGTGGGGAGATTTGGGAGAATAGCATTGAAACATGTATAATATCATGTATGAAACGAGTCGCCAGTCCAGGTTCGATGCACGGTACTGGATGCTTGGGGCTGGTGCACTGGGATGACCCAGAGGGATGGTATGGGGAGGGAGGAGGGAGGAGGGTTCAGGATGGAGAACGCAGGTATACCTGTGGCAGGTTCATTTCGATATTTGGCAAAACTATTACAATATTGTAAAGTTTAAAAATAAAATTAAAAAAAATAAAGATAACTTCACAGTAATGCATATCCAAAATAATTGTTTCAAAAAATATTTTATTAATTGCATCTCTCCATGTTTATCTCTTGCTTTTGCATATAGTTTAATGAACTAGAAGAGAAAACTAATCACATAAAGGAGTTTGGGTATGCTTTTAAAAAATGATTCACTTACAAAAGTCTGATCTTTCAAGCAGATTTTTCACAAGTCTTAACAAGCTCAGACAGGCCAAAATCACACCACTGTAGTAGGTAGGAAAGCTCAGAAAAGCAGGCATGAGAATGAGGACAAACAAAGCCTAGAGATGGGTAAAAACTACTAAAAGAAAGTATTATTGTTGTTTAGTTGCGAAGTTGTGTCAGACTCTTGTGATCTGATGGACTGTAGCATGCCAGGATCCTCTGTCTGTGGGATCTCCTGGCAAGAATACTGGAGTGGGTTGCCATTTCCTTCTCCAAAAAAAGTTTTACATGTGTATATTTTCTTTATAGCTATATCTACCTGTATATATCAAGTTAGACTTGCATATATCTATCAATCTATTTTTCTGTGTATATAGATACACATCAATATGTGTCATTTATACCATATGAGTTTTATGTGATAAAAGTCATATTTTTGGATTTGACAATAAACTTGAATTTATGCAAAAACAGCCCTTATTTTTGTAGAAATCTTTACAAATGCTTGATAAGTATTTGAAAAAAAAAAGCTATTTTTAGATGGATCAGTTCAAATTGAATTTGGGACAATTATTCATGAATTAATTCAAGAAGAGATACTTATTCTAAAGTCTAGAGATGCATTTTTGGTATATAATTCAAAAAGAGTATGTGAACTATTCCATAATAATAAAACACTTTTTAAATAAATTTTAAGCACAAATTATTAAGGAGAATTTCTTACCAGTTCTATAATTTTGTGCACTGATGTTCATGTGCAAATGTACTTAATTATCAGCATGTGTGTTAAATTTACATATCATTGTATGTTTCCCAATTGTTAATTTGCCATAGGACTGTTCAAATTAGTTAAGCAGCATAAATCAATCTCTAAAAAATAACCAAAAAGATGAACCTTATTATAGCTGATCTAAGGGAAATTTGAGCTAGTCACAAAGATTTTGGGAGCATTCAACTGTAACTGCATGAATTCTAAATATTTTTTAGATATTGCCACTGTCCCTGGGGATATATTTAAATGTGGTTAAATGTTTAAAATGCTGATGAATAATTTTCTTGATTGACCCTCTGCTCCTATGAACACATCCATTTTAATTATCTATTTCTTAAAAGAGATATCAAAGGAACATAGAGGTCCAAATTTCTAATATACTATATAATATATAGTTTTATTTGCCAATCGTGGAATTTTTGCTAGAGCACTACCAAGCGTATTTGAATTTCATTAGTGTCTTTCAATGAATCAGATACTGATGAAATTCAGTTTAAACTATTCTTGCTTCACACTCTTAAATATTTATTTCTTGTCTATATTTATAGATTTATTCCTATAGATAGACTTTTCATTTGAAGATAGTTGGGTATCTTATATTTAGGGCCAGGTGGCACTAGAGGTAAAGAACCTGCCTGCCAATGCAGGAGATGTAAGAGGTGGGGGTTCAATCCCTGGATCAGGAAGATCCCCTGGAGGAGAGGATGGCAACCCACTCCAGTATTCTTGCCTGAAGAATCCCATAGACAGAGCAGTCTGGCCGATTCCATCCATGAGGTTTCAAATTGTCAGACATGACTGAAGCAGCTTGGCACACGTATTCGCACACTGAATAGTGCAGCAGTTCACAAGACCACTCTCACTTCTGACATAAAGTTCAAGTTCAGAGGTTCCCAGACTATCCTCAAGTTTGATAGCTTTCTAAAAAGTGTCACTGAATTCTGCAAAGCTCTTGTGGTGATGATGTATTACAGTGAAAGGATACTGATTAAAAGGCAGGGTCCAGAAAAGTTCTAAGTATGAGCTTCTAGTTCATGGAAGCTCCCAGTGCATCCATGCAAACTGTCCTTGCTTCTCCCCACAATGATATGTGGTTATAAGTATGGAGCATTGCCAACCAGGGAAGATCACCTGAGTTTTGAGTCCAGAGTTTTTATTGATAGTCACAAAAATGTGCTAGACAACCTGCATGACAAACTTAGTCTCCAGTTCCTCCAGAACCAAGGTGACACTACAAGGTCCAAGTAAGTAAGTGTTAGTCCCTCAGTCATGCCTGACTCTTTGTGATCCCATGGACTGCCGCCACAAAGTCCAAAGCCCCGCCCTAATCACATGAGTAGCATAGAACATTCAGTTTGCCCCCAAACTCTATGGTAAACAAAGACAATCACCAGATTAAACAGTCCGCTGTCTTAGAGGTCACATCCTAGGAGCTGAGGGGGGAAAGCTAGATCTCTCCTTGGCAAAATTAACACTTGATTGGACAGAATCTTAAACTTACAGAATCACTTATTTCTATGGCTATATAACATGGAGAACAATATTTAAAAAATTACATTTTTATTAAAACCAAGAGCATCATTGTTTTTCCTTAGCAGTGCTAAATAAGAAAATTGGTAGATAATATCACCATTATCATTAACTCTCGTTCAGTTTATACATAAAATAGATAATGATAAGGAAAATAAATGAACTAGTACACATTAAATTTTTATGTCTCATCCCATGAAATTTGACCCTGATCCCCTGGCATATAGAGAAAATGACATAAAGAAGAGCCAAATGAGAAAATACAGCTTTAATTTTAAAATTCTGCTGTAAGAATTAGGAGATTGGAAGTCTTATCCTGGCTTTGTGACTAATTTGTTATATGAT
Organism: Bos indicus x Bos taurus; assembly: GCF_003369695.1. Taxonomy (NCBI): domain Eukaryota; kingdom Metazoa; phylum Chordata; class Mammalia; order Artiodactyla; family Bovidae; genus Bos; species Bos indicus x Bos taurus. The sequence continues at coordinate 59,820,583 of NC_040087.1, forward strand.
TTGGGCAAATAGCTTAACCTTTCTAGAACTCAATTTGCTCCTCTGTAATTAGTAAGTAGATTGAAATAGATTGGTTTTAAATCCCTTCATTACCTTCAAAATTCCACATATTTATACTTCTCATAAAAGAGTAAGAGGTCTGTATAAGATGTAACCTAACACAAAGATAAAGTCATTAAAAGCATCCCTCTTTATGTAAAAAGGACCCACAGAAATACCAGTTATTTGAGTCATTTTAATATGCTCATCAAGATTGTTGAACTAGTTTTAACTAAAAATTCTCCCTGTTATGCCCTAGAGAAATACATTGAAACATGCATATTTGAGACAAATTCTAAGAAAATCCAATCAGATAATAAAGAAATATATATAAACATTCAGAATTAAAATATAGCCCTTTACTTGTTATTCTTGAAGGTTGTTGATTTTGCCTTATTTTTTAGCTTATTTTTATGATTTTCAACTTCTTTTACAGCTAAAGTCAAGAAACTAAACATAGTAGAAGCATACCCATTCTTTTCTTATTCAAATGAACTTTTCCCAATTTAAATATCTCCTAAAATATCAATCATAAGATTAACAACATTGAAAGGTAAATGAAATGAATAACAAATACTAGTTCTCCATTTTTTATGTGTTTTATGTTCTGTCTACAATAACTTTTTTTTCCCTTGAAATGGCATATTTACACTGGTAGAATTTCTCAAGTAAAATATTTATTTCTGCTAAGAAATTGTTTTATTTGAGTATTTCCTAATAGCCATAATGTTAAGTTTCTGTAGCAAACATTTGTTCTTCCAAAAAAATGTTTCCAAAACGGACTATTACTTTCAAGGGTTTTGGCAACTGTGTAGGATGGGCAATAGGCTTAGCCAACTGTTTTTCCATCTGCTACTCCAGCTTCCCTGCAATTTTTTCCCAATTAGCCAGGAACACTTTAGTGGCTTCCTGGAAAAAAGGCATATTTAAACATTTGTCCCACTAAAGTAAATCAAATATTTATAACAATCCACGCATAGTACAACCTTACAAAGAATATTACCCATTACTTGAATGATTTTGAAGTTAGTGAACTTTCCATAACAATTTCCTTTTCAAGTGAATATATAGCCTTAAAAATAATCTATTATAGCAATAATTAAAGAGATTCATTCTACGTATAGCTAATATTAAAATGGAAATATAGAATTTCAAAGTTAAAAACCTGATGACTGAATTTTCTAATGAAAATCTAAAGTGGTTTGTATTTACTAGCAAAATTAATTTATATATTCCCAAATATAAATATTTACTCAGATTTTCAAAATTAAAAGATAGAACATAAAAGCAGCAAGTTATTTCTAAGATTGCTTCGTTTTCAACCATTTTATGAACTAGGGTAAAACAAAATTATAAATTATTCCTGAAAAATATTATTTTATGTCCATTTTTTTAACATAGTTTTATTTGGATGTCTGATTTGACTAGATTTATGTGCTTTTTTTTTTTTTGCTTCCCTGGTGGCTCAGATGGTAAAGCGTCTGCCTGTAATGCAGGAGACCCGGGCTTGATCCCTGGCTTGTGAAGATCCCCTGGAGAAGGAAATGGCAACCCACTCCAGTATTCCTGCCTGGAAAATCTCATGGACAGAGATTGGTGGGTTACAGTCCATGGGGTTGCCAAGAGTCAGACACAACTGAACACTCCACTAAGTACAAATTAATAGAAAATTATTTTAACAAATTTATTCAATCAATTAATGAAGACAATAATTATACAAATAAGAGTTGAGACAAGGATGCTAAAGTACATTAATTTGTATGACCATCATAGAAAGTGGATGGCAAGTGGTGAGTGGAATCAGATTTATTTTCCTGGTCTTTTAAAATATACCTAGTAAAACAATTTTGGCTATTGACCTTTTCTGAAGCATGTTGACAATTCTAGTCTCCTTCTAATCCTCTATCAGATTGCCCACTCTCATTGGCTTCATACTTGCTTATCACAAATCCACTTTGACCTTCTTTTTTATCTAATCTCTCCTCTCTGACTTAACTAAAATCAAAGCTCACTATAGAAACTCCAAACCTTAACTTGGTATGATCTCTTAATGTTAAATTGGTTAAGTTACCTGAGTATTTAAAAAAGAGACATTTTTTTTTCTTTTTTGTTCCTTTTATCCATCTGTCTATCTATCCACTTCCTATGCTGGTATATAATCACTATATGGAAGGATTGGTAGTATAAATGTTTTACATATATTTATTTTAGATGGCTTACATTAATATAATGACATGAAGGAAATGCCATATCCTTGCTCAAAATAATGAAATAAATATTCTCTCATTGGGATTTTAAGGATTCAATTAATTGCAATCCCATGGATTGTAGCTCACCATTCTCCTCTGTCCATGGAGTTTTCCAGGCAACAGTTGGTAGCCATTCTGAATCCATACTGGAGTTGGTAGCCATTCCCTTCTCCAGCGTATCTTCCCTAACCAAGGAACTGAACCCTAGTTTCCTGCATTTCAGGAAAATTATTTACCATCTGAGACTCTTACTCATTTGGATTCAGAATCTACTGAGAAATAAAAGAACAAAACACCAGTGAATGGACCACAAAACATCATCACAATTGCTAATAAATCTAGGTTAGACCAGAACATGATTAGCATAGACTAACTGAGCGACTGAACTGAACTGAACTGAACTCCTAGGGTAACTCCTACCTACACCTTACATTCAGTTAAAACCTGGAATAGAAAACTGAGGACAAGTTCCCAGGCAAGAATACTAGAGTGAGTTGCCATTTCCTTCTCCAAGGGGTCTTCCTGACCCAAGAATTGAATCTGTGTCTTCTGCATTGGTCAGAGAAGGCGATGGCACCCCACTCCAGTACTCTTGCCTGGAAAATCCTGTGGACTGAGGAGCCTGGTAGGCTGCAGTCCATGGGGTCGCTGAGAGTCGGACACGACTGAGCGACTTACCTTTCACTTTGCACTTTGATACATTGGAGAAGGAAATGGCAACCCACTCCAGTGTTCTTGCCTGTAGAATCCCAGGGATGGGGGAGCCTGGTGGGCTGCCATCTATGGGGTCACACAGAGTTGGACACAACTGAAGTGACTTAGCAGCAGCAGCAGCTTCTGCATTGGTAGGCAGGTTCTTTACCACTGAGCCACAAGGCAAGTCCTTTTAAAGATAAGCTCAATCCAACTGATAAAAGAAACAAACTATATTAATTTACTAATCAGAGGAGTAAATTCCTCTTTGTAAATGAGCTCTGGGAAAAACACATTCCTAGACTTTCTTCCTTTATTTCCCTAAACTGTACCTTTAAATCTAGAATCAGTCATGAATGTGGCTGTCTGCCTCACAGTTGAAGAATGTCATTCATGAGTATAGCCCTGCTCTCACATTCATAAATAGCTCCTTTGAGCTTTGACCTGGAACTACTAATAAAGAAATACTAGTGAATACTTTTCCCCAAAGCTCTGAAATGGATCAGAAGAGTGCATAAATAAATTTGATAAATAAAATTGATTCAAGAACATCTTTTTCAAGCCATAATATTTTTAGTATCTATTGTGTAAATAAAGTGTCCTAAGTTTGCAACCCAACACACTGGACATTTGCAAATCCCAGATATAGTAAGAATTCATGTTTACTTGTGTTTGGTCCTTGATACTGATATCCCAGAACCCCTTTTCTAAATGACTGCAGATTTCATTTCTGCTATTTTAATGGTTATTAGCTTAGGAAAGATAAACCAAATGATAAAATTGTCCAGGATACTGATGACATCTTGCTTATGTCCACTTCACTGGAGGAGGATAGATTCGTCAAAACATTAAAGTAGGCTGCACAAATTGGGAACTTTGCCCATGAATTTATTTCTGTAATCAAACACTCTTGAAGACATACTGGCAAAAACTCATTTGCTTCATCTAGTGCAAAATTTCCTCCCAAAGATGCCACTGAAGTAATTCCTGAGCAGATGTGCTGAGTTAGATCCCCTTCTACCAGGCTTCCCTGGTAGCTGAGTCAGTAAAGAATCTGCCTGCAGTGCAGGAGACCTGCGTTCAATCCCTGGTTGGGAAGATCCCCTGGATATCAAAATGGCGACCCACTCCAGTATTCTTGCCTAGAAAAATGAACAGAAGAGCCTGGTGGGCTACAGTCCATAGGTTCTCAAGTCAGACATGACTTAGCAATTAAACCAACACTACCATGTAGATGATTGATATTTTCACAATGAAGAGATTATAAACTGCCACTTCTTATTCTCATGTTTCCTAATCAGTTTTAAAGCCTCTAATCTCTTTATTAGAGTCATTCAGATCAGATCAGTTGCTCAGTCGTGTCCCGACTTTTTACAACCCCATGAATCACAGCACGCCAGGCCTCCCTGTCCATCACCAACTCCCGGAGTTCACTCAGACTCAGGTTCATCGAGTCAGTGATGCCATCCAGCCATCTCATGCTCTGTCGTCCCCTTCTCCTCTTGCCCCCAATCCCTCCCAGCATCAGAGTCTTTTCCAATGAGTCAACTCTTCGCATGAGGTGGCCAAAGTACTGGAGTTTCAGCTTCAGCATCAATCCTTCCCAAGAAATCCCAGGGCTGATCTCCTTTAGAATGAACTGGTTGGATCTCCTTGCAGTCCAAGGGACTCTCAAGAATCTTCTCCAACACCACAGTTCAAAAGCATCAATTCTTCAGCGCTCAGCCTTCTTCACAGTCCAACTCTCACATCCATACATGACCACAGGAAAAACCATAGCCTTGACTAGACGAACCTTTGTTGGCAAAGTAATGTCTCTGCTTTTGAATATGCTATCTAGGTTGGTCATTACATCACATTAAAAGCAGAAAATAAACTGAAAAAGCTCATAACTTTATAAGCTGGACAATGCCAATAATATGTTCTTCAAACAAGCCCTTGATATCATTAAGGTATGGTCAGTTCAATTTCCTAAGGCCCCTAAAATTTTAGTAACTTCATTCTCTCTCTAAATGTATACATTGTTTTTATTCCTTCTCCTGCCCCACCTCCTTCTTCTTCTCCTGCTCCTCCTTCCCCTAATCATCCTCCCCATTCCCTCCTCCTACTTCTCCTCATCTCCTCCTCCTTTCCCTCCCCCTACTTCTTCTCCTTTTTCTTTGTCCCTCTGTTCTATATCTTTGTTTTTCCAAATCTTGGGCATTAAACTGTTCTCTTTTTGTCTCTGCATAGGGATTAATGCATTTGTCTATCAAGTCCTCCAAGTAAATGTATAGTTTACATGATAATAAGAACTATAATTTATACTTGAGTCTTTCGGGAGTAACCACTCCTTAGAATTCCCAACTAATTTCCCACTCTGCATAATCCGATTTCATGGAATTCTTCTTTCTTCACTCCATTGTCTATAATCTAGGCTTATACCTATTGTGGCCCTCCCAGTTCTCCTTGCTTGAGTCATTTTGCTTGCGTCTTCCTCTAGTTTTATAATTTCCCAAATATTAGAAACACATTTCTTCAATGCCTGCATCTCTGTCCACAATAACTAAGCTACCTTGGAGATTATTCAATGAAGTAAATAAAGAAATAAGAAATTCATGAATTCTTGAATATTTCTGACTGATTAGATTGCTTTCCCTTTCATATCTGTCCACATCTTATGTAACCATTTCTTATAGTTTTCCCAGTCTTTAAAATGGCTTGCCTAATGACTCTTTGGAATCCATATAATTTTGAGAGGAACATTCTCTGTGGTTTCCAGGATCCCAGTTCCCACTGAAACTGAATTCTTGAGTTCTGTTTCCTTAGATGTCTATTTCTTTCCCCAGTGTTTCCATTGGCTACTGGTTCTTTTCTAGAGTTAATAAACTCTAACACTTCTTTTTTCAAATGACTTATCTTTAACAACAATCAATTTAAATATATTTTAATTCCCTTCCCCCCCATTTCTAAAATTATCTAGTTTGGCTCATAAAGCTTCAGATTTTTTGATGTAGTGCCTGCTTCTTCTACTTCATAGGATACTTCCCCAAATCATCATTTATCTATCATTCATCGTCTGTCAATTAGAGCTAAGACTATTATTTATACTTCTCTCTTATGCTCAACAAAAAAAATAGTGTCTAGTGCCTAAAGTGGCCACATTCCTTCTGAAAGATTAAGACATTCCAAGCATAAGTTTTTCTTAAACTTTTTTATATTGCCATATTTTATGACCATATATATTATATACACATCTATAAATGTATATTCATATATATGCAATATAGTATATCATAGTTCTTTCCATTATTTTCTCTTAAATGTTAGTCATATTTCCTTGTCCACTTTTAATATATTTTGTAAAATTTATAAAATTTGTTGCATATCTGTGAAAATAATTGTTCTCTGCTTTCCCAAGAATAGTAAAAATATTAGCCCATGCTGGGCAAGTATACACTCAGAAAAAATGGGGGAAAAAAAAGGCCACACTGATTTTATTGTAAGACCTACTTGGACTTCCTATGCCCTATGTGCTTTAGACCCAAAACCAACATATCCTCTAATGATTTAGACATTAGTTTGACAAATGAAGCATAAAGTGTAAGATTAATAAATCCACCAACTTATCTTTAAATGTACTCAGAAGCTATTCTACAAGAGACATTAACAAAGTCAAAGAAACTCCTCAATACCAAAGAATCCATGTACTCTGACTTCATGAAAAACATATCCATATGTTCTTTGCCGGTACACCTACTAGAAGCAGTGGGTTTACAAAGCTGATTTAAAGCACTGCTCTTTCTTGCCTTTGTTTTGAAGCAATTGGTGCATAAAGCTCCCAAAACAGATTTGTAACACCTTTCATTATAAATAAAGTTAGATTAGAGAGCATCTTTGGTGTGTGTGTCATTTGCTTCTAACTGCCTATACCTTCTCTGGAGGAGGGTATGGCAACCCACTCCAGTATTCTTGCCTGGAGAATCCCATGGACAGAAGAGCCTGGGCAGGCTCTAGTCCATAGGGTTGCACAGAGTGGAACTGGACTGAAGTGACTTAGCATGGCAGGCACACCTATACCTTACACCTTGTCCTTAAGACTAGAACACCTAAGGAAGAATTAAAAGTGCAGAACAGATATACTTGATGGCTTCTCAGGTGGCACAGTGATAAAGAATCTGTGTGTAAATCTCTCTGCAGAAGACGCAAGAGATGCAAGTTTGACCCTTGGGTAGGGAAGATTCCTTGGTGTAGGAAATGACAACCGACTCCAGTACTCTTGCCTGGAAATTTTCATGGACAGAGGAGCTTGACAGGCTATAGTCCATGGAGGTCACAAAGAGTCGAACATGAGCATGCACAGCAGGTATACTGACCAAACTGAAACAGTGGTAGAAGATAGAGAAGAGACACTCAATCTCCTATGCCCAAGACTTTTGGTAGATTAGTCTCAGTTGAGCTTATGAAATATAACGCCAACTAACAAATGCAGTGTATGTCTGCAGAGAAAAGTAAGTGGCAGAGTGGTGCAAACAGTGAAGAATGTGCAGGAGAAATCCATCCTTATGGATTCATGTGGATTATGGCTCTGCCTGTGTCTTTCAGAGCCAGCCTGGAACACAGAAGAGAAACAGAAAAAAACTAGTCCCGTTATGAGATTTTATTCTCTGAAGTATCAAGCAGCAGGTTCTCCATTTTATAGGGGAAAGCTATGTATTCCCTCCAACAGCAGGATAGTGGTAGGAGTGGGTAAATTAGTGTATGCTTGCTATCTGAGATGCCTTCAAGGAACAGGAGTGAATCCAGTAAGCTTGTGTTGCAGAAATTCTAGAAACAAAATAAATGAACAAACCAAATCGAAGACAAACATGTAGAGACAGAGAACAGAGAAGTGATTCTGAGTGGAGGGAGTAGGGGCAGGTTGAAATAGGTAAAGAGGTTCAACTATATGGTGATGGATGGAAACTGAATTTTTGGTGGTCAGCATGTCACATATACAGAAGTAAAAATATAACATACACGTGAAATATATACTTATAAGCCAATGTTACCTCAAAAAATAAAATAAAAATTCTACTAGTAGGAAATTAAAAAATAGTTTATTTTTATTTATTTTTTTCTTCCTTGGGATTCTATTGCTGGACAGATTTACTACAACATTATTTTTGAAAACTGTGGATTAATTAGGGAAAAAAGGAAATATGTGTAGTTTTAAGAGATGTAAGCCAGGAACCTTTGTAGGCACTTATTTTCTATTCCTTAAAAAAGTAAGCTTCAGTTCCCCAATTTCAAAAGTGGCAAGACACTTCTTAAAATTAATTATAATGCAGTAAAATGATTATTAGAGATGAAAATAGATTTTATTTGAGAAGATTGTTCACTAAAAATTAAGGTTCATAGAGGGAAAAGCTTTCTCAGTAAATATATATATTTAACTCTTATAACCCAGTATCTAAAGTAATTCCTTATTCATAGTAGAAAAGCTTTGCTAAATAAAGAGAACTTAAAATTTACTAAATGGGATACTGTGATTTTAAATTATTACATTGACCTAATAATAATTTATCTTCATATATTCTACTGTGAGAACTTGGCTATGTGATATTGTGAAGTTGGATATTTTAGGAAGTGTGTGTATGAGTGATCATGTGACTATTTTATGTGAGTATATACACATACAAGTATATATATTACATATTATATATAATTATCTGGTAAATTAAATGGGATGAATAGACCATTATTATTATTATTATTTTTAATTTTGCCAAACGTATTAGTCAAGGTTCTCTGGAATAGAAGATCAGCAGGATAGAAGAGATTTTTTTTTGGAATTTGGTTCACATGATTATGGAGCCTAAAAAGTTTCATGATATGCTGTCTGCAATCTAGAGAACCAGGAAAGCCAGTGATAGAATTCAGTCTGAGTTAAAGGCCCAAAAAAAAGAATCTTTGATTGTGGAGGGCAGAGAAGATGGATGTCTCAACTAAAAAGGGGAAGAGAGAATCTGCCCTTCTCCTTTAATTTTGTTCTATTAGGGACCTCAATGGATTGAATGGTCCCCACTCACAATGGTGAGAGTTCACCCCTTAACTCAGCTTATTGATTCAAATGCTTATTTTGTTAAGAAATGCCCTCAGAGAAACACCCAGAAATACTTTCACCAGTTATCTGGGAATTCCTTAATCTAATTAAGTTAACATGTAAAACTAACTCTCACACCAAGAGCTTTTTTCAGTCAAGAGAAACTTTAGAAGAATCAGCAGAGCAAATATTCAGGGTTTTCATAAGCAATTTTCCCTGAATGCAAGGGGAGAAAAAGCTACTCATTTCTCTGGGTTTCAGATCTCCACCTTCTATATTCTCAACATACTTAACATTTTTTGTACTTCCTCCTGGAGATCATAAGATTCTCTTCACATCAAAATTCTCTTGAACAATCTTCTGTTTTAGGACTCTTTCCCCCCAATTTACAATGAATGTGAAGCATCATTTTGTAAAAAAGTTGGAAATAACTTTTCACACTAGTTTAGTACTGTTATCATATTATAAAATTCTTGATGTCATTTGTTAATAAAGGGCTATTAAAATGCTACTTAAATTTCCATTTTAAATCTTGAATATTTTCCATCTTCTAAGAATAATTTTGTTTCATTTATATGCTAACTTCATTCCATGACCAAAGCTACAAAGTATAACTGAAGAATTGTGGACTATCTTTGACATCTGTTAGAAGTAATGCTTAAATTCTTAATCTCTGGGATTACTGATATGCAAATTGTCATATTCACTCAGTTTTTGTCTTGATATAAAATGTTGAGCTAGTTTGGGCCTTGTATGGAGTATCATTGGAATAAGAAACTTACTTCAGCTGACTTAGGCCATTATTCTCTATATGTTAGAAAATTAAAAAAAAAAATACTGATTATTTTGCCTATTTAGGCAGAAAAGAATGAGAAAACTAGAAGATGGAAGAAGGCTTCTCAGTTTGTTGACCACTTTTTTCATATCTTTTTTTACTATGTGATGGATAATGCACTTCCTATAATGACTGTTTAAGAGAAAGTAAATGAGCATTTTATTATGCATTGTTCATAGGATAGCTTATTATATACTTGAATCTACATATATATGACATCCTTTTTTAAGTTTAGGTATAATTGGCATAGAACATTATATTGCTTTCAGTTGTATAGTATAATGATTTAATATTTGCATATATTGCAAAATGATCACCACAATAATTTTAGATAACATTTATTATCATACATGGTTACAAGCTTTTCTTTTGATGAGAATTTTAATAACTAGTCTTCTGCTGCTGCTAAGTCGCTTCAGTCGTGTCTGACTCTGTGCGATCCCGTAGACGGCAGCCCACCAGGCTCCCCCGTCTCTGGGACTCTCCAGGCAAGAACACTGGAGTGGGTTGCCATTTCCTTCTCCAGTGCATGAAAGTGAAAAGTGAAAGCGAAGTCGCTCAGTCGTGCCCGACTCTTAGCGACCCCATGGACTGCAGCCCACCAGGCTCCTCCATCCATGGGATTTTCCAGGCAAGAGGATTAGAGTGGGGTGCCATTGGCTTTCAAATATGCAATAGTATAATTAACCATAGACAGCATGTTTCACATTACATCGTCTTGACTTATTTATTTTATACCTGGAAGTTTATATTTTTTGACCCATTTTAACACCTCCCACCTCCCATTCTTGATTAAGTATAGGAAGGTATGGAGTTCTGAAGGCCTGTTTTATAATACGCTTTCAATGGTATTATGTCTGTGTGATGTGAAGAGTCATGTATTCCTCTTGAAATTCTAGGCTTGGGATAGTGAGGTTGAAATCATAGCAAGGCAACACAGATCTCTAGGATGACAGAGCTCTGTGTGGTCACAGACAAGTCATTTCAATTCTCCCACAGTAATGATACAGCAGGGAAATATGGAGTCAAATTAGGCCATCATGAAGCTTTGTGTAACTCTTTGAATCTTGACTTGACAAGTAACATTTCTTTTATGCCTCTGAAACTAGCAAATGCGTGCTTCATGCTCTCATTTTTCTTCTTCATGTTACTTAATTTTATAAACATATATACGTATATGTGGAGAAGGCAATGGCACCCAACTCCAGTACTCTTGCCTGGAGAATCCCATGGACAGAGGAGCCTGGTAGGCTGCAGTCCATGGGGTTGCTAGGAGTCGGACACGACTGAGCGACTTCACTGTCAATTTTCACTTTCATGCATTGGAGAAGGAAATGGCAACCCATTCCAGTGTTCTTGCCTGGAGAATCCCAGGGATGGGGGAGCCTGGTGGGCTGCCCTCTATGGGGTCACACAGAGTCGGACACGACTGAAGCAACTTAGCAGCAGCAGCAACATACGTATATGATATCTGTTAATTTTAGACAATCTCTGAGATTTACCTTCTAGTTTTCTGATTCAGTTCAGTTCAGTTCAGTCTCTAGTCGTGTCCAACTCTTTGTGACCCCATAGACTGCAGCAGGCCAGGCCTCCCTGTTCATCACCAACTCCTGGAGTTTACTCAAACTCATGTCCATTAGGTCGGTGATACCATCCAACCATCTCATCCTCTGTTGTCCCCTTCTCCTCCCACCTTCAATCTTTCCCAGCATCAGGGTCTTTTCCAATGAGTCAGTTATTCCCATCAGGTGGCTAAATTATTGGAGTTTCAGCTTCAACATTAGTCCTTCCAATGAATATTCAGGACTGGTTACCTTAAGGATGGACTGGTTAGATCTCCTTGCAGTCCAAGGGACTCTCAAGAGTCTGCTACAACACCACAGTTCAAAAGCATCAATTCTTCAGCGCTCAGCTTTCTTTATACTGCAACTCTCACATCCATTCATGACCACTGGAAAAACCATAGCCTTGGCTAGATGGACCTTTGTTGACAAAGTAATGTCTCAGTTTTTCAATAAACTGTCTAGGTTGGTCATAGCTTTGCTTCCAAGGAGTAAGTGTCTTTTCATTTCGTGGCTATAGTCACCATCTGAAGTGATTTTGAAGCCCCAAAAAATAAAGTCTGCCACTGTTTCCACTGTTTCTCCATCTATTTGCCATGAAGTGATTGGACTGGATACCATGATCTTTGTTTTCCAAATGTTGAATTTAAGCCAACTTTTCCACTCTCCTCTTTCACTTTCATCAAGAGGCTCTTTAGTTCTTCTTCGCTTTCTGCCATAAGGGTGGTGTCATCTACGTGTCTGAGGTTATTGGTATTTCTCCTGGCAATCTTGATTGCAGCTTGTGCTTCATCCAGCCCGGTACTTTGCATGATGTACTCTGCATATAAGTAAAATAAGGAGGGTGACAATATACAGCCCTGACGTACTCCTTTTCCTATTTGGAAGCAGTCTGTTGTTCCATGTCCAGTTCTAACTGTTGCTTCCTGATCTGCATACAAATTTCTCAAGAGGCAGGTCAGGTGGTCTGGTATTCTTATGTCTTGAAGACTTTTCCATAGTTTATTGTGATCCACATAGTAAGGTTTTGGCATAGTCAATACAGCAGAAGTAGATGTTTTTTTCTGGAACTCTCTTGCTTTCTCGATGATCCAGTAGATGTTGGCAATTTGATCTCTGCTTCCTTTGCCTTTTCTATAGACAGCTTGAACATCTGGAACATCTAAAAGGTGATGCTATGAAAGTGCTGCACTCAGTATGCCAACAAATTTGGAAAACTCAACAGTGGCCACAGGACTGGAAAAGGTCACTTTTCATTCCAATCCCAAAGAAAGGCAGTGCCAAAGAATATTCGGAAAAAATAAAAAATAAAAAGAATGTTCAAACTACTGCACAATTGCACTCATCTCACACGCTAGTAAAGTAATGCTCAAAATTCTCCAAGCCTGCCTTTAGCAGTATGTGAACCATGAACTTCCAGATATTCAAGCTGGTTTTAGAAAAAGCAGAGATTTCTTTTTAAATTTCCTCAGTTGTATGTGATCTTTAATTCTAGATTATCCTTGGAAAACATTTTCCCAGTTAAGAAAGATTTGCTCAGGAGTTGATAATAAAGTGAGAAAGCAAAGAAAATAGACAGTTGGCCCAGAGGTATCATGAATTTCCATTGAAAAAGATTCCAGGAGAGCTACATTATGTCTTATGGATGATATATGTTATATTTCACCTCTCCAGAGCTTAGTCAAAGACCAGTTCCCAATCAGTGTCTAGACAAAACCTCCTGATTATGGGGAGCGAGTGAAAGTAAAGTAGTTTTCATGGACCCAAAAATAAGATGTAGGAAGAAGTCCTGAGAAAGTTTTTAAAATGGGGATCCTGGACATAATTTGTCTTAAAAAAAAAAAAGAAAAGAAAAACATCATTTCGAGAAGAAAACGCCTGAACTTACCTGTCTTTGGGGCCAGATCAATGACTGACTTATCAGTCCCTTCACTGTCATTTTTCTCTTATAGTCAAAAATATACTGTGTTACTAGACAAGCAGACAATATAGTAGGTGAAGAGGTTTGATGCTAGAGAACAATTTCTCCAAATACAGTGTAAAGCAGGTTAAACAAAAAAATCATAAAGTGGATTGTATTCTTAAGAAAACAAAATAAACACAGTGCTTAAGAGATTCAATTAATTACCTTAGCTCCTTTCAGTGATTGAACATTAGGACTCCTCAGTGAGTAGAAGCACCAGGGGTCTCAGATGTGCACCACTGCTATGAATTGAGGTTGTAGTCAAGGGTGGTGAGGTTCTCAGCTCATTCTTAACTGTATGAATTTTCATTTTTGCCAATTTCAAAAGTGGCAAAAAAAAAAAAAAAAAAAGTGCATCATCCAACCCTTCAGAGGATTGAACTAGAAAAGTTAATTTTTAATATAAATCATAGAGATTTCAAAGTTTCTTTCTATACAACATTATTGCAATAATAGCTGATTGATACAACTAATAAGAATAGAAGTAAATTTTATTATGTCAGTGAAGCCCAAAACCTCTTGAGTAAACATAGTTTATGACTCAAACTAGGAATAAAATCTTTTGAAGTACAGATATTAAGTATAGACGCTAATATATATGCAAAATGTATATTATCTGTATCCACATGATATTTTTCTGATACCAGGTTTCCCAAACTGAGTTCTATAGAACACATTCCATTCAGTGTTTATAATTTTAAAAGAAATTCTGTTTCTGCATCATTTTGGAAATGTTGTATAAAGGAGAAAAAAAGGCATTATAAGTCTAGGAACTTCTTGGAGTCCTTATTTATTTGTGTGATTTCGTTCATATTTTCGTAATTACTGACTTTTTCTTAGGCTATTATTTTTCCTCTGCATTCAACATTGATATGGATCTGGTGAACATAATGATCAAATTACCATAGTGTTTTGAAAAATTTTAGGAGTTTGATTTTATTTTTCCTTTTGGTTCCTGCACTGTATGGACTGAATTCTGCCCCTGCAAATTCATAGGTTGAAGTCCTAACCTTCAGTGTGACTCTGTTTGGAGAACAGACTGTAAGGAGTCAGTGAAGGGCAAATGAGGTAATGAAGGTGGGGCCATAAAATGATGACACTGATATCCATCAGACTATTATCACCCCTTCTTCCCTATCCCAGAAAATTAAAATAGCATCCTCTTGGTGGCTAAAAAAAATCATTACATTATTTTTAAATAATATGTTTTTGTTAGGCTCCTCCACATATTCAATTTATGGAAGTTCTGCTTAACTTATTGCAAGTGCCTTCTCATTTCCACTATATCCCAAATCTACCCATGTCTTTCCTTCTTGATATCAATCTACTCCAAACCACCTTTACTTCTCATCGAGACTACTACAATAGCTTCCTGACTGATTTCTCTCATTCTATTCATTTCATGCTACAAGTCTGACTTTCATAATCAGTGTAGTACTTGGAAAATATAAATCACACCAAGTCACAATGGAGCTAAAATCCCTGTGATGACTTCCTATCGCTAAAGGGCTCTCCCAATCCCATTTACTACTTCTGTTTGCCTTGTTCACCACACCCAATCATTAGAGTCTTGATTTGATGAATATTCAATTCCTCAAGAAACTTATCAGGTCTCTTCTGAAAACAGAGCTTTTGTGCCAGCTCTGTTCTTCTCCTGCATTGTTCTTCCTGTTCTTCACATCCCAGCTCCAATGATAACTCCTCAGAGAGGACATATTATCCTTCCTATCTAACAATTTCCTTCATCCTCAGTGACTATGTAACTTTCTATCAGGTTTCTGTGAGAGTTCTTTTTACCACTTAGCATTATCTGAAATTCTTTCTTTGCTTACATTTGTCATTGTTTATTGCTGATTTATCTACTACTGTGGGCAGGAATCCCTCAGAAGAAATGGAGTAGCCATCATGGTCAACAAAAGGGTCCGAAATGCAGTACTTGGATGCAATCTCAAAAACGACAGAATGGTCTCTGTTCGTTTCCAAGGCAAACCATTCAATATCACAGTAATCCAAGTCTATGCCCCAACAAGTAATGCTGAAGAAGCTGAAGTTGAACAGTTCTATGAAGACCTACAAGACCTTTTAGAACTAACATCCAAAAAAGATATCCTTTTCATTATAGGGGACTGGAATGCAAAAGTAGGAAGTCAAGAAACACCTGGAGTAACAGGCAAATTTGGCCTTGGAATACGGAATGAAGCAGGGCAAAGCCTAATAGAGTTTTCCCAGGAGAACGCACTGGTCATAACAAACACCCTCTTCCAACAACACAAGAGAAGACTCTATACATGGACATCACCAGATGGTCAGCACTGAAATCAGATTGATTATATTTTTTGCAGCCAAAAATGGAGAAACTCTATACAGTCAGCAAAAACAAGACCAGGAGCTGACTGTGGCTCAGACCATGAACTCCTTATTGCCAAATTCAGACTTAAATTGAAGAAAGTAGGGAAAACACTAGATCATTCAGGTATGGCCTAAATCAAATCCCTTATGATTATACAGTGGAAGTGAGATATAGATTTAAGGGCCTAGATCTCATAGAGTGCCTGATGAACTATGGAATGAGGTTCGTGACATTGTACAGGAGACAGAGATCAAGACCGTCTCTATGGAAAAGAAATGCAAAAAAGCAAAATGGCTGTCTGGAGAGGTCTTACAAATAGCTGTGAAAAGAAGAGAAGCGAAAAGCAAAGGAGAAAAGGAAAGATATAAGCATCTGAATGCAGAGTTCCAAAGAATAGCAAGAGGAGATAAGAAAGCCTTCTTCAGCGATCAATGCAAAGAAATAGAGGGAAACAACAGAATGGGAAAGCCTAGAGATCTCTCCAAGAAAATTAGAGATACCAAGGGAATATTTCATGCAAAGATGGGCTCGATAAAGGACAGAAATGGTATGGACCTAACAGAAGCAGAAGATATTAAGAAGAGATGGCAAGAATACACAGAAGAACTGTACGAAGAAGATCTTCACAACCCAGATAATCACGATGGTGTGATCACAGACCTAGAGCCAGACATCCTGGAATGTGAAGTCAAGTGGGCCTTAGAAAACATCACTACGAACAAAGCTAGTGGAGGTGATGGAATTCCAGTGGAGCTATTTCAAATCCTGAAAGATGATGCTGTAAAAGTGCTACACTCAGTATGCCAGCAAATTTGGAAAACTCAGCAGTGGCCACAGGACTGGGAAAGGTCAGTTTTCATTCCAATCCCAAAAAAAGGCAATGTCAAAGAATGTTCAAACTACCACACAATTGCACTCATCTCACATGCTAGTAAAGTAATGCTCAAAATTCTCCAAGCCAGGCTTCAGTAATATGTGAACTGTGAACTTCCTGATGTTCAAGCTGGTTTTAGAAAAGGCAGAGGAACCAGAGATCAAATTGCCGACATCCGCTGGATCATCAAAAAAACAAGAGAGTTCGAGAAAAACATCTATTTCTGCTTTATTGACTATGCCAAAGCTTTTGACTGTGTGGATCACAATCAACTGTGGAAAATTCTGAAAGAGATGGGAGTACCAGACCACCTGATCTGCCTCTTGAGAAATTTGTATGCAGGTCAGGAAGCAACAGTTAGAACTGGACATGGAACAACAGACTGGTTCCAAATAGGAAAAGGAGTATGTGAAGGCTGTATATTGTCACCCTGCTTATTTAACCTATATGCAGAGTACATCAAGAGAAACGCTGGACTGGAAGAAGCTGGAATCAAGATTGCCGGGAGAAATATCAATAACCTCAGATATGCAGATGACACCACCCTTATGGCAGAAAGTAAAGAGGAACTAAAGAGCCTCTTGATGAAAGTGAAAGTGGAGAGTGAAAAAGTTGGGTTAAAGCTCAACATTCAGAAAACGAAGATCATGGCATCCGGTCCCATCACTTCATGGGAAATAGATGGGGAAACAGTGGAAACCGTGTCAGACTTTATTTTTGGGGGCTCCAAAATCACTGCAGATGGTGACTGCAGCCATGAAATTAAAAGACGCTTACTCCTTGGATGGAGAAGGAAATGGCAACCCACTCCAGTGTTCTTGCCTGGAGAATCCCAGGGACAGGGGAGCCTGGTGGGCTGCCATCTCTGGGGTCGCACAGAGTCGGACACGACTGATGTGACTTAGCGTACTCCTTGGAAGGAAAGTTATGACCAACCTAGGTAGCATATTCAAAAGCAGAGACATTACTTTTCCAACAAAGGTCCGTCTAGTTAAGGCTATGGTTTTTCCTGTGGTCATGTATGGATGTGAGAGTTGGACTTTGAAGAAGGCTGAATGCTGAAGAATTGATGCTTTTGAACTGTGGTGTTGGAGAAGACTCTTGAGAGTCCCTTGGACTGCAAGGAGATCCAACCCGTCCATTCTGAAGGAGATCAGCCCTGGGATTTCTTTGGAAGGAATGATGCTAAAGCTGAAACGCCAGTACTTTGGCCACCTCATGCGAAGAGTTGACTCATTGGAAAAGACTCTGATGCTAGGACGGATTGGGGGCAGGAGGAGAAGGGAACAACAGAGGATGAGATGGCTGGATGGTATCACTGACTCGATGGACGTGAGTCTGAGTGAACTCCGGGAGTTGGTGATGGACAGGAAGGCCTGGCGTGCTGCTATTCATGGGGTGGCAAAGAGTCGGACATGACTGAGTGACTCAACTGAACTGAACTGATTGCTGATTATGTGAAGGATTCAGTGGTAAAGAATCTGCCTGCCAGCCAGGAGATGTGTGTTTGATCCCTGGGTCAGGAAGATCCCCAGAGAAGGAAATTACAACCCAAACCAGTAGTTTTGCCTTGGAAATTCCATGGACAGAGAAGTTTGGGTGGGCTGTAGTTCATGGGTTCACAAAAGATTTGGACACAGCTTAGTGACTAAACAACAGCAATGAATGAATATCCTGCCAGTGGTGACAAAGTGGCAGGACTGGAAGAATATGTGGGTTATGGACATAAAACAAATAATACACAAAGAGACACACGAGCACAGACATCACAAACAAAAATATGTTGTCTTTGAAGCTATGAGAGAAAGCCTGCCCAGATTGGGTTATTTTGGTTACAACTTAAACAAGACCAAAGAGAAATTTATTGAAAGAATATTGAGATATTGGATACACTGAAGTGCAAACAATATTAAAAAACCACAAAAGAAGTTGGGCTTCAGGGTCAATTATAAGTAAAGACTGGATATAGCTGGCGCCCAGTTTCTGTTCTGGAATTTCCCTTTTAATTTGCCTCTTACTTCTTTCAGCGTGTTAGTTTTGTTTTCTAAGAACAGAGGCAGTCCAAACTATTGTCATCTTAAAAATTTCATATCTAGGGACTTTTCCTCAATTGCTGTTTGAGGGTCTGTTCTAAGGGACTGTGTTAGTGTCCATCTCTTATCCATACACCAACACTGAAGCCAGAAAAAAGGGGTCATGTGAGGAAGTGTGATCTACGTTATAGCCATCTGGACATGAAGGTAAGTGGGAGGGTGGGAGAAGACCACCATTTCTAGAAAGAAGCAACACTAGGAATACTATCCCATTAAAATTCTCTCCAACAAGATTACAAAAATGATTACTTGCCAAGATGGTCTCCAATAGAAGGGTAAATTGTGTGTTTTTTCTTCATCCTCATTCTCTTTATTTGGCACAAAACAGGAAACTTAAGTTAGCCAAATATTTGGTCTTTAAATGATTTTCTGATACTTATTCTAATATAATTCAGAAAAATGTATCATCTCAGTCCATTCAGGCCACAGGAACAGAATAGCATAGACTGGGTGGCTTATAAACAGCCGCAATGTAACTTACAGTCCTGGAAACTGAGAAGTCCAGTGTCAAGGCACTGGCACATTTGGTGAGGGCCTGCTTCTTGGTTCGTGGGTAGCTGACTGTTTTCTCACTGCATCCTTACACATCAGAAGGTGTAAAGAAGTTCTCTGAGATCTCTTGTAAGGGTGGACATCAGGCCTCCACTTCATGACCTAATCAACATTTCAAAGCATCCACCTCCTAGTCTCATCACATTGGGCATAAGGATTTCAACATAAGGATCTTGAGGATATGCATTCAGTTTATGGCGTATGTGTTTTTCTATTTTACTTTGTAAGTAATAACCACATTAAAATGACAGTGTATTGTTACAACATGATACCTATTTTAGCTGTAATAACCAAAAGTTTCAGAATAGGGGTAACCTATCAATACAATTTGATTATACACACACACACACACACACACACACATTTTCAGTAAAAGATGACAATCTTCACTCTTTTTCCTACAAGAAATAACTTAGCTAGAATTAAGCTAGGTTTGCTTCTGTAGTGTGATTCTGGAAAGAGCCTAAGGTGACTTAACATATTTTATAACTAATTTATCTTGTTTTTTACTTTGTGATTTGAAGAACAGTACATCTCCTTTATTCCACTGTTTTCATGTAAAAATGGATCATAAAATGATTGTGTGATAGAAAATAGCTTATACTGTTACTTTCCTGCCCATCTGGAACTTTGCTTTAATATAGTTTCATCTCTTGATTAATGTTCTGTCAAGGTGGAAGTCACAGTGTTTGTGATTTCTGTGCTTGATAACATAAATCATGTTCTTAGGAAACATAAACTTTCAAAACAATGTCTATTTGTTATGCTCAGCTAGGTAAGGGACACTAAAGTATTTAAATATGACATAAAACTTTTCTCTATTTAGTACAAAACTACTTTGAACTAAAGCTATGATAATAATCATAGTTGATGGAAGAATATAAATAGTATGATTCGCCTGCCCAGAAATTTAGATGCCTTTGTTTCAAGAACAGTATTTATTCAATTATATAAACTGCCTAAAAGCCTGCTTGTTTCTAATACTTTTTTTACTCAGAGTCTTTTTTATAAGCTAACCTAAAACATTCTATATTAACTTGGATTTTAAGATTGTATTTCTTTTGATTTTTTCCTACATGTAAAAGACAATTATAACTTCTAATAGGATTGTGTTATATATTGTTTCTAAGGAAGAAATAGGAAGTAGAGGAAGAACTATCAGATTATCATACTCATGACTAACAGGCAGTTTATTCTACTCTATTCCTCACAAAAAACATTTTGTGTTTTTTTAAAATATATTTATGCGTGGACATTTTTATGAATTTGGAAAATGTCTTAAGAAAATTTTGACATGAACTGGGAAGCTAACATGATCAGAGAAGCTGACTTTTTAATATTCTGACCTCAATGTCTATTGCTTTAGAATAAATGTTAACCAAAGTCTGGAATGTTCCGATCTCACTATCCTAGCTCTTGGACATTCCATCTTTTATACTTGGGACATATTGTCTAATTTCTGCCTAAAAACGACACTTTCCCACTACCACGTGTTCATACTTCCTGTTCATTTTGTTTAAGCAGCATCCTTGCCAATCCATGTAAATCCAGCTTATACTTACCATTAATTTATAGTTCTCCATCAATTTTCCATACCAGAAAATTCTATGACTTTAAATAATTTTACCTATCCATGTAACATCAAGTCTGCCATACAAAGTCTCAACACTCTGTACTTCTTTAACCTATGTCTTATAGAAAACAACCTAAATAGTTAAAAATGATTTGTTTTTCTAATGTCAACCTTCCACACCTCAGTAGGCAGATTTCTACCTTTCTAGGATTCTAAAATGGCCCAAGATTTCCCACCCTATTTAGTAATTAGGTTACATGATATGACTCAGTTGAATTTTACATCAGTAGATTACATGCGTGTGAGTGCTAAGTCACTTCAGTCATGTCCAGCTCTTTGTGACCCCATGGACTGTAGCCTGCCAGACTCCTCTGTCCATGGGACTCTCCAGGAAGAATACTAGAGTGGGTTGCCATTTCCTCTCCAGGGGTTATTCCCAACCCAGGGATGGAACTCTTGTCTCCTGCATTGGCAGGCAGATTCTTTACCACTGAGCTACCTATGGGAAGCTCATAGGTAAGTCAAACCTAATTGTAGGAGTCATTTTAAAGGAGAGTGTTTTCTCCCACTGGTGGCAGAAAGCCAAATCAGAGACCAAGTGTGAGAGAGAATTAAAGCAAGAGAGGTTTTTTCTGGTGGAAGAATTTGAGGTGGACATGTGGAAAGGATCTTAGAGCCTCATCTAGAAGGCCAGAGAAACCGACAGGTACGAGAGGATAGGATCCCAGTTCTACATTTGCAAAGAATATCCTATGCCTCTTTCATCTTGTCTTTTCTTCCGTCTTTTCCCAACTTTGAGGGTGCAAGATAAAGAAGGAGGGCCAGGCTCCTTTTTTGATACATTAAAGCAGCTTGGTCTAACCTCTCAGCCATGTATGACTCTTCTTCCCCATGGACTGTAGCCCACCAGGCTACTCCATCATGGAATTCTCCAGGCAAGGATACTGGAATTGGTAGCCATTCCCTTCTCCAAGGAATCTTCCTGACCCAGGATGGAACCTGGGTCTCTTGAATATGAAGCAGATTCTTTACTGTCTGAGACACCAGGGAACCTCTGGGCTAGCGTAGTGCCCAAGTTTACATGAAACAAAAACAGAGCAACAACAACTCAGAAATTTTTGATGAGATAAGAAAATAATTAGTTGACTATAAATCTTTGTGGAGTAATACATCTATTTGCTTACTCAAAATGTACTTGAACAGAGCCCCTCATAGATTATATTAATAAACTGCAGGAGTTCATGAATGGCAACCCCTGGATTTGTGAAATGCACAGCTTGTGCAAATGCACATAAATACAGAGACCTTGTATTGTTTCATCATGAAAAAATTTATTAATTTACTCATTGCATTTCTTCTCACAGTGTAGTAGAGTCCTGGATATCCCTCCCTTGACAAGAATGTTCACATACTTATTGCTGTGAATGTTTGATTCAAAGCAATACAATTGAGCTAGGACTACTTTGAAAAAGCATCAGAGAAGGTCACATACTCAAGTGATCCTCTGAGTGTGTGGTTACTCTGACCCTGATATACATTTGAAGGCAAACACCATAATTTGTATGCCCTCACACTTTCTGTTCTTTGCCATTTTTCTTCTCTATTCGCTTCTCTTTCTTGGATATCAGTATTCAAAGACCCCACTATTTATTAAACTGTTTATTCAAAACTGTTCTCCAGTATGAATCTGATAAACTTCTTTGTATTAAGGGATAAAGTGAGGTGTAATTTAATGTGCTAATTACCTTGCATGTATCATTTCCTTTAGAATATTATGTATATCTCAATCATTATAGCATCAAAATATATAAAGGTTTTTTAAGGGAATCTTATTTCAGTCACAAGTAAATTCTAATCTATATTTCTGGAGGATTTTGTTTCCACATCCATAGCTTGAAGATACACACTATTTTAGTAAAATTAAAATGAACATGAGGATCTAGATCTCTAAACATTATTTTATTTCTCGAAGTCTCTTAATAAATTATAAAGAATACATGGATTTTAGTACTACCTGTGCTGTAGAAGTGACTGATATTGTCAAGAGGTTTCCAAACTTCTTCTCTTTAGTCCTTCAAGATAATGTCAGTTTTCATTGAAGTATTTTGAAATGATCAAGACCAGATATACCATAATATGATATATAAAATAAAGATTTATATTTAAAAACTATCACTTTAAATGTTTCATTATTTCTGTTCATATTAGAAAACATTTATTGCTTAAGCATGAATTCATTGAGCAGGAAATGTTCACAACAGTTTAATTAAGTGATAAATATACAATATTTACATAGAGATGTTTACAGAATTTTACTGTATGGGATGTTTTTAAGCTCTCTTCTTCCTAAATATGGACTGTGAATTACAGAAAAATTTGATTTTTTCCTGTAAATTTTAACTACAGAAAAGGCAAAAACTTTATGTCAAATATTTTAGGACTGCCAGGCCTGGGAGAAAAATGTATTTAGTTAACATCAACAGAAGCATTTATGTTCTATAAGCCAAGAAATAGGAGACATAATGTACTGAACATGTCAGCTCTACCCCCTTTAAGAACATCCTTATATTTTACTGAATAATTATATGATTTATTGAGTGTTAGCAAGAGAAAACTTAATGTTCAATGCTATTGGGATTTGTGCTAACCTGAAAGGTCCATCTAGTCAAGGCTATGGTTTTTCCAGTAGTCATGTATAGATGTGAGAGTTGGACTATAAAGAAAGCTGAGTGCTGAAGAATTGATGCTTTTGAACTGTAGTGTTGGAGAAGACTCTTAAGAGTCCCTTGGACTGCAAGGAGATCCAACCAGTTCATCCTAAAGGAAATCAATCCTGACGGTTCATTGGAAGGACTGATGTTGAAACTGAAACTCCAATACTTTGGCCACCTGATGTGAGGAGCTGACTCATTGGAAAAGACCCTGATGCTGGGAAAGATTGAAGGCAGCAGGAGAAGGGGATGACAGAGGATGAGATGGTTGGATGGCATCACCGACTCAATGGACATGAATTTGAGTAAACTCCAGGAGTTGGTCATGGACAGGGAGGCCTGGGATGCTGCAGTTCATGGAATTACAGAGTTGGACACAACTGAACGACTGAACTGAACTGATTAAAAATCTAAGAATAATAAAACCAAAATTTGAAGTTAAATTTCCCTCCAGACTACTACCTATTTTTAAGAAAAACATTCATCACAAAGATAAAGAAATATCTCTGAAGAATTAATTTAAAGAAAACATGTGATGTATCATTTTGTAATAATGTCAAGAAGCTGATAGGAAGGCTAAAACTTGTGTATGGAAATAGTATACAAAGCTCTTCTTGGTTTCCTTTTTATTTTCCAAAAATTTTTTGCAAACTTCAGTTCAGTTCAGTTTAGTTGCTCAGTTGTGTCTGACTCTTTGCAACCCCATGAATTGCAGCACGCCAGACCTCCCTGTCCATCACAAACTCCTGGAGTCCGCCTAAACCCATGTGCATCGAGTCGATGATGCCATCCATCTCCTCCTCTGTCGTCCCCTTCTCCTCCTGCCCTCAATGTTTCCCAGCATCGGGGTCTTTTCAAATGAGTCAGCTCTTCACATCAGGTGGCCAAAGTATTGGAGTTTGAGCTTCAGCATCAGTCCTTCCAATGAACACCCAGGACTGATTTCCTTTAGGATGGACTGGTTGGATCTCCTTGCAGTCCAAGGGACTCTCAAGAGTCTTCTCCAACACTACAGTTCAAAAGCGTCAATTCCTCAGTGCTCAGCTTTCTTTATAGTCCAACTCTCACATCCATACATGACCACTGGAAAAACCATAGCCTTGACTAGACGGACCTTTGTTGGCAAAGTAATGTCTCTGCTTTTTAATATGCTGTCTAGGTTGGTCATAACTTTCCTTCCAAGGACTAAGTATAACTCTGAACTCACTCATCTAGTTTGAGACATTGGAGAGTAGGGTAATTGTTGTTGTTCAGTCACTCAGTCACGTCTGACTCTTTGCGACCCCATGGACTGAAGGACACCATGCTTCCCTGTCCATTACCTCTTCCCAGAGCTTGCTCAAATTCATTTCCATTGAAGGATATAATATTGTCATATTTGAAAGAAATCACTGTTCTTTCAAACACATTTAAAACTGGGTTTATCTTGATAGTATGAAATAGAAAATGCAGGCAAAGCTATTGGATGAACATTCAGAATCTTATAGACAATGATGTACATCCTAACATAGGTGTGTATCCTCACATGGACATATATCCTCACATGATGTTTATCTTCACATAGGTATTTATCAGCCAACATTTTCTATACCTTCTTTTCAATGTTGTATTCACATCTACCCTGAGGGAAACAATTACTATGCAGTCACTTTTGCACATGAATCACCAGATTGAATAGAATGCACTTTGTTGTCAGAGTTAGTCTATGTGGATTGTAGTAGTGTCAATGCCATGTTCTAGCTATGTGACCTTGAGGAAGTGAATACAATTGAGGAAGAAGATGCTGATTTAAAATCTGTAGTAATATACACAACTACAAAGAAATTATATTATTACAACCATCAAATTTCAATAGAATATATGATTTGTAAGGGCAAGTTGCTTTTTACATTTATTTTTTATTTACCTTAGTTTTTAAACTAAGCTTTTAGTTTTTAAAAACATAGTTTTTAAAAACAGCTTTATTGAGGTATAATTGACATACAATAACTGTACATATTGCAAGTGTACAACTGATAGCTTTCACATACATACATATGCATGTATCCATGATATCATCACCACAATCATCATGGATATACCACCATTCCAAACTTTTTTCTTGTGCTTCTGTATACTCCCTCCCTCTCATTCCTGAACACCAGCCTCATCTCAAGCGACCCTTGATTTTCTCTGTCACTGTAGATTAGTTTGCACTTTCTAGAATTTTATAAAAATGGAAACATACAGTACCCACTCTTTTGGTCTGGCTTTCATGTAACATACTTATTTTCAGACGCAGCCATGTTTTTACAAGTATTTTGTTGCTGAAGAGTATTTCATTGTATGGCTATAAAACAATGTATTTATCCATTCACCTGTTGATGGACATTTCCAGAGTGTTGTTATAAAAGATAAAGATACTATGAACTTAGCCATTTTAGTAAAGATGTAGTAATATCTCAATGTGGTTTTCATTTACATTTCCCTAATTACCAAAGGTGTCGAGACCATCTACATGTGCCCATCTCCCATCTGCATATCTTCATGGCAAAGGCTGCTTTTTATTATCATTGTGCATCCTGAAGATCTATCATAGAGGCTTGAACCCAGTAAACATAGGACAATATTTGTAAAGATAAATTATGGTAGTTTTTGGACAATAATGCATTTTTCATAAGATCATGGCATCCGATCTGATTTCTTCATGGCAAATAGAAGGGGAAAGTGGAAACAGTGACATATTTGATATTTTTGGACTCCAAATTTTCTTCAGACTGTGACTGCAGCCATGAAATTAAAAGACTCTTGCTCCTTGGAAGGAAAGCTATAACCAACCTAGACAGCATATTAAAAAGCAGAGACATCACTTTGCCAACAAAGGTCTGTATAATCAAAGCTATGATTTTTCCAATAGTCATGTATAATATCAGAGCTGGACTATAAAGAAGGCTGAGTGCCAAAGATCTGATGGTTTTGAACTGTGTTGTTGTAGCAGACTCTTGAGAGTCCTTTGGAGTGCAAAGAGATGAAGCCAGTAAATCCTTTAGGAAACCAACCCTGGATATTCATTGGAGACACTGATTATGAAGCTGAAGCTCTAATACTTGTCACCTGATGTGAAGAGTCAACTGATTAGAAAAGACCCTGATGCTGGAAAAGACTGAAAGCAGGAACAGAAGGGGACAACAGAAGCAACAGTGGATGAGATGGTTGGATGGCATCACCAAAGTAATGGACATGATTTTGAACAAATTCTGAGACATAATGAAGGATAGGGAAGCCTGAAATGCTGCAGTACATGGGGTCACAAAGAGTCAGACATGACTTAGTGACTGAACAACAATGACTCTGTGATGATATATACTGTATATCATGTGGTATATATTTATAGTCTATATCTATGAGATATACCATGGGAATATACATAAGTACAATATATATATATATATATATGCATATAGATATGAATAGATCATCATAATTTTACAAAATATATAGGTCTTCCTTTTTTCAAAATTTTTATTTCCTGTAAATATATTTCATTGTGAAATATCAAGCAAATCTTTCTAAATATATAAGAAAGAATTATTTGATCATGCCTTTCAATATTGAAGACATTTTTATCTTTATAATATTTAAATTGTATAAAAATGTATTTGCCAACATATGTATACAAAAAATAAAATGATAAACATCAATCCTCACTATTTTCTATAACTGAAATCAAAATATTAAGATGATTATTTATGCTACTTCTAAAAGGCTTATTCTTTCCCTTTCAAGTATTTTAAATTATATTTCTTTAAAATAGTCACTTTATAACCTTCCTTCCTTGTGACTTAAAGTTTATCACATTGTATTGTCTTACATAAGCTCTATGAATATAAACACACATATAAGTATGCACATGTATTTTTCTGAAATATCATGTTTTTTTAAATTAATTAATTGTGATTGGAGGCTAATTACTTTACAATATTGTAGTGGTTTTTCCCATAGATTGACATGAATCAGCCATGGGTGTACATGTGTCCCCCATCCTGAACCCCACTTCCACCTCCCTCCCCACCCTCTCCCTCAGGGTTGTCCCAGTGCACCAGCTTTGAGTGCCCTGTTCATATATTTTTAAGAGTTGTAGTCTTAAGTCAGAATTTTTAATAATATATTTGTTATACTTATTATTGGCCTTCCCAGGTGGTGCTAGTGGTAAAGAACCCTGCCTGCTAATACAGGAAACATAAGACCCTTGGGTTTTATCCCCTGGAGGAGGGCATGGCAACCCTCTCCAGGTTCTTGCCTGGAGAATCCCACGGACGAGGAGCCTGGCGGGCTACAGTCCATAGCGTTGCAAAGGCTCAGACATGACTGAACCAGCTGAGCATACACAGCTATTATTATCTTCCTTTCTCTTTTATGCTTTCTTTTACTAAAAATTTTTTATCATTCTGATATTTTTCTTCCATAAAATAATCTGGATCATATAAAAGTTTTTTTTTTTAACATCCCAAATTCAGCTAGGCTTAAGGATTAAGAATCTTAATTGCTCAAGGATATTAGTCAAAATCTGATTAATCAAAAGATTTAACAAATGTGCCTCATTTTCTTGATTAAAAGCAAACACTTGAAGTTTGCCAAATGACCTAAGGAAAAAGAGGATGTTCTAAATAAGACCACATGTTTCCCATTGGAAATGGAGTAGAGCATGTAACAACTTCATTAAAATCTTGTTACAAACCACTTTTTAGTAACAACAACAAAATCAACATGCCCAACAAGTCTGAATTGTGAGAAAAATGCTACTAAGTAGCTTTATTTTTCATTTCCTTCCTCTGACTAAGTAAATAACATCACTCAAATTCCTTATTTTATAGTTAAATACTTTCATGTAATCAACAATATGTTTAAAAATGTCTTTTAAGTAGGTACTGTGAGTTTGTTAAAAAAAACATATTGGAGTATAGTCGCTTTATGATATTGTGTTAGTTTCTGCTGTACAGCAAAGTGAGTCAGCCATATGTATACATATCACTTCGTTTTTGGACTTCCTTCCTATTTAGGTCACCACAGAGCATTGAGTAAGGTTCCCTGTGCTAAACTGTAATGTAAGTTTTGAAATAATATTGCTACTTTATTAAAAGAGAAAGGACATGTTAAACTTGTTTATTAAATCAATGTGATTAGGATGATAATTGATGATACTTTTTCTGCTATGCAAGTTTCAAATCAAAATTATATATCAGACAATGGTGACATAACTAAACAATTCAAAATTTCCTTTTGAATCATCTACTGATATTGTTTCAGAAATGTTGATGTAGGAGTTTAGCAATGTAAAACCCTTTACAATTCTTCCATTTTCTTTTTTATAAATGTATTATTTTAATTGAATTGTTTTGTATTATTTTTCCCAGTACTAAAATAAATATAAAAAGGGAGCATTAAATGTATAGTTTTATCAAATATTTATTTGTATTTATACATTATTTAACTTGTAAATGGAACTAAAATATTTTCGAGAAAATTTACCTGAGAATTTTTAGCAGATATTTACATGAATTGAATCTATATTTTTTTTTATTAAATTGGTATTACAGAGTGGAAAATCCACTCAATAGAAATAATGAGGTTATTCAGAATAGAGAAAAAAACCAAAAGGCAAAGTCAATGTTGGAAGTAAAACAAGCAAAGAATTCAGAGCATGATGGCTGAGGATGACCTAACCCTTACCCTGTTTCCCTCAGTTGTTTCTGTTGCACGCCAGAGAGCTCATATTTAAGCTTGAAATAAACAAAGAAAAAATGAGAATTTCCAACAGGCTAAATTTATTTTCACAAAATCATAGCATTCCAAGATTATTTCCAGTTTATTTTATAAACATTTATAATGTATTCATTGAAATGTACATGTCATATTTTGCAATGTCTATCATATTTAAACAGAAGTTTTCACAATTCAATTTGATATTTTTATCATTCTTATTTAATTATGAAAGAGCTACTTAAGCTTTTTATTGTACATGATTCATATATAAAGAATGTATACAATATACATATGTGAATAAAATATACATGTACATATACACAAATAAATATTACACATTCCATTTATGAATTGAATTTTAAAATAATAGACCATGGTTTGTAGTAAACTGATGAAGCATTTCTCTCTTTATGCAAACATCCATGTTGAATTCTTCAAAACACGATATTCTCAAGATACTCATTTCTTACACAGTGACCTGCTTTCCCCAAAGCAAAGATTTCAAGAGATTCAGGCAGAAGTAACAAGGTTTCTCATAATCTTATAATCAGATAGATCAAAACCAGTATTGCTGGTTTTGTATACACAGGGTCAGTGTATACTATATTGTATACACAGGGCCAGTCAAGATTGAGGGGCCTATAAAATGACATGCATATTGGGAAGTGTGGGTCATTGGATTTGGAGGTTCATCTTTTAGATTAACTATCATGATGGCAACCAAATCAAAAACATTTAATGAGATTATCTTTTTAAAATTATTTGATATTAGAAGGAATAACAATCCAACAAAATTTAATTGATACTCTTAGGACAGCATTTACCACTACTCCAGTGTGTGTTAAAGTACAAACTCATCTGAAAAGTTTATTCATTGATCTATTCATTTTACCAATAACTCATCCTGCTGGATCCACAAGGTTGCCATTAAAAGAAGGTATTTCTTAGTTGTCACAATAAATCTGTTTTACAGTTAAGACAGCTAGGTGATGATTTCCAGCTCTTTATCCACTGTATGACAGAACACTAAGACATCAGTCAACCACTCACCAAGAGGATTTAAAATGTGCAAAGCCATGTTCTCTGAAGAAATGATGGCTCTGTCCATGAAAATCCCTATGCACTCCTTATAAGATGCAGGAAAATCCTCTATTTGGATAAACATCTATAGGGACCTAATTAAACTTAAAACCTTTTGCATAGCAAAGGAGACTATAAATGAGATGAAATGAAAACCAAGAATGGGAGAAAATATTTGCAAATGACAAAGGAATAGTCTCTAAAATATATAAATAGCTCATGCAGCTCAATAGAAAAAAAAAAAGTAAAAGATGGGCAGAAGACCAAAAGAGACTTTTCTCTAAAGAAGACACACAGATGGCTAACAAACACATGAAAAGATTCTCAGCATCACTAATTGTAAGAGAAACACAAGTCAAAACCACATTGAGATATCACCTCACAACTGTCAGAATAGCCATCATCAAAAATATACATATAAACAATAAATGCTAGAGAGGATGTAGAGAAAAGGGAACCCTCTTGCACTGTTGGTGGGAATGTAAATTGTTTGGAGAACACTATGGAAGTTCCATAAAAAGCTAAAAATAGAACTACCATATGACCCAACAGTCTCATTGCTGGGTATATACTCTGAGAAAACCATAGTTCAAAAAGACACATGTACCTCAGTGTTCAATGCAGCATTATTTACCATAGCTAGGACATAGAAGCAACATAAATGCCCATCAACAGAGGACTGGATAAAGAAAATGTGGTACATACATAAAATGAAATATTGCTCACAGCCATAAAAAGAAGCAAAATTAGGTTTTTGCAGTGATGCGAAAGGACCACTGACAGATTGAAGTCAGTCAGAAAGAGATAAACAAATATTGCATATTAATGTATATATATGGAATCTAGAAAAATGGTACAGTTGAACTTATTTGCAGAATAGGAATAGAGATGCAATCATGGAGAATGGACATATGGACAAAGCCAGGAAGGGGAAGGTGGGATAAACTGAGAGAGCAGCTTTGACATATATACACCACCATGTGTAACACAGATAGCTACCATATAGCACAGGGAGCTCAACTCTGTGCTTTCTGATGATCTAGACAGGTGGGATGGAAGAGTGGGAGGAGGCTCAAAAGGGAGGAGTATATGCATATATATGGCTGATTTGGGCTTTCCTCAAAGATCAGTTGGTAAAGAATCTACCTGCAATGCAGGAAATCCAGGTTCTATTCCTGGGTTGAGAAGATTCCCCGGAGAAGGGAATGGCAACCCACTGCACTATTCTTGTCTGGAGATCCTGAGGACAGAGGAGCCTGGCAGGCTACTGTCCATGCAGTCACAAAAGGTGGACATGACTTAGTGACTAATCTACCACCATGATGGATTTACTTTGTTGTACATCAGAAACTAACATCACATTGTAAAGCAATTATACTCCAATAATAAAATTTTTAAAAATAAACTTTATTAAAAAAAAAAAAGACATTGTGAGAGCAATGCTAGAGAGAGACCTAGAAACTGACCTACACATGTAGTAAAATTTGATATATTATAAAGGGATATCCGGAGAAGGCGATAGCACCCCACTCCAGTGCTCTTGCCTGGAAAACCCCATGGATGGAGGAGCCAGGTAGGCTGCAGTCCATGGGGTCACGAAGAGTCGGACATGACTGAGCAACTTCACTTTCACTTTTCACTTTCATGCACTGGAGAAGGAAACAGCAACCTACTCCAGTGTTCTTGCCTGGAGAATTCCAGGGAAGGGGGAGCCTGGTGGGCTGCCGTCTATGGGGTCGCACAGAGTCGGACATGACTGACGTGACTTAGCAGCACCAGCAAAGGGATATCACTGGGGAACAAATTTCTTGGCTGGAAACTTGAGTTCTGACAAATTATCTATATGAAAACAATTATTTATCATCTTTACATAATATTTAAAAGGCTCTTATAGGAAAAAAAACTATTAACCTTTTTGGAAGGAAATATGAGGCATATATTTATTACCATAGCAAGTCAATGCTTTTAAAAGCCAAAAAAAAAAAAAAAAAGTATGCCTTAATGAAAGATATAATGAATCTATGTTAAAATCAAGTTTTGTTTAATCAAAGAAAACAACACTTGGATGAATATATGTGAAATTAATAAACAGATTATTATATTCCACCATACACCAATCAGGAGAATGAATATTAGGCAGTAAAAACAGATAAACATTCAGAAATACATTGGAAAAAATTCTCACTACAAGCAGAGTGGTCTTGGCTTTGGTTTCAGTTAGCAATGTGTGTGTGTGTGTGTTTAGGGGGAGGGGGCATGCACTGTGAACTAAAGAACCTCTGATAAAGATGAAGGAGGAAAATGAAAGAGCCAGCTTAAGACTAAATATTAAAAAAAAAACAAAAAGAAAGAAAACTAACACAATGGCATCTAAAATTATGATTCCCTGCTGAATAACCCAGTGACAGGAGAATGTTGGATCCCACCAAAAAAATATATCCCACATCCAAGGGCAGAGGAGAAGCCCCAGTGAGATGGTAGGAGGGGGTGAAATCGCATTTGAAATCAAACCTGATACCCACCAGAGATGCTGGGAGGGCTGAAACAAAATCTTGTGTGCACCAGAAGACCCCACAGAGACTGAGCCAGACTCATCTTTTAGTGTTGGAGAGTCTCCTGTGAAGGCAAGGGTCAGCAGTGGCCTGCTGCAGGGGCTCTGGGTGCAGTAGATCTGGGTATGGCATAAGCCCTCTTGGAGGATGTCATCATTAACCCCACCATAGAGCTTCCAGAACTTACACAGGACTGGGAAACAGACTCTTGGAGGGCACAGACAAAACCTTGTACACATCAGGACCCAGGAGAAAGGATCAGTGACACTACAAGAGACTGACCAAGACTTGCCTGTGAGTGTCCAGGAGTCTCTGGCAAAAGCGTGGGTCAGTGGTGGTCTGCTGCAGGGTTAGGGGTACAGAATGTGGCAGTGCCTGTACTGGATATTTTGAAGGAGTTAGCCATTAACTTCATTACCTTCGCCATAGTTTGGTTTCAGGTCAACAACAGGGAGGGAACACAGGCCCACCCATCAGCAAAAACTTGGATTAAAGATTTACTGAGCATGGCCCTGCCCATCAGAACAAGACCCAGTTTCCCCCACAATCAGTCTCTCCCATCAATTAGATTCCATAAGCCTCTTATCCTTATCCCTCAAGAGCAGACAGAATGAAACTACAGTCATAGAAAACTAATCAAACAGATCACATGGACCACAGCCTTGTCTAACTCAATGAAACTATGAGCCATGCCATGTAGGGCCACCCAATATGGACAAGTCTTGGTGGAAAGTTCTGGCAAAACATGGTCCAATGGAGAAGGGAATGGCAAACCACTTCAGTATTCTTGCCTTGAGAACCACATGAACAAGCAAAAAGATATGACACTGAAAGATGACACCTACTGAAAGTAGGTGCCCAATATGCTACTGGAGAAAAGTGGAGAAATAACTCAGAAAGAATGAAGAGACAGAGCCAAAGCGAAAACGTTATCCAATTGTGAATGTGACTGGCAATGGAAGTAAAGTTTGATGCTGTAAAGAGCAATATTGCATAGGAACCTGGAATGTTAGGTCCATGAATCAAGGAAAATTGCAAGAGGTCAGGCAGGAGATGGTAAGAGTTGAACATGGGCATTTTAGGAATCAGTGAACTAAAATGTATTAGAATGGGAGAATTTAACTCAGATAAGTTAAGAAAGCCTTCCTCAGTGAACAATGCAAAGAAATAGATGAAAACAACAGAAAGGAAAAGACTACAGATCTCTTCAAGAAAATTAGACATACCAAGGGAATATTTCATGCAAAGATGGGCACAATGAAGGAAAGAAATGGTATAGACCTAACAGAAGCAGAGGATATTAAGAAGAGGTGGCAAGAATACACAGAAGAACTAAACAAAAAAGATCTTCATAACCCAGATAAATCATGATGGTATGATCACTCACCTAGAGCCAGACATTCTGGAATGTGAAGTCAAGGGAGCTTTAGGGAGCATCACTATGAACAAAACTACTGGAGGTAATAGGATTCCAGTTGAGCTATTTCAAATCCTAAAAGATGCTGCTGTGAAAGTGTTGCACTCAATATGCCAGCAAATTTGGAAAACTCAGCAGTGGCCTCGGGACTGGAAACGGTCAGTTTTCCTTCCAATCTCAAAGAAAGGCAATGCCAAAGAATGCTCAAACTACCTCAGAATTGCGCTCATCTCACACACTAGCAAAGTAATGCTCAAAATTCTCCAAGCCAGGCTTCAACAATACATGAACCGTGAAATTCCAGATATTCAAGCTGGTTTTAGAAAAGGCAGAGGAACCAGAGATCAAATTGCCAACATACGCTGGATCATGGAAAAAGCAAGATAGTTCCAGAAAAACATCTACTTCTGCTTTATTGACTATACCACAGCATTTGACTGTGTGGACCACAACAAACTGTGGAAAATTCTTAAAGAGATGGGAATACTAGACCACCTGACCTGCCTTTTGAGAAATCTGTATGCAGGTCAGGAAGCAACACTTAAAGCTGGACATGGAACAACAGACTGGTTCCAAATAGGAAAAGGAGTATGTCAAGGCTGTATATTGTCACCCTGCTTATCTAACTTATATGCAGAATACATCATGAGAAATGCAGGGGTGGAAGAAGCACAAGCTGGAATTAAGATTGCCAGGAAAAATATCAATTACCTCAGATATGCAGAGGACACCACCCTTATGGCAGAAAGCAAATAACTAAAAGCCTCTTGATGAAAGTGAAAGAGGAGAGTGAAAAAGTTGGCTTAAAGCTCAACACTCAGAAAACTAAGATCATGGCATCTGGTCTCATCACTTCATTGCAAATACAAGGGGAAACAGTGAGAGACTTTATTTTGGGGGCTCCAAATCATTGCAGATGATGACTGCAACCATGAAATTAAAAGGCGCATGTTCCTTGGAAAAAAAGTTATGACCAATCTAGACAGTATGTTAAGAAGCAGAGACGTTACTTTGCCAACAAGGGTCTATCTAGTCAAAGCTATGGTTTTTCCAGTAGTCATGTTTGGATGTGAGAGTTGGACTATAAAGAAAGCTGAGCACTGAAGAATTGATGCTTTTGAATTTTGTGTTGGAGATGACTCTTGAGAGTCCCTTGGACTGCAAAACAATTCAATCAGTCCATCCTAAAGGAAATCAGTCCTGAATATTCATTGGAAGGACTGATGCTGAAGCTGAAACTCCGGTACTTTGGCTACTTGATGTGAGGAACCAACTCATTGGAAAATACCCTGATATGGGAAAGATGGAAGGCAGGAGGAGAAGGGGAGCACAGAGGATGAGCTGATTGGATGGCATCACTGACTGGATGGACATGAGTTTGAGCAAGCTCCAGGAGTTGATGATGGACAGGGAAGCCTGGCATGATGCAGTCTATGGGGTTGCAAAGAGTCGGACATGATATAGCAACTGAACTGTACTGAACTGAATGACATCTGGCCCCATTACTGCTTGCAAATAGAAGAGGAAAAGGTAGAAGTAGCGACAGCTTTCCTCCTCCTGGGCTCCAAAATCATGCAGACAGTGACTGCAGCCATGAAATCAGAAGACAAGTGTTTTGAAAGGAAAGCAGTGACAGACCTAGGCAGTGTGTTGAAAAGCAGGCATTAATATGCCAACAAAGGTCCATATAGTCGAGGCTGTGGTCTTCCCAGTCGTCATATGTGGTTGTGAGAGCTGGTAGGTAAACAAGAAAGAAAGCCAAAGAATTGATGCCTCCATATTGTGGTGCTGGAGAACACTCCTCAAAGTCCCTTGAACAGCATGGAGATAAAACCATTCAGTCTTAAGGGAGATCAACCCTGAATACTCAATGCAAGGAGTGATGCTGAAGCTGAAGCTCTAGTATTTTGGTCATCTGATACGAACAGATGACTCATTGGAAAAGTCTCTGATTCTGGGATAGATCATGGGCAGAAGGAGAAGAGTGCATTAAAAGATGAGATGGCTGGAAGGCATCATCAGTGCACTGAACATGAACTTGTGCAAATTCTGGGAGATGGTGAGGGGCAGGGAGGCCTGGTGTGCATGAGTCCACGGAGTTGCAGAGAGTCTAACATGACAGGGTGGCTAAACAACAGCAACAACGGGCACTGTTGAGGGAAGACAAGGATAGGTGCATGGATCGAGGAAATTTGTTTCACACAATTATTCAGGACAGAATCTTCAGTGCTCCAAGGCTGTGTTCAGGTCCCTACTACAAATTTCAGATGTGGAAAGCACTCCCAGTGAGTGTACATCAAAAGATGGTAGCTATCTGTCCTGTGTGACGCATGTCATTTCCATTCACATTCCAATGACTAGAACTCGGCAGTATGGTTGCAAGAGAGCCTAAGAATTGATCCAAGAGAAAAAAAGAAATATGTTTTGGTAAATAGCTAGTAAGTGATCCTATAATAAATAAATAACTCTTATAATCAATAAGAAAGAAAAAATACTTCATAGGAAAAATAGTTGAAAAATACATACACACATTTCTAAGAAGTGCAATGAGAGTATAAATAAACCAATGAAAAGAAGTGCAACATAATCTGTACTTTTAAGGATACACAAAATCAAATCAAAAGTAAAATCTTTTTCTACATTCTGGTCAGAAATTAAAGGAATAATAACCAGTTTAGAATATGATTCTGGATTGATTGTAAATTATGTTGTACATTGGTTCACAGAGACCTTGGTGATACTTGATAAAACAGCAACAAAAGATTGATGTACCCCCCCCCCCAAAAAAAAAGATTGATGTACCCTATGGCTCAGGAGTTCCTATATATATATAGAGAGAGGAGTGAATTGCTGAGTTCTGCTACATATCATAAATTTCTTCACATGCATAACAGAAGACATGTACAAAATTATCTATATAACAGTATATACAGAGGGGAACATTTAAAAATAATCCAAATGTGCACAAACAGAAGAATGGATAAATATATTATGGTAAATTCACACAATAAATTTCTACCCAACAATTGAATTAAAAAACTGCCCCCAGAGAAATAAACATGAATGAATTCAGAAACATACAATTTCAATGGAAAATGAGTTATAGAAGATTATTCATGATAAGAACTCAAAAATTATATTGTTATTTATACAAGAGAACACATATGAGATATAATACAAACATCATAATTCCATATTGACATAGATTTATAACACAGAATATATATGTAATTATATAATTCAAATGAGAAACGATGAATGTTAAACACAAAAGTCAGAATAGTGCTTATCCACACTGATGAGATTGATTTGATCCAAAAGGAAACTGTATGGATCTTGATTACATTTTTTTTTTGTTTATTTTTTCCTTCTTAAGCTGGATGGTGGATATAGAGGCATTCACTTCATTTAACGTGTGTATATGTGTGTGTGTATATGCAATATAACATATTTCCTTTTCCATAAATTACATATATTAAAACAATCTGTAAAACTAGACATTTAAGATAACCTATGTGCAGGCAAGTCAAATATGTGCCCAATTTACTCTTCCCAATCCTCAAAAATAGATCTCTAAGTAAAACTGGATCAACTGAGTGCAAAGCAGCCGTATTCAGGCCTGATGTTTGGCATTACATTTCTTTTACTCTTTTGTCACTTTTTGTATATTTTTATGGAAATGCTAAGTGCTATATTTACACATTTACTCCCATAGATATATCAATTTCAACTTCTATTGCTGTGTTCTCTTTTATTTCATATTTTGTGACAAACTCTTGTTTATATGTGTGTATAGTTTGTTTCTGCATGTATTTCTTCTATATATATATAAATTACAAAAAAAAACATTGTATATATTTTGTAAATGCAACTAGTGTAAAAGTACAACCATGGTAATACATTTTAATTTTGTCAAAAGTTTAACACTGTGCTTTATATTTCAGAGTAGTTTATAGCAAGCATGAATTGAACTAATTAGGCAATACTGTTAAACTGATGAACCTAATTTTTCAATGTGTAAAAATTTAATAGAACCATTCATAACTAATGAAGTTGTTGCTAAAAGCACCTCCTTATTTATTTCTTTGACAGTTGAAGTGATTGAGTTAGTATGGAACAGGGTAATCAAAAGGAAGGAAGAAAGCAGGAATCAAGAAAACAATTAGTAGAATCTGATAGAGTGTTATTTAACTTAATAAAATTTAATGACTGTTCATCTGATTCTAAAAGAAAAAATATAATGTAATTCACAACTGAAAATTACACTTGAAAATAAGGCATTCTGTCATTCTTTACTAATTGATAATCTATCCTTTGTAATAATTTTAAATGAGAGGTGTAATCACAATGTCTAGTATTATCAATTATTATATTGAGAGTATAAAGAGACTACCATAAATGATTTTATCTTCAACAGTATTTTCACAATCAAGCAGTTATTGTGGACAATGAACCTTTAAATCAATGTGCATGTGTGTATGTATGTGTGTGTGTTTATGACAGAGAGGGAGAGAATTATTTCATTAATTTAGAAAATTAGACCCAATAAAATATGCATATGCATTATATATGTGTTGTATTAATCAATTAAACTTTGGAATGTTTCCTAAATTAATCACAGTAAAACATGTTGGCTAAGCATGTAGGCAAATCACTTGGCTACCTATTTTCTATGAGAGGCTGTGACATCTCTGCCTAGGCTTTTTGCTCTTGCTGACTCTAAAACTGCTATCTCTAAAGCCATTCTTATAAAAATAATATAGAAAACAGTTACCATACATGTCTTGTCTGAAATCACTGATTTTGAACACAGTGGAATTAAAAATAGAACAGGAAGTTTCCATTAGATGAGAATAAGAGAAGAGTGATCTTAATGTTTGAAATCAGTGGGCAATGACTGAGCAAAAGAGAAAGCAATAAGTAGCCAAAACAAAGTCCTAACTATTTCACAATGAGTCTATGACTAGTTTTGTGTGAGGCAGATTAATGATTTACAAACACAAGCTTACAAATTAGTTCTTGAAAAGTAAACTAAGTAAAAGGAAGTGGACCCCCATCAGCTCAGTACTTCTAAACAGTTCCTGTGTCCAAACAGAATCACTTGGAACAACATTCTGATCAGACTCCAGCCCCACTCAATAACCTTCACCTGTTACTAGCTGTGTATGGAAAAATTACCAAATTCCTGTCTGGCACTAAGGAAATTTTAGAGCCTGTTTTCTTCTTCCATCTATACCATATTATATTCTACTTCTTCACAGTCACTACCCTTCAGCCAGTTAAATTATTTTCTCATACAGGTCCAATCCTTTGCTTCTCTCTGAGTCTGGCCTGAAATTGTTTATTTTTCCTGGAATAACCTAAGTCCCTCAGCTGCTTGCCAAATTCTCTTCATATTCAATACTTACTTCAGAAATGAAGGTCGGTTCAGAGCTCACTGCCTTTGACATTTTTACCAATCTCTCTTTCCAGGACACCCATACACTATATCTGCCCTCCCCCTCAGGGACAGATCCATTTTTATTCTTGCCTTTAGTTGTTTATACTGATGGATTTTTTTCTCCTTTTAAGATGGAAAGTTGCATGGGATTCCTGTGTTTAATTTTTTTTTTTTTTTTTTAACCTGGAACATAAACAAGAAGCACTGAGGGTAGACATAGTCAAAGCTGAGGGAAGCTGAAAAGCCCTAGGAGATGTTCTGCTTTTAGATCTGTGCTGCAGTCTGCATCTGGCTCAGCATATATTTCATAGCACTGACTGACAAATCATCTGAGGCTATGCTCCAGAGTTCCATGGTCAAGGCATATAATAGTGGGGTCCAGAAATTTACACAAACCCTGGCGATGAGACAAATGACTCCTAAAAATTTGGCTGACCTAGAAAGGGATAGTGTAAAACAAGAGTAAAATAATTCAGTAACTTTATGAAGAGAAGAAAATACTGAGATCCATAGACCCAGCCAGCACAATAGATTCAAAGGCTCTTTTGAAGCAGCTGCACCCCTATGCTAATGCTCAAATCAGACCTTGTCACCTAACAGAGGATGTTATGGATAGCATAAGAAACTGTACATGAGTATTTAAAGTGAGCCTCATCCATTTCCACCAAGTGTCATTAGGCAGTCTTCAAACCTGCACCAGGTATATTGCTGTGGTCAGGATTGCAGGAGAGAAAATCTGAAAAACTGAGCATGGATCCAAGAGAAAGCGGGTCATTCAACACTAAGTCCCTAATCAAAAGAATCTGAAAATGGTGTTAATTCGCAATGACATGCACTTCTAAACCTGATAAATTAGATCAATGATAGAATTTGAAGATAAATTTTTGTTACATATTTGAGTTGTTCCATAACTAAATCTATTTGTTGCCCTACTATAACAGTAAAGGGCATTAATATCATTATTGAACAAAATATGTTAATAAGATTAAAAAAAGTTAGCAAAAATATCATTTGAATGGGAAATATAAATTACTTGATTCACCATTAAATCTGGGGAAAATGAAAATAACTGTCCTTTCTATTACAGACTTTTTTGGTGTGAAAGTTAAAAACTCATATTCTGTCTGGTAACTCAAAAGCATTAAAGAATCAGGGTAGTGCCTATAAGTGTCTCTTATATCTTAATGACATGTTGAATTGTTTGTTCCTTCAGAATCATTAACCAGGGACTTTGCATTTTGTTAATGAAGGAATGGAGAAGGAAATGGGAACCTACTCCAGTATTCTTGCCTGAAAAATCCCAAGGACAGAGGAGCCTGGCAGGCTACAGTCCATAGGGTTTTAAGAGTCAGACACAACATAATGACTAAAGCATGACCACCAGTGAAGGAATAGGGCATATATTAATAATATTTAATGCCTACTCCCATGAAAATATTTTAAAATATGCGTAAGAGGAAAAACTGTCAAAAACACGCAGTCTTCCTAATTCCTCTGTGGCTTAGAATTGTATTGGTCAATCTCTCCTCCCACTGCTCTTGAGAAAACACACTCTACCCTTTGACCTCAGCACTTTAAAATATACATTTTTGCTAGTTTTCTGTTATTATTCCCCTTCTCAACAAGTTCATTTTTGTCAATTAACTTCTATTATTTAATTTTGCATCTGTATCTGAAATCTCCAGAATAAGTGTAATTGATGGTTGGACATTTTCACTTGGTTGTCTCACACAGATATCTCAAACCTAGTGCTTACTCTGTGGTCATTATTTATTAGGCAAACTGTCTCTTCTTTATAATCTACTTTGGTATGCATGTGTGTATGTGTATATATATGTATATGTGTGTGTGTATATATCTACATATATATATATATATATATATATATATCTACAGAGCTCACTCTTAAATCTTCCTCTTATTAGACTCTTGATCAATCCATTAATAACCAATGAATGACTCTAACTTGTGACTTTACCATATGCAAAGCTACACATAGTGGCTCCTAAATAACTCTATATTATATACTCATTTATCCATCTCCCCTATCTTCTCATTAACCTGGTACCTGATATTCCTGATCATGATAATTGATGGTGATGATAATGATTGTAGCCATAATCTTGTTCCTTTCATTGAAAATTCAGTTTGCCTCCTTCTCCTTTTCCTACCTTACATTCAAAACCAAGTTAAATGTGACATTTTTAGAAATATTAGGGAAGATTAATGTATTTGAAATTAATTCATTTGTTCAACAGAGTAAATTTTTTGAGCCGTGATTCTGTGTCTGAAACTGTAATAGAGAATTGGGGATACAAGTATGAGAAATCCTTATCCTCCCAGAGTTTACAATCTGACAGTTTCATGCTATTTTTTAGTGCTTAAGATATGAAAGATATTGTAATATGTTCTTTAAACACATCATTTAACCCTTCAGACAAGCCTATGAAACACGTAGAATTATTAACAATTATTATCCCTTTTTTACATATTAAAAACTGAGACTCCCATACAGTAAGTGACAAATTACACAAATACTGAATACTAATAAATACTCCCCTTTTAATCACTAAGCTGCAATTGTTCAGTAAAAGCATTGCAAATATAATTTATTACCATAGGTATGTCAAACCTTAAGATGCCTATGTTTAAAGGTGGCATTTACAAATAACGGGGAAATTTTTTAGAATCAATTGTAAAATAAATTTGTATGTGAGAGGTCATGAACAAATTCCTGATTTCATATTGTTAAACAAATTAAATCTCAATGAGTATCAAATATCTGGACCTTTTTTACTCAGAGAAGTCCATCGCCTAGTAAGGGAGAAATATATGTGGAAAAAGATGGAAACAAATAAATTGCAGTGTAATAGTGACTACATTATTCTCCTAATAATGTATCATGGAAACAAAGAAAAAGTTAAATTTTCAATCTTAGATCAGGAGACAGTTTACAGAACAAGCATCTTTACATGCTGTTCTTGAAGGTAAATGAGGACTGCACGGAACAGTTAAAAAAACATTTCTTAAAGGTAAACATGGAAATGTAAAAATGAAAACTGCAGGCTCAAAAATAACAAGTAGACACAAGTGTTTCAGATAAAAGGAGGATAGTGGAAAAAAATGGATTAGAACTCATCAGGTTAAGGTCCTTGTGAGCTAGGATGCGAAATTTGAATTTTATTCTAAAAGCACTGGGTGGTTTCTTGACATTATGTCAGAAAATGGCAAGTTTTCCAAATGTACTTAAATATATCCCTGACCAATCTGGAGCTCCCAAAGAGACATGCACTGGTTGCGGCTCCTAGCAGATTAACTGATAAAACCCTGACTACTGCCGGCACTGCAGGCAGCAAATATAGTTCATTAAATTCTGCCTCAGGGGTTGTTGAAATTGTGTCTAAAGATGTTAAAGCGAGCCAAGCAAATGATGAATTCACTTTTATTTAATGCAG
Source organism: Bos indicus x Bos taurus (assembly GCF_003369695.1). NCBI lineage: Eukaryota > Metazoa > Chordata > Mammalia > Artiodactyla > Bovidae > Bos > Bos indicus x Bos taurus. Next base: position 59,863,827 of record NC_040087.1, read on the forward strand.
TTAACATTTTTAAAATGTCAAAATGCTATTGAAGTCAATGAGTAAAGTACAATTATACAAGAACAAATTGTACTAAATAATGATAATGATGATAAGCACATACTAGTTACATATGCAGGTATGGATATTTAATTTCATTTTCTTTTCCCTGTGTAAATGTGGGCAAATTTAACTTCCAGAAGCCACCAATAAAATGGGTGGAATATTTTTGTACTTACTTTAAAGTGTTGTTTTTAATATTAAGTGGGTTACAGTACATAAAGGCCTTACTACAGTGTTAGGTGCAAAGTATTATTGTGTTTCTTATACTAAAAGTAAGCATAGTTAGAATTTCAATACTTATAAATTTACCCTGTAAAATAGATTTAATCAATTATTTTTAATTGATATATATAATCACTTTTCTATTTGAGTAAGGATAGAAGGTGGGGTGACTGGAGATGGGAAATTAGGGACTGAGTGAAAAAAGCGTTATTTAAAGATTTGGGTGGACAAAACTAAAAGAAATTAATACCTGCAATCAACACAAAATCATGTTATTTAGAGTCTGAAAAGTCTGCATATACAGGGTGGAAATTCCTTATGAACAAGTTTCTTTCAAAAGTTATATATTTCTTGATATTTTAGCTTCATGTATACTGTTACTAAGGTAGTTTGTAAACTCTAACTTCTGAACCATTGAAAGAGCAATGAACAAAGAGAGACTAACTTAATTACTTTCATGCCTAAACTCAGAGTACATTTTTTCTGCATTATAATCTAAAACTATGTTTTCTAACTCAAACTACAACTAAACCTAAAATTTGATTTAACAAAATCCAAATACCTTTCTTCTTCAGCAAGTGTTACATAAATAAGGACTCAAATTCTGCCATGAACATTACACAGAAAAGTGTGGGTGTTGTTAAAACTCTGAAGTTCCCTTTATTCTTCACATCAGAAGCACTTTACTATCTCTTAATGGATATTAAACCAACAGTTTAGGAAGTTTTTTGGGGGACTCACCTTTGTGTTATACACTAATCTCAAGTACAATCCATTCATCTAGGATCCATTTGCTCCATAAAAGCTTGCTTCGTGTTTTATGGCACTTTAAGAGATTGTGAGTTACTGAGTAAACTTTGCAGTTCCCGAGAAAGAGCTCAATAACCAGTGCTGTCTTAGAAACAACACAAAATGTTTTCCAGTTATGTACAGCTAAATTAAAACAGTGCTGTTCAGAATGGAACTTGTAATTTCAGACATAGATGGGTGAGGTGTTTCTGTAGATTTCAGTCCTTTGCAAGGATTTTTCTGCCCTACTGACCAGTTAGAAAACACTTGCCTCTCTGCAGAAAGCATGTCACAAGCACAGTTAGCACAACATTTTCCAAGATGCCCGTATTATACCTGCCACAGGGGCCCTCCTGCTCCCTTCTTTGTAGCCGGCTGCAGCCCTGCACTATACCCGAGCTGTCTAAGTAGAGGAAGTACTCACTCCGTGCTCACTCACATCCGTAGTTCTCAATGCTTCCTCTGCCTGCACACTCTTTACACACAGTCCACTTCTGTCAGTAACTTCTCTTTACACTGCCATCAGAAAATGAAGGGAGAAAAGGAAGAATGTATACATGTAATTTGAAAGAAGTCCCTGGAGATTCTGCTACACTTGGTGGCAAGTCAGCTCCTCCTAAGAATTATTGTTATTATTTCTAACATAACAGTTATCAATATTCCGGCACAAGAAAACCTTCAAAATATTTACCATGAATAGAAAATGTCCAAGAGGAATAAAAAAAAGTAAATGGTGTGAAATATTTAGAAAGTATAAAAATAGTGATATAAAAGATTGTGAAATAAGTAAACATAACAAGAAAATTGGGCTTCCTAGGTGACTCTAGTGGTAAAAAACAAAACAAACAAACAAACAAAAAAAAACACCCAACAATGCAGGAGATGAAAAAGACCCATGTTTTGATCCCTGGGTTGGGAAGATCCCTTGGAGGAGGGCATGGAAACCCATTCCAGTATTCTTGCCTGGAGAATTCCATGGATAGAAGAGCCTGGCGGGCTACAGTCCATAGGGTCGCAGTTGGACACCACTCTTAGAACGCCCACAAACAGAAGAATGTGCTCAGTTGCTGTCCAACTCTTTGCAACCCCATGGACTGTAGCCCACCAGGGTCCTCTGCCCATGGGATTTTCTAGGAAAGAATACTGGAGTGGGTTGCCATTTCATTCTCCAGGGGAAAAGAATACTGGGAAAATAATGTTCTTTGACTTTTTTCTTCCTTTGTTTCACTTTTAAATTGTAGAGTCTACCATTTCTGAAATCATACACTCCCAAGAAGGAGGGATTAACAGCTTGACAGCAGTTTAGGAAATGGTTCGTGCCTCACTCCACTCTTGGGGCAGCACATGTCTAAACCATGTAGGATGGCTCATTGTCCATGCTTCTCTGCAGTGTCTCAAGATGCAGACACCGGAACCAACAGTGGGATTTTCACACCCTGACCTCCCTGAAGTGTTTCAGTCATCCAACAGAAGTCTGTTAGGTACTAAGAGTCTTCACAGAATTTTAACCTACTGTTTCTCTGAGTTTTTAAACCTGCAAAAGACCGAACACACACACAGACACAGTTGTTCAGTGTGATTTAACAGGAAATATTGCACATTTCCAAAAGAGAATTAATTATTCAGGTAAACAGGATACATTTAAACAATTGTATAGAAGACTCTGAGATCTTGCTCTTCATGCTTGGTGTCTTCATATCATAAACTGTCTCTTTAAATATCCTAGAATTAACCTTGTTTAAATTATTTATAGACTTTGAACAGCACAGTCTTTGTATATATCCCTAAGGCTATTTGATGGACCTTTTTTTTTCAAGTATCTGATGGAGATAAAGCATTTCATTGAACGTTTTTAGAAAATATAACTGCAATAGGTTGTCGAATAAATTTTTGCATATATACTGTTCTTCCATAAAATGCCATGAAACTAGTTGGAATCCTTTGGTTTTTATTAACTTATTGATTGATAACAATAGCTTCTGTTTCTGAACTAAAAAAATATACATTCTTGGTAAGGTCACTTCTTTGGCAAAAATGCAACAAGCAAACAAGATTTGTTGTTCAGCCATACCTTTGATTTGGCAAACTATGTTCTTTTTCTAATCTTGAAAGGGCCTTGAAATGTCCATCTAGCAGCATGTCTACATTGCTAAAATAACCCAATAGTAACCCAAACTATATCTTTTATTTTCCACTCTGCTGTTTATTTCCCACTTTTTAGAGGTCAGCTATGGCTATGAAAATCATGTATAAATGGAATTAAAAGCAGCTTTTATAACAGCAGCTGTCATTTAAACAAATTGTCTCAGAGAATGGCAATAGCATTAAATTAGCCTTGCAAATAACAACCAAAAATCTGCGAGTCCCCAAAAGGTTACAGTCCTTTTCCTTCTAGAGAGAAAGAAGCCATAAAATTAAAAGCATCTGCATTGGCAAGCAAAAAGACTAGTATAAATTACTTTATAGATAGACTTCCAAGACAATGTCAAAATAAATTTTATTATAGAATTTATAAAAATAATTTTGGAGATTAATAATCTGAGTAACAGTGTAATAAAAATCCACTTCTAAAGGGAGAGTTTAGTATATACCCACAGTGAACAGCAGATTTCTGTCTTCTCTGGTTATAAAATCATAGAAATGAAAAAAATAGTTCAGCTTTAGTCAGATAATTTTAGGTTAAAAATGAGTTTAAATTTCCTGACACTTGTTAAAATAATATGGTTCCCTGGGAAAATGAAAAATTGTCTTTGAAGATATTTTAATGAAGATTTCTGGTACATGTGATTTCACACATGTGTTCCTCTATTCTTTAAAATGCTTCCGGGAGCTGGCACTTCCTTTTTTTTTTTTTTTAAATTTAATCAGTGCTTAAAGGTTCTTTCAGTTCAGTTCAGTTCAGTTCAGTCGTTCAGTCATGTCCGACTCTTTGCGACCCCATGAATTGCAGCACGTCAGGCCTCCCTGTCCATCACCAACTCCCGGGATTCACCCAAACTCATGTCCATCCAGTCAGTGATGCCATCCAGCCATCTGATCCTCTGTCATCCCCTTCCACTCCTGCCCCCAATCCCTCCCAGCAGCAGAGTCTTTTCCAATGAGTCAACTCTTCGCATGAGGTGGCCAAAGTATTGGAGTTGCAGCTTCAGCATCAGTCCTTCCAATGAACACTCAGGACTGGTCTCTTTTAGGATGGACTGGTTGGATCTCCTTGCAGTCCAAGGGACACCCAAGAGTCTTCTCCAGCACCACAGTTCAAAAGCATCAATTCTTTGGCCCTCAGCTTTCTTCACAATCCAACTCTCACATCCATATATGACCACTGGAAAAACCATAGCCTTGACTAGATGGACCTTTGTTGGCAAAGTAATATATCTGCTTTTTAATATGCTATCTAGGTTGGTCATAACTTTCTTTACAAAGATGCATTTTCACATGTTCTTTCCATCTTTGTTACTGTTTGAAAGTCAAAGAGAGATGTACAAGTAGGGGAATGTAGTAGTGCTTTCTGCATAAAGAAATTATGAAGAACAACAAACAACAATCACAAACCACAAGAATGCTTATCTTATCCTTGAACATTCATTCTAAACTTTTAATTCTCTTAATGCCCTACAAGAGCTTTCCTGATAATTCAGTTGGTAAAGAATACACCTGCAATGCAGGAGACCCCAATTTGATTCCTGAGTTGGGACAATTCACTGGAGAAGAGATAGGCTACCCACTCCAGTATTCTTGAGCTTCCCTTGTGGCCTAGCTGGTAAAGAATCCACCTGCAATGTGGGAGACCTGGGTTCGATCCCTGAGTTGAGAAGATACCCTGGAAATGGGCAAGGCTAAGTATTCTGTCCTGGAGAATTGCATGGACTGTATAGTTCACGGGATCCCAAAGAGTTGGACATGACAGAGCGACTTTAACTTTCATTTTCAATGCAGTACAAAGACATATGACCTCATCATTACTATGTTGTTGTTAGTTTCTAGTCTCTTAGTCATGTCCAGCTCTTTGCAACCACATGGACTGTAGCTTGCCAGGCTCCTTTGTCTATGAAATTTTCCAGGCAAGAATATTGTATGGCTTGCCATTCCCTTCTCCAGGGGATCTTCCTAAATCAGGGATGGAGCCTGCATCTCATGCATTAACAAGGTGATTCTTTACCATTGAGCCACCTGGGAACACCCCATCATTACTATATCATTTATAAAATGATACCAATTATTCAGAATAGGATTTAATGAAATTATTACTATGTGAATTTTTTAAAAATTTTCTTATCAATAGGATGATCTATTAGATATAAAAGAGACTAATAGAACATCTAAGCTAATGTTTCTTAATATGTGCTCCATGATTAACCTTTTAGGCTTGTTTTAAAAAGCCTACATAGACATGACTAAATTAGCAACTTTGGGGGTAGATCTTAGGAATATATATTTCTGGAACTAAGTAATTCAGCTGAATTAGGTCCTTGCGAAGATTCACTTTCATGTTGCTGAGAGTCGAGATCCAACACAGAGGTATCTAGGTAGGTCTAAAGATGTTCTTTGGAAGTACTGAGGCTAAAGCTGAAACCCCAATACTTTGGCCACCTCATGCTAAAAGTTGACCCATTGGAAAAGACTCTGATGCTGGGAGGGATTGGGGGCAGGAGGAGAAGGGGATGACAGAGGATGAGATGGCTGGATGGCATCACCGATTTGATGGACATGAGTTTGGGTGAACTCCAAGAGTTGGTAATGGACAGGGAGGCCTGGCGTGCTGCAATTCATGGGGTTGTAAAGAGTCGGACATGACTGAGCGACTGAACTGAACTGAACTGAAGGATGTGAAGATGAATAAGGCATCTAATAGAAAAGCAAATCCAAAAATAGACATATGAATGCAAAAAAGAAAATGAAATGTTTCTAACACATTTCACATTGAGTACAGAGACACCAAAAAAATACATCAAAATAAATTTTCCTGGAAGTATTGAGGGCAGCATAGGAAAGAATTGAAGCAGTACATGAACATTATGAAGGAAGGTAAACAGGACAAGGAAATGCATTTACATAATAGGCCACAGGGTATGTGAGGAAAATTAAAAGACTGTATTGTATTGTTGAATCACAAATTCAGAGACATATGAATGATATGGACAGGGTGTTATGCAGAAGCAAGATCAAGGGGTAAAAATTCCTGTTATATAGATTTTTATGGCACCCCACTCCAACATTCTTGCCTGGAAAATCCCATGGACGGAGGAGCCTGGTGGGCCACAGTCCATGGGGTCGCTAAGAGTTGGACAAGACTCAGCGACATCACTTTCACTTTTCACTTTCATGCATTGGAGAAGGACATGGCAACCCACTCCAGTGTTCTTGCCTGGAGAATCTCAGGGACGGAGGAGCCTGGTGGGCTGCCGTCTATGGGGTCACACAGAGTCGGACAGGACTGAAGCAACTTAGCAGCAGCAGCAGCATAGAGGTAATGGGGACTCACTCAAAGAATTTAAACAAGAAAGTGACATTGTCAGATATGTATTCAAGATAGATTCTTCTGAAAGCTCTTTGAGGAAAGATTTTAATGGAAAAGACTTGTTGGAAGGTGAACTGAGGCAAACTTAAAATTTCCAAGTATTTATTTGGGCGTATATTGGTTTGAATCTGGTAGCACCAAAGCCACAATGGTTAGGAGTCCTCTACCACAGGAACTAGAGGGAGGGGTTTTTTAGACAAGATGTGGAAGCAAAGCAAAGATAGTATCTGATTGGGCATAGTTCAAGCAGTTGACTTATATGGAAAGCCTAGTTAGCTAGTGAAATAGGTGGTTCTGAAGTTTCATTTTCTTCAATTTGAGTGCACTGATTGTTGCTTAGGTTTGCCTGTGAAAATTACCTAAGTCTAGTGACCTCTTTGTTTAATTACTTTTCAAAACTAGAGGTTTGGAAACATATTAGGGTATTATTGCTGTTGTTGCTTAGTTGCTAAGTTGTGTCTGACTCTTGTGACCCCAGGCTCCTTTATCCATGGGATTTCCCGAGCAAACATACTGTTTATGAGTTGCCATTTCCTTCTCTGGAAAATCTTCCTCACCCAGGGATTAAACCTGCATGTCCTACATTGGCAGACAGATTCTTTACCACTAAGCCACCTGGGAAACCCAAGTGTAGACTTCCATATATTTGATTCAGTAACATTTAGCCCATGGCTACCAACACTGTATGCTTATCTAACAGACATTTTCTTCATAAGCATGACATAGTCTTCTTTGGCTTGGCAGCATTTCAGTACTACACTTTGTGACCATTTTGATTAGCAAAACTGCACACTCACACATACCATAAGACACAAAAATATGTGGCATTAAATAGATCTTGTAGGCACTTGTAAGATCTGAAATAAGAAGGGGTAATCTTGGCTTGTTTGATCTCATCTGGGGATGCACATGTCCATGCATGGCCAAAAAAGATTTGGGGTTACAAATAAAGTTTAGCGAATAGAATTCACAACTGCATAATCCATGAATTTTGATGATTCACCGCACTATGCAGAACTCTCGGGTGATATAAAGTAAACACCTGGAGCTAAAGTGATGATCTCTTCTGAACTGAAACTAAGTAATGATAGTCTCAAAATCTACTGTTGTTTGATTCTTATATTCCTGCATAGGTTAATAAAAGAGGTGAAATAGAAATTAGTCATTGAAAATAATTAAAAATCATGGAAAAATAATTGATTTGATGATCTTAATTTTATATATATAAGCTCTTAGACTAAACTGAATTTGCTAAATACAAATTGAAATGAAAAATAATTTATTTAGCACTATATCACTTACAAAAAATTAAAATTAGTATTTAATACATTATTAACATAGTAAATTAAAAGGACTAATTTCATCATACAGTAATACAAATCTTACTCTGAGGATATGTCATGTATATATTATATGTTATATATATGGAGAAGTTACAATATGGGTAGTCTTTAGGAGTTTTCATTAATGCTATTTAGGTTTTTTAAAATATATTTTATTAGAATTTGCTTCTTTATATCAATAAAAATAACATTCTAATTCTACATAGTAAAAGACATAAGACTACATGTATTAATAAATATATATTATTTTTTCTTCTTTGTGCTTTGTTACAGAAATAGATTAATAACATTTTAAATTCCTTTTTACAATTTCAGTTATCAGGTTGAAATATTATACCTTTAAATGACCAATATAGCACAAATGAGCACAATATGATAGTGACCTTTTTATATTTTAAATTTGCTTTTATCAGGGTTACTTACATGTGAGAAGGCAGACCAAACATTAAAAAGTCAATCCCAAAGGAAAAGGTTAAAATAATAACTATTATACAATTCTGCTTTAGTGTCAAAAGGGTGACTACTGACATTTTTATGTATCATTCCTTAGATTATACATAACAAATGGAACTACATTTTTCATGTTTTCTACAGAAAAAGATATGCTGTGCCTTTCACTGATAATTATGTTAGTAAATTCTGAGTTTTTAAAAAACAAGAAATCATAGCTTTTCTCCTCTTGGGTGTCATTTTTCGCTAGTCAGCCTAGAGTAAAATTTGTTTGAAAAAAATTACTGAAATTTCCCATTTAGGTAATTCAGATAGTGACTCTATGAGGAATAAATACCTATAAGCACAAAATATCTAGAGGGCTTGCTTATGTATCCCATTTTATAGTCTGTCCTCCTCCTGAGGAGGGCTTCCCAAGTGGCTCAGTAGTAAAGAATCTGCTTGCCAAATGCAGGAGATGTGGATTTGATCCCTGGGTCCAAAAGATCCCCTGAAAAGGAAATGGCAACCCACTCCAGTATCCTCGCCTTAGAAATCCTATGGACAGAGGAGTCTGGTGGGCCACAGTCCATGGGGTTGCAGAGTCAGACATGAGAGAGACTGAACAGAAGCCCATGGCCTGAGAGCATAACTGCTTTAACTGAATATGAAGGTTGCTTTTGTAGAGGTACTGCTGTACTGAGATTAAAGTATATCAGATATGTTCTAAAGCAGATGACACCACCCTTACAGCAGAAAGTGAAGAGGAGCTAAAGACCCTGGTGGTGAAATTGAAAGATGAGAGTGAAAAGCTGGTTTAAAACTCAACATTCAAAAAACGAAGATCATGGTATTGGGTTCCTTCACTTCATGACAAAAAGATGGGGAAACAATGGAAACAGTGTCAGACCTTATTTCCTTGGGCTCCAAAATCACTGCAGGTAACAACTGGAGCCACAAAATTAAAAGGCCTGTGCTCCTTGGAAGAAAAGCTATGACAAACCTAGAAAGCATATTAAAAAGCAGAGGCATCACTTTGCTGACAAAGGTCCATACAGTCAAAGCTATGGATTTTCCAGTGGTCATGTATAGATGTGAGAGTTGGACCATAAAGAAGGCTGAGTGCCAAAGAATTGATGCTTTTGAACAGTAGTGTTGGAGAAGATTCTTGAGAGTCTCTTGGTCTGCAAGGAGGTCAAACCAGTCAATCCTGAAGGAAATCAGTCCTAATATTCATTGGAAGGACTGATCCTGAAGCTGAAACAGCAATACTTTGGCCACCTAGTGTGAAGCACTGACTCATTAGAAAAGACCCTGATGATGGTAAAGACTGAAGGAAGGAGGAGAGGGGACGAGAGAGGATGTGATGGTTGCATGGTACCACAGATTAGATGGACGTGAGTTTGGGCAAGATCCCAGAGTTGGTGACGGACAGGGAAGCCTGGTGTTCTGTTAGCCATGTGTTCACAGAGTCAGGCATGACCAAACAACTGAACTGAACCAAATCCCAGTTCTTATACCCTCTTTATTTACTCTACTGTCAGAATCATTTAGCTAAAAATAATACTAAGTTGTTAGCAAGTAAAATTTAAAATAAATTTCTTTAACAGGAACGTGTGTATGCTTAAATACAGAGTTCCTAGTTCTATAATTAGTCAGTTATTAGTCCACAGTAGTTATTAGGAATGTCCTTTGGCCTGAATAGTTTAGAAAATGGTGTGTTAAATATTACAACCTTGCCTTATCAATTGATTTTTGTTTCTTGACTTACTGCTACCTGTTTGTTCACACTGTTGTTTCAGTCATGACAAAGGTTTAGGATAATCTCAAAATTCTGTTTGATGACTGTATTTGAGTTCTTAAGATACGATAAATGTTTTCTTTTTTTACTTGCAATTAATTATATTTAAATTATTCTGATGACTGCTCAACCTTTAAAAAATCTTTTGCTCTTTTTTTTACTCAATGATGTCAGCTTGTGCTTGTGTAAAATTGAACTTGATATAAAGCAGACTTTTGAATCCCAACTATTCTTTTTGAGTTTAGTTCATTTTAATTTTGTTAGTGTCTTTATTTTACCACAAATTATATACAGATGAAGTTCTACTATTGTAACATTTTCAGTTTAACCACATCCTAAGTTATTAGCACACATTTTGTTTTTCATAATAAAACCATACCATCATTTAACCTCTATTTTTTTTTTCTTGAGGAGAACTAAAGGACTTAGAACTGAATTATTAAATTTATTTAGTTCACAAGAATATCTGCTCCTCTTACTGTAATGAGATACCATGGCTTTTTTTTTTTTTTTTAACAGAACTAGATTAAAAAAATCTTAAAATTTGTATGGAGACACAAAAGACAAAAAGATAGCCAAAGCAATATTGAGAGAGAAGATCTCCTTGAGAATTAAAGGTCAGGTACATGTACAGATTCTAAAGAAAAAAGAATGCTGGAGAGAGAGAAGCCCAGCCCAGTCCCAGTCCTAACAGACATCCGAGTTAAAACACTCTTAATGATAACTATTACCATCTTGGACACTTCACCCCACTCAGGTTGCCAGCTGGCTACAAATGCAGGAGTGAGTAAGTGTCCAGAAGATGTCTCATGAACAGAGAGGAACTTCTTGGCTGAGCAGAGTCCAGGGTGCAGAAACATTTAACTCCATTAGAACAAAGACTTGGCCATCATCACCACTGTATCCCATGATTCAGAATAGTGAAGTTTTTGAAAAAATGAATTAATAAATTGATAATGTGATATATGAAAGGAGTTAGGGGCTTCATGAACTCATAGAATGTGATCAAGCAAACAAAAACCACTGGGAAATGGAATCATCTTACATGAAATACAACCAGGGAAGGAAACTGCCAGAAAATATCAATGGACAGAAGTGGAAGGATGTAACCATCTACTTATAGCTTTTCAGAGAGGGAAAAAAGTTTCCCCATAATATAGTCTATAATCCAAGTATGCTATCTTAATCATCTCATTGATGCTCACTGGTAAAAATAAACAAAATATTAATGATAACACCTTTGAGTTCTTTCAGGACACAGGTCAAATGTCATCCACCCCATTACGCCTGTCTTTTCTTCCTAGTCAGCATTAGGTCCTCCCTCCTCATGGCTCCCACAGCACTTTACTCTATGTTTTCCATTTGTGAGCTCATCACCAGGCACTGCCTGCCAATGCAGGACACATAAGAGACATGGGTTTGATCCCTGGGTCCAAAAGATCCCCAGGAAGAGGGCATGACAACCCACTCCAGCGTTCATGCCTGGAGAATCCCATAGACAGAGGAGCCTGGTGGACTACAGTCCATAGGGTTGTGAAAAGTCAGACACAACCAAAGCAAATTGGCATGCGTGCACTCACATATACCCCACGTTCATTTACACACCAGTCTCCGACACCGTACTAGGAACTCGGTGAAGACTCACTTCTATCTGGTACAATGTATAATAGGAACTCAATTATTTTTATGAAGAAGGAAATATTTATGTTTAAAAAAATAAAAGATGGGGAGAGAGAGACCCAAAGACCTGGGTTGCAGTCCATTTAATTTCTGAGTCATTGAGTGAATCATTTATGTCACTGAATGTTAAAAGAAAACAAAACAAATAAAGCAAACAAACAAGCAAAACCCCTCCCATATAAGGTGAACATTCTTTGAAATTTATCAGTGTTGTATAAAAGTTATGTACTGTTACATAGCAGTAATGAGCCTTGCCCTCATCTTCATCTCTTCTGCAAGATCTTTTTATTTGAATTTCTATTCTACATTATTTAAGGAGGAAACCTCTAGGTTTTCCCTGTAAATCTATAGACTAAAGTTATCTATGGTAGTGTTCAGTTTTGCATTAGCAGGAAAAATTGAAGTTACTTTAACTTTTGTAGGGTACAAGTTACTTCATTATAATGAAATGCAATTATGTGCTCCACAAGATTAAGCTGTTTGGTAAGCAGAAAACTGTTTCAAGCCTCTTAAATCACTTCTGTATTTTTTTAAAAATAAGTAAATATATTTTGGATTTAAAAAAAAAAGAAATTGAATTTAAGCAAAAACATGCATGGTACAGTTTCTCTCTTGTAAATGTAGTGTGTTACTTCCATTTCTGTCCATAGCTGTCCCACAGCATGTAGTCCTGTTTTTCATTCAACACATTAAGTATCCAAAATATACCAGATGCTTTTCTTATCCCTGAGCATAAATCAATGCAACTGTAAGACAGATCTCTGTAGTAAAGAAGGTTAAAAATGCACATAAACTATATCATGACTTCACAAAATTATTTGTGTAATATAGAAAACTAAAAAAGTCAAAGGTTTAGGAAGTGATGCTCTTATAAGCAGGACATTTTTTTATATAGCAGTCGAGGAAGGTTTCTCTGAGGTTGTGACACTTGCAGAGAGAACCTAATGAAGTAAGAAACATTCATAGATTTAAGTAAGATAATTTCTGACCCTCCCTCCAAAAAAAAAAAAACACCAATTTGCTGATGCTATGATATAGAAAAATCATGGTATGGAGGCAGAATCCTTAAAAGAAGAAAGTATATGGAATAAACCTATGGCATCTATTAAGACATATTTAAAGGTAATGTAGTATACTACTAAATTACTGGTGATTATTTTTACTTTGTTACTACTGATGTGAAGAATTGACTCATTTGAAAAGACCCTGATGCTGGGAAAGATTGATGGCAGGAAGACAAAGAGACAACAGAGGATGAGATGGTTGGATGGCATCACTGACTTGATGGACATGAGTGACCTCCAGGAGTTGGTGATGGACAGGGAAGCCTGGTGTGCTGCAGTCCTTGGGGTCACAAAGAATCAGACACGACAGAGCAGCTGAGCTGAACTGATACATATACATATATAGTGGGGGCATATATTTACTCTCACACATATTATGCATTGTGTGTAATGATGTGCTTTCAGATAGTGCTGATATTGTTCAAAGTCAATTTATAAGCAATTCGATTATACCAGAGTGAGAGTAAATATCATCACTCCTCTCTCTCAGGCTCTGTATATTCCACACTGGGATTTGAAAATAGCTGATAAAAAAAATAGGGAGATAAAACTGTCAACTTAATTATTCACAAGAACTTGAGCTAGAGATTATAACATATATCACTGTGAACAAGTGAGTTAATATGACACCCCTAAATTAGGCAGATTTATCTTTCTCATCATTGGCAAAGGCGAAAAATTACCAGGAGTTTCTACCATGGGCAAAAGGTGGGCAGGGTATATATATATATGCTCATTACAGATTTGCCAGTGACCAAATAAGGCCTAGAAGAGTTTCACGTCTAGAAGAATCTCACTCACCTTTGACTTCTGTCTATAGAAGAACAAGATTGTTACTTTAGGAAAATTTTCCAAAGAGAAAACATGAAGACTAGAATAAAATGAAGGTGACTTTATATCTTAGCCAGGGACAGACACAATCAGCACTGGTTATTTCAGCAAAACTGTCAATAGTGTCCTTGTTCATTACCTAAACCGCCTCAGTTTGGGGGATCACATTTTCTCCTAGTATATAAAAAATTTTCTCTTTGTCTTTGAAAAGATTTTTTAATTCTATTTTTCCACTTTAAAAAAATTATTGAAATACAGTTGATATACAATGTTGTGTTAGTTTTAGGTGTACAGCAAGTGATTCAGATATATATATATATATGTATGTATAAATAAATAGGAAATTGTATATTTTAAATACATACAACTCTTATACAGGGAACTGATTTCAGTGTCACTTTAAAATATGCATGCTGCAAACTTATTTAAATGTTTTCAATTATTATAAAAATAGAAAGCAATTAAAATTCTGGAATAAGAATTCCTAATGCAGAAAAGAATTTATGAAAAACTAGCATGTATTGACAGTCTCATCACTCATTGTTATTTTAATTAGGTGGCTTTTCCTCTTGTGTGTATTTTTTCACTGTCTGTTCAGCCCTACTCTGTAAACTTTCTTTTCTGTCTTTATTTATATCATGAGATATATCCCAAGTATATCTTTTTCTAAATTCTATAAAATTGCAAATTCCACAAATCAGCATTATATTTCACCACTTTTCTCTATTGGTGTATAGTAAAGAAGTTTGGTATGGTAAAAATTAACTGATTGCATTAAATCCAGAATCCTTATTTGATCTCTTCACTTCAGTAGAACTTGTTAATAGTTATTTTGTTTGAGTTGAGTTGACTCATTATTTAAATTTACTAGACTCAACTGTTAAATTGCCTACAGAGCAATATTTCCTTTTAGTTGTAAAACAGACTTTTTTATAATAGGAAAATATGTTTTATGCATATGCACAATTATAAGCCCCTACAAAAATAATGTTTTTCTAAATTGCAGAGTTCTGATGAGCAGGCCTTAATTTCCTTCCAGACAAACTGCTTTATATATATATATATATATATATATATATACACACACACACACACACATACACACACACACACACACACTCAATTCTTTTTTAATCTGAAGTATAGTTGATTTACAATGTTCTGTTACTTTCAAGTATATAGCAAAGTGATTCTTTTTCGAATTATATCTGTTTTTTCAGATGCTTTTCCATAAAAAGTTATTATAAGATATTGAATGTCATTCCCTTGCTATACAGTTGGTCCTTATTTTTTACCTATTTTATATGCAAAGAGTCAGAACGACTGAGCGACTGATCTGATCTGATCTGATCTGATATGTAATAGTGTGGATTGGTTAATCCCAAACCATTAGTTCATCCCTCCTACTGTGTCTCTTAATTCTTGACTAATCTATTTTACATTTACTATTTTCCTTTTATCATTTATATTGTATGGAATTTAGTCAAGTACCTTCAAATAATTAATTTTATCACAGATTTCTTTGATGAAAAAATAGGAGAGTTTAAGGTTTTTAGCATTTGGAAGATATTTATCACCTCAAAGACATTCACATTTCCAAGAATATAAATTTTATGAGAATGCAATACAATGAACCAAGAAAACTTAATGATTTTTTAGTGTTTATAATAATGATTTCCTAGAAAAAATACTGTATCTCTGAATTATATATAAAAATAAAACAGAAAATAGCTACTTATTAATAAATTATATTACTTATTTAAATATTTTATGATTAAGTAGAAATGACATTGTTTCATCACACACTTTTGAAATAACCATGCCCAGTTCCTTTAGTGACCACTCCATAAGAAAGATAGGATTAATATTTGTTTTATAGCTGAATTTTTAAAAGAAAAATTATTGTGGCATGGAATGTTAATTATTTCCTTTTTTTTTTCTTTGTTAGTATTAGAACTTTCACATTTTAGCTAATCTCCAAATAAATAAAATTTCACACTCTACTGGAAGAATAGTCATGGGACGAAGTCCTGACTGATGACTACAACTGAAAAGATATTGAGATTCCAGCATCTTTGAATGGAAGAGATATTTTCTCTACTTTCCTTTAGTTAGAACACAGATGAAATGAGGGAGCTAAAGAGCCATCTAAATAAAAAGGTAGAAGCCAGTTTTGAAGGTATTCTATTTGCTGTCTATTGTGTGCCAATCACTGTTCTAGGTAGAGGTGATAGAGTTATGAATAAAATAGACAGAAATTTCAGGACCCATGTTGCATTCATTCAAACATATATATTAAAACAACAAACAAATAAACAAAATAAACCAAAAAACCTTCTATAAGAAACACATGGAATACCAATCCTCATATTCTCAATCTCTGTCTTAAAAATGGGAGGAAGTCCTCACCATGGAGGTTTTCAGCTTCATAAATAGCATCTCAGTTTCTTACTTTCTCTCCTCCTTCTCTGAAGCCAATTTTTTTTCTTCCTAGTTTGTGGATAAAGCTAGGAAAAGCAGCTGTGCAGTTTGATGACTAACTTCTACTATGAAGTTCAAATCATATAATATTTTCATTTTGTATCTTCCCAATAAACAAACTTATCCCCTAAAACTCTCAGATCTCAATCAATCACCACATAATGCAACCTGAGAATTGGTTTATAGTATGCTGAGCCTTGGAAATGAACAACAAAATAGGAATTATGCCATGACATCAGTCCTGTAATAGAAGTGCAGTGAATACTCAGTATAAAGATATAACCTTTTTTAATTAATTATTTTGGCCTGTAATATAGCATGCAAACAATAACAAAGTAATACACTAAGAGTTTACAAGCTTGCAACTATTTATGAAAATATTATGCATTGACTTATATCTATACAATTTATTTATTTATGTATTTACCCTTGTATTCCAATGTTACAGGATAGTGATAATTTCACAATTGAAGTTGCTCTATCTAAAAAAATAGCAATTAAATTATTATAAATGCATGTGGTTTGAGGTAAATTTCAGGGTGCCAACATAATTTTCTATGAATGTGTCCATTCATTATAAATGAAACTTTCATTATGGTGAATAGATACCATGAGTTATAACTAACTAGTATTGTGAATGTTATACTGTGTTTATCCGAACTGGAATATATAAGTATTTACCAAAGTAAGTAAAATTGTGGAGTTTGTTTGGATATTCTATGGCAACACGCTCAGCATTCATTCTTACCTGAAGAATCCCATGGACAGAGGAGCCTGAGGGGCAAAGAGTTGGACATGACTGAACAACTAACACTTCACTTATCAGTCTAATTTTGTGTTGAGTGTGTATTTTGTATATGTGCCTACATTTTTAAAGAGGAGAAAATAGCATTAAAAATCACATCTTAAGTTGCACTATGTCCAAGTCTGAATGACAGAATTGTATTTATCTTTTATTTATTTGTTTTTCTTACTACTTTAAATTATTCTATATTTTACATCTTGTATAAACCACAGAGAATAAAGACATGGCCAAAGCTAGGAGAATGGGGTGAACAGGTAGGAAGAATAAACACACCATATCTATTTTCAGGTACCACTTTCTTCCCTTAGTTTTTCTCTGAATCTCATGCTGGATAAAATATGCAGGACTGAGGCTTATAAAACTCCACATATTCTCTGCAGAAGAAGCAGTTTTTTAGCTCTCAAAATATTGTTGAAACAAAGTGATAAACAGGAAAATATTTGCTTGAATTCTGTTTTGAAGTACAACACATTTATGCTTCAATTAAACAATAAAACCAATTTATTATTTAAGTGCTTTTCTTGGAACGAGTCATTTAATTCAGCCAATGAGATTATGGATGAAGAACTGTTATTATGCCCTTGTTTTCAAACAGGAAACCTGGCACAAACATGTACACAGTTTTCCCAAAGCCAACCATGCCTTCAAATCTCAAGCAGTTATTAGACCCTATGACCATCATTGTTTGATAAAAATTTCATTAACATCTAAAATATTAGCATTTGGTTTTTCAAGATAAATTAGTTAAGGTGTCATCATTCGTGTTGTAATTACTTTGTTTTTAAAACCATTGGCATCAAATTCCAATTAAATAGGGTTATCTTTGAACTAATGAGATGTTAAAACACTTTCCAAAATGCCTCTACCACCAGCCTTCAAACAATTCCATATATTACCATTGATTTTATGTCAAAAGCATATGCCTCATTGATATAATTATCCCATCATCAGTTTCCTAGTGCTCAAATTTTGTCGTATTGCCCACCAGATTTTTTCTTGTAGATGCTAAAAATACAGTATAAAATCACATTAAAAACATAGCTCTTTGAAAAAAAATAACTGTATGCCTCATTTTGCTGTTATTCTCTTCCCCTGTTGTGTGTTAAGTCGCTTCAGTCCTGTCTGCCTTTCTGCAACCCCATGGATTGCAGCCCACCAGACTTCCCTGTCTGTGGGGATTCTCCAGGCAAAAATACTGGAGTGAGTTGCCGTGCCCTCCTCCAGGGGATGTTCCCTACCCAGGGATCGAACCTGCATTTCTTGTCTCCTGCATTGACAGGCAGGTTCTTTACCACTAGCACCACCTGGGAAGCCCTATTCTCTTCATATTAAGTATTATTTAGTCTTTAACCTGACTGGTTCTAAGTGATCTGGACCGAATCCCCTTCCGGTCCTATGGACTCAATGCACCCATCCAAAGCACACATAGCAGCAGTATGCAGCATAGATGACATTTACACTGCATTCCAGTTTGCTTCTCTAAATATATTATGTAATAAGAGTAACAAAGTCTTCTCTCTGAAAGACCGTATAATGAATATTTGGGACTTTGCAGGTCAATGGCATAGTGGTGGCTCAGTTGGTTTAAAAAAAAAAAAAAAAGTGTGAAAATGTGTAAGTCACACAGTTGTGTCTGACTCTTTGGACCACATGGACTATAGCCCACCAGGCTCCTCTGTCCATGGAATTCTCCAGGCAAGAATACTGGAGTTGTTAGCCATTCCCTCCTCCAGCGGATCTTGCCAACCCAGAGATGGAACCCTGTGTCTCCTGCATTGCAGGCAGATTCTTTACTGACTGAACCACCAAGAATCTGCCTGCAATGCAGGAGACCTGGGTTCAATCCCTGAGTCGAGAAGATCCCCTGGAGAAGGAAATGGCAACCCACTCCAGTATTCTTGCCTGGAAAATCTCACGGACAGAAGAGCCTGGTGGGCTGCAGTCCATGGGGTCACAAAGAGTTGAGCACGACTGGGCGACTAACACTTACACTTTAGGACACTAATATGTGCATGTATGTGATTATTTTTTGTTTTCAATTGTGGTTATTCAGCACAATATCTGCTATAGTACTGAACATAATGCATTATTCATGGTTTAAGATAATACAGTTCAATGTAATATGTGTGTGTGTGTGTTATTTTTCTAATGTATCTAGCATTGTGCCGATCTGGGAATTTTGTACAGGAAGTTACATGCTGAGATTGTATCTACACAATACCAAAACCTCTAGATTAAAAGTAAAACATCCAGTCAACCGTGACGTTGTTTCCAAGTATCTACAGGCTTGGCAATGGGAAAGGGAAATGTTTAGATGATGGATGTTGCTTTTCACTTTCCATCTGGCTATTTTGGCTTCATGTAGACAGAGCCTCTGACAGTCAGCATTGATGATAAAATGATTTCAGGTTTTAGATTTGGTTTTAAGCCCACCCACAGGGAGGTAAACAGATTAGTTTGAAGAAGAAAAACTGTTGAATGTCTAATTACATCTATGCTTTCAGCCAAGAGAAATCTCTGAAGGTTGATGATCTGCATTTACATCTCCCCAGACTGTAATACTATCCTGTTTTGTAGAAGAGCATTTGCTTGGAAAGGTCCCCAGTTCAATTACCCAGATATATCAGGAATTTCCAATAAGACTCATGCCAGTCTGGTGCCCCACATCCACTGTAGTCAAAACCAAGAATTAACTGGCTGGATTACTCCTTTTTTTTTTTTTTTTTTTTTTATGAAAGCTTTAGGATTTAATTGGAAGAAACATGGTGATGATGGGATTAAACTTGAAGTGTTTGGGGTTCATTTAAAAGGGTTTTGAATTTTGCTTTCTGGAGAAGCCAGTGGAGATAAGAGGTAGAATATCAAGGGTACTACATATCAGTCATAAAACAAATCCCCTTAAAATGTTTATAAAACTATGAAAAACAGTTTTTGTTTCAGAGTGACTATACAGCAAAGAATCATCAAAGTTAAAATCTCTGTGAAGTGTCAGTCAATTATAGGGTGTTTTGGATGACACACACCCCCTTACTCACATACACCTTCAACACACACACACACACACACAAAAGAGAGTCATTCTTACTGAAATACTTTTATGTTCTTATTGTTTAGTAGCTAAGTCGTATCCAAATCTTTGAGAACCCATGGACTGTAACCAGCCAGGCTCCTCTGTTCATGGAATTTCCCAGGCAAGAATACTGGAGTGGGTTGCCATTTCCTTCTCCAGGGCATCTTCCCAACTCAGGGATAGAACCCAGATCTCCTACATTGGTAGATTAGATTCTTTCCTACTGAGCCACTGGGGAGGCCCCAAAATATTTGTATATGCACAAACAAAAATGCATAAACTCACATAGATCTAAATACCACACTCGAGCTAATTTAAATGAGTGAAAATGTCATCCTCTCTGTTAATATTTCTTTGCTTATAGTCTTTATCAAATACAGAGTATTTTTTGGCAAGATACTGATCTTAAAATCACAGTTACTTTTGAACAGTAATTTAAGAGTAAAATACTCTGGAATTAGTGATTTGACCATTTGTTTCCGATATTGAAAACATGCAGTTTTCATCCTTGATGACAGAAATATGTGAGTCAGCTATTTTTAGCCTTCCTAATAGTCTTAATCTTTTGTTTCATACCTCCAGAGAGTCATAAAAAGAAGCTCTTATCTTGATTTATGTAGCCAAGATACATTATTGCATAATGGATGTGGTTGAAAATACATTGTAACAGTGCTAATAATATCTTACAAGTAAAATATGTGTAATTGGCACTAATAAATAATAATAAATTATTCATTTTAGTGTAAGTGATTGTGGAATTTGGACTCTGCAAAGACAAGTGAATATAATTTAAGAGTTCTTCTCAAAGTTCATTTATTGGCTGTCTTATTTGCCAGTATATTATTTCAGATCGGTAGATATAAATAGTGGAGAAGGCAATGGCACCCCACTCCAGTACTCTTGCCTGGAAAATCCCATGGACGGAGGAGCCTGGTAGGCTGCAGTCCATGGGGTCGCTAAGAGGCGGACATGACTGAAAGACTTCACTTTCACTTTTCACTTTCATGCATTGGAGAAGGAAATGGCAACCCACTCCAGTGTTCTTGCCTGGAGAATCCCAGGGATGGGGGAGCCTGGTAGGCTACCGTCTAGGGGGTCACACAGAGTCGGACCCGACTAAAGTGACTTAGCATAGCATAGCATAGCATAGATATAAATAGATGGAGAGGTAGATATAGAAATAGATAATGAGACTCTAGCTCCTATTTGTATATCAGAAATAATATGGTTATTCAACAATAATAAGATTAACATGAATACTTAGGACTATTTTAAAATTTAGGATGGACTCTAAATTTTATCATCAATTGTAGATATACCTACATGGCTATGAGCAACATTAAACCACTGCTTTTATGGTAACTTATAAGGCTAAACTTTTATTATTCTTAATATATTCAATAGTGTGACTGTACTCAGTTACCAGTTTTCCATGGGATGGTGTTGGATGTCATATTTTCCTCATATGGCTCGTGTGGTAGCAAATAACATAGAAAACAAGTGTGAGTGATTTAACTCTAGCTGGAATTTAGTATCTTATATAGCAGATGTTCAAGCTGGTTTTAGAAAAGGCAGAGGAACCAGAGATCAAATTGCCAGCATCTGTTGGATTGTGGAAAAAGCAAGAGAGTTCCAGAAAAACATCTATTTCTGGTTTATTGACTATGCCAAAGCCTTTGACTGTGTGGATCACAATAAACTGGAAAATTCTGAAAGAGATGGGAATACCAGACCATCTGACCTGCCTCTTGAGAAACCTATATGCAGGTCAGGAAGCAACAGTTAGAACTGGACATGGAACAACAGGTTGGTTCCAAATAGGAAAAGGAGTACATTAAGGCTGTATATTGTCACCCTGCTTATTTAACTTCTATGCAGAGTACATCATGAGAAACGCTGGGCTGGAAGAAGCACAAGCTAGAATCAAGATTGCCAGGAGAAAAGTCAAACCTCAGATATGCAGATGACACCCCCCTTATGGCAGAAAGTGAAGAGGAACTCAAAAGCCTCTTGATGAAAGTGAAAGTGGAGAGTGAAAAAGTTGGCTTAAAGCTCAACATTCAGAAAACGAAGATCATGACATCTGGTCCCATCACTTCATGGGAAATAGATGGGGAAACAGTGGAAACAGTGTCTGACTTTATTTTTTGGACTCGAAAATCACTGCAGATGGTGATTTCAGCCATGAAATTAAAAGACGCTTACTCATTGGAAGAAAAGTTATGACCAACCTAGATAGTATATTGAAAAGCAGAGACATTACTTTGACAACAAAGGTCCATCTAGTCAAGGCTATGGTTTTTCCAGTGGTCATGTATGGATGTGAGAGTTGGACTGTGAAGATAGCTGAGCGCCAAAGAATTGATGCTTTTGAACTGTGGTGTTGGAGAAGACTCTTGAGAGTCCCTTGGACTGCAAGGAGATCCAACCACTCCATTCTGAAGGAGATCAGCCCTGGGATTTCTTTGGAAGGAATGATGCTAAAGCTGAAACTCCAGTACTTTGGCCACCTCATGTGAAGAGTTGACTCATTAGAAAAGACTCTGATGCTGGGAGGGATTGGGGGCAGGAGGAGAAGGGGAGGACAGAGGATGAGATGGCTGGATGGCATCACTGACTCGATGGACCTGAGTCTGAATGAACTCCAGGAGTTGGTGATGGACAGGGAAGCCTGGTGTGCTGCAATTCATGGGGTCACAAAGAGTCGAACATGACTGAGTGACTGAACTGAACTGATAGCAAGATTTGAAATAGGATAACATCGAGGTCAAAGCATTATTTGGGGCTTCCCTGATGGCTCAGCTGGTGAAGAATCTGCCTGAAATATGGGAGAGCTGGGTTTGATCCATGGGCTGGGAAGATTCCCCTGGAGAAGGGGATGGCTACCACTCCAGTATTCTTACCTGGAGAATTCCATGGGCAACTGAGCCTAGTAGGCTAGAGTCCATGGAGTCATAAAGAGTCGGACACGATTAAGTAACTAATACATAAGAATTACATAAGAACAGATTAAACCACCAACTTGAAAATACATTAAAGGACTAAAGTTTCTATAGGATCTTCATCTTTTGTTTAAGGGACATCTGGGACAACATCAAGTGTTCCCTTCTCCAAGCATCTTCTCAGCCTGGTGGTTGAACCGAGGCCTCCCGCATTACAGGTGGATTCTTTACCATCTGAGCCTAGACAGCATATTAAAAAGCAAATACATTACTTTGCCGACAGAGGTCCCTGTAGTCAAAGCTATAGTTTTTCCAATAGTCATGTATGGATGTGAGAGATGAACCATAAATAAGGTTGAGAGCTGAAGAACTGATGCTTATGAGGTGTGGTTTTGGAGAAGACTCTTCAGAGTCCCTCAGACTTCAAGTAGCTCAAACCAGTGAATCCTAAAGGAAATCAGTCCTGAATATTCATTGGAAGGACTGATGCTGACTTGAAACTCCAATGCTTTGGCCACCTGATGTGAAGAGCTGACTCATTAAAAAAGAACCTGATGATGAGAAAGGTTGTAGACAGGAGGAGAAGGAGATGACAGAGGACTAGATGGCTGGATGGCATCACTGACCAAATGGACATGAGTTTGAGCAAACTCCAGGAGATGATGAAGGACAGGGATGACTGGCGTGCTGCAGGCCATGGGGTCCCAATGAGTCAGGCATGACTGAGCAACTGAACAACATATTTTTGTTATCAGTTCTCTTAGTTGGCTAGCTCCTCTTATAAGCTACAGATTCTAGATATCACTTCTCACATATCAGTACCCAGCGGTTATGAAGGTTATGCTAGATTAGACACCAATAAGCCCGCCTGTGTTTGATTTTGATTTGGAAAGCATAGTTACCTCATCCACACTCTTATCCATGTCTTTGGTGGCAGTGTATTATGAAAGATGATCTCAGAATCATGGAGTCTGTGAAGCTTCTAGTAGCTGACTTGAAAAATTGGGTTTTTCTGTACTTCAATCCCTTTGTCATTAAAAATAAATAATTACATACTTCACAGAGTTCTTCTGAATATAAAGTCAATAATTATGTAAGACAGCATGGCACAATGTAGAACAAACATAATAGGCAGTGCTATCTCTAATAAAACAAACAAAAACTAATAAATATTAGATAATTTTCCTTATTTGTTCATTTGTTTAATAAATTAATATTTTAACAAAAGTCATCCTAGATAAGCCCAGACTCCAAATTTCCTGGGATTTTACTGACTTCCACAATGTCCAGAGTTTCTATAAAAGCATCCTCATTAGGGTTAGATTTTCATTCTTCCCAAAACTTAACCTCATTTTTAGCACATGTCAGATATATAAATTCAGTAGAAATTCTATCCAGTCTTCCGCTTTCAGTGCTATATAGTGGGAATATCCAGGCCATATTACTATTTTTCCCTTCAATTATTATATGGTTTCATGTTGTTGAAATATTGTTTTTTCCATTGTCCAAAAGATAACACTAAAATAAGTTACAAATATTTCATTTATGGAAATTTCCATATTTACCTTGATGTCCACATTTTTCTCTATTCACTCCTATGTCAGATAATCACTACACACTTTTTTCCTTTTTTCATTCTTTCTAAGGATTTCTTTCTAGATTGTTGCCAACATCTTTTGATATTCACCAGATTTGACTTAATACTATTTTATGTATCAGTTCAATCATTTCAGGCGCTCTCGTGTCCGACTCTTTGCAACTCCACGGACTGCAGCACGCCAGGTCTCCCTGTCCATCACCTACTCCTGGAGTTTACTTAAACTCATGTCCATTGAGTCAGTGATGCCATCCAACAATCTCATCCTCTGTTGATCCCTTCTCCTCCCCACTTCAATCTTTCCCAGGAACAGGGTCTTTTCAAATGAGTCAGTTCTTTGCATCAGGTGGCCAGAGTAACTGGAGTTTCAACTTCAGCATCAGTCCTTCCGAGGAATATTCAGGACTGATATCCTTTAGGATGGACTGTTTGGATCTCCTCGCAGTCCAAGGGACTCTTAAGTATCTTCTCCAACATGAAAGTTCAAAAGCATCATTTCTTCAGAGCTCAGCTGAAGCTGACTCTGGAAACACCAGACATGACTGGTGGAAACACCATAGCTTTGACTAGACGGACCTTTGTTGGCAAAATAATGTCTCTGCTTTTTAATATGCTGTCTAGATTGGTCATAACTTCTCTTTCAAGGAGCAAGTGTCTTTTAATTTCATGTCCAAAATCACCATTTGCAGTGATTTTTGAGCCCCAACATATAAAGTCTGTCACTGTTTCCACTGTCTTGAAGTGATGGGACCAGATGCCATGATGTTTGCTTTCTGAATGTTGAGTTTTAAGCCAACTTTTATACTCTCCTCTGTCACTTTCATCAAGAGGATCTTTAGTTCTTCTTCACTTTCTGCCATAAAGGTGGTATAATCTGTATATCTGAGGTTATTGATATTTCTCCTGGCAGTCCTGATTCCAGCTTGTGCTTCATCCAGCCCTGCGTTTCTCATGATGTACTCTGCATATAAGTTAAATAAGCAGGGTGAAAATATATGCCTTGACGTACTCCTTTCCCTGTTTGGAACCAGTGTGTTGTTCCATGTCCAGTCCTAACTGTTGCTTCCTGACCTGCATATAGGTTTCTCAAGAGGCAGGTCAGGTGGTCTGGTATTCCCATCTCTTTCAGAATTTTCCACAGTTTCTTGTGATCTGCACAGTCAAAGGCTTTGGCATAGTCAATAAAACAGAAGTAGATGTTTTTCTGGAACTCTCTTGCTTCCTCAGTGATCCAACGGATGTTGGCAATTTGGATGTTGGCAATTTGTCATCTGGTTCCTCTGCCATTTCAAAATCCAGCTTGAACATCTGTTGAAGCCTGGCTTGGAGAATTTTGAGCATTACTTTACTAGCGTGTGAGATGAGTGCAGTCTATGGTAGTTTGAGCATTCTTTGGCATTGCCTTTCTTTGGGATTGGAAGGAAAACTGACCGTTTCCAGTCCTGTGGCCACTGCTGAGTTTTCCAAATGTGCTGGCATATTGAGTACAGCCTTTTCACAGCATCATCTTTTAGGATTTGAAACAGCTCAACTTGAATTCCATCACCTTCACTAGCTTTGTTTGTAGCTTAGGAAGCTTCCTAAGGCCCACTTGACTTCACATTCCAGGATAATTGGCTCTGGGTGAGTGATCACATCATCGTGATTATCTGGCTTGTGAAGATCTTTTTTGTATATTTTTTATGTTTATTCTTGCCACCTCTTGTTAATATTGTCTACTTCTATTAGGTCCTTATCATTTCTGTCCTTTATTGTGCCCATCTTTTCATGAAATATTCCCTTGGTGTCTCTAATTTTCTTCTTATTTTATTGTTTTCCTCTATTTTTTTGCATTCACCACTGAGGAAGACTTTCTTATCTCTCCTTGCTATTCTTTGGAACTCTGCATTCAAATGAATATATCTTTCCTTTTCTCCTTTTCCTTTCACTTCTCTTTTCTCAGCTATCTGTAAGGCCTCCTCAGACCACCATTTTGCCTTTTTTCATTTCTTTTTCTTGGGGATGGTCTGGATCCCTCTCTCCTGTAATGTCATGAACTTCCGTCCATAATTCATCAAGCAATCTGTCTATCAGATCTAATCCCTTGAGTCTATTTGTCACTTCCACTGTATAGTCATAAGGGATTTGATTTAGGTCATACCTGAATGCTCTAGTGGTTTTCCCTGCTGCTGCTGCTGCTGCTGCTGCTAAGTTGCTTCAGTCATATCTGTCTCTGTGCGACCCCATAGACTGCAGCCCACCAGGCTCCCCCGTCCCTGGGATTCTCCAGGCAAAAACACTGGAGTGGGTTGCCATTTCCTTCTCCAATGCATGAAAGTGAAAAAATAAAATGAATTCGCTCAGTCGTGTCTGACTCCTAGCGACCCCATGGACTGCAGCCCACCAGGCCCCTCCGTCCATGGGATTTTCCAGGCAAGAGTACTGGAGTGGGGTGCCATTGCCTTCTCCGGGTTTTCCCTACTTTCTTCAATTTAAGTCTGAATTTGGCAATAAGGAATTCATGATCTGAGCCACAATCAATTCCCAGTCTTGTTTTTGCTGATTGTATAGAGCTTCTCCATCTTTGGCTGCAAAGAATATAATCAATCTGACTTCGGTATTGACCATCCAGTGATGGCCACATGTAGAGTTTTCTCTTGTGTTGTTGGAATATGGTGTTTGCTATGACCAGTGCTTCTCTTGGCAAAACTTTATTAGCCTTTGCTCTGCTTCATCCCATATTACAAGGCCAAATTTGCCTGTTACTCCAGGTGTTTCTTTACTTCCTACTTTTGCATTCCAGTCCCCTATAATAAAAATGGACATTTTTGGGGGGTGTTATTTCTAAAAGGTCTTGTAGGTCTTCATAGAACCATTCAACTTCAGCTTCTCCTGCATTACTGGTCAGGGCATAGACTTGGATTACCGTGATATTGAATGGTTTGCCTTGGAAATAAACAGAGGTCATTCTGTCGTTTTTGAGATTGCATCCAAGTACTTCATTTTGGACTCTTTTTTTTGACTGTGATGGCTACTCCATTTCTTCTAAGGGATTGTTGCCCACAGTAGTAGATGTAATGGCCATCTGAGTTAAATTCACCCATTCCAGTCCACTTTGGTTCACTGATTCCTAGAATGTCAACGTTCAGTCTTGCCATCTTCTGTTTGACCACTTCCAATTTGCCTTGATTCATGGACCTAACATTCCAGGTTCCTATGCAATATTGCTCTTTACAGCATCAGACTTTGCTTCCATCACCAGTCATATCGAAAACTGGGTGTTGTTTTTGCTTTGGCTCTGTCTGTTCATTCTTTCTGGAGTTATTTCTCCACAATCTCCAGTAGCACATTGTGCACCTGCCGACTTGGGGATTTCATTTTTCAGTGTCCTGTCTTTTTGCCTTTTCATAGGGCTCATGGGGATCTCAAGACAAGAATACTGAAGTGGTTTGCCATTCTCTTCTCCAGTGGATCACGTTTTGTCAGGACTCTCCACCATGACTCATCCCTCTTGGTGGCCCTACACGGCATGATTCATAGTTTATAAACATAAATATATATTTTATAAATATAGCATTTATATATGTTTTGGCTATTCTGGGTCTTTGCTGTGGCACAGAAGCTCAATAGCTGCAATATGCAGTCTCAGTAGTTGTGGCACTCAGGCTTAGTTGCCCCAAGGCATGTGGCATCTAAGTTCCCTGACCAGGGGTCAAACACATATCCCCTACGTTGAAAGGTAGATTCCTAACCACCAGGGAATTTCCTTAATACTATTTTAAGTGATGTTTTTTAGTTTCATTTGTCACTGTCTCTCACTTTTATGGATGCAATGTTTTCAAACTACTTGTATAGTACTACTCTTAGAATCATGGCAGCTGGTCCCATCAGTTCAGTTCAGTTCAGTCGCTCAGTAGTGTCCAACTTTTTGTGACCCCATGAATTGCAGCACACCAGGCCTCCCTGTCCATTACCAACTCCTGGAGTTCACTCAAACTCACATCCATCGAGTCAGTGATGCCATCCAGCCATCTCGTCCTCTGTCGTCCCCTTCTCCTCTTGCCCCCAATCCCTCCCAGCATCAGGGTCTTTTCCAATGAGTCAACTCTTCGCATGGGCTGGCCAGAGTATTGGAGTTTCAGCTTCAGCATCAGTCCTTCCAAAGGACACCAAGGACTGATCTCCTTTAGGATAGAATGGCTGGATCTCCTTGCAGTCCAAGGGACTCTCAAGAGTCTTCTCCAACACCACAGTTCAAAAGCATCAATTCTTCGGCGCTCAGCTTTCTTCACAGTCCAACTCTCACATCCATACATGACCACTGGAAAAAATATAGCCTTGACTATATGGAACTTTGGTGGAAAAGTAATGTCTCTGCTTTTGAATATGCTATCTAGGTTGGTCATAACTTTCCTTCTAAGGAGTAAATGTCTTTTAATTCCATGGCCACAACCACCATCTACAGTGATTTTGGAGCCCCCCAAAAATAAAGTCTGACACTGTTTCCACTGTTCCCCCATCTATTTCCCATGAAGTAGTGGGACCAGATGCCATGATCTTAGTTTTCTGAATGTTGAGCTTTAAGCCAACTTTTTCACTCTCCTCTTTCACTTTCATCAAGAGTCCCATCACTTCATGGGAAATAGATGGGGAAACAGTTTCAGACTTTATTTTGGGGGGCTCCAAAATCACTGCAGATGGTGATTGCAGCCATGAAATTAAAAGACACTTATACCTTGGAAGGAAAGTTATGACCAACCTAGATAGCATATTCAAAAGCAGAGACATTACTTTGCCAACAAAGGTCTGTCTAGTCAAGGCTATGGTTTTTCCAGTGGTCATGTATGGATGTGAGAGTTGGACTGTGAAGAAAGCTGAGCGCCGAAGAATTGATGCTTTTGAACTATGGTGTTGGAGAAGACTCTTGAGAGTCCCTTGGACTGCAAGGAGATCCAACAAGTCCATCCTAAAGAATATCGGTCCTGGGTGTTCATTGGAAGGACTGATGCTGAAGCTGAAACTCTAATACTTTGGCCACCTCATGTGAAGAGTTGACTCATTGGAAAAGACCCTGATGCTGGGAATGATTGGGGGCAGGAGGAGAAGGGGACAACAGAGGATGAGATGGCTGGATGGCATCACTTACTCGATGGACATGAGTTTGAGTGAACTCTGGGAATTGGTGATGGACAGGGAGGCCTGGCATTCTTTGATTCATGGGGTCTCAAAGAGTTGGACACAACTGAGCAACTGAACTGAACTGAACTCTTAGAATCAAAGGAGAGAACTGTGCATATCTTCAATGGATCAGATGTAGGGATGATCCATGAGAAGGTACTCCTAGAGCTATTGATTTTGCTCATAGAACACACTCCTGGTGTGCAACTTCCTGCCCAGTCACCACAAGCCCAACTTCAGGGCATATAGGTGTCTCTCTCTCTCCTACCTCCATCTTCCTAGTATCAGATAATATCTCTGACATATAAAATTCTAGTACTAAGTGTTAGTCAAGGGAGAACTCTCTGCAGGTTATGAACAGAGCTATTATGTATAAGGTAGGATGATCACCTATGTTTAAAAGATGCTTGCTGTTCTGTTAGAAAGATCCATGAGTTAGAATTTTGAAGAAGGCTTGAGTCTTAGATCTCAGGCTGAGAGCTTTAGGGTGAGTCTCAGGGGCTGGGAGTTTTGGGGTGGCCCTTCCGAGGCCACACAATGGAGGCATGAGACTTTAATTCTGGGAACCTGGCCTTCTATGTCATTGAAATATATATTTGTTAAGATTATAGGTGAAACCAGTAGTATTTTGTCATCTTGATTTATAACAATTGAATTTGGAAATGGTAGTCTGCATTTGTATTATTTCCTGAGCTCCACAAATGTGAAGTGCAGGCCTGCTGATGTGTCTTGATTCCTTTGCCTATAAGGATTTTCAAATTTCAGTGAGTTTGTTCTTCGCTGTACTATATTTAGCATATCTTCCTTCCCATGAGGCATCATTGTGTCATCCTAAACAGCAAAGACACTCGAACCAGACTGCATGCATTCAACCCCAGTTGTGGGAATTAACGTAAATTCCCTCAACACTTTGTGTCTCATTTTTCCATCTATAAAAGATGATGATAATTGTACCTATTATATAGAACCCTTTCAAAGTGTAAATGAGATTATTACTCACTTAGAATAGTACTTCAGACATGGTAAGTTCTATGTAAATTTTAGTTTTTCTCATTGAATGATTTATTCCTTAACTTTAAGCTCTGATGTGTGTGTGCGCGTGTGTGTTAATTATTTATTTTTATTTGGCTCTTCAAGGCCTTGGGACACACAGGATCTTTAGTTGAAGCATGTGGAATCTAGTTCCTTGGCCAGGGATCAAACCCCGGCTTATTCATTGGGAACTTGGAATCTTAGCCAGTGGACCACGAGGTAAACCCCTCAACTCTGGTGTTTTTAAGTGAATGTTGGAAGGGCATGGTTAACTTTTTCACATTTGTAGTTCTTGTTGCTTGGAGTTTTATTTAACTGTATTCTTTTTTTTGAGGAAATTAACATATAATCTTAAAGGGAATAAGCATAAAGTCAAGACTTCTCTCTGTCTTGGAAGATTAAAATATAAAACAGAATTCATGGGACTACAATGACTACAAAAGGAAAGTAAATGAAAGGTGAAAGATTGTCTCGTGTAAGCTCTAAGAGCTAGAAGAGTTAAGAGAAAAGCAAGGGTTAAGAGGATACATCATTGTAAGGCATGTGGGTAGAGAAGAGGCAAAGAAGAGCAAGCGATAAAGAAGGAAAGGGAGAAAGAAAACAGTTTCCTTTGTTCAGGCTTTTGACTCACTACATGCAGTTTCAGTCACTGGAACCTCATTATTTCACATTCTATTTAGTAATGTCCAATTTACTCATCTTAAATCCAGGTGTCCTTTATCTTTTCATTGCTGTACTTTACTCATCTGTGCCTGCAAAGAAAATATAAACTTTCCAACTCTAGCCCATTTTTTAGCCCACTGAAATGTAGTATAAAACACTGAGTTTAGGTAGGTGGCAAAATTTGTGAGAAGTTCCATCAGGCTCACTACATTTTTAATAGTTGAAAAAGATTACCATAACTGCTCTTTCAAGTATGGTTCCACATAAATAGGAAACTTTAAATGGCAGCAATATCTTAACCTTGAATAAAGTGAAAAAGTGAGGTCGCTCAGTCGTGTCTGACTCTTTGCCACCCCATGGACTGTAGCCTACTAGGCTACTCCATCCATGGGATTTTCCAGGCAAGAGTACTGGAGTGGGTTGCCATTTCCTTCTCCAGAGGATTTTCCTGACCCAGGGATTGAACCCTGGTCTCCTGCACTGTAGGCAGATGCTTTACCATCTGAACCACCAGGGAAGTCAGTGGCTTGAATAAACAAATAAACTTTGAATAAACAAATATCTAATGTTGGACTATTAATTTAATCCTGGAAACCATCATGAATAGCATAAGACAAATTAAACCACATAAGCAACTTCCTACTGTGTTTCTACTTAACACCAAACCATGGATATAGATTTGTTCTACAGATATAATTCTATTTCTGAAGATGTGCTGAAGAGGACCCCAATCTGGAGGAAATATTATATTATATTAATACAGACAGAAATGTATTGTCTCTGAACTTGTTGAACAATTTAGATTACCCCCCCACAAACACACCAAAAAATGCCACAACATTCACCTTTATCAAATAGAGACTATATCTTAGGCTATATCTTAGGGAAAAGTCTGCCTACGGATATTTTCCTGATGTTTGGGGACCATATTAACAATAAGTACTAACATTTTCTTAAATATTGCTTTCATATAAAAATAGTGTTATTAATTATTGAACTAGATAGGCTTGAAGAAGTAAAGGAAATTCCTGATAAGACTAAAGAGGAGAACTTAAAATATCACAAAAGTGGGGAAAACTCTGAGACCATCAAGTCAAATATAAAAAAAATATATATTTTCATGCACTGACATTTTGAATTTGTTTATTATTTCTAAAATTCATTACTTCATATTTTTGAGGTTTGTCTTTCATGGCCTTGGATCCCAAAGCTGCTTCATCTCATTTTAACTTAAAAATATAACATATACAATATGCTTCAAATATCTTCAAAGTTAATCTTTTTATTAGTTTCATTGAAAAACTTGACACATCTAAAGGACAGAGGGATTTCCATATTTATGTAAGTTTAATGCAGAGTTTGTTTAACCTGCCCTGGGAAAGTGTTGGTTCAGTTTTGTTTTATTTAGTCTTTATCAAATTACTGTGGAATATGTATAGTAGGAAAATGTAATATCAAGTGTGCATATATTACAGTGATTGAATTATGCTGATGTATAACTGATTTAAATTGATAAATAGGTGCTTTCTGGAAATGGGTTTTACAGTTAGTAACCTTTAAATCTTTCCACCTATTAGCAGACAATTTGCATATCTCCTAAAGAAGCTCCTCTTGAATTCTCTCTTCTCTTCCTGATGACTGACATGTGTATGCAATGATTAGAAAGAAAGTGTCTAAAATTAAATACCTACCAGGACATTTAGGTAACCCAAATAAGTTATGTACGCCAAGTGAGGATTACTTCAATAAAATAAAACATTCCCCCACTTAAGTGGGGTGCAATATTCAGCTCCAGATAAGTTTTGCCTTTTGCAAATGCAATCTAGAAAGTGTCAAATATTTCAGATTTTTAAAGGAAACCAGAAATCTAGAGTGACCTTCATGCTTGATTATAGTGCTTAATACTGCCAAAGGAATGCACTACTTTAAGTAAAATATATGGTGTTTGTGAAACTCCTTTCTCTCTGTAATTGCCTTTCTAATGAGCTTAAATGCTTTGTAGTCCACCCAAATGAATTAAGACCTAAAAATGTTCATGTACCAAGATAGTACAGAACTCCCTTACCTATTCTGCTTAGTCCCTTTGGAGCCTCTCTAACTGGCAATTTCATAAACAGCATCTTCATGTTGCATAACATCTTCATATTGTTTAAGTCCTGTGCCAAAACTGAGGCCAACTTTAAGACACATGCCATATTCAATATGCATATTTTATCCTGATGTTCTCCAAATATGTCCAATCATGAGAGTCACCTGTGTAGCTTATTAAAAAGTCTTTATTCAAAGGGCCCCTTGGATTGATTCAGCTGGTCTAGAATAAGGCAAACTATAGCTTTTCAACTAAATCCAGACCACACATTGTTTTTGCAGATAAAGTTTTATTGAAACACAGCCACATCCATCTTCCCTGTTGTCTATGGTTGCTTTCTGTAACAGTGGCAACAGGAAGAATTTGCAAAAGAAATCATGTGTCAGTGTCTCTTTTGCTGTCTCGTATACAGGGTTATCATTACCATCTTTCTAAATTCCATATATATGCGTTAGTATACTGTATGGGTGAAACATGTAAAATATCATGTATGAAACGAGATGCCAGTCCAGGTTCAATGCACGATACTGGATGCTTGGGGCTGGTGCACTGGGATGACCCAGAGGGATGGTGTGGGGAGGGAGGAGGGAGGGGGGTTCAGGATGGGGAACACATGTATACCTGTGGTGGATTCATTTTGATATTTGGCAAAACTAATACAATTATGTAAAGTTTAAAAATCAAATAAAATTAATTAAGACTGCAAAAAAAAAAAAAAAAAGAAATCATGTGGCCCACAGTGTAGAAGACTTTCATTATCTGGCACTTTACAGAAAATGTTTGCTGACCTGTGGTCAGCAAGATCTAGGAACTTGAATATCTTTAGAAGTCTTCTTTTAAATGACTAATGAAACTAGTTTGGCTCTTTCTATTATTTTGTATGCCAACTCATTTATCACAGTGCTTTGCAAACAGTAGGTTGATGTTGAATAATATGAAATAGATCAAATTTCTAACATTTATCTAATCAGGGATCCTTTCATGCATCTACTTATATCATTCCCATAAAATAAAAGCTCTGTTATTTAGTTAATAGCTTTTATTTATTTTCTATTTGCACCAAATCTTTATTGAATGAGGAACAATGGTAGAACATGGACAATTGCCCTCTATACATAAGTGCATGAAGGCACAATAGCAAAATTGTATATGTAGCTCCAAGTGTCATAGACTTTAATGTGACATCTTTTTGTTGTTGTCATATAAGAAAACAAGTGATTGTAGGGAAAAGATAGACACATAAACATATTCAAATTCAAAAAGAAGATATTTCTAATACTTATAAAGACATGTATGAGAGAAAGACAACCCTTGTTTTCAAGTTATCATCCTCTTTTCCTTAGGATCATAATTTGTTAAATTGTCTTTATCTTCTAGTTTTTTGAATATCAATTTACTTTAAAATATTCCAGAATGTATGATGTTTAATTGTACATGTGCTTTTAAAGTTACACTATAACCCAGATGCTGATGACAGTCTAAGCAAGGATGCATAATCAGTAGGGGACTGCTGGCATTATATTTAAAAGTGCACATTGCACAGATAGTCACTATAAGAGGCTCTGTAACTGGTAATTCTATCAACATTTATTTACTAGTCAAAACATGTCAAAAATGTTTTTATAGAAGGAAATAGCAGCCTTTATTATGATGACTATTATAAATATTATTGGAATATTCTGTGTATGCTACCTCTCTTCAGACAAGTTAGACTCTTTGTGACCCTATGGACCATAGCCTTCCAGGCTCCTCTATCCTTGGGATTTTTCAGGCAAGAATACTGGAGAGGGTTGCCAAGCCCTCCTCCAGGGGATCTTCCCAACCCAGGGATCGAACCAATGTCTCTTATGTCTCCTGCATTGGCAGCAGTTTCTTTAACACTAGCATCACCTGGAAAGCCCATTGGAACATTAAAATTATTTAAAGATATGGGTTGGCTAATCTATTTTAAATATTCTCCACCCAGGTCACCCCTAGGGATAAGTCCCCAATCTAAAATTCTGACAGTTCCATAACCACTAAGACCTTGGAGCTTTGGTTGCCTGGTACTGGCTGTAGTGGTTGCTCAATCCAACGTCTGGTCTATTGTCTACTGTGGCCTTCGTTAAAATTTCCAGGAAAGGTAACCATGAAAAGAGACATGGAAATGACTCAAGCCTACAGACTAGGTAGTGTAATGTTTTTATTTGCATGCTAATAAATGTTCAGTGAATATCCCAATCGTGAAAAAATTTGTTCTGAGCCTAGCATTTATTACAAATTTATAGAAAAGCTGTGGACCTAGCAGTAAACTCTAATCAAACAAACACTGTTTTCAGTGTTTACAATTACCTACCCCCCAAACTCAGTTCCACATAACATAACTTGTTTACATTAGTTCAAAATTACATATACCCTCAATGCAACATATATTTCATATGACACTCCAAATCCTAAACAATTTGCACTTATTTCTGAGGTCTTAGAAATTAAGAGAAATAGGAAATTTATCCCAAATTCTGTCACTCTATCCACTTATTGCTTTTCTTATCTTTAATGTTTGATGATTTTTCACATTTTTAAAACCATTTCAGAAAAGGTCATCTATAAATAGGACTACTAATAATAATGTGGATATCTAATTCTTATCAGCATCTTCATTAGGGTAATACATTATTACTGAATTTTCTGGATTCTTGAAAATTACTCTGTTGATACCCACAAGTTTTGCACTACATACTTGCAAAGAAAAAGTTAATTGAAACCAAAAATTCAACTTTCTTGTAACAACATAGTATTCCAAACTATAAAATTTCACAAATATAAAATAAATATACTTCTATGTAATTTATTTATGTATTTATATAATTATAGTTGGGGTTGCCCTTGTGGCTCAGTGGTAAAGAACCTACCTGCCAATGCAGGATACATGGGTTCAGTCCCTGGGTCAGGAAGATACCCGGGAGAAAGAAATGACAGTCCTCTCAAATATTCCTGCCTGGGAGATCCCATGGACAAAGGAGTCTGGAATGCTGCAGTCCATGGGTTTGCAAAAGAGTTCGACACCACTTAGCAATTAAACAACATAGCTGAAGTTGATGTATATTATTATATTAGTTACAGGTATACAGATAAATCTATATGCAGATCAAGAAGCAACAGTTAGAACTGGACATGGAACAACAGAATGGTTCCAAATCGGGAAAGGAGCACATAAAAGCTGTATATTGTCATGCTGCTTATTTAACTTATATGCAGAGTACATCATGCGAAATGCTGGGCTGGATGAAGCACAGCCTGGAATCAAACTTGCCAGGGGAAATATCAATAACCTCAGATATGCAGATGACACCACCCTTATTGCAGAGAGTGAAGAGGAACTAAAAAGCCTCTTGATGAATGTGAAAGAGGAGAGTGAAAAAGTTGGCTTAAAGCTCAACATTCAGAAAACGAAGATCATGGCATCTGGTCCCATTACTTCATGGGAAATAGATGGGGAAACAGTGGAAACAGTGACAGGGCTGTTTATTTATTTTTTAGGGCTCCAAAATCACTGCAAATGGTGACTGCAGCCATGAAATTAAAAGACGCTTACTCCTTGGAAGAAAAGTTATGACCAACCTAGATAGCTATTAAAAAGCAGAGACATTACTTTGCTAACAAAGGTCCGTCTAGTCAAAGCTATGGTTT
The DNA here is from genome assembly GCF_003369695.1 of Bos indicus x Bos taurus. Taxonomy (NCBI): domain Eukaryota; kingdom Metazoa; phylum Chordata; class Mammalia; order Artiodactyla; family Bovidae; genus Bos; species Bos indicus x Bos taurus. The sequence goes on from NC_040087.1 coordinate 59,901,051, forward strand.
TTCCAGTGGTCATGTATGGATGTGAGAGTTGGACTGTGAAGAAAGCTGAGCTCAGAAGAATTGATGCTTTTGAACTGTGGTGTTGGAAAAGACTCTTAAGAGTCCCTTGGACAGCAAGGAGATCCAACCAGTCCATTCTAAATGAAATCAGTCCTGAATATTCATTGAAAGGACTGATGCTGAAGCTGAAACTCCAATACTTTGGCCACCTGATGTGAAGAGCTGACTCATTTGAAAAGACCCTGATGCTGGGAATGGTTGAGGGCAGGAGAAGGGGATGACAGAGGATGAGATGGTTGGATGGCATCACCGACTCAATGGACATGAGTTTGAGTAAACTCCGGGAGTTGGTGATGGACAGGGAGGCCTGGTGTGCTGCAGTTCATGGGATCACAAAGAGTCAGACATGACTGAGTGACTGAACTGAACTGATACAGTATATTGTTTCACAGTTTTTAAAGGTTATATTTTATTTTAATTACTCGGTACTCAAACCTAAAATTTTACATTGTGTTAATTAAACTACTTGTAATTTATCTTTGAAAGATAGGTGGAAATGACACACCTTTGAAACTACACAAGTAATGAGAGTGTATTTTTTCTACATTTCATCTACAAGGCCCTTCTCAAGCTTGTTTTTCACTCTTTAACCAAAGAAAGTTAAGAAATAACAAGGATAAAGACAGAATTTAAATATAGTTTTAAAGTAAAATAAATATTGAAAAAATAAATATTGTTCCCTAAATACAAACAGTATGATATTTGATAACAGATTAATTTAGAGTTTTACTCTTTTCTTCAAATGATAAATTAATCTTTTCTTATCTAATGAAATTTATTACAAATTTTTGTATGATTGTATTTGCACATATACATGACTACTCAGAGCTTCTAGATTTTATTTTTTACAAATTCCAAAATGTCAGGATTTCCTGATCATGTGATAAGAATAAGGTATCTAAAATTGTTTTGTAAATTGTAAAATGTAAGGAAATATTTATATACTAAAGAAAAAATTGCAAAGCTCTTTAATTTTCTCAGTCCCTAAATAATCTGAGTATCAGAAAAAACAGTCAAGAATATGAGAAACTTGAACAACTACATGTCTTCTCCCAAGCACCAAAATAAACAGCATATTAGGGTGCCATCTATGCTGTATGCTTAGTTGCTTCAGCCACGTCCGACTCTTTGTGACTCATAGGCCACAGTCACAAGGCTCCTTTGTCCCTGGAATTCCCCAGGCAAGAATACTGGAGTGGGTTACTATTTCCTTCTGCAGGGAATCTTCCCAACCTAGGGATCCAACCTGCGTCTCTTGCATTGGAGGCCAATTCTTTAATGCTGAACCCCTGGGGAAGTGCATTAGGGTGCCATACTATGCAGGAAATGTAAAAGACGTGGGTTCAGGCCCTGAGTTGGGAAGATCCCCTTTGGGATGGTATGGCAGTCCAACCTGGTATTCTTGCCTGGAGAATCCCATGGACAGAGAAGCCTGGTTGGCTACAGTCCATAGGGTCTCACAGAGTCGGACACAACATAGCACACATGCATTATGATTCTTACTGTATAGATAAGCCCAAGATAAAGAGAAATCCATAAGAAGGGTCTTGTAGTCTACATTTTGATTGGAACAAAAAAAAATAATTAAAAGGGAAACACAAACTAAGGAAACCTCACACACTCACACACCCTCAAGGACTTCTCCTGTGGCTCAGTGGTAAAGAATCCACCTGCAATGCAGGAGACACAGGAGACCCAGGTTCAATCCCTGGATCAGGAAGATCCTACTAGAGTAGGAAATGGCAACTCACTCCAGTATTCTTGCTGGGAAAATTCCATTGACAGAGGAGTCTGATGGTCTATGATCCATGGGGTTGCAAACAATCAGACATGACTAAAGCAACTTAACACACATACATGCACATATAGGTAACCCAACTTGCAAAGAATTTTTTTATAAATTTTGATTTTATAGCAAAGTTATCTTCTTGACTCCTCTGTATAATTTTTAAAAGCCAAAAAAAAAAAAAAAAAAAAGATGATGGGAGCAGCAACACATTAAAAGTTTATTTCTGTCTTTTTTCAACTTAACTGTTCATCAAAGTTTATTACTTAGGACATCCAGAAATATTACCCAAGGAAATCAATTTCTCAAATGTGTTTGCTTAGACTCTTAGGGTATGCCAGTTAATAAAAGTTGTGATTGCAAGAGCTCAGTGTTTTATTATATAAAAGCGTCTTTTTCCATTCCTTTGGGTCAGTTTTTAATGATAACCGAACTTTTTCTTAGAAGCTCTATTGTCAAGTGGAGTTGGGTTAATTTAGATTATGTGAAAAGAAGCAGGTACTGGTAAATGGGATATAAAATTCTTAATGGATTCCAGAGATGAAGCCAGGCTATAGAAAGAAAAGAAGTGAGATTGAGAAGAACAAGAATTAAAATAGACTGCAGGTGATTTATCCAGCCTTTGGGGGCAAGGTGGCCTGCATTCAGGTAAATTACTTTAGTGCATAGCACAAGATGTACCTTTGATATGTGCTTCTTCTTAATATGCTTGTATCTTAAAGATTATTTTAAAGTATAATTTCAAGATGACCCAAAGAAAACTACAAATATGACACCTTAAATTATTGTTATATCTAAGGCTGAGATGAAGATCCTAAGAAATAAAGTTAATCATCAAAGCAACATTACCTATGTATTTCAAGATATGCTGGGGGCATTTGTGATCAGGTAGTTAGGCTTTCTTCCTTCTTTTAGTTTTCTCAAAAATAATGAGTTCAAAGTCAACACTGCAAATTAGCATACTTTTGATAGAATTAGAGTATTGTTAATTTGAGACTAATCTTAAAAGGTTTGCCTGCTTAGATATTAGAGTCAACTGATGGAGTAAAGCAACATTTAGATTGTCAGTGACAGCAGTTTAAATTATGCAAATGACTACAAAAGCATCCTGGCAGCTGACAGTAAAAAAAAGGAGATAATGAAGTGTCTGGACAGAACCTTGCATCTGAGAATAAACCTCCTCAGCTGAGGTTAATGGACTCCGAGACCTGCATCCACTTGTTGCTTTGCCAGGTCTTAGAAGCTCTTCAGCACCCCTGCAGTGTGGATGTAAGTATGAAGAATCATAAAGTAAACAATATGCATAGAAGAGCATTGTGAAAGTGGTAAGGAATAGACTATCAAAATATTTTCAACTTGAAACTACCCTGGGGACCATGTGGTCCTATCCTTCTAGAGAGAAATTCAGCAAGGTTAGATACCTTAACCAAGGTCACACACCTAGTTTTTGGCTCCAGATTCTTTCACCTTTATCATGATGTTAACAGATATGGGGATCATACATGATGTGCATGTGTGCATGCTCAGTCACTTCAGTCGTGTACAACTCTCTGATATTTGTTAGTAGCTTGAAGATGTAGCCATGATGATGATGTAGGAACTGTTGGGGGGAGGGAAGTATTATTTAGTTTTTATATTTTCTTTTTTTTTCTGAAAAGACATAGAAAAACTGAAATAATGCTAATTCTGTGTATATATTAATTTGTTTACAGATTCCAAACATCTTTATAGCATATTCTCTGCCCTAAATATTTATTTCCCCATTCACAGCCACATTCTAAGCATGTATCATAGGTACTGGGAACGTTTACAAACATAAAACATGATTAAATTTACTTACAAAAATCATTGCAAATTAAATTATGAAAATGTGTTTTAAAAATGGAAAATGAGAAAGAAACAAAATTAGGTCATTTGTAATGATGTGGATGGACACAGAGTCTGTCATACAGAGTGAAGTTAAGTAAGAAAGAGAAAGATCATGCATACACATGGAATCTAGAAAAATTTTACCGATGAACCCATTTGCAGGGCAAGAATAGAGAAACAGATGTAGAGAATGGACTTGGGAACACAGTGGGAAAAAGAGAGGACAGATGAACTGAGAGCATAGCACTGACATGTATACATGACCTTATGTAAAATAGATAGCTAGCAGAAAGCTGCTGTATACCACAAAGTGCTCAGCTCTGTGTGATACAGATTGTTGTACAGCAGAAACTAACACAACATTGTGACACAATTACACCCCAATTAAAAATGAGTAACAAATCTGTGGAATTGATGACATTACTCAGTAAACGTATATAAAGAGGACCCAGGATCAGCATCAATCTTAAAATATATGATAAATAAGAAAAAAAAAGATTAAGTTGTGCATGTGAACAGAAAAGCAATCATAAAGAGTACAAGATAGTGGAAGCTAAAGGAGAATGATATCTCAAGAAGAGAAAGTTGTCAACATTTTCAGATGAGAAACAAAAAGGTAGTGACAATCATAAAGTATACAATGCAATTAACAGCAAAATAATTTTGCTGTGTTATTTTTTTTTCTAATGGTTATTGGAGAAATTAAGGTGATCGAAACCAGATTTGATGTGTTGGTTTCACTTATGAGTTGGAGGGGCAGTAAGAGACATAACTCAAGGAAATATAGATCTTAAGGAATTCATGGTTCCAGAAAGATTTTTCCTAAGTTCATTCCTTGATAGGTAAACCTGAACATATTTAAATGCTGCATGAAAGAAAGTGGTAGATAGAAAGAGGTTAAAGATGGTATAGAGTAGAAATAATTGAAAAATCATTGATTCTGTTTGAGATAGTATTTTTGTGTGTGTGTGTTAATATGATAGCAATCATAGGTCAGAAAAATTGGCTTTGACAAAGATGAACTCATTCCCATTGTGGAGTGTGTACAAATCAGTAAAATACTTGTGTAGACTAAAAAGATTAAAGGTGGAAATGTCAGGCCATTAATGTCTAATAACTTTTATTTTCTCAGTGAAGTTGAAAAGGAGGTTAAAATTGGAAGTGGTGGTATGCTTCCTGCTGCTGCTGCTGCTAAGTCATTTCAGTCATGTCCAACTCTGTGCGACCCCATAGTTGGCAGCCCACCAGGCTCCCCATCCCTGGGATTCTCCAGGCAAGAACACTGGAGTGGGTTGCCATTTCCTTCTCCAACACATGAAAGTGAAAAGTGAAAGTGAAGTCCCTCAGTCACGTCCCACTCTTAGAGACCCCATGGACTGTAGCCCACCAGGCTCCTCCATCCATGGGATTTTCCAGACAAGAGTACTGAAGTGGGTTGCCATTGCCTTCTCCAGGGATGCTTCCTAGAAAGTCTAAAAATACAATGGAACAGCTTTAAAAATCCACTCCACAGGAAGCAAAATGAGTTGACTATTGATATATTGAAGGAAAGACAAAAGGCTGAAGAATAAGCATCACGTCACTGAGGAGCAGAACTGCAGTGTTTACTGTTGTTCTTAGCAGTTAGAGGCATGAATGAAACAAAGGCAAATATTTGAACTGGTCCCAGATGGATTTTTCCGTGTGAATACAATAGAAAAATTATGGTATGAGGAAGTTAAAGTATTAACAAGAAACTGAGTAAAAACAAAAACAAAAGCAAATGATAAACCATGAACTGAACAGGAAGGGACCAGGATGCTTTAATGCTCTTGTAGTGAAAAAAACAAAACAAACAAAAAAAAAAACCTCCAACCCGTAACACAAATGGTAATTCCTCAAAGAAATTGGTTTGCTCTGTATAGGACATGTGGCTCAGTTTCAGCTAAATCCTCTCCCATTTCTAGCATTTTGATTTGTAGTTCTGTTGTTCTGAAGACTCTTACTACTTACTTCTGTATTAACCTAGCTAAATTTTACTCATATTTACAAATCCGTCTTTTAACATTTCTCTGGGACACATTTCACCACCAAATGGATTACTTAGTATCCTCATACTTTGTTCAACCCTCTATGCTTTTAAATTCATTAATAATATTTAAATTCCTAATCAACGCTTTGACACTTTTCCTTTTTGATATTTTTTACTACAGTATTGTAAGTAATTAGCCTCCAATTAAAATAAATAAATTAAAAAAATAAAATAAAAAGGAACTAAAAAAAATTTCCTTTTTGCTAAATCAGTAAAAGGCTTTCTTTGCTGAGCTATCCTTCCTATAGTCTTCCAGGTTAAAGTAAGGTTCATAAATTGTAGTAGTTCATTTCAACTTGAAAAGTTCTTCAATTGATAACAGACAGCTTTAAGCAGTTAAAGAAAATAACTTACTAACAGTGCATATTTTCTAATGTTTACTTAAGTCACTTTAGCATAATTTATTAACCCTCAGTATATTTATAATATTTTCCAACATCTATTTTTAATATAAATTGTAAGTTCTGTCAAGGCAAGTATCTCATCTATCTTTTATACCAGTTTAGAAAATTAAACCTTTTTTACACTGATCTGGAGTTCCATCTCACCCAGGCCTCTGTTGATAGTTTTAAGATTTCAACTTACTATATACTTTTTATTTGAGTCAGAGGTAAGTTTTGAAATGGCTTTCCTGGTGGCTCAAATGGTAAAGCGTCGTCTGCAATGTAGGAGACCCAGGTTCGATCCCTGGGTTGGGAAGATCCCCTGGAGAAGGAAAGGGCAGCCCACTCCAGTACTCTTGCCTGGAAAACCCCATGGATGAATGTTATCTTCCCTAAATAATCAAGTTAAAGCACAGATAACATTCCATCAAAAATTTATTTTTGTTAACTTTGACACAAGAATGTGGCAAGTAAAAGGGATATGGAGGTAAGCAAATGGCTAAGGACATTATGCTCATATTTATTATAGAGTGGGCATGAGAGATGAGAACTCGTATGGTTCAAGAAATTTATGACACAGTCAAGCAACTCCAAAAATAATTTAAAAAAGCAGAATAAATATGTACTGAATCATATCCTATTGTTCACTAAGTTGAGAATAGCCACTAATCCTAATTCTGTATCAGAAATGAGTAACATCAAATATAAGTTGTTGTTCAATCACTAAGTTGTGTCTGACTCTTTATGACCCCCTCTGGACTGAAGCACTCCAGGCTCCTCTGACCTTCACTATCTTCCAGAGTTTGCTCAGATTCATGCCCATTGGGTGATAACAAATATATTAAAACAGAATTAATGTTCACTTATAAGTTTCCATAGTCGTAAACATTTCGTCAGATGATCAATTAAACTACATGTTATAAAAAATTATTGTATATGACCAGAGGACATTGTAGTGCTATTTTCATACTATGACATTCAAAGCAGACACTTTTATGGGAGAATATTTTTTTAAAGAGAGTTTAAAAGTTTTATTATAGTTTGACCGATTGCTACTCTGCCTTCAAAATGAAAAGCATTGAGACTTTTTTAGGCCATTTCTGATATTAAAAAATGGAAATTATGAGTTTTCCCATTTCTAGTCCAATTTCTGCAAGAAAATAAGTTACAACTCTAAATAAGAATTTGAGCACTTAGAAATGTAATGGAAGAGAACCACATTATTTTTCTTTTTTTGGATTTGGAATCAATATACTTTTAAATTCAACCTTTAAAGCCACAGAAAGAGCTTTTTGTCAACCAGCTATGTACTTATGAAAAATAAAATTTAAATTTGTCTGTTCAAGACTTGGTGTTACTTTCTTGGCAATTTTTGTAAATATGCAAACTCTCTTATTAACCCTTCATAAATACAGGTTTTAATTGAAGCATATTTAGTCCCAAATTTGGCCCTGGATATTTTTTTCTTATCAACAAACCAATAACTATCAGTCTTCCCTGAGTTACTTTCACCACCAACTTCAGTATCAGAGTAGAATTTGTATTTTGTTACAGAAAATCTTAACCTGAGAAAGATTTTTAATTTACAGTAGAAAGCTAAAATCAGTTTTAAAAAATCAATTATGAACATCATATCACATACTCTCAAAGTATTTTAAGAAGCAAGTTTAGTGCTGTAATAAAACATTATGTAAAACATAAAACATTATGACTAGAGTGAATAGTGAAAAAGAAGAAACTTCAATAATAACAATTGGATACACTTTTAGATACAGAACTGATTGAACATTTGGGGGACCAGCATGGGATTAAACAGTCATTCTGAGTAGCTTCTCCTGAGCTTTTGGTGTTATTTACTTACTATTTTTTCAAAAGTACTGCTGTGATAGACACACAGCTCCTTTCTTGGGAAGACAGGACTTCTTGGAAAATAATTTTTCTATTCAACTTTTAAGAAGACATTAGTAAGCTTTTTGCACTCATTTATACTCAGCTATTATATCCCATAATAAGAACTAAAGATTAGTGATTCTTATTTGCAAAAACAGGCAATGTTTTGCATTTACGTTGAAATTCAGATCAACAGTCTATTTGCTTTTCGTGCTCTGTCTTTAGCTCTCTGAATTTTCTTTCCCCTCCAAGTTATCAAGGCTTTAAAAGCTCCTGTTGGTTCATTCCTAACTTCTGCTTTGTCTGAGATCCACTTCACTTCCACCTTTCATTCTGAATTAAAGCAGCTTCAAAACATATGCTGTGGGTTTTAACTCCATCTGTGTATTATTTCCCACTCATTGATCTTGTCAGGCTTGACCAGGCCCATCACTCATGTTATCTACTCTCAGCAGGTTGACAGCAGGATCTGTGGACCTCCCTCTTCCTCCTCATGTCAATCTCTTAGAAGCATCTCTAAGAATCTCCAAAAGACATTTCCTATAATAGATCCTCCTTAGATGATGATGATGATGATAATAACAATATGACATACAAAACACACATGCTAGATTACTGAACTTTCATTTTATAATGATATGCTTTCCTGGAAATAATGACATAAATAAAATTAGATAAATTTGTAAAAAGCAAGATAGAAGTTGGAAAATAAATATGTGTAATGACAACGCAAAAAAAAAAAAAAAAGCCAAAAACATCATCACTTCTCTATACATTTGGAATTGTTGGTAATAATTCAACACATTAAATTACATTTAAAACAAAGATAGTATTAAATGAAGAGTAATTCATTTTAATGTGTGAAAGGGAACTTTTTGAATTTTCATGTGGGGGCTTTTCTATACTTAGCACCCTCCCAAAGAGCAGTGTTGTGTGTTTTCAACTGTTTAGTTCTTACTTTCCTAGGAATGTGCTGATTCTTGGTAGTAATAAAATGTGACCCATTTCCCAGATACGGGTCTGATCCTTTTGCTGTAGAGAACTAAATAAATATAATTACCAACAAAGTCTCTCTTTCTCTACATCTCTCTCTTTCTTTTTCTCTTACTCATCATCTCATCCATGGTTTACCTATCCATCTCTATGCTTGGATAATTAATCATATATACATTCACACATGTCTAGCACTATATCTGTTACTAAACACACACACACACACATATAGATAAAATATGTAATTTTAGGATAAAGTGAGATCTTGTTCTATAAAAAAATATTTAAAATCTAATTCAAAGTCATTTTCTGTTTCAAAAAAATCAATAAGTGAATGTATATCATTACATTAAAGAAAAAATATATTTTCTTATTATCGATTCACTGCCATGTTATAATAAAATATATTGGAATCTCTAAGACTTTTTTTTTTAAGATAGCTTATAGTACTATTTTCTCTGGAACTGAATATAATTTCCTATTGGCTTAGTTTTTTAAAGTTAGCTGAATTGCAACTCAGGGTCAAAAAAATCTACATGCATCTATGCCTACTGTGTGCTCAGCACCTTGTTACACACTGTTATTAATTCTACCCTTGAAGAGCTTTCGAGTTTCCTTGGAAGAAAAGATTGACATATATAAAATAAGGGAAGCAGAATGCATGGGAAGAAACTAATTTGACTCTTTTGTTGTGGTTTATAACATCAGTTGTGCTGACAACTAGCCATGGATTCTGTGCAAGATAATTCACTTTGCTGAGACTCGATTTCCCCAGTCACAACACTGAGGATATCAGTTATCTGAAGTATTTATCAATGCTTAAATTCAGTGTTGTATAGCTATACAACACTGTGTATTACCAATAGCTGTGTGAAATGGGCACAGCTTATTAAAATTTGGAGAACAAAATGTTTGATGTGAATGGTAGAGATGGATTTAGTCACAAAAAATGAAAACAGACAAGGAATAATTTAGTTCAGATCAGATCAGATCAGTCGCTCAGTTATGTCCGACTCTTTGCGACCCCATGAATCGAAGCACGCCAGGCCTCCCTGTACATCACCAACTCCCGGGGTTCACTGAAACTCGTGTCCATTGAGTCAGTGATGCCATCCAGCCATCTCATCCTCTGTCATCCCCCTCTCCTCCTTCCCCCAGTCCCTCCCAGCATCAGAGTCTTTTCCAATGAGTCAACTCTTCTCATGAGGTGGCCAAAGTACTGGAGTTTCAGCTTTAGCATCATTCCTTCCAAAGAAATCCCAGGGCTGATCTCCTTCAGAATGGACTGGTTGGATCTCCTTGCAGTCCAAGGGACTCTCAAGAGTCTTCTCCAACACCACAGTTCAAAAGCATCAATTCTTTGGCACTCAGCCTTCTTCACAGTCCAACTCTCACATCCATACATGACCATGGGAAAAACCATAGCCTTGACTAGATGGACCTTTGTTGGCAAGGTAATGTCTCTGCTTTTGAATATGCTGTCTAGGTTGGTCATAACTTTTCTTCTAAGGAGTAAGTGTCTTTTAATTTCATGGCTGCAGTCACCATCTGCAGTGATTTTGGAGCCCAGAAAAATAAAGTCTGACACTGTTTCCACTGTTTCCCCATCTATTTCCCATGAAGTGATGGGAACGGATGCCATGATCTTCGTTTTCTGAATGTTGAGCTTTAAGCCAACCTTTTCACTCTCCACTTTCACCTTCATCAAGAAGCTTTTTAGTTCCTCTTCACTTTCTGCCATAATTGATATTTCTTCACTTTCTGCCATATTGATATTTCTCCCAGCAATCTTGATTCCAGCTTGTGTTTCTTCCAGCCCAGTGTTTCTCATGATGTACTCTGCATATAAGTTAAATAAACAGGGTGACAATATACAGCCTTGACGTACTCCTTTTCCTATTTGGAACCAGTCTGCAAAGCGCAGACGGCTGCAACAGGCGCACTAAAGCGCAGGCGGCTGCGACGGGCGCGCCAAGCACAACGGAGAGGAGCTACCCCACGTGCAAGGTCAGGGGCAGCAGCCGAGAGTGCCAGACTGCGAAGGCGCAGGAACGGCCTAGAGGAGCTACCCTGCTTCCGAGGTCGGGGTGGGGGCAGCCGAGAGGAGATACCCAGCATCCGAGGTCAGGGGCGGCAACAAGAGGAGTTACCCCGCGTCTGAGGTCAGGGGCGGTGGCCAGGAGGAGATACCCCATGCCCTTAAGCCTGAGGCCAGGAGAGGAGGGCAGGAGGAGCTACCCCATGTCTGAGGCCAGGGGCAGGGGCTGGGAGGAGCAACCCCATGCTCGAGGCCAGGGGCGGTGGCCAGGAGGACCAACCCTACATTGTGGCTGCATGGGCACAGGAGGGCCTAGAGGAGCTATCCCACATTGAAGGTCAGGAAGGGCGGCGGTGAGGAGATACCCCTTGTCCAAGGTAAGGAGCAGTGGCTACGCTTTGCTGGAGCAGCCGTGAAGAGATACCCCACGCCCAAGGTAAGAGAAACCCAAGTAAGACGGTAGGTGTTGCAAGAGGGCATCAGAGGGCAGACACACTGAAACCATACTCACAGAAAACTAGTCAATCTAATCACACTAGGACCACAGCCTTGTCTAACTCAATGAAACTAAGCCATGCTCGTGGGGCAACCCAAGATGGGTGGGTCATGGTGGAGAGATCAGACAGAATGTGGCCCACTGGAGAAGGGAATGGCAACCACTTCAGTATACTTGCCTTGAGAACTCCATGAACAATATGAAAAGGCAAAATGATAGGACACTGAAAGAGAAACTCCCCAGGTCAGTAGGTGCCCAATATGCTACTGGAGATCAGTGGAGAAATAACTCCAGAAAGAATGAAGGGATGGAGCCAAAGCAAAAACAATACCCAGCTGTGGATGTGACTGGTGATAGAAGCAAGGTCCAATGCTGTAAAGAGCAATATTGCATAGGAACCTGGAATGTCAGGTCCATGAATCAAGGCAAATTGGAAGTGGTCAAACAAGAGATGGCAAGAGTGAATGTCAACATTCTAGGAATCAGTGAACTGAAATGGACTGGAATGGGTGAATTTAACTCAGATAACCATTATATCTACTACTGCGGGCAGGAATCCCTCAGAAGAAATGGAGTAGACATCATGGTCAACAAAAGAGTCCGAAATGCAGTACTTGGATGCAATCTCAAAAACGACAGAATGATCTCTGTTCGTTTCCAAAGCAAACCATTCAATATCACAGTAATCCAAGTCTATGCCCCAACCAGTAACATGAAGAAGCTGAAGTTGAACAGTTCTATTGAGACCTACAAGACGTTTTAGAACTAACACTCAAAAAAGATGTCCTTTTCATTATAGGGGACTGGAATGCAAAAGTAGGAAGTCAAGAAACACCTGGAGTGACAGGGAAATTTGGCCTTGGAATACAGAATGAAGCAGGGCAAAGCCTAATAGAGTTTTGCCAAGAAAATGCACTGGTCATCACAAACACTCTCTTCCAACAACACAAGAAAAGACTCTATACATGGACATCACCATGTTCGGTCAACACCGAAATCAGATTGATTATATTTTTTGCAGCCAAAGATGGAGAAGCTCTATACAGTCAGCAAAAACAAGACCAGGAGCTGACTGTGGCTCAGACCATGAACTCCTTATTGCCAAATTCAGACTTAAATTGAAGAAAGTAGGGAAAACCACTAGACCATTCAGGTATGACCTAAATCAAATCCCTTATGATTATACAGTGAAAGTGAGAAATAGATTAAAGGGCCTAGATCTGATAGATAGAGTGCCTGATGAGCTATGGAATGAGGTTCGTGACATTGTACAGGAGATAGGGATCAAGACCATCCCCATGGAAAAGAAATGCAAAAAAGCAAAATGGCTGTCTGGGGAGGCCTTACAAATAGCTGCGAAAAGAAGAGAAGCAAAAAGCAAAGGAGAAAAGGAAAGATATAAACATCTGAATGCAGAGTTCCAAAGAATAGCAAGAAGAGATAAGAAAGCCTTCCTCAGCGATCAATGCAAAGAAATAGAGGGAAACAACTGAATGGGAAAGACAAGAGATCTCTTCAAGAAAAGCAGAGATACCAAAGGAATATTTCATGCAAAAATCAGCTCGATAAAGGACAGAAATGGTATGGATCTAACAGAAGCAGAAGATATTAAGAAGAGGTGGCAAGAATACACAGAAGAACTGTACAAAAAAGATCTCCACGACCCAGATAATCACGATGGTGTGATCACTGACCTAGAGCCAGACATCCTGGAATGTGAAGTCAAGTGGGCCTTAGAAAGCATCACTATGAACAAAGCTACTAGAGGTGATGGAATTCCAGTTGAGCTATTTCAAATCCTGAAAGATGATGCTGTGAAAGTGCTGAACTCAATATGCCAGCAAATTTGGAAAACTCAGCAGTGGCCACAGGACTGGAAAAGGTCAGTTTTCATTCCAACCCCAAAAAAGGCAATGCCAAAGAATGCTCAAACTACTGTACAATTGCATTCATCTCACACGCTAGTAAAATAATGCTCAAAATTCTCCAAGCCAGGCTTCAGCAATATGTGAACCGTGAACTTCCTGATGTTCAAGCTGCTTTTAGAAAAGGCAGAGGAACCAGAGAGCAAATTGCAACATCTGCTGGATCATGGAAAAAGCAAGAGAGTTCCAGAAAAACATCTATTTCTGATTTATTGACTATGCCAAAGCCTTTGCCTGTATGGATCACAAGAAACTGTGGAAAACTGAAAGAGATGGGAATACCAGACCACCTGACCTGCCTCTTGAGAAATCTGTATGCAGGTCAGGAAGCAACAGTTAGAACTGGATATGGAACAACAGATTGGTTCCAAACAGGAAAAGGAGTACGTCAAGGCTGTATATTGTCACCCTGCTTGTTTAACTTATATGCAGAGTACATCATGAGAAATGCTGGGCTGGAAGAAACACAAGCTGGAATCAAGACTTCCAGGAAAAATATCAATAACCTCAGATATGCAGATGACACCACCCTTATGGCAGAAAGTGAAGAGGAACTAAAAAGCCTCTTGATGAAAGTGAAAGTGGAGAGTGAAAAAGTTGGCTTAAAGCTCAACATTCAGAAAACAAAGATCATAGCATCTGGTCCCATCACTTCATAGGAAATAGATGGGGAAATAGTGGAAACAGTGTCAGACTTTATTTTTGGGGGCTCCAAAATCACTGCAGATGGTGACTGCAGCCATGAAATTAAAAGACACTTACTCCTCGGAAGGCAATTTATGACCAACCTAGATAGCATATTCAAAAGCAGAGACATTACTTTGCCAACAAAGGTCCATCTAGTCAAGGCTATGTTTTTTCCTGTGATCATGTATGGATGTGAGAGTTGGACTGTGAAGAAGGCTGAGCGCTGAAGAATTGATGCTTTTGAACTGTGGTGTTGGAGAGACTCTTGAGAGTCCCTTGGACTGCAAGGAGATCCAACCAGTCCATTCTGAAGGAGATCAGCCCTGGGATTTCTTTGGAAGGAATAATGCTAAAGCTGAAACTCCAGTACTTTGGCCACCTCATGCAAAGAGTTGACTCATTGGAAAAGACTCTGATGCTGGGAGGGATTGGGGGCAGGAGAAGGGGACAACAGAGGATGAAATGGTTGGATGGCATCACGGGCTCGATGGACGTGAGTCTGAGTGAACTCCAGGAGTTGATGATGGACAAGGAGGCCTGACGTGCTGCGATTCCTGGGGTTGCAAAGGGTCGGACATGACTGAGCGATTGAACTGAACTGAAGAACTAAAAAGCCTCTTGATGAAAGTGAAAGAGGAGAGTGAAAACGTTTGCTTAAAGCTCAACATTGAAAACTAAGATCATGGCATCTGTTCCCATCATTTCATGGAAATAGATAGGGAAACAGTGGAAACAGTGTCAGACTTTATTTGGGGGCTCCAAAATCACTGCAAATGGTGACTGCAGCATGAAATTAAAAGACACTTACTTCTTAGAAAAAAAGTTATAACCAACCTAGATAGCATATTAAAGAGCAGAGACATTACTTTGCCAACAAAGGTCCATCTAGTCAAGGCCATGGTTTTTCCAGTGGTCCTGTATGGATGTGAGAGTTGGACTGTAAAGAAGGCTGAGTGCCTAAGAATTGATGCTTTTGAACTGTGGTGTTGGAGACGACTCTTGAGAGACCCTTGGACTGCAAGGAAGTCCAACCAGTCCATCCTAAAGGAGATCAGACCTGGGTGTTCATTGGAAGGACTGATGCTGAAGCTGAAACTCCAATACTTTGGCCACCACAGGCAAAGTGTTGACTCATTGGAAAAGACTGATGCTCGGAGAGATTGGGGGTAGGAGGAGAAGGGGACAACAGAGGATGAGATGGCTGGATGGCATCACGGACTCCATGGACATGAGTTTGAGTGAACTCCGGGAGTTGGTGATGAACAGGGAGGCCTGGCATGCTGGGATTCACGGGGTCGCAAAGGGTCGGTCCCAACTGAGCAACTGAACTGTACTGAACTGAAGAAATAAGTAAAATAGACTTGCATAGAGATAGGCTTCTAATGTTACTTCTACTAGTGATATATTTAAATCATTCTAAATAAGAAGATACTCTTATGAGATATGTACATTTTTTACCTAGATTCATAACCTTTAAAATTGTGTACTGACTTCTTGCTCTTTAGATATTATTGTTGCTGTTTTTCAGTCACTTTCTGCATCCAACTCTTTGTGATCCCCTGGATGAAGCATGCCAGGCTTCCCTGTCCTTCACTATCTCCTGAAATTTACTCAAATTTATGTTCATTGAGTTAATGATGCCATCCAGTCAACTCATCCTCTGTTGCTCTCCTCCTCCTTTTCTTTAGATATACATGTGTGGATTTATAGATAGAGAATAATCTATTGACACAGCCAAACCAGAATACAAAAGCATTTTAATGATTATTTCTCTTGATTAGCAAAAATTTACATAGCTTATTGCTGCTGCTGCTGCTAAGTCACCTCAGTCGTGTCTGACTCTGTGCGACCCCATAGATGGCAGCCCACTAGGCTCCTCTGTCCCTGGGATTCTCCAGGCAAGAATACTGGAGTGGGTTGCCATTTCCTTCTCCAATGCATGAAAGTGAAAAGTGAAAGTGAAGTCGCTCAGTCTTGCCAACTCTTAGCGACCCCATGGACTGCAGCCTACCAGGCTCCTCTGTCCATGGGATTTTCCAGGCAAGAGTACTGGAGTGGGGTGCCATTGCCTTCTCCGACATAGCTCATTACACTTTTGTAATATAATTGACAAAGTATTTTTTAATTGATACCATTCCACATTTTATCATCAGTTTTTTTGTGTGTGTGTGTCAATTTGTCCATTGTCTATTTGTCTTTTGTCCATTGTGGCTTTCTTGCATTCGTTATTCAGTCAAATACTTTTGAATATTTTCTAATTAACTACCAATCCTCTTGTACAGAATGCTAAGAATTAACCACACTATTATTTTTCAAAATGTTGTATTCTGATACGAAGAAAAATTATATTCAGCTCATGAAATATTCCCTCCCACTTAGATTTATAACGACATTGACATTTGGTCAATCCAAAAGAGTATGTATTATTACAGGAACTATTGGACAAGCTATATTCCCATTAACCAGTTTTTGTTTGATTGGATTTTTTTATTACTATATCTTTCTACTGATTTATTTTTTAATTTTATTTTTATTGTTTTTAATTATTTTAACTGGAGGCTAATTCTTTACAATATTTTAGTGGTTTTTGCCATACATTGACCTGAATTAGCCATGGTTGGATTTTTAATTAGACTTTAGAAACATTATTTTACACTTATTATATTGTAGAATAATATTGCTTTCATTTAAGATGTCTATTCAAGCCTATTGAGATTATTTTGAAAAAAAAAAAAAACTTTAGAATTCTCTCTTCTTTGCTCTGCTATATTTATGCCTTCTTTGAAATATATTCGTCCTTATTTAATCCTTTAAAACAATATAACTGGTAACAGAGAAAGACTAAGGAAAAATTTTAGATTGACACAAAACTATCAAAATTATTTGTATTTATTTGCTAGCTAACTCTGTTTTCTTTGAAATCCTGTCATTGAGTTTAAAATTTTAAATTGTATAGTTATTTTATCAAATGCTTTGTAGAAATCAAGTTCAATTATGTCAGTAGCATGGCCCTTATCTTGGAACTTAGTAACTCAAGGGGGAAAAAATAATAATTCAAGCGGGGAAAAAAAGAAAGGATTTGGCAAAATTTGGCTTGACTTGAATTATTTTTGCTTTGAAATATTACTTCAATTGCCTATAAACAGACATTTTGAATATTGTTGAAAATTATTATTGTTAATCTATAGAGTCTGAAATCAACCTTTTTCAAAATTTGAAAATATCTGCTACTAGTTTTGATCACCTTCTAATCCTCTAATTTCCATCAATAAAAATAAGACTCTGAGATCATTTGGGGACATATTCCATTGGGACTTCAGTACCAAACTTCTTTTACATGCCTGAAAAATCTTGAATTTCATTATTAATTCTGCTCCTACTGGCATCTACTTTTGTTTGCTCACTCTTCCAATCTCACTAAAATGCCATTTCCTATTAGAAGTTTGATTCTGTACCTCCTTTGAAAGTGATCACCTTTTCCTCTGCATATTTTAACTAAAATAATTGTATAGATTCCAATTTCTCTATGAAATTTTGTTTGTATTTATTCTATTAACATTTTTTATACTGAACATTAAAACAACAATTTAAATCATTTAAATTTATTTAACGTCATTTTCAACAATTCCAGTAGTTCCATTTGTCAGTCTGTTTTTATTATCTATTTTTCTCTTGATTATTGGTCTTGTGGTCTTTTCTTCAGTATACCTAATGACTTTTTTATGGTATTCCTAAAAAAATATATGTCAGTCAGCAATTGTGCTGAGTCAAGGCTGGGTTGCAAATCTGGTAAGGTTAGGTCAGTCTCCCTTTCATTTCTGTCACTTTGAGACTTCGAACAAAAAAGAGAAATCCTGAAATATTTATTGAACTGGCACATCTTGAATTTCTAACATCTGCCCTTTCTTAAGACTGTCAAATAGTCCTTAGATTCTTTCTTCCAGATTTTTTAAATGGGTTTTGGTGTGGTATAAGTTAAACTACCCTATCCAAATCAAAAGCAAACGTTCATTGACTAAAGGATTTTTTAAATATATTTCTTCCTAAACTGTTTACACTCTTTGTGCGTGTGTATGTGCCTCTCCCTCTCATCCCTATCTCAGTGTAGATCTATAGATATAGATCCACATACACACCATACAGCACTCCATGGAATATGATTTTGAGATGCATCTAATTTAAGGGTGAACAATAATCTTATTGATTTTTCTGTTAATAATGTTTTCTACTCATTTGAAACTCAGAAATGAACTAATTAAGGCCACAGAATGACAATACTTTGATGGGATATCTGAAATTACTTTTCATAAAATAGCTCCAGTCATGCTAAAATTGTATGATGCCTTGTCATCTCTCACCATGCTCTTTCACTTATTTGATTTTAGAGCATCATGCTTTTGTTTTTTTTTACTCATAATATTGAATTACTTCTTTCAAATCCTGATCAGGAGCAGTTTTTATAAGTTCTTCCTAGTAACTGTTTAATGATATATTTATTTTGGTTTGGCTTGAAGATCTGGGCAACAAACTGCTAGTCTATTCATTAATGATAGTACTTAGAAAGTAGCTGATACTAATTGCGCTCACAGGATCAACAAAATCTAACTGGATTCTTGTTCAGAATATTTTTATGAAGAATTTCCTAGATGAGTGAAAAATGAAAATGAAGTATTTTTAATATTTTACAGTTGATGTTGAACAACTTTTAATATGAACAATGCTCTTATTTTTATTATATAGCTCAAAAAAGTACCTCAAATTATATGTGTAGATCAGACCAGGTAGGAAGGAAGGACCCTCCATGGAAGGCTATTGAAATATTTTGAAACAGGTTGAGCTTTGTAATGTCCTTTCCATCAGATTCATTTTTGTGGGGGAAGTGTTGTTGATTTACAAGGTTGTAGTTGTTTCTGTTGTACAGCAAAGTGACTCGGTTATGTATATACTTATATCCACTCTTTTAAGATTCAATTCTCATATAAGTCATTCCAGACTACTGGATGGAAGTTCCTATGCTATTCAGTAGGTTCTTGCTAGTTATATATTCTATATAGAGTAGTGAGTATATGTCAATCCAAATTCTCCAATTTATCCCTCCTCGCATTCCCCTCTAGAAGCCATAAGTTTGTTTTCTATATCTTTGATTCAACTTCTGTTTTGTAAAGAGATTCATTTGTACCATATCTTTAGATTCCCCAAAGAAACAATATTCACAAATTTCACAAACAAAGTGGCCAACAGGGATTAATCTCCAAGATATACAAACAAAACTTAAATTACATTTCAATTAAAAACAAACAAACAGCCCAATCAAAAAAAAGATGGACAGAAGACCTAAATAGACATTTCTCCAAAGAATACATACAGATGGCTAAGAAGCACATGAAAAATGCTCAATATCACTAATTATTGGAGAAATGCACATCAAAACTACAGTGAGATATTACCTCACACCAGTCAGAATGGTCATCATCAAAAAATATACAAACAATAAATATTGGAAAGGATGTGGAGAAAAAGGAACCCTTCTACACTTGGTGGGAATATACATTGGTACAGCCACTATGGAGAAACATGTACCTCAGTGTTCATATCAATATTCATACATTAGCCAGGACAAGGAAGCAATCTAGATGTCCATCAAGGCAGAGTGGATAAAGATATGATACATGCATACACTGGAATATTACTCAATTATTAAAAAAAAAGTCAATGCCATTTGCAGTGACGTGGATGGACTTAGGGATTTAGACTGAGTGAAGTAAGGAAGAGAGAAAGATAAATATTATATGGTATCATTTATATGTAGAACCTAAAAAAATTGTTACAAATCAGCAACTTTTAAACATAGGTTTTAATTGTGAAGCTCCACCTATACACAGATTTTTTTTCATATATATTACATATATTGGAAAATATTTTGGAAACTTGCTAACTCCATAGCCTGGAAATATTTTAAAAAATTAAGAAAAGTTAGTTATGTCAAGTTCAAGTTCAGTCACTGAATCATGTCGGTTTCTTTGCAACCCCATGGACTGCAGCACTCCAGGCTTTCCTGTCCATCACCAACTCCTGGAACTTGCTCAAACTCATGTCCATCAAGTCAGTGATGCCATCCAACCGTCTCATCCTCTGTTGTCCTCTTCTCCTCCTGCCTTCAATCTTTCCCAGCATCAGGGTCTTTTCCAATGAGTCAGTTATTTGCATCAGGTGGCCAAAGTATTGGAGTTTCAGCTTCAGCATCAGTCCTATGTATGTTGCTGTTGTCATTTAGTTACTAAGTTGTGTCAGATTCTTCTGCAACTCCATGGACTGTAGCCTTCCAGGCTCCTCTGTCCATGGAATTTCCCTGGCAAGAATACTGGAGTGGGTTGTAATTTCCTTCTTCAGGGGATCTTTCTAACTCAGAGACTGAACCCATGTCTTCTGCATTGGCAGGTGGATTATTTACCACTGAGCCACCATGGAACTTATAACTTACAAAATGTGTGTTAATTGGCTGTTACCTGGAAGGCTTTCAGTCAACAGTAGGCTATTAGTGGTTAACTTTGAAGAGTGAAAGTGAAGTCACTCAGTCATGTGTAACTTTTTACGACCCCGTGGACTATACAGCCCATGGAATTCTCCAGGCCAGAGTAATGGAGTGGGTAGCCTTTCCCTTCTCCAGGGGATCTTCCAAATTCATGGATTGAACTCAGATCTCCTGCATTGCAGTCAGATTCTTTACCAGCTGAGCCACAAGGGAAGCCCAAGAATATTGGAGTGGGTAGGCTACCCATTCTTCAGCAGATCTCCCAAACCCAGGAATTGAACCAGGGTCTCCTGCATTGCAGGCAGATTCCTTACCAACTGAGCTATCAGGCAAGTCAGTTAGGGAAAGTCAAAATTATACAGGGCCCTAACTGGACATGGAACAACACACTGATTCCAAATAGGAAAAGGAGTACGTCAAGGCTGTATATTGTCATCCTGCTTATTTAACTTATATGCAGAGTACATCATGAGAAACACTGGGCTGGAAGAAGCACAAGCTGGAATCAAGATTGCTGGGAGAAATATCAATAACCTCATATATGCAGATGACACCATCCTTATGGCAGAAAGTGAAGAGGAACTAAAGAGTGCTGGGAGCCACCACGGGAGATCCCACCCATGACAAGGTCATGTGGAAGAGGTCTGACGAGCAAGGTGGATCAGAACTCGAGGGACCCCCTGGATCTGCTCGAGCATCTACCCCAAAACCAGAATCTGTCTGTCTTACTATTTTGTGCCTTTCACCAACTCTTCTGACATTAACAGGGGGCTATCCCCGACCACCTTTCTCTGGAAAGAGTCAACTTAGAGCTTTAGTTAATAAGTCTCCTGGGAATGATAGGAGTGTTTCAATTCAAACTCCTCTGATGGCTTTCTAGCTTGCCTGACAGGTTTATCCAGACTCTTGCAGCTACACATGTGATTGTTCACAGCCTCCCAACCCTGAGAGACATGGGAAGCCTAAAACTTTCTAAAAATATAGAGCCTTTCAAAGAATTAAAAACTATTAGAGTAGTGCTCGTGTAAGATTTCATTGTTGAGCCAATGCTTGCTGCCAAGTTCCCATATCCCTTATCCATTGTGCACCTGGGAGTGCATTGGTTAACATAGTTGGAATGTAAGAAAAACAAGTAGTAGCCTTGGAATTAACCACATCAGACCTTTGAGCTAATAAGTTCTTTCTTTGTTGTAACTCACTGCACCTTTGCTCCGTGAGAATGTAACTCTGTTTAGCACTTTCTGAGGCTGACATAGATTAGAAATATAAAGAAAAAACACTTCAAGGGAAAATAAGTTTTCTGGTTGGGCAGCCTTTATCAAAAAAGGGTCATAAAATGTGCATAGGCCTCCAAGGCCAGAAGATAATGTACACAACATTGTTTATGGGAAAGGTATGCAGAAAAAATCCTGGTTTTGATAAAGACAAAACAGATGTAATGTTTGGGCTGACTCTGCATCACTTTGCATCTTTCATTTCCCTCTATGTACAAGTCAAGGTATAAAAGTTCCTTTTGAAAATAAAGTTATGGGCCTCACTCACTGAAGCTTGGTCTCCCCGTGTCATTCTTTCTCTCTCTCTCTTTTTCTCTCTTATCACCCACGCCATCATCCTGAGGGTATTGCTGGATCCTGCTGGGGCTGGACCCTGGCAAAAGAGCCTCTTGATGAAAGTGAAAGAGAAGAGTGAAAAAATTGGCTTAAAGCTCAACATTCAGAAAACTAAGATCATGGCATCTGGTCCCATCACTTCATGGGAAATAGATGTGGAAACGGTGTCAGACTTTTTTGGGGGGGCTCCAAAATCACTGAAGATGGTAATTACAGTCATGAAATTAAAAGACACTTACTCCTTGGAAGGGAAGTTATGACCAACCTAGATAGCATATTGAAAAGCAGAGACATTACTTTGCCAACAAAGGTCTGTCTAGTCAAGGCTATGGTTTTTCCAGTAGTCATGTATGGATGTGAGAGGTGGACTGTGAAGATAGCTGAGCGCTGAAACATTCATGCTTTTGAACTGTGGTGTTGGAGAAGACTCTTGAGAGTCCCTTGGACTGCAAGGAGATCCAACAAATCCAATTTAAAGGAGATCAGCCCTGGGATTTCTTTGGAAGGAATGATGCTAAAGCTGAAACTCCAGTACTTTGGCCACCTCATGTGAAGAGTTGATTCATTAGAAAAGACTCTGATGCTGGGAGGGATTGGGGGCAGGAGGAGAAGGGGACAACAGAGGATGAGATGGCTGGATGGCATCACCAACTCGATGGACATGAGTTTGAGTGAACTCCGGGAGTTGGTGATAGACAGGGAGGCCTAGCGTGCTGCAATTCATGGGGTCACAAAGAGCTGGACACGACTGAGTGACTGAACTGAACTGAACTGAACTGAAAGGTCAATTGTACCCATCTCTTTCTAACTTTGTTTTTGTTTCATAGGCACAAAATAACTAGTATCCTCGACCTTTTTTCCCCCAAATCCACAATTCATGATTTCCCTTAATTATTTAAAATGTCTGATTAAATCCCAACCATCATAACTACAATACAATATGCAGACCTTTTTTTTTTATTTTAAAAAGATACTTTTTAAAGGACATTTCCATTAAGTAGGGCACATTCATGGTTGAAATTAAAAATTTCATGAAATTGAATTTCATGAAATTAAATTAAGCCATGAAATTAAAAGGCACTTGCTCCTTGGAAGAAAAGCTATGACCAACCTAGATAGTATATGAAAAAGCAGAGAAATTATTTTGCCAACAGAGGTCCATCTAGACAAAGCTATGGTTTTTCCAGTAGTTATGTATGGATGTGAGAGTTGAAATATAAAGAAAGCTGAGTGCCAAAGAATTGATGCTTTTTGTGTTGGAGAAGACTCTTGAGAGTTTCTTTTACTGCAAGAAGATCTAACCAATCCATCCTAAAGGAAATCAGGAAGGACTGATGCTTGAGTTGAAACTCCAATATGTTGCCACCTGATGTGAAGAACTAACTCATTTGAAAAGACCCTGATGCTGGGAAAAGATTGAATGTAGGAGAAGGGGACAACAGAGGATGTGATGGCTGGATGGCATCACCGACTCAATGGACATGAATTTGAGTAACCTCTGGGAGTTGGTGATGGACAGGGAGGCCTGGTATTGAACTGAACTGAGGGCACATTAGTTTTATTTTGCATATTCTAGAATTTGTATTTTTAAATTACTGAGAATTGTATGTTAGTTTAGTCAATCAAGTGTCAGCTGGAAATCACTGATACTATTTCAAAGAAGAGCATATGACAGAGTAAGCAATAGGGGGTATCTGCCATTTACACATTTGAAGAGGGTCTCAATTTTCTTGAATTATTCATTTCAATGCTAATTTTAGTTTTATTGTTTCTGATATCCAGTCTTTATATAATGACTTTTAAAAATCCATTACATTTTGCAACTTCTTAAATAGAGAAAATTGATGGTTTCAGTAGTCAAATTCTATGTGTTCCACTTTATGATAGTATTTTGTAGTAAATTGCAACATTAGTTCATTTTATTAAATAGAGTTCTACTAACCTTAAAACAGCCTTACCTCACTTCATATGACATAATTTGAATTAAGAATCACCTCTTCCCATGTTGCCCAGCTTTTTGACCATTAGGAAACTGTATGATGAATGAACATATCAATTTGTCAAATGTGCTCTTAAAAAGAAGATGAATAAGTTTTAGTGACTAACCATTATAAGTTGTCAGTTTAGCTACAATGAAATATGTTAGCAAGCTCTAATAGAAAATTTTATCTAAAAGTTTCTTTAGCATTACTTCAGACACTTCAACAAGTTGCTAAATCATGTCCAACTCTTTTGCGACACATGAACTGCAGCCCGCCAGTCTCCTCTGTCTATGGATATCCCAGGCAAGAATACTGGAGGGGGTAACCATTTCGTTCTCCAGGGATCTTCTCAACACGGGATCAAACCCAAGTCTGCTGCATTTGGCAGACAGATTCTTTACTGCTGAGTCACCAGGGAAGCCCTACTTCAGATACTATCACTTATTAAAATATGTTTTAGTAAATAGCTCTGCCAAAGATAACTAACATGAATAGCAAAGGAGCTATTTACCTGTTTTTAATGTTTAGAATTATTTATTTTTAAAATGCCCTTTTGTTCGTTTTTTAAAAAATATAAATTTATTTATTTTAATTGGAGGTTAATTACTTTACAATATTGTATTGGTTTTACCATACATCAACATGAATCCACCACAGGTATACACGTGTTCTCCAACCTAAACCCCTCTCCCTCCTCCCTCCCTTGTACATCCCTCTTGGTCATCCCAGTGCACCAGGCCCAAGCATCCAGTATCAGGCATTGAACCTGGACTAGTGATTCATTTCATATATGATATTATACGTTTCAATGCCATTCTCCCATCATCCCCCCCTCTCCCTCTCCCACACAGTCCAAAAGACTGTTCTATACATCTGTGTCTCTTTTGCTGTCTCGCATACAGGGTTATCGTTACCATCTTTCTAAATTCCATATATATGTGTTAGTATACTGTACTGGTGTTTTTCTTTCTGGCTTACTTCACTCTGTATAATAGGCTCCAGTTTTATCCACCTCATTAGAACTGATTCAAATGTATTCTCTTAATGGCCGAGTAATACTCTATTGTGTCTATGTACCACATCTTTCTTATCCATTTGTCTGCTGATGGACGTCTAGGTTCCTTCCATGTCCTGGCTATTATAAACAGTACTGCGATGAACATTGTGGTACACTTGTCTCTTTCAATTCTGGTTTCCTTGGTGTATATGCCCAGTAGTGGGATTGCTGGATCATAAGGCAGTTCTATTTCCAGTTTTTTAAGGAATCTCCACACTGTTCTCCATAGTGGCTGTACTAGTTTTCATTCCCACCAACAGTGTAAGAGGGTTCCGTTTTCTCCACACCCTCTCCAGCATTTATCGCTTGTAGACTTTTGGATCGCAGCCATTCTGACTGACATGAAATGGTACCTCATTGTGGTTTTGATTTGCATTTCTCTGATAATGAGTAATGTTGAGCATCTTTTCATGTGTTTCTTAGCCATCTGTATGTCTTCTTTGGAGAAATGTGTATTTAGTTCTTTGGCCCATTTTTTGATTGGGTCATTTATTTTTCTGGAGTTGAGCTGTAGGAGTTGCTTGTATATTTTTGAGCTTAGTTGTTTGTCAGTTGCTTCATTTGCTATTATTTTCTCCCATTCTGAAGGCAGTCTTTTCACCTTGCTTATAGTTTTCTTTGTTGTGCAGAAGCTTTTAAGTTTAATTAGGTCCCATTTGTTTATTTTTGCTTTTATTTCCAATATTCTGGGAGGTGGATCGTAGAGGATCCTGCTGTGATGTATGTTGGAGAGTGTTTTGCCTATGTTTTCCTCTAGGAGTTTTATAATTTCTGGTCTTATGTTTAGATCTTTAATCCATTTTGAGTTTATTTTTGTGTATGGTGTTAGAAAGTACTTTAGTTTCATTCTTTTACAAGTGGTTGACCAGTTTTCCCAGCACCACTTGTTAAAGAGATCATCTTTAATCCATTGTATATTCTTGCCTCCTTTGTCAAAGATAAGGTGTCCATAGATGCCTGGGTTTATCTCTGGGCTTTCTATTTTGTTCCATTGATCTATATTTCTGCCTTTGTGCCAGTACCATACTGTCTTGGTAACTGTGGCTTTGTAGTAGACCTTTTGTTCTTTTTAAAAATATTTGTTTATTTGGCTAAGTCAGGTCTTAGTTGCAGCATGGGGGATTCTTTGTTGCATCATGCAGGATCTTTCATGGCAACAAAAGGACTTTCTAGTTGTGGCACATGACTCAGTAGTTGAGTGCACAGGCTTAGAGGTTCCACGGCATATGGGATCTTAGCTCTCCAACCAGGGGTTAAACCCATGTCCTCTGCATTGCATGGCAGATTCTTAACCACTGGACCACCAGGGAAGTCCCTAGAATTATTTATTGTTTGTTAGTAAGTACCTTATTCTAAAAAATGCCAGCAATTACCTTGAATGATTAACCAGGTGACTAGTTGAAGAAAGAACTATGAGATGTATATGTCCCTGTTCTTCAGAATTTTACTCAGTGGTAGCCCTAGAAAGGACTTTTATTATATTTAGAGTCTCTGCTTTATTTATTGCCAGGAAAAGGGATAACTTTAGTTCAGGAAAGGCTGCTGCTAAGTCACTTTAGTCATGTCCGACTCTGTGCGACCCCATAGACAGCAGCCCACCAGTCTCCCCCGTCCCTGGGATTCTCCAGGCAAGAACACTGGAGTGGGTTGCCATTTCCTTCTCCAATGCATGAAAGTGAAAAGTGAAAGTGAAGGCATGTTGCATTAAATGCACTCTAGACAAGATAAAAAGTGGGTTCCTATGTGGCCACATTAGAAAATATTGATATAATGTTAATGATTTTTTTTTATTCTTATGATTGTTATATAGTGGCATAATGGTTTAAAAGACATTCTTAAGAAAAAAAACATATCATTGCACAATGAAATTTCAAGTATTGACAGTTCAATTGCATACAAGTGCATCTGTTTCCTCATCACTTAATAGCCACAATACTAGTAAAATAAGTTGATAGTCTGACATTCCAGAGATAGCAGGAAAGACAAGTGGTTAAAATAAAAGTATGTTTCTTACATACAGTGTGTAGACTTGATGTATGTGTGTATGACTCTTAATAGTCCTATTGCTTCTACATACTTGTTTTCAAACAGACAAACAAAAAAAGCAAAAATACTGTGAGAAAAAGGTAGATAATATTTTTCTATGATTATAATAATTAATCATGAGGTAGTAAAAATTTTCAGCTCGATATCTTTTTTTCTTTCTCTGGTTTTGTAATAGAAAGCTCAAATAAAACTTGGGAATGCCATTCTGAATTTATACATGTAAGAATTTATAGCTCTATTTTTCAGTTTTTTGACAGTGCTCTACTAAAGCAGACTTTCTAAGGAGTCTGAAGTAACAAATCACTTTACCTTTAGGTTTTGGATGAATTCCATATGAAATTGGTCTGTAAAAATGTCAAAATCGGTCCCTGTGATTAATGAAAACAAAGCATTTGAACCAGACGTAATATTTTTAAATGAAATTTATTTCAGAATATTTAAATACATCAATTACTTTTTCTGCAGTTTTTCATGTTACTTATCTTTATCTATCAACATGTGTGCACATTCTTAGAATTGAATATACATATTTATAAGCATTTAAGTATATGTAGCTGTCACAGTGGCAGCAAGAAATAGGTACCATACAAAAGGGGTAATTAAAAATATTTCATTAAAAAATATTTACAAATGTGTTGCAGGAGACCTGGGTTCAATCCATGGGTTGGGATGATCCCCTGGAGGAGGGAAAGGCTACCCACTCCAGTATTCTGGCCTGGAGAATTCCATGCACTCAATAGTCCATGTGGTCTCAAAGAGTCGGACACGACTGACCAACTTTCACTTTCATTTTTAGGCAAGATGTAACTGAAAAGAGTGAGGCACCCTGATGTAGCAAAAAGATGTATACATCATCACCTCTAAGTCTGCAGAAGTAAGATAAGTGATTATCAGACTCTTTTTAATCTGTCTCTCATTATTGGCAATGGATTTGTTATTTTGTCAGTTCTGTAATACAGATTATATTAATTGACAACTACTAACACAAAATATATGTAAAATAAACCTACTGAAATTCAACATTGTTTATAGTTCTTTTAGTATGCAGTCTGATGATATGGAGTCAACATATTTTGTTTGACTATCACACTAAATATGGCTATTCTATGAATTTGAATTACAGTTAGGTCCAATTGTTTTTGTTTATATTCCACTTTTGGTATTTTTACATCCTTCTTAGTGTGTGTGTGTGAGTTGAGTAGTGAAACATACTATGGTTTTCAAAGTCAAAACTATTGCAAAGATTGTCTCAGAAAATTCTCATCTCCCATACCTTCTATCTCTTTCCATCCTGCATATATCCATGATACTTAACTTACCTTGTATCCAACCAAACTCCTCAATTTCCTATTTATCATCCCTTAATTACATTTTTCATGGAAATATGTGCATACATATATGTTCCTTGCTACTCATTTTCTCTTAGACAAAAAGTTTTGTACTACACTATTTTTTACTTTTTTTAAACTTTTTTTTTTTTTAATTGGAATACAGTTGATTAACAATGGTATGTTAGTGTCAGGTGTACCGCAAAGTGATTCAGTTGTACATGCATCTATTCTTTTGTGCTCCTTTTTTGAAAACTTAACACTACCTTTTGAAAATCACTCCAGTTTACATGATTGTGTTATCATTACTCATGTTTCTTCATTTACTTAAAGCTGCATAATATTTAAACTTTTCCCTTTTATCTTTAATAACTTTTCTGTAGATTCTTCTTTTCCATGGAGTAAATAATTATCTTTTGTGAATAGTAAACATTTTTTTCTATCAAATTATTTCTCTGCCGTTGAGTGTTATTTATAGCTTACAGTAAAATAGTATATAAAGTTGGTGAATGAGGACACATTGGTCATGTTCAGAAGAAGTGGTCACCATTTCATTAGTATTAAGTTTGAGACATGATGTTTTTGACCAGAAGGATGGATGCCCAGGTGCCTAGTGAAGGTCATTTTTGTTGTTCGGTCATTTTTGTTGTTCAGTCTCTCAGTTGCGTCCTACTCTTTGTGACCCCACGGACTGCAGTATGCCAGGTTTCCCTGTCCTCCACAGTCTTCCAGAGTTTGCTCAAAGTCATGTCCGTTGAGTCAGTGATGCCATCCAACTATCTCATCCTTTGGCATCCCCTTCTCCTCCTGCCTTTTATCCTTCCCAGCATCAGGGTTTTTTCCAGTGAGTCAGCTCTTCCCATCAGGTGGCCACAGTATTGGAGTTCAACTTCAGCATCAACCCTTCCAATGAGTATTCAAGGTTGATTTCCTTTAGGATAGAAGGTCATAATGGCAGAGAAAAATTATTCCAAGTTCTGAGCATCTGATGGCTCTTTTCCTTTCTTTGTAACACTCTATTCGGGTTCTCACCTCCGTGTTATAACAAAGCTGCTTTTGCTGAGATGTCAGATGAGTGTGTTCCATTCACACTGCTCTTCCTCTAGGAAGCATTTAGTGCTTCCTTGACTCTCCTCTCCTACGTTCTTCCTCTCCGTTCAGTGGGCTTTATTGTCTATTTTGTAGTCTTTTCTGTTAGGCCTGACTTCTAACTCTGACTATCCCTCATCAGTCAGTCGTGAGCACTCTTTTATTCTTGCTTTTTACCATCTTCTAGTGATATCATTAGCTCCAATGTTTTTATATATATTTTATTTTTGTATTTCTACCCAAATGCACAAATCAAGTCTGAGGTTCATCTCTGACCTTTAAATTTCTATATTTGGTTTTCTATCTTAGAACTCAACTGAGATATTTCACTGACAGCTATAAACATCATTTATAAATTAAATTAATATTAGTTATAAATCTGACTGATTTGCTAACCTACTCCTACTCTACCCTATGCTTCATACCTAAATTTTCTCCGTTATTTCTGTATTAATAAATGATGAGTATATCTACCTCATTAACCATATATCTGGCTATATCTGTTCTTATCCTATATCCAAGATCTGCTATTCTAATATGAGATTTAATTGAATCTGTCAACCTTTTATGCTTTCCACTTCTCCCATCTAAGCTGCTGTCATCTCTTGCCAAGTCTATAAAATCTCTTGACTTCTTTCCATGGGCCCATTTTTATCACCCTCCAATTATTCTCTACCTAAATGGTATTAAAAAAAATAATAAACCATCAGTCTTCTCAAAACTATTCAATATTTTCTTGTTCCAAATGAAAAAGTACCAAAAACAAACCTAAAGTCCAAAAGGCCTTAGGAACTTAGGACTTTGAGACATGTGTATTTGCTCTTGAGCTATACCTCTAAATTTATCCACTAAGTCATTCCTCATTAAACCTTCGTCTTTTCAAAATGTTTCCATCTTCTTCCCTCAATGAAAGGATGATTTGTTATTTTCCTTCCTGAAATAATCTTCCTAGTTATTCTCCATATGCTAAATTCCTACTCAAGCATCAATAACATTCTGAGAGTTTTCCTTTTCTGACAGGGCTTCCCTGGTGGCTCAGATGGTAAAGTGTCTGCCTACAATGTGGGAGACCCAGGTTCAATCCCTGGGTCGGGAAGATCCTCTGGAGAAGGAAATGGCAACCCACTCCAGTACTCTTGCCTGGAAAATCCTATGGATGGAGGAGCCTGGTAGGCTATAGTCTATGGGGTGGCAAAGAGTCGGACATGACTGAGCAACTTTCCATCTTCTTCCCCCAATGAAGGGATAATTTGTTATAATTCTTCCTGAAATAATCTTCCTAGTTATTTCCCATATGCTAAATTCCTACTCAACCATCAATAACATTCTGAGAGAGTTTTCCTTTTCTGATATATTAATTTGATCTGAACTTCTTATTATCTTTCACAGAGCACAGTAATTTTTAAGAAAAATAGAACCTAATATATATTTATATATGCTTTTATGAACATGAGAATGTGAAGATATATTCATATACATATATTCATTTTATTCTATTTAATAAATACAGAGCAAGATTATTTTAAGCATAAACTCTGTGTTGAGAATATCTGCTAATTTATTTAGCTTTTTGAGTATGAACATTCTTAGAAATAATAAATGACATTTTCTTTCTTTTTACTGCCATCTTCAAAATCTGTGGCTTTGCAGGAAACTATCAAGAGACAGTGGCAACTGCCTTGAAACCTCTCGTAAGATTTTCTCACTATCTTCATGCGTACATTGTTCTGCATACAGAGAATAAAAAGAGCAGCACTAGCCACTTCTCTGTGGTCCATATTGTTAAATTCCTGTTTGTCACCTTTATCACCAATGGAATAAGATACCTTAGTAAATATCTAGGTTGCCTCACATGCACATGATAAGCATGTGTTTGATTAAACTTATGTTACAACTTTCAGATAATTGCACATACATATGCACTTGTAAAGCTAAAGCAGAGTGTGAATGTACATCATGCAAAACTTTTGGTGCTATATTGCAATCAGTGTATTAATAGTGATTTGGGCTTCCCCGTTGACTTAATGG
Organism: Bos indicus x Bos taurus; assembly: GCF_003369695.1. NCBI lineage: Eukaryota > Metazoa > Chordata > Mammalia > Artiodactyla > Bovidae > Bos > Bos indicus x Bos taurus. The sequence continues at coordinate 59,932,921 of NC_040087.1, forward strand.
TAAAAATCTGCCTGCCAAGCAGGAGATGTGGGTTCCATCCCTGGGTCAACAAAATCCCCTGGAAAAGGAAATGGCAACTCACTCCAGTATTCTTGCCTAGGAAATCCCATGGACAGGGGATCCTCTTGGGCTACAGTCCATGGGTTTGTAAAAGAGTCAGATGTGACTCAGTGACTAAACAACAACAAATATTAATAGTGATACAATCACAATACAGAATAATCCCATCACCACAAGAAACAGCCCCCACCCCGTATTCCTCATTTTCATTCACATCCACCTCTTCCTCCAGCTTCCTATTGTTTTTTCTTTTTTTTTTTTAATTTTATTTTATTTTTAAACTTTACAATATTGTATTAGTTTTGGCCAACATTGAAATGAATCCGTCACAGGTATACCCATGTTCCCCATCCTGAGCCCTCCTCCCTCCTCCCTCCCCATACCCTCCCTCTGGGCCCAGTGCACCAGCCCCAAGCATCCAGCATCATGCATTGAACCTGGACTGGCGACTCGTCTCATACATGATATTACACATGTTTCAATGCCATTCTCCCAAATCCCCCCACCCTCTCCCTCTCGCACAGAGTCCACAACTTACTGATACACGCTTTGGCAAAAATAAATGTCTTCATGGAGTCAATCCATTTGTATCAGGACTCTTGTGAAATAGAATATTTTCTTACCTGATATGTTACATTTTTAAGTTTAATTTGTGAATGATTGCTTTAAATAAGCATTTTCTCTGTCACTCTTGTTTTATATCCATGATCTCTCTCAACCCTTTTATAATATTCAGAAGATCAATATTATTATCTCCATTTTACAGATAAAAATCCTGATGATGCAGATTAATCTGTACAAGGCCCTGTAGCTGGAAACATTTTTAGGTCTGTATAGCTCCAGATCCCCTGCTTTCCACATAATGTGGTTATCTACTTTATATAGCATCACAGAAAAAAGAAAATGATCAGGAACAACTACTTGAAATTTTAAAGTTTTAAAATGTATCTGTATTCTCTGTGAAGGAAGTATCTGCTATAAGTGGGTACAGACTGGCTTATTGTATTTTTACAATAGATGGTTTAAAATATACCTTTGCTATCTCTCAAATTCAAATCAGATCAACAGTAAAATTAGCTGTGCCTATGCTGTGAATGTGGGGACTTCAGTCAGAAGATCACAAAGTATGTTGAATACATGCCAATACTCTTTGTAGCTAAAATGGTTTGCCTGAGGATTATTTTATTAGTATATTCCTAAATCTAGGATGAATCACTTTAAACAATCATGTTTCTACTTCACTTTCAAACTCTACATAAAGTCATGACAGGTATTTAGAAGTATAGGTGAATCAAAGACAAAATTGCTTTATGATGGACAGTGTAGCATAATGGAATGTTCATGGGTTTCAGATGAGAGAGTAAATCATTTACCTACTCCTTTTTGCAGTGAGAAGATTAGTTAACCTCTCCAATAATCAGTCAATTCATCTGTAAAATAATGACAATATGTACATAGATATGCAGTAAATAATCTTGGAAATAGCAATTAAATCTTAAAAATATGTAGGATCAAGATTGACATCAGTAGATAATCCATGAAATATAATACAAAAATATGAAATATAAGTAATACTTAACTTTTTTTTTTTTTTCATGATTGAAACATTTTCAAGGAGACATTACTTACTGAAAAACTACTATGGTTTGCCTGACCTGACTTGCTGAGATAAGAAACTTTCCTGTCAAACCAATTTTGTTTCTTATGACTGCATTTATGTTTCAAGACAATTAGGATTTGAAAATGCTTTTAAATCCTGGAAGTTAGTCCATCTTCTTTCAGACATTTTTCTAGCCAAGAGTTGGCTTAGTTAGGAAAAAAGGCTTCCAAGTAATCAAAATGGATTTCTTTTATTATTTTTAAAGCATTGTTTGAATCCTGATGCTTTCCACATATTTTTCTGTAAATTATCTTTGTTTTTAAAAGGCAAATTTATACCTCAAGGGAAAAAAAAACCCTTCCAAAATGTATATGTTTTCTGGAGTATTATAAAAGCTTTAATATTAATTGCAAATGTATGCATCAAGGTGAAATTCCTTTGATAAAATATTGTACTGAAGAAACAAAGAGGGAGGATCATATTTTATAATCAACTATTAAAATATGAAGTCTTCTGCACATTGGCAGGATTTCAGATGCTAACACATAATATTGTACAGAATAAGTATGCAGTTAAAAAAAGAGAAAACCTTGTGATTAACTTTAAAAAGTGTTTCATTTGGGATAACTGATTGAAATTTAACTTTTATAAGAGTAAAATAGAGAAAGTTCTTGGCTTAACAAAATTAGATGGTAATTCAATCAATTTAAGTTATAACCAAACTTTAAATACTATCAGATAACCAGAGGACTTCATTTAGATTTCTTTGGTAGCTTCAAACATTGTCATTTTAGCAGACACATTGGAAACATACGCAATACAAGTAAAATATTCATTTGGGAAAATGGCCTATCACTGTTTTAAAACACAAATGAAAGCACAAATTTAAAGCAAGACATACCCAGCCAAAAATGAAATTTAAGAACTATAAAAACAGAAAGACGCAAATAATTTTTCAGAACCTCTCTATTTTTATCTTCTTTCATAAATGCTATTACTCTTGTGATATTAATCAATTCAAATAAAAAAGAAGTGTACAAATATTTTTAAATTGCCCAATTTAACTCTCAAGGACTAAAAAAGATTTAATAATATTTCAGAAAATAGAAGCTGTCACAGTGCACGTGCTTCAGTAATGTCTCCCCAGAGGAAGAAAAACAAAGTAGTGGTGGAGGTTTCCTCTTTTATTTTGCTGACAGTATCATAGCGGACACTCTAACAGTTGCTGTGCTTTTTAACAGCGTAGCATTGCCGTATTTAGCAATTAAGAAAGCACAATGACCAGTTAAATCTGGATTTAAGGTAACAGTGAGTTAATATTTAGGATAAGTATATGCCATGCAATATGGAGACATAATAAAAAAAAGAAAAAAGTAACTGAAACTCCAATTTTTTTCAATACAATTAAGATTTATACAATTTTAACTAAATATGTGTTAGTCTTTACCAGCTAAGATACCAGGAAGATGAGCACAATAAAGGAAAGAAATAGTATGGACCTAACAGAAGCAGGAGATATTAAGAAGAGGTGGCAAGAATACACAGAAGAACTATACAAAAAAGATCTTCATGAATACCAGATAACCATGATGGTGTGATCAGTCAACCAAAAGCCAGACATCCTGGAATGTGAAGTCAAGTGGGCCTTAGAAAGCATCACTATGAATGAAGCTACTGGAGGTGATGGAATTCCAGGTGAGCTATTTCAAATCCTAAACGATGATGCTGTGAAAGTGCTGGACTCAATATGTCAGCTAATTTGGAAAACTCAACAGTGGCCATGGGATTGGAAAAGGTCAGTTTTCCTTCCAATCTCAAAGAAAGGCAATGCCAAAGAATGCTCAAACTACCACCCAACTGCACTCATTTCACAAGCTAGCAAAGTAATGCTCAAAATTCTCCAAGCCATGCTTTAACAGTATGTGAACTGTGATCTTCCAGATGTTCAAGCTGGATTTAGAAAGGCAGAGGAACCAGGGATCAAATTCCTAACATCTGTTGGATCATTGAAAAAGCAAGAGAGTTACAGTAAAACATCTATTTCTGCTTTATTGACTATGCCAAAGCATTTGACTGTGTGGATCACAACAAACTGTGGAAAATTTTTTAAGAGATGGAAATACCAGACCACTTCAACTGCCTCCTGAGAAATATGTGTTCAGGTCAAGAAGGAACAGTTAGAACTGAATGTGGAACAACAGACTGGTTCCAAATAGGAAAAGGAGTACATCAAGGCTGTATAGTATATTGTCTCCATGCTTATTTAACTTATATGCAGAGTACATCATGAGAAATTCTGGGTTAGATGAAGCACAAACTGGAATCAAGATTGCCAGGAGAAATATCATTAACCTCATATATGCAGATGATATTACCCTTATGGCAGAAAGTGAAGAAAAACTAAAGAGCCTCTTTTGGATAATGAAAGGAGAGTGAAAATGTTGGCTTAAAACTCAACATTCAGAAAAATAAGATCATGGCATCTGGTCCCATCACTTCATGTCAAATAGATGGGGAAACAGTGAGAGACTTTATTTTGAGGGGCTCTAAAATCACTGCAGCTGGTGACTGCAGCCATGAAATTAAAAGATGCTTACTCCTTGAAAGAAAAGTTATGACCAACCTAGACAGCTAATTAAAAAGTAGAGACATTGGCAACAAAGGTCTGTCTAGTCAAAGCTATGGTTTTTCCAATGTTCATATATGGATGTGAGAGTTGGACTATGAAGAAAGCTGAGCACCGAAAAATTGATGCTTTTGAACTGTGGTATAGGAGAAGACTCTTGAGAGTCCCCTAGACTGCAAGGAGATCCAACCTGTCCGTCCTAAAGAAAATCAGTCCTCAATATTCATTGGAAGAACTTATGCTGAAGCTGAAACTCCAACAGTTTGGCCACCTGATGCGAAGAATTGACTCATTTGAAAAGACCCTGATGCTGGGAAAGATTGAAGTTGGGAGGAGAAGTGGATGACAGAGGATGAGATGATTGGATGGCATCACTGACTCAATGGACATGAATTTGAGTAAAGCCCAGGAGTTGGTGATAGACAGGGAGGCCTGGCATGCTGTAGTCCATGGGGTCACAAAGAGTCGGACATGACTGAGTGACTGAACTGAACTGACACTTTAAAAATGGACCACCTAATTCATTTCATGAATTTATTAAAAATAATATAATGCATTTTATACTTTTTGACATAAAACTACTGTCTCCATGTAGTATGCACTCTGTAGGAGCACAAAACGTTTCATCAGTTCAGTTCATTCGTTCAATCGTATCTGACTCTTTGCAACCACATTGCCTGCAGCATGCCAGACTTCCCTGTTTTAATTATCATCTCACCTGTATCAGAGAATTCAAAATATACAGGTATTTGTGCTGGTATTTAATCCTGAAATTGTATTCTTTATCTCCATTTTATAGTTGAAGACCGTTACCCAGGGAACTTTAAAAAAAATTCAAAGATTGAGCATACCTGGCTACTATTCATTGGCTGAACCATCATCACTGCATGGTATCAATGTATCTGATCCTAAATTTAATGCTTTTCATTTAATTTTCTACCATGGAATAATGTGATGAACACTTAAGAAAATCCTATTTTGAAGTTTTGTATAGGATAAAGAGCTTCAAAGTCAAGCTGACCTAGGAAAACTGGATGATGTGAATCTTTTAGTGCTATTATAATCAAAAAAGAATAAAAAGTTGGACATAAAATAAGTATTCAAAAGAAATTCTGGTCTCTATTACCCCTGTCGCAACTCCAAGCAAATACTAAGAAAAATGGCCATTATATTTATATAAATGCATTGTGTCTGTTGGAGAAGGAAATGGCAACCCACTCCAGTGTTCTTGCCTGAAGAATCCCAGGGATGGGGGAGCCTGGTGGCTGCCGTCTATGGGGTCACACAGAGTCGAACACCACTGAAGTGACTTAGCATAGCATAGCATTGTGTCTGTAGTGGTCTTTCTCTGATTTTAAAGAAAATTATTTATATTTCAAAAATCTTGACAACAGATATTTTGCTCTTTAAAACTTCTTAATATGATAATGTATCCTAGAATACTGAGTTTATCTAATTATCTATCTCACAAGACCCTCATTTTTTATGTTTCTTTAACTTGTATGTATTGATTCTTGCATGGAAAATCCCATGGACAGAGGAGCCTGGCGGGCTACAGTGAATGGGGTCACAAAGACTCAGACATGACTGAGTGCATGCACACACACACATTGACTTCAATATTCATGCATCTGTATCAAAACTATTAGATTAGCTTTTCTAGCAGGGAGCACACATTGAATTGTCTTTCTCTTCCTAACTGGATAGGTGTTAGAAATAGCAATTCCAAGCATTACTTTTATTATTTTATTTCTTCTTATATTGGAATATTTATTTTTTCTTTTCACCAAAATATTAAACAAAAACATTAAGAATTCAGAATAACAATATAACATATAAAATTGTGTTGTCTGCAAAGTTCATTCTAAGAGGAAAATGTTATTTTATATATTAATTTTCTTCATTTATTGTGAAGATTTAGTTCCAGATTCAACTGAATACCAAGAAATGAGCAACTATACCTGAGGATACAAAAATAGAAGTTTTAAAATTCACAAAAAATGAGTATATATCATAAATTATCTCTGCATCTCAGAACTTCTAATCTCAATATCATTTTTTTTAATTAGTATAAATACCAATTTTCATTTCAGGGTAGTTATGCCAACATTTTTTTCTTAATTATCAAGATTTATCAAATTTATCAAAATATAATACTCCATTTTAAACAGCATATCAAAAAGTGGAATCCAAATTAATGTGCAGAAAACTGAGATAAGCCACACATATAAATACAGTTGATGTGGCAGTACCATAAATTAGAAATTGTTTTAAAGGTGATTGGTAAAGTCATGAATGGCATTTTCCTTCTCTTGGGATTTCAGAATTGCTTTAAGCTGTATCTTTCATCAATTTTTTTTTTCCTCCTAATAAAAAGAAAAGTTTTGTCCCTATTTTACCATTGTGTGTTTGGTATACAAATTTGAAGGAGAGGACAGGAAAAGAAAGTTTAGTCTATTATTCGATATATCAGAGGAAGCAAGAAGACCTCATGAGTAAGATACATTTTTAGCCAGATGAAGTGACTGGATGGGACTCTTTGTGTACCTGAGCAAAGGTTAAATGTGTTGTACATTTGGGAAGGAAGATAAAATTACTTTAGGTAAGGGGAAGCCAGTCTGGGACAAAAGGAACCAGGAGTTTTTATTAAAAAGTTTATATGTTATGCAGCAATTTATGAGAGTGTCTTCCTCTCAAATCCCTACCAAGAATTCAAGCTCTGAGTCAACTGACAGCACAGGTATAATCAAGGAAGGGTGCTGGTGGTGGTGGCTTAGTTACCAAGTCGTGTCTAACTCTTGGAACCCCATAGGCTGTGGCCATCCAGGCTCCTCTGTCTCTGGAATTTCCCAGCCTAGAATACTGGAGCGAATTGCCATTTCCTTCTCTAGGGCATTTTCCAGACTCAGAGATTGAACCTGGGTCTCCTGTGTTGTAGGCGATCTCCTGCATTGCAAGAGAATTCTTTACTGACTGAGACACTGGGGAAGCCCAATCAAGAAAGGGTAGTATTTCTAAAATACCAAGAACTTTGAGAATAAACTGAGACATTGGTTGATTGACTGATATCATGAGGACCCTAAGACAAGACAGATAAATCAAGGCTCTTATAGGAATTGGCAACGTGATATTTTACCAAAAAAGACAGTGAAACACCACCTGCAACAGAAAATGAGAGAAGGTCTCTGTATTATAATCAATGTAAACATAAATCAGGGCTTCCTAGTGGCTCAGCTGGTAAAGAATCCACCTGCAATGAGGGAGACCTGGGTTCAATCCCTGGGTTGAGAGAACTGAATGGTTGCCCACCCCAGTATTCTGGCCTGGAGAATTCCATGAACTATGTAGTCATGGGGTCAGAAAGAGTCAGACATGACTGAGCAACTTTCATTTAAACATAAATCAAATGCAGAGGGAGTCTTTTGCAGTTAATTGCTTAGGTCAAGTGTAAACCAAAAGACAGAGTACAATACAAGACTTCTGACAAAGTATTGATTCAGATGGAGAATAGTTTACTGATTCCTTAGTAAAAAGGAGAGATGATCAAATGAGTGCAATCCTTTCACTGTCTTATAATTAATTATATATGGAAGTGAACTATCAAACAATGGGGGATAAATTATACGGTATTGCATAATTACATCATTGGAGACAAGTACTTAATATTATGAATTCAAAGGAAGAAGACATCTTTATAGGTTTCTAAGCTGCACTTTGGCCACCTCATGCGAAGAGTTGACTCATTGGAAAAGACTCTGATGCTGGGAGGGATTGGGGGCAGGAGGAAAAGGGGACGACAGAGGATGAGATGGCTGGATGGCATCACTGACTCAATGGACATGAGTTTGGGTGAACTCCGGGAGTTGGTGATGGACAGGGAGGCCTGGAGTGCTGCAATTCATGGGGTCGCAAAGAGTTGGACACGACTGAGCGACTGAACTGAACTGAACTGAACTGAAGCTGCAAAGAGAACTCAGTTGGCAAAACTAATACAATTATGTAAAGTTTAAAAATAAAATAAAATTAGACAAAAACAAAACAAACAAAAAAACCCACGATTATGTGACTACGTGGCACCTGAACAAAAAGTAGGGTATTATAGGTATAAAATGCTTTTAGGAAACAATGATTAGGACTTTCTTAGTAGCTAACTAGAGTTAATATAATGAATCAACACAGATCTTTCTTTGACTTGTCTCTAGCACACAAAGGGTTTAGTATGGGACTTTTTGATTCTTAGACTGAAAAACACTGGACATAGACTGTTGTGAGTCTTAAAAGAATGACACAGGATACTTGGGTCTAATCAAGGGATCCTATTTCCAGAAGGATAGAATAGGGTTGGGTTGGTGTTTGTGTCAGCTCTTTGGTAGTCTGACAGGCTAACCTACAGAAGTAATGGCTGAAGAAAATGAGTACTTTAATGAAGTTCTTTATATAAAGATCCTTCATTTTAGCTGTTAATATCCAGGGGGTAAAACAGTTTCTTGCTTTATAAGTCCTTTGTAGGCTCTGTCTAGAAGAGTAAAACTAGTCATTCAGCCTCAAGCATTTAATTTCTACCTCAAGAGCAGCATATGCTGCTGGGAATGCCCATTCAGCTAGGAACTATGGACCTAAAATTAGACTGGTAAATAAAATTTAGTGTATAAGTCACTATTCAGGAACTGTGGAAAAATTGAATTCAGCCTTATTATATTCATAATATTTTCCCTAAACTAATCCCACTCAAAGATAGAAATAATCTATGATTTTCTTTCTCTGTGTGTGTGTGTGTGCGTGTGTGTGTGTTTTCCAGAGGCGATCGAAATACTGTGAGATTTAGCATAAAACAAACCTGGATTTAATTTAGAGTTCCTCTGTTCACCTATTGTATGATATTCATTTATTCAGTGCTCATTGAAATAATGTATTCCTACTAGAAAAACAATAATGTTTTCCCCCCACTGAGCATCAATCATTGTGAAGCTGGTAAGGAGGCAATGATTTCATGATCTTTTCTAGCAGTATTTCATTAAGTACCTACTCTAAACTGAGAACTGCCCAAGACCCTGGTGATAATGCTGTTTATTGATGAGACAGCCTTTCTATATGTAGTTTGCATTCTCTGTTCATTAAGAAATCAGTGGCATGCTAAGGAAAAGTGATTGATAAAAATTAAAACACCTCACTAGAACTGACTCAAATGTGTTCCTCCTTATGGCTGAGTACTATTCATAATATATATGTACCACAGCTTCTCCATTTATCTGTTGATGGATATCTAGGTGGCTTCCATGTCCTGGCTATCATACATAGTGGTGCTGTGAACACTGGGGTACATGTATTTTTTTCACTTATGGTTTTCTCAGGGTATGTGCCGAGTAGTGGAATTTCTGTGTCATGTAGTAGTTTTATTCCTAGTTTTTTAAGGAATCTAATGTTCTCCAATTAAAAATAAATTTTGAAAAGTAATACAAAGTAAAAGAGACATTAAAAGTATTGAATATGTCCAAAAATAAGATATGATGCTATAAAACAGTTTTCTATTTTGCACATAAGAAAAGGCAACAAAAATAATTTTTGTATTCTGAATAAAAAAATCAGATACTGCATACTTCTAATACAGGATCAATACATTTATTACGTGAGCACACTAAATAGCACTATGTAAAATAATATTTTAACATAAAGTTATAGCTTTTTTCTACTCATATTTTATGAAGCAATTTTCTCAAACTTTTCATGTGAATCCTAGATATCACGGTCTAGTCATCATGGCAGCTGCTTTATGAAGCAACTAACTCAGTTTTCTAAAGTACATCATCCTCACTTCTGCCTATTTTCTGAAATATAGTACTTAAAAAATCTTGTACAATCCCGTCACTGGAAATTTTATCCTAAGACATCACATTAAAATGACTGTTTTCTCTCTCATGCTTCCTCCGTATATTCTTGAGCTCTATGTTTTGTCTGTATAATACATTTTATGTATGACTTTTCAAAGTGATATTTAAATGGGTTATTTTTGTTAGTATCCAACACTAATAATAGTGAGGTCCTCAATTTATGAATAACTACTGACTTATCATAAAGTGACTTTTTATTCTTTTTTTTTTTTTAACAAATGCTATTATGTGACCCATAGAAAAGCATCCAGAGTCAGAAATAATGCAAGCTGTTTCAAACAAATGCTTCTTCCTCAAAGCTTTTTTTTTTTTTCAAAATAGTAATTAAATAAACAGTAAACTGGAAAAGTACATTGTGGTATAATAAATTCAAATATAAGATGATTCTTTTTATCCAAAGCATATTTTGCCAAATAGTTTCCCCATAGGTTTGCAGTCTATATGGTACATGGTAATCAACCATCTCACAGATAACTCTCTCCATCTGGCATACTTTACAGAGGAGGCAATGTTTGACTTGGGTTGTGAAAAATAAATATGAAAACCCAAACTGAGGACAAATGGGCTCAGAATCATGACTGTGCACAATTAGACCACAAACTACAAATACCTTTCTGAAGAGGGAGCATCAGGTTTCAGGGCAGGGGTTGCAGGGGAGAAGTGGAGTGGAACAGGAGGAGGCAACTCAAAGAGTTGCTCTTTCTCTTACAACTCACTGTGTCATGAAATGTAGCTTTCTCTGCATCCTCACACAACAGGGAATCCCTGAAGGATTTTATAGCAAGAACTAACATGACCTGACTGATGTGTGGGAAGGTGAAAGGGGATATTTAAAACTGGAGGCAGTGAATTAACAGGAATAGCCCAAACAAAAGATTACAAAGGCTGAAATCAGCGTTTGACAGTAGATAAAGGGAAGGGCAATGAGAGACTATGGATATTTGAAGGTATTCTATGAATATTAAGTAATATGTATTGGGATATTGAAGGGGATATTGAAGCAGGGGATATTGAAATAGAGCTCAAAAGAATATCTTAATCTTTACTAACTTTAGGGTGTTTTGTTCTTTGTCTGTAAAATGGTAATTCTAATGTTGAGTTCACAGTGTTTAGGGGAAATCAAATAAGATATTTGGCAAAACTAATACAATTATGTAAAGTTTAAAAATAAAATAAAATTAAAAAAAAACAAAAACAAAACAAAAACTAAGTCTGTGCATTTTAAAAACTGAGCCAAAGGCCTGACACAAGGTAGTTAGCTATGCGAAGAATGTTAATTTCCTGAGACATTTGACCTGTATTAAGGCCCCTTTTGTATTCTACTCTGTATCACTGTCATTTGACAAAGTATCATTTCTCACTATTCTGTTGTATACATGTTTAGAGGTTCATGCTGACTAACTCTGCTTTGCAGGGTAAATATGTTAATATTGAATTGATGATGCATTATGGATTAATGTGCAATAAGATTTATTGGATCAAGAATAATGTATGTAATGGAAATTACAACTGATGAAGTACAACAGTCATTTCCCAATTTACTCTGATAAAGCTTCAGGGCAGGGATGGGTGTTATAAAGAAGAATGTACAACCGGGCATACCTTACTATCTGCTGTATCTACACGGAGGATGAAAACTGTATTAAATGTTTTTCCAAAATAGAAAAACAAACAGTGTAAAAATATCTGAATAGCATACTAAAATACTGTGATATAGTTTCTCATATATGTGTGTGTGTGTGTAGTTTAATATATATATATATATATATATATGTATATAGTTTAAAATATAGGTGCATGAAGTTATAATTCTGGGTGAGTCCACAATACTAAAGTTATACTTTAGTTGTCAGAAAATATCATTATACTTTCCCCTTCTAAAGTTTTTATTTTAGTCTGATTATTATACTTTGTCATACTCTATTAGTAAACATTTGAATTACCAAAGTATTGCCACTTTAGAAACTTTAAAGATAACAAGGACTTGGATTCATTATCTTACTGAAAGTGTCTCCCCCTTTATTTCTAAAAATAGTACATATGTTTTTCTTCAGTTTACATTTATTGGGCACCAACTTTATTCCAGGTAGGTTTTTTAATTTATTTTTTGGAATATAATGTATGCAATAAGCATTTTATAAACATTTTTCTCTCTGATTCTACAACAACATTATAGGATTCACAGTGTCTTTACTAACACATGAAGAAGCCAAGAGATAGTGATTTTTTAAAAAAATGAATAAAGGTCACAAAACTGCTAGAAGGCAAAGCCCCACTAAGGCTGCCTGTTGCACAGGGACCTGCATGAGTCTGATCCAGTACCTATATCCAAAATCTGCATTCTTAAAGAACAATAGATATATTAACCCAGACACTCAAAAATGTTGTTGTTCGATCACTAAGTCCTGTCTGATTCTTTCCTACCCCATGGACTACAGCATGCCAGGCTTCCCTGTCCATCAATGTTTCCCAGAGTTTGTTCAAACTCATGTCCATTGAGTCAATGATGCCATCCAACCATCTCATCCTCTGTCATCCCCTTCTCCTTTCCTCAATCTTTCCCAGCATCAAGGTCTTTTCCAATGAGTCGGCTCTTCCCATCAGGTGACCAAAGTATTGGAGCTTCAGCTTCAGTCCTCCCAATTAACATTCAGAGTTGATTTCCTTTAGGATGGACTGGTTTGATCTCTTTGCTATCCAACAGACTCTCAAGAATCTTTTCTAGCACCACAGTTCAAAAGCATCAGTTCTTTGGCACTCAGCCTTCTTTATGATCCAGCTCTCAGATCTGTACATAACTACTGGAAAAGCCATTGTTGTTTGGTTATTCAGTCCTGTCTGACTCTTTGAGAGCCCATGGACTGCAGCCAGGCTTCCCTGTCCTTCACCATCTCCTGGAGTTTGCTCAAACTCATGTCCATTGAGTTGGTAATGCCATCCAGTCATCTCATCCTCTGTTGTCCCCTTCTCCTCCTGTCTTCAATCTTTCCCAGCATCAGGGTCTTTTTCAATGAGTAGGCTCTTTGCATCAGGTGGCCAAAGTAAAGGAATTTCAGCTTCAGCATCAGTCTTTCCATGAATATTCAGGGTTGATTTCCTTTAGGATTGACTGGTTTGATCTCCTTGCAATCTGAAGGACTCTCAAGAGTCATCTCCAGCACCACAGTTCAAAAGCATCAATTTTTCAGTGCTCAGCCTTCTTTATGGTCCAACTCTCACATCTGTACATGATTACTGGAGAAACCATAGTTTTGATTATAGGGACCTTTGTTGGCAAACTAATGTCTCTACCTTTTAATATACTGTCTAGATTTGTCATAGCTTTTCTTCCAAGGAGCAAGCCACTTTTAATATCATGGCTGCAGTCACTGTCCACAGTAATTTTGGAGTCCAAGAAAATAAAGTCTGTCCTTATTTCCTCTTTTTCCACATCTATTTACCATGAAATGATGGGACTGGATGCCATGATCTTCATTCTTTGAATGTTGAGTTTTAAGCCAGCTTTTTCACTCTTCTCTTTCACCTTCATCAAGAGGCTCTTTAATCCCTCTTTGCTTTCTACCATTAGAGCCATTAGAGTGGTATCCTCTTCATATCTGAGGTTGTTGATACTTCTCTAAGCAATTTTGATTCCAGCTTGTTATTCACCCATCCATGCATTTTGCATGATGTACTCTGTATATAAGTTGAATAAACAGGGTGACAATATACAGCCTTGATGAACTCTTTTCTCAGTTTTGAACCAGTCCATTGTTCTATGTCCAGTTCTAACTGCTGTTTCTTTACTGGCATATAGGTTTCTCAGGAGGCAGATATGGGTCAGGTATTCCCATCTCTTTAAGAGTTTTCCATTGTTTTTTTGTGAAATGCAGTAGTAATTGTTTTTATCTATTTAACAATGATTAATATAGAATTAGCTTTTATAATCTCCCTTGTTTTAAGGAAAGTTGAAAGTAAAGGAGCACAGTTACATCAGGATGAGGAGATTTTTTCTCTCCTTTTCCTTTCTTTGTTTCTTTGGGCTGATTGAATAGTTTAAATGGCATTAGGCATATTAATGTGGTCTCCCTGTTGCTCAGATGGTAAAGAATCTGCCTGCAATGAGGGAAACTTGGGTTTGATCCCTGAGTCAGGACGATTCCATGGAGAAGGGAATGGCGGCCCACTCCAGTATTCTTGCTTGGAGAATCCCATGAACAGAGGAGCCTGGCAGGCCACAGTCCATGGGATTGCAGAGTCGGAGACATGATTAAGGACTAATATAGGCAGATTAACAGGAGATAATAAAATTTTAACTTGTATATACAAGAACCCTACATCCATGAGAGTGCCAAGGACTCCATATACAAGAAAGGTTCAGAGACAGAAAGATAAAATGAGGTTTATATGCCATCCTGATCTTAGGAGTGGCATAGGGGCCTGGGGCTTCAAGGACAGGAAGTTCATCATAAGACTATAGGCAATCAAGGTTTAGCAGATATTTTGGTAATTAGATATTTGCCCTGCTACACAGACGGTTCTACTTAGATTAATTTTTTGTTGTCAATAATTCTTTTTTTGGGGAAAAAATGAGGTATATGTAAGTTCTAAGAAGTTAAGGGTGGGGCAGTTGTTTCTCTATTGCTGTCAGCTCAAAATAATCCACATGTCAAACGAGCACTTTTGGGGAACACATATTCTGTAATCCCTATAGTTGTTTGCATGTCAACTAATAAATTCCCCTTTCCCCATTTTTTAAATTAAACCATACTTTTTTCATTTAAAAACAAGTGGAATTATAACTCTAAATAATTCATCATGATTTAACAATTTATAAACTTTTCATGTCTGCTCATTTGAAATTTTGAAAGTTTACATGACTGCACCAAGGATTTTTTTGTCTTATCAATTTGTTTTTTAAAAGATTCACTTATTGTCTATGATCATTTGCTGACTTTAAAAAAAAAATCCTTGTTTCAAAACTGCAGGAACACTGATTGTCACAATTAATATTTGTCCTACCCTTTATTTTTGCATCTGTCCCCACTTTCTACACCACAGGAAGCAGATGTCAAAAACAAAGAAAACTGGTGGCAATCAAAGCTCTACCAATGTTCTATGCAAGACATCAAACGCCTGACATCTCTGAATATGACCTTGTCTATTCAAGCACTTCAGTTTTACCTCATCCAGAATCATAAAAATTGTAGTAGAAGCAATTTAGTGAACCAAGATTACTTTATCTTCTGTTATCTGGGTCGATTCACTGCTAAATATAGCTAAATTATGTTAGAATAATATTTAGCCATCTTCACCTCTCTAACTTTACAATGAGGTTCCTTATAAGATCCTTTATTCTAAGATAATTTTTAAGACATCTTCTAAAATGCATTACATGAGTTGATGATTTTATATTATATAGTGTTCTCCAAAATGTAATAGCATTGCTGAAGAAGTGAAGTTTTTAAACTAGAGAACAGTATTAGGCATAATCTATACATTCAAAAACATTTCTTAATTGCCTAATGTTTATCAAACTCTAGTAAATGATAAGATACAGCATCAATCTTATTGTAAATTTTACTTATATATGTGTATATATATATAATTTCTGTTTATTATCTGTATCCTCTAGTTTATTATAGACTACTTGAATTCAGGGTCATTTTCTTATTATATTATCAAAGTCAAGAACTTACTATGTCTAGGGCATAGTAGGTATTCATTATGGTTAAATGTTTGACTTTTTTGAAAAATAGGATTCAAAATGGCTCTGTCATCATGGCTTATATCCTTCTTTACCACTATATTAGAAATAAAGCTTTGTATAATGATATTTTTTATCATAATAAACTGTCTACATTGAGTAATATAGTGTTCACTAATAGAAAATGTATAATTGACAGGCTTCAGGCCTTAAAAGTACTACATTTACTATGTAAATAGTTACCATTTCAAGTAGTTAAGTGTGAACATCAGTGTAAGGTAGAAAACCGAAAGTGCTGGAAAAAAATTAAAGGAATTCTTAAAATACTGATCCTAATTCAGACTGAATGAGGCTCTGAAAATATGTAATGGACTATGAAAACTGCATTCAAAATTGAACCAATAACTATTTTGGTGTTTAACAAAGGCTGATGTTTGCTTTGAAGCATTATAACAGCAATATAATATAATGAAAATAAATAGAAATGAGGTGTCTGAAATTTAGAAAACAGTTACTCCATTTGTTAGGTAATAATTAAATTCCTGTGTATCACTGAGTCTAAAAAGTTATTGGTTTATATTGAAATCAGCATATTTACACAGATTTCCAACTCTAGTCAAAGACCTACAAAGACTGTAAATTTATAGAACTCTTTAAGTGAAACTACTGTCAGAGACGTATTGGAGGTGGCTTTATTTTGTTTTTTGTTTTTGGAGACTTTTGTTCCCAAATTGAGAATTTTCCTAAATCTGATAGCTACTTTCTAAATTTATATTTCTTGAATTTTTAAAAAATAGAAATATGATTTATGAATAAGTAAATTTGATCATTATTTGCCTGATTACCATTTTCAAAATTTCTCCAAGTTCTACCAAACTATCAAGCAGAAATTCCACTACATGATTACTCATGTTTTAATATAAACTCCAAAAAAGTTAAACTTGCTATTTTCATACCATACTGCTACACTGATTCTCCCCATCTCCTTTTTTGGGGAAGGGAATTTCATCAACTCCTTGTTTGGATCTTAAATGCCTATGAAAAATTTCACTCCAGTGCTGTCCAGTGGAAGATTGCCTGGAACTGTTCATTGGTGGGGCTGTTGCAGGAAGGGGGACCCCTTCCAGGGCCCGAAACTGGGCTCTTATCTAACACTCAGAAATGAATTGCCCAAGGAGACACATGTGCTGACAAAGCAAGAGATTTTATTGGGAAAGGGCACCCGGGTGGAGAGCAGTAGAGTAAGGGAACCCAGGAGAACAGCCCTGCCACATGGTTTGCAGTCTCCGGTTTTATGGTGATGGGATTCGTTTCTGGGTTTTTAGCCAATCATTCTGACTCAGTCTCCTTCCGGTGTGCACGCCTTGTTCATCCAAGTTGGATGCCACAGAGAAGGATTCTGGGAGGTGGTCAGACATGTGGTGTCTCCTTTTGACCTTTCCTGAACTCTTCTGGTTGGTGGAGGCTTATTAGTCCCATGTTCCTTACAAGGACCTCCTGTAGTAAAACAACTCATGCAAATAGTTAATATGGTGCCTGGCCAGGGTGGGCGGTTTCAGTCAGTGTGCGTCCCCTAACAGAGCCTCACATCTTTCTCTTGTGTTCATACTGCTCTTTGCAAATAGCTCTACTCTATGAGCTCTTGGGACAAATGTGTGCTATGAATGCCCTCAATTGCCGCTTCCTGACAGCCCCTTCTAAGAGACTGTCCACAACCAAGCCTTTTGAGGATTATTACTGTACTACGTATGGGCTTCTCTGGTGGCTCAGATGGTAAAGAATCTGCCTGCAATACAGGAGACTGTGGTTCGATCCCTGGGTCAGGAAGATCCCCTGTAGAAGGGAACCCACTCCAGTATTTTTGCCTGGGGAATTCCAAGGACAGAGGAGCCTACAGTCCTGCTGTGGGCTCAGTCCTACAGTCCTAGGGTAGCCTACAGTGGGCTACAGTCCATGGGGTCACAAAGAGTCAGATAGGACTAAGGAACTAACACACACTGTTCTACGTAATTGCTCTTGGTGGATCAGTGGGCTCAAAGAAATGCTGACATACAATCTTACCTCTATCAGGAATATGCGTTTCAGTTACTTTATTATTGAGAAGAATGTGAACATCATGTCATAATGAGGTTAAATATAACCAGCTGCAGTTTAAAGTAATAAGATAGCAAAAATAAATAAAAAAAGGAGAGGAGACAATCTACAAAGATTTGAAGGAAAAGAACATAATTTTAGAGAGCAAAGTTAAATGGGTTTGTAGCATATGTCTCAGCTAAACTGGTAAATCCATGACTACAGTATCTTCGTATATTTGTGCTTATAAGACTAAGCACTGAGCCTGGATAAAGACTAAATTCCCGATATATTTTAAAATATATCTGGACTAAAAATCAGGGATGAAACTTTAATAAAACTAGAACTGATATCCCCATTTGCATATTGTGATATATTAATGGTGTGGATCCTATTAATTTAATCTGTATCAGACAATTTGATCATACTGAAAAGATCCCTTTAAAGAAATTTCAAGAAAAGCAATGTGAGTTTACAGTAGCTTAAATCATATTGTCACTGCAAGGGAAAACACTTGAAGTCTGAGTGCCACTGGAAATTTCCTTTTTTTTTTTTTTTCATCCATGTTCAACTTATGTCTTTTTTTTTTTCTAATTTTATTTTTAAACTTTACATAATTGTATTAGTTTTGCCAAATATCAAAATGAATCCACCACAGGTATACATGTGTTCCCCATCCCGAACCTTCCTTTTAAGATATTCAAACTAATTGTCTTTGTTAGTATGAATTTTTGTGTGCTTTGCTTTCTAATGCAAAAAAGGAAAGCTGCCAGCACATTTTTTTCTCAGAAATAAAACATCAGTGATTCACTGAAATGTTAGGAAGTAAGCCCAAAGCTACTTAGCTTTACAAATTTTTCATATTTTTATATTTTGGCTTCAGGATAATTGTCAGAAGGCATATTACAAATACAGAACAAACAAAAACATAAAAAAAAAAACCTGCACTCAAACAAGACAAACATTGCAGTAGTAGAATAATTAAAGTTAGAAAACCATGAAGGAAGAACAGCAGTATGTAAGCAACATACTGAAGATGGAAAGGCATTCATTGAATCATAACTGACATAGCAGCTTAAACCCATCTAACAGAGGTTGGATGCCAATTAAAATGAGGCAATTTCAATGACAGAAGTCCAGAAAGACTCAGCATTTTTGCACCTATTATCCTGAAGTTCAAGGTATGAGGCAGACTGAAAATATATGTATTTTTTGATGGTTTATGTAAAGAGAAAAAAATTTTTGTTTTGGTCTCAGAATTCAGAATCAAATGTTTACTTCCCTTGCATTAAAAGAAGAACAACAATCCATATCAAGGCTGCAAAGACCAAAGAGCTGAGTTTAGGATTTTAGGCTATGCAATTTGGGAGACACAGATTCAAAGAATGTTTTAGGGAAGAGGAGTCAGGGGCTGATAAGGATAAAATCTAAAGGTTGTTAAACTTACCTGGCAGAAATTGTGATTGATTCTGATGCAAGTCAGGAAATACTTGTTCTTAAAGAATCTTAAGTTATTTTAGAGTAAGGATTGAGTAAAGTATTTGTTTCTGGAGCAATGGGCAGCAATGTTCTGGATGCCTATGTTAAGATAATCAGTGGTCAAAAAGTCAGATTCCATCAAGATGAGGTATGCGTAAGTCCCACTTCCTTCCACAATGGCTTCTTGGGTCCATTTCAGAGAGCCGTTTGTTTCCCAGAAGAAAAGCAAAACAAAAGAGGCTCTGCATGCAATGGAACCAGGAAGAGAGGATGATTTGGGGATGGCATTTAACTTCCCCTTGAGATAAAAATCAAAATATTTAATTGTAATATTCAAAGCTGTTTTCTCCTGCACAAGTCATGGATAATTATCACAATTATCTTGATCTTAAAATAATGAAAAAAATTATTCTCTAAATAAAACAGCTGCCCAAGAAATAAGAACGTGTGAGCTCATGAAAACAGGTGACCTTACATAAAAGACAATGCTATTTACTAGTTGGTTCTGGCTTGAATTTGCAACTGCAAAATAACCTGAGCTCAAAAGGATTCTGTACTTGGTCACTGTATCACTTTGAAATTCTTGATAATTTTATTTTTTAACTTGTGTCTTGGAAGTAAAATCCAATGGACCAGTGCTCCAGTGTACAGACAGAAAAGATAGGCCCCATATTCATATCTGGTGTTCTTTCAACCTATTTATGTATAGCATTTTCGATGCCCCAAGAACATCAAATTCCAGAGGACACACAATGCACAATAGTTCAGTGAGATATCCAGTGAGTACAAATGAGTATGCTATGTTTATAACTGAAAAAAATGGACATGGGTAGCTGTTAACAGGTATATGTTCTGTTAGAACCAACATTTTCTTAAAATACAGAAGGAAAACAATTGCATCCTAAGACACATAAATCCACCAAAATTTTTCTTACTCATGTTACTTCCCACACCAAGTATTGAAATTGAAAATGCTTCTCACAGAAAGTTAGAGAAAGATAGGGTAACTCATATTCTTTATCCTTAAAATTCCTCTTTACTAATCAGTAAGCCAAAATTACAGGGAATAGGTAGAATGCTCACATGTGAATACATTAAATAAGATAATTGAGTTCGTTTTTGCACAGTGCTTTCACTGTTTGGTCAAGAAAGAAATACATATGCATGTATGAGCTATGAAATGAAAGTTGTGTAATTTCAGTGATTCTACATATCAGGTAAATGCTCGTATATTTCTATTTAAAATTGACATAATATGCAGATGAACAGTAAGCAAATTATTACATTTAAAATTTTATCATTTCTTTATTTAAAAAATATTAAATAGCAAAAAAAAAAGAAAAAAGAAAAAAAATGACAGTCAAGAGAGAAAATCCAGAAGAATAGAAAAGCTTTATATTGTATCACTCTTAAAGAATTTTAAATGCTATATGGTCAAGGGCTCCAATGTTTTTGTTTTTCACTGAGAGCTGCAAATTACATAGCTGATACTTGTGGGAAAGTATTGCTGAGATAAAAGAAACAGTTCTACACTTTTGGTTCTTCTGGCTGGTCTGAATTAAATTGACCTGAAATAGATTAGCAGGAGAAAATCAAATTAATTCTGTACATACAGGAATGATGTATATTATAAATGAAAATTCAGAGTCAGAAAAGTAAAATGAGGCATATAACCCATCCTGAGCTAAGGAAGGGGCTTCCCTGGTGGGTCAGTGCTAAAGAATCTGCCTCCCAGTACAGGAAATGTAAGTTCAATCCCTGGGTCAGGAAGATCCCCTGAAGGAGGAAATGGCACCCCATCACAGTATTCTTGCTGGGAAATCCCATGGTTACAGGAACCTGGTGGGCTGTGTCCATGGGTTAAGAAAGAGTGGGACACGACTGAGTGAC
Source organism: Bos indicus x Bos taurus (assembly GCF_003369695.1). Taxonomy (NCBI): domain Eukaryota; kingdom Metazoa; phylum Chordata; class Mammalia; order Artiodactyla; family Bovidae; genus Bos; species Bos indicus x Bos taurus. Next base: position 59,954,223 of record NC_040087.1, read on the forward strand.
TGAGCACGCATGAACGAGCTAAGGAGTTGGATAGAAGCCTCAGGCTCCCAAGGGCAAAGAGCCATAAGAAGAAAAACAGATGTTTGCCCTGTTCCACAGATAGTGCCAACAGGTAAAAATCTATCTTTGATAATGGCTCTCTTCTAAAAAACATTCCCCAATTTATATTCTTTTAAATATGTTGGGGAGGGGCAATATTTTCTCTTGAACCCACAGAGTCTTGATTGCCTTTAGCTCAAAATAATCTTCAACAAAAGTGACACCTTTTGTCCTGAACCTCTGCAGTACAATTGGATAAAGCAGTGTTTCCATTATATTCTTTGTGCCAGTGGGCCTTTCTTTAACTAACTTATCTATAATTGGAAACATATGCATTAACTTGAAATACTAAGAAATAATAAATGAATATCCTGTGAAAAAGAGATATTCAGTACATCCTTTCTAAAAGTCACATCATTTTGCTAGTATTTTATATTATTTTACTTTTGACTTCATGGATATAGGTGTCTTCCTACAAATTGAAAAATGTTTACTAAAGGAAAATGTATAATTCTGCTATGCAAGCATTATGAAGATCCACAGAAAGAGGTGAAATTAACTAAAGAAATAGGAATGCCATTGAATTCGTGAAGAACTCCTGAAACTGTGTAACCAGTAACATTCAGAAACACATGAGTAGTCAAAAAAAGGGTATGCACAAGAAATCACATACACTTGGACACCCTTTCATTATACATGAAAAGTTACTCAGGATTTTGCATAACTCTAAAAAATGAGTGTCTACTCATGAGCAAGTTGTGTCTAGCATTAAATTCCTTTAGAAATGAATTAAATAAATTGGAAAAAATGGCATCAGGAAAGGATGGGAACACATTGCAAAAATAAAATAAAATAGGAGCGTCTCCATGAAGAATAACGAGAGTAATGGGTATATTTTTATGTGTCTTTATGATCCAAGTTAAAGGAAAGGCAAATTGTTTTTCTTAAAATAAAAAATCCTTTTGGCAATGGGTGATCCTATTAGAGAAGAAATGAAATGGCTTCTATTCTCATTCTTCTGGAGGATTTTAGCAACTTCTTATGCTTTATTGCCAGAGCATCTTTAATTTTAAAAAGGCTTGGTTTAGAAGAAAGTTATGATTTTATAGCATAACTTAGATTTCTGATAATATTTAATAAAAAGAAAAAACATAAAAATAATGTAAAATGTTCCATCAATATTTTAAATTATATGACAAGAATCTACATACTCTTCCTTAAAAAAATATATTTTTTTTTTGCTTTCAAATTTCTACGACTTAATTCAAAGCTAAAGCAAAATATGGCCAGACTTGTTGGAACATGAAAGATATTACTAGCCAAGAGACACAGAAAAAACATTGCTATGAAGTTTATGCAGGGTAAAACTAGTCAGGTGATTATGCTTATTAACAGACAAATTATGTCTCACTCCTGCACAATATTCAAGAAATATAAGGAAAGAGAAAAATTATATCTGTGTGTACATTGAATCTCTATTTTTACACAATCATATTTAATGTTTAAAAAATAATTTCTGAAAGTTTTAAATAGTCAAGGAGATTAAGCAAATTTTGTTTCTGTGAAACTGAAATATGAGATACTTTCTAAGCAAAATCAACTAAACTAATATCAAGGTGCCATATCTAGTAAAGTGAATAAGGTTTAACTATTTCTAACCCAAAATAAATAATTCTAATATATGTTTAAAAGTTCCCCTGATAGTGTTTATCTTCTATAAATCGAAAAGAATCACAAACTTTGGCAATATACTCAGAAAATGTAGAAACAGACTTGTCTCTTTATTAAATACACAAGTTAAGATACACTCTCACAAACTCTTTTATATAATTACTCTACAATAATTCTGGACATTTTAATAACTTTTAAAATTATTTTATTTTTACTGTAGTTTCACATTTTGGCTCTTTTATATCTAGACCAATAATATTTCTAAAGTGGTCAATTATATATGGCAGAAGTTTGTGCAGTACAGATCTTCCCGACCCAGGGATTAACCTGATCCCATCCTTGTGCACTGCAGGAGGAATCTTTACCACTGAGCCGCCTGGGAAGCCCCAGTGATTAATACCACTTTGAAAATCTCGCTGATGTTGTTGTTCAGTTGCCAAGTTGTGTCCAGCTCTTTGTGACCCCAAGGACTGCAACACGCTAGACTTCCCTGTCCTTCACTGTCTCCCACAGTTTGCTCAAACCCTTTTTCCAGTCAGTGATGCCATCCAACCATCTCATCCTCTGTCAACTCCTTCTCTTCCTGCCCAGAAAACCTCATACCAATCTTTTATCAACATGCCAGGTAACCAAGAACTTGCTTTGGCTTACAGCAGTTCAGAAATTTAAGACTTGTAGGTATATCAATATCAATGTTCAAAACAATATATTGTGAAGAAATATTAGTAATAAAAATTGATGTGTCTAATACTTTGGTATATTCAGAATATAACTTTATTATATATAGGGCTTATTTTGGAACTAACCAAATAATATCAATAAAATAATATCTTATAAACATTCTTAGGTTTACAATCAGCATTAAATTAACACTAAATTTGACATAATAATTAAATAGAGAAAATTATTTGTATCTTTTACAAAAATATTTACTCTTTGAAAGTTTTGAGAGAAGTACAGACAACTAAATTTACTACTGTGAAAGTAGCGGTCAGTACAATTTTAAACATATATTTAGTCAATGATGTAAATTCTGAAACTAATCACAACAAAGTATGCATCTTTACTGGGGGAAATAACCAGATGTGCTAAGAAAATTAGAAAACATTAATGAAAAATAATTTAAGTACCAGAATCTGGAAACTTGATTTTCCTACCATTCCTTCACAGTTTATGTAAAATAGCAGAACCTAATTTGTTTTTCAAATGCATATATAAGGTAATATATGAAAATGACATTCTCCAGGTGCCTTGCAGGAGGTGGAGGGGGCGGGGGGAAAGAAAGCTTAAAACCACTGGCCAGAAAAAGATTTACTAGAGCATGAATTCCAAACCAATTTTTCTGAGACAGACAGACACAACACACACACACACAGATTAACTTGGGCAAAATAAGATAACTTTGTAGTTTGTGGTAAAGCACACTTATAAGGTTGGCATCATACTATTCTATTTAATCATTTTACATTTTAAAGAACTGTGTGTGGAAAAGAGTGGAGAGTATTATATATTTGTAGGAAAAAACTCAAGCAAAATAACTGGGTCAACAAAAAAGAGAAACTTCACTTGGACCTGAACCAGAAATTTCTTTGAAACTCAAATTCTTTGAGCTCCTTAGCTTCCAGTGACTGTTTTGATTTCTGATCGAATACACATAAACTTCTCAAAACAGTGTGTTCTCAATGGAGTTTGCTGTGGTATTCCAAAGCCTTTGTTCAATTTAGCTCATTGCAATTAACTTTTAAATCTTCCATTAATGCCTACAAAAATCATACTACTGCTGTTACTGAAAACTTCAGAAACATATTTCAACATTAAACTGAAAACATGAATTAAGGAAGGTTTCAGAAATGCACAGAGAAGATTAAATATATACTTAGGGCGACTGTCCCTCAAATACTAATTCCTGTTTGCAAAATCTCTGACAAGTTGTTGGACTGCAATATTACCTACTTGATCACATGTAGTGGGCCGTTCAGTAATAAAATTAGTGAACATAATCTCATGTCAACTCTATATTTCTATTAATTTGAATTGAAACTTAAATGTCCATTGGAAATGTTCTTCAACCAACAATATATGAAATTGCTATGGTCATACAGTCATAGGAGGTGGTTTGAAAAAAACTACAAATGTCCAAGTTTGAGATCTGACATGATAAAAATAGTGACAATTTATCATAAAACACTCAATATAGCCAAAGATATTATAAGCACATAGTGAGTTTTAAGAGAGAGGGAGGAGAAGAAACAAAAACAAAAGTTAAAAAACCCTGCTGGCTAATACGTGTATAAAATGTTGAATTAGAAAATCACCATTTTGAAATCCCTTCCCATAAAACTAATTTTAGCCAGAGTCATCACTAGATGCTAAAATCTTTGAAAGGAATGTTGGAGGGAATGTCATTTCATGATTATAAGTGTATCATTTGAGAGATTGCTTAGTAATACATGGGGGAAAATGATTGTTCAGAATCAATGGAGACCTGTTATTTAACATCTTATCTAAGTGACCTAATTTATCATCACCAATAAAGGTAAAACCTGTCTTTGTGCCTCAAGAAGTGTCCTTGCCACACAAAACTCTTCAATTTGTATTTGGTCATGAGGAAACAATCTGAAAAATCCTGAATATGGACTATACTTCAAGGTTCTCAGTCTAGCCTTTTGAATAAATTAGTACTATTTAGAAATAGATGACTAGAGGGGCTGATCTAGATCAAAAGACATTAAAGATGATTAACAACAAGCACAGTGGGCATATCCTGTTTGGCTTATGCTTTAGAAAAGTAGGACGAGAAGAAATGAAGGAGAAGGAGGAGAAACAGCAGCAGCAGCTGTTGCTATAAAAGGCATTTAAGGCTGATTTGAGTACATAATCTAAATTATATCCCAATATCATTGTTAATTTCCAATAGAATTATAGATAATCTCCTTATATATGATAATGCATATATGAAGTAGGTATATGGTATATTTTAAGGTTTCCCAGGTGGCTCAGTGGTAAAGAATGCTGCCAAAGCAGGTGACATAAGAGACACAGATTCAATCCCTAGGTCAGGAAAGTCCTCTGGAGTAGGAAATGGCAACCCACTCCAGTATTCTTGCCTGGGAAGTCCTAAGGATACTGGAGCCTGACAGGCTACAGTCTGTGCTTGTACGCTAAGTCACTTCACTTGTGTCTGACTCTTTGCGATGCTATGGACTATAGCCCTCCAGGCTCCTCTGTCCATGGGAGTCTCCAGGCAAGAATACTGGAGTGGTTTGCTGTTTTCTTCTCCAGGGGACCTTCCAGACCTGGGGATCAAACCAATGTCTCATATGTCTCCTGCATTGGCAAGCAGGTACTTTAGCAGTAGCACCACCTGGGAAGCTCGATGGGCTACAACTCCATGTGTCACAAAGAGTCAGACAGGACTGAGTAACTGAGTACACACACACACACACACACACACACACACACACACACACACACGGTATATATATCTATGCAGAAAAATAATCTTATGCTTAGAAAACACATACTTGTTGGGGGCCAGTGTGAGGCACTCCGCCCGTGGCAAAGGTCATGAGGAAGGAGGCTTGACATATGCAAAGGTGGGATCGAGCCTCCGGAGTCCCCCTGGAAATCCTCGAGCATCTACCCCCATGACCAGAGCCTGCCTACTTTGCTACTTTGTGCTCTCACCTACACCTCTGACTTTACGGGGGGCTGTCCCCCACCACCTCTTTCGGAGAATGAGTTAACTTAGAGCTCCAGTTAATAATAATTCCTGGGTGTGACAGGAGTGTTTCAACCTACAAACTCCTCTGAAGGTTCTCTAGCCTGCCTGACAGGTTTGTCCGGCCACATGTGATTGCTCACAGCCTCCCAACTGTGAGAGGCACGAGATGCTTTAAACCTTCTAAAAACAGATTCTTTAGAGAAGTTAGAAAGCTATTAGTATAAGTATAATGGGCTGATTAGAAATTGTATTGGTGAAGGGTTTTTCATTTGTTGAGCCAATGTTTGTTGCTAAGACTCCACATCTCCTGCCCTTATACACATTACTGAATATATAGAAGAAATAAGTATTAACCTTTGATATAAATCACGTTAGACCTTAGGCTAAGTAAATTCTTTCCTTAACTAAAACCCACTACACCCTCACCCTATAGGAATGTAACCTTATTTGGGTGGCTTCTGTTTTAAGAATAATCACCCCTGGAGAAATAAGTGTCCTGGTTGACTGACCACTGTCACAAGCAGAGGGTCATAAATTGTCAGCAGGCCCCCTGGCCAGAAGATAATGTAACACCCCTAAGACCTCGGTATACATTTGTGTGAAGCACCTGACTTTGATAAAAGTCAGGACTGCTGACCCCACATGACTTTTGCATAACATCTCAGTGTATAAAAGTAGACCATGGAAAATAAAGAATTGGGATCAGTTCCTCGAAAGACTGGTCTCCCCATGTCTCTCTCTCTCTCAAACTCTGGCTGAGTCTCCATCTGGAGCGCGGAACCCGCCATGCTTACTAATTATGCCTGGGCTTCTAAGATCCGACCCGGGAGGCCTCAGTGTCTCCTCTCCTTCGGGAGAATGGAAGGACGCCTGCGGCCTACGTAAGTGGTGCAAGCTTCTTGTCTTAAAGTTTTATTGGTCTCCCGCGTAAACCAAGCTACTCAGCCTCTTTTTCTCCACTGAATTTTCCTACTGAGCTATCCTCATTCTATTACTCTTTACATCTGTAATTAATATCTAATTGAAGCTATTGTATCCTGATCTTCGCCAATGCTGTCCCCGCTTCAAACTCCCTGGATCAGCCGGGGCTGGACCCCGGCACATACTGAAATATTTATAGTTTAAATATTATGAATTCTACAACATCCTTTTAAATTTATATATATATATAAATATACATATATATATATGGTGGCTGAATTTTCAAAAAAGAGATGTGTATGTGTATAAAGACTAAAGTAAAATACTAAAATATGGTAAATTTTGATAAAGCATATGTATAATGATGTCATTATGTTGCCCTTTTGAATCATTTGAATATTTAAAAATATTCAAATTAAATTTGATAATGCTATAAAAGTATAATTATAAAAATACAGTAAATTATAAAAATACATTAATAAAATACAAGTATTTATGTATTTGAAATTGAGTAAAATGCAACTATTGTTTTTTAATCCATTTAACAATAAGTTACGTATCAGCGACTTTGCTATTTGAGTATTTAATCTCTGTTTCCTCTGTATTTTGTGATATACTCCCAAATATATTAAGTCCAATAATTGAGTACTTATATATCTTCTTAAGTATATTTGCTGTATAAAATTTCTGTAGACTTCTTTTAAACAAAGATTTAAAAGAGTAGAAATAGTATGGTTAATCAGAGTTTTTGTATTTTTAAAGTACTCAAAGATATAGTTAGTTAATACTGTAGATAGCTGATTTGACTTTCTTAATGACCACGTTTTTTTCTATTCACCAATGAAAAGTAAAAAAAATAATAATAACTAAAATAATAAAGTAATAAAAAATGAAAATCAAAGAATATAGAAAAGAATCTACAGACACTTGACTATGTAGAGAAATATACACATTCTATTTATTATCAAAATTGAATAGTGATATAGCCAAAGCCCCAATAGAATGTAAAACCTAAGATGTGAGTAGGTGTCAAGTAAGTGGAACGAGTTATCAGTCAGGAATGACAGATACATGTAGCTATTTCATTGTTTATATATCATCTATGTGCCAAGGAAACAAACATGTTTTTTTTGTGTGGGATTATGATTTTCTTATTTATTTTGACAACTCTCCTAGAAAATTACCCTTGAAGCAACTGTCTATTCTTTCTAAAATTTCTTAACCTATTTGCTCTGTGACAATCTCTGAGTATACAATTATCGAGCCCATGCATGAAAAAGCTAGTAAGGCTTCTCAGTATTGACTTCCAAATTTAATGCACTCAATTTTTACTTGTTAATCTTGTCTGTTCCACACAGTGTTCATAGTCCATGGGCATCAATATTTTAATTATCCTTTGTTGTAAATAGCAATAGAATCTATTTTCTCAGTCATCACTGGATTAATTCTAAAACTCCTCTTTGCCATGTCATATTTCTGATTTCAACCTGAACCAATACCTTATTAAAAATGAACAAAAACAATAGGTTTAATTTCTCAACCTGGTGTTCCAAGGTCCCACATTATTGATTTCTGTTTGCAGATACACCTCATATTTGTCTTCTAAAAATGTAACTCCATCTGAATATTTTCCTTTTGTTCTGGCTTCCCTTCTCAACATATTACTGCATGTTTTCACTTATTTTTGGTAATAACTCATGCCCTCCTCTTGATCTCACTTCTTACTGTTAAATAAGTAAAGAGAAGACAATTTTTGAAATTGTGAAAATTTCTCAAAACATTTGAAGCCTGATCCTATGTATTTTCACACATACTAATCAATTTTATTTATTATTGCTGGTCTTATTCAAATGCATATTATCAGGAAGCTCATAATATTATCAGGAAAATATTCTTTAGTTTTATCAGAAAAATATGCCCTTCAGTTTTTACCTAAATTCTACATTGCTTATTGGTGGTAGTGGTGATATTCAGTTACTTAATCATGACTGATTCTCTGGGACCCCATGGACTATAGCCTGACAGCCTCCTTAGTCCTTGGGATGTCCCAGGCAAGAATACTGCAGTGGGTTGCCATTTCCTTCTCCAGGGGATCTTCCTGGCCCAGGAATCAAACTTGTGTCTCCTGTATTGCAGGCAATTCTTTACATTGAACCATCTGGGAAGCCCATATTGCTTATTAAGTTAGGCATGCTCATTCCTCAAGCCTCTCATTTCACTTTATAAACATCTCATTTACTCTTTCAAATATACCATATTATGCATATTCCTTCCTGACTACACATTTCCAGGAATAATGACCATATTTTCATTGAACATACTCTTTGCTATTTACATTTTTTGCTTTTGTTCTTTAGTTGCTAAGTTGTGTCTGACTCTTTAGGACACCATGGACTGCAGTACACCAGGTTTCCCAGTCCTTCACTATCTCCTGGGAGTTTGCTCAAATTCATGTGCGTACTATCTAACCATTTTTTCCTCTGCCATCCCCCTTCTCTTTCAATATTTGCCTTCAATACTTCCCAGCATAAGTATATTTTCCCATGAGTTGCTCTTTGCATTAGGTAGCCAAAGTATTGGAGAGTCAGCCTCAGTATCAACCCTTCCAACAAATATTCAGGGTTGGTTTCCTTTAGGATTGACTGGTTTGATCTCCTTGCAGTCCAAGGGACTCTCAAGTGTCTTTTCCAGCACTATAATTCAAAATCATTGGCTCTCCAGCACTCAGTCTTCTTCATGATGCACCTCTCACATCCATACATGACTACTGGAAAAATCATAGTTTTGACTGTATGAACCTTTGTTGGAAAAGTGATGGCTCTGCTTTTTAATATTATGTCTAGGTTTGTCATAGCTTTTCTTCCAAGGAACAAGTAAGTGTTTCTAATTTCATGGATGCAGTCACTATCTACAGTGATTTTGGAGGCCAAGAAAATAAAATATGTCACTGCTTCCACTTTTTCCACACCTATTTGCATAAAATGTTGGGACTGGATGCCATGATCTTAGTTTTTTTTTTTTTTTTTAATGTTGAGTTTCAACCCAGCTTTCTCACTCTTCTCTTTCATCCTCATAAATAGGCTCTTTATTTCCTTTTCACTTTCTGCCTTTATAGTTGTATCATCTGCATATCTGACACTGTTGATATTTCTCCCAGCAATCTTGATTTCAGCTTATGCTTAATCCAATCTGGCATTTCACATGATGTGCTCTGCATATATATTAAATAAGCAGGGTGACAATATCTACTTAATACAAAATGCGTTCTTAAAAAAAGTGTTCTGGAAGAATGATCTAATCTAATTTCTAGTTATACAGTATTTTAAAAACAGGAAAAAAATTTCTTATCATATGGTAATATAATATATCATATAAACTCTTCTGCATCATTATAGTGCTTCTAATGAATTGATTTTTGATATAGCAACATGGGCAGATAAAGTTATTTTTACTTTAGAAAATCGGTCAGTACAGTTCAGTCTTTCAGTCATTTCTGACTCTTCACAACCCCATGGACTGCAGCACCCCAGGCCTCCCTGTCCTTCATCAACACCCCAAGTTTACTCAAATTGATGTCCACTGAGTCAATGATTCCATCCAACCATCTCATCCTCTGTTGTCCCCTTATCCTCCTGCCTTCAATCTTTCCCAGCATCAGGGTATTTTCAAATGAGTCAGTTCTTTGCATCAGGAGGCCAAAGTATTGGAGTTTCAGCTTCAGCATCAGTCCTTCCAATAAATATTCAGGAGTGATTTCCTTTAGGATGGACTAGTTGGATCTCCTTGCAGTCCAAAGGACTCTCAAGAGTCTTCTCCACCACCATAGTTCAAAACCAGCAATTCTTCGGTGCTCAGCTTTTGTAATAGTCCAATTCTCACGTCAATACATGAATACTGGAAAAACCATAGCTTTGACTAAATGGACCTTTGTGGCAAAGTAATGTCTCTGCTTTTAAATACGCAGTCTGGGTTGGTCATAACTTTTCTTCCAAGGAGCAAGAGTCTTTTAATTTCATGGCTGCAGTCACCACTTGCAGTGAGCCCCCCCAAATAAAATCTGTCACTGTTTCCCCATCTATTTACCATGAAGTGGTGGGTCCAGATGCCATGATCTTCGTTTTCTGAATGTTGAGTTTTAAGCCAACTTTTTCACTCTCCTCTTTCACTTTCATCAAGAGGCTCTTTAGTTCTTACTTTAGAAAATAGTGTGGCTTTAATCATATCAACTCTACTTTTCTATTCAGATTCAGAAGGGCTACAAACAAAAGAAATTTTCTTCTAAACACTTTACTAATAACTCTGTCTATATTTACATTCAGATGGAGCAATATTCTGTCCAATAAGAATATATAAACAGCAACATTCAGTCTCTGATGAAGAAATGAATTTCATATAGAATCAAGTAATTATCTGTCTCTATAAATATAAAAGAAAAAGAATAATCCCATTTCAGACATGTCTAAGACTCAACTCCATTTTTGTTACATTTTTGGTAACAGTGCTAGTCTCAGTATATAAATGCATTAAAAGTTGTGGTTATAATCCAGTCATTATTTAACTCCTTCTGTATATGAATCATTGCAATATTTTTGCCAAATTAAATTGTGGAGTCATGATCTAGATTACGTTAAAATCTAAGATATTTTCTAGATCTAAATAAACTATTAAAAAGAGTAAGAGATATTTCCTTTGAAAGAATAACTTATCTCAAAGTTGTAATTAAAGTTTTAAAATTATCTGGAATAATTTACACCCACACATTTGGTCATAGACACTCTGCAAACTTTTATGAGGTAATTTCACTGATATTTATTGGAGCATGTCTATTGAAAATTTCATCTTTATTTTTATTACAGGCAGTACTATAAAAAAAATGCACTTAAATGAATGTCAGTGACTTCACTTTACATTTCAAGCTGTACAATTTTTCTATTGTAATCATTAGTAACATTAGTGTTATATTTATTTATTTTTTTACAGTTATATTTAAAGTAAAACTATTCATCGTGAATAAACCCACACCAATGATATGAAAATTGAATATTAAACTTTCAATAGTTTTAATGTAATATTTGAAAAAGTATACTTTTTTCACTGTAGCTTTTTTTATTTCTTCACTTTTATTGTTTATTAAAGTTTTAAAAATGTATTTGTTTATTTTTAATTGAAAGATAATTACTTTACAATATTTTGTTGGTTTCTGCCATACATCAATGTGAATCAGTCATAGAAATGCATATGTCCCCTCTCTCTTGAACCTCCCTCACACCTTCCACCTCTTCCCATCACTCTAGGTTGTTAGAGAGCCCATATTTTTGCTGTTTTAAATTTTATATTTTTTTAATATCTTTTTTTGCAAGAAGATTATTATAGAGTATTTGGGAATATTGGTCATGAGAATCTTTATCCCAGCTTATTTATCCTGGATCTACTATAACAATTCATGTTATGAAAGACAACTTTTTAAGATTTAAGATGTCTGAACCACTTCACAGATTCAGAGAGGTTGGCCATAGTAACAAAGCATCAGTCAGTGAAGTTGCTCAGTTGTGTCCGACTTTTTGCAATCCCATGGACTGTAGCCTACCAGGCGCCTCCATCCATGGAATTTTCCAGGCAAGAGTACTGGAGTGGGTTGCCATTTCCATAAACACCCTTTATTATTGTTGTACTATTCATTTCTGAATTTCCTCTAGTTGCTCTTCCAGCTCCTCCAAGTCCAGTCACTCAAACTAAACAACCCTTTAGTTGCTCCCTCTAGGCTACCAAAGGATTAACTTTTACATTTTACTTGATTTCTTAGCAGTATTTGACATCTTTTGATCATTTACTCCTTTAAACATTCTTTTCTTAGATTTTTAAACGTGTTTTTATTTTGTCTGTTTTGGCTCTCTCTCTCTGGCTTCAAGTTCCAACTTTCTTGATGAATTCTCCTCTACCTGATTCATGAATGTTTCCCTTAATGTAGGTCTATCTTTTATTATCTAATGATCTTTCTTGAGGATTGCATGTATTCCTAAGGCTTGACTGTTAATTTTATGCCAACAGATTCTAAATGTTTTCTAACAGTGAGGACCTTACTTCTGACTTCTGTAACTACATATTTAAATGTTGTCAGCATTTGAAATTTTTCCATGGATATTACAGCGTCTAAAAAGTTTACCATTTTCCCCTTTTTAAAGTATATTTCTTATTCTAAATTATCTTTCTCAGGAATTGACACACCTTTATAATACTTAGTGGCTGATGGCAGAAACCTCTAAATTCTTCCTTAAATCTGTCTACTCTTCTGCTTCTTCCTCTGAACCATTATGTGATTCTATCTAAGCCCCTGGAAGAAAGATTTAGATTGTGTGGGACTGTTTTGGTTATCTCTGTGTATTGGTAGTGGTAAGGAAATTACCTTATAGGGATAACAAAAATTATAATATCCTACAATACATAGGACAGTTCTACATAATTAATTTTTTTCACATTGGATTTATTTTAATGAAGAGTATTTAATATAGAAAATAGGGTGATTAGAAGGACTTGGAGAATTATAAAAGCAAAATGGAGATACTAAACTATCAGAGAAATAATAAGTACAGAGAGTGTCTCTCACCCTAAGCTGAAAATGAGAAGGAGATGTGGTTATCAGAATCTAAAGTTTCGAGGTAGGGCCGCAGAGAAGTAGAACTCTGCAGAGGAGGCATAGTCCAGCTAGAGGGGTGATCTTGGAAGCTCAGAGGAGGAGCCTGCAGAGATGGAACTCAAACAGTGAAGGAGAGGGCACAGATTGGCTGCTGTGGGTCCCTTGAAAGAAGCCAGTGAAGCTGGTTTTGTGAATATGTAAAGAATTTGGAAACTGGAGCTAACCACTGCTGGACCAGCTGTAGCTACATGAAAGAAGAGCTTACTAATTCACCTGATGCAGGTGGGAAGAGTACGCACCTCTGATACTATTGACAGAAACTTACAGAAAACCATTGAGAAGGGAAAAGGTGGTTTTCAGGGTCCTAGTAACCCACTCCAGTGTTCTTGCCTGGAGAATCCCATGGACAGAGGAGCCTGGTGGGCTGCCGTCTATGCGGTTGCACAGAGTCGGACACAACTGAAGTGACTTAGCAGCAGCAGTACCAGAATTAGTAATGTTGATAAGAAGGGCTACCTTGAAGCCTAGAGATGATAGTTTTATAACCATTATTTCTCAGTGTTGAGACACATTGAATAGATAACTAATTAGTCACTATGTTTTCTATCTGTCAACTATCCAGACTATGCTACTGCTGCTGCTGCTAAGTCACTTCAGTCGTGTCTGACTCTGTGCAACCCCATAGACGGCAGCCAACCAGGTTCCCTCGTCCCTGGGATTCTCCAGGCAAGAACACTGGAGTGGGTTGCCATTTCCTTCTCCAATGCATGAAAGTGAAAAGTGAAAGTGAAGCCGCTCAGTCGTATCTGACTCAGCGACCCCATGGACTGCAGCCTACCAGGCCCCTCTGTCCATGAGATTTTCCAGGCAAGAGTACTGGAGTGGGTTGCTATTGCCTTCTCTAATCCAGGCTATAGTCTCTTCATTATTTCTATTGTTACTTAAAAAAAAAAAAAAATCACTAATCACACGTTACTCCCTCCTAAACCTTAGTACTTCTATTTCTAACCTATGACCAATGCAAATTCCTTTAGCAAGGGTCTTTATTAGACTGCCTTCTTCTTACTTCCCTCTTTCTCTTGTATCTTTTTCTTTCCTTCAGTTACTGTGTTCTTTTCTGTGTCAAATGTAAACATTTGCAAAATATTTAACAGGTAAGCTCCTCTTCATATTCCTTTCAGATAAAATGTTACTTTTGAGTGGCATTTCGGGTTGCCTCAATCCATATAAATTCCCCATTAAATTCTGTATATGAATATTCTCATAGCCATGCATATTCTATATTATAATATGCAATTATATATTGATATAGATTACTATAATATGATACATAATGTAAACTTAAAATTCTAGAAGGGCATACATTGCACCAGTTTTTTTCAATACAGTTGAACAAAGCTAGTGGAGGTAATGGAATTCCAGTTAAGCTATTTCAAATTGTGAAAGATGATGTTTACTGGGAGAAATAATTATGGTGTATCTTGTGAGGTCCTAAGAAACATCCTTTGTTAATTTTCGTGTTTTGGGTAAGGGAACACAGTGCTGAGAATGTAGATGACTCCCTGTTACAATTGAGTCTAATACTCTAAGGTGAAAGATGATGCTGTGAAAGTGCTGCACTCAATATGCCAGCAAATTTGGAAAACTCAGCAGTGGCCACAGGACTGGAAAGGCCAGTTTTTATTCCAATCTCAAAGAAAGGCAGTGCCAAAGAATGCTCAAACTCCTGCAAAATTGCACTCATCTCACACACTAGTAAAGTAATGCTCAAAATTCTCCAAGCCGGGCTTCAGCAATACATGAACTGTGAACTTCCAGATGTTCAAGCTGGTTTTAGAAAAGGCAGAGGAACCAGAGATCAAATTGCCAATATCCACTGATCATCAAAAAAGTAAAAGAGTACCCAGAAAAACATCGATTTCTGCTTTATTGACTATGCCAAAGCCTTTGACTGTGTGGATCACAATAAACTGGAAAATTCTGAAAGAGATGGGAATACCAGACTACCTGACCTGCCTCGTGAGAAACCTGTATGCTGGTCAGAAAGCAGCAGTTAGAACTGGACATGGAACAACAGACTGGTCCCAAATAGGAAAAGGAGTACATCAAGGCTGTATATTGTTACCCTGCTTATTTAACTTATATGCAGAGTACATCATGAGAAATGCTGGGCTGAAGGAAGCACAGGCTGGAATCAAGATTGCCAGGAGAAATATCAATAACCTCAGATATGCAGGTGACACCACCCTTATGGCAGAAAGTGAAGAAGAACTAAAGAGCCTCTTGATGAAGGTGAAAAAGGAGAGTGAAAAAGTTGGCTTAAAACTCAACATTCAGAAAATGAAGATCATGGCATCCGGTCCCATCCCTTCATGGCAAATAGATGTGGAAATAATGGAAACAGTGTCAGACTTTATTTTTCTGGCCTCCAAAATCACTGCAGATGGTGATTGCAGCCATGAAATTAAAAGATGCTTACTCCTTGGAAGGAAAGTTATGACCAACCTAGACAGCATATTAAAAAGCAGAGACATTATTTTGTCAACAAAGGTCCATCTAGCCAAGGCTATGGTTTTTCCAGTGGTCATGTATGGATGTGAGAGTTGGACTATAAAGAAATCTGAGTGCCAAAGAATTGATGCTTTCGAACTGTGGTGTTGGAGAAGACTCTTGAGAGTCCCTTGGACTGCAAGGAGATCCAACCAATCCATCCTAAAGGAAATCAGTCCTGGGTGTTCATTGGAAGGACTGATGTTGAAGCTGCAACTCCAATACTTTGGCCACCTGATGCAGAGTTGACTCACTGAAAAGACCCTGATGCTGGGAATGATTGAGGACAGGAGGAGAAGGGGATGACAGAGGATGAGATGGTTGGATGGCATCACAGACTCAATGGACATCGGTTTGGGTGAACTCCGGGAGTTGGTGGACAGGGAGGCCTGGAATGCTGCGGTTCATGGTGTCACAAATAATTGGACATGACTGAGTGACTGAACTGAACTGAACCTGAAATAAGAGATCTTTTGACAAAGTAATGTTATAAAATGTTATTTCTTTCCAGTTTTATATTTAAAAGAGGCGTGAAAGGCTAAATTTATGCCTAGTGAACCAACATTAAAATCTTGACAGATTTATTAAATATGAATTTAAATTTTTAGCAATTTGATTATTAAATAAGTGATGTATAGATTTGATCATACATATTGTGGAACTGTTAAATGCAAAAGACCAAATACATTGATCATAAAGATTTTAAAGAATAAAGTATTACACTAAAATTCAGGCAACACATAACAGTATCAAAATAAAAAGTTCTTAAAAGACTTAAAGTATCCTCCCCGCAAAGAATATTCTTTTGGAATCGCTGATGAAGAGCAACACAAACTGAATGATTAGAAGAATGTATCCATAATAAGCAAATTTCTATCCAACAAGGCATATAGAAAAATAACACACTCAATCTCATCTCTGTGTCTAGGAATATTTTGACATTGTAACATACCTGTTTAGGTACAAAACAGTAGTCTTATCCTCCTAGTATGGTAGGCAGCCAATGTAGTCAGTTACAGAAACAAGCATGCTTTCACCACTGCAGGGCTGACTAAACCAAGCCCTTTATAAAATCAACGATGCAGTCTTTCAGCAGTTTTGTGGTAGCTGCAATGAAACACAGCTTACACTTAACCACTGAAATAGTCTCCAAGGAAGCTTCATGTCACGAGCAGGTTAACATTGTGGAATGAAGGTATTGCCTCAGATCCTTACCTGTTTACCACTTTGGTAAACTGAAAGTCACAAATGCAGAAGTTTCTCAAAATTTAAACATAGAGATATTATATTACTCAACGATTCTCTTCTTAGGTATTTACCCAATAGAATAGAAAACCTATGTCCTCAAACAAACGTGTTTACTAATGTTTAGAGTTGTGTTATTCATAATAGCCAAAAAGAGAAAACAACCTAAATGTGCACTAAGTGATGAATGAACAACATGGGCTATCCCCTTGAAATTGATTACTGTGCAGTAGTCAAACAGATTGAATTACTGATATTCACTACAGCATGAACTGAGCTCAAAAGAAGCCAGACATGAAAGGCCACATATCATATGATTCCATTTACATGAGATGTTCTAATAGGCCAATTTATGGAGACAGAAAACATATTATCTTGGCAGAAACTGAAGGGTAGGAGAGTTAGAGAATGCCTGCTAATGGACACAGATTTTCATTTTGGGGTGATGACAACATTCTAGAATTAGAAAGTGCTGATAGTTGGCCAACTTTGTGTTTTCTAAAACTCACTGGACTGTGCATTGTAAAAGTGTGAATCATATGTGATATATTTCAATAATAAAAATATATGAGAGGGAAAAGAGTGGAAGCAAGGCTTTAAATTAGAGGGAATTTTAAATTGTTTCTGTGAAAGATGAGAAGGTGCTGAACTATTGAGGAGGAAGAAACTGTGGGTTAGATAGATGTTGAAAGGTTTGAGATGCATTTTTAACTCATATTTCTAATTGACGTATAGATATTAATTAGGAATTCCAGCTCTTACTATTTATACTTTCAAATTGTTTTCAAGCCTGCTATACCAGTTTTCCATCCAGTACATGACACATTCCACCAAGAATTAGTCACCAATTGTTTGCTTTGCTATTTCATCTGACTGTATTACCTTCAATTTCATGTGACTATAATACCTATCTCTTAATATTTTAAGATGTAAATTAAATTTACACTTCTTGAATATTCCTTTAATATAGACCTCCCCTTCTTCCATTTAAAGGAGACTCTTCTTCTCTGTCCTCTCAGGTTTTCTCAGATACCTCCTGTCTGGGGGAGAATAAATTTTCTTCTACCCTTTTAGGATCTTCTGGCTGTTCTAAGAAATAAAATTGACATGAGACAGATTAACAGGAAAAAAAATCAGACAAAAATTTAATAACATATAGACACGGGAGAGACCCAAGAGAACAAAAACTCACCAAAATGGCCAAAACCTTCACCTTAAAGATTATCTTCCGCAGAAGACAAAACAGGATATTGGGGGTAGTGATTTGGGACTTCGAAAGGGAGGAAGGCAGTTCCCATGGAGAGAGAATGCAAATATTTGGTAAATAAATGTCTGCTGGGTCACGCAGAGACCATGGAACAGTGTAAACTGGTCTCTAGTCTCTGCAGAATTTCCTCTACCTAACCTAGCCCATATTGTTTCAGATATTTCTGATGATAACTCTGTGCTGGGAACAGGCTTTCTATCTACATTGTTTTGGACAGTTAGAGGGAAGGTCAGAATTTCAAGGAGAAACTTGTCGACCTTGACTTTCACAGTTGGAAAAATCCACATGTCGCAGAGATGTTTGGGATGGCAAGTTTTGCTTCCCTACACTATGTTAGGCTTCGCAGGTGCCACTGGTGGCACTAGTAAAGAACCCGCCTGCCAGTGTAGGAGATGAAAGAGACTGGTTTGATCTCTGGGTCAGGAAAATCCCCTGGAGAAGGGCATGGCAACCCACTCTACTATTCTTGCCTGGAGAATCCCATGGACAGAGGAGCCTGGCAGACTACAGTTCATAGGATCGCAAAAAGTCAGACACAACTGAAGTGACTTAGTATGCGCGCATGCACACACACAAATATGTCGTGTCACTATCTTCCTTGAGTTGAAGAATGTATGCACTTGGCTTAACCCAACCACAGAGTATAAACATGCCGCAGTAGAAACTACGCATTTTTAAACATCTTCATTCTTAATTCAACAAGACCTTTTGGATACATAGTTTGAAATTTTATATTGATAAATAAAGCTGGAGTTGATAAAAAATATTTTCTTGTCTTTATAGTCTGTGTTCTTAATATACTTTAGCAGCATACATGCGATCTTCACTGTTTGTGGGTTCTGTACTTAGAAATCACTTGCTTGCTAAAGTTTCTTTGTTACCTCTAGCATACTCAGGGTTCTTCCCTTAGGGTGGTTACTTGAGGTCAAAGGCAGTGCAACATATTGGAGCCACTCAGTGACCGCCTTCCCAGAAGAGGCTGAGCAAGGAGGTGTTCCTCCTTCTTCTTGCAGCCGGGATTCTGTAAACAAGCACACTGTTCATGGTCTACTTAGCATATGAC
Organism: Bos indicus x Bos taurus; assembly: GCF_003369695.1. NCBI lineage: Eukaryota > Metazoa > Chordata > Mammalia > Artiodactyla > Bovidae > Bos > Bos indicus x Bos taurus. The sequence continues at coordinate 59,973,337 of NC_040087.1, forward strand.
GTTTTTCTCATTTTGTGGATTTTGTTGGTGGTTTGCTTCTTAAAATGACCCCCAAGTACAGCTGCTGAAGAGCTGCTGTTCTTAAGACTGTGATGGGTGATATGGAAAAATATATGTTAGACAAACTTCATTCATGTATGAGTTTTTGTGCTGTTGGTTGTGAATTTAATTTCTATGAATCAAGGTAATATATTAAATAAGTCATCATTAAACAAAAATACACATTTTAAAAGGTTATGTAACAGATAGGGAAAAAAAAAAGTTCTATATTGATTAGTCTATGAAAATGTGACCAGAAGCTGGCAGGAGCCTAACTGTATTTCTTCTGTGAGCAATGGTTCAATATTTAATAATTCAGTATTGGCAGTGACTTTATAGATATACTGCAGTGGCTAACAATAATTGTCAGGATAGGTAAAAGATTTTCATTCTTGTATGTAACAAAAAATTGCATTTCACTTGTTTGCACTTTATATTTTCCTTTAATACTATAAAATACAAAAAAAGTTTAAATGCCATTAATTTATAAATTATTTTTACTTTAAAAGTGATGAGAATATTACTATGCCATTTTAGTAAATTTTAATAAAACCTTTAAAATTTGCATAAAGAGGATAAAGTGGTTAACAATAAATTTAGAACATTTGACATTTATCTTTTTCAGAATGTTTTTTAATCTTAGGCAGTTACTTAGAATGTTTACTGCAAAGAATATCTTATTTTATATCCAAAAGTAGACGTATATTTTCCAAAATGAAAATATTAGTGTAACAAAAAAAATGCATTATATACTTAAAACAGATAAAGTCACTTTCTTTCATAAAGTTAATGCCTTTGGAAGGTGCCCAAAACTATGACAGCTTCAGAAATGTGTATTTGAACCTCTGACAGCCACCATAGTGTCTCAATTCACTAAGCAGAATTTCCTGCTAAAAATGTTTAAATTCGGACATTCTGATACCCAAAGATCATGTGTGTATGTAGATGTATGCTCACTGAAGTTAGAATAACTAACAAAACAGAAGACATTTGTTGTTCCATATGGCAACCCACTCCAGTATTCTTGCCTAGAGAATCCCAGGAACGGAGGAGCCTGGTGGGCTGCTGTCCATGGGGTAGCACAGAGTCAGACACGACTGAAGCGACTTAGCAACAGCAGTAGCAGAACACAGGTACTTTTAAATTAGGCACAAAAGGTGGCTATTTTTCTAAACTTTAGGCTCCCAAAGTAAGATGGAACAATATTCAGTCTTTGACTTGTTGAAGGAAAAACATCTTTCCCAAGATGAAAGACGAACATTATCATCTATCATATCAGTGGACACTGCTTTTAAAATGTGTATGTGTGTGTGCATGTGTGCTCAGTCATGCCCAACTCTTTGCAACCCATGGACTGCAGCCCGCAAGGCTCCTCTGTCCATGTGATTTCCCAGTCAAGAATACTGGACTGGGTTGCCATTTCCTTCTCCAGGGGATCTTCCCAACACAGGGATCAAACCCTCATCTCCTTTGTCTCCTGCCTTGCAGGCAGATTCTTTACCTCCTGAGCCATCAAGGAATACCCCAAAACATGATACTAACCCTGATTTTAAAACATTCTCTTTATTCAGAGTATCATGTCAATTATTATAAAATTATCTTAGATCCTATAGTAGAGATTATTGACTCAATCATTTTAAACTTTTTCTTAACCAATTCATTTCTTTATTTGGAGGTATGTTAATTCAAGAAAGTCTTTCCAAAAAAGGTAAATATATTCCAGCTTGTATTGATGCTTTATCAAATGTATGTTCTCTTGCTGCTGAGTCTCTTATATTATGGTTTCATTTCCTGTCTTGCTCTACTAATCAGTAAGGCCTTGTGGACCACTGCAATAAAATATCCTCACAAAAATGGCTGTCTCTAATTGAGACTGACTTCATGCATTAGTCTAAAAGTTTAAGTGGAAGATAAATGATAGGTGTGAAAGACTTTTTTTTTTTAAATTCTGTAAGAAAATTCAGGATCAGTGAAGCACAGAGAGTTAACTTACCCTGTGTTAGTTACTTAGTCGTGTCTGATTCTTTGTGGCCCCATGGATTGTAGCCATCCAGGCTCCTCTGTCCATGGGATTCTCCAGGCAAAAATACTGGAGTGGGTTGCCATGCCCTTCTCTGGAATCTTCTGAACCAGGGATCAAACCCGGGTCTCCTGCTTTATAGGCAGATTCTTTACCATTTGAGCCACCAGGGAAGCCCTAGGAAGGGGTTTTTTAAAAAAAGAAAGGCTTCCCTCATGGCTCCACAGGGAAACAATCTGCCTGCAATTCAGAAGACACAGGAGATACAGGTTCAATGCCTGGGTTGTGAAGATACCCTGGATAAGGAAATGGCAACCCACTCCAGCATTTCTGCCTGAAAAGTCCCATGGACAGAGGAGCCTGACGGCCAAAGGAGCCTGACAGGCTACAGTCCATAGGGTGGCAAAGAGTCAAGCATGACTGAGCACACACACAATAAAAGGGCCACTGTTTCTTTTTTTTTTTTTCCTCTTATATACTTTATTTTGGAGGTAATACTGTCTTCTCAGTAAATAATAAAGTTGATAATTTAATAAGAACTTGCCATTTACACCAAGAGAAATAATGAAATTCATTTCAGAGTAAAGCCACATTTAGGAAAGGTCAGCTCAGGAGACAAATACAGCATCTTCTTCATTCCTTGGTTCTTATACAGAATTTGCTGCTTCCCAGGTCATATGGAAAATACTACTGGGCTTAAGTTTGCTTCAATAGCTTTCTATTTGTGCTAATACATCTCAAATTTTTCTGTATTCTAATACATGCTGTCTTTGGTTCATCTCTCTTTCTCCTTCTGGAGTTTTACCCATAGGAACTCTTTGAATATAAGTAACATATCATAAGTACATTTGCCTAGTCCTCTCACATATTGCTGACATTTCGAAAATCAGATATAAATAATTATTTGAGTGCTTATTATACATATATTCTAATTCTTTAGGTTGCTGCTGCTGCTGCTAAGTCGCTTCAGTCGTGTCTGACTCTGTGCAACGCCATAGACGGCAGCCCACCAGGCTTCCCCGTCCCTGGGATTCTCCAGGCAAGAACACTGGAGTGTGTTGCCATTTCCTTCTCCAATGCATGAAAGTGAAAAGTGAAAGTGAAGTCACTCAGTCGTGTCTGACTTTTCGCGACCCCATGGACTGCAGCCTACCAGGCTCCTCCATCCATGGGATTTTCTAGGCAAGAGTACTGGAGTGGGGTGCCATCGCCTTCTCCAAATTCTTTAGGTTGCAAATAGCCAAAAACTAGTTCAAAGAGGCTAATACATTTTATAGTAATTATAAAACGTTTTTTCTAGACATGGAAGCAGGGCATGCATCAGACACTGTAATGTAACACAGGAGAGTCAATGGGAATACGGAATTCTGACTCACTTCCTGTCTATCTCTCATTTTCTCTATCCTTATTTTTTTTCTTTCTTATCCTTCTCCTGTCAAAACAGTCCTCTAAACATAAGACTCTAATATTAAGAATGTATGATCAAGAACAAAGTTTTAACTGAGAGAGTGTAAAATTGAACATGCATTTTAAGCAAAAAACCTATAGGAATTTATATTAGTTCAAATGAACATTAAAAAAATTTACTTTCTTTTTTTAATTTTAAATATATTTATTTTCTTAATTGAAGGATAATTGCTTTACAGAATAGTTTTGGTTTCTGCCAAACATCAACATGTATTAGCCATAGGTATAAAATTTTATTTAGAAATAATCATTTGTTTTCCTGTTTTCAGAAGTCATATTTTTGTTGAATTTATGAATATAAAATTGATATCTAAAAGTTCTACTTTATTTCTACTCAGTTCTCTAAAAATCAGAAATTACCTAGTGTAAGTCAGTTGACTGGAGTAAAGCACACACATGCTTTACTCATAACAAAAGCATGAGTTTGATATTTTCATGAACCTTTAGATCTAGATACAATACCAAAAAGAAATGATAATGGTGTATTTCTTTATCATGGAGAGAGTTAAACAAAGAAAACTGACACTATAAATTAAAACTTAAAATTAAGACATTTGTATAAATTAAGATTAATAGATTTTATAATATGTAACATACTAGAGAACCTGTTTTATATTAGCCATCTAACAAATTATAGGAAACACATTATCCAGTTGTGAGCAATTAGCACTTTCAACTTTCATTTGTATATGTCTTGAAAAATGTAGAATATCCTTTTATCATAATGAGAACTAAATCTTAGACATTATCATGAGTGCCACCAGTTTGGCAAGTTTTCATGCAAGTCAATGATCTGCAGTGTCAATTCTCTAAAATTAAGGCTAAAAAATAACACATCAGCCATTCATGGATTAATGTAAATCATTTAAAAGAACAGAGGAAACAAGTACATCACACTTAAATTCTAAATTAGCAAAACTGTTCTTTCCTGATTTATAGGTTATTTTCTTTTCTTTTTTCCAACTGTTGTTGACTTCTATATAGAACTTCCATCTTTGCTGCACTTATTGAGAAGTACCTAAGCTTCAAGCTAAAGTTACAATAGTTTAAAAACAGCTTATTTTTTATTAGAACACTAGAAATATTTTCTTTGTGTTTCTATGAAATCATTTCTCATGAGAGGTTAAGGAATCAAACTATAGTGTATCTATTGTGGAAGATTTCCCTGGTTTGATTGAAAATTGGAAAACCAAAAATTAAAGTGAAATCCACTATATATATATATATATATATATTTTTTTTTTTTTTTAAGGCACTGTTTGTATGCAATCCCTACCAATAGGGATCTTACTGTGTTCTCACTGATATACACAAGTAACCAACACATAAATGGTGGTCAAATGCATCTTTCCTATTGGGTCAAGCAATTGGGCAAGAAGTCCCATACTATAGGGAAATTAATAGAGCTAAAGTGGGCAATATAGTATGCTCTCTATTTAACCACAGCTGATTGAAAACAACTAAGAATCTCTACAGAGTGGCCAGCATCCTTTGTGGCCTTAGAAAAATTAAGTCCTGCCTGATTCGCTCCTTGTAAAGTTATGCTACGTGCTTAGTCACTCAGTTGTGTCCAAATCTTTGCAACTCCATGGACTGTAACCTGCCAGCCTTCTCTGTCCATGGGATTATCCCGGCAAGAATACTGGAGTGGGTTGCCATACCCTCCTCCAGGGGATCTTGCCAAGCCAGGGATCAAACCCAGTTCTCCCACATTGCAGGCAAATTCTTTACCATCTGAGCCACCAGGGAGTGAGTGAGTGAGTGAGTGAGTGAAGTCGCTCAGTCGTGTCCAACTCTTTGCGACCCCATGGACCGTAGCCTACCAGGTTCCTCCCTCCATGGGATTCTCCAGGCAAGAGTACTGGAGTGGGTTGCCATTGCCTTCTCCAGGGGATCTTCCCAAGCCAGGGATCGAACCTGGGTCTCCCACATTCCAGGCAGATGCTTTAACTTCTGAGCCACCAGAGAAGCCCCTTGAAAAGATTAGTGCAAGGCATTTAGGTAAAGATATTTTTCTATTTTCTTGGGCTCCAAAATCAATGCAGATGGTGAGTGCAGTCATGAAATTAAAAGATGCTTGCTCCTTGGAAGAAAAGCTATGACCAACCTAGATAGCATATTAAAAAGCAGAGACATCACTTTGCCAACAACTGTCCATATAATCAAAGCTATGGATTTACAATAGTCATCTATGGATGTGAGATTTGGACTATAAAGAAAGGTGAGCACTGAAGAATTGATGCTTTTGAACTGTGGTGTTGGAGAGGACTTTGAGAGTCCCTTGAACTGCAAGGAGATCCAGCCAATCAAGCATAAAGGAAATCAACCCTGAGTATTCATTGGAAGGACAGATGCAGAAGCTGAAGCTCCAATACTTTGGCCAAAGTAAAGAACTGACTCATTGCAGAGAACTTTACTGCAAAGTAAAGATGCAAAGAACTGACTCATTGGAAAAGACCCTGATGCTGGGAAAGATTGAAGGCAGGAGGAGAAAGGGACGACAGAGGATGAAATGGTTGGATGGCATCACTGACTCAATGGACAAGAGTTTGAGCAGGCTCCAGGAGTTGGTGAAGGACAGGGAAGCCTGGTGTGCTGCAGTTCATGGGGTCACAAAGAGTCAGACATGACTGAGCAACTTAATTGAACTGAACTGATAACTCAAGAAGGCAAAAAAATATTTTGCAGTTCTGCATGAACAATTTCATTTAACACAGTTTCTAGAACACCCACTGGGAAATATGTGAATGTTTATTGGACATGATAACTCAGGCTTTTGCTCATCACATGACTACTTCCTTAAGTAATTCAGGCTCAGATGGAGTTGTAAGCCCCTCCCCAGCACTTTCATATTAATAGAAAGCAGAATGCCTGTACATCCCACCTCTATAAGGAGAGTCAAAGAATCCCTTTTATACACATTTTTAAATTCCAATAAGCTATCCTTCTCACATTTTTTCCATAAAAACGTAGTGCCTTAGTTTCTACATATGACTTGATATAGAGAGAAACTATCTTAAGTACAATCTCCCCCTACCAAAAAAAAAAAATTGTTAAAAAGGAACTTTGTACAAACCTGCCTAGAAGGTACTGATATGTGTACTGGAACGCATTATCATTAGAATTGTTGCCTTTCACGGAAGCTGACCCTAGAACTTGAGGTGTGTTTCTGTTGCCACCAGTGAGTGTCCTCATCAAGACAGGTTCCTCTTGGTGGCAGTTAACTGACTATGAATGTGTGACTATGAACAGGAAGCTGGCAGCAAAAGTAGTAGCAGTCCTCTTGGTTGTGAATCTTTTGTTTTCAATTCTTTTGTTTTATTTTATATTTTGAATCAACCCTGAAAGGTCAAAGTAGCACCCATTTTCAACCTTCTAGATTATTCTGAAAGTCAATTTCTAGAATAAAAATCCTTTGTTTTTGTTTAATTGAAATAAATAAAGATGAGTAACCGGCAAAATTACAGGAGGTAACTATTGATAAAATGTGAACCTAATGTTGATTATGTGGTCTGCTTGAATGTAAAAATTTGATCATCTAATCAGAATTAGAAAAGGGATACTCGGATCCCATGGAATGTGGTAATGCAGTCTTAGGGGTGCTGCTGGCACCTATTCCTGAATAAGATGTCAGACTGCTAGAAGCTTCCTAGCTTTCAGTTAACAGAAGATAAGTTTCTCTAGCTGGTCTCTGCCATGGGGCAAGGAGCATTGCAACTTTGCCTTTGTGACTGCTTGAATTATCTTCCCACAGATCAAGATAATATACGGCAAATATGTCAATCACTAATAGAAGAGCAGGGCGTGCATGTAGGGTTTTGGAGCAAATCCACGCACACTTCAGATAGCGTTTTTCATGGAAACAGATCCTGGATCGCTACTGAGACCTAACAGTTTGAATATCTTGAACTTGGGACAAGTATTAATGACTGTAACTACTAAAATGTTTGTCATAAATTGAGTGTTATCTGATTTACTTCTTCCCAATTTTTCTGGGGCAGCAGTATTCATCAAATGAAAGTTGGGAAAGTGAAGATCAGCTTCAACAGGCTCTGAATAACTGTATGAGCATAAACACATAAATAACTGTTAAACGCATAAATAACTGTATGAGCTGGTGACTCATTTCCCGGTATACCTCCTCTTGGATAGCAGTAGCAGTGTTAGTCACTCAGTTGTGTCCAACTGTTTGCAACCCCATGAACTGTAGCCTGCCAGGCTCCTCTGTCCATGGGACTCTCAAGGCAAGAATACTGGAGTGGATTGTTATTCCTTCTCCAGAGGATCTTCCTGACCCAGGGATTGAATCCAGGTCTCCTGCATTGCAGACAGATTCTTTACCATCTGAGCTACAGGGAAAATTCTCTTGGATGAACCACCACATTTTCCTCTACTCACATTAATGGCCTGTGGGTTATTTATTGACCATTTCAGATTATTGAATAGCAAAGCATTGAGCCTGATTTAAAGGTAATTCTACATATTATATTGACACTAGGCAGTGATGGGCTGTATATTGTAGTGCAAAGCAGAGTGGCCAAGTCCCTGAGACTGAGGTTCTATGCCTGATACACCATCCATATAAAAATAGTGGACATTCAGTTATGTTGAGTTGTGTCCATACTGATGTATATGACAATTTATCTTTACTGAAATAAACACTTATCCTGGAGATGGATGTACTAGCTCTGCCCACTATATCTTGGTCAGTAGTAGCTTTCATGAAATTCCCAAATATCTTCACATGCCTTACAATCTTGTTTCTGAACAACAAACTCATTTTATAGAAAAGAACATCAGACAATGGGATGATCTCAAAGGCTTATTTGACTTTATCATGTTTCTCCTGGAAAAGTAGCAACAGGTCTTCAGATGAGTGGAATGGTCTCCAGAAGACTCAGAGATCCAGCTGGGAATTCAACCTTACAACTTTTGAGGAGCTAGACCATAAAATTTAGTCTATACTTTGATATGAGAAGCCTCATTTAGTGCTTCCATGTATTTCTAGAATATATGGGTCCACAAATTATAGAGTAAAAGTGGGAATGTTAACGTTGCATAACTACAAACTTGCAAAATCTTTATTTTCATCCTCTTTATTGTTAGCCTCTGCTGACTTAGAATTTTAATTTCTAAATGATAAATATCTTTACTAGGGGTCTTAACAACCATCCCAATAAACTGGATATTTCAGACCACCACTTGGTCATATTGGAGCTTTTTAAAACCCATAAAATAAAATTTTAAAAAGATAATTTTGAGAAGTCTATCATGATTATAAAGGAAAAAGGGATGCTGCAATATAATGTTGTCAAAAGGTGTATGTGTGCACTGACTTTTGAGACAGTTGTCATAGTGATAGGACTGGAACAACACAATGGAAAACAGATGTGGTGTTGCAGATATTTCAGGAAAAAGTTCATGTCATACCTTAGTAAAGAACTTCATCCAGAGGCAATGTTGAATCTGTGCAAAGGAAACATGAAATGGATAATGAGAATGAAAAATACAGCTCTCCTAATTTTTATACAGTTAGCATGACTGCTTAACTACATGTGAAGTGATGGTAACCAATTTAAAAGGATAAACAAGTTATGAACCATAATAGATAACTTTAACACATCTCTCTTTCAATAACCAAAGAACAAGTATATGAATATCAATCAACAGTTCATGTGCCTCAATAAGTTATCAAATTGACCCAGGGATTAAAGCTGTGTCTTTTATGTCTCCTACATTGGCAAACAGGTTCTTTACCACTAATGCTACCTGGGACATCAAATCCCAAACAGTTTCAAAAAGGTTAAAATTTTTGAGCATATTCTCTGACCACAGTAACAGTACTATTAAATAATAAAAATAAAACTAGAATAATTCTAAAATTTTGAAAATTAATTAACACATGTCTAAATAACCCAGCTTCCCTAGTAGCACAGATGGTAAAGAATCCACCTGCAATTCAATAGATTCCAGTTCAGTCCCTGGGTTGGGAAGATCCCCTGGAGAAGGAAATGCAACCCACACGAGTATTCTTGTCAGGAGAGTCCATGAACAGAGAAGCCTGGTGGGCTATAGTCCATGGGGTCACAAAGAGTCAGAGGTGACGGAGCGACTAACACACGCATACACAAATAACCCAGGGTTTAAGACAAGAGTATACTAGAAACAAGAAAATATTTTAACTGAGAGGTAAGGAAGATATGATATATCAAATATTGTGAGATATAGCTAAATCAGTGTTCAGGAAAAAAAAATGTGTAGCCTTCAATGAACATATTAAAGAAGACAGACTAAAATTCAATGATTTTGGCTTCCATCATTACAAGTGAGAAAATGAAAAGCCTATCAAACCTAAGTATATTAAACAGAAGTAAAATAAGGATAACAGAATAATCTAATGATACAGAGGGCAAGGGCAATAGAGAAAGCCAAATTTAAATGTTGCTCTTTTGAAAAGATTAATAGACTTGTCATGAAGAGGGAAAAGAGAGAAAACACCATTAATGAACAGTTATTAGAAATAGAGAAGAATATATCAATTTGTACCATATGGGCATCAAAACTGTTAGAGAATATTACAAAATTATATTAAACCAATAAAGTTGGTATGTTATATAAAATAAACTATTGCATAAAATTATTCAGGTTTCTTCATATTCACTAATTCTTCCCTTGGTTGTATCAAGCCTACTGCTGAGCTTATGGAAAGCATTCCTTTTTGTAGCTGAGTTTTTATTTTGAATTTTTAAAAAATTCTTTCTATAACTTTTTATCTTTCCCCTCTCATTACTTGGACTTCCCTGGTGGCTCAGATGGTAAAGAATCTGCCCACAATGCAGGAGACCCAGGTACCATCAGGAAGATCTCCTGGAGAGGGGAATCACAAGGGGTCACAGATTCATTTTTATTTTGTATATACTTGCTTGTATATAACTACTCTTGTACACTGTCTACTTTCTCCACAGAGCCCTGAATATAGTAATCATAGCTGTTTAAGCTTCTCTAATAATTCAGATATCTTCGTCATGTCTATTTCTGAAAATTGCTTTGTTTTTGCAAACTGAATGAGGTTTTGTTTTTATTTATTTTTTTGCTTTTTGTGACTTATAATTGTTGTTGAAAACTAGACATGCTGTATTGAGCACCAGGAATCAATGTAAATATGCCTTTGGTGTGAGGATTTATGTTAATCTGGATAGGAGTTCAGCTGTGTTTAATGTTTTTATCTCTGCTCTTGACTTTGGACTTCTCATAATCACTTTTCCTTAGAAGAAGGCTGTCTTGAAACTCAGCTGTAATCCATTATTATTATACTGGCACCTTGTTGGTATGGGGGGAAGATTGGAGGGAATAGAGTGCTCTATAATCTTCTAATTAAATTTTATAATTGACAACAGTATACTAGATAAACCACAGTATTATTATTTTATCAGAAAAAGATGCACAAAATATAACCATTAAAATAAGGCAGATTTTAAAGCTCACAAGTTTCTCTAGCCTAGACAAGCACTACTGAATTTTTGAGAAGAGCCCACTGTAGTTGGGAACAATCAGGGAAGACTTTTCAGTGTTACAGGATCTGAAGGATGAGCTAACACAAAATAAGTAAAGAGGAGAGTATCCTGCATGGTCTGTAAAGGAAATGCGTAAGGAATATTGGGTAAACTGTATCTAGTAGGTTCCGCTTGGTATTCAAGACTCACAAAGGAGAAAATGTAAATACTTTTTAAAATATGAAATTGGTGAACTGGTACCAGGTTCAAACACAGGTTAAAGAGACTATACTTTATTTTTCAGGAAGTACCAATCTTTGAAAATATTTGGGCAAGTGAGTGCCAACATGAAAGCTATATGTAAAGCAAAATGTACACATTTGCCTCAAAAAATAATTTATTTCAGTTATCAGACAAGAATACTGGCCTCAACAATATCTCATAATAACAATCTATCTGAAATTTTTAACATGTGAATTTTCCTTGGAAACTTTAGTTCGCTCTTTCACACAGGGGCCTGTTTGCCCTCTCTGAAAGCTTTGCATTTTATTTATTTATTTATGTATTGTTGTTAAAAATATGTGACGAGCTGTTGCACATTTTATTTCACAGACCTCTGCTTAGATATGCCAAATACCTACTGGATCTAGTGTAGATGCCAGATTTTATTCTTGGCCCTAATATTATGACTCTGATTGCTTAAAGCTTTTGCATTCTCCAATATAAGAACTGCCATGATTTCATTCCTCCTCTCATAGCATTACTCAAGCTGCTTAACGCATTCCTGTTTCCTTTCCTCTGCATTCTCTAAGGACTCCCCACTCCACAGCGTTTCCACAATTATCAGGCAGCAGAGTGGACAAACTATTTTCTAATCCTATAACTGTATCACATTGTTTCTTTAGCTTTCTGGTACTGCACTGTGATTATATCTTAAAAGCACCTTCATAAAATTTCAGTTTTATGAGATCTCTCTTCTTGATCACCTTACACTAGATCAGTAGGGGAAAACTACAGTTGACTAGAAGTTTACAACCTGAAAAATATGTAACTTCTACTATTAATGTGTATCTATTATTATTCTATCACCAAGCAAAGAGCACATAGTGGAGTAAGTCTTTGGTAATATACTATTTAGAAAGCTCTTTATATTTTGCCACTAAAAGAATAGAATAAGAAAGCAAAACAGCAGCAAAACACTTTCTTTTTGTGACGACTTATATTCTCCAATGCATGAAAGTGAAAAGTGAAAGTGAAGTCGCTCAGTCAGGTCCGATTCTAGCGACCCCATGGACTGCAGCCTACCAGGCTCCTCCGTCCATGGGATTTTCCAGGCAAGAATACTGGAGTGGGGTGCCATTGCCTTCTCCATACAGCATAAAACGTATTTAAACAGATCATTGCTTGTGAAGTTGTAAGTTTTAATTAAACTTCATAGTAAGTAGCGTTATAGCACAGTATAAAAATTTGTCTTCCAGGTTTAAATTAACTTGTTTTACAAACCTTGCATGATTTATGCAACATTAATTAAAGTATAATGAAGTCATGTCATCAAAATATGACCTATGTTCTCCTTTTAAAACAACTTACAGAAGTTCCATTTCGTAAAAGGCATTAGCAAATTATTGCCTGTGTATTTACATACTGTGTACACATTAGGGCATAATGAGAAATATTTGCACAAGATATAAATATTGTTTTATTAATTAAGATTATATTTAAATTCTGAGTCCATTTGTACTATGGCTGTTACCTATTTTCCCCATAAATATCTGCAATGAGAGAAAAATTTTTGATCTCCTAGGGAATAAATTTACATTCATTTATATAAAATACTGAATTCTTTGCAGATTCAATTGTTACTAACCTACTATACTTGAGGAGAAGGAAGCTGCATTAATTAATCAAGCTGACTCCAGATTCAAAAATTCTGAGCTAAATTTTTGAAATTGAAAAAAACCATGATACATGACCCATGACTCAGGAATAACTTTTTTGTACAATTGCTAAGTCATGTCCAACTCTTTGCAACCCCATGAACTGCAGCATGCCAGGCTTCCTGTCCTTTACTATCTCTAAGAGTTTATTTAAACTCACATCCATAGAGTCAATGATGCCATTCCACCATCTAATCCTTTCATCCCATTTTCCTCTCATCCTCAATCTTTCCCAGCATCAAGGTCTTTTCCAAAACACTGAGTCTTTGCATCAGGTGGCCAAAGTTTTTGAGCTTCAACTTCATCATCAGTCCTTCCAGTGAATATTCAGGGTTGACTTGCTTTAGGATTGACTGGTTTGATATTTTGCTGTCCAAGGAATTCTCAAGAACCTTCTCTGGCACCACAGTTCAAAAACATCAATTCTTTGGCACTCAGCCTGCCTCTTGAGAACTCTGTATGCAGGTCAGAAAGCAACAGTTAGAACTAGACATGGAACAACAGACTGGGTCCAAATAGGAAAAGGAGTACACCAAGGCGGTATATTGTCACCCTGCTTATTTAACTTGTATGCAGAGTACTTCATGAAAAATGCTGGACTGGAAGAAGCACAAGCTGGAATCAAGATTGCCAGGAGAAATCTCAATAACCCCAGATATGCAGATGACACCACCCTTATGGCAGAAAGTGAAGACGAACTAAAAAGCCTCTTGATAAAAGTGAAAGTAGAGAGTGAAAAAGTTGGCTTAAAGCTCAACATTCAGAAAACGAAGATCATGGCATCTGGTCCCATCATTTCATGGGAAATAGGTGGGGAAACAGTGGAAACAGTGACAGACTTTATTTTTCTGGGCTCCAAAATCACTGCAGATGGTGACTGCAGCCATGAAATTAAAAGACGCTTACTCCTTGGAAGGAAAGTTATGACCAACCTAGATAGCATATTCAAAAGCAGAGACATTACTTTGCCAACAAAGGTTTGTCTAGTCAAGGCTATGGTTTTTCCTGTGGTCATGTATGGATGTGAGAGTTGGACTGTGAAGAAAGCTGAGCGCCAAAGAATTGATGCTTTTGAACTGTGGTGTTGGAGAAGACTCTTGAGAGTCCCTTGGACTACAAGGAGATCCAACCAGTCCATCCTAAAGGAGATCGGTCCTGGGCATTCATTGGAAAGACAGATACTAAAGCTGAAACTCCAGTACTTTGGCCACCTCATTTGAAGAGTTGACTCACTGGAAAAGACTCTGATGCTGGGAGGGATTGGGGGAAGGAGGAGAAGGGGACGACAGAGGATGAGATGGCTGGATGGCATCACTGACTCGATAGACGTGAGTCTGAGTGAATTCCAGGAGTTGGTGATGGACAGGGAGGCTTGGCGTGCTGTGATTCGTGGGGTTGCAAAGAGTCAGACACGACTGAGCGACTGAACTGAACTGAACTTCCTTATATTCCAACTCTTACTTACATCCATACATGACTATTGGAAAAACCATAGCTTTGACTAGACTGACTTTGTCAGCAAAGTGATGTCTCTGCTTTTTAATACACAAACTCAGTTTGTCATGGAGAAGGCAATGGCAACCCACTCCAGTACTCTTGCCTGGAAAATCCCATGGATGGAGGAGCCTGGTAGGCTGCAGTCCATGGGGTCCCTAAAGGTTGGACACGATTGAGCGTCTTCCCTTTCACTTTTCACTTTCATGCATTGGAGAAGGAAATGGCAACCCACTCCAATGTTCCTGCCTGGAGAATCCCAGGGACAGGGGGGCCTGGTGGGCTGCCGTCTATGGGGTCGCACAGAGTCAGACACGACTGAAGTGACTTAGCAGCAGCAGCAGGTTTGTCATAACTTTTCTTCCAAGAAGAAAGAAGCTTTTAATTTTGTGGCCACTGTCCCATCCACAGTGATTTTGGAGCCCAAGAAAATAAAATCTGTCACTGTTTCTACTTTTTCCCCATCTATTTACCATGAAGTGATGTGACCAGATGCCATGATCCTTAGTTTTTGAATGCTGAGTTTTAAACTAGCTTTTTCATTCTCCTCTTTCCCTTTCTTTAACAGGCTCTTTAATTCCTCTTGGCTTTCTGCCATAATGGTGGTATCATCTGCATATCTCAGATTGTTGACATTTCTCCGGGCAATCTTGATTCCAGCTTGTGAGTCATCCAGCCTAGCATTTCACATGAGGTACTCTGCATGTAAGTTAAATAAGCAGGGTGACAGTATAGAGCCTTAACATATTCCTTTCCCAATTTGGAACAAGTCTTTTGTTCCATATCCGGTTCTGATAGTTGCTTCTTGACCTGCATACAGGTTTCTCAGGAGGCAGGTAAGGTAGTCTGGTAGTCCCATCACTTTAAGCATTTTCCACAGTTGTGATCCATGCAATCAAAGATTTTACCATGTCAATAAAGCAGAAGTAGATGATTTTTTTGGAATTCTCTTGTTTCTTCAATGATCCAATGAGTGTTGGAAATTTGATCTCTGGTTCCTCTGCCATTTCTAAATCCAGCTTGAACATATGGAAGTTCACAGTTCATGTACTGTTGAAAGCTGGCTTGGAGAATTTTGAGCATTACTTTGCTAACCTGTGAAATGAGTACAATTGAGTGCAATCTGAGTGGTCTTTGACATTGCCTTTCTTTGGGATTGGAATAAAATATGATTTTTCCCAGTCCTGTGACCTCTGCTAAGTTTTCCAAATTCGCTGGCATATGAAGTGCAGCACTTTAACATAACAGCATCATCTTTAGGATTTGAAATAGCTCAGCTGGAATTTCATCACCTCCACTACCTTTGCTCATAGTATTAATTCCTAAGGCCCACTTAACTTCATATTCTAGATAAAATATCAGGCATTAATCTTTTAGGAAACAGTAATAAATTTTGTTTCTCTTTTCATTATGTTTTTTCCCACCAAAATATTAAGAAATTCTCAAAAAATAAAAAATAAAAAAAACCAACTATCATCCCACTGTTACTAAGTATTCCATTATTTCCTTCTAAGATATTCATAAGTTATCTTTAAAAGCTTGTTAAATTATATCTTTTCATACTGTTAATGGGGTTCTCAAAGCAATAATACTGAAGTAGTTTGCCATTCCCTCCCCACAGTGGACCACATTCTGTTAGAACTCTCCACCATGACCCGTCCATCGTAGGTGTACACGGCATGGCTTAGTTTCATTAAGTTAGACAAGGCTGCGGTCCATGTGATCAGATTGGCTAGTTGTCTGTGATTGTGGTTTCAGTCTGTCTGCCCTCTGATGCCCTCTGTTAGCGCCTACCATCTTACTTGGTGTTCTCTTACCTTGGACGTGGGGTATCTCCTCTCCGCCACTCCTGCGCCACAGCTCCTGGGCCTAAAAAAGAAATGCAAAAAAGCAAAATGGCTGTCTGAGGAGGCCTTACAAATAGCTGTGAAAAGAAGCACAAAGCAAAGGAGAAAATGAAAGATACACCCATTTGAATTCAGAGTTCCAAAGAATAGCAAGCAGAGATAAGAAAGCCTTCCTCAGTGATCAATGCAAAGAAATAGAGGAAAACAATAGAATGGGAAAGACTAGAGATCTCTTCATGAAAATTAGAGATACTAAATGAACATTTCATGCAAAGATGGGCTCAATAAGTGATAAAAATGGTATGACCTAACAGAAGCAGAAGACATTAAGAAGAGGTGATAAGAATACACAGAAGAATTATACAAAAAAGATCTTCAAGAGACCTTCGAATCACTGGTTGCGAAGTTAAATGATGCTGAAAAGGAACTCTCTGAAATTTCTGAGAGACTGAAAGCCTCCAGCAAAGCTCTGTCAGAGTCTCCGTCTCAGGACTCTTTAGATGCATTCATGTCAGAAATGAAGTCAGGGAGTGCATTAGATGGTGTGTCCCGGAAGAAACTTCACTTGAGAACTTTTGAACTGAGAAAAGAACAGCAGAGACTTAAAGGGTTGATAAAGATTGTAAAGCCAGCAGAGATTCCAGAACTAAAAAAAATTGAAAGTCAGGCTACAGATGGAGAAAACAAAGCTAAAAAGCTCACGTTGCCTCTCTTTGGTGCCATGAAAGGAGGAAGCAAATTCAAATTAAAAACGGGAACAGTAGGGAAGTTACCCCCCAAGCGTCCAGAACTCCCTCCAACTCTAATGAGAATGAAGGATGAGCCTGAAGTAGAAGAGGAGGAAGAGGAGGAGGAAGAGGAAGAGGAGAAAGAAAAGGAGGAGCATGAAAAGAAGAAAACGGAGGCTGGAAGCAGTAGGCTGCAGCAGGAGACAGAACCAGAAGAAGCAGCGCAGGAGACGAGTCCTCCCACAGACTTCATATGTTCTAAAGAAACAAACCATGAAAACATGTCTCAACTCAGCCAAGTGGAACAGAATAAAGATTGCCAAGAGATTAGTGAAGCAGCTGCATCGTGTGAGGAGCCCCCAGCATCAAAGAATGAGAATGAGAAAAGCAGAGATGAATTCAAGAAAAAGAAACCTCCTGGTCCAGGCAAAGTTCCACTGATACTTTCCTCCAAATATCCAGAAGATGACCCAGATTACTGTGTGTGGGTCCCACCTGAAGGCCAAAGTGGAGATGGCAGGACCCATCTTAATGACAAGTATGGGTATTGATTGCTTCTGAATCTTAAAGGAAGACCTTGTGGACCATGTGACATGGGATATTTAGGATAATATATCAAGTTGAATGTCCGGAGAAGGAATTCAGATGCTCATTTGTAAAATCTGGTGACTGGCATTTTCTTCTGTACTCCTAGCTTCCTAAATTTACCTACCTATCTGATTCTCTTGAATTTGATATTTATGTTTAAAAGTGTTTGTGTATGTATGTAAAAAGGAACCATATATTTTGAGAATTAGTAAAGTGAGAGACATGAGTCTATTAAAGTAAGAAGCTGGAAAAAAAAAAAAAAAGATCTTCATACCCCAGTTAATCACAATGGTGTGATCACTCACCTAGAGCAAAATATCCTGGGATATGAAGTCAGCTGGGCCTTAGGAAGCATCACTATGAACAAAGCTAGAGGAGGTGATGGAATTCCATTTGAGCTATTTCAAATCCTAAAAGATGATGCTGTGAAAAGGCTGCCCTCAATATGCCAGCAAATTTGGAAAACTCAGCAGTGGTCACAGGACTGGAAAAGGTCAGTTTTCATTTCAATCCCAAAGAAAGGCAATGCCAAAGAATGCTTAAACTACCACACAGTTGTACCCATCTCACACACTAGCAAAGTAATGCTCAAAATTCTCCAATCCAGGCTTCAGCAATATGTGAACAGTGAACTTCCAGATGTCAAGCTGGATTTAGAAAAGGCAGAGGGAGGAACCAGAGATCAAATTGCCAACATCTGCTGTATCATTGAAAAAGCAGGAGAGTTCCAGAAAAACATCTATTTCTGTTTTATTGACTATGCCAAAGCCTTTGACTGTATGTATCACAATAAACTATGGAAATTCTGCAAGAGATGGGAATACCAGACCACCTGACCTGCCTGTTGAGAAATCTGTGTGCAGGTCCGGAAGCAACAGTTAGAACTGAACAAGGAACAACAGACTGGTTCCAAATTGGAAAAGGAGTTCATCAAGGCTGTATATTGTCACCCTGCTTATTTAATTTATTGCACAGTACATCATGAGAAATGCTGAGCTGGAAGAAGCACAAGCTGGAATCAAGATTGCTGGAAGAAATATCAATAACCTCAGATATGCAGATGATATCACCCTTATGGTATAAAAAGAAGAAGAACTAAAGGGCCTCTTGACGAAAGTGAAAAAGGAGAGTGAAAAAATTGGCTTAAAGCTCAACATTCAGAAAACTAGATCATGGCACCTGGTCCCATCACTTCATGGCAAATAGATGGGGAAAGAGTGGAAACAGTGGCTGACTTTATTATTTTTTTTTCAGGGGGCTCCAAAATCATTGCAGATGGTGATTGCAGCCATGAAATTAAAAGACACTTACTCCTTGGAAGGAAAGTTGTGACCAACCTAGACAGCATATTCAAAAGTAGAGACATTATTTTGCCAACAAAGGTCCGTCTAGTCAAGGCTATGGTTTTTCCAGTGGTCACATATGAATGTGAGAGTTGGACTATAAAGGAAGCTGAGCACTGAAGAATTGATGCTTTTGAACTATAGAGTTGGAGAAGACTCTTGAGAGTCCCTTAGACTGTAAGGAGATCAAACCAGTCCATCCTAAAGGAGATCAGTCCTGGGTGCTCATTGGAAAGACTGATGTTGAAGCTGAAACTCCAATACTTTGGCCACCTGATGCAAAGAGCTGACTCATTTGAAAAGACCCTGATGCTGGGAAAGATTGAGGGCAGGAGGAGAAGGGGACAACAGAGAACGAGATGCTTGGATGGCATCACCGACTCAATGGACATTGGTTTGGGTAAACTCTGGGAGTTGGTGATGGACAGGGAGGCCTGGGGTTCATGGGGTTCATGTTGCAGTTAATGGGGTTGCAAAGTGTCAGACACAACTGAGAGTCTGAAATGAACTAACTGAAATTGTATTTATCTTTTTTGAAAGGAAAAAATAGCCTGGTGTTGATTTTGAAATATGATAAGTTTTAGTATAGATAGATCACTCTTCTGAGACTCATTTATAGTATTTAAGCTGGGAGTGATCACAGTTCCATATATTATGTAAATTTAAAAACAAATGTACATGCACCTCATGCAGATTTGCTATGTAATTTGAAATGGAATTTTTCTGTTCCATATGTGTTTGAATTAGCTAAGGAAAAAGAATCACAAGCATCATTTCTAAAGTATAACTCATGAAAAAATTCTAGAAGTTGCATTTCAAAACAAGGTTCAAGGATCAATTATTTTGAGAAAATGTTGTTGTACTTCAGTATCTCTGTTGAAGATGTTCATCAACTTCTTCAGAACACATAAGGCCTTGAAAATTATTCTTTAGCTTCTTAGTGATGAATTTTTTCAAATTTTTCAAAATGAAATATTTTCTCAAAATAAGTCAAATGTCTTAGTCACTGTTGCTCCAAATCTACTCTGTGGCCATAATGTCTAAAGCAGGTGTATAATGTCAGGATAACAATGGAATTTCCTTTTTATACATATGAGAAATGGTATCTACAAAAAGTATTAATAAAATGTCTTGTTTGAGTTTTAGGAGCAAGATCACCACCAAAGATTATACTTCAGGTTCAAATTCCAGGGCCAGTGCAAGGAAGGAGTTTTGTTTAAAATGATATTAAAGTACTCTCTACCTATTTTGCAGTCATTTGCTCAACTCATTTGTTACTTTATAGATTGATATAGATAACAGTAGCAGTGTTAGTCACTCAGTCATGTCCAGCTCTTTGAAACCCCATGAACTCTAGCCCACCAGCTCCTCTATCCTTGGAATTCCCCAGGCAAGAATACCGAAGAGGTTTGCCACTCCCTTTTCCAGAGGATCTTCCTGACCCAGGGATCAAACCCAGGTCTCCTGCATTGCAGGAAGATTCTTTACCATCTGAGCTACAGGGAAGATCCTACTTTTTGTTACTTTATAGATTTATGTAATTAATGGGTACTTAGACATGATCCTAACACATTCTTGTAATGTCTAGCATATTTTTAAACAACAAAAATTTAATATGTAAATTTAATATTGAAAGATAGAGATAATTTGATATAGACCTTTTAAAAATCTTCGTTTAGGCTCATAAAGAACAATGATATTCTCATGTTAAATATTTAACAAACCAACTAGGTCACCAAATGGATTTTTAACTCATTCTGCTTTAACAGATTATCATTTTGACTCAGCATTGTATACCCCAACCACCCAGAAATTCTTAAAACAAGACTCATAGCTTCAAAGTATAATTTTGTTTAGCTTTCTGGATTCTATTTGGAGAGATAACACTCTTAATATAGGGATAATGCTATCTCCTTTGCAGTTTGTAATGAAGCTTAAATCAAGTAATGTACATGAAACACTTGGCCTATGCCCCAGAAATGTGTCTATTATCATAATAAAGAAATTTCAGATATAAAATACTTTTATTGCCACCTAATTCAGTCCTTTCATTTTACATTTGTGGAGACCATATTAAGATGTGAAGGTAATTAAGATTACAAAGCAAATGCATGCTTTGTTTTCCTGATTTTGAGTTCTTTGTGATTTCCTCACTGTTGTGCCATTTGTTTGCTTTGAGTTTTTAATCCTCATTCCAAATACCCTTTGAATGTCTATGAAAAACTCATGGGGATCAAATAAGAGAAAATTGCTAACAATGGAATTGTAAATACAATAATATATATTTGGCTATCCCATAACTCTAAACATCTAGAAAATAAAAATTGCATGGGCTATTGAAAAGTTCAGCTGTGCAAATATATAATACTTTCTATTACTTGGAATAATTTATTACACATTCTCCATTATCTTTTCACCATGGCACACCCATAATACAAAGTCTTTCAAGGTAGTGATTTGTGTGTGGGAGGCGGGAGGAGAGTGAGGAGCAATGATGTTAGGGATAATGGAAGAAAGAAAGAGTCTATATTCAATGCTCTATAAGGATCAAAGGATGATGATGAAATCATGCAGTGTTAATGTCATGTGGGTTTCTGCTTGCTTTCCCTCTTGGACATGGTGGTAGATTTTTTTTTTTTTTTTAATAATTAGGTTAAAGGAATCATTATACCAGTGAACATGCATGATGCTAAGAAGAGAAAAAAAATTCTTAACATATACTTTCCTTAGGTGGCCTCTGCTAGTCTTGGAAGAAGCACAAGCTGGAATCAAGATTGCCGGGAGAAATATCAATAACCTCAGATATGCAGATGACACCACCCTTATGGCAGAAAGTGAAGAGGAACTCAAAAGCCTCTTGATGAAAGTGAAAGTGGGGAGTGAAAAAGTTGGCTTACAGCTCAACATTCAGAAAACGAAGATCACGGCAACCGGTCCCATCACTTCATGGGAAATAGATGGGGAAAGAGTGGAAACAGTGACAGACTTTATTTTTCTGGGCTCCAAAATCACTGCAGATGGTGACTGCAGCCATGAAATTAAAAGACGCTTACTCCTTGGAAGGAAAGTTATGACCAACCTAGATAGCATATTCAAAAGCAGAGACATTACTTTGCCAACAAAGGTCGTCTAGTCAATGTTATGGTTTTTCCTGTGGTCATGTATGGATGTGAGAGTTGGACTGTGAAGAAGGCCGAGCACCGAGGAATTGATGCTTTTGAACTGTGGTGTTGGAGAAGACTCTTGAGAGTCCCTTGGACCGCAAGGAGATCCAACCAGTCCATTCTAAAGGAGATCAGCCCTGGGATTTCTTTAGAAGGAATGATGCTAAAGCTGAAACTCCAGTACTTTGGCCACCTCATGCAAAGAGTTGACTCATTGGAAAAGACTCTGATGCTGGAAGGGATTGGGGGCAGGAGGATAAGGGGACGACAGAGGATGAGATGGCTGGATGGCATCACTGACTCAATGAACGTGAGTCTGAGTGAACTCCAGGAGTTGGTGATGGACAGGGAGGCCTGGTGTTCTGCGATTCATGGGGTCGCGAAGAGTCGGACATGACTGAGCGACTGATCTGATCTGATCTGATGGATATGTAACTATATGACTTTGTATTATTTATTTTACTGGTTGCTTAAGAAAATCACAAATACATGCTTAATGTTTTCCAATTTATTTATAGTTATTTGTATACTACTTTATGTAAAATGTAGAAAACTTGCAATCCTTTTAAAACCGTTAACCCAGCTACCTTTATGCTACAGTTATCATTCTGAATTTTTCTATTATAAATCTATAAAAAGTTGCTTTTGCTTTTAAATAATCATAGATATATTTTAATCAAACTAAATGTAAGACAAAATTGTTTTTAGCTAAACATTTACCACGTATTGACTCTTCAATATTTCCTGAAACTCTAAATGTTCATCTGTATCATTCAGCTTGATAAAGCCTCATTCACTGTATTTGGTAGTATAGGTCTACTAGTGACAGATTATCTTAGGGTTTTTTTCTCGTTTGTTTTGGCTGAAAAGTCTTTATCTTTTGTTTTTAGGATTTCTTCTACTGAATATAGCATTTAAGGTTACAAGTGGGTATTAACCTTTAGGACTTTAATGTCTTTCAATTTTTCTGACTGCCAAAGTTTCTGATGAGAAATCCGTGGTAATAAAAATCATTGTTCTTCTGATTAAAAGTGCCTTCTCTAATCACTTTCAAGATAAATTCATTATTTAGCTGTCTGCTTATAGTGTTCCTAGTCATGGTTTATTTTGTATTTTTTCTGTTTGAAATCAACTGAAATTCATGTATCTATAAAATTATGTCTTATACTACATCGGGAGGCATCAAGCTATTATTTCCTTTTATACTTTTCTTTATTCTTGTTTTCCTTTAACTTTCTCTGATTTTCCAACTATGCATATATCAGACTTTTGCTGTTGTAAAATATCTCTTAGTCTTTGGTCCATTTTTCCAATCTTTTTTTTTTTTTTTTCACTCTGTTAATTCACATTGAATGATTTCTTTTGATTTATCTCAAGATGACAGTTTCGTCTGTCACCAATATTCTGCTATGAAGCCTTCTGATATTTAATATGTGATTTGATTCTAGATTTTTCATCTTTTTAATCTTTGTGCTAGCATTTAAGTGATATATTTAATATCAAACATATGCATTATTTTCTATTTCTTCTTTTATATCTTAAATTTTCTATTTGTTCTTCCATTTACCTCAATGGGCTTGGTTTTAAAAACTGGTTTAAAGTCCAAATTCAATAATTTTGACATCAGGTCACATTGTGATTGTCTTGTATTGATTGTCTTCCCAGAATGAGCCAGTTTTTTCTTCTCTCATATTTTCTTTATGTTGAGTAATTTTTGTTTTCATTCAAGACCTTGTAATTATTCTGTTGTAGAAGATGTGCATTCTGTAAACTCCTCTAAATCTTCTTCATGTTTTATGTTTTTATGTGGTGATTACAAATTTCAAAAGTTAAAGAATTTATGAGTAGTTTAAGGGATAAGCAACTTGGAGTTCTATTTCTAATGACATGGGCTTTAAAATGTATTCTTTTGAGGCTGAGTTTGACATGGAGATTAATCTGGAATTTTGATTCTGGCCTATAAGGTGATTTATCTGCTTTGTGATCGAAAAATACAGAATTTTTCAATTTATTAATTTTTAGTTGATTTCTTTAGTAGGCAGGATATTGTATATCTCTAACATGCAAAGCAGATTTGATAAATTTTCTCTTCATCAGTAATTTTGATTCCATAGGAGAAAAGCCTAAGGTATTTTAACAGAAAGATAGTCTTTATTAGAGTATGCTCAGTGTCACAAGGCCATGTTTAACATTAGGATTCTTTTCACTGTGTTGTTAATAAAAAGTATAGGATAATAGCAAGATGTTGGTGAGAAAAAATGAGTGTGTATTTTTTATTATATTTAATTGAGGAGTCTTATCAACCAGCATAAAGTAAGTGTAAAGTGCAAAATTTGTAGTAAAATAGCTTTCAGAGTGATTTTTAATAAGTCAAAAATCTTCCACTGTCATTTTGGGCAAGTTTCTGGATTTTTCCGTGCCAAAGTTCCAACTAATATAAAATGGGACAATAATATTACCTACTAATTAGATGGTTGTGAGAGTCAATGATGTACTACAAGAAAGGTAGTATTTAGAATAGTACTAGGCCCAGGCCCATGTAAACCTTGGGCCTCTGTCAAAGGTAAATTCTAATAACTGCTTTATTGATGGATAATGTTTTGAAACTGTCATATACCTCAACACATATTTTATTCAAATAATATATGTAATTCATTATTATTAATATTGATGTCAAAATAACTAGGTAGAGATGTAGTCTTCTATGTTCTGTAAGAAGATCCATTGCTGGAGTACAGATATGATATTCTATAGATGGTTGTTAGAGAAAAATGTATCTGGATTAAATCACTCTGTGTAAGAAAAATGTAGATCAAAGGTAGTATCCTGAATAAACATCAAACTTTTACAGGAAAAAAACACAAAAAAAACCAGAGTGGATGTATTTGGCAAAGACAAGCAGCCATTCCAAAGTTTGCATAGTACATATCTGAATGTTTCTTGCTGTGGGGGCTGTGACATGGATATTTTGCAGTGAGATAAAAGGCTGATACAGCAGAGGGGAAGGCAACTTGTAACAGCTTATAAAGTTTTTATCACCAACTTTTTTTTATCACTTTTGTCACCAACTAGCAATTTCAGACTTATTACATTTTAGATTTGTGAAGAAAAGATTGAAACCTGGTATTATACTTGCAGTGGTAAAACTAAACACGATGGGAAAATAGATACACATAGTGCCACTTATGGCACCCCACTCCAGTGCTCTTGCCTGGAGAGTCCCATGGATGGAGGAGCCTGGAAGGCTGCAGTCCATGGGGTCGCTGAGGGTCGGACACGACTGAGTGAATTCACTTTCACTTTTCACTTTCATGCATTGGAGAAGGAAATGGCAACCCACTCCAGTGTTCTTGCCTGGAGAATCCCAGGGACAGGGGAGCCTGGCAGGCTGCTATCTATGGGGTCGCACAGAGTCGGACACGACCGAAGTGATTTAGCAGCAGCAGCAGCAAGTCAATTATAACAAGAGATCAACCAGAGGTCAAATTGCCAACATCCATTGGATCATTGAAAAAAGCAAGAGAGTTCCAGAAAAACATCTACTTCTGCTTTATTGACTATGCCAAAGCCTTTGACTGTGTGGATCACAACAAACTGGGAAAAATTCTGAAAGAGATGGGAATACCAGACCACCTGACCTGCCTGTTGAGAAACCTGTATGCAGGTCAGGAAGCAACAGTTAGAACTGGTCATGGAACAACAGACTGGTTCCAAATAGGAAAAGGAGTATGTCAAGGCTGTATATTGTCACCCTGCTTATTTAACTTATATGCAGAGTGCATCATGCGAAATGCTGGGCTAAAGGAAGCACAAACTAGAATCAAGATTGCCAGGAGAAATATCAATAACCTCAGATATGCAGATGACACCACCCTTATGGCAGAAAGCGAAGAAGAACTAAACAGCCTCTTGATGAAAATGAAAAAGGAGAGTGAAAATGTTGGCTTAAAACTGAACATTAGAAAACTAAGATCTTGGCATCTGCTCCCATCACTTCATGACAAATAGATGGGGAAACAGTGAGAGACTTTATTTTGGGGGGCTCCAAAATCACTGCAGATGGGGAGCTAGAGATGGTCTGAATTTACAAAAGTAATGGTTAATTAAAAAAAAAAAAAGCTAAAAACCAGACCCTGCAATATCTTTTCCAAACAAAAGAGAGAGAGAGAGAGAGAAAAAAATACAGTGTTCTTAAAAGGATCACAAGAAACAGTATCAGAGTAAAGTACTTGGCTCTGAGAAGCTAGTTTTCTGTCTTCCTCTTTATTTTGAATCACATAATCCTGGAGTATAAACTTGAAATCCAGAGCTTTTTCTTTTCTTTCTAAAGTTACTATCAGTAGGAAATGTGTATATTCCAAACATCAAGGTTAAGAAGTGAAACTTTTATAACCTTTGCTTTTGTAACAGCTTAAGAAGAGTTCTGTGTCTGTTTACTTTCAGGGAAAGACGGGGAGGTGTAACTGAGATTTTACTTCATTTAATCCGTGGTTACAAATAGTCATTTGCTTGCCAAGAAAATGAGCTCATTTTTCTTCCTCGTGACTTGTGTTTTTTTCGCCTTTCTTCTGGGAGCATTTTAACAGAAGTAACCTTTTTTTTTTTTTTTTTTTTGGTTAATAGAAATCTTTGTTCATATTTTACCTATACCAATCAAGCAAGTGTTAAGAGAGAAAACTTTGAGCTCAGTAGTAATAGAAAATAATTTCTCTAGAAGCTATCTTTAGATATATGGAAAGTCCTGTTTTATGGAGAATTTGATGGTTTATATAGAATCAGCATGTTTTAAATTTATTTGGTATGAAGGAGTTGCTATATATAATTATAATTGCAAAGTTAAACAAAGAATTCTTTTCACTCAACAAATAATATAGGTGATGGGTAAACCAAAAAAAAAATGATTCACAGGATATCACTCCATCTTACAGAACTGGTATTTATTTTAAGCAAAGATTATAGTAATTAAATTAGCATAAAATTTGGGGAACGTATTTGGAACTTAGATTAGAATAAAAATTGCATGCCCAAGATGTAGGTTCATACTATTGACATCTCAGGCTTCCTTAGTGTCTCAGGTGGTAAAGAATCTGCCTGCAATGCAAGAGACACATATTCAATACCTGGGTCAGGAAAATCCCCTGGAGAGGAAAGAGCTACCCACTCCAGTATTCTTGCCTGGAGAATTCCGTGGACAGAGGAGCCTGGCAGCTACAATCCATGGGCTGCAGAGTCAGACATGACTGATTAACATTTTTATTACTATCTCAGGGTACATGAAGACAATAAAAATTATTTACTTACTATTCCAGTGCATGTATCCTAATAATTGTCTGCTAACCTTGAAGATAATTTTTAATGCACTATATTTGCTAGTTACTATATTTGATTTTATTACTTGGTGTATTTTCCACTTGTAAATATGTGTGTGTGTGTGTGTGTGTGTGTGTGTGTGTGTGTGTGTGTTAAATGTTCTCTGTTTGCCCAGGATTAAAAAATGGTAATAATTGTTAGGGCTTCCTGGTGACTCAGTGGGTGAAGAACACATCTGCCGATGCAGGAGACACAGGTTCAAACCCGGGGTTGGAAAGATTCCCTGGAGAAGACAATGGCAACCCACTCCAGTATTCTTGCCTGAGAAATCTCATAGAGAGAGGAGTCGGGGGGGCTATAGTCCATGGGGTTGCAAAAGTGTCAGACATGACTTAGGGACTAAATAAGAATAATTGTTAAGAAATGGTTTATTTGAAGGTTTGTTTTTATTTTTATTTTTTTGTTGTTTTAAATTTTAAAGCTATGTACATTTATATCAGCGAAGATCCCATTGATGATGATTTTTTTCTGAAGGAAGCTGTATTGTAATACAAATTAGTTTCCAGTGTCTCATGTTATTGATGGAGAAGGAAATGGCAACCCACTCCAGTATTCTTGTCTGGAGAATCCCATGGATGGAGGAGCCTGGTAGACTGCAGTCCATGGGGTCTCTAAGAGCCGGACACGACTGAGTGACTTCACTTTCACTTTTCACTTTCATGCGTTGGAGAGGGAAATGGCAACCCGCTCCAGTGTTCTTGCCTGGAGAATCCCAGGGATGGAGGAGCCTGGTGGGCTGCTGTCTATGGGGATGTACAGAGTTGGACATGACTGAAGCGACTTAGCAGCAGCAGCAGCATGTTATTGAATGAATACCCTGGATAAATATATACCTGGAATGATTACCATGAAAAATGTTAAGAATTAAGTCACCACTCATTGAAGGCTTTTATTTTCAAAATTCTGCAGTTTTCTGAATGGATCCTTATATTCTCAGAAAACGATCATCACTATAATTAGTTTAAATGGAACAACAAACATTATGAAAATCCTGACTGTCACACCATTTATAAAGCAAACATGAAAGTGATGTGAGGTATGTCAACATACAAAGAACAGATGGTGACTGAGTGCCAAAATTTGAACTGATCCTTTTCAGTTGATTATGCATAATTTAATATGTCAGTCAATGGAGGCCTTCAATAAAAGAAAATTGGTGAGAGGTAATTGGAAATGAATCTTTTAGATCCAGTATTAACAGTAAGTTTGACTACAGCACAGCATGCAAAAAATACTATGTAATGGCTCTTCTGTATTTTTTGATTTAGTGTTTGAAATCATGGATTTTTTTTTTTCAAAGTGACCTAGAATTCAAAGAATATTAGTTTATTTTTATTCCTTTTGATGAAATCAGCTTTTTGAGGTCAAAGTATTTCCATAATAATCAATATATAGATGTAAATTTTAAATAGTCAAAAGTATAATTGAGGTTTTTATAAATTTTTATAATTTTATATAATTTATATAATTTTATAAATTATAAAACTGGTATTGATAAAATATTAATAAATATGTTTGAAGTAAAAACTTTGAAAATCTTTAGATATGTATAAGCATTCTTTATGAATAATTGTTATGAAAATTAGTATTTTTTTCAGGTAATGCCATCTAAAGGATTTTAAAGCCAAGTAAGTGAGATGTAGACATTATAGCAAACATTGTAGGTCTTTAAAAAGTACTTTAGATTCTTTTTAATTGAACTTTTCTGCTCTTTTATTGCTTTGTCATATTGGTAGATATTTGCTACATAGTTTTAATCCATTAACTAGATTCTACTATAGTGTGATAAACTAGTGATATGTTTATATCTGTGTAACTGTTTTTGAAGATTTTTGTGAATACTTTTATATTATATAGGTTACAAGTATACAGCATTATAGCTCAAGCCCTGTATACAATATACAGTATACAAGTACTGTGTACAAGCCCTGTATATAGTATAAAGTGCTCATCTGTTTTTGAAGATTTTGAAACAGGAAGAACAAAGATTGCATGTTGAACACTTCACTTAGCCATTAGGCAGTTATCCCATAATTACTTTAAAATGTTGAATTAAAATTTTAAAACTATAGAAAAAGGCTCTATTATCCCTGTTAGATGAAGCAATTAGCTAAAAGCAGCACAACACTGCACTGTGAGGAGTTTGTATGCATTTAGGTAAACCTAGAAAGAAGACACTACTGAAAGCAGGAAACAACTTAAATCCCTTCCATACTCTAGATCTCCTGTAAGTGTTTGTAACTGGTAGCCCAGAATGTGATAGCTCTTGTCATTGTGCAAGAGTATCTGGAAACCCTGGTGAGCGAAATGGCAACCCACTCCAATATTCTTGCCTGGGAAGTCCCATGGACTGAGGATCCTGGCAGTCTATGGGGTCGCAAGAGTCAGACATGACTTAGCGGCCAATAACAACAACCTGGAAACCTCACTGAACATACTGCTGCTGCTGTTAAGTCGCTTCAGTCATGTCTGACTCTGTGCGACCCCATAGACGGCAGCCCACCAGGCTCCCCCATCCCTGGGATTCTCCAGGCAAGAATACTGGAGTGGGTTGCCATTTCCTTCTCAAGTGCATGAAAGTGAAAAGTGAAAGTGAAGTCGCTCAGTCGTGTCTGACTCTTAGAGACCCCATGGACTGCAGCCCACCAGGCTCCTTCATCCATGGGATTTTCCAGGCAAGAGTACTGGCGTGGGGTGCCATTGCCTTCTCTGTCACTGACCATGAAAGGATTGTAAATAACAAATGCAAAATAATGATAAATTTCCTTTACTTTCACCTGTGCATATTATATCTTGACTGGTTGTCATCTTTCCAGTGTCTACTATGCTAATTAAAGGATAGATCTTCAATTAGTTCAAATGACATATAAATAATCAGCATCCTCCTCACCCAAAAAGCCATACAGATACTAAATATAAAAATGATCAACAATATTGAAGAGTATGAGTTCACATGGACAACCTGTAGAAGTGGGAGATATTGAAATCTTAGGGATTCAGTGCAAAATATTGTTAGAACAATATAAAATTCAGATGCAGACAATGCACCTGGAATATTAAGGTTTTACCCTTATTTCAACTAAAGTATATTGTTTCATATTTATTGTAAACCATTGCATTAAAAGATTCAAAAGTGATGAAGTTAAATCAGAGATTGAAAAGCAAAAGACAAAGTTATGGGACTTTCACCATCTTATGTATTTTTTCACTTATCTGTAGCTTCAGAGCTGCTCTTAGAAAATAGAGCAAATGCTTGCTAAGCAGAGAGACAGGCTGAGGACAGCAGAGTCAGCCTGCCTTCCTCCTCTTTCCTGTTTTCATTTTTTCCAACTTTGTCATTAAGCCAGAAGAAAAGCCAAAACAGAAGGCTCAGTGTGGGTTGTGCTTTGGAAATTTTGATGACAAACCTATAAAAGTACATGTTCTTATGAATTTTTAGAAAAATGAATCCTCTTTTATAGTCATCTAAGGGCAGCACAGATACTTAAACTGACAACATTGAGTCTTCTAGTGCGTATTTGAAATCATGGACAATCAACATTTTAAAAAATCTTAATCTCTTTGAAGTAGCATAGTACATATTTTCTTATATAGAATTAAGCATATCATATGATAGAAAATAATTTACTGGTGATACATACTTGGTTTTATATATGTGTTGAATAATTCAAACATTGAAGAAACCATATAATTAAGAAAATTGCATAAATGTACTTTAAGCAATTTTAGTTATTGGTTCACATATATCCCATACTATTTTACTTTCTCTACTCAGATAGCTATTACAATCTCAGGAAAATTCACTTGTGAATTTCAAGTAAAAATATTTATGATAGTTTACTTTTGTAGATGTATAACTTGGTTATGACAATCTTGTTACAACTGTGCTAACAGTATCTCTGTATGGAACCCTAGCTCTAGGAGGTTGCAAAGTGTTATAAGTAAGCTCTATATTCTCAGTAATTTTTCTGCTCTCCAATATTAAGGAGAAAGTATTTAACAATAATCATTATTTGACTATAATTATTTCTACTGAGTAATAAGCAACAAAGGATAGTACCTGGGACTATTTTCTCTATGAGATTGCTTCTCTTCAGTGAGAATAAAATCTATATAATCCTTTTTATATCAAAAAGTATTTAGATCATACTTGCCTTGGTTATATATATTTCTCAAACTAAAAGTGCCTGATCAAAGTAAGTTTCCTATTGCAAACACTAAAGTCACATAAAATCTATTAATTTTTTTTCCCCCTTCAGTTCAGTTCAGTCGCTCAGTCGTGTCCTATTCTTTGCAACCCCATGAATCGCAGCACACCAGGCCTCCCAGTCCATCTCCAACTCCCAGAGTTCACTCAGACTCACATCCATCAAGTCAGTGATGCCATCCAGCCATCTCATCCTCTGTTGTCCCCTTCTCCTCCTGCCCCCAATCCCTCCCAGCATTAGAGTCTTTTCCAATGAGTCAGCTCTTTGCATGAGGTGGCCAAAGTACTGGAGTTTCAGCTTCAGCATCATTCCCTCCAAAGAAATCCCAGGGCTGATCTCCTTCAGAATGGACTGGTTGGATCTCCTTGCAGTTCAAGGGACTCTCAAGAGTCTTCTCCAACACCACAGTTCAAAAGCATCAATTCTTCAGTGCTCAGCCTTCTTCACAGTCCAACTCTCACATCCATACATGACCACTGGAAAAACCATAGCCTTGACTAGACGGACCTTTGTTGACAAAGTAATGTCTCTGCTTTTCAATATGCTATCTAGGTTGGTCATAACAGGGACAGCTATTTAGTACTTGGCATTGGAGAAGGAAATGGCAACCCACTCCAGTGTTCTTGCCTGGAGAATTCCAGGGACAGGGGAGCCTGGTGGGCTTCCGTCTATGGGGTCGCACAGAGTCGGACACGACGAAGCAACTTAGTAACAGCAGCATTGCAATTCCATGGCTGCCTTGTCTGCTCTTTTTGTAGGGCACACCCATAAGGTTTTGCATCTTAACCAGTGGTCACATTTTGTGTGTGACATAATATTCCAGAGTCCATAAAATCTTCAGAAATTTATTCTTTAAATCACAGCATTCTTGGACAATTGCTACCAGTCCATCTTTTAAGAAGATACTAAAACTGTTGCCATTTTTCATAGGGGAAAACTGAGGCTTTGAAATCAAATGATTTTCAGGCGATACACAACTCGCAAGCTGTTGACCTAGAATTGAATCAAATTTATAAACTCCATCTTTGTTCATTATATTCAAATATTGTTCTGTTACATCATATCTCATTAAGACTGTTTTGTTAGTTAGAAAATTAGAGAATTAAATGAGGAAAACCTAATAGAAAATAGAGTTTTTACTTGAGAAAGTGATGACAAGATATTTGATATGATAATATGCTTTTTGAGCTGAGGAGTATTTTGAGATAATAAGACCCAATTTCTCTGATTAAGTGGAGAAGGCAATGGCACCCACTCCAGTACTCTTGCCTGGAAAATCCCATGGACAGTGGAGCCTGGTAGACTGCAGACCATGGGGTCACAAAGAGTTGGACACGACTGAACGACTTCACTTTCACTTTCACTTTTCCCTTTCATGCATTAGAGAAGGAAATGGCAACCCACTCCAGTGTTCTTGCCTGGAGAGAAAGAGAAACATAGAATGAGAGCATGACTTTCTCACAGTCACACAATACACATATATTAGAACTGGTAAATAATTAGAACTGGTATCAGCTGACCTCTACAGCCATGGAATAAAGAGATACTATTCTCTTCTTAGATGTATAGTCACTCAGTATTTTACCTTCTCTATTAGAGTGTTGGCAACTTTTGTGGTGAAAAGGCCATAAGTAGTGCTTTGAATCTGGCTTCTAATACAATTTGTGAAGATATTTAATAAAAGTTAAAGGGTACAAGACGATAAGAATCAAGAGTGAAGCAATATGTGTAGATAATCAAAGGGCTTCCCTGGTGGCTCAGAGGTAAAAAAATGTGCCTGCAGTGCTGGGACACAGGAGACAGGGTTCGATTCCTGGATCAGGAAGATGCCCTGGAGGAGGGCATGGCAACCCACTCCAGTATTCTTGCCTGGATTTTCCCATGGACCAAGGAGCCTGGTGGGCGATAGTCCATGGGATCGCAAAGAATCAGACATGACTTAAGTGACTGAGGATACACGTAGGCAGAGAATCAAAGACCAACTTCTTCCATGTAATTTTATGGAAGCTTGACCTGTTTGTTGACTAAAGCAGTGTGTATTATAGAATATGGTCACACTGCTTAATGGTCCACAGATTTATTTATAAGTACTTTTCATTGTGACTGGTTTCTTTGTTGGAAACTGATAGTAGAGCTGACTTTTGTTACCTAATGAAGCCCTTTCTGTATCTTTCATATGCAGAGGAGTACGTTAAAATGTATTCCCCATATTTTCCATAGTAAGAATTTGACATGACACATGATTAAATGAAAAATAAAGTCTTCGAATGTGAGAAAAGAATTTAGGACAGACACTAATAAATTTTATCAGCAGAAATACATTATTTAATAACATAGACAAAAGGATAAATCAGATGAAAAAGAAAATAATACACAAGAGGACATGCTTAGGTAGTGCATTGATTCTAGACTAAGCTTACACATTCTGTGTTTTCACTCAGAAGAAATAAAGAACCTTCTCAGAATGATATGGGTGTGTGCTCAGTTATTGAGTTGTGTTCAACTGTTTGAGACTCTTTGGGCTGTGGCCCACCAGGCTCCTCTGTCCATGGGATTATCCAGGTAAAGAATACTGGAGTGGGTTGCCATTTCCTCCTCCAGGGAATCTTCCCAACCCAGGGATTGAACCTGTGTCTCTTATGTCTTCCACATCGCAGGCAGATTCTTTACCACTGAGTCATTAGGGAAGTCCAAGAACAGTGAAGGGCAGTGTAAGTCTCCTACATCATTCTTCAGGTTCTCTCTTCCTCTTGCATAACAAACTGGAGTAGTAACAAGGTGTAAAAACCAGGAGGCTGCATGTTGGCATGTTGAAGCTTTCTGGAGTCATTGATTTACTTCATGAATCAGAATAGCTCTTAAATATTGCAACATCCTTGAATAGATCTATAGAAGCTGGAAACAGAATTCTGTGGTGTTAAATGGATAAGAACAGGGTTCTTTGTTTATCAGATGCTAACATGGTGAACTTAGCCAAACCTTTTAACTGCCTAACAAAAGTTTATGAAAATCAATAAGAAGCTCTTCTAGACATGGACAAATAGTGTCTTTCAGAGGGAGTTTGCCTCATGGTTGAATGTAGAAGGAAACTCAACACTGCATAGGTTTATGGGTGCCCTATCTGGTACTAGATTATACCTCCTGGGTAGGACAAAGCAGAAACTGAGTTTTGTTGAAATAACTCCATTCTGAAAAGAGTAATAGAATTCTGAATCCAATTCCCAATACCCTGAAGGAGCTGATCTGAAACTGATCCCTGTATCTTCCAAAGAAAATTAAAACCACTGCCTAGATTAAGAAGGATACCCAGAAGATCTAGAGTTAATTATTTAAGTCAGGATTCTACATAAACATTCCAAGGAAAAAAATATTTTGTAAAATGCCTCAAATAAGACTTTTATGGGCAAATATGTATGGGAGACCCTTCATTGTATCATAGAAATTTGGAAAGCACATTAGCACATTAAAGACTCTTAGAAGTTCTGAATTTAAGAAAGTTGTTTAACTTTGCTGAATATAACAGGGTTTCTTTTTTTTCCCCTAAATTTATTAGTTCATTAAATGTTTTGTCCCTTTAATCTTAGTTAGCTAGTTTCTGGCATTTTCAGAACTTTTAGGAAGAAAATAATGTAGAGAAATCCCAAAGTGATGCAGTTGTAATCATAGCTGGAGTACTGCATTGTGGAAAAGGAAGTGTATCAAAAAGAACAGGGGAGTCCCTGGTGGGCCAGTGGTTAGAATCTGACACTGTCACTGCCTTGGGACCAGGTTTGATCCCTGTCAGGGAATTGAGATCCAAGCTGTGTGACATGGCCAAAAAAAAAAAAAAAGCAGCAAAACAAAAGCAGAATCTAGAACAGTAGAGTCATGTCTAACAATCACCAAATTGTGTGAGCCCAGCACAGAGAGCTGACTTAACTCTGACAGCAGTGACAACCTCAGTAGTCAATGTTTGATCTCATTGTGGCCTACATACCAGTAATCTCCTTCAGACACAGCAAATGACGTGAAATCTCTGGTCATTGCGAGACTTTGGTGGCTTTTAGAATTTAACTTTTATTTTGTTTTGTATAATGAGTATCTCATTTTGATGTTTTTGCCTTTTATTCAAACTTTCATTTGAAATATTGAAGTCAACTCACTTTTTAATTAGGAAATAGGAATGAACCATTTTGAAAATTCACAGGTTAACTTTAATGGGGTTGCAAGAAAATAGCAAGATAAATTTCCTGAATATGGATGTTTACCAGCATGTGGATCCTTCAATCAAAGATTAAAATGTATATGCCAAAAAGGGAGAGAAACAGCGCAGTGAAATATAATCATACATCCCTCTAGGTTTAATTGCTGATTGTATTTCCAAAAATATGATTCTTTGTAAGAAGACAAGCTACACCTGTCTAAGAAGACAATGCTACAGAGAGTTTTCTGAGTTATTTATAGACAATGAAATGCTTTCTCAAAAAGGAGAGGCATACAACACAGACAAGATACTTGGGAAAGCTCAGAGAGAAATGATGAGATAGTCTTTCTGCCAATAATAATGGTAAAGCAGTTATCATCTTTAAAGATAATGGCTAAAATAGAAAAAGTTTACTTTCCCAGATGGCTCAGTGGTAAAGAATCTGCCTGCCAAGCAGGAGATGCAGGTTAATCCTGGATTGGGAAGATCCCCTGGAGAAGGAAATAGCAGCAGTCTCCAGTATTCTTGCCTGGGAAATCTCATGGACAGAGAAGCCTAGTGGCCTACAGCCCATGGGGCTGCAAAAGAGTCAGACACAACTTAGCAAATAAATAGCAACAGCAGCAGCATATTCCATTTAATCACCCAAATAGATAGCAAATAAAGTTTGGAATAAAATCCTAAAATATCAATAATGATTATCAGAAAGAAGACTTTGAGTAGTTTATCTTCTGAATTTTCACACTCTCTTTTATCCCTCTTTTTAAGTGTGTATTTATTACTTTATCAATCATATAAAGTAGAATAAAATTTTTTATAAAATTAATTTAAAGAAAAAAGACAACAGGACTGAAAAAATACAAAGTGCTTAAACAAGTTTAGACACCAATAAAGTCAGAACAGATGAATCTAGACAATTAATGTCATCATATTTTTTGTTTGTTTTATGGTATTTATCACTTGAGAATAAATGGTGAGATATCCAGCTATGCCTATTATCTTGACTATCTGCCTTCATTTACCTTCTCCTGCATAAGTCTGTATTTTCAGGTTACCATACAAAGTGTTTTAAACTTAGTCCCTACTGATGACCGGGCCACCTGCTATGTTCTTGACTAGTTTGTAATGTTTTCAGTTCTTTTTAAACCTCCTTCAGCTGCCTACGTTGTTGCCAAATTCCTAAGACATTTCCTCAAGGATCACCGAGCAGTAATGGGCATTAGTAAATGCACAGCTTTAGGGATGCTTTAGGTTAGCATTCTGCCTTGAAGATATTCTAGGTCATATAATATCCTCCATCACAGCAGTCCCCAACTATTTTGGCACCAGAGACTGATTTCATGGAAGACAATTTCCCCATGGCCTGAGGATAGGGGAATGGTTACAGGATGATGTAAGGGCATTGCATTTATTGTGCCTTTTATTTCTAATCTAATGCCACTGTAGAGTTGGGGAAGTATCAGTTCAAGGTCTTGGAGGCTGGAGACCCCGGCTCTTATGAGGAAGATCCAATACCAATTAAGATGGGGAACTGAAAACTCTCAGCTAAAATTGATCATGGAAGTGTATTAGTTGAGCAAAATGCCAATCAAGTGATGTGCTCCAAGATGAAGTCTGAGAGGCTAATGAGGCAAGCGAGCTCATCTTTGGCACGCTAACAGACAGCATATTGTCCCATGGCTTCCAGTTCATATTTTCTACTTAAAATTAAATACTCAAACAATTCTTCGGTTGTGATCCACTGAGAGACCAGTGGCAAGGGAGCCACTCTGATTACAATCCAGCTTTATGGGGCTAGTCTGCAAGACAGGGTGACTGACAGGAAGCCAAACCACATACCAACTGATGAGCTAAAGCAGGGTGATCCAAACAAGTCAGGCAGAGAAAACATCACAAGACCCCATTATTTGGCAAGCTGAAGCACTGTGAAACATTGCTGATGGCTGAGAAGTGACAGCAGGGAAGGAGAAACAAACTAAAAAAAAAAAAAAAAAAACCCTAGAGAAGCACAAATGCTATTGAATAGGCAGAGCTCGATTTGTGCAAAAATGTCATGTAGTCCTTGAGGCAGAGGCAAAACTGCACAGTGACAGGTCTTGTAGGCAGCGGTCATAGCTGGAGACTAACAAACAGTTCGTAAATATTCTCCACGGCTTGCAGTGCAAGTAAGAAGTTTGTGTTCAACCAAGCTTACAGGAAAACATTGACATCGAGTCTTTTGAAAGGTAGCTCTCCAATGGTATTATTATCTTTTTGCTGAGTCTCAAAGCTTAGCAATGAATTACGGAGTAATCACTTAAATTGTAAATTATAGTTTGCTTAGTATAATCACTAAATTGTAATTATGCACAATTAGTGAGATTTAGCGCTGTTAATTGTTGAAATATGTAAATAGCATTCATTCTTTCTTTTGTCCAGGTGTACTGCCATGAGATTTCCAAACGTAAAATGTCATCGTTGTATAATTGTTGACAGTAAAATGAAAATAAGGAGAAGAGAACCTTTCACATACCTGTGGTGACATCACTTCTCTGTTTTGCCCTTGCTGAGATCCACCCACAGATTCAGACAACACATCTCTGTCCCTGAAAACATTTTAATTGCTTTCCCCAAGTAGCCGCAATGACCAGGAGGACACCCTTGATTCACTGACACATTTAGGAAGCAGAAAGGGCAGGGCTAACCATATAGCCAGAGCTCGAGCAAGGGAAAAGGAGGATGTTAGAAAAATTTTAAGATTTGGTGCTTGGGCAAATGTTTAGATGGTGAATCCACACATAGATACAGGGCAACTGTAATCTACTATTTCAAACCGACAGTAACAATAGCTTCTACCTTCCCAATGCCAGCCTGCTGCTGCTTTGAATTGCATTTCAAAACAATCTTTGGTAGAATGCTGTAAGAAGTATAACAGCTACAGGATGCTACAATGTGTTACATAAAAATCTCTTTCAACAGTCTGAAATTATTATGAAAACACAAGTTATACACATTTAAGCACTTTATATAGGGTATCTCAAAGACTTCATGTGTTAATGTGTATTATATATTGCCAAGGAATGAATATATGGGATGCAACATCTTGACATGTCCAAAACTTATTTGGTTGCATATCTCCTCTATGGCATTTTTTACAAACTAAAATTTCAGTGAAATAGGCTTCAATCAATCACTTTCTGTTTTATAATTTAGAATTTGCATTAATCTGAATGGGCTTCCCTGATAGCTCAGTTGGTAAAGAATCTACCTGCAATGCAGCAGACCCCAGTTCAATTCCTGGGTCAGGAAGATCCACTAGAGAAGGGACAGGCTACCCACTCCAGTAATGTTGGGCTTCCCTTGTGGCTCACATGGTAAAGAACCCATCCCCTGGAGAAGGGAATGGCTATCCACTCCAGTATTCTGGCCTGGAGAATTGCATGGACTGTATAGTTCATGGGGTCATAAAAAATCGCACACTACTGAGCGACTTTCACTTTCACTTTGATCTGAATATGTATGTGTCTCTTTTTCTAGACTATATTTTCTTTTAGGAGATGAGTGGGATATTGCCTATCTCTCTATTGCAGGGATATAACACAATTCTTCCCCATAGTGGGAACTCAATAAATGTTTATTAAATGATGATAATTGCATTAGGGTAATTATAAAGCTATGCCAGGTGGCCCAATGGTAAAGAATCCATCTGCCAAGGCAGGAGATGCAGGAGATGTGAGTTCCTTCCCTGGGTTGGGAAGATCCCCTGGAGTAGAAAATGTCAACCCACTCCAGTATTCTTGCCTGGAAAGTTCCATGGACAAAAGAGTGGGGCAGGCATGACTGAGCATGCACACATAATTCTAAAGCTACTAGCAAATACGGAATAGATCCAATGCTGATTTTTGCGAATCTCTGTTAATTGGGCATAATATGATAAACCTTGAGAACAACAGCAACATAGAGACAATTAGTAGAAAGTTATGTATCTCCTAAAATCCTTGACTATTGTGCTTTCCTCTACATACGCCACTTAAGGAAAGGTATCTAGATTTGCTGTCTCTAAATACGGTTGTCCATACATTGTCAAAAGACACATGCTGTCCTCTATAAGATTGCTAAATAAACCACATACTATTCTGGTGTGGTAGATGTCCATGGGGTCACAAAGAGCTGGACACGACTATGCGGCTGAACTGAACTAAACTGAGATACCCATAGAATGACCTCAAAGGAGACAAATCCCTGTGTATTCCCCTCCTTTTGAATTTGGGACAAACCTGTGAGCTGTTTCTCCCCAGTAGAATATAGTGATGATGATGAGCTTTCATTATGTAACACAGTAGGAACTTTGACCTAAAGAAGTTACAGGATGATAAATAACTATTTTGTAAGATTCTAAATGTGTGATAATTTACTACATACCATGGACAATTGATACACCTATTTAAATTTAATTTTCAGAAAAAGTGAATTAAAAATGCAAGTATGTCCACATTATATTGGGTGGATACTTATATTAAAATAAGCATCTGTTTCTTCTCTGAAATTTGAATTTACTATGTTTGCTCTATGTTTTTATATATTTATTGCTAATTCTGACAACCATACTCCTGGAAAATTCTTCTCACAAATTTTACCTGTTCCCTCAACCTCTCCATGAGTCACTATTACTTTCCATAAAAAAAAGTTTAGTCTGAAAAGCGTAAGTCTCACAAAAATGATTCTAAGAGGAAAATTGCAGCCCCCAGATAAGGAATGCTTAAATTTTATAGTGTAGAAAGCCTATTTTTGCTTAATAACTTCTGTCATAGCCTCACCGACACATATAAATAATTCAGAGAACGTTGTCACCTTTAAACACATACATATAGGCACATGCATTGACGACCCATAAAATATGTTCCTGAAGCCACATGCTATTTAATTGCTTAATTTTATCTGTTTATAAAATATTTTATTGAACTTTCATTGTAATCAATACCAAAACAATAAAAGTATTTTTTTTTAATGTTCACAAGAATCTAGTTGTAATCAATACCAGATTTTTTTGTATAATCATAACTTCTCTAAACATGGTATCTGCTATTTTAAATCTTTAGAAGTTGTGAGAATTTTCCCATAATGAGGCTATTATGTTTGAATTTAGATGGCCTTTAAATAATATAGTGTTTTAAAAAAATATATCGTGTTTTAAATGAAAAGAGTGTAGGTTTTGATGTAAGCAAAATTCTGGTTTTAATCTCGTTCAACCACCCATTAACTCTGCCTCTGGGAAAGATATTTCTGAGATCTCAAATTTCTCATCTGGTGTGTACTTGGTAGAGTTAAAGTTACACTTAATGAAAATTAAAATTTAATAATAAGCATCTTAAATATATTGATGTATTTGTTACCTCAACCACATTTTACAAATGAGGAAAATGAGTCTCCGTGTTATTAATTAATTTGCTCCAAATCATACAATAAATGTGTCCACATCAGTGTTCAAACCCAGGTTTACAATTCAATCTCATATTCTACAACTTTTGCTAAATAAATTTACATATATTCACTTCAAGAATGTATATTAATTTTCTTTCTGTAGAACTTATTATTAGAAAGAAAAAAAACACAATACAAAAATCAAATAGAGCAAAGAATAGTAGCCATGAAAAATATCCATGATCACATACTCTATGTCAGAAGCTTTCACCTATATCACCTACTCTTACTTTCACAAAGTGCTGTGAGTCAAATAGGAGAGAGATTAATAGCCCTACTTTAAGAAGAAATTGAAACTTGGAAAGCTTACAGCACTTGTGAGTTCAACTGGTTCTTGAACCTACAACTTCGTACAAGTTCTTTTATCTGCTTTATTTCATCTCAGCTGTATATGCTTAAAGCATCTCAACTGAGGGACCCTTATCATTTTAATTTTCCTTTCTTTGTGTGAGGCAACCTGAGAGGAAGAAGGTGAAAAGCAATAATTACATACACACCAATTCTGGTCCGTAAATTTTACTGATGAATAAGAATTCAAGGGCAGAGTAGAAAGGGCTGGTTTTCCTTCTCTACAGCCTTACCCCAAATAACACAGCAACTATCATTTTTCCTCTTCTGCATTCAAGTGTTGAGAGGGGAAGGAACTTCAAGAAACAAAGTAGCTTATCTCCTGTACTTCACCAGGGAATGGGTTCTGATCTGGGTTTGTTTTGTTCATTCCTTCTTGATAGCATGAGTAAGAGATCTTAGATATCCACTGTTACAGAGGAAGTGAAAAGGGAGCCAGGGAAGGATTTTCATTTTATGAACATCAAGTCATTGGCTCAATGTGAAGGTGTGTGTCTAGAGAAGCAGTATCTATTTTGTTTTCAGGTATGTGAGAGTATTATACACATTCTCACTCATAAGGATCCCTATTTACATCCCACTTTTACTGTTTTCAAAAAGTATGATAAAATTAGTTTATTCTTTCAGGCAGAGTTCGATTATTTTCCAGATCAGACTAGAGTTCACATCTGTTTTGAGGATTGGATCACTTCTTCCTTAATAAAGGTTTATTGAAAAGCTCTAATCTATTTGGGTAGCTGACTCTTTGATGTGTAAATTGTTCCTCAGTTACTCAGACTGCAAAGAGGTTTGCTTTAAGGAGTGTAACCTTTCCATTCACACACAGTAATG
Organism: Bos indicus x Bos taurus; assembly: GCF_003369695.1. Taxonomy (NCBI): domain Eukaryota; kingdom Metazoa; phylum Chordata; class Mammalia; order Artiodactyla; family Bovidae; genus Bos; species Bos indicus x Bos taurus. Next base: position 60,015,857 of record NC_040087.1, read on the forward strand.
AATGCGAATGGACTCCCATTTAAATGTCATTGTCACCTGGATATTCTCATGAGATAGACAGAGGTAGCTCACAATAAGTGAAACCACTGCAGCCAATAAATAACACTAATTCCATGTTACTCTGGACGGTGAGTTTTTGCTTTGTTTTGTTTTATTTTTATGCTTTGAGTTTTTTTTAATGTATTATATCCCTAGTCATACACATTTGAAAAAAGTGAAGTTATGTATTTCAAACGTCATAAAATTCATTTAAAATGCACAACAAAACTTCTCCCCAGATTATTATTACGATTAATTTAAATGGAGAGATGCTTCATTTAAATCCTGATTAATTAAATACAAAGATGTGTCTTGATTTTGGACCTGCCCAGAAATAATTAGAAAGATATTTTAAAATGTTTGTGTGCGCACATGCTCAGTTGCTTCAGTCGTGTCCAACTCTTTGCAACCCTACAAACTGTAGCCCGCCAGCCTCCTCTGTCCATGGGATTCTCCAGGCAAGAATACGAAAGTACTTTGCAGTCCCCTCCTCCAGGGGATCTTTCCCACTCTGGATGGAACCCACCCATGTCTCATGTCTCCTGCATTGCCAAGCAGGTGTTTTATCACTAGCACCGCCACCTGTGAAGGCTTTTAAAATGTTTATCCCAGCTGAATATAAGAATATGAACAAATTTTTTTTTTATCATAAGGCATTGCATTTCAGCATTCAGCTTTTTAAGACATTATTAATAATCTTTAGTTTCTGGAGAGATGACCTAATTTGGCAACATAAAATTTACTTTCAGTTCAGTTCAGTTCAGTCGCTCAGTCGTGTCCGACTCTTTGCGACTCCATGGACTGGAGCACGCCAGGCCTCCCTGTCCATCATCAACTCCTGGAGTTTACTCAAACTCATGTCCATTGAATCGGTAAAGCCATCCAACTATTTCATCGTCTGCGGTCCCCTTGTCCTCCTGCCTTCAATCTTTCCCAGCATAAGAGTCTTTTCCAATGAGTCAGTTCTTCACATCAGGTGGCCAAAGTATTGGAGTTTCAGCTTCAGCATCAGTCCTTCCAATGAATATTCAGGACTAATTTCCTTTAGGATGGATTGGTTGTATCTCCGTGCAGTCCAAGGGACTTAAAAGAGTCTTACTGACTTTAATTCATATGAATTTCAGTGCCGTTTTTATTTTTGACATCCATCTCCACAGAGATTTAATTTATATTTCTTTTAGTACTTAAGAATTCCTTCAAACTTTTATATAATTCAATTACCTCCTAGAAAGGAGTTCAGTTCAGTTCAGTTCAGTTGCTCAGTCATGTCTGACTCTTTGCGACCCCATGAATCGCAGCACGCCAGGCCTCCCTGTCCATCTCCAACTCCTGGAGTTCACTCAAACTCATGTCCATCGAGTCGGTGATGCCATCCAGCCATCTCATCCTCTGTTGTCCCCTTTTCCTCCTGCCCTCAATCCCTCCCAGCATCAGGGTCTTTTCCAATGAGTCAACTCTTCGCATGAGGTGGCCAAAGTACTGGAGATTTTCAGCTTTAGCATCATTCCTTCCAAAGAACACCCAGAACTAATCTCCTTTAGAATAGAAAAGAGTGATGATATTATATTCCATAGGGGGACAAACAACCATTTTAATTGTTATTTATAAGGGACAAGGATACTATAGAATAGTTTATTATTAACGTAACTTATTAAATAAATTATTCCTGAAATCATGTTAGTCTATTTTACAAATAGAATGTAAACTGCATGATAATCATGTATTTTGCCAGTGCAGGAGTTAGTCATCTAATCAATGGCTATGAGAATTTCAACTTTTTCTTTAATTTTGAGGATTTGTCTAATATAAGTAATTTAACTCTTTTATTTCTGACATGATTAAGAATACAGTTAGAAAATTCTACCAAAAGTTTAAAGCAAGCAAAAATCAGGTCACTTGCTTCTCTAGGAAATAAGCAAATTTCCTAAATCTTCTGAAAATAGCTTTGTATTTCCCTTTATTTTAGGCCTTTTTAAAAAAGAGCATGTAAATGACTTCTCTGGCAGTCCAGTGGTTACTACTCTGTGCTTCCACTGCAGAGAGTATTGGTTGGCGAACTAGGATCCAGCATGCCATGTGGTGTGGCAAAAATAAATAAATAAATAAAATAAAAAATAAAAGGATGTGTTATATTATTATATGCTGCATATTATGCAGCATTTAGACATTTTAGAAATATTAACATGTTTCATTTTACAAATAAAATGATTTTAGAAATATTAACATGTTTTAGAAATATTAATATGTTTAATACTAGAAATATTAACATGTTTCAGTCATTTTTGAAATAACATGTTTCGTCCAAATAACAGTGCTGAGTAAGTATCATGAGTAACCTATTTTGGAACTAAGATAAATTGCATCACAGAAATATTAGTAACTTGCTGTCAAGAGGTGCATATACAACTTGAAATAGAACCCAGTGGGATGTTAATTGGAAAAGAAGATTATTCTCTTTTCTAGAATACTCCAGTATTTCTGAAATTTTCTTGTAGATTACTAAGAGGTTTGAAGATGCATGTGTGAGCACATGCACAAACACATATACACACACTTAAAAGCTGCTGCTAAGTCACCTCAGTCATGTCTGACTCTGTGTGACCCCATAGACAGCAGCCCACTAGGCTCCTCTGTCCCTGGGATTCTCCAGGCAAGAATACTGGAGTGGGTTGCCATTTCCTTCTCCAATGCATGAAAATGAAAAGTGAAAGTGAAGTCGCCCAGTCGTGTCCGCCTCTTAGCGACCCCATGGACTGCAGCCCACCAGGCTCCTACTTCCATGGGATTTTCCAGGGAAGAGTACTGGAATGGGTTGCCATTGCAGCAATGCTTAATGTGACACTGATATTCACTTCAGTGGAGTGTGGCTGAAGCAATGTTACTAAGCACCATCGTCCTGGAATCCACATACCATACAATGGTCTTGATTCACAAATGACCATCCAGTTTGTAAATGGAATCCCAAAACTGTACTTGTGGATAGCAAGTTTATACTAGGTGGGATTAAAACTCTTCTATCCCTGCCTCTGAAACAACCTTGCTTAGGCACACTTCTAGGGGGAATTAAGCTGATACCATTCTAGATATCCTATCATCTATTGTCTGCAGCTATACCACCAGGTTTTCACTGTTTGTCCAAATAAAATCAGAAGATAACTTTTTGAAATTTTATTTATTCTTCAATCAGCAAATATACGAAAATGTCAAAAGAGATCATTTAAATATAAAAAAGCCTGTTTACTCTGGAGCATATCTCTAAAACACAACCCTATACCATTAGAGATGAAGGGTATTCCCAGTACAGGGGCAGTGGCCTTATTTAGTAAAGAAATGAATGTCTGCCTGAATTCTACAATTGGACTGTATTTCATAGTATTTTGATTACATGCCCCAAACTTTCTTTGTTTATGCTGCATATGATTTTTCCACAGAGTATAAAATATTGTTCACCAATCAAGAGTAAATGAAGTTTGAATATTTTTTTTTTGTAATGGAGGAGTTTGCTTCAGAATTTATCATGTGATATTTACATATAAGAAATGACTTTGCAGGACAAACAGAATTTGTACCAAAACCATCACAACCACCAAAATGGCAATATTACAGAATTGCATTTTGTATACTAGTTTGAATGTGGGTAGCTCACTGCATTTTATTAGTGATGACACTCCTTAACAGTCATTTTGTTTAATGAGACCATCTGCCAATTCCTTGCTAAGCATTCACTACTGTGCTAAGTTTAAAAAAAAAAAAAAAAGTACTTAAAATGCCATTTCCTTTCTGCTGTGCACAGCTTGTTCCATTAAAGCTAGGGAATTTCAGAGGTTTGACCTATTTCAGAAAATTATTCTCTATCCTAAGCTCTTTGATTGTATCGCCCTTCAGATTCACATCAGACTAATTCTGGGTAGTGATCTTTGACATCAACTAAATAATCTTTGGTGTGATGAAATAAAGTTCTGTTGACTAAATTACAGCCAATTATATCCAGACCTTTGACCTAGTTAATGACCTTGAGATCAAGCAAGGCAATCAAGTCAGTAGAACTTCCTCCTGATCTTATCAAACATTTCTCTATGAACTGAAAATTTTACAGTGGACTAATTGGTGGTATCTTAACTTATTCCCAAAAGTGAGAAGTAAAAGTATGTGGAAGTATTTTACAAATATGTTATCATTAAAAAGTGTAGAATAAAAATGTATAACATATAAGCTATATATATGAATTTTATGGAAAGACATTAAAATAACCATGTACTTTATATTATTTAGTTGGCTGTTTTTATATTTGTTGAGTTTCAAATTCCTTTTATCTCCTGAGTAATTTATGTCCTATAACTAGACAAGAGATTTAAATATGTATTATAAAAATCATACTTATTATAAAGTTCTTATTATTTTTATAGTAAATAAGTCATTTGCAGAAGGCTTGTAGCAAAACTAGTTTTTTCCTCAGTGCTGTTCTCCTTTTTTACCAACTTGAGAAGAGAGGACAAAATTAGAGTTTAGATCAAAGTAATAGATTATTACCAAACAAAAAGTATTTTCTTATTTACCATAGGAGAAAATACAATCTAAGACAAAACAAATCAATAATTTGAAATGGAGCTATCATTGTGAATATGAAGATATTAGTACCAAATTAATGTACATTTTAAAAATGTTTATCTCCTTTTAGGTATGGTGAAAAGTCTTTTCTATACCAGAATAAAATTTCTGTCCAATTCTTTATTTGTTCCATTCATGGTAATTACTACTGAAAAGCATTTCATTCACTCAAGCAACTATATCTGTAAGCTGTGAGCAATAAAGGTTGCCAAGGATTTTAGGCTAAGATCCAATATATATTTCACTGGAATTTTTAGAAACTCCTCGAAACTAGGCCATTCTCATGTTATGTGTATTAACAATTGTTTCCCATAGAGGATCCTAGAATAAGATTTTTCCCATGAGTTACACTTAGAAACGTTTCCCACATAGCTTAGCAAACAACAGCAACAACTAAAAAAGAAAAGAAACACAGATAGCATCATTCTGAAAGGAACTTTGGTAAATGTTCTTACTTTGGTAAATGTTTGGTAAATGTGGATGTATCTGTTTTATTGTATTCATTTCTCATATAGGCAACTTAGATAAAATTGTTAGAAATATTAGCAATAAGATTGGAATCATATTCTCTTAGTAATCTACTTTACAAAGAAGAGCTTGCAAGTAACCACAATTATGAAATGTTTAATATATGAACTCTATAGATATTTAGGAACAGTCTTTGCTAGTTTAGCTTCTCTATGCTGGTGCTAAGTCGCTTCAGTCGTGTCCGACTCTTTGCAACCCCATAAAGGCAGCTCACCAGGATCCCCCGTCCCTGGGATTCTCCAGGCGAGAACACTGGAGTGGGTTGCCATTTCCTTCTCCAATGCATGAAAATGAAGAGTGAAAGTGAAGTCGCTCAGTTGTGTCCGACTCTTAGCGACCCCATGGACTGCAGCCTACCAGGCTCCTCCATCCATGGGATTTTCCAGGCAAGAGTACTGGAGTGGGGTGCCATTGCCTTCTCCAAGCTTCTCTATAGATTTATCTAATTGTTTGTTACTGAGATCCAACATAAAATTGGTTAGTATAATTTATATCGTTATTTATTTATCTATATATTTAATTTATATTTACATATACAGTTATTGTATTAGTCTTATAATTTTGTTTTTATAATGTCTATCCTTTTGTGCCATTTAGATCTCATTTTTCAGTGTTTTTTGTGAGTGTGTTTATGTTTCCACTTTTTAAGCTAGAGTGCTCACTTAACTCCTCCAAAATCTGTGTTATGTACACCTATATCAATATCTCTGTTATTTGGAAACTATCATGTAATTTATTTAATAAAAACATTCTATTTTTATCTAAGTCTTTCTTACCTAGTGGCACTTTTAAATACAAAGAATTAACTCAAGTACAAGGTTAATTACCAAAACAAAACAAACAAAAAAATTAAGCCTTCAGACTTTTGAGAAGAGGACTTTTTGGAAACATTAATATTTGTAAATAATTATGTGCTGGTAACTATATAATCATTGTTATTTATTGTTAATTGATTTTTCAAAAATAATTATTGAGTTCCCTTATTTTTCAGATAGTTAGTGTATTTAACAGTGCACAACTATACAAAGCCTAGGGGCTCACAGGATTCTTATTCAAATGAGGAATCCAGAAAAATCATTTAATCTCACTAGGCCTGTGTTTCCAAACTTTGTGATAACGATGTATATCAATTCACTGGATTGTTCTATTAGGATTAAATTAAATATGTACCCACTATCTTTATTAATGTTTATTTTCATTAAGCAGATTTTATTGAACAAATATAATATTCCTAGCACTCTTAGAGGTACTAGCAACATAACAGAAAGAGAAATGCAGTGATGGTGCGATAATTGAAGGAAAGATCTGTTACTAGGAGGGTGAAGAGCAGGAACAACTATTAATTTCATCTGAAGAAGGATAGGATGCTGATAATGCCATGGAAGTGCTTCCACAAGAGCTGATATCTGAACTGACAGCTGAATTGTGACTAATAGGAGTCAGCCAGAGAAGTGAGGTGAGGTAAAGGAGGCAGGTTCCAGGTAGTTACCTCATTTACTGTGAAAAATAGCCCAATGAGTCTTAGGTTAATTTCTGTCTTTGTTATCAGACCACCTTTTATCATATGATAAATCTAAAGCTCAAAGGATATACAATATATAGTAGTTTAGGTTCAGCTAGCTATTGAGAGAGCCTAAATTGAACCTGTTCTGACTCTAGAATGGAAAATATTCTTTGAATATGCCACAGTGATGGAATATATAATATAGACTAAATACAGATTGGATATTTGAAAACTTAGAATAGTGAACCAACTGTAGAACATTAAAATATCTTATACATATTTACAGTAAGTTAAAATGCTATATATTCCAATCATATTTATACTTCTGGAAATGAAATGACAGACATGACTGTTTCAAGGTTTGTGTGTTTTACAGCTTCACTCAGAAACATCCGATCACTTACTCCTATCTGATCAATGTAATTCCATAAATATAAAGTCCATGCCAACATGTAACTGGCCAGCTAACTAAGCAATTTCACACAAATTGCCCTTAGAAGAAATCACTTTTGTTACTATTTTTTCCACCCTGGAAGGAATCTCTAGGTTTCTTACCTTCGAAAAGTTAAGACCCACAGAAGAATTTTAATATGACCAAAGATCATAAACGCCTCCAAAATTCACAAAAATATATCAATACAAATAACTTGTATTGATGCAATTTTCAAAGAAGAATGTTTCTGTTTTGCCTTAAGCTGCTATTCTATGATAGCAGAGAAAGTAATTAAAAGCATTGATAAATTATCAGGTAGTAAAACCTTATTTTGAATACAGAAATGCTAAATGTTCTTATTGTACATTCAGCTTTAGTCTTTAAAAATATCATAGGACACTCATTTATTTTATTAAACATTTTTATTTAAAATGAATGACTGTAGTTCATAATACATAAAGCTTCAAGATTACATGGAACAATTTTCATACCAATAACTTAATTTCTGTATTAAACTTTGCCTTAGGCCTGAAATAAACTTTTCATCAAACCACATATAAAAAAAGAGAGAAAGGAAAACAACAGTCATTTTTTTCCCAAGAGCATTTGTTTTTGCTCTTTTTGATTATTTTGCTGTTGAAAAAGGGGCAAAATCTAATTATTATTAATAAGACAGATCTTCTGAAAGGACTTTAATTTTTTTCTGTAAGGGTACTAGTTTTCCTATCAGTATGATAAATTTTGGTGTTTCTCTATGATATCTAATTCACTTATTTCTCTAAAATTCTATGATTATAATTTCTAGCCAGAATGTCTATGTTAGATTATAATATATGGCTATGTAGAATCAGAACAAAAAACACTATAAAACTCCAATTGTAATTACTATTAAAAATCATATATGTGTATTTAATGAAATAATTTTATGCATGTGGGTTAGAGTACTTGAACATATTATTATGCATGGAAAATTGATTTAAGTAGTCATTGAATAACATGAATCTGGGGAATGAGGATAACAAATAATTATCAGCAACTGTGTTAATAAAATATCACATTTTCAGATCACCTAAACTCCACTGTGATGGGGAGAATTCTAAGGTGAACCCCAGGATTCCTGACTTTTAGTGTTCTATTCATCTTGTATAATACCCGCTCCTTGAGTTTGAGTAGGACATGTAAATATAATGAGATGCCACTCTGATGTTAACATTAGAAAGCAAAAGTGAAGGCAGATACAATTCATGTCCCTAATTGCTGCTAAGTCGCTTCAGTTGTGTCCGACTCTGTGCAACCCCAGAGACGGCAGCCCACCCGTCCCTGGGATTCTCCAGGCAAGAACACTGGAGTGGGTTGCCATTTCCTTCTCTAATGCATGAAAGTGAAAAGTGAAAGTGAAGTCGCGCAGTCGTGTCCGACTCATAGCGACCCGATGGACTGCAGCCTACCAGGCTCCTCCATCCATGGGATTTTCCAGGCAGGAGTACTGGAGTAGGGTGCCATTGCCTTCTCCAAGTCCCTAATTAACTCTGGATTAACAAAGAAATATTAGAATGAGTGAACCCAGCCTAACGAGGTAAACAGTTTAAATAAGTCAGAGGGGCTTCATGTGACAGAGATTCTCCTGTTGGCCTTGTGAGCTGAAGTAGCTACATGACAAGAAGATCGAGGCAGTCTCTAGGATATGAGAGTGATATCCTGCTCACAGCCAGCAAGGAAACAGTGACCTGAGTCCTACAACTACAAAAGCATAGAATCAAAGTCTACAGTCTCCAAATCCATAATGTCTTTATCCATCCTCCTTTTTATAAATGGCATTATTTCATTTTTTGTTATGACTAATATCCCTCTGTGTATGTATATACCACATCTTCTTTATCCATTCATCCGTCATGGACCTTTAGGTTGCTTTCACATCTTGGCCGTTGCAAATAGTGCTGGTGTGAACATTGGGGTGCAAGTATCTTTTTGAATTATGGCTTTCTCTGTATATATGTCCAGGAGTGGAGTTGCAGAATCATATGACAACTCTACTTTTAGAATATTTTTGAGGAAACTCCATACTATTTTTCATAATGGCTATACCAATTTACATTCCCACCAACAGTGTAGGAGGGCTCCCTTTTATCCACACCCTCTCTAGCATTTATTATTTGTAGACTTTTTAATGATGGCCAATCTAAATGGTGTGAGGTAATAAGTCATTGTAAGTTTTTATCTCCATTTCTCTAATAATTAGCAATGTTGAGTATCTTTTCATGTGTTTTTTTTAGCCATCTGGATGTCTGTTTTGGAGAAATGTCTATTTATATATTCTGCCCAAATTCTGATTTGATTGTTTGTTTGATATTGAGCTGTATAAGCTATTTTTATATTTTGGAGATTAATCTCTTGTCAGTTGTATTATTTGCAAACATTTCCTCCTATTCTGTAGGTTGCATTTTGTGTTATAAGCAGTCACATCTGTGATACTTTATTATACAGCAATAGGAAACTGATACATCATTAAGGAATATCAGCTACATTATATATACATTGTGGTTCCCATCAAAAGAGTGAATGTTAAAAGAATTGCTTGAAATGTAATTATCAAGATTAACTTCTCAGGCTAAATCTGAAATTTTATAAGAAAAATTTTATTTCCAATCACATGAGAACATAATTAAATATATATATGTATATATCAATATATATTAATATCAATATATCTCTATATATATACACATTTACTTTTCTTTTCCACCTTGGTACATTTATTTACTCTACGAAGTCTTCTGTATCAGTCAGTTATCCAAGTGATAAAAAAATCACAAAAACCTCTCTAGGATTTTTAAGCACAGAAGCATTAATTTCAGGGAATTAGGTGCTTATAAAATCATTAGGTGGCCTCACCATGCTTTAAAATTGGCCTCCCAGATTAGGTTGTAATAAGATCTATTTATATGAATTTTGGATCACAAGAGGAAGTGTAGAAGAAGAAAATTAGCCAGATTAGTTTTCCTGGTTTTCTCAAGGCTTGGTTTGCATTTACTTCCATGATATGTATCTCTAGGTATCTCTAGGTTTCTGTGTTTTCCCTAGCATAACACTCATCATCCTCTATTGTAACAATTTACTACTTTCTAGAATTCTGTTTGTTTATATTTTTGTGTCAGCATTTCTTTGTATTTCTCATTAAAGTGAAAGTGAACATGAAGTCACTAAGTCCTGTCTGACTCTGTGACCCTGTGGACTGTACCCTACCAGTCTCCTCTGTCCATGGGATTTTTCAGGCAAGAATACTGGAGTGGGTTGCCATTTCTCATTAATATAATTGCTAAATATACATACAATTTATTTTAGTAATAACCAAACCAAAAGCTTCTGGTTCTTCTATAATGGCTATCAGGTGTGTTATAAAGTTTGATTATCCTTCCTAGATTTCCTTAATTTCCTTAATTAAGGAATTAAGAAGTTCAAGCATATTTCCATATTAAATGATTTAATACATTTAATCAAATGTACTCAAATTCAGGTACTGAATAGCAGTATGGCTCATGTTTTAATTGTGTATGTATGTGTATAGTCTCATAGAACTTAAATTATAACTTTTATTTCTCTTACTTCCTAAGTGCATGTGTGAGGGTTTAAATACAAAACAATACAATTTCAAAGCGTTTTTCCTGCTATAATGCACTGTTTCTTATCTCTGAAAAAAACACCAATTGAAAACAAAAACATGTATTACTCTTCTTAATGACTTTATCTGAACACTAAAGGGTTGTTTAGAGATAGCAAACATGCCAATATTGGTTTTATGATATATATTTAGAGCCTGTTAAATCTTCAAATTGTAACATTTGGAGAATATGGAGCTAACATCTATCTTTGAGAATTTATATTAATATATGTACACTATCTAAAACACAATTCATATTCACTGATTTCAGACTCATAAAAGAGATCAAATTTAGCCAGTATGCTTCAATGTTACTCACAACTAATGATAAATTCTTTAGATAGTTTTTATGTTGACACCTTTCTCCTTCTACACTGGTCATATAAGCCTCTTCCAGGAAATGCCCTCTTTCTCTTTGTCTTCTAGCAAATAAGAGCTGGCCTAGGAGGAAGCCCACAGGACCCTGTAAAAAATGGCCCAAATACTACCTGACTGACCTGATTGTTCCTCTAATTATGCTCATTTTACAGTGTGGAAACTGAGGTACTGAGAGATTATGCAATTTGGCCAAGAATAACTGGAATTTACAGCCAAGCAGGTTGACTGAGAACTAAACTCTGTAAAGCAATACTATATAGTCCTAGGTATTGTTGCTCAGTTGCTAAGTCATCTCTGACTCTTTGTGAACCCATGAACTGCAGCACACCAGACTTCACTGTCCTTCACCATCTTCTGGAGTTTGCTCAAACTCATGTCCATTGAGTTGGTGATGCCATCCAACCATTTTGTAATCCTAGGTATTACAATAAGTTAAAAAGGAAGGTGTTACTTTTACACTCATATTTTGATGAACAAAATTATAGGGAACCATAGTGGACTGATACAGACATTATATTTGTATTACATTCTACACTTATGCAAATATACCTGTATATGTTTTAAAATTATATATATTGTTCATGTGTCATTTAAAAATAACATCTTTCATTCAGGCATATATATATTTCCGGTGCTTTGAATTTGTTTTCCAGAGGAAAAAAACCTATAGTGGGGTTGAGGCCCCAGCCCTCTACCCCAGCTGGCCTGGTCACTTGTGAGTTTAGGGCCTGAGCTTCTTTGTGGAGAGGCAGGTTAGTGGTCACTGAGCTGATATAAGTAGGACTGTTACAGAGGTGACCTTTTCAGTCTCCTACAATTTATATCATTTGCTGGCAATTGGGAAAGTGGCTACAATAACATCAGCTGCCTGAGAGGCTAGTCATTCTGCCGGACCTCCTGGCCAGACAACAGACATCTCTGGAGATCCTGTGCCAAGAAAAAGCATGCAAGTAGACATGGAAAAGCATAAAAACAAAATGTCCTGACAAAGCTCTTACCTGTGTAATCAAAAGTAAAAGGACTCTTCAAATCTGTTGGTATAAAGCATTGCATAAGGTTAATACATTTATATGAGGTTCAGCCAAAAGTAGGGAACTAGAAAAAAAAAATAAAGGAACAGGGATTCCTTTATCTTTTTTATTTCAAAACTTGTGTAAACAATACTAACAATCTTTTATTCCTGAGCCAGAAGAACAAGGGCATGAATGAATCAGTTGGTCAATATCTCCTTGTACAAAATAAGGTACCTTTCTCTGAAACTCTAAGTAGGTATTGCCTTTGTGATTGAACACCTCCTTCTGAGAGTAAAATTGATAAGCTTATTTTATTTTAACATGACATCTATCAGGAAATATACAAAGCAATCCTGGATATAAGAAAATCCCCCATGTCCTTTACAGGAGAAACTTGAAGTATATGGTCAAATTTCTATTTGCTTTTAATTTAGTATTCAGTAATTCAGCTTTAACTATTCTATGAAAAAATGTATTTTATGTTTAGAAATAGAGCTATTTTCTATTGTTACATTTTAAGGAAAAAAAAAAAAGTCATCCAAGGTAGTGACATAAATATTTTGTTTCACCATCTTCATCATGAATGACGCCACTTTACAAATGACTTAACAACTTTTCTGGAGGGCATCAGTTCAATTTCATCTATGTTGTCTTAAGTAAAATGCCTGCTTAAAATCCATGTGTGTGATTTCCATCACTGCCAACTTCTTCCCATGCAACAGATGCCCATTTTCATGGCTACAGCTATCTGCTGTGTATCTGTAAACAGCACTTTCCAAGGTACTTTACAGAGTGAGTTTTGTTCACCATGACAGCCAACACAACTATGAAGACTTACCCTCAGGAAGTATTAACCTTGGGTCAAATACCTTTGCCTTCTGTTTACTCACTTTATTCTGTGAGCTCTTTTATTCTCCAAAACTAACACTGACTGAGATTACTTTCTGTACTACAGTACTATGTGGGACAGTACTGTGTGGCTCAATATAAAGCAATGGAATGGGTTCAGTTCAGCTCAGTCACTCAGTCATGTCTGATTCTTTGTGAACCCATGGAGTGCAGCACGCCAGGCTTCCCTGTCCATCACCAACTCCTGGAGCTTACTCAGACTCCTGTTCATCGAGTCAGTGATGCCATCTAACCATCTCATCCACTGTCATCCCCTTCTCCTCCCACCTTCAATCATTTCCAGCATCAAGGTCTTTTCCAGTGAGTCAGTTCCTTGCATCAGCTGGCCAAAGTATTGGAGTATTACTCTGTTAGCCTTTGATCTGCTTCGTTTTGTACACCAAGACCACATTTGCCTGTTACTCCATGTCTCTCTTGACTTTCTACTTTTGCATTCCAGTTCCCTGTAATGAAAAGGACATCTTTTGGGGTGTTAGTTCTAGAAGGTCTTGTAGGTCTTCATAGAACTGTTCAATTTCAGCTTCTTCAGCATTACTGGTCGGGGCATTGGCTTGAATTACTGTGATATTGATTGGTTTGCCTTATAAATGAACAGAGATCATTCTGTCATTTTTGAGATTGCATCCAAGTACTGCATTTTGGCATGCTGTGATTCAAGGGGTTGCAAAGAGTCAGACAAGACGGAGCAACTGAACTGAACTGAACTGCATTTTGGACTCTTGATTCCTACGGTGGCTATTCTATTTCTTCTAAGGAATTCTTGCCCACAGTAGTAGATATAATGGTCATCTGAGTTAAATTCACCCATTCCAGTCCATTTTAGTTCACTGATTCCTAAAATGTCAATGTTCACTCTTGCCATCTCCTGTTTGACCACTTCCAATTTGCCTTGGTTCATGGACCTGACATTCCAGGTTCCTATGCAATATTGCTCTTTACAGCATCAGACTTTACTTCCACCACCAGTTACATCCACAATTGAATATTGTTTTTGCTTTGGCTCTGTCTCTTCATTCTTTCTGGGGTTATTTCTCCACTAATCTCCAGTAGCATATTGGGCACCTACTGACCTGGAGAGTTCATCTTTCAGTGTCCTATCTTTTTGCCTTTTTATGCTGTTCATGGGGTTGCAGCCATGAAATTAAAAGATGCTTAATCCTTGGAAAGAAAGTTATGACCTACCTAGACAGCATACTGAAAAGCAAAGATATTACTTTGTCAACAAAGGTACATCTAGTCAAGGCTATGGTCATGTATGGATGTGAGAGTTGGACTGTGAAGAAGGCTGAGCGCCAAAGAATTGATGCTTTTCAACAGTGGTGTTGGAGAAGACTCTTGAGGGTCCCTTGGACTGCAAGGAGATCCAACCAGTCCATTCTAAAGGAGATCACTCTTGGGTGTTCATTGGAAGGACTGATGTTGAGGATGAAACGCCAATACTTTGGCCACCCCATGTGAAGAGTTGACTCATTGGAAAAGACCCTGATGCTGGGAGGGATTGGGGGCAGGAGGAGAAGGGGACAACAGAGGATGAGATGGCTGGATGGCATCACTGACTTGATGGACATGAGTCTGAGTGAACTCCGGGAGTTGGTGATGGACAGGGAGGCCTGGCGTGCTGTATTCATGGGGTTGCACAGAGTCGGACACGACTGAGTGACTGAACTGTACTGAACTGAACTGAATTAGGGCTAATAATGGTTCTGACATGCTTGGACTGATATAGATTTGTAAGAACTTGACAGTATGCTTCTTAGTGATATGACTCTTAGTGTCAGAAAAAATATTTGGCAACCAATTTTCAAAGCAAATGGACATAATATTTTGTTTTTAATATTCTATCCATAAAAAGCAGAATTGGAATTTTACAAGTAAAAAATGAACAGAATAAGCCAGTAAAAATTTATGTAAATTTTTCAATTTTGGATCTGCATATATATGTATGAAGTGAAGTGAAGTGTAGTCGCTCAGTTGTGTCTGACTGTTTGCGACACCATGGACTGTAGCCTACCAGGCTCCTCCATCCATGGGATTTTCCAGGCAAAAATACTGGAGTGGGTTGCCATTTCCTTCTCCAGGGGAATTTCCCGACCCAGGGATTGAACCTGGGTCTCCTGCATTGTAGGCATCTTATTTACATGCAAATATCTGTTCATGAAATGCACATCATATATAAATATATTTATATGATATTCCATTCTTCTCCCTTCTTTTCTTATATATTTATGAAATATAGATAAATAAGAAAGATTTTTATTTTAAATACTTCCTATGTAAAGATTTCCTATTTATATAAATGAAAGAAAAGGGAAACACTATATGGAGTCATATAGGATGAATTTACTTTTGCTATCATTGAGCTTTAAATATGACTGTAGTTTTCCACACAAAGTGAAAATGCCAAGATTATTTGGCATCCTATGTTCTTATGTACTTCCATGGTACACATAAATAGCATGGTTCATCTTTTTAAAGACCTTATAGTTTAACTTGTATATTTTAGAAATACTTAAGCAAATTTCAATTGCCCACAACTTATTTATGGTAGTATGTTTTTCCACACAGAAAACTGCTAAGATGCTCAAGAGATTCTTTTCCTTTTCCTATGGTACAAAATTATTGGTCACATGTGAATAATAACAAACTTCAGTTTTTCAGGGTTAGTGAACATTAGCAATACTTCTTACCCACTCCATAGAGATATCTTAAGAACATGAGTTACTCTATAAGTCTTTATTACCTTTCAACCACAAAGAACATTGGTGAGGAGTCTGACTCCAGGCCAAATTCTAGGTTGATCTTTCAGGCCAGACCATAAGCAACTACACAGGCTCTACCTGGCAGGTTCCACACCATTCCTGGTTCACAGGCAGTGCACTGGACCCCTGGCTGTCTATGCTCTCATGCATATGTTAATTGCAACTGAGACACCCCTGTCTGGGGGCCTCTCTTAAGCACCTCTTCCAAGACCCATGTTTAAGGGTTGGCCTTCGAGACACTGACTCATTCTCAGTATTTTTGCCCTCCTAAGCCTTACCCCCACCCCCTACCCCCTCCCTTTCCTGGGCCCCAGAGTCAATGAAATGGCAAGAACCTTTTGTCTGGAGCTCCTTCAGCAGTAAGAAAACACCCACATCTGTAACTGATCCACCAGACCCTCACCCAGTGCTGTTCCCTATGGAAAAGTGGAACACTGAGGGAGCCAGTGCTTCCTCCTGTTTATTGTGCTGATGTTTCACAATAAGCGGCTAAAGACTTGACTGTTACTTTCATATTGACTTGTCATAATTGACCACTTGACATCTGGCAGTTTAGCAGCTCTTCAGCTCAGCTGAACTGCTGACAATTGGTGAGGAATGAGGAGGAGAAAGAGATGCTATTCAAAGACGACAGATCAAAGAATAAGAAAAATTGAATGTAATTTCTTAAAATAAAAAAGTCAAAAGAAATATGGTATTTCTGATACCCAACAGTATTTTCTTAATTTAACTGTATACATACAAGAAAGAAACCTGGGTTTGGAAATTCAGAGGTATTTCCTACCATTTGGTTACCATGAAATTATGCAAACTGATGGTTTGATTCTGATATGCTTGTATTTCAATTAAACACAGTAAAGTGCAAAGCAAAGACTTCTTACATAATCTGTGTCATTTTAGGACTCATCAGATAGGAAAATATTAACAGGAAAAATAATAGAAAAAAGACTCAAGCAATAGTATGGTTAATGCTTGTTTTTCTATCACTCATTCTGTTATTTAAACACAGTGTATTCTACATATACAGTGCTGTGTTCTATCACTTCAGTCATGCCTGACACTTTGCAACCCTATGGACTGTAGCCCGCCAGGCTCCTCTGTCCATGAGATTCTCCAGGCAAGAATACTTGAGTGGGTTGCATGCCCTCCCCCAGGGGATCTTCCTGACCAAGGGATTGAACCCTCGTCTCTTGCATTGCAGGTGGATTCTTTACTGCTGAGCCACTAGGGAAGCCCACTCTACATATGACACCACCAAAATTTGCAGCACTTAAATAATAAGATATCTCCAGTGAGTGAAGACATAATTTTGGCACAACTCTACAGAATATGTGAAGTAGATGATAGAAAACAGAAGACAGGCTTTGTTAGCCTTTTAATTCCTTGGTTATGTTCACCAAAATTGATGGTATTAGACATAGTAAATAGGGAGTAAGAGCTTTGACCCCTCAAGGTTCTTTTAAATCCAGAAGGCATTCCACAACTTTGATGGGCTTGGATTCACAGCAATTTGACAACATGTTCCTTCTCTGATTAAAATTGCTGTAGTTAGCTTGAGAGCAGCAGAGAAAGCTGTCAAATTAATAAGCAAGAAAATGCTGCTTAAAGCAAGATTTTAGAAGCTGCTTCTCACCTCATTTGCCAGCACTACCTCAGAGACCACTTATTTGAACAGTTCTTACATTGAAACACTGTACTGTGTTAATTTTAATTATGAACAGCCCTTACACTAGGCTGAATTCCTAGTATTTATCATGATACCTATCACACCTTTAAGTTGTTTCTGTTATCTCAAATATAGGACAAACCTACTTCTTATTTGAAAGGCTAAGATATTTTAAAACCAAATCTCCCCTGCACCCCACTCCAAAAAAGAATTCATTAACCTTTGCGGGACTGGAAGGTTTTTTTTTGGAAATAAGTATACCGTGATTCTACTTTGAAGTATGAAACTAAATAATTGAATAAGTATTTAACAGTTCTTAAATGCTAGCCTGGAGAAGGCAATGGCACCCCACTCCAGTACTTTTGCCTGGAAAATCCCATGGACGGAGGAGCCTGGCTGCAGTCTATTGGGTCGCTAGAGTCGGACACGACTGAGCGACTTCACTTTCACTTTTCACTTTCATGCATTGGAGAAGGAAATGGCAACCCACTCCAGTGTTCTTGCCTGGAGAATCCCAGGGAGGGGGGAGCCTGGTGGGCTGCCATCTCTGGGTTCGCACAGAGTCGGACTAAGCGACTAAGTAGTAGCGACTACTATTAAGCGACTTAGTAGTAGCAGCAGTAAATGCTAGCCACCACCATCAACAATATTTAATGGTACCTGAAATCCAACAAAGATAATTTAATGAATGCAGAAGCATGGCAAAAGTCCTGAGATGCTTAACAGCCTCAACCAATTCACACACACCGCCAGGTACCTTCTGTTCTACCTGAACCTGGCTGACTTCCGCAGCCCATATGTTCTATTGACCACAGGCACGGTCCCTGGATGTTTGCTGAGCATGCGCAGTTACACTTGGTACCGGAAGTCAGAAAGAGTTTCCTTATTTGTGAAAAATACGGAATTCAGTTAAAATAAAACTGCAAGACATATTAAAAAGGAAGTGAGGTAGGAGGAAGGAAATAGCAAGATATAAAGATTTTTTGTGGGGCAGTGAACTTGCTGTTACTTAAACTTTCTTTCAGTTTACTAATCTGAAAATGGCATTATGAATAAAAATCACTTTATCAGCTATTGCAACATTTGAGAAAAAGCTCCTTATAGCAAGTAGCACAGAAATTTACACAGTATAAGCTTAATGTATGCTAACTATTACCACTATTAGGTAAAGAAACATAAATCTTGCAAGCTGAGAAGCAAAGTAACAGCCACAGTAACTATGGTAATAACAGTAAAACAAATCACTTCAGGTTACATAAATAAACTTAATCACCTCAAGTATCTTAGCATATTAGTAATATTATCCATATTTAGTGGTAGAGAAAATTATTCGTTTAATAACTCTCCACCACTAAGTGACAGAGGGCCAAAGGGCTGGTCCTTCTGGGTCATTTGACCTGTGCATATACTGTGCGCATACTAACTGTGCTCACGCGACTGTAATGCGAGTGCATGTGCGCTGCCTAGTCACTATGCATTTTCTGTAGTGAGTAAGAGAAGATGCTTCTTTGTGACATTAAAAACTAAGCGGAACCCAGATGTTAGGTCCAGGTGAAATGGCTTGCTGAAAACATAGGTTTTTTTTTTTTTTTTTTTGAAAAGATACTTTTTACATTCATAGAGAGTAATTATGTTGGAATTTTGCAGTGCTGGGCTGGCAGTTCTCAGGGGTATGCTCAGAACTCCCTGCAGCTTGGCAGGGACTCCCCTGAACATGACTAAAACCATTAGCACCCAATACCTGTGCTTCCAGCATGAGTGAGTCCTGAGGTTTGCTGACTGTTCACTCACAGCCTGGCACATTCTGCCCTGACATTACTTCCTTTAAGCTTATTGCAAAAAAAAAAACAAAAAACAAAAAAAAATTCCCCACCAAAAATGGAGAGGGCTCATTTTTCATCCGCCTCAGTCCCTGTGTTCTACTTTATTAGGCACAGAACATATGTATTAGTAAAAATGACCTCCTGCCTTACGTCTTAAAAGGCTAATGGGGAATAAGCCTTCTCTATACACAATGGCTGGCAATCTATTACTCCTGTCTGCAGCCAAGCATGGAGTCCTGTGAGAGTCCCCACTTCTGCAGTCTGATGAAGAGCTGGTCTAGGGCATAGCTTGCACCAGCCAAGAAGTACAAGACACAAGAAAGAAGGAGATTTCTTGGAAGAAATATGCCACCTTTTATTTCAATTCACTGGACAGGTGGGGGCAGAGATAACTTAATTGAAAGCAGAAGGAGAGAAGCTGCCTGAGGCAGCTTGCACATTCTGAAAGCACTTGGAATCATAGCAGAAGAAGACTTGATTGATTTAATTACTACTCAAGTGTACAGAGGTTGGAGCCCACAGGCATACTCCAAGCATGCACAAGTTCTTCTGTTAGATGAAATGTATGCTATTGAGAAAGAACAAAGCTGGAAGGGTGAGAGAGAATCTGGCAAGCAGTGTCCCTTAGGGAGGAAATCCCTATTTTTCTGTGAAAATACTGAATGCTATGATGGTACCAGAGCCTGCTTTACTTACTCCCTTTTAACTGCCAGCAGGTGGGGCAAGGAGTTCCATCAATAGGAGATGCCTGGTGACTGTGTTTTCCCAGATAAGCATAAGTAACTGTTCACATTGTATGGTACTTACTCTGTCCCAGACACTATTCTAAATGCATGCTAACACTAGAACCCCATGTTTAAGGTGGATACTGTTTTCATCCATATTTTTGAGAATTACATACACCTGGAGAGAGTAGTAGATGCAGGATTTGAACCCAGGCAGACTGGCTATAAAGTCCATGTTCCTTGGTACTTGGATGATATACTACTGTTCCTAATTGAAGCATGACTTGTAGTGAAGAAAAAAGATGTGTGTTGAATACTAATGACCACGAGGTAGCACATCTTCAAAAACCTCTATTCACTGGAGGTATATCTATGGTGGTTTGCAACCCTTTTGGCATCACAGACTGGTTTTGTGGAAGACAATTTTTCCATGGATGAGGACGGGGGAGGGTGGTTTGGGGTTGATTCAAGCACATTACATATATTGTGCACTTTTTATTTGTGCACATTTATTTGTGCATTTATTGTGCACAATTTCTAAACTAATGCCACCACTGATCTGACTGTAGGTACCAGTCTGTGGTCTGGGGTTTGGGGACCCCTGCTCTAGAATGACAGCAATTAAGGAGAATATTATCAAAACTAAGGAATGGTGGGTCACAACTGATTTGACTAAGTGAAGTCAAATTCCACCAGATTGTATCTCTGGCAGGATTCACCCTCAGCATATGGGGATGGCACCTGGGGGCTTACAAAATATGGCTAAATAAGGAAATACCCTCTCCCCTTGCTGTGAAGCACAAGAATCCCAAGCAAGCAGTAATCATCATTAAGTAAAGATGCCTGAGAAAATATCTAATCCAAATGGATTTGCTGCTAGACAGGGTGCATCTCTTGGGGGGGAGAGTTACATTTTCTGGCCCTAGATATTTTTAGAAGTGATCAGTTAACTTAATGAGGATTTATTATTGGTATTGGTAGAGGAAATTATTCCAATTTCTCATTGGAAATTCTGGGTATACATAGTATGGAAATTCCAGCCATTGTGACAGAATGAGTTAGCATCATATTAAACATTGCTGCCTGGGGCAGTGAGGCAGTTTGGTTGCAAGGAGAGAAATTTCACTATAGCTCAAAAGATGTCAATAATGCCTAAATTGACATATAGCCAATGATGGCTATAGACATGCTTAGAAAGTATAGGGAAGAAATAGCTGATGTCATATGTTGGTGATACTGTTTCATTACAAAATGAAAAGGTGAACAAAACTTAGAGGTTTACTAGATACTAGGAAAAATTGACAATATTATTTAGTATTAACTAATTTTCTGGTGAAAAAATCCCAAATGGATAAAGCAAAAAATATTCCTAGAAACATCTGTGACAAACTGTGTTCCCTAGAAAGAAGACTCCAACTGGAGATTAGAGTGTAGGGATTTTATTGGGAAGAAAGCAGATTTGGGAAGAGGGAAATACTGGGCTGTGTCAAGGTCACAATAAGGATTCGACTGATCATATGGACAGCTGTGAAGCTGGCATGGCCCTTCAGAGTTGTCCTAAGTCGAAGAGAGGCAAATGGGGCTTGGGAACCTTATAATAATGATCTAGTAATAGTGGTCCATTACTGGATGTGAGCTCTCCTAGGAAGGGGACATGCCACTGGTGAAATAACTCTCATAAGCTGAGGCAGTTCCCTTCAGTTCTCAGCAGACGTCTGAACAACATACACAGCATCCATGGCAACATCATAATTCTGAATGAGTCATGACAGGAGTGCAAGTCAAGGCTCAAATATATATAGCTGGAGTCCTTCATTGGTTTCCAGACAGTGTTGGCTGATCAGTCTCTGCATGTGTGTTTGTGGATGTGTGTTAAGAATAAATGTTTCTCCACAAAAGGGAAGACAGTTACCAGGGAAACATGTCCCAACCTTTGAGAAAGACCCAGTGGAGTCTCCTGGAGCTGCCAAGTTCTGACAAATAGTTTCAAGCAGTATCATATACTGATGTGTGTTAAACAGACTTCAGGTTTTACCTAAATAAATGTATGCAATGCCCTACAATAAATCTTCATATAATAATCCCTTGATGACACATGATGAATTATTACCATTAAAGTATTTGCTGCCATCATCAATTCAGCTCTAGATCTGACTAACAATGGCAGTAAAAAGTTCCCAACCTCTTGTGAACTGTAAGGAGTAACTGAGCTAGAGAATCAGCATTCTCTTGGTAAATGCATATTGCCAGGAACAATTTGCACAGACAGAGGAAAGATCACAATGTGCCTCACTATATGTCTCCACGAGTGCCTCAAATTGCATAAGTATTTGTTAAACTGTGTGGTGTGTGTTGGATGAGAAAGGTATCGAGAGAATGCCACAGTGCCTTATGACCTATCATATTTTTTGCAATGATGACATTCTACTGTGGGTGTCACTAAAGGCGAGGAAGTAAAGCAAATTTTAGTCTATAACATGGGGTTCTCTGAAGAAGGAATAGTGCTGAATATCAAAGGACCCATTTCTGCAACATTGTGATAGAAAAATTAAATCCAAGAAGCAAGCTCTGGGAAATCAATATGGAGAAAATTCAGAGTCTACTCAAAAATGGTAAAATATATTTATTGAACTTACTAAAAGTTGTTGAAATCACCTCATTGGCATGAAATAAAGGAATCAAACATTCCAGCAGTCCATAATAGAGATCATATTCTTCATATTGGGATATTCCTGTTGAACCTCTATAAAGTTATTGTAAATGCCACTAAGGAAACAGTCGAAATCCTGGAGTGCACTAGAGAAGGCTGGGCAATAGAATAGTGGGTTGGCCAAATGTTGTTTAGATTTTTCCCTAACATCTTACCAAAAAACCTGAAAGAACTTTCTGACCAACCTGATACTGAACTGAAAATATTATTGTGCTAGCTCGTCCCATGATTGCAGCCATGAAATTAAAAGACGCTTACTCCTTGAAAGGAAAGTTATGACCAACCTAGATAGCATATTGAAAAGCAGAGACATTACTTTGCCAACAAAGGTCCGTCTAATCAAGGCTATGGTTTTTCCAGTGGTCATGTATGGATGTGAGAGTTGGACTGTGAAGAAGGCTGAGCGCCGAAGAATTGATGCTTTTGAACTGTGGTGTTGGAGAAGACTCCTGAGAGTCCCTTGGACTGTAAGGAGATCCAACAGTCCATTCTAAAGGAGATCAGCCCAGGGATTTCTTTGGAAGGACTGATGCTAAAGCTGAAACTCCTCATGCAAAGAGTTGATGCGAAAAGACCCTGATGCTAGGAGAGATTGGGGGCAGGAGGAGAAGGGGACGACAGAGGATGAGATGGCTGGATGGCATCACTGACTCGATGGACGTGAGTCTGGGTGAACTCCGGGAATTGGTGATGGACAGGGAGGCCTGGCGTGCTGCGATTCACGGGGTCGAGAAGAGTTGGACACGACTGAGCAACTGAACTGAACTGAACTGAACTGAGTCCCATCCAAATTGAAGAGAGCTTGTGCAGACTTTAATTAAGGGAGCCAACAGCAGCCTCTTTTGATTCTAATCCATATTCTCTTAAATTCACCAGTGATATAGAATATTTGAAGAAAAACAGCACAACTGTTTACATCCTATTGTATCCTAGAGGCCACTGAAATACACATGAGGGAACATGATCTCATATAGAAGCCAGAACTACACACAAAGGATACCTTAGAGGTATTGCAAGTTTAGTGCCAGACTGCTGCAAACAAAACAAAGAGTGCAATAAAGTGAGTCACACACAGTTTTTGGTTTCCCAGTGCACATAAAAGTTAGGTTTACATTATGCTGGAATTCCAAAATGAAGGTAGAAAACTGCCCCTTGATAACTGTGTCATTTTACAGGTTAGGAGACTCATTCTATTTCTGTCTAAGGCCCCTGGCTTCACAGTACACATTCATAAATGAGTCACTTTTTGATGGAACATTCTGCCAAACCCATTACAATTCCCATAAGTAAAATTTGTATAAGTAATATATAAAGTGACCAGTAACCCAAATGACTACCAGTGACCAAAGAAATAATTTTACAGCAAAAGTCATGAGGGGTTAGGCAAAGGAAGGAATCTTAATCCAAAATTTGGATTGAAGTTGGTAAGACTTGCTCATGGTAGATATACCATGATATAAATGGGGTGGAGGAGATTTTGTAATACCTTTCTTAGGGTTTGGGCTTGCCGGAGGATGTCCTAAGAGAATATGAAAGTGAAAGTGAAGTAGCTCAGTCCTGTCTGACTCTTGGGGACCCCATGGGCTTTAGACTGCCAGGCTCCTCCGTCCATGGGATTTTCCAGGCAAGAATACTGGAGTGGTTTGCCATTTCCTTCTCCAGGGGATATTCCTGACCCAGGAATGGAAGCCAAGTCTCCCACACTGCAGGCAGACTCTTTACCAAATGAGCCACCAGGGAAGCTTTAGAGAATGTGGGGAAATTCAAAGTGATTCTCTCAGTAAATAACCCTGGCAAGGTGTATAGTGGATTCCTTTGTAATAAGTTATCTTTTTAGCTATTGAAGCAAAGTTTTACTTTTATAAGATTTATGTGTCCAAAAAGCTCATTTTCTCCAAGCTTGCAGACAAAGATTTGCATGTAAACTTTAAGAAGTTAAAAACCTTGTCACATTTCTATTATAGACTCCAGTGCATTTTATTGCATATATTTGTTTCCTCATAGTCTTTGAAGAAAGATTTTGAGCTTTCAACTATTTTAGTTTACTGCTTCAGATACCTCAAGTTAAATATTTCATAATTATATTACTTAAGCAGTCACAAAACATGTTTCTTCCAAGATGTTTTTTCAAAGTTTAAATGATGCCACTTTTTACCAAAGCTATTAGTAACCTGAATACATTTCAGCGTTGATTGTGTCCAGTCTCTTCACCAAATTAATTGAGGATTATATCCCATTAATTATACCTCATAATAATACTTGAATCTGTTTTTCTTCTAGAGGCCACTTCTACTAATAATTTACTCACACCCTACTTTGACTGGGAGCCTTATATAAATAATTTGCCTGCGTGTAGCATTGCCCTTCAAAATTAATCCTTGGCATTGTGATCATAAAGTCTTTCTGGAACAATACTGTGGTCACTTTACTTTCCTTTACCGTGGTTTCCCACAGCTGAAATGGTAATCGACAAATCCTCTAGTTAGTACACAAGATCACTTATGAATTCTTCTCTACTTTTCAAGGTTATGTCCAGACTATCCATATCACACTCCTACTCAGGTAGTACAAACTATTTACAATTGCTAACATTAGCCACACTATTTTATTCTGTCATGCCTTTGTTATTATTCTGTCAGTCCATACTAGTTTCCTGCTTATTAACAGACACCCGTCTTTCAAAATATTCTATATTTCCCCCCTACATTGACTTCCAGTTATCATTCTTTTTGATTAAGCTCTGAAATCTCAGGAACAAATGAACATAATGACTGTTTTTGTTTTTAGAAGAAACTCAATACATATTTATAAATATTTATAGAGTAAACAAATAGAAGGATGGATGATGAAACGTATCCATATTTAACTCAGGTGTCATATATAGCTGTATGTTGGGGGCACCCTCTAATTTGGCTCCAATGAGATCCCCACTTTGTGATGTTCATGGATAGAATATGGCAGAAATGACAATATCACTTCTAAGATTAGGTTTGAGAATGACTTGGATTACTGCCTTAGGTGCTGTCATTTGCTCTCTTTGGGATCACTTGATCTTAGGGAAACCAGTTGCCATGTTTCGAAGTAGCCTACGGACATGCAGCCTGCATGGCAAGCCAGGTCAGTGACCACACAAACTGAGCCTTTAGGTGAGAACAAGGGTCTGGCTGAAGTTATAACGCAACTTTATGAAAAAACTTGAACTAGAAATATTCAGTTAAGCTGCAACTGGGTTCCTAATTCACAGAAACTGGGAAATAATAAAAGTTTGCTATTTTAAGATGCTACAATTCAGGATAATTCAGTATATAGCAATCAGTAAATACCATCTTATAGTTCAGATATTTGTGTTAAATATAATTTAGATGTTAAACGGAGAAAAACCTCATGTAAGAATATTAGTGAACTAACATTTTGTTGTTAAGTTTTTAAATTTGAAATATTTATGAAGTGAAACCACATAGATTTGTAGCTTTATTTTTTACATTAAGGGAGTCTTAATGTTAGAAAATAATAGGGGAATATGATATATGAACAACCTAAGTAAGTATAGAACTGTGAAGAAGTTGATGATCCATGTAAAATAATGTTGCTTCTTAATTTTTTCAAAAATATTTTCACCATCTAAAGAAGTAATTGTGAACTTAAAGCCTATCATCTAAATCTTAATCTCAAATTTATATTGCTTAACTGGCTCAACCTTTTTTTAAAAAAAGAGAACAGCTGAATTTGTATGTCTCTTAGTTCTGCATATACCATCAAAGGGAACAGCTGAATTTGTATGTCTCTTAGTTCTGCATATACCATCTGGTGTCAGACAGATCTGCTATTTGTTTAACCACATGCCTTTGTCTCTAAAACAAACATTTTGTTACATTATAACAATTCTGAAATGTGATGGGTCTTAAGATTAAAGGCATTTTTCCAGTGCTACTGGGCAACAGCCATTTTGACATGGCTGTACAGACTGGTAGAATCCCAAGTGGCCTAATGGGACAGATGCAACTCCTCAATGTTTCACTCAACAAAATTGCGTATGGATGCTTGAGGAAATAATAGGAGCCTGGCTGTCCTGTGAAAACCTGCTTAAACTTTCTAGAAATGTCAATGATATAATGGCATCAAAATTTGCAGAACTGGAGGCAGTGGCTTGGGTGAAATCTGAGACTATTTTAAGAAATTCTCCATTAACAGTATTCTTAATTTATAGGAGGTGTTGTGCTAAAAATTGTAGATATGGACAACTCCAAGCTGAGAAAAAATTGAAAGACCCTAAGTGGGAAGATATTTAGAAATTCTTATCTACTATCTATTATTTAATATTTTCTTCAATACTTTGGACATATTGTTGGTTTGGTTATATACCACCACAATAAAGTGAATATTATAAGAATGTGAGTCACACAAATGTTTTGGTTCCTAGTACATGTAAAAGTCATGTTTACACTGTAAGTGTGCCACAGAATCATATATAAAAAAGTAATGCACACTACCTTAATTAAAAATGTTTTATTGTTAAAAAAAATAACAATTATCTGAAGCCTTTAATGAATTGTAATATATTTAATGGTGGAGTGTCTGGCCTTGACGCTGATGGCTGCTGACTGATCAGGGGGGTGTTGCTGAAGGTTGGGGTGGCTGTAGCTATTCCTTAAACTAAGAAAACTGTGTTTGCTGTATCAATTGAATGTTCCTTTCATGAAAGACTTCTCTATAGCATGCCATACTGTTTGACAGCATTTTACCCACAGTATAACTTCCTTCAAAAGTGAAATCAGTCCTCTCAAACCCTGCTGATGCTTTAACAACTAAGTGTATGGAATATTATAATTCATTTGTTTTAATTTTGACAATCTTCACAGCATCTTCACCAGGAATAGTTCTGTTTCAAGAAACCATTTTTATTGCTCATCCACAAGAAACAACACCTCATCTGTGAAAGTTTTATCGTGAGATTGTAGCAACACACGCACATCTTTAGGCTCCACTTCTAGTTCTTTTGCTATTTTTATCACACTACAGTTACTTTCTCTACTGAACGCTTGAACCCTTCAAAGTCACCCATGAGAATCGCAATAAATGTCTTCCAATCTCCTGTTAATGTTGACATTTTGACCTCTTCTTATGAATTAGGAATGTGCTTAGTGGCATCTAGAGTCATGAATACTTTTCAGAAGGTTTTCAATCGACTTTGCTCAGATTCATCAAAGGAATCTTTATTTATGGCAGTGTTAGCTATACAAATGTATTTCCTAGATAAGACTTGATATTACCCTGATCCATGGGCTACAGAATTGATGCTGTGTTAGCAGGCATGAAAACATTAATCTCGTTGTACATTTCTGTCAGAGGTCTTAGGTTACCAGGTGTATTGTCAATGAACAATAAACTTATGAAAGGGATTTTTTTTTTCTGAGAAGTAAATTTCAACAGTGGGCTTAAAATATTCAGTAAAGGTTTTAAAAATTCTTTGTAAACAAAATGTACTGTCATTAAGGCTATGTTGTCTCATTTATAGAGCAAGGACAGAATAATAGATTTAGCATATTTGTTAATGGATTTTCTAAATCAGCACTAGTTTCAACTTCAAGTCTCCAACTGCATTAGCCCCACACAATAGAGCTAGCCTGTCCTTTGAAGACAGGTATTGACTTCTCCTCTCTAAGTATGAAAGTCCTAGATGACATCTTCTTTCAATAAAACATATCCTTTTGCTTACATTGAAAATCTGTTAATTTGTGGAACCACCTTCTTTAATTATCTTTACTAGACCTTCTGGATAATTTGCTGTACCTTCTACATCAGCATTTGCTGCTTCAATTTGTATTTTTATGTTACAGCAATGACTTCACTCCATAAACCTCATGACCTATTCTCTGCTAGCTTCAAACTTTTCTTCTGCAGCTTCCGTACCTCTCTCAACTTTCATAGAACTGAAGAGAGTTAGGGCCTTGCTCTGAATTAGGCTTTGGCTTAAGGGAAGGTTGTGGCTGGTTTGATCTTCTATCCAGACTGCTAACACTTTCTCCGTATCAGCAATAAAGATGTTTTGCTTTCTTAGCATTTGTGAGCTCACTGAAGTAACACTTTAAATTTCAAAACCTTTAGTTTACATTCACAGCTTGGCTAACAGTTTTGTGCAAGAAGCCTGACTTTTGTTCTACCTTGGTTTTTGACATGCCTTCCTCACTAAGAATTATCCTTTCTAACTTTTGATTTAAAGTAAGAGATGAGCTCTTTCTTTCACTTGAACATATATATATATGTGTGTGTGTGTGTAAACACACACATATGTATTTTTAAAAGCAATATAGCAAATTATCTAAGAGCTATATATGTATTTACAAATTACTTAGTAAAAATTATGTATGCATCTTTAACAGTGATGTGGAACAAAAATAAATATTACACATTTCCTTGTAAGATTATCTTCTGAATCTTTCTATAGCATTTGTGATAATGAGCAGTCTCTCATGGAGAGGAGAGAGGCTACATTTAAAGGTTCTATTCTTTCATGCTTCAGTATTACCTAGGGAGCTAATTTAGGTCTATTTAACGTAGGTAGGATGGATGGAGTCTCCTTGATTGGCAAAGAAAACATTTTGAGTACTCCTGAGTTTAACCAAGGGAAAATAATCTATTTCATGTTTACTCATGAACAAACCACTCTGTTAATAGCTTTGAGAAGAATGAATTTAAACTAGGATATAAATAAACACCTGCTGAACAAAATGAAATTAAGATAAATAAAAATAAGCTGAGGTCACATAACTGCAGTGAGGGTGGTAGATGGAAGAAACTGAATACCGGCATTTGGCGTTTGTATTGCGATAAAAAGCTGTGGTTGTATTTCAGGGTTGTGGTCTTTTTTGAACTCCTGACTTTTAAAGTTCCCAGAAGACACATGATATTAGTCAATAACAAGGGAACACAAATAAGTTAGAACTACTATTTAGAAACATTCATTATCTGAGGTTTCCCACATTGAGACAGATTTTAAAAAAAATAGTTGTTTTAAATTACTTTTGTGTGTATATGCTCCCTAGTACATCTGTTTTTGTATAAAAATCCTAAGTTCTGCTGGATACTATTGGAAAATGTAAAATATAATTTTGGAATTTGCTTGGGAAAAATATAGAACCCAGCACAAATAAATAGATTAAATATTACCATAACTTTCCTCAAAACAGTAGGGATTTTGTAATCATTATAGTTTCTGCTACTGCTTTGGCCTCCAAGGATTGAAGATCCAAATACTAACTGTCAGTGAACTCTGTTAGTTCTGGAAAGAACTTTGGAAAGAGAGTTTCACGACCACGAAGGGGGTGGAAGTGGTGAGTGAAGAGTGACAGGGGAGGATTGTATGTGATTTAGTGACTTCTATGAAGGTTTGACTGCTAATTGTAGGGATTAGCTGGTATTCTAGGCTCTTAGTTGGAGAAGGCAATGGCAACCCACTCCAGTACTCTTGCCTGGAGAATCCCAGGGACGGCAGAGCCTGGTGGGCTTCAGTCCATGGGGTCGCTAAGAGTCGGACACGACTGAGCGACTTCCCCTTTCCCTTTAGGCTCTTAGTAATGACTAGACACCCTAGAATATTAAAAAAAAAAAAAATCAAGCAGAATTATAAAAGCACCATGGCTGGTTAGGATATAAATACAACAATGAAATGTTTACCTATCATTGGTTGAAATTTAAAAATAGAATGTCTATCATTAATTGATTTTTAAACCTTGTTAAGGAATGAACACAGTAACAAATCAAAACCTTAGAACTCCTTATATTGAACCTCTTATGTTGTGTCCTGTTTCTTTCTTCTCCATCCTTAATCTCTCTCAGATTTTTTTTTCAAGATTTTTATTTCTAGATTTTTTAAATATATTTAGATTTAATATTCTGAACATTATGTTTATGGTTCTATTTTTGGGTTAACAAATATAGATTATGTTTCGTTACCCCTAAGAAATGTGAAAATTTAACTAGATTTTACCACCTTCTCTTCCAAGTCTCCTTTCCCAGCATCTGGGATATATATTGTTTTTAGGTCTTTCATTGACTACTTTTCTAAACTGATCTACTATATGTAAACCTCTTAAGTTTTCCATCTCTTTACTCCCCAGAATGTAAGATGAGGATAGTAACCTATCAATATTTTTCATTCTTCCCCTATTCCATGCCCTTCCTCCTCTAAGCTCTATCTTTGATTTCACAATTACTAACATCTAGTTACATTATTAAGAGTTATATTCTATAACACAACAAAATATTTTGTACTTTGCTTATAGTTTGATTTAAAAGTTAAAAAATATTAAACTGTCTTTGGGTTATCATTACCATATAAATATTTTTTTTAATACTTAGCTAAATTTTGTGACATATTAATTCCCTTCTTTGTAAGTCAAACATAAGATCTCTTGGTTTATAGTAAGCACTAAAGTTTAATTATCTCTCCTACATCCACTCACTTTAAATATTGACATATTTTCATTCATTTCATAGTGTAATCATACCTTTCTTATTCTTTTTTTCCTCTGCATTTTCTGATGTCATTCTTTCTATTATATCCTGCTTGCATGCTAAATCATTTCAGTCCTGTCCAACTCTTTGCCCTCTTTGCAACTGCATGGACTATAGCCCACCAGGCTCCTCTGTCCATGGGGTTCTCCAGGCAAGAATACCGGAGTGGGCTGCATGACCTCCTCAAGGAGATCTTCTCAACCCAGGGATCAAACCCATGTCTCCTGCTGCTCCTGCATTGCAGGTGGATTCTTTATTGCTCCGCCACTGGGGAAGTCTTATTATAACCTACTTTCTTCTTTTCCCATACTTCCATTCATACTCTCTTTTATACCAAGTCTCTTTCCTTCATGGAAAGATCCTTTCCTCAAAGGCTGGATCTCCATTTGTTACTCCTCTGGATTTGTTAACAACTATCCTAGATCTCCTGGCTTCTCTTCCTTACTTTCCCGATGTGTACAGAAAATTCTTAAGATAATTCTATAGGAGGTAAACATTCTGAACCATGCCTATCTGAACAGTCTTTATTCTGCATGCACAGAGTAAAATTTACTACAATCTACTTTGCTCTAAATCATCCTCTTCAGAAGATCCAAGGAGGTGCTGAATTGTCTCTTTCATCTGATTGCTGACATCAAGTCCAATGTTGGTCTAATTCTTATTTTTTTGCATTTGTTTCTATCTCTAGAAGTGTTCAAGTAGTGGGTAGGTCATTTTTCATCAGTTCTTGTCACCGAGCCATTTTAAGAAGATTTCATTTTTCTCCCATTCTAGAAAAATTACCAACCTTATTTCTTTAATTATTTTCTCTATCCCACATTTTTACCTCCCTTTTGGACTTGTATTACATAAATCTTAGACTTCTTCAATTATTGTTTACATCTTTTCTCTCATTTTTTTCTATTTATCTTTTTTGTTCTGTAATCTTAGAAATGTTTTTTCATTGTATGATTTTCATTTTGTTTCGCTGTTATTATATCTCAATATATTTAGTGCTTTACCATCTAAGACTTTAGTCTGATTATTTAATTTCTGTAGCACTTCCTTTGTTTCCTAGATAAAGTTCTTCATAAATTCCTTTTGATATATTAATTATAATTTTTTAAAATCTTGTTTTGTTAAACATATTACAATTAGCTTGCTATCCTCCTGGTTCTTAATTTTTTTTTTCCCATTTTGTTTTTTTTTTTTTTTCCTCCATGTTGCTTGCTTCCTGTAAATGCTTGGTGGTCCTTTATTGACTTGGGACACATAATAGGTAGTGCAAGTCACATAACATCTGTAGCTTGGATTGGTTTCATCTGCTAAAAGGGAGGGTTATTTTATCAGTGGGAAATTTGACTACAGGCTTTGGGGAAGAAGAGAGAGAAAAATCTGGCAGTGAGGTCTTCTGTTTTAATCTGTAACAGAATCATCTGGAGGAAAATAAGTTTTCTGAATACTGTGAATGTATTCCCCAAAGAGAAAAATATGAAGTCTGTCTTGGGAGTAGGTTATAGCTGATAGCTTTTCTGGCATCGACAGACTGGAATTGACCAAACAAAGTTTTATTTCACTTTTGCTTTTCACTTTGTTTTCTTTTTAAAAGTTTCAATGAGGTATTATTGATATGTCATATATGGTAAATGGCTTCCCAGATGGTGCTAGTGGTAAAGAACTTGCCTGCCAATGTAGGAGACTTGAGAAATGCAGATTCGATCCTTGGGTTGGGAAGGAGCACATGGCAATGACTCCAGTATTCTTGCCTGGAGAATCCCATGTACAGGGCAGCTTCAATGGCTACAGTCTATAGGGTTGCAAAGAATTGGACACAGCTGAAGCGACCGAGCACAGTACATAGCACATGAGGCACATATTTAAAGTTAATATATGCTTTTTGGTAAGTTTTTACACATGTAAACACACCACAATCAAGGTACTGAATCTATTCCTCACCTCTAAAAGTTTTCTGCAAAAATTACCCTGTGACAGCTTATGTAATCATTCCTGCTCCTCCTTACCAAGCAACCAAGGACTTGATTCTATCACTAGATATTAATTTGGGTTTTCTACAATTTTACATATATTGGAATCACACTTTTTTATTTTATTTTATTGGATTGGGCTTCTTTCACTCAAATTAATTAATTTGAGAGTTCTGCATAGGATATAATCTTTTATCAGGTATATGCTTTGACAAAATATTCTCCTGATTGGTGGCTTAATGTGCTTGAAACAATTATCATGTTTTAAAATTTATGACTATGCTTTTGCAAACCAAAGCTTGTAAACAACCCCATCTTTTGAACTTCAGGTTTTAGCTCTGTCCGTGGCAATGCCTTTCGTCAAAGAGGCAGGCCATCTCCTATACCAATTAATAAATAGATCAGTTTCTATCTTTTGTTCAGATTTCTCCAAATATATTAAGAGGGTTGTGGCTTCTTCACAGTGATGCTACATCCATAGTTTTCAAATTTCTGAAACTTACTGAAGCATTCTATTTACTGGTATAAGCTCTGTTTTGTTTATTTCCCATCCTCACCCCATATAGTTGATTTTAAGAAGGTGTACAGTTTTGTTCTCCCATTTCATACATTCGATTTGTATTCCTTTGCATTTGTAGTCTGTTTTCTACTCCTGTGTTAGTAATATCTCAGAGGTATAAAAATAATGCCTTTAATACTACTTTGAACTTTTATATAACACTGAAAATATGTGTGGGCTTCCCTCAGGGCTCAGTAGTAAAGAAATCAGCCTGCCGATGCAGGAGATATAGTGTCAATCCCTGGGTCATGAAGAACCTTGGAGAAGGAAATGACAATCTACTTGAGTGTTACTACCTGGGAAATCCCAAAGACAGAGGATCCTGGTGGACTACAGTCCATGGTGTCTCAGAGTCTGATACAACTTAGCACATACACATACACACAAATATGTGTATGTGTCTATATTTGGTGTAAACTTATTCCCCAGGCCCTGACTAACAAATTCTCTGTGAACCATTCACAATAAGAGCTCTTTTGAGAATGTTAATGTTTTATACCATAAGTTTTCAGCAAAATTATTACTCCTAATATCATTTATTAAAAAGAGATACCTATCACAAATATTACTTAAAACTCATCCAAAACAGAAGAACTGTGAGTACTTAAATAAACAAATGAACAGATAATAGTATCTACATACAGCATGCCACCATTACTTCCCTATATAATATTTCTGCTGTGCCTTAATTATTTATAACTGATATTAAATGTGACGTTCTATAATATAACATTATAGAACATTTATAACAACTGTTTGATATGAATTCAAAACATATTCAGTGAAAGCTTCCTAGATGCCAGGGACTAGTCTCCATCTTTGAGTATGAAAATTGGAAAGTGAAAGTTGCTCAGTCATATCTAACTGTTTACAAATCCATGAACTGGTTCCCACCAGGCTCCTCTGTCCATGGAATTATCTAGGCAAGAATACTGGAGTGGGTTACCTTGCTCTTCTCCAGGGGATCTTCCCAACCCAGGGATTGAATCCAGATCTCCTGCATTGCAGGTAGGTTCTTTACCATTTGAGCTATCCAGGAGTATAGTAGAGGGCAAATAATTCACTGCTCTCGTGGAATTTGCATTCTATTGACTATGGAAAGAAAAGGGAATTTTAATATAGATAATGGGTGTCATTTAAAATAGCTCTGAGTTAGGAAAACATAAAGAATATAGAAAGTGAGAAGATCTGAAGTTATCAGACTTTACAAAGTGTGTAGAATCTAGGCCCCAGGGAGGTGTTGAGTTCATTATTTGGGGAGTTAAAGTAAAATAATACCAAAAAGAGTGTAAGAGGTAAGGAGGAGTTGGTATCACATGATGTTGGAAATAGGCAAAGGCCAGATTATGTAAAAGCTTGTAAACTGTTTAACAATTTAGTTTATAAATGGAAAGTAAATGTAGAATATCAAGCAGCAAGTAATGATTCACATTTTAAAAATTCTTTCCAGAGAATTGATTTTATAGAGGCAAATGTAGAAGCTGGGATACCAATGGAGGATACTATTGAAATAATTTAGAAGGAAAAAACAGCTGGAAATAAGTTGGTAGAGGTGAAAATAGGGAGAGATGTTGTAAAGTTAGAATTGAGAAGATTTGATGATGGTTAGAAGTGGGTGGTAAATAAAGAGAGGAATAAGAGATGACTCCTAGTTTTTTGGCTTGAAGAACTTGGTGCATGTGATTTTCTTATGTGAGGGAGATTAGGACTTGGGAGAAAGTTTGGGGGTTTTATTGGTGGGAAATCATGAGTTCTGTTTTTCATATGTCAGTGATGAAATCTATAACTCAAAGGAGAATTGGGGCAACTTCAGTTTGGTTTTAGTCTAAATGACAAGAAATAGAGATAGTGTTAAACTATCCCTGATTGCTAAGTTTCATATCTACACATATACAGATGTAGACCCACAAGAGATACAGACAGTTGCACAGAAACATAAAAGCATTCATGTATTCTTCTTTATTGTTTATTCATGGTCACATGCCAGTAAATCTTGAATCAATTAGAAAAATACAATTTGGCATCTGCAATTGCAGTTTCAATGGGATTTAATTTGGTTGGTTATTGACTAATTTTAATTTAGAAAGACATATGAAATATTTCCTTTTTCATATTTCCATATGGTCCTCAGATGCATGGGTGGTATTTCCTAAGTGCTTGGCTAGTTATATTCTACAGTGTAATTTTTCTTATTTGTAAAATGATGCAAACATAAAGTATTTTAATTCCTTTTAAAATAAATATTTCTATTTCTGTATTTCTCTCCTGGATCCCACAACTTTTATTAATGTACCAAAATTAAAAACAACGGGGCAGCTTGAAATGTTTCTCTGCTAAAGTAATGGAATCCAGCTCCTTCCATCCTTCATGAACATTTTATATGGTCTAGAACAGCAAGGCAAATGTCTTTTTGTATATTGATTGTATCATTTGCATTTTAAGATTTTACTGTTTTTTAATTTATTTTAATGAAGTCGGTCATGGAACAATGTTATTGGGAAGTGATGATGGGTATTCAGGGAAAGATTTTAAAGAGTGCAAAAAATACCAATATCATAAATGATAGTTTAAGTCAAGAGAAGTTTTACAATACTAACATATTTTCCTAAAGTTTTTAATACATGAATTACATCTAACTTTATCTTTTGTAAAGAATTTCACATTTGTGTGTGTGTGTGTGTGTGTTAGTCGCTCAGCTATGTCTGACTTTCTCTAGGGGATATTCTTGACCCAGAGATTGAACTAGGATCTTCTGTACTGCAGGCAGATTCTTTACCATCTGAGCCACTGGGGAACCTGTGTGTGTGTGTGTGTGTGTGTGTGTGTATGTGCGTGTGTGTGTATATAAAGAGAGAGAGAGTAGTCATATTGCCACTTTTCATTTATTCTATATTTGCACATTACAGAGAATATATTTGTATATCGGCATCATCAGGTATAGAGCTGTTGACTATAAGTTCATTGTTAATGAGTCAGTAATATATGAAAAGCTTTCTCTGATCTGATTCCTGCCTACCTCCCCATCTCTTTAATTCACACTATTTAATTCATGTTTGTATTCCTCAATGTTAACTGCTTACATTTCTCTGTACCTTATGGACTTTCTCACCTCATTGCTTTTGCTTATGGTGTCCCTTGGTTTACAATATTTTTCTCCCAATACTGTTAACTGGTTGGAAAAGGCCATCCCCGTCGTACTGTTTCTTTTTAAATAATACATATCTCTCCTTTTTCTAGAACTCTTTGCCACTTCCCACCAAGTTCACCTAGGAGCTCCCCTATGTATTTTTATCTGCTTGTAAAATTATCATCCATTGCAGCTGTCACAGCACCATATAAATTTCCGTCACAAGTCTCAGCAATTAAATTACGAGCTTTGTAAAAATAAGGACCATAAACGTCTTGTGGTAGCACAACAGAAGCTCAATGCGTGAGGGAACAAATACATGACTATTTTGGGGGGATATATTCCATCTGTTTGAAGCAATGCATTTGATATGCCCTATGTATTTTATTAGAGATTTTATTTGTATTTTCTGGCTGCTTTATGCTCTACCTAAGAATAATAAAATCAGTAAAAAATGGGGATGCATTTAATTAAATAATACATTCCTTTAATGGACATTCATTATAATGACTTTCACCCATGCAAATTCCTGTATGAAAATACACATGGGCATATGAAGCTTTACGTCTGGATCCCTATTACTATCATGAGGATTGAGTTATCTGTAGTCCAGACTTGGTCATCAAGCAATTTCTCAGAAGCGTGACTATAAAAAATGCTGGCTAAAAGTCTCAGGAAAATAGGTCATTGTAAACATGTGTTTTAGTTAAAAACAATATTCAGGAAAACTAATCGGGTTAATAAAAATGTTATAAAATTTCTCACAGAAATGAGAAAGAATTCACATTTGAGACAGAGACCAGTATTATTACCCAAATCTATATATTCCAGTTCATTCCATATCAACAAAATATATTAGCTTTTAACATATAAACATAGTCTGTCACACTTTAAAAATTAAAATACATGTGGATAAGCTTTTCACTTGCCAATTACAAATTTTCATGAGTTTTTTCACTCATTTTATACATATCATTTATGTTGTCATTATTAAATCTAGAAAAATGAGGTTATATATTGTTTATATAGGGAAATAATATTTTTCTGATGTTTCTATGTTTATAAGATGTCCCGAGTTTTTGCATGCTATGTTTGGTCACTTTCTTTTTCTAAAATAGGCAATGAAAATTTTTGAAAATCAAAATTTAATTGTTGACTTTGTAGTCACATACCTTCACAGAGCCAATAAAACCATTTCTGATGAGCTTTATCAGTACATGCTTGTTTTCTTTTCCCTAAGAAAAAAAAAAGTCCCCACTAGTTACCATTTCTATAGTATGCTGAATTTTCTTAATATTTGTGAATAATTGTCTATTATTATAGACCTATGCATCTGAATGAATTGTATTTATATTTAATATATTGAAAGGCAGCTTTCCTGTTAATAATTTCAAATGTAAATAAAAACATGTATTTTAATATTTTAACAAAAGTGTGTATTTATTTTATTAATAAATTATTTAATATGCAAATATTGTAAAGAAATGTATTTTCTAAAATCAATCTTACATTAACTTTTTAAAAACTTTAGTTACACTGTGAATATTGAAGAAAATTTTCAGAGAAACTTTAGAATGTCTATGTGTTTGTACAAGTGCTATCACACTTATGTTTCAGCAGGTTTTTTCTTATTCTGTTAAAATATAAAGTCATTTAATTTAATAAAAATGTCTTTAAAGAGATACTAATCACTAGATTCACAAGACACTTTTTGGAGAGAAACAAGTTCTTCAACTTGGGTAAATATTATTAAGAATGTTTACACAGTGAAATTAATGAGCTTTAAGTAACTTTCTAAAAGGAATGGGAAAGAAATAATAGGTGAGCGTGACAATGCAAAGAAAAACAGTACATGAAAACAAAGAAAACAGAGGATGAAAACTAATTAGATACTGAAATAGTTCAAATAAAACTGAATTTTATAATCTACAACATTTGGAGGATTAGTAATTGAAATAGAATTAGAAGGAGAAAAATGTTAATATGTTAATAGGTTCTATGTTTGGTTTTACTTATATTCGTTTTCATGTACAAATGTCAGTATTAACCTGGAGATGCTTAGCTCCATTTTACTAATGCAGAATATAACCCTCCCCTCCCCAGTGGTTAGGTCACTTTCCCAAAGTTACAAAAATATTAAGCCTAAAAGTTTATAATTAAAACCAAATCTGTCTCCAGCATTTATTATTTGTAGAGTACTTGATGATGACCATTCTGGCCAGTGTGAGGTAATATCTCATTTTGATTTGCTTATAATGAGTGATTTTGAGCATTTTTTCTTGTGATTGTTGGCCATCAGTAGGAAATGGCAACCCACTCCAGTACTCTTGCCTGAAAACATCCTATGGACAGAGGAGCCTGGCAGTCATGAGATGACAGACAGAGCTGGACATGACTGAGCAACCAAGCAAGAATATCTTCTTTGGAGAAATGTCTGTTTAGGTCTTCTGCCCATTTTTTGACTGGATTGTTTGTTCAATATTGAGCTTCATGAATCACTTGTATATTTTGGAGATTAATCCTTTGTCAATTGTTTCCTTGGCAAATATTTTTCTCTCATTCTGAGGGTTGTCTTGTTGATGGTTTCCTTTAATTAGGTCCCATTTGTTTGCTTTGGTTTTCATTACTCTAGGAGATAGGTCAAAAAGGATCTTGCTGCAATTTATGTCAAAGAGTGTTCTGCCTATGTTTTCCTCTGAGAGTTTTAGAGTGTCTAGTCTTACTTTTAGGTCTTTAATCCATTTTGTGTTTATTTTTGTGTGTGGTGTTATAAGGTATTCTGACTTCATTCTTTCACATGTAGCTGTCCAGTTTTTCCAGCACCACTTACTGAAAAGGCTGTCTTTTCTCCATTGTATATTCTTATCTCCTTTGTCAAAGATAAGGTTCCATAGGTGTATGGGTTTATCACTGGGCTTTCTATACTGTTCCATTGATCAAGCCACTGAATAGCACAGGAAGCTCAGCCCAGTGCTCTGTAATACCTAGAGAGGTGAGACATGGGATGAGAGGAAAGCTCAAAAAAGAGGGGGTATATGTATACATATAGCTGATTCATGATGTTGTAGAGCAGAAGCTAACACAACACTGCAGAGCAATTATTGTGGTGATGGTTTAGTCGCCAAGTCATGTCCGACTCTTGCAACCCCAGACTGTAGTCTGCCAGGCTCCTCTGTCCATGGGAATTCTCCAGACAAGAATACTGGAGTGGGTTGTTATTACCTTCTCCAAAGCAATTATACTCCAATTTAAAAAACAAACAACAAACAAACAAAAACATGTCTATCTTACTCCAAAGGTTATGCTTTCGACCACTCTGCAAATGGAGTGAATAGTGTTACAGTTAAAAGTTAAGGAAAGAGACAGCAGGAATAAGGAATAGAGCTTGGGAATTCCCACCCAAACTGCAGAAAAGGAAAAGAAATTCGTGGGACTCACTGGAAAGAGATTCTGGAATGTGAGAAGAAATCAGAAGAGAACAATGTGCCAAAAAAAAGAATTGTTAGAATGAGACAATGATCAGCAGTATGAAGTGCAGCAATGTTCAGTTGAAAACAAACTAAGTCAAGGAAACTGAAGAGAGGATTTGAACTTCATGGGAAATAGGTGGGGAAACAGTGGAAACAGTGTCAGACTTTATTTTTCTGGGCTCCAAACTCACTGCAGATGGTGACTGCAGCCA
The DNA here is from genome assembly GCF_003369695.1 of Bos indicus x Bos taurus. Lineage (NCBI taxonomy): Eukaryota > Metazoa > Chordata > Mammalia > Artiodactyla > Bovidae > Bos > Bos indicus x Bos taurus. Next base: position 60,056,456 of record NC_040087.1, read on the forward strand.
TGAAATTAAAAGAGGCTTACTCCTTGGAAGGAAAGTTATGACCAACCTAGATAGCATATTCAGAAGCAGAGACATTACTTTGCCAACAAAGGTTCGTCTAGTCAAGGCTATGATTTTTCCTGTGGTCATGTATGGATGTGAGAGTTGGACTGTGAAGAAGGCTGAATGCTGAAGAATTGATGCTTTTGAACTGTGGTGTTAGAGAAGACTCTTGAGAGTCCCTTGGACTGCAAGGAGATCCAACCAGTCCATTCTGAAGGAGATCAGCCCTGGGATTTCTTTAGAAGGAATGATGCTAAAGCTGAAACTCCAGTACTTTGGCCACCTCATGCAAAGAGTTGACTCATTGGAAAAGACTCTGATGCTGGGAGGGATTGGGGGCAGGAGGAGAAGGGGACGACAGAGGATGAGATGGCTGGATGGCATCACTGACTCGATGGACGTGAGTCTCAGTGAACTCCGGGAGTTGGTGATGGACAGGGAGGCCTGGCGTGCTGAGATTCTTGGGGTCGCAAAGAGTCAGACACAACTGAGCGACTGATCTGATCTGATCTGATATGATTAATTTGGAGTCATTAATTACATTAGACTACTGTACTGTAGGTAAAACAAAGAACCAAGAGGCTAGTGGTGAGGAAATATGGTAGATAACCATGGACCTCACCATACCCTTTTCTGTGCCCTTGATCCCATAATAGCCACTTTAGTTAAATTTTGCTGTATTAAGAAAATTTTCTCTGACTAGATTAATTTTTCTTTTTCCTTTCTTTCTTCTTTTATTTTTAAAAATACTTTATCTCTTCTATTTACATGCATCTTCATGGCAACAAAAATTGAATGAAAAAATATATCCCTTTCTTTTTAGATTATTGCCATCATTCAAATTCTAAGGCAATTCTTTGTTCATTGGCTGTGTATAAAACAGAGGGGAAATAAATAAATCATTTATTTAAAGAGTTATATTTAAAAACTCAAATCTGCAGGAGAATGTAGGAGGGGGAGAAGATATCATCCAAGCAAAGATTCTCTGCCTTACTAAAAGGAAAATCAAACAAAATACTTCCAGAAATGAAGAAGAAGAGTGGCCATTGTAAACAGTCCTTCAATGAACATTGGGGTACATTTATGCTTTTGGATCGTGTTTTTCTCCAAATATATGCCCAGGAGTGGGATTGCAGCATCATATGCTAACTCTAGTTTTCAGTTTTTCATGGAACCTCCATACACTCCTACTAGTGTTTGAACCAGTTTATAGCCCACTAACAGTGAAGGCAAATACCCTGCATTTACTGTCTGTGGATTTTTTTATGATAGCCATTCTGGCTGGTGCTCAGATGGTGAAGGATCTGCCTGCAGTGCAGGAGAGCAGGGTTCAGTCCCCGGGTGGGGAAGAACCCCTGGAGAAGTTGTAAATTTTGGAGACTAATCTCTTGTCGGTCATACCATTTGCAAATATTTTCTCCCAATCTGTGGGTTGTCTTTTCATTTTTTTAATTGTTTCCTTTGCTGTGCAAAAGGCTTTCAGGTTACATAGGTCCCATTTGTTTGTTTTTGTTTCCATTATTCTGGGAGATGGATAAAAAAGACATTGCTGCAATTTATGTCAGAGAGCGTTCCGCCTGTTTTCCTCTAGGAGTTTTACAGTGTCTGGTCTCACATTTAGGTCTTTAATCCATCTTGACCTTATTTTTCTGAATGATGTTTGATAATGAATAGTCAAGACATGGAAGCAACCTAAATGTCCATCAACAGACAAACGAATAAGGAAGATGTGGAATATATATATACAATGGAATATTAGCCATCAAAAAGAATGAAATAGTACCATTTGCAGCAACATGAATGGACCTAGAGATTGTCATACTGAGTGAAGGAAGTCAGACAGAGAAGGAGAAATATTGTATGACATCCCTTGTATGTGGAATCTAAAAAGAAATTATACAAATGAACTTAGAAACAGACTCACAGATTTAGAGTATGAACTTATGGTTGCCAGGCAGAAGGATGGAGAGAAGGATAGTTAGGGAGTTTGGGATGGACAGGCATTTTGTTGTTGTTAGTCTCTAAGTCATATCTACAGGCCACAACACCATAGATTGTAGCCTGCCAGTCTCCTCTGTCCATGGGATTTCTCAGGGAAGAATACTCAAATGGATGCCCATTTCCTTCTCCAGTGGATCTTTCTGACGTAGGGACCAAATTCAGGTCTCCTACATTGTAGGCAGGTTCTTTAGCACTGAGCTACCAGGAAAGACAGACATGTATAGACTGCTGTATTTAAAGTGAATTAGCCACAAGAACCTACTATATATAGTACATGGAATTCTGCTCAATATTATGTGGCGACCTGGATGGGAGGGGAGTTTGGGGGAGAACAAACACATGTATATTTATGACTGAGTCCCTTCATTGTTCACCTGAAAGTATCACACCATTGTTTGTTAATTGGCTATACCCCAAAATAAAAGAAAAAGTTAAAAAAAATTCTAAAGAATAGTTTAAGATGACAAAATATTCTATCAATTCTCATACTTAGAAAAACATTTTTTAAAAAGTGGCAAAAAAGGAGAAATGTATGTTTTTGAGCCCAAATAAAATTATAGTTGCTGGGGAAATTACTGGGGGCATCAGTATTCAGTAAACAGAACTGAGGTTCTATCTCCTAATCTATAGGTATATTGGGAAGAGATTGGCTTCAGTAAGCCCAGTTGCTGAAATAGGGAATTGTGCCTGAACAGGTTGTGTTTAGTACAGAATGGAAATTCTGAAGCGTGTGGTGGAAAGGTTTAGAGAGAGAAGGATGGTGAGAGAAGTGCTGAAGCACTTCTGTGAAGTCATGCCTGTGCTCAGTGATCAAGAGTATAGATTTGAGAAGTATGACAGATGAAGCTTATCCCAAGATTTCTGGAGAAGCATTAAGCCTATGCTGTACTTGACAACCTTGGATTGGCACCACAGGGCCCAAATTACAAGTCCCTGGCAAATGGAAGGAAATACAGCTATCTGGAACTATTTAGCTAGGGTCCCATTCAAGAATGAATGCCCAAGAAAGCAACTCAGGGAGGATTTGCAAGGAATGCACCCTTCAGGAAGGATAGAGCAAAGTAACACATTCTTCACTGAGATTCAGAAACAAGTTGTGCTTGTTAACCAACCTCTGGAGCAATCTGGGATTCAAGAAGCCCTGGTAGGATGGTGGTAGAAGAGGCAAGCATTTTCTCTTGACTCTGGACTTATGCCAACTTGTGTGGCTTCAGAAAATAACAGTTGTGAGCTGTTAGGCTATTTTATATCTAAATTCCGGAATGTGTTAGAGAAAAGGAACATTATGTCTATATCTGAGTTGAAAGTCAGTGTCAAACTCTTTATAAGGGAAATATCTCTAAGAGGTATGTGTATTTTCTCTGATGAGCATCTGGAATTTGTACAGAATAGAGGGGATGTTTCTGATCATATTTCAACTGGGAATCATGAAGTTCTGAATTTTGTTTTCTGTATCAGTATTTTAAGCTTTCTAGTACAGAAATAACTATGCTTTTTAATAAAATAAACTCAGGAAAACAGCTAATGTCAGTTTATTTAGTTTAAACTAATCTAAAAACATTTTCTGAATTTAGGTAACATTTAACTTTTAAACAGTTGTCACAATCCTAAACTAAAACCCAAGATAAATACTGACTGTTTAGGCTATATCTATATATCTCTCTATGTATTTACAGATATATTTACATCTATATATGTATAGTAGAGTATACCTATTGAATCTCCCCTACACTACACTCACGTATTTTGTATGAAAGAAGGGGGGCCATGAAGATATTTATGAATTAATCAGAAAAGCAAATTATACTTCAGGCTAGTGGTTGTTTACCTTTGTTTGAAGGCTAGTTATTTGATCCAAATATAGATTATTAGTTATGCAAATACCTTCCCTGGTTCTACTCAACTGAACTCTTGTAAAAATAACAAGAACATTGGGCTGGTTCCAGATTTTAAGTTGTAAGATTCAATGTTATGAAATTTAAGAATATAAACAAAAAAATGTGGTGTTTGTACATCAAAGTTTACATGTATGATGTCAAACTAATCAAGATGTGCCCAAAAGGAGGATAAAAATTTGAATCCATTTTAAGTTTAGCTGTCTAAAATGAGTCTTATTCTGGAAATCAAGAGCTTTTGTCAGGAGACAGAGGAACTATTGGATTTTAGTGGTTTTAATATTGTCTGTTTCTTTTGTTGTCTTCTTTTCCTGGTGGTGTTTCATTTCCATATGTGGTGTTACCTAACTCTCTTTGCATACCATCTGGTGGGTCTGATAATCAAAGTACTCTTTCCTCCATGGTACTTGAACAATAAACCTAATGATAAACAGACAAGAGTAGAAGTATGTGTGTGTGTATACACACACACACACACACACACACACACACACACACATATTCAGCAAATGGCAACAATGGAATGAAACTCTTGAGAATTTGTCTCCAAAAAGGAATTGTGAAACTGTGGTTTATATGTTTTCTGAACCAATTTTCTCTTCTTCACTATAGATCCAGTATTTCCCATATATTCCCCTTTTCTTTAAGTTAGTTAAAGGAAATCTAGGACTTGTAAAGAACAGAACTTCTACAATAATTGGTTTCAAAACTTGTTTATAGATAGCAGATCTTAAAGAAATTTAATAAGAAATGTTGTGTATTTGTGATATCTAGAGAAGAAGAACCAGAAGGCAATACAATTCATTGCTCATTACTGGAACTAGAACCTAGAAACCTTGTTACCTATTGATAAAGGAATGAATTGAGTATTGCTTGTGGTCCTCGGAAAAAGGTACTGCTTGTGGGCATGGCTGTATACAGCTACATAGCTCTGTCATAAAAACTCAGGCCACAGGGAAGAACGGCTTGTTCTGAAGGCATTATTTAAATAAAGCCAGACAAAATATAGACTAATTGCTTAAATCTCAACTCAAAGTAAATATTTAAAACTCTAGGCTTTTCAGTGACTTTGATGAAACTCCCTCATTTAATTGTAAGACTAATAGTTCCAGAAACCAATTCTGATGTGAGAAACATTGAATTAAAATGTAGTGAATTTTTTTTATGCCTTACGAGGTCTTGAAATCTTTGTCATTGATAGAAAATAGCTAGTTCTTGACCATGAAATGCAGCAGCACTCAAGATTGAGGTCTTAGAAGCTTGATGTATTTTGAAGTGCTTTCCATTTCAAATGGAAAGCTGTCTGCCCTTGTAATAACAATACAGAATTTTCCTCATGACACACCTCTCACTTGGTTTCACTGCCCTTCTTTGGAATGCAAATCTAGAACTAGAGAAGTAAATTTTAATAATCAAATTTCAGAGGACATTTGTGAAAACACATTCTAAGTATGTTTAACCAAGGAATGCAAACATAATTGTGATGTTTTCTAAATTTTTGGATGTGGCTTATATTTTCTCTAAAATCAGTCATATATGCTCTGTCCTCTTGAAATCTCAGATTAGATGTATCATGGTCATCTCAAACTTATCATGTCCAAACCTTCTGATTTCTTGAACACAGTATATTGTATTTCTCAAATGTGCCTTGAGATTTGAGAATACATGTGTACATAACCCATTTCATACTGATATATAGGATCATTTCACACACTCTTAAAGTAATACCTACTTCCCATCATCAAGAGTTGGAGACTAGGTGTATTTATTGTTCCTCTCGAATCTCTGTAGAGCTTTGTGACAGCCAAAGTGGTAAAATGTGGCAAAAGTGACAAAGCTGGATTATAATCTAAATCAAGACTAGATTATAAAAGGTAACATGCCCCTGCATGTCTTTTCTTGGCACAACAAACTTTGAGACCTCACCAGCACATTGAAAGGAAACAGAAGCCATATGGAGTCTCTGACTAAAGGTAAATAATCTGGCAATTCCAGCTAAAGTCTTATCCAATAGTTAGCAATAATTACTAGGTATGAGTGAGTCTTCAAATCATTCCAGCCCCTACTCGGTTGACACCCAGTCTAACAGATAAAAGCAATTGCTACTGTATCCTGCTGGAATTGCAGTTTTGTGAGCATTTTTTGTTTGTTTTGTTTGAAACTACTAATTTTAGGGTAATTTGTTACGCAGCCATAATATTTTAAGGCTGCTGCTGCTAAGTCGCTTCAGTCGTGTCCGACTCTGTGCAACCCCATAGATGGCGGCCCACCAGGCTCCGCCATCCCTGGGATTCTCCAGGCAAGAACACTGGAGTGCGTTGCCATTTCCTTCTCCAATGCATGAAAGTGAAAAGTGAAAGTGAAGTCACTCAGTCGTGTCGGACCCCCAGGGACACCATGGACTGCAGCCTTCAGGGCTCCTCCGTCCATGGGATTTTCCAGGCACGTTTTAAGGCTACTCTCTCCTCAAAAGCAGTTTCTTTTTCATTGTTTCCAGTATCAGTTAATAGCTCCTATTCTGTCAGTTTCAGTTGCTGGGTTTGTCTGACTTTTTGTGATCCCATAGACTGTAGCTGCCAGTCTCCTCTGTCCAGGGGATTCTCGAGGCAAGAACGCTGGAGTGGGTTGTCATATTCCTCTCAGGGGATCTTCCCAACCCAGGGATTGAACCCTAGTCTCCTGCTCTGCAGGCAGATTCTTTACCATCTGAGCCACCAGAGAAGCCCCATTCTGTCATTTGTTGAAGCTAAAACTAAGGATTCATATCTTAATTCTTGTTTGTTGCTTGTTGTTTTTTTTTTTTTTTTCCCCGCATGACATAATTAGTAAATCCTTTTGGCTCAAATTTAAAAATAAATCTAAAATGCTTTCAATTCTTTTGAAACCTTCCTTCCTCTATTGCCAGCACCACTTTCCATTGTTATACTATTTCCTACTGTATCATGGAAAACCCCTCTAACTGTTCATTTGCTTAGTTATGCTTTTTCCTTTCACCTTTCTTACATAAAACTTCATAGAACCAGAGGCTGAAACATTAATTCTTTTGCCAGATATATATCAGCAGAATGCATTCAGGAGAAAGTGGTAAGGAAACGCAACAGTGTAGAGAAGAAAATCAGGCAAAAATGTAGTGTTGGAAAAGTCTAGCCACAGTTGGACCCCACAGGGGCCCTGGAATGTTATTGATACTTCAGAGGTTGTCCTAAGGCAAAGTCCATTATCTCATCATTTATCAGTGATTGAGGAAAAGGATGCTATGAAAGTGCTTCACTCAATATGTCAGCAAATTTGGAAAACTCAGCAGTGGCCAAAGGACTGGAAAAGTCAGTTTTCATTCCAATCCCAAAGAAAGGCAATGCCAAAGAATGCTCAAACTACTGCACATTTGCACTCATCTCACACACTAGTAAAGTACTGCTCAAAATTCTCCAAGCCAGGCTTCAGCAATACACGAACCATGAACTTCCAGATGTTCAAGCTAGTTCTAGAAAAGGCGTAGGAACCAGAGATCAAATTGCCAAAATCCGCTGGATCATGGAAAAAGCAAGAGAGTTCCAGAAAAACATCTATTTCTGCTTTATTGTCTATGTCAAAGCCTTTGAGTGTGTGGATAACAATAAACTGTGGAAAATTCTGAAAGAGATGGAAATACCAGAGTACCTGACCTGCCGCTTGAGAAACCTGTATGCAGGTCAGGAAGCAACAGTTAGAACTGGACATAGAACAACAGACTGGTTTCAAATAGGAAAAGGAGTACATCAAGGCTGTATATTGTCACCCTGCTTATTTAACTTATATACAGAATACATCATGAGAAATGCTGGGCTGGAGGAAGCACAAGCTGGAGTTAAGATTGCTTGGAAAAATATTTATAACCTCAGATATGCAGATGACACCACCCTTATGGCAAAATATGAAGAAGAACTAAAGAGCCTCTTGATCAAAGTGAAAGTGGAGAGTGAAAAAGTTGCCTTAAAACTCAACATTCAGAAAACTAAGATCATGGCATCCGGTCCCATCACTTCATGGCAAATAGATGGGGAAGCAGTGGAAACTGTGGCTGACTTTATTTTTCTGGCCTCCAAAATCACTGCAGATGGTGATTGCAGCCATGAAATTAAACAACACTTACTCCTTTGAATGAAAGTTATGACCAACCTAGACAGCATATTAAAAAGCAAAGACATTACTTTGTCAACAAAGATCCGTCTAGTCAAGGCTATGGTTTTTCCAGTGGTCATGTATGGATGTGAGAGTTGAACTATAGAGAAAGCTGAGCGCTGAAGAATTGATGCTTTTTGAACTACGGTGTTGGAGAAGACTCTTGAGAGTCCCTTGTACTGCAAGGAGATCCAACCAGTCCATCCTAAAGGAGATCAGTCCTGGGTGTTCATTGGAAGGACTGACATTGAAGCTGAAACTCCAATACTTTGGCCACTTCATGGGAAGAGTTGATTCATTTGACAAAACCCTGATGCTTGAAAAGAGTGATGGAAGGAAGAGAAGGGAACGGCAGAGGTTAGATGGTTGGATGGCATCACCAACTCAATGGACATGAGTTTGGGTGGACTCCAGGAGTTGGCGATGGACAGGGAGGCCTGGCTTGCTGTGGTTCATGAGGTTACAAAGAGTTGGACATGCCGAGTGACTGAACTGAACTGAACTGAGGAAGAGGAGTTCATGACCCCAGGCCTATGAGGTTGGAGTGCTCCTGTTAGCCAAGGGCAGTCTTATGGCAAGGATATAAATTGTCACCACTTATCATTAACTCCTGTTGTAGCTGGAGGAAAATGCTGTTGGGAGATAACTTTTCATGTCAACAGGATGTGAGCAGCCATCTGCAGTACTGTCATGAGTGTTAGTCGCTCAGTCATGTCAGACGTTTTGTGACCCCATGGGCTGTAGCCTGTCAGGTTCCTCTTTCCATGGAATTTTCCAGGCAAGAATACTGGAGTGGGTTGCCATTTCCTTCTTCAAATACTGTCATAGTAAACCTTCAATCACTTTTCATATTTCACATCCTCTTTGATAACTTTAGTTATGTTTCCTCTGTAAAGATTATTTCTAACTCAACATTGTAGATAGGTTACTGATATTTTATGATTATGTATTTATTCATTATTTTCCTTCTATTTCCTTTTGAATGAAGCTCTACTATGCAAAGTGTTTTAATTGTGTATATACGTGTGCGTGTTTTCCATTATGCAGTCCTAGAATAATGCTTTGAATTCAAGAACTCTTTGTTGAATGAACCAAAGATTGAATTACTTAACATATAGTGACTAAAAAAGGGTCTACACTCAGTAAATGTTAGTTCTTAGTGCTGGGGCAAACCAAGCTGTTGATTAGAACTGAAATCATCAATACCAGGGGTCACAAGCTTTTTGTGTAAAAGGCCAGTTTCTAAATACTTTATAATTTGGGGGACAAAGACTCTCTGTTATAACTATCCAATTCTATTTTGGTAGCAGCAAAAATAGCCAATGATATAAATAAACCCATATGGGTATGGCTCTGTTTTAATAAAATTTTATTTACAAAAATAAGGGAAGGCCCATTGTGGTGGGGGGTCCAGGAACTTGCAAAAGACCCCTGAACTCTCAAATAGGAAATATTAAAGACATATTGCCTCCTAAGAGTCAATGAACCTCTTGCATAAGCAGAAATTTTGATTATTATGAGGAGCAAGTATTTGATGTTTCTTTTGCCTTCTACTAACTTATCCCTTACTTAGGTTATGCTTGCTTTCTTCTAGAATGCATGCTTTCCTTATCTCTTTGTGATACCATACATCCTTCAAGATGTCATTCAAATGCTCTTTCATCATGATTGTGTTCCTTCCACTTTTTGATGAAAAGTCTTTTCTCCATGACTTGGGATACCATGATAGATAAATAAATAGATGATAGATAGATAGATAAACAGATGGATCTAACAAATAACTAGATGTATCAGATAAATTCCATGTGTGAAAATATAAGTGGAATTTTAAGTCAGGAAGATCTGGGTTTGAATGTTGAATGCTTCTTCTTATCTTCTTTCATCCACCTTCCCTCTTTTATAAAATTATATCATTACAAACCACTTTAAATGATTGTTTTAAGAACTAAATGATTTAGTGACGTTAACTAAATTTGGCCTTTTACATATAATGTTTCAACTGTTGTGAGAGAAAATTTCAAGACAATTTGTTTACACCTCTAAAGTTTACCTTTTTGCAGGTGCTAAACGCATATGAAGAGAAGGCAATGGCACCCCACTCCAGTACTCTTGCCTGGAAAATCCCATGGATGGAGGAGCCTGGTAGGCTGCAGTCCATGGGGTCGGTAAGAGTTGGGTACGACTGAGCAACTTCACTTTCACTTTTCACTTTCATGCATTGGAGAAGGAAATGGCAACCCACTCCAGTGTTCTTGCCTGGAGAATCCCAGGGACGGGGGAACCTGATGGGCTGTGGTCTATGGGGTCGTACAGAGTCGGACATGACTGAAGTGACTTAGCAGCAGCAGCAGCAGCAAACGCATATGAGGTATTTCTCCAAAAAAATTATTATATTTAATCCTAATTTACTGTATTATTATATTTAATTTTGGATCCTCTATTTACCATTATACTTCATACCCTAGTGTTATTGAATCCAAGAGAGTAGTCACTGATCATACTCAGTAAATATATTTAAATAGCTAATGTATGGAAGGATGGAGAAAGAACTTCTAATTTCATCAACTCTAGTTTTTATTTTTGAAGAGAATGTCTCTAAAATCAATATATTCAACAACTTTAAACTATTTTAAATGGACCTATTCCATGAACCAGCTTTGTATTATGCACATCCTCTATTCAGTGTAATAACACTTACAAACAGGAAAATATCTTAATTACTTAACAAAATAAGTTTTATAAGCCTAGAGGGTAACTGATGACAAAAATGCAAGCATGTACAAAGTATAAAGATTCACCATTTAAAACTGTTCTCTGTCTCATACATTTGCAAACTTAAGCCCAAGTCTTTCAAAGGGACATAAACAAGATATTTTCTGAACCATAGTAAGAAAGGATATCCAGGAAAAAATCTATCGACAAGCGTATTTAGATTTATCATGTTCTTTTGCTATAGACTTTAATGTTAACAAAATCAAGTAAAAGTTTGGGGTGGGACATAGCAACTTTTCAAATCTTTTAGCTTGCAATTTATTTGTGTCACCATTGAATTCATTCACTTTATCCATTTGCAGTGCTTGAATCAAATATTATCATGGCTCAAGCACATAAACAGTGATAGTGTTTAGCTGATATTGTTTAGTCCATCTACAGTTCTGGAGGTTAATAGATGGATCCTCAAGAGACAAGAAGAAAAATAAAACAGATTACAAAGTATAAGGGCCAAAACTTGTGTGTACACTCTTATGGGAACTTAATTTCTCTGAGTGCAGATTTGGAATTTCTTTCCAAATTACCTTTTCTGTAACAAATATCGTTTTTACCAGGAAAAGAAATGTTTAGTTCTGATGACCTGAAAACAACACATGTGTCTAATTATAAGTTCAGAAAGCAGAGAAAAAGATGAGATTCAAGTGTAGAAGTCAAGTCTATTTTTGTGCTTAAGTCCTAATAGTACTCAGGAGTAGAGCTCTTTCTTTTATGATACAATAAAGAGACTTGTTTTGTTTTAATAATTTATACTTTCTATTTAGCATTTCAGAGTATCTATTTTTTCTGTGCAATTGTCTCCCCAGCTCTGCATCTTCTCAAGGTTAATGATGTTGTTACAGAGCACCGTACTCCAGGATCATCTTACTTCTTATCATTCACCTTTCAAGTGTTTATATCCTTCATAATAAATGTGATTCTTCTCTTTCCATTATCAAGAAAACCATTGAATCTGAAGTTAAATCTAAAAGATAAACTTATCATATAAATTTCATGTGTTTATATCCTTTTTGGTATATCTCCCTCCTTTCTATTAGGGAAGAAGGGTACAGAATAATGCAGTTGAAGAATTACAGACTTAAGAAACTTGATGTTAAAAATTACAGTGGGTACTGACCAAGGGATACTTAATGTTCTCTCATTATGGAGAGGGAAAAAAGAAGGGAGGGGCTTGGAGTGAGGGGGAGAGACAAAGAGAGAGAACTGCTATGTCAAATGAATTAAGTGAAAACACACTATAAATTACATACATTTTAAATTTGCTTTTTCTCCCTATGGTGAATGCATTGAATCTCCCAATGTTTAATACACTGTCTTGATTTGGATATATCTTTTTTAGTGAATAGAGAGAGAAGCACAAATTATTGAACCAGGAAAACTGATTGGAGAGACAAGATTGGCAGAGATAAATGGGGAAGATAGATTGTGATTTCAACTTGGAATTTATTTTCCTCTGTAACATTTATAAGTAAAAAAAAAAAAGTTGTTATAAGTAAAATCCCAACATTTTATTGAGTACTTTCACAAGTGGTCCTATGTATTTTAGCTGTGTCTTAAATACCATGGGTAAAAATCAGGAGCAGCAGCATCGCTATCATCAGATATTCCTTTTAGTATAGCCTAAGGAAAAACTGATTTGCACAATTGTAGGTTAAAAGTTTAAATAAGGAAATAGCAACCCACTCCAGTATTCTTGCCTAGAAAATCCCATGGACTGTCCATGGGGTCGCAAAGACTCAGACACGACTGAGCGACTTCACTTCACTTCAGAGTTAAACTAATTGTTTTGAAATGTACACTTTTACTATAACATTTTGAGACATAAGATTTGATATTTATTCTCTTCTGGTGAGTCAGAATATTATAAAACAGAAAGCTAGGCTAATCAAACTTCAAACACAAAATGAGACATCAAGACAAGAATGGACAAGAGAGATGGTTTCTTGCTCAATAGCCAACCAAAACAAGCAGAAGCCTGCAATTTAACTAAGACAACAATGGGAAAACAGCTTCCCTAAGGGTAGGATCTAAAACAATGCAGGTGAGAAATAAGTATTGAGTTACCCAAAAAGTTCATTCGAATTTTTTCCCTAACCTGCTGCTGCTGCTGCTAAGTCGCTTCAGTCATGTCCAACTCTGTGCAACCCCATAGACGGCAGTCCACCAGGCTCCCCTGTCCCTGGGATTCTCCAGGCAAGAACACTGGAGTGGGTTGCCATTTCCTTCTCCAATGCATGAAAGTGAAAAGTGAAAGTGAAGTCACTCAGTTGTATCTGACTCTTACCAACCCCATGGACTGCAGCCTACCAGGTTCCTCGTCCCTGGGATTCTCCAGGCAAGAGTATTGGAGTGGGTTGTCATTGCCTTCTCCGTTTCCTTAACCTAACATCTTACAAAAAAAAAAAAAAAAAATCCAAATGAACTCTTTGGCCAACCCAATACTAAAAGTTTGAAAACTGGAAGCCTCTTATTTACATATTTTATGTTAGTTGGAATTCAAAGACTTTACAGAAATCTGCCTATATCATGGAATCAGGGATTTTGATCTAAGTTTCCATCATTATTTATATACTGAAAGATGTTTTTCACTTATTATAAAATTACATACAAATTTTATATATGTAAATTAAGCACTATATGTCCCTCCATATTAAATAAATGTTGGAAAAACAGCCTTTCTAGAAATGGAATGGTGGCTATTGAATACTTAACAATTAAGAACTTTGTTCTTTCATTTAATCCATTTAATTACTGGATACCTTTCCCTTTAGCAACAAGGAAGGAGTAGAATAGAACCTTATATTTTAAAATTTAAACTTTTAAAAATGCTGTTCCCATAGATCTAGCTAAACAAAACTTGTGAACTGCTACTTAAAAATAAAGTTCTAATAGAAAGAAATTATGAGAATTTTTTTAAAAAGATATGAAACAAAATAGCTTTAACTTTATTGACAAATGACATAAAAAGGAAAGTTTAGGAGAAACTTTGATACTCTAAAATATATTTAATCTTAATGATTTTTCATAGTAAGATTTATTTAATTTTTCAAGAAAAAAACCACATAATATGTTACTGTATGGAAAATGTTGCATTTTTATCCCTACAACACAGTTTTTCATATAATGAACTTAATAATATTATGCCTAAGCCTAATAAGAAACTGAAAAAAATAGTTGAGTCTAGGAATTCTATTTTGCTTTGTTGATTTCTTGTTAGACTATATTTGCTCATGTGTTAAATTGACTAAATTCACAATTACTAAGACTGGGATATCAAAACTCTGCTTAATATCTTCAGGAGTACAGTACTGTTGAGAATATCACATAAGTAAACAGATACTTCTATTCTGAGAGCTTTAAGTAGCAAATTACCTGTTTGGTCAATCTTACCTTAATATCTGATACTAATCTTTTATTTTTCTATAAAATTGTACTGAAGCATATTTGTTAAAACTTAAAATGTATAAAAAAATTTCAATAGTTCTGATGTTTTTTCCAGTACAATATGAGCTCAGCTCTGATTTTCCTATCTCTGTGAGCATCAGCTTACATAACTTTTAAAGACATTTAAGAATTTCTTATAATGAAAAAAAGTGGTAACAGGTTTTGCACATTGAGAATTTTTTTTTTTTTAATTTGACTCAATTCCTCGGTTTATTTAAAGGGTTTCCTAAGAGTTTGGAAATAAAGAAACTTATTAAGACAGTACCAAAATAGTGAATGATATAAGACAGTTTATTCATGCCTGAGTGGATGCTAAGTTGGGTCTCACTCTTTGCGACCTCATGTACTATAGACAGACAGGCTCCTCTGTCCATGAAATTTCCCAGGCAAGAATGCTGCAGTGGGTTGCCATTGCCTTCTCTAGGAGATCTTCCAGACCTAGGGATTGAACCTGAGTCTATTGCATCTCCTGCATTGGCAGGCAGGTTCTTTGCCAGCTGAGCCACCATTTATACTTGTATTCATTTATGTTATTATGGACCAGTCCTTTGGAGACTTTAATGTGCATGTAAATCACCTGTGAATCTTGTTTAGATACAGGTTTTGATTCAGAAGTTCTAGGATAAGGCCTGAGGTTGTATGTTTCTAGCAATCTCCCAAATAGCACATATAGAAGTAGATTTCTGGGTATTCTGTTTAGCTTAATCATCTGCATTATGTGACTCCATAGGGTATATTATATTAACTGTCTCTGAGATCCTTTACAACACTACAAGTCATAGATAATTGCCAACAATGCAAAATACCTTCTGATGAAGAATATTGACTTTGTATTGTTCCCTGTGGCTCAGATGGTAAGGAATCTACCTGTAATACAGGAGTTCAGTTCAGTCACTCAGTCGTGTCCGACTCTTTGAGACTCCATGAATTGCAGGATGCCAGGCCTCCCTGTCCAACACCAACTCCCGGAGTTTACCCAAACTCATGTCCATTGAGTTGGTGATGTCATCCAGCCATCTCATCCTTTGTCGTCCCCTTTTCCTCCTGCCCCCAATCCCTCCCAGCATCAGAGTCTTTTCCAATGAGTCAACTCATCGCATGAAGTGGCGAAAGTATTGGAGTTTTAGCTTTAGCATCAGTCCTTCCAAAGAACACCCAGGACTGATCTCCTTTAGAATGGACTAGTTGGATCTTCTTGTAGTCCAAGGGACTCTCAAGAGTCTTCTCCAACACCACAGTTCAAAAACATCAATTCTTCGGCCCTCAGCTTTCTTCACAGTCCAACTCTTGCATCCATACATGACCACTGGAAAAACCATAGCCTTGACTAGACGGACCTTTGTTGGCAAAGTAATGTCTCTGCTTTTGAATATGCTATCTAGGTTGGTCATAACTTTCCTTCCAAGGAGTAAGCGTCTTTTAATTTCATGGCTGCAATCACCATTCAGGTTCAATTCCTGAGTCAAGAAGATCTCCTGAAGAAGGAAATGGCTACCCACTCCAGTATTCTTGCCTTTAGAATTCCATGAATAGAGGAGCCTGGCAGGCTACAGTCCATGGGGTTGCAGAGAATCGGACATGACTGAGCAACTAACACTTTCAATTTCACTTTGTGAATTTGTATTAACAAATTCATTTTAGCATATCCGTCGTGTTTATATATTTGCTCTTTAAATTCTACTTTAAATAGTTGTGTATCTCACTGGTTCAAACATGACATAATAAATATATGAAGTCTTTTGTTCTGTAGTCACTGTACCTTTGAATGAGAGTCATAATCTTTCCTCTTAAAAATTATCTTTGAATTTAATGACAGGCTTCACTGAAGTGTTAGAATTCAAGCTAAGCTTGATTGTATAGGTAAGGAACATTTAGGTCAAAAGGATATTAGGAAGAACGTATTGTAGGAGAAGGGAAAATTTGAGAGAAATGAAGGGAAATGATATAATGCATTTATGAGCAGGAAGTTAAATGTGGTTGGCAGTGGGGGCTAGTGCATGTGAAGACCTAGAGATTCAAATTGGCATCTCAACCTGGATGCAGTGTTGAAAGAGAATTCCTCTGACATGTAGAAGTAAAAAGAAGAGATTAAAATGAGGTAAAACATCAGAAATTCCTAGTAATTGGAATAATTTGTGGAATAATGATGGACATGTTAGTCCCAAATTGACAGTATCTAATGACTGACTATAGAAAAGAACTAGAGGAAAACTAGCCAAAATGACCACACAGTTATTTTTACAATTTTTTTATGCTAAAAACAGTTGAAATTTATGGAAAAGCAGCATGATTAGTAGAGACAGCTCTCATGTGACCCCATTCACCACTTTTTTGTTGTATATTTTGCCACATTTTGGTGTTTTTCTGTCTCCCCCTCTTTTGTGTCTTTGTACCTATGTGTGTGTAGATGTTTATGTGTGTCTGGATATTTATCATGTCTCTGTCTCTTTCTTTATCACTCTTTCTCTTGTCTATTTTCTTAACCTCTTGAGAATTAGTTTTCTTGTCATAATTCTTATAGTTTTGAAGTAGACTTTTAAAATAATACAATGTCATTATAAGATAATGTTATTCTCTAAGAAGAAGTAAAAAATATTTTAAAAATTAAATTGAAAAGACTAAACACTTGCAAGAGAGGCTGTTTCCATAATCATGGTCTTAGTTAGCAAATGCAACATAGCACTTAACTTAAAATTAACCCTTGACACCATGTGTACCTGAATTTTTGGACAAAACACTGGTGAGACATCTCTTTTCTTTCCTGGGTATTCTAACAGGTAGATATTTTTGTAAGCATATTAATTTAGGAGAAGGCAATGGCACCCCACTCCAGTACTCTTGCCTGGAAAATCCCATGGATGGAGGAGCCTGGTAGGCTGCTGGCTATGGGGTCCCACAGAGTCGGACACGACTGAAGTGACAGCAGCAGCAGCACTCTGCTTTTCTGTTTAATGGAAATACGTGATATATAGGGAGAACCACAACAATTTTTCATTGATCGACTCACACAGAGTAACATTCTTATTTATCCATCAAACTAGACATTAAGATATTTTTTCCCTTGCTTGTCTAATCAGAGAAATGACAATGAATAATTCTTAATATCCAAATGGTTAAGATGAGGGGACACCCTTTTCACTTATGGTCTAATTTTAATTGGAGAATGATGTATTTTTCAGTAATTGTTACAAATATTTTATCCCAGGGATGGGCGAGCCTGGTGGGCTGCCGTCTATGGGGTCACACAGAGTCGGACATGACTGAAGTGATTTAGCAGCAGCAGCAGCATCAAAACACAGATTGTTTTGCCCACAAAGTTTAAAATCTCATTTTTTATTGAAGGTAAGATATCACCAAAATGACTCAAGGAACATACCTGGCTGATTGTCTATTTTTGTAAAACTATGTCAGAGATTAAAGAATGTTATCTCTCCTTTTAAAATCATTTAAAAATTTAAGAATAATATTCTGTGACATGTTAAAAATATCTAAAATTCAAGTATAAATGTCCATAAATAAATTTTTACTGGAAACCAACCATATGATCACTTATATACCACCCATAGCTGCTTTGCTTTACAATGACAGAGTTGAATAATTGTCAAAGGAAAGGTTTATCCCCACAAAGACTAAGATACTTAGCATCTAATATTTTAAAGAAAAAAAATTCAACACTTACTCATGGTCATAGGAGGTGATCTGCCTTTTTCTTTAGCTGTGAAGCAGTCAACAGTGGTGGGGTGTGTGTGCTCAGTCGTGTCCGACACTCTGTGGCCCCATGGACTACAGTCCACCAGGTTCCTCTGTCCATGGAATTGAACAGGCAAGAATACTGGAGTGTGTTGCCATTTCTTTCTCCAGGGGATCTTCCCATGCCAGGGATTGAACACATGTCTCCTGCATCTCCCATGTTGGCAGGCGATTCTTTAACACAGATCTACCTGGGAAGCCCCTGATGGTGGTGGTGGTGATTCCCAAATACAATTGTCTGTTCTAGTTCCAGGTATGGCGAGGCTGCTTCCCTATGGTCTCCAGTGAGGTACTATGTGTTGTATGACAAGTTATAAAGTGTGGCAAAGAGCTGCTCCTCGTAACATTTCTTCCTCTTTCTTTGGGAATTGAATGGCCTATGACTTCTGTTCAATTCTCTCAATTATATTTTTTTCAAGCCCAAATTTTCCAAGATGAACAAAAAATATTCAGATAGAAAAATGGCCAAAACATGTTAACTGTGAGACTGAGTTCTCTGAGTCTGGGTTCTCAGGGTCACATGGCTCATTTCACTCCACAAATTTTTCACTCATTGGAAACAGATGGGCACAAGCCTTGGTAAAGAAAGTCTCAGTCCTCCTGGGGGCATTTGGAACTGTTTGAAGGCATTTTTTTTTTTCCTTAAAAACTGAAAACCAGCTACCAATTAATGGGTAGATAACAGGGGTGTGAAACATCACACAATGCACATGTGATGATACAAAAATTATCCTTTCAAAGACTTTAAGACACACTCACTGAGAAATACTGCTTTGAAATATTAAAAAGCAAAACCACAAAAACTTTCATTGTCTGTCTTTCAAAATACAATTGAAAAGGATTTGGTGCCCATCTGGCTTGGCAACAACATACCACTAGTAAACTAGGAACACTCAGCCAGATGATGACAAGGGACCAAGTCTTCCAAGCATGTGCACGTTTATGGCTACCATTTGGAGACAAGTGTTAGCTGGCTTACTACTTTTTTCATGGGTAAGTTTAATTTCACCTAAAATGTATATACTCTCTCTCATGTAATATTGTAGAAAAGATTTCCAGACAAAATTGCTTTATTTTAATTTAATGCAGACTAAAATGGTTTCCATATATGTCATAGTTGAAAACCAGGACCATTTAGGTTTTACTCTTATTTCTATATGCTCTTTCTGGGATGAACCAGTTTTTCTTTAGCCAGTGGTTGGAAGGTTCATAACTTCAGAGATTTTAGCCCTCACAAGGTACTGAAAATACTGTTAGTGGACTTAATTAAATTGATAGATGTAATCACTTTTATTCAACATTAGAATTGACTAATCACTTTTTATTCCCAGCACAGAAGTCTAATGTTAGATCTATTGATCCACTAAAGTCAAGTCAGATATTTTAATAGAATTTGTAGTGAAAAAATGTCAGTATTCTTAAGCTGAATTGCTAAAATAAACCCATAATAGATTAAGTGTAGTCATGATTTTAGTACAGTTGATAATCTTCTGGTTTTGCACTACAAAATATTACCATAGCAGTGGAGACACAATTTTGTTCTTGAATCTCTAATTCATCATACCTATTACTAATTTTTCCTCCATATTTATGTGACATATGTCATGACTTATTTTGAAATATAACCTTACAAAACCTGTAATAGTAAGTTTCATTATTCTTCTTATTATTTTTTTTAACCCAAAAGAGAATTGCAAGTTTTGGGGTCGCAGATTGTGGGGAAGCCTGACCAAGTAGAAAAGCAAAATTATGATTGGTTTAGGCATCTTGAGTCAGAGTGGAAGGGTAGCAGGTGGATCTCTGGGTGCCTGATTTACCAATGGGGCACAGTTGACTGTTTCCATAGGAACTGACCAGATTTGAGCCATCCAACCCTTCTCAATGTATATCTATATGATGTAACATTATTTTTTGGATGGCTTCCAAGAAATGTGTTCATTCTTCATACAAAAACCAAATTCTGTTAAAAGTGTAAACTTAGTCCTGATGATTAATTAGAGTGTGGCCTAGGGTCTTTTAATCACCTAGAAAAAATGAATTATAAAGACTTGGCTCTGTGGCCTTCCTGGCACTGGGATTGTGGGGAACGGCACCCCACTCCAATACTCTTGTCTGGGAAATCCCTCAGACAGAGGAGCCTGGTGGGCTACAGTCCATGGAATCTCAAAGAGTCAGACACGACTCAGTGACTAACATTTTGACACTCTGACATACAAATTCACATGCATTTTAGTTATCTAGTGAAAACACTATAACATAATACTCAGTGCATGATAACCGATCTTTAGAAAGAAGCCGTGCTCAAGTTTTTTATATGCCTCTGAAGAATAATTCTACGCCCAAGGAGTATTTTGTGAGAGAACTTCTGATATTTCTAACTTGTTGAATGACTCATTCTTTTTCAAGAATTAAATCAATAAGAGATATTGGAGCTTCAATTATAATTTGTTTTAATCTCTCTGTTCATCATGCCTTCTAGACAATAGATTACATCAGTTTTACATTACGTTAGGCCATATTACATTGAGTCCTGATATTAAGATTTTCATAAAATACCTAATGATTTAAATATCCTTGTAGCAGGACAAACACATAAATGACTGTCTCAAATAAGTGAGTTAAACTCTACTGATGGTTAAAAATATTGTCATAAATGGAATGATTTGTAAAGTACTATCAATATTAAAGAAACAAGCAAACAAACAAACAACAAAAAACCCACTGAATTCATAGAACTAGTACCATCTCATTTTATTTTCTATAATAATCAGGTTGGCCAGAACTATTCTTCTTTTTCAAAGTCTATGATGTGGAGGTAAAAATAGAAACTATTAGGACATGATATTCCAAGTTCCTCTACTCTAAAATCATAGTTGTAACTTGACTTGGGCTTCTTTCAAAGTAAATAGGTTCAAATAAAGGATTTTTTGGAGCAGGCACTCCTGATATTCCTTCTACTTGTGTGGCCTTGTCATTTCACTTATGTTCTTACCACTGAAGGAAGATCTTTCCTCAAGATTAACAAAAATTCATACTTGAAAGACATACTTAGGGTAAATTAAAATTACCTCTGGACATTTTTATATTATCTGAGTTCAAGTTGTCATATTAGTATAAGTTATCTGCTTCCTGAATTCTCCATGTGCTACAAGCATAGTGCTTACATGATGACTTACAAACCCATGGCCTTATTGTCCCTGCTATCAGCTAGCATATAAGGACAGAGAGAAAGGAGGGCACATGTAATCTGTGTTCACTCCATTAGTGACTGTCTCCAGCCAAGGAAAATGTGAGGAGAAGGAGGAGGTGTATCTCCTGAGCTTGCACCCTCATAACTGCAGTACGCCTTGGGGGAATAAATGAATGCGTTCTCTACAAGGAAATGGAGTAGAGACAAACACATAGAAAGAGAAAGAAAAAAAAATCCAAAGCTTTCCACCCTGCTACTTTTCTAAACTCTACAGTTTCTCTGGGAATTTAAGATATAGTAACTTAGAAATAAGCTAGGGAAGAAAGTTTGGGAATTCTTCCAATCATTCATTAAGTATTATGGAGTCATAATACAATGATTGAATTTCTTAATATGTTCTGTTTAAACTACATTCTTATCACTGTATTATATTACACATTTGTTAAAAGTGTTCTGGATATCAAGCTCAGAGTTTTATCTCCTGATCCTTAATTATATTACAGAGTATTCAGATATAAACCATAGGAATTTTAGTCCTCTGCCTGAGAGAAGAATTACTTTTCTATATGTGTATATAAATCTAATGATTTGAGAGAAGCAAATGCAGTTGGTTTTGTACCAAACTAGACTTTTTAAAAAGTCTGATGCTGTAAAGAACAATATTGCATAGGAACCTGAAATGTCAGGTCTATGAATCAAGGCAAATTGGAAGTGGTCAAACAGGAGATGACAAGAGTGAATATCAAAATTTTAGAAATCAGTGAACTAAAATGGAAGGGAATGGCTGAATTTAACTCAGATGACCATTACATCTACTACTGTGGGCAAGAATCCCTTAGAAGAAATGGAGTAGCCATCATAGGCAATAAGAGAGTCCAAAATGAAGTTCTTGGACGCAATCTCAAAAATGACAGAATGATCTCTGTTCGTTTCCAAGGCAAACCATTCAAGATCACAGAAATCCTAGTCTATTCCCCAAGTAGTAATCCTGAAGAAGTTGAAGTTGAACAGTTCTATGAAGACCTACAAGACCTTCTAGAACTAACACCCAAAAGGTGTCCTTTTCATTATAGGGGACTGGAATGCAAAAGTAGGAAGTCAAGAAACACCTGGAGTAACAGGCACATTTGGCCTTGGAGTACAGAATGAAGCAGGGCAAAGGCTAATAGAGTTTTTCCAAGAGAAGCACTGGTCATAGCAAACACCCTCTTCCAACAACACAAGAGAAGACTCTACACATGGACATCACCAAATGGTCAACACTGAAATCAGATTGATTATATTCTTTGCAGGCCAAGATGGAGAAGCTCTATACAGTCAGCAAAACAGACCAGGAGCTGACTGTGGCTCAGACCATGAACTCCTTATTGCCAAATTCAGACTGAAATTGAAGAAAGCATGGAAAACCACCAGATCCTTCAGGTATGACCTACATCAAATCCCCTATGATTATACAGTGGAAGTGACAAATAGATTTAGGGAATAGAATAGATCTGATAGACAGAGTACCTGAAGAACTATGGATGGAGGTTCATGACATTGTACAGGAGGCAGTGATCAAGACCATCCTAAGAAAAAGAAATGCAAAAAGACAAAACGGTTGTCTGAGGAGGCCTTTCAAATAGCTGAGAAAGGAAGAGAAGCTAAAGGCCAAGGAAAAAAGGAAAGATATACCAATTTGAATGCAGAGTTCCAAAGAACAGAAAGGAGAGATAAGAAAGCCAAAACCTTTGACTGTGTGGATCACAAAAACTGGAAAATCCTTCAAGAGATGGGAATACCAACCACCTGACCAGCCTCCTGATAAATCTGTATGCAGGTCAAGAAGCAATAGTTAGAACTGGACATAGTACAACAGACTGGTTCCAAATTGGGAAAGGAGTACATCAACGCTGTATATTGTCACCCTGCTCATTTAACTTATATGCTGAGTACATCATGAAAAACGCTGGACTGGATGAAGCACAAGCTGGAATCAAGATTGCCGGGAAATATCGATAACCTCAGATATGCAGATAACACCATCCTTATGGCAGAAGTAAAGTACTAAAGAGCTTCTTGATAAAAGTTAAAGAGGAGAGAGAAAAAGTTGGCTTAAAATCAACATACAGAAAACTAAGATCATGGCATCTGGTCCCATCAACTTCATGACCATTAGATGGGAAAACAGTGGAAACAGTGACAGACTTCGTATTTTGGGGCACCAAAATCACTGCAAATGGTGACTGCAACCATGAAATTAAAAGACTCTTGCTCCTTGGAAGAAATGTTATGATCAACCTAGACAGGATATTAAAAAGCAGGGCATTACTTTGCCAACAAGGGTCCATCTAGTCAAAGCTATGCTTTTTCCAGTAGTTACGTATGGATGTGAGAGTCGGACTATAAAGAATGCTGAGTGCCGAAGAATTGATGCTTTTGAACTGGGTGTTGGAGAAGACTCTTAAACATCTCTTGGACTGCAAGAGATCCAACCAGTCCATCCTAAAGGAAATCAGTCCTGAATATTCATTGCAAGGATTGACGCTGAAACTCCAGTATTTTGGCCACCTGATGTGAAGAACTGACTCATTTGAAAAGACCCTTATTCTGGGAAATATTGAAGGCGTGAGGAGAAGAGGATAACAGAGGATGAGATGATTGGATGACATCACCACCTCAATGGAAATGAGTTTGAGTAAACTCCGGGAGTTGATGGGCAGGGAAGCCTGGTGTGATGCCATCCATGGGGTCGCAAAGAGTCAGACATGACTGAGCGACTGAACTGAACTGAGACTTTTAAAAAGTGAGAAGATTATCTACTTTACTATGTATTTTTCCATTGGAAAAGATGTGATTTTTAGTGGTTGTATAAAATCTTTACTTCATTATATTGTTTGAAGGAATTTTCATTAAAAGGTGGATCCTTTCTATGTGTAGAATCAGTGTTGCAAAAAATAATTGCCTCTGTCTGTTGGACTCTCTCAGAAGCAGATGCTGAGATGAATTTAGGACTCCAAAAGGTTTAGTGAAGGATAATACCTGAGAACAACGAAGAATAACATGATTGGGCAGAGGTTACTGTCAGACTGTTAAAAAGTCTTGACAAAATCTTGCAATATGAAGGAAAATTTCCACAGAAAAGATTTCCTACTAGAGGAACACCGAAGAAGACAGAGATGACTACGTTATCCAATTTGCCTTCATTTGCTGGAATCTACCCTGAGAAGAAGATGACTTTGGCTTAAAGCCCAATGTGTACTTGGAAAGAAACAAAAGCTAACTATGTTCTCTGAAGCTGGACATCAAGTTCTCACTTGTGAAAGGGTTTGGGCTGAGTGTCTGTATGTCTGATAGGAAACTTCTAAGAGTGGGGTTAATGAAAAGAACTACTCCCATCTTTGTGTTTTGTTTCAGGGCCACAAATGATACTCATCATACCCTTATCCCCTTATGCAAACTCCCTTCTAATTTATCCTCACCTCAGCTCCCATCTCTTCAAATCTCAATAGGTACCTGATGGTATTATCAGATCTCCCTTATATCTGGGGGGTCTGAATCATTGGTAGTATTTCTCTAACTTTGCACAAATTGCTCAATAAACATTTGTTAAAAGAATGAACTATTTTGTTCAATAGAGAAAAATATGTAGAATAAAATTTATGCATGGACAAGCTTGTAAATGTTTCTGTGTCTTTAAAATCCACAATAACAAAAACAAAGCAGTGTTTCGGCACTATTTATTATTGATATGGATGAGTAACAGTGTTTTAAAATGTGTTTCTTAGCCTGGTGAATGTATCCTCAAAATCAAAAATTATATTTTAAGACACAGAAGGAAGGCACAATGATTCTAATGCAGATTAAGTACCAAACTATGAGTGCTTGAGTAAATGTAAGATGTGTATATTTGCATCATGCAATAGTGAAGGTGTTTCTTTTTTATAATTATTTTTAATTAGTTAATTTATTTTTGGCTGTTCCAAGTCTTTGTTGCTGTGTGGGGTCTCTCTCTAAGTGAGATGAGCTGAATTTACTCTCTATTTTTGGTGTGCAAGCTCCTCATTGCAGTAATTTTTCTCGTTAAGCATGAGTCCTAGGGTGTATGGGCTTCAGTAGTTATAGTGCAATGGTTCCATGGTACGTGGGATCTTCCTGGACCAAGGATTGAACCTCTGTCCCCTGCACTGGGAGGTGGATTCTTAACCACTGGACCACAAGGGCAGTCCAAGGACGCTAATTTAAATGAATGGTAGAAAGCATTCTGAAGTTAAAATGTTATTTATGAAGATTATATTAAGACATATTATATTTTAATGTGATAACTAGATATTTTGTAAGGAAGCTGCCATATCAAAATAAATTTTGAAAGAGAACAAACTATGCTAAGGCAAATAGTTGTGATTACAGGTTATAGTTTTACTTTATGTAACACAGCAAGTGACTACAAATGAAACGTCTGCTTATTTATCATTCAGAAATTCCTTTTGTGTTTAAAATGCTTTAGCAATAAAAATTTCTAATTATGCAAAAAATATTATGCAACATGTTTCAGTATAGAATGATTGTGCAAACGTGTATTGTTTTAACAAGTAATATTTACTATCCCTGAACATTCTTCCCACACCCTCAGTAAATGAAAAAGGAAAATTCTTAAAGCATGACCTCCATCAATTTCTATAAGTTTATTTCCTATGGGATCTTTGGTTGGTATACAGATCATAGCAAATAGTGTTAAAACTACTGGAAATGGATCTCTCTACTGCCTAATACAGGTGACTCCACATAAATTTAAAAATTCATTTCACCATAAACAAATATGTGTATTAACATTAAATATACTGATTAAGTTGTATTTCCTACAATCTAATTTCTTGGTTGAAATATTTGTTTCAACATCCATTGCTTGTCTGTTTTACCAAATTATTATTTGTGTGTCTCAGTTTTCTCACTTTCAAAGTGGTCAGTATGGTAAATACCATATGAAAAGAAGAGCTTCACATTTTAAAATGTATATATATGTGTGTGTGTGTATATATATAAAATTCTAAAACAGAGGGAAAGGAAGAGATTTGGAGGGGAGCATTAATCATGTTCCAGGTATCACTATCAGTTCAGTTAAGTTCAGTCACTCAGTCATGTCCGACTCTTTGTGACCCCATGAACCCAGCACGCCAGGCCTCCCTGTCCATCACCAATTCCCAGAGTCTACCCAAACCCATGTCCATTGAGTCGGTGATGCCATCCAACCATCTCATCCTCTGTCATCCCCTTCTCCTGCCCTCAATCTTCCCAGCATCAGAGTCTTTTCAAATGAGTCAGCTCTTTGCATCAAGTGGCCATAGTATCACTATACATGTATAAAATTTTTCTATCGTTAATTCAGCAAATGTATGTGTGTGTCTATGTGTGTGTATGTGTTTGTGTGTACTAGTCACGTCTGACTCTGCAGCCCTAGGGGTTGTAGCCTGCCAGGAATTTCCTCTGTCTATGGAATTTTCTCTGTCTATGGAATTTTCCAGGCAAGAATACTGGACTGGGTTGCCATTTCCTACTGCACGTATTTGCCAACTCGGATTGAATGTCTCTTGTGCTTCTTGCATTATCAGGCAGATAATTTACCACTGTACCACCTAGGAAACCCAATGTATTTCAAGAGCCAATTGTGGTCCACATTTTTTGTTATGCACTGATTAGGCAAAGATGAACATCCTATCTTATAATTAGCCCTTTTTGTAATCAAGTGGTGGATGAAATAAAAATTCAGTGCAGTACATAAAATTATTGAAATTGAGATGAAAGAAATGAAAGAAACAAAAATTGGCAGAGACAAAGAATAACAAGGAAATCTAGTTAAGTTTTTATCATCAGATAAGACTTGCCTTATAAAAAAATAAAAATAAAAAATGTGAACTTTGCCAATGGTAAAAGAGTATCAGAAATTATCTTACTGTTTTCTATAGGAAAATGATTTTCAATTTATTTTCTTTTCCAGTTTTTTTCAAGTTCTTAGGCTTCTGTTCTTGTTAGGTCTTACTTTTCTATGAAAGCACTTAAAAAATTTATTTTTGGTGAATTTTATTTACAGTGTACTTTTTATCTAATTGCCTTTATTATAATTTTATTACATAACCAATCAGGGAACTTAAGCTTTGAATTGTGTGTTCAGCTGAGTGGTAATTAAAGTTGATCTTTCAGACCTGCAGGTTCTCATTTGGCTATTCAACCAAATTCAGATAGAAAATATTCCAAAACAAAAACTTTCCAGAAATTTCCAAAAGGCAAAACTTGAATTTCCCACTCACTGACAACTATTTACATAGCATTTGCATGGCATTCAGTTCAGTTCAGTTCAGTTTAGTCGCTCAGTCCTGTCCGACTCTTTGCGACCCCATGAATCGCAGCACGCCAGGCCTCCCTGTCCATCACCAACTCCCGGAGTGCAAACTCATGTCCATCGAGTCATTGATGCCATCCAGCCATCTCATCCTCTGTCGTCCCGTTTTCCTCCTGCCCCCAATCCCTCCCAGCATCAGAGTCTTTTCCAATAAGTCAACTCTTTGCATGAGGTGGCCAAAGTACTGGAGTTTCAGCTTTAGCATCATTCCTTCCAAAGAACACCCAGGACTGATCTCCTTTAGAATGGACTGGTTGGATCTCCTTGCAGTCCAAGGGACTCTCAAGAGTCTTCTCCAACACCACAGTTCAAAAGCATCAATTCTTCGGCAGTCAGCCTTCTTCATAGTCCAACTCTCACATCCATACATGACCACTGGAAAAACCATAGCCTTGACTAGACGGACCTTTGTTGGCAAAGTAATGGCTCTGCTTTTGAATATACTCTCTAGGTTGGTCATAACTTTCCTTCCAAGGAGTAAGCGTCTTTTAATTTCATGGCTGCAGTCACCATCTGTAGTGATTTTGGAGCCCCAAAAAATAAAGTCTGACACTGTTTCCACTGTATCCCCATCTATTTCCCATGAAGTGATGGGACCGGATGCCATGATCTTCCTTTTCTGAATGTTGAGCTTTAAGCCAACTTTTTCACTCTCCTCTTTCACTCTCATCAAGAGGCTTTTTAGTTTCTCTTCACTTTCTGCCATAAGGGTGGTGTCATTACATATTACAAATAATCTAAAGATCCTTTAAAGTGTATGACCTAATGTGCGTAGGTTATATGCAAACACTACACAATTTTATGTGATGGACTTGAGCATTCAAAGATTTTGATTTCCAATGGGTGTCCTGGAAACAGCTCTCCATGAATGAGATGACTGTACCTTGACTGAATGAAGAAAGCTTTAAACATGAATATGATCCACTTGACAAAAAAGTACTAAGGTGCAGAAAAAACATTGTCACACTGCCTTTTGTCATATTGTGAGGTTAAAAAGGATGAAGCAAAAAGCTCTTAATGTAGTTTCTTAAATGTACAATTATACCTAAAGAGTTTTAAAATCTAAACATTTTTAAATTCTGGATACATGTAAGTTATATATTCATAGATGAAAATAAGACCACATATATTAATATAAATATGGAATATGAGTATATATATTATTATTATTTAAGATACTAATGTTGGTCAATCAGTGTGTATAACTTCTTGGTGTTTTATAATTTAAATCTAAATATTATGAAGATATCAGACTCAATATCATAGGTAAATATTTATTTGTCCAATGACATTGGTTTCCATATATATTAATTTAAAATAAAAGCTCCCAAATTCAAGAATATTGTCAAGTTAGAGTTCTAGACATTAACTGGCATAATAATAAATATGTCAGAAGTTTCCCCCTTTTTGTTTCATTGAACAAAAGAAAATTGGAATAATTTAGGGCTAGTTTGACAAGTACAATAATTTAATGTGCCATTGTGTTCGTAATTTGTTTATAGTCTCACAATGCATTTTGATCTTATAAATGATTACTCAATTAGAAGGGAAGAATGTACGTGGGATTGCAAAATTGAACTAATTTTTAGTTACTACACTGTCTCCTGGTGTAGAAATGTTCTCGTACATTTATGAAATGTTAGGTTAGCTTGTTGGTTTTCCATGAACATGCTAATTTTAAAATACAATAGTCTATTCAATAGCCTTGACTGATATTATGGAGATTTTTAATTCATATTACCTTTTATACAGCAGTACAGTTTCTTCATCACCTTTGTTTTAACTTTGGGAGTAAGGGACCATTCATTTTTTTCTTAAAGAGAGAACAATGAGGGAATTCCCAGACTGTGACTGACTTACTATTATACAAGAATCTGTCCTATGGAATCTGTGACTCATCTAGTAGAAATGGCATTAATAGATATCCACATATCTCTTCATCCTACTTCACATTCGCTCTCACCATTACCACCCTACCTCTATAGATTGTGAGAGGAGTAAGAGTTGCCCAAGTTCTCCAATTGGTCTCACTTCCTCAAAAAGACATTTTCCACACACACACACACACACACCTTCCCTTATTCTAGGCAAGGTAGAAGAAACTCAAGAGTCTTTCTAAAGTCATGAAAAAAAGAGCTCCACTATGAAGTTAAAATAATAATGTTCTCTTGTTTTATGTTTATTCTTCTAAACAATATGTTTCTCTACTGTGTTCTAGGTGGTGAGTTATAAAACATGATTTATTCTATCTATAGTAGAATGAGAGCCCTCATTACTAAGTCTTTAGATGTCTTTGGGCATCTATGCACATGTATGATTTCAGGGGCAGCTGAGCAAACAACTCATCTTCCTCAATAGATCTCTTAAAAATCTCCATCTGTGTCTAAAATTAATTTTTAAAATCACATTTTGGAGTTAGGTGCTATCTGCTTTTAAAGTAAGAGCAACTCTCGGACAGGTAACAACTTTGTCCCAACATCTAGACTGACACGTTGACAACAGAAATATCCTACTTTTCAGAAATTGTTTAGAAAACCCCAAATAGAGAGGAATCAAGATAGTTATGTTTTAATAGGTATCCTAAGTTTATACTGTTTGCCTTGGAAATGAACAGAAATCATTCTGTCATTTTTGAGATTGCATCCAAGTACTGCATTTTGGAATCTTTTGTTGACTATGATGGCTACTCCATTTCTTCTAAGGGATTCTTGCCCACAGAAGTAGATATAATGGTCATCTGAGTTAAATTCATCCATTTCAGTCCATTTTAGTTCACTGATTCCTAATATGTTAATGTTCACTCTTGCCATCTCCTGGAATGCAAAAACAGGAAGTCAGGAGATAAATGGAAT
Organism: Bos indicus x Bos taurus; assembly: GCF_003369695.1. Lineage (NCBI taxonomy): Eukaryota > Metazoa > Chordata > Mammalia > Artiodactyla > Bovidae > Bos > Bos indicus x Bos taurus. Next base: position 60,086,936 of record NC_040087.1, read on the forward strand.
AATAGGCAAATTTGGCCTTGGAGTACAGAATGAAGCAGGGCAAAAGCTGACAGAGTTTTGCTAAGAGAATGCACTGGTCATAGCAAACACTCTCTTCCAAAAACACAAGAGAGGACTCTACACATTGACATCACCAGATGGTCAATACCAAAATCAGGTTGATTATATTCTTTTCAACCAAAGATTGAGAAGCTCTATACAGTCAGCAAAAACAAGACTGAGAGTGGACTGTGGCTCAGATCATGAACTCCTTATTGCCAAATTCAGACTTAAATTGGAGAAAGGGGAAAACCACCAGACCACTCAGGTATAACCTAAATCAAATCCCTTACAATTATACAGTAGAAGTTACAAATAAATTTAAGGGAATAGATCTGATAGACAGAGTGCCTGAAGAACTATGGATGGGTGTTCATGACACTGTACAGGAGACAATGATCAAGACCATTCCCAAGAAACAGAAATGCAAAAAAGCAAAATGGTTGTCTGAAGAGGTCTTACAAATAGCTGAAAAAAGAAGTGCTAAAGGCAAAGGAGAAATGGAAAGATAATACCCTTTTGAATACAGAGTTCCAAAGAAGAGCAAGAAGAGATAAGAAAGCCTTCCTCAGTGATCAGTGTTAAGAAATAGAGGAGAACAATAGAATGGGAAACACTAGAGGTCCCTTCAAGAAAATAAGAGATACCAAGGGAATACTTCATGCAAAGATGGGCACACTAAAGGACAGAAATGCTGTGGGCATAACAGAAGCAAAAGATATTAAGAAGAGGTGGCAAGAATACACAGAAGAACTATGCAAAAAAGATCTTCATGACCCAGATAAACATGATGCTGTGATCACTCACCTGGAGCCAGACATCCTGGAATGCAGTCAAGTGGGCCTTAAGAAGCATCACTATGAACAAAGCTAGAAGAGGTGATGGAATTCCAGTTGAGCTATTTCAAATCCTAAAAGATGATGCTGTGAAAGTGCTGCACTCAATATGCCAGCAAACTTGGAAAACTCAGCAGTGGCCCCAGGACTGGAAAAGGTCAGTTTTAATTCCAATCCCTAAGAAAGGCAATGCCAAAGATTGCTCAAACTACATTAGTCATATATGGATGTGAGAGTTGGACTGTGAAAAAAGCTGAGCGCCAAAGAATTGATGCTTTTGAACTGTGGTGTTGGAGAAGACTCTTGAGAGTACCTTGGATTGCAAGAAGATCCAACCAGTCCATTCTGAAGGATATCAGCCCTGGGATTTCTTTGGAAGGAATGATACTAAAGCTGAAACTCCAGTACTTTGGCCATCTTATACGAAGAGTTGACTCATTGGAAAAGACTCTGATGTTGAGAGGTATTGGGGGCAGGGAGAGAAGGGGACAACAGAGGATGAGATGGCTGGATGGCATCACCGACTCGATGAACGTGAGTTTGAGTGAACTCTGGGAGTTGGTGATGGACAGGGAGTCCTGGCATGCTGCAATTCATGGGGTCACAAAGAGTCGGACACGACTGAGTGACTGAAATGAACTGAACTGAACATGCCAACATATGTTGAATCATCAGAAAAGCAAGAGCGTTCCAGAGAAATATCTACTTCTGCTTTATTGACTATGCCAAAGCCTTTGATTGTGTGGATCACAACAAACTGTGGAAAATTCTTAAAGAGACAGGAATAGCAGACCACCCAAGCTACCTCCTCAGAGATCTGTATGATGGTCAGGAAGGAACAGTTAGAACTGGACATGGAACAACAGACTGGTTCCAAATCGGAAAAGGAGTACATCAAGGCTGTATATTATCACCCTGCTTATTTAACTTATATGCAGAGTACATCATGTGAAACCCTGGGCTAGATGAAGCACAAGCTAGAATCAGGATTGCTGGGAGAAAATCAATAACCTCAGATACACTCATGAAATCACCCTTATGACAGAAAATGAAGAAGAACTAAAGAGCCTCTTGATGAAGGTGAAAGAGTAGAGTGAAAAAGCTGGGTTAAAACTTAACATTTAGAAAACTGAGATCATGGCATCTGGTCCCATGACTTCATGGCAAATAGATGGGGAAACAGTGGAAACAGTGATACACTTTATTTTGGGGGCCTCCAAAAATCACTGCAGATGGTAACTGAAGACATGGAATTAAAAGATGCTTGCACCTTGAAAGAAAAGCTATGACCAACCTATACAGTGTATTAGAAAGCAGAGACATTACTTTGCCAACAAAGGTCTGTCTAATCAAAGCTATGATTTTTCTAGTACTCATGTATGGGTGTGCAATTTGGCCTTTAAAGAAAGCTGACTGCCAAAGAATTGATGCTTTTGAACTGTGGTGTTGGAGAAGACTCTTGAGGGTCCCTTGGACTGCAAGGAGAAGCAAGTAGTCCATCCTAAAGGAAATCAGTCCTGAATATTCATTGGAAGTTGAAGCCGAAACTCCAGTACTTTGGCTACCTGATGTGAAGAACTGACTCGTTTGAAAAGACCATTATGCTGGGAAAGATAGAAAGCAGGTGGAGAAGGGGATGACAGAGGGTGAGATGGTTGGATGGCATCACTGACTCGATGGACATGAGTTTGAGTAAACCCTGGGAGTTGGTGATAGACAGGGACGCCTGGCGTGCTGCAGTCCATGGGGTCACAAAGAGTCAGACACGACTGAGTTACCGAACTGAACTGAAGATTATATGTACGTATTTATTTCTAGAACATATATTAAGTATGACTACTTGAACACTTTCTATTCTCAGACAGTAAGATCTGAATACATCAACTGGTTGACCCTCAGACTACCTATAAAATAGGTACCACTGTTAGATAGATGAGGTTTTAGAAAAGTTAATATGTCCAAAGTTGTATAAGCCCACAAAAATTAGACCTGGGATTAAAATCCAGGACTACCATGTCTGAAATTTTAGGTACTAATGGAAGCAAATAAAATATCTCTGGATTCCTGGATATTGCTTTAAAAGAACAAACCCAAGTAGAATAACAGAGAAATCAATTACCAAACAAATCTATTCACTAGTAGTTGTTTCTATGGACACACTGAGTTGGAGGACGGTTAAAAAAAAAAAGACAAAGTTAATTTACTTCACAGTTTTGCATGCTGCTGCTGCTGCTAAGTCGCTTCAGTCGTGTCTGACTCTGTGCAACCCCATAGACGGCAGCCCACCAGGCTCCCCTGTCCCTGGGATTCTCCAGGCAAGAACACTGGAGTGGGTTGCCATTTCCTTCTCCAATGCATGAAAGTGAAAAGTGAAAGTGAAGTCACTCAGTCGTGTCCGACTCTGTGCAACCCCATGGACTGCAGCCTACCAGGCTCCTCCATCCATGGGATTCTCCAGGCAAGAGTACTGGAGTGGGGTGCCGTTGCCTTCTCCGACAGTTTTGCATAGGTGGAATTTAACCTAACCTGCTGCTATCTCCAACTCTGTAAATTTAGTCATTTCTCACATTTGAAATCAATTATTAAATCACATCTTATCTTGCATCATCTACTACCTCCCCACTGATTTGTGTTTATTGCTGTCCACATATATCTTTGCTCCTTCTTAGTTCTACCATTATTTATTTAGTGGCTTTTGTTTGCCAACCACTGTGATAGATGGATCTAACACATAAATACTCAAAATAATAAGGGACAAGGCTAATGATACAGTTATGCACAGATTTCTCTGAGATATTTGATTCCTTACCCATCATGCCATGAAGATTAAGAAAATTAACACTGCTTTACTCTTTCATATTGCTTTAATAATCATGAGTATCATAGAAAATTGGAGTTTTATGTAATATACAAAATGGCTTAAAATCCAAAACTTTCAGATTATGGATGAGGTAAAAAGTCAGTTTCATGAATAAACTTAAGTGGATACACACTGAACTTATTGCAAAATATGTTCTGCTCTTTTGCAAAGTTAGATGGTCAAATTGAGGTTGCATTACAGTTTTACAGTTTCAGAATGAAAGCTAACTATACATTTTCCACTATCAATAAAATTGTATATTATTTAATTTAAAGAGAGTCATTGGAAATGAAAAACTTCTCATGAAAGCCTTTTACTCATGGAATCTCAGTTTTATGGAGTAAACAAGTGAAGGGTGTTGGTTAGCACTGTCATCATGCTTTGTGCATGGGCTCTGGAATTACAGTTAGTTGATTAGATTGAGAAGACTTCAAATGTCAGAAAGGAAAAATGAGGGAATAACAACTGGAGAGAGGCCAGACCACAAATTAAGGTGTATGTAGTTTGTTGTAGTGTGTAATTGAGGACATCTGGTCTTTGAAAAATGATAACTTTGCTAAAAGTAGAATTAGTAGTCTATGTAGCGACATATTTGATACAGCAAAACGCAACAGTGTCAAAAGAACAAGCAAATTTCTGTCTCAAACTATCTGGCTATAATCCCAGGAAAAGAATAGCTTTATCTGTTCATCCACTGACACATACTCAGGTTGTTTCCATATCTTGGCTATTCTGAATAATGTTGTGATAAACATGGAAATGCAGATATCACCTTAGAGTACTAACTTTGTTTCCCTTGGATATACTCTGAAGATATACAGTATTTTGTATACTATGAAGATATACAATAGTTTGTTGTTTTGTTTTTTTTTTTTAAGAGACCGCCACACTAGTTTTTATAATGCCTATACCAATTTACATTTCCACCAACATAGCACTGGATTCAACTTGGATGAATCTGGAGGAGTTTATGCTAAGTGAAATAAGCCAGACACAGAAAAAAATGCCACATGATCTCATTTATATGTGGAATATAAAAAATTAAAAATCATAATAGCATCCTATAGCTGGGTATCAACAATGAGAAGGTGGGGGATATGAGGAGAGATTCATCAAACAGTACGAAGTTTCAGTTATGTAGGATGAATAAATCTAGAGATATAAAGTACAGCATGGTGACTTAATATGTTGCTTCTGTTAGTTACTAACTCATGTCCAACTTTTTGTGATCCCATGGACTGCCACATGCCAGACTTCCCTGTCCTTCACTATCTCTCAGAGCTTGCTCAAACTCATGTCCATTGAGTTGATAATGCCATCCAACGATCCCATTAGATTTGCTAAGAAAGTAAATCTTAGTTTCTATCACCATCCCATCAAAAAACATAACTATGTGAGGAGATGGATATGTTAATTAGTTTAACTGTAGTAACCTTTTCACAAAGTATAAGTAATCAAAGCATCATTCTATATAACTAAAGTACATACAACTTGTTAAAAATAAAATAAATATTAAGTAAAATGAAAAATAACCTGAAGTTTAAATTTCTGCTTTTACATTTGACTGAATCTGTCTCCATTAGCAGTCTGCAATTTTATGTTTCCATGTGATTAAATAAAGCACCTGATCCTCTGTTCCTTGATGTCTCTTTAACAAACCAAGAAGCTGCTAGTTTTTAGGGGTCTTTTGAAATAGGGATGCTCTTAATAGATCAAATTATCTAAAATAATATTTAACTTGCTATTTTTCTAAGATAATGTTTAAATTGCAAATTTAAATTTATCATATTTATTTATTTGATCTAGTTTTAAGACTTTTACTAGTCTTTACTAAGACTTTTACTAAGGAGACAAGACTAACATTCCAAGGACAATTCATTTTTACTGTTGAATTTTTACCTGAGAGATGGGCAGAGGTCATGGACAAGCCATTTTATCTAAACTCTTTCTGTGACATGGTTTTTCAATATTTAACAATAATATTAACTGAAAAGATCATTAAAGGACTCAAATTGCCTTTTTAAAAAAACACTCACTGCACTTTTGTTGTGGTTGATAAAGTTGTTCAGTTAAAATCTGAAGCATATTCTTTTTTTTAATTAATTTGTTTTTTAATTGAAGGATATTTGCTTTACAGAATGTTGTTGTTTTCTGTCGAACCTCAACATGAATCAGGCATAGGTATACATATATCCTCTCCCTTTTAAACCTCCCTCACATCCCTTCCCCATCCCACCCCTCTAGGATGATACAGAGCCCCTGTTTGAGTTTTCTGAGCCATTTGCAAATTCCTGTTGGCTATCTATTTTACATATGGTAATGCAAGTTTCCATGTTACTCTCTCCACACATCTCAACCTCTCCTCCCCTCTCCCGAGGTCCATAAGTCTATTCTCTATATCTGTGAAACATATTCTTTTAAAGCATTCTTCTATCCAACTTTAAATACAAAATGAGGTCATTGTAAAATGTGGCATTCATTACAGTTCATACTATTTTCAGAATTAGAACCATAAGCTTATGTCTGTGTCTTCCCATGTTTTCTGTGTAACAATTAAAAAGCTAAAATTTCTAACATACTCTTTTCCTCTATTCTGTCAAATTCAGTTCAGTCACTCAGTTGTGTCTGACTCTTTGTGACCCTACAGCACGCCAGGCTTCCCTGTCCACCACCAACTGCCAGAACTTGCTCAAACTCATGTCCATTGAGTCAGTGATTCCATCCAACCATCTCATCCTCTGTCGTCCCCTTCTCCTCCTGCCCTCAATCTTTCCCAGCATCAGGGTCTTTTCCAAAGAGCCAGTTCTTTGCATCAGGTGGCCAAAGTACTGGAGTTTCAGCTTCAGCATCAGTCCTTCCAGTGAATATTCAGGACTGATTTCCTTTAGGATGGACTGATTGGATCTCCTTGCAGTCCAAGGGACTCTCAAGAGTCTTCTCCAACACCAGTTCAAAAGCATCAATTCTTCAGTGCTCAGCTTTCTTTATAGTCCAACTCTCACATCCATACATGACTACTGGAAAAACCATAGCTGCGACTAGATGGACTTTTGTTGGCAAAGTAATGTCTCTGCTTTTTAATATGCTGTCTAAGTTTCCTCCATTACCTCTTATTAATTCACCAAATAAACTTCTTAACCATCTTCTAGTTCAAGAGTTGGAAAATTTGTTTTAAAAGCCAAATAGTAATTATTTTAGGTTTGTGGGAAACACAGTCTCTTGCAACTATTTAAAAACTGATACTGTAGCATGAAAGCCACAATAGTCAATATATATAAACTGCTTTGTGCAGCTGTGCTCCAAGAAAAATTTATTTACAAAAATAGGTGAGGTGTCATTTTCTTTATATACTAGAAGACATGTAATAAATGACAAAGGTGCTGATCTTGGAAAGAATATCACCCTGGTTTTCATAAACTTGTATTCTTAAGAAAAGATGCAAAATGTAAGCAACATATATTATATACACACATACATATATATATATATATATATAATTCTCCCTTATATATATATATGTGCATTATACTTTAGTAAAATAATTTAAATATTTATGTAGAGAATGAAAATGGTGCAGTATATTAAACAACACCAGGAAGACAACTTTAGGATTGATCTTCATCAAACGTGCCTCAAAGGATGCATTCTTTTTTTTTTTTTGCTTGTTTATTTACTATGCATTTAAAATGATGTAAGTAATTCCAGCATGGGGGGAGGTAAGGATCAGGATGAGTATGCACACATTGTCAGCTGTAGGATGCATTCTTAAACGGAGATCTAAATGAACAGAAGCAACTACCTGTGAGAAGATTATGGAAGGGCTATGCAGGTAAGAAAAATACTTGTGCAAAGGCCCCGAGAAAGCAATAGTTTTGGCAAATGAAATGAACCAAAAGTATGTCAATGTGTTTGAGACATCTTCACATGATCTGCCTCCTACCTTTCTTGCCATTTTAATCTTTTATCAATATCATCTTTGTTCAATGTCTCAAGGAGGAAAACATGAGATTAGAAATGACAAGGTAGGTAGGATATGGAACAGGTACAGCTTTATGAGTCAGAGTTTTGTTTTGCCTTGATATAATTGGAAGCCATAATGTGTTTGATGTACAGAGGCTGATATGGTCTTAGTTATGATTCAATAGTTTATCTTGGGTGCTGTGAGGAGATCATCTAATTGGAAAGCAACTAAGAACTATTGTGTTGTCCAAACAAGGATGATGGAGTTTGAGCTAGGATGCTAGTAGTGGCAGTGGAAATGGTTGAAAAATCTGGATATAATTGAGAGACAGAGTCAGCAGGATTCACTAAGGAATTGAATGTCAATGGTATGGAAATAAAGAATCACAGATCACTATTAGATTTCACTTAGCCCACTCAGAGTTTACTCATGCCTACTTAGATGAAAAGTGGAGGAAAACATTTTTAGGTAGTGAGGAGGGGATTGGTTGACAGTTCTGTTTTGAACAACTTATATGTAAAATACCTGTTTTATGTTCACATAGAGCTGTCAAATAAAAACTAGAAAATGCATGTATGTGGTTCCAGGGAAATGTCTGGAATGAAGATACAGACATGGGGGTCATGCACTTATTGATTATATCAGAAGCTGTGCGATAGGATGAGGTCATCTACGGAAGGTATTTCCTTGGCCAGGAGAAGGATATTCATGTCAGAGTTTTAGAAATGACTAACACTTTGAAACTTGATCAGATAATTTTGAGCCAGTGTTGATGAGTAGAAAGAAATGGTTTGTGAAGTAGGAGGAAAGTCAAGAGAATGTGGAGTTCCCATACACGGCTGTCTCAAGTAAGAGAAAATGATCATTTATGTCAAATGTTACCAAGAGGTCAATGAAGAGAAGAGCCAAGAAGTGATAGTTGGATGCAACCATGTGACATCTATAGTGACCTTTAAAAGAAAATCTCCATAGAGTGGTAGGGACAGGAGCCTTATGGAACTAGATTGAGAAGAGAATGTGAGATGATGTTTTGAGAACAAAAACTTAAAAACAGTTATTTCCAGTAGTTTTGTTAAGAAATGGGAAAATACAGTATCTAACTAGAGAAGTTTCAGAGTCCAGAGAAGTTTTCTTCTTTAAAAGAGGCAATAGAGGACTATGTTTGCACACTTAGGAAAATGATCCACAGAGGGAGTGCATAATTAATGATGCTAGGGAGAAGGATAATTATAGAGTCATGATTATAAAGACATTAGGCGAGAAAGATGTGGATCCAGAGCGTGTGTGAAGAGTTTGGTTATTGACAAGGGCAGGCTCACAGTATCCATAGTAAGAGAAGGGTAGGACCTAAGTATATTGGTAGAGAGGAAGATGGACATTGACTTATTGAGGGAAAGAGAAGAATCCCATCCACATTCAAGTTCCTTGGTGAGCAAGTGGGACACTCTAGGAGGCAGAATAAATAAGAAAATGGTTAATTTAAAGAGGGAAAGTGAATATACAAAGGAATTACAGTAATATTTTCAGGCATTGTTGAGTGTCCTTTTGAAATTTGGGACCCAGGTTTTAACTGAGATCAATCAGCACAGCAACAGTCAGTTTCTAGGTCTAGATACAGATTCACTGGGATGTGATGTCTAATTCAGTTTGTGATTTGTCAGTTGACATTGGCAGACTAAGGTTTAAGTGAAAAGATGAAAAAATTTGGCAACTATTTTATCAACTTCAATTTATCATTAAAATAATAGGGAAAGAACAATGGATCAGAGAAATTCAATTTTAAAACTGCTTCTTAAGGACCTTCCCTGGTGGTCCAATGGTTAAGACTTCATGATGGCAATGCAGGGGACAAAGCTTCAATCCCTGGTCAGGGAACAAGGATCCCACAAGCCTTGTGGCACAGCCCAAAAATAAAAAGGCAAATTAAAGAAAGAAAGACTGTTTTTTAAGATTGAAAGGAAATCCTAAAAGCTAACATTTAATTATTTTTTTAGTTGTACTTTTTATATCCAATGATCTCTTTTCTCACAAGCACATGAAACCTTATTTAAAGCTACCTGGTTTTCCATATGACATTTATATGTCATATAACATTGTCATATTATATTGTACATCCCTTAGGACTTATAACGAATTTTGTGCCTTTTGACCACATTCTTCTAATACCCTACCCCACCTCTGCCTCTGATAACTACAAGCCTGATTTCATTTTCTGTGAGCTTGTGTTTTGTTTTGTGTGACTTTTGTTTTGTTTTTAAGGTACTGTGTACAAGTTAGGTCATACAATATTTGTCTATCTCTGACTTTTTTTCACTTAAGCATAATACCTTTAAGTGTTGATCATTCTGACTCTTTGCAACCCCATGTGCTAGCCTGTCATGCTTCTCTGCCCATGTAATTCTCCAGGCAAGAATAGTGAAGTGGGTTGCCATTCCCTTCTCCAAGGGATCTTTCTTACCCAGGGATTGAACTTGGGTCTCCTGCATCGCAGGCAGATTCTTTACTGTCTAAGCCATCAGGGAAGCCCCAGTACCTTCAAAGTCCACCAGTATTGTTGCAAATGGTAGGACTTTCGTCTTTTTAGTGGCTGAATAATATTCCATATTATTTCAGAGTTGTATATCTTACAACTCTGAAAGCTATCTTTGACTTCAAGTTGTGAAAAATGGATCTAAAGTAATGTTCAAAACATTAGTTTTGGGTAATTGGGTAAAACAGACATTGGTTTGAGTTGTGGTACCACTTTTTAGTTATATTCTCTTAGACAAATTTAAATCTTTACATAACTTACCAGCGTACATAATAATCAAATGATATCACACGTATAATTTCCTGTGTGTGTGTGTGTATATGTGTGTGTGTGAGCTAGTTGCTCAATCATTTCAGACTCTTTTTGACTACATGGACTGTAGCCCATCGGGCTCCTCTATCTATGGAATTCTCTAGGCAAGAGTACTGGAGTGGGTTGCCATGACCTTCTCCAGGGGATCTTCCCAACCCAGGTATCAAATGTGGGTCTCCCACATTGTAGGCAGGTTCTTTACCATTTGAGCTACCTGGCAAGCCCCATATAATATCCTACATCTTATATGAAAGATTTTAGTAAATACTAGCAATAATACTAGAAGGCCATGGCACCCCACTCCAGTACTCTTGCCATGAGAAAAAATTGAGGCCATCAGTTGCGTACTTAACATGAGATTCCCTTTTATACCCATAAAACTATATCATGATAAAATCTACACTAGTGAACTTCTTACATGCCTCCCATTCCTTATTTTTTCCTCAGTCCAGAATTTTACCCCAATGACTGCACTGAAACATACAGTCTACTATTTCAGAGATTACAAATCCTTTAGCCTATGAGTAATTCTCACAATTCTTGGACTCTCTGCAAAATATAATATTTTTACCCTTCTCATTCCTGAAGTTTTGACATTCTTATTTTTATGGGATTCCATTCATCCACATACTTTTTCTCCCAACTGATTGCTCTTCCCAGTCTGCTGGTTCCACATTATTCAGTCACTCACTTACGTACTGATTATTCAGTCATCCACTTAAGTACTGATGTTTTGCAATGGACATGAATTTGACTAAACTCCAGGAGACAGGGAAGGACAGGGAAACCTGGCCTGCTGAAGTTCATGGGGTTGCAAAGAATCAGACACAACTTAGCAAGAGAACAACAGAAGAGTACTAATTTCTTTTTTGTTTGTTTGTTTTTCTTTATCCAGTAAACCTTAGCATTTGCTGAAAATGTTATCTTCTCTAAAATGTTTCAAATAACTTGCTTGACCCTCCTTCTGAGAGATGGTTTATTTACTAACCCTTGAATGGTGCTTCAGGAAGTATAGTTGCAAAAGCTTCAGAAGACTGACATGCAACCAAATTTAAGAACTGCCATCCACACATTTTCTATGAATTTTTTTCCCCCTAATAGTTGAAACATAGAAAGTTCCTAATGGACTTGTGATGAATGAAAGAAGGAATAGATGACAATAAAGTGTTTTCCTGACATTATTATTACCAACTTAATTTCAAATAGGAAGAAGGAAATATTAGGAAAGACTATTAAAAAAATGATTTTCAATGTCATCATTTCAACTTGCTGTTCACTACTTATGAACACCCTGAAATATTAATAGCAAGCTTCTGGCTTCAAATTATGTTTTTAAAGTTGACAGCAAAATTTTTGAATAAACAGTAAAATATGATTCCATGCTCTTGTATTTACTAAATTGCAGATAACCAGTTTCTTTGTGAAACCAAAAGAATGTCAAAGTGCTGCTGTATGTCACAAACTCTGGCATCCAATTCTCAAGATGTTTAATTTTCTAATGTACTCTTAGTAAACAAAAGGAGTTGAGAAATTTGGCATAAAGATAAACTGCCTACAGATGCACACAATCATTTTCTAGAAGACTTTAGTAATGTTGATTCTTCTTTGGCTGTAATGTGACAGTCTATCTCTGGTAGTTTTTGGATCTATAGTCTTCATGTATAATACACTTTTCCATTTATACAAACTTTGCATTGAATTCCATTCAAAAGTAAAAAAAAAAAGTGCTGCAAATGGATTTTATCAAATTTGTTATAAATATTTTCAAGATAATTGTTATTTTAACAAATTTTCACTTGCTGATATATAACTTTATTCTTTAAATAGCATGTTGAATATAATTAAATTATATATTCTACAAAAGAAAATTTTGTTTGCCATTATGACATACTATGTATCAAATATAGAAAAATAGATGAATTATGAAATCTGAAAAGATTTTTCCTGTTTAATAATCATGCCATCCTGGGCAAATTACTTAACTTACAATATTTTCTTGAGTTTATATAAAATGTGTCTAATGGAGTAGCTGACAGATAGAAGATAATCAGTTAGTGGAAACAATTATTACTAAGCAACTTAGGCTGCAGAAAAATGCAGTATTATTAGCTTAGTTTATAGGTGGAATCCTAGATGACTCTGGTATATAAGAAACATTTACACAATCTTCTGTGATCCAGAGACATTACTTTGCCAACAAAGGTCCATCTAGTCAAAGCTATGGTTTTTCCGGTAGTCATTTATGGATGTGAGAGTTGGGCTATAAAGAAAGCTAAGCACAGAAGAATTGCTTTTGAAATGTGGTGTTGGAGAAGACTCTTGAGAGTCCCTTGGACTGCAAGGAGATCCAACCAGTCCATCCTAAAGGAGATCAGTCCTGGGTGTTCATTGGAAGGACTGATGCTGAAGCTGAAACTCCTATACTTTGGCCACCTGATGAGAAGAGCTGATTCATTTGAAAAGACCCTGATGCTGGGAAAGATTGAGGGCAGGAAGAGAAGGGAATGACAGAGGATGGGATGGTTGGATAGCATCACCAACTCAATGGACATGGGTTTGGGTGGAATCTGGAGTTGGTGCTGGATAGGGAGGCCTCACGTGCTGTGATCCATGGGGTCGCAAAGAGTCAGACAGGACTGACTGAACTAAACTAAACTGAGAGAAAAATGTCTATTTATGTAAACCTCCTTTATACTGTGTCACTATGATTTATTGTTAGTTATATGGATTTTCTAGGGTTTGAATAGACACATGAGTGCTTTCTATAAAAGCACTAAACCAAGAATAGAAGTCTTGAAGTGAGAACTAAGTTTTTTTTTTCTTCTTCTTCTTTCATACAATGCAAAGATGAATGGTAAAATGGAACCAGAAAAATATGAAACAAGTTTTGGATTTAAGGTTCAGTGTACTGTCTTTTATTTTCTGGCATCGCATAGATCATTTTTACAAAATTATTATTGTCATACTTGAAAACTAAAAAAATATGAAATCATGAATGTAGAATTCAGAGGTTATTGAGGTTGCTGAGTTGGGCAGTGATACTGAGCTGAATTTAGCATAAAAGAATGTGGTTGCATGGAATTGGCAGATTGATATTCAGAGATAGTTAAAAAATAATTGAGTGACTTATGAAAGTATTTCTATCTTTAGGTTCTTGGTAAGTTCTTTTGAAGCTCTTTGTTTTGTGTATGTAACCCATGTGCTAATAATGTATGAATATTATAACCTTGGTTGCATACCCAGTAGATACAAGTGATGAACTAGAGTATAAAGCAAATAATAAGGATTTGTTTGCACAGTGACCCAAGACTGGTGGCATATTGATTTTCTATCATTGTCATAACAACTTACTACAATTTAATGGTTTAAAATAACATAAGTGTATTATCTTACAGCTCTGGATATCAGGAATCTGACAGATTTCTAGACTAAAATCAAGGGGTTCACATGGATGAACTTTCTTCTGGAAGTTCTAGGGGAAGATTTATTCCCTTGCTCTTCCAACTTATAGAAAATACAAGTTTCCCTGCTCATGGTTCCCTTCTGTCACCTCCAAAGCCTAGAAGTCATTCAAGATAATTTCCCTATTTCAAGGTCCTTAACTTGATTCCATCTGTGTAGTTTTAATGCTGACTCAGGGACAATTAAGTTTTAGATGAGTATATATTTACACCATCCATCTTGAGAGATATTTTTGATAGCAATATAAGGTATTCTTATAAAGTTAACTAAAAAGTAACTTTAATAAAGAAGTCTTAAACACTGTGCAAGTGCTGGAGATAACAATAGAATACTCAGAGAAAAGGAGGCTTTTGTCTAGCAAGGAGAATTATCAATAAATATAAATTATGGAGCTCTAAGAATTAGAATAGTCTTCCCAGATGGCTCAGTAGTAAAGGATCTGCCTGCCAATGCAGGAGACCCAGGAGACACGAGTTTGATCCCTGGGTTGGGACAAACCCCTGGAGGAGGAAATGGCAACCCATTCCAGTATTCTTGCCTGGACAGTCCCATGGACAGAGGTGCCTGGCAGGCTACAGTCTATGAGGTTGCAAAGAGTTGGACAAAACTGATCACAAGAGTTAGGATATGTATATATGTTATTTTTATATTCCACTTTTATTTTTAAATCATTGCACACACACGCTGATATATGATTATCTATATATGAATATATATATGTAAATTTATCATATTTTATTTCTTTTTGAAATTATTTTATTATAAAGATTGAAAATATGGCTATTTATGTTTTTAAAATTTAGAATTTTAATTTCTTTGGCTTATATACTAGAGGCATATTTTGGATTTTTATTATTAGAACAGAAAAATTTGAAAGTGTTATTCACTCAGTTGTATACTACTGTTTTTAGCCCACTAGGCTCCTCTGTCTATGGAATTTTCCAGGCAAGAATACTAGAGTGGGTAGCCATTCCCTTCTCCAAAGAATCTTCCAATCCAAGGATCAAAGCCAGGTCTCCTGCATTGCAGACGGATTTTTTACCATCTGAGCCACCAGAGAAGCCCAATTATTGACATAAACATATGATTATATTTTAGAATATTTACTCATCTGTGACAAGGCAGAGTTATATAATAGAAATGGTATCAATGTAAAATAAACGTTTTATAGATTTGTCATTTATATCATAGGCACTAATGCAATACAATCTAATGCAGCTAAAGTTTTTATTTCAACTTATTGCACAATTTCATCAAGGAATCAGTTTATATTCACTATACGATTAACGAAGATTCTAAAAGAAAGAAAAAAATCATATGGTTCCATATGTCTGTGGGTTCAAATGTTTGCTTTTGTACACATTTCACAGAGATGCTGTATTTATTGACCTTGGGTTCACTCTCCAGTTCCTCACACTCATCTTTTTACCAAATGTTATAAACACTTTCAAATTGTTTTTGCTATCATCTCAAACTTTGATTATATATGTGATTTATATTGATGAGAAGAGTAAAGGAGTGGAAAATGTACACAATGTTTATGTTTTTCAGTTTAATGTAAAATATCTTTCTTAAGTCAACTAAAAAAGTCTGTCCATCCATGTAGGAATTGTACCTACAGCTACATGGCCTTTTGCCCTTTTTGGTGACCACTTTGTTTATGCAAATCTTTAATCTAATCAAACAAACCCCATCAGTCTCTCTGTTGGAATTAAATTGTGTTATTTCATAACCCACAAAGCTCTTTTCCTAAACAATGCATGAATAGATTTAAGGGTTCTGTCTGAATATGTACTGGCTTAGGTTTCTTTATCTTTTTTCTTTTGCACAGAAAACATCACAGAGACTTCAATGATAATCTTCCTAATGTTTCCATTTCTGTTTCTGGATTTGATATAATATGTCTTTGCTAAGATAATGGTTGAAATATCTTAATGATAATTTTTACCACATTTGGCCTTTCATCATAAGTAATATGGGCTTGATACATTTTTAAGAAGCTGTTAGTTTTATGATACAGCATCAAATTTTACCCTTTCCATGTTAGATGTAGCTATTTGCATAACCCTGATACACAATCCCAGCTGTATTTGTGTGTGTTCATGTCATTCAGTCAAGTCTGACTCTTTGTGACCCCATAGACTGTAGTCTGCCAGGCTACTCTGCCCACAGAATTTTCCAGGCAAGAATATTGGAGTGAGTTGCCATTTCCTCCTCCAGGGTATCTTCCTGATCCAGGGATGGAACTTGCATCACATCAATCCTGCATTGCAGGCAGATCATAAATACTAAATAACTGTATAAATCAGTATGATTCTCATGTAGGGTTAGATGCATAAACTTTATTTTTCACGCTGTACATTTTTCATGAAATGTATATTACTAAATATCATCTACTGATTAATTAACCTGAATTCATCTTTTAAAATACATCCAAAGAAAATAATCATTCTTTCTTTTTATCAATTAGAGTTTTCTGCTTATTAAAATATAGATTTTATATAGGGAGGCCAGAAGAATGATTTCTTTCAGAGAGACAGAGGTACATTCTTGATTGCTGGATCATTTTTTGTAACTTTACATTTTTTTTAAAAAAATCCATTTATTTTTACAGGAAGCAATGAAAATGTTATTTCTGTCACAAGTTGCTTTCTGTACTCATAGCATGTTTAAAGTGATACTTGTAAAGCTCTTAAAATATAGCTCTCAGGGGCAAATTATTTCAAAAGGAGGGGTCTGTGTGTGTTTAAGCACATACAATGAGCTAATGTGGGTAGTTCAGGAATCTTGAGAAAAGAGGGGTAACAGCATACTCCCTGTGTTTCAAGTGTGTTTTATGACCTGATGTACTAATTAATCTTAAAGTGTCATCAAGAATGACAACAGGGCCAAGATGGTAGATTCAGAAATAGCATATTATTAGATTACTAAAAGATAACTGAAAACCAATATTATTTCTGTATGTATTTCTGCATGCATGTATGCTTGCATATTTATTTTTGCCCTATGTACTATTTTGATGGGCTTCCCAAGGGGCTCAGTGGTGAAGAATCTGCCTATCAATGCAGGAGATGTGGATTTGATCCCTAGGTAAGGAAGATCTCCTGGAGGAGGAAATGGCAACCCACTCCAGTATTCTGGGCTGAAAAATCACATGGACAGAGGACCCTGGTGGGCTACGGTCCATGGGGTGGCCAAGAGTTGTGTATGACATTTGATTCACCTAATGTTTTAATCACTGCCTTTGGAAAAATTTATTATCCATTCAATGACCTGGTGAAACAGTTTGTTGTGTTTTATTGATTCCTGTGCCTTAGGAAAGGGGACAATCATGTCCCTTTGAACATAGAAAAAAGTGAAAAAAGTGAAAGTATTAGTCTCCCAGTCATGTCTAACTTCTTGCAGCCCCACAGACTGTAGCCTGTGGAATTCTTCAGGCAAGAACATTGGAATGGGTAGCCACTCTTTTCTGCAGGGGATCCTCCCAGCCCAGGGATCAAACCCTGATCTCCTGCATAGCAGGCAGATTCTTTACTATTAGAGCCACTTAGGGAAGCCCATCCAGCTCCATTTAAATGGTGGATATAATTCAATCAGTGTGAGCATGATTCAGTCAAAGCCAAAAAATGCATATTCTGATATTTTACAAGTTGAAGAGGGAAATATAACTCTCCATTGGCTTTAAAATTGAAATTATAAGAATTTTGCAGTTTTATTGACAAATGAATAGTCTGCATCATAATAAAGTGAAAGCAACCTGCAGAGGGAAGCAAAAACAACAAAAAAAGAGAAACAAAGTGCAGAGAACCCTAGTGTCCTTGTTTAGGTTCTACCCATGTGTTTCTTGTCAAATAGCTAATACATTTCCCTTTTAAAAATTAGGTGGTTATATGCTGTCATCACAAGCCCAACAGACCTTTCGTAATATAAAACTTTCTATTAGGATTGAGATTTTTGATTGCTATACTATAATTTGTGGCCTTGGATGAATTAAATTATGGTGCATTGTAAGGGTTACACTATCCCTTTCTGAGAAATTGCAATTATTGCAAAACAGCTGGTTAAACTGTCAGTTATGCTTGGGAATTTGGACTGCATGCCTACCAAATGTGGAGTTCTAGACATTCAGTAGAAAAAACTGTCAAAATTCTAATTTTTGTGGCTTTGTCTAAGAACCTTCAGTCAGTTCAAACAAGCATAAGAAAGAAAAAAAAAGATTTACATTGATCTATCTGAAGCAAAAAAGACAAAGCACATAATTTTGTTTTGAGAATTCATTACTTTTTACAGTTAGTGTTTCAGAACAGCTAGTGTACAGAGAACTAGGTGCATTGTTGAGTGATTAAAAACTTAATAATCTTAAATGGATGTTGAATTTTGTCAAAGGCTTTCTCTGCATCTATTGAGATAATCATATGGTTTTTGTTTTTCAATTTGTTAATTTGGGAACTGGAGGAATCAACCTGCCTGACTTCAGGCTCTACTACAAAGCCACAGTCATCCAGACAGTATGGTACTGGCACAAAGACAGAAATATAGATCAATGGAATAAAATAGAAAGCCCAGAGATAAATCCACGCACATATGGACACCTTATCTTTAACAAAGGAGGCAAGAATATACAATGGAGAAAAGACAATCTCTTTAACAAGTGGTGCTGGGAAAACAGGTCAACCACTTGCAAAAGAATGAAACTAGACCACTTTCTAACACCATACACAAAAATAAACTCAAAATGGATTAAAGATCTAAACTTAAGACCAGAAACTATAAAACTCCTAGAGGAGAACATAGGCAAAACACTCTCTGACATACATCACAGCAGGATCCTCTATGACCCACCTCCCAGAATATTGGAAATAAAAGCAAAAATAAACAAATGGGACCTAATTAAACTTAAAAGCTTCTGCACAACAAAGGAAACTGTAAGCAAGGTGAAAAGGCAGCCTTCAGAATGGGAGAAAATAATAGCAAATGAAGCAACTGACAAACAACTAAGCTCAAAAATATACAAGCAACTCCTACAGCTCAATTCCAGAAAAATAAATGACCCAATCAAAAAACGGGCCAAAGAACTAAATAGACATTTCTCCAAAGAAGACATACAGATGGCTAACAAACACATGAAAAGATGCTCAACATCACTCATTATCAGAGAAATGCAAATCAAAACCACTATGAGGTACCATTTCACGCCAGTCAGAATGGCTGCGATCCAAAAGTCTACAAGTAATAAATGCTGGAGAGGGTGTGGAGAAAAGGGAACCCTCTTACACTGTTGGTGGGAATGCAAACTAGTACAACCACTATGGAGAACAGTGTGGAGATTCCTTAAAACACTGGAAATAGAACTGCCTTATGATCCACAATCCCATTGCTGGGCATACACACTGAGGAAACCAGAATTGAAAGAGACACGTGTACCCCAATGTTCATCGCAGCACTGTTTATAATAGCCAGGACATGGAAGCAACCTAGATGTCCATCAGCAGATGAATGGATAAGAAAGCAGTGGTACATATACACAATGGAGTATTACTCAGCCATTACAAAGAATACATTTGAATCAGTTCTAATGAGGTGGATGAAACTGGAGCCTATTATACAGAGTGAAGGAAGCCAGAAGGAAAAACACCAATACAGTATACTAACGCATATATATGGAATTTATAAAGATGGTAACAATAACCCTGTGTACGAGACAGCAAAAGAGACACTAATGTATAGAACAGTCTTGTGGACTCTGTGGGAAAGGGAGAGGGTGAGATGATTTGGGAGAACGGCATTGAAATATGTATAATATCATATATGAAATGAGTCACCAGTCCAGGTTCGATGCATGATACTGGATGCTTGGGGCTGGTGCACTGGGACGACCCACAGGGATGGTATGGGGAGGGAGAAGGGAGGAAGGTTCAGGATGGGGAACACGTGTATGCCTGTGGCGGATTCATTTCAATATATGGCAGAACCAATACAATATTTTAAAGTTTAAAAATAAAATAAAATTTAAAAAAAGAAAATAAAAAAATAAATAAAAAATAAAAACTTAGTAATCTGGTTTAAGTTGGAGAAGATGTGTGTGACAGCTACTCTTAAGAATCTAAAGATAAAGTTGTGACCCAGACATTTTCAGGGTGATACATATTTTGTCACTTGAGAACACAGATGAAACACTTTTCTTTCTCCCTGAAGGAAGCAATAAATATAAACTCTACGGTAAGTTGTAACTCAGTGGGATGCACCTTTGTCTCACAAGGAAGGTTAGCTTTACTGTAAAGCCACTCAAGACAAAGATGGGGGTCTTGAAAGATTAGAAGCATAAGGGAGGACAGAGCATCAAGGCCTGTTGGTCACAGACATAAACCACAAGGATGGGCCCCAGTTTAAAGGATTATGAATTGTAAGAAATCTCTTGTGTTGGTTACTACCCAATAAAGTACTAAAGAGTTAAAGACACTGTCAGTTATCTTGGATTTTGATAGGTGTTAATGATTAGTTAAATCACCAAACCAGAAACTGAGGTCCCATGATTTTTAAATTTTTAATAAAAACAAGTGGCTTCCATTTCTACATTTCTAGGTACTGGCCTGCTTAAAAATAGCATCTTGCTATAAAGAGAAATTTCTCTTCACATCCCATTTAGATAGGTTCATAATGGTTACAGAGATCCTCCCACAGAATGTATTGATACAATTAGAAGCAACTTCTTGAGATTATCTCAAGCTCCAGTCACATAATCATGAACTGTTATTCATGACAGTCCTATACTTCTACCACAACTAGAACAGAGAGGCAAGAATGGCATGTTTCATAGGAACTTTTGGAACAAAGACCAGGTAGTTGGAACATCAAAAGATTACCCCTAATTAAAGAAAGCCATGTGATGTATATCTCATCACAGACGATGAGATGGTTGGTTGGCATCCCCAACTCAATGGACATGAGTTTTAGCAAACTCTAGGAGATGGTGATGAACAGGGAAGCCTGGCATGCTGCAGTCTATGGGGTGGCAAAGAGTCAGACACAACGGAGCAACTGAACTGATAGAAAACCAGGCATCTCAAGTCAATGAATTACTTCTCTGTGTATCGACAGATACTAGAGTCTGGGCTTATTGAAATTATTCCTTTGTTATGCACTTCAGCTATTCAGGGCCAATATCCTGAACTTTTCCATTCCATATGCTGTTAGGGGTGGTTGCAGTAGCTGAGGGCTGAAATATGCTTTGTTTACTGGTGTGGTGTGGCAGCAATGTATATCTTTCATATATACACCCATATATATACCTTCATATATATACCCTTATAATTTCTAGTTTCAGTAAATATAGTTTTTGATGCATAAAATCAAATTAGCAATGTTTTAGAATATGAAATCTTTTAGTTTTAGTTTGACCACATAAGAAATATTCTCAAGATAAAGAAGTGTTGGAAGATTTTCAGCAGCTCTACGATGGCAGGTCTAGCACATGTAATTTTATCCCTGTTGGTCATGTTTTAACACTACAAAGTCAGCAGATATTGAGTCAATTGGAATGAAAAGATTATCTAAGTTTTAAAAATTGTAATTAGGAAAAAGAAATATTAAAAAAAATAAAAACTGTGTTTTCTAAGTCATGTTTGTCAACATCTCAGTTTTACATTTACTCTTTTTTTTTTAACAAACTAAATATACCCTTGAATAGTGAGAATAGATATGAAAATATAAACTAACAACTCCTTTGAAATGTTGGCTTTATTTAAAATAATCATACTTCTTTCATAACTAATAAGAAACATATATCATCAGCATATACCTTTGTATTCTGTATTCTCCTTACTTTGCAACAGACATCAGGTAGCAGGAGTAAATCAATAATAAAAAATTAAGGCTGTTAGGTGAAAAGCCTAGAAAATTACTTTTCAAATTCAAATTCACACTTGCCTAAGTTTACTTATTACTAAGGCTGATCAAAATCAAGATTATTTTCTTGTATAATTAATAAACTTAAAACTTTGTTTATTTTCCAATTAACTTAGGGATTTTCCAAAAATTAAAAAATATTTGGAGAACTGTAGAAGGCAGTTGTAAGTTTTGAGGAAACAAATTTTAAAAAGAAAACCTTTTCCCAAACTAGAAAAGGTAGTCAGAAAAAGAAAGCAGTTTTGACATTGTATCAGCATTGAACAAGAGCATGATGTTTATTAAAGGCAATCAGGTAAGAGACTGTGGAGACAGTAAGAAATCTCTCCCTTTTGTAGAGCCAAGCATATGCAATCCGTTGCATATGTTCTCAAGATAAACAATGACTAGTCCACAAGTAAAATGTCTTGACATCACCATTTGCTACACACAAAGTCTATCCCAAATTCAACTGTTACTTGAATTGAGCATCTTTGTTAGATGATTGCATTTATCCAGAAGAAAAACAAACTTTTTCATAACTTTATGACCAAGGTAGTTTTATAACTTGGAACAAGAAACCCTCCATAGTTAGACTTCTCCCTTCCCTCAGACTGGCAGGTTATCAACAAAGAGACTTAAACCTCTTATTTTTTATTTGTATTTATGCTTACACAATAAATAATACAGATGCCATATACCTAATTTCTCCCAATGGTAATATCTTACAAAAGTAATAAATTTATACAAGAATATTATCATAACCAGAACACTGACATTGATAAAATCAAGATACTAAGGCTATAATGTGCATTTGTTGATATTTGTTTTATGTTATAGTTGCACTTTGCAAGAGAAATAGGGGAAATATAGCCACTTCTTCCTCCTGAGAGTGAAAGATTGATCCTTATCACTTATAAGCCTCTTTTTTAATAGTCAATATATAGACATTGACTGGGGTCTATGGTTTATCAGCTAATGCCTCTAAATATACTATAAAATAAAATTTAGATTATGAGTTTTACTCGTTATTTTAAACTGAACTGAACTGAACTTCTCTTCTTGGTAAGTGTCAAACAAGGATGGGTAATACATGTCAGTACGTTACAGCTTTTTTGCTATATAAATCATTAAAATTTGAAGAAATATATTAGAGGTTACCAATATATCCTTGCCATCCTCTTATCAAAAAGTATGCAATAACAAGATTAATATAAACATCTATCCACTCTTCTCTTCATGATTTATTTCTAAACAAAGAATATCTGTTTTATTCCAAAATATGTTCTGACTAAGTAATGTATATTCATGATTTTGGACAGTTTAAAACTGCATGCAGAAAAAACATTCCTGTATGTGATATATTCAAGGTCTAAAAGAAAAATCTTAATGTAAAATTTTATGACAGTATATTGAAAAAACACAGAATAAAAATTTATTTTATGATGAAGCATTGATGCAGTAGCTATCTTGACCCAAGTTGTTAAATAAGATGATCTGTTTATCACAGCATAAATAAAGCACAACATCCAAGTTGTTGTATATTTTGCTTTTATGGGCATTATAACATTCAATTTTATATAGATATCTTGACAAATTGGATGTGCTCTTTTGAAATGTTTTCATCAATTCAGAATATTCCAGGAAATCTAAGATAATGTAGGTTTCATTACTCCCCAGGCTGTTCATGCCACCAGTTGATGACACTGAGCCATCAGAGTTGAGCTAATGATGAGGTCAAGCTAATGAGGGCTATGGGCAAGGGGATTCAGTGTGTAGTCTAACAGGTGGTAACTTACACTTTGGCTGGAAAACACAGGGCTGTGACTGCTTGATAGAATCGACAATTTAGCTGAATCATAGAACTGTGAGAGTTGCCCTAAAAATGAGTGAAAATGAATATTTATTCACAATATTGAACAGAATCCCCTGTGTTATACAGTAGCTTCTTGCTGGTTATCCATTTTAAATACAGCAGTTTGTTTATATATATATATATGTATGTATTATAATTTACTATTATATATATTATACATATATTTATATATGTGAATCACTTTGCTGTATACCTGAAACTAATGAAACATTGTTGATAAACTAAACACCATTATAAAATAAAAAGGTAAAAAATAAATTTAAAAGATTGGGTATTGATTCAAGAATGTGCAATAGTGAATCTATGGCTAAATGGAAGGCTAAACCGAGTTCAAGTGCACTTGATCTGGTAGTTTCCTTCTATCTGGGAATGGAGATGAAGTGAGGGAGGTGGCAATGATCTCTGAAGACTTGGAATTTGGGCTCTCAAGGCAATTTGGATGTTAAATTTTCTCAGCAGCAGAACATTTGGCATCCCTATGAATGGACAAACCAATATTCTAACTACCAAAATAATCACAGCTTTAGGGGAAAAAAATAGCTAGATAACAAATGGTAGTAGAACTTTTGAGGACTTATAAAAATAAGAGGTTGCAGTTGAAAAGACAGTAAAGAGAAAAGTGTGACAAAAAAACGAGGGGACCATAGAAAAATTCTAAACTGTTTCTAGGCTATTTCTTTCTTTAAAATAGAAAGACTTTTACAATCACATAATTGCCATATTTGCTATAGAAGCTTAGGGAAATCTGGAAAAATACAGGAGAAAAATATCAAATCATCTATAGTTTTCTACCTTAAGGATAACTTCTGTGAAATTGTTTCTGTTTTCATTTTAGGAGAATAATATCAAATGAAATTGGAGATTCTTAGATTTATTTCATATAAAAGGCATATACTAGCCCAGAGTAAGAGAGCTTGGGTCATGCTGGACAGGCAAGAAGTGGTGACATACAAATCAGAAATGAGAAATAAAAGAGATTGGCATATAATAGAACCTGAAATATATTAGTGATTACTGTTAGAGGTATATATAATTGGACTATTATTCAATTAAATATAATTCTTTTTGAAGATTTGCTTACCCTTAGCAAATACTATTATGAAAATATTTATCTATGAAGCCAATGGAGAAAGCAATGGCAACCCACTCCAGTACTCTTGCCTGGAAAATCCCATGGACAGAGGAGCCTGGTAGGCTGCAGTCCATGGGGTCACGAAGAGCAGGACAGGACTGAGCAACTTCACTTTCACTTTTCACTTTCATGCATTGGAGAAGGAAATAGCAACCCACTCCATTGTTCTTGCCTGGAGAATCCCAGGGAAGGTGGAGCCTGGTGGGCTGCCGTCTGTGGGGTTGCAGAGTCGGACAAGACTGAAGCAACTTAGTAGTAGTAGTATGAAGCCAATAATATGTTTAAATATCATGCATTATAGGTGGGATCCTTTACCCTCTGAGCCACCAGAGTAGAAAACATGATACTTACCACTTTAGCTGTGAACTATTCTAAACTTGATAATAGAGCAAAAGTGAATATACAAGATTGGACAGAGCTGTTTAAATTTCAGGCATTTCTCAGCTATTGTGGGAAAAGTATAAGGAGAAAATTAGCACTGACATTTTTCTCAAGACATTACTTCAAAACATTATATTGGTGTAACAGAATGTTCAGAAATCTTGAATAATTTTTTGTTATTGAAATACAATGATACTTCCCAAATTTCTTAACAAATTTCAAATTTGATTCAATATGGTAGCCACCATATTTGAACAGGGGCTAATGAACAGTCCCCAGACAGAAGAATTCATCCTTTTAATAAAAGTCATGGCAACCCACTCCAGTACTCTTGCCTGGAAAATCCCATGGACGGAGGATCCTGGTAGGCTGCAGTCCATGGGGTCGCTAAGAGTCGGGCACGACTGAGTGACTTCACTTTCACTTTTCACTTTCATGCACTGGAGAGGAAAATGGCAACCCACTCCAGTATTCTTGCCTGGAAAATCACAGGGACAGAGGAGCGTACAGGGTTGCCGTCTATGGGGTCGCACAGAGTCGGACATGACTGAAGCAACTTAGCAGCAGCAGCAGTAACAGTGTTCTTGCCTGGAGAATCCCAGGGACGGGGGAGCCTGGTGGGCTGCTGTCTATGGGGTCTCACAATAGGACACAACTAAGGCAATGGCACCCCATTCCAGTACTCTTGCCTGGAAAATCCCATGGACCGAGGAGCCTGGTAGGCTGCAGTCCACGGGGTCTCTGGGAGTCGGACGCGACTGAGCGACTTCACTTTCACTTTTCACTTTCATGCATTGGAGAAGGAAATGGCAACCCACTCCATTGTTCTTGCCTGGAGAATCCCAGGGACGGGGGAGCCTGGTGGGCTGCCATCTATGGGGTCACACAGAGTCGGACACCACTGAAGCGACTTAGCAGCAGCAGCAGCAAAGCGACTTAGCAGTAGCAGCAGCAATGCATATAAAAGGGTGCTATTTGTGAATTAGAAGCCTGAAAACAGTTTTATAAGAGTAGAAATTGGGCTGATAAAATTCATGGCAATAGATGTTAAGGTTCCCAAGGTTATAAACTCAAATTCTCTACTTAGAGATTTTCTCATAATTTCTAACCAGAGATATCTTTCTTCTCTTGAAATTTCTAACTTAATGTTCATAATACATATTTTTTACTTAATCATGTACTTTGTTACATATAGGGCATTTTAGCTCACAAAATTCATTGAAAGCACTTCTAAGAACAAGAGTCATTCTATATACATTTTTTACTTCTAGTCTCAATCACCACAAATATTTAACATGAATTTCTGAGTTATTTGTGAAGGATGAATTAAAAACCAAATGGTTATGATAGTATAAATAAACTATTCAAGTATTTTTATGAAATGGTATTAAGAAATACATTTTGATAAACTTTGATTTTAATAGTAACAATTTACCTACAATATCTTGTCTTCTATCACATGTGAATCTTTGTTAAAGTAATATGATAATTGATGAATTTATTAATTTATAGTTTTCCACATTCATTACAATTGCTATAAACATTCATTTTTTATATTGTCACACTCATAAATATTGGTGTTTCATTGTATATTATATATGTATGCACACATGTATATATATATGTGTATCTGCACATATATATATACCTATACGCATGCATGTATGTATATATTTCTTAAAATTCTAGCAGCTACTGCCAGTTTTCTTAATATGATATACTAAAGAGAAAAAAATTTTTTTTTCAATAAGACTTTTCCCTAATACTATGCAAAATGATTGGTTTGGGGAACCTGAGAGACTTCTCATGTGAGTGTATTGCTCAGTTTTGCAGTAGAACTGAGAATATGACAAATGTCATGGGCATAGAGCAGCAGACCCATTTCTCATTCATGAGACTACAGATTGGCTGGGTAGCCTGCTTCATGTTTCAGGCCTGCTTTACCCTTCTCTCATTTTGATCCAATGACTCTCTTCCTAAGACAGGCTGGAGAAGTATAAGAACTCAACACAAATTTCTTGTCTTGTTTAAATTCTCTGTTTGTACTACATAAACTAAAATTCCAATGGCAAAAATAAGTCTCATGGCCAAAGTGAGTATCAGTGGAACAGGGACATATATTCATGGAAACTACAAAAAATAGTCTCAAGATAAAATGCTTATGCATAAATGAAAGCAAGAGGGACAGAAGAGTAAGGGACAGTTATTATTAATATATCCACTGTGGAGAAGACTCTTGTGAGCTCCTTGGCCATCAAGGAAATCAAACCAGTCAATCCTAAAGGAAATCAATCCTGAATATGCATTGGAGTGACTGATGCTAAAGCTAAAGCTTCAATATTTTGGCCATCTGAGGCAAAAAGCCAATTCATTGGAAAAGACCCTGATGCTTGGAAAGATTGAGGGCAAGAGGAGAAAGGGGTGACAGAGAAGATGGTTGGGTGGCATCAATGACTCAATGGACATGAGTTTGAGCAAACTCTGGTAGATAGTGAAAGACAGGGAAGCCTTCTTGCTGTAGTCCATGGCGTCCCAGAGTTGGACATGACTGAGTGACTGAAAAAAAACTGCAATAAACTACAAACACTCTTTTTGCCCCTGTGATTTAAAAAGAAAGCTACAATCAACCCCCTCTCATCCCCTGATCTATTTTTAAACCACAAATTTCACCAGTCCAAAAAAAGAAAAAGTCATCTCTGTTGACTCAGTTGAGGAAATTGGTTTGCATTCTATCAAATGTTGAACATCATTAATCTACTCAGCTTCATGTTTAATCCTTAACCCCAAGTTGTCAGCAACTTGCTTGGTCATTGACACTTTCTAATTCCCTAGTTTTCCAGGCTTATTACTGATTCCCAGTTTGTAGACACCATCACCACCTTCCACTGTGTTACTGTATGTAGTGTAAACACTGGCCGTATTCCCTCCTGGAGTTCTAAAACGCTGAACTGCTCCTCTCTGATCCTTCATAACCCTGCCAAAGTGATTATTCAATAAAGCAAATGCAAGCATTCCATATTTGCATACAATTCAGAACATTGTATACAATATGCAAAGCTCTTCCTTGTCTTGCTTTTTTCTCCAACTTCATTTCTCACACCTACTAATGCATATAATCATTCATAATTGGATAGACTATAAAAGTTTTATTCTATAATATTTCTCAAACCTTCACATATATAATTTATTTTTTACCTATTTATAGAATTTCATTATACTTATTTTTTACTTAACTAAATTCTATGTATCCTTCATTTCTTTCAAGTCCCAGCTCAGGTATGATTCTTTCTAGAAAGCATTTCTAACTACTGTACTCAAATCTAACTATTGCACTATAAATTTGAAAAAACTTCCTATTTCCTTCATTTGTTTGAAATCCTGCTGACCAACATTGTGTTTTCTAACTTGATTCCTGGAATATGATACACAGTAAATGTTAATAGGATAAATTAACTGTTAAGTTTTAAAATTCTTCGATCTCCTATTTTTAGATATACCTACATTTTCCTAAAAGTAATTAATCAGATCAGATCAGTCCCTCAGTTGTGTCCGACTCTTTGCGACCCCAGGAATCATAGCACGCCAGGCCTCCCTGTCCATCACCAACTCCCGGGGTTCACTCAGACTCATGTCCATCGAGTCAGTGATGCCATCCAGCCATCTCATCGTCTGTCGTCCCCTTCTCCTCTTGCCCCCAATCCCTCCCAGCATCAGAGTCTTTTCCAATGAGTTAACTCTTCACATGAGGTGGCCAAAGTATTGGAGTTTCAGCTTTAGCATCATTCCTTCCAAAGAAATCCCAGGGCTGATCTCCTTTAGAATGGACTGGTTGGATCTCCTTGCAGTCCAAGGGACTCTCATGAGTCTTCTCCAACACCACAGTTCAAAAACATCAATTCTTCGGCACTCAGCCTTCTTCACAGTCCAACTCTCACATCCATACATGACCACAGGAAAAACCATAGCCTTGACTAGATGAACCTTTGTTGGCAAAGTAATGTCTCTGCTTTTGAATATGCTATCTAGGTTGGTCATAACTTTCCTTTCAAGAAGTAAGCATCTTTTAATTTCATGGCTGCAGTCACCATCTTTAGTGATTTTGGAGCCCAGAAAAATAAAGTCTGACACTGTTTCCACTGTTTCCCCATCTATTTCCCATGAAGTGATGGGACCGGATGCCATGATCTTCGTTTTCTGAATGTTGAGCTTTAAGCCAACTTTTTCACTCTCCACTATCACCTTCATCAAGAGGCTTTTTAGTTCCTCTTCACTTTCTGCTATAAGGGTGGTGTCATCTGCATATCTGAGGTTATTGATATTTCTCCCAGCAATCTTGATTCCAGCTTGTGTTTCTTCCAGTCCAGCGTTTCTCATGATGTACTCTGCATATAAGTTACATAAACAGGGTGACAATATACAGCCTTGATGAACTCCTTTTCCTATATGGAACCAGTCTGTTGTTCCATGTCCAGTTCTAACTGTTGCTTCCTGACCTGCTTACAAATTTCTCAAGAGGCAGATCAGGTGGTCTGGTATTCCCATCTCTTTCAGAATTTTCCACGGTTTCTTGTGATCCACACAGTCAAAGGCTTTGGCATAGTCAATAAAGCAGAAATAGATGTTTTTCTGGAACTCTTTTGGTTCTCCCATGATCCAGCAGATGTTGGCAATTTGATCTCTTGTTCCTCTGCCTTTTCTAAAACCAGCTTGAACATCAGGAAGTTCACGGTTCATATATTGCTGAAGCCTGGCTTGGAGAATTTTGAGCATTATTTTATTAGCCTGTGAGATGAGTGCAATTGTGCAGTAGTTTGAGCATTCTTTGGCATTGCCTTTCTTTGGGATTGGAATGAAAATTGACCTTTTCCAGTCCTGTGGCCACTGCTGAGTTTTCCAAATTTGCTGGCATATTGACTGCAGCACTTTCACAGCATCATCTTTCAGGATTTGGAATAGCTCCACTGGAATTCCATCACCTCCACTAGCTTTGTTCGTAGTGATGCTTTCTAAGGCCCACTTGACTTCACATTCCAGGGTGTCTGGCTCTAGGTCAGTGATCACACCATCGTGATTATCTGAGTCGTGAAGATCTTTTTTGTACAGTTCTTGTGTATTCTTGCCATCTCTTTTTTATTTCTTCCGCTTCTGTTAGGTCCATACCATTTCTGTCCTTTATCGAGCCCATCTTCGCATGAAATGTTCCTTTGGTATCTCTGATTTTCTTGAAGAGATTAATGGGGTATCATAAAAGTTGAAGTCTATACTGGTCCATACTGAGAAATTACTATTTTCTGGGAGTTAGGCAGAAATTATTTACTCAAAATGAAAACAAGCAATATAAATATAGATCTGTTTCTTTTTGATTTCTAGAAATAAATAGGCTTGCTAAATAAGGCAAATTCATTTTTTTAAGTTTCAGATACCCTACTTGATCTACAGAAAGTGCAATATAGAAATTATGAGTAAATAGATCTTTATGCACAGTGTTCAGAACAGATTTGAAGGACACCTAATAAGCCTATACACCTAAAACAGAGTCAACAGTAAAGTCACATAAGTAATAAAAATCCTAGGAATTATATGAAAATCCTTTCTATTTGAGGACAACATTGAACACTAACTATATTCTTCTCCATATTATCTCATATATGTACAGATACACAATATAAAATAAATTCTGAAGTCTCTTTTGTAATTAGCATTGTGGAATTAGTAAAATAAACTGTCTGACTGTTTTTCAGGAAATTACATACAGAGTATTTTTATCTTTTAAATAATATTGAACATTTTAAAATTTAAGATAATTTACATTTTTTGGCTTAAGTTTGGCCATGAATAGTATTGTCTTTGTCAGTGTAACCTAGCCTAAAGAATGTTTTAATTTATTCCAAACTTGCTAGGATATACTGTGGAGCCACTTTTCAATAGAAAATTAGACATTCTTCTGTCCAAGATTTAGAAACCAGTATTCCAATAAAAGATAAAGTCCTGATCCTGATGAAATAACTTCGAGAGAAGAAAGAATGATTAATATTTGTTTTAGGAGCCTGGATATACACAGGCTGGGTTGGGAGTCTAGGACCCGACTCAATGTTGAACCAGCTTCCCCAAACCCAATAATGCCCTTTTTCCAGGTTCCTTGGCAAGAGGAAAGCCCGGCTGGCTCATAATCTTGAAAGAGTAACTAAAGAGACATAATCTAGAAAGATACATTACATTGCAACTGCCACAGACTACTCCAATCTCAGGGGAAACAACTGCTTAAAATAACCCTGTAGTCCCAAGTAAGCAAATGGGAGGCTGAGGTTGACATCTGATACTGCATTTTCTTGTTATATTTATCACAGTCATAAAGGGAGTGCTCTTTCTCTTTCCTTCCTTCTCTCTCTGTCTGCCTAGTTTTAAAAAAAGGTAAAATTTTATTCAACTTAAAGCAGATTATAAAGAAGTGAATACTGTCCTTAAAATTTGCATCAAGAACAAAAACCATTCTGCAATGTGCACATACACACAAAGGCATTAACTATTTCCCCTCTCTTTTTTGTGATTAACACCTGTATTTTTTACTTCTCCAGTTTAAACATTCTAAGGAAAATGTGGAAACATTCCTTAATACATCAAAATCATCTTAAAGGAACAGCAAAACTTTATAAGCTAGACATCTCACAAAATCCTATATAGTGAATATATTTAAGCCAAGTAAAAATTCATATACAATGTGTATGTGTGCTCAGCCATGTCCAACATTTTGTGATCCACAATGAAGAAAATTAAATTTAAATAGTTTATCATGGAAGAAAGAAAAATAGTGGTAGAAAAGGCATAATTTTAAAATAGTTTGGTACATACAAAATACCTTTTGCAGGCAAATCAGATGATCAAAATGATAAATTAACTTTTTAGATTATTCACTTAGTGGCCTGAAAATATAAATGAAAGATTGCTGGAAAACTGAACAGTATTCACAGGCATAAAGTAGATGTGAAGTTTACTAAATCAGAGTATTTTAATATTTAGTAATTTATTTTTCTCCTCAGGAAGCAGTAACAGCTTACAAAGATATTGCCATTTAACTCATTTCAATTCATTCAGTTCAGTACTCAGTTGTGTCCAGCTCTTTGCAACCCCATTAACTGCAGCACGCCAGGCCTCTCTGTCCAGCACCAACTCCCAGAGTCCACCCAAACCTATGTCCATTGAGATGGTGATGCCATCCAACCATCTCATCCTCTGTCATCCCCTTCTCCTCCTGCCCTCAATCTTTCCCAGCATCAGGGTCTTTTCAAATGAATCAGCTCTTCGCATCAGGTGGCCAAAGTATTGGAGTCAGCTTCAACATCAGTCCTTCCAATGAACACCCAGGACTGATCTCCTTTAGGATGGACTGGTTGGATCTCCTTGCAATCCAAGGGACTCTCAACAGTCTTCTCCAATACCACAGGTCAAAAGCATCAATTCTTCTGTTCTCATCTTTATAGTCCAACTCTCACATCCATACATGACCACTGGAAAAACCATAGCCTTGACTAGATGAACCTTTGTTGGCAATGTAATGTCTCTGCTTTTGCATATGCTATTTGGGTTGGTCATAACTTTCCTTCCAAGGAGTAAGTATCTTTTAATTTCATGGCTGCAATCACCATCTGCAGTGATTTTGGAGCCCAGAAAAATAAAGTCAGCCACTGTTTCCAATGTTTCCCCATCTATTTGCCATGAAGTGATGGGATATGATGCCATGATCTTACTTTTCCGAATGTTGAGCTTTAGGCCAACTTTTCCACTCTCCTTTTTCACTTTCATAAAGTGGCTCTTTAGTTCTTCTTCACTTTCTGCCATAAGGGTAGTGTCATGTACATATCTGAGGTTATTGATATTTCTCCTGGCAATGTTGATTCCAGCTTGTGCTTCTGCCAGCCCAGCATTTCTCACGATGTATTCTGTATATAAGTTAAATAAGTAGGGTGACAATATACAGCCTTGAGGTACTCCTTTTTCTATTTGGAACCAGTCTGTTGTTCCATGTCCAGTTCTAACTGTTGCTTCCTGTCCTGCATACAGATTTCTCAAGAGGCAGGTCAGGTGGTCTGGTATTTCCATCTCTTTCAGAATTTTCCACAGTTTATCATGATCCACAGAGTCAAAGGCTTTGGCATAATCAATAAAGCAGAAATAGATATTTTCCTGGAACTCTCTTGCTTTTTCGATGATCCAGTGCATGTTGGCAATTTGATCTCTGGTTCCTCTGCCTTTTCTAGAACCAGCTTGAACATCTGGAAGTTCATGGTTCACGTATTGCTGAAGCCTGGCTTGGAGAATTTTAAGCATTATTTTATTAGCCTGTGAGATGAGTGCAATTGTGCAGTAGTTTGAGCATTCTTTGGCATTGCCTTTCTTTGTGATTGGAATGAAAACTGACCTTTTCCAGTCCTGGGGCCACTGCTGAGTTTTCCAAATTTGCTGGCATATTGAGTGCAGCACTTTCACAGCATCATCTTTCAGGATTTGAAATAGCTCAACTGGAATCCCATCACCTCCACTAGCTTTGTTCATAGTGATGCTTCCTAAGGCCCACTTGAGTTCACATTCCAAGATGTCTGGTTCTACATGAGTGAATCAAAGCAAATTGGAAGTGGTCAAACAGGAGATGACAAGATTGAACATCCACCTTCTAGGAATCAGCGAACTAAGATGGACTGGAATGGGTAAATTTAACTCAGATTACCATTATATCTACTACTTTGGACAGGAAGCACTTAGAAGAAATGAAATAGCCATCAAAATCAACAAAAGATTCTGAAATGCAGTACTTGAATTCAATCTCAAAAATGACAGAATGATATCTGTTTGTTTCCAAGGCAAACCATTCAATATCACAATAATCCAAGTCTATACCCCAACCAGTAATGCTGAAGAACTGAAGTTGAACAGTTCTATGAAGACCTGCAAGACCTTCTAGAACTAACACCCCAAAAAGATGTCCTTTTCATTATAGGGGCCTGGAATGCAAAAGTAGGAAGTCAAGAAACACCTGGAGTAACAGGCACATTGGAGTGCCTGTTGGAGTACAGAATGAAGCAGGGCAAAGGCTAATAGAGTTCTGCCAAGAGAACTGATTTCAATAAAAAAGTGAATATTTATCTTTTATATTACTGCATCAAGTATGGTTTAAAATGTGTAGCACAGAAGTTAAAGATGTATTAAATTAATCTAAATCTTTTCAGAAAACACAATAATTTTTGCTGAAGTAATATTTTTATTATTGTATCTGCTAAGTCGCTTCAGTCGTGTCCAACTCTGTATGACCCCAGAGACGGCAGCCCACCAGGCTTCTCCGTCCCTGGGATTCTTCAGGCAAGAACACTGGAGTGGGTTGCCATTTCCTTCTCCAATGCATGAAAGTGAAAAGTGAAAGTGAAGTCGCTCAGTCGTGTCCGACTCTTAGCGACCCCATGGACAGCAGCCTACCAGGCTCCTCTGTCCATGGATTTTCCAGGCAAAAGTACTGGAGTGGGTAGAAGTGTTAAAATCTGGGGAACTCGCTGGTAGTCTAATGGTTAGCACTTGGCACCTTCTCTGCCAGGGTTTGGGTTTTGTTCCTGGTGAGAGAAATAAGATCCTCAAGCCAAGCTATGAGGCAAAAAAAAAAAAAAAAAGTAAAATCTCTAAAGTTCAGCAAAAGTTTTATACACCATTATCTAGCATACACACTATTTCAAGTTCTGATGAGGTGGACAAAACTGGAGCCTATTATACAGAGTGAAGTAAGCCAGAAAGAAAAACACCAATACAGTATACTAATGCATATATATGGAATTTAGAAAGATGGTAACAATAACCCTGTATACGAGACAGCTAAAGAGACACTGATGTATAGAACAGTCTTGTGGACTCTGTGGGAGAGGGAGAGGGTGGGATGATTTGGGAGAATGGCATTGAAACATGTATAATATCATATATGAAACGAGTCGCCAGTCCAGGTTCGATGCACGATACTGGATGCTTGGGGCTGGTGCACTGGGACGACCCAGAGGGATGGTATGGGGAGGGAGGAGGGCGGAGGGTTCAGGATGGGGAACACATGTATACCTATGGCAGATTCATTTTGATATATGGCAAAACCAATACAATATTGTAAAGTTAAAAAATAAAATAAAATTAAATTAAATTTAAAAAAAGAAAATCACATAAGAAAACATGATTGACATTTTTTAATTTTTCTGCATTAAATTCCTTAGAAAAATGTCCACAAAATATTGTAACATCAGAAATGTGTACTTCTGTTATAATAATGAACTCAACAAATTAAGAACAGAGCAATGATGAAAAGTAGTTTTTTTATGAAAGTCAGTGGACAAAGTAAAAGTGATCAGGAAATCTTAAAGGACAGTATTACTTTCTCCTTCACATGAATTTTAAAGTACGGTATAAATTGTTCATGTCAAAGTATACAGAAATCACATTTTGAAAAACTTCATTATAAGATCATTGATTTTCTTTGTCATAAAGGAATTGATTAATGAAAAACACTTCTGGATTTCTTCTTACTATCTTGAGACTTTCCATTTCAATATATTTAATAAATGCTGACCACGGAGGCTAACACTGAAGTTAAATCACTAAACCTTTTAAAATCTAATCACTAAGAAGCCTTAAAGATTTGCCCCAAATAGTTTCTTGTGCTATAGATTTTACTAAATGCACTGGTAATTCGAAACCTAAGTGTCAATTTTAAAGACAGTCTGATTTTTTTGCATTTTGATTAATGACTTGTATTATCTCATACTATTAAGTCAAATGCTTTATAGTCTGGAAACGGCTTTATGTAAAAAAAAAAAATAAGTCAAATGCTTATGCTTTAATTTCTTAACATAGTTAGTTATATATTTTAAATAAATTAACCAAAATTTTTACTTATGATAAACCCCTGGACATTGACTGTAACCTGGTTATAATTCTGCAAGCATTACCTATTGTTTATATTTATCATAGAGCAAACATAATTTAAATACACTGGAATTCCATTTCTCACATAGCAGATCAGCAAAAATCCTAAATTTGGCAATACAGACTAAAGAACCCTGACTAATACAATTTTGAGACAAGATTGTGAATAATTCACTATAATTCGACTATAATGTTTCTAACATTTTCAAAAACTGTGATAGTTGAAGGGTCTAGACTTTGTAACTATGTTCCAGGTATCTCCTGCTGGTGGAGCACTGGTGATTGCACTAAACTGACTTCAGATTCAAGACATGAAATTC
Organism: Bos indicus x Bos taurus; assembly: GCF_003369695.1. Lineage (NCBI taxonomy): Eukaryota > Metazoa > Chordata > Mammalia > Artiodactyla > Bovidae > Bos > Bos indicus x Bos taurus. Next base: position 60,123,473 of record NC_040087.1, read on the forward strand.
CAAGTATCTAACTAAAAAAAATTTTTTTTTCCAGGATGATTTCTGCCCAGCCTATTCCCTGGTTTGAGGGGATGGAGAACTGAAGTATCATGAACACTGTGCTTCATAAAAATCTGTGGAAAAAATGGCTACTGTTTAAAAAATTATATAGGATTTAGTTTAAAAACCATATTAATGTCAAAAGACACATTTTCAAATGTAGTAGAATGTAAGTATTTCTAGTATTCTAAGGTGTAAATGTATCAATATATTTTTGCCAGAAAATGATTCAGCAAGTGTATAAAATTTGCTTACAGCTACATTTTATTCAAGGCTACAATACAAAATAATTTAATAAGCATTCTTGGTAAATTTGGCCAAAATTAAGCATCAGAGAATCTGGGTGTTGAAAACAGATACCAAGAAGAAATAGAAGGGCAGTAGGTTTAATGGTGAACTTACCTATAAAAAGATAAAAATGAGAGCAGGAGTACGCTGGGAAAGCCTTCATAAATCATCCAAGTCTGTCAGTGTTTGCACCGAAAGGGGAAAGGAGGACAAATTGGGAAGCTAAGCAGATGAGCATCAGACTTCAACACAGCTCTGAGGAAGTCTCAGCCAGACCAACTGGGATGCAGATGCAGTTTGCCCATGGAAGACTCACAAATTGGGCACAAATGTCAGTCACAGACTGAGGGCACCTTGGAAAGCTTGGCCTCTGATCAAATGTATTGGGAAATCCTGAAGACATAGCAGCTGGGTAGCTGTTGGATATGTGTAGTCTTCAGAGTTTATTGGCAATTTCTTGTAGAGAACTGAATTGCATTCTACTATGGCTGTGAAACGTTTACTCATTAGTATGTAGAAACATAAAGCATCTGGTAGAGATGTGTAATGAGTGCCATGTCTCACCTTAACGGCAGCTGAGTTGGTTAAAAAATGTGTAACTATTTGATTTTTTCACATTCCTATTATACAAAGCAAGGGTTCTCAAGTTTTTTTTTAGTTGTTTCTTTGTTTTTAATTTTATAGACCACCTTTGAGAGGCAATTGATTCCATGAACAACCACAGATGTATTTATTTTTACAATATTAATCACATGACAACTATCTTAGTTTTAACAGTTCAAAAAATGCCTTTTGTGAGGAAACAACTGATTGAGTATGGTCTGTTTTATATTAAATATCTTAAATGTATTATCAACTCCTTCAGTATACTAAAATATGAAAAATTATGTGTATTAACATAACTTTGCATTATGCATAACTAGCATTAACGTAACTTTGCTAATCATCTTGTGAATCTTTGTCTTGATAATTATCTTGCTTACATAGATATGATCATTATTGTACCTAATGAAACATTATATTTTTTTTAGCTTAAGGGAAAATATCTAAATTACAGCTAGTATTATAGTCATCATGTGATAACTGTAGGTTTTCCAAATGCTTAGTAGTAAGCCAATGAATATTTCAGTGTATTTTCAAGCATTAAGTTTTATGATAATTTTGTTTACTTTTTAAAAATATGTCTCTAAATATAGAATAATGAAACCATTTCATTTTGCCTGCTTGAAAGGTTAAGGGTGCATTTCTGGCATAATCTAGATGATCAAGTTAGTTCAGAATACACAGTATTTGCTTAATGCTGAACTAGTTTTTCTTTAAATTTCAGTTTGCATTCTGTAATTCTATAGATCAAAAAAGTAGATGTTCTTAGAATGTAAAATATTAAAATCATCTTTTCTTTTTTTGATACCTAAATGTTTTTTTTTAGTTGCTATTATTCATAGTTAAATAGCAAATTGAATAGTTGCTTTACAGTGTTGTATTAGTTTCTACTGTATAACAAACTGAATCAGCTAAATGTTTACATATGTATGGGCTTCCCAGGTGGCACTAGTGGTAAAAAACCTGCCTACCAATACAGGAGATGTATGAGATGTGGTTTGATCCCTAGGTTGGGAAGATTCCCTGGAGGGGCACATGGTGACCCACTCCAGTATTCCCACCTGGAGAATCCCCATGGACAGAGAAACCTGGTAGGCTACAGTCCATAGGGTTGCAGAGTCAGACACGACTGAAATGACTTAGCGCGCGCACACACACACACACACACACACACACTCCCTCTTGGGCTTCCCTCCTACCCCCCATCCCACCCATCTAGGTCATCACAGAGCACCAAGATGAGCTTCCTATGCTTTATAGCTGGTTCCAGCTAGCTATGTATTTTATACATGGTGGTATATATATATTGATCCTAATCTCCCAAGTTGTCCTTCTCTCCCTTCCCCCAGCCCCTGTTCACATATCTGTTCTCTAAGTCTGCATCTCTATTCCTGGAAATAGGTCCATTTGTACCATTTTTCTAAAGTCTACATATATACATTAAATTACCCTTTTAAGAATAAATTGGACTTTGCTTATGTCATATCAGTTACTGTACTTTTGATACTTCCTAATATCCACTTTGGTCTATTAATGTTTAAAATCTAATTAATAGCATTTTGGTTTTTTGTAATTATGAAGAAATAGTAATTTTATCCGTAATGTGTGACTCATAATTAAAATACTACCTCAACAGGAATGAGCCATAGATTTATCCAAGTCCCATCCCACTTGAACTTTCATGTTAATGTCAATAAAAACCAATGCAATACTGTAAAGCAATTATCCTTCAATTAAAAATAAACAAATAAATAAAATGTTACCTCAATCCAGTAGAAACTTGATATGGAGCACTTAGTATCATAGGTGATATAAATGAATTACATAGGTATGTAATTAGTATATATTATAATTATAATTACAATATAAAATTTGATTATAATTATTACTGGTGTAATATATATATGTATGCATTTATTCCCTATATATGGATCTATGAGATATACATGGATCCATACCTAAGACATATCATCTCCTCACGTAGTTATAATCTTTTTTGTTTGGTGAGAGAACCAGAAATCTAACCTCATAGGAAATGTCCAGTATACAATACGGTACTATTGACTGCAGCCTTCATGTTGTACATTGGATGTCTAGACTCACTCATCCTGTGTAACTGCGGTTTCACACCCTTTGACCATGCCCCCATTTGCCCACCTCCTAACCGCTGGAGAAGGCAATGGCAACCCACTCCACTACTCTTGCCTGGGAAATCCCATGGACGGAGGAGCCTGGTAGGCTACAGTCCATGGGGTCGTGAAGAGTTGGACTCAACTGAGCAACTTCACTTTCACTTTTCACTTTCATGCACTGGAGAAGAAAATGGAAACCCACTCCAGTATTATTGCCTGGAGAATCCCAGGGACGGGAGCCTGGTGGGCTGCCATCTATGGTGTCTCACAGAGTCAGACACGACTGACGTGACTTAGCAGCAGCAGCAACCACTGGTAACCACCATTCTATACTCTACTTACTTAACTTTTTAAGATTCCACATATATGGCTTATTTCACTTCATCTAATATCTTCCAGGTTGTTTAAACAAACAACCTAAATTCTGAATATAGTATGATTATTATATAGATTGACTTCAAAGCTTAGTAGGACATTATTGGACACATAACATTAACTCTTCTGATGGGACCACCTTTGATTTGTGTGTGTGTGTGTGTGTATAAATTTTTTTTTTAGGATAATGGTTCCCAAATCAAAACAGACATTGTCAAATTAAGTAGGCAAGGCTTAACCAGACATTTTATCCACTTCTTCCCTAAAATAAGTTATTTTAATGCAAGAAAGAAGAAATGTTTTTCACTTTTAAAGATATGAATGTTACTTGGAAAGAATATTATTATTCCTTAGGAAGTGACCTTATTAAAAAAAATTCCACTTTCCTTTCAGACTTAAGTACTCCATGTTGTCACTTTTTTGTGTGGGGATGAAGAAACGGGGGAGGTATTGTCTTTAGCAGTGTACATGTGGTCTTAGTTAGAATGCAAATCTTGTCGACCATTGTCTCATATGTTGATGCTGTAAAACTGAGAGTTCTGAGTTTAGTAACAAAATCTGTCCATGAAGGAAAAAACAAAATATGGGCACTATTATTAAGCACTCACTCTGGCATAGTCCAAGCTTTGTTTCTATTTTGTTGATAGATTTGAAAACATCACAGGCTGTAAAAACAATAGGACTAACATTTTCATCATGCATATTATATTAGCTGCATTGTTTAAAACAACAGAAAGTATTGCTTGGAGGCCAATTATGGAGATCACAGTCCATACAAACTAACTAATTGCAGCATACTCTTTAGATCTCACTATTTCCAGAAATAATAAATATGCTGAGAGCAAATAGAAAATATAAATGATCAAAAGAAAAAGATAAAAATAATAACCCCAAATCCTCATCAGACATCTAAAATTTTCTCCTGGAAAAGTGCAGTTTGTATATAATTGTATATCCAAAACCTAATAACCAAAAGAGATTGGAAATGTATTCGTTTTAAAGTTCAGTTCAGTTCAGTCGCTCAGTTGTGTCTGATTCTTTGCGACCCCATGAACTGCAGCACACCAGCCCTCCCTTTCCATCACCAACTCCCGGAGTCAACCCAAACCCATGTCCATCGAGTCGGTGATGCCATCCAACCATCTCATCCTCTGTTGTTCCCTTCTCCTCCTGCCCTCAATCTTTTCCAGCATTGGGGTCTTTTCCAATGAGTCAGCTCTTCGCATCAGGTGGCCAAAGTATTGGAGTTTCAGCTTCAACATCAGTCCTTCCAATGAACACCCAGGGCTAATCTCCTTTAGGATGGACTGGTTGGATCTCCTTGCAGTCCAAGGGACTGTGAGATGGATTAATTTTGATATTTGGCAAAACTAATACAATTATGTAAAGTTTAAAAATAAAATAAAATTAAAAAAAAAAGAGTCTTCTCCAACACCACAGTTCAAAAGCATCAATTCTTCAGCGCTCAGCTTTCTTCACAGTCCAACTCTCACATCCATACACTGACCACTGAAAAAGCCATACCCTTGACTAGATGGACCTTTGTTGGCAAAGTAATGTCTCTGCTTTTTAATATGCTGTCTAGGTTGGTCATAACTTTTCTTCCAAGGAGTAAACGTCTTTTAATTTCATGGCTGCAGTCACCATTTGCAATAATTTTGGAGCCCAGAAAAATAAAGTCAGCCACTGTTTCCACTTTTTGCCCATTTGCCATGAAGTGATGGGACTGGATACCATGATCTTCGTTTTCTTTTTTTTTCTAATTTTATTTTATTTTTAAACTTTACATAATTGTATTAGTTTTGCCAAATATCAAAATGAATCCGCCACAGGTATACATGTGTTCCCCATCCTGAACCCTCCTCCCTCCTCCCTCCCCATACCATCCCTCTGGGCGAATGTTGAGCTTTAAGCCAATTTTTCACTCTCCTCTTTCACTTTCATCAAGAGGCTCCTTAGTTCTTCTTCACATTCTTCCATAAGGGTGGTGTCATCTGCATATCTGAGGTTATTGATATTTCTCCCAGCAATCTTGATTCCAGCTTGTGCTTCTTCCAGTTTTAAAGTAGCCAATGCCAAAACTCATTTTTTTTTTTTTTTGCTGTCTTGTTTTGACCCATTACATTCTTCATTTTTATTGCTAAGCATTTTACTGGCTGCTTTTGTGTTCGTCTTTGGAGTATTTCAAACATATGGGGTTAGATTGTGTGTTTATTACTATTAAAAAACAGTGTTATCTGTTAATATTCTTGAAGTATTCATTTATATCTTTGCAAAAGGATTTTTATCCAATAAATTTTTCATATTTGAAAATATTAAATAGGCTGATCATTTCAGAATCGTTGCTTCATTGTTTATTAACCAAATTGCTTTTGTGTGTTGTTGTTGTTGCTAAGTCATGTCTGACTCTTTGCGACTCCATGAAGGTTAGCATGGCAGGCTTCCCTGCCCTTCACCATATCCCAAAACTTTTTCAAACTCATGTCCATTGAGTGCTGATGCCATCCAACAATCTCCATCCCTGTCTCCCCCTTCTTCTGCAGCCCTCATTCTTTCCAGCATCAGGGTCTTTTCCAATGAATCAGTTGTTCCCATCAGGTGGCCAAAGTATTGGAGCTTTAGCTTCAGTATCATTCCTTCCAATAAATATTCAGGGTTCATTGTCTTTAGGATTGACTAATTTGATTTTTTTTGGTGTCCCAAGGGGCTCTTAAGAGTCTTCTCCAGTACCACAATTTGAAAGCATCAGTTTCTCAGTGCTCAGCCTTCTTTATGTTCCAACTGTCAAATCTGTACGTGACTACAGGAAAAACCATAGCTTTAACTATACAGACCTTTGTCAGCAAAGTGATGTCTGTGTTTTTTAATACGCTGTCTAGGTTTGTCATAGTTTTTATTCCAAGAAGCAAGTGTCTTTTAATTTCATGGCTGCACTTTTAATTTCATGGCTGCAGTCACCATCTGCAGTGATTTTGAAGACCATGAAAATAAAATCTGCCTCTTTTTCCACTTTTCCCCCATCTATTTGCCATGAAGCGATGGAACAGATTCCAAGATCTTAGTTTTTTGAACGTTGGGTTTTAAGCCAGCTTTTCTCTCTCCTCTTTCACCCTCATTACTGAATTTTCATCAGCTAGTGGGGACTTTCTGAGGCTCCCTCTATCAGCCTTGTGGCCTTACCCACAAGGTAAGATCTTTCTAATATCTGAAATCTCCACCAGGCCACTGTCTTCACTCCTATCCTCATCTTCAGATAACACTCCATTTTCCCCTTTCTCATGTAAACTCCTGTTTATTTTGTGAGACTCATTGTTAATATCTGGTTACTGAAAATTTTTCATCCATTTTGGTCTAGTCAACTGTTATTTCTTCATATAATCACTGAGATATGTTCACTCTTCAATTTTATCATTATTACACTGTATGTGTATTTGATCTGCTCTTCATAGGAACACAAAAATATCCTAAGTGCAGGAATCATATTATTATTCCGAAATCTCAGGGCTTAGCACAATTCATTCCTTGAATACAAGAAACTGAATAATAGAGCATATCAATAAATAGAACTTTTACATAGCTTCAAAGTGGTTGTCTCATAAATAATATCAGTAAGAGTTTCTAAGATTAGCCATAGAGATGCCATTTCCCACCAGCCTCATTGTAGGAACAGTATCTCATTGTAGATGAAACCTTTTACTTCTAACCACACATGATGGTCAATAACCATTGACAATGAAAGTGCCTCTTGTCATCTGGGGGTATCAGTCTGAGCACAGTGGTTAATTATAATGTCACTGAATAATCAGAAGTATGTCCTTGATCTTGGGCAAGAGCTCTTCTCATTATTCTTGGAGCCATGTTGAAAAAGAGAGTAGAATATGATTACCCTCTCACATCCAGGATTAAACTATCTCTATGACATAGTTCAGATAGTCCACAAGTTTATACCATTATAAAAGCCTCCACTCGGTCACCCTGATACCATCCCTCTATTGCATTTTGTTTTTATGTATGATGAAACAAGTGGTATTGGATCACTGGTATATCCTGAGAGAGAGATATCCTGATGTTTCTAAGAATGCTTCATCCAATATTTTTGCTGTTGGAGTGATAGGTTAACTAAGGAATATTAGATTCAGACAGAGTTTAAGAGATAACTGTAAAATAGTCACATCCCTTCATACTCATTTTAGAAACAGGTGAAATAGACTATTCTATTTGGTTTCTATGCCAGAAAGTTACCACAGCAATGTAGAACTGATAGAAATACATTTCTCTAAAAAAGTGTGTTTTATGCTGAGATGGGAGTTACTATAACAAGTAATAATTTATTTTCTAATTATCATTTATTTACATATAACATATATCTTTAAAACACAGAATTTTTAATGTATAAAACAAAACTGAAACACTGTCATCTAAAATACATTTTAATAAGTGTATACTAGTAAATAATAATAGCTGAACATTGTTGCATGCTAGTATGGGTCAGGAAAAGATGTTTTAGATAGAGTCTCACAATTAAAGTAACAAGGATGCCATGAACTGGATTTTACTTTAATTTCCACTGTGTTTAAGGCCATTATATCACTTTTCATTTCTACAAGTATAATTATAACATTACCCTCACTCCATTTTTCCCTTTGTAGAATAATACAAATAATATGACTTATTAAAATTTTCTAAAGTGACTGGTGCAAATACTAAAATCAATTTCTTTGGAGAATTGAAAATAATTTAATGCACCTCACACTATATTAGTCTTTCCATCATATCGGAGCTAAGTTGTAAAAGGAACATCATGGGGAAAGTAGGATTTGGGGTGTGGTCAGAACAAAATTGGAGCTGTTTGCAAAGGAAAAATCCCAAAGAGTATTTGGGGTTATTTTGGGTGCTTGATACCATTAGTATTAATAATGTTATTATTTAAAATGTATTAATAATAGTTATATTAACAGCAAGTAATTTTTGAAGTTGTTCAAATAAATTCAGTTTTTACAGAGGAATTAAAATCAAAAGAATATGAAGTCAGGAGTGAGTCATCTCTTCTTAATACTCAGACATTTTGGCATATCTGGAATGGCTATTGGGAGAGTATTGATGCCTCTGGCAATACTTTGATACATATTCTCACTTTATTACAGTGGATACACAGCGTTTAATCAGATAATAAACTAGCTTTCTTCTGTCACCCTGCCAGCCACTCTCTGCCTCAGTTTTGTTCTTCTTTACAGAATTTAGAATTCTCTGGAAATATTTCATTGTAACATTTTGTTTGTTGTTGATGTCTCCTCAAATATATGTAAGGTACATGGGCATTAGAATTATTCTGCTCTTGTTTACTACTCTATCCTTGGTGCCATGGCCTGACATGTACTTGGTGCTTCATATTGAGATGTTACAAACATGTTCAGTGTCACACAGCTGTTAGTGGCCACCAGGATTTTAATAGCCGACCTTTGCCTAGGGTTACTGGATCATTGGTTCAGGACACTAATCTGTATCTCATTCTATGTTGAAAGAGTTTGAGGATATGTCACATCTCAATTTAGGCCTGCTTATGTTATAACTTCTCTTATTTTGAAATCTATATATTTCATTTTCTTCTCTCCCTCTCTCCACTTCATATTTCACTGAGCTCTTCAAAGAATTCAAGACAGCTATGTCTGCATTTTCCATTTCTGGCAGGGCTTTACTCTGATGTGTCTATCACATGCTTCTAACAAGTACTCTATTTTCTATTCATGAAATTGGGTGACAATGTATTTACTTGAGTCTAGACAGGGTTGTTACTCGGTTTTGAGTTATTATTGGTTTCCCAAAGAGTTTCTCTAAGGGTAGTTTGATTTGAATGCAGAGCAAGTAGCAGATATTAAACAATTTTCAGTCTTAGTACATAATATAAATATGTAATCCTTGGTCACTGAATTATTTGAAATCATGTTTATGAAGAAAATATAATACACTTAAAGACATAATTTCTGTGTTAGGCCATGTTTATGTGATCTCTGAAACTTCCCACTTCAAAGACTCAAAGGGTCCTTTGTGAGTAGAGGCAGGCAGATCATTTCATTATCAGGCAATTACATCAACACATCAGGATGCCTTCTGAATGCAGACTGTTCATGTCCTTCTGTCTACTTTCCAGCTGGCATTTTTGGACACTCCACTGAATTTTTCAGTTTTTCATCACTTCAACAATACAGTCTATTTACCATCTCACATTTTTGAAATCTTTCCTGTATTACAGGCTCAAATGGCATAGATACAAATTCTCTCAATTTTGTACTCCAATAATACTGTTGGCTTTTCATTGAAGACAATTAAACATGTCATATTATCATTGTAATGTCATTGTACCAGTGTACTTTCCCTTGAAAAGGCATTTTTTCTCTTAGGTAAAGAAAATGGATTATTGTTAATATTTAGTTTGATATACAGGCAAGGCTGCACACAGAGGATATTTCCTCTTTGACTATAGATATATTATCGATGAAATAAATAAGGTTATTATTTTTTAGATATTATAAAAAAAGATATTTGTTTCAGCTATATTTAATACTTTATTACAAAATAAAAGGCATTGGAAAGACAAAAAAATGGTGTTCTAAGCTTCTACTTTGGATGATAATATGATTCCCTATTTTTGTTTTATCTTGCTGTGTTTGCATTTTGTTTATCTTGTTTGGAAGAGGAAAGGATTGTTTCTAGAAGTCAGAGATCAACACATATTATAATGTATTGTATCTCATTGAAACCAAAAGTTATATGTCACCTATACATGTAATACAGAGAAGGCAATGGCACTCCACTCCAGTACTCTTGCCTGGCAAATCCCATGGATGGAGGAGCCTGGTGGGCTGCAGTCCATGGGGTCGCTAAGAGTCGGACACCACTAATTGACTTCACTTTCACTTTTCACTTTCATGCATTGGAGAAGGAAATGGCAACCCACTCCAGTGTTCTTGCCTGGAGAACCCCAGGGACGGGGGAGCCTGGTGGCCTGCCGTCTCTGGGGTCATACAGCGTAGGACACGACTGAAGTAATTTAGCAGCAGCAGCAGCAGCAGCATACATGTAATAGCAAAGAGGTGTCAAATAAAGGTCAATAAGTAGTCTGAATTTAGTGTAGACTACAATTAATTGCCTTTTTGAATGCCACTCCTAAAATAATTTTATTAAGATGGAAATTGTACTTTGAATGGAATCACCAGATATTTTTTAAAGTGCCAATAATTAGAAAGTATCATATAAAGTGTTTAACTAATATATTTTTTCATATAATATAGAAGAGCTATCCTTGTCCTTTCAAGATGACATTACTGTCATCTTGAAAACAAGACTGAAAAAAGCTATTCAGTGGTAAAATCTGGAGCACCTTTTATCATTTTATAAGGGTAATTTCCTAAAGGATAAACTCAAATGGGTACATTGTTCCTAAATATTGAACTGAGTGAAAGAAATAACTGAATGTTAATCTTAGTACTGCTGCTGCTGCTGCTAAGTCGCTTCAGTCGTGTCTGACTCTGTGCGACCCCAGAGATGGCAGTCCACCAGGATCTTCCGTCCCTGGGATTCTCCAGGCAAGAACACTGGAATGGGTTGCCATTTCCTTCTCCAATGCATGAGAGTGAAAAGTGAAAGTGAAGTCGCTCAGTCGTGTCCCACTCTTTGTGATCCCATGGACTGCAGCCCACCAGGCTCCTCCATACATGGGATTTTCCAGGCAAGAGTACTGGAGTGGGGTGCCATTGCCTTCTCTGCAAATCTTAGTACTAGGGTTCATTAAAAGCCCATTGTTTATTGATTATCAGTATTTAACATCATTTTCTGGAAAATTAAATAAGACTTATTGGACAATCCAGTCATTAAAACATGGTTGTTTCTCATTCTTGTTCCATAGCCACAGCCTTACCACAACCATACTGAGTGTTCTTCTATTTACTTGATTATCCATTTATTTGTTTTATAATTCATTTAGTATTTCTGGTAAAAATCACCCACATCTTTCTCAGGAATTCACTAGAAAGAGTAGTATAGAAGCCACACATACATCTCTTTGTTGTGTTAACATGGCTGTCATTTTCCTGTGGTTAAAGACTATTGTGTCATGGTCATAACACATAGTTACTGTTCAACATATAATTGTACATTTGGATTTATATGAAATTAGCTATGTTTAGAGTACATCTAGATGTGGTGGTTAATTGCTAATCTATGGCCATGTTAAGAGGGATTCATGATAGCCATTGTCTACATAAAATGAAAAGAAGAATGTCAGAAATGCCATTGTGATTCTCAGGAAACAGGCCCAATGGGGTAGGAGCGGTCATTTCTTTGTTCTTCTGGGAGTAGGGACAGCGTGGGGTAGGGATGAGCAGTTTCTTCCCCACATGGTTCTGATTTCCTTCTATATAGTGCCATCAATAATTTAGTTACTGAAAATTTCTCCTGGATTCTGTCATGGGAATACTAGTCAGTAGTCTCAGTTTCCAGAATTACTACCTCTATCCATTCCTTTCTGTGATTCTAAAATATTTTCAGTGAAAGAGAAGCCATCAGATATGCTAAACTGCTGATACCCACAATGAGGACTTGCATTATTTTATAAGATATCCTCTCAGTCATCTAATTCTAAACAAGCTGTACTGCAATAAAGTGTTTATATAATGTTGAACTACCCCAACATCCTATGTATATATTAATATTAATTTCCTTTTAAAATCAATATTTATAAAAATCAGTACTTAAATCTGTAAGTCCAAGAATGGTAATAAATGTACAGCTTGCATAAAAATAAAAACTATGCCCAAGGTTGGAGATGAAATTATTTTTGTTTCTAAATAGAAAAGCTCAATATAAAAATATACAATCCAAGTTTTGACTTCCAGTTTGAATAATTCAACAATATCAGAGTCCATAATTCCTGTGGAGAATAGTGTATTAAAGTTTGATGTCTTTGAGTTAAAAATCATGCTCTCAAACCATTAAGTGCAACAATGTTCCATATATATATATTTAATATAAGAATACAATGTTTAAAGGTGATTTTTTTTTCTTTTCCAATAGAATATTTGCAACTCTTCATAGTTTCACTCTCAATTTTCCCTTTTTTGCCTATTTATTCAAATATGTCTTTAGTATATACCTTACTGCTATGATGTATTAGTTATCAGATATATAGTAGTGAAACAAAAATATCCTGTCCACATTTAACTTACATTCCTTCATTGAACAATTTTTGAAAAGACTATTTAATGGGACTTCTAATCAGGTATGTTTTGAGTTAATAAGTCATAATTATTGAAAAAATTTATTTTACTGCTCTGAACTCATATGACATTAAATAATCCTTAGGTATTTGTATAGATTTGAATCTCAGACTGTATGTGTATCTGGTACTTTAATAACAGTTTCTGAATATGAATTTCATGAATGTATAAAATGAAGAAAGTAATTAGGAATAGTACTCTAAAGTTCAGACCTACAGTAAACATTTGAATCATTATAAAATACATTATTTGAGATTAAATCCTAGTAGTATTTACTTTGATATATCTATTTCTTGGAAGAAAGATTATTTATAAGTATATTAAGTATGATATTATTCTTTCCATTTTAGAATTTCTGGAATCTTATAGCCCTGGATTTTACACATTCTCTGACCAGTGAGCTTAATTTATAATTGATATCTAATAATGATTCAGTTTCTTGATAATCTCTGCCCACTGATATTGACTCTATCCACTGTAACAACTGAATTCATAACTATGGTCAAGTGTTCAATATTGGATGATTTTTTAATATATATTTCCATTATTTTTGAACAGTGCTTTATCTATCTTCTTATAGAGGGCAAGAAAAGTCACTTGATACATTTTCTGAATAAATTTATTTTAAATATGCTAAAACCCTGAAACATATTTTATTATCTGAATGAAAATGAAATAAAATAGTTTTAAACAAGATGACATATATTATTTTATCAAAGTATAAAAATATATATGGCGTGAAAGTTTTACAAATACCTCTCATGTTATCAGACAGGTTTATCATGTAAAAGTTTAGGCTAAAATTGGAAATTCAGTAACATTCCTAAGAATGGCATGTAAACAAAATCTAATGAAAGGTTTGAAAGTTCTACTGATAAATACATGCCAGATTAAGATTGAGAAAAGATGTTAGAATAAGAGATCGAAACTACATCAACTTCATACGAGTATAATAACACTTCAAGAATCTGAACAAATATAATAAAACAAAAATTTTTGTTAAAAATTAATGTTATTCAAATTAAATCTAAGGATTAGGCTAAGGTAGTTTTGAGTGAAAATGATATTAAAATTGGTGATTATGTTCAAATTAATTTCTTAGATGATCAAACCACCAGTTCTTTGGTAGGTGCATGTTGTACATAATAAACTGAGTGTAGTAATTTCTAGAATGGATGTTGTTCAGATGCTAAGAAGAATGCAAAGCAATTGTATCATCCACATTTCTAAGATGTAGATCTTATGTGAAGTGTTCTGATTACAAACTAATAATAAGTGAGGGATGGTATGGGGAGGGAGGAGGGAGGAGGGTTCAGGATGGGGAACACATGTATACCTGTGGTGGATTCATTTTGATATTTGGCAAAACTAATACAATTATGTAAAGTTTAAAAATAAAATAAAATTTAAAAAAAAGAGTGTGGGAGGAAATTTTGGAATTGATGGATATGTTTATGGTGTAGATTATGGTGATGATTTTGTTTATCTCCAAACTTATCAAGCTGTACATATTAAATATGTACAACTTTTTGTATATCAGTCATACTTAATATAGAGGTTAAAACAATTGGCTCTAAAGGAATGAAAAAAGTGTGCATAAGGATGAAGAATATGCTTTGGATTTCTGTAGTTACTTTTTAAATGGTGGAATATATTTGTATGATGATGGAAGAGTAAGCAAAAATTAAGACATGATAGCTTAATGTTAGGTAATTCAAATAAAATTATAAGTGCTAGGTTTTATAAATCACTATAGAAGGTTACCAGACCACCTGACCTCCCTCTTGAGTAACCTGTATATACGCAGGTCAGGAAGGAGCAGTTAGAACTGGACATGGAACAACAGACTGGTTCCAAATAGGAAAAGGAGTACGTCAAGGCTGTATATTGTCACCCTGCTTATTTAACTTATATGCAGAGTACATCATGAGAAACGCTGGGCTGGAGGAAGAAAAAGCTGGAATCAAGATTGCCAGGAGAAATATCAGTAACCTCAGATATGCAGATGACACCACCCTTATGACAGAAAGTGAAGAAGTACTACAGAGCCGCTTTATGAAAGTGAAAGAGGAGAGTGAAAAAGTTGCCTTAAGGTTCAACACTTAGAAAACTAAGATCATGGCATCTGGTCCCATCACTTCATGGCAAATAGATGGGGAAACAGTGGAAACAGTGGCTGACTTTATTTTTCTGGGCAACAAAATAACTGCAGATGATGATTGCAGCCATAAAATTAAAAGACGCTTACTCCTTGGAAGGAAAGTTATGACCGACCTAGACAGCATATTAAAAAGCAGAGACATTACTTTGCCAACAAAGGTCCATCTAGTCAAGGCTATGGTTTTTCCCATGATCATGTATGGATGTGAAAACTGGACTGTAAAGAAAGCTGAGCACAGAAGAATTGATGCTTTTGAACTGTGGTGTTGGAGAAGACTCATGAGAGTCACTTGGACTGCAAGGAGATCCACCTAGTCCATCCTAAAGGAGATCAGTCCTGGATGTTCATTAGAGGGACTGATGTTGAAGCTGAAAATCCAACATTTTGGTCACCTGATGCAGAGATCTGACTCATTTGAAAAGATCCTGATGATTTGAAAGATTGAGGGCAGGAGGAGAAGGGGACTACAGAGGATGAGGTGGTTGGATGGCATCACTGATACAATGGACATGGGTTTGGGTCGACTCTGGGAATTGGTGCTGGACAGGGAGGCCTGGCATACTGTAGTTCATGGGGTCGTAAAGAGTTGGACATGACTGAGCAACTGAACTGAACTGAAGTTAACTGATGGTAGGTTAATTCATGGATAAGAAAATTGAGAACTTTTATATTTATGCGATTTAGAAAGTGCCAAAAATACCATATTTTGGTTGACAAAATAGATCCAATAATCTCACAAAGGAAGTCCAGAACACAGTGATGACTATGTATATAAATAAATAGATGAATCTTGCTGCTGCTGCTGCTGCTAAGTTGCTTCAGTCGTGTCCGACTCTCTTTGACCCCATAGACGGCAGCCCACCAGGCTCCTCTATCCCTGGGATTCTCCAGGCAAGAATACTGCAGTGGGTTGCCAGTTCCTTCTCCAAAGCATGCATGCATGCATGCTAAGTCGCTTCAGTTGTGTCCGACTCTGTGCAACCCTATGGACAGCAGCCCACCAGGCTCCTCTGTCCACGGGATTCTCTAAGGCAAGAATACTGGAGTGGGGTGCCATTTCCTTCTCCAAAATAGATGAATAAAGGTGAACAAATCTCAGAGCTGTGTAGCTTATATTTGAGTAATATTTTGAGCATAGAGCAACAATACATAACAAGGATTTAAGTGTAAGCAAAGTTTGGATGAATCATTTCTCTGGAGCCATCAGTTTAGTTCAGTTCAGTCGCTCAGTCGTGTCCGACTCTTTGCAACCCCATGAATCTCAGCACGCCAGGCATCCCTGTCCATCACCAACTCCCGGAGTTCACTCAGACTCACGTCCATCGAGTCAGTGATGCCATCCAGCCATCTCATCCTCCGTAGTCCCCTTCTCCTCTTGCCCCCAATCCCTCCCATCATCAGAGTATTTTCCAATGAGTCAACTCTTCGCATAAGGTGCCCAAAGTACTGGAGTTTTAGCTTCAGCATCATTCCTTCCAAAGAAATCCCAGGGCTGATCTCCTTCAGAATGGACTGGTTGGATCTCCTTGCAGTCCCAGGGACTCTCTTCTCCAACACCACAGTTCAAAAGCATCAATTCTTCGGCAGTCAGCCTTCTTCACAATCCAACTCTCACATCCATACATGACCACAGGAAAAACCATAGCCTTGACTAGGCAAACCTTTGTTGGCAAAGTAATGTTTCTGCTTTTGAATATGCTATCTAGGTTGGTCATAACTTTCCTTCCAAGGAATAAACATCTTTTAGTTTCATGGCTGCAGTCACCATCTGCAGTAATTTTGGAGCCCCCAAAAATAAAGTTTGACATTGTTTCCACTGTTTCCCCATCTATTTCCCATAAAATGGTGGGACCAGATTCCATGATCTTCGTTTTCTGAATGTTGAGCTTTAAGCCAACTTTTTCACTCTCCTCTTTCACTTTCATCAAGAGGCTTTTTAGTTCCTTTTCACTTTCTGCCATAAGGGTGGTGTCATCTGCATATCTGAGGTTATCGATATTTCTCCCGACAATCTTGATTCCAGCTTGTGCTTCTTCCAGTCCAGCGTTTATATGCTTTAACTGCATGTAAGCTAAATAAGCAGGGTGACAATATACAGCCTTGAGGTACTCCTTTTCCTATTTGGAACCAGTCTGTTGTTCCAGTTCTAACTGTTGCTTCCTGACCTGCATACAGGTTTCTCAAGAGGCAGGTCAGGTGGTCTGGTATTCCCATCTCTTTCAGAATTTTCCAGTTTATTGTGATCCACACAGTCAAAGGCTTTGGCATAGTCAATAAAGCAGAAATAGATGTTTTTCTGGAACTCTCTTGCTTTTTCCATGATCCAGAGGATGTTGGCAATTTGATCTCTGGTTCCTCTACCTTTTCTAAAACCAGGTTGAACATCAGGAAGTTCACAGTTCACATATTGCTGAAGCCTGGCTTGGAGAATTTTGAGCATTACTTTACTAGCGTGTGAGATGAGTGCAATTGTGTGGTAGTTTGAGCATTCTTTGGCATTGCCTTTCTTTGGGATTGGAATGAAAACTGACCTTTTCCAGTCCTGTGGCCACTGCTGAGTTTTCCAAATTTGCTGGCGTATTGAGTGCAGCACTTTCACAGCATTATCTTTCAGGATTTGAAATAGCTCCACTGGAATTCCATCACCTCCTCTAGCTTTGTTCATAGTGATATTTTCTAAGGCCCACTTGACTTTACATTCCAGGATGTTTGGCTCTAGGTCAGTGATCACACCATCGTGATTATCTGGGTTGTGGAGATCTTTTTTGTACAGTTCTTCTGTGTATTCTTGCCACCTCTTCTTAATATCTTCTGCTTCTGTTAGGTCCATACCATTTCTGTCCTTTATCGAGCCCATCTTTGCCTGAAATGTTCCCTTGGTATCTCTAATTTTCTTGAAGAGATCTCTAGTCTTTCCCATTCTGTTGTTTCCCTCTATTTCTTTGCATTGATTGCTGAAGAAGGCCTTTTTATCTCTTCTTGCTATTTTTTGGAACTCTGCATTCAGATGCTTTTATCTTTCCTTTTCTCCTTTGCTTTTCACTTCTCTTCTTTTCACAGCTATTTGTAAGGCCTCCCCAGACAGCCATTTTGCTTTTTTGCATTTCTTTTCCATGGGGATGGTCTTGATCCCTGTCTCCTGTACAATGTCACGAACCTCATTCCATAGTTCATCAGGCACTCTATCTACCAGATCTAAGCCCTTATATCTATTTCTCACTTCCACTGTATAATCATAAGGGATTTGATTTAGGTTATACCTGAATGTGTAGTGGTTTGGAGATAAGTGGAGAAATAACTCCAGAAAGAATGAAGGGATGGAGCCAAAGCAAAAACAATACCCAGCTGTGGATGTGACTAGTGATAGAAGCAAGGTCCGATGCTGTAAAGAGCAATATTGCATAGGAACCTGGAATGTCAGGTCCATGAATCAAGGCAAATTGGAAGTGGTCAAACAAGAGATGGCAAGAGTGAATGTCAACATTCTAGGAATCAGCGAACTAAAATGGACTGGAATGGGTGAATTTAACTCAGATGACCATTATATCTACTACTGCGGGCAGGAATCCCTCAGAAGAAATGGAGGAGCCATCATGGTCAACAAAAGAGTCTGAAATGCAGTACTTGGATGCAATCTCAAAAATGACAGAATGATATCTGTTCGTTTCCAAGGCAAACCGTTCAGTATCACAGTAATCCAAGTCTATGCCCCAATCAGTATTGCTGAAGAAGTGTTCTATGAAGAACGGTTCTATGAAGACCTACAAGACCTTTTAGAACTAACAGCCAAAAAAGATATCCTTTTCATTATAGGGGACTGGAATGCAAAAGTAGGTAGTCAAGAAACACCTGGAGTAACAGGGAAATTTGGCCTTGGAATACGAAATGAAGCAGGGCAAAGACTAATAGTTTTGCCAAGAAAATGCACTGGTCATAACAAACACCCTCTTCCAACAACACAAGAGAAGACTCTATACATGGACATTACCAGATGGTCAACACTGACATCAGATTGATTATATTCTTTGCAGCCAAAGATGGAGAAGCTCTATACAGTCAGCAAAAACAAGACCAGGAACTGACTGTGGCTCAGATCATGAACTCCTTATTGCCGAATTCAGACTTAAATTGAAGAAAGTAGGGAAAACCACTAGACCATTCAGGTATGACCTAAATCTGTAGCCATATTTGGGTTTTAATCTCACTGTTTTATAATGGGTAAGTTACTTAAATTTTAG
This sequence comes from Bos indicus x Bos taurus, assembly GCF_003369695.1. Lineage (NCBI taxonomy): Eukaryota > Metazoa > Chordata > Mammalia > Artiodactyla > Bovidae > Bos > Bos indicus x Bos taurus. Next base: position 60,142,581 of record NC_040087.1, read on the forward strand.
TATCTACTTTCTTCTGTTTAAAATGCAAATAATAATTGTGCGTATATTGCAGATCATTGTAAAATATAAATGACATTGGACCTTGTACATTGTGCGTCCTTAGTCGATCAGTCGTGTTTGCCTCTTCAACCCCATGGACAGGAGCCCTCCAGTCTCCTCTATCCATGGGGATTCTCCAGGCAGGAATACTGGAGAGGGTTGCCATGCCATCTTCCAGGGCATCTTCCCAACCCAAGCAGGGATCAAATCCCAGTCTCCTGCATTGTAGGTGGATTCTTTACCAGCTGAGTTATCAGGGAAGCCCTTGTACAAATTAAGATCTCAATATATGCTAGTTGTTTGTCATTACATACTTTTCATACCTGCTTTAATCTTTATATATATATATATATATATATATATATATATATATATATACACCATCTTTATTGGTTTTCATAAAATGTCTGCTGTCTTCCTAACAGACTCCATGTCCCCAGTACTTCTATTGCTACTTATGTGAGAAAAATTATATTTTACAGCTATATCATGCTACCAAACAATTTGTTATGTTAGGCTTTTTGATAAGGTGTTGCAAAGTTTTATTGTCTCCTCTCTCTCTCTTCCTAAGTTCACAAATGATGGGAAATTCCACTTATTGTGAAATGTCCAGTTTCCCTCTTGGGGATCTTTATGGCAAAGAAAATAGAAAAACAAACCATGACCTGTCTAATACTATGAAGAATCTTCCAACTATATCAGCTTCAAGCATCTCATCAATGCAGTCTAAATATCTAGCAATTAGATTTTAGAACTGATATTTCTCTCTTTTCAACTCTGGGTTTACAACTCCACAGTCTTAATGCGAAGCATTTGGAAGTTTGGCTCTATGATTTTTCTTCAAATTAACTTTCTATAACAATGCTGTCCAATGAAACTGTCTGTGATAATGGAAATGTTCTATAGTTCTGCCTTTCTATACGACAGCCACTAGTTATATGAAAATATTGAACATTGAAATGACTAGTGTGACTGAAGAATTAACTTTTAAATATTATTTAATAGGGAAATGGATGGGGAAACAGTGGAAACAGTGTCAGACTTTATTCTTTTGGGTTCCAAAATCACTGCAGATGGTGACTGCAGCCATGAAATTAAAAGATGCTTACTCCTTGGAAGAAAAGTTATGACCAACCTAGATAGCATATTCAAAAGCTGAGACATTACTTTGCCAACAAAGGTCCGTCTAGTCAAGGCTATGGTTTTTCCTGTGGTCATGTGTGGATATGAGAGTTGGACTGTGAAAAAAGCTGAACGCTGAAGAATTGATGCTTTTGAACTGTGGTGTTGGAGAAGACTCTTGAGTCCTTCGGACTGCAAGGAGATCAAACCAGTCCATTCTGAAGGAGATCAGCCCTGGGATTTCTTTGGAAGGAATGATGCTAAAGCTGAAACTCCAGTACTTTGGCCACCTCATGCAAAGAGTTGACTCATTGGAAAAGACTCTGATGCTGGGAGGGATTGGGGGCAGGAGGAGAAGGGGATGAGATGGCTGGATGGTATCACTGACTCGATGGACGTGAGTCTGAGTGAACTCCGGGAGTTGGTGATGGACAGGGAGGCCTGGTGTGCTGTGATTCATGGGGTCACAAAGAGTCGGACACGACTGAGCTACTGGACTGAACTGAACTGAACTGAATATTGTTTAAAAGATAAGTTTAAAGCAACACACATACCTAGTGACTACTGGATTGGACTTAAAAGTTCTAAAGTTATGGTCTTCAACTTTTAAAATGGTACTTCTAATATATCATTTTTTAAGCTTGACTGAAATAGAGGGTTATTCTCTAAATTGAGAATCTTTCTACTTGACCATCATGGTTATTGATTCTATACAAAATAACTGATATGACTGCTAATCTTTTCCCACCCTTAGCAAACACTTGGAATTTTATTGATGATATTAGCTCATGCATAAGCCCAACTGTATTACAAGAGACTCTCAATTTCTGTATCTATGGTTGATGTTTTGAATGATTTTAGCCATTTTGAAGTGTGTGTGTTTCTATGTGTATGTGTATACGTGTTCAAGACATGTTGAGGGGCTAGTGATGATGACAGTCGAGGAACAGAGCTAGTCTTAAGACTGAATTTACCTGCAGAGATTTCACAGACTATTAAGCAGAGATTCTGAGGAAATTGACAAGGAAATTATCCAGGCTAAGGACATCCAGGCTAACATATACATGACAGGGATATCCAGGCTAAGAGAACATCAATTTCATGTGCTTTTCCCATTTCAGTGCTTATTTAGTAATGCCTTTGTTCTTTGCTAAATCAAAGTTTCTGAACATTTCTGAGGGAAAATAAATAATACAGCTCGTTAAAGTTATCTTTTATTGTTACATATTTTTGTTTTTGTTTCTTTTTTAGAAATGTGAGATGTATATTTATGTGTTAACTTCCTAAGATTTAAACAATCCAACTCTTTTGCCTGTTTTTAGGTCATTTCCTCTATTGCAGTTGCTATTGCCTGCACTTTAGACCATAGCCAACTTCTCATGTGTATCACACGTTGCAGAAAGAGGTACACTTATGCTATAGCTGAGGATGGTAGATTTACAAGTTTTGTGAGAGAGTTGCCCACGGTCAGCATAGAAAAAAGACAGTAAGAGTGGAAACCCTAGCACTTTGCTCTTTAAGATCAATTTAGATAATAGTGTGAACCAGCCTGGGCTTCCCAGGTGGTTTCTGCCAATGCAGGAGAAGCCAGAGAGGCCAGTTCAATCCCCTGGGTGACGAAGATCCCCTGAGGAGGGCATGACAACCCACTCCAGTATTCTCACCTGGAGAATCCCCATGGACAGAGGACCTTGGTGGGCTACAGTCCAAAGTTTAGCTAAGAGTCAGACATGATTGAAGCTACTCAGCAGGCAGGCACACATGACCCAGCCTTATTTATTTAGTGGGTGTCCCAACCTAGTTTATATCCAAGGCAGTGAGTCCCTAGTTATTGTATCTGATTTATAATTATTTTGGAAAGTTATCATTTAAACAAACTAGATAGTCACTTGGCCTGTTAACTGAGAATCTGGACAATAAAAATGAGTTTACAAGGAATTATTTAAGGTGATTCCTCCAAGGAGGCCTTTACCATTTCTTTGGTTCATAGAACTGGCCTTCACAGAATGATAGTAGAAAAAAATAAGTGATTAAAGCATAAAATGCAAAGTGATGAGACTGCTGCATAGAATAAAATAGGTTCACAAATGGGGAGTTACAAATCACTGATTCTCTGCATCCCTGAGGATGAATTGAAAAGTACTATGAACACTTGTCAGAATATAGATTAGCTCTTAGAATAATTTTGTATTTATATTCTACACTTCCAACTTTTAGCAGACCATAGTAGCAAAAGCTGAATAATAAAGACAATAATGAAGTACATTTGTTTTGTAGGTAACTAGAATATGTCAAATATAAGTGGAATTAGATTCAGGAGCACTAATACATGCTGTACTGTGATGTATTTTATGGAGACCTGTAGAGTGGCAGATCCTCATCAAGGAACAGAGGCCAACTCATTCTCAACATCGTGGGCCTGCAGGAAGCGTCCATTAAACCAATATTGAGTTTGCCTGAATAAAAATGAGTAAATTTGCCTGTTTTAAAATGTGATAGACAGACTTCTTTTTTTTCCTTTGGTCTAATTTCAACATGGTTGCTTTTACAGTATATTTCAAATAAACCTCTGATATTCTTAGGTATATTTGTTCACAGATATTCCACATATATCCACTGCAAATGTAAAATATGCTAAAGAAACTGCATCGTTTGGCATTTTTGTCTTTTATTCTCTATCATCTCCCTTCTCATCCTAAGTTTGGTTTTTACCTATTACAATTCTCCATAACATAAAATTATAGAAAGTGATTGTAAAGATTATCATTCGTCTATAGTGAAGAATGATTCTTTATATACATTTGTAATATTCCATAATATACAGGATAGAAATAAAATACAGTATGCTCTTTGCAACCATAAAAGTCAAACAGGAGGGATATCATCCATCCTGCTCCCTGTGTATGTAACAGGATAATGCCTTTTGTGCAGGATTATCTGATAATTATTTTTTCAAAGATGCTCTTGCTTTCTCTCCTTATTGTCTAATTCTGAAATATGAACATATTTTTCCCAGAAACAAATTGCCAAGTAAAGGAGGATATTTACATTTGAAAATCCTTTTAAACTTTTTGTGAGTTGCTGAAATTCAGGAAAGTCTGAAGCCTGTTAAGTAGCAGCAGGAGGTGAACCAATTAGGATTAATATATTGAGTGATGCCTAATTCAGGCATGTTACTAAGGACCATACTTTTCTCTGTCATGTCAAACCAATTATTTCAGACATAGTGGGATCTTTTACTTTATAAATGTCTTTGCTAGCCAAAATAAAATGTTAACAGATACCTATAATTAATGTTTTAATTCACTGTGTGCAGTAAGAAAATAGAACCTATAAGAAAACATTAAGAAGAAAGTTATCTAACAGAAAAGCACTTTGCAGTTTCTCATTTCTCCATGAATTATGCCCATTGATCTGGAATATTTCTTCACAAAGAAGTGGAAGATATTATGTAAAATAGCTGGTAACTTTTCATAGAGGGAAATGATAGCAAAGAGAATTTTATGATACCATTCATTTGTAGTTGAATATTTAAGTTGCTGTATAATTTATTTCACATGCTTTCCCTTTCTCCTCTACACTTATTCAAAGCTTTAGAAAGCGTCGACACTATTAGAGAATAAAACAAAAGTGACTTTAACTTGAGGATTCCTTTATTGATTTCTCATACTCTTCCCCCTCAGTTCCACCTACCTATTCAATTTCATAATTTTAGGGTTCTGGGATAATATCCACCCACAGCCTCACTTTCCCAATATATCACAAAAGTTCAGAGAGACAAAATGAAGTACACAGACATACCCAAAGCAATCATTATCCCTGTTTTAACTCTTCTTTATGAAATAAAATTAATAAATATGAATATTTATAGTCACATCACTTTACTAAGATGTAAGGGATAAAAGTAAGAGGATAAAAGAGTTTGTGTACATCACAAACTGCCCATTCAGGCAGAAATAAAACCTCTTAAGATTGGGTGCTGGGAGCAAGGGCATGAGGGTTTGTTTACTTGTCTATAAATTATCTTTCCCTAATATTTACCTGGGCTTCTCCCATTTCTTTGATTAGCAGATTTATATAGTAAGCTCTATATTAAATTTCCAGAGTATCAACAGCCTCCTCAAATTTAACATGTTGCAAATATTTCATATTCCACTGCACTTGACAGCTACATGGTACAAATAGTCTGTATTGATTATCACAGCTTCATGCAATCATTTTATTTTTCTAGATGGGAAAGTGAGAAGCTCCAGATTGTCAGGCCTCTGAGTATAAAACAGATTTTGATAATTCAGGCCATCTTTTAATCCTTGTTGGCTGCTTCTGTTTCCACTGAGTGTTATTAAAGTGTAATATTCTTGACTGCAATATGCCCTTCTTCAGCTTCATGAGTGTGGAAGAGCAAGGGCAGGTCAACAGCATTGGCGATGGCTTCTCCATCTGGCTTCCTAATCACTGTTTTGCATCTAAGCATGTCTGTACTTCAGCTTCTAGAAACCAAAACAGTTGTGCTGGTCAAAACAGGGGCAGAATTTTTTATTCCAGCAATGATTGAAAAAAGAATATTTCCTCACAACAGCTGTAAATAGGTAATATCCTAATAGTTTTAGGAGTCATTCCTAGAGGCTCAATCTAGCACTTAAATTTAAGCCCTTCCGATACACTCTGGCCTGTTAAGTCCCTTTCTGCCTGAAGTTCTATAGTGTAATTTCCATGTGCTGCTTGCTGTTGTTCAGTTGCTCAGTCGTGTCCGACTTTGCAATGCCCATGGACTGCAGCACACCAGGCTTCCCTGTCCTTCACTATCTGCCAGAGTTTGCTCTAACTCATGTCCATTGAGTCAATGATGCCATCCATCCATCTCATCCTTTGTCTTCTTCTCCTCCTGCACTCAGTCTTTCCCAGCATCAGGGTCTTTTCCAATGAGCTGGCTCTTCACATTAGGTGGGCAAAGTAGTGAAGCTTCAACTTCAGCATCAGTCCTTCCAATAAATATTCAGGGTTGATTTCCTTTTGGATTGCCTAGTTTGATCTCCTTGCTGCCCAAGTAACTTTCAAGAGTCTTCTCCAGCACCACAACTCGAAAGCATCATTCTTCAGTGCTCAGCCTTCGTTATGGTCCAACTCTCACTTCCATGTGCTGCACTAGACTTTCCCTTCCTCAACCCAGACTTCAATGCAATTCAACTGTTTCAGTTGCTTAGGTATAATTCTTAGAGTCATACTTGACTCCCTTTTTCTCTTCCTCATATACATATAGCTATCCATCATATTGGCCAACATCCCTCTGAAATCAGTCCTGAATCCCACCATATTTTGCCATCTCTACCTTCACTTCCAGTGTTAAAACCAAACTCAGCTCTTTCCTTCATTATTGTAATGACTATCTAACTGGTTTCTTTGCTTCTAATCATGCCTCCCTAAAGTCTCCCTTCTATTCATCATGTGCTGCTGCTACTGTTGCTAAGTCGCTTCAGTTGTGTCCGACTCTGTGTGACCCCATAGATGGCAACCCATCAGGCTCCCCCATCCCTGGGATTCTTCAGGCAAGAACACTGGAGTGGGTTGCCATTTCCTTATCCGATGCATGAAAGTGAAAAGTGAAAGTGAAGTCGCTTAGTCGTGTCCGACTCTTAGCGACCCCATGGACTGCAGCCTACCAGGCTCCTCCTTCCATGGGATTTTCCAGGCAAGAGTACTGGAGTGGGGTGCCATTGCCTTCTCCGATTCATCATGTAGAGTGGTACAAAAATACCAGTCACATGCCACAAATGTACATAAAACAACACCCTCTCACCACAGAATTAATTCCCTAGCCACTTTATCTTGTCTTGTTTTTCTCCATAGCATGTATCACCTTCATATATGAGATGTTTACTCAGCATCAGTCTATTGACTAAGTAATCTTTGCACCCCACCCCAAAACTACAAGCTATATGAAGTAAGTAGCAGTTTAATGTGTATACTGATCTACCTCAGCATCTAGAGCAGCTGCTGATTTATCTTTTATATTATTGAAGTTTATATTCATTGAATAAATGAGTAGCAGACTTCCACTAAATTCTTCTAATGACTTCTCATCTCCCTAAGAATGAAGTACATGGTGTCTTTCTTTCCCCCCTACAATGACTTATGTGTTCTTGGCTTCTCCTAACGCTCTTACTTCATTCCTACCTTGTTCACTCTGCTGCAGCCATATGAGCCTCACTATTTGTCTTTGTTAGGCTGGGCAATGGTCACTTTTGCCTAGAATTTTCTTCTTGGTATCCATGTATCTGACCCTCTCACTTCTCAGTATTTTAGTATTTTCTGTTTACAGAAGACAGCACTTTAATATATTCTTTGAATCCTTAGTCAGGGAAAACATATTCTGATTTTAAATATATTTTAACTAGAAGCATGTGTAATATTATGCTTATCCTATGTAAGCATATGGAAACCCTCAGATAGGCTGAGAATGATTGTTTAGGGCAATATTTTCTGCAAAAATGCAGACAATATATCAAATGGATTTTTAGCTTTGTAAAATGCCAAAGGAAGAGCTGAGACATTTGATAATTGCCAGAACCTTTCACTGAAAGCTCACCAGGACCATGAGTCATTGTTTAGGTGACAAGATGTCAGAATATGACAAGATATTCCTGTTATATAACATGACAAGGAGCTTAACCCAGTTCTAATGCTGAAAAATATGAGTCAAAGTAAAAATAAAAATGAATAGGTCTTCCTTCATTTCTTTGATGAAAAGATATCAAAGGACTCTATAAAGTACTTCTATTTTCAAAATGCACAAACTCAGAACCTGAGCCAAAAAGTAGGAGACTTTATAAATGGAGAGTCAAATGTTCTTTTAGTAGTGTAACAGCAATGTTAAGACAAATCTGGAAGAAGAACATAGCTCTGTTGAGCCATGAGGAAATTGCATTTATTAAAAACAGAATGATTTTGTGGAATAAAAATTAAAAGTTTAGAAATAAAGCATCTTTAATAGATTTACTCAATTTCTTTGAATTTATTTAAAACGATGTTACTATGGGAGAGGAATACTTGCCTGCAGAAAATAGGGCATTTCTTATATACATTTAAGCATACACATTTAGCATGTACACATTTTTCAAAATATAAGCCTTATGATGAAAAACTTCAGTAAAGACAAATAAGCTTGTTAATGAAATGAACTACATGATTTGTTAAAAATGACTGTGGCAGATCAACTCATGTTAAAGCTAAGACTTTCAGTTTTTACTATTAGATTCATGAATTAATAAGAATATGTATGGCTTACTAAATCAATGTTTTGCGGTAATTATGAGTTTAAAGTCATTTTCTGACCATTAAACAGCTGCTTCCATTACCTAGTGAAGTAAAGGATTAATTTACATTATATACCAAAACTTCCTCTGCCTTTGTTAGGATAATTCCAGATAGTCATAGGGAAAACACCCTAAGATTATAATAATAATACATGTGAAAGCAAAAATGATCAATTAGATGAGTATTTGAATATTTTAGAAAACCAAAGGGCTTTTGTCTATGTATTCTGCATTACCCAATCTTCCAGATTTAAGCTTGCTTTTTAAAATATAATAATGTCCTCAGCTTTGGGGAGTTTAATGCTCATTGTGATGCTTTTCCAGTCATTTACCATTCATAGAGAATTTGATATCAACAACTACACTGTCCTCACAAATCTGTGTGTGCTAAGTTGCTTCAGTCATATCTGATTCTTTGTGACTCTGTGGACTGTGGCCTGCCACGCTCTTCTGTCCATGGGGATTCTCCAGCCAAAAATACTGGAGTGAATTGCCGTGCCCTCCTCCAGGGGATCTTCCTGACCCAGGGATCTAACCCATGGCTCTTATGTCTCGTGTATTGGCAGGTGGGTTCTTTACCACCAGCACCACAAAGGAAGCCCCCTCACAAGCAAGGTCTTATTTAAATGTTATAGGGCAGACACGACTTTTCAAGGGGTCTAATCTTCTGTCACTAAAGACTTTATATATTCCTTCAGTCAATAAAAATGTTATCTTTTGTTTATGCTAAAATTTCATTTTTTTTTCCTTCAAGACATTTCTAGAGTCTCCTAGTAAAATTATAGCTACTTGATTAGGTAATACCATAAATATTTTTCAACTGACACTTTTGTTTGAATTAGTTTACAACTGAATGAGAGAAGGAAGAGAGAATAAAAGAATGGAAGAAAAGATACGAAATTGTCTGATTTTTATTTTTTTAATTTACTTTACATTGGAATATAGTTAATGAACAATATTATGATAGGATTAGGTATATGGCAAAGTGAGTCCTTTATACATATCCTAGTATCTATTCTTTTTCAAATTATTTTCCCTATTATTTTGTTACATAATATTGAGCAGAGTTCCCTGTGCTATCAAGTAGGTCCTCATTGGTTATTCCATTTAAATAGAGCAGTGTGTACATGTCAATCCCAAACTCTCTAACTATCCTTTCTTCCTACCCTCCCTGCCCCTGGTGCTGCTGCTGCTGCTGCTAAGTTGCTTCAGTTGTGTTCAACTCTGTGGGACCCCATAGATGGCAGCCTACCAGGCTCCGCCATCCCTGGGACTCTCCAGGCAAGAACACTGGACCTAGTAACCATAAATTCATTCTCTAAGTTTATGAGTCTGTTTCTGTTTTGTAAATAAGTTTGTTTGTATCATGTATTTTAGATTCTATATGTAAGCAATATCATACAATATTTCTCTGTCTGACTTACTTCTTTTGCAGTTCATTCATTCAGCAAAGATTATTTGTGATCACCATAACCCTGTCCCAGGCTAGAAGCTGGTGACAAAAAGCTGAACGATATATGATACCTGCGCCCAGGTCCTGAGAGGACAAGTGTTACATGAATGTAAATACAAATGTTCGGTGGTCGTACATCATCTGAAGTGTTCCTTAATTTTCCTTTCTCTGCTAGGGTGGTTTCTCTATCCCTACCTCACCTAGATACTTACTCTGTGTTTTAATATTTTTACTAGCCTTTCAAAATCTTTCACTTCTATGCTACAACCAGCACATTAAATATCCCTATCATTTCAAATCCACTCAATACACCATTTCCATTTAACTGCTTTGGTTTAAAAGATTAGAAGAAGAACATGTGATAAAATCCACAACTAAAATGTTATGAAAGGATGCAAGAGAGACATGAAGTGTTTCGTTTTCTGTATTAGTTCATATATTAAAGAAGACACTTGGTCTAACACAATTGTGATGAAATATCAGGAGATTTATCTGAAAGTATGTATTTCTACACCTCAGTAGTTATAGTACAGGAGCCTGATTCCCATCCTACTTTCATCTCCATCACAAAATTATTGACCTAAATCAGCCAGAACAATGAGTTCCACACATGAAAATTCAGATCTCCAAAGAACTGTCTAAAATGTTCATTTCTAACTATATCTAGCACTAGAAACACTAGAAATAAAAGTGAATTAAGTAAAACAGATTATTTGCTTATGCTAACAATACTGTGTATGCTCTTTAAAAGTAAATCATTATACCAAGCATAAGTGACTGGCTAAACCACTAATCTATCTTACTGAAACAACCCAAATAGGGAAAATGAACTTAAATCTTTTAGGGTGCAACGGAAAACAAGCAAAACTAAGACAACAAAATCAAGCCGGATAATTCAATAGAGGGAATTTAACAGGAGAATTAGATTACAAGATTTGCAAAAAAGATGAAAGGGCAAAGATGGTGAGACATAGAAATCAGTAACAGTCTAAAGGCAATGGCAACCCATTCCAGTACTCTTGCCTGGAAAATCCTATGGACAGAGGAGGCTGGTAGGCTGCAGTCCATGGGGTTGCTGAGTGTCGGACACGACTGAGCGACTTCACTTTCACTTTTCACTTTCATGCACTGGAGAAGGAAATGGCAACCCACTCCAGTGTTCTTGCCTGGAGAATCCCAGGGACGGGGAGCCTGGTGGGCTGCCGTCTATGGGGTCGCACAGAGTCGGACACGACTGAAGTTACTTAGCAGCAGCAACAGTCTAAAATCCTACAGGCACAGAACTCAAGACTCAGAAAGAGGTGTGGGTATTATCAGAACTCAGAATCGCTAACTATCCTGTAGATTTCAGATCCACACAAAGACTTCTCTGAGGGGAGGTGAAGTCACTGTCAGAGATGCTATCTGAAGTGGAAAAGGAGAGGGGACCTTGGCTTCCCCTCATATTCTGTCCTCAAATCTCCTGTCAGAGCCTCCCAGAGGTGGAGTTTAACTGAAAGCTAGTTGCTAGGAATCCAGGAAATCTAGTTTGCAAGGGTCAGCTTTAGAAACAGAGCAGAGAAATGTCTATTGGCCCATTTTTGGGTCATTTATTTAGATGGCTAACAAACACATGAAAAGATGCTCAACATCACTCATTATCAGAGAAATGCAAATCAAAACCACTATGAGGTACCATTTCACACCAGTCAGAATGGCTGCGATCCAAAAGTCTACAAATAATAAATGCTGGAGAGGGTGTGGAGAAAAGGGAACCTTCTTACACTGTTGGTGGGAATGCAAACTAGTACAGCCACTATGGAGAACAGTGTGGAGATTCCTTAAAAAACTGGAAATAGAACTGCCTTATGATCCAGCAATCCCACTGCTGGGCATACACACTGAGGAAACCAGAAGGGGAAGAGACACGTGTACCCCAATGTTCATCGCAGCACTGTTTATAATAGCCAGGACATGGAAGCAACCTAGATGTCCATCAGCAGATGAATGGATAAGAAAGCAGTGGTACATATACACAATGGAGTATTACTCAGCCATTAAAAAGAATACATTTGAATCAGTTCTAATGAGGTGGATGAAACTGGAACCTATTATACAGAGTGAAGTAAGCCAGAAAGAAAAACACCAATACAGTATACTAACGCATATATATGGAATTTAGAAAGATGGTAACGATAACCCTGTATACGAGACAGCAAAAGAGACACTGATGTATAGAACAGTCTTATGGACTCTGTGGGAGAGGGAGAGGGTGGGAAGATTTGGGAGAATGGCATTGAAACATGTGAAACGTCATGTATGAAACGAGATGCCAGTCCAGGTTCAATGCACGATGCTGGATGCTTGGGGCTGGTGCACTGGGACGACCCAGAGGGATGGTGTGGGGAGGGAGGAGGGAGGAGGGTTCAGGATGGGGAACACATGTATACTAATTAAATAATTTTCTATTAAAGAAAATTTGAAAAATAAAAAAATAAAAGAAAAACAAAGTTAATATATAAAAAAAAAGAAAGAAAGAAACAGAGCAGAACAAGGGTTTCACAGCAAACAACAAGAGATTATCAAATTATCATTTTAAGAAATGGTGACATTTTCTTCTAATTTTTTGAAATCTTTCAGGGTATTGAGCTTCTTTTTTTAAAATTTTATTTTATTTTTAAACTTTACATAATTGTATTAGTTTTGCCAAATATCTTTTGTTAATACTATCATAAATGAGTTAACTCGTATTCTGAAATTAATTGTGTCATTTTTAATGAAACTTTTTTGTCAGCTTGATGATTTTATTTGTTAGCTAGTCATCAAATACTCAAATTATTACCAATAGAAGTACATATTGTCTACTGGCTTGAAACTCAGAAAAGCCTCCCAGTTAATTCATAAAGTAGGACATTGGTGCTCTTTACACTAGGTCCGCATCATTCTTATTTTACTCTTATGAATTCTTGTCTTGTTATACTCTCCCAAGCATCAGTCACTGGATTGCTCTTGCCCTGGTTCTTTCCCATTCTAAACCTCATCAAACTTTTACTCTGAAACACACTTAAACCTGATTTTCACTTTGGAACATTTTCTCCACAAACATGCTTTCTGGCTTAGGACTGAGTCCTCAACTGAACTTCCACACCCTCAGAGTAGGCTACGTATCTGTTCTTCTCAAAGAAGTATGTTGATCAGTCTTTCCCCTAGCAAATCATTTTCTGTATAGCTAGAACCAGTTCTTAGTTTCTTCTTTTTTTGTTGTATTTTGTTTACTTTGCTAGAATTCCAAAGTTCCCCAAAACAGAGACTGTCTCTGTCTTGAATTCCAAGGAATCCATCCTTAGCACTTAGGAAATGCTCAGCATCTAAAGAGGCTCCATAAATATTTATCAAGTGAATAAATAAGTAAATGAACAAATTGCCTATGGTGGAATTTTCAGATCCTACATTATTTCCCACACCTGATCTAGCTCTGCCTGCTCCCTTAAAGTCCTGCCATCACTAGCAATGAAAGACAAGTTTTAAATTGATTGTTTTACTAGCAGACCACTATCTGGATCATGCACCCTCTCCTTTTGTCTCTGAAATGCATAAGATCATCTGACTCTCTGCATTCTACTCACACAGATATTTCAAGAAAAGTTCTGAAGATCTTTTCCATAGAACCAGTAACTTAGACTCAAGCTGGTATCATGAACTCAGTCAATTTTCAGATCAAATTTTTTCCAAAACTGAGACAAGTATTTAAGCGGTTATTACCTATTTATGGGTTTCCCTGATGGCTCAGCGGTAAGAAAAACCCACCTGCAATGCAGGAGACACAGGAGATGAGAGTTCGTTTGATCCCTGGGACAGGATGATCTCCTAGAGGAGGAAATGACAACTCACTCCAGTATTCTTGGACTTCCCTGGTGGTTCAGATGGTAAAGTATCTGCCTGCAATGCAGGAGACTGGAGTTCAGTCCATGAGTTGGGACGATCCCCTGGAGAAGGAAACGGCTACCCACTCACTCAAGTATTCTTGCCTGGAAAATTCCATAGACACAGGAGCCTGGCTACAATCCACGGGGTAGTAAAGAGTCGGATACAACTGAGTGACTAACATTCTCTCTCTCATACCTTTTTATATATTGTTACTTGGCTTCTTTTGGGCTTTTCATCCAGGTTTGTCTAACTTCTAAGGCATGCATTCTCCCCTTAAGAAAGGATGAATGGTAAGATCAAATAATTCCAACATTTTCCTCTTGTTATTGTTTAGTTGCTCAGTTGTGTCCGACTCTTTGTGACCCCATGGACTGCAGCATGCCTGACCTCCCTGTCCTTCACTAACCGCCAGAGTTTGCTCAGATTCATGTCCATTGAGTCAATGATGCCATCCCACTATCATCTTCTGTCGCCCCCTTCTTCTGTCCTCAATCTTTTCCAGCACCCGGGACTTTTCCAATGAGACAGTTCTTTGCATCATGTGGCCAAAGTATTGGATGCTTCAGCATCAGTCCTTCCACTGAATATTTAGGGTTGATTTCCTCTAGGATTAACTGGTTTGATTTTGCTGTCCAACGGACTCTCAAGGGTCTTCTCTAGCACCAGAGTTCAAAAATATAAATTCTTTGGTGTTCAGCCTTCTTTATGGTTCAACTTTCACATCAGTACATCACTACTGGAAAAAAACATTTTCCCCTAGAGCTGATTTTCCATTGAGCTATCATCCAGAACATTTTTTACATTTTTAAAAATTTAACTGCAGTAATAGTACTGATTTAAAGACAGAATTCAAGTTGCTAAAAGTGGTTTCCCTCCAAAAACAAACAAACAAAAAATAATGATGAAAAGAGGAAACCATGCCAATATTAAGGAGAATAAAGCTATGATGAATGAACAGTAGACTTCTATATTTAGCTACTGCATGTCTAGTTTATATAATAAATAAAAGTATGCCTTTTTTTAACTTATGTGACATGTATCTTTAATTTCTGCTTCTTGGAAAAACAAAACTCCTGTGGATTGCATAGTAGTAGCTTGTTGCTTTCCCACCCCTTTCCAGTCTGTAGTCTCTCATGCCACATGTGGGTCCCATCTCAGGTCCCTTTCCATCTCACTGAAACTTCCGCCCTGCTATCTTCCTAACGGGCTTGGCTCATGTCCACTCTTCTTTAAGCTCTGGCTTGTGTCTTACTTTCTTCTTGGCTCTAAGCCCTGTTCCCACCATCTCAGGCCTTCCAACTTCGGCTCCTACAATAATCCTCAGTACACTTCACCTCTAACTCCAGATTTACATTCTCTTCTGGCAAGCAACTACACAATTCTCTGCCCAAACCCAGCTTTCTCATATATAGCATCATTTAAATCTCAGAAATTGATTTCTAAAACTTGCAGCTCTACAGAGAATATTCCTTTCCAAATTATTTTATTACTGAAACTACTCAATACAATTTTGACTTCCAAATACAGTTCTTTGGGCAAGACACTCAATAACCTCAGAGATGGCTAAATCCCATATTTTTCCCACTTCTTTCCCATATTGTTCCTTCCTTTAAATGCTCCATTTTTTTCTTGACCCAGACACTTTTAATCACTTCCAATATTAAACTTTAAACTTCTCAGGCATACATCCTACCACAATTATTATTCAAAATTGAACTCTTTTCAACACCTATCTAATCCAAATTGTAGCTTGTTCCTTTCTATTTTCAAGTTCCCAAGTCCTTGTAACACATTTCCCCCTCTCACAAATTCCATTCTTCTTCCCACAGGCATTCTCTGGAACCTGGTATCTTCTTTCCTGTTATTCTGATTATTATTTTTCACTTGCACTGTCCAAAAAAAGCAGCCAGTTTTATACTCTTTGTTTGGTTTCACAGAAGAGCTGTGGTTTCCTTTTCCTGCTCATTTACTTCTGTGCTCTTAATCCCACAACCTGGGTTCAGTTCCACTCACACAGCCATCTCAAAAAAAAAAGAAGAAGAAGAAGAAAAAAAGAAAAGAAAGAAACAAACAAAACACCCAGATGCTTAATGGTTACCAAAGTTGCAAAAATATTGTATGTGGACTCCCAAAGAGGGGTAAAACTCTTTGTTTGGGGGTTTGTGATATGCAGTGTTCTCTGAAGAATGGAGGTTTCCCTGGTGGCTCACTGGTAAAGAATTCACCTGCAAATGCAAGAGACAGAGACCTGCAAGACATTCATCTTGCTTGGATCTAAGGACAGAAGCAAAGTTCTTAATTTCAAAACAAGCAGAAGACTTGCCAGAGGACGTTCTCTGGATGAATGGGCATGTCCACACTGGGGCAAGGTGGAGGTGTTGGGGAATTACCGCAACACACAGGTGTTGGGGACACTGATGCAGGAACTCCATAGATACTGCAGATCCTTCACCTCTCACCTGGGATAGCACTACATTGGCCTGTGCGTGAATTTTTAGAAGGTGAATCAGTTAACAGCAGCAGTACCTTTCCCAGTGTGGGGTACCGTATTTCTCTCTCTTTTTCACCTCACTTTTTCACTATTTGCCTTCTGCCTGTTGACTCATATTAAGTTGTCTACAATAAAATCTGCTTCTGAATTCAAAGAGGACCACTGCCATTCCATTCTTGGCTCCATCCAAGTCAGCACTGAAGGATTGACTTAAAGTCTGAAAAAAAAAAATCAGGTAGCATTAGAGACTCATAATTTTGCTAGTAAACTAACAAAAAAATGAGTATTACTATTTTTTTTCTTATGGCATAAAAACGCTACTACATATATTATGTTCATTATCCTACATTGCTTAAATCCATTGTTATTGTTATTTGCGGTCATATTTATAGTCAGCCTTCTTTCTATGCAGGCATTCATGGCCATGTTTGCCGTATTCAATGAGAATTTTGTGTGTGAATGGATTTTGTTAAGATAGAATTTCTCATTAGACACTTTGAATACCTGATATGTATCAAATATCATTCTAAGGACTTTGAGCAAATTTCCACATTTGATCATCAAAACAATCCTTTGAGATAGATATTGTCATTATCCTAATTTTGCAAAAGAGTAAACTGAGGCCAAGAGATAATGAATAGCATGGCCAAGGGATGACAGCAAATGGTACAGCCAAGAATCAGTGACCCACTTTTCTGCCTCCTAGGTAACACTCTTCCCTTAGTACCACGTGCTTAACCATGACAATGTGTACTTATATATTTTCCAGTAAAACTCTAAGATATCCAGGGGTAGAAATCACCCAAGTAAAGAGATTGTTTTTTAACATATTTAACAAAAACACAAACAAAATTCCTATTTTTCATATATTCTATTTCATGTTTTATATATATATATATATATTTATATCATATACTATTTCTTCTTTCATATATTCATCTATGTGATTTGCAACAAAATGCATAGCATTTAGCCCTTAATTGGTTTCATTTAGAAATCCCAACCTTGCAAGCATTTTCTTTTTTTTTTAATTAATTCATTTATTTTAATTGGAAACTAATTACTTTACAATATTGTGGTGGTTTATGGCATACATTGACATGAACCAGCCATGGGTGTAACATGTTTCCCCCCATTCTGAGCTCTCCTCCCACCTCCCTCCTCATCCCCACCCCCTGGGTTGTCCTAGAGCACCAGTTTTGAGTGCCTTGCTTCATGCATTGAGCTTGAACTGGTCATCTATTTTACATATGGTAATATACATGTTTCAATGATATTCTTTCAAATCATCCCACCAGCACCTTCTCCCATAGAGTCCAAAAGTCTGTTCTTTACATCTAAGTCTCTTGCTATCTTGCATATAGGGTTATTGTTACTCTTTCTAAATTTCATATATATGCATTAATATAATGTATTGGTGTTTCTCTTTCTGACTTACTTCACTCTGTGTAATAGGCTACAGTTTCATCCACCTCATTGGAAGTGATTAAAATATGGTCTTTTTTATAGCTGAGTAATATTCCATTGTGTATATGTACCACAGGTTCCTTATTCATTCATCTACCAATGGACATCTATGTTGCCTCATGTCCTAGATATTGTAAACAGTGCTGAAATGGACATTGGGGTTACCTGTACCTCTTTCAATTCTGGTTTCCTCAGTGTGTATGCCTAGCAGTGGGATTGCTGGGTCATATAGCAGTTCTATTTCCAGTTTTTTAAGGAATCTCCACACTCTTCTCCATAGTGGCTGTACTAGTTTTCATTCCCACCAACAGTGTAAGAGGGTTCCCTTTTCTCCACACCCTCTCCAGCATTTATTGTTTGTAGACTTTTTGATGGGAGCCATTTTGACTGGCGTGAGACGGTACCTCATTGTGGTTTTGATTTGAATTTCTCTAATAATGAGTTATGTTGAACATCTTTTCATGTGTTTGTTAGCCATCTGTATATCTTCTTTGGAGAAATGTCTGTTTAGTTCTTTGGCCCACTTTTTGATTGGGTTGTTTATTTTTCAGGTATTGAGCAGTATGAGCTCAATATTGTATATTTTAGAGATTAATTATTTGTCAGTTGTGTCATTTGCTATTATTTACTCCCATTCTGAAGGCTGCCTTTTCACCTTGCTTATAGTTTTCTTCATTGTGCAAAAGGTTTTAAGTTTAATTAGGTCCCATTTGTTTTTGTTTTTATTTCCATTACTCTGGAAGGTGGGTCATAGAGGATCTTGCTGTGATTTATGTCAGAGAGTGTTCTGCCTAAGTTTTCCTCTAAAAGTTTTATAGTTTCTGGTCTTACATTTAGATCTTTAATCTATTTTGAGTTTATTATTTGGTTTCCTTAAGAAATCCCAACCTTGCAAGCATTTTCTAATTTCTTTTTATCATTAATGTTTTTTAAGGTTAAAAGGAAATGTCACGTTGTAGAGTACATAGAATTTATCTGGAAAAAATATTCTATGTTGGATATTTTGAAACCATCAGAGATAGTTTCCCCTGTATGTATATAATCACCTGGATTCTACCTATTTCAGCCAAATCCCTTCTGGATCTCCTTGAAAAAGTACCCTTGAAGCCTCTCATTCTTCCCATAGAACATTAACGTAATACATTGATGAAAATAATGTTTCTTCCAAATGAGTTTGGTTAAAAAATAAATCAATTATATTCGGAAAAAAAGTACAAAAACAACAAAATTATTCAAATTAAAAAAGCAGAAATATATGTAGAGTGATAAATATAAATGGTACCTACTATGTGCCACATAGTGTCCTATAATTTTACACATATTACCTTACTCAATGCTAATGAAGTGTCTTTGAGTTTGGCAGTATTGCTTACAACTTCCAAGAGTGGAAATTGAGAAATCTGAAAGATTTGCCATAGTATCTGCCACTTTATATTCTATCTCAGGGGAACAAACTCTGATACCTATAGTGTAAGGCACACAGTAATTGTCAACTAGCCAACTAATTTTAGACTATTGATTATGATCAAGTAGTTTTACAAAAGCAGTGTACCCAGTTATTCTCATTTTTATTCTAGACTTTTCCCTCTATATCACAATGTCTTATCCTATCTTTGTATTTTATAAACAAAAAATGAAAGCCCTATATACATCAGCTGATTACATGATTGTTCATAAAATAATTCTTGAAAATTAATAATCAACAGAAATTCAAGGGAATGACAATAGAAACGACAAGTAATCCATTCATTGATGTAAAATTAGCTATAGGAAATTAATTCAACCCAGCTAATAAAATATGATATTTTATTATGAATATATAAGAGGAATAATTAATGTTCACAGACATTCATCCATGCCAATATAAAGGGTTTTAATCTTTTTTCTTTTTCTTTCCATCTTTCTAATATTTCTTTAAACATAACTCTGCAATATAATGAATTTACTTTCAAGTGGATATACTTGAAAAATAATACATCAGGTCATGCATGGTCCATCCTGAATAGAATTAGGATTTAGCATATTTTTTTTAAATTAAAGTTGTCAGGAAGAAACATAATTATGTCCCAAATGAGAAAAATTCAGTATAGGAAGCAGAGTAATGGGAGAAAAAAGTAAGATTTACTATTATGTGATAAATACTTGCAGATTGGCAATAAAGACCCAAACCGTCAGAGTGAAAGGGAAGAGTAGCAGAGCAGGCAGTCAAAGGCTGTTGCTTAAAAAAGAAAAGTAAATGTTACAGTCCAATCTTAATGATATTCTTGTGGCCTACATTTTGTGCTGAATCGTGTGCTACTGAAGCTTGAAGGAAGATGGTCTTTCCTTGGCAAGTTCTTCCCTGAATGACTGTTAGACGTAGATGTGACTGTCCGTAGATCAATGACTTAGAAAGAATTCATACACGTAGTACATCTACATATGGTACTTTATTCTATTTAGAGAACTCAAAGACTGGTTTTAGTGTTTTAAAAAAATAGATTTCACTCTGCATCATAGTGGAATGTATCAAATATGTAGCAAAATTTAAAGTATGTATTCTGCACATATATATCTGTGTGTTTATACATATATGCATAGTCATAACTTTAGAATATTTAATTATTATTGATAATTATACCCCCACAATAATAATTCTAAGAATATTATCAGAAAACATAGTTTTTGTTGTATCTAAAAACCTACAGATGGTTATAGCAAACATAAGTACTTTATATTCACATTTACTACTTAAGAATTGTTTAAAAATATAGGCCACTTTTCCCCCTACAAATTGGTTATTGCTATTGGTTGTTTTAGTTATAGTGCAAAAATTAAAATCACAGTCCTTCCAGAGCTGTGTATCTCCTGTAGCTGAATTTATTGTTGGCAAAGTAATCTAAAGGTTTTGTGAAGCCTCATTGTCTTTCTGGGCTGGCCACCTCCAGGTCATTGCTGTACAGACAGGGAAATGAGAACAGAGAATGGAGACCCTGTTGTCCAGGGATGTGGCTTTTGGGGTCCATCCAGTGGTCCTATTGTCCCTGACTGGAACAGCCTCTGTTGCTTGCCAGTATTTCCTGCGCTGGTTCAGGGCTACCCTTCTCCAGGAATGGGGAAAAATAGGGTGGAGTTAGTATTGAGTTCAGAGAAGGCAATGGCAACCCACTCCAGTACTCTTGCCTGGAAAATCCCATGGATGGAGAAGCCTGGTAGGCTGCAATCCATGGGGTCGCTAAGAGTCGGGCACGACTGAGCGATTTCACTTTAGCCTGAATAAAATATAAATTAAAGGATTTATATATAAAAGCTCCAACCATTTGTCTTCAGTGAGCAGGCCCAGACTGAGCGTAGTATTTACATAGAAAGTGCTGCAACCTGGTTGATCCAGGAGACACTTTCAGAAGGTGATTCCCTGTGATGCTGTAGTGAAGGAAGGAGAGTCAGAGTCACCGTTGAGACCATTGTGTAGAGTCTTAACTCATAAGAAAAAGTGAGAACCAAGCAGCAAGATTAAAGCTAGAAGGCCCAGAACAAGAGTTGAATCCATTTTGGTGACCTGAAAAGGCTATGGATGGCAAAAGTCCCTGAGCTCTCATTATGAGAAGTCCAATGCCTCTCCATTGAGAAGCAATAAATCAGGCCAAACACACACAATGAAAGAATTCCCTCAAGGGTGGACACTGTTATTTATGTGACATGGTTCTGATTTTTTGGAATAACCTCACAAACAGTTCCAGACAGATAAACCATTTTCCTATCAATCACAAAACTGGGCATCTATTTAGATTTTGCCTTCTAGCTTAACTATGTCTAATAACATATATGATCATCTATTCAATATCTGTGACCTCAAATGAATAAACATGTAGTTTTTTTCCATAAATGATTTTTTATTTTTCCCTAAGCTTCTGGAACTTCAGGTCAAAATTTCAAGAATTTTCAAAAGTTTCCCGAACTTCAAATAAGATTAATGTTTCAGGAAGCTGTACCTTAACCTCATATCTTGACTATGCATTTCAGCTGGCACTACATCATAGAGCTGAGACGTGTTTGCACCTTACTTTGAGAAGCACAGCCAGATGTGCATGGTAGCCTAACAGAGTGAGGGCTTACGCTTAAGCAGGCTAGTGTTCCACTGAACTATTATGACAAATGACTGGGTTTTTGATATTTCAAATATTTTTATCATGTATCAAATATGCAAAATACAGGATGTCATTTATCCATACTTACTTTTGATTATATTTATACAGTTTATTCTCAATACCATTTCAGTATTTCAAACTTGCATCATCTTATACCTCTACTTCATGTTTTTAGTCTATACTCCATACTTTTTAATTAGATGTAGTTGATATTCATATCGTATGCTTCCCCAATAGCTCAGTGATAAAGAATCCACCTACAATACAGGAGATGTGGGTTCAATAGATGTGGGTTCAATCCCTGGGTCAGGAAGATTCCCTGAAAGAGGAAATGGCATCCCATTGCAGTATTCTTGCCTGGGAAATCCCATGGAGAGAAGAGCCTGGCAGGCAACAGTCTATAGTGTTGCAAAGAGTCAAACATGACTGAAGCAATTGAGTACACACACATATGCTCAAATACAGATTCCTAGGTTCCATTCCTTGAATGATTTTCCTTTCCCTCATTGGGCTTAATCCTACTCCGTTTTGCAGGAACATGGTTTCCAAAGAGATAATTAGTGGTGTTCACACTCAACATCTACACAAGTCACCAACACACATATACTCCTATACATGACACAGGCACCCACATGCATACTCACTGTGTATAACTTGCAGATGCACATGTGCCTAGTCTCACAATCGCACATTCATTGTGTGACACATACTATTCTACATACCCACTTGCTCACAGGCAGACAAGTGCCTGAAGTACATGAACAGATACCCAACCACACACATGAACATGCACATACTCGATATACCCTGCCAAACAATGAAGGTTTGTAAGGTCTCAGTAGATTCTTAGGACTTTTTTTGTTCTATCATACATAGTGGGAACCCATGTAATATTTTTCTTGACTAGCATGATGATCATTTTAAAATTTTGAATTAATAGGACAGACTAAAGTTTTTTTGTCATAAAAATGTAAGGATTACCAATTTAGTTTTTTTATTATATCTCTTTTTCATCTCACATTTTTGCCATCCGAATCCCAAGTTATAAGACAGTCCATTATTCAATTTGACAACATATGAGTGATTTTCTTACTCTTTTTCCTCGGCTTGTTATACACATGTTTTTTAACTGCATTAACACATTTTCAAAACTGAGTTCAAACGTCATTTCTGTGACGTTTTTACTAACTTCCGTAGATTCAATTCATTGATTTATCTCTTTTTTTTTGGCTTAGAGTTTGTTGATTCTTCGCTTACAACTCTTGTGATGTTGAATTTCAGTCAATTTTGCATATTTGTGTCCTTTGCAAGATTTTAGACATCTTGAGACCCAAAATAAGCATGTTTGTAACTCCTGTTGCTCAGAAGAATATTTTAAGGCATTTAATGAATATTTATTAAAATAATGGAACATTTAAAAGTTTGCAGTTTAAACTGTATGTGGGTTTATTTATTAAAGAAAAATATATCCCCCTTTTCGGAAGATACTGTATTGAGTAGAGACATTGTATTTGTTCACTCGCTGTGGTAAGTCCTAATCTAAACATGTCTCGTTATGTCAATTATATAGAGTTTCCTTATAGGAGTCATATTTTTATTGGGACTTAAATACCAAGTCATAGAACAAAGGGTGTGTCTCTATACTCGAAAAACAGATAAAATTAGGGTGAAAAATAGAATGTTTCCTAAATGTGAATATCTGTGATCCAGGCAATAGTTTTACAAGTAAGCGTGGTATTTTTAATCCCTCAGTAGAAGATCACCTTTACAATCTGTCTGTTTCATTATAGTTTTCAGTTTTTGCCTTCAGTTCAGTTCAGTCGCTCAGTCGTGTCTGACTCATTGCGACCCCATGAACTGCAGCACAACAGGCCTCCCTGTCCATCACCAACTCCTGGAGTTTACCCAAACCCATGTCCATTGAGTCGGTGATACCATCCAACCGTCTCATCCTCTGTCATCCCCTTCTCCTCCTGCCCTCAATCTTTCCCAGCATCAGGGTCTTTTCAAATGAGTCACCTGTTTGCATCAGGTGGCCAAAGTACTGGAGTTTGCCTTAATGTTTACTAAAAAAGAATAGAATTAGTGACATTAACATTAAAATTATAAAAACCGAGAAGCAATAATGAGATAGTGGAATAGAAATTGGACAAAAGTAGAATTGTGTTATGTTCTTAATAAAGATTCCCTTACACATTTCTGGGCTTCCCTGGTGACGCATATGGTAAAGAATCTGTCCACAATGCAGGAGACCTAGGTTCGATCCCTGGGTCAGGAAGATCCTCTGGAGAGGGGAATGACTACCCACTCCAGTATTCTTGCCTAGAGAATCCCATGGACAGAGGAGCCTGGAGGGCTACAGTCCATGGGGTCACAAATAGTTGACAGGACTGAGTTACTAACACTTTCACTTAACACATTTCTACAATAGCAGCAATAACATCTTCACTCTAATAGGCTGTCAGGAAAAAAAAAAAAAAATCAGTTGCTTTGTGCATACTTGATAGCCCTATTACATTTTTCTGGCACAATTTTGTTCAGTTAAAATAACTTTCAAGAATTTTAATGGAAGTTAATTGCAATCTAATTTATACTTTTAAAAATTGAATTATGTTCCTACATCTATAATTCTACTGGACACTGTAGAGCTTTATAAATGTGTTACTGTGTGTGAAAGCCATTTGGAGACCTTGATTCATTGTTAATTATCTGGCATAAAGTATTTATATTCAATAATCAATACTTTATGGTTTTCTTGCCCTCTACAAAATACACTTTCAAAATGGAATTGCTGATGCTACAAACAGGCTTCATATATTCGTCTTTTTTTAATGTCATTTTGTGAATAGTAATGAAAATCCCCCCAATCAGTATAAACACAGGCTTCAGAATGCCTTGTAATTTCTTAAACTTCTGTGAGGCTTAGATTTTTTATCTAGGGAAAAGTATTTAATGAGTTGAGTTTCATTCTAATTGAGGTAAAACTAGAGTAATAACTGGTGACTTCCTGCATGTTTCTTATGTTCCTTGGGCATCAGTTATTTTTATGTAAAGTGCTTTAGAGATGGCTGCCCAAGACTTAATTCCAGACTTTAATGAAATAGGAAAATATCATACTGAACTGAACATCTCACACTTCAGTAAATTAACATTTCATTCTCTTTTCTTCCTGGCTGCAGGATAAAATAAAGAATTTTGTCTAACCATATGATTTTCTGCAAAGGATTGAATCAATGAATTACCACTCAATAACAATTGACTTTAAGCAGTTTTCTGTTTGCCACTTACCAATCATTGTCCATCTTTAAAAGGATAATTGTTTTTCTTCAAAATAAGTAATTCTGAAAAATGGAGAGAAAACTATAGATTTTGAAGTGATACAGAAAGGGTTTGTATGTGAACTATGTCCTTTATGCTAGATGACAACTTTGATTTTGGGGAGATAATGTCTAAATTTCAGTTTTCTCACTTATAAAATATTCCTATTAATGAATTGTTAGTGAAGGACTTCGCCGTTGGCTCAGCAATAAAGAATCCTCCTGCAATGCAGGAGATGTAGGTTCAGTTCCTGAGTTGGGAAGATGGAAATGGCAACCCACTCCAGTATTCTTGCCTGGGAAATCCCATGGAGAGAGGAGCCAGTGGATAAGACTCCGCACTTACCTTGCAAGGAGCACCAGTTCAATCTCTGTTCAAAGAACTAAGATCTTGCATGCTGTGAGGTGTGGTCAAAAATTGAAAAAATTAAAAATAATGACCCAGAAATTACACAATGGGATCCACTACCATCTCACTGGCCAGAGCTCAGTGATATATCAATATTATCAAAAGAGACAACTGGGAAATTCAGTGTACAGCTGAGAGATGATTTGAAAAACTGTAACTGATATTCAATTATTTGGTCTAAATAGCAACACTTAGGCCAAATGTAAGGGGGTAAGAAGTCTTTCCCAAAACCTCTCTATATTTATTATAAGTGTATAATTTTATTTTTATCCTGTTTCATATATATTCATGTTACAGTGCATTTCTTTTTCTTCTCCTTGTGCATACTGACTTGATAAAATTATTTTATATTTCACTGCCATTTATACTCCGTGTAATCTCAATGTACTCAGTTGTCCCTGCTGCTAAGTCGCTTCAGTCGTGTCTGACTCTGTGAGACCCCAGAGACGACAGCCCACCAGGCTCCCCCGTCCCTGGGATTCTCCAGGCAAGAATGCTGGAGTGGGTTGCCATTTCCTTCTCCAATGTTCCTTCTCCAATGTTGTTCCTAGTAACAGTCATTTTCACCTTCATTCTTCCTTGTCACAGTGAATGTGAATGCACAGGTGGTCCTGTGAGCCACTACAGCCCCATCTCTCTATGCAGACATCTCTTTCTTTTTTCTCTTTTTATATATGTTCTGATACAGTTCAGCAAGTACATCTAGAAATTTTCTTGGAAATTCTGTGTTGATTTTATATATCAAAAAATCTTATACTACATGTCACAATGTGCCTACCAACAGCTCATGTCATACAATTTAACCTGAAAACAAAATCAGCAGAAAGAAAAATCTTTCTCACTAGGGACTGCACAGTTTCAGGTCTTGTCCTCCTTTGGCTTATCTTGGATTCAGTTCAGTTCAGTCACTCAGTCGTATCCCACTCTTTGACCTCATGAACCGCAGCACGCCAGGCCTCCCTGTCCATCACCAACTCCTGGAGTTCACCCAAACCCATATTCATTGAGTCGGTGATGCCTCCAACCATCTCATCCTCTGTCATCCGCTTCTCCTCCTGCCCTCAATCTTTCCCAGCATCAGAGTCTTTTCAAATGAGTCAGCTCTTTGCATCAGGTGGCCAAAGTATTGGAGTTTCAGTTTCAACATCAGTCCCTCTAATGAACACCCAGGACTGATCTCTTTTAGGTTGGACTGGTTGGATCTCCTTGCAGTCCAAGGGACTCTCAAGTGTCTTCTCCAACACCACAGTTCAAAAGCATTAATTCTTCGGCACTCAGATTTCTTTATAGTCCAACTCTAACATCCATACATGACCACTGGAAAAACCATAGCCTTGACTAGACAGACGGTTGTTGGCAAAGTAATGTCTCTGCTTTTTAATATGCTGTCTAGGTTGGTCATAACTTTCCTTCCAAGGAGTAAGCATCTTTTAATTTCATGGCTGCAATCACCATCTGCAGTGATTTTGGAGACCATAAACATAAAGTCTGACACTGTTTCCTCTGTTTCACCATCTATTTGCCATAAAGTGATGGGACTGACGCCATGATCTTAGTTTTCTGAATGTTGGATTAAACATTGGCAAATAAGTCAATGAGCTTTGAACCATAGGCTGTATGGGTTATATAGGCAATTCTCTATCTACACACAGGCAGTCATCTCCACATAGTCCATGTATATGTCTGTTTTTCTATCAGCATATTTAAATGCATATACATAGTTTTATTTTTGGTTTATCTCCAGTAGAGAGGGTTAAGGAATTTTTTTGCCTGAGGTTCATACTTCTGTTCAGATTTTCTCAGCTTTTCATTAATGTATTTTCTCTCTCCTTGTGAAACCTCATCACATTTTGTGGACATGTGTCTTTAGGCTCTTCTTTGTTGTCACAATTTCTCAGATATTCCTTGTTATAGATGCTGTTATGAATTTCTCAAATTAACACATGTTAAGTGGATTACAGAGTGTTGGACGGTGAGATTGGTTTAACAACCGACCACAAGGGAAATTGAAATAGAGAAGTTTATTACTCACAGGCCCTGGGGATAGTTCCCTGTCATGCCTTGAGGGGCCACATGGGGAATCAAGGAAGAGCGCAAACACAGAGAGAAGACCTGGAGCACATGACTTTATTAAGGTTCCTGAGTAAAGTGCTTTGTCTCCTGGACTAAGACTGGATTGGTCAATTCACATCCAAAATGCAAAGTTTTGGTAGCCCTAAGGGAATCATGGGTTTCCAAGGTGGTGCTAGAGGTAAAGAATCCACCTGCCAGTGCAGGAGACAAAAGAGACATGAGTTTGATCCCTGAGTTGGGAAGATCCCCTCAAGTAGGAAATGGCACCTTACTTCAGTATACTTGCCTGGAGAATTCCATGAATAGAGGAGCCTGGCGGGCTACAGTCCATAGGGTCGCAAAGAGTCAGACATGACTGAAGTGACTTAGCATGCACCCATTCAAGGGAGTCTTAAGATTCACAGTAGGGAAAAGCATTTGTAGGTAGAGAGAGGAAACTGTGGACATGAAGGGCTGTTGAAGAAATGCTATCAGGGCTTACATTTTCTTGTGACTCTGCAAGCTTCTACAGAGGGCAACTCAAGTATAAGTAGGTGGGCAGCTCATTTGGGCTCTTTATGGGCAGCTTGGGGCTCCCTGGTAACTCAGTGGTAAAGAATCCACCTGCCAATGCAGGAGACCGGGTTTGATCCTTGGGTTGGGAAGATCCCCTGGAGAAGGAAATGGCAACTCACTCCAGTATTCTTAACTAGGAAACCCCATAGACAGAGGAGCCTGGTGGGCTACAGTCCATGGGGACACAAAAGAGTCTGACATGACTTAGTGACTGAACAGCAGCAATGGGCAGCTTGGCTAAAAAAAGTTGCAGCCAAAACAGCAATACCAAGGAGTAGCTTAGCTAAATTCTCAACAAATGACCTTTTAAATGATGGTGATTAAAGGTCATTAATGATGGTTTTAAAGATTACCTATCAGATATTTTACAGAACCCCCCTCAATCTAGAGTTAAAATTTAATCTTCTTCAGTTTAATCTTTTTTTCCATTCTTTTTTCCATTCCATATCCTTTGTATCTTAAAAGTGTCAATTCTGATGTGACCAATGTTCATTTTTGTTTAGATATATTCTTGTAAAGTGTGTAAATGTTGAACATTTTATATTTGATTAAAGCACCTTTTTCTTTATTTGCTTTAGCTTGATTAATATCTACTATTTTCCCATATGGTTTTCAGTTGTTTCCCTCTTTTAAATTTCTGTTAATATATCTTGTGTGTGTTTAATATTAGTAGCTGCTTTTTTTTCCAGCTTGATTGAGGTAAAATTGACAAATGCATATTGTATACTATTAAGGTAAAATATGATGATCTAATATAGTATATATTAGTGAAATGATTACTGCAATAAATTTAATTAATATCTATCACCTCACAGTTACCATTTTTAGTTTGCAGTAAAACATTGAAGATCTACTTTCTCAGGAATTTCAGGTAAACAATATTCTATCATTAACTATAGTCATTATGCTATACATTAGGTCCACAGAACTTACTCATCTTATTACTGAAACTTCATACTTTTTGCCTATTATCTCATTTCTCCCACCCCCTAGTCTTCAGCAGCTACCACTCTGGTCACTGCTTCTATAAATTCAACTTTTTTAGATTCTACATATAAATGGGATCATGAGTCTTTTTCTGACTAATTTTACTTAACATAATTTCCTCACTATTCATGCTGTCACAAATGGCTAGGTTTTCTTTTTTTTTTCTTAATAGCTGAATAATATATTATACTGCAATATTATGTATATATATACACACACACATTATATATATATACTATATACATATATACATTATATATACATGTGTGTGTATATATGCATACATTATATATACATTCTATAGTATAATATTTTCTTTACCTACTCATCCATCAATATAGGTTGTTTACAGGTCTTGGCTACTGTGAATAAACATGAAAGTACAGTATCCAAAAAGTGGGGTTACTGGATCAGATAGTAGTTCTGTTTTCAGTTGTTGTTCTAGAATATTTATTCAAAAAAGTTTCCCTTTAGATTCCACTGTTACTGACATTTTATAATGTGCCTTCTATTTTCTTGAACATATTAATCACAGATATTTTAAAGTCCATGCTGATAAGTCAATACTAGTAACATAGGTTTGTTTCTATTTTTAAAATATTTCTCTTGATTCTTTTTGTATCATTCTTAGTGAGCTTAGCTTTAAAAAAAAGAAAAAAAAAAAAACTGTATTTCAGAAGGTTTTATGTTTCACCAAAGATGATTTTTTGTTGTTTCTGATATGCAAAAAGGACATTTTATCTAGTCAAAAGCTGAGCAATTTTGAGGTTATATTTCTGTCTTTGTAAGGTCTTATTCATCCTTATGCACAGAGTAGAGCAATCTGGTCAGTCCAATGGAGGTCTGAGGTATTTGCCAATGCCTCTTACATCTTGGTCAACACTTTCTACAAAACTTCCTACCTCAAATCTAGTGTTGACTACAATATATATGTCTTAAGGTGAAAAGCAAGGCAGAATATTGGGCTAAACTCAGACTCCCCTTTTCTTCTGAAGTCCTAATGCCTTACTGACCATGACTTCCCTTGAATCCATGACAGGATTGAAAGTTCTGCTTACCTAGTGCTTTGTACACAGCTCTCTACTCAGGAACTTCTTGCAGAGCATTACAGACTAATTGAAAAATGTCTGGAATAAAAAGTCAGAGTAGCAGACTAGACCCACCTCAGTGTTCCTCCTGTCTCCAGAGGTACAGATCCTCAAGTTCCAGCTACATTTGTAGCCAAACATCTTGTTATTTTTAGACAAGAGTTAAACTTTTGTAACCAAATTATACCTTCCAGAAAAGGAAGTCTGTTCCCTCACATTATTATATGTCCTAAAATCTTTATATATACTATTCCTTCTATCTGGAATACCCTGTCCAAGTCATTCATCTCCCTGGTATTTTCTAGACTATCAATGATTGTTAAAGTGTCATCACTTGGAATTTCTTTGACTTCATTTATGAATAAGTGCCCTATCCATATGCTGTCACAAAATGTTGCAGACATCAGATCAGATCAGATCAGATCAGTCGCTCAGTCATGTCCGACTCTTTACGACCCCATGAATTGCAGCACGTGTTTCTCATATATCTGACTGTAATTACGTATTACCTTTTACTTGAGACCAAGGTAATATGCAAATATACATATGCATGTGCTGTACCATGCTAAGTCACTTCAGTCACGTCTGACCCTTTGCTATGGATTGTAGCCCACCATGTTCCTCTGTCCATGGGATTCTCCAGGCAAGAATACTGGAGTGGTTTGCTTTGCCCTTCTCCAAGGGATCTTCCTGAACCAGGTATCAAACCTGGATCTCTTACATCTCCTGCTTTTGCAGGCAGATTCTTTACCACTAGCACCAGCTGGGATGTCCATGTATATATACAAGTATATGTAAATATATATATAATTATATTTATTATCTGTAGGAATATATATATTTATGCATTGCATATAGTTTATTTCTACAGTTATTATATATTTATATATAATGCTACACTCAAGTAAAAGATGAATACAGTCATGTATCATTGTAATATAACATCATATATAAATATAATACATATAAAAATACACATGTATCTTTATTTTAATTATGCTATCACATTGCTTAAAATAAGGTGTGTTTTAAAACAATGTCTTTGAATCTGTGATGAATCTGTGATGATTAAAACCATCATGAAAATAGAAAAATGAACATAGATATCATTCATAATGTTTAAATAATTAGTACAATGGACAAAAATAAATTGATACCCACAGAGGCTTCATTAACTATTGGGGAACATTTTCAGACTGAGAGATTAGGATATTAATAGTCATAGACACATAATGTTGTTCATTAAACATTGCACCTTAACAGATATTTCAGATCACCTGTAGACAATAAGACCAATCATTCTCCAATTTTCAAGAAACCCAAGGAGAAGTTACAGCAGGAGCTAATCAACTGGTAGAAAATTATTCTAATGAGCTTCAGAAGTGTTGTTTTCATTTCTTTTGTGGCTTGATATATTTCATCTCTTACTTCTATCTAAAATAGAATCCATCTAGCAAGTTTTTATGTTCTTTATATTTTGTGATCTCATATTCTAGTTCCTGGGGATATAAGAGTAAATAAACTGTCATAGACAAAATATATGTTTAGAATATAACATCATACAAAGTGATGTGGATTTGGGAAATTTTAAGCAAGGAAGGAGAAAAGGAGTTGGGAAATTTTATTTTAAAATACTGAGGGGTGGGGAGAAGTGTCAATGAAAAAAAGTCACAGTTGAATAAATACCGGTAGAAGGCATGAAAGTGAGTGATAACAGTGAAAGGAGGAAAGAGCTTTCTAGGCAGTGGGAACATAGGAACATACCTTTAATTCAGTCACTCTGTCCTCCTTTAGAAACTCTGATCCCTTAATATTCAGATAATAGATGGGAAAATATAGCATGCAGAAGGCACTTCTGCTTCTTAAACTTTTATGAACTAAAATGACACATCATTTCTGTTCACTTTTAATTGGTGATAAGTAGGCACAAGGCCACTTATGTTGCCAGAGATGTGACTAGACTTGGACATGACTGAGCAACTGAACTGAACTGAGAGATGCTGGGAAATGTACTCCAGCTGTGTGCCTGAGATGATGGAGTGGGATTAAAAGCTTGATGTAGTAAAAATGGGCTCCTCTGCATTGAGAGAGGTATTTTTATTGTCTAAATTTAATACATTTATTGTTTTCATTTTTACTTTCTAGAAGATATTTTTATTTAGGGAAAAATTTGCAAAGATAACAGTTTCTCTTTTCAACCCCATGGACAGCAGCACACCAGGCTTCCCTGTCCCTCACCATCTCTCCGAGCTTGCTCAGACTCTTGTCCTTTGAGTTGGTGATGCCATCCAACCATGTAGCCCTCTGTAATCCCCTTCTCCTCCTGCTTTCAATCTTTACAAGCATCACAGTCTTTTCTAATGAGTCGGTTCTTCACATCAGGTGGCCAAAGCATTGGAGTTTCAGCTTCAGCTTCAGCTTCAGTCCTTCTAATGAATGTTAAGTCTTGATTTCCTTTCAAATTGACTGGTTTGATCTCTGTTCAGTCCAAGGGACTCTCAAGAGTATACTCAAGCACCACAGTTCAAAAGCATCAATTCTTTGGTACTCAGCCTTCTTTATGGTCCAACTCTCACATCCATATATGACTACTGGAAAAAAAAACCAGCTTTGACTATATGGACCTTTGTTGGAAAAGTAACGTCTCTGCTTTTTAATATGCTGTCAGGGTTTGTCATAGCTTTTCTTCCAAGGAATAAGTGTCTTTTAATTTCGTAGCTGGAGTCAACATCTGCAGTGATTTTGGAGCCCCCAAAAAATAAAGTCTGTCATGGTTTCCCCATCTATTTGAATGATGTGATGGGATCAGATGCCATGGTCTTAGTTTTTTGAATATTGAATTTTAAACCAACTTTATCACTCACCTCTTTCACCTTCATCAAGAGGCTCTTTAGATCCTCTTCACTTTCTGCCATAAAGGTGGTGTCATCTGTATACCTAAGGTTATTGATATTTCTCCCAGCAATCTTGCTTCCAGCTTGTGCTTCATCCAGACTGGCGTTTTGAATGATGTACTTTGCATAGTAGTTAAATAAGGAGGGTGACAATATGCAGCCTTGACATACTCCTTTCCCAATTTGGAACCAGTCTGTTGTTCCAAGTCCGGTTCTAACTGTTGCTTCTTGACCTACATACAGGTTTCTCAGGAGACAGATAAGGTGTTCTGGTATTCCCATCTCTTAAAAAAAATTCCACAGTTTGTTATGATTCACACAGTCAAAGGCTTTAGCATAGTCAACGAAGCAGAAGTAGATGTTTTTCTGGAATTCTCACTGTTTTTCTATGATTCATTGGCTGTTGGCAATCTGATCTCTGATTCCTCTCCCTTTTAAATCCACCTTGAACATCTGGAAGTTCTTGGTTCACATACTGTTGAAGCCTGGCTTAGAGAATTTTGAGCATTACTTTGCTCGTATGTGAAATGAGTGCAATTGTGCAGTAGTTTGACCATTGTTTGGCATTGCCCTTCTTTGGGATTGGAGTGAAAACTGCCCTTTTCCAGTCCTATGGCCACTGTTGAGTTTTCCAAATTTGCTGGTATATTTAGTGTAGCATTTTAACAGCATCATTTTTTACAATTTGAAATAGCTCAGCTGACATTCTATCACATCCACTAGCTTTGTTTGTAGTGATGCTTCTAAAGGCCCACTTGACTTCACACTCCAAGAAGTCTGGCTCTAGGTGAGTGATCACGCCATTGTGGTTGTCTGGGTCATTTGATTTAGGGAAAAAATTGCAAAGATAACAGAGATACTCTCATATACCCACACCCAGTTTCCTCATTTTTTAATATCCTACATCACTGTGTTGCATTTGTCACTATTAATAAATAGCTACTAATAGATTAACTAAAGTCCATATTTTATCTGGATTTCCTAAGTTTTCTAACTATTGTCTTTTTTTTTCCCACTATTGCAAAGTACCATATTATATTATGTTGTCATGTCTCCTTAAGCAACTGTTGGCTGAATTTCTCAAATTTTTCTTGTTTATGATGACCTTGATAATTTTCAAACATCTTAGATAGGTATTTTACAGAATATCTGTCAGTTGGGATTTGCCCGCTATTTTTCTCATGATTTAATCAGCTAAGTTTTGAGAGAAAGACCAGAGAGATAAAATTTCACTCTCATCCCTTCATACCAAGTGTACACATTACCCAGATGGCTTGTTATTGTTATGTGAACTTTGGTTATCTGATTGATTAACCTTCATCATTTGGCCTGTTATTTTTAACAAGATAAATACTAGCATATGTGCAAAATTTGGGGGAAAATAGGGAAGAAAGTGGAAAATGGCAAAGGTAAGATAATTAGGGAAGATAGTATTAACTTAGACCACATTTTAAATTGTGCTCTTTATAAGCAGCAAGGACAGGTCGCTCATAGAAACTGGGGGAAAGAGAGGATAGGCAACACATTTCTCTTTTCTTAGGGAAATGGAAACAAAATCAGCAGCTGAGTGTGTGGATGGTGTGGCGTATGCTGAATGTTTCTGGACAAATGAGAAAGAATGTGGAATTTTAAGTCATCTGTCTTTATTTATCAGAGAGTGTACTGATATCTGTGTGTCTTGTATTTGTCTCACACAGATATGTTCATGTATGCAAAACTGAAAGTCAAAGTGAATCATGAATGTATTATACTTATTTCAGGTATTGTTTTTAACTGTATGGTGCCTATGTTCACAGGGTGTGTTTGTGTGTGCATCTGTCTTTATATATATTCATTGTAATCTAATGGCCATTACTTAGATATTCACCTATTCACTTGATTGAAAATGAGTCTGACTCACACCATGAGGGTTCACACCTATAAGAGAAACAAAATATTTTGTAATAAAGAAATAAGCCAATTCCTACATTACAACACAGATACTGAAATCCAAGTGCCATGAATAAAATATCCTTTTTGTTGTGATTATGTGCATATAACCCATGGCATCTTGTATATAATTTATGCAAATATATATTTCCACATTAATATTTTATCTGAGAAGTAGGTTTTGGTAAGCCTTTTAATGGAACTTCGCAGGTGGCGCTAATGGTAAAGAATCTGCCTGCCAATGTAGGCAATGGCACCCCACTCCAGTACTCTTGCCTGGATAATCCCATGGATGGAGGAGCCTGTTAGGCTGCAGTCCATGGGGTCACTGAGGGTCGGACACAACTGAGTAACTTCACTTTCACTTTCACTTTCATGCATTGGAGAAGGAATTGGCAACCCACTCCAGTGTTCTTGCCTGGAGAATCCCAGGGACGGGGGAGCCTGGTGGGCTGCCGTCTATGGGGTCGCATAGAGTCGGACACGACTGAAGTGACTTAGCAGTAGCAGCAGCTTATGTGGAGACGTAATAGACACAGGTTAGATCACTGGGTCAGCAAGATCCCCTGGAGGAGGGCTTGGCAATTCACTTCAATATTCTTGCCTGGAGAATGTCATGGACAGAGAAGCCTGGCGAACTACATTCTATGGGGTCGCAAAGGGTCAGACATGACTGAAGTAACTTAGCAGCAAGCAGGCAAGCCTTTTAATGGTGATATATCAAAGTATCTTGAAATTTATATCTAATCCTAAATCATAGCTTTAATTTAAATATACTTTCACTTTTGAAGAGAACACTTTTATCTAATATCAAAATGAAAACGTAAGGTTATTACAACTTCTGGAAACCCTTGTTTTTTCATGTGGAACATCTGTTTACAAATGAGCCTCTGTTGCCATATTCATTGTAGTTTTCCTCTTTTATATGAGAGACACTGTGAGAAATGGGAATTGTCTGAAACTGGAGGTGAATGTAACAACCAAAAATGTCACGTGAATTTGTACAATCAAAATAGATTTCAAGGACATGACAGCTTGGCTTTAGGACAGTTGACTACGAGGAAATTAATTTCATTTTTATATCTTGAATCATTGACAGTCAAGTGAAATTTTCTCAAAGGTTATATATAGTTTTTGGTTGTTTTTATCCATATAACACCTTTATTCTAAGAAAGTAAAAGTTTCTTTGATATCTAACTCACATAACTCTCTTTGAAACATAATAATATCATTTCAAATTATTTATAATGATAAATATTTTTCATTATTTATATAAAATTTTTCATTGACTTACTAATTTGAAAAGATGAACAGATACGCCTAAAATTGTTTATTTTGCATTTTTATTTTGAAATTATATTTTTTCAAAAGTAAATTGTTAATGTAATACATAAGAATATAATTCTGCTAAATTAAAGGAAAGATAACATTTAATTTATAAGCAGTATGAGTATGAGACAATAGTGAGAATTAGTACTTTCCTTCCAATTAAAGAAAAGTCTGTCCCAATTACACAGATATAAGTAACACAAAGAATATTTTGGTTAATATTTTGAGAATACTTAAAACTATGCATTCCTAGTATATTTATGTTGTTCAAGGAGACATATTACGATTGCTCTTGTGTACCTGAAGTATCCTTGAAACCATATCCACACAATTCTATCTTTAATATAACCTTGGCTTTCACATTTTTAAAAGAAGATATTTTAAGCACTTTTTACACTATTTGGCCACATTCTTAGAAATTTTGTCAGGATTCTTGAAGCCAAAAAATGCTTCAATAGACATTATGTAGTCTGTATTTTCTCTTCCTCTCTACTTTCTTTTTATTTTCTTTCTTTCTGTTTAACACATAAACTGACACCCTAGAAGTATAATGTGTAACATTAGATATGTTATCCTGACTATATCAGGCAGATTCCCAACAATCCAAGCCCTAGACAGAATGTTTAAAGAGACAAACTACTTACATTTCCATTCCAATGGAAAGCTGAGACAATGACCCTAAATATCTTATGCCATGTATCACTGTTCAACTAGCTCTATCATTTTTTTTTCATTGAATTATGACCATTGAGCACCCTAGTAAAAATAAACACATAAAGATTTTATTTTTTCTTTTTCACAGAAATTTTGTGATTTTGTTTTTTTGTAGTTCTTCTTTGTATCCTTCAGAAGGACTTTGCTTCCTTTTATATTCAAATCCAAGCCCCTTTCCATTTTCCTTAGGGATGTGATTTACATAGAGAATTTGATTATTCTTTAAATAGTATCAGGGTAATGCAGACCTACTCTACTGCTCTTTGAAACAAGGAGTGTGTTTATACTCTACACTGAGTAGATTACTGAGCTAAAGATAAGAGATACTTGCAATTCCGATATGACAAAGACCAAGTTCTCCCTATCCTTGGAGTCTCAACATGAAGCTGCCATATTTTATGCTACCATGTGGCATGGTTCATTTTACTACTCTGCTTACAGGAGTGGGGATAAGTGAGAGAAAGTTAAATAGGAAGGAAATTGGAATCCTTCATGGTCTTCTGGGTCCCAGGCACTATAGTAAGTGCATAAAATGACACTTTTTATACAATAGCTCTCATGTAAGGTGGGCTTCCCAGGCAGTGCTAGTGATAAAGGACCCACCTGCCAATGCTAGAGACATAGGAGATGCTGGTTCGATCCCTGGGTCTGGAAGATCCCGTGAAGCAGGCCATGGCAACCCACTCCAAAGTGTCAGACACAACTGAAGCAACTTAGCACACATGTAATTACAATAGTCATTCTTATATTGATTTAATTTTGAGAAAGTGTTAGGTTTATACATGGTAGTTATTTCCCAGATGATGCAAGAATTGATTAACAGATACAGAAGGCAAATCTAGGTTTTACTGGATTGGCAACAATCATTTTTCCATTATATCATCATTCAGAAGGTAAGGCATAATCAGAGCATGATGACGGTGAGTATTGATGTCCAAAACCATGCTTACTAAAGCTGTATGTGTTCAACAATTTCTTATATTAATATCTACACATGAACATGATGTCAGTTAAGAACAAAGTAAATGTTTGAGCAATATTTGAGGAAATGCTGTAAGAGTAGCCAATGAGAAATTTAGAGAGGTAAGCAAATGCAAATGATAGCAAATAAGTTTCATTCCCTTACCCCCACAAAGCACTTGAGAAGGCTCCAGCATCAAAGGGCACCACACCCTGGAACACATATTCAGCCAGCTGAATGTTGGAAGCTGGTTATTCCTGTGAAGGGACAGGGAGATGAGTATTTCTGTTATGTATAGCACACTTACTTGTGCTTAAGGTGGAAAATTGACCTCAATGTGCGCAAAATCCAAAGTTCTTGAATGGGATGATTTATTCCATTTAAAAAGAGCAATGAAGTAATTTATGAATTTTAGTGATTTACTCCTTAAAAATCCAAATTTATAACTACACATTGACATATTCTTTCTAGTTTGATTATCTCCTATAACTGCTCAAATGCATGCATTAAATTACTGATGTTTCCTTAATTTCCCCAAGTACACAATTAAAGAACAGCACACACACAGAGATGCACACACATATATAAATTTAAAAAAAAAAAAGTTGCTTAAGGCAATATCGAGGACACAATTTGTGCCAATGGGATTTCTTGTCATCAGTCACTACAAAGCAATATTGATTGTTTTTTGCTGTGGGAACCACAGAAGATGAGATCCCAAAGTTATCTTCTAGGAGAAAGTGATAGTTTATATTTTCCAAGATCATCTTTCCTTAGTTTTTAGTATCATAAATGATAAATTTGAAAATATAATGGTAAATAAGTCACAATAATTTCAGTAGACAATATAATTTTTAATTCTGATACTACTTTGTTACATAAAAAGTCCACTGATTTATTTTCTGAAAATAATCTAGGCAAATTTAGGTCAGTTGGTGCATGAATTAATTCATTCAATAAACACTCATGAAAAAGTAATTAATGCCATACACTCTTCCAAGGACTGGGATACAGCAGTGAAAACAAACTCTGTTTCTTGAGCTTATGTTTTAGTTGGTATGATAGAGAATAGACATATATATGACATATGTTGTGTGATTAGTGCTATAAGTAATTTTGCAAACAGTTGGGGATGAGGTTGTACAGAGGGTGCAAAGATGTCTTGTAGTCAGGGATAACTCCTCAGAGAAAAGTATATTAAGCAAATTCCTCAATGGTGTGAGTAAGCAATGAACCTCCCTAGAAGAGTAAGGTGAACATGCTGTCTTCCCTTGTCTTCCTTTTCATGGTTGGAGACAGTAAATGATTCTAGTGATTATATTGTACTTTGTCAGTGTTGTTGTCCTGAAGAAGATTGTTAGACAGTATTGTGGAATGTTCTATCATATTGCTGAGCACTCAGTTATGTCTGACTCTGTGCAACTCTATGGACTGTAACCCACCAGACTCCTCTGTCCATGGGATTTTCCTGGCCAGAATACTGGGCTGGGTTACTATTTCCTCCTCCAGGGTATCTTCCTGACCCAGGGATTGAACCCGAGTCTCCTGCGTCTCCTGCATTGGCAGGCAAATTCTTGACCACTGAGCAACCTGGGAAGCTTAGTATATAAAGAGTATCTATTTGTTGAATGATCCAAAGACCCTCTTTGAAATTTTCTGGGACAAAATTGCATATTTCTTCCTTTAATTTATGTGAAGCCTGCAGCTGTTCCTGTTTGAGCAGATCCAAAGAGTCTTCCTGAAGGCAACTTTTGCTTCATTCTTAAGCTGCTGTGTCTGGGAAGGCAGGGATAGTTTTCCCCTCAGTATCTAAAAGACTCACAATATTTTCATTTTATGCTTTGATCAAATTTGAGCACATTCATTTAATTCTTCACAATTTCACTTTGAATAAAATATGTTTCATTATTCTTTTAGCTTTTGTTAAGGAGTTTCATAATACACAGTAACACAATATTTAGCACTCCAGTTTATGTAAAGTTGATTTTTGAAGATATTATTTATTACTTCAGTGTTCAAAATATAAAAAAAGTTTGTGAAATTTTTACTTTAGAGCATTTTTTTAGTTTTTAAAAAAGTTTATATTTCCTAAAGCACTAGTGTGCTTCCTCCATTTATGATCAAATAGACTGCATAAATAATACAATTTCTCTTTTTTTCCTTTCCCACTAAGATCAAAGCCAAATGCAAACTTCAGGCATGGTAACTTTTCCCTTTCTCCTGATTTACCATTTCTATTTACTTATTTTTTTACTTAATTGAATCTTATTTTGCTTTAGCTGTCTCAGAAGTTTTGTGCAAAGAGTTGGGATAGTGCATGCATACATAATAAACAAATTAACCATTTCCATTTGTTGTTGAACAAAAAACCTAAATTCTGAAACTTATTTTTCTCATAAGCATGTATGTTTTTAGTTTACTTTTCAAAACATTATTGAGGACCTATGAACACATATTTAGCATGCTACCTATTTTCCATATGAAGATTTATTCAGAAGTTGGTATAAGTTAATATTAAAAAATGATTTAACATAACTTACAGTGATAATTTGAAAGCTATTCATTCAAGTATTTATTAAATAACCATGAGCAAATAATGGTAGTATCTCCCTTTTTATTAATTAAATAAATATATTTGATTTCTAAAATTTAGATAGTACTGTTTTTCGAAGTGCTAAAAATCCAATTAAATCTAACATAGCATGTATGTGAAACTCAAAAAGTACAGACGTTTGGAACTATCATGCTACTGTTATGGGGAAGAAAATGAGGAATTAAAAATTAAAATGAGATCCATTACAGAGTTGCATATAGTATTTCTTTGTCAGAATGGTCACTGTCCATGAGTAATTTCAATTAATTATGTCATATAATATATACTATATATATATATATATAGTGGCTAAGAATAGATACTGGAAGTTTAGATACTGGAAGTTCTGGGTTTGAATCCAGGTTTGCCACATTTTAGCTGTATGATAGAGGTTCTGCTTCACTGTCTATGCTAGAGCCTTTGAATGTGTGGATCACAACAAACTGTGGAAAATTCTTCAAGAGATGGGAATACCAGACCAACTACCTCCCTCCTGCAAAACTTGTATGCAAGTCAAAAAGCAACAGTTAGAACTGCACATGGAAGAACAGACTGGTTCAAAATTGGTAAAGAAGTGCATCAAAACTGTATATTTTCACCTTGTTTATTTAACATATATGCAGAGCACATCGTGTGAAATGTCAGGCTGGATGAAGCACAAGTAGGAATCAGATTGCTGGGAGGAATATCAGTAACCTCAGGTATTACCTTACCTGCCTCCTGCAAAACTTGTATGGCAGGTAAGAAGCAACAGCTAGAACGAACATGGAAAAATGGACTGGTTCAAAATTGGAAAAGGAGTATGCTAAGGCTGTCACCCTGCTTATTTAACTTACATGCTGATTAAATCATGAAAAATGCCAGGATGGATGAAGCATAGCTTCATCAAGATTGCCAGGAGAAATATCAATAACCTTAGATATGCAGATGGCACCACATTTATGGCAGAAAGCGAAGAGGAACTAAAGAGCCTCTTGATGAAGTGAAAGAGGAGAATGAACAAGCTGGCTTAACACTCAACATTCAAAATTCTAAGATCATGGCATCCAGTCCCATCACTTCATGGCAAATAGATGGGGAAAACAATGGAATCAGTGACAGACTTTATTTTCTTGGGCTCCAAAATCATTGCAGATGATGACTGCAGTCATAAAATTAAAAGACACTTACTCCTTGGAAAAAAGCTATGATAAACCTAGCAAGCATATTAAAAAACAGAGACATTACTTTGCCAGCCAAAGTCCATCTAGTCAAAGATATTGTTTTTCCAGAACTTAT
Organism: Bos indicus x Bos taurus; assembly: GCF_003369695.1. Lineage (NCBI taxonomy): Eukaryota > Metazoa > Chordata > Mammalia > Artiodactyla > Bovidae > Bos > Bos indicus x Bos taurus. The sequence goes on from NC_040087.1 coordinate 60,184,626, forward strand.
GTATGGATGTGAGAATTGGACCATAAATCAGGCTGATAGCCAAAGAATTGATGCTTTTAAACTGTGGTGTTGGAGAAGACTCTTGAGAGTCCCTTGGACAGCAAGAGATCAAACCAGTCTAAAGGTAGTCAACCCTGATATACATTGGAAGGAGTGATGCTGAGGCTGAAGCTCCAAGACTTTGGCTGCCTGATGCAAAGAGCCAACATACTGGAAAAGACTCTGATGCTGGGAAAGATTGAGGGCAGGAGGAGAAGGGGATGACAGAGGACAAGATGGTTGGATGGCATCACTGACTCATGGTCATGAGTTTGAGCAAGCTCCAGGAGATGGTGAAGGGCAGGAAACCTGGAGTGTTGCAGTCCATGGGGTTGCATAGAGTCAGACAGGACTGAGTGACTGAAAAACAATAAGAGGTAATTTATTCCATTTCCTCAGCTATATAATAGGGACAATATTAGTCGATTTATATGGTTTTTATTGTTTAAATGGAATAATTTATGTCTATTCGTAGTAGAGGCCTCCAAATTGGTTCTACAGAATGTAGATATTGGTAGATTTTACTGTCAAAATAAAATAAAATATCTGCAATATGCTGCTCCCCATGAGCTACTCAAAGTACAATAAAGTGATTTTTTTTTTAATTTCTTGAATGGTGTCTTAAGCTTCTCACATGCCCTCATTTGTGAGGCAAATGTCATCAGCCTTATTCATCCTCTTCCACGCTTTCCCCTATGACTGACCTCCATTCCATAGCAGCCAATGATTATGCCTGTAACTGGATGCAGGTCATTCCAGGAAGAGATATAAAATATAACCTGAAATCCAAATTTGTGACAATAAGTAACCCTGCATTTCATATATTTCCAATCCTGACTAAAAATGTTCAAGTATTATTTTATAGAATAATTTATTTCTTTCTCTTTCTAGGAAGGACAATGTATTTTGATTTATTCTCAAAGCCCTAAGTATAAGTAATATTCCAGGTCTTGGAGTATCATGAGTACATTTATACACAACTGATCTTCAGGGGAGAGCTTCCCTTGTAGCTGAGACAGTAAAGAGTTTGCCTCCAATGCAGGTGACCTGGGTTCAATCCCTGGGTTAGGAAGATCCCCTGGAGATGGAAATGGCAACCCACTCCAGTATCCTTGCCTGGAGAATTCCATGGACAGAGGACCCTGGCAAACTACAGTCCATGGGGTCTCAAAGGGCCAGATACAACTGAATGACTGAGGGAAACCACATTTGAGTTTGTTTCAGAACCCTACCTCCCTTATATATTTTTAAACAATATTAAATATTGTATTATATATTGTAATAAGCTAGATATAAAAGCAATATACTGTTTTCCCCTCAAATAATAAGCCCTGTTGAGAATAGCATTCTGATGAATAAACTCAACTGATGAATAATGGGCTATCAATTTCCCATGACTAATCCTTTCTTAATCATATTTAAAATCTAATTTGTAACTTCTCAGAAGTTGATAATCAGAGAGAAAAAGGTTTGGTTTAGTTTCTTAGGTTGTTCGCTTGGCACAAGTTGGAATTTAACTGTCTTTTTTTTCCCCCAATACTTTGAATATATCGTGCCATTCCCTTTTGATCTACAAAAATTTCTGTCAAAAAAGTCTGCTGATAGTCTTATAGAAGTTCCCTTGTTCTTAACAATTTTTTTTTCTTACTACTTTTAACATTCTTTCCTTGTCTTTAACTTTAACATTTTTAATTATAATGTATCTTGGTGTGGGTTTCTTTGGGTTTATTGGTTTTGAAAATTCCTGTGCTCTATGAACCTGGATGTCTGTTTCCTTCCCCAGCATTAGGGAAAATTTTTAGCCATTTTTTATTCAAAGAGTATTTCAGCTTCTTTTTTTTAAATTATTTTTTATTGAAGGATAATTGCTTTACAGAATTTTGCTGTTTTCTGTCAAACCTCAACATGAATAAGTCAAAGGTATACATATATCCCTTCCCTTTAAACCTCCTTCCTGTCTCCCTCCCCAACCCACCACTCTCAGTTGATACAGATTCCCTGTTTGAGTTTCATAATGTAAGTTTTCATGTTACTCTTTCCATACATCTCTCCTCCCCTCTCCGCATGTCCATAAGTCTGTTCTCTATGTCTGTTTCTCCACTGTTGCCCTGTAAATAAATACTTTAGTACCATTTTTCTAGATTCCATATATACAAGTTAGAACGTGGTATTTATCTTTCTCTTTCTGACTCACTTCACTCTGTATAATAGGTTCTAGGTTCACCCACTTCGTTAGAACTGACTCCAATGTGTTCCTTTTTATAGCTGAGTAACATTCCATTGTGTATATATACCACAATTTCTTTGTTCATTCATCTGTCAATGGACATCTAAGTTGCTTCCATATTCTAGCTATTGTAACTAGTGCTGCAATGAGCAATGGGATACATGTGTCTCTTTCAGTTTCGGTTTCCTCAGGGTATATGCCTAGGAGTGGGATTTCTGGGTCATATGATTTTTTTAAATTTATTTATTTTAATTAGAGGCTAATTACTTTACAATATTGTATTGGTTTTGCCATACATCAAAATGCATCCACCATGGGTGTACACATGTTCCCAATCCTGAACCCCCCTCACACCACCCTCCCCATACCATCCCTCTGGGTCATCCCAGTGCACCAGCCCCAAGCATCCTGTATCCTGCATCGAACCTGGACTGGCGATTCGTTTCTTATATGATATTATACATGTTTCAATGCCATTCTCCCAAATCATCCCCCCCTCCCTTCCCACAGAGTCCACAAGACTGTTCTATACATCTGTGTCTCTTTTGCTGTCTCGCATACAGGGTTATCATTACCATCTTTCTAAATCCCATATATATGCATTAGTATACTGTATTGGTGTTTTTCTTTCTGGCTTACTTCATTCTGTATAATCGGCTCCAGTTTCTTCCACCTCATTAGAACTGATTAAAATGTACTCTTTTTAATGGCTGAGTAATACTCCATTGTGTATATGTACCACAGCTTTCTAATCCATTCATCTGCTGATGGACATCTAGGTTGCTTCCATGTCCTGGCTATTATAAACAGTGCTGCGATGAACATTGGGGTATACATGTCTCTTTCAACTCTGGTTTCCTTGGTGTGTATGCCCAGCAGTGGTATTGCTGGATCATAAGGCAGTTCTATTTCCAGTTTTTTAAGGAATCTCCACACTGTTCTCCATAGTGGCTGTATGGTGGTTTTATTCCTAAGTTTTAAAGGAATCTCCATACCGTCTTCCATAGTGGCTGTATCAATTTACATTCCCACCAACAATGCAAGAGTTGTCCCTTTTCTCCACATCCTTTCCAGTATTTATTGTTTATAGATTTTTTGATGAGGGCCATTCTGACCAGTGTGAGGTGATATCTCATTGTAGTTTTGATTTGCATTTCTCTAATAATGAGTGATGTTGAGCATCTTTTCATGTGTTTGTTAGCCATTTCTATCTCTTCTTTGGAGAAACGTCTGTTTGGGCCTTTTTCCCACTCTTTCATTGGTTTGTTTGTTTTTCTGTTATTGAGTTGTATGAGCTGCTTGTATATTTTGGAAATTAATCCTTCATCAGTTGTTTCATTTGCTATTATTTTCTCCCATTCTGAGGGGTGTCTTTTCACCTTGCTTATTGTTTTGTTTGCTGTGCAAAAGCAGCACAAGAAGTTTAATCAGGTCCCACCTGTTTACTTTTGTTTCTATTTCCATTACTCTAGGAGGTAGGTCATAGAGGATCTTGTTTTGATTTATGTCACCAAGTGTTCTGCCTATGTTTTCTTTTAAGAGTTTTATAGTTTCTGGTCTTACATTTAGGTCTTTAATCCATTTTGAGTTTATCTTTGTATATGGTGTTAGGAAGTGTTCTAATTTCATTCTTTTACATGCAGCTGTTCAATTTTCCCAGCACCATTTATTGAAGAGGCTGTCTTTGCTCCATTGTATATTCTTGCCTCCTTTGTCAAAAATAAGATACCCATAGGTGCATGGGTTAATTTCTGGGCTTTCTCTCTTGTTCATTGGTCTATATTTCTGTTTTTGTGCCAGTACCATACTGTCTTGATGACTGTAGCTTTGAGTATAACCTGAAGTCAGGAAGGTTGACTCCTCCAGCTCCATTCTTTCTCAAGACTGCTTTGGCTATTCAGGGTCTTTTGTATTTCCATATGAATTGTGAAATTTTTTGTTCTAGTTCTGTGAAAAATGCCATTGGTAATTTGATAGGGATTGCATTAAATCTGTAGATTGCATTTGGTAATATAGTCATTTTCACAATATTGATTCTTCCTACCCAGGAACATGGAATATCTCTCCATCTGTTTATGTCAATTTGATCTCTTTCATTAGTGTCTTATAATTTTTGGTGTACAGCTCTTTCATCTCCTTAGGTAAGTTTATTCCTAGATGTTTAATTCTTTTTGTTCCAATGGTGAATAGGATTGATCTCTCTTCTTCTGGGACACCTATAATGTGAATGCTAGTTCATTTGATGTGTCCCATAGGCCCCTGGAAATGTGAAAGTGGAAGTCACTCAGTTGTGTCTGAGTCTTTGTGACCCCATGGAATATACAGTCCATGGAATTCTCCAGGCCAGAATACTGGAATGGGTAGCCTTTCTCTTCTCCAGGGGATCTTTCCAACTCAGGGATCAAACTCAGGTTTCCCACATTGTGGGCAGATTCTTTACTGCTGAGCCACAAAGGAAACCCAAGAATACTGGGGTGGGTATCCCTTCTATCCCTATCCCTTCTCCAGTGGATCTTCCCAACCTAGGAATCGAACCAGGGTCTCCTGCACTGCAGGCAGATTCTTTACCAACTGAGCTATCAAGGAAGCCCAAACTTTCCCTAAGTCTTATAAAATATCAACATATAAAGGGAGCAGAGAGAACTTAATAATCATTTTGAAATTGTCATATCATTAACATGATTTTCTCCAAATAGTGAATATAAGAACAATAGAATATCAAACCAGAATTTGTACTTGTTTTTTTCTTTAAGATTTTGTGTGTATGGATGTTTATATTTGTTTCATTCTGGGTAATATAATTTTTTTTTTCTCTAACCTGCCTTTATCACCTGGCTAGATAATTTAACATCTCCAGAGAACTGTTAGCTCTGGAAAAAACTTGCTGTCATGATAAATGCAAGGAATTGTTCCCTAAATGGTTAATCAAGGAGACAAGTCAAGCCAAAAATTGTTAAATAAGTGACAATGTCTATTTAAAATATGTTAGCTCCTAAAGTTATCTTCATGTTTGTCTTTCCTATTCAGATTGGATGAGTTCTACTGCCTTGTATTTGAGCTAACCAATCCTTTCTTCTGCTTCTTCAAGCCTGCTGTTGAACTCCTCTAATGCAATATTCAGTTCAGTTATTGGATTCTTCAGTTCTGTGACTTTTGTTTGGCACTTTGTTATATTTTCTCTTTGTTGAGGTCCTCATTGTGTTCATCAATTCTTTTCCCCAGTTCAGTTAGCATCTTTATGATTATTGTTTTGAAGTCTTTCTCAAAATTACTTACCTCTATTTCACTCTAACTTTTTTCCTGAGGTTTTATTTTGTCCTTTTATTTGGAACAGATTCCTCTTTTCCTTCATTTTGCTTGACTCTCTGTGTTGATTTTTTTTTTGTTTGTTTTGTTTTTTTCAGTAGGTGAAACAACCACCTCTCCCAGACTTGAAGGAATGGACTTATGTGGGAGATGAAACTTGTCATTCAACCCTGCCTCACCCTTTTGCTGTTTTTTATGCTTTTTCAAATTTTTATGTTTTTCCAAGCAGTATATTATATTTTTAATAGCCACTAGTGGCAACAGTTGAAGGTGTACCAAAACTTGTCGGTATCCCTAAGGGAAGTGCGTTAGCACCTAGATCGATGCTGTTTGGGAGACAGATCCTCAGGCAACAGCTTTTAATAGCATGTAAATATATACAGTTCTGTGGGACTGTAAACATAAGCTCTGCTGGCCAGGGGATCTGGCAGTGCCTCCCGGGTGGCAGTCACAAAAATGTATAAGCTCTTTTCAGGGACAAATGCATAATGCTGGTGAGCTGGAGTAAAACAGAGGGAGAGGATCATAGCCTAAAACCCTCGAGAGCAACCTTGCAGTCCAATGTGCTGTGTGCTGTGCTTAGCCATTCAGTCTTGTCTGACCCTTTCTGACTGCATGAACTGTAGCCCATCAGCCTCCCCTGTCTGTGAGGATTCTCCAGGCTAGGATACCGGAGTGGGTGGGTTGCCATGCCTTCCTCCAGAGGATCTTCCCAACCCAAGGATTGAAGCCAGGTCTCCCACTTGCAGGTGGATTCTTTACCATCTGAGCCACCAGGGAAGCCCTTGTCATCCAATAGATGTGAACCAAACCTGAGACCTGCCCATCAAGCTAAAGCTCCGGGACAGGCAAAGAGGTCTTCACAGAAAGGCTGAGGGATGTGCCTCATCTGCTGTGTGAACAGTTCCCCAGAGCTGATAGCAATTGCCAGAATCCCAGGGAATGCAAGCAAACCCATCAGCCATCCAAACCTGGTGATCTAGGAGCATCCTCTGGGTGGCAGCTGAAAAACAGGGCATGAGACACAGAAATTCAGGGCACCAGACATAGAATCTCAGGGTTCCAGACATGTGTATAGCTTCCCTCCAGGAGACACTGGCACTCTAGGGTACAAACTAGAGAGAGCGCAAGGATAATGCCTGCTATCCAAGGTCTCTGAAAAGGATTACAGTCAGCCCCTGAATGTGTGTTTAATTAGAAGCCTGAGGGTTAGTTAATAGATCTTCTTCTTAGAAAAACTGAGCCAGTTGCCTCTTGTTGTGCCCTGGAAGTATAGCTGGTTAAGAACTCTGTTGGTCTCAGTCTTGCAGGATGACAAATGTAAGCCCCACCGGCTGCCAGAGCCAGGTGATGTAGAGGTATCTCTTAGTAGAAGCAGCAAAAATTGGGATGTGCGACAGGGAAATGAGCTGTTTTCTGGGTGACATCAATTATTACAGTCCTGTGGGACCAGAAATGCAAGCTTCTCCAACCTCCAGATCTATCCCTTGGGCAACAGCCACAGATATTGGGACACCAGATACATGTTAAACCTCCCTCCCTGGAGCTGCTGGTGCCCTAACAAAGGGAAAGCATGAAACTGGCACCCACCAATCTCTAGTCCCAGAGAGTTTTCCAGCAGGTTTGTAAATGTATGTGTTGAATTAGATACCTGCTAATCAGAGGAGTGGGAGAAGGAAATGGCAACCTACTCCAATATTCTTGCCTGGAAAATCCGTGGACAGTGGAGCCTGGAGGACTGCTGTCCATAGTGTCACACAGAGTTGGACACGACTGAAGTGACTTAGCATGCATGAATGCATTGGAGAAGGAAATGGCAACCCACTGCAGTATTCTTGCCTAGAGAATCCCAGGGACAGAAGAGCCTGGTGGGCTGCTGTCTATGGGGTCGCACAGAGTCAGACACGACTGAAGCGATTTAGCAGCAGCAGCAATCACAGGAGTAGATCTGCTCCTCAGATCCACACCTGAATATAGGCAGGTGAGCCTTCACTCAAAGTCTATGCACAATCAGTTGCCTCTGACCTGGACACTGGGGCAGGGTACATTTGAGCTGGTGAGCCCATTAAGAGCTTCTTCCAGACTGCTAGTCTTGTGAGTCTCAATAAATCAGCCTTGTTGGTTTTCAGCATTAGATTTGGTGGGCTCACCTCTCAGGGGCAAGTCCTAAATGCCCAATATGGGGTTTGAACCCTTCACTCCTTCAGGAGAAGTGTGGAGTTTTGAATCTCTGCATGTGGGTTTTTGGTGAGACTCCCTTCCAGCTTCTCCTACCCACTTTGACATGGTTTCCTTCTAATTGGCTTGATATGTAGTCATCACCCAGCCAGGCTTTTTTTTTTTTTTCTTAAGAGGAAATTGTTCTATATGTAGCTGCTTGACTCAGTGGTTATAGATGGAGTTGAGTTCAAGATCTTTCTCTGTCACCATCTTGAATCTCATTGACTTTGAATGTTTTGTTCTATTTTTTTAATGAATTGGCTAATAGGAATTTAATACATATTCAATTGTGTTATTTATAAGTGGACTTCCATGATGGCTCAGATGGTAAAGCAGTCTGCCTACAATGAGGGAGACCCGGGTTCAATCCCTGGATTGGGAAGATCTCCTGGAGAAGGAAATGGCAACCCACTCCAGTACTCTTGCCTGGAAAATCCCATGGATGGAAGAGCCTGGTAGGCTACAGTCCATGGGGTTGCAAAGAGTCGGACACAACTGAATGGCTTCTTTCTCTGTCACCATCTTGAATCTCACTGACTTTGAATGTTTTGTTCTATTGTTTTAATGAATTGCCTAATAGGAATTTAATACATATTCATTTGTGTTATTTATAAAGTACTCAAATATATTCAAAAGAGTGAGTGAAAGCATTTCTTAATTCTTTTAAAGAGTAAAAGCTTTAACATTGAATTAAAATATATGTTGTTTCTGAGGTTAATTTCACTTCTAAGATATGTAAAGCAGTAATTGTTGAGAGATTTAGTATTATGCCTCTGTTCTCCAAAATCTTTATGTCCTAAGTTTAGGGATACCACAGAAAAGAACTGAAAAAAAAATATTTAGGTGAATAGTACTGGAAAAAAACTTTCTGATTTGTAGTGTTTGTCCACTACTATAGTATAAATACTTCTACAATGGCCAATGTCAAGTTACTGACATAATGTCCTAAAAGCAGAATTGGAAACAAAAAATGTTGGACACAAGTATCTATTCCACCCAAAATGTGCTTGTTAACTAGAAATATGATATATGATACAATTGTTTTTGTTTTAATGTATTTTTATTTCAAGTAAAAATATCTGATATTTCATGTCCATGTTTTTGAAAATCAATATATCAGTGTTTAATAATACTATGAATTTTAAAGAGAATATATAGAGAGTAGTTCATATAAATCTCTGAAGCAGCTTTCTGAGGTTTCAGTGACAAGTTGATTTGCTTTTTTCTTTAAGCAAAGTTACGTCAGGAACCCAAGATTATAGGATTTTTAAAAAAATATTTATTGTGATATATATTTATCAGTTACCATGTATTATCCATCTGGTTTCTTTTCAGGTTTCTGCATATATCTCTAAGGCACATGTGATCGAATCTTTTCCATACATGAGATATTAAGATATATAAGGAAATATTAAACATATTATATGATATCTTAGAGATCACATATAACACACCTGTTCAAAATTTTAAAGATGAAATCACATGAGAGTTCATGATATGAAACCACTGACATATAGACAGAAGTTGCATCCACTTCCTCGCTCAGATCAGTTTGTATCAGCCTAAAATACCTAGAAACCAAAGTATAATTAGATTTGAACTGACTTAACACAATGGTATTTAGATAAAAAGTTAAGCGTAGAGGGCTTTGCTCATCTGTAGTAGCAAGTACCTCACATTTTTTAACACTCCTTTTTGTTTGAGGGTTTGGGTTAACATTTGCAGCTCGATCATTTACGCAATTACTAAATAGCTTGGCTCAGAAATTTCACTTCCTCAAAACAGTCTGAATCAATTAAATAATTTCCTCAAGCTCATGTGGCATTTTATTATAAATCCATTATTCAGAGCCACATGATCCTAGCTTTTTTTTTTTTCCAAAATGGTTCTTAAAATCCAAGTCACTAATAGAGAAACAAGTCCTACAAAGTCCTCTGGAAGCTCAAACCATTGTTTAATAGCTGACCTCACTGGTGGATTTCACACAATTGTTTCTACCATATATACTAATTTAAACAGAACATATATATAACTATTTTTTAATCTTTAAAAATGTAACATGTCCCTTATCAAAGTCATTCTTGAAGTTAATCTGTGCATTTTATTTATTTTTTTCTATATGCTCTGTGCTTTTCTCAACAAGTATATAAGTGTGGTTTTACCTTTTTTCTTATTTTTACTTGAACTTTGCTTTAAATAGTTCAGCTCTGGCTTTTATTCATAGAGAGTAGATTGACTAAAAGTACTATTTTGGACCCACTTAAATTATCAGCAAATTAATTTGACTAGAATTTATAGTCAGAATGGTTAAAACAAATAGCTTCAGTCAAAATAAGGACATTATAGTTTAATCATTTGCATGAGGTAAATTTAATTAACTTAGAGAAATAAATTGAAATAATGTGTATTTATTCTGCAAGTGTATGTATGGAAGTTTTATATTGGTGGATTGTTTAGAGACTGTTTCTGCCCTTTTTGTTGTTTTTTTTTTCCATCCAAATATTATTTCTTTTAAGAACTTAGAATCAGATTTATAAGATCTCGCTGCCTTTGCTAATAGGGCAATCCATCTTAAGATCTCTAAAAAAAATGTATCCTTTATGTTAACAGACAAAATTTTTCCCAAATGTATCCATGTTCTGATCTGAGAAATCTGTTAATATCCTATCTTACATGGAAAAAGGGGCTTTGCAAATGTTGTTAAGAATCTTGAGATGGTGAGCTTCTTCTGTCTTATCTAGGGGCCCAAAATAAGCATGAGGATCCTTATAAGTGAAAAAGCAAAGTGAAAGAGATTGCAAGATAGAAAAGGAGATGTGAGGATGGAAGTAGAGCTTTGAGTATGAACAGCCAAGGAAAGTGGTCAGGCTCTAGAAACTGAAGAAGACAAGGAAAAGGGTAATCCCTGAGAGCCAGAAGAAGGACTCAGTTTAGTTCAGTTCAGTTGCTCAGTCGTGTCCGACTCTTTGCGACCCCATGAATCACAGCATGCCAGGCCTCCCTGTCCATCACCATCTCCTGGAGTTCATTCAAACTCACGGCCTTCGAGTCGGTGATGCCATCCATCCATCTCATCCTCTGTCGTCCCCTCTTCCCCTTGCCCCCAATCCCTCCCAGCATCAGAGTCTTTTCCAATGAGTCAACTCTTAACATGAGGTGGCCAAAGTACTGGAGTTTCAGCTTTAGCATCATTCTTTCCAAAGAACACCCAGGGCTGATCTCCTTTACAATGGACTGGTTGGATCTCCTTGCAGTCCAAGGGACTTTCAAGAGTCTTCTTCAACACCACAGTTCAAAAGCATCAATTCTTCGGCGCTCAGCTTTCTTCACAGTCCAACTCTCACATCCATACATGACCACCAGAAAAACCATAGCCTTGACTAGATGGACTTTTGTTGGCAAAGTAATGTCTCTCCTTTTGAATATGCTATCTAGGTTGGTCACAACTTTTCTTCCAAGATGTAAGTGTCTTTTAATTTCATGGCTGCAGTCACCATCTGCAGTGATTTTAGAGCCCCTCAAAATAAAGTCTGACACTGTTTCCACTGTTTCCCCATCTATTTCCCATGAAGTGATGGGACCAGATGCTATGATCTTAGTTTTCTGAATGTTGAGCTTCAAGCCAACTTTTTCACTCTCCTCTTTCACTTTCATCAAGAGGCTTTTTAGTTCCTCTTCACTTTCTGCCATGAGTGTGGCCAACCCAGGTTTGACTTCCAACCTCCAGAACTGAAAGATAATAGATGGCTATTGTTTTAAGCCACCAAGTTTGTGGTAATTCCTTAAAGAGTAACTTTAAATAAATGCATCTCTGCTGCAAACATTTCTGGTATTTCCCAGAAGAGGGGATAGTTAGGTAACATTACTGAGTCAATGGACATGAATTTGAGGAAACTCTAGGAGATAGTGAAAGACAGGGGAGCCTGACATGCTGCAGTCCACTGAGTCACAAATAGACACAATTTAGTCACTGAAAAACAACACCTTAACTGGTGCTTATAGAAAAGGTTCTCATTTTTGGTTTCCTCAACCCTCATTTTATCATTTCAGTTGAATCTGTTTGGTACCAGTGACATTCTTTTATTGTATAAAATAACGTCTACTGGGCAACAATGCTGTTTGGGTTCATCATCACTGTCATTTGAACATTTAAACATCTGTTTTACATCATAGACTTGCCCTGACACTGCTAGTACTTTCTTTATGTCCCCATTGAGTATTAATTCTTGCTGTATCAGTACTCTTTATAAAAAATTGTCCTTCTCCTGTGCATAAATAGACAGATACACAGAGTCTCTTTATTTTACTCATAGAATTACTACACTCCTCCAATGGATACAGCTGAGCTCAAGATAGGACTGATTGCAGGATATCCTACCCTGAACTTGCTCTCATTTGGACTTTTATCTGGTGCCACATAGAATAAATACAATGCTTCTTCCTTATGAGAGCTTCCATCACACCTGATGATATGATTTCAAGCACTCACATCAGCATGACTGCTCCCACAGAACATCCTTGACTATCTGTCTTCTTCAAGCAGGACAACTGCAGAACCACACAGGTAGAGTCTGAACCACATAAACCAGAAAAGTGCTTCCATCTCCACTGTTCTGAACTATATAATCCTGTTAATACTTCAAAATTGCACATTAAGTTATATAGTTAATGAACTTAAAATATCAATCAAGAGGACTTGAAGTCAACTAAATCATTAATATTTTTTATAAATATTCAGATTTTACTAGTTCTGTTAGAAATCCATGTTTTTTTTCTTATCCCAATATTTAAAATTGTGTGCTATATATTAATATTTGATGACATTTTTTTCTGTTGAGGAGAAATGCCTTAATTCTCCCAACTTCCTTCTGTCTCACACAATCAATTCATTAAATGTCAAATGATTACTAATGAACAAGAGTGATTATAAAGATGATATCCAATTTACATTTTGCCTTCCCAATTACATTAAATATAATTTAATTAACTAATTAAATGAATTAAATTGTTTCATAGAATGAGAGATTATTAAATAGTAAGGATTAAGAAAAACCCTGATTTACAGGAATACTGGAAATAGAAATTTTTATAATTGAATTGTCTGTTTAAATTATTGAGTTAAATACTATATACACTGAAAATATTTGACCAATATATTAAAAAAATACATAAATATGAACTTATTGAAATCAGTAAGATAATTATTTAAAATATTATTAAAAATTTACACTTTTGCTTTAATTTTTCAGTTTATGAGTTTAAAAATTTAAACAAGTATAATTTTTTACAGTCTATATAAATATATACATACTATTTTATAACTTTTTTAACTTTATAACTTTTTATAACTTCTAGAAAAGAAGACTCTGGAATGAATATCCACATTGGATGAAGAATTTGAAATTCAGGTGAGTTAAATGCCTTTCTCAGATAATACCATCAGAACAAGTTCTCAGAGCTTTTGAGTTTTAGACCTACGTTCTTTGAGCAATATGTTACTGACTTTCATTATTAAGCTAAGCCACTAACATGAAGTTACATTCTTGCTTCATTTTCATTTTTCTTAAATGAGAGGTATAAAAAATTTCTAAGTGATGAGAGATTTTTATAATTAGAATTCAGAGTAATTGAGATTGTATGTGATTAACAGTATTCAATGATGTATTAGATATTCAATATCTATATCTATATAGATATTGATATGTATATGTATATCTATTGTATTGGATATTCAATATGTATATCTATATCTATCTATCTATAATAGGCCATGCCACATGACTTGCAGGATCGAAGTTTCCAGACCAGGGATGAATTCTGGGCCCCTGCAGTGGAATGTGGAGTCCTAACCAATGGACCTCTAAAGAAATCCCTAAGATCTATTTTTAATACAATTTTGCAAATAGTATTTTTGCTTAGAAGACAAATGCATAACAACTAATTTTTTTCTGCAAATCTGGCCTTTAACATCTAAACATTGTACTCCGCAGATTATATGCAGCAGTGCAGTATGTGCATTCTAATAGAATTTGACAATTTTAATACTGAACTACATTCATATATTCCCACCAAAAATGGAGGTCAACTTTGTGTTGTTTAGAATTTTTCTTTTTTTGGGGTGTTGTTTTTCTACTTTTAGAAGCATCATTTTGAACTCCCACTCCATCAGATTCTGTTCATTCAGAACAATTTTTAAGAAAATCAACTGAGGTTTTAAGATTACCATTTTCTTTTATTTATTTATTTATTTATTTTATTTTATTTTTTAACTTTACAATATTGTATTGGTTTTGCCATATATCAACATGAATCCACCACAGGTATACACGTGTTCCCCATTTCCTTTTTCCTCTCTTATATTACCTGTAATTTCATGATGGTAGAAGTGAATCATCACTACAGTTAGAATTCATTTTATTTTCTCATGGCACAAATTCTTTTAGTGTAGCAGTTTTTGGGAGACAATTAAAGGAGGGATTATCTGAAATTGTAGGATTTGTTCATCAACTATAAATGCAAGTGTAAAAAAAGGGTTGTTTTAGACCCATTTTAAACTCTACAATATCAAAATTGTTGATTCAATTGATTTTCATGCAGCTTTTCAATAGTATAGTGCAGATTCTAAAGACAGATTAGTTAAACAAGAGCCTTGACTCTACCATTTTGCTCACTCTTTGACCAATTTGCTTAACCTCTCTGCCTAAATGTCCACAACTGTAAATTGAAGATAATAATAGAACCAACTTGGCATCCTACAGAAAAACTCAAACAGAAGAATACATTTGAATCAGTTCTAATGAGGTGGATGAAACTGGAGCCTATTATACAGAGTGAAATAAGCCAGAAAGAAAAACACCAATACAGTATACTAACGCATATATATGGAATTTAGAAAGATGGTAACAATAACCCTGTGTACGAGACAGCAAAAGAGACACTGATGTATAGAACAGTCTTATGGACTCTGTGGGAGAGGCAGAGGGTGGGGAGATTTGGAAGAATGACACTGAAACATGTATAATATCATGTATGAAACGAGTCGCCAGTCCAGGTTCGATGCACAATACTGGATGCTTGGGGCTGGTGCACTGGGACGACCCAGAGGGAGGGTAAGGGGAGGGAGGAGGGAGGAGGGTTCAGGATGGGGAACACATGTATACCTGTGGCGGATTCATTTTGATATTTGGCAAAACCAATACAATATTGTAAAGTTTAAAAATAAAATGAAATTTTAAAAAAATTAAAAAAAATAAATATGCCAACCTGCAATACTTAGAAACTCTTGAAAATAACAGCCTTAAATGAAGAATAAGGTGGTCTGGTAGTCCCATCTCTTTCAGAATTTTCCACAGTTTATTGTGATACACACAGTCAAAGGCTTTGACATGGTCAATAAAGCAGAAATAGATGTTTTTCTGGAACTCTCTTGCTTTTTCCATGATCCAGTGGATGTTGGCAATTTGATCTCTGGTTCCTCTGCCTTTTCTAAAACCAGCTTGAACGTCTAGAATTTCATGGTTCATGTATTGCTGAAGCCTGACTTGGAGTATTTTAAGCATTACTTTACTAGCCTGTAAGATGAGTACAATTGTATGGTAGTTTGAGCATTCTTTGGCATTGCCTTTCTTTGGCAATTCTTACAGCTGTTAGGAGTTTATTTTATAAACAGACCAAACAAAATTAAAATGATAAATCAAGTGGTGAATTCTACAAGTAGGACATTGAAAAAATAAGTGTATGTAGCATAAGGAATCTGCAAATATACAAATACTAAGACAAACAAATAAGCAAATAACAATAACAAAGAGAACAAATCTAATCCCATCTGATAATGGTAGTATTTGAATATTTTACATTTTTCTATTGTACTCTCACCTTAGAATTTTATGCTTCTCTTGAGATATCTACAAATCAAATATTGTACCATTATAATGGACATGGAACATGGAAATGTTTATATAATGAACATCTATGAACATGGAAAATATCTGCTTTAATAGTATTGTCAAGCCAGTCCATAAAATTTCTATTTTGAGGGGGGACATGTATATCTTATCGCTTTTGACCATTAAAGAAGTGGTATCTTAGTACCTTTAAGGGCAAATTACTTGAATGTCTGGTGATCTAATAATCTAACATTCAAGTGTTTTGTGTTTATTTTAAATGAAAAGAATGAGAAAACAACTATAGTAAACTCTATTTTACCATCCTCTACCAAATAGAGTCACTAGAATAACTATCACACAACACTGTCTCCTTAAACCAAACAGACCAAAACCCTTATATGGTGAGTGCTCATTTTTATTGCTTTTATAAAAAATAAAATATGTCCAATTGGGAGCTGATGAATGAGGCAAATGGTTTCATAAAGAATGATAAAGACAACACCAGCATCTTTCTTTTAACCATGGAGCTATGTCCAAAGTCAGAATGTGGGTGGCTGGGAATGTAATATCTAGTACTTTTCATTCCTATTCCTCACAAAGAAAAACTGAAACTAAAAACTGTACATAATGCATTGCAAAAGTAGTGTAGATGGCAATGTTAAAAAAGTATCAAATAAGCCCTGTATTAAATAACTGTCAAATTGCCTTTTGTACTTAAAATATTACTGCCTATCCATATGCCATTTATGATTTCCCACTTTAAAAAAGGATTTTTTTCAGCCAAGCCAGACTGACTCTCAATTATTTTATAAAAGGATGCTTCTTTTGTGTCTAAAACATGCAAGAAAACTCCACATCTGGTCCTTACATAAATAATTGATGAGCTTTTCCTTTTCTGCACAAGAGTATAGTATAAATTTGAGAATGAGAAAGTAGCCTTACATTTCAAACACTAGAATGGGACAGAAATGAGGCCTACTTTCTCATGTTTAATATATGTGTTAATGATCACCATAATGTAATCATAAATGGCATTTAATAGGCTGTATTATTTTATTTTAAGCTAAGTTCAAAAGGTGATTTAACAGTCATTTAATACAAGGCTTATTTACTACTATCTTTTATTTTTTTTCTAATTTGATGTGAACCATTTTTAAAGATTTATTGAATTTGTTAAAATATTGCTTCTGTTTTATGTTTTTGTTTTTTGGCCATGAGTCAGGTGGAATCTTAGTTCCCTGAATAGGAGTCAAACTCACACCTGCTGCATTGGAAGGTGAAGTCTTAACCACTAGACTGCCAGGGAAGTCCCTGATCTATTGCTTTTCAATAGGGGGCAAGGTAAAAAAAAATCCTGAGATAATCCATAACCTTCCATTTCATAAACAGTCGCACTGAGTATCTAATTAATAGAATCTATCTTTTAAAATTGTGTCTTCCTTTTTATTTATACTTACTTCCAGTTTATTCTGATTACCCCATACTTTCCCTTCTTCCTTCTCTGTAAATTGGTGTTATTTTTTTAATTATTCTTCTTATAGTTGACAAATACAGCAATTCTAGGTGTTACAACCACCGGTGATCATATTCAGAGGCAAAGAAATAAAAGAAAGAAAAATAATTAACTTATTTGGTCTACTTTTTAAAGTATGAGATAGCCATATATTTCACCCACCCCAATAATCTATCTCTGTAACATATGTCTTGTTACATTGATTTGGTAAAAAAGGCCACCATAGTATCCCAAACCCATCACTGCTCAGGGAAATGGGAATAGCATGATTGATTTAGACTAGTTTGAAATTTGTCATTTATCAAAGATAGGGACATCTTTGATGAGCTATGGCTACCTGAAGGAAATATACTGGCTTATGACAAGTAAAGAAGTTGAATATTTTACGTGTAGACACTAAATAATGTGTATTAATATAGAGAGCATAACCTATCATTTAAAATTTAGATGATTTTATTAAATCCAAGCTCAAGACTGAAGTGATGTAGGTTCTGCACGGGAAAATTTTAGCTGAAGAAAAGAGAGTGTTCCAAGGAGAATATATAAGAAAACAGTCATTAGTCTAAATAAGAGTCAGTATTGCAGAAGGTTAGAGGATGAAATATGATGATATTTGACAGAGTTCTATTGGATAAATAGATAATGCATATTCAAAAAAACTTCTCAACATATAACATCAGAAAAAGACAGATCTTAGGAAAGTTTTCAAGATTCCTGTGATTTAATAGAGGACAAATCAGCATAAAAAGCAAATAGTTTCAGATAAATAAATAATCTTGATGTTGAGACGAAAACCTGGAAGAGAAGAGCAAGCTAGAAAGTTAAATTTTTCATCATTGGTAATGAAAAAAGAAGAAACTTCAATTTTATAGCAAAGACAAAGGTCAAGGAACAATCACTATGTGGGTAATCTACAAATATCTAAATAAATTATCTGAGATATTAAGTGGTCAGGAATGAAAGCCACTTGTATCCCTGATAGTGGACACAAGGAGCTGCAAAACCTGGATCAGGATGAGGCTAAAACTTGAGGTTATTATTTTTATTACCATGACTATGAGAAGAAATGACATATAGAAAAGCAGATAGCACCTGAGCATCCCTGAAGTAGAGCCTGAGATGGCGAGAGAGATGAACAGGTCTAGGCTGGTGAAGAAGCTCATAAAAGTATTGCATAGACTTTTGACATATGGTAGAGTTTACAAACATATTTAAATAACCACCATCCATTTTTTACAATATTGGAGAGTACATTAATGTGTTTTATAGTTTCATATGTGTCTTAAAGACAGAATTTAATATCCATAAATATACTTGCATAGACTTTTGACATCCTCTAAATATATAATACATTATCAGTACATAATTTCCCTGTTTATAATGCAGTATGATGTACATGCAATTTTTTTTACACCTTCAGATAAATAATGTGCTTATAATACTTGAGTAAATTTATTAATAAAATTAATGTTCATTCTTAAACTTAGTATAGCATGATTTACCTTGTTATCAACATTAAACAATTACACATTTTAGAAATAATTTATATTTTATTTGTAATGCTCTATTAGAGCAATATTCTATTTATAGGCTCAAATTAAATTTTCTGGGCATTTTGCCCACATACTATTTGTGTTTATCTCCATACTCTAAAAATTGAAGGGCAGCTTGCTATGAAAGAAACATAATATGTAACACACATTCAAAATATATAAACTTACTATATTAGAAAGTAATGCGGCGGCGCGGGGCGGGAGTGGGCGGTGCGGGAAAAAAAAAAGAAAATAATGCAGTATAATAATTATCATATAAAAAGTATATCTAGCTCTTTTAACTCTCTATGACCCATCTCCTAGAGTAATGGGAATAAAAACAAAAGGAAACAAGTGGGGCCTGATTAAACTTAAAACCTTTTGCACAGCAAATGAAACTATAACAAGGCAAAGAGACAACTCTCAGAATGGGAGAAAATAATAGCAAACAAAACAATTGACAAAAGATTAATTTCCAAAATATACAAGCAGCTCATACAACTCAATACCCCAATGTTCATTGCAGTGCTATTTACAATAGCTAGAACATGGAAGCAACCTAGATGTCCATCAACAGATGAATGGATAAAGAAATTGTGATATATATATACAAAATGGAATATTACTCAGCCATTAAAAAGGAATGCATTTGAGTCAGTTCTAATGAGGAGGATGAACCTAGAACCTATTACACAGAGTAAAGTAAGTCAGAAAGAGAGAGATAAATATTGTATTCTAATGCATATATACCAAATCTAGAAAAATGATACTGAAGAATTTATTTACAGGGCAGCAGTGGAGAAACAAACATAAAGAATAGACTTATGGACATGGGGAGGGGGGAAGAGAGGGTGAGATGTATGGAAAGAGTTACATGGAAACTTACATTACCATATGTAAAATAGGTAGCCAACTGGAATTTGCTGTATGGCTCAGGAAACTCAAACAAGGGCTCTGTATCAACCTAGGGGGGTGGGATGGGGAGGGAGATGGGACGGAGGTTCAAAAAGGGAGGGGATATATGCATACCTATGGCTGATTCATGTTGAGGTTTGACAGAAAACAACGAAATTCTGTAAAGCCATTATCCTTCTATAAAAATAAATAACTTTAAAAAAGAATATATCTAACTCTTTTAAAACGAACTATGAGAGTACGTATATTCCTCTCTTTATATCAAGGACGAGTATAGTAATGAGAGCTGAGAACTATATTTTTCTGACATTCAGAGAACTTTGTAGATCAAAGGGCATCTTAGATATCAATTATTTAACACTGCATACTGCCATTGCTCTGGCTACAGCTGCCCGAATCAGAAAATGTAGGACAATCATCGATGGGCTAAGCAATGGCCTAAGTGTGATTAGAGAGAACTCTTCCTAACAGCATTCTTTGACCTGACCCAGGCTGGAATGCACTTTGATCCTTCTTATTGGGTTGAGGCAATGGTAGAGAAGAAAACAGAAGTTGAAAGAAGGAGACTCAAGCTGTTGGAAACACAAACAAAGAATATTGAGTAGAGGCTGTGTCAAAGGAAGCAGAAGCAGTGATGTGGAGAGATATTTATGGTATTAGCAAGAACAGTCACAGTTAGAAGCTGAGAAAAAGGATCTCTGAGTCACCATCACAGCATAAGCAAGGTTACTGGAGCAGGGAGCAGTGTGCTCTGCCTGCTGGAGAAATGTGAGGATGGCCAGCTTGTCCATCTGGGCCACTGGAGATATTCTGGGTCTGGAGCAAAATTCCTGACTTCCTTCAAGTTTCAGCATGAATGGCTGAAGTGATGACCTATTTTTCTTTATTAATCCTCATAAAAAATTCTTAACTGAGACAGCCTTTATTTCAATCAGATTCTTGGCAGCCTGAAAGAGCCTACCTAACACAGTCAATATTTAATTCTTCATTTTCCACACACTTCCTCAAATGACAGAATGAAATTTGAAACTAAGAAACTATAAATTTTTTAACTGTTAAAGTATAAATATCAAAATTCAAGATATGGAGGAACACAGTTTTACCAATTTAAGGGCTAAATAATTTTTAAGTTTAAACATTATTTTGAAGTATAAATTTCTTGTGTTCAAAACAAAAAACAGACCTCTGATTTGGTAGGAATGTCTATATACTTCTTATTATCTCATGAAAGAAGCAACACATGCTGTCCAAAGAAAGACATTATTTTTGCTCATAGTAACTTTTCAAGTCCAAAGTGCCCATAGACAAGAAGCTTTAAATCACAAGTTACAAGTGATGTCTTTAACAGAAAGTTTATAGTGGATCCAGAACTTCTTTTATAAGCGTCTTTTCCTATGATCACCCGGGATAAAAGGCAAGGAAATAGTAGTGAAACTACATAGTCTGCTTTTAATTTACTCTATATTTTTATCTCCAATCTTACTGTCTGTGAAAGGTATTTTGGAACTATCTTTTCTTTCCATGTTTAAATGTTTAACAATGCTATTCCTCAAATTTCTGTAGCTTCATTTCCTAGTTGTAACTATAACTTAACAGTTTGCCTAACAAACAACTTACATGTTTATTCCTGTGCCTGAACTTGAATTGTCTACTCTAGAACATTTTCTCCAACTCAAACATTACACACTTCACATTTTTAATATATAGATTTAGTTCCCTCAGAAAGGCATTTTCAAAAAAAGAAATAGTACTTCAAACTGTACAATTTAAACTGTCCAATATTTCAAGAATAAAACAGCACAGCTAAAAGGATGATATAAAAATAAGTAAATGAAAATATTAAGGACAATGCAAACATTCTGACAGCTCATACAAATTATCTATTACTGATGTCTATCTGGATTTTATCTCTAAAAGTTCACTGTGTATTTCTAAAGGTGTCATATAAAACTATTTAAATTTTAAAAATCTCTTTAATCAAATGACAAGCATATTTCATTTGATTCATTTTATAAAAGCCCAATCATTTGGGCTTTTATGCAGCCATAAATGGTGCCAAAGTCTAAAAAATTGTTTGTCACAATTAGAAGCAAAATACCACACTTTTAGTTTAGCTATGTGCATCCAAATCCTTTTACCATCTAATGTTGGGTGCTAATATCTAATTTAGAATTTAGTCTTCATGAAGGCTGGGTTTGAGCTGAGATCTAGTGGTAGGGGAATTGAGTACTATTATTTGTCTTCAGGCTGCTGTAAATCTATCTGGGAAAGTAAATCATGGTGTGGTATTCTAGGAAATGAGACAGGCTGGAACCTGGCACCCTTTGCTACAGTATTTGTACCTGAACAAACCTCTTCTCCAGCAAAAAAATTAAAAGAAACTATATGGGACATGTGCAGAAAATCTAAACCACACCTCTAGTTGACCCCTTGATATACCCTTACCCTCAACCAGTTTAAGGAACAAGCTTGCCCCCACCATAGGGAGCCATTGAGCAAGGGAACAAGTTGCTTGTTTTCACTCCCTGTCTGCTGCAGCAGGGGCTGCAATAAAACCTTTCCTGAATTTCTTGTCTGGCTTCTAGTCAATTTCTATTGATTGGGGAAGGCCAAGAACTCTGTTCGTTATTAGAAAAAAATCAATTAAAATTCTGGATAGACCATCCTAAAGGTAGTCAATCTGAAGGAGACAGCAAAGATGGAAGCCTAGTTTTAACACTTATGGTGTATCTTTTAGGCAAGCTAAGAAGTGGGAAAAGGGAAGCAGGGCACAGAGTAATAATTATTTTTTTTTAAGGGTGGAGAGACTAAGGAGAAATTTGAAAGAAAATCCTTGACCTTGAGGAGGAAGCAGTTAAAAGCACACAGACTTACTGTAAACCAAAAGGATAGGGGAAGAGTCCCTGATTTTGAAACAAAAAGAGTAAATAGTAATGGGCTCTCAAAACTCACCTGGAAACATGGACTATTGCCAATTTCAGGGCTGGTAATTTCTAGTTATATCTTCAAATCAGAATGTGCCTACTTGGTTTGGCAGGCATTGGTCTTTTCATGGAAAGAGCATAATTATGTTTCAATTGTAGCTTATTTAATTCAACATTATAGGCTGGGCAGCACACAGCTGTACAATGTGATACAGTTAAAAGGTTTAGAAATTTTCATTTTTTACAAAATCTACAATAAAATAGCTTTTTGATTGCTACCCTCCTCCGATATGAAGATCCCATGCTCAGTTTAAAAAAAAAGAGAGACTACTCAAAGGATAAATATGAACAGAATGTAGTAAGCATACCCTATATGCAAAATAGTTCCAATTAATGATTAGTATTTTTCTTTAAATTTTCTGTCAGTCTTTTACCATAGTTGAGATTTTATTTACTTCATATATTTTGATTTTCCAACAACTATTTTTTTTTGGTAAGTTCTCTTCCCCTTTTTTCATTTCTAGGAAATATTTGTTGCCAAATGAGTTTACTTATATAGGGGTTCTAAGAATAGCCTCAAGGTATCACCTAGCTAGGGTTCCAGACAAATGACATCTCATCCACCCAAGCTCAAGGATATGAACATCCAATTAAAACAAACTGTAGCCACCACTTCCCTTATTCAGAAATAGTGTCTTAAATTATCTTCATCATCATTCTAATGGATCTCACATTCATGAGTGTTGCAGCATCTCCCCTCCTGACCAGTTCTGCCCTTTAGATCTTTGATTTTTTGACCAGTTCTGCCCTTTAGATCTTTGATTTTTTTTTTTTTTTTTTGGCTGATCTTTGTTACAAAGTGACCGGGTAAATTTGGAGACACAACTATTAAGATTTGTTGTTGTTTATTTTGGCATCAATGTCATAGGTAGCAACAGGAACCGGTCTCCTCTGTCACAACTTTAATATTGATATCATGTGTAATATCACATCATACCAAAAGGCTGCTATAAATATTCACACTGATTAAACATCCCTAGTACGAAGACAAACCTCCTCTCCTATGGTCTCAGTGAAGTTTTCTATGGTCTCAGTGAAGTTTCAACTCTGAGTGTTTTTTAGGCTCAGTTTCTCTGACACCATCTAAAAACAAATCTTGAGATATTCTAGAGGAAGCATTTAGGTAACCCCACATTCAGCACCAGACAATCAAAATTCCACAAGTATGTTGATTATTATGCAGTCATTTCATTAAAGATTGAAAATCAAGGGCTTGCTACATTTTCAAAGCTATTTCATTAAAAGGTAGAGACTCTCCCTACAATACTTTATCCAATCTTCTTAATTTGGTTTCTCGTAATTTTATCAAGGAAAGCACATTTCTAACAAATATTATGCCTCAAGTGTTGGTCAGAGAAAAAAGATGTCTGAAGACAATCTCTGAAATATGGACTTTTGACTGACAGTCTCAATATATGCATTACTGATTTGTACTACTGTCTCCCCCAGAAGTATAGATCAAACCCTCACACATGTGCATTTTTAGCATGTCTGTACTTAAATATTTCTAATAAATTATGGGTTATTTAGTATTCTCCCAGATATTAGGGCAATCTCTCTGTGGAGTGCAACTTCCTGAGTATCTCATCAACATTGACATATACAGGGATCTAGTCCACGATGTTCTGCTTAAGACTCCTGCCTAGGTGGAGGAATAATAAGACAGAGAGCATGGACAGATAGCTGATGCTTCTGATAACGGATTATTCCTTTCTTCCCAAGAATATGGGCATACTGTCCAGCCTCTCTTGCAGTTAAGTTATCAGTTCAGTTCAGTCGCTCAGTCATGTCCGACTCTTTGCGACCCCATGAATCGCAGCACGCCAGGCCTCCCTGTCCATCACCAACTCCAGGAGTTCACTCAGACTCACGTCCATCGAGTCGGTGATGCCATCCAGCCATCTCATCCTCTGTCGTCCCCTTCTCCTCCTGCCCACAATCCCTCCCAGCATTAGGGTCTTTTCCAAGGAGTCAACTCTTCGCATGATGTGGCCAAAGTATTGGAGTTTCAGCTTTAGCATCATTCCTTCCAAAGAATACCCAGGACTGATCTCCTTTAGAATGGACTGTTATAAAGCCAGTGACAAATTCCAACCAAGGAGCTGAATATGACTTATAGGTGACTACAGATCAGACAGTAAAAATTTCCTCCTTCCCTCTTACTCTGCTTATTGTGAGGTACTTGTTGAGATGATCATATCACAAAACAATGAAGCCTGGTCTCTGAGAAATACATGGAGAAGAACTCCCCTTTTGTCCTCATTGGAAATACGGTGTGACTGAAAACTGAAATGTTCATGTGTTGAACCACAGAGATTTCAAGGTTAATTTGCTTTTATAGCAGAACTTGCCTATCCTGATTTACATAGAGGTAGATTAAAATATGTAAAATTAATAGGCCATGTTAGTTTTATTTTAATTAAATAAAATTTTGGAGAAATGATGCACATGCATTTTTGAGTTTCACTGCATATATCATCTATTGCACAATGAACTACCCTGAGGTTTTCCATGCCATGAATTTACATATAAAAATTAAAACCTGATGTATTTTACTTGTCTGCCACCTATCACCATTTTAAAAACTAAGAAATCAATTGAAAAGCATACACACACACAAAATAAAAGTATAGATATTTGTAGTTTCATAATCATTACCAATGTATTGTATTCAGACCTCTACAGAGAGATGAAAATTCTATGAAAAACAAAGCAAAACCAAGCACAGTCCTCTGGTGCATTGATTCATAGTGCAGATCTTGAGAAAGAGTATGGGATTTAACCAGGTGGATAACATTTTTCATTTTTAAATTAATCCAGTCCTTACTGACCCATTTCAGTGGAGACGTTATGTTGCTTTGGAGATGCTGGAGATATTTACTTAGCACTGATTCACCCTTCAAAGAGCACACTGCTGAGACTCACTGGCACATGAAATAACTGATGCCTGCTACAAATTTTACAAGAGTTCCCCACTCCCTTTCCAGTAGAGTCAGGGCACGTACTCATAAACCAATCTGCTTCCCTAAGACTCTTTTTCCTGAGTAAGTAGCATCCTGACAAAGGGATTCTGAGGGACTCCTGTGTTTTTTGCTTCCTCTTTCTCCTGAGCTACCTCAAGTCATTCCAGGTCTCACTAGTTTTTTATTGATTCTCTAGGATATTCAATTAATTCTTCTTTGGCATATGTCATAAACTGGCCATTTTCTGTTGTTTGAAATGCAAATATCAGATCTGATATAGCCAGATTCATTTTTTCCTCTGTAAGAGAGCCTTAACACTGACCTCCAGGCTGATGAAAGAGCCAAGAGAAAACCTGAACATAGCTGCATGGTACCTAATTTCCATTCAAACCACAGTCTTCTCCTAACTCCTCATTTGTATATTTTTTAATCTCTCTATAATGAAGTAATTTTAGCAGACCACATTAATATTTGTCTCCAACAGGTGCTGGATAAAGATCTTATAATTTCATTTCATTCTCACTTTGAATTTTATTTGATAGGAACAGTTCATACAGCTGCCACTAAATCCTGTCTGACTCTTTGAGACCCCATGGACCGTAGACTGCCAGACTCCTCTGTACATGGAATTTCCCAGGCAAAAATACTGGAGTGGGTGGTCATTTCCTCCTCTGGAGGATCTTCCCAACGCAGGGATCAAACTTGCATTTCCTGAGTCTCATCCTTGGCAGGTGGAATCTTTTACCATTGAACCACCAGGAAACCCAAGTGTTTGCAAGGGCAGAAATAAATAGTTAAAACTGAGGAAACAATTGTACACTGTCATATTTTTTAGCATATAGTATATACTAAATACAAAATAATATATGTAGAATAAACATGAATTACAATAGATAAATAACATTATACTTCCCTTCAGTTTAAGAAAGAAAATATTATAAGCAAAGAATAATTATTGATTCAGAATTGTGCATAAAAACATCTAAGGAGAACCAAGATAAACTGATGCAAGGCTTATGCCCTCAAATTTGAAGCAAAGTATACATTAACTGCTGTTA
Source organism: Bos indicus x Bos taurus (assembly GCF_003369695.1). Lineage (NCBI taxonomy): Eukaryota > Metazoa > Chordata > Mammalia > Artiodactyla > Bovidae > Bos > Bos indicus x Bos taurus. Next base: position 60,211,269 of record NC_040087.1, read on the forward strand.
AAGTGTATCTGAGTTAGACAATATGAACATTCCTTATTAGATTAAGACTATTAAAACACTTAAGTTTGATTTCCCTTCCCGCAGGAATAAAATTAGTAAGTACAAACATTAACTGAACTAGGTTTAAGATTTCAAATTATTTTAATTAAAAATGATTAAAAGCCTCCTCACAACCTCCACCCCTCCCCCCACCACCAAATTAATGGGAACTAATATCCTGTCTAGTCAAGGCTATGGTTTTTCCAGTGGTCATGTATAGATGTGACAGTTGGACTGTGAAGAAAGCTGAGCGCCAAAGAATTGATGCTTTTGAACTGTGGTGTTGGAGAAGACTCTTGAGAGTCCCTTGGACTGCAAGGAGATCCAACGAGTCCATTCTAAAGGAGATCAGCCCTGGGTGTTCTTTGGAAGGAATGATGCTAAAGCTGAAACTCCAGTACTTTGGCCACCTCATGCGAAGAGTTGACTCATTGGAAAAGACTCTGATGCTGGGAGGAATTGCGGGCAGGAGGAGAAGGGGACGACAGAGGATGAGATGGCATCACCGACTCGATGGACATGAGTCTGAGTGAACTCTTGGAGTTGGTGATGGACAGGGAGGCCTGGCGTGCTGCGATTCATGGGGTCACAAAGAGTCGGACATGACTGAACAACTGAACTGAACTGAATATCCTGCTCACTTTGAAAGTTGTTCAGTCGTGTCCACTCTTTGGGACCCCATAGACTGTAAAGTCCATGGAATTCTCCAGGCCAGAATGCTGAAGTGGGCAGACATTGTTCTCCAGCAGATCTTCCAACCCAGAGATCAAATCAGGGATTGTACCCAGGTCTCGCGCATTACAGGTGGATTCTTTATAAGCTGAGCCACAAGGGAAGCCATCACAGCAGCACAACATCACAGCAGCAATAATAAGAGTTCTGAAGGAGAAATTAAAGAGTTCTGGGAGGTAGTTTCATTTCTGTATTTGATGGTATGAAGAATTGAATTAACAGTTATAACTTCACAAATGCATAAGAAAGTGAGATCACAATTGTTACCATCATCAGTGCCAAAAATGTCATAGAAACAGAGACAGAGTCAGAGACAGAGTGGAGAGACAACACTAGTCCTCAGTAGTAAGTGAGTTATTGCTTTTAAAACTGTATTGAAACTACATGTTTTTCACAGTGAACTATAGGAATACATTATAGAAAGTAAAGACAATTAAAATTCTCTTTACCATGGACACGGCAGCGCGCAGGGCCCGGCGGGCGGGGCGGGGCGGGGCGCAACGGTTTCGGGCGGCACCACCGCCGTCCCCGGAAACTAAAAAAAAATAAATAAATAAATAAATAAAATAAAATTCTCTTTACCACTGAAACGTAAAGAGGAAAAAGTGAAGATGCACTGGAGTAGGGGGTGGCAAGAATAAGAAAAAGATAAGAAACACTAGTAAGCAAATAGTAAAGTTTCTTCAAACTAACTTTCAACCATTCATGGTTTCCCCAGCCTCTAATTATTTTTCCCCTGCTTTTACAGTTAAAACAAGCTGGTTAAAAGTGCCACAGTAAGATCAATATATACACACACACACACACACACACACACACACACACACATATATATATATATATATGTCACTCAGTTGTATCAGACTGTTTGTGACCCCATGGACTATACAGTCCATGGAATTCTCCAGGCCAGAATACTGGAGTGGGTAGCCATTCCCTTCTCCAGGAGATCTTCCCAACTCAGGGATCGAACCCAACTCTCCCGCATTATAAGCAGATTCTTTACCAACTGAGCCACAAGGGAAGCTCAAGATACAATATAGATTATAGATTGTATGTATTAATCACAAAATTATTCATTAGTATTTTTATTGTATTGATTGTCATATTTTTAAAACAGGGAAAATCATGTCAGTTTGAAACCAAAACAAGTGATATTCACATCAAGATAGAATTTTCAGGGAGTTTAAATTACACTGAGGTTCTGCCTCTTTCATATTTCAAAATCACTTATATGGGAGGTGAGGGAAATCAAGAAATGTGTTTTTTAATTTAAGGATAGTCAGTTCAAAAAAGAGAGGAAAACTTAGTTTTCAATTTATTAAGTAAAGACAGTTTTTTTTTTTTTTAACTGCAAGTTTTCAGGATCATATAGAGCAGTATTTTTTTAACTAACTCTCAAGTCTCAGAAAATAAAATTTCAGTAGGTATAATTGATATATTTGCATAAGCATAGCTAGTAAACATATTTTTATTGCAAAAGATTGATTACACTGTTTTGCATCATCAATTAATGTCTATAGATGTTTACTCTGCTTGTTTTATTATATCCCTAGTAATACAGGGAACATTGCAATCCAAGTCTGTACCCCACTGTGGGTTATAATATTTTATTATCAGGGAAAGAACAAACATTTGCAGTATTTCTTTATTCTGACTTCTGATACTGCAAATTAAGTTCTTTTCCACTCACTAATATACTTGTATTGACATTAATATAAAAACCTGTCTTTCAAGTCATTAATATTCAGTAAAGCAATGTTTAAGATTTTACAAATCCCTATATTTATAGGAGTGCTATCTTCATGTACAGTATATAATACATATTGTAAGTGGTAATTTCATCTATATTTTATATATTAAGATTTAATAAATTGGTTCAAGTTATCTGTTAAGAAATGAAAATACCTAACACTAATATGGAAGTTTAAAGCTATTTTTATTCACTTTCTAAGAACCTTCTCTCTTTATGACTCATTTAAAAAATAAATTTTGTATTTTTTTTTAAATTTTTCTTTTACATGGAGTATAGTTGATTAACAATGTAGTGATAATTTCACATGTACAGCAAAGTATTCAGTTGTATATGTACATGTATCTATTCTTTCTCAAATTCCTTTCCATTTAGGTTATTATAGAGTATTGAGCAGAGTTTCCTGTGCTATATAATAGGTCCTTATTGGTTATTTATTTTAAGTATAGCAGTGTGTAAATGTCAATCCCAAACTCTTAATCTATTCACCCCCGTCTTTCTCCTGGTAACCATAAATTTATTCTCTAATTCTCTGAGTCTATTTCTGTTTTGTAAGTAAGTTCATTTGTATCTTTGTTTAAGATTCCACATGTAAGTGATATCATACGATATTTTCTTTCTCTGTCAAATTTACTTCACTTATTATGATGACCTCCATCTAGGACCAGCTATGTTGATGCAAATGACACTATTTCATTCTTTTTAATGGCTGAGTATCCAGAGAAAAACATAGCTTGAAAAGACACATGCACCCTAATGTTCTTGCAGCACTTTTTACAGTAGCCAGGACATTGAATTTTATTTATGCAACATAAATATCCATCGACAGATGAATGGATAAAGAAGATGTGGCAGGTTTATATGTAATGGAATATTATTCAGCTATTTCAAAAAGTATTATAACAAAACCCTTTTGGTTTGTACTTAAAAAAATTAACCTTTAAAAACAACTTCTGTTTCACCACCCATTCTGCTAAAAGCTAGTTTGTTTTTCTTCTCCAGCATCCTGAAACAAGAACAATTTCATTGATTTCATTAATGTAACAATTTCATTAAGTTACAATATGTAACTTAAGATATTAATAACTGCTTTCCTGGTGACTCAGATGGGAAGGAATTTGCCTGCAATGCAGGAGACCCAGGTTTGATCCCTGGGTTAGGAAGATCCCCTGGAGAAGGAAATGGCAACCCACTCCAGTATTCTTGCCTATAGCATTCCATGAATAGAGGAGCCTGGTGGGCTATAGTCCATGGGGTCGCAAAGAGTCAGACACGACTGAGCAAGTAACCCACATGTTAATGACTGTATAATGACAATTTGCTGACTCTCTGATATAAAAATGATTACAGGTTGCCTCAGGTGCTGAAAAATTAATATGGTACAGAATCTATGAATTTCCTCAGCTAAATTCTCAGCTATTCTGTTTATCATGCTTTTCCTAAAGCGATTTTACCTCTGTAAAATAGTTATAATAAAAGATCATGCATGTGTATTGATTTTATTTAATATCCTAGGTTTTACATACATTATAATTTTAAATATAATACAATTTTATTCTTAATATTTTTAATTATTTAAATTAAATATTTTAAAATAGTTCCTATTTCTACAAGGGATGAGACAAGTCAAAGATATCTATATAAAATCAAAATACTTGAAAGAAATACTATCTCAGAAAATATTTGCTGAACACCAAATGTGTGTACAAATCTGAGACTGCTACTTTGTTCAAGGATTTGTTAAGTCTTACTCTAGAATTATATCATGTGCATGCAGGCTAAATCATTTCAGTTGTGTCTGACTCTTTGCGACCCTATGAATTGTGGCCCACCAGGCTCCTCTGTTCATGGGATTTTCCAGGCAAGAATATTGGAGTGGGTTGCCAAGCCCTTCTCTGGGGTATCTTCCCCACCCAGGGATCAAACAAGCATCTCTTATGTCTCCTGTATTGGCAGGCAAGTTCTTTACCACTAGAGCCACCTAGGAAGCCTCCTAGAATTTTATCATGGGGGCAAAAATGCAACCTCAAATGCTTACAGAGTCAATCACGTGCTTATGATTGCCAGGCACTTGAGTCTGGGGTGCAGGTCAAATTAGACTAGGTTCTTAGGCAAGTCATTGATTTGGGAACCAGAACACGTGAGAAGAACCAGGCAAAAAATTAAAATTCATGCTTTTGACACTTGTATTTTTCATATTGTTCCAATATTAGAATAATAGCTTTGATTTATTTTTTTATACTAACCATTTTCTTATTGATTAGTTTTCCCAGAAATAATTATTTTTTTGGATTTGATATCCTGACACTGAATCTCACATGAATTTAATCCCAACATGAGAAATATATTTCATACAATAACTTTGTTTTCTTTGAAGCACTTTATTTTTGTCAATCACATTTTTTTCTTGCAATTTTCTGAAAAAGTAGGCAAATGATTTTTAAATTTTGGAAATTAGCTATTAACATTTTTTCTCTGTTCTCCTTTTTACTTGATAACTTAGCCTAAATTAATCATTTAGATAATTAATTGATAAGTTATCTTAATTGATAATTTAGATTTCTATATTGAATATTATATTTTTCAAATTTTTGAGAGCAATGACTCATCCTTTCTAATTTCTCAGGTAGTTAAAATGTATTATTCCAGATTCTTTGTACATTATTTGCCTCCTTCCCCTGACCCAAGACTCTTTGAGATTTTTCTTTATTTTCAGTGACCTGAAGCCACTTTTGTACATATTGCTAGACACTCGGTAGGTGTTCTGAAACATATTCCTTTCAGCTTGGAGAATTTTTTGCTTCCCTCCATTTGTTCTTTCTGAAATTAATATCATTTGGATTCTATATTGAAAATTTAATTTAAACTTTTCTTCATTTCTCCTTCCTCTTTTTGTTCTTGGGCTCTTCTCTCACGAGTACTTCTTTAATTTCAACTAAGTTTGACATTTCACTCTCTGCATTGATTCTGTTTTCCACAAGTTTATTTTTTAAGTTCGTTTTCATATTCATTTTTTATATTGCAGGCTTTTCTTAAATAATTGATGGCCATTGGCTGTATGTTACTATGTAGGAGTATTCAAATGTTGATATAAACTGTTTATGTCTTTGTAGAGATGTTGATTAGTAGATTTCTTTAAAGGATTGATGGGCAGGTACAATGATATTTCTGTTAGGGGTCTGCAAATATCCATATATGTAGATCATCATTTTGGGTGATTTAATGACTTGAGGTAAGATATGCTCAAAGATATGTCTGTACTCTTTTAAAGGCTTAACACCAGTTGTTGAGGTTGGTCACAGTCTCCTTTCCCTCATGTATGACAGGTCATGTGTCTCCAGTTACTGGAATTTGTGAGGAGAAGTTCTAAAACAGAAATAATTTACCTCTTGTTAACTTCTTTTACCCCACGTTTAGATTTCGGTTTTATCTTAGGTTAATTTCAGTAGCCCATATTGTTTTATGAAAAAAAAAAAAACTGCTTGTTTTCTTATTGTGGAACAAAGATAAATATTTGTGACCACTATACCCTGTTTCCCATGCCCTGTTGCATTTATTAATTTATGTATTTTTGAGACAAATTTTAAGGCATGTGCATTTCTAATGTTATCTCCAGATCTGCTTCTTGGTCTTATGCTATGCTTTTAAATCACCTGCTTGCAAAGGTCTCTAGCATTGATTTGCTTTTATTTTAAATATTTCAATGATCTTATTCTTTGATTTCTTAGGTCACACGCAGTTGAATATTATTTTATTCTTTCAGTAAATTTGATTTGCTGTAGGCATAAAAATGAAATATATATCTTTGGAAACATTTGATATAATTAAATTCAAAACTAAATCCTTTAAGATTATTTTAATAATTTCATTTTTATTGTTTAGTTGATAAGTCATGTCTGACTGTTTTTAAACTCAATGGACTGCAATCCACCAAGATCCTCTGTCCATGGGATTTTCCCAGCACCAATACTAGTGTGGGTTGCCATTTCCCTTCTCAAGGGGATATACCTGACCCAGGAATTGAACTCACCACTCCTGCCATGTCTCCTGCATTGCGAGTGGATTCTTTACATCTGAGCCATTAGAGATCTTAAAAATGTGTTCACCTAATTTTAATTCCTTCCCCAGGCTCACTTTTGAGCCACACAAGATTTCATTGAATTCTTAAAACTGTTAGAAGCGAATTGAATCTTTGAAAAGACTCATCCTATTCTCAAGTACCAACTGAAATAGCCACACCAAGCATGTCTAACACACAGATGTTAACAAAGTCACTATGTTTGATGCAAGTCAATTTCATAATTAAACAGCCCTAACTGCTGAAATACATTTTATTCATTATTTAAATTTTTATTAGATATCTTTTTATTGGTGTGTCTAAACACACCAAGGTTAACAAAGTCATTTTTGTTTATTAAACAGCCTTAGCTAATGAAATACTTTTAAGTTTATTTTATAAATGAAGTCTGGAGGCAGAAAAGTCAGTTAATATTGTTATTATTGGATTGTCTAATAAAAGTTGATAAGGTCTGGAACAGGGATTTGCAATATATGCCATGGGTCATATCCTGCTTTTATAAAGAGTGTTTTATTGGAACATGCCCAAGATTGTTTGTTTTGTTATGTGAATCATATATGTTTTATGACATTTTAATAACTATCAAAGTAAAATTGTCAGGGAATGCAAACAGTAATTATTTTCTTAAGCTTTTGCATTGATTAGTAAGCTATGCTTAACTGAAAGGTATTCTGGACAAACTGAGGGATATAATTCAAAACAAGTGTGACTAAAGGTGGTTTTTTAAAAGAATGTTTTGTGGTGAAAAAGAGACACGATGGTTATAGCAGATACTGTAAAGAACATCTTGTGGGAATTCCTGGTGGTCCAGTGGTTAGGACTCCACACCCTCACTGCTAAGGGCATGGGTTCAATCTCTGGTGGGGGAACACAGATCCTGGAAGCATTGTGGCCAATAAAATTTGATGTGGAAAGAGCAAAATATAATGGTTAAAAAAATTCTTAATGTTTGCCAGTGTTATAGGTGATGTAATTCCACTATCTAAATTCATGCTTTATGTTATGCAATACTTTAAGGACTGATGCTTTCTTGTAAATTTATACATTATGATGTTAAAGACTATCGAGTTGGAAAATACAAACAGACAGTGATTTTGTTGCAATAGCATTTCCAGCACTAGGGGAGAAAGCATAGGCCAAGTCTGGTTTCTTAACTCTGTGAGACATTTGTGTCTGCTAACTGACTTTCCCCAAAGGAAAAGTAAATTCTTTCTTATCTTCATGACAGGAGATAGCTGTACATCTTGGAGCACAGAACTCAAGGAAGTTGGGTTTTTACTCCTCCTACAGATATTGGAAGATGGGGAGCTATCTTCCCTGATAATTTCACTCATGGATCCCATATGCACAGAGGAAAAGGAGTAGAGTTCACTAAAGTTGATAAAAGTAGTAAAAGTCATCACTATTGGCAAATGAGTCAGTCCATGTGGGAAAACTATAGAGAATAATTAATGAGTCATGCTACTTGAGTGCAGACGCAAGTCCCTGTACTTATAGCATCTGTGACGCTTGGAAAGTGAAATGATTCATCTTGCTCACAGCTTCCTTTTCTGTGAAATGTGAATACTTCTATGCATCCACATCACACAAAAACTCATTTAATCTATACAATCACCCAGAGAAATGTTATACATATTATCCCTATTTTATAGATAAGAAAATGGAGACCTATAGAAGTTAAGTAACAAATGAAAACACATTTGAGATTGAGTCTGGCTCAGAGCTGTGTTGTCCAATATGTGGACACTAGCACTTGTGATTATATGAATTTAAATAAATAAAAATTAAATATTCAATATATTAATCAAAGTACCCACACTTCAAGTGCTCCACAGTAGCACGTGAGGCTAGTGACCGCCACATTTACAAACTTTCTGAGGTGTTTTTTTTTCCCCCCTGAAAATTTTAGTGAACAGCACTGCCAGAGCCTATAACCATAGCAAAATTTTATCTCTGCAAGGAAAACAGTCAAGTGTCCAACAAATAGCAACTGTTCAGTAAAGCTTTATCTCCTTTTGTTCTTCAAGGACAAATGAATCTTCCATCAATTGAAATCCTTCAATAAAAAAGGTATATACTTCTTCAAACCCAAGAATTTCATGGGAAAGAAAACACAAGATTCTGTAAAATTAAGTTTACAAAACTTTCCTCAGAAGGCAAAACTACAATTTATTTGCTTGTATGATAGTCAACCACTAATAAGAAACAGTGACCTTTAATCCTATCCACTTACCCTGGCTTCTGGAATGACATGAGTTTGTGTTAAATATTTCATTCAAAGGTACTATAATTTCATCAAGCAACATCTGCCAAATGTTGCTCTCTCTACTATTACTACAACTGGTAGAAAATGAAATCCCTACTATCTGTCTCATCTTATTTAATTTTTGGATTTCGGGAAATTGCGTTTGTTCTGATATTTGGTATCAGAGCTAAATATAAGTTTGCTTGAAAACTGATCAACAGAATAGTTCCTCCCCACTCCCCCAGCCGAATACTGAATTCTGATCTATAAGAGGCAAATGAGAAATACTTTAGGTCAAATTCTAGTGCAGAGCTGAAGTCTATCCCTCCAGGCTCAGCAATTTCTTACCATAGGCAATAAATTCAAATTTTTAGTACACTGGCATAATTTCTCCTTACACCTACATATTTTCATTCTTTCCAAATTTTTGTCTGCCATTACTCTAATTTTTAAACTGGGATAATTTCCTAAAATGTCAATTTTGAGATAAAATGTGGGCCATCAATAAAACTAATTGTATGTAACATAATTTTAAGATAACTGGACCTTCAATTAGGCAAGTACATTTCAGTCAGTCAGTTCAGTCGCTAAGACTTTCACAGAAAAGAATGAGAAGAGAGCATCTATTTTACCAAGATATTGGATAGAAGATAAAATATATATATAGTTTTCATAACTTTTAATATGGAGAATGTAAACCATGGAAATTATGCCATTTTTTAATGGGACATTGAAAAAATTCCCAGTTACACTGAAAGAAATTGTCTAGAGTGGCCCCTCAGAATTATAGGGCTATGAAAGCAACAGTTATTAGGGAATACAACACAAAGGAGAAATGGAATATAAGGAAGCTTGATAGGAACCACCCAAGAGACTCAGATTTAAACCAGAGGAAGAAAAAGATGGCCAATAGTAGTCAACTTTCAGAGACAATTAGTGACAGTTCCTTTACTATTTTTCAGCCTTTGATTCACCAAAAATGAACAAGAAAAGTTATAAGTTCTTCTTGAATATAAAGGCATAGATTATTAGTAAAACAGTGTGTTTCTTTCTAGTATCACGAGCACTGGTAGTTTTACCTGAACAAAATGATTTATTTCTCTTTAAAATAGCATCACTTTTTAAATAGAGAACTTCCAATACACAAAGAATATATATTCACACAATATTGTTGAGGAATCCTTATGTGTCTTCTCTCTAAAATCAATGAATATTTTCCCCTATAATTTTGAACCTTGGATACATCATTATATTATGTTTAAAGGTATTTTATTTTCAATGCCATTTCAAAATGTATATCTGTACTCAAAAGAAGTTTAAACTATATAAAATTAACAATTTAGTTATTGTATGTTAAACATAAGCATTCAAAATTTATGACAACTTAATTTGAGCATATATTTAACTTTCAAACAAAATTATTATTTTGAATATAGTAGCTTTGTAAAATAATTGTCTTTTACTTCTAATTGTTTACAAGATTATCTATAGGGGTTTAGTATTTTAATCAATTTACATCCTTTTTTTTTTTTAAGAACTTTAAATCAAAATGCCTATAGTTAGTCCTTTAACTATGCTTATTTTTCCAAATAAAAAAGCTACAATGCATACTCAGGGTAAAACTTAATAAGGAATAGGAAAACAATATACATTTTGTAACATTTCCACAGCTGAAGAACATTTTTGTCTCTGGCATTTTGGTATATTTATTTTCAGAGATAGATTCAAAAAGGGTAAGCCAAATATAATTTTAAAGTATTTCTCCTTTACTGAAGTATATATTATAGGGATTGGAGAATTTTGAGCATTGCTTTGCTAGCATATGAGATGAGTGCAATTGTGTGGTAGTTTGAACATTCTTTGGGACTGGAATAAAAACTGACCTTTTCCAGTCCTATGGCTAATGCTGAGTTTTCTAAATTTGCTGGCATATTGAGTGCAGTACTTTCACAACATCCTCTTTTAGGATTTGAAATATTTCAACTGGAATTCCATCACCTCCACTAGCTTTATTCATGGGGATGCTTCCTGAGGCCCACTTGACATTGCATTCCAGGATGTCTGGCTCTAGGTGAGTGATCACACCATCATGATTATCTTGGTCGTGAAGATCTTTTTTATACAGTTCTTCTGTGTATTCTTGCCACCTCTTCTTAATATCTTCTGCTTCTGTTAGGTCCATACCATTTCTGTCCTTTATCGAGCCCATCTTTGCATGAAATGTTCCCTTGGTATCTCTAATTTTCTTGAAGAGATATCTAGTCTTTCCCATTCTATTGTTTTCCTCTATTTTTTTGCACTGATCGCTGAGGAAGCCTTTCTTATCTGTGTCATTCCATGTTCTGAGTAACTCTGTTTTAGTCAAACTGGTTTTAAAAGATTTATAGGTTTTTAAAGTCTCTATACAAAATACAGAGATTATTTTAATAAACCTGTTGTACTCATTACTCAGCTTTCAGCAGTTATCAGATACATGATAACTTGTTTCTTCTATATCCATACCCTCTCACCTGTCGTAATTGTTTTGAAGTTAGTTTCAGACCTCATATCATTGGATCTTTATTTTTGATGGCTGCTAAGTAATATATTTATTCTACTTACCACAATTCCTTTATCACTGTTTTTTTATTGGATATTTTAGGCAATGTCATATCTATTATATTTAGATATTACTATTTTAAAATGCTTTTGAAATTTAAAGATGGAAAAGCAAAAGTTTCTAGTGATAAGTGCACATATATTGGAATAAGACTAATATCAATTTAAATATTAAATAGTAATACTGAGACACTGGAACGGTCACCTCTGTAAACCTCAATTCCTCATCTACGAAATGGGAATTATCTTTCTTTTTTTTTTGGCTTATATAGTTTTTCTTTCTTTTTAAAATTATTTATTTTAATTGGAGGATAATTACTTTACAATATTATAATAGTATTTGCTATACATCACCATGCATAAGCCATGGGTGAATATGTCTCCCCCCATCCTGAATTCCGTCCCACCCCCTCACCACCCCATCCCTCTGGGTTGCTCCAGAGCACAGGCTTTGAGTGCACTGCTTCATGCATCAAATTTGCACTAGTCATCTATTTTACATATGGTAATCTACATATTTCAATGCTTTTCTCCAAATCACCCCATCCTCACCTTCTCTCAGAGTCTGTAAGTCTGACTTTTATATCTGTGTCTCTTTTGTGGTCTTGCATATAGGATCGTCATTACTGTCTTTCTAAATCCATATATATGTGTTAATATACTGTACTGGTGTTTCTCTTTCTCACTTACTTCACTCTGTATGATAGGCTTGTTTCGTCCACCTCATTAGAACTGACACAAATGCATTCTTTTTTATAGCTGAGTAATAATCCATTGTATATGTGTACCACAACTTCCTTATCCATCCATCTGCAGATGTATATCTAGGGTACTTCCATATCCTAACTATTGTAAGTAGTGCTGCAATGAACCTTGGGGTACATGTGTCTCTTTCAATTCTGGTTTTCTAGGTGTGTATGCCCAGCAGTGGGATTGCTGGGTTGTATGGCAGTTCTATTTCCAGTCTTAAGAAATCTCCACACTGTTTTCCATAGTGGCTGTACTACTTTGCATTCCCAACAACAGTGTAAGAGGTTCCCTTTTCTCCACGACCTCTCCATCATTAACTGTTTGTAGACGTTTTGATGGCATACATTCTGACCGGTGTGAGATGATACATGTATCATTGTGGTTTTGATTTGTATTTCTCTAATAATGAGTGATATTGAGCATCTTTTCCTGTGTTTATTAGCCATCTGTATGTCTTCTTTGGAGAAATGTCTGTTTAGTTCTTTTGCCCACTTTTTGATTGGATTGTTCATTTTTCTGGTATTGCTCTGAATGAGCTGCTTGTATATTTTGTAGATTAATTCTTTGTCTTTGTTGTTTCTTTTGCTATTATTTTCTCCAATTCTGAAGGCTGCCTTTTCACCTTGCATATAGTTTTCTTCGTTGTGCAAAAGCTTTTAAGTTTAATTACGTCCCATTTGTTTATTTTTGTTTTTATTTCCATTACTCTGGGAAGTGGGTCATAGAGGATCTTGCTGTGATTTATATTATAGAGTCTTCTGCCTGTGTTATCCTCTAAGAGTTTATAATAATTTCTGGTCTTACATTTAGATATTTAATCCATTGTGAGTTTATTTTTGTGTATAATGTTAGAAAGTGTTCTAGATTCATTCTTTAGCATGTGGCTGACCAGTTTTCCCAGCACCACTTGTTAAAGAGACTCTCTTTTCTCCATTGTACATTTTTTCTTCCTTTGTCAAAGATAAGGTGTCTGTAGGTGCATGGATTTATCTCTGGGCTTTCTATTTTATTTCATTGATCTCTATATGAAATGGGAATTAAGTTACTGTACTTATCTAAAAGAATTATTGTAATAAATAAACACATATTACAGTTTCTGACACAGATAGTTGACATTGTCTATTAAATAATTCTATCTTCGATTCTCTGGCCATATTTGTGGAGGAAAATAGTTAATCTGATATGAAGACATTTATTACTCAGGCTTAAAAAAATGAAATAACATCTTATCATTATATCTATGATTTTACAAAGAAAATAAACAGAAATAAAGTTATATTTATTTAAACACCTTTGAAATATTTTTGGTGTGCAAATTTAGCTTTAACAATCATTGTTGTTCATTTGCTCAGCTGTGTACAACTCTTTGTGACCCCATGGACAGCAGTATGCCAGGATTTCCTGTCCTTCACCATCTCCCAGAGCTTGCTCAAACTCATGTCCATTGAGTCAGTGATACCATCCAAATATCTTGTCCTCTGTCATCCCCTTCTGCTCCTGCCTTCAGTCTTCCCAGCATCCCAGGGTCTTTTCTAATGAGTCAGTTCTTCACATAAGGTGGCCAAAGTGTTGGAGCTTCAGCATCAGTCCTTCCAATGAATATTAAGGGTTGATTTTCCTTAAGATTGACTAGTTTGCTCTCCTTGCAGTCCAAGGGGCTCTCAAGAGTCATATCCAGCACCACAGTTTGAAACCAACAATTCTTTGCCACTCAGCTTTAACAATAAATAACTGCAAATGATGTTTTATAAAGTATTAAATGTAGATCCTCTTTATATGCAAGTCCATGCATTATACTTGATAGAATATTTAGCAATTTATATTTTTTATTTAATGTTATTGGAGAATAAATGCAAACTAGGACTCATTGCTTTAAATTATTTTGAATTTCAGTTGTCTGTTATCAAAATTCTTAAATTCAGGGAAAATGTTGCTCTAGTTATTTCAGTAAAAATATTTTATGATATATGAAATAGTCATTTGGAGGTTTTACAAATTGTAAAATAGACTTTTATGTCTGGAAACAGTCTCTAATTTGATAGAATTGGTAATTTGGAGAGTTTTTTGTTATAAATGTAAATGTGCCAATGGTTCTTTTCTAAAGACAAAGAAAATGAATTTTTGGTAAATCAACTTGAAGCAACACGTCTAAAGGAACAAAGAGTAATATTCAGATCAGTCGCTCAGATGTGTCCCACTCTTTGCGACCCCATGAATCGCAGCACGCCAGGCCTCCCTGTCCATCACCAACTCCCGGAGTTCACTCAGACTCACGTCCATCGAGTCAGTGATGCCATCCAGCCATCTCATCCTCTGTCGCCCCCTTCTCCTCTTGCCCCCAATCCCTCCCAGCATCAGAGTCTTTTCCAATGAGTCAACTCTTCGCATGAGGTGGCCAAAGTATTAAAGTTTCAGCTTTAGCATCATTGCCTCCAAAGAAATCCCAGGGCTGATCTCCTTCAGAATGGACTGGTTGGATCTCCTTGCAGTCCAAGGGACTCGCAAGAGTCTTCTCCAACACCACAGTTCAAAAGCATTAATTCTTCGGCACTCAGCCTTCTTCACGGTCCAACTCTCACATCCATACATGACCACCGGAAAAAACCATAGCCTTGCCTAGACGAACCTTTGTTGGCAAAGTAATGTCTCTGCTTTTGAATATGCTATCTAGGTTGGTCATAACTTTCCTTCCAAGGAGTAAGCATCTTTTAATTTCATGGCTGCAGTCACCATCGCAGTGATTTTGGAGCCCAGAAAAATAAAGTCTGACACTTTCCACTGTTTCCCCATCTATTTCCCATGAAGTGATGGGACCGGATGCCATGATCTTAGTTTTCTGAATGTTGAGCTTTAAGCCAACTTTTTCATTCTCCACTTTCACTTTCATCAAGAGGCTTTTAAGTTCCTCTTCACTTTGTGCCATAAGGGTGGTGTCATTTGCATGTCTGAGGTTATTGAGATTTCTCCCAGCAATCTTGGTTCCAGCTTGTGTTTCTTCCAGTCCAGCGTTCCTCATGATGTACTCTGCATATAAGTTAAATAAGCAGGGTGACAATATACAGCCTTGACGAACTCCTTTTCCTATTTGGAACCAACCTATTGTTCCATGTCCAGTTCTAACTGTTGCTTCCTGACCTGCATACAAATTTCTCAAGAGGCAGATCAGGTGGTCTGGTATTCCCATCTCTTTCAGAATTGTCCACAGTTTATTGTGATCCACACAGTCAAAGGCTTTGGCATAGTCAATAAAGCAGAAATAGATGCTTTTCTGGAACTCTCTTGCTTTTTCCATGATCCAGCGGATGTTGGCAATTTGATCTCTGGTTCCCCTGCTGTTTCTAAAACCAGCTTGAACATCAAGAAGTTCACGGTTCACATATTGCTGAAGCCTAGCTTGGAGAATTTTGAGCATTACTTTACTAGCATGTGCAATTGTGCGGTAGTTTGAGCATTCTTTGGCATTGCCTTTCTTTGGGATTGGAGAGTAATATAACTAAACTCAACTGAAAATTTTTCATTTTGTCCATTGAAGAATGTGTTATTATAATAGCTTGTAAGTAATTTTAAATATTTATATCATAGAGAAAGTGACTAAAATACATTTATATATGGTGGATATATCAAGTGAGTCCTATTGGCTGTAGACTAGGATTCTGGTTCAACCCAGACTAATAGCAAGCCTGTAAATAAATCATTTATACTATCTCACTGTCATTTATCTATAAAAGAACTGAGTCCTTCCAATGCTCTTAAAAATTGAAAGCTTTTAGACATTTCTTTTTCAGACCTAACACATTAGGTTATAGATATTCCATGAAATACCTATCTTATAGAACATCAGTAGACATGATTTTTAAATGTCTCAAGACAGATTGATAAAGGAAAATGACTCATGATTCCTACTGATAGTATTGATAGCTAAACTAAAATCAGTGTATAATCCATGCTATGTCTACCAAAATAAACCGCAAATCTTCCCTTTCTTAATCTTTTATTTCTTAGAAGGCAGTCCCTGGCTTGTGGCCAAAGATACCTCATAGAGTCGATATGAAAACATCCTTGACCCAGTCCCCACGCTGGGAATTAACGAAGATGCTGTGGGAACACACTGATGGAAAGTAAATTCATCTCTGCCCCCAGGGACTACTTCTGGTAAGAACGTGGTTTAGTGTGCCTTCTTTTGGTGGATGTATCTCTGTTACTGTAGAACTAAATGAGGTGATTAATGACCCAGAGAGGAAGATGCTTGAAGACAACTTTGTCTCCATCTAGACCCTGTTATGCTTAATGGAAGACGGCCATTAATCTATTTACATTTGTGTCTCTATTCCTCTGAGATAAAATATCAAGAAAGACTGGTTTATACATCCTCAATTCAGACACTGATTACATATTTGTGTGAAGAAAGTGTCATGGGCCATCTTTTCCAAATCAGAGGAAGGTCCAAGTTATCTAAACAATATTAAAGATAAAGACAAGCAGAGTTTCATAAATCATGCCAAACAATAGAAAAACAAGACTTTCAGTTCAGTTTAAAAGTGGAACTTAGAAGCAGAAGGGGAGTGTTGTTATAGAATTACCAGACAGTAGGATCTTCTATTTAAGAAGTGTAAGTCAAAAGGTAAATTATTTCAAAGCAGTTTAAGTTCCTGTAATATGTCCAAGGGGACTGGTCACCATCAAACATGAAAAATAATGTCAAAGGGCTCTGATGAACTGATCACATTTGTACATGGTTTATCCTGTCCAGGCTCAACTCAATTATTTCTCCCAAAGGATCCAGAAGGGAATTTGGTACCAGAGAGTCAGTCTGTACATAGCTTTGCATTTCAAAACAAAACAGGGTGGCAATTTTGATTAGGTGTTAACGTTAGTACTAAATATTATGCAAAGCCATTGTTACTGTTTAAGCTGTTTGTGCAAAGAACATCTGTGAAGGTCTGGTTTATGACAGTTTAATCTTATGTAATACAATTCTATAAGGTTAGCTATACAGGCAACTGAAATACAAGAGCAAGGCAAGTTAGGGTCATACAAATGATTTAAACACTAAGTCAGCAGTAATGGGCTCAGAAACATATTATTATGGGGATTAATTTATTCTTAAAGATTGTTTGTTACTTCCTTTGATTCAATTATATTGTGTCAACTCTGAGCATCTCCACGTGTATAGACGAGACAGATAGGTTGTTTATTACAAAAAGTTTTGGCAGAACTAAAAGTGAAAACACTTAAAAATGCAGTATGTAATATTAGCTTATAAAAATAATTTATAAATGTATTACTATAACTTTATGCTTCTGATAATATAGTTTATTTTCTAGTTCTTACAAATATTACTATAGTAAATATGATGTTAGCCTATGATGTAATTCCTAGAAATATTGCGTTAGGGAATTGCCTAATTTAAAAGTACCAGACTCAAGTTTTCCAAGGTATTTTAGAATAGGAATAGGAAAGAGATTTTATTTTTTAAATTCAGTAAAATGAATTTTTCGGTAGAAAAGGAAAGGGATTGTATTTTTTTAATTCCATAAAAGGAAGCCCACAAGCCATAGAAGTGCAAGTAGAATGGGAAAGGGACTGTACTTTTTAAATTCAGCAAACAGGAGACACAGGCCATAGAAATGCAAGTAAATGCATATTTACAAATTATATACTTCACATTCTGTGAGCTGCAAAAGCAAAAATTAAAACTCTGCCAGGGGCTGTGATGGTGTGCCTGAAAATATTATGTAGACAAGCTGCAAAATAGCAAACAGAGAATATTTGTTTTTGGTTTACTATGTGTCTGGCCCAGTATTAACCTTTTAATCCTAGTTTCAAGAACCAGATTCCCAAGAAAGATGAGTGGATGGATACACATCTTGTATCCATGTATAATTGTTTATGTCAATATGACTATGCATACATGCATATTCAGTTCCTCAGGAGTGTCTGACTTTTTGTGACCCCATGGACTGTAGCCTGCCAGGCCCCTCTGTCCATGGAATTTTTCAGGCAAGAATACTGGAGCAGGTTGCCATTTCCAGGGAATCTTCCCTACCCAGAAACTGAACCCATGTTTCCTGCATCTTCTGCATTGCAGGTGGATTCTTTATCTGCTGAGCAATCACCATGTGTGAGACTATTATCTCACACAATTTTGTGTTATCTTATATTGTCAGAGGTACAAATCAGCTTTTACTTGCAAAGAATAAGATATACTCTAGCTAGTTTTATGATAAAGGGATTTAATAAGTTTTATAAAACATATCTACAATACTCCCACATTGTTGGGAGAGCTGAAGAGAGAGATGTTAGCCTGGACTTCCTGAAATAATTCCCAGTGTCTCAGTACCAACCAGGATGCCAAAGAAGCTGTTCCTTCTGCTAAAACTAAAAAAAAAAAAAAATTGCAAAGACTCAAGAAGCTGCTTCTTCAGCATTTAGTACTAGAATCTTGCCTTTCTTTCTTGGCTGACCAGAATAATGAATATATCTATCTCACCCTGTCTCTCTCAGTTTTAAGCAAACTCAGTTTTAATTCGAGTTTCTACTACTGAAGGGATTGCTTTGCTAAAATTTAAGTTAGATAGAAGTTTCAAGGCCTTCTTAGAATTTAGTATTTTAGTGCTGTGATTGCTGCACTATAGAAATGCAAGCAGGAAGGAGTTTTAAATAGGATTGTCTTTAAACAAAACTGTCCATATATCCTCCATAGTAAAGTAACCTCAATTAACTATTAGGTTGGTGTAGAAGTAATAATGGTTTCATACCCTGAATTTTACATCATAATAGCTAGGCTCAATCACATCTTTATTAATCAAAATAGGAACCATTACAATCAACACATTTTTTTTTGCCAATGACAAGTAAGTTTATTCCTATAGCATAAAAATCCATGCTTCAGAATTCAACGAACACTTGGAAAGCATTTTCTGTGTCCTGCTACTTGTGGAAGCATTTTCCCTGCAAAAAGTTGTTGAGATGGTTAAATAAGTGGTAGTCGGTTGGAGATAAGTCAGGTGAATGTGGCAAATGAGGCAAAACTTCGTAGTCCAGTTCATTCAACTTTTGAAATGTTCGTTGTGTGATGCACAGATGGGCATAGTTGCAGAGAAGAACTGGGCCCTTTCTGTTGACTAATGGTGGCTGCAGGTATTGTAAATTTTGGTAAATCTCATCAATTTGCTGAGCAGACTTCTCAGATGCAATGGTTTCACTGGAATTCAGAAAGCTGTAGTGGATCAGACCAGCAACAGACCACCAAACAGTGACTATGACCCCCCCCCCACGTTTTTTTTGGTGCAAGTTTGGCTTTGGGAAGTGCTTTGGAGCTTCTTCTTGGACCAGCCACTGAGCTAGTCACTCTGTGTTGCCATATAAAATCCACTTGTTGCACATCACAATCCAATTGAGAAATGATTCATTATTGTATAGAATAAGAGTAGATGATACTTCAAAATGACAAATTTTTCAATTTGTGGTCATCTCCCAAGGCACTCATTTATTGAGCTTTTTCACCTTTCCAATATGCTTCACATACCAAACATCCATAGAATGGTCGAAGCTGAGTCCTTGGGCAACTTCTCAGGTGGTTGTAAGAGGATCAACTTCGATGATACTCTCAGTTGGCCATTGTCAGCTTCCGATGGCTGGGCACTATGCTTCTCATTTTCAAGGCTCTCATTTCCGTTGCAAAATTTCTTGAATTACTCTTCACTCTATGTTCATTAACAGTTTCTAGGCCAAATGCAAAGTTGGTGTTACAAGTTGTCTCCACTGCTTTATGACCCATTTTGAACTCAAGTAAGAAAATCATTCGAATGTGCATTTTGTCTAACATCATTTCCATAGCCTAAAATACACATAAAATAAACAGAAAATAATAATGCATTAACAAAAACACAAAGCAAGAGATGCACATTAAAATAATGCATAACATAACCACATTTATTTAAAAATATATTCCAATATCAAATGGCAAAGTTCAACAATGTAAAACCGCAATTACTTTTTCACCAACCTAATACATGATTGGAAGAATCATTTCACCTCCATATACAAATCTCGACTACATCCTTAAGTCAGTCCCCAAATTCCTACTGAGTTGATGTAGAGGATTAATATAGACTATTTTTTTAAATAACAAAGGAAAAATCATATTTTCCAGAGATAAAAGAAGCATGTCAAACATATCCACCATTTAGTCCCCCCATTATTTTGATGCTAGTTTTGTTTTAAGAGATATTTCAAGCATGGGATTAACTTCCCAAATGAAAGCCACCCCTTGTTCCATATTATTGCAAGGGCGATTAAGCAAAGAGTGATCCAACGTAGAAAAGATTCAAGAACAAGAATAGAAAGATGCTTCATTGAGCCATAAAGAGAGCTACTAATCCACTTATATTTTTAAATCACTTACTTGTTTCCCTAGGGATTCCTGGATAATGACATTTGCCACTTAACCATAGAGTATAACTCATCTTCTAGGGAGTTAGAATGAGGTGAATAAAACAGAAAACCTTAAACCTTCCATAGAGATTAGAAAGCTTAGAAAGCACAAGAATCAGTAAAGGGAAAAGTAACATGGAACTTTTATATTTTATTAAATAAATATTAGATAACATAGAAAATTAAGGTGTCAGATAAATTTCAAGTATTAAACTTTGCTTTAGAGCCACATTATATTCTATAAAATTATGGTGGTTGCCTTGTCATTTATTTATTAAATATCTATTGATCTTTATATAGCAGCTTCTATGCACACATAAAGCACATGGAACATACAATCTAGCCAAGAACGCAGACTTCAAAATTATTAAACATGAAAAATTTAAATGCATTAAAATGAAAGTCATATAGAATCACAGAGGCATAACAGATCATTTAAAATTTTAAATATCACATAAAATTTCCCATCATGTGCCTGCTATATAATAGGTGTAAATAAATCAATGAAAAATAGAAAATGTGCAAATAGAATTTATTCTTATATATTATAACCTAACATCTAGAAACATATAAAGCATAACAAAATAAGTATTAAATCATCATTACATACATATTTTTAAGGTAAGTGCACACTGCAAGATGTGGAGAATTCAGTTGTGTGGCTGGCTTTGCAAACAGGGTGAAGCTATAATAGAGGAGGAATAAATAAATTTCTAGAACCTGGATAACTACCATTGATATGAAACAACTTAGATGTTTCTGTAATACACAAAAATTAAAGAATATTTGAGTTGCAATGTGAAAGTATTCTAGACCTATCCACTCTTTATAAACTTCAGTATTTTTCATCCTAAGGAGCCCCTTGGAAATTTGCCACATCTGGACAACTGAAAACGGTTAGAATTTCTATTAGTTAGCCAAGTCCATTGTCTCTGTAAGCCTCTATTCACATTATAAAAGGTTTCACCAAAATGTCCATGAAACTGTACGGCTTCTTTTTCTTTTCTTTTTCTTTTCTCTTTTTCTTCAGGATTCCCATCTGTCCCATGGAGTTCTCTGTTACATCCTTAGGTAATCTGGGAACCAACCTATTTTCCAAAACAAAGGCTACGACTCATTCACTATTATTACACAGAACTCAGATGTGTAATTTAAGCCTTTTCTTGTGAATCCCCTGAGGTAATTTCTCACCATCCTTACTGAGGTGACTTGTTCTGTGTCCAGTTTATTGAAATTCCCCAGACCCAGATGGGTTGATAGCCTGATATTTTAGAATTTTGCCCTTATTTACTTTCATTAAGTAGAGCGAGTGTTTTTGTCTCCCATCTCTTTTACGGGAATCATGAGTGTTAAACTGTGACCATGACTGCCTAGTGTGTAGAATACCTCAGAGAAATATCATTTTGACAATTCTTGTTAACAATGTGATGTTTAGTAAACTGTAATGTTGGGGAAAAAAGGACTCCAGAAATTGTTTGTCCCTTTGTATGTCTTCCATTAATTAGAAGGAATCAGTGGACCTCACAGTAAAAATTTGAAAGCATATGCCCTCAAATTAAAGGTCATGGCTGCTTTAGACCAATATGTATCTGTATAAAGTATGGACTCTTCCAGCATTATATGTAAATAGTGGGGGTTACTGCTTCAGTATCCTATTAATTCAGTACTAATAGCTGTACTGAATTTCATACCATGATTTCTTTCTCTCAAAACTAGGCCATAATTTTCCTCTCTCAACCTCAAAATTATTCCCATCATCAATCTCTATGCTTTCTTTATCAAAAGAAGAATAAAAAGAAAAAGGGACTGAAATCAATCCTCTCCCAGTATGTTTTTTATTGACATTAAATCCCATTGTTTATATTTAATTTTATGGAATCTATGATTAATTTATAATATAATTGGTTATATTATAATTATAAAATCATTACTAACTGTAAATCCTATTGAATATTTTACAACTTAGTGAATAATAACACAATATAGATATGTTAGTGAAGAAATTTACATAAAAATTTAATTTCATATCATAAAATTAAAACATATTACCTTAAAGAAAACCTCCCCTTGTTGAGAACATGTTTTAATAATTTAGTGAAAAGGTTTTGTATCTTGCTTTGTGACTTTGCATTCATTTTTTCATTTGTTTATCATCTCTAAAGTGGGTATTATAAGAAAATTCATATCCCAGTTTGCTATAATAAATTAAATTCAATGCAATATTAAAAGCTTGTACTTTAAATGTGTACACATAATTTACTCAATAATTATTAGATATTACAAAAATTTTATTATTAAAGTCTTCTAGGTTCATTGTTTACTGTTAATGTCATAGGGAATCTGTCTCCAGTGATTACAACTTAACTTATTTTGAAGGACAGATACAGCAGTCATGTGTATCACTTTCAAGTTACATAGTTTCTATTGGCTTAGCCCACCTGGGCATCTACTTTATAGGCATGATTGTACTTTTGTGTGTTATCAGTGGGTAGATACAGTAGTTCATAGAAGCTAAAGTAAAATATTTATAAACAAGTCACAACACAAAATCAATTTTTGTTTTTAGTTCTGTCAGAACCTAGACTAAGGTAGTCACTCCAGTTCAGTCACTCAGTTGTGTCTGATTCTTTGCGACCCCATGGACTTCAGCATGCAAGCTTACCTGCCAATCACAAACTCCCAGGGCTTACTCAAACTCATGTCCATTGAGTCAATGATGCCATCCAGCCATCTCATCCTCTGTCGTCCCCTTCCCCTCCTGCCTTCATCTTTCCTAGCGTCAAGGTCTTTTCCAAAGAGCCAGTTTATTGCATAAGGTGGCCAAAGTATTGGACTTTCAGCTTCAGCATCAGTCCTTCCATGAATTTTCCGGACAGATTACTTTAAGATTGACTGGTTGGGTCTACGTGCAGGCCAACAGACTCTCAAGAGTCTTCTCCAACACCACAGTTCAAAAGTATCAATTCTTTGGCACTCAGCTTTCTTTATAGTCCAACTCTCACATCCATACATGACTACTGGAAAAACAATAGCTCTGACTAGACAGACCTTTGTTGGCAAAGTAATGTCTCTGCTTTTTAATATGCTATCTAGTTTGGTCATAGCTTTTCTTCCAAGGAGCAAGTGTCTTTTAATTTCATGGCTGCAGTCACCATCTGTAGTGATTTTGGAGCCCCCCCAAAATAAAGTCTGTTTCCATTGTTTCTCCATCTATTTGCCATGAAGTGATGGGACCAGATGCCATGATCTTAGTTTTCTGAATGTTGAGCTTTAAGCCAACTTTTTTACTCTCCTCTTTTACTTTCATCAAGAGGCTCTTTAAAGAGTTCTTCTTCACTTTCTTCCATAAGAATGGTGTCTTCTGCATATCTGAAGTTATTGATATTTCTCCCAGCAAGCTTGATTCCAGCTTGTGCTTCATCCAGCCTGGGATTTCACATGATGTACTTACTCAGCATTTAAGTCAAATAAGCAGGGTGACAATATACAGCCTTGATGTACTCCTTTCCTGATTTGGAACCAGTCTGCTGTTACACATCCAGTTCTAACTGTTGCTTCTTGACCTGCCTACAGATTTCTTGGGAGGCAGGTCAGTGGTCTGGTATTCCCATCTCTTAAAGAATTTTCCACAGTTCGTTGTGATCCACACAGTCAAAGGCTTTGGCATAGTCAATAAAGCAGAAATAGATATTTTTCTAGAACTCTCTTGTGTTTTTGATGATCCAGTGGATGTTGGCAATTTGACCTCTGATTCCCCTGCCTTTTTTAAATCCAGCTTGAACATCTGGAAGTTCATGGTTCATGTACTGCTGAAGCTTGGCTTGGAGAATTTTGAGTGTTACTTTCCTAGTGTGTGAGATGAGTGCAATTGTGTGGGAGTTTGAACATTCTTTGGCATTGCCTTTCTTTGGGACTGGAATGAAAACTGACCTTTTCCAGTCCTATGGCCAAAGCTGAGTTTTCCATATTTGCTGGCATATTGAGTGCAGTACTTTCACAACATCCTCTTTTAGGAATTGAAATAACTCAACTGGAATTCCATCACCTCCACTAGCTTTGTTCATGGGGATGCTTTCTAAGGCCTACTTGACATTGCATTCCAGGATGTCTGGCTCTAGGTGAGTGATCATACCATCATGATTATCTTGGTCATGAAGATCTTTTTTGTACAGTTCTTCTGTGTATTCTTGCCCCCTCTTCTTAATATCTTCTGCTTCTTTTAGGTCCATACTATTTCTGTCCTTTATTGTGTGCATCTTTGCATGAAACGTTCCCTTGGTATCTCTAGTTTTCTTGAAGAGATCTCGAGCCTTTCCCATTCTATTGTTTTCCTCTGTTTCTGTGCATTAATCACTGAGGAAGGCTTTGTTGTTTCATTGCTATTCTTTGGAATTCTGCATTCAAATGGGTATATCTTTCCTTTTCTCCTTTGCCTTTCACTTCTCTTCTTTTCATAGCTATTTGTAAGGCCTCCTCAGACAACCATTTTGCCTTTTTGCATTTCTTTTCCCTAGAGATGGTTTTGATCCCTGCCTCCTGTACAATGTCATGAACCTCCGTCCATAGTTCTTCAGGCACCCTGTCTACCAGATCTAATCCATTGAATCTTTGTCATTTCCACAGAATAATCATAAGGGGTTTGATTTAAGTCATACCTGAATGGTCTAGTGGTTTTCCGTATTTTCTTCTGAGTTTTGCAATAAGGAGCTCATGATCTGAGCCACAGTCAGCTCCTGGTCTTGTTTTTACTGACTGTATAGAGCTTCTCCATCTTTGGCTGCAATGAATATAATCAATCTGATTTCGGTGTTGACCATCTGGTTATGTCCATGTGTAGAATCTTCTCTTTTGTTGTTGGAAGAGGGTGTTTGCTATGAATTGTGTGTTCCTTGGCAAAACTATATTAGCCTTTACCCTGCTTCGTTCTGTACTCAAAGGTCAAATTTTCCTGTTACTCCAGGTGATTCTTGACTTCCTACTTTTGCATTCCAGTCCCCTATAATGAAAAGGACATCTTTTTTTGGGTGTCAGTTCTAGAAGTTCTTGTAGGTCTTCATAGAACAGTCCAACTTCAGATTCTTCAGCATTACTGCTTGAGGCATAGACTTGGATTACTGTGATATTGAATGGTTTGCCTTGGAAATGAACAGAAATCATTCTTTCTTTTTTGAAATTGCATCCAGGTACTGCATTTCAGACTCTTGTTGACTATGATGGATACTCCATTTCTTCTAAGGGATTCTTGCCCACAGTAGTAGATATAATGGTTATCTGAGTTAAATTCACCCATTCCAGTTCATTTTAGTTCACTGATTCCTAAAATGTCGACGTTCAGTCTTGCCATCTCCTGTTTGACCACTTCCAATTTACCTTGACTCATGGACCTAAAATTCCAGATTTCTATGCAATATAGTTCTTAATAGCATCAGAATTTACTTCCATCACTTGGCACATCCAAAACTGGGTGTTGTTTTTGCTTTGGCTCTGTCTCTTCATTCTTTCTGGAGTTATTTCTCCACTGATCTTCAGTAGCATATTGGCCACCTACCAACCTGGGGAGTTCCTCTTTCAGTGTCCTATCTTTTTGCCTTTAATACTGTTCATGGTGACTGGTGTGCTTCAAAACTGGATGACAGTCCAGTGTGC
Organism: Bos indicus x Bos taurus; assembly: GCF_003369695.1. Classification (NCBI taxonomy): domain Eukaryota; kingdom Metazoa; phylum Chordata; class Mammalia; order Artiodactyla; family Bovidae; genus Bos; species Bos indicus x Bos taurus. The sequence goes on from NC_040087.1 coordinate 60,237,546, forward strand.
CTCAAATAGTGTCTGGATATTAGTCCACCCTTATTGAAATCAGTGTGAATCTGTATATTCAGATCCCATTCTTCTTCTTTCTAACTCACACGTAGTGTGTCCAATGCTTATTTCAAGGCTTTTCCCACTAAAAAGCACACATGCCATAATTTCCTTTGCGCCTGAACAAAGTACATTGAGTGCTGAGTCTTTATCTGTTGTCTTCTATGGATTCTTTGTTTGTCTCCAATTTGCTTTACAAAATTCTGGCTGGCCGACTTCCTATCGAAACACATTTGAAATAGTTCACTTCTTCTAATGCAATAGCTCTTTGTAAAAATATGCTGGACCTGTAAATCATGTTCTCTTGATTGCAGTCAGTTTTCCTGGTTCTCTGTGCTAAGGCTTCTAGAGAGAGAGGCACTTTTTATTTTTATTTTTTTTTAATATATTCAATCGGAGGCCAATTACTTCACAGTATTGTAGTGGTTTTTTACATACATTGACATGAATAAGCCATGGGTGTACATGTGTTCCCCATCCTAAACCCCCCTCCCACCTCCCTCCCCATCTCCTCCCACCTCCCTCCCACCTCCCTCCCCATCCCCTCCCACCTCCCTCCCTGTGGGTCATCCCAGTGCACCAGCCCTGAGCACCCTGTCTCATGCATTGAACCTGGACTGGCCATCTGTTTCACATATGATAGTATACATGTTTCAATGCTATTCTCTCAGATCATCCCACTCTCACCCTCTCCCACAGAGTCCCAAAGACTGTTGTATACATCAGTGTCTGTTTTGCTGTTTCGCATATAGGGTTATCATTACCATCTTTCTAAATTCCATATATATGCATTAGTATACTGTATTGGTGTTTTTCTTTCTGGCTTACTTCACTCTGTATAATATGCTCCAGTTTCATCCACCTCATTAGAACTGATTCAAGTGTATTCTTTTTAATGGCTAAGTAATGCTCCATTGTGTATATGTACCACAGTTTTCTTATCCATTAGTCTGCTGATGGACATCTAGGTTGCTTCCATGTCCTGGCTATTGTAAACAGTGCTGCAGTAAACATTGGGGTACACGTGTCTCTTTCAATTCTGGTTTCCTCAGTGTGTATGCCCAGCAGTGGGATTGCTGGATCATAAGGCAGTTCTATTTCCAGTTTTTTAAGGAATCTCCACACTGTTCTCCATAGTGGCTGTACTAGTTTGCATTCCCACCAACAGTGTAAAAGTGTTCCCTTTTCTCCTCACCCAGAGAGGCACTTTTTAACCAAAATGGTAATGGTTTGAAGTGAAAAAAGGAGTCTTCCATCCCATGCCATTTAACATACAATCTGAGTAAATCTCATGTACTTCTAAATCAGCTATATTTTATTTATTATTTTCTTTTTATTTTTTACTGTTTAATCATTTTACACATCTTCCCTGGCAGCTCAGGTTGCAAAGAATCTCCCTGCCATGAGGAGGACTTGGGTTCAATCCCTGAGTCAGGAAAATCCCCTCGAGAAGGAAGAGAATTATATGGACAGAGGAGCCTGTCAGGCTACAGTCCATGGGGTGAAAAAAAGTTGGACATGACTGAGTGACTAACACACACACACACAATCACTTTACAACCAAAATTACAAGGTTACACCCTGGTGGCTCAGACGGTAAAGCGTCTGCCTACAATTCAAGAGACCCAGGTTCAATCCCTGGGTTGGGAAGATCTCCTGGAGAAGGAAATTGCAACCCACTCCAGTATTCTTGCCTGAAAAATGCCATGGATGGAGGAACCTGGTAGGCTAAAGTCCATGGAGTCACAAAGAGTCGGACACAACTGAGAGACTTCACTTTCACTCATGCATTAATCTAATTTCCATTCACCAGGGTTTGAAACCAACTACCTCTCTGACTTTTCTACTGTTTTAATAACATGACCGGAGCTGTTCTTCCTCAGTGAGATTTAAATATCTGAGACAGCTTTAGGATTTCCGATAGCTTTGAAGCAGTATCTTTGAATTTCACAAATTTGATGAGAATTTTTTTTTGATATCCATACTGTAATCTCTACTGACACAGAACCATCATAGCTCAGGCCTTTGAAATCTTGTGTTCTGTGCCTGTGTCCTTCATGAGTGTTACAGCCTCCTAATGAGTTTCTGCATCAACAATCTTTCTTGTATTGTGGCATCACATTATTTTTTTCTAAAATATTATTCTATTATGGGTTTTAGCATCAGGCTTTAAATGCAGTTTTATAATGTTTAGATAATTGAATGCTTCAAGAAGCTCTTTGAAAAAATCATATTTTTCAAAAGATAAAATTTAACAAACCACTCATTGATTTATTTTGTCCATTTGTAATATTAACATTTCTGTGCCAAATGATTTTTGAGTAAATATCCCACTTACCTTAAAAGTGCTATATTTTCTACTTAAAATTAAGCTACTGATGGCTGTCTCTATGTCTCAGGCATATTGTTTGCTATCATTAGCATGAATGTGATATAGATGTTCATTACACATCTTTTTTTGCCAAATTTTATTAAATTAAATGAATAAATCAACCAGTTAGCATGTTGAGATCTATTCCACATATTTTCCCATTATAACAATAGAAAAGGGAAAATTTATCAAAGTAGTATGTATATATCAGAGCTATTTTCATAAGAAAATACTATCTTATCTTCAGATTTAAATGAACAGCTAGCACCATTCATTAAGTATCTTGAGATGACAAATAGATTAATAGTAGAGTGCAAAAAGAAATACTAGGTAAATATAAATTAAAAAAAAAAAAAGCTGTTACTTACAGATTGTGGAGCTGTCACGTTTTAGGATACTCCTTTAAAATGTACAGTTACTCTTGGTCAGATATGAAGAGCCAAAGTACTCCAGAAGGATTTTCAGAGCAGCCTTTTCCCTTTATGGCTTCAATATATATTTAGATATAAGAATAAACTATTGCTGTTGTTTAGTTGCTCAGTCCTGCCTGAATCTTTTGAGACCCGATGGACTGTAACTGCAATCTTCCTCTGCCTATGGGATTTCCCAGGCAAGAATACTGGAGTGAGTTGTCATTTCCTTCTCCAGGGGATCTTTCTGACCCAGGGATTGAATCTGCATCTCTTATGTCTCCTGCATTGGCAGGAGGGTTCTTTACCTCTAGTGCCATCTGAGAAGTCCAACAATAGTGTAGTGTAATAATTGATAAATAATTAGTTGTTCAGTTCATTATTAGTTAAAAAATATGATATTGGCCAAATAAATATCTCAGTACAAAAGTCCATTTTTATGTCACTACAAAGTAATTTTTCTTTTAATATTATTTGCTTCTTGACCTGTTTGTATTTTATATCTCAGGGTTTTTCCCTACCAGAGTAATTAGTCTGGGATACCTTGAACCAGAGCCTAACAAAAAGTCTGCTGCTGTACTGGTGACTTACATGGAAATGTGATTCCAAGAATCACTCAGAGAGGGGTTTGGAGGGACAGGGTTGTCAAAACAATTCAGCATACAAGGATCTTTATCCAACTGGCCCCTGATTCAGGTGCCTGGAATATCACAGAAAACTTACGAGATGCTTTAAGAAATGTACCAGGGTACTGTTCACCTGGGGAAAGAAAGGCTGAAGCAATTTTTTCATCAACTTTTTTCCTTTACTTCCATCTTTCCTGCAAATAAGAACACATCACATATAAAGTTGGCCTCACTTCCAAGTGTGAGTACCAAGTAGATTTATAAGGGTTGCCACATTTCTGTGTTAGATTAACCTGAGATCAGAAAGAATAGCTAAGAGGTTGTTAGTTTGCACCTATAAAGAGCTTACTGATGCATGTTTATGAGTCAAGTGAAGGATGGAGAACATTTGAAATGATGCTCTGGGAAAGAGAGACCCCATCCCTGTATCACTTCATCTACATATTTAGTCATTAAATTCTCCATCCATTACAAGTGGTGGCTTTCTCAGTCTCTAAAAAGACTAAATGGACAAGCTAAAGACCCCTGCTGCCTGCAGCTTGTCATGAGGCCTTGACTGAGAGCAGTCATCTCAAGTCTTTACCAGCCATTGAAATCTCTCTTTCCTCAACTTGCTTTTTGGGTAGTGAAGGTTTCTTGCCTTTCTGGAGGACCAAGACCTTAACCCACAAAATATCTTTTTTATGAAAGTACAGTTGATTTAAAAGAGTGTGTTAATTTCAGGTGTACAGCAAAGTGATTTAGTTATATATATAAATTTTTTCAGATTATTTTCCACTGTAGGTTATTATAAGATATTGACTAGAGTTCCCTGTGCTAATCCGTGTTGTATATGTAATTTATGTAGTTTTTATCTGTTAACCCCATACTTCTAATTTATCCCTCCCCACTCCCTGTTCCTTTTGGTGACCAGGTTTTTTTCTTTTTTTAATCTGTAAATCTGTTTCTGTTTTATAGATAGATTTATCTACATTATTTTTTAGATTCCACATATAAGTAATAGCCTATTTGTTTTTCTCTGTCTTACTTCACTTAGTATGATATTCTCTAGGTCCATTCATGTTGCTTAAAATGGCAATATTTCATTATTTCTATGGCTGAGTAATATTCCAGTGTGTGTGTGTGCATACGTGTGCATGTGTGTGTATAACATCTTCTTACACCAATTCTCTGTTAATGGGCATTTGGTTTGTTTCCATGCCTTGGCTATTGTAAATTGTTCTGTTCTGAAAGTTAGGGTTCAAGTATCTTTCTGAATTAGTTGTTTTCATTTTTTTCCATATATACCCACAAGTGGAACTTCTGGATAATATGGTAGTTCTACTTTTAATTTTTTTAAGGAACCCTTACATAGTGGCTGTACACATTTATATTCCCACCAACAGGATACAAGTCATTTCCAAAATATCTTAAAACTTCATTTCCCTATCTGGGTGTCAGGTTTGGGTGGTTGTAATTTCTGTTCACACCTACCATTTGTCCCATGGAAAACATGGAAAAATAAAAAAAATGCTCCAGTGAATCTCGATCATTTCAGGCATGCCACAACCATCTGTTATTATATAGAAACAACTCTAAAATGTTGTTGAAATTAGCATTACTTTTGTCATCACTGTAGTAACTCTGGTATTTACCTACTAGTCTATGGGCTTCCCTAGTAGCTCAGTTGGCAAAGAACCCACCTGAAATGCAGGAGACTCCTGTTCAATTTCTGGGTCAGGAAGATCACTGGACAAGGGATAGGCTACAAACTCCAGTATTCTTGGGCTTCCCTTGTGGCTCAGCTGATAAAGAATCCACCTGCAATGCAGGAGACCTGGGTTGGATCCTCTGGCCTAGAGAATTCCATGGACTGTATAGTCAGACACAACTGAGTGACTTTCACTTTCACTTTTCACTACAGGAAGAAGACCAAAGTGATAAGACAGTGATTCTTTCTTCCAGTTCAGTGGAGCCCTTAATATTTCCCCTTGGAAGTGTTCTCCTTGAAAAACAGCACCTCTGATATGAGCTCCTAAGGCTGTACAGATAGGGTGCATACATTGTGCAGAGATTCTCAGGAAGTGATCAGGAGAGGTGCTAACCCTACCTACAACTTCTGTCCTCTGAATAAGGCCCTCTATGTCAGTGGCTGATTCAGCATATCCTTCCATTTGTTGAACAATGCTCAAGACACACAGGGTGGCACAGGTGCCATCATAATAGGTGGCAGTATATTCCCAGCTAGCATCGACAACACATTGCTCAACCCTTTCTGTGAACTAGGTTTGACATTTTCTTCCTGATTAAGTGGTCAAAGGTATTTCCACATAATCCATATGTTTGAACTGAAAGAGGGGTATTTGTCCAACAGGAATATTTGTCAAGACATCAGTGCCAAATGTTCATGTAATTTATTTGTGCTTTTTGGGACTGATTGTGCCTGATCCTCTTTTTGACATTTCCGTCATACAGTGGATTACTGCTGCACCTGGATAACTTAAGATTTAGAGGGTTTTATGTTAATCAGCTCATGATAGGAAGGTCTGATTGCACAGTCACTTGGTGTCCACAGGCCACAGTTATTATCTTCCAAAGACTGGTATTAGGCCAGGAATTCATTTCAAACTGAGATCTGTTCTCTACTGCAGAAGGCACAAACAAGCTTTTATACCTTAAGGATTTACACAGAAATTTTCTTAGTGAGGGCTTCACAGATATACCACACAGCATATTTATCCAACCACAAATACCTCTGGCATCACTAGATCAAGAGAAAGTGTCTGTATCCCAGACCTGCTGCAGAGCAGCTCTCACTATGTCTTTGATGTTGTTTATTATTGCAATACCTTCTAGGGTACCATACTGCTTCTGATGCACAACACTGACTAGTGAGCAGAAATTATCCACTGAGAAATTCCCTTCATGTCAGGAGACCAATAAAAGGGTGTGGGCAACTACTGAGCATTTCAACACTAGTTATACACGAAGGGGAGAAATTAACCCCAAATTGATCACAAAACATCTTTCAGACTCAGTGTGAGATGTATCTAAAATAGAACTCTACTTTGTATCTAGCCTTCATAATTCCTCTCTCTAATTGTAGACAATAATATTTTATAGATGGCCTTTTATTAATGTCTGTTAAGACACCATATGCATTAGTCCTCAAATTTTCTGGTTATTCCCCTTTGCCTAGTGCACATTAATCTGGTAAATGGCTACAGCGTTTGTTTAGGAGATGATCAGAAGAATGTACACACACATATGGTAGGATTGCCTGATCCTTTTCAAAAAGTTCCAATGCCTGCTCAAATTTCTATGCCACTGACTGCGATCAGGCTCTATCTTAAAAGATATTTATTTTTTATTACATAATCATAAAAATATTTTACACAAGTCAAGTAACATTCTAGTCACTGTCCTTCTTTTTCACCCCTAAAACTACATTATTTGTTAGTTGTAACTGATATATTGAGGAATCTTCAATTCACTGAAACTGTTAATGGGCTTTTTTATGTAAAGTATAGACTTCTTAAAATACTTTAGCATGTAATTTTTAAAGGATCATATTGTTGATTGATCATGACATTTATTACTATAAACTATAGGTACTTATGGGGACTTTCTTAGACAAGACAAAAATCATAATCATCAAGCATTGAAAACACAACATTGACTATTTCTCCCTTTAACTCTCTCCCTATTGGCCAATGGTCTGAATCTACTATAAGAAGGCACATAAAAAAAAAAAAAGAAGGCACATAGATTTTATTATTTACCTCATGTTCATCATAATTTTACCTGTATAATAAATAGTGACTTTAAATCATCCATTGACTTTTCATGCAATTTCCTTTTTAAGTTTAGTTCCTGTTGATTTAAAATATTCCTTTTTTGAAATCTATGCTTCAAGGAGCTAAAAGTTCATGCAGCCTGTACTTTGGTTTCTCTGGATATCATTAGGCTAAGTGGAATAATACTGACTTATGGTTACATTTGTCATGAGTTGTTTATGCTTTTAGTAAGTACATGTATTATAAACATCCTGTACCTTTTTTTTTTAAATCAGACATCATTCATCTTGTTTTAAAATAATCTAAATTCACAAAAATGTTTATAAAAACTGATTCAAATTTTACAACTCCAAATGCATACACTCAATTACATAATACACTTTATTTCAAGACAGTTTTTTAAAAAAGTAACTACTCTAGTTTCTTCTTTATATAATGCGTCATGTAACCTACTCACACAAAGGTGAATAATTCACAGTGTAGAGAAGAGTGCACCTCTAGTTTTCTCTACCAGATTTGGAAAATTGCTTCTGACTCTGAAAATAACATTATGACATGTTTTCATTGAATATGATATACAACTGTTTTACTGTATATCCTTTGGTGAACTGTAGTTAGATTTTAAAACCAATTACTCTTATTGGTTTTGAAATTCCAAATGGATAATTTATGATTAAATTTCTAAAAATATACTTGTCTGTATTGTTTAATATTTACTTAAAATATGAAATATTAACGTTAAATAAATTCTATAATTGATTTAATAGTAAATGAAATATTTCATGTAAATGTTGAAAATATTCAATATGAAAGTTGAAGCTACAAACGGACGGCAGTTTGTAACTGCATACGATTGAACTGAACTGAACTGATAACTAGCTGACGTCATTCTGAGATAATATGAATAAAATTGACTCTAGGAAACATGTTTCAATACAATGGAAAATGCTTTTGGTATTCCTACTTATTTCATCAAATATTAAATATTTCTTTACTTTTCCTTATGATTTTGTTTAATATGTTAAATAAGCACTCTTTTAGATTTAAATGTCCTTAGTTAATAGAAATTGGAATTGATGATTGCATTTTTCCTAGAAATTAATGTGATCTTTTTAAAAAAAATCAATGAAATTATAATGGGTGATATCAATTACTTTATTTTTATAAAATTATGATTATTTTTATTTAGATTATAAAAGTGTATTTAAAAGTATGATTTATTTTGATATCTTTGATAGAGCAATTTGACCACTAAATATCTAACTGTCAATATGATCTATGTATAGAAAAATGGAGATTAACATAGATGTGTAATTTAACATAGGGCCTAAGTTTATAATTTAGCATAGGGTTTGTTTGTGTGTTAGTCAAATAATATCATATATGAGAGCATATCAATTATTCAATACATCTAAAGATTTAGATAGTGAATAATATTGAAGTACAAGGCAATGAAAAATCATACTAAAAAATAATCAACTCTGAAATTTTACATGAATCATCACTAGTGATTTACTGCATGAACATGTATATATAGATATCTATGTATGTATGGGTTTCCCTGATGGCTCACATGATAAGGTGTCTGCCTGCAGTGCAGAAGACCCAGGTTCGATCCCTGGGTTGGGAAGATCCTCTGGAGAAGGAAATGGCAACCCACTCCAGTACCCTTGATTGGAAAATTCCATGGACAGAGGAGCCTGGTAGGCTACAGTCCATGAGGTTGCAAAGAGTCAGACATGACAGCAACTTCACTTTCACATGCATGTTAGCAGTTAAGAGTTTTTTACAGGTCATCTACAGATTAACACATAACAGAGCATGGCAACCCACTCCAGTATTCTTGCCTAGAGGATCCCCATGGACAGTGGAGCCTGGGGGGCTATAGTCCATAGGGTGACACAGAGTTGGACACAACTGAAGCAATTTAGCAAGCATGCACATAATATAATCAGGGTGACATTTTTGATATATATTCAAGTATTTTCATCTATTTCAGCCTTAAATGTCTGATATGTGTTACTTTTATTTTTTGAGAATTTAAAATATATGCTCATCACTTTAAGGTTTGCTTTTTTTTTAAATAAATATCTCACTGGATTGAAGGTACTTACCTCTTTAACTGAGTACTCAGTGCTCAGTCACATCAGACTCTTTGCGACCCCATGGACTGTGGCCGGCCAGACTCCTCTGTCCAAGGGATTTCCGAGGCAAGAATACTGGAGTGACTTGCCATTACCTCCTCCAGGGAATCTTCCTGACCCAGGGATATGAACTCTCTTCTTCTGTGTCTCCTGAATTGTTAGGCAGACTCTTTACCACTGAGCCACTTACCCTGAATTGTTAGGCAGACTCCTTACCACTGAGCCACTTACCACTGGGAAGCCCCAACCTCTTTAACTTCTCTCTATTGACATAATATCTTTAACTTAAATGAATGGCAACTCAGAATAAATTTTAATGAAGGTATTCTCAAATTTAACATCCTACTAAAATGTGCAAATATATCAACTCACAGCAAGAGCAGTAGCCAGAGTATCATCTTTTCAGCTGATCTCCAAATCCCAATTCCCACAAGACAACATAAAAGGAACAGATGATAGCCATCTACAGTGAGTTGAATTACAAGAGATGAGCCTTGAGCTTATGGAAGCTGAACATTTTACAGTGGACTGTATCCAAGTCTTCCCTCTACTTAGAGGAAGACATTATCTCTGACTTCTGACACTATTTGCTCAAAAAATATTGTTGACTAAAACTTCCGGAACAAATGAAAATCAGTTCCTCCTTAGGAAAATGCAAGAGAACCATGAAGAATTGCCATACAACAACTGAGAAATTAACATCAGAGAATTCTCTACTACTCTGAAGTTAGTTTGCCATGTAGTCTTCAAAAGCTCAAAGAGTTCTAAAATCTAGGGGATTACAAGTGACAAGGCAAAAAAGAACACACCACCAGCTAAATACTTTTACATACTCAAAATTATTAAAAAGTTTTGTGATGACTTATTCTGTTTTCATGTAAAATTATCTATACATTCAAGCAATTTCTGCTTGTATTATATTGGAAAAATGTTGCATCTTGTTAGAGCACAATTTTGAGTGTATACCAAAACAAATTCCAAATATATATCTGTTTCATACATGCTTCTATTAAGACTATTGTTTTTAGAAAAATACTGTGCTCTTCTAAATTTCATATTCACATTATCAACCTCAAAGCAAATAATTATATTTTTTATGTTGGACTTTTACCTGTATTTACAATAGCACTCATAATATTATGAGATCGTATTTACAATAGAATGAACTTTATTTCAGTACATAGATTAGATGAAAAAATGAAATCCTCATTAGTAAAGAAAAAATTTCATTTCAATATTCTGATGACATAGATGTAAGCTTTGTATAATTCAACTCTTTGTAATATTATTCTGGTAATGCAGCTAGCATATTAGCATCCATTTTTTTTTTAATACATCCACACACACACATACACACACACATTCAAAAAATGAAAATAAAGCTTGTAATCACAAACAGAAAATAAAGTAGCTCATTTGGCCTACATGAAAAACTATGCTTCCCATCAGTTCAGTTCAGTTCAGTCGCTCAGTCGTGTCCGACTCTTTGCGACCCCATGATTCGCAGCACGCCAGGCCTCCCTGTCCATCACCAACTCCAGGAGTTTACTCAGACTCACGCCCATCGAGTCAGTGATGCCATACAGCCATCTCATCCTCTGTCGTCCCTTCTCCTCCTGCCCCCAATCCCTCCCAGCATCAGAGTCTTCTCCAATGAGTCAACTCTTCGCATGAGGTGGTCAAAGTACTGGAGTTTCAGCTTTGGCATCATTCCCTCCAAAGAAATCCCAGGGCTGATCTCCTTCAGAATGGACTGGTTGGATCTCCTTGCAGTCCAAGGGACTCTCAAGAGTCTTCTCCAACACCACAGTTCAAAAGCATCAATTCTTCAGCGCTCAGCTTTCTTCACAGTCCAACTCTCACATCCATACATGACCACTGGAAAAACCATAGCCTTGACTAGACAGACCTTTGTTGGCAAAGTAATGTCTCTGCTTTTTAATATGCTGTCTAGGTTGGTCATAACTTTCCTTCCAAGGAGTAAGCGTCTCTTTAATTCCATGGCTGCAATCACAATCTGCAATGATTTTAGAGCCCCCCCAAAATAAAGTCTGACACTGTTTCCACTGTTTCCGCATCTATTTCCCATGAAGTGATGGGACCGGATGCCATGCTTACCATGATGACATATAAATACACTTTCCTCAGATTTACATGTTAAATTACTGTGATCTGCATAGACTTTTTAATATAAGCAATAAATAGTGAGGTAAATGCTGAAGCATTTTCTGTTTTTCATCTGCTCTGTGATATTCTGATTTCTCTATGACACAGGCTACATGGCATCAACTTTGAGAAATAGGAATTCAGATGGCAGTTTTCCATTAAACATGCTATCCTCTTTCATTTCTTTTTCAGTTTATTATTGTGCTGTCAAAAATAACTTCATTACAAAATAATGAAATGTTACTATAAAAATGCATGCATGCTAAGTTGCTTCAGTTGGGTTCAACGACTGAGCAATTAACACATAAACCCACCCACTCATATTATAGACCAGAAGGAATTAGTTTGTTTGAACTGAACACATCTAAGAAACTTCCTCTAACTAGTTAAAACTGTCTTTAAAGAGGAGGTTCTCAAATCCAGGTGGCTTATGTTAATGCAATGAGGTTTTAATAACACCTCATTAAAAGCTGAAAATTTTTATACAAAGTTTAAGCTGAGCTAAGCACTGGTACAGCAGTCATCAAAAGGGACTTTCTTCAGCTAACTGGGATGTATGTTAACTTTATGATTGGCTTATAGTTGATAGTAGCCACAGACAATTAATATTCATTATCATACTTATCATTAGTGACTTTTCACTTACATTACCTTAATTTATATTATGATCATATTTTATACGTACATTTTCCTTTCTGTATTTCATCTTGTTTCTACTTCTCATACAATATATTCCATATGCTTCCCAAATTCCAAACATCTATGAGTCACCACCATTTTCAGTTAACTTTTAGTGCTTTGCTCATTTCCTAGGCCTAGAAAAGCATTACTCTAAATGGACAACAGATTCCCAATAAAGTGAAAACAGCAAATTGAGCAGTCATCAGAAATACTAGTGTATAAAAATGTGATTTGGGTGAGAGAAGAAATGATGATTTAGAAAAGATATTGTGTAACAACAGGTGATCAAGAAATCAGGGAATTATCTGTTTTCTGAACTCTATTCATATCTAATCAAAGTCTATTTGCTTTTTGAAAACTTACTGAATGTCTTACAAGAGGTATTTCAGATGAAGAAATAGATTTGCTTTTAAATTTCAGTTCTAGTATTGACTAACTTTTCCCTTACAAATATTAATTCATTTATTTATAAAGTGAGATTGCTGATGGCCTACTACATAAAATTGCTTAGAGAATAAATGAGATGAAGTATGTCACCCATTTAATTCAGTACTTGGCTATTATTAAAATGTAAAACTTTTACTAAACCTTTAATCATCATTTTCCATGATTGTATAATTGTACAATTATGTATACTTTCATATACATATGAAATACATACATATACACATGAATGCATACTTATGTATACTTTCTACACTTTCTAGATTATTGGAATAAAAGTACACAGTATTATTTATCCCTTTTTATTGCTACTATCATTGAATCAATTCAATTTTTCATCATATTTTGCCTAGGTTTTTGTTATAACCTTCAGTTGGATTTTTGTGCCTTGCTTTCTCACTGAGTTATACTTCAGTTTTCAGGCAGCTACATCTCAAATTACACAGATAATATCATTTAACTCATATCATCAATCCTAATGATTCTTTATTACTTTTAGCAGTAAATTAAACATCAAAAAATATCCTCTGAGTGACTTTAAGGGTCATTTGCAGTTATTTATTCGTGTTGGCATTGATTTTAAATGAAATGAGTACTACGTATGTGTCAGATTGTGTTTTACAGATTAGATCGGGAAGATCCACCAGAGAAGGAAATGGCAACCCACTCCTGTACTCTTGCCTGGAGAATCCCATGGACAGAGGAGCCTGGTGGGCTACAGTTCGTGGGGTCGCAGGAGTCCAACATGACTTAGTGACTAAACCACCACCACCACTAGAAAAGTCAGTAAAAAAATCCACTCATTGAGTTACCTAATAAAAACATGATGGTGAGACTGTGGGGTATCAGGAAAGAATAAATCACACTTTATAGAAAAGGTGGTATTTAATTCTATCCCTGAGAAAGGGATTTTATTTACCAGAAGGTAAAATATGTGAAGAAACCAGTCAAAGAAGATCAAACCAGTCAATCATAAAGGAAATCAGTCCTGAAACTCCAGTTCCTTGGCCACATGATGCAAAGAGCCGACTCAGAAAAGACACTGATGCTAGGAAAGATTGAAGGCAGGAGGAGAAGGGGACGTCAGAGGATAAGAAGGTTGGTTGGCATCATCTGACTTGATGGTCATGAGTTTGAGCAAGCTCGGGAGTTGATGGGCTGGGAAGCCCAGTGTGCTGCAGTCTGTAGGGTCACAAAGAATCGAACATGACTGAACAACCGAACTGAACTGAAACATGTGAAACACCTAGAAAAAATAAAATGTAAACCTAGTCAAGGACAAAGTGATTGGAAATAGTATAAGATTATAAAAATGAGTTGCAAACACATGATGGCAGGTGTATGATGGCAAGTACTTTCAACAATTTTATTATGTAATCTCTAGGCAGAAAAGAATTGAAGCCAAGGATGATATTAAATTATGAAGCGTAGGAAAGCCCACTACAACCAAGCATTATGATGTTCAAAAATCTCTAATACCAAGGTTGAGAAACCTTGAAGGGTAGAAAATGTAGGCAGTGATTTTTCCTCTTCCTATCCTCTTCCTGACTGATGTACAATAACTAGGGAATAGGGGAGATTCTATTCCAAACCTCTTTGACATCCTATATCTTTAACAACTTGTCAGATATCATTAGGCTTGTAGTTAATTGATCATACAATAGTAACTGGGCTTCCCTGGTGACTCATTGGTAGGCAATCTGCCTACAATGTAGAAGATTCAGGTTTGATCTAGAGGAGGGCAAGGCAACCCACCCACTGCACTATTTTTGCCTGGAGAAGCCCATGGACAGAGGAACCTGGCAGATTATAGTCCATAGGGTCGCAAAGAGTCAGATACAATTGAAGTGACCTAGCAGGCACGCAGGCACAGTAGTGACTAATTGGCTGCATGCCCCAAATGCTAATGCTGCAACTAGATCACTGGAATAACTTGAGACTTGCCGTACTATGGCAAACTGTTTAAGAAAATATTAATTATTATGATTATTATGATTACCTGAAATGAGCTCTATTACTCAATCTATCCTTAAAATTTGCATCTCACGATTTAAAAGTATGTAATTTTGTTGTGATTTCCAAATGATTCTTTCTAAAGTTTTTTTTTTTTTTTTTTTTTCTACCCAGAAAGGAGATCTGTAGCACCAGCTCTGGGTTTCGTCTGGGGAAAAGAAAATATAATAATAATAAATTGATCCAGCTATGTGATTCATCCCACAGAGATTTTGAGAAATAATTTTCCCTTTTTTCTGTCTTTTTATTTTCTTATTTAATTGTCTATTGATGAAGTATCAAAGGCAATTAAAAAAGTGTTTACTCTCAAGAAGGAGCAATTGATTATATGCATACTGGAAGCCAGGGAACAGAAATGCTCTGCGATCAGCAAGTTAGTAAACTCATCAATAATTTAGATGCAGCCTAAAGGCTATGGACAGATATTTGTTATGAACTGCTGATTTGAAAAATAAATGTATTCTATTCTGAATGCTTGCAAGATTTCAGCTTTCAAGTCAGGGCATGTTGCTAAGAGACGGAAGCAGCTATAGCAATTTCCGCACCCCTTCTCCTTCCCCTTCCGTACCAGGAAGCATCTCATGCTTTACTTGATGGAAGCTTTTCTTTTACCTTTAGTTTTAAGATTTCAGTCTTTTGTTTTTTGATTTTTCAAAAAAAAAAAAAAGACAAAACAGAAAACCCCCTCAAACTTCCCATGTGCTTCTTGGCCGTAAAGGTAAGAGAAGGTAATCATGGTGAGTTGATCAAGGTTATACCCATGTTTGATTTCCAAGTTCTAAATGCCAAATGACAGTTACATAGAAAAGTTACATTTGAGGCATTATTTAGATCATTATGTCCTATAGCAGGATTTAAATCTACATCTTTTTATTTTTTTGTCTCCAAAATCACTTCTACAAAGGCTAAATATGTTGAAAATTATGCACACATACCATTACTTTAAAAAATGTAAGATTAGACAATTATGATAAAAAAAAATTCTTCCAAAGCTTATGACAGCCAATATTCCATCCCTCAGAAGATTTGTATAACTATTAAAAGGAGAGGCTACAACATTGGAGATTCAGCACAGATTGTATGTAAGGACTATGAGCTGCAATATCCTTATCTCTTGAACCTTGAGATTTAGTTTTAAGAAAACATAAACAAGTTAAAATTTATGAAATTAAGCAGCATCAATGTTAAATTTCATCCAATAAAAGATAAGGAATGCAACATAAATAATTGAACTAATTATTTTTGAGTAGGACTAGTTTTAGAAATCTGCATGTAGGTCAAGAAGCAACAGTTAGAACTGGACATGGAACAACAACAGTTTCAAAATTGGGAAAGGGTGCATCAAGGCTGTATATTGTCACCCTGTTCATTTAACTTATATGCAGAGAACATCATGTGAAATGTCAGGCTGCATGAATCCCAAGCTGGAATAAAGATTGCCAGGAGAAATATCAATAACCTCAGATATGCAAATAACACCACCTTTCTGTCAGAAAGGAAAGAGGAACTAAAGAGCCTCTTGATGAAAGTGAAAGAGGAGAGTGAAAAAGCTGGCTTAAAACTCAACACTCAGTAAAACCAAGATAGTGGCATCCAGTCCCATCACTTCATGGTATATAGATGGGGAAGCAATGGAAACAGTGAAAGACTTTATTTTCTTGGTTTCCAAAATCACTGTGAATGGTGACTGCAGCCTTGAAATTAAAAGATGCTTGGAAGAAAAGCAATGGCAAACCTAGATGACATATTAAAAAGCAGAGACATTACTTTGCCAACAAAGATCCATATAGACAAAGCTATGATTTTTCCAGTAGTCATGTATGCATGTGAGAGTTCAACCATAAAAAAGGCTGAACACTGAAGTACTGATGCTTTCAAACTAAAGTGTTGGAGAAGACTAGAAAGTCCCTTGGACTACAAGGAGATCAAGCTAGTCAATTCTAAAGGAAATTAATCCTGAATTATTCATTGGAAGGGCTGATACTAAAACTGAAGCTCAAATACTTTGGCCACCTGATGCGAAGAGCCAACTCATTGGAAAAGACCCTGATTCTGGGAAAGATACCAGGCAGAAGGAGAAGAGGATGAAAGAAGAAGAGAAGATTGGATGGCATCACCAACTCCATGGACATAAGTTTGAGCAAACTCCAGGAGAGTGTGGAGGACAGGGAAGCCTGGCTCGCTACAGTCCATGGGGCTGCAGTAGTCAAACACAACTGAGCGACTGAATAACATCAAGGACCACTTTATTGCCAAACCATACTGTTGTAGGCTAGGATGTGTTTTTTGTTATCAACCATTTCAGAAGAGCAGTTTTCTTTATGTGTCTATCTCTAGTATTCCAGCCAATCGGCAATCTCTGTTCATATACATAGACAGACACACACATATATAATATGTGTGTGTGTAAATACTAATTTTTTGGCTGCATTGGTATTAGTTGCAGCACACAGGATCTTTCATTTGGTTCACTGACCCTCTAGTTGAGGCTTGAAGATTCAGTAGTTGCAGTTCGTGGGTTTAATTGCCCTCCAGCACGTGGGATCTTAGTTCCCAAACCAGGGATCGAATTCACCTTGCATTGAGTCTCTTGCATTGCAAGGCAGATTCTTAACCATTGGATCACCAGGCAAGTCTCTATGTCCTTTAAGGTAAAAATAAGACTACAGATTCTACTCCAACCTAGATTAAATATAATTCTGGACCAGACAGGACAAATTATCATAAATTGACTCTTATTAATTCACTTTCTTTAGAACATTGCTATGTGGAGATACGTTCCTGGAGTAGCAAGCATTTATAAGCCAATAACTGGAAAGTTGTAAACAGCAATGTATATTAGTAAATTTTTATTCTTTATAAATAAATCTCTTAAAAATATCAACAAAATTTCAGAATATAATTGAATTCTGAAAGTACACTGCCATGCTTACTATTTGGATGGTTCTTAGATAACTAACAATTTCAAAACAAGAGAGACCTACTTAAATATATTGGCCTTTGAACTTTGTTCATGTTTGTACACTTTTTTGGGGTACATAATAGCTCTCAGTTCAGTTCAGTTCAATCGCTCAGTCGTGTCCAACTCTTTGTGACCCCATGAATTGCAGCACATGCCAGGCTTCCCTGTCCATCACTAACTCCCGGAGTTCATTCAGACTCACGTCCATCGAGTCGGTGATGCCATCCAGCCGTCTCATCCTCTGTTATCCCCTTCTCCTCCTGCACCCAATCCCTCCCAGCATCAGAGTCTTTTGCAATGAGTCAACTCTTTGCATGAGGTGGCCAAAGTACTGGAGTTTCAGCTTTAGCATCATTCTTTCTAAAGAACACCCAGGACTGATCTCCTTTAGAATGGACTGGTTGGATCTCCTAGCATAATAGCTCTAGTAACTAGAAAAAAGGTGTCTGGGGAGTGGTTTTGCATCTTTGGAAAGAAGGAATTTAAACTATTCTTAGTTTGTTCTGGCTGCTATCACAGAATGCAAAAGGCTCAGTGGCTCATGCACAATTAAAATTTATTTCTCACAGTTCTGAAGACTGGGGAATCCAAGATCAAAGCACTAGCATATTGGCATCTGGTGAGATGCCAGTTTCCTGGTTTATAGACTGTTGTCCTCATGGGGTGTGTGTGCGTGCTGCCGCTTTAGTTGTATCTTACTCTATGTGACTTTGTGGGCTATAGCCCTTCCCAGGCTCCTCTGTCCATGGGATGCTCCAGGCAAGAATACTGGAGTGGGTTTCCATGCCCTCCTCCAGGGGATCTTCCTGAGTCAGAGATCGAACTCATGTCTCTTATATCTCCTGCATTGGCAGGTAGGTTCTTTACCGCTAGCGCCGCCTGTGAAGCTGGGAGTAAGCAGCAAAAGAGCTTTCTGGAATCCCTTGTTAAACCACTAATCTCACACATCAGGGCTTCGAGTTCTGGACTAATTACCTTCCAAAGGCCCCACCTCCAGTTTTAAAGTATAGAAGGAAAAGATATTTTCCACCCCTCCAATTTCAAGGAGGAGTCAAATTCAGAAAATTGGGAGGAACAAGAGAAAGAAAAGCAACTGTGTTTTTTTCATCAACAACATGAGCTTTAAAATGAAAGAGACATGTTTTTTTTCCCCTCATCTTCATTTAAATCTGGGCTTCCCTTGTGGCTCAGTTGATAAAGAATCCTCCTGCAATATGAGAGACCAGGGTTCGATCCTTGGGCTGGGAAGATCACCTGGAGACAGGAAAGGCTACCCACTCCAGTATTCTGCTTGGAGAATTCCATGGACTGTATAGTCCATGAGGTTGCAAAGAGTAAGACACGACTGAGCAACTTTCACTTTCATTTAAATCTAGATAAGTGACAGGGAAGCCTCATGTTTCACTCATCCTTTCAGATCCCTGGAAGCTTAACATTCTTTATGAGTAAATTAAATGACTTATATTATGTGGTGGTTTTGGGAACAGAGGAGAGAATCTCAAAAACTAATTTCTCTCATCTTTGAAATACTGTAGCCACTGGGAGAGTGTCTTACTATCCTTACTCAGTTGGAAAAGACACTTTGAGTGTGGAGGGATGGAGAGCTTTCCACAGCTACAGTATCACCCTGTGCAAGTGAGCATCAGCACACCCCCAGCAACATAATATATTACGTCCATCAGGAAACTCGGGTTGATCCCTGGATCAAGAGGTTCCCCTGGAGTAAGAAACAGCCTCCCACTCCAGTATTCTTGCCTGGAAGAATGCCATGGACAGAGGAGCCTGGTGAGCTACAATCTTTGGGGTTATAAAGAGTCAGATACAATTGAACATGCACTCAACACAAGGGTGTTTCCAGGTGGTAAAGAATCTGCCTGCCAATGCAGGAGACACAGGAGACTCAGGTTCCATCCTTTGGTCTGGAAGAGGAAATGGCAGGAGGAGGAAATGGCAGCTCATTCCATTATCCCTTGTCTGGGAAATCCCATGGACAGAGGAGCTTGACGGGCTACAGTCCATGTGGCCACAAAGAGCTGAACACAACTGAGCAACTACGCATGAACACATACTTTTCTCTAAGAATCTTGATAGTTGTAAAGTTGTGAGAGTGGGATGGGTTTTCTTTGCAAATTAATTTGTGATAGGAAAAACTATTTCAAATATATTTTCATAATCACATGTAATACAAAATAATGAGTTGAAGATGAAAACTGATTATGAATGCTCAGGAAAAACAGGTTTATGGATTTACTGCATCAATTTCCAATTGTATTATTAGTTTTGCAAATGTACAGCGCCATCATAACAGAGTGACATCATCAGAGTGACATCATAACAGAGTGACAGGAAGAACCTGTATTTAAACATCTAAGTATTTAACTCAGTTACAGATTATCAACTACCATAGTGTATTGCTCTTACAAACAATTTAACTATTGTTACAAATCATTGCATTATATGTATACTTGTATCAGTTATACAACTACATTTAACGAATCCTTGCAGGTTTTTAGTCAGGATTCTTCCATAGTTGGTTTTGAGTCTAGAAGTATGGTACTTTATTGTCCTGTCCGTAAAAAAAAAAAAAGAAAGAAAGAAAGTTACAACAAATTGCTCAATATTTAGGCATTATGCTATTGCATTTTCTGTACCTTATTTTATCTTTAGTTGACAGTGTGTTGAAACACATAAACTTTTAATTTCTTCCTAGAATTTGTAAATAAAGACCTAAAATTCTTGTGCTGCTTTTTTTTTAAACATTGGGAATCCTGATGGATCTGTTTCCAAGAAAGTTGATATACAAAAACTAATGATTCCAAGTAGTAAATACATAAGATAGTAGAATATTTCTCTCCAAAATTTTTGTTATTGTTGTTACTCCTGTTGTTGGTGTTTTGGTTTGATTAATTTTCCATTCAGATAAATTGACCTACCTCTACAATGAAGTTTCCTGGAATATCTCAGCTTATATTGGGATTATATAAATGTGTATGACACAAAGAAATGTCCAAGAGCGTGTGAACCTGCTATTTTTGCCAAGAAGCCCTCAGGGAAAGAATTTAGCATGTTTAGGACTCAATCTTTATAGAGATAGGCATAGGTCTGCATCCTGGCTCTTCCTGCAAGCCAGGAAAAGTTTAATTTTCCAGATTCTTGGTTGGCTAACTACTCTGTCATTGAGAATTATGATCTCTGGTAATGGTAGACCTATTAAATGGTAAAAGAAAGAGAAAGTCCTTAGCACAGTGCCTCAAGCACTCAATAAAAACTTGAATTATGTCCCTAACATCTGGGTTTCAGATTGCTGGTTCCTTTGAACAGACTTCCAGTATTAGGATTCTCTTGGCTATTTTTAGTCTTTGTACCATATCTTTTGGGTTTCCCTGAAGGCTCAGTGGTAAAAAAAAAAAAATCTACCTGCAGTAGAGGAGACCTGTGTTTGATCTCTGGGTCAGGAAGATTTTCTGGAGAATGGAACGGCTGTCCACACCAGTATTCATGCCCAGAGAATTCCATAAACAGAGGAGCCTGGTGGGCTACAGTCCATGGGGTCACAAAGGTTCAGACATGACTGAGTGACTAATACACCATCTCTTTTAATTGTTTTTCTTGATTTCTCATATATTGTTCAGTGTAACAGTGATTTAGAATTCTGACATCTGGACATAAATTGATGCTTCTCTGACAATCACTGATAGTTAAGAAATGCTTTGGATCAGTAGTCATCTTTCACAATGGTTTCATTTATCACTAAACCTGTTTATGTTTACCATGAAAGGTCCTTGGTTGTAATAACATTTGGGGTGTCTTTTGAAATGACAATAACAACACAATTTGCTTATATTATTTGTATAAGGACTTTTGACTCTTATAGCAAAAAGTTTTCCTCTACTTTCCCTTAAATTTATTTATTTAGCTATTATAAAACATGAAGGAAATGGCAACCAACTCCAGTATTCTGGCCTGGAGAATCCCACGGACAGAGGATCCTGGCAGGCTAGAATCCATGCGGTCGCAAGAGTCAGACACAACTTAGCTGCTAAACCACCACCACTACATAAAACATGAAATAATTTCATATTATTATCATTATCATTTTGATTGCTACTGCTGCCAAGTCACTTCAGTCGTGTCTGACTCTGTGTGACCCCATAGACGGCAGCCCACCAGGCTGCCCTGTCCCTGGGATTCTCCAGGCAAGAACACTGGAGTGGGTTGCCATTTCCTTATCCAATGAATGAAAGTGAAAAGTGAAAGGGAAGTCGCTCAGTCATGTCCAACTCTTCACGACCCCATGGACTGCAGCCCACCAGGCTCCTCTGTCCATGGGATTTTCCAGGCAAGAGTACTGGAGTGGGGTGCCATCGCCTTCTCCGGATCATTTTGATCACTTTATACTGAAGTATATCTGATGAACTAGGATGATTAAAAGTGATCACAAATGATTATTCTATTATATCTTATCTTTTTCATGTTCAATTTAGCTTTAAAAATTAAACATTTATCTAATTGGTATTAGCTGTATTTAAAAAATTGAAATGCTATTCTAAAATTTGCATACAAACATGTTGGATATGAATGAAGGGCCCAAAAGATTCAGAAATTTTGAAAACCTAGTGAAATACATTACCAATAGAAAATAGTGTCTTTTTTAACCTGAGGCTTTGTGGGAATCAATTTAATCAAGAGCTGACTTCTGTAACCAATCTAAGTTTAGTTCAAAAATAAATAAGTGAAATTTAAATATATATATATATATATATATATATATATACACAGAGAGACAGAGAGAGAGAAAGAGACTACATTTCTACATGTTACCCTTCCTTATAGTTTGACATATATTTACTATTTTTCAGGTACTTTTTCTGATTCTTTTTCTCTCATTAGGTATTTTCAAACATTGTGCATCCAAATACGACATGCACCATTTATTTACTTGTTTATATTAAAGTATAGTTAACTGTCACCCTGCTTATTTAACTTATATGCAGAGTACTTCACGAGAAATGCCGGGCCAGATGAAGCACAAGCTGGAATCAAGATTTCTGGGAGAAATATCAATAACCTCAGATATACAGATTATACCAACTTTATGGAGGAACGTGAAGAAGAACTAAAGAGCGTCTTGATAAAAGTGAAAGAGGAGAGTGAAAAAAAGTTGGCTTATAATTCAATGTTCAGAAAACAAAGATAATGGCATCTGGTCCCATCACTTCATGTCAATAGATGGGGAAACAATGCAGTAAGAGACTTTATTTTGGGGGGCTCCAAAATCACTGAAGATGGTGACTGAAGTCATGAAATCAAAAGACGCTTGCTCCTTCGAAGAAAAGTTGTGACCAACCTAGACAGCATGTTAAAAAGCAGAGACATTACTTTGCCAAAAAAGATCCATCTAGTCAAAGCTATGGTTTTTCCAGTAGTCATGTATGGATGTGAGAGTTGGACTATAAAGAAACCTGAGTGCTAAAGAATTGATGCTTTTGAACTGTGGGTTGAAGAAAGCTCCTGAGAGTCCCTTGGACTGCAAGGAGATCCAACCAGTCCATCCTAAAGGAAATCAGTCCTGAATATTCATTGGAAGGACTGATGCTGAAGCTGAAACTTCAATACTTTGGCCACCTGATGTGAAGAACTGACTCAGGAAAAGACCCTGATGCTGGGAAAAATTGAAGGCAGGAGGAGAAGGAGACTACAGAGATGAGATGGTTTAATGGCATCACCACTTAATAGACATGAGTTTGAGTAAACTCTGGGAGTTGGTGATGGACAGGGAGGCCTGGCCTGCTGCAGTCCATGGGGTCGCAAAGAGTTGGACACGGCTGCACCACTGAGCTTAACTGAACTGATAGTTAATTTACAATGTGTCAGTTTCAAGTGTACAGCAAAGTGATTCCATTACACACACACACAGACACACACACACACATATATCCTTTTCATATTTGTTTTCATTATAGATTATTATAAGATATTGATTATAGTTCCCTGTGCTATATAGTAGGTCCTTGTTTACCTATTTCACCTATACTTGTGTGTATATGTTAAGGCTTCCCAGGTGGCTCAGTGGTAAAGAATCTGCCTGTCAATGCAGATGACGTGGGTTCAATCCCTGCGTTGGGAATATTTCCTTGAGTAGAAAATGGCAACACAGTCAAATATTCTTGTCTGGAATATTCCATGGGCAGAGAAGCCTGGTGGGCTACAATCCATGGAGTCACAAAGATTAGGACACAACTGAGTGACTGAGCACTACGAATGCATATTAGTTAACCTCAAATTCTTAATTTATCACCCCTTGTAACTCTCTATACCCTTCAGTTCAGTTCAGTTGCTCAATTGTGGCCGACTCTTTGCAACCACATAAATTGCAGCACTCCAGGCCTCCCTGTCCATCACCAACTCCCGGAGTTTACCCAATTCATGTGAATCGAGTTGGTGATGCCATCCAGCCATCTCATCCTCTGTCATCCCCTTCTCCTCCTGCCACCAATCCCTCTCAGCATCAGAGTCTTTTCCAATGAGTCAACTCTTCGCATGAAGTGGCCAAAGTACTGGAGTTTCAGCTTTAGCATCATTGCCTCCAAAGAACACCCAGGATTGATCTCCTTTAGAATGGACTGGTGGGATCTCCTTGCAGTCCAAGGGACTCTCAAGAGTCTTTTCCAACACCACAGTTCAAAAGCATCAATTCTTCGGTGCTCAGCTTTGTTTATAGTCCAACTCTCACATCCATACATGACTACTGGCAAAACCATAGCATTGACTAGACAGAACTTTGTTGGCAAAGTAATGTCTCTGCTTTTGAATATGCTATCTAGGTTGGTCATGACTTTTCCTCCAAGAGGTAAGCATCTTTTAATTTCATGGCTGCAATCAGCATCTGCAGTGATTTTGGAGCCCAGAAAAATAGAGTCAACCACTGTTTCCCCATCTATTTGCCATGAAGTGATGGGACTGGATGCCATGATCTTGGTTTTCTGAATGTTGAGCCTTAAGCCAACTTTTTCACTCTCCTCTTTCACTTTCATCAAGAGGCTTCTGAGTTCCTCTTCACTTTCTGCCATAAGGGTGGTGTCATCTACATATCTGAGATTATTGATATTTCTCCTGGCAGTCTTGATTCCAGCTTGTGCTTCTTCCAGCCCAGCGTTTCTCATGATGTACTCTACATATAAATTAAATAAGCAGGGTGACAATATACAGCCTTGACGTACTCCTTTTCCTATTTGAAACCAGTCTGTCCCATGTCCAGTTCTTTTTTTTTTTTCCATGTCCAGTTCTAACTGTGGCTTCCTGACCTGCATATAGGTTTCTTAAGAGGCAAGTCAGGTGGTCTTGCATTCCCATCTCTTTCAGAATTTTCCGCAGTCTATACCCTTAGTAGCTATAAGTTCGTTTTCTATAAGTCTATTCCTATTTTGTAGACAAGCTTATTTGTATCACTATTTTAGATTCCAATAGTCCTTTGACAGATGAATGAATAAAGATGTGGTATATATGAAATGGATATTACTCAGGCATAGAAAATGAATGAAAGAATGTAATTTTAAGTAACATGGATGGACCTAGAAGTCATCATACTAAGTAAAGTAAGTCAGACAATGAGAGACAAATATCATATGATATCACTTACATGTGCAACATTTGTTTTTATGCTAATGAGATAACAGTTTTAATATTTCTTTTCCAAATAGAGAAAATACTAGGAACCAATTATTCAATAATAATGATGATAATAATAATAATAACATAGTCTCCAAAATAAAAAAAAAAGCTTGATCCTGACATATTATTTTCCAAAACTTAATTTTCTTTGCTACTATAATTTAGCTATCTTTCTATTTCATGTTTACTTGGAACTAAACTCTATTGAACTCTATAGATGTTGATGCAGAGTTAGATATACATAATAAAGGAGAGAAAAGAATAAATCACATTATGTTTAATTTTATTAAATGGATAAAACTTTAAAAGTGAAATATATGTTTAGTGAGAAGAAAATGATTAAATATTCAGCACCTTCAAATTTATTTAAGGCAATACAGTAGGAGAATTTTATTACACTGTGGATTGTATTCAGTGGTATACATTTTAGGTTACAAATTATACTTTTAAAAGTAGGCTTTCAATCCCTTCCCTCCCTGCAGTGTTATTTATATTATATTAAATAGTTGTTAGTTATATTCTAACTCATTTGCCAAACTCAAAATTATTTGGTGCTCATAATTAATGCAAAATATGTAGATACACTGAGAGATCACCATAAAGGTAAATCAGAATGTGCTATGTACTTAAGTAAAGGAAACTTACTTGCAGATTCTATTCCAGAAAATTGATAATACACAAAACTGAAGGAGCAGATGAATTATTACTGGCATGTAGAGCCCTCAGTGGGTTGATAATATTCTTAAGCATCATCAGGTATCATATACCATGAAATTTTCATAGCACTTTGAGATTCTGCTGGAAAAATTATTATATGTTTTTCAAAAGCTCACAAGCTTTACTTTATTGCCCTCAGCTGTGCAATGCTTTTGTCCCATGTTCCTTCCTTCAGGTCTACAATATTATATATACACATAAAATTCCTTTGATTTTATGGTCCTCATATTTATAGAAGGCCACCAAGAGAGTTCAGTGGAAAAACTTCTGGATTAAGGATTTGGGACATTCTGTGTGTGTGTGTATACTTTCTGGAAATAATATATTTTCCAAAGAAAAGTGAAGTAACCTCAGACTAGAGAGAGAGATGAGATATTTGGACTTGGAGGTTTGTTTTTGGAATGCTGTTTTAGACAGGGTGCTCAGGAAACACTTTTTCAGAATGACATTTTTGAACAGAGACTTAGAAATACATAGGGCAAAACAATACAGACATTGAAGGAAGACTATTCTAAATAATATGTATTTATTCTAAATAAATAGAATAAATGTAGAAATTTACATATGTACTCAAGAAACTGATGGAGTAAGAGTGATCATGGTAGAAAAATTAGCTGAAGAGACAGGCAAGGGTCAGAACATATAGATCTTTATAGTTGATAGTAAGAGTTTTCATTTTAGTTGTAAAGCACTTTGTTGTAGGACTCTTCTTCGTTGAATGCAATCTATGGCTTATATAAGAAGGGACCACACTGATTGGTAGGGTATAATTCGTTGCTATGGTCTAGTGGCCAAAGATAATGGTGGTTCACACTCATGCAAAGGAAGAAGAGGAAGGAAGAAGGCAAAATTTAGATGAATTTCCCCAGGAGCACAATTGCTGAATCATATGGCAATCCTTAGTTTTCTGAAAAACCTGCATAAGATTTCCCATAACAGCTGTACCAATTTATATTCCCACCAACAGTGTAGAGGGTACCCATTTCTCCCCACTTTCTCCAGAATTTGTTATTTGTAGACATTTTAATAATGGTCATTCTGACTGGTGTGAGGTGGTGCCTCATCGTAGTTTTGATTTGCATTTATCTATTAATTAGTGATATTGAGCATCTTTTCATGTGCCTACCGGCCATCTGTATGTCTTTCTTGGAGAAATGTCTATTAAGGTCTTCTGCCCATTATTCAATTGGGTTGGCTGTTTTGTTTATTGATTGATTGATTGATGTTGAGTTGATGAGCTATTTGTATATTTTCAAGATTAAAACTTTGTGAGTCACATCGTTTGCAAATATTCTCTCCTATTCCATAGGTTGTCTTTTTTATGGTTTCCCTTGCTCTGTAAAAATTTGTAAGTTGATTAGGTCCCATTTTTTATTTTTGTTTTTATTTCTTTTGCCTTGGAAAACTGACTTAACAAAATATTTGCATGATTCATGTCAGATAATGTTTTGCCTATGCTCTATGTTCATAGAAGCATTATTCACAATAACAAAAACATGGAAACAACCTAAGGGTCCATTGATAGGTGAATAGATACAAAAGATGTAGTACATACATCTCATGGAATACTATTTACCCCTAAAAAATGAAACAATACCATTAGCAGCAAAATGGATGTAACTAGAGATTATCATACTAAGTGAAGTAAGTCAGAAAGAAAAAGACAAATGCAAAATGATATTAGTTATATGAGGAACCTAAAGTATGGCACAATTGAACCTTTGTACGAAACAGAAGCAGACTCACAGACATAGAGAACAGGCTTGTGGTCGCCAAGGGGGAAGTGGGGGGGGAGAGAGAGGGATTGGGAGTTTGAAGTTGGTGGATGCAAACTATGACATTTAGAGTGTATAAACAAGGTCCTACTGTAAAGCACGAGGAACTCTATCCAATATCATGAGATAAATCAGAAAAAAAAGAGAATATTTTAAAAATAATATATAGACTGAGTATATGACAGTCATTTTGCCATATAGCAGAGATTGGCACAACATTGCAGATCAACTGTACTTCAGTGAAAAAAAAAATACATGGATTTGGGGTGTAGTTTGGTCATCAAAACAACAAACAGGATTGAAAGATAAATGATACCTAAAGAGAAGAAAATATTCAATACTATTTTTAGTCTTTAACAACTTGATGAATGAAACTATTCTTTATGTATATGAAGATACTGAGGACGAATAGGATCATCAATAATTTATGACTGACATATCTCTTATACATCAAAATGGAGAAATATAGATGGAGTTCATTATAAACTGGATATGTGATACAGACACACACACACAGGGGGGCTCCAGAAATATGTATATGGAAAGATAACATTTAAAGGGAAAGAGCTAATGAGATTGTCTCTTAAGTGAATATATATAGTGAGTGGACACGGACTGTGGCCACACATTTAAGGATGAGAAAGAAGAGAAAGAAAAAGCAACGAGATGGAAAATGGACACTCATTGCAGCTATCAAGAACAGAGTTTCCTGAAATATGAGCTTATCCGTTTCTAGAAATGACTGTAGGAAGCTGAGGTATTTTATGTCAAATTGCCCCTATTTCTTATTTCATAGAAATAAGAAAAGTCATCAGTGAGAATCTGGAGCAGGGGAGGGCAGTAGTTTTACAAGGAGAAGTGAAGATATAGCTGCCTTTTTCAGAGAATAGAAGATAAGATTGAAAAAAGACATAAAACAGATGGTTAGATTTAAGGACCTATTTGAGATTTAAGATTATAAAGTAGGAAATGCATTTTTTTTTCAGTATCGAAACTGTGTATATTTAAATACTCAGTTCATAACAGGACAAACGGGTGAATGGAATAATAATTCATATTATAGCATATTCAGTCAATTGACAATAGAAAAAGTCAATGGCAGGAAAGCAGAAGATTTTTTCTGGTAATAATGAGAACGAAGGGGCTCTGTAAATTGTCTAGTATCCATTCAGTGTTGTACCTAAGGTTAGAAACGTGCATGATGGGAACTCAGGACTCCAGGATTCTTTGTTTAACATCACAATCAACTGTGGCCACAGTGTAACACTTGTCCCTGGTTACTCTCTGTACTAAATAGTCATCTGCATAAATTCCTTTGTATGTATGTGATAATCGTTCAAATCTTGGATCCTGAGCAATACTTAGAGCCACTTGATACTTTTGCCATTACACAGGCAATTATACAAGAGGTACACTTGGCACACAGTCCGTCATTGACTACATTAAGTTTAGTTTGACTTTAATGGAAATGTCGCTAAAGTTGGTATCAACCAGGATACAGTAAGGTGGACCCAGCTGTGTGATAAAATGGAAGAATAAGCAGGAAAGATGACAAGGGGCCACACACAAAGGCTGTGTGTGTGTTTCTTTAAACCTCATCTAGTGCTGGAGTATATGTAAACAGAACAGAGGTTTCTCTAGGTGAGTGACAGAAAAGAGAATAAGAGAGTTATGCTACAATTAGCTAGATTATGCTGCAGAAATATACAACTGCAAAATCTCAGACTTAACACAAAACTACTTATTGTTCTAGTATGTTTTATGAGCCACCATTTAGCAACTCAGGATAGCAGGGTGTTATCCATCACCCTTTGCCTATACTGTATGGGGATACAGCCTTACTGTCACCATAGCAGGGAAAAAGAACTGCCAGGGAATCCCACACTTGTAATGGAATGCTTCAGCAGCAAAATTATGCATATCACCTTCATTTACAAAACACTGATTAGATCAATTCATTTGACCAGACCACTCAGAAGACCATAGGGAAGTTTGGTTGATGTGCTCTCAAAGAGAGGAAAACCAGGTATTGGTGAGCATAAGAAACCATCACAGTTGAAAGGATCTCTATGATAATTCAGGAAAGAATTAAGGACAGGATGACACTCGTGGACAATGAAAAAATGACTTGGTCAATATGTTGGCATTTTCCACAGAAATAGAATAATAACTGTAGCAATGAGCTAGCAAATTGGCACAAAAAAGAACATATATGGAGTTGGAACAATTATGGTAGCAACAGGCCTAGGGACTGACTTTTTTCAAAAAATTTCTCTCTCACTTACTGGCTTCTTGTGCTTAGTAGCTCAGTCGTGTCCATCTCTCTGTGACCCAATCGAATGCAGCCCAGCCCACCAGGCTCCTGTGTCCTTGGGGATTTCCCAGGCAAGAATACTGGAGTGGGTTGCCATGCCCTCCTTCAGGGGATCTTCCCAATCTAGGAATTGAATTGGGTCTCCTGCATTGCAGGCCGATTCTTTACCAGCTGAGCTACCAGGGAAAACCTTAAGTCAGTTCAGTTCAGTTGAGTCACTCAGTCGTGTCCAATTCTTTGCCACCCCATAAGTCGCAGCACGCCAGGCCTCCCTGTCCATTGCCAACTCCCAGAGTTTACTCAAACTCATGTCCATCGAGTCGGTGATGCCATCCAGCCATCTCATCCTCTGTCGTCCCCTTCTTCTCCTGTCCCCAATCCCTCCCAGCCCCTTAAATTATTTAGCAATTCTATGTGGGGTCATCTACCCATAGTTGACGAGAATTCATGGAACTTTTCTCTTATGGCTGTTGTAATGGTCAGATGTGTTAACAAACACAGAGATCTGTATGCTATATTGTGTAACATAGTCAAAAGGAAAATTCCTTATTAATAGAGATGAAATGGTAAAAGCCTAAATAAATAGGTTTTGTCTAAAGACAAAGAAAGCTGGAAGCCTAAAGAAACTGGCTTAGAATATCCCTTTAAAAATAGTGATATTTATTTTGAGATGAGGTCAATAAAATTTGAGTTGACTGTTTTGTGGTTAGATATCTACAGTGTACTTTGAATATAGAATGCTTTAATTTGATACTGTCAGCATTCCTTAATGCACAGCTTAAAGCATTTTTAAATTACATTCTTTACACTTTTACACATAGTGTAAGTGTTTAGAAATGTGTATTTTTTAATTTTATCTCACCAGCTGACTTGGAATAATCTCTGATATCACACTGAACATTTTGTCACTTAGAAGAAAAAAAAGAAAAGGCCATCATTTGTACAAGTGACACTGTTCTGATCTTTCTATTTTCAAGAGAGTTTATTACCTGTTAGCCCCTGAGTTTATTCTATGTAAACAAGTATGTACATCCTTGTGTATGTATGTGTTGGTCTACATACATGTATATGTATGCTGACAAGACCATGCATGCTTGTATTTTCACAAACGATATGGCTGTATTTTCTTCCATTTAGTTATATTCTGTTTAAATATTTCCCAAACACACCATCCTATTGATAGCAAAGGAATCTACAGTGAAGTCTCAAAAAAAATCAGATAAAGACATTGAAAGACAACATCAAACTTATCTCACAACTGTATTATATAATTATTTTATTTTATATTGAAGAGTCAGATTGAGAAAATAAGGCATGAGAAAAAATAAGCAATGCTATTTAGAGATCAGCATTGTTGATTACATATTTTTGAGATATGTGTAGTCTGGCATTGTCCTATACTTCATGTGAGCATTCTGGTCTTATTTCCCTATTCAACTCTAAGTTTTCTCCATAAATTACACTCAGGCTCTGTAATTCTCTCTTTGCAACTAAACTGTTAATTGCCAATAATTAAACATTTTTTACACCTAAATTCTACTCTTAATGTGTTGATATACCTACAAAAGTATATGGTTCCTCAAATCAAAGAACTTAAAATAGATTTTAAGATAGTAGGCATAAGTTAAAAAGAAAAGTTAAATATGTCAGACTTTATACACTTGAATGGATAATGTAGTCAAAATCAGTCAACTTGATTATCTTATAAAATCTAAAAATCATTTCTGGGTTGACATGGTTTGTGAAGGACTTTTGTTGCAGAAAAGATATGAGATGTCAAAAATTAGCAGAACTGAATGAGTGAAAATGACATAAAATATGAATTAATGTTCAAATTATCATTTTCTTTTGCTTCCAATCCTGCTCTCTACTTCTCATTCTTTATTGGTTTAAAAGATGGCCTGAGTGCTATTTCCTTCCCATGTACCACCCTACACCTGGCTTTTTTCTTTCCCAATCATAGCCCTCTTTTCTTCATCTACTGGTTTAACACTGAGCAGTAACCATGTTCCCTTTGGTAAACACCTATCAGAATTGTGGAATGACCTTTAAACTCTGCTGGGCACAAGAGAACAGGTGTGTAGATACCTTAATGGAAACATACTTGGGCCAAATCATTAACTAGATTTTTCAAAGGCTCAGTTAGAGAATGTATGTTCTAAAATGTAATTCTCCTAATCTATTTTATCACTCAAGTAGAACTTCGGTAGTTCTTTTTTTAGATAGAAGTTGCTTCCTAACTCCTCATTTAACTAGATGATCTTGAAATCTGAAATACAGCATTCCTCCACACTTTTATATGGAAAATTTATTTTTAAAAGAGTATGTAAACTTGAACACAGACAAAAAGTTGGGCCATTGTCTTTCAATATTTATAGGGGCTGAAATCTCCTTAGGATTACCTAGATTTTAGATGAATATATATATATATATATATATATATATATTAGTTCTATTCACTTTTACTATTGATTAAACCTCCAGGTCAGGAAGCAACAGTTAGAACTGGACATGGAACAACAGACTGGTTCCAAATAAGAAAAGCAGTATGTCAAGGCTGTTTATTGTCACCCTGCTTATTTAACTACTATGCAGAGTACATCATGAGAAATGCTGGGCTGGAAGAAGCACAAGCTGGAATCAAGATTGCTGGGAGAAATATCAATAACCTCAGATATGCACACGACACCACCCTTATGGCACAGAGTGAGGAGGAACTAAAAAGCCTCTTGATGAAAGTGAAACAGGAGAGTGAAAAAGTTGGCTTAAAGCTCAACATTCAGAAAATTAAGATCGTGGCATCTGGTCCCATCACTTCATGGGAAATAGATGGGGAAACAGTGGAAACAGTGTCAGACTTTATTTTTGGGGGCTCCAAAATCACTACAGATGGTGACTGCAGCCATGAAATTAAAAGACACTTACTCCTTGGAAGGAAAGTTATGACCAACCTAGATAGCATAGTCAAAAGCAGAGACATTACTTTGCCAACAAAGGTCCATCTAGTCAAGGCTATGGTTTTTCCAGTAGTCATGTATGGATGTGAGAGGTGGACTGTGAA
This sequence comes from Bos indicus x Bos taurus, assembly GCF_003369695.1. Classification (NCBI taxonomy): domain Eukaryota; kingdom Metazoa; phylum Chordata; class Mammalia; order Artiodactyla; family Bovidae; genus Bos; species Bos indicus x Bos taurus. Next base: position 60,270,719 of record NC_040087.1, read on the forward strand.
GAAAGCTGAACACTGAAGAATTGATGCTTTTGAACTGTGGTGTTGGAGAAGACTCTTGAGAGTCCCTTGGACTGCAAGGAGATCCAACCAGTCCATTCTAAAGGAGATCAGTCCTGGGTGTTCTTTGGAAGGAATGATGCTAAAGCTGAAACTCCAGTACTTTGGCCACCTCATGCGAAGAGTTGACTCATTGGAAAAGACTCTGATGCTGGGAGGGATTGAGGGCAGAAGGAGAAGGGGACGACAGAGGATGAGATGGCTGGATGGCATCACTGACTCGATGGACATGAGTCTGAGTGAACTCCAGGATTTGGTGATGGACAGGGAGGCCTGGCATGCTGCAATTCATGGGGTCGCAAAGAGTCGGACACAACTAAGTTGCTGAACTGAACTGAACTGAAACCTCTCAGAGAACTCACAGGTTAATTTGTGATTTGTGTACAGAAGAGATGAAAATAATTCATGTCCACTGGAGTAAATAACTCTCTAGTAAATAACTCTGCTATCTCTAGATAGCAGTTTATAGGCCTGTTTGACATTCAGCACTTTTTTTTATTCTAACCCACCAATTTTGCAATTCTATAAGAATTTTAGCTTCTCAAATGCTCTTTGAACAGGCAATTAATATTTTAAAATATTTCATATTTGTTCAATTTATATATATATATAAAATATTATATATATTAGTTACGATTTGATTTTCTTGACAATTATGTGAATTATATTTTAACATTTCAACATCTCTGTCTTACCTACATTGATTTTTTAGGATTCTTGGCTCCTTTTTTGCACTCTATAATTCTAAAACTATTATAACAGTATGTATTATAAAGGTTGCAAGGCTTATTTCCATAGATTTAACTTAAATTTTAGGGCATACCTGGAGGGACAGTGGTTGCTGTCCCATAACCCTTAATCCAGCAGATGGGGCTTCTATTAATAAAGCACACTTTTGTTCCTGAAAATTTTAGTTGATCAAAAGAGTGGAGATGAGACAAAAACCCAAGCATTGTTCATGTAAGAAATTTCATATTTCTGACAGTGCAAACCTCCTGGGGATACTGAGTATGTGCAGAGGCTTCATAGAGATTAACTGACTCTTCTTCTAAACCTGGCAGTTGATCTGCTTTCATCTCCTCTGTTGCCAGCCATCTTTCTCCTCCCCAGGCCCAAACACATACAAAAATAGAATAATACCCCATACTTTCCACCTTTCTTGCCTATGCCTAAGGCAAGAATGCAGTATTTTTTGTGGTTTTCTGATTTATCTGTTACAGCCAGTTATTTGTGAAAGAGCCAAGAAGTGAGAAAAAATGGATATAAAGTTTTTTTTAACAAGTGCCTCATAAAAAAGCTGTCTCTGGTTTCATCTAATTCTGTAGATGCAGGCCTGCCACGTCTTTGTTCTTATCAACGTCCTTTTAATTTTCTTTCTTCCCAGGGATCATGGTCCCAATTCATCCTGACGGGTAGCCTTTCACCTCTTCCCTGGCACCTTTTCCCAGTCTCGTGGATGGAATGATGCAGCGTTGAGATCTCTTTTCAGAACTGAAGAATTTATGAACTTAGCTACTGAGAATGTTGTCATGAAACTACCTTTAATTTTCAGTTCTCTTCTGAAATGCCTCAGGAGGTCTCTGTCAGGTCCACTTTCCTGGAGTTGTCCACATCCAGTGGTTGACCAATGGGGGATTTATAAATGCTAAGTTGTCTATAGATCAATATCATGACAGTTTGGAAGGGTCTTTCCATTTCCAGAGAACTGAGAGGTCAGCCAAGTTCAGGGTTGGAATTGTTTCACAGATCAACTTCTTCCTCTATCCAGGCTCTTCCTCTCCCCTCACTGCACAGGTGTTGATTACAGGGTGTATTCTAAGTCGCTTCAGTCATGCCCATCTCTTTGTGACTGTTTCAGTCTCGTCTTACTTTGTGATCCTATGGACCACAGCCTACCAGTCTTCTCTGTCCATAGGATTCTTCAGGCAAGAATACTGAAGTGGCCTAGAGGAAAACATAGGCAAAACACTCTCTGACATAAATCAGAGCAGTATCCTCTATGACCCAACTCCCAGAGTAATGGAAATAAAAGCAAAAATAAACAAATGGGACCTAATTAAACTTAAAAGCTTTTGCACAACGAAGGAAACTATAAGCAAGGTGAAAAGACAGCCTTCAGAATGGAAGAAAATAATAGCAAATGAAGCAACTGACAAAGAATTAATCTGAAAATTATAGAAGCAGCTCCTGCAGCTCAATTCCAGAAAAATAAGCGACCCAATCAAAAATGGACCAAAGGCCTAAACAGACATTTCTCGAAAGAAGACATACAGATGGCTAAAAAACACATGGAAAGGTGCTCAACATCACTCATTATCAGAGAAATGCAAATCAAAACTACAATGAAGTACCATTTCATGCCTGTCAGAATGGCTGCCATCAAAAAGTCTACAAACAATAAATGCTGGAGAGGGTGCAGAAAAAAAGAAACCCTCTTACACTGTTGGTGGGAATGCAAACTAGTAAAACCCATAGGGAGAACAGTGTGGAGATTCCTTAAAAAACTGGAAATAGAACTGCCATATGACTCAGCAATCTCACTGCTGGGCATACACATTGAGGAAACCAGAATTGAAAGAGACACTTGTACCCCAGTGTTCATCGCAGCACTGTTTACAATAGCCAGGACATGGAAGCAACCTAGACGTCCATCAGTAGACAAATGGATAAGAAAGCTGTGGTAGATATACACAGTGGAATATTACTCAGCTATTAAAAAGAATGCATTTGAATCAGTTCTAATAAGGTGCATGAAACTGGAGCCTATTATACAGAGTGAAGTAGGTCAGAAAGAAAAACACCAATACAGTGTATTAACACATATATATGGAATTTAGAAAGATGGTAACCATGACCCTATATGCGAGACAGCAAAAGAGACACAGATGTAAAGAACAAACTGTTGAACTCTGTGGGAGAAGGCAAGGGTGGGATGATTTGAGAGAATAGCATTGAAACATGTTTATTAACATATGTGAAATAGATCGCCAGTCCAGATTTGATGAATGAGGCAGGGTGCTCAGGACTGGTGCACTGGGATGACCCTGATAGATGGGTTGGGGAAGGAAGTGGGAGGGAGAGTCAGGATAGGGAACACATGTACACCCATGGCTGATTCATGTGACTATATGACAAAACCATCACAATATTGTAAAATAATTAGCCTCCAATTAAAAAAAAAAAAAAAAGAATACTGGAGTGGGTTGCCATGCCCACCTCCAGGGGATCTTCCCAATTCAAGGACTGAACTCAAGTCTCCCTCCTTGTAGGTAGTTTCTTTACCTCTGAGCCTCCAGGGATTACAAGGGTATGTCCTAGTAAGCCTTCTGCAGAAGCACTTCTTAGTAATGTTTACCTCTTCAGTTCAGTTCAGTCGCTCAGTCATGTCCGACTCTTTGAGACCCCATGAATCAGAGCATGCCAGGCCTCCCTGTCCATCACCAACTCCCAGAGTTCACTCAGACTCACGTCCATCGAGTCAGTGATTCCAGCAGAATCCAGCCAATTGACTGCAACCTAGACACAGTATATCTAAAACAGTGGTTGTGTAGAGAATCTTGATTGGCATTTTCAAATACAAAGAAATAAACACTCATTTGCATTTCAAAAAGCTATCTAAAATCCCCTACTTTTCCTCTTTAAAATGATTGGCTCCACTGGGTATTTTACCATAGAAATTATAAGAGAATCTGAGGAGGGAACAAAATAGGGTATTCAGTGAACAGAAGGCAGAGAACAGGAAGTATGGGTGAGAAGAAAGCTGCAGGTGAAGTCTACAGTTGGCAATAGATAGTGTAGTAACGGGAATTTAATTTTCCTTTCTTCCTGTTTATCTATCTTCATTGCTATCTTCCATGATAGTACGGCAGTTACTCCTCCCATCAGTCTTAGGAAAACTGAAATATTAGTAGATTTTTCATTGATAAGATGGAGCTTTGGGTATGGAGTATAGAGGAGAAATATTCTCAAGCTGGGCAAAGGGCCACTAGAAGCAAGAAACTAGAATTCCTTTGGTCATAAGCCTAAAGGAAGCAGTGAAGGGGATTTATCCTCTTGATACATACATCAGTTGGAAAGGTAGGAGTAGTCTAGACTTATATCTCCAAGAATGGCAGTATTGTGTCCTCCAAATGTAGAAAAACTGACAAGTTTAGAAGGCATCATTTTGTGTGTGTATCTATTTTCAAAAGATGAGTATTTACATGAACTAACCTCTGGATCTTGATAAGTTATATGTATCTTGAGATCAGACTACTACTAAATAGATTCACCAAATCAGACAGCATCCACTGCCCTGAGGGTCTGAGAAAAGATAGCAATGTAGGGAGCAGTTGTTTTTCACAGATGTTACTTCACCCCCCTTTATATTCATCACCCATTCACCAACTGATTAGTTTCAGTGTGTAGTGGGCTCATTAGTTGCTATTTAATTTGTGCAAGCCTGTCATATTGGGCTTTTCCATACGGAGATGATTAATTAATTGGTGTTTTTCAGATTAAATCATTCCCCTATTCAAGAGACTCTAAAGGCTTCAAATAAAATCAAAACTTCTAATTGTGGCTACAGGCCAGTTTTACTGGCTTATGCATATCTCTCCAAGCCTATATTCTGTAATTTTCTTCTTTAAAACTCTCTCCTATCACATCAGCCTTCTGTTTCCTCAAAAGTCCCAACTTTCTTTTTTTCTACATTTGCTTCTTTCCACAACCTTTTTCTGAGATATCCAGGTGTCAGGAAAAGCAGGAGTTGTGGGTTCTACCACTGGATTAGGAAGATTCCCTGGAAGAATGATGGCAACTCACTCCAGGATTCTTGCCTGAGAAATCCCATGGACAGAGGAGCCTGGTGGGCTACAGTCCGTGGGGTCGCGAAGAGTCTGACATTTTTCTACAGCTGCCTTTGCTTTGGCCCATAAAGCCTTTCATCTGTATTTATGGATAATATTACTCCTTACTTATTTCTTAGAGGAACTGTAATACTAATCTTGAGTCTGCCAACTTTGGAGAAACAAGTGACACTGAAGGTTTTAATTTTTTAAATGTTATTAGAATGATAAGTGCATTTGGGTAATAGCAATACTGGGTGATGACGTATGAAAATGTAAGCATTTCTAAAATTCAAATTAAAGGATAATATTGTAAAATAAATAATGTTTTACAAATAGACTAAAATTGAAAGTCAGTCTAATTCAGTTCAGTCTCTCACATGTGTCTGATTCTTTGTGACTCCATGGACTGCAGCACGCTAGGATTCCCTGTCCATCACCAACTCCTGGAGCTTACTCAAACTAATTTCCATTGAGTTGGTGATGCCATCCAACCATCTCATCCTCTGTCATCCCCTTCTCCTCCTACCCTCAACCTTTCCCAGTATCAGGATCTTTTCCAATGAGTCAGCTCTTTGCATCAGGTGGTCAAAGTATTGGAGTTTCAGCTTCAACATCAGTCCCTCCAATGAACACCCAGGACTCGTCTCATTTAGGATGGACTGGTTGGATCTCCTTGAAGTCCAAGGGACTCTCAAGAGTCTTCTCCAACACCACAGTTCAAAAGGATCAATTTATCTAAACTTACATATTTAACCAGTATGTGATAGATAAGTATATTTTGTAAATATAAATTCACATTTTTTAAATGAAAACTCTACAAGAGAAAAAACATAATTTAATAGATAATATAGACAGTATTTGAGTGTCACTACAAACTCTCCTTGGAAAGGTAAACGAAACCAAAAGGTAAGGTTTGCACGGCTATTGTTTGTTAAGAGAAAATAGTGACAAAAGTATAGATCTACAGCTTTTCCAGATAAGGATATATTGTAGTTGGTAATTAGTATCATTTTTTCTTTTATGTAAATCAAATATAAGCACTTGTATAAGCACTGGATTGTGTGAAAGTGGAATATTAAATTGAGTGAGGATATTGATTTCCTTCATGATGTGTTAGGTAAGCTGAGTTAAATGATTTTAATGAAAACAGTTATTCAACCTTTTTGAGTTTCATAATCCTTTATGAAATATCCAGATTAAAGAAAAACATTAATTTAAAACTCTTTATTTGAATGAAAAGACAAGTGAATTTATCTGATGTAAAAAAATGTAAATTACTGTAAGTAGGATTACAGTTATGGTTGCCCAGTAGCTCCTGAATTTGAATCTATGTTAAACAAAAAAAAAAAACAAAAAACAGGAAATATACTAATGGGCTTTTCTATAATCTTACAAGTAAATTAACAGTGTCAAGTATCACCTTATTGATAAGGTGTTAAGTATCACTTTATTGCCCACCTAAGCCCGAGGCCAGGGGCGGAGGGCCAGAGGAGCTACCCCACACCTGAGGCCAGGGGTGGTGGCCGGGAGGACGAACCCCACGTCCAAGGAGCAGTGGCTGCATGGGCGCAGGAGGGCCTAGAGGAGCTATCCCATGTTGAAGGTCAGGAAGGGCGGCAGTGAGGAGATACCCCTCATCCAAGGTAAGGAGCATTGGCTGCACTTTGCTGAGCAGCCGTGAAGAGATACCCCACGCCCAAGGTAAGAGAAACCCAAGTAAGATGGTAGGTGTTGCAAGAGGGCATAGGAGGGCAAACACATTGAAACCATACTCACAGAAAACTAGACAATCTAATCACACTAGGACCACAGCCTTGTCTAACTCAATGGAACTAAGCCATGCCCGTGGGGCAATCCAAAATGGGCGGGCCATGGTGGAGAGATCTGACAGAATGTAGTCCACTGGAGAAGGGAAAGGCAAACCACTTCAGTATTCTTGCCTTGAGAACCCCATGAACAGTATGAAAAGGCAAAATTATAGGATACTGAAAGAAAAACTCCCCAGGTCAGTAGGTGCCCAATATGCTACTGGAGATCAGTGGAGAAATAACTCCAGAAAGAATGAAGAGATGGAGCCAAAGCAAAAAGAATACCCAGCTGTGGAGGTGACTGCTGATAGAAGCAAGGTCCGATGCTATAAAGAGCAATATTGCATAGGAACCTGGAATGCCAGGTCCATGAATCAAGGCAAATTGGAAGTGGTAAAACAAGAGATGGCAAGAGTGAATGTCAACATTCTAGGAACCAGCGAAGTGAAATGGTCTGGAACGGGTGAATTTAACTCAGATGACCATTATATCTACTACTGCGGGCAGAAATCCCTCAGAAGAAATGGAGGAGCCATCATGGTCAACAAAAGAGTCTGAAATGCAGTACTTGGATGCAATCTCAAAAACGACAGAATGATCTCTGTTCGTTTCCAAGGCAAACCATTCAATCACAGTAATCCAAGTTTGTGCTCCAAACAGTAACGCAGAAGAAGCTGAAGTTGAACGGTTCTATGAAGCCCTACAAGACCTGTTAGACTAACACCCAAAAAAGATGTCATTTTCATTATAGGGAACTGGAATGCAAAAGTAGGAAGTCAAGAAACACCTGAAGTAACAGGCAAATTTGGTCTTGGAATACAGAATGAGCAGGCAAAGAGTAATAGAATTTTGCCAAGAAAAGGCACTGGTCATAACAAACACACGACACAAGAGAAGACTCTACACATGGACATCACCATATGCTCAACACCAAAATCAGATTGATATATTCTTTGCAGCCAAAGATGGAGAAGCTCTATACAGTCAGCAAAAACAAGACCAGGAGCTGACTGTGGCTCAAATCATGAACTCCTTATTGCCAAATTCAGACTTAAATTGAAGAAAGTAGGGAAAACCACTAGACCATTCTGGTATGAACTAAATCAAATCCCTTATGATTATACAGTGGAAGTGAGAAATAGATTTAAGGGCCTGGATTTGATAGATAGAGTGCCAGATGAACTATGGAATGAGGTTTGGGACATTGTACAGGAGACAGGGATCAAGACCATCCCCATGGAAAAGATGTGCAAAAAAGCAAAATGGCTGTCTGGGGAGGCCTTACAAATAGCTGTGAAAAGAAGAAAAGCGAAAAGAAAAGGAGAAAAGGAAAGATATAAACATCTGAATGCAGAGTTCCAAAGAATAGCAAAAAGAGATAAGAAAGCTTTCTTCAGCGATCAATGCAAAGAAATAGAGGGAAACAACAGAATGGGAAAGAATAGAGATCTCTTCACGAATATCAGAGATACCAAAGGAACATTTCATGCAAAGATGGGCTCGATAAAGGACAGAAATGGGATGGACCTAACGGAAGCAGAAGATATTAAGAAGAGATGTCAAGAATACACGGAAGAACTGTACAAAAGAGATCTTCACGACCCAGATAATCACGATTGTGTTATCACTGACCTAGAGCCAGACATCCTGGAATGTGAAGTCAAGTGGGCCTTAGAAAGCATCACTATGAACAAAGCTAATGGAGGGGATGGAATTCCAGTTGAGCTCTTTCAAATCCTGAAAGATGATGCTGTGAAAGTGCTGCACTCAATATGCCAGCAAGTTTGGAAAACTCAGCAGTGGCCACAGGACTGGAAAAGGGCAGTTTTCATTCCAATCACAAAGAAAGGCAATGCCAAAGAATGCTCAAACTAGCGCACTATTGTACTCATCTCACACGCTAGTAAAGTAATGCTCAAAATTCTCCAAGCCAGGCTTCAGCAATATGTGAACTGTGAACTTCCTGATGTTCAAGCTGGTTTTAGAATAGGCAGAGGAACCAGAGATCAAATTGCCAACATCTGCTGGATCATCGAAAAAGCAAGAGAGTTCCAGAAAAACATCTATTTCTGCTTTATTGACTATGCCAAAGCCTTTGACTGTGTGGATCACAATCAACTGTGGAAAATTCTGAAAGAGATGGGAATACCAGACCACCTGACCTGCCTCTTGAGAAATTTGTATGCAGGTCAGGAAGCAACAGTTAGAACTGGACATGGAACAACAGACTGGTTCCAAATAGGAAAAGGAGTTCGTCAAGGCTGTATATTGTCACCCTGTTTATTTAACTTATATGCAGAGTCCATCATGAGAAACGCTCGACTGGAAGAAACACAAGCTGGAATCAAGATTGCTGGGAGAAATATCAATAACCTCAGATATGCAGATGACAATACCCTTATGGCAGAAAGTGAAGAGCAACTCAAAAGCCTCTTGATGAAAGTGAAAGTGGAGAGTGAAAAAGTTGGCTTAAAGCTCAACATTCAGAAAACTAAGATCATCGTATCCAGTCCCACCACTTCATGGGAAATAGATGGGGAAACAGTGGAAACAGTGTCAGACTTTATTTTTCTGGGCTCCAAAATCACTACAGATAATGACTGCAGCCATGAAATTATAAGACGCTTACTCCTTGGAAGGAAGGTTATGACCAACCTAGATAGCATATTCAAAAGCAGAGACATTACTTTTCCAACAAAGGTTCTTCTAGTCAAGGCTACGGTTTTTCCTGTGGTCATGTATGGATGTGAGAGTTGGACTGTAAAGAAGGCTGAGCGCTGAAGAATTGATGCTTTTGAACTGTGGTGTTGGAGAAGACTTTGAGGGTCCCTTGGGCTGCAAGGAGATCCAACCAGTCCATTCTGAAGGAGATCAGTTCTGGGATTTCTTTGGAAGGAATGATGCTGAAGCTGAAACTCCAGTACTTTGGCCACCTCATGTGAAGAGTTGACTCATTGGAAAAGACTCTGATGCTGAGAGGGACTGGGGGCAAGAGAAGAAGGGGACGACAGAGGATGAGATGGCTGGATGGTGTCACTGACTCGATGGACGTGAGTCTGAGTGAACTCTTGGAGTTAGTGATGGACAGGGAGGCCTGGCATGCTGCGATTGATGGGGTTGCAAAGAGTCAGACATTACTGAGCGACTGATCTGATCTGATCTGATCACCTTATTTCCTAATGAATGCCAAAAGAATAAAACTAATTCATATAATAAATAAACACTTTTAAGCCCTTTAAATGTTGTATTCTCATAAATAAATGTTCCAATATTATATCTTCTCTCCCATCATCATACCATTGCCAATCTAAAAGCACAATCTTAGCTTTACCTTCCAAAATGACTTTTATAGTAAAGCAGTGATTTATGAATACTTTGTACTTTGATTCCCAGTCTGACCTAGCTGATAGCATTTCTTGTTTACCTTTATGTAGTTACCTGGCAACTTCAGAGTATGAATAGACTGACATTGAATTATGGTTGCTTCCTTTCGATTTAGATTCTCTGTGAATTCCATAAGCAAAGCCACGTATGTATACACCTTAACAGTATAAGAGTAAATCTGGTAAAATATAATGAAAATAAGTCATTCTTAAAGTTCATAAAAATATTTTTTTTTCATAAGTGTAAAAAGGATATCCAACCTCCACCACCCTTTTCTTGTCCTACCTTAAACTCATTACCAAGCTTAACAACTTGCATTCTTCTAGATATTTTTCATGAATTTTTATATATGTATATATAAATGTGTGTATATATGTATATATAAATGTGTGTATAATGAAATGTAAATGTGTATATAACTGTATGTAAACATATATTTTTAGTTTTTAGTTTTATTTATATTTTACTATATTGTTTAGCAGCAATCTGTTTTAATAGGAGATTCATCAAAGATACTTAAAGCAACTGATACAGGCTTTTATCTTTAACAAGTTCAGAGTAACTCCATTATTATGCATGCCCAATGATTTATATTACCATTCTTCTAGTAAGGGGATACTTAAGTTGATTCTAATTGCTTGCTGGCACAAATATAATAGATTTTATTTTTTATTTTGTTTCCTCGGTATATATATGTCTACAGAAATAGACCTCAAAAAAAACAAATCAGTTTTGCCAGTTATAAATTATTTGACATCCGGCAAGTCACATCCTGTCATTATGTCGTTTAGTGTCTAAGTCGTGTCCAACTCTTTGAGACCCTTTGAACTATAGCCCACCAGGCTCCTCTCCATGGGATTTTTCTTGCAAGAATACTGGAGTGGGTTACCATTTTCTCCTCCAGGGAATCTTCTTGACCCGAAGATTGAATGCCTGTCTCCTGCATTGCAGGCAGATACTTATAGTGAGGATACTTTCTCTCTTATAGGTGATTATTGTGAAGATTAAATGTGCTCTGCTGTGCTTAGTCACTCATTCATGTCCGATTCTTTGTGACCCTATGGGCTGTAGCCCGCCAGGTTCCTCTTTCCATGGAATTCTGGCAAGAATACTGGAGTGGGCTGCCATGCTCTCCTCCAGGGGATTTTCCCAATTCAGGGATCAAACCCAGGTCTCCCGTATTGCAGGCTGATTCTTTACCATCTGAGTCATCAGGGAAGCTCAAGAATACTGGAGTGGGTAACCTATACCTTCTCCTAGGAATCTCCCCAAAACAGGAATCAAACTGGGGTGTCAAAGTTTGATATGTATAATTTAGGAATTGCTGTCCTTCTTGGAACTGTTAGATTTTATTTAGAAATTAGCAGAAAGGGGCCTTACACTTAAGCTAATGATTTTAAACCAGAATTTTTAAACCACTCTAAGTACTTACCATGTTTTAACTAATGTAATAATTATATCATATTACCTAGGTTAAATATCATTCTTCAAAGAGTTTTCACTGTTGTGAAACATTCCTCAACTTTTCAAGCTATGGCTTGATTTTTTTTTTAAATCTTCAATTTTAATAAAAGAAATTGCTTTTAGGCCCTACTTCCAATCTCAAATTCTTATCTAACTATCTGATAAATGAATTATAAAAACACATAAAAATTAAGCACCCATATTTATCATTCTTTTTAAATGCAGAGCAATACTATCTTACTGAATGAATGATTACTTTTAGTTTTTTTTTATTTCATTTTTTCCTGTAACCCACAGAATTCATTATTTTGGGAATCTGAATGTCACAATTAAAAAGAAGTCCTACGAGGAACATTTGAATACTGCAGTAAAGACAACTAAGTTTTGGTTTATTTTACTAAGAGCAGATTTTTTAAAAAGCAATAATAGAAGCAACAGCAAAAATCAAGAATAATATTAGTTGATGAAACCATGCACTCATAATCTGCCAGTCAGTGTGCTGTGGGATTTATTGTATTCACTCATGTGGTCCTCACAACTCTGAGATATTTCCCACTTCATAAATTAAAAAATAGAGGTAGGACAAAAAGTTTAGTGATTTGATGGGGTTACAAGAGTAGTAAAGGCAGAGTCTGGATTCAACTCTTGTCAACTCCACGGTCTTAAAAAGTACACCACAGTGCATCAGTCTGAATGAGAATTGTAACTCATCATGTTTGCTTACAAAGCCTGTTAATACAGAACTGCACCACATGGTACAAAATGGGAAGAAATTATATTTTAACTTCTAGTTTAGCCTGTGGTCTTGTAAACTAAATTACACATATTGATTTCTGGTTGTTATTATTTTCTTTTTTTTTGAAACTCATCAAAGCAATCTTAATGGACATTTATACTCATGATTCTACATGAGATACATTATTATAAGTAAAAAAAGATTAACTGTTGGTAAGATCTTAAATGCATCACATTCATTCATTTCCTTTTATTAATAATTAATAAATTCTTATTAAGCTTAGTTTAGAAAGTAAGACATAAAGTAAAAGAGAAAAAATGCTTGCAATTTTACTATGCAGGCACAGTTATTTTTATAATTTCAGTTTATACGTTTCCAGATATACTTTAGAAATAACAGTTTTAAGATGGTAATCATAATGAATATTTTGGTTTATGTGCAGTTTTTCACTTATTATAGCATTTTTTAAATGACATGAGTATCTTTACACAACAAATTTGAATGAATGCATAGCTGAGTATGGGCTTACCAGGTGGCTCATTGGTAAAGAATCTGCCTGTCAATGCAGAAGACATGGGTATGATCCCAGGTCAGGAAAATCCCCTGGAGAAGGAAATGGCAACCCACTCTACTATTCTTGTCTGGGAAATTCTATGGACAGAGGAGCCTGGTGGATTGATTACAGTTGATGGGATCGCAAAAGAGTCAGACATGACTTAGCGACTAAACAACAACAAGCAGTTGAATATTCTTCAAATATTTTGGATGTTTTGTAAGTGATATCTAAGTTACTGCCCCTATAAAAACATGGTTCATGTTTTTCATATGAAATGCTAATTTCATCACATCTGTATTTATGAAAACCTGGAAACTCATTTTTCTTGTACCTGTGCTGACAAGAATTTTGAAATAAACTTAATAACACACACATATTCTATCTCATGCCATAGAGAAAACATGCAAGACGTAAACATGCAATTTAGATGAAGAATACCTGGGTTTTCAAATGACATTAAATTTTATTAGAAAATCCTCATATCCATAGAAAATTCAGGGATGAGTCCTTACAATTGTGAGAGGTGGTAACTTATGAGAAAACGTAGGGCTATTTCCTATGAGTTGCATTTTGTCAAGAAACTTATTGAAGTCACAATGAAGATTGATGCTTGGGAGATTTATTATCATTTGCTTTATATATAAAAGATCAACAGCTCTAAAGGTTCTAAATAATGAGGTTCATTGTCTAGGATGTAGAAAATATTTCTCATACTTTATCACTGATGACAAAGTTACAAATAGAGAAAACTATTAGCAAAACATTTCTAACAGTTTTTAATACAGGGCTCATGGTTTGATCTTGATTCAGTAAGGATTATTTTTAATGACAATCAATTAAAAGCCTTAATTTAATAATCACAATGTTAAATACCTACCATTTTCCTCCACAGAAATTGTGAATATGCCATTTTAAACTACATAAAGTCATGTGGATTCTAGTTTCTAATTACCACTCACATTCTACCAGCACTCAATGTGTGAGAAATAAAGGGAGATTCATTTATAATTATATACTTTGTGGTCTCAATGATATTTTCTTAAAATTTGTTTTTATGATAAAGAATTATAAATAAACCAACTTGTACATATTCCTTATCTATCATCTGGTCAATGGTCCTAAAAAGCTAAACCAAACCCAAACAAACGACAAAAATCTTGGTAGGAAACATGTTCTGGGAAATTTCAGGTGTATTTAATTTGGTTATGTTTTATCCATTTGTACATGATTTCATGACATCTTGAATAAGCTGACCTTTCCTCTGTAATACTGGAGACCAGGCAACATCACTTTATTTATCACTTTAAGAACTCATTTCTTCAAGAATGTCTTAGCTCCATCCATAGTTATTTTCTGAGTGCACTTCATTTCATGTTTTCATGCACTCTGCTTCCTTGATTGGAAAAATATATGGCCCTGACTTAAATCTGCATCACATTTGCACTCCAGATTTTTAACAGGTAGTATAACCCTAAACTCTGTATTGTCGAATTCTTTATCTGAACTTTGATAGTGAGGATCAGTCATCTTGAAGAGGCACCTGAAGCTTGTAAAGTGGAACCACTACTCTCAATTACTTACATAATGACCCATGATATCTGTCATTAAGACTGAAGTGTAACTATCCTGTTGTGGCTGCTTTTAGAGTTGCTTTGATGAAATTTAGTTAAGCCATTGGTCTTTGGTCAGTGATATCATATGGAACATTCATGCAAAAATGTTACCCTATTTATATTGTTTGTTAGCAAAGATATGTGTCCACAAGATTGCATCAGGTTCTTTTTTTATCAGAATTGATGGACAATATTTTTCTGAGGTCTCTTTGTAGAGTTTCTCTTGAGAAACTGTTATGGTTTTATTTCATTAAAAACTTTTGTTTGTGTTTCCTATTTCATTTTGTCTCTTAAACACTATTCACCAAATGTGTGGCTATTGCCAAAGACTGTTCAGTATGCCTTTTAAGATAGTTTATGTGATTAATATTAAGAGAACCATTATTTACTTCCGGTTGAATAGTTTTACATATTATAAGAATAGGTCTTCAAAATTTCGTCCATTTAGTCTTTCAGTATCTACAGAGAATGCCTACAAGCTAATCTAATTTTAATATTAAATAAGGTAAATGACAAATTGAGAGATTTCTGATGCATATCTTGCTTCACATCCTGCATATTCATTTTTTACACATATTTCTGTGTAATTAGTGATGTTTATAAAGTTGTAATTGAGTTTATTGACTACACTGCTGTGTTTAAATAGATTGTCAGCATAAATCAGATCTAATTAATTAAAAATAAATCCAAGAGTTGTTTTAAATGTTGTATTACTGGTATACACATGGTGGTGTTTAGTCTCTAGCCGTGTACAACTTTTTCAACCCCAAGGACTGTAGCTCATCAGGCTCCTCTTTCCATAGAATTACCCAGGCCAGACTACTGGTCTGGGTTGCTATTTCCTAACCCAGGGGAATTTCCCAACACAGGGATCGAACCCCTGTCTCCCGCATTGCAGGTGCATTGCAGGAAGATTCTTTACCAACTGAGGCACCAGGGAAGCCAGTACACACATAGAGAGTTCTAATGCTACGTTCTGTTATATACAAAAAAAAAAATAAGTAGTTACTGTAAATGGTAGGAAAAAAAAAATGATTCCTTGCCAATTTAACTAGTCCAAGCAATCTGATAGCATAAAGTTATCTTAAATTTATGCTATTAAAGGTCCTTTATATATGTAAATTATTCTTTACTTCACATCAGATGAAATGGCTAATTTAGAAAATGTACAATCTCAGAAACACCAGATAATGAGCATCTTTTGCAGCAAAATTATATTATGCTATAATTGTCAAATACTCTTCTTCTTGGCAGGTAGTTCTAGAAAGCTCCTGAAACTTTCAGTTTTCTTTAAATGAACTTGAAATGAAAATGTCCATTCAAGTATTTTTAAGTTATAATGAGATCCATGTACCCTGAAACTAGTAAAGTACTCTCTGCTTGATCTAATATTGTTGGGCAATGCAGTGTATCAAAATAGCAAACTTTCCAGCTAATAAAAGTTTAAGCCTTTCAGCAAGAAACATTGTAATAAAGATGATTCTTTTGATTATTTTTACAGCATATTTTAGAATGATTTTCTATCTTCAAAAGAGAACAATGACCCTAATTTAAGATTCTATGATGACTTGAAATTGTATGAAAACTGAAATATAGTTTAAATACCATCATTGAGGTTTTTACTGATGATTGATATTCTAAAGCTAGATTCAGACTTCTATGCTTCCTGAATTTTTTCTGCTTATTTTAAACATTTGGTCTTCTACTTTGTTTCAGCTGCTTACTGGAAATTTCTTTCTGTTTTTGGTTCACCTTCTTAGTCTGGTTCTTCTAAAATATTGAGGTACTGGTAATCGATTTATTAAAATTTTCTGTGCATTTAAAACATAAAATTCCCATGATTGTGAAATTGTCAAGAATGATAAACTTGGGACAACTGGGCTTTTAGAACATGGAAAGCTCAAATGAGAGTCATAGATAAGATCATAGAGGAAACTGAATTATTATTATTATTTTTTTTATCATTGTTAAACTTTATTTTTTTCTAATTTTATTTTATTTTTAAACTTTACATAATTGTATTAGTTTTGCCAAATATCAAAATGAATCCGCCACAGGTATACATGTCTTCGCCATCCTGAACCCTCCTCCCTCCTCCCTCCCCATACCATCCCTCTGGGTCGTCCCAGTGCACTAGCCCCAAGCATCCAGTATCGTGCATCGAACCTGGACTGGCAACTCGTTTCTTACATGATATTTTACATGTTTCAATGCCATTCTCCCAAATCTTCCCACCCTCTCCCTCTCCCACAGAGTCCATAAGACTGTTCTATACATCAGTGTCTCTTTTGCTGTCTCGTACACCAGGTTATTGTTACCATCTTTCTAAATTCCATATGTATGCGTTAGTATACTGTATTTATGTTTTTCCTCCTGGCTTACTTCACTCTGTATAATAGGCTCCAGTTTCATCCACCTCATTAGAACTGATTCAAATGTATTCTTTTTAATGGCTGAGTAATACTCCATTGTGTATATGTACCACAGCTTTCTCATCTAGGTTGCTTCCATGTCCTAGTTATTATTAACAGTGCTGTGATGAACATTGGGGTACACGTGTCTCTTTCCCTTCTGGTTTCCTCAGTGTGTATGCCCAGCAGTGGGATTGCTGGATCATAAGGCAGTTCCATTTCCAGTTTTTTAAGGAATCTCCACACTGTTCTCCATAGTGGCTGTACTAGTTTGCATTCCCACCAACAGTGTAAGAAGGTTCCCTTTTCTCCACACCCTCTCCAGCATTTATTATTTGTAGACTTTTGGATCGCAGCCATTCTGACTGGTGTGAAATGGTACCTCATAGTGGTTTTGATTCGCATTTCTCTGATAATGAGTGATGTTGAGCATCTTTTCATGTGTTTGTTAGCCATCTGTATGTCTTCTTTGGAGAAATGTCTATTTAGTTCTTTGGCCCATTTTTTGATTGGGTCATTTATTTTTCTGGAGTTGAGCTGTAGGAGTTGCTTGTATATTTTTGAGATTAGTTGTTTGTCAGTTGCTTCATTTGCTATTATTTTCTCCCATTCTGAAGGCTGTCTTTTCACCTTGCTAATAGTTTCCTTTGATGTGCAGAAGCTTTTAAGGTTAATTAGGTCCCATTTGTTTATTTTTGCTTTTATTTCCAATATTCTGGGAGGTGGGTCATAGAGGATCCTGCTGTGATATATGTCGGAGAGTGTTTTGCCTATGTTCTCCTCTAGGAGTTTTATAGTTTCTGGTCTTACGTTTAGATCTTTAATCCATTTTGAGTTTATTTTTGTGTATGGTGTTAGAAAGTGGTCTAGTTTCATTCTTTTACAAGTGGTTGACCAGATTTCCCAGCACCACTTGTTAAAGAGATTGTCTTTAATCCATTGTATATTCTTGCCTCCTTTGTCAAAGATAAGGTGTCCATATGTGCATGGATTTATCTCTGGGCTTTCTGTTTTATTCCATTGATCAATATTTCTGTCTTTGTGCCAGTACCATACTGTCTTGATAACTGTGGCTTTGTAGTAGAGCCTGAAGTCAGGTAGGTTGATTCCTCCAGTTCCATTCTTCTTTCTCAAAATCGCTTTGGCTATTCGAGGTTTTTTGTATTTCCATACAAATTGTGAAATTATTTATTCTAGCTCTGTGAAGAATACTGTTGGTAGCTTGATAGGGATTGCATTGAATCTATAAATTGCTTTGGGTAGTATACTCATTTTCACTATATTGATTCTTCCAATCCACGAACATGGTATATTTCTCCATCTATTAGTGTCCTCTTTGATTTCTTTCACCAGTGTTTTATAGTTTTCTATATATAGGTCTTTAGTTTCTTTAGGTAGATATATTCCTAAGTATTTTATTCTTTCCATTGCAATGGTGAATGGAATTGTTTCCTTAATTTCTCTTTCAGTTTTCTCATTATTAGTGTATAGGAATGCAAGGGATTTCTGTGTGTTGATTTTATATCCTGCAACTTTACTATAGTCATTGATTATTTCTAGTAATTTTCTGGTGGAATCTTTAGGGTTTTCTATGTAGAGGATCATGTCATCCGCAAATAGTGAGAGTTTTACTTCTTCTTTTCCAATTTGGATTCCTTTTATTTCTTTTTCTGCTCTGATTGCTGTGGCCAAAACTTCCAAAACTATGTTGAATAGTAATGGTGAAAGTGGGCACCCTTGTCTTGTTCCTGACTTCAGAGGAAATGCTTTCAATTTTTCACCATTGAGGATAATGTTTGCCGTGGGTTTGTCATATATAGCTTTTATTATGTTGAGGTATGTTCCTTCTATTCCTGCTTTCTGGAGAGTTTTTATCATAAATGGATGTTGAATTTTGTCAAAGGCTTTCTCTGCATCTATTGAGATAATCATATGGTTTTTATTTTTCAATTTGTTAATGTGGTGTATTCAATTCACCATTGCAAAGAAAAGAATAAAATACTTAGGAATATATCTACCTGAAGAAACTAAAGACCTATATACAGAAAACTATAAAACTCTGGTGAAAGAAATCAAAGAGGACACTAATAGATGAAGAAATATACCATGTTCATGGATTGGAAGAATCAATATAGTGAAAATGAGTGTACTACCCAAAGCAATTTATAGATTCAATACAATCCCTATCAAGCTACCAATGGTATTCTTCACAGAGCTAGAACAAATAATTTCACAATTTGTATAGAAATACAAAAAAAAACTCAAATAGCCAAAGCAATCTTGAGAAAGAAGAATGGAACTGGATGAATCAACCTGCCTGACTTCAGGCTCTACTACAAAGCCACAGTCATCAAGACAGTATGGTACTGGCACAAAGACAGAAATATAGATCAATGGAACAAAACTGAAAGCCCAGAGATAAATCCACACACCTATGGACACCTTATCTTTGACAAAGGAGGCAAGAATATACAATGGATTTTTTAACAATCTTTTTAAGAAGTGGTGCTGGGAAAACTGGTCAATCACTTGTAAAAGAATGAAACTAGAACACTTTCTAACACCATACACAAAAATAAACTCAAAATGGATTAAAGATCTAAATGTAAGACCAGAAACTATAAAACTCTTAGAGGAGAACATAGGCAAAACACTCTCCGACATACATCACAGCAGGATCCTCTATGACCCACCTCCCAGAATATTGGAAATAAAAACAAAAATAAACAAATGGGACCTAATTAAACTTAAAAGCTTCTACACAACAAAGGAAACTATAAGCAAGGTGAAAAGACAGCCTTCAGAATGGGAGAAAATAATAGCAAATGAAGCAACTGACAAACAACTAATCTCAAAAATATACAAGCAACTCCTACAGCTCAATTCCAGAAAAATAAATGACCCAATCAAAAAATGGGCCAAAGAACTAAATAGACATTTCTCCATTCAGTGGATTATTATTTCATTCTTTTAGTGTCAAAAAGAGTTATATTTTTACTTTATAAAGATTTAAGCAGTGTGAAATGTTATTGTATTAATAAGAATGTGTGAAGTCACTCAATACTTTACACTCATTCTGAGTTATATGCCAAATATCAAACAATCAGTTTGAAAAATTATCCTAGTCTTGGACATAAGACAAGAAGATTGGGGGCACAACTTTTCAGTGTCTTTTGGGGCAAAATCTTCACAAAGATTATTAGGGTAAGGTACGGAGCTTCTCACAGGGATTCCCAGGTGGCACTAGAGGTAAAGAACCCTTGTGCCAATGTAGAAGATGTAAGAGGTGTGGGTTAGATCCCTGGTGGGGAAGACACTTTGGAGGAGGGCATGGCAACCTACTCCAGTATTTTTGCCTTGAGTGTCCCATGAACAGAGGATCCTGGTGGGCTATAGTTCATAGGGTCCCAAAGAGTCAATCACGACTGAAGCGACCGGGCTAGATGCACCAAGTTTCTCTCACAGTTACTGTTAAATAAATGATTCAGATTGAGTGAAGCTATAATACTTTGTGAATTTGATGAATTTTTCACTAGTAATGCAAATAATTTATGCCCAATTGTACAGATAACCCAAAGTGAATGACTCTACAGGGAATTTGTCAGTTTTATATCTAATCTGGAATAATTATTCTAACTTGTTTTTTGTTATGTGACCTATAAATATACTAGTTTCTCAGTTCCTCTTGGAGTTGGTTATAGTATCTTAACAGCTATCTCTTTAATAGTGATTTAAATAAAGTATTTGTTACAAATTCACTTCATATTTGTCTGATGGTTTAAGAACTTACATTTTGGAAATCACGCTTCAACATTACTGATAGCAAAAATAGGTTTAGTCTTCTATTAGCCAAAACATCAGTTAAGCTTTCTTTCACATTTAAACCAAAATTGCATAGTCATTAGAATTAGTTCACTGTCTTGATTTCTCAGAGGTATATCAATGAGGATTTACTGACAGAAAATAACTTCTATTATGTTTTTTACTCTTTTTATTAATTTCATTTATGGAACCAAAGTTAGATGAGTATTGAGTAAAGGTAAATCTTCGTGGAATTTGACATTTTGTGTTTTAGGATGTTATCAATTGGCTGTGAACACAGATTTATAGATATTTGGGAAATATGTAAAAAGAGGTACATATCCACATTTAATAGTTGAAAATTATAGTTTAATTATGTATTTTAGTGGATTAGTAAAACAGAGCAACATCAAAGTCAGCAGAATTAATCCTAATTAAATGCAACTGACTTTTTGAAGTTTAAGACATTAAACTCAAGATTGCATTTTGCTCTTCACACTTACATAGATACTCCCGCCTCAAGAATAAAGTATGAAATCTTTCTGGAAAATAACATCTGCAACATCAACAAAGAGAAGCATTTAAGGAACACTGGAAAATATAGGGCTTTAGAAAACTATATTAATGATTCTGTTACTACATTTTTTTTCACAGAAACTACAACTTCCAGTTTGATTAATATATGCTAAGTAAATTCTGTTAATGAAGAAACAAGTAGAAATGTGGTTTGCTACCAACAATTGTCAAAAACATTGCAACAATAAAATACTGTATATTGATTGCAGTTGTTTAGTCGCTAAGTTGTGTCTGACTCTTGCAACCCTATGGATAGTAGCCTACCAGGCTCCTCTGTCCACAGAGTTCCCCAGGCAAGAATACTGGAGTGGGTTGCCATTCCCTCCTCCAGGGGATCTTCCTGACCTTAGGATTGAACCTGCATCCTCCTGCTTAGCAAGTGGATTCTTTACCACTGAGCCACTTGGGAAATCTGTATATTGATTACCAGTGTATAAATATCTTTAGATATAAATATCTAAAGAAAATATTAACAAAACTATTTTCAATGTCTGATTTAATGTTTAAGAAAATAGAAAGCAACATTTTCAATATACATAATTTTATTCAAAATATAAGTTTGATTTGTCAAAATTAAACAGAACACTTTCACACTCTTCTTCCTTGCAATTATGCAAAATATATAACTAAGATATGGAGTGTAATAAGGATGAATTAGGTTAGTAAGCCCTTTGTAAAATACTGACAAAGAGGAAAATTCAGAGAGTATACTCTTCATATCCCATTAATATCTCCCAGCATGCTTTTTCTTTGCAAAGTTTTAGTATTTCAATTTTAATTTAAACACACATAGAGATAAGAGAGAAATAAATAGATATATAGAAATATCAAGCCTTGCTATGGGTTTGTGAATTAGAAAAAATATTTATTTTGGGCTTTTCCATATTTCTGCCTGTCAATATTTTTGTTTTACTCTCAGGAGACACTCCATGTAAACAATAAATTATTTGATGATATTTAAGAATAAAAATGTGATTTCCTTAAATAAAAATTATCCACAATTATGAGTCCAAAATCATTAATACATCTGAATTCACAACATGGCAACATGTCTTGAAATATCCAATTTATAACCTGACTCTTCACTCTTAATTTATTTTCAGGGAAAGATATAAACTTTATCATAGGTTCTTGGTCCCTTGGTTAAAAAAAGTTTTAGTAACACCAAGAATGGATTGCCCTTTGTTTGGAACACAAGTATATATATACTAGTGTTACATCTCATTCATATGGAAATGTACTTTGTGCTTAATAGGAGCTTAACAAATATTTGCAGAGGAATCACAAATGTGAAAAATCTGTAGGCTCATTTCTCTGGTTCAGAATTTCCCTTTGGGTTCTTTCATCTTTTAATGGTTTCTTTTTTGTAAAACAGTATTTATATTAAGCAAACCTGGAAGAATTGTTCTCACATGGCATATAAATCCCAGGAGAGAAGATGCTGAACATCAAGTCATTTTTACCTTTGAAAGAAATTTAAAGTTCGAAAAATATTTGACAGTTTGAAGAATTCAAAGCTATAGAAGTAAAATGAGGATAGAATTTATAGAGTAGATTGATTCTGTATATTAAATATCAAATCGCCATCATTCAATACGATATCAAATTTCAGGATAATTATGAGCCCACCTGATTTTCTGGAAATTTTATCTTCAGAGAAATGGAATGATACAGTGTTATTTCATTGTTAGACATTAGGATGATTTGATTGCAGAGATGGCTTTTTAGTGTTTCCCAAGTATGCATAATAGTATCTTTTGGAAGACTTGAGTTACTCATTCTATATAGTATTATTAATTGTTTTCATAATGGGAAACTATTTTTTTAAGTTTTAAAATAATTCCCTTGAAAATGTTTATAATAACATAAACATTTCAATTTTGAAATACTTCTCTATGGCATCTATTTATGATTATTAAAATTTGTGGGTAACATTTTATTTCTTTTAATGTCTGTACCTAATTAATAGACATTAATCAAGACAGTTTTTTATCTCTTGATTATATATCCTGCTGCTAGGGAAGACAGGCTGTTACTGCAACGATTGATTATTTACAGAGGCAGACTTGATTTTAGACCACTTCACAATTTACTTTGAAGTTTATCACCAAGGTTTGTATTTAGTCTTTTTGACAACTGGCATATATTGGTGATTGTTTTATGTAACCTATTTAGCTATACATTTATGTGAAATTTAGCATTTTTTTTAGACCTTTGCTAACATGAACATAGCCAGGGAAATCATTGAATTTTGATTTGGCAATGCATTTATTTTCCTTAATAAGAAAATAGATATTACAAACCTCTTTTAAAAACTCCTTTACAGAGGTTTTATTTTGAAATGTAAGATTGAAAACATGGTAAGAGATTAAGAAATATTTTGAGTGCCCTTTGCTAATAAAACCTACAATAAAACAGGTGGGGTTTGTTTGACTTTCATTTTATAAATGCTTTTTATCTTCTTCTTTTGTTTGTTTGCTATTCTCTAGCCTATAATTCACTTCTTCTGTCTCATAGTAAGAACTCATGATAATGGAATGTTACAAAAAGGAAAACTGTACTAAGTAAATCTTAAGTAATTTGAGATGTCATACAGGCTTTGACCTCCAAAGTAAGCAGGTCTGCTTGACTTCCAAAGAAAGATTGTCATGTTAACATAATAAAGGCATTGTCTTCACATCACAAGTATTGATATTATATACTAGGGGCCTGAGGTCAAAGAAAAATAGAATTTCTTAATTTGATCTTTGGTCACATGTTCTTTATTTCATAAGATTTAAGAAATGGAGTGGTTGAGGAGTTTTCTATCATTATAGACTCAGAAGCAAAATAGAAATTAGAAGTAATAACAATGTTTTAGAACATGCATGGTATGCACAATGGTAATACAATTCCTGGGATATGTATAGCGTTTGTATAAGGTTGGACGTGGATTTAGAATTTTGATACAGGAATACATTTGAAATAATTAGAAATCTGGATAGTAATTAAAAACATTCAGTCAATAAATTCAATAAATAACATTTAACTATGTATCAAGAACTCATTTAAATATTTGTATCAAGGATACTGAGCTTCCCTGGTGGCTCAGATGGTAAAAAATCTGCCTCACAATGCAGAAAATGTGGGTTCAATTCCTGGGACAGGAAGATTGCCTGGGAGGAAGGAATGGCTACCAATTTCAATTGCAAGGAGAATTCCATGGACAGAGGAGCCTGACAGCAGAATACAGCCCATGGGTAGCAAAGAGTCAGACACAAGTGAGCAACTAACACACACACACACACACACACACACACACACACACACACACACACACATCAAGGATACTAGAAGGCATAACTCAATTCTGTTTTTCATTTTTATTTACTCTGATTTCAAAAAGAGAATGGGCCCAGGCTCTCAAGATTGCTTTTCACCAAGAGCTCTTGAAAGCCTCAATATATGTGGACAATTGCTTAAATAAGAAGCTTAACCTGCTTGATGTCATGACTGTAAGACAACAAAATATTCAGTTTCATCACATGCAGCCCATTACATGCATTTTGTTTATATGTTATTGAATACTACTATGTTCAAATATTCTTTTTAATTCATGTTGCTCTTCAATTAAAGGGTAGAATTTTATGTATTATAAGTTAGTATCATGCAGGAATTAATTACACTAGTACATTATCAGGGCTAGAGAAAAAAGTAAGATGATGTAAGCATTGATAGAGTGAGAAGAGAAAGGGATTATTTGGAAGCACGGGCAAGAGTGTGATCTTTGGGCCCAGGCAAACTTGAATTTGAACACTTTTCATTTCTAGGGTAAGTTACTCTTAATTCAGTTCAGTTTCTCAGTCGTGTCTGACTCTGCGACCCCATGAATTGCAGCACGCCAGGCCTCCCTATCCATCACCAACTCCCGGAGTTCACCCAGACTCACGTCCATTGAGTCAGTGATGCCATCCAGCCATCTCATCCTCTGTCATCCCCTTCTCCTCCTGCCCCCAATCCCTGGTCATGTACTCTTAATTAAGTTAGTCATAATTAACTACTCTTAACTCTTAATTAAGTTACTTTTGTTGGCTTCAATTCCATCATTTAAAAGAGGAATTAATTGTTATTAGTGATTTTAGCAACTTGACACTAAATAGACTTGAGAATTAGATCTTTTTTATTCTTATGGGAATACTATTGAAAAATTAAAACAATGAGGACAGTTTTGAAGAAAAAAAAAAAAAAAAAGAAACAAATAGGAAAGTAAGTATTTCCAGAAGTTTGGATTAGAAGAGAACTTGGAAGATGACAAATCATAAAAACCATCAGGGGACTCTTACTACAACATCATTTCTTTTGACATATGTTACACTGCTTATAAAGCAAACAAACAAAAACCAAAATTGTTCATGATCCAAATAATGTCGTAGTCCTCTTTTCTAGGCTTAGTGGTAAAGAATCTGCCTGTGGTGCAGAAGATGCAGGAGACTGGAGTTTGATCCCTGGGTTGGGAAGATCCCCTGGAGGAGAACTGGGCAACCCACTCCAGTATTCTTGCCTGGAGAATCCCATGGACAGTGGAGCCTGGTGGGCTACAGTGCATGAGTCAGACATGACTAAAGCGACTGAGCACATGTGCTTCTCTCTTAATATGTGCAATGGTATGCTGTATGGTCTCCCAAAACCTCTAACAGGACTCTTGTGAAGCTAATTTCATTGCTAAAATATGATCTTCTACCATCTGATTTCTCTTCTTTGTCCTTTAATTTTCCTGCAAGTGATAAAAATCCTAAGAGCAGAGCAGAGTAAGACAGGTTTCTCTCCTATTTTGGAACACTTGCACTGTTAATCTGTTGGTTTTGTGCTTCAAGTCATCCTCCGAGTTCACCTACAGCTGTGAACAGTTTCACCTGAATCCTGCAAAACACAGAGATTTCCTGATTAGGTGCAGTGCAGATTTTGTTTCTGGGCGAGGGGGAAAACTGTTTTTAGTGTTATGTAGACAAGGATTTCAGGATGACCATAAGTATTTGTTCTTTTAAATGTTTAGTCAAATAAATCTGTTAATAAACATTGGAATCTTTTGAAACATTTATTTTTTTCTTTATTTCTATTTTATTTTGCCAAATTGACATTCATCTCTTTGATGTGGTATTTGTAAATTTGAGTTCTATAAACACACACTTTTATGTCTTTCATTTCGGTTTTCATAGAGTTTACTTTCTCCCATTTCATCTGTCTTTGTTATTTCCCAGGTGATATTCTGAAGATTGCATTATGTTTATTACTTTAACTTTTGTATGTCTTATCTAAATTAATGTGATATTTTGAAGTTTTGATTTGCAGTCAATTTGGTTCCTGCTCTAACTCTTTCTCTGGATATTTTATCTTTGTTCTGTACTGCACAGGTGCTAGGATATCTTCTTCTTAAGGATGATAGAATTAAATACATTAACTCAGTGACTTGTATAGATTAGTTAGAACAAACAGATGTTCTTCTGTTACCACACCCTCCCAATAATGTTATTAACCCATAATTGGATAAAATTCCACTTCTTATGTCATGTTTTTTATTATCTTTTTTCTATTTTAGGCAACAGGTCTCAAAAGAAAGTCTAGTGCTTTCATATAGTATTAAAATAATTTAATAAATTCTCACAATATTTATCTTTGATATGACTACAGACAATTGGTAAATTTTAAGTGATAAACATACCTATACTCCATAAAATGTCTGTATTCTTAGAGGTAGAATGCTTTTTTCAAGCTTACATAGAAAGTCTTACAGAACTTTAATATCTCCATGGTTCTGTACATCACAATTTTCTTCTAACTAAAAATATTTTGGCAATGGAGCAAACAAAAAATATTAGGGTAAATCATGAAATCAAACCTGCTTTGTAATTATTATTCAGGACTTTGATTTGTAGAGACTAGGGGTTGTTACTAGAAAAAATTTTTGTTTGTGGGAGACCTAATTATTCCTTTTCATTCTCTTCATTGTAAAAAATTTGAGAGGATTGAACTAGGAAATGAAAGAAGACATGTTTACTCAATAATGATCATTAATATGACATTTCAGGATGAATTAGCAACTTCATGATATTTAGTGAAGGATAGAATGATTGTAACTTCAACAGATCTTGAGACATTTGTTAGAACTGACTGAAACATACATCCAGTAATACCTATTTAGGTGTTTCGTCCTCTATGTCAAGTCCTGGGTTGGCTATTAGGAGTGAATAATTCGATACTCTTATTGAATATAAACTTTATAATAAATATACATGTAAACACATATATAATAAATATAATTATAAATTTGATTTTATCAATTTATGGTTTTCAGAATGCCTAGCTTTAAGTCTAACCAATTAAATTATTTAGTCATGGAAACAGTAGGCTCCTCCTGCTTTTAACTTTTTTTATCTTGCGGTGAAAAATGTGGACCCATATCGCCCAGAAAGCACCATGTGTCTCCGGAGGTCATGGCATCATGGAGTTTTTAGCGCTAACTTTCTCACTCCTGGAAATTTAACGCCAAGTGTGTTTTAAGCACGTGTGGAAGGACTTTTGCACAAGAAAGTTAACCAGAAAGCCTTTGTATCTGTGAACTCTGGATGTGATCTCTGATATCCACAGCTGAGTGAGAGGAACAAGGAAGTCCAAAGGTGATATTGAACAGTCTTGGAGTTGGAGGATTGTCTGGCATCCTCTGATGATTTTCTGAGAACTGTAAATTCCTGCTGCTCTTTTAGCTAATTTCAGTATATCAGGATGGGGTTGCCTTCCCAGCGGCAGCCAACGTGATAGAAACCATATTTCCCTAAGTGCGTGGGCGGTGGAATGAGCTCTGGATTAGAACCCCAGAGTATCGGCTTCTGCTGTTTCTTTTCTGGAACCTACGTCTCTTGGTGATTCCACGCACTCTTCTGATAAGCCTCCTGATACTGTGGGCTGAGGCTCTGAGGGAAAGAAATATAAACTGACAGACCAGGCATCAGTCCTGAACGAGGGGCTGCTCTCCTGAAGGGGAGTTGGCTTTACTCCAATGGGGTCAATTTACAATTAAATATCTCGTTGGTCTTTTTGAAGAATAATGACATCTGTTGTTGATGTGGTGGAGAGATATCACATACAGAGGCAGCAGAAGATAAACTACCCAAATATACTCCCTGCATTCAGTGATCTGTGAGGAGTATTTTCATGGCAACTGAAGTGGTGTCAGTGTTCACTAGTGATCCTTGTACATGGAGACGCAAGGTTTCACAACCCAATTATGGTGACTCCAGAATGCCCGCTTTCAAATCGTGTAATATTATGCCCAGGGGAGATTTAATAATGTATGATGTGCAAAGCATGTTTGGAAAAAGTTTATAGGACAGGTCTCTTTCATTACCAGAAGTCTGGGGCACTTTATTCTAGATATTAACAGGGGGCAGCTTTTGCAGTCCAAGTCTTCCTCCCACCCTCCCAATAGGAGATAAAATGGTGGCAGTTGTTCAGTTGCTAAATCATGATACTGCTACTGCTAAGTCACTTCAGTCGTGTCCGACTCTGTGACCCCATAGACGTCTGCCCACCAGGCTCTCCTGCCCCTGGGATTCTCCAGGCAAGATCACTGGAGTGGGTTGCCATTTCCTTCTCCAATGCATGAAAGTGAAAAAGTGAAAGTGAAGTCGCTCAGTCGTGTCCGACTCTTAGCGACCCCATGGACTGCAGCCTACCAGGCTCCTCCATCCATGGGATTTTCCAGGCAAAAGTACTGGAGTGAGGTGCCATTGCCTTCTCCAAATCATGATAGAGGTAGGCAAATAGCCCCAGGACAGGGACAGGAGATTGAAGTAAAAGCTACTTGGTTGGCAGGAAGCTCAGGAAATTGTATGAACTGAAAATAGTAGTGAGTTCAGAGTCTCGAAGTTCAGGTAGGACAGCATGGAGGATGCTGAGACCTCTGGGTTCTGACAGAGAATCCAGCTGGCCAATTAGTAGGATGTCCTGGGAAATCAAGAACGCCCTCGAGGAGGATTCTGGGAAGCTGACGTTGAGCCTCCTGAGGCGCATGCGTGAGGGTTGCTGCTACCCGACTCGGAACCAGCGCCATTTTGGCTGTGTGGCACGTGTATTCCTATCCCCGGGTTCCAGCCTAGGTGGTCCAGGCTCTGTTCTAACAGGGCATTTGTTCTGAAATTCTGCATTATTAGTTCTCTGCTTCGTCCCAGAGGAGACTCAGGTAATAGAGGGTAGAGGTGGGAAGAAGAGCTCGGACTCTTGCTGGTGGATAAGGGTGGAGCATTTCTTCTTCCTGTTTGAGTTTCTGATTTGGTTGTTGGAGGGACTTTAAATACTAACGACAGCCAGGGTCGTTGGGACCCTGCGCCAGAGAGCTTGAGAAATGCTGGCGCTTTGGGCAGGATTCCGGGATGGCACTGAGGGCTGGGATGGCACTGAGGGCCGGCCTATGCAAGGTGTTGTTTAGTCGTTACGTTGATTCAGACTGTTTTGCGACCCTTCCAAGGGACAAAAATTCTTTGCTGGACCAAACTTACTCACTTCTGAACCTCTTCTTAGACTAGCTGTGTGTTTCTTTGTAAAACCTGGTTTCCACAAGGACTCTGCTAGGTTATTTTAGCAAGATCAACTGTCCCCAAATTCCACCTGAGATCAGGTTCCTCACCCTCCACAATTCCACAGGTGGTGTCTCATTATGCTGGCTTACCTTCAGCGAGAATCTTATTTAGGTCCTTTTAGCCAGAATCCCTCTTAGCACTTCTATTTCATTAGTAATTTTTTGATCCATTTACTTGGTTGTAAATTCCTACTTGGCTGTGCAGTACTAGAAGTTGAGTACAGTCTCACAACCACTGAAATACAACTATCCCCTTGGTTTGCTGTTGTTTCTTTGCTTTTAAGCCTCTTCGCTTTTAGGAAAGACCTCCAGCAATACCAGTGTTCATTAACACAAATTTGAAACAAATTTTTTCTTTTATGAAAACAGCAGAGTGTTGTTTGTCTTCCAGCCAATCATTTTTATAGAGGCAGCGTGCCTCTGTAAAATGGCCCTAGCAGCCATTTTAGATCACCCCAGTTTTTATAGGAATGCTATGTTTTCTGAAAGGAAAACCTGTATTCCACAGGAGTGGTCCTTGATTCCTATCAAGTGGTCTTGATAACTCACCAGCTTGAATGATGGCTTACTTACCATGATTTAAGAAAATCATTAAACTTTTTTCCCTTTTAACGGTGGTCAGGCATTTAAATGAGATTAGATGGCAGGTTTCTACTTTCACCTGTTGACTGCTTGAGTGCAGGCCGGTTGCTGTCAGCTGACAAGCAGCAAGTGGAGCTTGATTTTTTTGTTGTTGTTGTTGCGCTTTAGTTGATTTACAATGTTTTGTTGATTTCAGGTATACTGCAAAGTGATTCAGTTATACATATATTCATTCTTTTTCAGATTATTTTTTCATATAGGCTACCACAGAGTGTTGAGTAAAGTTCTCTGTATGATACTGTAGGTTATTGCTGGTTTTCTATCTTACAAATAGTGGTGTGTGTATATTAATCCCAATCTCCTGCTTTATCCCATCTCCCTGCCTCCCCCAGATTTTCCCTTTGGTAACCATAAGTTTATTTTCAATACTTGTAAGTCTGCTTCTGTTTTGGAAATAAGTTCACGTATATCTTTAAAAAAATTAGATTCCATTAATGAGTTAAAAAAGAAAAATGTGAATCTACACTCAATAAATTATAGTTTATCTTTTAGTTTTATATATGAGACTTGGTTGTGTTCTTTCAGATGAAAATGACATCTTTTAAGAAATTATATATGTCTATTGCAGTGTGGTTCAGAGTTTTCATACTTTTGTAAAGAGTTAAAATGATAAAAATAATGTCAGTTAAAGTAGAATTTAAGGCAATAGTTTAAGATCACATTGAATTAAAAAAAAATCTCTAATGAAGGACAAAGCCTTATCTCTGGAAGACAATGTGTAAATAGCCCAGAATGTCTCAGATTTCTGAAGAAAAATCGACAGATTTTACTGTCTTCTATTTTTATAATGAAATCCTACAAATGTAATTATACTGTTTTAGTATTGAGACTAATAAAAATGTGTTTTTTGAATGGATTAATGTAATGTTTGTTGGAGCAGTTTCAGGTTAACAGAAAAATTGGGGAGAAAGTGTAGATTCCCACTACTCCTTCACTTTCTCCACATTGTTTCTACTATTATTTACATCTTGCATTCAGTTCATTTCAGTTCAGTCCTCAGTCGTGTCCGACTCTTTGTGACCCCATGAATCGCAGCACGCCAGGCCTCCCTGTCCATCACCAACTCCCGGAGATCACTCAGACTCACGTCCATCGAGTCAGTGATGCCATACAGCCATCTCATCCTCTGTCGTCCCCTTCTCCTCCTGCCCCCAATCCCTCCCAGCATCAGAGTCTTTTCCAATGAGTCAACTCTTCGCATGAGGTGGCCAAAGTACTGGAGTTTCGGCTTCAGCATCATTGCCTCCAAAGAAATCCCAGGGCTGATCTCCTTCAGAATGGACTGGTTGGATCTCCTTGCACTCCAAGGGACTCTCAAGAGTCTTCTCCAACACCACAGTTCAAAAGCATCAATTCTTTGGCACTCAGCCTTCTTCACAGTCCAACTCTCACATCCATACATGACCACAAGAAAAACCATAACCTTACTAGACGGAACTTTGTTGGCAAAGTAATGTCTCTGCTTTTGAATATGCTATCTAGGTTGGTCAAAACTTTCCTTCCAAAGAGTAAGTGTCTTTTAATTTTATGGCTGCAATCACCATCTGCAGTGATTGTGGAGCCCAGAAAAATAAAGTCTGACACTGTTTCCACTGTTTCCCCATCTATTTCCCATGAAGTGATGGGACCAGATGCCATTATCTTCGTTTTCTGAATGTTGAGCTTTAAGCCAACTTTTTCACTTTCCACTTTCACTTTCATCAAGAGGCTTTTTTTATTTCCTCCTCACTTTGTGCCATAAGGGTGGTGTCATCTGCATATCTGAGGTTATTGGTATTTCTCCCAGCAATCTTGATTCCAGCTTGCACTTCTTCCAGCCCAGCATTTCTCATGATGTACTCTGCATATAAGTTAAATAAACAGGGTGACAATATACAGCCTTGACGAACTCCTTTTCCTATTTGGATCCAGTCTGTTGCTCCATGTCCAGTTCTAACTGTTGCTTCCTGACCTGCATACAGATTTCTCAAGAGGCAGGTCAGGTGGTCTGGTATTCCCATCTCTTTCAGAATTTTCCACAGTTGATTGTGATCCACACAGTCAAAGGCTTTGGCATAGTCAATAAAGCAGAAATAGATGTTTTTCTGGAACTCTCTTGCTTTTTCAATGATCCAGTGGATGTTGGCAATTTGATCTCTGGTTCCTCTGCCTTTTCTAAAACCAGCTTGAACATCTGGAAGTTCATGGTTCACATATTGCTGAAGCCTGGCTTGGAGAATTTTGAGCATTACTTTACTAGCATGTGAGATGAGTGCAATTGTGTGGTAGTTTGAGCATTCTTTGGGATTGCCTTTCTTTGGGATTGGGATGAAAACTGACTTTTTCCAGTCCTGTGGCCACTGCTGAGTTTTCCAAACTTGCTGGCATATTGAGTGCAGCACCGTCACAGCATCATCTTTCAGGATTTGGAAGAGCTCAACTGGAATTCCATCACCTCCACTAGCTTTGTTCATAGTGATGCTTTCTAAGGCCCACTTAACTTCACATTCCAGGATGTCTGGCTCTAGGTCAGTGTTCACACCATTGTGATTATCTGGGTCATGAAGATCTTTTTTGTACAGTTCTTCTGTGTATTCTTGCCATCTCTTCTTAATACCTTCTGCTTCTGTTAGGTCCATACCATTTCTGTCCTTTATCGAGCCCATCTTTACATGAAGTGTCCCCTTGGTATCTCTGATATTCTTAAAGAGATCTCTAGTCTTTCCCATTCTGTTGTTTTCCTCTATTTCTTTGCATTGATCGCTGAGGAAGGCTTTCTTATCTCTTCTTGCTATTCTTTGGAACTCTGCATTCAGATGCTTATATCTTTCCTTTTCTCCTTTTCTTTTCCCTTCTCTTCTTTTCACAGCTATTTGTAAGGCCTCCCCAGACAGCCATTTTGCTTTTTTGTATTTCTTTTCCATGGGAATGGTCTTAATCCCTGTCTCCTGTACAATGTCATGAACCTCATTCCATAGTTCATCAGGCACTCTATCTATCAGATCTAGGCCCTTAAATCTATTTCTCACTTCCACTGTATAATAATAAGCGATTTGATTTAGGTCATACCTGAATGGTCTAGTGGTTTTTCGTACTTTTCTTCATTTCAGTGTGAATTTGGCAATCAGGAGTTTGTAATCTGAGCCACAGTCAGCTCCTGGTCTTGTTTTCGTTGACTGTATAGAGCTTCTCCATCTTTGGCTGCAAAGAATATAATCAGTCTGATTTCGGTGTTGACCATCTGGTGGTGTTAGTGTGGTACATTTGTGACAGGTGATGCACCAGTATTAATGCATGACTTTAAGTAAAGTTCATAGTTGATATCAGGATTTATCATATTGTAATATTTTGGTTTGGCCAATTAATTTCATGATGCATCTACCATTATGGTATGATACAGAATAATTTCACTATTCATAAAAAAAAAAAAAAAAAACTGTTCTCCACTGACTTACCGTTTCCCGTTCACCTGAACCACTGGTGATCACTGATGTTTTTTTACTGTCACTATAGTCTAGCTCTTTCCAGAATGTCATATAGTGAAATTATGTTGTATGTAGCCTTTTTGGATTGCCTTCTTTCACTTACAAATATGTGCTTAAAGTTCCTTCATGGCTTTTTGTGACTTGATAATTTATTTATCTTTATTGCTGAATAACATTTGATGGAATTCAGAGCAGGCCACCTCCCAAATATGCTAAACTGGCATATTTATTATCTGAAGTGAAAATTACTTGGGAAACAACTTATAAAGAAGGACCCTGTGACCCTCTTCTCTGACCCCTGAATACTGATAATAAATCTCTCGTGTGCCAAATAACTTCCATATACTAGGAGGAAGATACACTTCATTATGGCCAAAAAGAAGGAATTCGGGGCCAAAAAGTCTGTGTAAAAAAATTAGTTTCTTCAGAAGTCCCCAAGACTAGATTTCTTTGTCTTGTTATCTGAAAATTTTTTGTTTGTGTAGAACATATATAAACAACCTGCTTTTATCACTTTTTAGGTTCCTTATCTCTGGGTCCTTTGTATGTACAAAGTTAAATTTGTTTGTTTTCTCCTGTTAAGTTGCCTTGTGCTCATTTAATTATTAGAGCAGCCAAAACATTTAAGAGATGTAGGGGATGATCCACACACTTCAACATATTCCATTGTAAGCATGTACCAACAACAGTGTGTTTATCCCCTTACAAGGACATCTTGGTTCCTTCTAATTTTTGTCAATTGAGCAATAAGAGAATTGGTTCTTCCTGCTTTATATCTCTTGCAAAGAAAAATACAAATATATGCTCAACATTTATTGTTTATATTTTAAGTCTGTTATATCTTGTTGGTTTCATCTGTTGTTTCGGTTATGATATTTCAGTTGGAAGAGATACTGATTTTTTTTTTTTTTTAAGCTGTGTGTATGTTGTGGATAAATCTATAAAAATTCAGGTGCTGGTTTATGTGTGGACATAAATTGTCACCTCACTTTAATAAATATCAAGGAACATTATTTCTGGATTGTACGGTAAATCTATGTTCAGTTGTCTATGAAACTGACAAACTTTCTTACAAAGTAGCTGGACCATTCTGCCTTCCCATCTGCAATGAATGAGAATACCAGGATTTGAGTTTGCTAGTGTTTGAGACTTTGGCCATTCTAATAGGTTTATAATAGTATCTCAATGTTGTTTTAATTTGTAATCCATAATAATATATAATGGTAAATATTTTATTGTATGCTTATTGCCATCTGTATATCTTCCTTGCTGAGCATTTGTTTTGAACTTTGTCCATTTTAATTTTTTAAAATTCACTTTTAAAGTGTGAGTTGCTTGCATATTTTGAATAACATTGATGATCAGATATGTGTTTTTCAAAGATTGTCTCCCTTTCTTTGGCTTCTCTCTTCTTTTTTTTAACAGTGTCCTGTGGAACATTTTTTTTTTTTTTTAATTTTAATGAAGTCTAATCCAAAGTGTCTAATTTTTTCTTTCATAGATTGAGCTTTTTAGGTGTTATCACTCTAAAAAATCATTACCAAAACAAGCTCACTGAGTTTAGCTTTAATCTTATTTTCTAGAAGTTTTGTAGTTTTACATTTTACTTTTATGTAGACTCACTTGATAATTCACAAGATAACCTGTTGGAATTTTGATTTAAGATTGCATTGGATCTATAGATCAGATATGGAAAAATTTGTCATGTTAATATTGTCTTTCTGTGCGTGAACCTGTTACAGCTGTGCATTTATTTAGATCATCTTTGATTTCTCTTATCAGAGCTTTCTATTTGCCTCATATAGACATTACAAATATTTTATGAAATTTATACCTAAGTTTTTCTTCCTCTCTCTGCCCTTCCTTTCCTTCTTTCCTTTGTTTTTTGAATGTTTTAATTGGAGGAAAATTGCTTTACAACATGTTGGTTTCTTCTTTGTCCCCCCCACCCCCCACATTTTTATTTATGCTAAATGTAAATGATGTTTTGTTTTTTAAATTGGAAAGAAATTCCTACTGTTCATTGCTTGTGTATATCTCTATACAAAAGTGTTAGCTTCTTTGTATTTATAACCTGAAACTTTGCAATAATAGGTTTTGTTTGGTGTTTGTTTTCTATTAAGATTTTCTATATAGACAATCATGTAGTCTGTGAAAAAAGACAGTTTTACTTATTCCTTCTTCTAGTTGTTCACCATTTAGTATGAAGTTAGTTATAGATTTTTTAGTTGATTTTTAAATCAAGGTGGAGAAGTTCTCCCTTTGCCTAATTTCTGAGTTTGTTTATCATGAATTGAATTTGTATTTTTTTCAGATGATTCTTTTACATCTAATCCCATGACCATGTGATGTTTTCTTCTTTAGCCAGTTGATGTGATGGATTACCTTAATTGGTTTCTGAACGTGTAACCAGCTATACATAGCTGAAAAAAATCCCACTTGGAGAGATTATTTTTATAAAATAATAAATACTTTTATCATTATTTCTCCATTTTATTATTAACTTGTTGTTTGTAATATTTAAAACGTCTCGATTTTTAGTCACCAGATAAATGTGTACACATGTGTGTACCCTCTCAACAAATTTCTGACACTCTAAAATGAAAAAGAAGTAGCTAGAAGTTAATCTGTAGTATGTTAAGTGGAAGGGCAAAGCTTTCATGCTTTCTCTTTTTAAACAGTTATTTTTTTAATGTTGGAAACACTTTGAAGAATTACATATGTAGCAGCTCTTTAAAAATGAAAGTTGAAAGTGGTAGAGTCACTATATCACTGTCTCATGAGAATACTTCTATTTCCTTATGTAAAGAAGTTATTACAAAAGCAAAAATCTGGGAGGCCGTCTGAGATGTGATGATGTTACATGCTTTCCCTCACATTAGGTATTTGTCAGTCATTTACTTGCTTTGTTCTTTGCTTTCTTGAAATTGTGTTCCCTTTCTTCGTGTGCTTCTTGTAATCACAAAGGACCTGCCATCTAAGTGAATAAATAGTCCTCTCTTCCAATTGATTAATGGAAACCCAGAAATCCTGTTAGCTACTGATGAATAGTAACAGATACTTTGCATCTTGCGGCATCAGAGGATTAGAGTGGACCACTAGCTCAAAGAAACTGGACCATTTAACAAATATGCCTGCACTCAGAAGCATGCATTGTAATATTTATGGATCCTAAAAGAGATGACTAACTTTGATATATATGTATATATACTGTTATTCTGCAAAGGTTCTGTAGTGATGAAATGCCTTTGAAGAAAATTGCATAGATAAAGTCAATAAGAATACATGAAGGCCACATTTTTCCCTAGAAATGGAAGAGGGTTGTATTGAAAGCTGCACATTACTTCAGAACAACAGGAGGATGAAAACCCTGGTACACAGGATGATTGTTTAGGTGAAATTTTTTTCAAGGCTCCATGACCAACCAAAGTTTGAAGTATTCACTGTTGTCACATTCAGGCTGTTTCGTAGGAAGAAATTAAATCAATTTGAATTTTGGTTTTCTGAAATTTCGAGGGAAAATAAGCAAAAAAATAGCAAGAATCTAGCTACCTAAACTGCTTGGGAGCTGGCAGTCTCACTCACCGTTATCCTTCTCCTGCACTTTTAGGATATTGCTATTCTCCAGTTGCTAAGTCCTATCTGACTCTTTGTGACTCCTTGGACTGTAGCCTGTCCTCCACTATCTCCCAGATTTTGCTCAAAGTCATGTCCACTGAGTCAGTGATGCTATAATAACTCACAGTATACTTATTTATAAATTAATTAGGGTAAAATGTGTTCTTAATGGAAGATATTAATCTACCTTTAGATTCAGCTGGTAATTAGCTTGAGTAAGTTAGGAAGGGTCACATGCTGTAATTCTTCACAGGCATCTTGTGAACATATTGAGTTTTCTGTAATACAAAGAATAAATCCCCTTTACTACCTTATATTATCAAATTCAGTTATAGAGATGACAGTTGATGATACATGGTTAATCCATTTGAGAGTGGCAGGCTCTTGAGTGCATTTTCTTTTTCAAAAAGGAAGTGAAAATTGTTATTTTACAACTTTGAAGATAATTCTTAGTGGATTGTGAAATGGGATGTTGATAAATTAAGACTATGAAATATGAATACAAACACATCATTTATTCTACTGTTTATGTTAAAATAACCCATAGAATCTTATAAATCAACTTCAATAGAATGCAATTCAAAATCTCCAAAATTATGTCACTACTTGCATTTGGTTGTAACTGTAATTGCTAAGTGATCCAAGATGCTGGCGACTCCCATTGATTACTTCAGATTATTGACACAGTTTTGTTTTCCTCCCATAGTACCTAGGGCTGACTTATGAAACTGCAAGGATATTGAGGAAATAGCAATGTGCAGTTTCCAAGGCGAGGTTATAGTAGACATTGCAGTGTACACTTTTCCCTCTTATATCACTTGTTCGGTGGAAGCCAGCTGCCATGGCAGGAGGACCTCTCAATAGCACCATGGAGAAGGCCACATTGCAAAAAACTGATGTATTCTGCCAACATCAGCAGGAACAAACTTTGTAGGAAGCAGACCCTCCAGTGACAGTCAGACCCTTAAAGGACAGCACCACAGTCAATATCTTGATGTCACATGATGAGACGCAGATAGCCAAAACTGCTTCTGATTTCCCGATCCACAGAAATAGTGAATAATAAGTATTTATTGTTTAAACTTCTATTTTAGGGAAAAACTTGTTGAGCAGTAATAGAAAACTAATAGCAGTCTGTTAGTGAATAATTCCATGAGGATGATAGTAAACTGGGACTTCACTCTATATGTGTGAACTAGCTAATTATTGATTTGTTAAATTTTGTTGACATTTTTCTAAAATGTGTATGCTGACCACGTTCTATGATAATGTGAGGAGCATTTGGTCCATGCTTAGTGCTTTGTCATAGGTGTACGTAGCCTAAATGGCCTAAAGACACTGGGGCTCAATCCACTTAACAGTATTGCTTTTCTGTTGCTGATAGTTTACTGAGATACCCTTGTTTTCTTACTGTGTGAAACATTTTGTTTGGTACGTTTTGGTACCCGAACAATACTGTTTTACTCTTTTAGAGGAAGCCATATGTGTTATTTATTCATTGTATTCTTTGCTGACTCTCCATGATTAATATATACATTTTTCTTTCCCTAGAAATGAAATTATGTGTATTTTACAGTCCCATTCCTATTTAACTATTCATTAAATTGTAACTTCCTTATTAAAATCAAAGGCAGGCAGTCATTATTATCCATGTAACATAGTAGCCAGCCTGTACTGACATTTGATAAGCATTGTGATAATGTTAAAAGTTTAACATTATCTATACAGCAGACATGATGTTTACATTCATTGCTCATGTAACACTCATAGTAGCCTCCTATTCAGCATTGAGTGTGTGTTTTTATTCCACTTTTAGAGATAAGGAAGCTTGAGTTTCTACCTAGTACACATTGACCAGAATTACTTGACCAGTACAGAGGAAACAGGAGTTCCTCTTAGCCATAAATTATGTTCCAAAGCTGTCTTTTCAGAAATACAAAAACTGGGGATATTAAAAATTCTTTATTTTGAAATTTAGACATCATTTTTTGCCAGGTTTCTATGCCTAATGAAATCTGCTTTCTGAAAATTTTTCATTTGTTCCTTCATTCTTTACATGTTCATCCAGTGCCTATTATATGGCATGTTTTGCATTGGCTTCTGGAAATAGTCAGCAAGAAAAGAAATGATCTGACTTTGTGGAGCTCATAATTTATTAGAGAAGAGCTTTTAATCAAGAAAATACACGAGTATAGAAGTGTAGTTAATTATTTTAGTGTTTGAAAAGGGATGTGTAGTCCTAAGTGAGTGTATATACCCAGGAGTTTTGTCC
This sequence comes from Bos indicus x Bos taurus, assembly GCF_003369695.1. Taxonomy (NCBI): domain Eukaryota; kingdom Metazoa; phylum Chordata; class Mammalia; order Artiodactyla; family Bovidae; genus Bos; species Bos indicus x Bos taurus. The sequence continues at coordinate 60,310,561 of NC_040087.1, forward strand.
AAGATGTAGCATCAGACAAGGCTGAACTTAGAACTAATAAATGAGTTAGTGTTGTCCATTCAAAGGGAAGATGGAAGTATTTTCTGGCAGAGAGAACATTGAGTGTAAAATGTCTAAAGATCAGATCTGATCAGACTGGGGAAAGAGGAGGGAGCTTTGTTTATTTTGGTTTATTAAATCTTGCCAAACACACACACACACACACACACCCCCTTGGAACTACAGTCCTCCAAGGAGATTTTTCTACAGTTCATTAGAAATAGCGTGCGTAACAATAGTGATGTAGATAGAGTAGTGGGAAGGCCAGTTTCATAGTACAGAAAAAAAAAAAAAAGCTGAGATTAGAGAACACCAGAAATTACACCTTTTGAAAAAAAAATCTAACTCCACAAATTTCTCCTGGAGAATGTTTAACAGATTGTGGCCAACTATTAAAGATGTCTTATTTTTAAAGAATTATCATGTTCAAAAATAAAAGGGAAATGCATTTAATTAAGAACATGTTATATTTTAATACTTAACATCTAAAAACACTTTTTAGGCAAATATATTTTAAAAGACATGAAAAGGTGTGGATTTTAGAGTTGTAACTGAGAAGTTAAAATTTTTACTGGCTCTAAACATCCAGTTAGAGCCAAAATAATTTGGAAATGTCACATATTGTGTTTAATAGTTTTGTTAACTGCTGCCAGCATCTCAGGTATATTTGACCTATTTAAATCATAAGTGATCACTCATGAATGGTGCCACGAGTAGGTACCAGTAGGGCTAGATGTGAATTGTCAGCAAGAAAACTAGAAAATATAAAAAGCTAAGCAACTGAAATATAAAACAAACTAAAATTAAGTCAAGTAAATCTTGAAAATAAATCTCCTACAAGAAGAACACAGTTTACAGACAAGGAACTGCTCCTATGAAAATTTAATTTAAAAACCAGAAGATAGCTCTGCTTCTCTTTAGAGCCATTATCACCCATCAAGAGTGTTAATGATATCCTGAGATCCATGTGTCAGCATAGATCATAAGCATAACTTATGATGATATGATGAACACAAGGACCATTTCAGCCTATAATATCAAGAGTGTTCGGCAGATATGGTGCTTTTATTATGGGATATTTTCATAAAGAAGGAAATTGAAACAGCTTTAATAGGAAACAAATCAATTGCAGAAAGAGATACATCATGCTCAATGAATCTTAAATAATGATCATAATATTTATTCAGTACAATCATTTTTAGCATCTTTCTACATTCACTGACTGGCACGTTTGAAAGGTACAATCTTTAAATTATATATTTTAATCCAGGCGACTTTATCAAGCTTTTGTATTTTCTTTCTGAGAACATATCACACTATTTATGATGCTTCTGTAAATAAAAAGTCAAATCATTACTAAAAAAATTAAAAACAATCAAACAAAATAAACCACATTGTGTTCTGCAAAAAATTGAATAAAGATATGTCTTAAGTGCCTATTATAATTCGTCACTGAGAAATATGCAGAATATTTGGACCCAGTTAGAAAATTAAAATATTCAAAGTATTCTAAAGTAAATCAATCCAAAATAACCTTGAAGATATTACACATTAAGAAGACAAATTATAACAAATTTAAGAGATAAATGAAAATATTCTCCAGTCATAGTTCTTAGAACTTTAATATCAAATGCAGAATAACTAAATAAAAAGAAGAAACAAAGATATTTATATTGCAATGATTTTTTATTTAATAGCAAGAAAATTTAGTATTAATACTTGTATAGTATCAATATTTAAGATACAGTAAATTACTTTTGCTTTACATGTGTGGCTTAACTATTTGTGGCTGAAAATTATCATATTCTCTGTTTACTGCTTGTAGATCACTTGAAAAAATACCTATCCTACAGGAGAAGACTCTTGAGAGTCCCTTGGACTGCAAGGAGATCCAACCAGTCCATTCTAAAGGAGATCAGTCCTGGGTGTTCTTTGGAAGGAATGATGCTAGAGCTGCAACTCCAGTACTTTGGCCACCTCATGCAAAGAGTTGACTCATTGGAAAGGATTCTGATGCTGGGTGGGATTGGGGGCAGGAAGAGAAGGGGATGACAGAGGATGAGATGGCTGGATGGCATCACCGATTCTATGGACGTGAGTCTGAGTGAATTCCGGGAGTTGGTGATGGATAGGGAGGCCTAGCGTACTGCAATTCATGGGGTCACTAAGAGTCAGACAGGACTGAACTGAACATTTTATTCAGTCTCTTAAAACTTGTTTTTTTTCTCAGTTTTGTCTCCATAAATTTTGTCAATAATTGTATCCTGCTGCTGCTAAGTTGCTTCAGTTGTGTCTGACTCTGTGCGACCCCTTAGATGGCAGTCCACCAGGCTCCCCTGTCCCTGGGATTCTCCAGGCAAGAACACTGGAGTGGGTTGCCATTTCCTTCTCCAATGCATGAAAGTGAAAAGTGAAAGTGAAGTCGCTCAGTCGTGTCCGACTCTCAGCTACCCCATGGACTGCAGCCTACCAGGCTCCTCTGTCCATGACATTTTCCAGGGGAGAGTACTGGAGTGGGTTGCCATTGCCTTCTCCCAATGATTGTATGACCTCTCACTAACTCTGATCTTAGCACATCAGTGAATAATAACTTTAAGAGTAACTTTAATAATTTCTGGGATATTTTTCTTTATTTTAAATGTTTTACATCTTTTCATGGAGGGCAGATGTGCCATCAGAAATATAGAATGCTTAATTAAAGCATAGATCTGCTTAAACTGCATTTTTCCACTGACATCTTTGTTCAAATGGGCAAATCCGAATCAAACATTTAAAAAGAACTTCAATTAAACCACTTTCTCAAAATTTTCTTACTTTGTATCTTTAGATTATTTTGTAGTTTTTACAAAACTAGTTTATAAATAAAACAATCCTGGATGTGATTGCTATCTTCAGAAATACTTTCTATGATCTTTAGCAAGCACTCAATATAATAATTTGAAGGTAATATGCTAATAAATCAAAACCCTTAATGTTTTTAACGTGGGAAGATAAATGCTATAATATGACCAGAATATAATATAATAAATATGATTTCTCAAATTTTTAATAACTAATGTATCACTATTTTTAATCAATTGACCAAATCAACAATTCTGTTCTAAAATCTAGACAATAAGTCACATCATCAAACAACGTAAGAATTTTATGGAAAGGAGTAAAATTACAGATAATTTTGTTTTCTGGTGTTGTCTTGTATGTATGTGCATGCTAAGTCACTTCAGTCATGTCTGAGTCTTTGCAGCCTTATGGACTGTAGCCCAACAGGCTCCTCTGACCATGGGATTCTCCAGGCAAGAATATCGGAGTAAGTTGCCATGCCTTCCTCTTGGAGATTTTCCCAACCCAGGAATCAAACCCATGTCTCTTACATCTCCTATATTGTCAGGTGGGTTCTTTACCATTAGTACCACCTATTGTCTTCAAGTCAGTCATTCAGTCATGTTTGACTCTTTGCGACCCCATGGACTGCACAAATTTAACAGATACAAATTGGTATATGTATTTGTATCACCAACTCCCATAGCTTGCTCAGACTCATGTCCATTGAGTTGGTGATGCCATCCAACTATCTCATCCTCTGTTGTACCCTTCTCCTCCTTCCTTCAATCTTTCCCAGGGTCAGGGTCTTTTTCAGTGAGTCAGTTCTTTTCATCAGGTGGTTTTAGATCGCCATAATCAAGGTGCTACAATTTTTAGGTAAGGTAGCTTAGTTTTCTATAAATGGCTTTATAATTATAAATTTCCATCAGTAGTGGATATGTTTGAATTTCTCACTGTCTTCATCAACTCTTATAACCTTTGTTATTTTTTTCTTTTTGATGATTGCCATTCAGACAAGTTTGAGCTGATAGCTCATAGTGGTTTGTAATTTGAATTTCCTTGCTGATTTGCAATATTGAGCACACTTTGCTATACACGTCGGCCATTTGTACATCTTCTTTGGAGAAATGTGTATCCAAGTCCTTAGCCCATTTTTAAATCAATTTCTTTCCTTATATAGTTTTGAAATTAACCCCTTATAAGATGTATGATTTGCAACTATTTTATCCCATTCTATGGGTTGTCTTTTCATTTGTTTGTTTCGTTTGCTTGCAGAAGCTTTCTAGTTTGATAGAAAAGGAACTTTTCTATTATTTGCTTTTGTTCACTGTGTTTTTGGCATTAGTACTATGAGATCATTGCAAAGACCAATGCATATAGCTTTTATACTGCATATTCTTCTAGGAGTCCTACAGTTCCAGGACTTACCTTAATGTTTTTAATTTATTACACATTGATTTCCTTGTATGATGTAAGATAAAGTGTTCAATTTACATATATATATTTTTGAATCTAGATATATAGTTTTCCTACCACTAATGTACAAGTTTCTAAAAAACTAAACATGGAGCTACCATATATTTCAGGAATCCAACTTTTGGATATTTATCCAGAAGTATTGAAATCAGGATTTTGGAAAAAAATATTCGTGCCTCCATATTCATTGAAGCAATGTTCATAATGGTCAGTAAGTGGAAGCAGCATAACTGTCCATGACAGAAGAAAGGGCAGAAGGAAACATAATACACATGCACGATGGAATATTCTTCAGTTTTTAAAAAAGTAAATCATGCAACGTGCTACAACATGGATGAATCATGAGTATATTATAAGGGAAATAAGCCAGTCACGAAATACAATGCTCTATGATTACATTTATATGAGGTTTCTAAAACAGTCAAACTAATAGAAACAAAGCAGAGAGCAGAATGGTGGTTGCTAGGGGTTGGAGGAAGGGGGAAATTGGGAGATGCTAATCAAGAGGTGTAGTGTTTTAGTTATGCAAGATGGATAAGTCCTAGAGATCTATCATACAGTATTTTGGTTATAGTTAACAATATTTTATAATAGTTAAAATAATCTGTGAAGAGGGTAAATTTCATGTTAAGTGTTCTCTCTATAATAATTTTTAATGAACTAATTAAATTCCCAGAGAATATTTACAATTGTCAAATAATTAGGTTTTGAAGTATAGAATATACATGGTAACAGGAGCAAATTTCTATTCCTGTCACTCTTTGCAAAGTGTCAGTGGTAGTATCAAATTAATATTTCCTAGTAAATTAGGAAATGTGGACTCAGTGAATAAAGAATATGTAGATTATAGAATTTCAACAGTGATGATGTTCCAAAGAAAAAAGTTTTCTCAAAGAGTTGTTGAAGCTTGACAAAGAACAAAAAGTACCAAATTATGAATATATATTTGAGTTCCTATCATGTATATGCTGGTGCTGCTGCTGCTGCTAAGTCACTTCAGTTGTGTCCAACTCTGTGCCACCCCATAGACGGCAACTCACCAGGCCTCCCTGTCTCTGGGATTCTACAGGCAAGAACACTGGAGTGGGTTGCCGTTTCCTTCTCTAATGCATGAAAGTGAAAAGTGAAAATGAAGTCACTCAGTTGTGTCTGACTCTAGTGACCCCATGGACTGCAGCCTACCAGGCTCCTCCATCCATGGGATTTTTCCAGGCAAAAGTACTGGAGTGGGGTGCCATTGCCTTCTCTGCCTACCATGTATATACTCCTCTTTAAATGTGGAAACATTGGGAAGTGTAAAATACACCTCTCGACATCAAAGACTTTGCAATCTAGAAACACAGAGGTTGGATAATAACAAGAAAGATAAACAACTATGTAAGGCAATGTATTTTAATGGTGTCTAATGAAGATTAATGAGATTATGAACAAAGCTAGTGGAGGTGATGGGATTCCAGTTGAGCTATTTCAAATCCTGTAAGATGATGCTGGGAAAGTGCTGCGCTCAAAATGCCAGAAAATTTGGAAAACTCAACAGTGGCCACAGGACTGGAAAGGTCAGTTTTCATTCCAATCCCAAAGAAAGGCAATGCCAAAGAATGCTCAAAATACCGCACAGTTGCACTCATCTCACACGCTAGTAAAGTAATGCTCAAAATTCTCCAAGCCAGGCTTGGCAGTACGTGAAAGGTGAACTTGCAGATGTGCAAGCTGGTTTTAGAAAAGGCAGAGGAACCAGAGATCAAATTGCCAACATCTGCTGGATCATGGAAAAAGCAAGAGAGTTCCAGAAAAACATCTATTTCTCCTTTATTGACTATACCAGCCTTTGACTGTGTGGATCACAATAAACTGTGGAAAATTCTGAAAGATATGGGAATACCAGACCACCTGACCTGCCTCTTAAGAAACCTATATGCAAGTCAGGAAGCAACAGTCAGAACTGGACATGGAACAACAGACTGGATCCAAATAGGAAAAGGAGTACATCAAGGCTGTATACTGTGACTCTGCTTATTTAAATTTTTATGCGGAGTCAATCATGAGAAATGCTGAGCTGGAAGAAGCACAAGCAGGAATCAAGATTGCTGGGAGAAATCTCAATAACCTCAGATATGCAGATGACACCACCCTTATGGCAGAAAGTAAAGAGGAACTAGAAAGCCTCTTGATGAAAGTGAAAGAGGAGAGGGAAGAAGTTGGCTTAAAGCTCAACTTTTAGAAAATGAAGATCATAGCATCTGGTCCCATCACTTCATGGGGAATAGATGGGGAAACGGTGGAAACAGTGTCAGACTTTATTTTGGGGGGCTCCAAAATCACTGCAGATGGTGATTGCAGCCATGAAATTAAAAGACGCTTACTCCTTGGAAGAAAAGTTATAACCAACCTAGATAGCGTATTGAAAAGCAGAGACATTACTTTGCCAACAAAGGTCCGTCTAGTCAAAGCTATGGTTTTTGCAGTGGTCATGTATGGATGTGAAAATTGGACTGTGAAGAAAGTTGAGCACCAAAGAATTGATGCTTTTGAACTGTGGTGTTGGAGAAGACTCTTGAGAGTCCCTTGGACTGCAAGGAGATCCAACCAGTCCATTCTAAAGGAGATCAGTCCTGGGTGTTCTTTGGAAGGAATGATGCTAGAGCTGAAACTCCAATAGTTTGGCCACCTCATGCGAAGAGTTGACTTATTGGAAAGGACTCTTATGCTGGGAGGGATTGGGCACAGTAGGAAGAGGGGAGGACAGAAGATGAGATGGCTGGATGGCATCACCGACTCAATGGACGTGAGTCTGAGTGAACTCCGGGAGTTGGTGATGGACAGGGAGGCCTGGCGTGCTGCAATTCATGGGGTCTCAAATAGTCGGACACAACTGAGTGACTGAACTGAACTGACCTTCTGAGTTTCTGATAATTTAATATTAATCATTAATCTGTTTATTAGTTTAAGTTTTGAGAAATGTAGAAAAGATTGGATTGACTGCTTAAACATATGTATTCTAATTTTAAATCTATTAATGATCAAAAAGTGATTGGGAAATTTTGTAATCCTGAAGTTTTGAAAGACAATATAGACTAATTGCTCATGTAAAATTGATCATAGCTAGTTATGTATTTTGGACGGTGTACTAAGTCTCTATAATAAAATGAAATGCTATTGGAAGAATATACCTTGTTATTTTTTAAACATTTTGTACCCCCTAATGCCTCAACCTATAGTTTGCACTCAGTAAAGTGAATAGGACTTGTTGAACTAGTATACTTAAAGTACACTTTTAAATTAAACTACCATAACCTTGGCTATACTTCAGTGTCAGTAAATGCCTACATAAAAATAAATTCTCTTTCATTAAATACTCTTCTTATTTCCAGAAAAATTTAAACTAAGTATATTCTATGATCAACTGGCCTTACTGCTGTATAAAGACATGTTCCTTTTGAAACAAACTGTTGCACTGTATTTATTGTCTCAGATTAGTCATGATCTGAAGGTACATTAGAAGGATCCTAGGTTCTTAATAGAATCCAGGTCATTCTAGTTCAAAAGGAATTACTTGAATGTAAGTTGATGTTGAAATTCAGCTCAGGAACCCCAACTCTTGCTGGGGTGATGACTTAGCCATCATCCCAGCAGCCTCTCCCAGGCTTTCTTTTCACTCATATTGGATGCATAGAGTTACAGGTACCCAGGAGAGAATAGCTTCAATATTATATGTGAGGAATATCTCAAGAAGTGAGTAAATGCACAGTCATACACTTATCTTATTATCAGTAGTGGTAATATAACCATTTGACACCATCGCAAGTACACATTCTTAAGTACTCAATACCTCAGTCACTGTTGATCAACCAGCATCTTTAAAGTGAAAAAGAAATGAAAAATCCTCTCTAGACAAATATAATAGCAATCTAATAGTGAGTGAGAAAGTGTCACTTAAGTGAAATGTGAGACAAGTTAGCTTGCACTAAATGTATATGTTACCTAAGAGTTTTGCTTTGATTTAAAAATTAAAAAGAATAAAGATATATTAAATCTTTTTTTAATCACAGCACTGGTTATAGTCAAAATGGCAGTTTCTTTATAAGGTCCTCTCCAATTATGAGGTATAATTTTAATATTTTTTAATATTAGATTAGAATGTTCTTTGCTATTTTATAAAAATTTATAATATTATTTTCAGTATAAATATTCTAGGGGTACAGTGTGTTTCTTGTACAAAAAATGTGTTTCTTGTGTTTTATAAATATTAATTGTCCTTGGATAAATATACAATTTGCCTTTTACCACTCAGTATTTCTAGATACTCTTTTCTTAAACTAACCAGATATCTTGACAAAGCTATTTAGAAAAAGTATGATTCATTTGAAAATCTTCACTGGCTAATTATCTCTTTGTTTATACTTTCTTTCTTGCCAACCTTCTTTTATGTTTATAGCATATTCGACTTGATAAGAGGAGATCAAACATAACAGTCAATGACAGTTTTATTAGCAGCTAAGTTTTTGTCTTTGTTATAAAACTGATGCTGTGCACTAAAATTAAGTCTGAGGGAATAGATTCAATTAATGCAAAAATGTTATTTCTTGTCAAAATAATGAAAGATTGTAAATTCCTTTTATTCTAACAATCACTTACTATCAGTTGTTAGCCCCCTTATGTTATACAGTTTAAACATCCAGTGAATTACAGTTTTGTTCCAAATAATGATTTTTTGAAAAGATAATTTAAAAATCTCTAGAATTCCATAAAATTGACTGCAAATAACCCTCTCATCATTTTTCCTGAGACTTTCTATATAATATAAACAGTTAACTATTGTCTTTTTATTTTATATTTTTAATTTTCTCATCTTTAATTAGTATTGTCATAACAGACAAATGAAGTATCCTTCAGAATCTGCAGCCTCTTTGAATTACATACATGTTTCTTCCCAGCTAAAACACATACTGTATCCATCTAATCTTTCTAAACAATAATTGTTCTCCAAAGAAGAGCCACATGTATCTTCACATATCAGTTAATAACCTCTCTTCTTGTAATTGAGTCACAAAAGGTTGAGTCTTTTACAATTTTTGAGAGCTCCAACAATTAAATGTTTTTATTTTTATTCTGTTTGATGTTTTATTGCTGTAACTATGTGTGACTCATGCACTAGAGAAAAGGGTAATGTGCTTCTGAAACGGCTAAATGCCCCACAGTGAAACACTGGTCCTATATCAATTCATCTTTCCTTTGACTTTAATACTAATTACACAATTATGTTATTTTACTAAAAAGGCCAGAGGAAAAAGACTGATAATCAGAGAAGTTAATTTTCAAGTGAAAAGGTCAAGGTCATGTGTAATTATTTTCCTTTAGAATTCTGTTCCTCTAGGGTTAAAAAAAAAGTATTAGGAAAAAAATCAGCTAAAGAAACTCAGATACAATGTACCCCTTTAAATCTGGAATTTTGCAGAGAAGAGTAGTAGCAGTAGAGAAAAGGCAGTACTAATTTTGACAAAGGCAACAGGAAATGGTTTGGTGAACTATGACCCTATAGTAAAACTGAAGTCTAATCCATATGTTATGAGATACGGATTTGAACATTACCTCATCCTGAATTCTTTAGGCACCCATGGTAATCTGTTTTTGGACCTGTGAACTGCATAAATAAAATTTTGAAAATTTATTATTTTACCTGTTTTTATACTTTAACACTTGTAGACCTCCCTTGGAGTTCAGTTGGGAAAGAATCTGCCTGCAATACAGGAGACCCAGGTTTGATTCCTGGGTTGGGAAGGTCCCCTGGAGAAGGAAATGGCAACCCACTCCAGTATTCTTGCCTGGAAAATCTCATGGACAGAGTAGCCTGGGGGCTACAGTCCATCGGGTCGTAAGAGTCGGACATGACTTAGCGACTAAACCACCACCACCATAACCACCATACATTAACACATACATGCATGTGCATTATTGCTAGTTGCTTCATTTTGTAATAATTATTTCCTAGAAGTGCTGAAATTAACATTTTACCCTATACTGGCACTATGAGTCTACATTCCTTATTTTGTTGAATTCTTTTTCCATGATTATATAACCCATTATGAGAGCTGGGAAGAAAATAATTTTCTGTGATTTAGAAATTGGTTATGTCCAGGCATTTTGGTATTATGTGCATCAATGGTGCATAGCACCAGTGCAGATACTTTTTCTGTTGGAGAGCACATGCCTTCTTAATTCACTACATTTAGCATTCTTGAGATGTGACATTTTTTCTTCATACTACTCTCATATATTTCTCATATTCCTTCCAAATTGTGAATATATTGCCTGGTTTCTATCTGAATATAGACAAAAGAGATGAATCATAAACATATTTACTGTATGATTCCAGCTGAAACTAAAAGACACAAAATTGTACTTAAACAACATGTCATTTAAAAGGCATTCACTAATTTAAAATCATGATAAGTTGAAAAATTATGTTGGCTTTTCCTTCTGAATAAAAAAAGACTTACTACATATTTTTATTTTGATTTTCTTTCCAAACTTTGTGTATTTTGATGTTTCTGTCAGAATATGGTAAGTAACTACATTTCTTACAGGTATATTTAATACTGAACCCTGTTGATGCATGGTTGATGATGGTAAAGAATTTTATGTATACACTGACTCTATCAGATAATTTAGAAAATGCATAGCTTTTAGAAAGTCATTTGAAAAGTAAGCTCTGGTTCCTTATTCTTCAGTATTGTATTTCAGTGGACTTGGGAGGAAAATTTAAACTTCTAAAAATTTCTAAACTTCTAAAGACTTTCTTTTTCTGTATTTGCAACTCAGAAATTTGTGTTCTACCTATATACATGTATCTCAAAGTCAGTGAACCATAGAGAGACAATGTTAGGCAAGACTCAAAACTAATTTCTTGCAATATAATATTAAAAACTGAAATTTTAAAGCAACTCTGTTACACTTTTAATCATCCATACATACAATGCTTTACTCATGTGATCAACATAGTCTTTCATAGACCGTTCCAGCTTCTGGTAGTGGCCAGCAATCGGATTTCGTAGACAGTAGATGCATGTATCATTGCACTTTCTGCCTCTGTAGTCATGTAGTATTTTTTTTTTTAATGTGTGTGCTCTGTATACCTGTGCACAGCCTTATTGTAAGAAAATTAGTTCCTGGATTTAGAACTTACCCTAAAATTCAGTATGAACTCAACCAATTACCCCAGCAAAGATTCTGTTCCCAAATACAGTCATAATCTGATGTTCTATGTGGACGTGAATTTTGGAGGACACTATTCAGTCTTCCACAATATTCATGACAGTATTTCTTCAAAATGGTAGATATAATTTTAGTTTAAATTATATGGAAATTATTAAACAAGTAGAATATATTATTATTTGCATATACATTAAAACATAAATTTTGTATGCTATATAAAATATTTCATGTTTAAATATGTATGTTAATACATAATATTTAATGTTAAAATATATGTTTAAATATTATATATGTTAAAATATAAATCAAAATATTTTTGCTTTACTTTTTACAATAAAGATATAGAAGCCAAATGACCGTTATTAAAAATACATTTAATTTGTTCACTTTAAATTCTATTTTATATGATTTGTTGGGGGAAATTACCCAACTGATATAAATTATATTTCTTTCTAAGAGCTGTATTACTTTTACCAATTTTTTTTTATTGCTATTCAGTTCAGTTCGGTTCAGTTGCTCAGTCATGTCTGACTCTTGGCAACCCCATGAATCGCAGCACGCCAGGCCTCCCTGTCCATCACCATCTCCCAGAATATTCATTCAAACACACGTCCATCGAGTCGGTGATGCCATCCAGCCATCTCATCCTCTATTGTCCCCTCTTCCTCCTTTTCCCAGTCCCTCCCAGCATCAGAGTCTTTTCTAATGAGTCAACTCTTTGCATGAGGTGGGCAAAGTACTGGAGTTTCAGCTTTAGCATCATTCCTTCCAAAGAACACCCAGGGTTGATCTCCTTTAGAATGGACTGGTTGGATCTCCTTGCAGTCCAAGGGACTCTCAAGAGTCTTCTCCAACACCACAGTTCAAAAGCATCAGTTCTTTGACGCTCAGCTTTCTTCATAATCCAACTCTCACATCCCTACATGACCACTGGAAAAACCATAGCCTTGACTAGATGGACCTTTGTTGGCAGAGTAATGTCTCTGCTTTTCAATATACTATCTAGGTTGGTCATAACTTTGCTTCCAAAGAGTAAGCGTCTTTTAATTTCATGGCTGCAATCACCATCTGAAGTGATTTTGGAGCCCCCAAAAATAAAGTCTGACACTGTTTCCACTGTTTCCCCATCTATTTCCCATGAAGTGGTGGGACCGGATGCCATAATCTTCGTTTTCTGAAAGTTGAGCTTTAAGCCAACTTCTTCCCTCTCCTCTTTCACTTTCATCAAGAGGCTTTCTAGTTCCTCTTCACTTTCTGCCATAAAGGTGGTGTCATCTGCATATCTGAGGTTATTGATATTTCTCCCCGCAATCTTGATTCCAGCTTGTGCTTCTTCCAGCCCAGCGTTTCTCATGATGTACTCTGCATAGAAGTTAAATATTGCTATTAAGAATTAGTAAACCATTTTGATTTAAGAGCGTAGATCCTGGTGCTCAGAAAATCTCAGGTGAATCTAGGGTCTACCATTTTCCAAATGTGTGTTTTTGTCTCCATTCAATATGGCAATATTAACATTTCCTAATTCATAATGTTATTATGTAGATCAAATTATGAAATCAAAAAGAAATCTAAACGGCATTAGGAAATACATATTACAAATGAAAACCAAGCTTTGCATCCTGAAGCTAGTTTTTTTTTTAATTATTAATTACCTACGTGGTCAAATTAATAATTAGGCAAATTTTTTTTCTGTGTTCTCATCTGTATCATTAACATGATGTTGAAAGTTTGTATTCGGATGTAGATTCATTGTTGAAACTGAAACACTTCAATAGTGTTTGAAATACACATACTTCCCAATACATTTATTTTGAAGTTGAAATGTAAACAAACATATGGAGACTTCAGACCTCGCAAAACCAAAGGTTATATTTATATTGATGATAGGCTTATGGTATGATTAGAAGCTAAACAAACATTCAACACTAAAATAATAAGTGTGATGAACGAGTACAATGTTTGCAGCTGTTAGCAATGTAATATTTGCCTCAGTCAACTAAAATGGTAATCACATTTTAAAATGTTTATATAAATTTATGAGAAGAAGCATGATGGTAGAAGCAGGAATTTTTCAAGTAAGAGAAATCTGAACTTGACCACTACTGTGTGGGTAGTTCGAGCAATTTAACATTCTGAGCTTCATTGGCTTTATAGTTAAAATAAGGATAATACTGTTACTTGCAGGTTAAAAATGAGAGTATGTACAGAGCACCTGCTACTTGGTACAGATGTCTGGTAGGCAAACACTAAACTATAGCTATCTTTATCATTTATGTAAACTCCCAGGTGTAATACAACCCTCATAAAGGACAGTGCTAAGAAGAGTATTGCTAAACTCACTTTTTTACATTCATATTGAACACTCTTGTAGCTATAGGAAGTTCAGACCCAGTGATACTAACCTTTATAATTTGATGTTTTACTCTCATATATTATTTTCTCTTAAACATGAGGTAATATGTTAATAGCACTCAAGGGTTAAATATAAAGACTGAATTATAAAGAAGGCAACAATCCATTTTAAATTCTGTATGATTTAAAAAACCCAAATTTGTTATTTCAACAAATGAGCATTTGCATGCAAAAAAAAAATCTAAATTCAAACCTCATACCTTTCACATAATTTTACTCAAAATGGAAATGGATCATGGACATTAATATAATGTATAAAGCAAAAACTCTTAGGTAATGTGGAAGAAAATCTAGGTGACCTTGACTATGGTAATGATTTCATAGATACCATGAAAAGCATAATCTGTAAAAGAAATAAATAAGCTGGATTTCATTGAAATTAAAAATGTATGCTCTGTGAACTACACTGTCAAGAGAGTGAGAAAACAAGTCATTGACTAGGAAAACTATTTGCAAAAGATACATTTGATAAGCATCTGTTATCCAAAACACAAAAGAACTCTTAAAACTCAATAATAACGAAACAGACCACATGATTAAAAAAAAATAAAGGGCTGAAAAGCTTAACAAACACTTCATTAAGGAAGATATACAGATGGTAAAACAGCACATGAAAAAGTGGTGCAAATCATATGTCATTAGGAATGTAAGTTAAAACAACAATGGGATACCACTACACATCTGTTAGAATTCCTAAAATCTGGAACACTAACAATAAATGCTGGTGAGGATGTGGAGTAACAGAAATTCCTGTTCCTTGCTGGAGGAACTCCAAAGTGGTACAGCCATTTGGAAGACAGTTCGGTATTACAAAGCTACACACACTCCTGTGGTCTGAGATTTCTTCTCTTTAGTATTACCCGAATGAGTCAAAGGTGGCACTACTGGTAAAGGACCTACTTTCCAATGCAGGAGATGTAGGAGACTGGAGTTTGATCCCTGGGTCCGGAAGATCCCCTAGAGAAGGGAATGGCAATCTACTCCAGTGTTCTTGCCTGAAGAATGTCATGGACAGAAGCTAGAGTCTGTGGGTTTGCAAAGAGTTGGATACAACTGAGCAACTAACAAATGAGTCAGAAACCTCTGTCTACATGAAAACTGGGCACAGATGTTATAACTTTTTTATTCATAATTTCCCAAACTTGGAAGCAACCATAATGTCCTTCAGTAGGTGAATGGGTAAATAAACTGCAGTACATCCAGAAAGCTGAGTGTTATTAAGTGCTATAAAGAAATGAGAAACAGCAACATTCTGTAAAGCATTATCCTTCAATAAAAACAAATTAGAAAAGAAATGAAGAATCAAGCCATGAAAAAGTATGAAAGTTTTAAATACATATTACCAAGTGAAAGAAATCCATCTGAAAAGGATACATACTGTATGATTTCAACTATATGAAACTCTGGAAAAGGCAAAACTCTGAAAGTAGTTAAAAGATCATTTGTTGCCAGAGAAGGATGAACAGATAGAGCCAAGAGGATTTATATGGGAGTGAAAACATTCTGTATAATACCATAATAGTGACTATATATCACTGTACATTTCTCAGGAACCATAGGATGTACACCATCTACAGGGAATCCTAATGTAAACTGTGGTGTTTGGCTGATAAAAATGTTTTAATGTAGATTAATCAATTATAATAACTGTACCACTCTGGTAGAAAATGTTTACAGTGGTGGTGGCTGGGTTTTGTGGGATCAGTGGGTATATGGGAACTCTGCATTTTTGGATCTGAACTTAAAACTGCTTTAAGGAAAATTTACTTAAAAAGAAAAATATAATCCTTAGTATTATAAAACTATTTTTCTAGGATTCAGATAATGAATTCATTGAAATAATGATCTTTGTCATAAAGTACTAGTGGTAATGAACCTGCTTGCCAGTGCAGGAGACATAAGAGACACGGGTTCGATCTCTGGGTGGGGAGGATTCCCCTGGAGGAAGGCATGGCAACCCCACTCCAGTATTCTTGCCTGGAGAATCCCATGGATAGAAGAGCCTGGGGGGATATAGTCCATAGGGATGCAAACAGTTGAATACGATTGAAGAGACTTAACATGCATGCAGGTAGATGTAGTTACTTCACGTAGAGGTCTTAGAAAATGAAATAGTGAAAATATCGGATACCATAATCTCTAACAACACTTAAATTACATACTGTTTGTATAGGACTTAAAGTTTTAAATCAATGAACTATGAGAACTATATATTTTGTATTATTTTGGCAATGTTTGATTCTCAGAATTATGAAAGAATTTAAATGATTAATAAATTATATTTGAAAACATGAAGAATATTAATAGTAATTCTGAATTTAAAAGTATGGCTTCAGCAGTATGTGAACCGTGAACTTCCTGATGTTCAAGCTCATTTTAGAAAAAGCAGAGGAACCAGAGATCAAATTGCCAACATCCGCTGGATCATCGAAAAAGCAAGAGAGTTCCAGAAAAACCTCTATTTCTGCTTTCTTGACTATGCCAAAGCCTTTGACTGTGTGGATCACAATGAATTGTGGAAAATTCTGAAAGAGGTGGGAATACCAGACCACCTGATCTGCCTCTTGAGAAATTTGTATGCAGGGTAGGAAGCAACAGTTAGAACTGGACATGGAACAACAGACCGGTTCCAAATAGGAAAAGGAGTTGATCAAGGCTGTATATTGTCACCCTGCTTATTTAACTTATATGCAGAGTACATCATGAGGAACGCTGGACTGGAAGAAACACAAACTGGAATCAAGATTGCTGGGAGAAATCTCTTATTGAGGTTATTCTTCAGATATGCAGATGACACCACCCTTATGGCAGAAAGTGAAGAGGAACTCAAAAGCCTCTTGATGAAAGTGAAAGTGGAAAGTGAAAAAGTTGGCTTAAAGCTCAACATTCAGAAAACGAAGATCATGGCATCTGGTCCCATCACTTCATGGGAAATAGATGGGGAAACAGTGGAAACAGTGTCAGACTTTATTTTTCTGGGCTCCAAAATCACTACAGATGGTGACTGCAGCCATGAAATTAAAAGACGCTTACTCCTTGGAAGGAAAGTTATGACCAACCTAGATAGCATATTCAAAAGCAGAGACATTACTTTGCCAACAAAGGTCCGTCTAGTCAAGGCTATGGTTTTTCCTGTGGTCATGTATGGATGTGAGAGTTGGACCGTGAAGAAGGCTGAGCGCCAAAGAATTGATGCTTTTGAACTGTGGTGTTGGAGAAGACTCTTGAGAGTCCCTTGGACTGCAAGGAGATCCAACCAGTCCATTCTAAAGGAGATCAGCCCTGGGATTTCTTTGGAAGGAATGATGCTAAAGCTGAAACTCCAGTACTTTGGCCACCTCATGCGAAGAGTTGACTCATTGGAAAAGACTCTGATGCTGGGAGGGATTGAGGGCAGGAGGAGAAGGGGACGACAGAGGATGAGATGGCTGGATGGCATCACTGACTCGATGGACGTGAGTCTCAGTGAACTCTGGGAGTTGGTGATGGACAGGGAGGCCTGGCATGCTGCAATTCATGGGGTCGCAAAGAGTCGGACAGGACTGAGTGACTGATCTGATCTGATCTGAATGAGTTTCTGCCTGCCACATGTTTGTGTTGTCCAATTAGTATTGTTGTCCAGTATGCCAATGAGTATTCAGTAATTTTCTAGCTGTATTGTCAATGTGTTTTTATAACATTTTGAATAATTTAGAGAATTATATAACCTGTGTCTAAAATTACTCAAACTTACATCTTTTCTTCCATGAAGTGTTAAGTGTGCCCTACCTAAACAAGGAAACAGAAAAATGTACGAAGGGAAGACATACATTTCTGTGATTCTCTATAGCCTGTAAATAACCTAAGGCAAAATTTTAATTCATGTATTTGTAAAATGAAAAAATTAGATAAACTATAGATATTTATCTTGTGCTGATACATGGAATTGTGTTTCCTGCATCATAATGAAATGTCTTCAAATATATATTTCCTAAACCAAAATACTTTAGAAGTCTAGGAATGGGCCCATGATATATCCATGAAAGCCTTCATTGAGGAAATCGTGTATAGCATTTAAACTGATCTTATCCTTCTATAGTCATTGTTCCTCTGAAATTTATTGTTCCTTTTCAGATACTACCATATATCAATATATTAATTTTTAACAGTATGAGTCATGAAAACATAGTAATGAAGACTTGTATATCCTTAGAGTAGTCATAATACCAAGTAAAAGGATAAAAATACATTTAACATCCACTCACTAATTATAAAATCATCACTGATAACACCACAAATTTAAAATCGGGCATGTTCATCTTGGCAACAGAATGATTCATTTTGTATATAATACTTGTTCAAGAACTTTATAACATCAAATATGATGACATGACAATTAAATTCCTGGAGATTTTATATGAAAAAATTAACTCAAAATACCATACTAATTTACTAGTAATTTTCTCACTGGTAGTGCCTTCATGATGTGCCTTCAAATAAGAGGCAATACTTATTTGCGGAACTTCAGGTTTTCTGCTTTCCATGTTTCAAATTTCTAAAATAA
Organism: Bos indicus x Bos taurus; assembly: GCF_003369695.1. Lineage (NCBI taxonomy): Eukaryota > Metazoa > Chordata > Mammalia > Artiodactyla > Bovidae > Bos > Bos indicus x Bos taurus. The sequence goes on from NC_040087.1 coordinate 60,329,066, forward strand.
AAGTTCTCTACTTCAAGTTTGTAATTTTAAATCATTTTACTTGGAAATGCATCATGTATGTATGTGTGTGCAGTTTGTTGTTTTGAATTGTTCCATTTGTATTCACTAGTTTACTGAAGAACATTCACTAACAGCAGTATTTGTCTGTTTGTTTATACTCTCAGCGCAGCTACATCTGACCATCTCCCCTTTTCTATATACATAATAGATGTGCGTGTAATAAATAAGTTCAATTTTTAAAAAGATAGATGTGTTCTATAAAAGAAATAATGGAATATATTTCCATATAAAACAAATTTGTTAATGTAATTTTAATGATATAGTTATCTTTTATAAGTTGATAATAAACAACAGTTCTATATTTTATTTATTGTAGTTATAAATCTCAGGGAATATTTGGACAAATATCTGTATTTCAGTTTGTATGGAATTGAAAAGGCACAAAGAGATAACTATATTTTTAATCACTTGTCTTCTCTTCATCAAAGAGATCATTCTTGACTTGGCTGCCCGGATATAGGGTCACTTCTTGTAATTGGCCTTCCGGGGTAGCTCAAACAGTAAACAATCTCCCTGCAATGCGGGAGACCTGGGTTCGATCCCTGGGTCAGGAAGATCCCCTGGGGAAGGGCATGTCACCCACTCTAGTACTCTTGCATGGAGAATTCCATAAACAGGGAAGCCTGATGGGCTACAGTCCATGGTTGCAAAGAGTTGGACACGATAGAGTGACTAACACTTTGACTTCTTTTAATTGTCTCCTTTCTTATTATAAAATAGTGTCCATTTATGATATCCCACCTTCTCAAGAAGAAAACTGTGGCCACTCATATTTGACATAAAAGTGTTCAGGGAAAAGAAATAGAGAAGAATCTTTAAATTCATTTTAAAACCATTTCCCAATTACCAGGAGATCCAAACTTCTCTTTCTAAATGGTCAGCGTTTTCTGCACATGCATAACTCTTTTCATGTAGAGAACAGCTTCTGCCAAAGATAATTATGTGGAAAGTCTTATAAATGAGAAATACTGTGGTCTTCCCTTCGATATGTGTTTGCTTATGTTAAAGAAAACAGTTTATTGTCCAACAACTTTGAAATGTATTTACTATTTTAAAAATACCTTCAATTATACATCTACTAGGTATCATAGAATAATATTATGAATAAATTACATGATGTTGAGACTATTTACCCATCATCTACCTATTTATTAGTTTTCCAAAAATCTCTGTATGTAGTCATTTATAAAAGGTGCTTCCCCTATGGCTCAGTGATAAAGAATCTGCCTGCAGTGCAGGAGACACAGGTTCTATCCCGGGCAACCCACTCCAATATTGTTGCCTAGAAAATGCCATGGACAGAGGAGCTTGGTGGACTACAGTCCATAGGGTCTCAAAGAGCTGGACATGACTGCAGTGACTTAAATACTAACAGCACGCATATATAAATGTATAATTATTTACATATACATAAATATATATATATCAGTATATTAAAATATGCATTTTAATGACCAGGGGATAGCCATATCACTTTTTTCAATCCTGGTTTGAAACTTAAGCCTTTTAAAGTAATTGGATCAGGCAGCTTAAAGGCCACTAAGATGATCCATTTAGTTATTATTTGATTAGGAAGGAAAAATGTCCCTCTGTGGTTTAAGATTGATTCAAGAGGGAGAATCAGAGTTACTGATATATTCCTTTTTTATATGTTATGATTATCATCCTAGTATGGAGATCAATGGAAGATATTTGAAGAACACTCTTCAATTCCCAGTAAGTATTTTAATGGTAATTGTGTGAAAATAATTCATTAATACAGATGCATACAATTTATGTATAACAGATTGACAGAATCGAAAAGATTTGATCCAGTATGATTATACACTATTATCATGTTACTACAAACATCCAAGATTCAGACATTTGTGAACAAAGAGTAACGTTTAGTTAAATAAAAAACAAACAAACAAAAAAACAACTCGAGTGATGAAAAGTCTCTTTTAAGAAAGCCCAGGTATTTGTAAACGTTGAGCATACTGAATTATGATTTGGGATTTTGAATCTAACAATTGCAGAAAGAGACCACTTTAGCCTTGTAGGTAATAAACCAGGCAATATAATAAAAATTATTCTGTAGGTGAGGGGACAGGGAGAATAATAAGAAATACAGGTAAAATAACCAAAGTTCTGAGTGATTATCATAAGTCACAAGACCTGTTAAAAATTAAAGATCATCACTGGAGTTTCCAACTCTCAACTACTTGTAGTAGGGAAACAAATTACATAAGAAAGGTTCTATCGTGAAAGAAACAGCTAAGCTTTAAAAATCTCTTACTCTTTGGAAACTGTAATTATTTCTGCATCATTGTAAATAACATCAAGACTCCATAGGGTTTTATTGGGTTGACGGATAAGTTCTTTCAGGTTTTTTGTAACAGCATACAGGGTTGATGTTACATAATTAGGGGTTATACCTAATTTGAAAGATATATTTACATGACACCATAGACAACTTTGTTCTGTCTTTGATTTTTAAGTTGAGTGAATATTATTGCTTTTGGCAATTAACAGTAAAGATTAAAAAAAAAAAAAAAAAGTATATTTACCTCACTCAAAAGAGAAGAATGTTCCTCAGGACATGGCTCTGTCTGCATTCATGGATCCATTCCAAAGATCCTGCAGGCAAGTGAGGTCTGATACTTCTGTGCACTTGATTGGAATCAGGAAATGCTTGCAGATACTCTACTGAGCAGAAGTGCAGTAACATGAATTCTGCTCTTGTTTTGTTCTTTTCCTTAGAATGTAACATTTAAATTAATGCTTTGGAGGGTTTACTGTTCATTACTGTGCTGAGTACTTTTAGTGGATAAACATATAAAGTACTATATACGAACCTAGATTTCCCTTTAGTAAACATTACTTAAAAAAAGATTTCCCTTGTTTTGATTTCCAACCTTAAAGGTTAATGAAGAAATGTAGATTTTCAATGAATCTTTTAGTTATTAATACATAATTTGTTATTGCTTTATATTAGTATATGCAATGATTTTTTAGAAACCTAGTGATATGATGTCATAATAGACCCATAACTGTTCTTCATACATTCCACACAGGCTCCTCCTGTTTTTATTAAAAGAGAGGTCTTCTCTTTCATAATCAAAGAAAGAAAGTATATTTATCTAGTCACACAGACAGTTGAATGTTGAAAACCAACTCATTTAATAGAACATTCATGAATCACTAAAATAGTATAAAGTAAATTAAAAACATCCTTTCTAATAGAAAATATGTTCCTTCCTAATCCTGTGCATGCATCTGAATGGTGAACACCACAGAACTAAAATACCTTGATTAATTATAGTTTGCCTTGTGAAAATTTTCTGTATAATTGATTCTGTAACCAGAAAGAAGACAATTAAATCATTTGTACTTGTTTTAAGTAGGAAAATGATTTGCCAGAAAGGGAAAATTATGGGCCATTTAGTTGGGCTCCATGACAATCACATCCTGACACTGAAAGGCCTTCTCACACCTGGTAAAGAAAATGCTCTGTGTGTGTGACAACAAATAGAAATCCTGTTTTTGTGTGTTTGTGCCTAAGTGCCTCCATGAATGTGCATGTGTTAATCCTAACTGGACTGAATTACAGATCAGACTAATTGAAGAAGCACATATAAAAAAGGGTTTTCATTTTAGTTTTATTATAGTGAGCAGTACTTTTAATTTTCTTGAAAGGCACCCAAGAATAATTACCTTTGTGAACCAAAAATATACAAAACTGTACAGAATAAATAGTTCATAAAAATCTAGCTATACTTTCTTGTAAAATAAAGCTACATTGTCCCACTCTTGAGGCAACTTAAACCACTTACCCTTAGACGTGCCTTTTGCTACTAATTTATGGCATCTATCAGTGTACATCAATAAAAATAAAATATTTTTCCTGTTTTTTTACACCAGTGAATTATTACTTGACACAAGAAACATATTTCTATCTCATTATTCAAATTTACAAAGGATTAATGCTATGAAAGAATCCAAACTAGCGATAGATGCACTAATCATATTTACAGTTGAATATCAGTAGCATTTTCAAAATATCCCAAGAGTAAGAATTAAACTTTGAGCACAAATGACATACCTTAGTTCACAGCAGCATTAACAAGAAGATTGTCCACACAAAATGTGCAGAAAAACCAAAATTTTTTCTTCCTCATTCCACCTGAACTGTTAATCATTCTTATTTTTAAATTCAGAAAGCATTTCAGTGGCATTTTTTAATTCTCAAAGTTTCAAAGTTTTGAGCCACTCATACCCTATGTAATTCAACTTCCCATTTTTTTCTTTTCTATTACTATTTGTTAATTTTAAAGTTCCAGTTCCTTTTGCCTTTATTGCAAGAAAAGTTGGTGTATCTAACAACTTATACTTTTGTAAGTACATATAATGATTTTATAAACAATACATGTCTTACATATTATAACTACATTTACTGTTAGAGTTTTCAAATGACAAAAATCCAATTCTATTTAATCCATGGGTAATATAACTCAAGAAATTAAGGGTTAAATATTAAACCCTTTTAGATGTGCAAGAGGACATCTATGAAACACTTTACTTATATGGGAAAATATTAATATAATCCTTGAATGATTTACATGCAAGGACTTATTTTATTGGGGATAGACAAAATTGCCTGAAGACAATGCAATGGCTTCTCCCAGTGATCCCTGAGTTTCTTTTTCTTTTCCCATAGGATTGCTGCTGTGCTTAAGTTCTGATTGATGACACACTCATATAAGGCACTTATATACAAGGTCTGGACTTAAGACAGAATCACAGCATTTCTGCAGAAGCCCTTGAACTCTCTATGTTTGCTGCTCCAGGACTTCTAAGTAATCAGGTTCAGCATGTAAATTAGCTTTCAGCTCAAAATACTCATTTTTAGTCTGTTCCACTAATACCTTCCTTGGCCTTGAGTACAGTAATGTCTCCATCAACTTTAACTCTTCATGGGCTCCTGGATAATGTACCTCCGTATCAGGCTGAAGTTGAGCAATATTTTTCCTTAGGTATTCTGTGATTCCCAGTTGCTGAAGTTCCCTTTCTTTCTCTAAAATGTTCCTATATAATGAACTGGCATCCTGGAAGGTTAAAAATTCAGTGGATTGGTCTGTGGTTTTGTACTTCATATTTGAACCTGTGAGTGGGGAGTGGTTTTCTCGTTCTAAAAGACTTCTTTGGAGATGTTTTGCATCACTTCCCTCTTTCTCATTCCTTTCTTCTTCTTCTTCCAGATGCTTTGGGCCAAAGGATGGGCTCCTATAGACATGAACCATGGGGCTCACCATGTGCTGCTCATAGAGTGATGCTGTGGGTCTTTCAGTAGTATGGTGAGTTGTTTTATGGCCGTACATGCTATACTGGAGATGCACAGGACTGGTGTCTCTCATCTGCTCGTCTGCTTGTTTCTTTTTGTATCTTCTCCTGCGGTGGAGAACAAGAACCACTATCCCTGCAGCACAGAACACAATAGTTATGAATACAATCAGCAGACCTAGTATTAAAACAGATAGTGGTACAGCATCAGTAAGTGATTTAAAAATATTATCAGCTGTAGTTGTGGTTGTAGGAGTATTGACAATGATATAACTAGTCTGAGTTGGCAGGGATGGGTTATTGACTAAACCTGGGCAAAGAAGTTCACTATTGAGTGCTTTCAATTCCTTTTTGTGTAAGTGCTCTGGAGAGGTGCAGAGTATTTCATCTGTCACTGTGTTCTTACTTAACTTTTGTATCCATTGCTGCAATCCAACCAGGTCACAGGAACAATCCCAGGGGTTGTCCTCAAGGTCAATCTGGGTCAGTAAATCAAGGTCATCCAAGATATTACTTACAGGTAGATGAGTAAATTGGTTTGTTTTAAGGTTTATCCTCGTAAGAGGAACCCCTGAAAAAATATGTGGTGGTAAAACTTGTAGGAGGTTGTTGTTTAAATAGAGTACTTTCAGTTTAGGCATTGGGTTGAAGGTTCCAGGTAATATTTCCTTAACACCATTGTATTCAAGATACAAATACTCAAGATTGTGGAGACCAAGGAACATACCTCCACTCAATTTGGTCAGGTGGTTACCATTCAGATAAAGCTTTTGTAATCTTGTTAAATTCATAAATGATCCTTCTTCAAGAACCTCAATACGATTGTTTCCCAAGTGAAGCATTTCCAAAGTGAAGTATTCCACTAAGTCAGACTTCAGTAATGTATGAATGATATTCCCTGCAAGAATAAGCTTTCTAGGATTTTGTGGAGGAGGTTTCAGATCTGATAAACTTTCAATATTGCGCTCCTGACAGTGTATTAGAAGTCCTGATGGGGAGAGTACTTTGCAATTACAAGGAATAGGACAGTAGAGTCCCGGAAGTTGAGTGGATGGCTTTGTAATATAAGGTATTAAACCTGGTGCTTTGGTGGGTGGTTTTAAAAGAGATGTGGTCTTGGCTGACATGTGACTATCGCTTATTGAAGAGGTTACTGCCAGATGTAATGATCCAGAAGGATCCTCGTGTTCTTCGTATACTGGTGGAGTGGGGCAAATTGATTCCTTTTTCAGCCGGCTTAGTATGCTTCCTTTGAAAAATGGAGGGCTGTTACATACAACATCACCAATTACAGACTGTGGGGGCATGTTTTCCAACCAAAGTTTTAGCTGTAATAAGTCACAATTGCAGGCCCATTTATTGTCCTCCAACTGGAGATCCAATATTCGGCCAATGTGTTCTAAAAAACCAACATAAGGCAATGTTTGCAACTGATTTCCACGAAGATCTAGATGCGTTAGAGGAACAAATCGAAATATGTTTGGAGGAAGACTCTCGATAGCATTGTCATTTAAAATTAACACTTTAAGTCTGTTGAGCTTGCTAAAGGCACTTGGTTCAATCACTGTAATGAAATTGTTATCTGCTTGTAGGAATTCCAGGTTTTCCAGTCCATGGAAGGTATCCTCTTTAAGAATTTCTAGAGAATTGTGATTGATATGAAGTTGCTTAAGAAGGCCAAGGCCATTAAATGCACCAGTCTCAATATCTGCAATATTGTTAAATCCAAGGTGTATTGAGATAGCATTGGTAAGCCCAGAAAAGTCATTTGTGTGAAGTACTGTCAAGCCGTTATTTAATAAACTTAAGTGGAAAGGTCGTGATGGTGGCACACTTATTTGGGATAACTTCTTAATACCTTTCTCTTCACAATTTATTAGCATCGTGCCGTCTTTTTCCTCACAGTTGCAAAGAGAGTCACAAGAACCTCTGGCTGAGGCAGAGGGCATTGGAGATTGGGACTGTGAAGATATACAGGCAAGGAGAGATGAATACAAGAGATGAATCCAGAGCTTCATGTTGTCATGTGATGGATCTGATTCTGTAAAATACAATGCAATAGCAATGGGCTTTAGTGGCCAGCAGCAGGGAGGAGATGAAGCTGACATTTTCAAAATGATAAGTTTTCTCCTAATAGGCAAGATATTGATTATCTTAAATACATAAGTGCATTGCTGAGTCTACATTTTCTTTTATTTTTTACAAATATGACCAGTAGATTTGTTTTACTTTTAACTTGCATTATGATAACAATTTAAAATTTAGGTCAAGGATAACTTCAAGTATATCAATTTGTGTTCATATCACCAACTAATTGCATTTTAACAGATGTGAGGGGTGTTGGCTAAATGGACCATTGATAACTTGATATGATGCAAAGGTATGTATTTGAGAAGACCTTAACTTTTTCATTTTTTTAGCTTAAACTAGATAAATCTTTTTTTATATTTATTTTTAATTGGAAGACAGTTGCTTTACAATAATATATTGCATTGGTTTCTACCATATCAACATGAATCAGTTCCCTCTCTCTCGAAACTCCCTCCCACCTCCCACCCCTCTAGAGATAGCCAGAAGCAGAGAAACCTGTAGGAAATTCAAAAATGATAGAAAGACTGTATGTATGCATTTCCTTTAGTTCTATTTTTGAACTGGATATCACAATATAACATCTAATAACTGTGTTTAACCTGCTTTGGTTTTGGCTTAAGATATTAATTCCATTATTTATTTAAAAAAACTTGAGAAACATATGTCTATGTAGTAAAGTAAACCTTTATAAAAGAATTTTAACTATGCTGTCTAGGGTAGTTTGTATAAACCTAAGTATCAGATATATATGCTTAAAGGTATCCATTCAAATTTCACACTTTAATTTCTAGAGGTGAAATATTCACTGTTACTTTTAAATTATTCTGTGGATAAGGTTAACATCATAAAAACTAAAGAAGAAAAACTGACATATGACACACATTTCTGGCTCTTACAAAAGAAGGAACAATACCTCATATAAACTTCTAATAAATGACTTCCTAATGAGGTCTTGAACCAGGCTTTAGGGCACTGAATATCTCATAATTAAGCAGCTGATCTTTATTGTAAGGCTTAATGATGCAAACAATGAACTCTAAAACATACTTCACTCTATAAAAATATTTGAAGATCTCTCTGATTTGATAAATAAAAAACTGACAGTTCAGGATAACACATCACATATCCCAACTCCTTAAAAATTTAATACATGGATCTGAAACAGCAATTAAAAGAAATTCTAACTCTAAAATAACAGCAGTGGTGTGGTAAATACTTTGAACTCTAATGTATCTAATTTTATTACCTTCCTTCAAATAGTGCTTTTTAAATTTAGACTAAATTCAAACATAAACAAACACCACATCTTGTAACTATTCAAATTTTGGAAATGATAGATGCTTTCATTTGTCTGGATAGGATGTAAACAGTAATTTTGAATCTAATTAAAATTCACAGTCAGGTAATACATCCCAAAACTGAATCAATAATCTCAAAAGTAAACTTCCATTCCATGAAAATACACAGTCTTATTGAAAACATGTATAGTATGAAGTTTCTGAAAGGCAGAAGACAACCAAAGACATGAAACATTTGAGTAGTGCCTTTCTATATGAAGGGAAAGTTAGCTGACTGAATGTTTCCAAAGGGAAATAGTTTGATTTTAAACAACTCTGAGGGCTATGCTTAGAATCAAGCAGCTTGGGGTTGGAGTCTTCAACTTGTGGATTAGCTTCACAGCTAATCTCCATATTTCTCCATAGATGACCAAGAAAGAATACTCTTTCTTTCACCAGACAACGCATCTTAAGAAGATAGTGAATAACTTCCAGATGAGAATTTCTTGTTATTTTTATCTCACATGCATTTTATGCTCTTCAAAAGGTAGTAGGGAACAGTTTCTAAGGTTTTCAGAAATACACATAAATATTAAAAGTGGTTCTATGTTGATAGTATAGAGATACTGTGTTAAAGAGGTAAAAAACAATCTCCATTTACATATTTTCAAGTCGGGAAAAAGTAAAAGTGGTGTGTAATATACAAAGAATCTTTTGATATTCTGCTTGTATTTGAGATTCAACAATGGTTTTTGGAAGTAATCTTTCCTTCACAGAGCACACATAGGTTAGTTTCCAATAACAAACTGCATGCTGTAAAAGAAATAGTGGCAGATTATTTTACTTCTTCTCTAAAGCCAGCTGTTAGTCTAGATGTCTGCTGCTCACAGAAAAACAGGCATCTGCTACCGCATTACTTGTGCCAGTGAACAGGAAAGAAACTGGATATCCTTTAATGCAAAGTTCTTTTTTTAGAGAGGCAAACATATATTCAATCACTTTAGAATAATGCAAAAATAGGTATAAGGAAATCCTGGAAACATTCATCTTACCTGTAAAGCAGAGACTTCCTGACGTTATCTGTAATGCACAGCTGGAAGAGATGTTCAAAGTAAATTCAGTTTCTTTATTAAAAAAGAAAACACCAACCACCGTGTTCTTTCTTCTCAAATATCACTTTTTGGCAAGTTCCATCGCTTCATAAAGTTAAAACCTCTGGTCCAAGACAAAATGCTGAGCATTTCATTGAAAACATTTCAAGCAGACTGCATACTAGATCATCCTGAAGCAGTTGTCCTTTTATTCCCCAATTAAAATTCACGGCATACTTCACAGCTATGCTGACTTTTTTTGCATATAGTTAACCATTTGCAAGCTGCTACATGCAGTAAACAAACAAGATGTTTAACAGAGCTGAGATTGATCACTCTTGCTTTCTTAGGCTGTAGATCCAAGCTGCAGCACTGTTCTCCTTCCTCCCGTTCTAGTCTTTCTTGTTAGCTCAGTTTGTTGTTAGTCACATTGCCAAGGGCTGGGAGGTAGGCGTAAATAAAGAGACTTCTTGGCTTTTGACTCAGCCTTTAAGCCCTTCCCCATCAGAGCGCTTTAATCTGCCAGTGTCATTTAACACAAGAGACAGCTCCACCTTGGGACTCAACTCCTCCTCCTGCAAACGGTCTTCCTCTCCGTTTAAATACCAAATATAGTGCAAGTGAATTTTGATGCAAATAATGACATATGTTTAATAATATTTTGTTACTACAGCAGACTAAATCATACACTATACTAAAGTCTCATCTAGCACAGTATTGTACTGTTAGCACACATGTTCAGAAAAACTGCAAGCATGATACCTATAGCTCCAGTTTTATTTTTTTTAACTGGTACTCTAGGTTGAAATTGTGTACTAATTAAATCTTAAAATGTTAGCATGAACCACTTTCCTGAAATACTTGTAGTTTTGTATTTACCATTTGAAAAGCAACTTGAAGCCTCATGTCTGAGACTCTTAAATTTTATACTTCATTATTTCTTTCCCTACAGCTAGTGTTCAATTATGAGACTAGAAATGAAGTTTTTTTTTTTTTTTTCAGGTAGATAGTATTTATTTGGAATGGAGATATGATCATTTAAAAATGCATGCAAGAATCTTAATTATACATGGTTTTCTTTAGTTGAAAACAACTTATCAGTCTCAAAAATATAAAATTGTCTTTCCAGATAAAATGAAACAAGCATCTTCATCATGTACTGATTTCAATATATAGCAGTTATAATAACCTGATTTTTATGATACTAACTCTGGGAGCATTTTTTCCTAAAATATAATATTTAATAAGTTAACTTGTTTCTTCAGCTCTTAAAAGTTTCTGAATTATCACCAATGAAACTCTCAACTGTAAGATTCTTTATTTCCCCAAATGCCTGTGTTTTAAGAATCACTCTTCTTTACCTACATTCCAAGAACCTGAACTTTTTCCACAGCCAAAATTAATACACTAAATGCTGTCGTTGATTGATTTTGAAACAGTATATGTTTAGAAACTCTCTTGCCTATAGGTTCTAGAGGTTACCTATATTTTAGTAGGTCCCATTTCAGCAACAGCTATTCTTTTTAAAAAAGAGGTTATGCAGCTTATATTATTAAAACAGGAAAATATAAGATTAGGTTGTTATTTAATGATTGTCTGCAGTTATGCACTCAGATTCACAAAGTTCTCACATCTGTGGAATAGTTGTTTTAAAAGCTAAGGATTTTAAGGCAATTTCTAATATTCTCAGTTTCCTATATTATACAGTTTCTCATACATTAAGTTCATCTTTTATTTTAATAGCATGTTTTTTAAGGTAGAAAGAGATTATAATATGGATGAGAGTGTGGAGATATAGAGTAAAGATAAGGAATGAGATAATAAAGGGAATAAAAGAATAAAAGAAGGGAATTACTTTTTGCCACAGTCTACTGCTAGCTGAGGGTCAAGTTAACTTAAATCAGTCTAATGCTTTAGATAGGTGGTGACGAAAAATAGAATCAGTGAGAAAATAAGGAACTAGAATAATTTCCCTCCCAACACTGTAGACATAATTCTCCAAATGCATTCATTTAGGTTTTAGAGGTAAAATCACAGGAGAAAAGCTCTGAAGTACAGTCTGTGGTGGAAAAGCTGTTCAAATAGCCATATGAGAACAAATGGAATGAAATTTTTTGTAAATTGAATATCTTCTCCAGCTGGAGGATGTGTTGATTTTATTCATAATATATACCTAGCATATATTTGATGTTATTTATCTTTAGTCTTTTACCTATATGTAACATGTTATTTTTTTTCATGTGTAAGTTACTAGTTAACTATACAATAGTCAGAGGGGAAAGAAGTGAATAAAAGCCTTTGGAATAACTCTCTTTGTTGGGAACATAAAGGTTAAGGTAAGCATTCTGTTTGAGAAGAATTCTTTAACTTTTAACTTAATTCAAAGGGGTAATATTGATAATGCATTACTTAGTATTACCTCAAACTTAATAATATACAACTTAACACATTCACAATGAAGTGAAGTGAAGTAAAAGTAGCTCAGCTGTGTCTGACTCTTTGTGACCCCATGGAATACACAGTCCATGGAATTTCTGGGTCCGAATACTGGAGTGGGTAGCCTCTCCCTTCTCCAGGGGATCTTCCCAACCCAGGAAACGAACCCAGGTCTCCTGCATTATAGGCAGATTCTTTACCAGCTGAGCCACAAGGAAAGCCCAGGAATACTGCAGTGGATAGCCTCTCCCTTCTCCAGGGGATCTTCCGGACCCAGGAATTGAACTGGAGTCTCCTGCATTGCAGGTGGATTCTTTACCAAAGCCTAGTAGCTAAATCCACCGATCTCTATCTTTTGTTAACTGTAATTCCTCAGTTGTTTCACTCAGTCAATAATGCAGCCATCCTTTCCAAAATGCTCATGGCCAGTGTGTTAATTATTGTTGCATGCATGCATGCTAAGTGGCTTCAGTCATGTCCGACTCTTTGTGATCCTATGGACCAGCCCATAGCCCACTAAGCTCCTCTGTCCATGGGATTCTCCAGGCGAGAACACTGGAGTGGGTTGCCATGCCCTCCTCCATGGAATTTAACATTTGTAATTTCCAGTGATTATATGGAAAAGTACTTTGCCAGCATAGCTTGCTCCAAGTATTAATGATAAATTTAAGTGATCATAATAAACACTCAGTGTTAGTAATTTTTCCATGTAGTTTACCCCTGCTGCTAAGTTGCTTCAGTCGTGTCCGACTCTGTGTGACCTCATAGACAGCAGCCCACCAGGCTCCCCCATCCCTGGGATTCTCCAGGCAAAAACACTGGAGTGGGTTGCCATTTCCTTCTCCAAGTTTAGCCCTACTGACTCCATATTGAAACATTTTAAGGTATAATCATTTTTAATGATACCTTCTAAGTTATGCTTCTTTAGAATGTGCATCTTAAATAGTAAACATGAAAGTATTCTAGTCACATTGAAGAGTACCAAGCAGTCAGAGGAAATATACCAGTTTGTGTTAGTTCCTTTAGGGTGACAGCATGTGTAAGGCAATGCAGTTCATTCACTGTCAGGACTTTGGAGAAGGCCTCTCCTTCCCTGCTTATATAGGTAGTGGAGGGGATCATCTTACAAATGCAATGTGACAAAGACCAGATGAAAGAATATTTTATCAGACTGATAATGTATATGGAACAAAGAGAATGAAAATACCCAAGATTGCTCACTGGAAAAAGGAAAAATAAAAATAATAGTGAAAGATGTTTTAATTCTGTTTAGGTCTAGTTCTACCTCAGAACATCTCTCCACCTTTTTTGTGCCACATTTAAGTGGGAAAGTGAAGATGTATGTCAGATTTATTTTAACTTAAGAAAATGGAAGGTTTGAAGAGAGAAGCCTTTTGTACCAAGTGTGGTATAGTCTGCACCTGTGTGCTCATTGGTGTCTGACTTTTTGTGATCCCATGGGCTGTAACCTTCCCCTCTGTCTACAGGTTTATCCTTTCAAGAATACTCCAGTGGGTTGCCATTTCCTCCTCCGGGGGATCTTCCCATGCCAGGAATGGAACCCACGTCTCTTGAGGCTTCTCCATTGACAGGCAGATTATGTACCACTGAGCCACCGACAAAGCTGCTGGTGTAGACTGAGGCATATTTCGATACTCTGAAGTTAGAATGTATAACTTGGTGAATTGTGTATAATTGGTGTGTATATATATATGTGTGTATATATATAATTGTGTATAATGTATAATTGGTGAATCTTTCAGGATGATAATACTACAGATGGACTTTGAATATGTATTGGTGATTTCATACTTTTAAGAAAGAATGTAAACATTGAGGAAAGAATTTAAAGAAATTATTCTAAGCAAACATTTTTAAAGTACCTATATCATTATCATAAAAGAAAAAACACAATACATATCCTTGAGAAACATATTATTGTGGGCTCTATCTGCTCTGTACTCTCAGGGAATTACAATCAAATTCATGATAATACTATTGAGATTGAATATTACAAATATTTGCAAATGATATCTAAATGTATAGATATGTAGAGATCTTATACACTAATTATATACATTTTATCATTTCAAATTAAGATTTCTTTAAAATAATAATGAGGTAAAGTCTACTTGAAAAAATTTTACTTATATACACAAATGTCATTCATAGAAAATAATAGTAAAAAATGTTATCTATCTTATGCAATGCCATGTTATACAGTAAATTCTGAGTTTGATTCCCAGATATTGAACTTAAGATTCTCTTTCACATTTCACTGGAAGAGAGGCCCCAAACTCTTTACTGTAATTACTTCTTTTTTGGTTCTGTTAGAATCAGAACATAATGATTATGGATACCTTCACTTCTGACAATAACATGCAATTTAGCTAAAGGAATATGACCTTTGTATGAGGGAGAATAGATTTTCTCACATGTTAGCAGTAACATCTTGGTATTTGAGGACATTTGCACACATTCATGAAGAATAATGTCTTCTCAGTGAAAAGTCTATGCATCTTAGAAAAAATTAGTATGATAGATATACTTTCTAAATTGACACATGAAGGAGTGTTTGGGAAACTTGCCTTTTGCATTGAACCTTTAATAAAAAGGTTCATTTGTTATTTAAATCTTAAGTTTCCTTCATGCTCAATTTGATCTGAGAGAAAAGGTTTAAACTAATAATGAAATTACCTTATTCTAAGACAGGCTTTACAATAAAACTTCCTGTTTTGATTTGAAATCTGTTGGCACAAAGGAACTCTTTGATACCATTGCTTAACCTGGCAAAACTAAAAACAAACCACACACTTTCTCCTGGGAGCTTGGACTGAAAAGTGGTCTTCTCTTCATAAAAAAAAAAAAAAAAAAAAAAAAATCCCCTACTTTAAATGGATGACTAAGACTTTTTTCAAAAAAAAAAAAAGTTTACAAAAAACAGCTAAAAATTGTTGATGGATATTTCTATGATGAATATTGAGGAGTGTGTAAGGGAACAGGTCCAGTGGGATAATGGTAGACACTGTGTGTTATTATATTGATTGTAAAGATTCATTGAGGGAAGGCTAGTGTCTGTTCATAGTTTTCCCCAAGTATTAGAATTGCACTTAGAAAACAGTCAAATGAGCAGTTATTCAAGTCAAATAATTTCTTGGTATGTTCTCACTATCCTGTGATCTTAGGACATTTACCGTCTTGTTCTCAGGAACATATACAGATTGATTATAAAATACCTGTCCATATAACAAAATCTAATGTTAAAAATAAACATTGAAAATCAAAAAAAAAAAAAAATTATCCCAATGGATCTTCCCAAATGTTGTCTTACATGTATTTTAACACAACCTGTGTGACTAAATTACTTTGGATTCAGATGATTAATAGTAATGGTAGGTAAATACCACTGAATTGAATATGCATGATAGGCTTAGTGGACTAACTACAGGGAATTTTAAATTCCTGGGTGTCTTCCTATTGCCACTCACCATTTGGACCTCACTGTCTCTTACTAGCACATATTGCTGTGTCGCTGAAGGATGCAAACTTAATACTTTTAATCTTGTAATTGTGATACTCAAGCATTTTTATAAAATGTCAGTCTCATTTAGTTCATTTTACTTCAATAAGATAAAGCTATGACTATCATAACCTTGAATATAATGTATATATATAGAGAGAGAAATAATTTTTGTTACAATTAGATCTATGTTCTATAAAGAAAGAAAATAATTAACAAGGTATACATGTTTGTTGAAAATAAGTATATAGTTCAACAGATGACTCATTTTTTATTTTGCATTTTAACTCAGTAACAGTACTGTTAATATAAAAGGACACTAAACTATTGATGTCATGACTGGAATATTAATATTAACCAAGAAAGTGAATGATTAATTGTTAGTGACAAATTCCACTGAATAATTTTGGCTTATTTTGTTAACGGAAATCATGCTGAAAAACTCCAAAACAAGATAAGAAATTTTGCATTTTGCTATGTAATATTTTTCAAAGTGTTACAGAACTTAAGAGAATTAACTTCTGAGTTGTAAATAATTTACTCAGATAGCCAGGGAAAACTCTTGCTTCAGAATCAATCTATATACATGTAAAAAATGCATTGATCATTTCCCTGCACACCCACATGAAAATAAACATAAATTTTTTATTAATTATCCTTTTGATGTTTTTACCATATACTTTTTCTTATATATCTGGAATATCTTCTGGAATAATTGCAGCTTTCTTATGACATATTTTGAAAGTATACATATCCCATTGAACATTTCTATGTTTACTTTATGTTCAGGAAAATAAGTGAAGTATTACTTAAAATTTTCATGTATTCCTGTATCGAAACAGGACATGGATAATTTGGTACAGAGTAAGTAACAAATACTAAAAAATATTAGCACTTAAGAGATTCTAATAAAAATTAAGACCTAAGAATCAGCAACCCATGGAGTGTGGTGCCATTGCCTTCTCCGATAAGAAGTTATAACTTGTTTAAATTGGCAGACAGCCATTTTTTTTTTTTTTTTACGAAGGGAAGGACAGAGGGAAGAATCAAGTTAATTTTAGATATATCATACCAGATTTCTAGGGGAAATAAAATCTAATCTTCATAAAACACTCATTTGAACTAAGAAGGACTTCTAGTTCCTTTAGCATCAAATAGTATTAAATTTGAAGTCACATGACTATAGAAAAGCAAATACTCCTTGAAATATTTTACAGTTTTTTTTTTTTGGCTAATTATAATCAGAGGCATTTCTAAAAAGTAGTTTTATATGTACCTGTAATGTAATCAAACTTAAGAGCATTAAATTTTAGAAATTTCACAGCTTTAAACATTTTTTTTAGCCTTAAAGCAATGTTAAAAACACAGTTTATCTAGCTTAAAAACAGAAGAAATTCAAAATAGCACTTACCTGTTCTTTCTTCCTATACACAGAAACACATGCTTTCACCAAAACATTAAAAATCATTGAAATTAGCAGAAATCCTTGATATGGGGGGAGGGATGAAAATAAGGATCTTCAATCTAAAAGTAATCTTGAATATTGGTATAATATTGATAAGAATTAGGAGACATTCCTAACACGTCCGTTGGTTTAAAGCTTTTTCTCTCTTTCAGCACCCTCTAGTGGGTACTTAAAAAACTTTTTAACAACTGAAAAATTGGCAAGTAGGCTAACTTGTTCAAATTTTACTCTCTAAACATGCAGTTTTTTAACCTTAGTTATTTAATATTAATAACAAGTAACATTTTATACAACTAAGAGCACTCCCCATGTCTGTAACTAATGTGATCACTCTAATTATAGTAACACCTTTACTCTTTGAACAAACGAATTCCACAATTATTATTACAGTAGAAAATTGGAGCAGGAATGTTATTTGTACAATGTTACAGAACTGGTAAGGGCAAAATCTAGATTTTTAATCTACCAAGTTCATTTATGGCTTCAGAATTCATTTTTTTCATCAGATAACATTGCTGCTGCTGCTGCTGCTAAATTGCTTCAGTCGTGTCCAACTCTGTGTGACCCCATAGATGGCAGCCCACCAGGCTCCCCCGTCCCTGAGATTCTCCAGGCAAGAACACTGGAGTGGGTTGCCATTTCCTTCTCCAATGCATGAAAGTGAAGAGTGAAACTGAAGTCGCTCAGTGGTGTCTGACTCTTTGCGACCCCGTGGACTGCAGCCTACCAGGATCCTCCGCCCATGGGGTTTTCCAGGTAAGAGTACTGGAGTGGTTTGCCATTGCCTTCTCCGGATAATGCTGCAACTTAGCACAAATATTTTAATAAGTGGACATGATTTATAATGAGATCAGGTGTTAATCATCTACATAAGAGGAACAGATTTGAAAAAACACTTTTGTTTGTCCTTTTGAATAAAAAATAGTTTTATAAAACATGTCATTCAATGTGTAAACTTTATTGACAGTTGTGGGCAAATCATTGCATAAGTGGAAAACACAAAGATGAGTTATTTATATTTATTCATGCATATACATATATGTGGAGGTTCCCCTGGTGGCTCAGATAGTAAATAATCTGTCTGCAATTTTGGAAACCTGGGTTTGATCCCTGGGTAGGAAGATATCCTGGAGAAGGGCATGACTACCCACTCCAGTATTCTTGCATGGAGAATCCCACGGACAGGGATTAAAGGCTTCAGTCCATGGGGTCACCAAGAGTTGGAACAACTGAGCGACTAACACATTCATACATATATATGGCTCATACATATTTAGATGTATCTGAAAAACTGTAAGAGTGATGAGATGTGTGTATTAATAGGTTCTACAGCATATTCAGTTCAGTTCAGTTCAGTTGCTCAGTCGTGTCCGGCTCTTTGCAACCCCATGAATTGCAGCACACCAGTCCTCCCTGTCCATCACCATCTCCCGGAATATTCACTCAAACTCAACGTCCATCGAGTCGGTGATGCCATCCAGCCATCGCATCCGCTTTCATCCCCTTCTCCTCCTGCCCCCAATCCTTCCCAGTATCAGAGTCTTTTCCAATGAGTCAGCTCTTTGCATGAGGTGGCCAAAGTACTGGAGTTTCAACTTTAGCATCATTCCTTCCAAAGAACACCCAGGGCTGATCTCCTTCAGAATGGACTGGTTGGATCTCCTTGCAGTCCAAGAAACTCTCAGGAGTCTTCTCCAACACCACAGTTCAAAAGCATCAATTCTTCAGCACTCAGCTTTCTTCACAGACCAACTCTCGCATCCATACATGACCACTGGAAAAACCATAGCCTTGACTATTACATTATGCTAACTATACTTGCTTCTTCTAGCTCTGTGTCAAAGAGAACTAAGATTGGGTATAAAGACTGGTCTTAAAAGGAAATTGGTTTATATCAAGTATTCTCTTCTTACTCTAGATATGCCTGAGGGAAGAGCCTCTTGTGAAGTATACAATCAGAAGGTCTTTGGATCAGAGTCATGTTTCATGTTCTGTGTCGGAGGAGCTCTGTATTCTTCCTCACTTAGAGTGGACCTCATATATTTCTTAAAGTTCCCCAGGTAGGTACATAGTATTTCCTTTATAATATTCATGTCTCCCTCCATCCCACCCACCCCAGTCCATAATAGATAACGTGTATCTTAGTAATTGAAGGGGTGAACATGTGCCAATGATGTTAGTGGACATCCACCATACCCCTGGATTCTTGAAATAACAAACATGAGCAGGATTGAGATTTGCGGGAACAAGCCCAGCAGGCATGACAAAGTGTTTAAGTGTTATCAGTTTCTTTCTTTCTTTTTTTACAATTTTGGACTGTTCCGGGTCTTCATTTCTGTGCAGGCTTTTTCTAGGTACAGCGTGTGGGCTTCTTGTTGCAATGCCTTCTCGTCACAGAGCATAGGCTGTAGGATGCGTGAGCCTCAGGAGCAGTGGCAGCTGGGCTTAGTTGCCCTGTAGCATGTGGGATCTTTCAGACCAGGGATTGACCAGTGTCCCCTATATTGCAAGGCAGATTCTTAACCACTGGGCCACCAGGGAAGTGCTATTATTGATTTCTGATCACTTAGTTCTTCTCACAGCAAATTTAATAAGTAATTTAATACTGCTTTTTATTGACCTGAGGATTGATAGTACTATTCTATTCTTTGTTAAATTCCTAAAATATTGAACTCTTAACTTGTTATTATGGGGCTCCAGCATGCAGTTGCCTGGATTTCAGCCTGTAATCTTCTATTTCTGACTGCCTGCTGTGTGGACTTGAGGCTGCAGCATTGGATGCACAGACAACATCAGCGATATGGTGACTACTTGACTAGCTCCCAAGATTGTGTAAGGTCACTCCTTTAGACAAATTCATTGATCTCTATACTCCTAACATTGTACAGGAGACAGGGATCAAGGCCATTCCCATGGAAAAGAAATGCAAAAAAGCAAAATGGCTGTCTGGGGAGGCCTTACAAATAGCTGTGAAAAGAAGAGAAGTGAAAAGCAAAGGAGAAGAGGAAAGATACAAGCATCTGAATGCAGAGTTCCAAATAATAGCAAGGAGAGATAAGAAAGCCTTCCTCAGCGATCAATGCCAAGAAATAGAGGAAAACAACAGAATAGGAAAGACTAGAGATCTCTTCAAGAAAATTAGTGATACCAAGGGAACATTTCATGCAAGGACAGGCTCAATAAAGGAAAAAAATGGTAGGGACCTAACAGAAGCAGAAGAAATAGGAAGAGGTGGAAAGAATACACAGAACTATACAAAAAAGAGCTTCATGACCCAGATAATCATGATGGTGTGATCACTCACCTAGAGCCAGACATCCTGGAATGTGAAGTCAAGTGGGCCTTAGAAAACATCACTATGAACAAAGCTAGTGGAGGTGATGAAATTCCATGGGAGCTATTTCAAATTCTGAAAGATGATGCTGTGAAAGTGTTGCACTCAATATGCCAGCAAATTTGGAAATCTCAGCAGTGGCCACAGGACTGGAAAAGGACAGTTTTCATTCCAATCCCAAAGAAAGGCAATGCCAAAGAATGCTCAAACTAGCACACTGTTGTACTCATCTCACACGCTAGTAAAGTAAAATGCTCAAAATTCTCCAAAAAAGGCTTCAGCAATACGTGAAATGCGAACTTCCAGATGTTCAAGCTGGTTTTAGAAATGGCAGAGGAACCAGAGATCAAATTGCCAACATTTGTTGGATCATGGAAAAAGCAAGAGAGTTTCAGAAAAACATCTATTTCTGCTTTATTGACTATGCCAAAGCCTTTGACTGTGTAAATCACAACAAACACTGGAAAATTCTGAAAGAGATGGGAATACCAGACCACTTGACCTGCCTCTTGAGAAACCTGTATGCAGGTCAGGAAGCAACAGTTAGAACTGGACATGGAACAACAGACTGGTTCCAAATCAGAAAAGCAGTATGTCAAGGCTGTATATTGTCACCCTATTATTTAACTTATATGCAGAGTACATCATGAGAAATGCTGGGCTGGAAGAAGCACAAGCTGGAATCAAGATTGCCGGGAGAAATCTCAATAACCTCAGATATGCAGATGACAGCAACCTTATGGTAGAAAGTGAAGAGGAACTAAAAAGCCTCTTGATGAAAGTGAAAGAGGAGAGCGAAGAAGTTGGCTTAAAGCTCAACATTTGGAAAACTAAGATCATGGCATTTCATCCCATCACTTCATGGGAAATAGATGGGGAAACAGTGGAAACAGTGTCAGACTTTATTTTTTGGGGCTCCAAAATAACTGCAGATGGTGATTCCAGCCATGAAATTAAAAGATGCTTACTCCTTGGAAGGAAAGTTAGACCAACCTAGACAGCATATTCAAAGGCAGAGACATTACTTTGCCAACAAAGGTCCATCTAATCAAGGCTTGGTTTTTCCAGTGGTCATGTATGGATGTGACAGTTCGATTGTGAAGAAATCTGAGTGCTGAAGATTTGATGCTTTTGAACTGTGGAGTTGGAGAAGACTTGAGAGTCCCTTGGAGTGCAAGGAGATCCAACCAGTCCATCCTAAAGGAGACCAGACCTGGGTGTTCATTGGAAGGACTGATGCTGAGGCTGAAATTCCAATACTTTGGCTACCTCATGCGAAGAGTTGACTCATTGGAAAAGACCCTGATGCTGGGCGGGATTGGGCCAGGAGGAGAAGGGGACAACAGAGGATGAGATAGCTGGATGACATCACCTAGTCAATGGACTTGAGTTTGGGTAAACTCCGGGAGTTGGTGATGGACAGGGAGGCCTGGCGTGCTGCAATTCATGGGGTCGCAAAGAGCAGACATGCCTGAGCGGCTGAACTGAACTGATACTCCTGTTGAATCTTGACCAATACACTTAATAAAACTTTGGATAACCTATAGATTTTAGTTTTTTTTTTTTTTCTTAAATGAATAAGGGGGGATATATTTAATTGACTTATGTATTCGTTTATGTATTAAACCATCTAATATTAAACAATTACCATTGTAAATGGTAGTTTATATCACTTAGTAGGCAGGATCATGTGGATTGGAATATATAGAGAGGTATATTTCTTATATATGATGTATATTGCATTGTATATTTTTATTATTTAGGGATTATATATTAGTGTATATTATCATGTGCTGTGCTAAATTGCTTCAGTAGTGTATGACTTTTTGAAGCCCCATGGACTGTAGCCCCGCCTCCCCACCCCCGGCTACTCTGTTCATGGGATTCTCCAGGCAAGAATCCTACAGTGGGTTGCCATGCCCTCCTCCAGGGGATCTTCCTGGAGGAGATCAAATGCATGTTTCCTGCACTGCAGGCAGGTTCTTTAACACTAGCGCCACCTGGGAAGCCTGTATATTATCATGCTTATTTTTAAATCTTTAAATATCATATCCAGATAGTTATTATATAAATATTAAGCAAAGATTCTAGTTGTTTGTTTAAACTTAATATTGTATGAGCAAAGTAGAACAGAGTTTATTTGTATTCATTTAAATACATATAGACTTTATATATATAATATATGTATATATTATATATATAAAGGTAGCATCATATGGTGATAGTAATTTTAACAATACACTGAATGTAAATTTTTATATATATATATATTATATAGAGAGATAGCATCATACAGTGATAGTAATTTTAACAATACACTGAATGTAAATGCTTAGTGTTTTAAATTGATCTAAATTCTCTTAACTAGAAAGATTACAGATACCATATTACATTTCTAGTAAATATATTTGAAAACACATCTTCCTTTTACTATAAGTTTTAATATATAGGAGATTTGAAAAAAGTGTAAAATTGAAATAGTGCCTTTTTCTTTGTAATTAAAATATGCATCCTAATATGTAGTGAACCATATTTTCAGAAAATAATTCACAATCTTCCAGAGGACTACTCATTATCTTGTGTTCTGATGTTATCACTAACATCAGTTTATCTTCGCAGTGACCTCAGTGTCAATCCTTAGAACCTCTTTATTTTTACCAATGCAGCTTTCAATTTATTTTGAAATTCTGTTATTTCTCCCTAAATGTTTATTCTTTCTCACATTGGTTTTTCATTTTATCCACACTATTTATTCAGCTGTCTTAATATTTCTTCTTGCATACACTTAGGATAATTTTTCTAATTCAAATTTTTCTTGTGTAGATGTGTAGATGCTACACATCGCTACATTTTTTATTTACTAAGCCTGTTTCCTACTGCTCACAAATTTCAATGAAAGAATTGAATTTGTTGTTGTTGTTAGCTTTGAATTTTCTGATAGTTTAGAAATAGACTTTTTGGGACTTAACTGTTTCCTTCAATCTTCTCTTTTCTCACCTATTAAAAATACTCCTCCAATACCTAAGAGTTACATACGTGAAGACCTTAGGGAACACCTCTTTAATGCCTCAAAAAATATTAATTTCTCCTTCTCCTCTGTCCTATAGCTTTTACCAAACACTTATGCTTACTATTTGAGTCTTTTATTTGTTTCTGTCAGTCAGTGACTATCTTCTCTTTTAAGTTGTTTAGAAATTTTTCTTCTAACATTTCCTGCTTGTGTACTAACATAATTTTGAAATATTTTATAGTTCCCTCAGAGATAAAAATATAAAAGAAATTTGTTAGGCCACTACAAAAAGTGAGACATAAAAAGAGTATACACTATTTTAAGTAAATGCTTTCAATACAAGTAAATTCACAACATCCTTGTGACTTTAACATAATTGATTATTGGTTGGCAAATTAGAGTGTTAGTTGGAAACTTGTATCCATGTAGAAATAAAAATAGATTTATATTTTCCAGTAGGCTTCTGGCAAAAAGTAATTAAAATGTTTTATGAATTTGAATATATGTTCAATAACATACAAGGCATAATTTAATTCTACTTATTTTATTAAAATATATCACATTGATCTATCAGAGGCAAAAGTTACACTTTTTACATTTTCTTCCTTGAAACCATGCAGTAGAAACATATGGGTCAAAAACTGACTAGAGTACCCTTGAACAGTGTCAGTGGCTAGAGGGAATGACCTGCCCTTATCATCTTCAGACTCATGAGCAAATGGCTGGCAAATAAATTCACGCATAGGTCATTAAGATTTTCTGTGTGTTAGTTGCTCAGTCATGTCCAACTCTTTGTGACCCCATGGACTGTAGCCCACCAGGCTTCTCTCTCTGTGGAATTTTCCATGCAAGAATACTGGAGTGTGTAGCCATTTCCTCCTCCAGGAGATCTTCCTGACCTAGGGATTGAACCCAAGTTTCCTGAATTGCAGGTAGATTGTTTACTGTCTGTGCCACCGGGGAATTTCTACAATTTTATTAATCTAAGGACTCAACCTGGCATTAGAAATTCTACATAATTTGACTCCTAAATGCTTCCACACTTCTTACATGCCTCCATGTATATCTAGCAGTAGATCATACTTAGAGTTGATTCCCTCATTTCCTCTCTTTCCTCTATGATTTGCTTAAGCTGTTCCTTCTGACTGAAATACGTTTTGCTTCCTTTTGCTCATTTTGCCTGTCAAAGTCCTTGCTCTCCCTTAAGACTGATTTTGAATGCAGCATCTAGAGGAGTACTTGATTCTTCTTTACTCTGTCATTTGAATTATCTGGTAGAAATTAGGGCTGTTTGTTCTGCTAGTGGAGAAAACATTCTTCTATAACGGGAGCTTATTAGAAAAATTCTTCATAAAATATAAGAACATAATAAAACAATTCACAATATGAAGTACTTAACAAGAGTCAAATTTTAATCATTCTGTATAGAATAATGTTGCATCTAAATGAAAACTACATCAGTCTTTCCAATGAGAATGATACGGTGTGTGTATATTAGTCGCTCAGCCGTGTCCGATTCTTTGCAACCTCACAGACTGTAGCCCACCAGGCTTCTCTGTCCATGGGATTCTCCAAGCAAGAATACTGAAGTGGATTATCGTTCCCTTCTCCAGAGAATCTTCCCAGCTCAGGTATCCAACCCTGGTCTCCTGGATTGCAGGTGGGTTCTTTACCATTTGAGCTACAGGGAAGTCCTGAGAATGATAAAAACCCAAAGGAAAACTGCAGCCACTAATTTCGTTATAATTAAATTCAATCTTACACTTCCATTTGAAGTCATGAAAGTAACCTTGCTCCAAAATACAGCTGTGTGGTACCAGTATTATCTCATTTCCCACCGTTCATTTTGTAATATCCTTTTTAGGAAATATATGTGATTAGGATGGTATTTTTTTTTCCTCTAATATATGCTTTAATGAAGAGTTGAAAATACGCTTAAAATACCACTATAATAACAATCATGTATGGATGTAAGAGGTGGAACATAAAGAAAGCTGAGTGCCGAAGAATTAATGCTTTTGAACTGTGGTGTTGGAGAAGACTCTTAAGAGTCCCTTGGACAGTAAGGAGCTCAAACCAGTCAATCCTAAAGGAAATTAGTCCTAAATATTCACTGGAAGGACTGATGCTAAAGCTGAAGCTTCAATACTTGGGCCATCTGATGTGAAGAACTGACTCATTTGAAAAGACCCCGATGCTGGGAAAGATTGAAGGTGGGAAGAGAAGGGGACAGCAGAGGATGAGATGGTTGGATGGCATCACCGACTCAATGGACAGGAGTCTGAGCAAGCTCGGAGAGATGGTGAGGGACAGGGAAGCCTGGCATGCTGCAGTCCATGGGGTTGAAAAGAGATGGTTGTCTGTCATCACCAACTCAATGGACATGAGTTTGAGCAAATTCCAAGAGTTGGTGATGGATAGGAAAGCCTGGTGCGCTGTAGTTCTTGGCATTGCAGAGTCGGACACAACTGAGCTACTGAACTGAATAGTTAACTATTTCCAATTAAATTTCATGATGACAAAATAAAATAGATTTGATATCAGAGAAATGCCTTATTATATTAATTTTAAAATACTTGATTAAACTTTAGACTCCTAAACCCAAAAAACCTATTATAAAAATAATTCTCTCATACTTTAGAAGTTCTCCCAAAATATTTATTTTCTTATTTTGCACTGGATATTTCCATAGAAGATCAGGTCACATGCCTGGTGATTCTTGAAGTCTGCTGTTATATACCTATTTATTGGCATAAAGGAACATGAATTTTGGAGAAAGACCATTTTGCTGATTAATATGTGTGTGTGTGTTTTAGGTCTATTATGACTTTTGTTTCCCAACAGTGACCAGGCTAATACACCATAACTTGCAAATATATTAGTTAAAATTATAATTTCATTTTGATCACACTTACTGAAATCTTTAAATGAATAATTAGCTATTATAATAAAACCTAAAACACAGAGAAATGTTATACTAGAATAACTATATTGTACAGGACACAAACATGTAAATTGCATGTTTAGTATTCAAGTCATATCAGACACATTTGTGTTTATCATACACAAATTATTATACAGTATAAATGCAGAGTATCAGAAATGTTTTAGGTAATCTAGTTTCATATGATAATAATTGCATAATTGCATATTTTTCATGTATTCATTACTTCAATAAATATTTCTCAAATTCTAAAAGTAGTAATGATAATAATTTAATAAATATATAGACAGTTTTTAATGGGAGATTACTACTGGGCACTTAGTGTATTTCAATTTTTGAAAAAGTTCCACAGCAGCACTATAAAAGACAATATTTTTATTCTCATTCTAAAGATAAGGAAAATTATATTAAGAAAGAAAAATAACTTGCTGAGGGTCTCACAGCTAGTAAATAACAGAGACAGCCATTCCAGTCTGGCTCAGGGTAAAAAAGCCATTCTCTATTGCACCAACCAGTTCTGACAACATATAACATGCTTAAGATGGGTGTTATTTAATGTTTTACTGTGAGTTATTTAAGTAAAACATCAGTGATATTCCTATTGGCATAATGGATATTCAGGTTTTCTAAAGGACTTTGTTGGTTTTGAAACAGATTCTGGGGAAAAGACGTTTTAATAAAATAAAGAAGGTATTTTCTCAGGAAAATTAAGTTCAAAATAGGAGTCTAATTGCCTACAAAGCATTGTGCAAAAGATGTGTATTGAAAAATATTTAATTTGTAGTTCAATATCTCCCTCTGCTGTTAGAAAACACTAATGAAAATTGTTTAAGCATATATGTTTACTTAGATGTTTGACTGTCTTTATACACTTAAAACATCAGAATACATTAAAATTTTCATAAGCTTTCTTTTATTCTGTGTTGAAATTGTGATTCTTATATTAAAAATTCTATTCCTAACTCTTAGACATTAAACTGATAGTAATAATTTATATCATTAATTTGCTCTCCTGAAAGATTATGGCTGTCATAAAGTTGTTTTAGGTATTCATTCTATCTAGCAAGTATTACAAATAAAAGAAGAATGCAAACTTTTTCTGTTATCCCAAATGATAAATGTTTTCATCCATACTAATTTGAATTGGAATACTAATTTTCTTCCATTATAAGTTAAAATTTAGGGGAAAATTTCCAATTCCAAAGATTTACAGGATAAGAAATTACTGTAACTAAACATATAATTTTTAAATAGCTACATAAATAAATTGACAGGCTCTAAATACAATTTAAATAAAATTTCCTAATAATAAAGAATAAGAATCACAAGCAAGAACCATAGATCATATAAATATATTACATAACTTCAAGCATTTTTCTTTCTGAAAGTATAACACAGATATGAAAAGGAATATAACATTTTTATTTTCTGTTAAGTGTTTTATAAGCTATTTCCTAAAATTATGTTTGTCGTCAGTAGTTGAATGGATAACATTTAATACTCTATGACAAATCAAAAAACCCAGAAATTTGAAGATTAAATAAGTAGAAAAATTAAGTACTTTTATCAAAGGACAGAGATATATAGCAATTAAATTAATCCAGATTAATCTAGGGGAAAAAAGCATAAAATTATTTGTAATCTGGTGAAATATATTTCATAATGAAATTAATATATTATTTATAGAAATACCTAATATTATGGTTTAACATAGTGAAAGCTAAACTATACCTATTTGCTCCCGTTTTTACATCTGGTTATGTAATCCTTGACCTCTTTGTAACAGTTTTTGTTCCTTTGAGCCAAAGGGCCAAAAACTTTACCCACTCTTCGTTACTCCTTCCAGCAATCTAACTGTCTGCCTTGGATTCATTGTGCCTTCCTTTGAAAGAAATAAATGCCTCTCCATTTTCTTTTCCACTTAAATCTTCATTGTGATGGTATAGCTATCATTCTACCATGCAGACCTCTAATCAATTTCTCTAATTTCTTCTTCAGCTATTCACTTCCTCAGTCACATACTGTTCCTTGTCACAGTCACTAAATGCCTCATCTTTAATACATGAATTTAATTATGAAACACACTTTAGTGGTTTGATAGTTTAACACCCAGCATCCTGGGAAGTAACCATACAAATCCAAAAAAAAAAAAAAAAACAGAAAAAATAATGAGAAAAAATTTGGTACATGCTATTTGCCAAATTTTCTGGCATAAATATTCCCAGACCATCTAATTAAAAGATAATATTTTGAAATTATTGGGTGTAGAGTTATGAAAAGAAGCACAGAATCACACAACCAAGCCAATTCCAGCACACAACTAATCTCTCTGACTACAGTCTGCATTCCAGTCTCCCTGTTTGTTTAAATATTCCCATTACAGCTTATTTTAAACCCCATGTGAGTTTCTAGTTAATTTTTATAGTCCAGTTTATCTTAATTTCCTATAATAAAAATAAATGTCTTGCTTGCATGCACTCCAGTGCAGTTATTTCTAGCCAGGAATCTGTCCTCTTCACAGTGATTAAAAGGTCCTATCTCTGTACATTGTGGTGGTTACAAATTTTAAAGCCTTCAAGTCCCTCACTTCTAGTTATGGAAATAGGGAAAAAGAGACAGAATGTGAAAGATTGCCAGAGAACTATAAGGCAGACCCAGAAGTGGTATATATCATTTTCACTACTTTACATTGGAGGTCTTGATGAACTAGATATTTGGTAGAAACTATGTGTCACTAGTTAGAGAAGGAAATGACAACCCACTCTAGTATTCTTGCCTGGAGAATCCCACTGATAAAGGAGGCTGGTGGGCTGCAGTCCATGGGGTCGCAAAGAGTTGGACATGACTGAGTGGCTAAACAACAACAGCAGTCACTAGTACATTTTGTTTATTGCAACTGACTGATTTGTTTTTGAAAGTTGTTGTTTTTCAGTTGCAAAGTCATATCCGACTTGTTGCAACTCCATGGACTGCAGAATACCAGGCTTCCCTGTCCTTCACTATCTCCCAGAGTTTGCTCAAACTCACCGCCATGGACTTAAGGATGCTATCTAACCATCTCATCCTCTGCTGCCCTTTTCTTTTGCGTTCAGTCTTCCCAACATCTGGTCCTTCGCCAGTGAGGTGGCTCTTTGCTTCAGGTGGCCAAAGTATTGGAGCTTTAGTTTTTAAATAACAGTAGTAATATTTTGTATTCTCTTTGATTAATAATCACAGAACAGTTGCTTTTATCTTCTGATGAAACATGCCAAGTTCCTATTTCCCCTCAATTTGAGAGACTATATGATTAAATTCCCTTTGAGAACAGGAAAAAAAAAAAAAAGCTATGGAAAACTGTATCTGCCATGAAGAAGAATAAGGATGATGAGAAATATAAAAGGTAAAATGTTAGGACCATAGATCTTTGCTGCTTTACCCCTCTTTTCTCAACTCATTTCTTAACCTTGAAGAAGGGCATATACGATAATCCAAATAAATACCAAATAGCATAGAATGTGGAATCAACTAGTGATTCTTTTCTCTGGATATGATGTGGAAGGAGTCATAAGTCCTTAAGACTCACATCCATCTATGTAACTATATTTGTAACTGTGGAAGGGTGATATAAGCCTAAGTAAACACTCATGTCTGAACTCATTCTTGTGATTTTTATGATATAATGAAGTTCTCATGTACTTTTAGGAGATGATTTATAGAAATTTAAAAAATGGTTGATTTGTAATTTGGGGACATAGTTTGATTTGAGAATTTAATACTGCACATAAAATTGATTTTTGTTCTGGCATTTATGGAAAAATGAGTCATAATATGGCTTCAGTTCAGTTCAGTTGCTCAGTTGTGTCCGACTTTTTGCGACCCCATGAATCACAGCACACCAGGCCTCCCTATCACCAGTTCCCAGAGATCACTCAGACTCAAGTCTATCGAGTCAGTGATGCCATCCAGCCATCTCATCCTCTGTCGTCACCTTCTCCTCCTGCCCCCAATCCCTCCCAACATCAGAGTCTTTTCCAATGAGGCAACTCTTCACATGAGGTGGCCAAAGTACTGGACTTTCAGCTTTAGTATCATTCCTTCCAAAGAAATCCCGGGGCTGATCTCCTTCAGCATGGACTGGTTGGATCTCCTTGCAGTCCAAGGGACTCTAAAGAGTCTTCTCCAATACCACAGTTCAAAACCATCAACTCTTCGGTGCTCAGCTTTCTTCACAGTCCATCTCTCACATCCATACATGACCACTGGAAAAACCATAGCCTTGACTAGACGGACCTTTGTTGGCAAAGTAATGTCTCTGCTTTTCAATATGCTATCTGGGTTGGTCATAACTTTCCTTCCAAGGAGTAAGCATCTTTTAATTTCATGGCTGCAGTCACCATCTGCAGTGATTTTGGCACCCAAAAAAATAAAGTCTGACACTGTTTCCACTGTTTCCCCATCTATTTCCCGTGAAGTGATGGGACCAGATACCATGATCTTAGTTTTCTGAATGTTGAGTTTTAAGCCAACTTTTTCACTCTCCTCTTTCACTTTCATCAAGAGGCTTTTTGGTTCCTCTTCACTTTCTGCCAGAAGGGTGGTGTCATCTGCATATCTGAGGTTATTGAGATTTCTCCCGGAAATCTTGATTCCAGCTTGTGCTTCTTCCAGTCGAGCATTTCTCATGATGTTCTCTGCCTGTAAGTTAAATAAGCAGGGTGACAATATACAGCCTTGACGTACTCCTTTTCCTATTTGGAACCAGTCTGTTGTTCCATGTCCAGTTCTAACTGTTGCTTCCTGACCTGCATACAGGGTTCTCAAGGGGCAGGTCAGGTGGTCTGCCCTGAATTCCCATCTCTTTCGGAATTTTCCACAGTTTATTGTGATCCACACAGTCAAAGGCTTTGGCATAGTCAATAAATCAGAAATAGATGTTTTTCTGGAACTCTCTTGCTTTTTCAATGTGTGTATATATTTGTGATAGTGGGGTGTTTTTTTTTGAAAAACATGAAATATATATGAGATTCTGATAATTCGAGTTGTCATTACTAAACCTTTCGAAGGAAACTAAGCTTATGATTTATACCCGGTGAAGATTAGCTGCTTTTGTATATTCCGTATCCTCCCAACACCATGGCCAAGTGTATATGTAACTGAAGATCTCTTTTCGGTTTTCTTCTAGAGCTGAAGTACTTGAAAACACATAATGAATCAGGCTACAAAAGCTGCATGGTAAGCTTTTTCGTTTTTCTTTTTAAAGTTAGCCTGTGTTGCACAGTCCAATTAAAGATTTAAGATCTTGAGGACCTGCCTCCCCTCAGGTTAGTGTTTTTCTTTATGGTAAAGTTTTAAAACTAGAGGTACGTGAAAGGAATTTTAGCAATATAAGTATATAGAGAAGGCTGTCTACTCCCAAGTTGACTCTGGAGAAGCTATGTGCATGGTGTTTAAGTGTGGATCTTGTAATCCCCAAAACCCTGAGTAATGCCTAAGGTAACTTGGGTTTCCCCAATTTGTGTCCAGGAGAAGACATCATAGAATGGAAAATTTGGGGCATAGCAGACTAATTTGAGTGAATCTTTGAAATTTTACTCTTGCTTTATTTCCATTTTCATTTAAGAGTTTTGCCTGCTCATTTCTCCAAGATGCAGAAATTGGCAGCCTTAGCTGAGATTGTTAGGTCTGGGTGGACATCAGATAACAGGTAAGCTGTTGAAAGTACAAATTGACTGTCCAGCTGTCATCCGTCCCTGTGCACTCCCTGTCTTGTTTCTCCCAGGGAGTAGACAGTACCTCCAATACCAAAAAAGTTGACCTGTGCACTGGCCACACAAGATTACTGATGGTGGTTTTGTGGTTCCTGGCACTCTTCTGTCTGTATATAAAACCTCTTCTCTCTCTAGATGAGTCACTAAATAGCTTAAATTTTATTTAAAGTTAATTATTCTTATTTAGTTGGGACTGCTTCACGTTTAGGAACCCAAATTGGAAAGAAGGATGTTGAGCTTCTTTATATCTACATGGAACTCCACTTACTCTGCCACCATTTGCATGCATCCGAAAGCAATAGGGTCTGTGTGTGTGTCTGTGTGCCTCCCCATTCACACACAGAACCATATTGTTTTTGGATGCATGCAAATTGGGATCGGCCTAGTAAAGAGAGGTCACTTCCCTGGTGGCTCAGATGGTAAAGAATCTGCCTATGATGCAGGAGACCTGGGTTCAGTCCCTGGGTTGGGAAGATCCCTTGGAGAAGGAAAGAAGAACCCACTCCAGGATTCTTGCCTGGAGAATCCCATGGACAGAGGAGCCTGGGGGGCTACAGTCCATAGGGTCGCAAGGAGTTGAACACAATTGAGCAACTAACATTTTCATTTTCACCTTCGCTGGTAGCAAAGGCAGGACTTCATTGAAGGTAAGTGATCTGTTATTCCTCTGGCATTTTCAGATGCTTAAAGTTGACTCTTTAACTTGAGGTGCAAATTGTGACTTATTTTATGTTCCTGCTTTACTACACACTCTGTGATATGGAAAATTGTGTTTCTCCAACTTCCTACTTCTGTTTCTTCCTCTTGTAGTTTCTTTCTGAGGTCTCTTCTGGTCTTATGCTTCCAAGAAGGTTTTGAGGACAAAGAACTTTAAAAATGGCTACAGACCTCCTAGTTCCCTCTTAGCAAAACACTTGGTTCACGGAAACTCTTGGAGAGATTTCCTTGAAAGACTGTGGAGATTCTAGTCATCGTTCATGGAGTTCTCTTCTCTTACTCTGTCATTAGAGACCTGTCTTTTATCGTCTTCAACTTGCATTTCTAGGTTTGTGATTGGCCCATGTCCACGTCTATCACTTCAAAATCACGGGGCACACGTTATAAGTGGTCTCCTTGAGCCCCTTCTCATCACAAATTAGAAAAAAAATAAATTGTATATTTCTCCTTTCCATGGAAATTAAGAAAATGTCACAGAATTACAACATTTTCCAAAGAAGTTATCTCTCCCTTCAGAATATACGTTTATACCTGAAGGCTTATGATGACTCTGGTCTCAAAACAGATTTCTGCACCTTTATTGTTTGTCTTACGTATGTTAAGTACCACCTTGTTTTGGGTCTGGGGATCCTTGCCAAATATTTACTTATCATGGTGTTCTGATACCTCAGCCAAAAGTGATTTGGAACAAGTCACATTTTAACAATGTGTTACATTAAAATTAAATAATAATGTGATATCATCTAAGAACTTTAACTCCATGTTTACACCTGAGCTCCAATTAAATATCAGTTTGATTTGATGTGCATTCTTTTGTCATGTAAATTCTTGTCCCTTTTATTTATTATGTCATTTTAGCTCCAGAAGATATAGAAGAAATTCTACAGCAGAAATAAATGTGATAGAATGTATAGGAGATACAGAGTGGGGAAAAAGAAAACTTAAAACCAAAATAATATCTGACAGGTAAAAAAGAGAATATAGGGAAGGACATGTCCTAGTCAAATCTGTCATGACCTTCTTCTGAGCATGGAGGGATGTATTAGAAAATATAAATGGGAATCCAAAGGCCAGGGTCTTTTTCTTCCATCTCTTTTGGGGGCTGTAGGAAAAGATTATATTTCCATTAAAATCACATGACTGCAACAGTAAATTCCTGCATGATGCCTTCTAAAAAGCTAAACAGAGCCAACTATCTCATTAAAAGACAATGTAGAAATAGAATAAGTGAGATAATCCATGACAAGAATCAAAGAGAATCCAGTGGACTAATCATATATTTAAGTCTTACTGTCCCCATTGGCACAGATTGCATAACCCTTTCCCTATACAGATAGATGCCCTCTTGGAAAGGAAGAGGTAGAGAAAATCCATAAGATTGAGCTTTTATCTCTATTATAAATAAAGAAAGAAACTTAGGTGATACAGTTTTATTTAACACTTCTTGATGTGAATGGTCTTCTGTTGGGAAACTACAAAATTCAGGATAAGGCAGGAAGTTTTTATAGAACAAAGAATAAAGACGAAGAAAGGGAAAATAGGAAATACCTGATTGGCTGAGGGTACACAGTTAGTCTTGTTTGCAGTGGGAAAGCCTAGATTAGGCTTGATGTTTGGGGATTGGAACCCTGCATATACTATACTTCTGATCAAGCAGAGCATTTAGAGGGACACTTTGATTATATATTTAAATCAGTGCTTTAATTTCTTTAAGCCAATGAAATGGTGTGCTTTAAAAATTCATTTTGGTAATTCTAACTGAAGGTAGAGAAATATACATCTATAACGTAGGAATGTAGACATATATAAACACACAGACACAAACAGGTCTTACAGCTTTCCTTTTAATATTTTAGCCATGGAAAAAATCCAGTAATGCAAAAGTCACCAGGTTACAAAAGAACGGTTGTATTTAAATTGAGTTTCTGCCAGGTAGAATAAGTAATGGTTACCGGTTCAGATGATACAAACCTTTTTTCTAATATTTGTGGAGAAGACTTCAAAGATTTTTCATTTGCTTAGTTTCTGAATAGATTTCTCTCTGGATTTTTTTCTTCTGAAGTTTGTTCTTTGAAGAAATGTCTCTTAGTTCCTAGAGAAGACTTGCATCTCAAAGACACAAAGAAAGAATGGAAGTTCCTCTGAGAAGGACTTTTGTTTCTGGAGCACAGATTTTTTACAGTACATTCAAGGGGAGGGTTTAGGATTGAGAAAAAAATAGGCAGGTTTTTTTCTGTCCTACCAGTCTCAATTTTTCAGACAAGTTACACAAGTTGTCTGCAATTTGTAGGACAGATGTTTTTAAGTCCTCAAAGAATTGGGTTGCAACCCGAATTGCATTTTCTTCAATTTGCTTCTTTACATCGGAGAGAAGTCCTTCAACTAAGATAGAAATCAGATAATGCCTACATTCTAGATTAAGAGTTGCTTGCCATTGGAATGTTTCCCTCTGGGTTAATAGTTTCATTTTTTCTTAGAGAAGAAGGCCTAAAGAAAAAAATCAGGTTTTAGTATCAGCTTCTGATTTGGCCAGCTTTAGCTGGGACAGCCAAGAAATATTGCTGGCAGAATTGAATGACCCAGTAAATGAGAGAGATGTCCTTAAAGAGGGTGCAAAAGATACTACCTTTTTAAGATGTACAGCCACTTCCAAAGAGGCAAAAAGACTTAAACCTGAGAACTGACAGGAGTCCAGGGGACCCACACTGCAAATAAAGCAAAATTCACATTCCTGTCAGGCCATACCTAATTACAGTTGGTGCCAAACCCACATTTCTTTCCTTGTCATGTCTTTGGATCCCCAACCAGAAGGTTGAGGTGCCTGCATTTGCAAGAACTGACAGTCTGAGTGCCCCAGGTTAGCAGAAAGCCAAGCCACCTTTTCAGGACAGAAAATGAAACAAACAAGAAATATTTTTAGCCTTCCCTGGAATGGAATATTTATCCCTGGGAGAGAGAAGAATCAATAACCAATACCGGGCAATGTGAAATTTTATCTTCTTCTCTCAACTGGACACTCCAGAGATTCGAGAGAACTGACTTTGTTAAAAATTCTCACTCTTTGCTGACATATGCTAGTTTTCTTAAGATCCCATCGTAGGATCACCAAAGTGAGCCGGGTTTAAAGTAAAGAATGTAGCCCCAGTAACTAAAAGAATATGGCATGGTTTTTCATCAGTGTTAATTTTAGCTTCTCCTTAATTATTTAAAGGAACAACTGGTAGCAGAGTTCTGTTAACCCTGGGAGACATTCATATGGGGCTTCCTTCAAGGCTAGATTGGGAGCGTTCGAGTTGGTATTTGACCAAAGTTTCAAGGACAGTCTTTCTTTTCCCCCAGTGTCCTAGTTGATTGAAAATAAGACACAATTTTTTTTTCTGTCAGTGCTTCGATGGTGGACCCCTGTGAGGGTGAAGTAGGGGGAGGCGCAGGTGTTTTGTTTCCAGCTTTGCAGCTGCTGCTGTTGTGAAACTTCTGTTTCCAGTTTGCGATTTCTTCAGAGAGGAAAGGGAGTTCAGATAGAAGGTTTGTAGACAGAATATAGAAGGATAGAGGAGAGTAGTGGGATTCGTGTTAGTATTATAGTCTCTTATTTTCAGTATCTATTGTGTCTTTAACTTTGCACTAATCTTTTATTATGAATCTTTCAGTTAAGCCGTTTTGGAAATTTGAAGTCTTTTGGAGGCTTCTGAATGTCCATGAAAATAAGTATCCCATTCAGTTTGATTTGAGGAGCCTTGCTTGCAAGTGCACTTCTTAAATGATTGGTCTTGTCTGATTGGAACATTCCCGTCATACCCATTGTAATATGTGTAGATCAGAAGTTAGTATGGAGAATGAAGGGTATGGGTACTTGGTGGTGTTTATTCCATTACTTCAATCCCTTGTAGTTACAGTTTTACATAAAGGAAATTTCAAGTTTTCTAATTATATATGTTGAAGTATGTCTCTTGAAGAATTCTTTGAGTTTTGTCTTTGGTAGACAAAAATGTATGCCTGTGTCAGCATGAAATAAATATATATCCCAAGACTGGAAAGAAGATGTGATAAAAATGAAAAGTCTTTATGATGCACTGAATACTTTCAACCTGATGAGTCCTTTAAGTATGCTTTGCTGCTGCTGCTGCTGCTAAGTCACCTCAGTCGTGTCCGACTCTGTGTGACCCTATAGACGGCAGCCCACCAGGCTGCCCCGTCCCTGGGATTCTCCAGGCAAGAACACTGGAGTGGGTGCTTTGGGGAATGCTAAATTTGTGATTATGTGCATGGAGCAATTATGGGCAAAATCAGAAGATGCTCTTTTCAAGGAAATTTCCATCAGATAAAGTTTTGGGTGGAAAGTTTACAAGTCTTACTGTTGTTTTTGCTTGTTTGTTAAAATGTGACAAAGTGTGCACCAGAAGAGAAAGGTACTCATTTCTAAATACAATACAGAGCTCCTCTGGAGCTCAGATAGCAAAGGCACACTCAACATGAGAAGAGCACCCCCCTGATTATGACGAGGTTACCTCAAAGTAATGGAGAAGGCAATAAAAATGTGAAGCTAC
This sequence comes from Bos indicus x Bos taurus, assembly GCF_003369695.1. Classification (NCBI taxonomy): domain Eukaryota; kingdom Metazoa; phylum Chordata; class Mammalia; order Artiodactyla; family Bovidae; genus Bos; species Bos indicus x Bos taurus. Next base: position 60,366,627 of record NC_040087.1, read on the forward strand.
AAAAAGGAGAAGTACATGTAAGACTGACATGATCAGATTGGCTTGTGGGCGTCAGATGTTGATGCTGAGAGATGCTATAGAAACCAGTAGAAACATGCTGGGGGATATTACAGTGGTCTGAGATTGAAAAGGAAAATTGACTTGTTTTAATCTGCAGGTTAGTAAAATTGAGGAATATTTAAGTAGTAGTATGTACCTTTGGAGTTTAGGTATGTTTAATCATGGCTCTTGTTTTCAGATATTTGATATATTACTAAAAAGCCCCAAGTTAAATTATTTACTGCAACCATCTAATTATTGGTATTGCATCTTATCTAATCGGAATGAGTTTCCTATAAGGGCATTCTCGTTAGAGGTGATGTATATGTATACAGACTGCCTTATTTTAAAGTGAACAAAATATGAAAAAAATGTGGTTTCTTAACATGATAAATTTAATTCATATGGAAATTGATTTGTATGGAATTATTCCAAATGAAATTTAAAAGGTTTTGTTCTATTATGTTAATTATTATTGATTATTATTATCTTATTTATACTTATAGAGCTATAATTTTATAATGCCATTCATAATACTAGTCTTAGCATATCATTTTGCATAACAAGTGGTAGGTCTGTTGAGGCACTAAATACACAGGAATTTTTTTCTTTAAATATTTCTTATATATTTCAGTAAGATGTATTATCCGTTATTATTATTTTATTAATAACATCAAATTCATAAATATATCAGGTAACAAATGCTATTGAATTCAATTATTTGAATATTAATAATTTTTTAAACAAAATATAATATTGCAAGTACTGCCATCTGCTGTAAAAGAGCTATCATAGCCATGAGATAACAGTGTGGTAATGGTTCTATACTTAATTGAAGAGAATACTGTACAGGAATTCCAAGTTACCCCAAAACTTATATAAATTTAGAAAATAAATCATTGAGATAGAATATTTTTTTAAATGCTTCAATATTTAATTTGTAAAATATATCAATTCACCAATAGCTTTTGACTATAAAAACAGTCTGTCACTTCCTAACAACTTTCAATATATTGCACTGTATCTTCTGAAGAATTAGAGCAGTCAGTTTTTCTACATTATCAGATCAAGAAATGGATGTCTATGTCTGATATCACCAGTTTTGCTTGCTTCACAGGTAATTACAAGTATAATTTTGAAGATTGGTTACTGGTAGAAAAATCTTATTTATCTGAATTACACAAGTCTCAAGATGTATGTATTTTTAAATTTGGAGGAAAAAAAAAGAAAAAAAATAAATTTGGAGAAAAGAGTACATCTAGGAGAAAAGAAATTGAGAGGTTGAAGACAAGGAGAAAGACTAGAGATATAGGCAACATTTCAATGTAAAGTTAACTAGACTTTAGATTTATTTTAATAGAATATAAAAACAGATAAGAGATACTGACACATACAGAGAGACATTGCTTTAGACAGTGGTGGGAAATTTAAGTAGAGGGACAACAAAAATTATTAAATCCATAATTCATCACAGCTTTAAACATATTACATTTGCTCATCTTGAATGTTTGAGTTTTGTTGGCATTAACAAAAGATGATTGTAATGAGGAAAAATAAAACATGTTAAAGAAAATTCATAGTTGTTATGCATATCTAAAGTTACACTGACAAAAATTAGAGAAGAAAACATACTGTGAGATTAGAAAAATATGAACATTTTTCAGCCCTCTTGTGTGTAAATACTGTCAAAAAGTACAGGAGTAAGCACAGAGTTAGTGCATATATGGGTGGAGAACCACCTATTGAAGAAACCTGACCACTGATGTGAGTGAGGGGGATTTGCGTGTCAACTGTCAGTTGCATGTCTCTTTAGAAAGTGTGAACAAGTATTTAGGAGATTATGGGGACAGACTATCTGAAATTGTCAGACTTTTAAGAAAGTGCCGACCTGGAAATCAGACTGACTTGGATATGCCTCTTGATTCTTCAAAAATTTATTTAAACATCAGGAAAATCCCTTCCTTTAACCTTAGTACACTCCTGAGGTATCTCAGTGGTAAATAATCCACCTGCCAATGCAAATCTAACAGTCATGTTAGATTGCCCCCTGGAGGATAATTTATGGTTGAGATTTGCCCAAGACAAATCATTCCCAGTAAGGAAGTCTCCAGCAGCAAGTGGAGAGAAAAAAAGTTACAGACACTGGAATCAATTTTAAGGTAACTAGTCCTCTACAGATACAAGGTAGTATCATGCAATGGTTAAAAGAGGAACTAGAATGCCAGCAAAACTATGTAACCTTGAAATTCCATTCACTCTGCTAGTTGCCTTATCTATAAATTGGGATAATAAAATACCTATTTTTTGATTTTTTATGAATGTTTGATTAAATTTAAGTTTATTCACTGTAGGTCATAGTATAGAGCTTGATGTTTGATAATACTAGATATTTAACTATTTTTATTTTCTCTTAGCACAATAGAGTTATTAAAAAACATGATGGGGCTAGATATCATTTACCTGCCTACCTTCCCATTTTGAAAAAAAAAGAAAAAAAATTGAAATTAGCACTTTTCTTTTACCAGTGGTACAGCCCTGAAATATACTAAAGAGTAAGTTTCCAGTCATTTGTTTCTGCCATAGCGAATGCCTCGCTCAATGAAAGAGTATGTGTTACAATTAGAATCAGGTTTATAATTCCATGATCATGTTTAGATGTTAAGTTTGACATATCTTGTATGTGGTATGCTCAGACTTTTTGTTCTCTATTACACTTGCATTTCACTGAACAAAATATTTCTCATGATTATCATTGATAAAAACAAAAATTAAACTCACATATTTTTATTTAGGATATCTAATTCTGTCCATGTTTTAAAAGAGTTGTTGTTAAGTTTTGTCCAACTGTTTCAACTCCAGGGACTACAGCACACCAGGTTTCCCTGTCTTTGACTATCTCCTGGAGTTGGCTCAGACTTACGTATGTCCTGGAGAATCCCAGGGAGGGGGGAGCCTGGTAGTCTGCCATCTATAGGGTCCCCCAGAGTCGGACACGACTGAAGCGACTTGGCAGTAGCAGCAGTATGTCCATTGAGTGTGGGATGCCATCTAACCATCTCATCCTCTGCCACCCCCTGCTCCTCTTGTCCTCAGTCTTTTCCAGCACCAAGGTCTTTTCCAGTGAGTCAGCTCTTTACATCAGGTGATCAAAGTATTGGAGCGTCAGCTTTAGCATCAGTCTTTTCAACGAGTATTCAAGGTTGTGTTCCTTTTGTATTGACTGATTTGATCTCCCTGCTGTCCAAGGTACTCTCGAGTGTCTTCTCCAGCACCACAGTTAGAAAGCGTCAGTTCTTCAGCACTCAACTTTTTTTATGGTCCAGCTCTCATATCCATACATGACTACTGGAAAAACCATAGCTTTGACTATACAGACTTTTGTCAGCCAAGTGATGTCTCTGCTTTTTAATATGCTGTCTAGGTGTGTCATAGTTTTTCTTCCAAAGAGCAAGTATGTTTTAATTTCATGGCTGCAGTCACCATCTGCAGTGATTTTGGAGCCAAGCAAATAGTCCGTCACTGTTTCCATTTTTTCCCCGTCTGTTTGCCATGAAGTGGTGGGGCCAGATGCCATGATGGCAGTTTTTTGGATGTTGAGTTGTTTTTTTTTTAATTTTAATTTTTAACTTTACAATATTGTATTGGTTTTGTCGTATATCAACATGAATCTGGCACAGGTATAAGCCAGCATTTTCACTCATCTCTTTGACCTTCATCAAGAGATTCTTTAGTTCCTCCTCACTGTCTACCGTTAGGGTCATGTCATCTACATATCTAAAGTTATTGATATTTCTCCCAGCAATCTTGATTCCAGCTTGTGATTCATCCATCCTGGTATTTTGCATGATGTCCTCCACATATAAGTTCAATAAGCAGATTTAGGGAACATTCCTAAACATTAGAATTCTGACTAACCCACTTTAAGTCCTGTAAATTCAAATAATGCAAATATTAGTCTTCAACAGAGTGAGATCCTTGTGAAGCACCTCTGTGGCTCTCAGAACTGTATTTCACACGCAACATCTTTCTCTGCACTGACTACTAAGCACCAGTGCTGAATATTTTCTTGGCTTGGTTATGATTCATACCCTTTCCTAACAATAGCATCTATCGAGGTCTTAGCTAGAGATATTTTTATTTTCTCTGAACTGGGATTTTCCAAAGCTTGAAAGTTTGGGATCTTCATTTGAATAGCAAGTGATAAGAAGACTGCATTACAGATAATGAGGACTGTATCTAGGGGCCAGAAGGAGAAGGCTAAATTGATGCAGAAGCTTCCATAGTTCTGGTAAGAGCTACTAGAGGCTGAGTGAGCAGAGGAGGATCATCAGTCTTAAGACACAACAAAAGATCCTGAATATTTATCCAACTGCTAAAAGACTGAGAATTCATTCATATTTTACAATGTTTTATGCACCTTATTCAACTAGGGAGACCAAAAAGGAGTCATGAGGGAGATTAAATGAGTTACAGAAGATGTTCAGTGTATTTGTGATCCCTATACATCTGTGACACTTCTCTCTCTTAGTTTTTGTTTTAATTATGTCATGGTTTCTCAGTTCACTGCATTAGCCCTTTAATAAGGAAATTTTTCAGGATTTTGTGTTCAGATATTTTGTAAAGTGAAGGGGGAAATTTATTTCTCTCATTAATGAAATTTTTTTAAAAAAGCACTTATACACATCTAGTATATTATTTTCAGTCCTTCTTCTTGATATAATTACGGCACATAATTTCTTCATGTATATAATTTAAAAGGGAAGGATGTTTGGGTACTAGAAAGTGTAACATTAATTTCTAGCTTATACGAAGCACAAAATAGCAATAGTTGCTCTCCTGAATGCAGTCACAATTCATTGACTCTCTATTATGAGTTTTGATCTTAAGGAGATTAGTCTGGTGGACTTCAATCATGGTAAATTCTATAGCATGATTTTGTTACTAAGCACACCATCTAGAATATACATTAAAAGGACTGATATTCATCTACAGCTGGTATTTGTCAAGAGAAATGTAATATAAAAATTGGTTCCATCTTTATGAGGCACCAGTGGTTTTAAAATACTGTTTTTGGGAAGATATCAGTATGCTGTTTAATGTACAGATGACTCTAATATAAAAAGAAAAGCAGTCTTTACTGTTTTGACTTTGCTCAGCATTGAATTAATCAGATGATTTTCTAATGATTAACATTTGTTTAAATGTAAGATGATTTACATCTGTCTAAATTTTAAAATGCATTAGTTATTACTTAAAATTATGGATTAAATAAAGTAATATTTTCCAAATACATACAGATTGGTTACAAAATTATCAAGCAAAATGATCTATCTCTCTAATTAAAATTTTGAAGCAAATGAATTCAGTTCTCTTAAGTGTTACACTCACTGTCAAAAACTAGTGAAACCAAGTATCTACACACCATAGGTATAAAACTAACACACACACACACACACACACACACGTAAAGCAAAAGTGGTTATACAATGACTTAATTGTTTTTATTTTTCTCATTTTTACAACTTCATAAGCTGCAGTTTTTATGTTTTTAGTCTTTCAGTAATTCCACAGAATTTAATTTTAGTTTCTTAACACTATAAATCTTATGGTATTGAAAGGGAAGGAAAAATCTCATAAACCAGGTGAAGTTGCAAATTCTGTCTCTATGAACAATTTATTCCTGATTATTATGAATGGTTTTCCATTTTATAGATAAAGTTATGTCAATAGAAATACACAGCTCTCATAGAGATTTCATTTTATGTAATATAAACTTTCTTCTGAGATTGTCTAAGTTCATTCATTTCACCAGTACTATTTCTTTGAGGGCTTCCCTGGTGGCTCAGTGGGAAAGAGTCTGCCTGCCACTGCAGGAGATGCTGGGGATGCAGATTCCATCCTTGGGTCGGTAAGATCCCCTGGAGAAGGAAATGGCAACCACTCTCATTTTCTTGTCTTGGAAATCCAGTGGACAGAGGAGCCTGGTGGGCTGTATAGTCCATGGGGTCAGAAGAGTTGGACACAACTTCGTGCATAAACAACAAGAACATTTCTTTGAAAACTACTACACCATATCGCTGTGGTCAGTTCCCTGGAGGATCATGGTGGAACCCAGGCTGTGTGTCATGTGTAGACACATGTGAATTGTTCATCACATTTAAAATGATTTAGGAGGCACATATGCAATTCTTTTTTTTCTAAGTAGGCAAATATGAAAACTGAATCATAGTTAAATAAAGCTGGAAAAAATAGGCATTGTATTGGGAAATGGAGGAAATGATATGTATAAGTAAAACCCTACACAAATTCCAAGAGTGTTTACCACATACTAAATTATCTAAAGTGCTCAGAGGAAACACTGCATTCACAGATTTAAGATATCAATGGGGAAACCTGTAAATCTAAAGAGAAAGTATAACGTGTTTAAATACATATAAGCAAAAACATGGAATTTCCAGTATGTTTGTAATAGTTAATTTGAAGAGAAAATGCCTGAACTAAAATTAGTAAAATAATTGTGTATTATTTGTTAAAAGAGCAAAACTTTATTAAAAGACAGAAGATCATGTCTGGACTAATTTGAAGCATATTACATCTCAGAAACTAACATTGAGAATTGTGAGTTCTGTTAAAAATTAGTACATAGTTCCCTGGTGGCTCAGAGGTTAAAGCATCTGCCTGCAATGTGGGAGACCTGGGTTTGGTTCCTGGGTCAGGAAGATCCCCTGGAGAAGGAAATGGCAACCCACTCCAGTATTCTTGCCTGGAGAATCCCATTGACGGAGGAGCCTGGTAGGCTGCAGTCCATGGGGTCACAAAGAATTGGACAGGACTGAGCGACTTCACTTTCTTCCTGATGTAAATATAAAGTAGTAGTTGAGTTGATAATTGTTTTACTGGGGGTGGAAATAGACTAAATAGCAAACAAATTTGCCCCCTGGGTGGGGGGGTGGGGAAGAACAGAAGAAGGTGGGGAACTAAGTCTTGTCTATAAAAAAAAATACTCATGGTTTGAATACAAGACTGTCATGGGTTGAATACAAGACTGACAAGTAGATAAAAGATATAGAAGCATAAACCCAATAAAATAAACCAGGAATATTTGTGAATCCAGGAAAAAAAGTAATTGTTTCTTTTATATTAGATTTTGCTCTTATATTTTAACTGCTATGTAAACTACATAAAGAAAACTAAATAGCGAAACTATTTTTATAATTTTTAAAATAAATGAAAGCTCAGAAAAATTAAATAACCTGAACAAATCAGCTTATAAATATTATCAAAATCTGAATCTAGAAAATCTGGCTTTGGAAATTGAGCCCATTACCATAATATTGTATCATCTTTAGTGTTTAATAAATATTGCATTTCTTACTACATGGAGAAAGGACAGGATACGTAACAAATGGTTAGGAATAACACTCTTATCCATTTACCAAAATAGAAATCAAATAGACAAAAATTAAAACTCTAATAAATAATAAGTGTTGTATTTCTGCCTCATATCATGTACTTGATAACCTTTAGATGGGTTAAAAAGATAAATTTAATAATTTTATAATCTTTGAATCTTAAAATATATAAGGACTTTTCTAAGTAAGACATACCATGTAAGAGCGTCAGTAACTTAGATCCCTGGCATACAGTACTTAATACTCATTTGTTGAACAAAAGTAAGATTGAATGAATGAAATAGATGAATAAAGTAGGATAGTTGTTATATAACTTTATACATATTTTCTCAAGGGAAGATTTATTATCTTTTTCCTCCTAAGTAATCTTCTTTTATTCATGTCTTATCCTAAAAGAATGACAGTAGTATTTAAACTGTTTTTAAGACTCTTTGCACATAATACTGGGGATCAGTGATAAGTTTTAGGTATTACTTGGTCACAGGTTCAGACATTACATTTGTCTGTGCAAGGTACAACAGGTGGTATCTCAACTAATCAAGTGAGTCTGTCAGAAGAGTATTCTGTATATCCAGTTATGACTAGGAAAAATGAGAGATGGAAAAGTTAATTTTCTTTTCAGAATGATTCTATGGATAAGGGAGGCCCTGTGACACCCCCTCCCCAACCAGTCATACACAGAACTTATATGCAGGGGCATCCATTTAGGATATAGCTTTGATGGCAGTTAAAATTTAAACTTCTATAAGGAAAATTGGAGTTTGAGTTGGTATCATCTGTTGGCATAATACTGTGTATAAAGACTCTCAGAGTAGACCTGAATAAGGGGAATCATATAAGGCACTGACTGGGTTTGTTTAGAATACTCTGAAGATTAAGGACTTGCCTTTAAAGTTTATCTAAATCCTTAATCCATTCTAAGAAGATTCCACTGAATCTTTGTGGACCTTACTGTCCTATAGTTCTTGCTACTTCATGCATCGACAGACAGACAGACAGACAGACAGACAGACACACACACACAAATGAGTGCATTGCACAAGCCAAACAATGTTTTAGAATTCTTGACTTTTTTTTTAGTTCTTTGTAATCCAAGTTTTCAGTCATAATGCAGTTTTTTTTTAATTATAAGAAATCTTCTAAAATTTTTAAATTGTTATATATTCTTATATAACTACATATAGAAGTATCAGTGATGTGTGTGTATATTTATGTAAGCTCATGCTTGTAATAATTGGTTAGAAAATATATGGGAGATTGTCTCATTCAAAAAGCAAATGAAATTATCAAAACATTATACAAGCAGGCGCACACACACTTTTCACACACTTCTCAAACTCTAGGATATAGATTGACTTGTTTTAATTTATCTTATGTTACCATTATATAAGAAAAATACTATACTGAATCCAGGAAAAATAAAACTAGGATCAGTAGAAGCAGTTTATTTAAAACAGACTTAAATTTAAGTAGTAACATAAGAATAGCTTGAAAACTTTCTGCAGAATATTTTGAAAAATTTTAAATGAGAGTCTTATTTGTTTTTGTTTTCCTAAAAGCCAGAGAAACTATCATTTTCTGAAATACGTTTATGTGATTGCTTAATTAATATAGATAAAATGAAGATGAACTACTCATTAACATACAATTAATTTGATTTTATTTTTTTTGAAAGAAAAGTTAGTTACAATGCTGTAAGCTTTGCTATGTTTTTCTCCTTGTACTAGTTGTAAAAAGCCAGAAGTCACTTTATTATTCTGCAATGCTTTTTAAATTAATTCCTCACCAGCAAGTTCTATAAACCACGCTCCTCAAGTATGTAATAAACCATCATGTGTTTAACTGCATCTAGATCACAAAAATGTACAACCATTTTCTCATTGCTGTTACTTCTAGATGAATTAGAGTGTTATCTTCAAGATTCCTTAACCAACATCATGTTAAACATTGTAAAACAAGTTCTTAATCTTTACTTCACATCTTTTCTTCATGTTTAGCTTTATGATCTCTAAAACAAAAAGCCTTTGAGGCATTCTTACTAGGCTGTTTATCCTCTTAGATAGAAAAAAAAAAAAAAACCTTGAAGAAAAAGAAGTTATTCATACCATTAAAAAGGTAGAGAGCAAAATTAAAATGTGAATAAAACTCAGTTTTACTTTATCCTGCATATTGCTTTTTATAACCTCCAGCAACTTAGAATAGCCATAATGCATAGTATATTTGCACAGATAAAAGTGATGGATATATTCCCCATTAAGATTCTTACCTCAAAGGACTGCTAAAACTTTTTATTTTGGGGCAGAATAATAAAAAAGTATTACGATCAAGTTTCAGAACCCTTTTTTATTTTTCCAGTCTCTTATTTTTCCTTTTAATTTTTGAACTCTCAGTAAAAGCAACCAGAAGGCTATGAGAAGTAGCATAATAGACAATGAAGGTTATATGTATTGGCTACGCAACAAAATAGTTGCTCTCTTTTACTGGCTATTTATTTGCAAAATAGTAAATGGATTATTCCTTATCTATAAATCTAGAACTGAAAGCAAATATAGAATACAAAAATGGCTTTAACCCAATAGGTACCTAATAGTATCTATGACCTTCCATTTTAAACTTGAGTTTCAGACAGACATGCTTCAGATGATATATTGCAGTTCTCACTGTCTTTTAGAAAAACAATATTATCACTGTACTGGCAATTCCTTTTACACTGACACTAGAATTACTAATACTATTATAAGGCTGTCTGAAACTGCTCTCTTCTAAGTTGGTAATTTCCCTTTTTCGTTTAATATCTTTTACAGACTCTCTTCACTCTAGAGGTTAGCAGTTCATTTCCATTGAAATATTCATTGGAATAATAGTAGTATTTTCAGGACCTGAGATGCTGAAAGTAACATAAGAGAACATGTTGAAAGCTTTTGTTTTATTTTAGATATTTGCTAGAAAAAAAATTTGGTATCTCTTTTATGCTAAGTATGGAGAAATCTATAATAAATTGATAATATACCACCAGGTATTATGTAAAACAATATATATGTGTGGAGAAGGCAATGGCACCCCACTCCAGTTCTCTTGCCTGGAAAATCCTATGGACGGAGGAGCCTGGTGGGCTGCAGTCCCTGGGGTCACTGAGGGTCGGACATGACTGAGCGACTTCTCTTTCACTTTTCACTTTCATGCATCGGAGAAGGAAATGGCAACCCACTCCAGTGTTCTTGCCTGGAGAATCCCAGGGACGGAGGAGCCTGGTGGGCTGCCGTCTATGGGGTCCCACAGAGTCAGACACGACTGAAGTGACTTAGCAGCAGGGTCACATAGAGTCAGACATCGGAGAAGGCAATGGCACCCCACTCCAGTACTCTTGCCTGGAAAATCCCATGGACGGAGGAGCCTGGTGGGCTGCAGTCCATGGGGTCGCTGAGGGTCGGACATGACTGAGCGACTTCACTTTCACTTTTCACTTTTCATGCATTGGAGAAGGAAATGGCAACCCACTCCAGTGTTCTTGCCTGGAGAATCCCAGGGACGGGAGCCTGGTGGGCTGCCGTCTCTGGGGTCGCACAGAGTCAAGACATGACTGAAGCGACTTAGCAGGAGCAGCAGAGTCAGACATGACTGGAGCGACTTAGCATGCATGCATGCATGCATGCATTGGAGAAGGAAATGGCAACCCACTGCAGTATTCTTGCCTGGAGAATCCCAGGGATGGAAGAGCTTGGTGGGCTACCTTCTATGGAATCACACAGAGTCGGACACGACTGAAGCAACTTAGCAGTCACATCTTACCTCTAGTAATTTTATAAAAAATATAAATAATAATAGTCACATCTAATCTCTAGTAATTTTATAATATTCTTATAATTTCTCATAGAAAGATTTTTCAAAAAGGAGGAAAAAATACAACATGAAATTGTATTTTTCAATACACAGATCTGACGTGACATGTATTTTCCAGTTCAGGCTGTGGCTATCTAAAATGGTCTTAAAACTGGTATATTGTGATCTGGTTTGAAAGGTACAGGAAAGACTCCCATGCCTTTCAAGTAAGTTACATTTATTCAAAATTGTCAATTAAGTTATGTTTGTTCAAAATCAAAATAATCTAAAACTTGCTATTATGGAGGACAGTGTAGAGCGATATATCTCAATAGTTTTTGCTCAAGCCATTCCTTCTGCTTTGGCATCTGTTTGTCACTTGTGATTAGGCTAGGATAAAATAATCATCAAATGAAGTTCTTGTTTTAATCTGATTTCATAGTGCAATGATGATATGTGAATAGCTTTCATGAAAATAAAATAAAAATATCTACTTTGTAGATTTTTTGAGCCTCCATTAAAGTAAAAGAAAAATATCCACTTTGTATGTTAGCAAAAAACGTATAAACTCGTGTACTTTGAAGTGTATAGTACATTGATTGTGCATTCCAAAAACACCTGTCTGAATTCTTATTTTGGAAGAACATAAATTATGCTATTCATAAATACCTTATTCAACAGTGTTGTTTGGAAAATAAGATCAAGTTTATAATAGTGCAACCACTCTACATGCAGGACCTTCAAATCTAAACATACAGGAAAACCAGATGCACCAAACCGGTGCATGTTTGCTTATTCTGAAGATAGATATATACTAGTATTCAGGAAAACGCAACCAACTAAACAAACAAATCTTTGTATTAATTCATTGAACACTCAGCTGGGCAGATATCTCAGTGTATTAGCAGAGCATGTCTGTGAAAAAGTAGAAATAATAGATTGGCTGTGTCTCTCTCATTCACATTTCCCTCTGCTTCACCCTTAGGGGATTTATTTATAAATGCTGTATTGCCTGTCATTGACTCCAAAGTGCCAGTTACTCCCATCAGAGTGTTCCACATCTCACTGACTATTGTGTTATACATTTTCTTCTAAAGTTCCTTTTCTTCAGTTCAGTCACTCAGTCGTGTCTGACTCTTTGTGACCCCATGGACTGCAGCACACCAGGCCTCCCTGTTCATCACCAGCTCCCAGAGTTTACGCAAGCTCATGTGCATTGATTTGGTGATGCCATCCAACCATCTCATCTATTGTACCCTTCTCTTCCTGCCTTCAATCTTTCCCAGCATCAGGGTCTTTTCAGATAAGTCAGTTCTTCACATCAGGTGGCCAAAGTATTGGAGTTTCTGCTTCAACATCAGTCCTCCCAATGAACACTCAGGACTGATCTTCTTTAGGATGGACTGGTTGGATCTCCTTTCAGTCTAAGGGACTCTCAAGAGTCTTCTCCAACACCACAGTTCAAAAGCATCAGTTCTTTGGCGCTCAGCTCTCTTTATAGTTCAACTCTCACATCCACACATGACTCCTGGAAAATATACCTTTTACTAGATGGAACTTTGTTGGCAAAATAATGTCTCTGCTTTCCTTCAGTGTCATTTAAGTTTTCTGCGTCATTTTTCTGAAGAACTTAACTATCTTCTAAGAATTAAGAAATTACATAATGGTAAGGGAAGTATGGTCAGTTTTCATTCCAATCCCAAAGAAAGGCAATGCCAAAGAATGTTCAAACTAATGCACAATTGCACTCATGACACAGGCTAGCAAAGTATTGCTCAAATTTTCCAAGCTAGGATTCAATAGTAAGTGAACCGATAAATTCCAGATGTTGAAGCTGAATTTAGAAAAGGCAGAGGAATCAGAGATCAAATTGCCAACATCCATTGGATCATAGAAAAAGCAGGAGAATTCCAGAAAAGCATCTTCTGCTTCATTGACTGTGCCAAAGCCTTTGACTGTGTGGATCACAACAAACTGTGGAAAATTCTTCAAGTGATGGGAATACCAGACCACATTATCTGCCTCCGGAGAAATCTATGTGCAGGTGTAGAAACAACAGTTAGAACCAGACATGGAACAATGCACTGGTTCCAAATTGAGAAGGGAGTACCTCAAGGCTGTATATTGTCACCTTGCTTATTTAACTTATATGCAGAGTACATCATGCAAAATGCCAGGCTGAATGAAGCACAAGCTAGAATAAAGATAGTGGGAGAAACATCAATAACCTCAGATATGCAGATGATACCACACTTACGGCATAAAGAAACAGGAACTAAAGAGCCTTTTGATGAAAGTGAAAGGGGAGATTGAAAAAGCTGGCTTAAAACTCAGCATTCAAAAAATGAAGATCATGGCATCCAGTCCCATCACTTCATGGCAAATAGATGGGGAAACAATGGAAACAGTGAGAGACTTTATTTTCTTGGACTCCAAAATCACTGCAGATGGTGACTGCAGCCATGAAATTAAAAGATGCTTGCTCTTTAGAAGAAAAGCTATGACAACACTGGACAGCATATTAAAAACCAGAGAATCACTTTGCTGACAAAAACCCGTATAGTCAAACCTACGGTTTTTGCAGTAGTCATGTATGGATGTGAGAGTTGGACCATAAAGAAGGCTGTGTTAAATAATTGATTCTTTTGAACTTTGGTGTTGGAGAAGACTCTTGAGAGTCTCTTGGCCTGTGAAGAGATCAAACCAGTCCATCCTATATAAAATTAGTCCTAAATATTCATTGGAAGGACTGATACTGAAGCTGAAGCTCCAATACTTTGGCCATCTAGTGCAAAGATCTGACTCATTAGAAAATACCCTGATGCTGGAAAGATTAAAGGCAGAAGGAGAAATGGACAAAAGAGGGCGGGATAGTTTGATGGCATCACCGAATCAATGGACATGAGTTTGAACAAGGGAGATGGTAAAGGACACGGAAGCCTGGTGTGCTGCAGTCCATGGGGTCATAAAGATTCGGACACGACTGAACAGCTAAACAAGACAGCAAATTGGAGTATATAATACTGAGTTTATATGTTATTTTACCTTTCATGTTTATCATCTGCTTAATAAGGTGTATCATTTACATGAAATAAAGTGCAAATATCTGAATTGATCAGTTCAATGATTTTTGGCAACAGTATACATCTGCAGGTACCACTATTACTGGGTATATTAGTCAGAATGTCCAGTTGAAGAGAAACAGTTGGAGATAAAGATAGATATAGACATATAGGTGATAGATATATATATATATATATAGACATATAAAGATACAAATACATAAAGAGATTTATTATGAATTATTTGCATTTAAGATTATGGAAACTGGGAAGTATTATGACTTTCTAACTGCAAGCTGGAAACCCCCAGAAATCAACAGTGTATAGTGTATTTCTTGTCCAAATCTAAAGCACTGAGACCCAGAAGAGCCAGTGGTTTCAGTACCTTTCTGGATCCTAAGGCACCAGAACCAGGGCACCAGAATCTTGATGTCCATAGGCAGGAAAAGGTGGGTGTCCCAGTTCAAGTAGAGAGCAAATTCACGCTTCCTCTTTCTTTTTGTTCTCTGATTCTCAGTGTATTGGATGAAGCTCACCTGTTTTGGAAAATAGTTTCCTTTCATCAGTCTATTGGTTCAAATGCTGATCTCTTTTGGGAATACGCTCAAAGACACACTCAGAAATAATGTTTTACTATCTTCACCTACTCAAGTTGACACATAAAATGAACCATCACCAGGGCAGTGTTTGTATTTATCCTGTTTGAGTTTCCTCAGCTTCAACAAACTTGTAGATGTCTTTTGTCAGTTTTTGAAGGCTCTCAATTGTTATGTCTTTATTTCTTCTGCCCCATTTTATTGCTCTTTTCCTGTTTGGCAACCGAGTTTTATATTAAGCTATATTACATTCCATCACAGATCTCCAATTTTGTTTTTTAGCCATTTTTTAAAAACATTTTTGTAACAGATTTTTGAAAATTATTAATTCAATTTCAATTTTCCACCTTTCAGTACATTTTTAAAAATTCATTGGTGAATTCTTTATTCATGATATATTTAACATTTTTTCCATTCTTTGTATTAGTTTATTTGTCTCTGATAACTTCCCTGTATCATAATATACATTTTTCACAATTTTTAGTACTTTGGTATTTTTATTTATAATTACTTTAAAGTCACCTTCTGAGAACATCAGTATCAAGGAAATCTCTGTTTCTGTTTCTACTGACAGCTTTTCTTATGACCATGTGTATATGTTCTTACTTATTCCTGTGTATTGTGGTAGTCGGGTAATATTGTAAACCTTTTAAAATGACATGCCCTTTCTTGAGTCAGATTACTTTAGTGGAGAACTGAATCAATCTGATCATTAGTTGGACAGGATTGGGATGTTTGTTAATGCTTAATTTGATTTGGTTTACAAATAGGTTCAAATACTTTTAACAGTGATATCAGAATATTTCCTTCTCAGGGAAATATGAGGTAAGATGAGATTCAGTAGATCTTTTTGTCTCTATTGCTGAGTCTCCATTTTGTGCTCTAGAAATCTCCTTATGCTCTATACCCTACTGTCAGCTTTCCATTCAAGGTGCAGTTTTTCTTTCTCTTCAGTCTTGACTATGCTTTCTCTGCCCAGAAACATGTTTTTGAAGGATTTGTGTAAGAGGGGTTTCACTCAGCATTTTTATCGTCTCCCTGTTAGGTAGATTTTCCTCTTCTCAGCACTCTTCCAGTGATGAGAAGAACCATAGGTCTCTAATCTCTTATTGAATGTGGATCACTTTCTCTAAGTATTTCTCTTATTTTTTTGCATATTTGTTCTCTGATGATTTCAGTGAAGCTAGGATATTTATGTGGCTCTGGCTTCAATGTGAAAATTGCAGTGTGTTGCCACAGTCTAGAACACAGAAGGAACGGGTCTTTTTCCCACACACATACACACTTTTGTTGTTGTTGATAACTTAAATAATTTATTAGTAAGACTGTCCATTTATTTAGCCACAGATGATTTGAAGCACTCTGGCTAAGAGACGATCTTTATGCGTAGCCACTTTCCACCATTTTAGGACGGGTATATAACCTAGTCTGAATATCTTCAGAAAAGGAAATTCCATGTTATTTTAGATAAATGTGGAATCATTACTGCAATCTAGGCATTTCCTTTTGTGATCTTTGTTCTGTTATTTTTGGTGTTTAATATATATTTAGCATCTTCCTTGCTCTTACATATGATTATTAGATTTAACTTGAGACTATACTCTAGAGAATACCTTTCTCAAGTGATATTCTATTTTCTTTAGGTGTTCTTGGTAAGGAATTACTAATTTTTTATCAATCTCATTTTAAGCTGTGATAGAGTTACCCATGATTTTAATACAGTCTATTTCTTGCTTGGTTTCCAATCAGGAAGAGAAAAAAAAAAAAAAAACAGGAAAAGAACAAATGAGCTCTCATGGTTCTCAAAAATCATACTTCAGTTCACTTCAGTCGCCCAGTCATGTCTGACTCTTTGCCACCCCATGGACCGAGGCACGCCAATCCTTCGTGTCCATCACCAACTCCTGTAGTCCACCCAAACCCATGTCCATTGAGTCAGTGATACCATCCAACCATCTCATCCCGTGTTGTCCCCTCCTCCTCCTGCCCTCAATCTTCCCCAGCATCAGGGTCTTTTCAAACGAGTCAGCCCTTCGCATCAGGTGGCCAAAGTATTGGAATTTCAGCCTCAGCATCAGTCCTTCCAATGAACACCCAGGACTGATCTCCTTTAGGATGGACTGGTAGGATCTCCTTGCAGTCCATGGGACTTTCATGAGTCTTCTCGAACAGCACAGTTCAAAAGCATTAATTCTTCGGTGCTCAGCTTTCTTCAGAGTACAACACTCACATCCATACATGACTCCTGGAAAAACCATAGCCTAAACTAGACGGACCTTTGTTGACAAAGTAATGTCTCTGCTTTTTAATATGTTGTCTACATTGGTCATAAATTTCCTTCCAAGGAGTAAGCATCTTTTAATTTCATGGCTAAAATCACCATCTGCAGTGATTTTGGAGCCCCCAAAAATAAAGTCTGACACTGTTTCCACTATTTCCACATCTATTTGTCATGAAGTGATGGGACTGGATGCCCTGATCTTAGTTTTCTGAATGTTGAGCTTTAAGCCAAACTTTTCACTCTCCTTCACTTACATCAAGAGGCTCTTTAGTTGTTCTTTGCTTTCTGCCATAAGGGTGGTGTCATCTGCATATCTGAGGTTATTGATATTTCTCCCGGCAATCTTGATTCCAGCTTGTGCTTCTTCCAGTCCAGCATTTCTCATGATGTACTCTGCATATAAGTTAAATAAGCAGGGTGACAGTATATATCTTTGACATAACTCCATTTCCTTAGGAACCAGTGTGTTGTTCCATGTCCAGTTCTAACTATTGCTTCCTGACCTGCATACACGTTTCTCAAGAGGCAGGTCAGGTGGTCTGGTATTCCCATCTCTTTCAGAATTTTCCACAGTTTATTGTGATCCACACAGTCAAAGGCTTTGGCATAGTCAGTAAAGCAAAAATAGATGTTTTTCTGGAACTCCTTGCTTTTTCGATGATCCAGCAGATGTTGGCAATTTGATCTCTGGTTCCTCTGCCTTTTCTAAAACCAGCTTGAACATCTGAAAATTCAGGGTTCATGTATTGCTAAAGCCTGGCTAGGAGAATTCTGAGCATTACTTTACTAGCATGTGAGATGAGTGCAATTGTGCGGTAGTTTGAGCATTTTTTTGGCATTGCCTTTCTTTTGGATTGGAATAAAAACTGACCTTTTCCAGTCCTGTGGCCACTGCTGAGTTTTCCAAATTTGCTGGCATATTGAGTCCAGCACTTTCACAGCATCATCTTTCAGGATTTGGAATAGCTCAACTGGAATTCCATCACCTCCACTAGCTTTGTTTGTAGTGATGTTTCCTAAGGCCCATTTGACTTCACATTCCAGGATGTCTGGCTCTAGGTGAGTGATCACACCATCATGATTATCTGGGTCATGAAGATCTTTTTTGTACAGTTATGTTTATTCTTGCCACCTGTTCTTAATATCTTCTTCTTCTGTTAGGTACATACCATTTCTGGCCTTTATTGAGTCCATCTTTGCATGAAATATTCCCTTGGTATCTCTAATTTTCTTGAAAAGATCTCTAGTCTTTCCCATTCTGTTGTTTTCCTCTATTTCTTTCCATTAATCACTGAGAAAGGTTTTCTTATCTCTCCTTGCTATTCTTTGGAACTCTGCCTATCATTTATTTTTTGTCATTTCAATTTTAAGGAAAAGGATGTTCAGATCAGATCAGTCACTCAGTCATGTCCGACTCTTTGTGACCCCATGAATCGCAGCACGCCAGGCCTCCCTGTCCATCACCAACTCCCGAAGTTCACTCAGACTCACATCCATCGAGTCAGTGATGCCATCCAGCCATCTCATCCTCTGTCGTCCCCTTCTCCTCTTGCCCCCAATCCCTCCCAGCATCAGTCTTTTCCAATGAGTCAACTCTTTGCATGAGGTGGCCAAAGTACTGGAGTTTCAGCTTTAGCATCATTCCTTCCAAAGAAATCCCAGGGCTGATCTCCTTCAGGATGGACTGGTTGGATCTCCTTGCAGTCCAAGGGGCTCTCAAGAGTCTTCTCCAACACCACAGTTCAAAAGCATCAATTCTTCGGCGCTCAGCCTTCTTCACAGTCCAACTCTCACATCCATACATGACCACAGGAAAAACCATAGCCTTGACTAGATGAACCTTTGTTGGCAAAGTAATGTCTCTGCTTTTGAACATGCTATCTAGGTTGGTCATAACTTTCCTTCCAAGGAGTTGAGTGTCTTTTAATTTCATGGCTGCCATCACCATCTGCAGTGATTTTGGAGCCCATAAAAATAAAGTCTGACACTGTTTCCACTGTTTCCCCATCTATTTCCTATGAAATGATAGAACCGGATGCCATGATCTTCGTTTTCTGAATGTTGAGCTTTAAGCCCACTTTTTCACTCTCCACTTTCACTTTCATCGAGAGGCTTTTGAGTTCCTCTTCACTTTCTTCCATAAGGGTGGTGTCATCTGCATATCTGAGGTTATTGATATTTCTCCCAGCAGTCTTGATTCCAGCTTGTGCTTCTTCCAGTCCAGTGTTTCTCATGATGTACTCTGCATATAAGTTAAATAAACAGGGTGACAGTATACAGCCTTGACGTACTCCTTTTCCTATTTGGAACAAGTCTGTTGTTCCATGTCCAGTTCTAACTGTTGCTTCCTGACCTGCATACAAATTTCTCAAGAGGCAGATCAGGTGGTCTAGTATTCCCATGTCCTTCAGAATTTTCCACAGTTGATTGTGATCCACACAGTCAAAGGCTTTGGTATAGTCAATAAAGCAGAAATAGATGTTTTTCTGGAACTCTCTTGCTTTTTCCATGATCCAGCGGATATTGGCAACTTGATCTCTGGTTCCTCTGCCTTTTCTAGTGAGTAGTTATATTAGATGGGTATTTATATTAGACAGATATTTAAATACCCATTAAATATCAAGTCTGTTAATAGAATCTATTTAACAAACATAATAGGTATGAAATGTGCATGTGTGAGACTAACTGAAAAATGTATGGCCCAGTATTCCCCTAACACTTCAGTTGGGGTCATGATATTCCCTTTCCTAAAGCTGCTAAATGACCCCCAGATTTTCCTTTGTTTATAAAAAAATGTTAGATCCATTTCGATCATCTTCCTTAACCCCATTATATTCTCATAGTAACTCTTCATTAAGAAAAGATTTGGAATCGGCTGGCTTTACTTTGGAAAATCCTATATTCACTATTTTTTTTTTCCTTGACGTGGTGTAAACAGCACTTGGTTTTACATTCTACAGCATGCTGAGAAAAAGTTCTCAAAGTACTGAAATATTCATGTTGTGATTCATTGCAGTCATTCTCTAGTGCCTTCTGGGTTTTGCAAGAATGAAACAAAGAGGAGTTATGTAAGTATCAGCAGTATTGGGGCTTTTCAAAATAAACTTATAAATGAAATATTTTGGAACAGTTTGTGTTTGTCAAAGATAAACTACTAAAACTAAGCAAATTTGGTAATCTCTTAGACTTTTGTAAAACACCTAGACAAAGAGCAGGTTATTATTGTAATAGTTAAACCTAGGTAACTCAGATAAATATTGAGGGACAATGCTTGAGAATATTATTTCTATTTGTAAAATTAGATAAACATAATGATTGTACATATTTAAGGGCCATATCTATCATACAATAAAAACACGATAATACATTTATGTTTTATTATATCCTTTTAATTATTATCCAAGGCAGCAAAATTATTAGGTCTGTGTTTATTAAATATATTTTATGTCAAAGAGATTAAAAAACCAAGGTCAATTAAGGAGTGATGTCACCAAGATGGTAAAGAAAGAAACCCCCAGCCTCAGCCCTCCATGGATACCAATCACTAAGCAACTATTCATGAACAAAAAATGCTTGGGAGAGCCCACGTAATTGACTTCAGCAAGCCAGTGGAACGAGAAAACACCAAGAAAAGTCACAGAAATAATGAAGGAATCACAACCTCATGTTTCCTGCATTCTCTTGCTCCCAGGCTGGCAGAGCTCAGTGCTGAAAGAAAGCTCACCAACTACAAGAGATTCCTTTGCTGAAAAAGTGAGGATGAGATGAGAGACCAGCTTCTCCAGGGCACCACTCAAAGGACCTGCTTTGGTCTAACCCCACCCAGCCACCAGCGAAGCTGAGACAAGCAGAGGAAGCTAGGAAAAGGAGGAAGTGCAGCAGCCACCCAGGAGGAACTGGGGTTTCCAGTGTCCAGCTCTGCAGAGGACCCCAGAGCTATTGCCACTGTGAAACCAGGTCCAGGATAGCTGCCTCCCACTCGTGCAGATTCCGTCAGCTTTCACCCCACGGGTATTTGTGTTGGCAGATGCCCACCACCTGAGTCCCCAGTCCTGCTTTGCTCTCTCTGCCCTCAGTAGGCCTAGGATCCACATGGCAGCAGCCCAGGCCTCAGTGGCTGGATGCATGCAGGATGCTAGCCTGCAGTCAACCCTCCCTGCCTGGCAGACCCTTGACATCAGCCCTTCCTGTTGCTCACTTGCTCCCTGCTGCCTTGACCTCACTGGCCTCTCCTCCACATGTGTGATCACAAAGATCCTATAGTTGTTTGAGTGCATGTTGACAGCCTCCACAACTGCTTGGGAGCCTGCATTCACTCCTCTCTCTAGTCCCTGGGTTTGTGCCATTGGATTCAACTACAGCTGAGCTCCCAGCTAGGGGCAAGGGCTGGGGCCAGCTGCAGGCTCACTTGCGGTTGTGGGGACCCTGATGTACTTTAGTGGCTGCTGCATCTCTCCATATGCTCAGGACAGTGCAGGCTGGTGCTGGGAATCAGACCAGGGGTGAGCAGATGCAGCTGGAGGGGCTTGCTGCAGGTGGTGGAGGCCTGGAAAGGAGACAGGGAGGTAGAATGTGGTGCCACAAGCAACTGAGCATGCCCCTGGTCATTGGTATGCATACCTGTGGCTACAGGGTCTCCCTGCAAGCTGGAATTGGCGGCAAGGGGTGTGTGTGTGTGTGTGTGTGTGTGTGTGTGTGTGTGTGTGTGTGTGTATTTACTATTGTATCCTTGTTGCTTAAACCACAACCTGGGGCAGAATAGACAGAATAATTGTTAATATTGATAACACTTTGGACGTATTATTTCTGTTTTACAAAAAAACTTTAAAATCCCATCCAAACTAAAGGATGAAATGTAAGGCACATATTTAGAATTTGCAGTTCTCTTATTCCTGTTTTGAAAATAAAATGTAAGATAATCATAAACAAAGTCCTTCACAGTGAATCAACTTTTGAATTTGCTAAGTTGGTTATCATTCAGTAAAATGGTAATATAGCAAATGTAATTTCTTCTAATATGTAAAAACTAAATTTTCAAATAAATTACTAGTCCTTCTCTAAATAATTTAATAACAGAAGAATATGGCTTAAACAGCAAACCTCCCTTAAGAGTAGATCTGATTTCATTTTCAGAAATTATGAAAATTTGCTTCAGTGTTTGAGTACACTTATACATGCCTTGTTTGGAAGCTAAGTTAATTTAATAATAACATTTAAAAGTGTAGTATTAGAGAAATGTATAATCTTATTTTCTTTGATTTACCCATAAAATAGTTGCCTTATATATTAGCCTAAATGATTCCTCAATCAACTTTTATGTATTTAAGTACATCCCTGCAGATAAAAACTTAGATTTTTCTACTTCAATATTCGCAAAGCATGAGGCTAGCAAAGAGTATCAGCATCTGGAGACAGCATATTCAGATAGATTGGTTCAAGATGAGAATAGCAGCAGATGAGAAAAGGACAAGGATTTAAACTACACAAGTTCACAAATATGGTGTTCACTTAGTACACATGAGGAAGTTGGAACTCATGATGGTTAAATGACTTACTCATGACACAAGAAAATGATAACCATCAGATATGAGGCTTATGTTTGGACTACATGATGAAGGAAGACTTGATCATAAATTATTTTTCCCCAAACAGGGTAATGACCCTACTAAATTCTAAAAGAATTTGTTCTAAATAGTAGAACAAAACCATTGTGCATGTGTGTATGTGTGTAGTGTGTTTGTTTAAATATATGTGCCTGTGTGTTTTGTGGTAGAAGTTTAGAGGCATTGATTCCAGAATAAATCATTTCTACGTGTATATAGTAGCATTCGTAGTCCCCGTGGTATCTTATAGGATTACTGGACTGGCCTTTCTACTACTTCGCTGTACCCTCTGTCTCTGGCCAGAGTATGTTCACTCTCCCACATCGATGATGGTACTAGAGACTGGTATCCATTACCTATGCATGATATACTCATAATGTGTGGAAAGAGACAACTTTAGTAGAAGCGATATGCATTAGTTATTTGCTTCCTTTTTCTTCCCACCATCTCTTCCTTCTCTTCTCCACTTCCATTTGTTATCAGACATTACTGAAATTCTTCACCATAACTGCAGTATTCTAGCACCTGAGAAGTACAGATGAGTATGATTTATTCTAAGCCTTTAGAAACTTACTATAGAGGAGGAGATGGGAATAGTGGTTTCTAATATATAAGTGTTCTAATTAATTGACAATTTATGCTTTCTAATCTGTAAAGATTTGGCAGAGATTAATACTTGATATTTACCTGCAAAATTACTAAATGAAAATAAGACATACAGATAATTTTTCTAAAGGAATTAAATAGTTTATCAGTTTAGCTTTTTAAATATTTTATCAATTTAAGTTTTATCAGAAGTTGCCTGATCTGTTGAGATGTTCACCTGGTCATTTTAGAAACATGTTAATTCTCTTCCCTCTCCGAAGGGCAGCAGGTACTCTCTGGTAAATTGTCAGGAGTCAGGTCTCAGCTTCAGACCCTGACATGTAAATCTCTTAAAGACACAGACTGGAACAATCAAACAGCCATTCAAGTTTGGTGCAAGAGCAGTAGTTGTACTATGTAGCATTTCTTTATAATGGTTCTTGAAGTAATTGTGACCATTTTATATTAATTTTTTAGGAAAAATTGTCATCATGTTTCCTTAGTTTTATATGTAATCTCTGACAATGTTATATATTTTTATTACTAAACATTTGAAAAGTAAATTTTCAGTTGTTGTTGTTCAGTTGGTAAATAGCATTTGAATCTTTGTGACCCCATGGATGCAGTATGCTAGGCTTCCCTGTCCTTCAGAATCTCCTGGAGTTTGCTCAAACTCATGTCCATTGAGTCAATGATGCCATCCAACCATCTCATCCTCTGACACCCCCTTCTTCTCCTGCCTTCAATCTTTCCCAGAATCAGGGTCTTTTCCAATGAGTCAGCTCTTCCCATCAGGTAGCCAAAGTTTTGAAGTTTCAGCATCAGTCCTTCCAGTGAATATTCAGGGTCGATTTTATTTTGAATTGACTAGTTTAATCTCCTTGCTGTCCAAGGGTCTCTCAAGAGTCTTCTCCAGTACCACGATTCAAAACATCGCTTCTGCAGCACTCAGACTTCTTTGGTCTAACTCTCATATTCATACATGAATGCTGAAAAAAAAAATAACTTTGACTCTACGGATGTTTGTTGATATCTGAGGTTATTGATATTTCTTCTGGCAATCTTGATTCCAGCTTCTGATTCATGCAGCCTGGCATTTCTAATGATGTACATTGCATATAAGTTAAATAAGCAGAGTGACAGTGTACAGCCCTGATGGACTCCTTTTCCAGTTTTGAACTAGTTCATTGTTCCATATACAGTTCTAACTGTTGCTTCTTGACCTGCATACAGATTTATCAAGAGGCAGGTAAGGTCATCTGGTATTCCCATCCCTTTAAGAATTTTCAGTTCATTGGGATCCACACTGCCAAAGGCTTTAGTGTAGTCAATGAAGTAGCTTTACTTTTTTTTTTTTTTTTTAATAATTCTCTTGCTTTTTATATGATCAAATGGAGGCTGGCAATTTGATAGCCTTTTCTGCCTTTGCTAGCCAATCCTCTGCCTTGTTTGAGTCCAACGTATACATTTGGAAGTTCTCTGTTCACTTACTATTGAAGCCTAGCTGAAGAATTTTGAGCATTACCTTGCTGCATGTGAAATGAGTGCAAATGTATGGGAGTTTGAACATTCTTTGGCATTTCCTTTCTTTGGGATTGAAATGAAAACTTGGCTTTTCCAGTCCTGTGACTTCTGCTGAACTTTCCAAATTTGCTGGCATACTGAGTACACCTCTTTAAGAGCATCATCTTTAAGGATTTGAAATAGATCAGCTGGAATTCCATCACCTTCACTAGCTTTGTTCATAGTAATGCTTTCTAAGCCCACTTGGCTTCTCACTTCAGGATGTCTGGCTCTAGGTGAGTGATCACACCATCATGGTTATCCAGGTCATTAAGACCATTTTTATATAGTTCTCTGTAATCTTGCCACCTCTCCTTAATCTTTGCTGCTTTTCTTTTACTCTGGGTTTTTTAAATTCAATTTTCACTTGTTGATCAATTGTCTTTTCTCTAGCAGTGTGCCCTTGAAATTATAAATGTGAACTTAACAAAATGAATTGCCTTTTGAATAGAATTAGTTCTTTATGTGAACAACAGATACAGTTACTTGTTCTTCACTTCACCTTTACACTGAACAATTACTGTGTTCAGTGTAGTTCAAAGTTTGCTATACAGCTACTGTTTTGTTGTTGTTTTTTTTTTTTTTTTTTTTTCAAAATCCAGCTACCATCTTATATTAACATTTACCAGTATAACTCAAACCTCCTAAATTTTGATAGATCCTTCCGTTTGTTCTTCCTGTTTCCATTTCTAAGTTCTTAAAATACTATTTTCCCAGCAGCCAAAGTTATCTTTAAACATATATATATATATATATATATATATTCTCATTATCATAACCCTTCCTTGCACAATTCCCCCAATAGTTTTCCTTTGCAGTAGGTATAAAAAGCAAACATTTTTTCATGGCCTACAAGATCATCTAGTTTTTGCCTATTTCTCTGCTACCTTATACTACTTTCCTTCTTCATCTCTTTTATCATATACACAATAAATTCCCTTCTCTTTGTTTAATTTTTTTTAAGTCTTTATTTTATTTGTTAGAATATTACTTCTGTTTTATATTTTGGTTTTTTGGCCATGAACCGTGTAGGTTCTTAATTACCCGACCAGGCATTAAACCTGTTCCACCTGCATTGGAAGGCGAAGACTTAACCACTGAAATTCCAGGGAAGTCCTTCTCTTTCCTCTTTTAATGTATCAAGTGTGTTTCTTTAGAGACCTCCTCTAACACCCCCAACTAGAGTCACTGCTTCATAACTCTTCTTAACTCATTGTCTTCATGAAATATGTCAAAACTTGTTTTATCTAGTTTACTTCCTAGTGTGAAAATGGTATCTCTTCAATAGATCAGGGACCTTTTCTATGTTGTTAGGTGCTAAAATCCTGGTGAGTTAGGTGATTCATGGTATATGATAAGCATTTATATCATTTTTAAGTAAATTTATTGGATAGAAAGTGAATAATACAGTGTAACTTGCAGTGTACATTGTTTTGTATGGCATCTGTAGAAACTGCAGCTCATTTCATTAATGTTTTATGTCTCCCACACCCTGCTCCTCAAATACCTATGCCCTGATATAGTCAACTCCCCAAGTATGGGCAGGACCTGAATTTATGATAGGGTATGGCCTCCATGGTTAGGTTATGCCCTATGACAGTGTGAAGGAATTTTTCAGACGTAGTTAAGAAAGCTACTCAATTGGATTTTAGCTAATAAAAAAGAGCAGAATTTCCTAAAGGTCGTGCTCTAATAAGATGAATCTCTGAGGATGGAAGCAGTAGCAGTTGCTCTCCTTTGGGTTTGTTGGTGATAAATGATTCAAGGACACAGGTTTATATTCTGTTTTGTTATTTCAGCATAACCAAGGGCATTGTCCTCTTACACATGTTCAAATCTTACTCATGGTAACAAGAAGGCACTAATTGAATTTAGAGACTTCTCTTATTAGAAGCTAACACAGAAGAAGAACAAAGAATAGAAAGTTTTGTCTAATCTAGTATCTTTGTAGATCCAATTAATAAGCTTTAAATAAAATAATAAAGTTGATTTAAAATGAAGTTTTATTCCCTCAATCATGTATCATTATAAATAGAAGAAAATGCAGAATATCCCTTTTTTAAAAAAATGAAGTCCCATTAATTTGTGAGATGAAAATTTGAGATGAATAAAAATCTTGCATTTCTGTAGAACAGTTTTATTACTTTAAAATGTTCTATTTGGGTATTTGAATTAAAGTCATCTAATTATAAAGGACTATGTATTCCATTTGATATTAAATTTAATATCATTTTTTCTAGACAATGAAAACCCAAGGCTGTTAAATGTCAGTTACATTCCTTAGAATTTTTGCTCCACATTTAATTTGTCATTTTTCAGATTTTATACAGAGCAGAAATCTTGTATAACCTTAGAAACTTTAAACAATTACTTGATTAAGGCTCTTCAAACATGCTTTATAATTTTATAGCCAAGCTTTCATTTTAGGAATGTTTAAAAGTTCATCTTTCTTACAAGCTACAAGCCAGAGAGTAATTATGTTGATAGAGAAAATATGTGATTTCCAACATGAGAGGAATTGTTTCAGTTTTCTCTTTTTTGAAGTAATATTCTTCCTGATCTGTGAAAGTAAGAGTAAAATAGTATAAAATGTGTCTTTTGGTTTTAAATTCTGATTTTTCCCCTTGTTATTTGTTTTTTCAGTAGAGTGAGTTTGTATGAACTATTTCAGTAAAATAAATTAGTATCAGATAGTAATAATACCTATTTTTTTCAGTTAAAAATGTATTAGAAAATAGACAAAAAAGTTGGAAATGGGAGTTAAATTCTTCTTTAAGTACTATGTAAAAAAAATTAACCTTTCCCCTGATTTTTTCCAAAGTTTTATAATAACTCATGAAGATCATGAAGATTGGAGACAAGCCATCTTCTGTCTTCCATCCTGAATTTACATTTTAAGAAAGTAATTTCAAATTAAACAAACATTAAGGATAGTATTCCAAAATGTTCCATGAATTTAAGTTTTTAACTTGTCTCTGATCCTATCACTGTTCACCTAAAAATGGTCACTTGGCAGACTTATAAGATTACTTATAAGTGCATCTGTTACAAACCCATTGAACTGAGATTTAAATAAAATATAAATTATATATCTATACATTCTATGTGTATGTTTTATACATATATATTTATATATGCATATATATTTTTAACATATAATATATTTTATGTATGCCTCCTACCCAAGAGAACATTAGAGCTTATATTATAAACCTTATTTTTGTAGTTTGAGTCCTTTTGAGATAACTGAATGTGAAGCAGATTGTTATAAGGGGAAATTGTTTTCCATTTTTTATATATTTTTCTCACAATATAAATAAGATTTTTGACTTTTCTATTGTATTGTAGTTATTACAAAGGAAGTATAAGAGTCAGCGTTATTTTTCTCATCACTAAGTTATATTGTAGAACATTTAACTCAAAAGTTTTAGAGTTGCCCACAGTTTTACATCAAGTTAGTGTTAGAATTTTAATTAAATTCTATGACCATTCTATTTGAATAATGAGACTGATATAACTGCTACTCTTTATACATGACATAAATATCTTGTAGGAAATAGTAGAGGAACACAGGCAATATTGCTTCCAAAATGTTGACAGATACAGTTTGCACAAAGGCTTTGGGGGGAGAATAATTAAAATATTCTGTTTACCAATACAAGGATAGAGGACATAGATTGTAAGGAATGTTAGCCTCAGAAACTTGTCATTTCAAATCATTAAAAACCAATTGCTCACGGAAAGGATTAAAAAAAAAGTTTGTGTTTGAGATCATACTTTGCAACTACAGCAGCTTTGCATTCATTTATAGGATAAATGTTTATTCCTCAGACTTGTCTCTTCATGTTCTGTGATTGAATTCTGATTCTTTCTGGAGGACAGTCCTCATGCAGAGTGTTCAAACAGAGCATGCTTTTCTCCATGGGACTTTCTATCTATGAAAGTAAAACTGGGAGGGAAATCCTCCTTGTTCCTCATTGCTATTTTTAAATGAATTTTTTAGAAGTCTCCATCTTTTATTCACACATCTTCAGACTCCCTAAATCTCTTGGAATTCTCTGCTGACAAGCATATTGCACCTCTGCCTAAAAACTTTATTTCCTTCTCATTGCCATTGTTTTCATTACAACTCATTTTATAATTGCTGGTGATTTTAGCATCTACTGATTGACCCTTGCAACAGCCTGGCCTCTCAGTTTCTTTACCTCTCATTAATGGTGTAGTTGCTTTGCAACAACTCTGAGCTTCTGGGTATAACCTGAAACCAAGCTCCCCAATAAGAGAAGGGGAAGGAGAGGCTAAAGAATAAGGCAAATCGCTCCAGGTTGGTAGATAGACCTTACTTAAGAGGGTTGTCCTGGATAGCTATGAGACAAGCAGATTCTCTACCCACCCCTTAGAATCTTAAAAGTTTACATAGTTTAACTGAGTTTATTCATGTAACTACTCTAGTAGCTTCAATACCACATTTCTGTTTCAAGCTTCTTTCCTTAGGGCAGATTTTGGAAATGGGAAAGGCAAGCAGAATGAACATTCCAATGATGGGCTTGGGTAGGAGGGTGGCGGGGAGCTTTCAGTTACCTGGTTCTGGCTTGTGGTCACGTCATTTGATCCTTCTCCTCCTCCTCCAACCAGTGGTCCACCACTCTAGCTTGCACTCCTGAAACTGTGTCCTTACAAATAATGATGTCACCTCAACTGTTTCAACTTTATGTATCTTATTCTTCACCCATAACCTCTTACATGTATATTTCATTCCCTCAGTGACCTTGAGAGTTCTCATACCCTACCAGGACGAGTTTACTGCAGAGTCTACCACTTTTACCTCACCACTTGGATATATCCACTCTCCTAATATCCCAGTTTAAATTTTTGCAGTGATTTATAGTTACCATTTGTATACATCTCCAGCCTCCATATATCATTCTATCCCATATTATACTTATTTTGCATTATCACAAGTCTAGCTAATTAGCTCTTCATTATAGTGCCTCACCATAGCACATTTTCCTGTGTAGTTGAGTAGAGATGGAGGAAAAACAGGCTGACTGATCTCATTATATATTTGTATTAGTAGAGTTCTTATGGTGAGTAGCAATCAAATTTTTCTTTCCTTATCTGTTCATTGTTCACTCTCTTCAGTGATTTTCTTTCAAACCTCCTCTCTCTTGAAAGTTCTGATAACTTTCCTCTATTCTCACTGTTGCTTCCCTCATAGCTCAGTTGGTAAAGAATCCGCGTGCAATGCAAGAGACCGTGGTTCAATTCCTGGGTCAGGAAGATCCCCCTGGAGAAGGGATAGGCTACCCACTGCAGGATTCTAGGCTTCCCTTGTGGCTCAGCTGGTAAAGAATCTGCCTGCAATGTGGAAACTTAGGTTTGATCCCTGGGTTGGGAAGATCCCATGGAGAAGGGAAAGGCTACCCTCTCCAGTATGCTGGCCTGCAGAATTCTATGGACTCCATAGTCCATGGGGTTGAAAGGGTTGGAAACGACAGAGTGACTTTCACTTTCACATTCTCACAGTTGGGTGATAATACTGACTTTTTAATTAGGGTTAAAATATCATAAAATTTGCTATCTTACCCAATTTTCACTGTAAAGTTCAGAAATGTTATATATATATTTACTTTGTTGTAAAACCAATCTCTAGCACCTTTAACTGACATTATCCAGAAAGAGTAATAATTAGAAGTGAACACCCACCAGAACCTCACTGCAAACCAGCGCCTTTTCCCACATACCTGCATTGATCACACTCTCAATTTGGTCATTCTACTTGAGATACTCAAACTCATGAAAAAACTAACACTTTCACATGTGGAGTATGTCTGTTCCTACTCTTATTTCAGAGCATGAAAACAGCACTTCTCTTGCCTTGGCTTCCTCTCTGCTTGATCATGCCCATCAATAGATATGCTATTCTCTGCCATATTAAATACAACTTTCTTAACTGTACTTACCCTCTCCATCTATTACTCTATTTTTATTCTCCTCTTAAAAGCAAACAAAAAAATTAAACAAACAAAAAAATTCCTCTTAGATGTACTGTATATTACCTGCCTCCAATTTGTTTGTACCCATTCTCTCTCAATGTGTTATCAGTACCTTTTGCTGCTACCACTGTTAAGAAACCTCTCTTGCAGTACCACCAGTGTTGCTAAATGTGAAGTTCATTTCTCAGCCTCTACTTCAATTAACATCAATAACATTTGCCATAGTCTTTCATTCGTTCTTCTTACACATTCTTAGAGTATGTCTTAGAGATGCCTTAGACATTCTTACACATGTCTTCTTATACATTTCAGTCATTCTCCTTTACTGGTTTCTAGAACCTTCTGCTTTCTAATTTTCTTGCTCTCATCAACTTCCCCTGTCAGGCTATGTTGTTAGTTACTTCCAATTTCCCAAACCAGTTAATACTGGATGCCTTGGGGCTCAATCCTGCCATATCCTGACATATCATACATATCAGATACCTATCTATTGACTTAGTTGAAATTTATTTTAGGATATTCAATAAATATACAGTATACCAGTAGCTCATTCCTTTCTATTACTAAATAATATTCCATTTTGTGGAAATAGAATGATTGTTGTTGTCACCTAGTCATGTCCTGCTCTTTGCGACCCCATGGACTGCAGCACGCCAGGCCACCCTGTCCTTCACCATCTCCCGAGTTCGCCTGAGTTCATGTCCATTGCATCTGTGATGCCATCCAGCCATCTCATCCTCTGATGCCCACTTCTCCTTCTGCCCTCTTATCTTTCTTAGCACCAGGGACTTTTCCAATGAGTGCACTGTTCATATCAGATGACCAAAATACTGGTCCTTTAGCTTCGGCACAGTTCTCTCTCTCTCTTTGCGTTTGATGGAAATTTAGGTTGTTTCCACTTTTTGACTGCTAGGAACAATGCTTTTAAGAACATCCCTACACTAAACTTTGTGTGAACTAGTGTTTTAGTGCCTCCTAAGTTTGTAATTTCTGGAATATTTGGTAGGTTTTTTGTTGTTGTTGTTTGTTTGTTTGTGTTCTTTTTTTTTTTCCCTGTTCCATTTTTGTGGGATTTTCCTTCCTTTCTCCTTCAGCTGCCACTATTTTGGACTGCTTTTTCCTATTGTAACTACCTAACATTTCCCCCTCAGGATATCAGTTCAATTCAGTTCAGTTGCTCAGTCAAGTCTGACTCTCTGTGACCCCGTGTGCTGCAGCACACTAGGCCTCCATGTCCATCACCAACACCCAAACTCATGTCCATTGAGTTGGTGATGCCATCCAACCATCTCATCCTCTGTCATCCCCTTCTCCTGCCCTCAATCTTTCCCAGTATCAGGATCTTTTCAAATGAGTCAGCTCTTCATATCAGGTGGCCAAAGTATTGGAGTTTCAGCTTCAAAATCAGTCCTTCCAATGAACACCCAGGACTGATCTCCTTTAGGATGGACTGGTTGGATTTCCTTGCAGTCCAAGGGACTCTGAAGAGTCTTTTCCAACACTACAGTTCAAAAGTATCAATTCTTTGGCACTCAGCTTTCTTTATAGTCCAACTCTCACATCCATACATGACCACAGGAAAAACCATAGCCTTGACTAGACGACCTTTGTTGACAAAGTAATGTCTCTGCTTTTTAATATACTGTTTAGGTTGGTCATAACTTTCCTCCCAAGGAGTAAGCATCTTTTAATTTCATGGCTGCAATCATGATCTGCAGTGATTTTGGAGCCCACAAAAATAAAGTCAGCAACAACTTACACTGTTTCCCCATCTATTTGCCATGAAGTTATGGGATCAGATGCCATGATCTTAGTTTTCTGAATGTTGACTTTAAGCTGACTTTTTAACTCCCCTTTTCACTTTCATCAAGAGGCTCTATAGTTCTTCACTTTCTGCCATAAGGTTGGTGTCATCTGCATATCTGGGTTATTGATATTTCTCCTGGCAATCTTGATTCCAGCCTGTGCTTCTTCTAGCCCAGCATTTTTCATGATGTACCCTGCATATAAGTTAAATAAGCAGGGTGACAATATACAGCCTTGACAGCCTTTGTTGTTGGTTGTTGACATACTCCAACAACTAGTCTGTTGTTCCTTGTTTATTTCCAACTGTTGCTTCTTGACCTGCATACAGATTTCTCAGGAGGCAGGTTAGGTGGTCTGGTATTCCCATCTCTTTCAGAATTTTCCAGAGTTTATTGTGATCCACACAGTCAAAGGCTTTGGCATAGTCAATAAAGCAGAAATAGATGTTTTTCTGGAACTCTCTTGCTTTTGCAGTGATCCAGCAGATGTTGCCAATTTGACCTCTGGTTCCTCTGCCTTTTCTAAAACCAGCTTGAACACCTGGAAGTTCATGGCCCATGTATTGCTGAAGCCTGGCTTGGAGAATTTGAGCATTACTTTAGTAGTGTGTGAGATGAGTGAAAGTGTGCAGTAGTTTGAGCATTCTTTGGCATTGCCTTTCTTAGGGATGGGAATGAACACTGCCCCTTTCCATTCCTGTGGCCACTGCTGAGTTTTCCAAATTTGCTGACATATTGAGTGCCGCACTTTCACAGAATCATCTTTTAGGATTTGAAATAGCTCAACTGGAATTCCATCACCTCCAGTAGCTTTGTTCGTAGTGATGCTTCCTAAGGCCCACTTGAATTCACATTCCAGGATGTCTGACTCCAGGTGAGTGATCTCACCATTGTGATTATATGGGTTGGAAAGATGTTTTTTTGTATAGTTCTGTGTATTCTTGCCACCTGTTCTTAATATTGTATGCTTCTGTTAGGTCCATACCATTTCTGACCTTTATTGAGCCCATCTTTGCATGAAGTGTAATGATATGGGAGGCCCAATTCTTTGGGAATAGGGGCATCAAGTTCTCTCTGTCCACTTCCTGCTGAACTGGAATGGTAGGGGGCATTGGGCCTCCTCATCTTGCTATCTCAAGCCTCAGAGTGCTTATAGCAGTGTCCATCTGAGGATGAGTGGTATTTTCCATGGTTGGGTGTAGTTTTTTTTTTTAACTAATTAATTTATTTTAATTGGAGGCTAATTACTTTACAATATTGTAGTGGGTTTTGCCATACATTGACATGATTCATCCATGGGTGTACATGTTTTCCCCATCCTGAACCCCCCTCCCACCTCACTCTCCATTCCATCCCTTAGGGTCATCCCAGTGCACCAGCCCTGAGCACCCTGTCTCATGCATCAAACCTGGACTGGCGATCTATTTTACATATGATAATATGCATGTTTCAGTGCTTTCAAATCATCCTACCCTCACTTTCTCCCACAGAGTCTAAAAGTCTGTTCCTCATATCTGTGTCTCTTTCGCTATCTCGTATATAGGGTCATTGTTACCATCTTTCTAAATTCCATATATGTGTTAATATACTGTATGGGTGTTTTTCTTTCTGACTTACTTCACTCTGTATAATAGGCTCCAGTTTCATCCATCTGATCAGAACTGATTCAAATGCATTATTCTTAATAGCTTAATAATATTCCATTGTGTATATGTACCACAGCTTTCTTATCCATTTGTCTGCCAATGGACATCTAGGTTGCTTCTATGTCCTAGCTGTTGTAAACAATGCTGTGATGAACATTGAGGTACACATGTCTCTTTCAATTCTGGTTTCCTTGGTGTGTATGCCCAGCAGTTGGATTGCTGGGTCATATGGCAGTTATATTTCTAGTTTTTTAAGGAATCTCCACACTATTCTCCATAGTGGCTATACTAGTTTGCATTCCCACCACAGTGTAAGAGGGTTTGATTCTCTAGGAAACAACATTTTGCAAAGCGACTGAACCATTTTACTTTCCTACCAGCAATGGATTCGTATTCCCGTTTCTTTATATCCTCACTATCATTTGCTTTTATTTATTATAGCCATTCTTGTAGTGAAACATTGAGTTTTGATTTGAAATGTTAAGTATCTTTTCATGTCCTCATTAAAAGTTTTTATACCTTCATTAGTGAAATGTCCAATCATATCTTTTTCCCATTTTTTTTATTTCTCATTAGGTGTTGTTTATCTTATTATTGTGTCAGAGTCTTTATCAGATATGTGTTTACAATTATTTTATCAGAGTCTTTTTTTTAAATTTCATCTTCTCAGTAAGGCATTCCCTAATCATATTTAAAGTTGAAATCAGCCTAAAACTGGCTATCACCATTTGCTTTGTTATTTTAAAATATATATATTTCATAGTGTCATCTAACATAATACAGTTTTATATATTTATTTTGATGTCTTTGTCTCTTTATTAGAATATGAACTCTTTGAATAAAATATTTTATCTCTTTTTAGTCACTGTTTTCTACTTGACACATTGCAGACTCTCATTATAATTATTTGTCATTTGAAGGAAATGGTTCAAGAAATGCATACAGAGTAAATGTCCTTAAAATAATAGTGCATTATTCCTTTTTTTATTGTAAAATAATGCTCCTCTTGTATTTTTACTGCAGGGCTGTGTTTAGTTCCTGCTGAAAGGCTAGCCATTGTGCATTATAACTAGCACATATAATATCAAATTATGTTACTAAGCATGGTGCATTCATAGAAATTTAAAATTTGAGGCAATGCATACGGAAATATTATGTATATATAAAATGATTTCAGCTGTCCAAATAATTTTATTATGATCTTGTTTTTTAAACTCTTCATAAACAGGTGAAATTGATTAGTATTCAGTAATGTACAAGACACTTATAACCTTTTGCCAAGCTTTAGAAAAATTAGTATTATTTTCTCGTTTTTATCTTGCAGCTAGTTCTACAACTAAATCAATCTTGAGTTTGTTTTTAGCTTCCTGCCTACTTAGGTTTAGAACCAATCTATTACAAGCTGTCTGAGGTTCTTTTCTGGATTCTAAAGTAATCTCATCCCTAATGCTTTCGTACAGTAGCCATTTAATCTTCTTCATAGAGTGGGAAGAATAACCTTATACTTTACTTTTCTAATAAAACATTTCTTGGCTAGGAATTTCAAACAGGAGAAGAACTGGGCTATCTCATTCAGACACATATGCAGTACACTTAGAGCACCAACTCATTCTCAAATTAATTTTTGAATGGCTGGTTTTATATAACATGTAGGAAAAAATATATATTTTAAAATATTTTTAACACAAGAGAGAAACACTTCTTGCTTCCTCCAGGGAGAACTTAAAGTAGGTAGATTTTTTAAAATGGAGTTCTTTCAGTTTACTGATAATAAATGTGAATAAGTCACTTAGAGATTTATGTATCAATTCTGGCACTTAACAAATAGAGGTGACAATATTTAGCTAACTTATTGTTAGGTAAATGAATAATGTATGCTTCATATGTTATTTGCTCAATACATTAGAACATATATATAAATGGATGTCCTTTTCATTATAGGGGACTGGAATGCAAAAGTAGGAAGTCAAGAAACACCTGGAGTAACAGGCAAATTTGGCCTTGAAATATGGAATGAAGCAGGGCAAAGCTAATAGAGTTATGCCAAGAGAAAACACTGGTTATAGCAAACACCCTCTTCCAACAACACAAGAAGACTCTACACATGGACATCACCAGATGGTCAACACAAAAATCAGATTGATTATATTCTTTGCAGCCAAAGATGGAGAAGCTATATACAGTCAGCAAAAACAAGACCAGGAGCTGACTGTGGCTCAGAAAATGAACTCCTTATTGCCAAATTCAGACTTAAATTGAAGAAAGTAAGGAACACCAGTAGATCATTCAGGTATGACCTAAATCAAATCCTTTATGATTATACAGAGGAAGTGAGAAATAGATTTAAGGGACTAGATCTGATAGAGTGCCTGATGATCTGTGGACGGAGGTTCATGACATTGTATAGGAGACAGGGATCAAGACCATCCCCGTGGACAAGAAATGCAAAAAAGCAAAATGACTGTCTGGGGAAGCCTTACAAATAGCTGTGACAAGAAGAGAAGTGAACAGCAAAGGAGAAAAGGAAAGATAGAAGAATCTGAATGCAGAGTTCCAAAGAATAGCAAGGAGAGATAAGAAAGCCTTCCTCAGCAATCAATGCAAAGAAATAGAGGAAAACAACAGAATGGGAAAGACTAGAGATCTCTTCAAGAAAATTAGAGATACCAAGGGAATATTTCATGCAAAGATGGGCTCGATAAAAGACAGAAATGGTATACACCTAACAGAAGCAGAAGATATTAAGAAGAGGTGACAAGAATACACAAAAGAACTGTAAAAAGCTTCACGACCCAGATAACCATGATGGTGTGATCACTCACCTAGAGCCAGATATCCTGGAATGTGAAGTCGAGTGGGCCTTAGAAAGAATCACTACAAACAAAGCTAGTGGAGGTGATGGAATTCCAGTTGAGTTATTTCAAATCCTGAAAGATGATGCTGTGAAAGTGCTGCACTCAATATGGCAGCAAATTTGGAAAACTCAGCAGTGGCCACAGGACTGGAAAAGGTCAGTGTTCATTCCAATCCCAAAGAAAGGCAATTTCAAAGAATGCTCAAACTACTGCACACTTGTACTCATCTCACACTCTAGTAAAGTAATGTTCAAAATTCTCCAAGCCAGGTTTCAGCAATACGTGAACTGTGAACTTCCAGATGTTCAAGCTGGTTTTAGGAAAGGCAGAGGAACCAGAGATCAAATTGCCAACATCCACTGGATCATCAAAAGAGCAAGAGAGTTCCAGAAAAACATCTATTTCTGCTTTACTGACTATGCCAAAGCCTTTCACTGTGTGGATCACAATAAACTGGAAAATTCTTCAAGAGATGGGAATACCAGACCGCCTGACCTGCCTCTTGAGAAACCCATATGCAGGTCAGGAAGCAACAGTTAGAACTGGACATGGAACAACAGACTGGTTCCAAATAGGAAAAGGAGTATTTCTAGGCTGTATATTATCACCCTGCTTATTTAACTTATATGCAGACTACATCATGAGAAACGCTGAACTGGAAGAAACACAAGCTGGAATCAAGATTGCCGGGAGAAATCACAATAACCTCAGATATGCAGGTGACACCACTCTTTTGGCAGAAAGTGAAGAGGAGCTAAAGAGCCTCTTGATGAAAGTGAAAGAGGAGAGGGAAAAGGTTGGCTTAAAGCTCAACATTCAGAAAACGAAGATCATGGCATCTGGTCCCATCAGTTCATGAGAAGTAGATGGGGTAACAGTGGGAAAAGTGTCAGATTTTATGTTTTGGGGGCTCCAAAATCATGCAGATGGTGACTGCAGCCATGAAATTAAGAGACACTCACTCCTTGGAAGGAAAGTTATGTACAACCTAGATAGCATATTCAAAAGCAGAGACATTACTTTGCCAACAAAGGTCCATCTAGTCAAAGCTATGGTTTTTCCAGTGATCATGTATGGATGTGAGAGTTGGATTGTGAAGAAGGCTGAGCGCCGAAGAATTGATGCTTTTGAACTGTGGTGTTGGAGAAGACTCTTGAGAGTCCCTTGGACTGCAAGGAGATCCAACCAGTCTATTCTAAAGGAGATCAGTCCTGGGTGTTCACTGGAAGGACTGATGCTAAAGCTGAAACTCCAATACTTTGGCCACCTCATGCGAAGAGTTGACTCATTGGAAAAGACTCTGATGCTAGGAGGGATTGGGGGCAGGAGGAGAAGGGGACGACAGAGGATGAGATGGCTGGATGGCATCACTGACTCGATGGACGTGAGTCTCAGTGAACTCCGGGAATTGGTGATGCACAGGGATGCCTGGAGTGCTGTGATTCATAGAGATGGACATGACTGAGCAACTGAACTGACTGATATACACTGTATTTTTCAAACCACCTATTGGAAGATTTTTGACTAATAGATTGCAAAACAATTTTCTCAATTACATTTGATATAAAATGATCATAATGCTACACTTTTATGGAGATGTTTTAGTTTTCCAATGGTAGTATCTGGTATATATTATAGAGAAGTGAGAGACACAAAGAGAGAGAAAGGGACTTTATTAAGTTACTTGATGATAATATATTTAAATGAAAATAACATTTCATAATACATTTTTAAATTACTTTTCTTCACATTTTGTTTGGTCACAGATTACAGGTTTTTTTTTTTTTTTTTTTTTTTTAAATTTCTGTCCTTAAATATCGTCATAAAGAACAAGTTCATGAAATTGCTTATGCTATCATGTTTTATGTTTGTGAAAAATACAGATGCAGACACACATACACACATGAGGTATGATAAAATTAAGTTTAAGGAATTTAACATGAATTTGGATATAATATTTCAAAATTGTTTCTCCTTATTTAACCAAGTTACAAATATACTTTTTCTAGGTTTACTTATACAGATAAGATTAATAATATTAGATTTGATTCTAGCAAAAAAGTCTAATTCTAAGGAAACTGAGTATGTGGACTCTTTTCACTTAGTTTACTGTTCTTTTAATATAGTATATGTGTTCTAAATGCTTGAAACCATATTATCTATGATAAATTTAACTAAAATACCCTACATATCAGTTAGTAGAACTAATAATTTCTTTGAATTCGTGAAAAACAATGTTATTTATAATTTTTAGGCAAATAACATACATTCCAATATGGAAATTCATATTCATTATCTTAAAATTTAGTTTGCTTTCTAATTAATTTTAAAATGCTTTTTTTCCTATGATATCATAGACATATTTATGGTACTATTTCCCTGGGCCTCCAAATTTAAAATGTGTTGTATGTTTTGTGGATAATATTTACTAAGTAATTAAAATTTCTCAAAATAAGTTATAATATTATAAGATTTTTGATAATATTTATTCATAAGTTGAAAAGTCAACCAATTCATTTTCTTGAAACTATTACAGTTAAAACTTTACCAGGAAATGTCTAATAAAATTAAATCCAAAATTTTGTTTTTCTTTCATATTTAAAATTTAGATTTATTTTTTATTGACTAGCATTTGTTCATATAACATTATGTAAATTTCATGTTGTACTTTATATGTCTACTTATATATACCCTACAGCATGCTTGCCACCAAAAATTTAATTTCTATACATCTCTACAGTTGCTCTCCTTTGTTCATATCACCCTCCCCTACTCCTTCGATTCTCTTTTCTCTGTATCTACATTTTTTAAACTTAGCACTTCAAAGAGAGCAGCTTATAACTGTTGTGAACAGCATGATATTATATATTTTAGATATTGTTCTGTAAGTTAGAATTTTTAAAAGCAGAAAATACAATGCTTTCCCTTAATTAATTTGCAGTATCCCTAAAGAAAATCTTGTTTTGTGAAGTTAGCTCATGTGGCTTTCACTTAGTAATACATCCCCCAATTAAAACCGTTGAACAAGATGTTTTGAACAATGAAATTATATAATACCATATATTCACTGTCATGCCAAAAGTATTTGCACTTTGTCTCATTCTCATGAATATTTGTCTTCTTTTAACATGTATTCTTTTAACATGTATTTTCTAACATTATTTATGTATTCTGATAAATCATACTACTGATTCAATGTATTGTAATCATTTCTCAAAAAAGATAATTTTTTAATATTTTATGTTAAGTATTATGGTAGTAGCTAAACTATTTTATTAGAAAAACATTGAAAAATAAATACTGATTTTTATTTATAGAAATTTTTGAAAACTTATGATTATATTCAAAGCAGAAAATGACCTGTTATGAATAGAAAGATAATGAAATTTTTAAAGAGTAA
Organism: Bos indicus x Bos taurus; assembly: GCF_003369695.1. Classification (NCBI taxonomy): domain Eukaryota; kingdom Metazoa; phylum Chordata; class Mammalia; order Artiodactyla; family Bovidae; genus Bos; species Bos indicus x Bos taurus. Next base: position 60,407,289 of record NC_040087.1, read on the forward strand.
TTTCCACTTGGAAATGATATGAGATCATCTTTAGAGGGCAGCACCTAACTAGGGAAACAGATATTTCAGGTATAAGAAGGAATTTGAGTACATGTTATAGCTGCTAAAACTGACAGTTAAAAGTCAGTTGACCATTAAAATAAACACTTATTCACAATTCCAGTGTAAAAAAAGACTAAATAACAGCATCTGATAGTAACCTAAATTGTTAATGAAATTAAAAAAAAAAAAAAACACACTTTATTAAACAACACTACTGGTTTAAAGCATATGTAATTTGTCAGTTAATATTAAAGCAACATTGAATAAATTTTCTTTACTCCTAGCTGGGTAATATATAGCAATAGTAATCCAGGCATTAATAACCATGTTTTATGGAAAGGAGAGAGTAAGAAGGTATTTCACATTTAATATTGATCACAGCAAAAAATTAAAAAGAAGATACAAATAGTGCTGTGAAATGAATGAGGCTCTGCCTATACACTTTTTATAGTCTAATGAGACTAGAATTTTGAAACATGAGTCAGAAACTTGCTCCATATTACTTGAGTGAAAAATAGAAAAAAAATTATCATTAAGAAATTATACCGGTAAATGTTTTAATAATTAATTCATTAAGCCTGCTCACATTAATGAAACAATTCTTCCATCATTACATAATTGTGTAATGGGATTATTGTATCTACACACAATCAGTATTTCTGAAAATCACTATATAATAAAATGATCTTCTGAAACTTTCTGTAGGTGATGACAATCCTTTTTTGAAGCTTTTGAACTATTAAAGACAAACTGCTGCTGCTGCTGCTGCTAAGTCGCTTCAGTCGTGTCCGACTCTGTGCGACCCCATAGATGGCGGCCCACCAGGTTCCCCCATCCCTGGGATTCTCCAGGCAAGAACACTGCAGTGGGTTGCCATTTCCTTCTCCAATGCATGAAAGGGAAAAGTGAAAGTGAAGTCTCTCAGTTGTGTCCGACTCTTCACGACCCCATGGTCTGCAGCCTACCAGGCTCCTCCATCCATGGGATTCTCCAGGCAAGAATACTGGAGTGGAGTGCCATTGCCTTCTCCAACTAAGATACTTTAAAAATTATATAAACTGGCCTATAATAAACTTGTGAAGTGAAGTTGCTCAGTCGTGTCCGACTCTTTGTGACCCCATGGACTGTTGCCTACCAGGCTCTCCGTCCATAGAATTTTACAGGCAAGAGTACTGGAGTGGGTTGCCAGTTCCTTCTCCGGGGGATCTTCCCAACCCAGGGATCGAAGCCAGGTCTCCCAAATTGTAGGCAGACACTTTACCATTGAGCCACCAGGGAAGATCTAATTATCTTAATGCTAAATATTACAGACAGTGTGTGTTATTACTTATTAGGATAAATTAATCATGTACATATGTAATTAAAAATAATTTACTATCTCTCCCATCAGTAAATTATCAAAACTACCACACAGAGAAGCTTCTTATCCATTTGTAAGTTCAACAAATATTTAGTGATCATGTAAGTGTGCTAAGGATTCCTAGGAGCTGAGGATTCACTGATATCCAGGACTTTACAACATAGGTTACTGTCTCATGAAACACTTATTACCAGTCTTCTCATTTTACTTTTAGACAGGATGTGTGTGTGTGTGTGTGTGTGTTTGCTGACAAATGACTACAAACTGGCAGTTATTTGGACTGCCTCATCGAGGAAAAACTGTATTGCTTTTTAGCAAAATTTGGTACATATTACTCATATAGTCTAATATTTTAACCAATTTGAGATAGTAGAGAAAGAATTTTTTATAATATTCTGTGCTTATGCTGCTACCTTTAAAACCACTTAAAATAATTTTTATTTTGCTATGTGGCTAAATATAAAGCAATTAATATGTCTACATTACTCCAACCCCTAAATCTAATTATGGATTTTAGTTGGTTGTCATAGCTTATTAATAATGCATAATTAGCATTATGTAATAATTTAAGAAAATCTGTATTTAACTCAGTTTTCCTTTAGTTCTTTAATTAAATTCTCATTTAAAATATATTGTTTTAAGAGCATTACTTATTACTAGTTACAGCAACTAGCCTGGTTTAGAGATTTAAAATTCAGACATTATATCAATAGACTAGTTTTTACTGTTCTCTGCATTCAAATGAAGTACCAGGCACACATGTAAAACTTAGATGAAGATGAAAGGGAGGTTTATTAAGACATTTATCTCCATGAAGAAGGCAAAATCTTGGCCTGGTCAGGTTCTCATATTATTATTAAGTGACTATAAAATGCAGATAAGCTTTTATGTTGTCAAAATATCAATTTTAATGCAATGCATGAAAGATCCAGTGTGAAGCTTAAAGTTGGCTAGTATGATCTACTATCATATCATTAAAAAAGAAGAGGTACGCTTCAAGTATATCTTGTGCTCTTCTTGATAAATAGCCCCACAGATTATAAAGCAGTTATTTTATTGACATGGAATAAAACTTCCATCAGAAAAGAGAATAACGTGTTTTGTTTGTGTCTTAATATTAGCCTGCAAAGGAAGTGTATTTCTTGTCATATTATTATTATTAATTAGAATTACTTAGCTTGAGTGACTTGTAATTAACTTTTGAGTTACAGCATTTGCCCTTTTAGGATTATTTCTGCATTGCTAAACACTGTTGTGAGATATTATTTATCTAGATTGAAACAACAGCAAGTTTATTTTTAAAAATAGAATATACATAATCAAAGAATAAATACAAGCTGATTTGTGAAACAAATATTTAAACATAAAACAATAAAATAGGATTTAAAATTTTTTAAAAATATGAAACAATACAGTGTATAGCTATATGTTTATCTTATTTTTTATACATTGCTGTTATTTCATCTGATTTTTAAGTGTTTGTTTTTTACCAGACTCTATGCCACATGCCTTTGTTATCACTTGTATTCTCAGAAAGTACTTTTTCCATAAAGGAGTCCTGTATAGTGGAAATAATATTTATAGCGGATTCATGTTGATGTATGGCAAAACCAATACAATATTGTAAAGTAATTAACCTCCAAGTTAAATAAATAAATTTATATTAAAAAAGGCTAAGTTTTCCTGATATTTTCTTTTCCCATATCTTTAATTTTTCTTATAATTTCTTCACTGTTTTGGTCATAGTAAAAGTAGGAGAGTAAATGTTAACTCTTAGAAAAAGAAAGATGAAGAATAGTTTTAGGATAGGAAGGGGAAGTCATTTTCTGAAGGGGGTAGGCATGAAAAGGAAGAGATAAGCTGAACAGTTACAGAAAGCAACCAGTGACATCTATGTATCCTTGCTGTGCCCTATTGTGCAAAATCCATTGGAGAAAACTTATAGATTTATTTGGGAGAAAATCACATAATAAGAGCTTGTTCTCTTTATTTAAAATCTCAGAGAAGATTACCACACAGATGAATCCTGTCATCAAACAGAGGCTATGAAATAGAGCAACCTATCAAAAAGGCTATCAAGCGGAGCAGGATGGGGTAGGGGGGTGGGAGGATGTGAGAGCTAGAGGCACTTGCTGGGTTCCTGCTCCTGACTTGCTCTTGGTAGATGTGTGACACAGGTAGGAGGCAGAAGTATCCACAGGACACAAGCAGGCATTGATATTAGCTGTTTTACTGAAGGTCAGTTTGCCAGCTAATGAAAGTGAGGCATAGTTAATTAGTAATGAAAAGCTACAAACTGAGCCATTGGACTGATGATGAATTGAGAATTACATTAAAACTTCAATAAGATTTACAAGACTGTTAAGTGTTGAATTAGGAAAACCCATATGCCCCAACTGAGCTAACAGAATTTCATGGATCACAGACTTCACCATTGCTCACATGCTTACAGAAATGAACAAATTAGCCACCACACAGTGGAACTCAGTGAAGATACATATTGGGTTTGCACACGAGGGTTCATAGCACCTACAGCTACAACAGGGGGCTTCCACCATCATAATGGTTTACAAATTGGATCTAAGAAATTTCAGTCTTGTTTTCAAGTGTATTTATAGAACATGAATGGTGACATTTAAATTACTGTTATGCATATCACAATTTCTATGGAAAAGTATTAGAAATTGCCTGTTTTCGAATACAAATCTACTCGAGACACACACAAAGGGATTATAAGAAAAAATAGTTACTTCTCAGATTGTAAGCATTACACATCCATGGCAATCAAGGGCACCATGAAATCGGAAATTATATTCTAGAAGAATCCAACATCCCACCAGGAAGTTCTAAGCATAGTGAAACCTACTAGCTGAACTAATACATAAATCATTTAATTAACTAATTTTACACTTAAATGTGTTTTTTATTTATTGACAATTTCTTGAAAATAACATTGATAAAAAAATCTGTATGGGGAAAAGATTTTATAACATTACTATAAACAATACTTAGGGAAGCTAGCATTAAATAAAAATTGGTTATCAATGATTACTGGATATAAGTGGTGGATGTGGGGCAACTTTGGAAGTGTCTAGAGAGGTGAAACTCTAATCTAGGGATCCAGAATTAGGAAAACAATTCTCCAATCAGATCAGATCAGATCAGTCGCTCAGTATTGTCCGACTCTTTGTGACCCCATGAATCGCAGCACCCCAGGCCTCCCTGTCCATCACCAACTCCCAGAGTTCACCCAGACTCACATTCATCAAGTCAGTGACGCCATCCAGCCATCTTATCCTCTGTCGTCCCCTTCTCCTCTTGCCCCCAATCCCTCCCAGCATCAGAGTCTTTTCCAATGAGTCAACTCTTCCCATGAGGTGACCAAAGTACTGGAGTTTCAGCTTTAGCATCATTCCTTCCAAAGAAATCCCAGGGCTGATCTCCTTCAGAATGGACTGGTTGGATCTCCTTGCAGTCCAAGGGACTCTAAAGAGTCTTGTCAAACACCACAGTTCAAAAGCATCAATTCGGCGCTCAGCCTTCTTCACAGTCCAACTCTCACATCCATACATGACCACTGGGAAAACCATAGCCTTGACTAGATGAACCTTTGTTGGCAAAGTAATGTCTCTGCTTTTCAATATGCTATCTAGGTTGGTCATAACTTTCCTTGCAAGGAGTAAGCGTCTTTTAATTTCATGGCTGCAGTCACCATCTGCAGTGATTTTGGAGCCCAGAGAAATAAAGTCTGACACTGTTTCCATTGTTTCCCCATCTGTTTCCCATGAAGTGATGGGACCGGATGCCATGATCTTCGTTTTCTGAATGTTGAGCTTTAAGCCAACTTTTTCACTCTCCGCTTTGACTTTCATCAAGAGGCTTTTAAGTTCCTCTTCACTTTCTGCCATAAGGGTGATGTCATCTGCATATTTGAGGTTACTGATATTTCTCCCGGCAATCTTGATTTCAGCTTGCATTGCTTCCAGTCAGAACTTGAAATTATATAGAAATCCAGGCAGCCAAGTAATCCAGTAATGTGCTTCATTGTGACATTCTGCTTAGAATATAAAATTAAGACATTTATTTTTACATGGAAGATTTACTTTCTATTGGAAATAATCACTTTACATCAAAATATCCATGTAACAAAATCTTTGGCAAGGCTTAAATAAAGTTAAGAAAAATGTTTCCTTTCAATTCAGTTCAGTTGCTCAGTCATGTCTGACTCTTTGTGACCCCATGAATTGCAGCATGCCAGGCATCCCTGTCCATCACCAACTCCTGGAGTTCACCCAAACTCATGTGCATCAAGTCGGTGATGCCATCCAACCATCTCATCCTCTGTCGTCCCCTTCTCCTCCTGCCCCCAGTCCCTCCTAGCATCACAGTCTTTTCCAATGAGTCAACTCTTCGCATGAGGTGGCCAAAGTACTGGAGTTTCAGCTTTAGCATCATTCCTTCCAAAGAAATCCCAGGGCTGATCTCCTTCAGAATGGACTGGTTGGATCTCCTTGCAGTCCAAGGGACTCTCAAGAGTCTTTTCCAACACCACAGTTGTAAAGCATCAATTCTTCGGCACTCAGCTTTCTTCACAGTCCAACTCTCACATCCATACATGACCACTGGAAAAACCATAGCCTTGACTAGATGGACCTTTGTTGGCAAAGTAATGTCTCTGCTTTTCAATATGCTATCTAGGTTGGTCATAACTTTCCTTCCAAGGAGTAAGCATCTTTGAATTTCATGGCTGCATTGCCATCTGTGGTGATTTTGGAGCCCCCCAAAATAAAATCTGACACTGTTTCTACTGTTTCCCCATCTATTTCCCATGAAGTGATGGAACCAGATGCCATGATCTTAGTTTTCTGAATGTTGAACTTTAAGTCAACTTTTTCACTCTCCTCTTCAATTTAATCAAAAGGATCTTTAGTTCCTCTTCACTTTCTGCCATAAGGGTGGTGTCGTCTGCATATCTGAGGTTGTTGATATTTCCCTACGCAATCTTGATTCCTGCTTGTGCTTCTTCCAGCCCAGCATTTCCCATGGATGTACTCTACATATAAGTTAATAAGCAGGGTAACAATATACTTGACATACTCCTTTTCCTATTTAGTACCATTCTGTTGTTCCATGTCCAGTTCTAACTGTTGCTTCCTGACCTGCATACAGGTTTCTCAAGAGGCAGGTCAGGTGGTCTGGTATTCCCATCTCTTTCATAATTTTCCACAGTTTATTGTGATCCACACTCAAAGGCTTTGGCATAGTCAATAAAGCAGAAATAGATGTTTTTCTGGAACTCATCTTTTTTGATGATCCCGCAGATGTTGGCAATTTGATCTCTGGTTCCTCTGCCTTTCCTAAAACCAGCTTGAACATCTGGAAGTTCAAGGTTCATGTATTGCTGAAGCCTAGCTTGGAGAATTTTGAGCATTAATTTACTAGCATGTGAGATGACTGCAACTGTGAAGTAGTTTGAGCCTTCTTTGGCATTGCCTTTCTTTGAGATTGGAATGAAAACTGCCCTTTTCCAGTCCTGTGGCCACTGATGAGTTTTCCAAATTTGCTGGCATATTGAGTGCAGCACTTTCACAGCATCACCTGTCAGGATTTGAAATAGCTCCACTGGAATTCCATCACCTCCACTAGCTGTGTTCTTAGTGATGCGTTCTAAGGCCCACTTGGGTTCACATTCCAGGATGTGTGGCTCTAGGTCAGTGATCACACCATCATAATTATCTGGATCGTGAAGATCTTTTTTGTACAGTTCTTCTGTGTATTCTTGCCATCTCTTCTTAATATCTTCTGCTTTTGTTAGGTCCATACAATTTCTGTCCTTTATTGATCCTATCTTTGCATGAAATGTTCCCTTGGTATCTCTAATTTTGTTGAAGAGATCTCTAGACTTTCCCGTTCTGTTGTTTTCTTCTATTTCTTTGCATTGATCGCTGAAGAAGGCTTTCTTATCTCTCCTTGCTATTCTTTGGAACTCTGCATTCAGATGGGAGTATATTTCCTTTCTCCTTTTCTTTTTGCTTCTCTTCTTTTCACAGCTATTTGTAAGGCCTCCCCAGACAGCCATTGTGCTCTTTTGCATTTCTTTTCCATGGGGATGGTCTTGATCCCTGTCTCCTGTACAATGTCACAAAGCTCTGCCCACAGTTCATCAGGCACTCTCTGATAGATCTAGACCCTTAAATCTATTTCTCACTTCCACTGTATAATCATAAGGGGTTTGATTTAGGTCGTAACTAAATGGTCTAGTAGTTTTCTCTACTTTTTTCAATTTAAGTGTGAATTTGGCAATAAGGAGTTCATTTTCTGAGCCACAGTCAGCTCCCGGTCTTATTTTTGCTGACTGTATAGAGCTTCTCCAACTTTGGCTGCAAAGAATATGATCAGTCTCATTTCGGTGTTGACCATCTGGTGATGTCCATGGGTAGAGTCTTCTCCTGTGTTGTTGGAAGTGGGTTTTTCTATGACCAGTGTGTTCTCTTGGCAAAAGTCTAATAGCCTTTGCCCTGCTTCATTCCATATTTCAAGGCCAAATTTTCCTGTTACTCCAGATGTTTCTTGACTTCCTACTTTTGCATTCCAGTCCCCTATAATGAGAAGGATATCTTTTTGGGTGTTAGTTCTAAAAGGTCTTGTAGGTCTTCATAAAACCATTCAACTTCAGCTTCTTCAGCATTACTGATTGGGGTATAGGCTTGGATCACCATAATATTGAATGGTTTGCCTTGGAAACGAACAGATATCATTCTGTCGTTTTTGAGATTGCATCCACGTATTGCATTTCAGATTCTTTTGTTGACCATGATGGCTACGCCATTTCTTCTAAGGGATTCCTGCCCACAGTAGTAGATATAATGGTCATCTGAGTTAAATTCACCCATTCCAGTCCGTTTTAGTTTGCCAATTCCTAGAATGTCGACATTCATTCTTGCCATCTCCTGTTTGACCACTTCCAATTTGCCTTGACTCATGGACCTAACATTCCAGATTCCTATGCAATATTGCTCTTTATAGCATAGGACCTTGCTTCTGTCACCAGTCACATCCACAACTGGGTATTGTTTTTGCTTTGGGTCCATCCCTTCATTCTTCCTGGAGTTATTTCTCCACTGATCTCCTGTAGGATATTGGGCACCTACTGATCTGGGGTGTTCCTCTTTCAGTATCTTATCATTTTGCCTTTTGATACTGTCCATGGGGTTCTCAAAGCAAGAATACTGAAGTGGTTTTTCATTCCCTTCTCCAGTGAACCACATTCTATCAGACTTCTCCACCATGACCTGCTTGTATTGGGTGGCCCCACACGACATGGCTTAGTTTCATTGAGTTAGACAAGGCTGTGGTCTGTATGATCAGATTGGCTAGTGTTCTGTGATTATGGTTTCAGTGTGTCTGTCCTCTGATGCCCTCTCACAACACCTACCATCTTACTTCAGTTTCTCTTACCTTGGACCTGGGTTATCTCTTCATGGCTGCTCCAGCAAAGCACAGCTGCTGCTCTTTATCTTGGATGAGGTCGCCCCTCCTGACCTTGAATGTGGAGTAGCTCCTCCTAGCCCTCCTGTAGCTGCACAGCCACTGCTCCTTGGATGTGGGGTAGCTCCTCTTGGCCACTGCCACTGACCTAGGGCGTGGGGTAGCTCCTCTCAGCCACTGCCCCTGACCTCAGACATGGGAAATGTTTAGTCTTATTAAATATTCTTCTTCAACTTTACAAATTTTAAAATTCTTGAAAATCTTGGAATCATATAACATTGAAAATAATTTGGACATTTCCTCAATTGGTTTCTGTTATGCTGAACCATATTTCCAGCTGTGTAAGCCATATGTTCTCCAGTATCTGTTGACAGAAAACTAGTATTTGTAATTTAAACTTGAAATGTTACATAAATATTTGAACATTCAAAACATGCATGAAGATTTTTATCTTACTTACTTGAAAACTATAGTCAACAGAGTTGATTTCCCTCAAATCTTCCCATGGTTTTGAAATTCTCCTAAGCATGCTAACTTTCATTTTGTTCACATCCTATTTGGCATCATATTAACAAATCCTAAGGGCCCCTGATTCTATTCTCCTTATTTTCTCATTGTCTTCTACTGATGAAAGATATTGGTTATAGAATCTGTGGTTGCATAATGTGGTTAGGATGCCTTCCATGGGCTTCTCCATTTGTTGTAGACAAAAGTATGTACATGAGAAACATGGAAGGTGTAGACAGTTGCATCACAGGCAGAATGGCTCTATCTTCAGATTTGGGCACTTCATTCTCTTTCACAAAGTCCTGAAAGGCTAAAGTTTTTCTAATATTTTACTTGAGTTATGATATAAAAGTTAATAGTATCAACTTGTGAACTGAACTCTCAGCACTATATGTTGGTTTCTAAAATAGTCCCTGATTACTTTGCTTGTTTATTACCCTCACTGTCATCTGATAAATTTTGTACAAGTATTATCTATCATTGCAGATAACTTATAGTATAAAAATATGCAGATAGAGGATGTCCTCGCATTATTTGAAGAGGCCATTCTATGTTTCAAAATGATACAGTCAAGCAGGAACTACTATTTCACCTGGTCACTGTCCACTAAGAAACAAAACCTACTCTCAAATTTGTTATTTTCTGTTTTTAATACCCTGAAACACTGTCTTTAGTTGCATCCAGTTTTTCGCTCACTTAATTTTATTCTCATGATTCCAATGATCTTTCTCCTTTGATCAATTTAATCTTTCTCAGTGATCTTAATTCCCATGTTTAATCAACAGGATATTGATAATTGACTTCTTTGCTGGCACCTCTCTTTTAAACAGTCCATATCTGAAGGTAGTCCTTTTTCTTTTACTTTACCCTGAATCACTTCTCTGTTGCAGAAGCAGAAGCCACTAGGAATGAGCTAATATTCTACAAACTCTCGTGTGATAACAATCGTGATCATACTTCATGTGGTGAGCACTAACTGGTACGGACCTACTCCAGGTCAGGGAAAGTGGGTTGCGCAAAGAAGGCAAGAGCCCAAGGGTCTCATATCTGGTAGTATTATCTGTTTATGTACATTCCTGGTGTATCCCCTAATTCCTGCACCTTTTAACAATAATTTTCATTGGCATCCTCCTTAACTAGGATCTTGAAAATTTGTAGATGCTCTGAATTTAACCTTAGTGTCTCTTTATTTAGACAGTCCTAACTGTGTGCATGTTATGTCACTTTAATCATGTCCGACTCTGCAACCCTATGGACTGTAGCCCACCAGGTTCTCTCCACGTAACTCTCCAGGCAAGAATACTGGAGTGGCTTGCGATTTGCTCCTCCAAGGGATCTTCCCATCCTAACTATCCCATATCTTCAAATTCTGTCTGTAATTCTCTGGTTGAAAAATATCAATGCTAATTCCAATTGTTTTTCTGATTCCAGTTTAGGCAACTAACACTTCATAGCTCCTTTCAGCGTCTTGAAGTTAGTTGAGACCCAGTCTAAACTAAATTTGTTTTTAACCAGTCAGGTCCTTATGAAGAGACCAATATCTGGGAAAATGGCTGTATTTTATCCAGAGATCCTTATGCCACTTTTACAACCAGTAAATCACCAATCTCTTTCAAGTCTTTCCTTTTATCTGTAGATGTCCATATATTCCCACTGATACTAGTTCAAGCTTTACCATGTTTTCCCAACATGATTTTAACAACCTCTAAACATATTTCAATATATTTGTCTTTTTCAATATCAATTATGTTTATAGAGCCGTTATTGTGATAGGTTTTGGATAATAAGACAAATACCAATTCTTTGCTTTACAGTACTCTCTGACACAAGCTGCTAGTGGTGTAGCAGTAAGAATCTGCCTACAATGCAGGAGACCTAGGTTCAATCCCTGGGTCAGGAAGATCCCCGGCAGAATGGAATGGCAACCCTCTCCAGTATTCTTGCCTGGAGAATTCCATGGACAGAGGAGCCCAGCAGGCTACAGTCCATAGGGTCACAAAGGGTCAGACCCGACTGAGTGACTAACACTTTCACTTTTCATTCTCTGACAGCTTGTTATTCTTAAGATAAATTTTAAAGATTAATAAACCCTAAAATTTCTGTATTTATCTTGCTTCTGTCTATTTTCTGGACAGCCTATCATTTCATTATGAAAGCAAGGGTACTTTTAACGGTTTTAAATTCCTTGTGAGTAACAAACTTGCTTGGAATTCAGGGCTTTTACACCTAATATTTCCTTTGACTTTAGTATTGCTCCATTTATCCTTAACTTGAATACTATCCTTCTTTTTGTGAGTTCATACTCAAAGTTACTTTATCAAAAATGTTTCTTCTGATTTTTCCTAATACTATGAAAGGACCATATTGTTTGCTCTTAATTCAAACTGCTTTCTTTTTGTCACTTATTAAATACCTATATTGTGTGTGGGTTTTTTTTTTTTTTTTTTGTGATTACTGATTAAGTACATCTACTCCTAGAGCTAAATAAAATTAAAAAAAAAAAAAAAAGCCCTTTTCATTATATGGGTCTGGAATATAAAAGTAGGAAGTCAAGAGATACCTGGAATAACAGGCAGATTTGGCCTTGGAGTACAAAATGAAGTAGGGAAAAGGCTAACAGAGTTTTGCCAAGAGAAAGCACTGGTCATACTAAACTCCCTCTTCCAACAACAAAAGAGAAGACACTACACAAGGACATCACCAGATGGCCAATACTGAAATCAGATTGATTATATTCTTTGCAGTCAAAGGTGGGGAAGCTGTATCCAGTCAGCAAAAACAAGACCGGGAACTGACTGTATCTCAGATCATGAACTTCTTATTGTCAAATTCAGACTTAAATTGAAGAAAGTAGGAAAAACCACTAGACCATTCAGGTATGACATAAATCAAATTCCTTATGATTATATAGTGGAAGTGCAAATAGATCAAGGGATTAGATCTGATAGATAGTGTGCCTGAAGAACTATGGATGGAAGTTTGTGACATTGTACAGGAGGCAGTGATCAAGACCATCCCCAAGAAAAAGAAATGCAAAAAAGTAAAATGGTTGTCTGAGGAGGCCTTACAAATAGCTGAGAAAAGAACAGAAGTAAAAGGCAAAGGAGAAAAGAAAAGATATACCCATTTGAATGCAGAGTTCCAAAGAATAGCAAGGAGAGATAAGAAAGTCTTCCTCAGTGATCAGTGCACAGAAATAGAGGAAAACAATAGAATGGGAAAGTCTAGAGATCTCTTCAAGAAAATTAGAGATACCAAGGAAACATTTCATGGAAAGATGGGCACAATAAAGGACAAAATGTTATGGACCTAACAGAAGCAGAAGATATTAAGAAGAGGTGACAAGAATACATAGAACTATACAAAAAAGATCTTCAATACCCAGATAACCATGATAGTGTGATCATTCACCTAGAGTCAGACATCCTGGAATGTGAAGTCAAGTGGACCTGAGGAAGCACCACTACAAACAAAGCTAATGGAGGTGATGAAGTTACAGTTGAGCTATTTCAAATCCTGAAAGATGATGCTATGAAAGTGCTGCACTCAATATGCCAGCAAATTTGGAATACTCAGCAGTGACCACAGTACCAAAAAAGGTCAGTTTTCATTCCCATTCCAAAGAAAGGCAATGCCAAAGAATGTTCAACCTACTGCACAATTGCACTCATCTCACATACTAGTAAAGTAATGCTCAAAATTCTCCAAGCTGGGCTTCAGCAGTATGTGAACTGTGAACTTTCAGATGTTCAAGCTGGTTTTAGAAAAGGCAGAGGAACCAGACATCAAATTGTCAAGATCCTCTGGATCATCAAAAAAGAAAGAGAGTTCCAGAAAAACATCTATTTCTGCTTTATTGGCTATGCCAAAGCCTTTGACTGTGTGGATTACAACAACCTGTGGAAAATTCTGAAAGAAATGGGGATACCAGACCACCTGACCTGCCTCCTAAGAAATCTGTATGCAGGTCAAGAAGCAATAGTTAGAACTGGACATGGAACAACAGACTGATTACAAATCAGGAAAGGAGTACGTCAAGGCTGTATACTGTCCCTGCTTATTTAACTTATATGCATAGTACACCATGAAAAATGTTGTGTTGGATGAAGCACAATCTGGAGTCAAGATTGCCACAAGAAATATCAATAACCTCAGATATGCCAATGACACCAGCCTCATGGCAGAAAGTGAAGAACGAAAGAGCCTCTTGATGAAAATGAAGGAGGAGAGTGGAAAAGTTGGCTTAAAACTCAACATTCAGAAAACTAAGATCATGGCATTCTGTCCCATAACTTCATGGCAAATAGATATGAAACAATGGAAACAGTGAGAGACATTATTTTCGGGGCTCCAAAACCACTGCAGATGGCTACTGCAGACATGAAATCTAAAGACACTTTCTCCTTGGAATAAAAACTATAACCAACCTAGAGAGCATGCTAAAAAGCAAAGACTTTACTTTGCCAACAAAGGTCCATCTAGTCAAAGCTACAGATTTTCCAGTAGTCATGTATGGATGTGAGAGTTGGATTATAAAGAAAGCTGAGCACTGAAGAATTGATGCTTTCGAACTGTGGTGTTGGAGAAGACTCTTGAGAGTCCCTTGGACTGCAAAGAGATCCAACCAGTCAATCCTAAAGAAATCAGTTCTGAATATTCATTGGAAGGACTGGTGTTAAAACTAAAACTTTAATACATTGGCCACCTGATGCGAAGAACTAACTCATTAGAAAAGATCCTGATGTTGGGAAGGATTGAAGGAAGGAGGAGAAGGGGACAGAAGAGGATGAGATGGTTGCATGGCATCACGTACTCGATGGACATGAGTTTGAATAAGCTTTGGGAGTTGGTGATGGACAGGGAAGCCTGGTGTGCTGCATCCATGGGGTCACAAACAGTCGTACAGCCCTGAGTGACTTAACTGACTGAGTTCCTAGCATACTTAAGTTCTACTAAAGAGTCACCTTTACTATCAGCATCAGTATAACAATTTGTCAAGCAATATTTGGAAAATGAATAACTGGATTTTTACTCTTGTAGTAAATCGTATTTCTGCTTTGACTGGTAGAATATTAATGTTACAAGATATTTTACTCCAAATTACATCTAGAATGTTTGCTTCTTTTAAAAGGAGAATATTCAAATATCTACAATTAATCCTAGTGATATACCTTGTTTGAATTTCTGATGTTGTAATGATAATACATGAGGAGTACCAGCATCATCCCAGGTTCAGGGACTCCTGAACTGAGGGTTAAGTGTGAAGTGACATGAAAGTTGCTTAGTTGTGTCCAACTCTTTGCGACCCCATAGACTATACAGTCCATGGCATTCTCCAGGCCAGAATACTGGAGTGGGTAGCCTTTCCCTTCTCCAGGGATCTTCCCAACCCAGGGGTCGAACCCAGGTCTCCTGCATTGCAGGCGGATTCTTTACCAGCTGAGCCACACTGGTATTTGGCCTTCCAGAGACTTAGGGCAATTCTGCATACAGATCGTTTGGTCAACTTCTGAGACTGAAGCTGTACATTAGTGTTATAAACCTTAATAAAAGTTACTACTATGCATTGAGATATAAACAGAATCCTGATTAATGTTGATAAAGAAGAATTAGGTTTTAGTTCTAATTTTTAGTGTTTGGCTGACTGTTTTGTGATGTCAGTGTCATTAAAGTGAAAAAATATTATGTTGAACAAAAACAATTCTGGCAGAGGTTTTATTAAAAAAGACTGAAACATAAAAAAAGTAATAAATCAATTATTTTATCTATCATCTGTGGTTCTATATAAAATCTCATAGATGAGAGGGCTATATAAACGCATGCTTTGGTTGAGATTCTTTATAAAATTTTTTTTCTGTAAGCCCTGCAAAACTTTTGTATACTGTTTTGTATACCTAGAAATGATGAGATCATTCATTAGCAAATCCTTTTTTTAATTCTAATAATGAATGTTCAGATGTGAAATACTGATATATTTAATAAGTTGCATGAATGTATGAATCACTTAAACACATTTTGAATAAAGAGTATTTGATCTAGAATAGAGAAATATACTTAGTATTTATAAAGAAAAGTAGTATTTTGGCATAGGACTTCTCTTTTGCCAGTCCTTTTAATTGCCCAGAGTTGACTTTTCTCAAGTATATTTGAGAAGCTTTTATTTTTAACATTATTTATAATTTTAAATGAAAAATAATAAACTGCTTGTAATTAGTGGAAATTTTCAGTGTTAAATTATTGGTATGCAAATACCATGGAAGAAAAGTTATACAAATATATATCTTTAGCTTCGCACGTCAACAAAGACACATATACACTTATATTAATAAATAGCGTTAATGATGGAAATATTTACTCACAGTTTTTATTGTTCTATAGGAGAATTTTGAAACCTTTAAATCATTGATCCTTGGTAACATCACCATGTAATGTCAGTATGATTGCATAGAGCACAGATACTCGGATGAGAATACCTTTCCTGAAAGGAGAAAAAGAAAAGTGTTTTTTTAAGAGTTTTTTATTAAAACTTTTAAAGTGCAATAAATTAAAAAATTACTATATTTTAGACACAGTTAAAAATATGTATGTGCAACATAATTTTATATTAATTTTACTTATTGATTACTACTGAAATTTAATTCCTTTTTTTCTCACTGTGATTTCTTCTTACCTGTCTTTACCTTCTCTTTTCCTTTCAGTGTTATAATGGATGACAATTGAAATTAAGTCTGTGACTTGTAAACTTACCAGTATTCTGGAATGTGAATTACCTTCTTAAATAACATCTTTTTGTATATGTAATATGTAATATATTATTATTATTTTTTTAACTTCATTTCATTGTTTTTTTTTCATTATTTGTATAGGTAATTATTTTCTTTTTTTTTAATATGGCATTATTTATATGGCATTAATGCTCTTTTATAACTGAGAAATACTCCATTGTGTAGATGTACCACATCTTTTTTTTTTTTTTTTTTTTGGAACATAGCCATGTCTATTCATTTACATACCACTATCTATTTCTGCTTTCATCTACAATGACAGAGTTATGTATTATAGTTGCAACAGACACCATATGCCCTTTGTATATAATAAGGAACTCATAGCTTAAAAAATATATTTGATAAATTTAACGCCTTTTATTGCCATACCTCATTTTACTGTGCTTTGCTTTAGTGAACTTTATAGATACATGTTTTTTTTTTTTTTTTTTTTCCCTTGTTAATTTTCTGTTTAGTTGATCTATCCATAGGTGTGAGTGGGGTATTAAAGTCTCCCACTATTATTGTGTTATTGTTAATTTCTCCTTTCATACTTGTTAGCATTTGTCTTACATACTGCGGTGCTCCCATGTTGGGTGGATATATATTTATAATTGTTATATCTTCTTCTTGGATTGATCCTTTGATCATTATGTAGTGACCTTCTTTGTCTCTTTTCACAGCCTTTGTTTTAAAGTCTAATTTTTCTGATACGAGTATTGTGACTCCTGCTTTCTTTTGGTCCCAATTTGCATGGAAAATCTTTTTCCAGCCCTTCACTTTCAGTCTGTATGTGTCCCCTGTTTTGAGGTGGGTCTCTTGTAGACAACATATGTAGGGGTCTTGTTTTTGTATCCATTCAGCCAGTCTTTGTCTTTTGGTTGGGGCATTCAACCCATTTACGTTTAAGGTAATTACTGATAAGTATGATCCCGTTGCCATTTACTTTATTGTTTTGGGTTCGAGTTTATACACCATTTTTGTGTTTCCTGTCTAGAGAATATCCTTTAGTATTTGTTGGAGAGCTGGTTTGGTGGTGCAGAATTCTCTCAGCTTTTGCTTGTCTGAAAAGCTTTTGATTTCTCCTTCATACTTGAATGAGATCCTTGCTGGGTACAATAATCTGGGCTGTAGGTTATTTTCTTTCATCATTTTAAGTATGTCTTGCCATTCCCTCCTGGCTTGAAGAGTTTCTATTGAAAGATCAGCTGTTATCCTTATGGGAATTCCCTTGTGTGTTATTTGTTGTTTTTCCCTTGCTGCTTTTAATATTTGTTCTTTGTGTTTGATCTTTGTTAATTTGATTAATATGTGTCTTGGTGTCTTGGGGTGTTTCTCCTTGGGTTTATCCTGTTTGGGACTCTCTGGGTTTCTTGGACTTGGGTGATTATTTCCTTCCCCATTTTAGGGAAGTTTTCAACTATTATCTCCTCAAGTATTTTCTCATGGTCTTTCTTTTTGTCTTCTTCTTCTGGAACCCCTATGATTTGAATGTTGTAGCGTTTAATATTGTCCTGGAGGTCTCTGAGATTGTCCTCATTTCTTTTAATTCGTTTTTCTTTTATCCTCTCTGATTCATTTATTTCTACCATTCTATCTTCTAATTCACTAATCCTATCTTCTGCCTCTGTTATTCTACTATTTGTTGCCTCCAGAGTGTTTTTAATTTCATTTATTGCATTATTCATTATATATTGACTCTTTTTTATTTCTTCTAGGTCCTTGTTAAACCTTTCTTGCATCTTCTCAATCCTTGTCTCCAGGCTATTTATCTGTGATTCCATTTTAATTTCAAGATTTTGGATCAATTTCACTATCATTATTCGGAATTCTTTATCAGGTAGATTCCCTATCTCTTCCTCTTTTGTTTGGTTTGGTGGGCATTTATCCTGTTCCTTTATCTGCTGGGTATTCCTCTGTCTCTTCATCTTGTTTAAATTGCTGAGTTTGGGAGTCCTTTCTGTATTCTGGCAGTTTGTGGAGTTCTCTTTATTGTGGCGTTTCCTCGCTGTGTGTGGGTATGTAGAGGTGGCTTGTTAAGGTTTCCTGGTTAGGGAAGCTTGTGTCGGTGTTCTGGTGGGTGGAGCTGTATTTCTTCTCTTTGTTCAGTAGCGCTGTGGGGAGGGAGGGAGGGATGCTGCAAACAAATGACACTGGCGTGCGCTCGCAGTGCCTCAGCCACACTGGGTCTGCCCCTGCTCACGGCGCGTGTAGCCTCCCTGCCCACACTGCTCAGGCTCTAGGTTGTTCCGCCGGGAACAATCCGAGGCTGGCCCTGGGTTGCATGCACCTCCCAGGTCCAAGCCACTCAGGTTCAGGCACTCAGGTAGTCCTCAGAGGCGCAGACTCAGTTGGGGCTGCGTTTTGTGCTCTTCCCAGGTCCGAGCAGCTCAGGTGATGAGGTGTTTGGCGAGCACCAATGCTGCGACTTATCGCCTCCCCGCCACTCGGTTATCTGGGTGTAAAACCGGCGCACCTTCTCAGGCAGATGTTGACCGTCCAGACCCCCAATAAGTTTTAGTTAGCAAAGAAGCCAGTTTTATAGATAATGTCTCTCTGGGGCTGCAATTGCCCCCTTCCGGCTCTGGCTGCCTGTCACCGGAGGGGGAAGGTCTGCAACCGGCTATCTCTGTTTAGTCCTTTGTTCCGTGCGCGGGCTGGCGGTGTCTTAGGTTAGGGCTGGCTTTTCGTATGGTAGATATCCCACAGTCTGGTTTGCTAGCCCAAATTATTTCGCTCAGATAGTGCTCAGGGTATTCAGGCCAGATTCTTACTCTCAGCGATGCAGCCCGCGCCACGCCTCCCTGCCCAGCCCCCGCTTGCTAATGGCGGATGCAGGCGTCTGCGCTGCTTCTCCGCTGGGGGAGTTACCATAGGGCTCGCAATCTGCGAGTTTTAATTGTTTATTTATTTTTTCTCCCTGTTATGTTGCCCTCTGTGCTTCCAAAGCTCGGCACGGATTCGGCAGTGAGAAGGTTTCCTGGTGTTTGGAAACTTCTCTCTTTTTAAGACTCCCTTCCCAGGACGGAACTCCGTCCCTCCCTCTTTTGTCTCTTTTATTGTCTTTAATATTTTTTCCTACCTCCTTTCGAGGAGTTGGGTTGCTTTTCTGGGTGCCTGATGTCCTCTGCCGGCATTCAGAAGTTGTTTTGTGGAATTTACTCGACGTTTAAATGCTCTTTTGATGAATTTGTGGGGGAGAAAGTGTTTTCCCCGTCCTACTCCTCCTCCATCTTGGCGCCTTCCCTGTAATATATTATTTTCAATACCATAAAGCAGTAGCATAATGTCAAGAAGACGTATTACCACACTGACAGTCTTCAAACCACCAGGCATCATTATTCATAAATTTTGAATGACAGTGAATAAGACTATTTCCTGTATATAACGTACAAAGTGCATTAAAAAAAAAAAAAAAAATGAAAGCAACTCCAGTCAACACCCTGGAGAAGGGAAAGGCTGCCCACTCCAGTATTCTTGCCTGGAGAATTCCATGGACTGTATAGTCCATGGTCGCAAAAGTTGGACAGGGTGGATGAGCAACTTTAACCTTCACTAGCCAACCAGCTATGTGCCTTTAACTTTTATCATCATGACGGAACTGGAGAGTGAGCTTACAGTGGTATTTGGCTATCTCTGTAGCTCCCTGCATTATCTCTCTAAGTTCTCTCTCCATGTAATTTTTATTCTACAGATATTTAAACAAAAACTCAGGTTAATTCAGTGGGATTCCCTTTAAAAATAAAAATCATTTGCTTCTGTAGAGAACACTGAGTAGCTGTTCCCTACTTACTTTGGAATAATTTCTGTTCTAATGACTGGAGAAATGTCTCTCAGTCTCCTAAATATTTTATCTGGTTCTAAAATCTCCATGTTAGATGGGAATATGTTTTGATCTAGCTACCAATTAAGTATGAAAATATTCATCATAATATTTATTCCCTACTCCCTTTGTCATCTGGGAAGGAGTATTGGAAGCTTGTATTAATATAAATGATGTAGTTAAATATCAGGATTTGTGAGGAGGGACTTGTGGGTTCAGGTATGGGCTTATCAGTTTCCAGTCCACATTAAACTGATATTTATCCATGCTCAAATAATTGGTGGTTGTTTCTGGAATGTTTGTGCATATATACCTGAAAAAAACAAGGTGACTTACTTGAGAGTAAGTGAAATGATATCTAATTATATTCCTGTCCAACTCCAATGTTAAAATGTCATAGTTGATTATTTTTAAGATAAAAGAAAATTGAGAGAGTCATTACTATTTTGAAATAAGACCAGGACATAGATTTACAGCAGAAAAGAAAACCATTAAGTAGATGAGATCAATAGATGTCAAGCACATGAGAGATTCTTGTGACACCTTAAGAAAAGTTGTGACTTTTAGCTATAGGCAAAAGAATTTATAAATGTAATCCAAAATACTTCTCATTTAATTGACAAAGAAAATGTAAAAGCCTGGAAAGAAATGAGTATTCGCTCATGAATTACAAAGTGCCATAAGTTATCCTTAAAACAGGCTAATTTGTAAGTATATTCTTGGTTAGAATGAAGTTGGTTGCCTCTCCTAAAATATACTAGGGTTGTTTAAAAAACGTTCTTCAGTTATAATTCTGTATTTTATCTCAGTAATATGTTCAGCTCGTGACTATATATAGCCTCATTATGAAGTATAAATATTAATTGATTGTTTTCCCCTCATTTTAAGCTTATTTAAATTTACCTACATCAGTTATTTTAATCTTCAGCTTTGCTTTCAAGCTGAAAGCAAATTTCTAGTCTGGAAACTTATAAGGTAACCATAAAATTAATACACACCTTGAATATTGATTACTATACCCTTTCTGTCTGAGCTTCAATCTCCTAATTTATAAAACAAAATGGGACAACAAAAAAAGACAGAATGATAAATGTCCACCTCACCCAAACAAAGGCATGTATCCCAAGTTAGACAATAATTTAATCCTCTAAAATTTTAAATAATTAGCAGAGTGATGCCAGGGCCAAGAGAAAAACTGTTGAAGATTATACATGTATTATACTCTATCTCTTCATCCATCTGTCTAACTATCATCTATGAGTGAACATTTCCTGTTGCTTAAAACAGAATCTATCTACCACTACTAGCTTCTGACTATTGCTAAGACTTATGCTCAGTTCTCAGGAAATGTGTACACTGGCTGATAATTCACAAAAAAATTGTTTTTTGCTTAATTATGCATAGTTGATTTTTGGTGTTTGCAACTACAGAACTCCAATTAATAATTTTTGGAAAAGTTGCCTTACTCATTCATTGACTTACTAATTTATTATATGTTTATTCTGCTCTTATTTTATTTATTTATTTATTTATTTATTTTTAATTGTGTTGTTTGAAGATGTATGGACTCTGGCATGAACAAATCATTTTAAAGAAAGATAATTTTTTATAACATTCAGATAGCAATCTCAGAGTCTTGCTTACAGATGTTTGTATGTATGATTTTAAAAATAGACCTGTTTAATTTAAAAAAAAAAAAAAAACTGATTATATGCTCTGACTGTTGGAAAACCTGAATGTAATAGCATAAACCTTGATTCTCTTTGCTCAAGCAAAGGGGTAATAATGTTAAAGACAAGAGCTTAACTATTATTCTAGTGTTGAATTTTAAAATTACTATGAAGACAGAGTTTTTAATTTATTTAGTTCTAGGTGCCAACAAGAATTCTATACCAACTATAATTTTAAAAGGGAAAATATATCTTTTTAGAAAACTGCATTCTTATGAAGCTTGATAGATCTACAATTTGGTTGAATGATCTCCATTTTTAAACCTTTTACTATATAAACTGTATAATATAAAATAAAGCAATAAATAGAATTTCAAGCCTCTCAAATGTTACCACTACTGTATTTCATGTTTTTGATTTTCATAGGTGAAGGAAGCCTTTAATAATGCTGATTACATTTTAAATGTGGAGAATTTAAAATTTACCTGATGGCATTTTGTCCTATATAAGTCCATAATATTTTATATTTTCTTTTAACTACCATAATTAAAACCATAAAAAGATCTGTATTATTATATAAATGTATGCTGCTACTAAGTCACTTCAGTCGTGTCTGACTCTGTGTGACCCCACAGACGGCAGCCCACCAGGCTCCCCCGTCCCTGGGATTCTCCAGGCAAGATCACTGGAGTGGGTTGCCATTTCCTTCTCCAATGCATGAAAGTGAAAAGTGAAAGTGATGTTGCTCAGTCGTGTCCGACCCTCAGCGACCCCATGGACTGTAGCCTACCAGGCTCTTCCGTCCATGGGATTTTCCAGGCAGGAATACTGGAGTGGGGTGCCATTGCCTTCTCCATATAAATGTATAGTAGTCAATATTGTACTCTCTAATAATCTGTGCAGATTTCTATAATACCAGTGTTTTAATTGATTTAGACATAATTTATTCTAGCTCTGTGATGTTTTTCATCATTTTATTTTGTGAATTTTATAATTATACCTGAATTTTATTTTTTTAATTTAATTTTATTTTATTTTTATTTATTTTTATTTTTTTTTAATTAATTTTATTTTATTTTTAAACCTTACATAATTGTATTAGTTTTGCCAAATATCAAAATGAATCCACCACAGGTATACATGTGTTCCCCATCCTGAACCCTCCTCCCTCCTCCCTCCCCATACCATCCCTCTGGGTCGTCCCAGTGCACTAGCCCCAAGCATCCAGTATCGTGCATCGAACCTGGACTGGCATCTCGTTTCTTACAGGATATTTTACATGTTTCAATGTCATTCTCCCAAATCTTTCCACCCTCTCCCTCTCCCACAGAGTCCATAAGACTGTTCTATACATCAGTGTCTCTTTTGCTGTCTCATACACCGGGTTATTGTTACCATCTTTCTAAATTCCATATATATGTGTTAGTATACTGTATTTATGTTTTTCCTCCTGGCTTACTTCACTCTGTATAATAGGCTCCAGTTTCATCCACCTCATTAGAACTGATTCAAATGTATTCTTTTTAATGGCTGAGTAATACTCCATTGTGTATATGTACCACTGCTTTCTTATCCATTCATCTGCTGATGGACATCTAGGTTGCTTCCATGTCCTGGCTATTATAAACAGTGCTGCGATGAACATTGGGGTACACATGTCTCTTTCCCTTCTGGTTTCCTCAGTGTGTATGCCCAGCAGTGGGATTGCTGGGTCATAAGGCAGTTCTATTTCCAGTTTTTTAAGGAATCTCCACACTGTTCTCCATAGTGGCTGTACTAGTTTGCATTCCCACCAACAGTGTAAGAGGGTTCCCTTTTCTCCACACCCTCTCCAGCATTTATTATTTGTAGACTTTTGGATCGCAGCCATTCTGACTGGTGTGAAATGGTACCTCATAGTGGTTTTGATTTGCATTTCTCTGATAATGAGTGATGTTGAGCATCTTTTCATGTGTTTGTTAGCCATCTGTATGTCTTCTTTGGAGAAATGTCTATTTAGTTCTTTGGCCCATTTTTTGATTGGGTCATTTATTTTTCTGGAGTTGAGCTGTAGGAGTTGCTTGTATATTTTTGAGATTAGTTGTTTGTCCATTGCTTCATTTGCTATTATTTTCTCCCATTCTGAAGGCTGTCTTTTCACCTTGCTAATAGTTTCCTTTGATGTACAGAAGCTTTTAAGGTTAATTAGGTCCCATTTGTTTATTTTTGACAATCTCTTTAACAAGTGGTGCTGGGAAATCTGGTCAACCACTTGTAAAAGAATGAAACTAGACCACTTTCTAACACCATACACAAAAATAAACTCAAAATGGATTAAGGATCTAAACATAAGACCAGAAACTATAAAACTCCTAGAGGAGAACATAGGCAAAACACTCTCTGACATACATCACAGCAGGATCCTCTATGACCCACCTCCCAGAATATTGGATATACCTAAATTTTAAACATAGCACTTAAAATACATATTTTTGTTCTCTACTAACATGGCAATTTTCTGCCAAATTGCTTTGTTTATGAGAACACAGCATATGCTTAGTTTTCTCCTAGTATGTTCTATAAATCTGACAAAGTTGAGAAGTAAAACTCCAGGAGTACCACTATGCAAATTATTGTTGTATTTATACTAACTTGTTTTGAACATATTGGATGATTAAACATATTTTTCTCATAAAAGATACAAACTTTAGTTCTAGAATATTAATTGCAAAAAAATGTTGAAAAAGTTAGATGAAACTTTGGATCCCTATTTTTCTGCTATCCTTAATTAGCGAAATATATTGAATGTAATTACAAGGACCACATTTTCATTACATAAAAGATATTCTCTTAAAACATGAATGTTAAACTGACTAGAATGAAATCGAATTTTTTACAAAATTATTTATGAATGAAATACTAAATTCTATTCAATATTCACATACTAAAAAGTGAATATTTTCTTTATAAAGATGAATTGCCAATAGAGCCATTTTTAAATTTACAGACTGAAATGAGGAAAACATACAAAATTAATAATCATTTCAGTGTAAATATTATTAGTTATTTTGATGATTGTGAGAAGTATCATTTCACACTCAAGTAATCTCATGTTAATAATGCATGCTCAGAAACTCAGCTGTGTCTGACTCTGTGACCCAACAGACTGAAGCCCACCATGCTCCTCTGTCCATGGGATTTTCCAGGCAAGAACCCAGGAGTGGGTTGCCATTTCCTCCTCCAGCGGATCTTTCCAACCCAGGGATAAAAACTTGTGTCTTCTGTGTTTCTTGCGTTGCAGTCAGATTCTTTACCACTGGGGAAGTTGTGAAATAAATGTGTTGTGGTTTCACAAGTTATTTGAAGTTATAGAGCACAGAATTATAACACATGATGCATTTCTATAATTTGCTCTTTCATATGTGATTGTGGATAACAAATACATGGCTTATGCAGTCAACTATTCAGTCTTTGTTGGTCCTCACATTCTATTTTTGATAGTATTTGTATAGCAATGGGGCTTCCAAGGTGGCACTAGTGGTAAAGAACCCACCTGCCAATGCGGCAGATATAAGAGATGAAGGTTTGATCCCTGGTTTTGTAAGATCCCTTGGAGGAGGGCACGGCAACCCACTCCAGTATTTTTACCTGGAGAATCCTGTGGACAGAGGAGCTTGGCAGGCTACCGTCCATAGGGTTGCACAGAGTTGAACACAACTGAAGTAATTTAGTATGCACACACATATAGCAATATTGTATTAGCAGCTTTAGCTGCTAGGTCTCTTTTTTAAATAAACATTTGAATGTTCTTCTAAGCATCTCTGTTTTTGCCTGCCTGCTCCTTCTAATACTATTAACTCCTCAGGCAAAACTCATATCCTCCACTTAGTCAACGTTTTAGAAAAAGCAACTCTTTCTAGCTCCAGGAGTTGTCATTTGACTCAGAATTGGCCAAAATATATGTTCCATTACACTGCCTATAGATAGTTGTTCATGGATGAACATGAACTTGAAGCAAGATGTGTCAGCAAAGGAGAATCATAACTAGTTGATTTTTGGAACAGTGTAAGAAAGAGTTCCATTTTCCAGTGGTGTTTCTGAGAGAATAGGAAGCCTTCTTGGGGCTGGTGATAATCATCTCATTGTTAGAAGGGGAAGTCTTTTCTTGGCTCTTGCCAACACAAAGGATAGGAAAGCTAGTGATAAGAGAAAGCAAACGATAAACATGAAGGTAATTTTTCCTGGATGCAGTGGTGCCAGAAATAGAAAGATGTTCTTTCCTTGGGTTTTCAGTTATCTCAATCAATCAATTTTACCTATGTCAGTTTTAGTTGTATTCTGTCATTTGTGATCATTTTATTATTAAATAACATCTGTATATACCCTTGACTGCCTTATTGAAATTGAGATCCTGATCTCCCAGCTCAGTGCCAATTTTAGCCTCTCTTATCTGCAGTCCTTATGTCTGCTTGCTAGTGAAACATCATATTCTGTTATGGTCTCTTCTACCATAAACTTTAATCTATGGTGAATGGAGCCTGATACTGTTTTTAATGACACTGGTGCACCCTGAGCCTTTCATAGCCTCAGTGTATGGAGGATCTTCTAGATCTTCCAGTGGAAAAGAATCTCAGGTGGGTCCTCTAGTCATTAATAGTATATTCACTTGAACAGTGGAAACAGTGAGAGACTTTATTTTGGGGGGCTCCAAAATCACTGCAGATGGTGATTGCAGCCATGGAATTAAAAGATGCTTACTCCTTGGAAGGAAAGTTATGACCAACCTAGACAGCATATTAAAAAGCAGAGACATTACTTTGCCAACAAATGTCTGTCTAGTCAAGGCTATGGTTTTTCCAGTGGTCATGTATGGATGTGAGAGTTGGACTATAAAGAAAGGTAAGCGCCGAAGAATTGATGCTTTTGAACTGTGGTGTTGGAAAAGACTCTTGCGAGTCCCTTGGGCTGCAAGGAGATCCAACCAGTCCATCCTAAAGGAGATCAGTCCTGGGTGTTCTTTGGAGGGTCTGATGTTGAATCTGAAACTCCAATACGTTGGCCACCTGATGCTGGAAAAGATTGAGGGCAGGAGGAGAAGGGGACGACAGAGGATGAGATGGTTGAATGGCATCACCGACTCAATGGACATGAGTTCAGGTGGGCTCTGGGAGTTGGTGTTGGACAGGGAGGCCTGGCGTGCAGCAGCTCATGGGGTTGCAAAGAGTCGGACATGACTGAGCGACTGAACTGAACTGAAGCACATACTTCCTTGTCAGAGAGTTGGCAATATTAGCATTTCAAGTTAGTTTAGTTTGTGACTCTTTCGGTATTTTCAGTTGCCCTCTCTTGTGGTTCTCATGAGGTATTGAAAGGTATTATTTGGGAAATTGGGCCAATTTCACCAATTTCACCATTTCATCACTCTTTGAAAAATCTACAGATTTTTCCTTTACCATTTTTATCTTTCAGCACTCTTATTAAAAATCTTCAGAATCTAATCCCGTGGGTTTTGTTGCAGCTTTTTCCACTGTGTGCTGGCTAGATGTTCTAGATGTTTTTGGATAATGTCCATTATCAGGCCTCCAGATTGACTATTTTTTAAATTATATTTATTTGTTTATTGTCTGTGTTGGGTCTTTGTTGCAGCAAGGGCTTTTCTCTGCTTGTGGCAAGTCAGGGCTACTCTTCAGTTGCAGTGCATGAGCTTATCACCACAGTGGCCTCTCTCGTTATGGAGCACAGGCTCTATGACACTTGGGCTTCAGTAGTTGCAGCACATGGGCTCTGTAGTTGTGGCTTCTTGTAGAGCAAGGCTCACTGGTTGTGGCACACAGGCTTGGTCACTCCGTGGCATGTGGGATCCTCCTACACCAGGGATTGAACCTGTGTCCCCTACTTTGGCTGTCAGATTCTTACCACTGAGCCACCGGGGAAGCCCCTCAGATTGATTGTTAACTGCAGTTTAACCTGAGTTAAACTTAAGAGCCAAGAGGACAGACAAGAGCTGTTTCTGAGAGGAGCTCATGTTCTTTTGTGAAGAAAGATTTCATGTTATCCACCATTCAGTTCAGTTCAGTTCAGTTCAGTCCAGTTGCTCAGTCATGTCTGACTTTTTGTGATCCCATGAATCACAGCACGCCAGGCGTCCCTGTCCATCACTACTCCCGGAGTTCATTCAGACTCACGTCCATTGAGTCAGTGATGTCATCTAGCCATCACATCCTCTGTCGTCCCCTTCTCCTCCCGCCTTCAGTCTTCCCCAGTATCAGAGTCTTTTCCAATGAGTCAACTCTTCGCATGAGGCGGCCAAAGTACTGGAGTTTCAGCTTCAGCATCATTCCTTCCAAAGAAATCCCAGGACTGATCTCCTTTAGAATGGACTGGTTGGATCTCCTTGCAGTCCAAGGGACTCTCAAGAGTCTTCTCCAACACCACAGTTCAAAAGCATCAATTCTTCGGTGCTCAGCTTTCTTCACAGTCCAACTCTCACATCCATACACGACTACTGGAAAAACCATAGCCTTGACTAGATGAACCTTTGTTGGCAAAGTAATGTCTCTGTTTTGAATATGCTATCTAGGTTGGTCATAACTTTCCTTCCAAGGAGTAAGCGTCTTTTAATTTCATGGCTGCAGTCACCATCTGCAGTGATTTTGGAGCCCAGAAAAATAAAGTCTGACACTGTTTCCCCATCTATTTCCCATGAAGTGGTGGGACCGGATGCGATGATCTTCGTTTTCTGAACGTTGAGCTTTAAGCCAACTTTTTCACTCTCCTCTTTCACTTTCATCAAGAGGCTTTTGAGTTCCTCTTCACTTTCTGCCATAAGGTTGCTGTCATCTGCATATCTGAGGTTATTGATATTTCCCTAGGCAATCTTGATTCCAGCCTGTGCTTCTTCCAGCCCAGTGTTTCTCATGATATACTCTGCATATAAGTTAAATAAAAAGGGTGACAATATATAGCCTTGACGTAATCCTTTTCCTATTTGGAACCAGCCTGTTGTTCCATGTCCAGTTCTAACTGTTGCTTCCTGACCTGCATACAGATTTCTCAAGAGGCAGATCAGGTGGTCTGGTATTCCCATCTCTTGAAGAATTTTCCACAGTTTATTGTGATCCACACAGTCAAAGGCTTTCGCATAGTTAAGAAAGCAGAAATAGATGTTTTTCTGGAACTCTCTTGCTTTTTCCATGATCCAGCGGATGTTGGCAATTTGATCTCTGGTTCCTCTGCCTTTTCTAAAACCAGCTTGAACATCAGGAAGTTCATGGTTCACGTATTGCTGAAGCCTGGCTTGGAGAATTTTGAGCATTACTTTACTAGCGTGTGAGATGAGTGCAATTGTGCGGTAGTTTGAGCATTCTTTGGCATTGCCTTTCTTTGGGATTGGAATGAAAACTGACCTTTTCCAGTCCTGTGGCCACTGCTGAGTTTTCCAAATTTGCTAGCATGTTGAGTGCAGCACCTTCACAGCATCATCTTTCAGGATTTGGAATAGCTCAACTGGAATTCCATCACCTCCACTTGCTTTGTTCATAGTGATGCTTTCTAAGGCCCACTTGAATTCACATTCCAGGATGTCTGGCTCTAGGTCAGTGATCACATCATCGTAATTTTCTGGGTCATGAAGATCTTTTTTGTACAGTTGTTTGTGTATTCTTGCCATCTCTTCTTAATATCTTCTGCTTCTGTTAGGTCCATACCATTTCTGTCCTTTATCGAGCCCATCTTTGCATGAAATGTTCCCTTGTTATCTCTAATTTTCTTAAAGAGATCTCTAGTCTTTCCCATTCTGTTCTTTTCCTCTATTTCTTTGCATTGATCTCTGAGGCAGGCTTTCTTATCTCTTCTTGCTATTATTACCCTATTCCAATTTGTCACCAATAAACTTGTCAGCAACCAAGTATATCTCAGGCTTGTTGGTGCTTCATTTATCTCAAGCAACAGGACCTTCAACACCAGCCTGCCCCTGGATTATTAAACTCAAAAATTTTATCTTACCACCTTGGAAAATAGTGACAAGTCAGGTTCTCTGACAGTAGATGTTCAAGTAGATTTTCAGGTTCAAGCTACCTAGTAGAGATTATCACCTTTGAAAAAAAAAGGATAATTTTGGACAGAGGAAGAGTTTAAACTCAGATGCAGGTCTAACAAAGTATTGGCTATTTTGGTAGAGAGCCCTTGGACAAATTTTCCCTTTAGAGTTGACAGAATTGGGTTGAAATCACCCAGTATTTATACTCTTTCCTAGCTCAGTCACAGGATGGCACCTCAACCCCTAATCTAGGAACAGTATATTGTTGGGAATAGTGGCTTTCTATCACTGAGAAAGCCTCTGACAGTACTGAAAGCTGGAAGTTGTCTGCTGAACATTCTTACCAAAGCTGTACAGAAGTCCTACTTGAAGAGAAATCTATATAGAGTCTCTTTCCACACACTCTACAGTTTGGTTGGTCTCTTGTAATTGCAAAAATACTTTACTTATTAAGGGCTTCCCTGGTGGCTCATGGTAAAGAATCCACCTGCAGTGCAGAAGACCTGGGTTTGATCCTTGGGTTGGGAAGATCCCCTGAAGAAAGGAATGTCTTCCCACTCCAGTGTTCTTGACTGGAGAATTCCATGGACAGAGGAGCCTGGAAGGCTACAGTCCATGGGGTTGCAAAGAGTCAGATGTGACTGAGTGACTTTCACTCACTTTTGTACTTATTAAACCCAGGTCATTTAAACAGATAGGATGTTTGACTTGCAGTCAAAGTTTTCTCTGTGTTTATGATTTTGGTTTCCATATTATAAACACAAAGTTAACATAAGTATATATGTTAATATAATTTGATAATAGTAATAATAATGAAATAGTAATAATCTCTTATGTTTATAGTGAATGTTCTGTTTTACAAAGGAATTTCTTATTTGGTACTCATTAAGGACAATACACCGAGTAGACATCATTATCATTCTGCAACTTTTATTTTCAGATTTACTGATGGAGATTACCAATTTAATAAATTGTAATATCATAGATCAAACTTAGAACTTCCAAACTCATGAACAGCTTATCTTTTAATACACTATTGAGTGTCTTAATAAACTCTGACTTACTGTAATCAGAATACTTACAAATATTAAAAACATTATTTTAATCATAAAATTATAAATAGATTCTTTTGTGGATAACTTAGATGAATTGACACATTTTCTCATAAGATTAAATATTAACTGTTGTTTTTATTAACATTCTTATGGACTATTTTTCAGGAGTCATGCCATAAATATTAAACTGAACACTAGCAAAATATAATCAACAAATCTTAATGGTTTTAGTTATATAACATGTAGTTCTGAAATAAATCCTTAAATAACTGGATCTGTTCTCTATTCAAAAACTCATACCTTTTCTCTTTTTCAAACCTAGCTTTTCTTTGTTACTACCATATTAGGGGGCAAACTCTTTTTGCTTTTTCTTTATTCCTTCTTCCATTGTGTTTGTGTGTGAGGTGTGATTGTGCAATTTCTATTCCAGGATTGATCAGCATAATCTTAAAAAAATTCAAATCTGCTGTTACTTAAGCAATATGAAAATAATAAGGAAAACATTTATAAAAAATATTGTTTTCATATAAAATTATACAAGATGGGTCTTATGATTACTTCTTGCACCAAGATACAGCTTCACTCATGTGCGTTAATTGCATGTAATTAAGAGACTGAATATACAAACAGGTGAGAGCTAGACAATATGTAAAAATAAAACTTTGATCCCCTGCCTGGGGCAAGTTATCCAAGAAACCAGCCCTTTATAATAAATAACTCAGGAAGCCAGCTTGCTATCAGTTGAACCTAAAGGAAGCCAGATTGCTATCTTTAGTGACAATTCAGAAAGTGAGGTAAACAATAAATTCTCTAACATTTGGTCCCAAATGGTCAGGGCTTGTTTATAACCAACATCTTCCTAATTTTGTCCCCACTTTTAACTGAGACCAATCAGAGAAAGTCAAATACGCATCCCTTACCAATCACATAGCTTTCCCCTCTTCTAGTACTTCTAGTTACACAATTATACCTTTCATATGTCAACACCCTTCCATAAGGACATATTTGATGCCCATCACTTCTATAAAGTGCTCCCATTCCTCTGCCTATCTTTGAATCACTGCAACAAGCATATGATAGTGGTTGACTGTCTTATAAGCTCTAAATAAATAAGCTTTGCTCTTTCAGTTGGTTGGTCTTCTTTTATATCTATAGAATCTTCTTAAAATAGAGATTGCCACTTTCTTCAGAATGTTTTAAACTTTCTAAACTGTATATAGAATATTCCAAAGGCAATTTTTTTTTCTTTTGCACTGACAGCTTCTTCCCCAATTTCATCTAAGTAATGTGTAAGTTGGTTTGCTGCATTTCTTCTTTCATGCCTGTACTCTTAGGACTTACTATCAGGGGCTTCTCTAAGTTTTAAGGACAGCCTGACATTTTCATACTGCATCTATATAATAAGTAAAGACTTCTGCCTCCCATGGACCTCAGAGGGTATCTATGTCCTTTTCATGACTTTAAAATTTAATATCTGATATGAATCAGAGCCTAAGATCCAAGGTTTGGAATTTCATCTCCTCCCTTTACTGGTTGTCTTGCTCAGTTTTAGTGTTCGAGGAATAGAAAACAGGAACCATGGTCCTAGTCTCATAACTTCATTTTCCCTCATGACTTAATTTTCTTTCTTTGAAGAATTAACAGTTATGTAAGATTCACCAGGACAGCACCATTTAAGCATGCCTCAAATTATGCCATGATCTTAATTAAAGCAAATTTCCATTAAAAATACATTTTCTTTAGGACACTTAAAAGTTGTTAATCTTTTAAATGGCCCCAAAGGACCCCTTAGAATACTATCTAAGGCTTCAAGAAGAATGGTAATGTTAGGCAATGTAAATATTTTTAAAGTGAGAAAATAAAGGCTCAAATAAATTATGTAAAATGCCTAATATCCTGTCGTAGAATCTTCTGTCTCTGTTATCATCCCATCATTTGAAAGAGCTACAAAACAAGGGAAGATAATTCTTGTTTGGATATTCTGATATTTTTAAAACATTAAGAGAATATTTGTTAAGCAAGTAAGCATACTTTGGTGATATTATTCATTCAACATAGTATTTTGCTAAAATAAGTTATAAGGTGAGTGTCTTGGACCAGGCACAGGCTGGAAAAGAATTTCCAGACATGAGACAGAATGAGAGGGAAATAAAGTTTATTAGAGTGGGTGATGTGGTTAGAACAGCAGGCCAGCTCAAGGGACAACCAACATTGAACAGGGGTCCTTAGTCCACTTTTATACCCAGGGTACGAAGAGTAGTAAAGGGGTCTTATGGGTCATTTTCTGATTGAATGAGGCACATATACTGGGTGGGAGAAAGAGTTAGGCAAATACCTTCTCCCTATGGGGTAGGAAGGGAGACAGGCTATACCATCCAGGAGGACCTGAAATCCATTAATAATTATAACATGGGGGAGGGAAGGACAATAAGGGTCTGGTTTTTCTCTTCTTGTTTTCCAAGACCCTGCTTGGTTTTATCTGCTCCTTTGTCCTTGGGTCACCACAGTAAGGTCAACATTTTTAAAGATTAAAACAAAGCCCAGAATTTTGTAAAATTTAACTTTTATTTTGTAAGGTTCACCAAATATAGTGTTAAAAGTTAAAGTGAGGCATATTGGTATTTCAAGTTTCTTTGAGCAAAAATCTGTTTTAATAGGACATTACATAACCAGAAGTTGTAAGGAGTACTTAACACATAGGAACTCAGGAGAGAGATGTTTATAAAACAAAAAAGTGCAAAATAAGGAAATTATTGGTTGGCTATAGCTCAAATCCCCTTTTATTTTTAGTGACTGATTGCTTTTAGGTTCTAGTTTATTTATACAGGCTGCCAGGGCATTACAACCACCTCAGTCTATCAGCCCCCTTACTAATTAATTTAACAATAAGACAGAGAATAATCCTAATGTAAACTGACTGTTCTTTATGAATCAAATGTACTTAAGTATATATTAATATTTACATTTAGAAATTATTATGTGATCTAAATTGAGCTGATTAGTAGGAAAGGAAAGAATTGCTAAATTTGATGCTAAAAAATAATATTAATAAAAGTTTTGAAAGCAAGACCAAGTCTTCTTGAGACAGTAATATTCATAAACTTCAAGTAAAGTTCAAAGTATAATCAGAATTCCAGACAAGATAAAGGCATCAGTCAAAGTAAATGTTAAGAATCATGACTACAGATAGTAATAGAAAATATAATTGAATGTCACAAAGGAAGATAAGGAAATATGAACCAGAAGCAGAAGTTTTTGAGAAAGACAACAAATAAAAATGAAACTCTGGAACTGTTCTGGAATTTTTCATTTCAAATTTGCTTAGGAGAATTAGCCATTTTGGGCAATATTTCTCATAAAATTTGACCAGAATTAGCATGACTAGCACACCAGTGACATGTAAATTTGTACAAAGACACACTTCAAAGGCCAACAGGGAATCTAAGGTTATGAATTTGACTTACAAAACTATTTTGATTTTCTACGTTGATGTCACAGGGTATGAAATGCTTTTTGATAACAGTTTCTCTCCTATGTTCAGGTACAAGACCACACATATGCAATAGAAACAAATCCAAGTTTGAGATCCAAGGAATTTCAGATAATATATCAACTTAGATTAATAGCCAACTATCTGGGCTATGCTAGGGACTCAATGTTTATTTGTTGCTCGGTGATGTATGAATATACTGAATCTTCGTTATAAACATAATAATGACAACTAATTAATATTTGTGTTAGTGCACCAGCTGCAGTAATTAACTATGTATTATTTATTCTGATAGCTCTCATTGTTCAGATATAATGATATTTTAATGTTTTGCATAAGTTATCCATACTTGATAAAAATACAAATAAATATATATACTATTTAAAATGAGCACATATTGTATCATTTAAATACATAATTTAATGGAATTCTCCAAGTTATGCAATTCCTGAATTTTATGACACTTCAAATTTCTCTTAGTAAGAATTATGAAAAGAGTCAACTAATCAAAAATTGTTAGCTCAGTAGATTAATTGATTTATAGAATAGATTGAAGGAACTCAGTCAAAATTTAGTTTGTTTTGAGAAATTCTCCCTGTTAAAATTCTAGAAAGGTATACTGAAACCTACGTTGTTATTTATAGGATGGCATGTAGGGGACTTCCAAACTGTATCTGCATATTTGTTTGTTGATTGTTTGCTTTTTCCCTTAAAGACTTTTTTTAAGGGCAATATTAAGTTAAAATCTTAGCAATAAGGTAGAGCAATTTCCCATACCTCTGACCCCACACCTGCATAGTTTCCCCTATTATCAACATTTCTTATCAGAATGGAACAATTATTATCAAAAATGAGCCTACATTGACACATTATAATGACCTAAAGTACATAGTTTGCCTTTGGTTCACTCTTGGAGTTGTATATTATATGTGTTGGGAAAAATTTATAATAACATATATACATTATTAAAATGCCAGAGTATTTTTATTGCCCTAAAATTCTTCTGTATGCTGCCTATATTACGTGCCCTTCTTCCTAGGCTTCACCCCTGGCAAACACTGATCTGTTTATTGTCTCCATAGTCTTGTCCTCTTCAGAATGTCATATAGTTGGAATCATAGAGTTTGTAGCCTTCTTAGAAGTCAGTACTTCTTTTATTGATCATTTCATGGATTGTGCCTTTGGGTTAAATGTATAAAGATATCACCATTCTCAATGTCATCTGGGTTTTCCCTTATGTTCTAGGAGTTTTATGTTTTTGCACTACATGTAGGTTTTTGATCTGTGTTAATTTTTGTGAAATGTGTAAAGTTTATGTCTGAATTGATCTTTCTTTACATCTGGATTCTAATTGTTACATTTATGGAAGAGAAATTGTCTTTTCTCTATTTTATTGTCTTTCATCCTTTGCAAAAAAACAATTGGCTATATTTAGAGAGATATGTTTATAAACTCTGTATTCTGTTCCATTAATTGATTTGCATCTTCTTTGCTAATAACACACTGTCTTGATTGCCAGAGATTTGTCTTGTGGGATGGTAGCATTAGTCCTCCAACTTTGTTCTTAGCCTTTGATATTATGTTGCCTATTTTGAATTTTTTACCTCTTTGTGTAATCTTTAGAACCAGTGTGTCATTATCTGCAAACTAATTTGCTAGGATTTTGACTGAGTTCACATTTCAACTACAGTTATTTTGGGAAGAACTGAGGTTTTAACAATATTGAGTTTTTCTTCATGGAAGTGAAATATTTTTCTATTCACTTAATTCTTCTTTGATTTTCCCTATCAAAATTAGTAATTTTACTTATATATACATTGTTCATTATTTGTTAGATTTATAACTACTTTATTTTCGGGTTAATGTGAATGGGATTTTCTTTCTTTTTTTTTTTTTTTCATTTCAAATTCCACTTGTTCACTGTTGGAAAGCAGTTGCCTTTTGTATATTAATCTTGGGCTTCCCAGTTGGTGCAGTAAGTAGTAAAGAATCTGCTGTCAAGTGCAAGAGATGCAAGAGACATGGGTTTGATCCCTGGGTCAGGAAGATCCCTTCAGGTAGGAAATGGCAACTCATTCCAGTATTCTTGCTTAGAAAGTTCCATGGGCTTTGTGGGCTACCATCCATGGAGTCTCAAAGAATCAGACATGACTGAGCAACTGATTACCTGGGCATATTAATTTTATATCCTATACCCTCAGTATAATTAGTCATTAGTGCCAGGCTTTCAGATTTTCTATGTAGACCATCATGGGATCTGAACGAATAGTTTTATGTCTTTCTTTTCTACCTGTGTATTTTCTTTTCTTTTCTTGCTATTTGTATTTGTCAGGGCTTCTAGTACTACGTTGGAAAGGAGTGGTAAGAGAATATACCCTTGTCTTGTTTTTGATTTTAGTGGGTAAGTATCCAGTTTCTTGTCAAATTACAATGTTTTTGTTGTTTAGTGTTAAGAGAGTATATCTTTGCTTTGTTTTTGATTTACTGACTACGTATCCAGTTTTTGATCAAATTTCAATGTTTTTGTTGTTCATTTTATGTAGATTATTGAATTTGTGAGCACAGCCTTGTTCATACTACTTCTTGGTTATCCTTTTTAATTTCCATTGTATCTTTAGTAATGATGCCTTTTCATTTCTGATATTAGTAATTTGTTTCTGCTCTCTTTTTCTTAGTTGGCCTGTCTAGAAGCTTATTGATTTCATTAATCCTTCCAAGAACTAACTGTTGGTTTTATTGGTTTCCTTTCAATTTTATTTTGTTTCAATATCATATTATTTAATCTGTCAAATGATGAGAGATTAACATGTTTACATAAGTGAAAGTAAATGGACACTATTTTAGCTTACTAAAATGAATTTTCCTTGAATTTTAATGGAAATTTGTCAATAATTATAGAAGTATTAAAGGAGAAAAAAAACCCCTGAACTTGAATGCAGGTTTGTAATTCAAAATTGAAAACATAAATTTAAGTAATTATTGCTATATTTTAGTAAAATATGAGCTATAACATATAATTTTATTATTAATTAATGGGATAAATGACAATAAAATTACTTAATTATGTAAAAACTGTAATGCTATATGTATGGTATCACTCATCTGACATTTAATTGTAATGAAATAAATCTAATTGGCTAATTTGCAGCATATTATTTTTCTTAAATATTTTCTAAGTATTATTTTAAAGCACACAAGTAGATTTTATAACTAATAAAAATATGATTGCTTTTATTTAAAAACTAATGAAATTGTTCAGATTCTGAGAAGAAAATTGTTCAAATCAAAATCATTGGAAAAGTTCTATTTTAAAAGTAATATTCATTGACTGATAATACTAATGGATCTAGAAAGAAATACATCAAATATTATGAAGAGAGTTTCTTCAGCTTATGTGATTTAATTAATTAGCCAGTTTTTAAATTTTGTTTACTTTTCCTTTCTCTGGAATTGTGTGCTTTTCACTATGAACCTTAAAATAATGGCTCAGACACAGTTTGTATAGCACATGTAGTGGTCTGAGTACAAGCCTGATACCTGACTACCTTGGCATAAATCCTAAGTCAGCCATTCGTTAATTTTACAACCTTGGCAGATTAGCTAACCTTTACAAGCCATTATTTTCTTATCTATAAGCAGGAACATAATTGTATATACTTACAGAATTGTGCTGAGAACTAAAAATGCTGCTTTCTTGAAGATGAAATATGTGTACTTCTCAAGTACTTAAAAACTTTTTAGTGATTATTTGGCAATTGAAAGCATTAGGGAAATAAGGTTCCAGAATTTCATGTTCCATATATTCATTCCTAATAATCACCTGCCAGAAACCTTCCTGTGTGTGCTCTTTTCCAAACTCAGCTGTCATAAATTGAAGTCCAGACCTCAAACTTTAA
Organism: Bos indicus x Bos taurus; assembly: GCF_003369695.1. Classification (NCBI taxonomy): domain Eukaryota; kingdom Metazoa; phylum Chordata; class Mammalia; order Artiodactyla; family Bovidae; genus Bos; species Bos indicus x Bos taurus. The sequence continues at coordinate 60,445,401 of NC_040087.1, forward strand.
AATTAAGGAATACCTCTAACCTCATTATGGTACTCTGTTCTGGGGAGTTAAGTTAAAAGTAGCCACAGGAGGAAGTTTGAAAATACTGATACAGTTATCAAGAAAAAGAATTACCCTAATGATTGAGTAACAAGATATTTTGTAAGTTGGGCAGTTGTCTTTTTTCCTTTTATTGTGTTTCAGTTTTTTTTTTTTTTTCTGTTTTTTATTTAATGTAAAAAAATTTTTTACAGTATTATGTTGGTTTCTGCCATACAACAATGCAAATAAGCCATAATTATACATACATTGCCTCTGTCCTTAGCCTTCGTCCTCTACCTCCACCCTACCCCTCCTAATCATCATCACAAGAGTGCCAGCCTGGTCTCCCTGTGCTAAACAGCAACTTCTCACCAGTTATCCATCTTATACCTGATAGTGTATATATGTTGATGTTACTTTTCCCAGTCATCCCACTCTCTCCTGCCCTGCTGTATCAGTAAGTCCATTCTCTATATCTGCATCTCAGTTCCTTCCTTGCATATAGGTTCATCAATGTAATTATTCTAGACTATATATTCTATTCTGTAAATATATATATACAATTTTGTTTTTATCTCAGTTATTTCTCAAACAGCTCTATTGTTCTCTATAATAGATGAGACAGTGTGTGGAGAGGTGAAATAAATCCCCCATGCCTATACATAGTAAATATGCATATCTGATTCTAATACAGATCCTTTGATTCAGTCTGCTCAACCCTTTTGATGTATTTCAAGTGTTTAACGTAGTAAGTAAATGTTAACCATTATTTTAATCATCAGTAGTAGAAATAATTGTATAAATAAGTGTTACTGCTAAACCTATTAGTTATAAGACCAATATTTATCTTCTTTAATCATTATTATAGTTATTTGCATATCTCTGTCTTGTTTTGCATTATTACACAAGGCTAGGCTATAACATAGAGGGCCCAAAAACTATTGATTAATATTATATAAATTGTTAAATAGATTAATGCCTAAATAAATATACAATTTCTGAAACATGTCATTTCAGAATTATAATTTTCCATGGGATTATCATCATACTATTTACATTCAACCAACTTATTTTCCGATGAAGTAGAATTATGTGAGGACTGAATAATTTTATCATGGCCTCTTCAAGAGTAAAACTGTATTAATCAAATTAATAAATATGTTTTTAAAGAAAATGCTTTGAACTCACTTTTTCTCATGTAATTATAAATTAATTTTTCCCACTAGTTTATTATATTGAACCATGTGTTTTGTGGTATTACATATACCCAACAAATGCCTTGCTTGTCTTTGTATAGTATCTGCAGCCGTGTTTTAGGTAAAATTAAGTGGCATAGAGAACGACGATTCTTCTGTTTGTTCTACATACAGTTTTGCAAGTATTTTATAAAATCATAAAACAAATGAAGACTGATTTATTAATTAAATGACATGTTTCATAAAACAACAAAAAAAGTGTTGCCATGGACAAATATGATTGGAGAATTCATGCCGCTGTCAGTGTTTCACAAGACATGTTACCATTTGAGTATCTTAGATAATTCCTGTAATAAAGAAATATGCTTAAATTTCCTAAATGCATTGTTTCGCAGACTTATGATTATGCAATACCTATCATTATCTTTTACAATTAATGTCCTCCTGGAAGTAATTTGAGAACAAAAATTTCATATTACTAGAAGCAATATAAGAATTTGATAATTAGTTTATAAGATAAGTAATCCAGCCAGGCAACTGACAAGATATAAATTATGAGTGATGCTCTGGTTCACAAGTAAGCAAAATGATGTTTTATATTTTATTACAAGTCACATTTTCCATCTTTGTGGCCTTTATCTGGTTATTAAATATCTCTACCCTCTGTTGGCTCCATCTCAAAGAGCTGAGAAGCAGAGTAAATTACAGTATACGAGCAAAAAAAAGCACAGAAACCTGGCAATTGTGAATCTAGTCAAGTTTGATGATTGAATTTTACAATTTATTTCCTCTATTTTTCTTGGATCCTTGAATGTGCATAGGAATTATTAAATCCTACATAAACTAATTTTAAGAGTTTTTTTTTTCCTCCCCTGGAGTATTATTTCAGTATCAGTGTCTGCTTCATGTGGAGTGTATGGACTGATATTTATTGTACTTGCTCAGCTATATATTGCTTTGCATCTATGTATCTATCCATCCATCTGTATCTAGCCTATCTGTCCCTATTTCTGTAAGACAGATGAAAAAGCAATTGAAATGTATTTGCAGAACCAATCATTTAGATTAGTATGCTTGTTGAAACACTCTTTGAAGATTCAAGAGAACTGCACAACTTTCCCTTTTTTATGTCTGTTCATATTTTAAAATCATGAGTTTTTACTTGTTTTCCTGTCACAGAGCTAAGTAATAAGCTAGAGATTGCTGTTGTGGGAAACATAATGTCTAGTGTGCCATTCAGCAGAGAAAGGAAATCACCTGTGGCTAGTCTAAAGTTTGTTCCTGAAATAGATAGGGATCTGTCATCACCTGATGTGATAGAAACCCAACGAATCCTTTTATCTCATCTGTGCTGGTGAGAGTGCCTTTGTTTAATCATGATGAAAAAAGATCCCCCGGTAAAAGGGAAATGGGTTCCCCACAGAATAGGTGGTTCCAAATGGCCATTAAAAATGTATGCAGATAAACATCATTTATACGGTATTGCTTTACAGCAGATTATAGAGTTCATGTCGTGTGCCATGGACACCATGGGGGAATTAGGAGAGAAACAGTTTCTATTTCCCTGGAAGTCCTTTCAGGGTAAAAGAGCTAAAGTAGTGGCTAGAAGTAATCCCTCAACAGTTTGAAATCAGATTGCTTTAAAGGACAATAACAGATACAAACCAGTATAATATTTGGCACAATTTTCTAATATGTTTATTTTAGATAATAAAAATATCAATTCCATGTGCCAAGAATATTTCTCAATTATAACTGCATTATGTTAAGAGAATAATGAATCCATTTATTATTTATTAGCATATATTAAAATAATGTCCTAAGAATAAAGAAAAAATACAGTGGTGTAGGTACTTGAAACATGTATTTTTAAAAGATTAAATTTTCCATCTCATGATATTCATCACCTTATGATTCACAAAATGTCTATAACATAATAATTGCTTTACTGCACTAGGGTAATTGTAGTGGCAATGAAAATATATCATCATTGTGTGCATACATGTGCGTGTGTGTGTTTTCCTATGGATTTACAGAAGAGATGATAAGTCATCTAAGAGATGACTAGCTAAGAGATGATAGTCAAAAATACAATCAACAACACATCACAGCAGGATCCTCTAATGGGACCTAATTAAACCTAAGGGCTTCTACACAACAAAGGAAACTATAAGCAAGGTGAAAATACAGCCTTCAGAATGGGAGAAAATAATAGCAAATGAAGCAACTGACAAACAACTAATCTCAAAAATATACAAGCAACTCCTACAGCTCAACTCCAGAAAAATAAATGACCCAATCAAAAAAATGGGCCAAAGAACTAGACATTTCTCCAAAGAAGACATACAGATGGCTAACAAACACATGAAAAGATGCTCAACATCACTCATTATCAGAGAAATGCAAATCAAAACCACTATGAGGTACCACTTCACACCAGTCAGAATGGCTGCGATCCAAAAGTCTACAAGCAATAAATGCTGGAGAGGGTGTGGAGAAAAGGGAACCCTCTTGCACTGTTGGTGGGAATGCAAACTAGTACAGCCACTATGGAAAACAGTGTGGAGATTCCTTAAAAAACTGGAAATAGAACTGCCTTATGACCCAGCAATCCCACTGCTGGGCATACACACTGAGGAAACCAGAATTGAAAGAGACATGTGTACCCCAGTGTTCATTGCAGCACTGTTTATAATAGCCAGGACATGGAAGCAACCTAGATGTCCATCAGCAGATGAATGGATAAGAAAGCAGTGGTACATATACACAATGGAGTATTACTCAGCCATTAAAAAGAATACATTTGAATCAGTTCTAATGAGGTGGATGAAACTGGAACCTATTATACAGAGTGAAGTAAGTCAGAAAGAAAAACACCAATACAGTATACTAACGCATATATATGGAATTTAGAAAGATGGTAACAATAACCCTGTATACGAGACAGCAAAAGAGACACTGATGTATAAAACAGTCTTTTGGAATCTGTGGGAGAGGGAGAGGGTGGGATGATTTAGGAGAATGGCATTGAAACATGTATAATATGGTATAGACCTAACAGAAGCAGAAGATATTAAGAAGAGATTTAAGAATACACAGAAGAACTGTACAAAAAAAAAATCTTCACGACCCAGATAATCACGATGATGTGATCACTGACCTAGAGCCAGACATCCTGGAATGTGAAGTCAGGTGGACCATAGAAAGCATCACTGTGAACAAAGCTAGTGGAGGTGATGGAATTCCAGTTGAGCTATTCCAAATCCTGAAAGATGATGCTGTGAAAGTGCTGCACTCAATATGCCAGCAAATTTGGAAAACTCAGCAGTGGCCACAGGACTGGAAAAGGTCAGTTTTCATTCCAATCCCAAAGAAAGTCAATGCCAAAGAATGCTCAAACTACCACACAATTGCACTCATCTCACATGCTAGTAAAGTAATGCTCAAAATTCTCCAAGCTAGGCTTCAGCAATACATGAACCATGAACTTCCTGATGTTCAAGCTGGTTTTAGAAAAGGCAGAGGAACCAGAGATCAAATTGCCAGCATCCTCTGGATCCTGGAAAAAGCAAGAGAGTTCCAGAAAAACATCTATTTCTGCTTTATTGACTATGCCAAAGCCTTTGACTGTGTAGATCACAATCAACTGTGGAAAATTCTGAAAGAGATGGGAATACCAGACCACCTGACCTGCCTCTTGAGAAACCTGTATGGAGGTCAGGAAGCAACAGTTAGAACTGGAGATGGAACAACAGACTGGTTCCAAATAGGAAAAGGAGTTCTTCAAGGCTGTATATTGTCACCCTGCTTATTTAACTTATATGCAGAGTACATCATGAGAAACGCTGGACTGGAAGAAGCACAAGCTGGAATCAAGATTGCCGGGAGAAATATCAATAACCTCAGATAGGCAGATGACACCACCCTTATGACAGAAACTGAAGAGGAACTCAAAAGCCTCTTGATGAAAGTGAAAGTGGAGAGTGAAAAAGTTGTCTTAAGGCTCAACATTCAGAAAACAAAGATCATGGCATCTGGTCCCATCACTTCATGGGAAAGAGATGGGGAAACAGTGAAAACAGTCTCAGACTTTATTTTTCTGGGCTCCAAAATCACTGCAGATGGTGACTGCAGCCATGAAATTAAAAGACGCTTACTCCTTGGAAGGAAAGTTATGACCAACCTAGATAGCATATTCAAAAGCAGAGACATTACTTTGCCAACAAAGGTTCATCTAGTCAAGGCTATGGTTTTTCCTGTGGTCATGTATGGATGTGAGAGTTGGACTGTGAAGAAGGCTGAGCGCCGAAGAATTGATGCTTTTGAACTGTGGTGTTGGAGAAGACTCTTGAGTGTCCCTTGGACTGCAAGGAGATCCAACCAGTCCATTCTGAAGAAGATCAGCCCTGGGATTTTTGGAAGGAATGATTCTGAAGCTGAAACTCCAGTACTTTGGCCACCTCATGTGAAGAGTTGACTCTTTGGAAAAGACTCTGATGCTGGGAGGGATTAGGGGCAAGAGGAGAAGGGGACGACAGAGGATGAGATGGCTGGATGGCATCACTGACTCGATGGACGTGAGTCTGAGTGAACTCCGGGAGTTGGTAATGGACAGGGAGGCCTGGCGTGCTGCGATTCATGGGGTCGCAAAGAGTCGGACACGACTGAGTGACTGATCTGGTCTGATCTGATCTGATAATATCATATATGAAATGAGTCACCAGTCCAGGTTCGATGCACGATACTGGATGCTTGGGGCTGGTGCACTGGGATGACCCAGAGGGATGGTATGGGGAGGGAGGAGGGAGGAAGTTTCAGGATGAGGAACATGTTTATACCTGCCTGGATTCATGTTGATCTATGGCAAAACCATTACAATACTGTAAAGTTAAAAAATAAAATAAAATAAAAATACATAAATAATTGAAAAACTTAAATTTTGTAGAGGCAAATATTTCCTCATGCACCATCATGAGCATTGAAGAATTATAATGAAAATGCACACAAGAGAGTCAGCATAGCTCATGGCATCTATTGAATTAGTATAATTGTGATGAATTTTTAAAAAGCTGTCTTTCTTTGACTTTACTTTATTCATTGTGTTTTATTTTCACCACACATTATTGTATAAGATGTCCCTTATTAATACCATCATAGTCACATGTAGACTTGGAAATTTATATGTCTCCAAGGAAAAGGATATCACAGTAATTTTTAAGGATATAATTTTCAATAGCTCATATGGGAATTACAATTAACGTTTTTATGGTATTTTTATTTTATTTAAATAGACTCATAAATTGCCTATGGTGCAAAATATAAGTTTTTAGAATGTGAGACTTTCCTGGTATTCCATTTGTTGGGAATGTACAACTCTACTGCAAGGGGCATGGGTTCCATCCCTGGGCAGGGAAATCCACATGCCTTGCAGTGTGGCCGGCAAAAGGGTTAGGGCCTATTCTGAGCCATCAAGATATGATTCAGTAATAAAGATGATAATTCTCTTTTCCGTGACAGAAAAAAATCAGTCATTAAAAATGTAATCAAACAACTGAAATGAATGAAAACAAACATTTTTTGGAAAGCAAAACTTGGTACTGACCTTAAGCCAAATACAGAGAAATGACAACTGGGCAAAGAATATGCAGTCACTAGTTTCAGTGCTTTTCAACCCTTTATGAGGCTTTCACAAATATGCTATTTATTGTTTGAAATAGAACCACTATGAAGCAGCTTCATGTTATATTGGAGGTGTAGAAAGTCAGAATCAGATCAGATCGGATCAGTCGCTCAGTCATGTCCAACTCTTTGCGACCCCATGAATCGCAGCACGCCAGGCCTTCCTGTCCATCACCAACTCCTGGAGTTCACTGAGACTCACGTCCATAGAGTTGGTGATGCCATCCAGCCATCTCATCCTCTGTCGTCCCCTTCTCCTCTTGCCCCCAATCCCTCCCAGCATCAGAGTCTTTTCCAATGAGTCAACTCTTCACAGGAGGTGGCCAAAGTACTGGAGTTTCAGCTTTAGCATCATTCCTTCCAAAGAAATCCCAGGGCTGATCTCCTTCAGAATGGACTGGTTGGATCTCATTGCAGTCCAAGGGACTCTGAAGAGTCTTCTCCAACACCACAGTTCAAAAGCGTCAATTCTTCGGCGCTCAGCCTTTTTCACAGTCCAACTCTCACATCCATACATGACCACAGGAAAAATCATAGCCTTGACTAGATGAACCTTTGTTGGCAAAGTAATGTCTCTGCTTTTGAATATGCTATCTAGGTTGGTCATAACTTTCCTTCCAAGGAGTAAGCGTCTTTTAATTTCATGGCTGCATTCACCATCTGTAGTGATTTTGGAGCCCAGAAAAATAAAGTCTGACACTGTTTTCACTGTTTCCCCATCTTTTTTCCATGAAGTGATGGGACTGGATGCCATGATCTTAGTTTTATGAAAGTCAGAATAGGGGAAATTAAAAGGTTTTTAAAAATAATTAGTTAACCACATTTGTAAGACACACAACTTAAAAAAATATCATTTATTTTAAAACATTTAAATTTAAAAATTATTTAATTTTATTTCTACTTTTGGAGATTTATAAAGTTGTTTAATACTCTGTATTTTTTTCTGCATTAAATATTGCTTTTAACAGGCATTTAAATAGTTTTAAAGCTTCATTTAAATAAAAATTTTAGTAAAAGTTTAAATTGTTCCTCTGTCTGAGAAATATTATAGTTTCTTAAATATTAAGTAAATAGTTTCACTTTTTCCTTGATGTTATAGAATTTACTGAAATAAATTTATTTGATATAAATATAAATAAATATAAATGACATTATTTATATAATAAAATAAATAAATTTGCCTATATAGTTGAGCTTTTTCTCTGAGGGGTTATGTATTTTTACTTATCCATATATGGGTATATACTTGATCTTCTCTTTGTGTCAATTTTTCTTTCTTTCTTTTTTTTTTTTTTTTTGCCAAATCCTCATGAAATGGAAGACTATACCTTTATAATCTGTTTTCTGTGTCTCATTTAAAAAATATTTTTAATATTTTTATTTGTCATGGCTTGTTAAAAGGGAAATCGTGGGCTCAATTTTCCAATATTTTTACTCCATTTAGCCTTTAAAATGATCACTTAATTCATTTTAAAAGTTATTTATTTCTGAGAGGCCCTGTTATTTCTTCTTGTTAATAGCATGTTCTTGTTTAAAATCAGCCTTTCTTGTTTCATAGATATAAAATTATCCTTTTCTATAAAGGTCTCTATGAAGGTATTCACTCATATTCATCCAATAAATGTGGCTTCCAATTGCTTCTTCCTTTAAGAGATATCTTATCACTTATTTCTGATACTAAAATGTATATTAAAATAATCAATCACAGGGCCGTGCAAGGAGTTATCCCTTTATAATATTGTTTTCATTCATAATCTGTTCCCCTCAAATTAGAAGCCATTGAAGTTTGATTCCATATCCTGAGTAATGTCTTTTTGCAAATACTGTATTTTCTTGACTATCTTTGAAATTATTACCTGACTTATTGGAGGTAATCTTTCTTCAACTGTTAAACAGCTCTTTGCCATAGTTTCATCTGTAAACTATTTTCTTTATTGTTATTTTTTTCTGTTTTGGTCTTGTTTTCATCATGTGCCTAGGGATTCATTGTTACTGTTCATGTTGAAGACTAATGGATAAATTTATCATTTAATTGACCTCTCTTCCCAGGTGTCTGTAGTTTGTTTTTCCAAAGGTCTGTTTTGTACAATTAAAAGCTGTGTTGTATCATTTGTTGAATGTGTCTTGACAAGTGACTCGACTTTAGGGCAGGAAGGCATTGAAGCAGCTGCTTGTGTTACAGTCTCCATAGGCCAAACTGAGAGTTTGCTTTGCTTTGTTGAACCCATACCAGAAGATGTCATTTCCCCCCATACTTCTATACTTTTTACAAGGGTAGGAATGAGAAGTGGATGTCTCTAGTTGCTCTGGTGTATCAATCTAGACTTAACTAAAGAAACTGAACCAATAAAATGTGTATATCCAATATATGTTGTTGTTGTCTAGTCGCCAAGTCCTGTCTGATTCTTTTGTGACACCATGGACGCTAGTCTGCCAGGCCCCTCTGAACATGGGGTTTCCCAGGCAAGCATACTGGAGTAAGTTACCATTTCCTTCTCCAGAGGATCTTTCCCACTTAGGGACTCAACCTGGGTCTGCTGCATTGGAGGTGGATTTCTTACTAGTGAGCCATCTGGGAAGCCCTATATTCAACATGTACATTTTGTTTTATCTGTTCTATTGATATACATATGGAGAAGGCAATGGCACCCCACTCCAGTACTCTTGCCTGGAAAATCCCATGGACAGAGGAGCCTGGTAGGCTGCAGTCCATGGGTCGCTAAGAGTCAGATATGGCTGAGCGACTTCACTTTTACTTTTCACTTTCATGTATTGGAGAAGGAAATGGCAACCCACTCCAGTGTTCTTGCCTGGAGAATCCCAGGGACAGGGGAGCCTGGTGGGCTGCCATTTACGGGGTTGCACAGAGTCGGACACGACTGAAGTGACTTAGCATTGATATACATATATTAATTAGAAACAAGTCATACATTCTGTTCACACTCAGGGGAGGGGAATATTTAGAGTGTGTCCCCATCTGATTACTGTTTCCAAAAGTGGAAGTAAAGATTGAAAAATTGACAGGCACAGTTCTCTTTAGCTGAACTTTTAATAAATTACTTTTCTTTTCCAAGATTCACTCTTAACTGTATAATTAAGAACTCCAAATTTAGAAACTCCTCTGAGTTTTAAATGAAAGATTATTTCTCGTATTAACAATATCTAAAAGAGCCCCTTTCTGTGGAAGTAACATTTTAAAAAATTACAGTAGTCTCATTTGAAGATGTCTTCAAGATTCAGTTTGGAGAAGGAAATGGCAGCTTCCTCTAGTAGTCTTTCCTGGAGGATCCCATGAACAGAGGAGCCTAACAGGCTGCGGTCCATGGGGTTGCAAAGAGTTGGACATGACTAAGCACACACTCAACTTAACTCAAGATTCAGTTAATGTTAGGGAAACTGGAAGCCATTTAAAACCACAAATCAATTTAAAACCTCAGAGCAATTTTTCTTTTTAAGTGTTTGTTTTTAAAGAAACTTTAGTTTGTCATTAAGGGCTTCTGCTATCTCTGTTACTTGAAGCATGGTTGAAGTTGCACCTGCATATAACACTTTTTTGGTAGCATGCATAGAACATGTAAAAATGAATAGGCATTCCTACACAACTCTATAAATATAAGTTGAATGTTAAAAAAGAAAAACTATAGCTCTTATCTAATTTTACTGGCCTGCTCAATCAATTTTTTCACTACCATTGAGTACTACTAAGCAGTGGTTCCACACTGTGACATCCATACATTTTATGCTTATTTTTGAACAATAAGATAGCACGTTGGCCGTGTTCTGTGGTATTTATTTTTGTTTTATTATAGTATTGAGAGTTACAATATTAAATTTTGAAAAGTGGTAGATGATTTCGAAAAGAGACTATAAGCAGGTGCAGACTCAGCATGCCCAACTCATTTTCACTGCCTTTTCCTCCTCTTGTTTACTTTGTAATAGTCACCCTTGCCTGACAAAGCCAGTTACTTGAATGGGCAGTGACAGGAAGAGCCAGATGAATTGTGCCACCACTCTGGGTTTCTCTCTCACAATTATGTGGTCATCATGCTGAGAAAAACACTTGCTGGAGAATGACCACTGAATTCCCTTTCACCAAGGTGACTATTATCCCATGGCCACTGTTGCTCTGTGGGACACTCTAGAAACATCTAAGTGTCTCCTGTGGATGTCATTATTGGTTGGGAAAAACATCTTATTTTTTAAAATGTTACTGATGGTTTATTCTAATGGAAACCAAGATAGGACTTTTTTTTTCCTCTGAAAGTAAGCCAGCATACTAAATGTGTGACTGTTATGCCTTCTAAATCTACTTGTTGATTAACAGTATATATTAAAGGTAATTGCATTAATATTGTATATCGAGTAATACAATAAAAATCTGCTGAGTGTTTGCTTTGAAAAAACCATAGTTCTGGGTTATGGGAGTGAAATTTAAGACACAGTGCCTGTCTTTTTAAGAATCACTATTTATTAGTAAAACTCTGCAAACCCACTCTCTAAAGTATTAAACTTGTCAAAGCTATTAAGTGTTAACTGGCTGAGAAAAGATTATTAGCAAACATTTTGAATAGAATAGACAATATTAGGCTAATTTCCCTTATTATGGTATCAGTAGTATTAATAAGAATCTTAACATCTTTAGTATTTTATCCTGCATATTATTGCTAATTGTGTAATCATAATAGAAAACCTATAAAAGTAATAAATCATTATTTTTCTTAAAAGTCACATGGAGAAACTTGAAAACATTGTTAAAAAATGTTATATAATTCTATGTGTGTGGAATGTTCAGAATTAGTAAATAGTATTAGAAATTGTATTAATGGTTGTCTAGGCTTGGAAGTTGAGGGAATAACAACTAGTTGGTAAATTTGGAATGATTAGAAGTATCTTATAATGTATTGTGATGATGATGCCTATATCTGCGATTATGTATATTTGCTATCATTGAATTATATATTATGAATTGGTTAATCTTATGGTATAAAAGGGCTTCCCAGATAGCGGTAGTGATAAAGAATCAGCCTGCCAATGCAGGAGACATAAGAGACATGGGTTCAATCTCTGGGTCAGGAAGATCCCCTGGAGGAGGGTATCACACCCCATTCCAGTATTCTTCTTCCCTAGAGAATCACATGGACAGAGTAGCCTGGCGGGCTATGGTCCATAGGAAGACCCCATATGACACCCAGGGCAAGTCCATGCACCACAACTGCTGAGCCTGAGCTCTGGAACCCATGAGCCACAACCACTGAAGCCCGGGCACCTGGAGCCCATGCTCCATAACAACAGAGAAGCCCTCACTTACCTCAACTAGAGAAAAGCCCACGCAGCAACAAAGACCCAGCATGACCAAAAATAATTTTGAAGATTTAATTTTTTAAAAAACATTGTGACTTATTTTCTTAAAATGCACTGCTTACCATGAATGGTATCATAAATTGGAAACCATCCTGAGATGACAGTTGCAGCCTCACTGTAGAGTAAAGGATCAATGTCAATGTACACTTTACCAATGGCATCATTTGCACTATATGTATCATGGTCAATAACTGTGATCTGGAGAGGTTCATCTTGTAAATCTTCATCATCCACCTAAAAAAGGATACTTTAAAAGTTAAATCTTATAATAAAAATATAATAAGAATCTTATAATAAAAAAAAAAAGAGTTGGAAACAGCGGAAGTGGCTTAGCACAGAACACAACATATGGCATAAAAATGATAAAGCTCTTAAAAATTATCCTTTGTATAACCTGAATTATGGTAACCTCAAGACAGTTTCCCAGAACCTCATATAAAATAAGAGTTAAATATGTTTTTTCATGTAAGTTATTTACTTGTCTCCTTCCTCCCTTTTCTGTCTTCATCATTACCATCATCACTTCATTGTCATCATTATTAAGACTGTATTTATTTTCCACAAATTTTACCAATAACCTGTGTTAATGTTAAGCCTCAGTATAAAGAGGAAGGTGGCAAAGGAAATTTGCACTTTTTTCAAGACTTTTAATACACTGTTTTTGGCTTCCCGGGTGGCTCAGAGGTTAAAGCATCTGCCTGCAATGTGGGAGACCTGGGTTCGATCCCTGGATCAGGAAGATCCCCTGGAGAAGGAATGCAATCCACTCCAGTATTCTTGCCTGGAGAATCCCACGGACAGAGGAGCCTGATGGGCTACAGTCCACGGGGTCGCAAAGAGTCAGACACAACTGAGCGACTTCACTTCACTTTCACTTCTGGTTTTAAGGAATTAGAATGGCTCAAGAAACTCTAAACCCTTTATTTCTTCTTCATTCCTAGAACAATTCTTTACACTTAACCCATTATTTGTCTTTTAAATACCCCTTAACTCTTTCCTTTTTTTATTTATTAACTTACTTTTCTCTCTCTTGATTGGAAGATAATAATATTATCTCCTTTTTTTCAAAAAATCTATTGATTTTTTTTTCTGAAAAAAATTACCTCATGGTTTACTCTTTGTAACAATAATTAGTCCAGGGTTTCAAACATGGCTTAGTGTATTATTAATCTAAATAAACAGATTCACTATCCATATAAGTTGGTGTTCTAGGATTCTCTCTGTTTTAAGCAGAATAATCACTAATTAAAGACTGTTGCTGCTGCTGCTGCTAAGTTGCTTCAGTCATGGCCAACTCTATGCGACCCCATAGACGGCAGCCCACCAGGCTCCCCCGTCCCTGGGATTCTCCAGGCAGGAACACTGGAGTGGGTTGCCATTTAATCCATGTACTTTCCTGGCATATCTGATGGAATGGAACTAGGTTAGAATCACTGTAGTCAATATCACTGCCTAAATTACATGTCTAGTAGCTGATGTCAATAACATGCCATCAGAATTTTGGTAAAGTCTAACACTCACCACTGCTGGTTCTTGGTACAGGGGTTTCTGCTAGAATTTCTCCCACTATTGCATCTGAAACTTACAAGTCTCTCAAGATGACTCCTGGATGACTTCTGAACAAACAACGTTTCTTCACAATCTTCCTAGTGAAGGAGCACATTGAGTGTTTCTTATTTGTGGAGCCCACAAATGCCTGATGTTTAGAATGTCAGAGTAGGGAAAGGGCCACAGACTTGGTTAATATCATTGAGATTCTACACTTCTTAGTGCAGGCGTTTGCCCTTGCCACTCATTGACTCAGGAAACACATATGCCCTAGTTTAATCATGGTCCTACTTTTAGACTTGCAGTTGAGTTAGATATTATATTTCATTTTTTTACAGCCAATTTGAGTTAGAATTTATATTGTGTTCCCCAAAAGTTACCCTGGCTAATATCAATCTAGATGTACATATAATAAGGCCAAAATAGCCCCTACCAAGAGCAGCATAAATAAAGCCCAGCATAATCAACTTGTTTTACAAAAAGAAAGAAATGAAATTTAAACTTGGTGATTTGTTTTAATCACACACACAGTGATTCCAGTTTGGGCCTACCTGATTCTGCTTGCCTCTTTTCCCTTGTTGTTCAGTTGCTAAGTTGGGTCCAATTCTGCAACCCCATGAGCTGCAGCCTGCCAGTCTTTCCTGTCCTTCTATCACTAACACCTTCTATCACTAACACTATCACCCTGAGTGTTTTCTCTAATGCTCTTTATAATGAGAGTTAAGACAGAACTGAAACCTCTTAGTATTTTTGTTGTCTGATGAGGACGCAATCCTGATGGTGACTGTAATTCTTATGCATATGGTCTCATCTCAGTGTACACATTAAATTCTCTATTTTCTTAGAGCTCCAGTTTCTGACATACTGTTTTAAAATTTTTTAGATTCCCATGTGTTTAGTCCTGTTACATGACTCCCCTCCTCTCCAACATAGTCTTTATTGAAGTAATTAAACATGAGGTAAATGAATTTTAAAATACTCACCTTGAAAAAACTGTTTATAAGGTCAATTGTAATATTTTTCCCATAAAATGGTTTAGATAAACTTAGGAGCCGAATATTTTTTTCATTTTGTATTATAGCTGGGGATTAAATTACTTTCCAATACTTTCTCTAGTATATATATATATATATATATAATATATATAATATTTAATTTGTATCTTATTTCTCAGTGTATATGAATTCTCTCAGCATGTATCCTAAACAGAAAAATTGTGCCATTTTCAACTGTGTTTATGATGTTCAGAATAATCAGACCCCTAATGTAAATTTTCTTTTATGCACATGCATTATTAATTTGCAGAATACTGGATATTATAAAAAATATCAAATCATTCTGTGAACATCATGAATAAAACCTTACATTCTAAGTGACTTTACTCATTTCCTCTACTGTGCCTTCCACAGGAAATTTAAGCTATATATACATACTTTTTTCTTTGCTATGGATTATTGAATTGAATATTTAATAGAATAGTAAATTTCACTGTCAGACTATACTGATACTTCATATTATTTTATTTCTCATATCTCAGTTTCCTTATATAAAATGACACATAGTTGTTCAGATCAGATTATACTGATCTTATTCATACAAATTGGATGAATAAAAGTATAATATAAAGGAAATATGATTTTAGATATGAGAAATTTATTAAATAATACAAATCCAGGAGAAAATATAGTATTATTTTGTAAGTACCACAGTGACATATTGTGTCATTCAATTATGTATTTTATTTAATTATTTTAATTCATATATGTTGTTGAATATTTCCTACTTTTAATTAATGAAATATAAATCTCAAGAAGTAAATATTTTTATTTATGTGAAAATTGACCATGTGATTTTTGTCATTGCTGTTTTGAGATGTGATGCAGAACCAACCTAGGTATAAAGGTTATTAAATTTACAGCTTATGCACTTTTAGCTAATATCTCAGTATCTAGCTCAAATCTGATTTTCTATCAATTAACTTGACAATGTGAGTGCTTCAATTACATACAAACCATGTAACTGCTAACTCTACAATATCCCATCCTAAAACATATCTGCAATATGGAATAAATATTTAGAGGGATCATTTCCTTTCTTTTAAAATTAATTTTCTGATGTTAATATCAAATGATATTAAGTCCTCCACACCCTTCTTTAAAATGCATAAATGACATGTTGATATAGGCTTCTAAAAATTCATATATTGCCACATTATATACACTTGATATCTAAACTCTGAGCCAAAAAATGAGGGATTAGCCTCAGACAGAATCAATTCTGTGATGGTGCTCAACCAACAAGGTTTCTTCTCCACTTCTCATTCTGTTTTGAGTCATTTACAAAGCAGGGAAATTGCGATGGACTTTGTCTGAGAGCCAAACCAGAAGTGACAGATTGCTCTGGTTAATTGCACTGGCTGGTTGGCCTCTCAATGCCTTTTACAAAATGCATCAGAATATCCCTAGAGGGATCCTATAGAGAGAAAAGAACAACAACAACAAAAATATGGAGCACAATAAGTACTTGTTGCTTGTAAGAAACTACATTAAATAAGTTTTAATATGAGATTTAAAACATATTTTGCCAGAGTTATCTTAGTTACATATTTTAAAATGTAGTCTTAGTAGCTAAATAATTTAACAGATGGTGGCATTAGATTTTGAAAAGGGACAAGTTTGACACTACTGAATTTTTATATTTAATTAATACATGTGTAATTCAGTTTAATTGATTAGAAACATATAGTTTACCTAAAACTAAACATGACAGATGTAAATTGTTGTCTGGTCCAATGTTTTTAATGTATGACTGTTTTTTTTTTTCATAATCTTGGTTACATAACGTTGTGTGGGTATTTCTTTGACATTGTACTTAAATAAGTATATAGTTATAGATAACTGAAAAATTATGTAATCAATATTCACCATTTTTTTAAGCAAATGATAGTTTTATACCACCTTGGGGTTCCCTTGTGGCTCAGCTGGTAAAGAATCTGTGCGCAATGCGGGAGACCTGGGTTCGATCCCTGAGTTGGGAAGATCCTCTGGAGAAGGGAAAGGCTACCCACTCCAGTATTCTGGCCTGGAGAATGCCATGGACTGTGTAGTCTATGGGGTCGCAAAGAGTTGGACACGACTGAGCGACTTTCACTTCACTTTCACTTGCTTAGGAAAGAATGTTTCCAATAATGCCTTTAGTTACCCTAAACTAGGAGTTGAGTTTTAGAAAAGTTGGTTAAAGTTTTCTGTTATATAGACTTCTTGGTGACAAAGAATGATTTTCATGTTAAAAAAAAATGTCCATTGAAATAAAATTGTGATGAAATTCTCATTCATTTTAGCAAATGTGTTGGCGCTTGGCTTATAATAGTAGATAATTTAAAGCTCTTATGTTTACGAACATGACTTGTACATATTGCTAAAAACTATAAAATTTTTTAAAAACCTAATTTCTGTGAAATATTTTTAAAGAAAAACATATCAAATGTGAAGGAAATTTAAAGCAATAAGTTGAGAGGAAGATCAGGAACATCACAGAAATTGTAGTTGATAAGTGACTCAAAATTTTTATGATTTTGTAAGTAGAATAGATGCAAAGAAGATCTAGATAGGCTAAAATTCAATAGTTAACAGACCCCCAAATTGATGGTTTTAAAATATAAAAGCTTAATTTTCTCTTTCATCTGACTGCCTGGAGTTGAATTTCAGTCTGGAAGGGTAGTTTTGCTTTGTAGTTTTGAGGTTCACATTTCCTCTGTGATACTGTTCTTATTACAGCTCTTAAAGCATTGGTCAACAAATGAAAGCTCAGGAGATAAATATGACCTGCTGTTTATTTTTCAAATGAAGTCTTGTTGTAACATAGCTATACCAATTCCTGTATGAGTTGTCTGTTCCATGCTTTTGTGATGCAATGCATACATACAGTGTGATTCATGAAAATCGAGCCCCTATAATGTGATTAGTCCTTTTTATGAAGAGGGAGAGGAGGTTTCACTAAGTACACACATGAAGAGGTTACATGAGCATGCAGTGAATCACCGAGCACTCCACGCCAGGAAGAGGGCTCTCACCAAGAATCTGTAGGCACCTTGATCTTGAACTTCCCCCTCTCCAGAATTAAGAAAACTAAATGTCTGTTACTTAGGGAAACCAGTCTATGATATTTTGTCAAAGCAGCCCAAGCTGACTAACTCAAGAAAGCTATATTTATTGTTGTGTTAACATGCTGCTGCTACTGCTAAGTCACTTCAGTCCTGTCCGACTCTGTGCGACCCCATAGACGGCAGCCCACCAGGCTCCGCCATCCCTGGGATTCTCCAGGCAAGAACACTGGAGTGGGTTGCCATTTCCTTCTCCAATGCAGGAAAGTGAAAGGTGAAAGTGACGTTGCTCAGTCATGTCCCACTCCTCGAGACCCCATGGACTGCAGCCCACCAGGCTCCTCTGTCCATGGGATTTTCCAGGCAAGAGTACTGGAGTGGGGTGCCATTGCCTTCTCCAAGTGTTAACATATGTCCATACAAAACTCTTCTGGAGAATTCTAATGGATTACTTCTTCATTTCTTCTGGTACATAAAAAGTAATTTTGAATACTCAACACAGTCTAAAACTGAATATGTCTGTTGAGTGATTAAAAAATAGCATGATACAATCACTTACTTTTTTTTTCCCACGCTGGAAGGCATGTGGGATCTTGGTTCTCTGACCAGGATCAAGTCTGGGCCCCCTGCATTGGAAGCAGAGTCTTAATCACTGGACTGCCAGGGAAGTCCAGCCACTTAACTTTCTTTGTACTTTTTACTTCTGTGTGTGTGTGTGCAAGTGCTCAGCCACTTCAGTCATGTCTGACTGTTTGTGACCCCCCCTAGACTGCAGCGTGCCAGGCTTTTCTGTCCATGGGATTCTTCAAGCAAGCATGCTGGAGTGGGTTGCCACGCCCTCCTCCAGGGGATCTTCCTGACTCAGGGCTTGAACGTGCATCTCCTACATGGCAGGCAGATTCTTTACTACTGAGATACCGGAGAGGCCCCCCTTTCACTTCAATTACATCCCAAAGCTGAATAAAATGAGTTCTAGATATTCACAGGCTCAAAACTGATTTGGCAAACAGATGTGGTATGTATTTTCATTGAACCAGGACTTCCCTGAGGGGCTCTCTTTATGCTTTTCAACATAGTCTGATCATATGATGGGGATAGATTGTACAGTTTCAGGTACATGAAGAACTTGTATAGATATAATTTTATCCTATCTCTTTTTATAACATCATCACAGCAAAAAAAATTAAGGTTTATTAGTACAAGCTGTAAAAGAGTTATTCTTTGTCTCATTTTATTTATAACACAACTTGGACTAATTCTGTAAATTTAAGGTGAGTCTCAAACATCATCTTTAAGTTTTTTAAGCAAATGATCTTTTATACTTTAAGGAGACAGACCTGCAGTTTCTGATAAACACTCCCATACAAATGAAGATATTTTCTGTGATCCGAGTGGAAAAGTAAAGAAAAAACCATGCTTTCTACAAATGAGTCCCAGATCTAACTTGTTTAACCAAAAGTTCATTTCTCATTTATGTCACAGTCCAATACATGCTTTAATCCACACAAACATTTAGGGATTCCATTCCTCCGTCTAATACATCTATCTCCCTTACTGAACCTTCAGTTCAGTTCAGTCACTCAGTTATGTCCAACTCTTTGCGACCCTATGAATCACAACACTCCAGGCCTCCCTGTCCATCACCATCTCCTGGAGTTCATTCAAACACGTCCATCTAGTTGGTGATGCCATTCAGCCATCTCATCCTCTGGTGTCCCCTTTTCCTCCTGCCCCCAATCCCTCCCAGCATCAGAGTCTTTTCCAATGAGTCAACTCTTCGCATGAGGTGGCCAAAGTACTGGAGTTTCAGCTTTAGCATCATTCCTTCCAAAGAACACCCAGAGCTGATCTCCTTTAGAATGGACTGGCTGGATCTCCTTGCTCAAACTCATGTCCATTGAGTCAGTGATGCCATCCATCACCTCGTCCTCTGTCGTCCCCTTCTCCTGCCTTCAATCTTTCCCAGCATCAGGGTCTTTTCCAGTGAGTCAGTTCTTCACATCAGGTGGCCGAAATATTGGAGTTTGAGCTTCAGCATCAGTCCTTCCAATGAATATTCAAGACTGATATCCTTTAGGATGGACTGGTTGCAGTCCAAGGGACTCTCAAGAGTCTTCTCCAACACCACAGTTCAAATCATCAATTCTTTGGCGCTCAGCTTTCTTCACAGTCCAACTCTCACATCCATACATGACCACAGGAAAAACCATAGCCTTGACTAGACGGACCTTTATTGGCAAAGTAATGTCTCTGCTTTTGAATATGCTATCTAGGTTGGTCATAACTTTCCTTGCAAGGAGTAAGCATCTTTTAATTTCATGGCTGCAATCACCATCTGCAGTGATTTTGGAGCCTCCCCCCCCTAAAATATTAAACTTTAGAACTGTCAACTAGATGCCTAAGGATTTAGGAAGGAGATTTAGAAGTTGCTTACTTCACTTTTGACTAGACTTTATTGGCAGAACTCAGTCACATAACTATTATGAATGGGAGAGATATGGAAACTCTCTGCATATTCTAGCACAAGACTACAGGCTCAGGTTGGCACTGTTTTCTGGTTTATCCACTCTACCCTTTGACTGTTTTCTGGTTTATCCACTCTACCCTTTGAACACCATATGTCAGTTCATTCCTTGTTTCCCAAACATAAAATAGTCTTCTGGTAAAAATGCACAGAATTTTGTCAGTGAAAAGAGCCATTTAATTATGCTGACAGTATGTGGTTCAGGATTTGGAAAATGCCTTAATCAAGAAATTATTTCTTGGAGTTGCTCATGTGTTTGGAATGTGTCAGCATGAATCAATTATTAGCTGGAAACAGATGCCATTTCTAGGATTGACTGGGCAAGATGACCGTGACAGCTCATCCACATGGCTCGCATTTGATGCTGCTGTCAATTGGGAGCCCATCAGGCTGTCAGCAGGAATTTCCATGTAATCATCAGAGGGGAAATGATAAGGTATACTGATATGGGCTATATGACTCTAAGAATCACAAAATATTAAGTATTTTAATTTGCTAAACTTAAGAATAAGATTAAGAAAAATATAAGCACTGGGACTATATTCAGTAAATAATTTATTTGAGAAAATAATCACATTAGTAAGAATGAGAAAAAGTGAATAATTATGTTGGAAAACAATTTTAATAAAGTTTGTGTTATATTTATATTAGGAATAATTAGGAATAATTTTCATTAAAAATTCAGTTAAATGGTTGAAATACACATCTTCTGCTCTTTTTTGAGCATGTGATGGAAATATTTATTTCTTTATATGTGTATATATATTTGTTTGTTCATTTATTTAAAAAAAACCTCAGTTTACAGAATTGTAGATCTGTACATTGAACACTTGTGATAACAATCCAGATGAGATATTAAGAAATAGATGTTTGTTCAGAACAATAGAAGCTTTCTGTTACTTTCTTCTCTGTCATTAACACCATCACTAGGAGTAACTAACATTCTGATTAATATTTCTAAACATTGTGTACATGGTTGCTTTTATTCAGTGTTATTGTATCTATAAAATGTATCTATACATTCTTGGTATCAATATATAATATAATATATTGTTATATAGATAACTTGTGAATATCCATTATATCTCAATGAACAATTTGCATGCACACACACACACACAAACACACATCCATTTTAGCTTTGTATATATCAAGAAGTTCAGTTGCTAGTTCTTGGGTATGCATGTCTGGGTTTTATAATTGCTCACAAAGATTTTTCCAAAATGCTATATAGTAGTAAATAACATGTCTAGGTATGTGTCTCCCTCTCCAACACTTGGTGTCTTTATTTATTTATTTTTTTAACGTTTAGGTATTTTGGAGTACCTCCCATCTCATTATGATTTAAATTTCTATTTTTATAATAAACAATGATGTCGAACCTTCAGATAATCTTATAAACCACTTGGCTCTCTTGTCCATGAATCTTGCAGATTGCCCAGTATTTAATTTATGGGGGCGGTCATTTTGCACTTGATGTGGAAGAGTATTTTATCTTGAATATGATTTCATTTTCAATATATGCATTACACAACTTTTCTCACTCTGTGTCTTGCCTCTTTCTTTAGGCATCAGTCAGTCATTCAGTTCAGTCGCTCAGTCCTGTCGGACTCTTTGCAACCCCATGAATCACAGCACGCCAGGCCTCCCTGTCTATCACCAACTCCTGGAGTTTACCCAAACTCATGTCCATTGAGTCAGTGATGCCATCCAACCATCTCATCCTCTGTCGTCCCCTTCTCTTCCTGCCCCCAACCCCTCCCAGCATCAGGGTCTTTCCCAATAAGAAGACATAAATATATTCTACTAATGAAGTAAACATTGATCTTTAACTTTATGTGTGGTATCCTTTATTTTGGGGGTAAAAGGTCCTGAGAAAATTTTCTATGTTTTTCTCCAGAAGCCTTACTTTAAAATAACACTTTTCATATAGGACTGCAGACTGGAACTTGTTTGCTATGCTGTGATATAAGGGTCTTTTGTAGTGTCTAATTTACTTTTTATCTAACATAGTTATTAATTTCAGTCATTGAAATTTTTATTTCAAGGATTTCCATTTGTTTCAGGTTTTGTTTGTTTGTTTGTAACTTCAATTCTCGGATGAAATGCTCCAGCATATCTTATCTTTATTTCGTCATATTCACCATGGGTATTTTAAAAATTTTTCCTGAGATTTGTAGCACCTGGAATACTTGTCTGTTTTCTCTTGATTCTTCATCAGTAAATCCCATATTCTGGCTGGTCTTTTAATTTGAAATGTTTGATTTTGTTTACCCAAAACATTACTGTCTCTGAAAGTCATCTTCATCCCAGGAACATTCGGTTTGTTCCTTGCAGCAGAGATTGATTACAGGCACAGCACCTTGAGCCACACAAGGCTAGTCTATTTCCAGTTTTTATATAATCATAACGTATAAACTGTTCAGAGCACTGACTGAGTGTCTTGCATGCTTACTAGCTGTTCTTTTTCTTTTGCCCCTGAATCCAAGCTTTTTGCTTATCCAGTTCTCCTATGAGAGCACCAAATCCTCTGCTTAGCATTTCAATCTTTCAAAAAGTTGTTTTCTTTCTTTCTCTCTAAGTAACAAATTCTAAGCTTATAATAAAAACCCCACAATCATATATATGACCCTGGGGCTTTTATTACAAAGACCCTGGGGTTTATATATATATATATATATATATATATATATATATATATATATATATATAACCATATATATATAACCATATATATATAACCATATATATATATGGTTTCCCTGCTGGCTCAGAAAGTAAAGAATCTGCTTGCAATGCAGGGGACCCATGTTCAATCCCTGGGTCAGGAAGATCCCCTGAGAAGGCAATGGTAACCCCCTCCAGTGTTCTTGCCTGGAGAATCCCATGGACAGGCTAGCCTGTCTGACTCTTTTGTGACCCTGTGGACTGCAAGACGTCAGGCTTCTCTTTCTTCGCTATCTCCTGGAGTTTGCTTAAACTCATGTCCATTTAGTTGATGATGCCACCCAACCATCTCATCCTCTGTCATCCCCTTCTCCTCCTGCCTTCAATCTTTTCCAGCATCAGAGACTTTTCCAGTGTGTTGGCTCTTCACATCAGGTGGCCACAGTATAGGAGCTTCAATATCAACCTCGTTCCTTCCAACTATATTCCAGGTTGATTTCTTTTAGGGTTGACTGGTTTGATCTCCTTGCAGTTCAAGGGACTCCCAAGAGTCTCTCCAGCACCACAGTTCAAAAGCATCAGTTCTTCAGTGCTCAGGTTTCCTTATGGTCAAACTGTAACATCCATACATGACTACTAGAAAAACCATATTTTTGACTACACAGACCTTTTTTAGCAAAGGGATGTCTTTGCTTTTTAATACACCATCTAGTCTTCTCACAGCTTTCCTTCCAAGAAGCAAGTGTCTTTTAATTTCATGTCTGCAGTCAGTATCCATAGTGAGTTTGGAGCCCAGGAAAATAAAATCTGTAACTACTTCCACTTTTTCCTCAACTGCTTACCATGAAGTGATGGGATTGGATGCTGTGGTCTTAGTGTTTTGACTGTTGAGTTTTAAGCCAGCTTTTTCACTCTCCTCTTTCACTTTCATCAAGAGGCTCTTTAGTTCCTCTTCACTTTCTGCTATAAGGGTGGTGTCATCTGCATATCTGCAGTTATTGATATTTCTCCCAGAAATCTTAATTCTAGTTTGTGGTTCATCCAGCCTGACATTTTTCATAATGTACTCTGCACATAATTAAATAAACAGGATGACAATATATAGCCTTGTCATACTCTTTCCAATTTTGAACCAATCAGTTGTTCCATGTAAGGTTCTAACTGTTGCTTCTTGACCCCCATAGAGGTATATTATGTATGTGTGTGTGTGTGTGTGTGTGTGTGTGTATACATCACATTTATTTGTGTCACTTGAATGTTTTATACAGTTTTTAATATTGATGTACAAAAAAATGCACACAAGTTTCTAGTGATTAAATAATATAACTGTTTCATTAAGATATAAACCGTGGTTCTATAATCATGCGTCTTAGAGTTATAGCCAAAAGGCTAAAAAGATATAGTATTACTAAATTCACTAAATTTGGATGTCAGAACCTCTTTTGTATTTCTGCAACATAATCTTATAACCAAAGTGCTTTAATTTCCATGGTTACTCAGTCAGCTAATGCTTGCTATGGTTAAAATTTGTATGTCAGATATCTGGGAGATTTTTAATAGAAGTTGACAGTAATATAAAATTATTTCTGAAGTTCCAAATTTTTACAAAACTTGGGTAGGTGAATGCAAAGTACAGATTTTTTTTTGAGTTCTTATTATCTTTCAGAGATATCTTTAATTGCTTTCAGATAGGTGCTCTGCGTTTCTGTCTTTGATCAATGAATCTCAGCAGCTGTTTGCATGTTTAGGTTTGTTCTCTAGACTCATTAAAAAAAAATCAACTAAGGTGGTACAGTTTAGAAGATTGACTTTAAATGATGGTAATTATTGCAAATCATGTGGGAAATTCAAGTTTCTTCAATGATTACAATTCCAGTAATGATTTTTGTATTAGAACCTTACTGTTTAGTTTTCAATGAACCTATTTTATACAGGCTAGTATTTGCTGACTTTTCTGTGTTTTTTACACTTTGATATACTCTCAGGATATTAAAAAAATTAATATAAAATGTTTTATTTTCATTTGTTGAGATATAGCACATATTCTTTTCACATTATTCTACTTAACTAGTAATCTGTTGTCTAAATTTTTTAAATTAAGTGTTCTTTGGTTTTTATAAATCACTTATTCATGAAGATGGAAGATATTATTATATCAACTTGATGCTTATTTAATGCTTGCTTTATTTAATAAAAATTTAATTTTTACCTTGCAGCAGAAAGCTTAATGATCCTTGACTGCTGTCTTTCTGAAAATATGAATGAAAGAGTGACATAATCTATTGCAAGGATTGTGGTCATAATCATAAAATGTGAGAGAGGGAAGAGATTCTTTTTTAACATAATAGTAGCGTAAGTCCACATGGATTTCTATGTATACATTTTATCAAGTGGGTGGAGGGTAAAGTATGACATATACAGCTTATGTTTTCAAGAACATAGGAAATTTACTCTCAAAGTTTTATTATTCTATAAACTGGAGCTACACATAAGTCCATATATCATCAGTAAATGAAAAGTTAACTCTATTTACATGCAAATATAATATGGTAAAAGCAACTCATATTGTGATGCTGCTTGCTAAGTATCCAAATTTCTAAGTTAACTTCACATTTTATGAGCATTATTTTTGTAACTGACTATGAATCTTAGTTTTATTTAATATGTCATATAAAGTTATTATGTATTTTCACAAACTTTTTATTTATTTGACAATGTATACTTAGTAAATCTTTTTGAAAAGAGGCAGAATACATAGTGGTTAGATGTCCTGGAGGATGGGATTCAATCCAGATCTGTGTTCACATTCCTGTCTTACCATTGACTAGATCTATACCTTTGGACAATAGTTCTTGTGCTTCTGGTCTTTGTCCTGTAATCAGAGTAGTGTCACTGTTCATGTCACACAATCTCTATGAAGGTTAAATAAGTCAGTGTTTTTCAACCTTTTTTTTCCCTAAGTTTTTCTAAGGAAACTTTTTAGATTATTTTCTTCCTAATTTCTCACTATTAAATTTTTATAGCATCGATATATGTATCAGTTGAAGGACTGTGGGTCTTTCAGTTCAGTTGCTCAGTTGTGTCCGACTCCATGTGACCCCATGAATCGCAGCACGCCAGGCCTCCCTGTCAGTCACCAACTCCCAGAGTTCACTCAAACTCACATCCATCGAGTCAGTGATGCCATCCAGCCATCTCGTCCTCTGTCGTCCCCTTCTCCTCCTGCCCGCAATCCCTCCCAGCATCCTCCCAGCATCAGAGTCTTTTCCAAAGAGTCAACTCTTCGCATGACGTGGCCAAAGTACTGGAGTTTCAGCTTTAGCATCATTCCTTCCAAAGAACACCCAGGACTGATCTCCTTTAGAATAGAGGATCATAAATTACTATAACATGTTTTTTTTTTTTTTTTTAATATCTTTCTCTCCTCCAACCCCGAACAGATTTCTGCCCCTTAGGTTGATATTACCCCTGCTGAAGATACATGAAATAATTTGAACTCTTAATGAATGTTTAAGTTTGTATCACTCAGTATATCAATACATGGAGATTCTATTATAATTTATATGGCCTATAGATGAAAATGAAATAAATCCTTGAATGTGTATTAATACAGTAGGGTTTTGATTAAAACAGTTTTATTGAAGATACATATTCCATATAATAAGAAATAACAATTTTACTGAAATTTTATTGTCTCTAAACATAGACTTATGATTTTTTTTAACTTTAAAGGCAACAACAATATTTTAACCCACATATAGCAACAGATTTATTACTTATGGAGATAGGTGATTGTGCTGTAAATAGATACATAATTCAATGTTAGAATAACTCAAAGGTTTGGTAAAGAATAAATAATTCCTGTGCATTCAGATTAATTCTACTTTGACAGTATTTAGAAGTAATTTCCATATCATGAGGACATAAAATCACAACTCAGAAGAATGTGAATTGTGAATAATAGAATGAAGTCTGTTATCCAGCAGGACCCAGATGATGCACACCACTTTTCCATGTGCTCTTCTTGTACATGGCTGGCCAGAGACACGGGTTCCCATCAGGTTTCTGCTTTACTCATCAGTACTAAGATAAATTTTCCTTGGTAATATTTGGTACTGCTGGGAACCTCACCCCCTTTTTAAAAATTTTACAGTGACTTCTAGAATATTAGTAAAAAAAAAAAAAGAGCTATATTTAGATTATATATTTTATTTAGCCAAAAGGAAATATATTTTGCCATATCATGAGTGATACTATTATCAGAAGATAATATACATATTGCCTGAAACAGGAGGTTGTGAAACAATTCATACTAATTCCCCTACAGCCACACCAAGATCTGTGGATGAGGTTGTTAAGGAAATTCTTTCAATTTATATTCAATAATGGGTCACAAAAATTAGCAGTCTCCAAACTTTTCAGTATATTTAAATATTTTGTATTTCTTTATGTAAAACAGACCAATGTGCAAAATCATTGGACATTACTTTCCACATTTCTGTGTTAAATCAGAATAAGATGAAGTATTATACTAAAGAAGAAATAATAATCTGGGAACGTTTCCCAGGACTGCAAACAGCTTCATCTTACCTTCTGTGCTCCTAAATAGAGGACCTTTTCATAACCATGCCAACAAAATGAATAAAGCCTTTGACAATTCAAAAATTTGGATGATGAAGAAATGGGGACAAAATATATGAGAACATAATATTTGCGTGAGGAATAATTTTTAGAAATTAAAACAAAAATATGTGGACTTCTGATTCATGTTAAATTTTGAGATTGTATCAATCTCACCTGTTTTTATAAATAAAGAAAAATGAGATTTAACATTTTAAAAGAATTACGAAAATTAAGCTCATACAAAATAAACATAAATCAACCAGTGGATATAAATGTGAATGCAATCAAAGAAGAGTAAGAAGGTTGAATACAATATGGTATAAAGCTGCATAACTGTAGAATTATGAAAAAAATGAAACAAAAATTGGACTACATTATGCATGTGTCAGTGACTGATTGAGAGCTAGCTCTAAACAGTTAGCCCACTGAGGGCTCACATGTCACCTGTATAACCCTGGATTAGAGGCCCCATAGGAAAGTGGAGAAATCTGTAGAACATCTGGAGTAGGAAGTGTAAGAAAAGAGATAAAACAAGTAAATAGAAACACCCAACACTAGATACGAATTCAAAGACATGAAATTTTAATACAATGAAAGTCAAAAACTGGTATAACAGGGGGATCAGTCCCTTAACAAATGAGTTAAAACATGCACAGAAGCCAAGTTTAACTTAAGTTCCTGAAAGAATATTGGGAAACAAAAATCACTAATAGTCAAAAGGAAAAAGAAAAAATACAAGCAGACAAACGTGCATCAAGAAGTACCTATGAAATTCATAGTCATTGATGTTTAAAAAAACCTCTTCCATTGTGCATTTACCTTAGGGAGTTTTCTGTGTCTATAATATATCATATGAACAAAATTATAAAAAACAACTCTCAAAGACAGAGTAAACTTTGTATTATTCATAATCCTAAGTAGAATTTGTGAATTAGAATTTAGTATTGAGGATTAAATCCAGCCTTCTCACTGAAATGAGCACAGTGAGATACAGAAGGAGAATGTGAAAGAAAAATAAATGAAGATAAGTGGAAGATATTGAAAGATTCCAATACACTTCTAATAGGATGTCCTAAAGAAGATGATAGATAGAGTGGCAGAGAAGCTATATTCAAAATGATGGTGACTGAGAATTCTCTAGAATTAAATTCATAATTCTTCCAAGAAAAAGCTATCATGGATGCTTAACCAATACAAACACTTTCTTATAAATAAAAGTCCATTTTCTTTTAACTGACAAACGTTAATAGTGAGAAAATCCCATAGGTACTGGAGAAAAAAAGTGTGCCTTCTAATGAATTACAGACTACAATAAACAAAAAGTAATGGGAAAATGGACTGGCATGTTCAGAAGAGGTGTGGGCAGGTTGATCTACTAAACTAGAATTATATGGGCAGTCAAATTAATATCTGAAAATAAAATCTTATCAAAGACATTTTCCAAAGAAAACAAATTTTTGGAATCACGCTATCAGGAATGACTAGTAAGAGATTAACTACATATATAGTAACACTATGAAAAGTGCTAAAGACACACAAACACACACAATCCTCGCCCCCCTTTTTTTTCACTTATTATGTATCAAAGCTCTCATTTTTTTAATTAAGAATTTAATTTTTAGGACAGGATTAGATTCACAGCAAAACTAAGGGGAAGGATAGCGACTGCCCGTAAACCAGCTGTACCTATGCCTGTATAGCTCCTCTATTATCAATATCCCTTGTCAGAGCTATGCATGTTTTACAACTGATGAACCTACATTGACACTCCAAGCTGACTTAAATTCTATAGTTTACAGCACAGTTCACTCTTTATTTTGTATATTCTATACATTTGGACAAATGAATAATGACACATATCCATCTTTACAGTCTCATGAAGAGTATTTTTAAATGTAAAACTCCACTATGCTCTGCCTCATCTTCCCTCCTCCCATTTCCCACCCAAACCCAGGCCATTACAGATCTTTATACTGTTTGCATAGTTTTATCTCTTCTAGAATATTGTATAATTGTGTGCTGTGTGCTTAGTCATGTCCAACTCTTGCGATCCCATAGACTAGCCTGCCAGGCTCCTCTTCGTGGGATTCTCCTGGCAAGAATACTGGAGTGGGTTGCCATTTCCTTCTCCAGGAGATCTTCCTGACCCAGGAATCCAACCCAGGTCTCCTGCATTGCAAGCAGACTCTTTACCTACTGAGCTACAAGGAAAGCTGGTTGTATAATTGGAACCACACAATATGTATTCTTTTCAGACTAATTTATTTCTTTTCAGTTCCGTTCAGTTCAGTCACTCAGTCGTGTCCGACTCTTTGCGACCCCATGAATCGCAGCACACCAGGCCTCCCTGTCCATCACCAACTCCCGGAGTTTACTCAGACTCACATCCATCGAGACAGTGATATGCCATCCAGCCATCTCATCCTCTGTCGTCCCCTTCTCCTCCTGCCCCCAATCCCGCCCAGCATCAGAGTCTTTTCCAATGAATCAGCTCTTCACATGAGGTGGCCAAAGTACTGGAGTTTCAGCTTCAGAATCATTCCCTCCAAAGAAATCCCAGGGCTGATCTCCTTCAGAATGGACTGGTTGGATCTCCTTGCAGTTCAAGGGACTCTCAAGAGTCTTCTCCAACACCACAGTTCAAAAGCATCAATTCTTCAGTGCTCAGCCTTCTTCACAGTCCAACTCTCACATCCATACATGACCACTGGAAAAACCATAGCCTTGACTAGATGGACCTTTGTTGGCAAAATAATGTCTCTGCTTTTCAATATGCTATCTAGGTTGGTCATAACTTTCCTTCCAAGGAGTAAGCGTCTTTTAATACTCATTTAAGGTAACCCTGTGTCTTTGTGTAGCTTGACAGCTCTTTTGTTATTTTTTTAAAAGCATTGAATTATATTCCATTGTTTCATATACTAAAGGATATGTTGCTGCTGCTGCTAAGTCGCTTCAGTCGTGTCCGACTCTGTGTGACCCCATAGATGGCAGCCCACCAGGCTCTGCCGTCCCTGGGATTCTCCAGGCAAGAATACTGGAGTGGGTTGCCATTTCCTTCTCCAATGCATGAAAGTGAAAAGTGAAAGTGAAGGCGCTCAGTTGTGTTCGACTCTTAGTGACCCCATGGACTGCAGCCTACCAGGCTCCTCCGTCCATGGGATTTTCCAGGCAAGAGAACTGGAGTGGGGTGCCATTGCCTTTTCCAAAAGGATATGTAGATCACTGCCAAATTTGGCAAATGTGAAAAAGCTGCCATAAACATTTATGCACCAATTATTTGTGTACATAGATTTCAACTTTGTTTTCTGGATTGTATGATACAGACGGTTTTAATTTTGAAGGAAATTGTCAATGTTCTTCAAAAGTGGCTTGCCCCTTTGCTTTCCCACCAGCAATGAGTGAAAGTTTCTGTGCTTCTCATCTCCTCCGCATTCGATTTTGTCAGTATTCTAGGTTTTAGCCATTCAAATAAGTGTGTAATGATTTATCATTGCTCTTTTTGTTTGCTTTTTCTTAATGACATGCAATGTGAAGCATGTTTTCCTGTGCCTTAATTTGCCATTTGTATATTCTCTTTGTTGGAATATCTGTTAAGGTCTTTGACTTAGTTTTTAATTGGTGTGCTTGTTTTGTTATTGTTGACATTTAAGAGGTCTTTGTGTATTTTGAATAACAGTCCTTTGGAAATATTTTCCCCATTCTTTGGCTTGTTTTTTAACCCTCTTGCCAT
This sequence comes from Bos indicus x Bos taurus, assembly GCF_003369695.1. Taxonomy (NCBI): domain Eukaryota; kingdom Metazoa; phylum Chordata; class Mammalia; order Artiodactyla; family Bovidae; genus Bos; species Bos indicus x Bos taurus. Next base: position 60,476,852 of record NC_040087.1, read on the forward strand.
TGTTTGTCTCAGACCAAATCTTTTACTTTTATGAAGTCTGAGTTGTCAATTATTTCTGTCATAGATTGTGCCTTTGGTGTTCTATCTAAAAAGGCTTTGCTAAACCCAAGGTCATCTAGGTTTCCTCCTGTGTTATATTCTAGGAGTTTTAAAGTTTTGTATTTTGTTTTTTTGGCTTGTTTTCTATTTTGTGAAAGGTGTAAAGTCTAACTTTTGTGAAAGGTATAAGGTTCATGTCTAGATTCGTTTTTTATTTTTGGCATGTGAAGGTCCAGATATTTGAGTAATTTGTTGAAATTTGTTAAAAAGACTTTTCACTTATTACATTGTTTTTGATCCTTTGTCAAATATCATTTGGCTATATTAATATGGAGATATTTCTGGACTCTCTCTATATATCACTGACCACTTTGTCTATTCTTTGGAAAATACTGAACTGCTCTATAGCAATTCTTGAAGTTGGGTAGTGTCATTCCTCCCAGTTTGCTCTTCTGCAATAATATGTTGGGTATTTTGGGTCTATTGCCTCTCTATATAAACTTTGGAAACAGTTGATAGCCACATACTAATTTACTGGGGTTTTCATTGGGATTGAATTAAATCTGTAGATCAAGTTATGAAGAACTAATATCTTGATAATATTGAGTTTTTCTATCCATGAATATGGAATATCTCCCCTTATATACAGTACTTTAAAAATTTTGCCTATCAGAGTTTTGAATTGCCTGTATCTCAGAACTGTACCTATTTTCTCAGATTTATATCTAACTATTTCATTTTGGAGGCTGCTAACATAAATGATGTTTCATTTTCATTTAAAATTCCACTTGTTCACTGGGGAAATATAGGGAAGCAATAGTGTATCACCCTTGTATCCTGAAAACTTGTTGTAATTCATTTATAGTTTTTTGGGTGTTTTTGTTGATTCTTTCAGATTTTCTACATAGATGATCATGTCATCTGTCTTCAGAGACAATTTTATTTCTTCCTTTCCACACTTCCATCTTTTATTTTCCTTGCTTGTATTATTACATTAGCTAGGACTTCCAGTACAATCTTGAAAATGAGGGATGAGAGAGGACATCCTTTCTATACTAGGTTTTATTAGGAAAATTTCTAATATCTCACCATTAAGTATGATCTTAGATATAGGGTTCTAATTTTTTTTTTGGTAGGTAGTTTTTTATTAAGTTGAACCCCTCTATTTCTACTTCACTGAGAAGTTTTATCATGGATTTAAATTGTTCTTCATTTTCTAATCTCCTAAATTGAAAGCCTAGATATAGATTCTTGACCTTTCCTCTTCTCTGATATATGCCCTTAATGCTTAGTTACCTCTCAGCAGTGTTTTCATAGCATTCCAAATATTTTGATAAGTTGTGTTGCTTTTTTATTTGATAAAGTTGTGTTGCCTTTTCATTTAATTAAAAACACTTTAAATTTTCTCTTGATATTTCATTTTTGAAATGTATTATATAAAAGTATACTGATTAATCTCCAAATATTTGGGAGATTTTCTGTCTGTCTTTCTATTCTTTTTTTTTTTTTTTAAACTTTACATAATTGTATTAGTTTTGCCAAATATCAAAATGAATCCACCACAGGTATACATGTGTTCCCCATCCTGAACCCTCCTCCCTCCTCCCTCCCCATACCCTCCCTCTGGGTCGTCCCAGTGCACTAGCCCCAAGCATCCAGTATCGTGCATCGAACCTGGACTGGCAACTCGTTTCCTACATGATATTTTACATGTTTCAATGTCATTCTCCCAAATCTTCCCACCCTCTCCCTCTCCCACAGAGTCCATAAGACTGTTCTATACATCAGTGTCTCTTTTGCTGTCTCGTACACTGGGTTATTGTTACCATCTTTCTAAATTCCATATATATGCGTTAGTATACTGTATTTATGTTTTTCCTTCTGGCTTACTTCACTCTGTATAATACGCTCCAGTTTCATCCACCTCATTAGAACTGATTCAAATGTATTCTTTTTAATGGCTGAGTAATACTCCATTGTGTATATGTACCACTGCTTTCTCATCCATTCATCTGCTGATGGACATCTAGGTTGCTTCCATGTCCTGGCTATTATAAACAGTGCTGCGATGAACACTGGGGTACACGTGTCTCTTTCCCTTCTGGTTTCCTCAGTGTGTATGCCCAGCAGTGGGATTGCTGGATCATAAGGCAGTTCTATTTCCAGTTTTTTAAGGAATCTCCACACTGTTCTCCATAGTGGCTGTACTAGTTTGCATTCCCACCAACAGTGCAAGAGGGTTCCCTTTTCTCCACACCCTCTCCAGCATTTATTGCTTGTAGACATTTGGATCGCAGCCATTCTGACTGGTGTGAAGTGGTACCTCATAGTGGTTTTGATTTGCATTTCTCTGATAATGAGTGATGTTGAGCATCTTTTCATGTGTTTGTTGGCCATCTGTATGTCTTCTTTGGAGAAATGTCTATTTAGTTCTTTGGCCCATTTTTTTGATTGGGTCATTTATTTTTCTGGAGTTGAGCTGTAGGAGATGCTTGTATATTTTTGAGATTAGCTGTTTGTCAGTTGCTTCATTTGCTATTATTTTCTCCCTTTCTGAAGGCTGTCTTTTCACCTTGCTAATAGTTTCCTTTGTTGTGCAGAAGCTTTTAAGTTTAATTAGGTCCCATTTGTTTATTTTTGATTTTATTTCCAATATTCTGGGAGGTGGGTCATAGAGGATCCTGCTGTGATGTATGTCAGAGAGTGTTTTGCCTATGTTCTCCTCTAGGAGTTTTATAGTTTCTGGTTTTACGTTGAGATGTTTAATCCATTTTGAGTTTATTTTTGTGTATGGTGTTAGAAAGTGGTCTAGTTTCATTCTTTTACAAGTGGTTGACCAGATTTCCCATCACCACTTGTTAAAGAGATTGTCTTTAATCCATTGTATATTCTTGCCTCCTTTGTCAAAGATAAGGTGTCCATATGTGCATGGATTTATCTCTGGGCTTTCTATTTTATTCCATTGATCAATATTTCTGTCTTTGTGCCAGTACCATACTGTCTTGATAACTGTGGCTTTGTAGTAGAGCCTGAAGTCAGGTAGGTTGATTCCTCCAGTTCCATTCTTCTTTCTCAAGATCGCTTTGGCTATTCGAGGTTTTTTGTATTTCCATACAAATTGTGAAATTATTTGTTCTAGCTCTGTGAAGAATGTCGTTGGTAGCTTGATAGGGATTGCATTGAATCTATAAATTGCTTTGGGTAGTATACTCATTTTCACTATATTGATTCTTCCAATCCATGAACATGGTATATTTCTCCATCTATTAGTGTCCTCTTTGATTTCTTTCACCAGTGTTTTATAGTTTTCTATATATAGGTCTTTAGTTTCTTTAGGTAGATATATTCCTAAGTATTTTATTCTTTCCGTTGCAATGGTGAATTGAATTGTTTCCTTAATTTCTCTTTCAGTTTTCTCATTATTAGTGTATAGGAATGCAAGGGATTTCTGTGTGTTGATTTTATATCCTGCAACTTTACTATAGTCATTGATTATTTCTAGTAATTTTCTGGTGGAATCTTTAGGGTTTTCTGTGTAGAGGATCATGGCATCTGCAAATAGTGAGAGTTTTACTTCTTCTTTTCCAATTTGGATTCCTTTTATTTCTTTTTCTGCTCTGATTGCTGTGGCCAAAACTTCCAAAACTGTGTTGAATAGTAATGGTGAAAGTGGGCACCCTTGTCTTGTTCCTGACTTTAGAGGAAATGCTTTCAATTTTTCACCATTGAGGATAATGTTTGCTGTGGGTTTGTCATATATAGCTTTTATTATGTTGAGGTATGTTCCTTCTATTCCTGCTTTCTGGAGAGTTTTTATCATAAATGGATGTTGAATTTTGTCAAAGGCTTTCTCTGCATCTATTGAGATAATCATATGGTTTTTATTTTTCAATTTGTTAATGTGGTGTATTACATTGATTGATTGTCTTTCTATTCTTGATTTCTCAATAATTACAAGGCATCCAAGAATGATACCTGATAAAAAGCCCCACAGTTTCATTGAAAATATTCAAAGAAATACTTTGTGATAGCTACTGAAGCATTCCTAAGGACTCAGACACAAATGGATATTGCATGCTCTAAGGTTTATCACAATAAATAGCTTTAATCAAAACCAACTATTGGAACAATGAATGCTACTAATATTCAGGAAAGTTTAATAAATGAGCAAGTGACTGGATGCTACACAGAAAGGAGTTATAATGCTAATTCCAAGAACAGCATTAAAAAAAAAAAAAAGTCTTCTTTGTTCCAAATCTTAAGCTAATATGAATCTTTCTAAATCTTTCTGATCTCCAGTACTGGCTAACAAAATCAAATAAAAGCTTAAAACATAGTAGGTTTGACTCACAGAATGTGTTCTCTCAACTCCAAAAGAGATAAAAACGTTTCTTAGGTTACTTGACTAGGTTTATATATATATATATATTTTTTTTTTTTTTTAAACTAAAACTTGTTTGACTTTGCTATAAAGTGAAAGTGAAAGTTGCTCAGTCATGTCCAACTCTTTGTGACCCCATGGACTTAGTCCATGGAATTCTCTAGGCCAGAATACTGGAGTGCGTATCCTTTCCCTTCTCCAGGGGATCTTCCCAACCCAGGAATCGAACCCAGGTTTCCCACATTGCAGGAGGATTCTTTACCAGCTGAGCCACAAGGGAATCCCAAGGATACTGGAGTGTGTAGCCTATCCCTTCTCCAGGGGATCTTCCCAACCCAGGAATCGAACCCAGGTTTCCCACATTGCAGGAGGATTCTTTACCAGCTGAGCCACAGGGGAATCCCAAGGATACTGGAGTGTGTAGCCTATCCCTTCTCCAGTGGAACTTCCTGACCCAGGAATAGAACCGGGGTCTCCTGCTTCTCAGGTGGATTTTTTACCAACTGAACTATGAGGGAAGCCTTATTTTTGCCATAAAGATAACTAATATACATTAAATTTTGATCTAATATTCTAGCTCAGAAACACCTACAAAACCGTCTAAAGGCAAGGCAATGTTCACATCTTCAAACTAATTTAAAATGAAAGAAAAATAAATGACATTTTTACCTATTTAAATATTTGACAGATATGCACATGTTATTTATATTGAATACATTACAATTCACATTATAAGCAGAGATCATATTTCCAGGAATTGAACAGTATCTTTCTTAACAAACCAATTGATAAACTTGTTTATATGGGGCATGTTGCTCAGTAATTGTGTGGAGGCATTATATATTCTCTGTAATAGTCTCATGCATGCTGTTCAAATCAGCAAACAGACTATTCAAAAGACCAATTCTCTAAATATATATAAACCCCAAACTTGAAATATAAAAATTACCACACCTGCTTACTAGAAGTATCTAGTTAATATATCAGCAGGATAGAGTATATTTTGTGTGCATTCAATTACAAAAAATTAAAGAATGATCATTTGGCAGTAGTTCACATTACTGACAAAATATGTTTCTGTAAAGGAGTGTAGAAAAATGCAAACCATAATAAAATATAAAAATTAAATTAATACATGCCCAAAGGTAACTTGTCTGTCTGCTTGCCAAACTATGGAATAATACTATTTCATTTTTATAAGTTTAGGAATGTCACCTATCCAAAAGCTAGTTTTGAAAAAATACTGATTTCTGTATTTCCTACTTAATTATACAGAGTGCCTGATTATTTTCTAATGAAATATCTTTTTGCAAAATATTACATTGATCATAGATATTTCCTATAGGAAAATACACCTTTTACTTCAGATGATACATTCTTTTTATTCCAAAGGGATAGATATAGTTAGTATATTATGTTTTCTTAATGTTGATAGTAGACATTTTTATTATTAAAAATTTAATCTTAAAGTATTCATGAAAAAATACTAAGTATTAATATAATGGCTTTGGTAAACTTTTTTTTGTTACTGCATATAAAATGAATGTTTTTGACAAATGTGTATATTCTGTATGTTTTCATTTCCTGACATCTGACAAGATTAGAGTCAGTGTTTACCCTGAGTCACTTTTTCTTATCAATTCTAATATTATAAACCTCTAAGTGAAAAGTAAGTTGAAGATATATATATATATATATATGTGTGTGTGTGTTAGTAACTTCTTTCTGAAAATTCTACATTGACATTAAGATAAATGACCACAAAATAGTATGGGTTCCATTTATTTTATTAAAAACTTATTAATATATATTAACAAACAATTATATGTAAACTCTTTGCATATAATTATAGTAAAGCTTGTCAAAAATATGCACTACAACCTTCTTTAGGAAACAAACTAAATTAACTAAGAAATGGCATAAAAATGTAAAAAATTAAAAATGTTTAATGAGCATTTAATGTTTCCTATCTTATAATAATTAAAATGGTAACTGGTAAGTAGTGAGCCAGTTGTATAAATAATACAGTATAAATAATAATATACAGATAAGAAAAAATTGAATAGAAGAATTGAAATTCAGTGCAGAATTTAGCTGAGCTATCTTGGAAAGAAGAAAGATTCTTAATAATTTGTGAAACCCACATGTATGTCTTATCATGTGGAAATAAACCGTGTCCAGGTTATATACTTAAAATGGTACTTCCATGAATTGATTCTAGTTCCTATTTTATATTTGTTCTTTTGTGTTACATTGTTAACCCTGGCAAATTGCCAACTTAGAACCAAGAAAGATCCATTGCAATGTTGACAATGCTTGCTTGTCAACGTTCATGGTATTTTTCACAAATACCAGTGAACTAGTGTCTCAACTGCTATTTAACAAATGACTCCAGTTCCTCTCCAAGTGTCTCCTAAGGCACAGCCGAAGTATTGTGAAGCTTTTTCTTATTGCCTCTTTCAACATTTTGCTTCCTCTCTTTCACCTTTAAGGCTATATTCCTACCTTATCAGACTCTCATTTCCTTTCTAGAAATTAGTTTTCCTAAGTAATAGTTGTTATGCCTTTTAAAAATCAAACATGCAGAAGAGTCAATAATGTAAGTCACACTCTGCCTTGCAATCAACCTTCAACCCTCTCACCTAAAATATATAATCTATTTAAATTCTTCTATTTGAAAATTGTTATACATATATATATATATATATATATATATCAGTCCATTATTCTCAGTGCTATTCTGATAATTTTACTTTCTTTTATATTTGCAATTGTTTCTTAGGTATGGGGAAAAAAATTAGTTAAATAATTTCACCTTAACTCTTGATTTTCCTTTTTTTCTGTTGAGTGTTATTTTTGGTAATTTCTAGCTCTTATTTTAGCTTATTTATATAAATTTGAAAATTATATTTCTTGTCCAAATTCATCTGGACAGATCTATTCATTACAGAAACTGAGCTATTTTCACAACCCTGTCCTGTTCATTACCTCTCTTATTTCGCCCCTCAAAGTTGAAAATGTGTGCATCCTCTTCTAAAGTAAAATTATTTTCATCACTTTAAAAGTTGTTTTAAAATTTAAAAATAATCTAAAGAGTTTTTATTTGCTATAAATGTATACTATTGCTAATTACAGAAAAATTAACTTGCTTCTAAAATGTATTTCCATTTCTAAAGCCCCATTTCTCTTATCCATACACTTAAGAGGTTTCTCTTAGAAATTAAGGCCAAACAAGCTAGATTTTACTTTGCTTTATTTTGAAGTACAATTTTATAATTTCTGTGCCAACTCTGTAATTTCCATCCCTTTTCTAATGTACACATGCATAATGTGCCTTCCTCTATACTCAGAGAGGAAAATATTTTAAAAACACTTTTTCCCAGTATTGGGGGAGTGTGTAATTTCCTCAGTTCTATCTCTCCACAACAAAGATTTGAAACGGCAGACCAGTGTTGCAGCTTGGTTACAATTCAGTTTTATTCAGCAAGCAAAGGATAGTACACCCTCGAGGCATGAGGGCGGGCCACATATAAAAAGAGAGAGGTTTAGTCTTGGCTCCTCTTTTTATATGATTATCTCCTCCCCCTGAGGCTGCCCTGTGTAAATTGGTGTAGCCAGGAAGGCTGTTTGTTTCACCTGAGGTTCTCACTCTGGTCCTCGGATTTTCTTTTCCTCCATTTTCTCGGGCTATTTCCTTTCTTTGTCTTTTAGCCATCACCATTTTGGACTCCTTTTTCCTATTCTAACTACCTAACACCAGGATAATTTGTGTCTTCTCTCTCATTCACCCAGGTGTCTGACTCAGCTCTGGTTTTGACCAGTATTTTTTAAATTCACTCCCCACCAGTTATCTGGGCACATGTACTTAAGAATAAGATGAAATGGTTCTTCTGTCTTCTGTTTTGGTAGTCATGTCAATTCTAGGCATAAGGAGCGCTACACATGATCTTTTTGAGTCTGTGAATATCTGGAAAATGTCTGTTCTTTCCCTCCCACTTCATTGATTATCTGGCTGAGTATAGAGCTCAAATTCTTAGATAATTTTTCTTAAAGTACCATGGAAGCTTTCCTCGTGATTTCTGGAAACCTTATTTTGGTTTAACTCTCTCATGCCAAGGCTTGGTCACATTTCTTTACAAGTCACCTTTTTTTATGACCTCAAATTTTTTAAATTTTCATGAGGTTAAACGTTGGGTGGTTCTTCCATTCCTCATGCTTACACTTAGGGATTGCTGCATATCTGAAAATCTGTTTTCTCTTACTTGAGACACTAGTTCCTATTATTTATTTAATAGTTGTCATCTCCTTTTTATTTATTTATTTTTTTCTGATTTCTTTCTGAAACTCGTGTGTTTGTTGGTTTATGGATATAACTTCTTTGTCTCTCATGATTTGTTACATTTTTTATCCCTATCCTCTAAGAGTATAGACATTTTACTAACTACATTGTCTAACCCAAATCTTTTCTGGAGTACCATGGACAGGCTTTAAAACCCACTGAGTGCCTCACTATATGGATTCTGGGCTCTGGCGGCCTACTCAACTATTTTATCCATAAATTCACTCCCTAGCCATGTACATCCCTAACCTCCCAGAAAGTCTAAATAGGAACTCCTAGTGTCTTCCTGTATCTTTGTTGGATAAATCTCACTTATAAACTTCTATTCATTGATTTAGCTTTTAATTACATACATGTTGTGTAATTAAACTCAGTTGCTCAGTCATATCTGACTCTTTGTGACCACACGCCCTGCAAAGCATTTCTGTCCATGGAATTTTCCAGGCAAGAATACTGGTGCAACTTGCCATTTCCTACTGCAAGGGATCTTTCCTACCCAGGAATCTAACCTGCATCTCTTGAGTCTCTTGCTTTTGCAGTTGGATTCTTTATCACTGGGTCACCTGGGTTAGCTTCTATTTAGTTCTGCTTCTCTCCTAACTTTTACTGTTCTCCAGGTAGTCTTATCTGTTTCCACCTTAATATAGTAAATGTTTAAATGTAGGTTTGGAGCAAGCAGATAATTTACAGAAAGAATCAGTTAACTATTCATAGATGGAGGCAGAAATTAAACTCATGTTTTCTCATCTAAATTGAATATTCTTCCATTGATGTGCTTTCATTATCATTTTTCCACTTCCCTTTTACTTGCTATTTAAACAATAAATGTAAACAATGACAGAGACCATTGTGTTTTTTTTCTCCTGAAGGCAAGAAAGGTGAGGGAGAGGTTGATTTTGGTGAATAAAGAGGAGGCGGCTGAGAGAATGTCAGCTTGACCCTAGTTTTGATTCTGTGTATCTCCTACCATCATGTCCATATTACAGAATTACATAGCAACTTTAGTTTTCTAAAAAATACCTTCATTTCCACTACCTTATGTGATTGTAGAACACTCTATGTACAGTGACCGCTGAAATGAAAAAAAAAAAAAAAAAAAATGATGATAGGCATATTTAAACAATTTTCCAAAAACTACATCTGTAGTAATTGGGAGAGATGAGATTAGCACTTAGAATAGTTACCTCAGTTTCTAGTGCTCTTTTTAACTATTCCTCTAGCAGTTTCATAAGAGACAAAAGTAAAACTATAAAGAAAGATATAAAGTACAATTCTAATGGAGATGTATATTTAGAAATCTGAGTATTTATTTAACCATCCAAACTTTTTATGATTCCTTCCTTATTTTCAAATTGTGGATATAAATGTTAGATCCATAAGCCTAAATTGTATAGCACTCCTAATATAAAATTTTACTAAAAATAAACTTTCAGTAAATACTAGTTCTAATTTAGTTTATTATTTAACTTCAATATAGTTATTATCTTCATATTATATAAAACACATAGGTCTTTTTATATGAACTGAAAAAAATACCAAAGATGTTTTTAGGCATCTTTTATCCTACTTGAACAGAAACCTACTCTAAAAATAACCTTTATATTATTAAATATGAACTATCTTTCTGATTTGGAAAAAAGCTATGATACATTGAAAATCCAATTGTACCTCATTTAAGACATCCTACACATTAATTTTATTTCTGTGAAAACTAATTCTTGATTTGCCAAATCAATGTATAACCAATCCCAAACAACTTGGTAAAACAAATACTACAGTGCTTTGCTGCTGCTGCTGCTGCTAAGTCGCTTCAGTCATGTCCGACTCTGTGCAACCCCAGAGATGGCAGCCCACCGGGCTCCCCCATCCCTGGGATTCTCCAGGCAAGAACACTGGAGTGGCTTGCCATTTCCTTCTCCAATGCATGAAAGTGAAAAGTGAAAGTGAAGTCGCTCAGGTTGTCTACCTGAAAGCTATACAGTCATGTCCGACTCCTAGCGACCCCATGCACTGCAGTCTACCAGGCTCCTCCGTCCATGGGATTTTCCAGCAAGAGTACTGGAGTGGGGTGCCATTGCCTTCTCCGCTACAGTGCTTTACTAAGAATTTAATTACTGTAAGATTGTGCTTTGCTTAGTTGCTCAGTTGTGTCTGACTGTTTGTGACCCTATGGACTGTAGCCCACCAGGATCCTTTGTCCATGAGGATGCTCCAGGCAAGAATAACGCAGTGAGTTGCCATGCCCTCTTCCAAGGGATCTTCCCAACCCAGGGTTCAAACCCAGGTCTCCCACATTACAGGCGGATTCTTTACCATTGAGCCACCAGGGAAGCCCACTGTAAGATTAACTTGTAAAAATATATGTCTGATAATCTTTGTCAAAAGTGTTATAAAAAATGTCACAGCTATATATTCATCACTACTGCCAAACTCCATTAGTATACAAAATCATATTATTTTGTTAATAATTCCAGACATAATGTGTATATTTGGTTATTGAAAAAGTTTCAAAATGGCTATTAAAAATATAAAGTGTGAGGAATGTTCCATATAAAAGAATTGCTCTGTAATGACTATTTAATATTTTTTACCCCAAGATAAACTAATTTGCCACATATGCTGTGTAAAACACTTACTATCCACTGAAATTATTGTACTCTTTCTTATTTGTAGTGTAGTTAGACCAAAGGAAAAAGGAAAAAGAATGCCTTCTCTGGATGAATAGGAAAAGAAATTGTGTAGAAATTATAGAAATGTAAAGAAACCAGATGATACAACTGTTAAAACTAGCAAGTCTAATAATATTGTTTCTTTTGGAGCTGAGATTTGGTTTAATTCGGTTGATACAAATCAAAAGTCAACAGATTCACTGAACAGGTTTTATCTACAGTGGTTCTTTGGGACTATTTCTTTCAGACTTCAAATTATATCCTATAGACCATTTGTTATCAAACCAACAGAACATGAACTCTTTATTCATTTTCTATTCATGAAGCTATAGTACAAAAAGTGAAGGTTAGTTTTTAGATCTCTTTGTAACTATTAGCGTTGACCTTTATCATATAAATGCCCATAGCTGGCGTATGGCTAATATTATTGGGAGTCCTATGAGTTTTTGACTTTTGAGGTATTTGGAAGAGTAAGTATCAAATATAAATGCTGTGGTTTCATTGGACATTTCATTATTAATTTATAATTTAATGTTTTATCAGAAAGTGTGAGTTACAATAAACATTCTTTGAGTTTGTAAGTTACTTGGTATATAATACATAGTGAATTTTGTTAACAACCCTTATTTGTTAGAAAAGATGTGTTGTCTCTAATTTTTGTAGTGGGCTTCTGCATTCTTCGTTTCTTCATTAAATCTATTATGACTTCTATATTATATATTTCTATATTTTCTGATTTCTTTTTTTTTTTTTCTTTTCTTACGGCTGAGTAAGCTTGCCAGAGGGCAAGGTACTTTGTTAGTTCATGACAGAAGTGTCAACTGGAAAAAATGCACAATATAAAAATTGAGAATTAAGTTTTATTTGGTGGACAAAACTGAGGACTTCAGCCTGAGATGCAGCCTCTCCACTAACTCTGAAGGATTGCTCCAAAGACTGAAGGTAAGGGAGGAACCAAGAGATATAGCATTTTTTGCCACAAAGATCAGGTATTCTGAACTTCAAAAGATTACTGTTAATTAAAGAAAACCAGATACCTCAATAGGCTTCCCTTGTAGCTCAGTCGATTAAGAAACTGCCAGCAATGCAAGAGACCCAGTTTCGATTCCTGGGTTGGGAAGATCTCCTGGAGAAGGAAATGGCAACCCACTCTAGTATTCTTGCTTGGAGAATCCCATGAACAGAGGAGCCTGGCAGGGTTTATAGTCCCTAAGGTCACAGGAGTTGGACTCGGCTTAGCTACTAAACCGCCACCAGATACCTCAAGTTAATGAATTTAGTACTTTTTTCTGTATGGGAAGATTCAAAAGTCTGGGCCCATTGAAATCATTCCCTTGATTTGCAAAATAGCCTGTTCCTTCCCATGCTGAATTTTCTCAGGGTGTGCCATTAGGGATCACTACAGTGGCTGAGGGCTTGCCAGCAGGCAGCCACTTTTATTTCCATCTTGAGTTCCCTCAAGGCTCATGTCAGGGCAGTCTGAGGGCTGCAACATCCATCAGGGCAGCAACATCCATCAGAGCAGCAACAGCCTAAAGGGGATTTATTGTGAATCTCACATTTTCATGGGATTCTTTGATGGTATAGACTCCTGACATGAGCAAATCCAAGTTCTTAGTAGAAGAAAACATCTCCTATTTAGGCACTTGGAATTCCAACAATGCAAAAATAAGATAAAAACAAACCTAAAAACTGGCCACATTTCAAGGAGAAAAAAAAAAGAACCATTATTGAGATATGTAAACTGAAAAAAAAATTTTTTTCTAAGGCCAGGAAATTGCCAGGGATATAATAAAATTATTTGCATGGAAGTATTTAAAGAAATGAAAGTTGGGAATAAAATTCAAGCAAATGTTTGTAACCACAAATTCTATCAAACCAATTTTAACAAATAATTAAAGAAAGTTCACAAATAAAAAAAATATGATAGTTGACCTTTAAAACTCATCAAAGGTGTTAAAGAGTTTTGTTTAATGTTAACAGGGAAAAAACTAATGAAGTCAGAAATGAAAGACGTAACAGATTTTCATGGCAGTAGACCTCTTAGGAGGTACAGTTGAAGCCAGACAGAAGTGGACTCATATCTGCTAAGACATGAATGACAACTATCAATGTTGAATTGTGGACACAACAAAATTCTCATTCATCAAAAAATAAAGACAATTGTAAACAAACACTGAAAGTATTATAATAATCATCAACAAATGTTCACTATAGAACATTCTATAAGACATTTTAAGATGCTAAAATTAAAGAATAAGACAAATGGTAACAAATCAAAGCAAACAGCTTTATATTTCTCCAAATTTATGTGCAAATTTTTATGTTTATATAGACTATGAAATATCACTGGGTATTAAAAAGATATGAGCTATGAAACTACATGAAGAAATCTTAAATGCTTTTTATTAAGTGAAAGAAACAGTCTAAATAACAATATACTGTATGCCTCCAGTTGTATGACATTTTGGAAAAGGTAGAACTATAGACACAGTAATTGGCAAAGGTTACAGAGGAGGAAGGAATGAATAGCCAGTGAAAATACTTTCTATGATACCATTATGATGGTATATGTAATTATTCATTTTCCCAAGCCCATAGAATGTACAGCACCAAGAGTGAATCCTAAGGTAAACTAGAAACACCAGATGATTATGAAGTGTCAATAAACAGTTATAACAAACACATCACTCTGATGGTGGTCATGATAATAGGAGAAATCTGGATGTGCAGGGGCAGAGGTCATATGGGGAAATGTCTGTACCTTCTGATCAATATTGCAGTGATCCTAACACTGCTCTAAACAGATAAAACCTTTAAAAAATGCTTTAGTTAATTCAGATTTCAGTCTACATATACAGTTTCAAAATCAGAAAGATGGAATGTATTTTCTAAATGATTATAGATTTACTGGAGCTTTTTAAATCAAAGACTACCTTCTTCATGATACTAGGCAAGAATAAGGGTTTTCTGCAATAATTTTCCATCTGTGGAAGATTCTTTTGCAGTTTGTTTCTGGCATTCTGGATGGGAGAATGCTCCTGGGTGGTTTGCTAGCACGTTACCCACAGACATAGTTTCCTCTAGTAATGCTGCTCAAGTCCTTGTTACATCCTGTGACTGCTGAACACTCACTGGGGCAGGGTATATGCTGAGTAAACTCATGCACATTACAGATTGAATCTCCTGAGTGAACTCATGGGCACCACACAGTTCCAGCTGGTGTTGGCTGTGTGCCCTGTGTAAGGACAGATGCTGATGGGTCCAGAATTTGTCATGCAAGAGATAAATCCACTGATCTCAATTTCATGGTATTTATGTGGATTTTAGGTTGGTGAGATCATTTTGACCAGTCCATAAATCAAAGAACTTCCTGTCTGTTGTTACTTATTACTGCATCTCTAGTAATTATACAATTATGCAAAAAGTTTATTGTGAACTTCTTTTTAAAGAATGAATAACTAAATTTTGCCTAAGCTTTCCCAATCAAAGTAACTTTAAATGGTTTTCTAGAAACATAATAGTTATTCTGAGGCATTTTACTTTCATATATTTGAGTTAGGAGGCTTTGTTTAAATACACAGAACTCTAAAATTTGCATTCTGTAAACAATGAGTGGAGCCATTTAAAATATAGGCCGAGCAACCATTCCAGAGGACCTGCCTTGCCTGTCCTCTTTTCTGTACCTCTAAACTGGACCAAACCACCAACGTTCTAAGATACTAAAGAAACTAGAATATCTTATTGAAAGGACTGATAAATGAACTTTTACCCAGTGAACACTTCACCCGACCAGTCAATAAAGTACAAATCTAGTTTTACCTCATCTCTCACCAGGACACTTCAGTAGATGGATTATCTCATCTTGTACCAATAAATGCTTCTAAAAAAAAAAAAAAAAAACAAATAAAAAAGTTACCTCACCTTCCTCTCCTTTCCCCATAAGAACCCTGAGCCCCTCTCTTGCAATAGAGATTCTCTTTGGGTTTCTAACAAAATCTTTGTACCCTAGATTGCAATTCTTTGATCCCAAATAAATGCTTTGCATCTTGACCTGTACTCTCCTTTTTTTATTTTTCTTTTAGGTTGACAAATCCTTTATATTCCCTTAACAAGGGTTAAGGTCAGTAATAATATGTTTTCTATGATCTTTCTTATACAATCTAGAATTTAAAATTTTATATGTAAGTGTACAGTGCCAGGTATTTGTATTTTTGTAGCCGAAATTTGAGGTCCAGCTACTCACTGTTCAAGAGCCAATGAAGAGGCAAGAAAGAAAAAAGAAAGTATTAGTTGCTCAGTCATGTCTGACTCTTTGCAACCCCATGGACTGTAGCCTGTCAGGCTCCTTGGTCCAGGGGATTCTCCTGGCAAGAATACTGGAGGGAGTTGCCATTTCCTTCTATAGGGGATCTTGCAGACCCAGGGATCGAATCAGGGTCTCAGGCCTTGCAGGCAGATTCTTTACCATGTGAGCAACCAGGGAAGCCCTAATGAAGAAACAAGGTTGATGGAAAGGAAAGTTGCTTTATTTCAGATGCCAACAAATGGTAGCCGGTGGACTCCTATCCAAAATTCAACTTCCCCCACTGACAGTCAGTGGGCAAGAGCTTTTATAGCCAGAAGGAGGGGGCTACATGTAGAAACAGCAAAGTCAACTGACAATCATCTTGAAGCTGGTCATGTAGTGTTCTGGTGGCACTAATGGTAGAGAATCCACCTGCCAGTGCAGTAGACATCTGAGGCAGATTCCATCCCTGGGTCGGGAAGAACCTCTGGAGGAAGGCATGGCAACCCACTCCAATATTCTTGCCTGGAGAATCCCATGAACAGAGGAACCTGGCAAGCTATAGTCCCTAGGGTTTCAAAAAGTTGGACATGACTGAGTGGCTAAGCACAGCACAGTGGTGTGGTCAACATCATTTTGATTGTTTTAAGTATAGTTAATCTCCAGTTCCACGGTGGATTTGTTCTTTGAGGTCAATTCTTGGAATTGTGGCAGCTTATGTCATGGCTGTAGTCTGATCATCATATAGTTAACTTTTTTCACCTTGTGGGGGTTTTAGTATCTACAAGATAGCTTACATAATATGGCTTGGAATTTTATCTATAACCCTTGAGAAGGACCTAAAGGTTCTTGACTTTGCTTAGTGACTAAATTATTATTGTTTTGTCCCGTTCGGTTGTTTTCCTTTGCTTCTGCATTTTCTCAATTCCCTGATTAAACTTATTCGCTTGAAGTTTTCCACAGAGAAGAGGCAAGCATAGCTCATGGGGAGAGGGGAGGACCATAGGGTCCTGCTTCATTTCAGTATTATTGCTGAAAACCCAGCCTCTGTTCACTGGTACCAAATAGAAATGCTGAGAGACACTGTTGGAGGCATAGAAAAAAGCAGTTTTATGACTTTGCCAGGCAAGGAGTCCACAGTGGGCTAACTACTTCCTGGGAAATAGGAAGGTGTCTTACGGTTTCAGGTTGGAGAATAGAGCTATAGGTAAAGATCAGGATTGATAGTCTTGTATTCCTATTTCCTCCTGGAGACATTGAGATGATTAGGGCTGCCATTGGGTGATTCCAGAACTGGTTTTGGTGGTCCTTGAGGTTATTTTGTTCTGGTTTCTTCTTTCTGAAATGAATGTTCACAAAGGAAAGGAGTGTTGGGGAGTATTATCTTGGAGAAGTAAACACCAAATGCAAAGTGCAGCTTTAACTAGAAGGCAATCATTTTCAGAGTGCAATTAAGCAAGAAAGAGGTGTGTGTCGGGGGACATCTATAGGAGACCAGCTGAATGGGTGGAAAGAATAAGAGCTGAATAAGGGCTTACATAACAGGGGTGCCTCAACTAGTTTCTGTAGCAGCAGTATGAGTAGCAATAAAAGAGCCCAGAAATGAAATAGTGAAGGTAGGATCAACAAATTTTTTTCTTCCATAAAGTTTTCAACCCTCCAATAATAGATGTTAGTTTTTATAGAGGGGTTTTTTTAGAGGACATATCTGGGGAGTTGCTATGATGTCTGAGCTCATACAATCTTTGTCAAACCCTGTACTGCTTAGTGTTCATTATGTAGGATTTAAGTAGCCAGTTCACTCTCTTAAAAATGTGTTTAGAGACAGATTTACAACAGTTTTACAGGACTGCTCTTTCTGTTTTCTATCTCTGCTAGCTGCTTTTACCTAACACTTAATCAGCCAGAGACTGTGTGATAAGCATTAACATATACTCTGTCATTTCACTTTTACCATTTTATGAAGGAAGATGGATGTTATCCCCATCTTACAAATTAGGACACCAAAGCTGAAAGGGTCTAAAAACTTAGCCCAAGGAGACACAGCTAGCAAAGGCTATTTGCATTATTTGAATTGAGATCTATTTGATTTCTCAGCCAGTGTCGTTAATCACTGGGCTGCATTTACTTCTACAGTATATGTCTTCCTAAATATTAAAGCCATCTTTATTTTAACTGTTTCAATTCTCAGCCATATGTTATACTACTATTTTAAAATGCTTGCATGATGTCTTTTTGCATAATCTATTATTCCAGGAGAGTACACATGCCTCCAGAAATATATTCTAAAATATGAATTGCATTTATTCTGAGCATTGCTTATCTTAAAGTGTACTTTTATTTAATTTACCTGTGCATGAAAATTTTCAAGTTATTTTTTTCTCAGCACTCCAACGGAATGGATTTTAGGTTTTCTAAACAAGATACTATCCATTATACGTTAAAGCTCCATTACTGCAAAATACATTATAAGTAACAGTTACATTGCCGTAAAACACTATCTATTATAAGTAATATGTTTTGTGCTACAACTATGCATGAATGTTTATTTTCATTTTTGGTTGTGATTTTGTATTTGATTTTTTGTATCCTGCCATGACAGTAAAAATATTGCTGGGTTCCTGTCAGGTGCCAGCCAATATTATATTTTTCTTTTCTTTTTTTTTTTTTGCTTAAATCACGGTAAGTCATTACAGTTTGAATTCATGTTTGTATTTACAACTCAAGTAAAATTATTTTTTTAACAGTACCTTGGATTTTTGCTTCTGCTTTATTTGCTTGCTTCTCTGCATCAAGGAAACTACTATTCATTTGTTAAATCACTTAGTATTCCAGCATCTTAAAGATGAGGCATTCTCCTACCTCCACTTCAAGTTTCTTTTATACTCTGTGTTGCTCAATAGAATGCATTGGTTCTCTTGTAGCCTCTGATTAGATTAACAGTTGCTATTACAAGAAGTTTTAATAGACAGTGAAGTCATCTGATCTATTTCAAATTATATCAATCCATATTCTATTTCCTGTAGATATATAGAATGCATAATAATCAGGATGGAAACTATTGAATGCACATTAACATGGGAGAGTTATTAGAATATAAAAGGAGAGTGTACTATTTGATATCCAGTATTAAAATCTATATTGAAATGTTAATGCATACAGCACAAGGGAGATGTGTGAGTAGAAAGAAGTGTACATAGGATAATCACCACTGTTTTTCATCTAAATTTAGCATTTGATTTACCTACTGTACAGTCCTTAAGAAAATTTGAAAAATTTAAACTCGGGCAAATGCTGAAAATATCAGAAAAGAGTAAGTTATGCATGGAATTTTTATTTAAGTATGACTCTTAAAGGACTTCCCAGGTGACACAGTGGTAAAGAATCTGTGTGCCAATGCAGACTTGGGTTTGATCTCTGGGTCAGGAAAGTTCAGGTGGGGATTTCTAGTTCAGCAGGGGAGAAGTTTGGAAGTTGCCACTCTGACCAAGCAATTAAAAGCTGAACAAATTAAAAAATCACCAACTCTTCTTAGATTCATAAACAGTGAATTCACAGGGCAAGACCCTGTACTCCAAACTGAAGCAATCTGAGAATCACAATCTGACAGAACAGAAATACATGAGCCAACACCTCTGCAGAAACCAGAGCTTGAGAAATAAAACATAAACTGTAACTGAAGGATTGATGGAGGCTTAGAGTGTGCAACTCAGCAGTTTAAAACTCTTGGGGAACCCAGTCATTGGGGCTCCCCAGTTGACATTGAAAGGGGACACAATTTATATATATTTTTGCTGCTGCTCTATTAATTCTTTCAGTAGATACCAGAGGAAAATAATTTCATGCTTCTGAGAAGGAAAGGGGGAAAGGAACTATATCTTTTGATACAAGTCCAGAGCATTCTTCTTTCTTAACAAGGTCTTCCCTCAGGTCTTCCTTTCTTAACAATGTCTTCCTTCAAGCTGTTTAACCAGAGCCTAATTGACCTAAGGGAAGAAAAATGCCCATCCTCACCCTTCCGTATGGAACAGAGAAAATAATCTCAATTCTCTGTCTTCTTCTATGAGGGAGAAAGGAAATGCCCAAATCCACCCACTAGCCATCTTGTCCCTTCTGAGAAGTGATAAAAACTGAGTGCACACTCACTAAAGTTCAGAGATATAATCATATATCACAGTCACATTAGTACCTCCCAAAAATGAAGTAGTTAGGCAGAAAAGCTAACAAAAAATACACACAAGATCTACATAACTTAAAGATATACAGAGCCCAGAACTAGACCCACATAAATGGAGTCAACTGTTCTTTGACAAGGAGCAAAGTCAATACAATACAGTGAAGATAGCCTGTTCAATAAATCAACAAATGATGTTGGGACAATTTTACACCTAAATGCTGAACAAGCAAAGAATCTAGACAAATATTTTACACCCTTCTCAAAAATTATTCAAAATGGACTACACACTTGAAGACCTGGAGAATAACAGGAATAATCCACGCTACATTTTTTTTTGGTGATGACTTTGTAACTACAGTACCAAAGCCATGATCCATGAATTAAATAATTGATAAGCTGTACTTCACTAAAATTTAAAATTTGTTTTCTGCAAAAGACATAATCAAGAGAATGCAAAGTGAAGCCATAACTGGGAGAAAATAAATGCAAAAAAAAGTCTGATAAAAAACCAGTTATTCAAATATACAAAGAATTCTTAAAACACAGCTATTTAGTAAATTAATCAGTTAAAAGATGGACAAAAGAGCTTAAGAGACACCTCATTGAGGAAGATTTACAGATAAAAATATGAAAAGATGCTCTACATCATATGTGATAAGAAAAACACAAAATAATAATAATCTGGTTCAGACAGTAAAGAATCTGCCTGCAATGCAGGAGACCTGGATTCAGTCTCTGGGTTTGGAAGATCCCCTGGAGAAGGGGACAGCTACCCACTCCAGTATTCTGGCCTGGAGAATTTCATGGACTGTATGGTTCATGGGGTCACAAAGAGTCGGACATGACTGAGTGACTTTCACTTTGGCTTACCTAGTGGCTCAGACAGTAAAGAATCTGCCTGCAATGCGGGAGACCTTGATTCAATCCCTGGGTAGGGAAGATCCTCTGGAGAAGGAAATGGCAATCCACTCCAGTATTCTTGCCTGGGAAATCCCATGGACAGAGAAGCCTGGTGGGCTACAATCCATGGGGTCACAAAGAGTCGGGCACGACTGAGCAACTAAGCAGAGGATACAAGATGCACGCCTATTAGAATGGCCCAAATCCAGAACACTGACAATACCAAATGCAGGTGAGGATGTGAAGCAACAGGAACTCTATCACTTATGGAAATGCAAAATGGTATAGCCACTTTGGAAGAATGTTTGGAAGTTTCCTACAAAACTAAACTTATCATGTGATCCAGCTCCTTAGTTTTTCCAAATGGGTTAAAACCTTATATCTACACAAAAACCAGAACATGGATTGTTATAGAAGCCTCATTTGTGGCTGCCAAAACCTAGAAGAAGCCAAAATGTCTTTCAGTTGTTGATTGGAATAATAAATTGTTGTATAGTCAGTCAAGGAAATACTCATCATTAAAAAGAATTGAGCTATCAAGCCATGCAAAAGCATTGAGGAAATTTAAACACATACTATTTAGTGAAAGCAGCCAATTTGAAAAGGCTACATACATACTATATGATTTCTACTATAATATCAAAAAGGCAAAACTAAGGACAAAATAAAAAAAAAATCAGTGGCTGTCAGGGATTAAGGAGGTGGGATATATAAATGGGTGAATCATAGATGAATTTTAGGGCAGTGAAATTACTCTGTAACCATAATGTAAACTGTGAACTTTGGTTATAGTGGTGTGTTGACTTAGATCCATCAGTTGTAACAAATGTACAATCCAGTGGGGGATATTTGTAAAGAGAGGGGCTCTGTGTGTGTAGAGGCAGGAGTTATATGGGAAATCTCTATGCCTTCTGATAAATATATTTTAAACTAAAACTGCTCTAAAAAATAGTCTATAAAAAAGCACAAATGTGTTTCACTAGGTTCTCTGCTAAGGTTCTCACAAAACTGAAATCAAAGTGTTGGTCAGGTTTGGTTCTTATCTAGAAGTTCTGAGAAAGAATCCATTTCTAAGCTCTTTGGGGTTAGTGACTTGTTTTTGTAGCTTGAGCTCCCTATTTCCTTACTGATGATCAGAAGACTTAGAGACTTCATGTATTCCTATTCCTATGTCCTGTCTATCCTACCCAGACATAAAGCTTTCTCATATTTAGAATCTTTCTGACTTCTGCACCTGCTCAAAAAAGTCTGCTTTCAGAGATTCATGTGATTAGATTAGCTCCTTTTTGATAAACTCCCTTTTAATTAACTCAAAGTCAATTGAATAGTAACCTGAATGATGTATGCAAAAGCTAATTTTCCATGAAATATAATCACAAGTATGCCATTTCATTAAGTTCATAGTCTTGGGAATTGGGTTAAGGCATCCTGGGGAGTCCTTTTTATTTTTTTATAAATCTCCCATTTATAACACATGTAAAATGCCTATCACATTTTACATGTGTTACATGTGTTATAAATGGGAGATGTCTTTTTAATAGCATATAGCTTGCATCCTGAGAGCAACTTGGACTATCTGCAAGTGGAATATTTTTATTCAATTGAACGTCATCATTTTATTCAATTGAATGTCATCAATTATCAACTTATTGCGTCTGAAAGTCAAGAGACTTTCCTTTTTGCTTGTTCTGTGAAAATGGATCTGGACTCATTATGTATTGTTCCCTTTGTCAATAGAGGGCGCTAGAGAAAGCTGGAAGGAAATAAGGGTCTTGTTTCTGGGTTCCGGGGTGCTCCAGCACCTGGCTTCTGTGGTGACTTCAGCTTCTTCAGTCCCAGGTTACCAGCCTTGCACACTACTTTCTAGTATCTGTAAACCAGCAGCAACCACACCCAGCAGCTTCCAACGGCAGCCCTTAGGTGGTTTTCTAATGGAAATACCTCCCTAGAGGCCGGTTTTCTAGCACTCTCTGGAGGGCAAGCTGGCACATTCTACCAGCACAAAGCATGATACTTATTTGCACTCAGTGACTCATATTTGTGCTCTTTTCAGTAAAATCTGGATGTTGGTCTTGGTGGAGCAGAGACGTATTTTATTTCTTCAGGGCTTATCTCAGCCTTCAATGTAGTGGCTGCTCCTTATATTTGCTATTACTGTATTTAGAGTTCGATCTATTCTCATCAGCCAATCACTTACTACTCTAAATTCTTAATATAGTTCAATTATTTTTTTCCTTCCCATTTTTATATTATTGCATGGTCCCTCTTTCCAGATTGGACCCACACTAATTAATATACTAACACTAATTACATTATAATATATTCATTTATCAGTTATTAGAGTCTGGCACTGTTCCACACAAACCCCTATAGGGTAAATGCTACTTCAAATACTCATTTTACATATTGAGAAACAATTATATTAAAATTTAAGTAAATAGAACATATATGAAATAATAGGAATTTACACTTAAGCAATTAACTTCATGAGCTAATTCTACAAATACTTTCAGGCTTAGTTCCAGCATGTCATTGTGTGTTTGGTAGTAAGCATCTAGGTTCTGTTCTTCATTTTTCAGAATTCTCTTGCTTACTGTGAAATTACTTCAGTTGGATTTGTTTTCCTACCAAGATTTAAGAGTAGTTTCTATTGCTATTCCTGTGATTGTTAACCTTGATATTTTTATGTACATTCTTTCCCGAAAAGGAATCCTGAAGACCTATCCTCTCTAACAAAATACTGGCATTTAAGTATTTATTTTTAACATTTCCTTTTCTTCATTTTTCTTTTTTCCTTCTGTTTTTGGGGGAGTAATACCCATGTACATAAGGGTGCAAATTTGTAGTCTATGGACCATCTGGGTTTCTTAGAATCAGCTGCTATCTACAGCTGACTCAAGGCTAAGTCTCACCCTAAGGAAGGCTTTAGAATTTATGTGATTTTTATTGTAAGTAAGCCCAGGAACAACCTTTCTCTCTCAACTGAGTTATTGCTTCAAGTCAGGATTATCTGAATTCCAGGAACTTTTTTTGTTTTGAGTCTTGGAATAATCACTTACTTTCATAGGAACTCAGTTTTACATTACAAAAGAATGTATATTATTTCTAATCATTTTATACCCTGGAAGATGTTCAGGCTATGTACAACTACAATGGAGTTTTAAGAAATGGAAATGGTATGGAAAACTTAATGTCAGTCCATTTGAAATTTTTGATAATATACATAGTTCTTTAGAAGCATTCAAATATCTGCATAACATTTAATAGTAGTTGGGCCTGGCGTGCTATGATTCATGGGGTCGCGAAGAGTTGGACACGACTGAGCGACTGAACTGAACTGAACTGAATGATTATATACATGATATCCTCTCCTACAAGTTATACTCTCGGTACTTAGAATATATTTATGATATTGTTTATTTCAGTAACTCCTCAGATGGAGTTCACAATGAGCAAATTTTTGTAACTATTGCCGAACTACCTTTACAGTTGTTCAATTTATCATTATCTCTTGCCAAAAGTATTTCAATAGCTGCCTGATAACATCTCCTAGATTCAATCTTGTCCACCTTTCTGTTCTCCACACAAAACTAAAGCAATACTCTTCGCTCAAAACTATTTTAGCAAGATTCACAAAGGCAGAGATTTTCTCTTTCTTGTCTCTTTGACAAAATCGAGTTCTTAGAAGAGGGCCTAGCATATAGCAAGCAGTTAATAAATATTTATTGAATAACTGAATGTACTCTTGCTGAAGTTCTAAACAATGTGGCCTCTGGGTGTTGCTTTAACAGAAAGTTCTACTCCTTTTCCAGTCCCTCATCAAGTATCCATCAGTCTTCCTACTCCCTTGAATTATGCCACTGCCTTTCTGGTCCAGAGATGTTTCACTTACTTTTATGAAGGATGTACATCAAAAAATGTCAGTGGAGATGGGAAAAAAAAAAAAAAAAAAAAACCAGCAGGATAAGAAAGCTAGAAAAAAAAAAAGTATCTCATTTCTTACAAAATATTTTTATAAACATTTATTTCTCTTCAACCCCAAAATGTAGTCTGTCAAAAAAATGCTCATAATGTAAGTAAGAAAATGAGATAAAAGTAGACTAGAGAAGCAGTTTTACTGACCCTTAGTTTTCTCAAATATATTATACATAATGAAATAACAGCACATGATTTTAATGTGCTCTAGGCAGCTTATGATATAACAATTTAATCTATCGCTTGATATGTGAATTTATTCCTGTCAGTGAGTCTCTTGGATAATCTATATCACAGAAGAAAATATAGATAAAGTATCTATTCAAAATGGTCCAAAAGTTAGTTGTTTTGCTTTCAAAAAAAATATAGTAGTGCTTATCTTCTGGTGCAAGATTCTCCATATATGAGTTATAGTGACTGAATTCTGTAAGATATAGTAATAGCTTGCATACAGTTTTTACAGTAAAAATTTACACTAGAATTCAGTTTATTCCCACAAACAAGGATGAGTTTAGGAGCACTCTCATAAAATAGTATTTTAAAGAATATATGATTCCTTGTGACAACCCAAAAGTTTATGTGCAGTAATGATTTCACAGTAACACTGCAAAAAATATTTGTTAGTGAAAAGTTCTTAAAGTAAAACCTTTTCTATTTTTCAGGATATACACATATTTCTCTTTTTTTAATTATTTATTTTTAAGTGGAGGATAATTGCTTTACAATATTGTGTTGGTTTCTGCCATACATCAGCAGTAATCAGCCTTGCTGCTACTGCTGCTAAGTCGCTTCAGTCGTGTCCGACTCTTTGCGACCCCATAGATGGCAGCCCACCAGGCTCCCCTGTCCCTGGGATTCTCCAGGCAAGAACACTGGAGTGGGTTGCCATTTCCTTCTCCAATGCATGAAGGTGAAAAGTGAAAGTGAAGTCTCTCAGTCCTGTCCGACTCTGAGCGACCCCATGGACTGCAGCCTACCGGGCTCCTCTGTCCATGGGATTTTCCAGGCAAGAGTACTGGAGTGGGGTGCCATCGCATATACATATATCCCTCCCTCTTGAATCTCCTGCCACCTCCCACCCCATCCTATCCCTTTAGGTTGTCACAGAGCACCAGGTTTGAGCTCTTTGGGTCATAGAGCAAATTCCCACTGGCTATCTATTTTACATATGGTAATGTATATGTCTCTATGCTAGTCTCTCAATTTGTCCCATCCTCTCCTTCCATAAATCTGTGTCCATAAATCTGTTTCACTATGTCTGTGTCTTCATTGCTGCCCTACATATAGGTTCATCAGTATATTTCTTTTTACATGATCAAATTTATTCTTTGATTTCTCCCAATGAATGTTACATTTAAAATATTTTTACAAATTACATTTTGTTTGCTTCCTGTTTCAGTTGGCTGGGTTTTTCTACATTTATCATTATAGCAGTAAGGAATCAAGATCAGATAACATATAATGGAAATAACTCATATATACAAGTTAAAAACTTTTCAGAGTTCTCTGTGTTAGAGATAAAATACATTGTGACAACTTACTGAATCAGAACTCTGTATATTTGCTCAGTTCAGTGTTTTAGTAATGTGATGGAGTGACTTAAAAGATTATTTCTGAAAAGCAAATTGTATTTGTTTAATACCATATACAATTAGTTACAAATATATGCTCAAAGTAGCCAAATATTAGACTGTCCCATATTTAAAACCTACTGCAAAAAATAAATTTTTCTGAAAAATCTCAGAAAAATGTTAAATCATTCTTAGTTATAAGCAGGTACAATTTTTTTACAGGGCAGTCAAAATAGTAGAATGCTTATAAAATAAATTTTTATTGACAATAGCAATAATAGCATTTCCTTTCTTTCACTGATTTGCTAGGATCAAAATGATTCTTTTCATCATGATCAAGTAAACGGATCATTCCTTATCTGATCTTGGTGACAGTGCCCAGTTCTGAAATGTTCATATAACATGTGATTACAACTATAGTCATTAGTGTAATTAATAACTAAAAATGTTTAATTGGGCTTCCCTGGTGCCTCAGACAGTAAAGAATCTGCCTGGAATGAGGGTGATCTGGGTTTGAACCCTGGGTTGGAAAGATCCCCTAGAGGAGAGCATGGCAACCCACTCCAGTATTCTTACCTGGAGAATCCCCATGGACAGAGGAGCCTGGCAGGCTCAGTCCATGGAGTTGCAAACAGTCAGACAGGACTGAGCAACTAAGCACAGCACAATGTGTAATTAATTAATAAAGTCCAACTTAAGAATTTAATCTCCTAATTATCTGACAATGGCAATATATTTTTAACTTTATTATAAAATTTGCTGAGTATATTTTTAAATACATTTAAAGCTGAGTATTAGTTTTTCTTCCTTGTGTGTGCTTTAATGCATATATATTTGGTTTCATTTTATCAGAACTATCTTTTATGACACTGGAATTAATGTTAACTTAATCATTTAATCTAATCCTTTGCTGAAAGTGTTAATCTAATGACAAAAGGAGTCAGAACACTAGAATAATGTAACACTGTCATACAGTAATCAGAGAGTTAGAACATAGAGGCCAGTCTTCAACTGCCAAGTAAAGTATAATCAATTTAGAAATGTAACCTGAAAGGTGCTATTTCTGGTTAGCATCTTTAAATGACATGTCAATCTCTGAAAGCTTCCTTCTCAATATCAAAAAGGATTTACATTTTAGAGAAATAATCTCCGTCAGAGAGATCAAACAAGTCCCCAAATTTCCATCTCATTTACTTTCTTTAAACTTTTCTTCACATTTTTGTTGAGATAGGAAAAAAAACCATACCATGCTATACCTCTATTTTTCCTTGCAAGACTTTGCAGTCTTCTTACAGTTTTAAGCTGTGTGCTATCCTTGTGTGGATTTTTGGAATTGTACATATACATACCAAGATCCGGTCTTAGTTTGGGCTTTTATAATGGAAGTACCACAGAGTGATGGCAAAAAGCAACTTTATTTCTCACTGTTCTTGAGGCTGGGAAGCCCAGGCTTGAGGCACTGGCAGATCTGGTGTCCAGTGTGAGCCTTCTAGATACATGGCTGACTTATCCCTGTGTCCTCACCTGGTCAAAGGAATGAAGGGGCTCTCTGGGCTCTATTTTATGCCCTTCCTAAAATTATGTCCTCATGACCCATGAATTTTGAGGGTTACAAGCCTTAGTTTGTAGCAGACCCTGATTATCTGTATTTTGATAGGCTGAATGTTTGAACAATTAAGTAATTAAATAATGGAAATGAACTTACAAGTTGGTTAAGAAAATAGACAAACATTTAGGAATACCTGTGTACTTTGCAGTTTACTTCACACATATACTGGTTTATGACTACTTCAGAATTATTTTACACTGATGAAACGAAAATAGAATATTGAATTTCTTAAGATTCCATACTTCATGGTCACTACATATTCATTTATTCATACATTTCTCCTCTGAGAATCAAACTTTCACTTAAATTGTTGCAAAAAAACCCACGAAATTAATATATTTTCTTTGTATTTATGTCCAATGAATTTATGCTAAGATCAAGGCTTTTGCCTATACTTTATTTGTTTTGTAATGGGATAGATAAATGAGTAAAGTTACAGAGGATGTAGGATACATGATTATTTTTTTTAAAAAAGGAGATAAAATGGAATTGGATTTATCAAAGAAGTTAAGTCATGAAATCAGCTGATTAGACTTTCTTTTTGCTTTATGTCTGCACCAGTATTTCTTCATAAGAAGTACAGTTTCTTATGTAAAGCATAACACTCACATAGCATGTTATGTATACTTATCAAGATGACCTTATATATTTTTAATATATTAAACATGAATTTTGGCCTCTACTTTTTACTGCCTATACTTTAAAAAATAAGATCTGTGTTAATAATATGGCATCCTATGGCCAGAAGCACTTAGGTGGGTTCCCAGACAATAGAAGTTGAACAATATTATCAATACTGTATTGAGGCTCTGGTGGTTCCATGAGGCTGCACGGGTTCACCAGTGTGAAAAAGAAAACCTTGTACTGAGGGCAATGGGTCCAAAATGGAAGATGTTTCATCCCAGGGCCAGGGTAGTTCCTTCCATGTAGAACTGTAGCTAATTAGATGAACACACACCCTGGAGGTGTGGCCAGCAGGAAGAAGCCTCTGGTCAAAACCAAATCACTATACCACTGACTTTGAAATGTTTTTATGGTTTAAAAGATCCTCTCCCAAAGTCACTGAATTTAACATTACTGTGTTGTTCAGGTTATGGCTTTCAATTTAGGGGTTCATCTCAGAGGTATCACAGCTATCTATTCCTTTAAGACCATTTTAGTGCAAATTAGAGCATACTGTTAGATTCTGTCTACCTATATATGGAGTAATCTCATATTTTTATCTTCACAGTGGCACGTTTATCTATACAGTGGCACAAAACAGTGACATAAAGATGGGGTAAATTGGTTAAATTTTTTGATCTCTAAAAATCTGAAATATAGTGTATTAGGTGATAAATGTGTATAGATGAATAAAACTAAGTCTGTGACATTAAAGGAATCCTGTTTTAACCTGAGACACAAACACCTCAGAAGTATCCACAATCTGAAAGATCAAATGTGACCTGCGGTGTTAATTTCTATGAGAGCACAGAACAAAGTGAGCCTGGGATACAAGGATACAAAGGGAGTGTCCTTCACTGTAACCATTTCTACTCGGAATTATCAATAAGTGTGCCAGTGTCTTACTAGGATCTGCAGAAATAATTTCCTAATAAAGTCTGCAAACATCTTTCTTTGGGCAAAATGTTATTCTAATTGGGTTCTCCCAGTACTAGAAAGCATATCTCTAGCTTGGTTGTGATTCATAAGTGTAAATCAAATGCTCCTGCCAGCCATTACATTAAAATTATTTTCTGGACATTGATAGCAAGAAAATTCACCACTGAATTACAAGCAGACTAAAAAACAAAGTAAAAAAGGCTAAATGGAACAAAAATCTTTCTATCCAATGTTTTCAGTGGAAGCATGTTGCAATTTCCCTCAGCTATTTGGATTAACAAAGTTGTGATTATGAAATATTATGTAAACTTTCTGTACTTCAAATTTTTTCCTCGTGACCTCATGTGCCGGTTTCACTGATTATCCCATAAGCAAAATATATACACTAGCAGTCCCACTTCATGACCAGGGACATTTTTTCTTGTTGCTTTTCTTTTTTTCCCCACTATCTTTCCACTATCTTTTTCTAATTAGAGGTAGACTCTATCTCTTTATTGGCCCACTTGCTTAATATTTTCTTATTTCAAAAGCAAAAAAAAAAAAAAAAGTCAATTATTCTCTCTCACCTTGAGAGAACAGAAGTCGTTTTTAGTACTTTTAGTGAAGTACTTTATTAAAAGTAGGAAACAGCTTATTAGTATTATGAGGATTTATCATCTAACAATAAAAAAAGACAAAACACAAAAATAAAATGAAATGCTTCTTTCCCATACAAATTAAAACTTCCTTCAAACTGTTTCAAAGTACTTGTGCTTTGCCTCATAAGATGCTATTTTCAAACTTGAAAGAAAGAAATCATTTTTCCTTCTTTCTGACAGATAAATCCATTTAACTCTGTTACAAAAGATTATAAACTATAATAACTGACAATCATAAATATGTATTGCAAATGTCCTTGTATTGTCCTACATATATTAAACTGATTTAACAATTATAAAAATGTAAAATTTCAGTAAATTATGTTCTGATTGCCCTTGTGCTGATAATCAGAAACTTGAAGCAGAGTTTATTGAAACAAGTTACTGTAAAATCTGTAAAGCCATCAATTCATTTATCTCAACCTAGTCATAGCAACTGTGGTATTTTGAACTGTGGTGTTGGAGAAGACTCTTGAGAGTCCCTTGGACAGCAAGGAGATCCAACCAGTCCATCCTAAAGGAATCAGTCCTGAATGTTCATTGGAAGAACTGATGTTGAAGTTGAAACTCCAATAATTTGGCCACCTGATGCAAAGAGCTGACTCATTTAAAAAGACCCTGATTCTGGGAAAGATGGAAGGAGGGAGGAGAAAGAGACGATGGAGGATAAGACGACTGGATGGCATCACTGACTCAATGGACATGAGTTTGAGTAAATTCTGGGAGTGGTGATGGACAGGGAGGCCTGGTGTGCTGCAGTCCATGGGGTCGCAAAGAGTCGGACACGACTGTGTGACTGAACTGAACTGAGTCATAGCAAAGAGTCTTGAGAATCAATAACTATATAGGATGTTTTTGCAAGCTCTCTAAATTGTGTGTGTGTGTGTGCCTTCTCAGTCTGTAAGTCTTGTCCGACTCTTTGTGACCCATGGATTGCAGCTCATCAAGCTTCCCTGTTCATCATCAGCTCCCAGAGCTTGCTCAAACTCATGTCCATTAAGTTGGTGATGACATTCAACCATCTCTTCCTCTGTCATCCCCTTCTTCTCCTACCTTCAATCTTTCCCAGCATCAAGGTCTTTTCTGATGAGTTGGCTCTTTGCATCAGGTGACCAAATTATTGGAGCTTCAGCTTTAGCATCAGTCCTTCCAATTCTGCAAACTCAAGGACTGCAGCACACCAAACTTCCCTGTCCTTCACTATCTCCCAGAGTTTTCTCAAATTGTAGTTCATTGAGTCAGTAACGCCATCTAACTGTCTCATCTTCTGCTACTCTCTTCTCCTTTTGCCTTCAATCTTTCTCAGCATCAGGGACTTTTCCAGAGTGGACTGTTCACATCAGGTGGCCAGAGTATTGGAGCTTCAGCTTCAGTATCATATATATTTATGATGAAAGATATGATAATATATTTTAATATATGTATCAAAATTATTTCAGAATTAAAATATGTAGCTATATTATTTAATCATGTGACAGTAAATCTGTTTTACAATATCTCTATATTTTATTGGAAAGATTTTTTCAGTAATGCTCAACAAATACTCTGATTATATTGTTGAAAATATATGAAGTTAGTACAATCTGTTTTGACGACATTCTTATATTGCCAGTTTTTACCTGATCTGTTTCTACAGGTAATTTAGCTGCTGGTATGTCTTGATATTTTCTGATTACTATTGTAAGAAAACATATAAAATAAACTAAAAATTAGGGAAAACTTTCCATTCTGCAGTTGCCAAGCATTGTCACTTACTGACCTAAAATAGACAGTAAAATATCTGTGTAGCCTCATGAAAGTCAATAAAAGTGTTAGATTATTTGGAATTGATTTATAGGCTTATGAGAAATGATTACCCATATAGTAAAGGATATTTTAAATCTTAAATTATGTTATGCTTATGGTTCGAAAATAACAATTACAAACTATCTCTAATCTCCATATATCTTTTTATCCATTCTTTAACAAATGTATGGTCTCTTTTGAATAATAGTAACCTTTTCAAATTTGCATTTAGCGTAATCATGTACGTATATATATATAAACATAACAAAAGTGTATTTTTGAAGAATAATACATTATTAGGTTTATTGTTGAAAAGTATCTGAATAATTGCAATAAATTTATAAAATAATTTCATAGAACTACAGAGCCTAGTGACTGAAAAAATAATCATTTTTCTGAGGCCTGAGTCAGTATGACTGTATGTGGAATATACTAAATAAAATGTGTTGGCTTTCTTATATAATTTATCTATACATTATATAGTAATGTTACTTCATTCTCTGGGTGAGTCATTTTTTTCAGCACATATGCATTGAGTGCATATTTCTATTTTAGTTCATTGTATAATTCCATTTTAGATTGCTGCTTCTGATGGATCTTCTATCTTATTCATCACATATTTCGACTACCTTCAATTGTTGTTATGCAGTCACTAAGTCATTTCCGACTTTCTATGATCCCATGGTCTGCAGCATGCCAGGTTTTCCTGTCCTTCACTGTCTCCCAGATTTTATGCAAACTCAAGTCCATTGAGTCGGTCATGCTATCCAACCATCTCATCCTCTGTCACCCCATTCTACTCCTGCCCTCAGTCTTTCCCAGCATCAGGGTTTTTCCAATGAGTTGGCTCTTTGCATCAGGTGGGCCAAGTTTTGGAGCTTCAAATTAAACATCAGTCCTTCCTATGAATATTCAGGGTTAATTTCCTTTAGGGTTGGCTGGTTAGATCTCCTTGCTCTTCAAGGACTTTGAAGAGTCTTCTTCAGCACCAGAATTCAAAAGCATCAGTTCTTTGGTGCTCAGCCTTCTTTATGGTCCAACTCTCACATCCGTACTTGACTACTAGAAAAATCATGACTTTGAATATATGGACCTTTGCTGATGAAGTGATGTCTTTGCTTTTCAATACCCTGTCTAGGTTTGTCATAGCTTTTCTTTCAAGAAGCAAGTATCTTTTAATTTCATGGCTATAGTCATAATCTGCAGTGATTTTGAAGCCCAAAGGGAAAAAAAAAATCTACCACTGCTTCCACTTTTTTCCTTTCTATTTGCCATGAAGTGATGGAACTGAATGTCATGTTCTTAGTTTTTTGAATGTCGAGTTTTAAGTCATTTTTTTTTTCGCTCTCCTCTTTCACCTTCATCAAGAAGCCCTTTATTTCCTCTGTACTATCTGCCATTTAGGTGCTATCCTCTGCATATCTGAGGTTGTTGATATTCTCCAGTCAGTCTTGATTCTAGCTTTTGAGTCATCTAGCCTGGTATTTCACATGATGTATTCTGCATAGAAGTTAAATAAACAGGGTGACAATACACAGCCTTGTCATACTCCTTTCCCAATTTTGAACCAGTCAGTTGTTCCATGTAAGGTTCTAACTGTTGCTTCTTGACCTGTATACAGGCTTCTCAGAAGATAGGTAAGGTGGGCTGGTATTCCCGTCTCTTTAAGAATTTTCCACAGTTGATTGTGATCCACACAGGTAAAGGCTTTAGAGTCTTCACTGAAGCAGAAGTAAATTATCTGAAATTGATAAGGACCTGCTATTCCTTATTAGATAGAATTTTCTGTCTTGTCTCCTTTACATGGTATTTGCTTACTCTGATGTATGTGTGTAATATTTTGATCAAGGACATTGCTGGGCATACTTAGCAATTGACTACCAGTGTATATTCACTTTAATGGAATAGAATAGACATGGTTTTAAATTCATACCCTGTAAGTGCAAGGAGATAGTTAGTTGGGTGAATTGCAAAATTTCTACCTTCATTTTTCAGATTTTCTTTAAATCAAGGTTTGCTTTAAAATAATTTAAATTTCCACTTTTTAAAAGTAATACACATCATAATTTGCATGCATGTAGTAATTTCAGTTCAGTCACTCAGTCATGTCTGACTCTTTGCGACCCCATGGACTGCAGCACACCAGGCCTCCCTGTCTATCACCAACTCCCGGAGTTACTCAAACTCATGTCCATTAAGTCAGTGATGCCATCCAACCATCTCTTCCTCTGTCATCCCCTTCTCCCACCTTCAATCTTTCCCAGCATCAGGATCTTTTCAAATGAGTCAGTTCTTATCATCAAAGTATTGATGTGGTCAAAGTATTGGAGTTTAAGCTTCAGTATTAGTCTCCAAAGAATATTCAGGGCTGATTTCCTTTCAGATAGACTGGTTGGATCTTCTGCAGTCCAAGAGACTCTCAAGAGTCTTCTCCAACACCGTAGTTCAAAAGCATCAATTCTTCAGCACTCAGCTTTCTTTATAGTCCAGCTCTCACATCCATACATGACTACTGGAAAAACCATAGCTTTGACTAGATGGACCTTTGTTGGCAAAGTAATGTCTCTGCTTTTTGATATGCTGCCTAGGTTGGTCATAGCTTTTCTTCCAAAGAGCAAATGTCTTTTAATTTCATGGCTACAGTCACCATCTGCTGTGATTTTGAAGCCCCCACCCCCCAAAAAAGTCTCTCACTGTTTCCATTGTTTCCCCATATATTTGCCATGAAGGGATGGGACCAGATGCCATGATCTTACTTTTATGAATGCTGAGTTTTAAGCCAAATTATTCACTCTTTTACTTTCATCAATTATACAAATAATTCCCTACACTGTCTCAATAGAATATTTAAAAATGTATTTCTTATATACTTCATAAGGGCTTCCCAATTAGTCTTTTTATTGTCTAATATACGTCTCATTTGGACTTCTCTGTTAGCTAGCTGGTAGTCTAATTTAGTATTTTTAATAAATGTTACCTTAGTTTGTTTTTATCACTTTTTAATGTCAGAGTGATTCAGAGCTTGGAGATATTTATTAAATATGAAACAGGACACACAATTCAAATCAAACTTAGAAGGATGCAAGAATTGTTTTTTAATGCCAAATTCTTTATTTCACATGGAGGTACATCTGCTAAACATGTAATTTCAGACAAAAAAAAAAAAAAAAAAGTCCTCATGTCTTATAACCTTTGCACAAGATCACAAGCTAAGACAGTAGAGGTCTTATTGTCAGTCAGTGTTACCCTGTTTTATTTGTATCTGTGCTTAACATGTATTCATCACTCTTTGAGTCTACATCTAATTAAGAACAGTACCAATTGCATTTAGGTATAAATCATAAATATATTTTGAAAAGATTATATAATTTTCTACTGATATTTATGTTACAGAAATATACAATCATGTGTTAATAAAGTTTAGCTATGCTCCAATAGAATTGTAGATTAAAATTTTAATCCTTAATGATGCTTGATAATTCTACTAATGTATTATATGTGTTTGTTTCTTCGTATCAAATTCAGAGCTAGATTTTTCATAGAAGCCACAGTAAAAGATGCATGTTGCATGTTTGCTTATCCTCAAAGATTAGGTTTCCTGTGGTCTAAAGCATAGACTAAAATTTCAATACAGAAGATACTGAAGAGATTGCTACAGTGTGTTTGGGGGTCTCATGCGTATCTGTCCCACAAAATCTTTGACTTTCTGTATTCCCATTCTTAAAATATTGTACCACCATCTATATAGTTGTTGAAGCCAAACCCCAAGAAGATCACCATCATATTTCTTTTCTTATTTTTCTTGTTAAGCTGATTCCATAATCATAACTATATCCAGTATATATCCATTAATTTTTTTCCACCTCCTTTCATGCTAGTTTAAGCTATTTCTATCAGGTAAGAACCTAGGCTGTTGCAGTAGCTACCCAACTTCTTCAGTTCAGTTCAGTTGCTCAGTTGTGTCCGACTCTTTGTGACCCCATGAACCACAGCACGCCAAGCCTCCCTGTCCATCACCAATTCCCGAAGTCCACCAAACCCATGTCCATTGAGTCGCCTGCCTCAAATCTTAGCATAGTTCATCTTCCTTATAGAGACCAAAGTTACCTTTTCAAAGCAAAAATAAGCATATTTCTGTTCCAGATATATGACAGTTCTGGTATTATGAAATAAGCTCCACAATCACAAAATAATCAGATGACAGACAAATGAAAACAAACAATTTTATATGCTTCTGAGTAAGTGGAAACTGCCTAAATAAATACACTGAAATGCTGAAGCAAATCCTTACTTGGAGACATAATTAATAATGAAGGTTTGTGAGATTAACAGACATGTAGAGGAATTACTGTTAGTAAAGCAACCATCAGAGCAATATATTCACTGACTTCAGATAAGGTAAATGGCTCCCAGATTATATAGCCTTGATCTTTTATTATTTGAAGTATAAGTTTAGACTTGTAATACCCAGAAGTCATTATGCTGTACATCTTAAATATATACAGTTCTGTGTTAAAATATCTCAGTAAAACTTGCAGAAAAAAAAAAAAGTACTGTAGAATTGGATGAGCTTTATTTAAATAAATATCACTTTAGGAAAATTTAAAGAGAACATAATAAAGACCATGAATGTGATAAAAATTTAAAATATAAACAGGCAAATATTATTTTTATAGCTCAGTTTAAATATTCCTAAAACAATAAAATGACTAAGGGCAAAGAAAGAAAAAATGAATTTATCTACATTGCATAGAATTTCATAGAGTTAATAAGTTATATTTAAAACATATTGATGTTTTCACATATATTCACATTGGGAAATAGTTTTTTCAATAAAAGCTTTAGATTCCTGAATTTAATAAAAATTCCAGAAGAGGGAGATGTTTGCTCTCAAATAATTTTTTTTTCAGTGTGAATGAATTGAATTTTATAAAACAAAGGAAAAGAAAACTATATGTCATCTTTAATATATGAGAATTATAGATGGTAAATCTCTGTGGTTGTTAAAAGTGTATCTTAACTCTGTAATATATTATAGGTACTTTTGCTGTATGAGGTTAAGATTTTGTATCAATTTATTTGTCTTAATTATGTTTCCTAAAACATGTTCCTATTTATTCAAACATTTTTATAGTGTCTTATCAGTTCAGTCTCTCAGTCATGTCCGACTCTTTGCAGCTGCATGGACTGCAGCATGCCAGGCTGCCCTGTCCATCACCAACGCCTGGACAAGGAAGAGTTTGAGAGCCCTCCTTCCTTCTTATTTTGTCATTATATTCTTAGTCATAATCGAAGAATAGTTTTACAGTGTCAAATATATATCCACATCTATGTGAGAATATTCCTGAAAAGAATATGAGAAAAGAATGCTCAATATAGAGATGTAAAAGTTCACTCCACTCATATAGTTATTTCAAAGACTCTCAAGTATATTCAAATACAACATACTTTTGAATATATTAATCACCTAGTAGTTTAATCACCTGGTCACTAGCTGTTACACTTTAATGTAATACTCCATTACTTCAACACCCATAACACTGGAGGACCCAGTCTGGCTTTATCATGATGCCTTTATGTCTCACTCTGTGTATCCCACTACTTTGCAATTGTGTTTACTGCCCAGAACTGACAGAACACTAGGATTTTCCCCAGAAACCACTTATTTATCCTGAATTTATATCTTGCGTCTTCCCCTCTTGGGAACTTTTCTTTCTCACACTGTTAATTCCCATACAGTGTGTTTTATAGTGCATTTTACCTGCCATAATCAGAGAACTGTAATATCTTTATTATACTGACAAATTTTTTTCCCTCTACTTTGTCAATTCATGGGGCCTGTATCGCTTTGTATTGTATCTTGGAATATCACGTAGTATTCACTCAATAAATAGTTAATTATTTTATGAGTTTGTGCTATCCTCCTTACATGTCATATACTCCTATCTTAAAGTATCCATGCTTTTGACACACTGTTATTTATGTTATGTTCATTTTTCAAGTACAAGCTCACATTTTCCTCCATCACTGACCACTTCAACTCATTATTCCAATCATCCTTGATGATTCTGTACTGTATTTTTAGATGTATCTATTTTAAACATTCCAGTGCTTAGCATTTATACATTATCGTCTGTTGCTTGGTGACTCATATTGTCCTTATTATTAGATTTCAGCTCTTCAAATCAGTAATACAGAATTATGCTTCTTATGAATCTCTAATGGTTTCCAGGTCAGAACTAGATGCAAAATATGTGCTCAAAAAATGTTGATGGGTTTATTAAAATGATCAGAGAGAATGAAGAGATGACACATGGCAAGTCGTATTTTAAATGATTTTATACAGGGGAACAAATTTTAGCTGTCTTTTAAAAGTTTCAAATATTAGGAGACAAAAATAGTGCCCTTGAACATAAGTGATAGACAGCTGGCTGATAATGTGATGATGAATCATTTGACACTCCTTTCAATTTCTTCCTTTCTAACTCTTAATATGGATGTGTGCTATTAATCAGAAGCAGAGTCCTGCATAGTTTGTGGGTGGATCTCAGAAGAAGTAGCCAAATTTTGTTGGAATATTCAAATTATAATGTTGTCTATCTACTAAAGATATAGTGTCATGTTGATTGTTAGGAGTTTTGATCTAGACATGCAACAGAGGAAGCACAATATACTATAGATTTCTATGTTCTCTCTGTAAAATGCAATCATTTTAAGGTAAGCCATTTCCTACCCACTGCCTGGAATCTTTTCTCCTAGTGCTTTCACACAAAATAGGCTTCTGTTTGCCAGTAAGATTTAAACCTCAAGACCACTACATGTTTTTTCCCAGCAGTGGCTTTTTAGTGCAGGCAGAGCTATCAGTATTGCCAGCCAAGATAACAGCCCCATGCTGAAAGGCTTCCTCATTGCTGGAACAGCTCTCAGAATATGTATTTTTTGAAGATTGTCAAAGCAGGGTGAACTTCTAAAGAGATCTTTAAATACAAGAATGGGCATTCTTACAATAATAGGTGTGTTCATATTTGTTGACTCACACTATCATTTTTATGCAAAAAAAAAAAAAAACCCATGAGGTAAATATGATCTAATTCTCATACCTGGAAATGAAAACATGTTATATATAACATGTTTACTTATATAATATTCTTTCTTTTTATTGTATCATATTTACAGATTTTGTTCTTATACAAACAACTCAAACATTATTAAACATTTCTCTGAAACTGTTTCTTATTAAAATTTGTAAATATGAATTTTACAAAATCATTGTTTTTAACAGCATATAATCCTAATGTAGCTATATTTCATTTTATATTTGAATCTTGGGAAGTGTTTTATAATTCACAATGTTTAAGAATTAAATGATTTTCCTGGTTTCAAATTCTATATGTGAGATATACATCTAGAGCTATAGATAGGACATTTA
Source organism: Bos indicus x Bos taurus (assembly GCF_003369695.1). Lineage (NCBI taxonomy): Eukaryota > Metazoa > Chordata > Mammalia > Artiodactyla > Bovidae > Bos > Bos indicus x Bos taurus. The sequence goes on from NC_040087.1 coordinate 60,516,254, forward strand.
GTAATACTAAAACTTACTGGAGTGTTTGAAGTGATACATCTGTACTTTTAAGTAGAGGGATATCTTTTAGTCAAAGCTATGATTTTTCCAGTAATTATGTATGGGTGTGAGAGTCAGAGTATAAAGAAGTGCCAAAGAATTGATGCTTTTGAATTGTAGTACTGGAGAAGACTCTTGAGTATCCCTTGGACAGCAAGGAGATCAAACCAGTCAGTCCTAAAGGAAATCAAACCTGGTTACTCATTGGAAGGACTGATGCTGAAGGTCCAATACTTGGCCCACTTGTTGCAAAGAGCTGACTCATTGGAAAAGACGCTGATGCTGGCAAAAAAAGTGAAAGTGGAAGTCACTCAATCATGTCTGACTGTTTGCAACCCCATGACCATACAGTCCATGGAATTCTGGACGAGAGTACTGAAGTGGGTAGCTGGTCCCTTGTCCAGTGTATCTTCCCAACTCAGGGTTCAAACCCAGGTCTCCCACATTGTAGGAGGATTCTTTACTAGCTGAGCCATCAGGGAAGCCCAAGACTACTGAAGTGGGTAGCCTATCCCATCTCCAGTGGATCTTTCCGACCCAGGAATCATACCAGGGTCTCCTACATTGCAGGTGAATTCTTTACCAGTGATGCTGGCAAAGATTGAAGGCAAAAGGAGAAAGAAAGAGCAGAGGATGAGATGGTTAGATAACATCACAGATCCAATAGACATGAATTTGAGTGAACTCCATAAGATAGTGAAGGACAGGGGGACCTGGGGTGCTGCAGTCCATGGGATATCAAACAGTCGGACACAACTTAGTGACTGAAAAACAACAGCAAATGTCTTTTAGGATGGACTTCTCTGAGGGTTTGTACTATTATATATTTAGGACATCCTAGACATAATCTCTCTAATCATAAGCAGGAATACAATAACCCAAAGGATGTAGATGTTAAATAATGGTCAGAAGTCTTGCTTGCAAATAACTATATTTCATACAAGTGAAACCAATTGGTTGAGGTAGACTGGACTGCTTTGAAAACAGAACACAGAATTCATGTTCATAAGGTTAAATTACAATGTGCCTTTTATTTTTTTTTTCCTCTAGGTTAAAACAAACTATATTCTGTGAAAATTTTTACACTTTCTAGAATTGTATTAAGATATATTCTTATTAATTCTTTAAAAAAGTATTATGCTTAGGAAGCAGCAGTTACAGCATGGTCAAATTCCTGATGTGAGAGGAATCAGTTAGTCAGTTCAGTTCAGTCGCTCAGTTGTGTCCGACTCTTTTCGACCCCATGAATCCCAGTACGCCAGGCCTCCCTGTCCATCACCAACTCCCAGAGTTCACTCAAACTCACGTCCATCTAGTCAGTGATGCCATCCAGCCATCTCATCCTCTGTTGTCCCCTTCTCCTCCTGCCCCCAATCCCTCCCAGCATCAGAGCCTTTTCCAATGAGTCAACACTTCGCATGAGGTGGCCAAAGTATTGGAGTTTCAGCTTCAGCATCAGTCCTTCCAATGAACACTCAGGACTGATCTTTAGAATGGACTGGTTGGATCTCCTTGCAGTTCAAGGGACTCTCAAGAGTCTTCTCCAACACCACAGTTCAAAAGCATCAATTCTTCGGCACTCAGCCTTCTTCACAGTCCAACTCTCACATCCATACATGACCACAGGAAAAACCATAGCCTTGACTAGACGGACCTTTGTTGGGAAAGTAATGTCTCTCCTTTTGAATATGCTATATAGGTTGATCATAATTTTCCTTCCAAGGAGTAAGTGTCTTTTAATTTCATGGCTTCAGTCACCATCTGCAGTGATTTTGGAACCCAGAAAATAAAGTCTGACACTGTTTCCACTGTTTCCCCATCTATTTCCCATGAAGTGATGGGACCAATGCCATGATCTTAGTTTTCTGAATGTTGAGTTTTTTTGCCAACTTTTTCACTCTCCTCTTTCACTTTCATCAAGAGGCTTTTTAGTTCCTCTTCACTTTCTGCCATAAGGGTGGTGTCATCTGCATATCTGAGGTTATTGATATTTCTCCCAGCAATCTTGATTCCAGCTTGTGCTAAGTAAAAAAACAATTACCTTGAAACCCACATTTTGAGTTTTCTTGCTCTGAATTTGCATATCTATATGACAACATAGTATTAATATATAGGTATGATGTATTACAGTAGCCAGATAAATACATTAATCTTATCTATGCAGTTAAAACATGCTGGGAAGAATTTTGAGGTACTTCACCATTAGAGGTGTTAGTATAATATTTTCAGTAATTCAACTGAAAGAGGATTGCTCCTGATATAGTACATGAATAATATAGATGAGAAAAATGGATAGATACATTTAAAAGTATAACTGGAGAGATGTCATAATTGATAAAATGTAAAAAAAAAAAAAAAGGAGAGAGAAAATGGTAGAGTAAAACCATTTTATAGTCCTATGAGATGTGCATGGGAAGGCCAAATTTCAGGTCCAAGAGATGGCACTATTTGATATAAGCCACACTGATGTCAACCACAGTTTGTCTTAGGAAAGATAGTTCACTGAAAGCAAATTAATGTGTGCCTTTAAAACAGCCTCTGACATCTATTGTAATAGAAATGTCAACTTGACATCTTGTCAGCATAAAGACTGTAAACAAAGCCATAGGATTTTAGAAGATTGAAGAAGTATTTAGAAGAAGAAAAGAAAACTTAAGAAAAATCTTAAGGTTTCTAAGATGACAGAAGAGGAAAAGCTAAGCATAGAGTCAAGGGTACTTAGAACTTTCAGAGAATAGTAGTGAATGCATCTACCCAGAAATGTTGTAGAGAGTGTTTCAGTAGAGGGAGAGATAAATTCTAATAATCTCTTACAGATCAGGTGCTGGATTTTATTTTGAAATTTTGAAATTTTAGTGGAAAGCAGCAGTTCTTGGTTGTGAAGGGGAAGGATTGGGGGAAAAAAAAAAAACAGATGCTGCTATGGGACACTAAAGCTAAAATGAAATGGTGTGTAAATGAGTTGTGATACACAGGAAATTAAAAGAGAATTGTAAAGGAGAAACTTAGGATATTAAGAAAAGAGGCAATAAGGATCTAGTTGTGAGGATCCATGATACCAAGCATAGGAGAAGGGAATAGGCACAGAAACTATTTAAGAAGTGCCAGCATCATGATAGGAAGGAGGGCGGATGCATGAGTATCCACAGACTTTGAGATGTGCTTGATTATAGGAATTATTAGTTTATTATCCACTTAATTCTATGTAAAGTAAAAAGTAATTGTATCTACTGAGAGCTACTGGGCTCATGAGAAAAATCTTTTTTTTTTTTTCAAAGATAATGCAGGTATTTGAAATAATAATTGTGCATGAAGTGTGAGCAGTGGCACCCCACTCCAGTACTCTTGCCTGGAAAATCCCATGGATGGATGAGCCTGGTAGGCTAGAGTCCATGGGGTCACTAAGAGTCGGACAGGACTGAGCGACTTCACTTTCACTTTTCACTTTCATGCATTGGAGAAGGAAATGGCAACCCACTCCAGTGTTCTTGCCTGGAGAATCCCAGGGATGGGGGAGCCTGCTGGGCTGCCGTCTATGGGGTCGCACAGAGTCAGACACGACTGAAATGACTTAGCAGTATGAAGTGTGAAAGTAAAAGTTGCTCAGTCATGTCCAACTTGTTTCGACCTCACAGACTACACTGTCCCTGGAGCAGGGACAGTGGGTAGTCCTGGAGTGGGTAGCCTTTCTCTTCTCCAGGGGATCTTCCCAACCCAGGGATCCCACCCAGGTCTCCTGCATTGCAGGCGGATTCTTTACCAACTGAGCTATTAGGGAAGCCTGTGCATGAAGTGTAGTTATTACAGAAGTTGAGCTATAGCTTTGATAAATATCTACTGATTGTGTGATACACGAAAACACTACTTAAGTCCTTAAGTGATATAATGATACATGGCAAAATTAGAAATATCTTTGTCCTTTGAAACTATGTAATTAGACTCCAGGGATGAACTTAAACGAGAATATGTGCTGTGATTTTAAAAGTCATTTGATGGGAAAGAAAAAGTGGAGCAGTATTTGCATTGTAGAGTGGTAGAAGATAAATGAAATTCAGCTAGATGAATCTGGAATATTAAAAAGAAGTAATAGCATAGATGAAAAACCAGAGATGAGTAAAGAAGTTGAGCTTAATAAAAGAATAAAGAGAAAGGGAGAAAAGAAAAGAAAAAACAAAATTATGTGTATATATGTATTTATGTCATAGGGGACTTAAGAATTAGAGCAGAAAATGTCAGCAAATTAAATTTTTTACTAATTAAGTTGAATTGTTCATCGCAGCACTGTTTACAATAGCCAGGACATGGAAGCAACCTAGATGTCCATCAGAAGATGAATGGATAAGAAAGCTGTGGTACATATACACAATGGAGTATTACTCAGCCATTAAAAAGAATACATTTGAATCAGTTCTAATGAGGTGGATGAAACTGGAGCCTATTATACAGAGTGAAGTAAGCCAGAAAGAAAAACACCAATACAGTATACTAATGCATATATATGGAATTTAGAAAGATGCTAACAATAACCCTGTGTATGAGACAGCAGAAGAGACACTGATGTATAGAACAGTCTTATGGACTCTGTGGGAGAGGGAGAGGGTGGGGTGATTTGGGAGAATGGCATTGAAACATGTATAATATCATGTATGAAATGAGTTGCCAGTCCAGGTTCGATGCACGATACTGTATGCTTGGGGCTGGTGCACTGGGACGACACAGAGGGATGGTATGGGGAGGGAGGAGGGAGGGGGGTTCAGGATGGGGAACACATGTACACCTGTGGCGGATTCATTTTGATATTTGGCAAAACTAATACAATTTGTAAAGTTTAAGAACAAAATAAAATTAAAAAAAAAAATAAATAAGGAACCAGAATTATGTGTTACTACAGTAAATGGAGTTATTAAGTTTGATTCAATTCACAAAATTTTGATGAAATAATTCAAGTGGAATAAGCTCAGAGAAAAGGAGCATCATCCTGAATCTTCCAGGGAAGAGATGGTGGGAGTCTAAAGTTGGGAAATGTGAGTATGGAAAAATAGATAGATGAGATATTTTAAGGAGAACCTAGTGATACATTCGGAGAAGGCAATGGCACCAGTACCAGTACTCCAGTACTCTTGCCTGGAAAATCGCATGGACGGAGGAGCCTGGTGGGCTGCAGTCCATGGGGTCCCTAGGAATCAGACACGACTGAGCGACTTCACTTTCACTTTTCACTTTCATGCATTGGAGAAGGAAATGGCAACCCACTCCAGTGTTCTTGCCTGGAGAATCCCAGGGACGGAGGAGCCTGGTGGGCTGCCGTCTATGGGGTCCCACAGAGTCAGACACGACTGAAGCGACTTAGCAGCAGCAGCAGCAGCAGCAGTGATACACTGACTCAGGAGAACATGGTAAGATGGCACCAAGGATGAGTCTAATGGCTTGTTAATTACTGGTCAAAAAGATACCGGTCACTCAATACGACAGAGCATATTTTGGAAGACAGTTATGAGTTAAGTTGTGGACACACAATGATTGATGATCCATGTGAAAATAAATGATTATATTTGATGATTTGAAGTTAGAATATTGATATTGTTTTGATGGATTTTGGTTTGTTTTGTTTTTGCCCAAACAATACATTTTATTATGGACACATTCCATTATTGTGGAAATAGGTTGTTAAGATTCCTGAGCTATACCTTCATACCTGATGTTTCTGAGATTCAGCCAACCACAAATCAAAAATATTTTTAAAATTCCCAAAATCTCCGAGAAGCAAAATGTGAATTTGCTATGCTCTGGCTATTATTAACATAACATTTACATTGTATTTAGTATTATGTCATCTATATAACAAAGTATACAGGAGGATGTGTGTAGGTTATATGCAAGTACTATGCTATTTTGCATAAGGAACTGGAGAACCCATAGATTTTGTTATCCAAGGGAAAGTTCTGGAACCAGTTTCCCTTGGATACTGAGGGACAGCTATATTTAATCTTCTCCAAATAAATATTTAATATTTTGTGTTATGATCACTTTCTTTAATCTTTCCTTTTTCATTTTGCCAATTATCTTCTTTGCAGAGATATTTCACTCATTAATGCAGTTGGATATGCATTGAAGCCTATTTCCTTTCACTTAATTTTTGTAATTTAACATATAATTTTTAATTGTTAAAACTATAAGTTATTCCAGTGACAATATTAAGTAAATTTTTGTATGAAAAATACAGATATGTTCAAGACTTCCTTATCCATTTTTATATTGTATCATTCCCTGGATATTATCAAATTTTATATTTTGATTCAATACTCAAGAATATAATTTCTATTTGCATTTAATCTATATTATAGGTATCTCTACAAATTAGTATAAGGGTTTATATTTGAAATTTTAAACATAATGTATGCTATTATTTCTTCCAAATTATTATTTTGAGTTGAAAAACAATGACTCACACCAAAAGTTAAGAAACATTAATAGCAGTTGTATTTTCTTTTTTTTTATTTTCTTTTTTATTTTTTTTTAATTTTATTTTATTTTTAAACTTTACATAATTGTATTATTTTCATTTTCTTGTTGTTCAGTTGCTAAGTCATGTCCAACTCTTTGAGACTCCATGGACTGTAGCCCGCCAGGCTACTGTCTCCATAATGGGATTTCCTAGGCAAGAATACTGGAGTGAGTTGCCATTTTTTTATCCAGGGGATCTTCCAGACCCAGGGATCAAACCCATGTCTCTTGCATTGGCAGGCAGATTCTTTACCACTGAGCCACCAGGGAAGTCTGTCTTTACATTAGTTAACCTTGAATAATGTTAAGTGGAAATTGCTAGACATAAAAGGAAACAGTTTATTTGACTCCACTTAATAAAATATCCAGAATAGGTAAATCCCTAGTGACAGATTAGTGGTTACCAGGGGCTAGGAGGCAGGGTGCAATCTGGAAAGTTGCTGGTAATGGGTATGAGGTTTCTTCATGAGGTGATAAAAGTGTTCCAAAATTAAATAGTAAAGATGATTTCAGAACTCTGTGAGTATGCTAAAAGCCACACAGTTTGTACACGTTGAAAGGATGAAACCTCTCAGTTTCCTTTTGAATGATACAATATGGTTTAAACTCTTTAAAACTCTTTTCAATCTTTCATATTATATATATTTTGTTATATCCAACTTGTTTCTGTAGGAAAAAAAAAAAAAGGTATATCCTTTTCTTTCATTATTTTCCTCCTTAGGTCTACCAAAAAGTGTATCTTTGTGGTTGTTGTTCAAAGTTATTGTTTCTTTTTTCCCAATTCTTCCTATGGGGTTTTGATGATTTGTTGTTGTCGTTTTGCTCAGAAATATCCTTTAATTTTAACTTAATTGAAGATTTTTGTGAGAGAAACTGTTCAAGTACCTATCATCTATGATCTACATTGCTGTGTTTCATAAATTACATTTTAACTAGGTACAAACTTCCAAGTTACAATTATTTTTCTTTAAAAATTTAAATATTCTAGGTTGTGAAACAAATTACCCGCCACCCAGGTCATATGAAATGTTTCTCTAGAGTAATATGTGTTTACTCTATTGCAGTTTTTTAATTTTTGTTTTTTCTTTGAGAATCTGCGATATCACTGTTATAATTCTAGCATTATTTTCCTTCTCATCCTATTCCTTAATTCTCAATTCACACATTTATGTCCTTTTAAAAAGTTCTCTAAAATAATAAGAATTTCATGTACTATCTTTCGCTCATTAATTATCCTGTTTTTCTGGAATTCTCTTTAGGTATATTGTAAATTTATCATTTTAGTTTTAATATTTTATAATTTCTTAATAATAATCTATATTTTTTGTCTCACTGTTTCTATCTACCATGTTACTCTGTGTACTTAAAGCTTTATTTTTCTACCAATATGTTTATTTTAGCAGCACAATTTCTTTATCTATACTTTTCTATTTTTTCTAACTTCCTTTTCAAACAAAGCTACTGCTGCTCTTTACTACTCCTAATATGGATATTATTGTCACTTTTCAGTCTCTATACAACTTAATATTTCTTCCATCATTGTAAGAGTTTTTTTATATCAATTATTTTCTTTTATTGAATTTCTTATATGAAGTATGTGTTTCTTTGAATTTTGTAGAGAAGTAGAAGCAGCAGCAGAAATTTATGAGATTGTATTATTTATATTTTTTCAACTGTAATATTTCTTTCAATTATAACAAAATATTTTCTCACTTTTTTTAAGCCACTCACTCATTTTGTAAAAAATAAATATCTCCAGATCTGCTTTTTGCCTAAAAGTATCTTCTATCATCTAACATCGCTACAGATTACTACTCTCTCAGTCTTCATGTAGAAGACTCATTATAGTGTACAGACTTTCCTGATATCTGTTATTATCATAAATAATTCATGATATACTCCAAACTTCAGACTTTCTCATTGACACAATAGCAGAAATTGGGAAATTTCCTACATGGAGATTTCTCATTCAGAATACAAACAATATCATCTATTCACTCCATATCACAATTACACTTCTTGAAAGTACAATTCCAGAATGGATGCACCAAAAGATATCAGTGTGACCCTCTGGGACAAATTAGAAAAAGAGTGATGAAACCTTCCCTGCCATTAGTTAGATATTCATAGTGGTGTGTGAATGGGAATATTTTATTTATTGGTGATGGACAAGGAGGTCTGGTGCTGCAGTTCATGGGGCTGGAAAGAGTGGGACACTACCGAGTGACTGAACGGATTACAGCTAATCTTCCTAGCCAACACTTTGCATTTTAATTTTTATCACTTCATTATTGTCAATTGATCATTATGATTTAGAGATTACTGAATAAAATCCCTTATTTCAAACGTTGTTGAATATTGTATCACTGTCTTTATATTCTAAATATTTAGATACCAGCAGATGAATTTTGATTTCATTTGTGTAAAAACCTTGTAACTCTTTTATCACATAGTTTCTTTTTGATATGCTTTTGTGATATATAATTTTGTTGTAATTTTGTTATATATTTTGATAGGAATTGCATTTCTAGTAATACTTCCTTCTTAAGGCCCATATGGCTTATTGTCTTGCCTAGGATATACTGTGGGAACTGCAAAAGTGTGCTTCAAAAAATGAGATTTTGATATATCTGCAAATTACCTTAGTTGCGTTCCTTGTCAAGGACACCTAAGAATTCCTGAAAAGATTATTACTTGTGTCACTTGAGTCTTCTAAATACAAAAAAAGTTTTAATGTTCACACTGAAGATACATTATTATCTCCATTATTATTACTTGTGTCACTTGAGTCTTCTAAATACAAAAAAAGTTTTAATGTTCACACTGAAGATACATTATTATCTCCAAAGCATTATTTTTACAATTGCAATTTCTTTAGTCTTTAAAACAGGAAATTAAAATACCTAGCTGAACAAAATTAAAGGATTTTCTTTATAATTTTAATGCCTGAAGTTATTTCAAATAAACAACTGAAATATTATTAAATATAATGACTATTTCAGTATACAACTAAGGAAAACATGTCATTCTGCTAAATATTTGTATTTATTTTTTACAAATTTTATATAATTTTACTTAAGATAAATTTTCTATGGATATCTCTCAGAACATATTGATCAAGAAAGAGATCATAGTAATATTAAGAAAATGATGCCAATATAAACTGACAGGTTTAACTGTAGAAGCTTTTTTCTAAATACACTAAATCTTTGTTCAAAAACTTAAACTTTTGCTCAAGAGCTAATTTCTATTTAAAGACTGTAGTCACCAAAGGTATCCAAAATTTGGCCCTGAAGAAAAGCTTTTCTATAATGTGTTTACTTCAACACTGTGGTTGCATACACTTTGCCTACCAGAATAGTTTACTTTTATTTCCCTGACCATATCAGTTCTAAAACACCTCCACGATAAGCTTTATCTAATATATCATTTCTATAATTTTTTTAAATGGACACATTTAGTTCATTTTTTTCCCCTTATTACTTACATTTTCCCTTTTCCTCCAGCACCCACCCATACCAGTGTATCCAGTAACATATTAACATCAGTTGAGTTCAGTCACTCAGTCATGTCTGACTCTGCGACCCCATGAACCGCAATATGCCAGGCCTCCCTGTTCATCATAAACTCCCAGAGTCCACCCAAACCCATGTCCATCGAGTCAGTGATGCCATCCAACCATCTCATCCTCTATCGTCCCCTTCTCCTCCTGCCCTCAATCTTTCCCAGCATCAGGGTCTTTTCCAATGAATCAGCTCTTCACATCAGGTGGCCAAAGAATTGGAGTTTCAGCTTCAACATCAGTCCTTCCAATGATCACCCAGGACTGATCTCCTTTAAGATGGACTGGTTGGATCTCCTTGCAGTCCAAGGGACTCTCAAGAGTCTTCTCCAACACCACAGTTCAAAAGCATCAATTCTTCTGCGCTCAGCTTTCTTTATAGTCCAACTCTCACATCCATACATGACCACTGGAAAAACCATAGCTTTGACTAGATGGACCTTTGTTGGCAAAGTAATGTCTCTGCTTTTTAATATGCTGTCTAGGTTGGTCATAACTTTCCTTCCAAGGAGTAAAGCGTCTTTGAATTTCATGGCTGCAATCCCCATCTGCAGTGACCCTGAAGCCCAGAAAAATAGTCAGTCAACTAAAGTAGCTTTGGTTTTTTTTCTTCATTTGGCTTTAGAGTCATGTACATAGAGATGTTATCATAGACCTATTAAAAAATGCATAGTTCTTATACAAAATTTTATATTTTATTACTTAATGCTAGGTATAATTTATTTCATAATTGATATTGGCCTAGTACATTGTTTTCAGTAGTTTTACAAATGAACTGGTCAGTGAATATTTCTATTATTTCCATTTTATTTTGTTTGTTTGCTGCTAAAAACTATATGGCAGAACTACTTTGAGCTTCTATCCTCATTTACAAGTGCAGTTTTTTAATACTGAGAAATGGATTCCAAATGGAATTGTTGGTGCAAAGTATAAATGTATTTTCAGTTTTTATAGAGCTTGCCAGATGGCTTTTTAGGATTTTATTTTTAACAATCTACATCTGTATGAGCAAGGTACATACATCCCTGTTGACAGTAGATGTTATCACTTATTTTGTTAGTCTGATGGGTATAAAGTGATACTTTACACTTACTTTAACTTGCATTTCTCTTACCAAGAATGCATTTCAACATCTTTTCACATTGGAATTTGCATTTGAATTTGCTGTTCATTCAGATTTGCTATAATGTGACTTATATTTCCACATTCCTGCCATTTTTTTTTATTATGGATTCTGCCTTGTTCCTAAGACACACTTTGTAGTACATATGTTTTTCTTAAATATTTTGTGAATGTGCTCATTTAGTTACTATCATGATATTTTTCTTTGACAAGAAAATGTCTTTATTTTAGTTTGTCAATTATGCTTTTACAGTTAATAGTGTATTTCCTCCTCTAAGATTGTACATTCATACTAAGGGATTTTTTGGCTTACTTTTTATTGTTTTGTATTTAAAATACCTTTAATTTATTTTTGTATTGTAAGATATACAACCAAATTTCTACCATTAATTCTGTTAAAAGTTGCTTCATTTTTCTTGCACCCCTTGCAGTTGGTGCTACTTCTTAAAACATTTAATATAATTGTTTGCTTCTGAAGATACTATTTGGGGGCATATTTTTGATGAAAAATTCAACTTTCCTAATATTTATAGGGATTTTCTAAATATATATTTCATATTAAGAAATTTGTGATAGTACTTACTTTTCTTGAAATCAATGCCTTTTAACTGTCAAATTTATGTATATAGAACTTTTTATAGCATTAATTTAATCCTTTTTATGTTTTATGGTCCTAATGCCATCCTTTATTTTTTTCCTAGTGTTAGTAATTTCTCCCTTTTTTCTCTTTTTTATAAATCTTCTTAGAGGTTTGTCAACTGTTTTGACTTTTTAAAAAACTAGCTTTAGTTTTCATTTTCCATGTTTTTTCTATAATCAATTTTGCTGAGTTCTGCTTTTGTTTTTATGATTTTCTTTTTTTTTCCCATTTTCCAAACTTTATTTTATTTAATAATATTAAGGATATAAATTTTATTTGTACCTTCCAGTTCTACAGATTTCTCTATTTCTCATCTCCTGAGATGAGTTACCATGTATTTTATTATTTTTTTATTTTTTTTTAATTTTATTTTATTTTTAAACTTTACATAATTGTATTAGTTTTGCCAAATATCAAAATGAATCCGCCACAGGTATACATGTGTTCCCCATCCTGAACCCTCCTCCCTCCTCCCTCCCCATACCATCCCTCTGGGTCGTCCCAGTGCACTAGCCCCAAGCATCCAGTATCATGTATCGAACCTGGACTGGCAACTCGTTTCTTACATGATATTTTACATGTTTCAATGTCTTAGTTCTGTCAGTTTTGAATTCTTTTGTTTCTTTAAGTGGGAGTTTAGATTATTGATATAATCCTTTTTTTTAATTAATTTGAGCATTTAATAACACAAAGTTCCCTTTCAGCATTGCTTTGACAATCATCCATGCCTTTGGTATTTGTCTTCATTCAGTTTAATGTCTTGTTTGATTTTTAAAACTTCCTCTCTGACCAGTAGATTATTCAGTTCAGTTCAGTTCAGTTGCTAAGTCTTGTCCGACTCTTTGCAACCCCATGCATCGCAGCACGCCAGGCCTCCCTGTCCATCACCAACTCCCGGAGTTCGCTCAAACTCACGTCCATGGAATCGGTGATGCCATCCAGCCATCTCATCCTCTGTCATCCCCTTCTCCTCCTGACCCCAATCCCTCTCAGCATCAGAGTCTTTTCCAATGAATCAACTCTTCGCATGAGGTGGCCAAAGTACTGGAGTTTCAGCTTCAGCATCAGTCCTTCCAAAGAACACCCAGGACTGATCTCCTATTAGTAGATTATTACTAGTTGTCAATTATAAATGAAGATGCTATAGACATGCTTCTTAAAGTTGTGTGTTCATGTTTTCAAATCATTTGTGTAAATTCCCAAGAGCATTCTGACTGTATTCTGCTTTGTGAAAAACTGTCAAGCTGTCTTTCAGAGTGGCTTTAACATTTTTCATCCTGACCAGCAGTCTATCAGAGTTTTATTTGATATGCTCATCTGTGTTGGCGGTTGCTAATGTTTTGGATTTTAGCCATTCTGATAGGTATACAGTTTTATCTCATTTTAATTTGCAGCTCCTTAATGTCATGTGATATGAATATTTTTGTATGATATTTTGTAATCTATCTTCCTTGGTTGACATATTCAGCCCATTTTTAAATTAAATTATTTTATTAATTTCAAGCTTTACTGGCCCTTTACATATTTTGATCACCAGTGTTTATCAAATATGATTTTTTCCAAATATTTTCTCTCAGTCTGTGACATATTATTTTATTCTGTAGACAATGTCTGTTGGAGAGCAGGAGATATTTAACTTTTATGTTTCATATAAAAAGTCATTGTCATCTCCAAGTTCATCTGAATTTTCTCCTATGTATACTTTTGTGCTTTAAACATTAGTGGCAAATTTTATGAAACACACAAAGTCTGTAACCAGATTTTTTTTTTGACCTTTGCACAAATATTCCAGCACCATTTGATGAAAGACTATCTTTTTTCCATAAGTTTGCCTTTGCTTCTTTCTAAAAGACCAGTTTATTACATGTGTGTAGGTCTATTTCTGGCTCTCTTTTCTGTTCCATTCATCTGTTCATTTTTTTTTTTTCTCCCTATAGCAGACTGTATACATCACTGTAGTTTGAAGTCAAGAAGTGTCAATCCTCCAGCTTTGAATTTCTTAAACATTATGATGGCTACTATGCCCTTTTGCTTTTGATATAAACTTTTGAATAAGTGTACTGAGACTCAGTGGAGAAGGAAATGGCAACCCACTCCAGTGTTTTTGCCTGGAGAATCCCAGGGACGGCGGAGCCTGGTGGGCTGCCGTCTATGGGGTCGCACAGAGTCAGACACTAACTTTCTCAGATTTGGATTAGCATTCTAATTTTTATTCTGAGAACCTGGTATGGTTCCTGGGGGTAAAACTCACAAAGGTACTCCTCAGACTTTTTAACTCTCAAATTAGTCTACATTAAGCCTTTGGTAATTCATTCAGTAGAGCTTCAAGTGTTCCTTCTGTACTGGTTTCAGCTCTGGGATTCTGCTCCATGTAGGCTGTAATTCTCTGTATCTGCTTGTCTGCCCAGTTTTCAGGGCAGCTGTTTGCCTGTGACCTTAATTATCTGATGGATTCAAAAGAGCTGTTGGTTTTCACTTTGTCCAGTATTTTTTTTTTTTTTTTCGTATTGTGACACTGGTGGTGATTGCTTCCATACTCTTTAGACATCATATTGGAAGCTAGAAGTCCCATATGACCATGTATTTTATTTTCTAGTTAAAGAAAAAAAAAGCTCCTCCTGTTTCATAAAATATACCCTACAACTATTTTCTGAAAATACGGTTTATGATATAACTCCTCTCAGTTCATTTTTTCTTCATTGTATTCAGTATATTTTTATTCTCTTGGAAAATATCCAGTCTCACTATTCAGTTCATTCATTTAATCATTTATAGTCTATTCCTAAATTATTTTTAGACAGATATTAAATAGAAACATCCTTAATATTACATGTTTCTTAAAAAAATTTTGTAATTCCTAAAATTCAACTGTTTGCTGTATAACAATATATGGAATGATATAAATCAGAGATTTACAAGCTATAGCCCATGAGTCAGATCTGATCTACTATCTGTTTTTATAAATAAAATGTTTTGGAATTCAGCCATCTTATGTCTATGGCTCTTTCCACATTATGGCATTACATTTTAATATTGTGACATAAGCCAATTGTTCCCCAAAGCCTAAATTATTTACTGTCTGTTCTTTAAAGATAAAATTTGCTTATCTGTGCTATAACTAATAATGATCATTGACCCTGGAAAATCTGCCAAAAAATAATTAAAATAAAAAATACATTGTTTTTAACAGAACTGTCACTTCAAATTAAGTTATGTAAGTATTATTCACATTTTTATAGAATATAATGCTTGGGCTGATTTTAAAATTATGCTAGAACAAACTAGGTATTAAACAAAAGTTACTAATTCAAGATAAAATTTGTTATAGTTTATTATTTATTGTGATACAATTGATGTATTAGTTTTAAGTGTACAACTTAATGATTTTATATTTGTATATATTGCTAAATGATCACCAAAATAATTCTAGTTAACATTTATCACCATAGGAGTTAAAAATTAATTTTTTTCTTGTGATAAGAACATTTACTATCTGTATACTCCCTTAGCAATTTTCAGATATAAAATAAAGTATTATTAGCTATAGTCACCATGTTGTATATTACATTCTCAAGATTTAATTATTCTGTAACTGGACGTTTGTTTCTTTTGACCATCATAAAGTTACTAATAACAGGAAGTTTTTAAAAATGTCAGAATTCTCAAAATGTAAATAATTTTATGTAATTGTCAGAAATTCAGCTTACAGTTTTTCATTTATTTATACCTACCAAATTTGCTAAAAATGACTAATGTAGTGGCTTAAAATTTGCAATACAAGCTGCTGAATTTTTTTCTTGTGCTATGGCTATTTTGCCAGATTTTGGCACAAATAAAGTTTGCAAAAGTGACTGAAATTTAATGTGATAGACATGAAATTTTTCATTGGATAATGATGAGATATTAACTATAATATGATATTAAGTATACTATGTGATATTATCTATAATATCACATAGCATTTTGAACTTACCTGCCTAACATATTCCTATTATTCATTTCAGAAGATAATGAAAACAAGCAAAAATCTGAAATTGGAGTTTTCAGAAGAAAAAGAAAAATCACATACTCACTTAGCATTTTGGAAATGTTCCCAAGAGAGATTTAATTGAAATGCTGAGCTAAACTTCTTAACAGTGCACCAATATTTGTTTTAAAGTTGCATGAAAGAGAGCTTATATTATTTTATTCATTCAGCATTTGTCACACATTTTCTGGTTTCCAGTCTTACTAATCCACTTCGATTGATTTATGTTAGAGTGAAATTTATGGTTCAAATTTCTTTTTTTTTTTTTTTTCACGTGGCTGACCATCTTTCCCAATAGCATTTATTGAATAGATTAATCTCTCCTCATTGTCTTAGGGAATATAACTAATGGGATACTTTTATATTAATCTGTGTAGTTAACTGAAATTACAATTTGCTTGATGACTTCCTTTATTTTTAGAAACATGGAAAATATGCAGTGTACTTCTCTGTAGTATATGTCAGCTAATTGAACATGAGATATCCCATTTAATGCACTCTAAAAGGGGTCACCTTACATATCAGCAAATTTCAGTTAATTGGTGGGGGTAAAGTACCGTGTAAACTGCTAATTCCTTATAAGCCAATAGATTCAGACATGATTACCTAAATAGATGAATGTATGTAATTACAACTTGAGGCCTTACATGTAGCTGTTACATTTCTGCTTTGGTAATTACCTCTTTTCACATTCTCTATTCTCCATGGATTTTTGAGAATCTGAGTAGTGAAATAACTCTATAATTTTCTCTCCCACTTCAATCAACAACTCCAACTTAACCTCTAACCACAGTCATCTCAAACATTCAAGAGTAATGAAAAGTTGTACTTTTCATCATTTGCTTATTAGCTCTCATTATGAAATCACAGATTGTATTCAATGAATAAAAGATGGAGCAAATTAAAGGCACAGAAGAAATAAATAACAAAAAGACAATTTGAATTGCCACTTTAGCAATGTACTATGGCCAGCAATATATAGAAAAACTGGCATATTTTCAATATGAGTGTAAAAAAAAAAGCAGAACACTAAAATTAAAAGGTACATCAGTTCAGATCCGTCACTTAGTTGTGTTTTACTGTTGGTGACCCCATGGACTGCAGCACACAAGGCTTCCCTGCACATCACTACTTTCGAAGCTTGCTCAAACACATGTCTATCAAGTCAGTGATGCCATCCAACTATCTCATCCTCTGTTGTAACCTTTTCCTGCCTTCAATCTTTCCCAGCATCAGGGTCTTTTCAAATGAGTCAGTTCTTCACATCAGGTGGCCAAAGTGTTGGAGTTTCAGCTTCAATATCAGTCCTTCCAGTGAATATTCAGGACTGATTTCCCTTAGGATTGACTGGATGATCTCATTGCAGTCCAAGGGACTCTCAGGAGACTTCTCCAACACCACAGTTCACAGGCAAGAATTCTTTGGTGCTCAGCTTTCTTTATGGTCCAACTCTACATCCATACATAACACTGGAAAAACCATAGCTTTGACTAGATGGACCTGTGTCAGCAAATGTCTCTGCTTTTTAATATGCTGTCTAGGTTGGTCATAGCTTTTTTCCCAAGGAGCAAGCGTCTTTTAATTTCATGGCTGCAGTCACCATCTGCAATGATTTTGGAGCCCAGAAAAATAAATAAAGAAAGTCTCTTACTGTTTCCATTGTTTCCCAACTATTTGACATGAAGGAAGGGACCAGATGCCATGATCTTTGTTTTTGAATGTTGAGCTTTAAGCCAACTTTTTCACTCTCCTCTTTCACTTTCATCAAGAGGCTCCTTAGTATTTCGCTTTCTGCCATAAGGGTAGTGTCATCTTCATATCTGGGGTTATTGATAATTCCCCCGGCAATCTTCATTCCAGCTTGTGCTTCATCCACCCAGTATTTTGCATGATGTACTCTTCATATAAGTTAAATAAGCAGGGTGACTATATACAGCCTTCATGTACTCCTTTCCCTATTTGGAACCAGTCTGTTGTTTCATTTCCAGCTCTAACTATGGCTTCTTGACCTGCACACAGATTTCTCAGGAGGCAGGACAGGTGGTCTGGTATTCCCATCTCTTAAAGAATTTTCCACAGTTCATTGAGATCTACGCAGTCAAAGGCTTTGGCATAGACAATAAAGCAGAATTAGATGTTTTTCTGGTATTCTTCAGCTCTTTCGATGATCCAGTGGATGTTAACAATTTGATCTCTGGTTCATCTGCCTTTTCTGAATCCAGTTTGAACATCAAAAAGTTCATAGTTCATGTGCTGTTGAAGCTTGGCGTGGAGAATTTTGAGCATTACTTTACTGGCAACTGTGCAGTAGTTTGAGCATTCTTTGGCATTGCCTTTCTTTGGGATTGGAATGAAAACTGACCTTTTCCAGTCCTGTGGCCACTGCTGAGTTTTCCAAATTTGCTGGCATATTGAGTCCAACACACTCACAGCACCATGTTTTAGGATTTGAAATAGCTCAACTGGAATTCCATCACCTCCACTAGCTTTGTTCGTAGTGATGCTTTCTAAGGCCCACTTGACTTCACATTCCAGGATGTCTGGCTCTGGGTGAGTGATCACACTATCATGGTTGTATAGGTCATGAAGATAATTTTTGTATAATTATCCTGTGTATTCTTGCCACCTCTTCTTAATATCTTCTGCTTCTGTTAGGTCCATACCATTTCTGTCCTTTATTGAGCCCATCATTGAATGAAATATTCTCTTGGTATCTCTAATTTTCTTGAAGAGATCTCTAGTCTTTCCCATTCTATTGTCTTTTTCTATTTCTTTGCATTGATCACTGAGGAAGGCTTTCTTATCTCTCCTTGCTATTCTTGGAACTCTGCATGGGTATATCTTTCCTCTTCTCCTTTGCCTTTCACTTCTCTTCTTTCCTTAGCTATTTGTAAGGCCTCCTCAGACAACCATTTTGCCTTTTTGCATTTCTTTTTCCTGGGGATGGTCTTGATCACTGCACAATGATCACACATCTCTGTCCATAGTTCTTCAGGCACTGTCTATGAGATCTAATCCCTTGAATCTATTTGTCACTTCTACTGTGTAATCGTAAGGGATTTGATTTAGGTCATACTTGAAGGTCTGACCTAAACAGCATATTAAAAAGCAGAGACCTTACTTTGCCAACAAAGGTCCATCTAGTTAAGGCTATGGTTTTTCCAATAGTCATGTATGTATGTGAGAGTTGGACTGTAAAGAAAGCTGAGCACCAAAGAATTGATGCTTTTGAACTGTGGTGCTGGAGAAGACTCTTGAGAGTCCCTTGGACTGCAAGAAGATAAAACCGGTCCATTCTAAAGGATACCAGTCCTGAATATTCATTGGACAGACTAATGTTGAAGCCAAAACTCCAATACTTTGGCCACCTGATGTGAAAAGTTGACTCATTTGAAAAGACCCTGATGCTGGGAAAGATTGAAGGTGGGAGGAGAAGGGGATGACAGAGGATGAGATGGTTGGATGGCATCACCGACTCAATGGAGATGAGTCTGGGTAAACTCCGGGAGTTGGTGATGGACAAGGAGGCCTGGCATGCTGCAGTCCATGGGGTCGCAAAGAGTTGGACACGACTAAGCGACTGAACTGAACTGAATGGTCTAGTGGTTTTCCCTACCTAATTCAATTTAAGTCTAAGTTTTCTAATGAGTTCATGATCTGAGCCACAACAACTCCTTTGCTGACTGTATAGAGCTCCATCTTTGGCTGCAAATATATGATCAATCTGATTTCGGTATTGACCATCTGGTGATGTCCATGTGTAGAGTCTTCTCTTGCGTTGTTGGAAGAGGGTGTTTGGTATGACCAGTGCTTCTCTCAGCAAAAGTCTATTAGCCTTTCCCCTGCTTCATTCTGTACTCCAAGGCCAAATTTTCCTGTTACTCCAGGTATTTCTTGACTTTCTACTTTTGCATTCCAGGCCCCTATAATGAAAAGGACATCTTTTTGGGTGTCAGGTCTAGAAGGTCTTGTAGATCTTCATAGAACTATTCAACTTCTGCTTCTTCAGCATCACTGGTCGGGGCATAGACTTGGATTACTGTGATATTGAATGGTTTGCTTTGGAAATAAACAGAGATCATTCTGTCATTTTTGAGATTGCATCCAAATACTGCATTTCGGACTCATTTGTTGACTATGATGGCTACTCCATTTCTTCTAAGGGATTCCTGCTCCCAGTAGTAGATATAATGGTTATCTGAGTAAATTCACCCATTCCAGTCCGTTTTAGGTCGCTGATTCCTAGAATGTAGACTTTCACTCTTGCCATCTCCTGTTTGACCACTTCCAATTTGCCTTGATTCATGGACCTAACATTCCAGGTTCCTATGCAATACTATTCTTTATAGTATCAGACTTTACTTTCATCACCAGTCACATCCACATCTGGGCATTATTTTTGCTTTGGCTGTGTCTCTTCTGTTTCTCCACTCTTCTCAAGTAGCATGTTGGGCACCTATGAACCTGGGGAGTTCATCTTTCAGTGTCATTTATTTTTCCCTTTTCATACTCTTCATGGGGTTCTCAAGGCAAGAATACTGATGTGGTTTTCCATTCCCTTCTCCAGTGGGCCACATTTTGTCAGAACTCTCCATCATGACCTATTGATCTTGGGTGGCTCTACATGGCATGGCTCATGGTTTCATTGAGTTAAACAAGGCTGTGGTTCATGTGATCAGTTTGATTAGTTTTTTTTTTTTTTTTTTTATGATTGTGGTTTTCATTCTGTCTGTTTAAGAATTACGTATGCAAAGGCAAATAAGCTTCCCCGGAGCAACTTTATTAATGAAGTGACATGTGTTTTCTCATTCTAGAATATCTGGAATGATACATGGCCTTTGAGTTCCCTAATTGAGTGCACTGCTCTGGAATCACTTAAAAAACTTGAAAATAAGTAAAATCCTGGATACGCATTAATAAAATATTAACTAGATGTTATGTTTCTAACTTTAGGGGAAAAAAATACAATTCCAGATAAATTCATTTTGCTGACAAAAGACAAGGATGCCATTATTGGAACAGAGACATGCTTTCAAAAATCTGTGTTAAAATTTAAGTTTCTCAAATAAAGTGATATTTAAGTAAAATTTTGAAAATGTCCAATATAGAGCCTCTTGATGAAAGTGAAAGAGGAGCATGACAAAGTTGGCTTAAAGCTCAACATTCAGAAAACTAAGATCATGTCATCCGGTCCCATCACTTCATGGCAAATAGATGGGAAAACAGGGGAAACAGTGGCTGAATTTATTTTTCTGGGCTCCAGAATCACTGCAGATGGTGATTGCAGCAAGGAGATTAAAAGACGCTTACTCCTTGGAAGGAGAATTATGACCAACCTAGAAAGCATATTAAAAAGCAGAGACATTACTTTGTCAACAAAGGTCCATCTATTCAAGGCTATGGTTTTTCCAGTGGTCATGTATGGATGGGAGAGTTGGACTATAAAGAAAGCTGAACAAATCGCCAGACCAGGTTTGATACAGGATGCTTGGGGCTGATGAACTGGGATGACCCAGAGGGATGGTATAGGGAAGGAGGTGGGAGGGGGCATTCAGGATGAGGAACACGTGTACACCCTTGGTGGATTCATCTTTATGGATGGCAAAACCAATTCAATATTGTAAAGTAATTAGTCTCCAATTAAAATAAATAAATTTATATTAAAAAAAATAAAAAGAAAGTTCAACCAAAAAAAAAAACAGAAAGCTGAGTGCTGAAGAATATATGCTTTTGAACTGTGGTGTTGGAGCAGACTCTTGAGAGTCACTGGACTGCAAAGAGATCCAACCAGTTCATCTTAAAGGAGATCAGTCCTGGGTGTTCTTTGGAAGGACTAATGTTGAAGCTGAAACTCCAGTACTTTGGCCACCTGATGCGAACAGCTGACTCATTTGAAAAGACCCTGATGCTGGGAAAGATTGAGGGCAGGAGGAGAAGGGGATGACAGAGGATGAGATGGTTGGATGGCATCACCGACTCGTTGAACATGAGTTTGGGTGGACTCCGGGAGTTGGTTATTGACAGGGAGGCCTGGCATGCTGCGGTTCACAAGGTTGCAAAGAGTCAGACATGACTGAATGACTGAACTGAACTGAACTGAAAGTGTAAATAGTGATATTTATTGAGCGGAAGTTAGTGATATGACCAGAAAAATATTTAAAATGTGAGTATTTTAGTAAATAATTTAACAAAGAGCCATTCTTGTCTTTGGTTAAAGTTTTGATTTTATATGAGGCATTTAAAGACCATGAGAGATATCAGGAAAGTAAGTGTCTTGACAGAATCAACATGTCACTTCAGGAGTATCATTCTTTTTAGTATAACTGGGAAACAGAATAGATATAGGATAATTATGCATCCAAAAACTTATTAAATTCTTATTAGAATAAGAATTTTAAACAAATGGGATCTAGTTAAAATTAAAAGCTTCTGCACAACAAAAGAAACTATAAGCAAGGTGAAAAGACAGACTTCGGAATGGGAGAAAATAATAGCAAATGAAGCAACTGACAAACAACTAATCTCAAAAATATACAAACAACTCCTGCAGCTCAATTCAAGAAAAATAAATGACCCAATCAAAAAATGGGCCAAAGAACTAAATAGACATTTCTCCAAAGAAGACATACAGATGGCTAACAAACACATGAAAAAAATGGTCAACATCACTCATTATCAGAGAAATGCAAATCAAAACCACTATGAGGTACCATTTCATGCCAGTCAGAATGGCTGCGATCCAAAAGTCTACAAGCAATAAATGCTGAAGAGGGTGTGGAGAAAAGGGAACCCTCTTACACTGTTGGTGGGAATGCAAACTAGTACAGCCACTATGGAGAACAGTGTGGAGATGCCTTAAAAAACTGGAAATAGAACTGCCATACGGCCCAGCAATCCCACTGCTGGGCATACACACCGAGGAAACCAGAATTGAAAGAGACACATGTACCCCAATGTTCATCGCAGCACTGATTATAATAGCCAGGACATGGAAGCAACCTAGATGTCCATCAGCAGATAAATGGATAAGAAAGCAGTGGTACATATACACAATGGAGTATTACTCAGCCATTAAAAAGAATACATTTGGATCAGTTCTAATGAGGTGGATGAAACTGGAGCCTATTATACAGAGTGAAGTAAGTCAGTGCTGGGGTCCAGCCCCAGTGGATCCAGGGAATTTGAAGCGGGGACGGTGTCGGCGATCAGGAAATAATAGCTTTAATTAAATATTAATTAGAGGTATAAAGAGTAATAGAATAAGGATAGCTCAGCAGGCAAATTCAGTGGGGAAAAGAGGCTAAATAACTTGGTTTACGTGGAAAGCTAATAAAATTCCAAGGCTAGGAATTTACATCATCTACGTAGGCCGCAGGCGTCCTCCCGTTCTCCCAAAGGAGAGGAGACACTAAGGCCTCCCCAGTCAGATCTTAGAAGCCCAGGCATAGTTAGTAGGCTTGACGAGTCTCCATGCTCCAATTCAGCCAGAAGGTGAGAGAAATAACTACATGGGGAGACCAAGTTTCAGTGAACAAGGCCCATACTTTATTTTCCAAAGTAGTTTTTATAGCTTAAGTTGTGCATAGGGGATAATGGGGGCAGGGGTAGAGTCAGCAGTAAGCCAGGCTTTCTTCCTGCAAACTTATCATATGCAAAAGTTTAGGTGATTTACATCATCTTCTGGCCCGGAGGCCTGTTAACATTTTAAGACCCTTTCTTCAGAAAACTTATTTTTCCCTAAAGGTGACTGTCAGGCGCCACCCTCCAAAAGCATTAGATAAAGTTGCATTCCTATAGAACAAAGGTGTGGTGGGCTATAACAAGAAAAAGAATTAACTCAAGGGTCCAAGGTTACAAACATTAAAGCTATTACTTATATTCCTATACACCAATTATATTAATCAATACACTGCCAGGGACACAGTAGGTAAGGGATACGGAAACTTAGCAGCAAACATTAGCCCAACAGGTGAAAAACCCTTCACCAATACAATTTCTAATCAATCTTCTAACTGCTCAAAGGAAGCTGTATTCAGACAGTTTAGAACATCTCATGCCTCTCACGGTTGTGAACTCAAACACTCTTGTCACACCCAGGAACTTTATTAACTGGAGCTGTAATTTAACTCTTTTTCAGAGAGAGGTGGTGGGGGACAGCACCCAGTAAGGTCAGAGGTGTGGGTGAGAGCACAAAGAAGTCAAGTAGGCAGACTCTGGTTTTGGGGGTAGATGCTCGAGAATTTCCAGGGGGACTCCTGAGGCTTGACCCCGCCTTTGTGTATGTCGAGCCTCCTTCCTCATGACCTTTGCCACGGGTGGAGTTCCTCACGCTGGCTCCCGGCAAGTCAGAAAGAAAAACACCAATACAGTATACTAACACATATATATGGAATTTAGAAAGAAGGTAACAACAACCCTGTATGCAAGGCAGCAAAAGAGTCACAGATGTATAGAACAGTCTTTTTGGACTCTGTGGGAGAGGGAGGGGGGGATGATTTGGGAGAATGACATTAAAACATGTATAATATCATATAAGAAACGAATCGCCAGTCCAGGTTCAATGTAGGATACAGGAAGCTTGGGGCTGGTGCACTGGGATGACTCAGAGGGATGGTATGGGGAGGGAGGTGGGAGGGGGGGTTCAGGATGGGGAACATGTGTACACCCATGGTGGATGCATTTTGATGTATGGCAAAACTAATACAATATTGTAAAGTAAAATAATAATAATAATAATTAAAATTAAAAAAACAGAATTTTAATAAATCTGGACTAGCAATGGTACCCAACTCCAGTACTCTTGCCTGGAAAATCCCATGGATGGAGGAGCCTGGTGGGCTGCAATCCATGGGGTTGCTAGGAGTCGGACACGACTGAGCAACTTCATTTTCACTTTTCACTTTCATGCATTGGAGAAACAAATGGCAACCCACTCTGGTGTTCTTGCCTGGAGAATCCCGGGGATGGTGGAGCCTGGTGGGCTGCCATCTATGGGGTCGCATAGAGTCGGACACGACTGAAGAGACGAAGCAGCAGCAGCAGCAGCAGCAGTATTGATTATTAACTCAGAGGGATAAGTTATAGAAGACACTCTGTGGCAAATGTGACATGAAAAGAGATTAACGTAGCATGATGCATGGATGCCAGTTACTCTCCATGATACTGGAGAATCTGAGTATCCCGAGAGAATCACTAAGAGAGAATTTTTCTTCTTCTATACTCATAGGTATAACATGATGGGTAGGAAAAATGCTGCCAGTTTCAAAGGCTGAAATTTCTGGTGTCCTTAAGTGGTTATAACATATCTGCTAATATAAACAAGCTATATTTCAAAAGAATATAGAAAAATGATTCAAAATGCAATCCAGTAACACATGAGGTATGTAAACAGCTACATTCTCCTTGTCCTTAATGGCTCATGGAAATCTGCATCTTCTCTTGAAAAGCCCAGCCTTGTCTCTCATCCAGTTACACATCATCATGGGAATTTTATTGGGATGTCAGCTGACCATTCATAGCTGCTTCTGCAGCTGATGAGAAATCTGAACCCCTGAGACCCTCCTTGACCTAGTGCAAATGCTCATAAACCTTTGCAAAATGAGACTGCAGTAGTTGAGAGAGTGATGGCAGCAAGAGGATGTTTTACCTGTAGAGCATCTAGTGTGGTCTTCTCTTCTTGGAGGGCTTCCATGATATCTCAGTTGGTAAAGAATCCTCCTGCAATGTAGGAAAGCCCTGTTAGATTCCTGGATTGGGAAGATCTGCTGCATAAGGGTTAGGCTATCCAGAAAAGAGTCCTTTCTCTTCTTGGAAAGGATGATGCCCCCTTGTCCTTTTTGAAATCTTTTTTGTAAAAACTCACCTGTTAAGTAAGGGGGTCTCTCTGTTGGCTTCGAAGAGAAGCATTTTTGCTATAATCTTTATAATGTAAATAACTGACAAGTCCTTAATCAAGTCCTTATTTCAATGGCATAAATAGAGCCATGGAAAGTTCAATAATGTCTAACCCATGTCATCTACAAGAGTTTACATAAAGGTTTAAAACCAAATATTGATAGTGAAAAACAAGTAACTTTTCTTGGCATGTTTCCTTCATATAGACTTTTAAAAAGTCAACATTAATAAATAACTATAAAAACAGCTTAACATTTTGGATAATTCTAAATACATAAAACAATAATTGAATATTATTTATTTAAATGCCAGAGGAAAAAAAATGTTAAAGCTTGACTTAATGAGAAGGGGAGTATTAATTTTATTTAAGATGTAATTTTAAATTATACAAGAATTGTTAAAATTAATTTTTAGTCCTGCTAATCATGTAAAATATGTGAGCTTTTGTCTATTCTCTACAATGAAAATAGTATGATTTACTCAGGAATAATACCACACTTATTCTTGGAATAACATATAAAAGAGATAATATATGTTTGTTTCAATAGCCTCTTCTACTTGGCTCAGCTGTTTTAAAACACATTGGATTTTATAGCTTTTATTATTATTATTATTTAGGCTGACTAAAGTTTAATTTACATTAACTTTATGTTCCTGTAGGAAAGAGTGGTTATTTGTGACCAAGGGATCCACTTACTACTGGATTCTACCATTGATTTATTATGTGTCCCTGAGCAAGGCAATTAGATTATTTTTGACTCTATATCTTAGTTTATAAGATGCAGGTGCCACTATTATGCAGAAATGGTGGAATAAATTTTAAATTTCCAGTGAAGAAGAAACTATGGGACAGAGGGCATAATGTGATGGAAATCTTGTCAGCTGTTTTAAAATGCTAACTTTAAATTGAATGCGAGCTACTTAGGCTAACCAAATTTCCCAGCCTATATAATGGTGAAAAGTAAGTGCTAGAGAATTAAAAAGAGATAATATATCTAATTCTTATTTTCCAACAAAGAAAAAAAATGCAGTTTTACATGTTAATAAAGTAATGTTTCAGCAACTTAAGTAGCTTCCACAAAGCAGTAAGGACATGATATAATGCCAATCAGAACAAAAATTGAGTTAGAAATAAATTTTCTTTCTTTTTCATGACAAGCTATGAAAAAATAATACTGCTAGTCTTCAGTTTTATAGAAGATTTTCAGCATTAAATGTGATTTGTATTGTTTTGCATAAAATATCTCCCTCAATAACCATTCAGATGCCTGAAATTATAACATTAGAATGTTATTTTCTTTACAGATATGAAAATTTTACTCAATAATATGAAAAAACTTCCCTTAATCAAGACATCTGAAATCCTGAATTAAATATAACAAACATCTTCTAGGTGACCTAAAATAATAAGTATAAGCAAATGACCAGGATGAGGATAGAATCTAGAATGGAAATTTCACCTGAAATAATAGCTTCCATGGAAACTCTGTACAGTATTGAGAGAGGGTTTGAAAGTTGGCAAGAAATAAAATGTAAGCCATGATCCAAGAAAGAAGACTCAATTTATGTAGAAGTTTGATCTAGAATAAAAATAGAATAAAGCCAAAAAGAGACAAGGATACTGAGAGAGAAGAAAAGAGGATAGGAGAGAAAAGAAGAGGAGAAAAAAAAGAGAAATTTGCTTCACTTAGGATTTTGTTAGCAAGGAATACTTTTCTCCAAATTTATAGTGAGAAATCTTCCTTCCTAATATTACATGGTCATTAAAACACAGATTATAAAATCTGTATGATCTATTAATATAACAATATTTTACCTCTCTGTACCAAATTTTGCCTGCTGTGTCTAATCTAAAAAAAACAAAAAGTCTAAAACAAGATATTATATTCCACATTTATTACAGTGAATCTACCATTATCAAAGCATGACTTTTAATTGCCAGGTCCACTTTTTCTTATAAAGAGTGAAAGAGAGGAGCCTATCCTTATGTTACAAGAGTTTCACCTGTAAATGAGAGAAATAAATATATTTGTATTTCACCAGCTAGAATTCAGATACAGGGTAAAAATAAACCATAAGGAGACATGCAAACTATTTTCTCTGGCTAAAAATCATGTATATTGGTTTTCTTAATTACAGTTACAGTTTTTTAGTTGTTTATTGTAATAAGAATTTCACACAAACTATTGAAAATAAGCTTAAATTATTTTATATATCCCCCTTATCTTAAAAATCACTGTATTTATAATAAATGTATTTATAATAAAATGTATCCTTATGAGTTTAAAATGAAATTAAAAGACGCTTACTCCTTGGAAGGAAAGTTATGACCAACCTAGATAGCATATTCAAAAGCAGAAACATTACTTTGCCAACAAAGTTTTGTCTAGTCAAGGCTATGGTTTTTCCTGTGGTCATGTATGGATGTGAGAGTTGGACTGTGAAGAAGGCTGAGCACCGAAGAATTGATGCTTTTGAACTGTGGTGTTGGAGAAGACTCTTGAGAGTCCCTTGGACTGCAAGGAGATCCAACCAGTCCATTCTGAAGGAGATCAGCCCTGGGATTTCTTTGGAAGGAATGATGCTAAAGCTGAAACTCCAGTACTTTGGCCACCTCATGAGAAGAGTTGACTTATTGGAAAAGACTCTGATGCTGGGAGGGATTGGGGGCAGGAGGAGAAGGGGACGACAGAGGATGAGATGGCTGGATGGCATCGCTGACTTGATGGACGTGAGTCTCAGTGAACTCCGGGAGTTGGTGATGGACAGGGAGGCCTGGCGTGCTGCGATTCATGGGGTCGCAAAGAGTCGGACAGGACTGAGCGACTGATCTGATCTGATCTGATCTGATGACTAAATCTGTTGGCATCTTGGAGAACAATTTTGTGGGGTATACTTTCAAGACATCTTGGCATTTTCTGGGCAAATTTGATTTGATTAGTTAAATAAGCCTTTCTTAACATTTGAGACAAGTATAATAATTTTTCATATGGCCAACTTAAGGGATCAAGAGAGCAAATTAAAATGCAAGCAAACGGTTCTTAAAAGGAACCAAAAGGTTCTTAAAACCACAGGTACAGTTTCTATTGTCCTTTGAACATGCATTTTAGTGTGTACTCTAATTCTGATTTCCTTTGGCATAATTGTTTCCTTGACATAACTCTATTACTCAAAATTAAATTAGTGATAGAAATACCCTTAAAATTGTCCTTGAAACATGCAACCATTCCTTAAGAATTTAAAGACACTTAGAAAATAAATTGTAGAGATAGAGAACCAGTATAGACTATGTGAGAAACTACAGACTGTATGAGAACTTATTTGAAACTGTATCATTGTTTTCAGATAACTTTTTGGTAGACATCATAGCTTTTCTATTATTAAAGCAAAGTTAAACTCATTATTCAATTTCTCCTCAAAAATTGTTAAAATGACCTGTAATGGATGTTAGTGAAGATACCAAGAAAATGGAACTCTGTACACTGTGGGTGACGTTGTAAATTGGTGCAGCCATTGTGGAAAACAGTATGGAGTTTCTTCAAAAAACAACAACAAAAAAAATTACACTATCATATGATCCAGAAATTCTATTGCTGGCTGTATATCTGAATAAAACAAAACTAATTTGAAAAGACATGTACACCATGTTCATGGCACCATTACTTACAAAAGCAAGATATGGAAGAAACCTAGGAGTACACCAACAGATTAAAGCATAAAAGATGTTACACAGATAGGTAGATAGATAAAGATACATATCTTTCTCATATATATGGATCTATATATAGATGTAGATATCTTCTCAAAATGAAGCACATGTAAACTGAGACTACGTTACATTTTGGCAGTCTGAAAGTGATGGAAGATGTACTTGAATATTTAGTAAAAATAACAGCAGTTAGTGTGACTAGAAGCATTAATGAGATCTCAATCTCTGTAATTTGGGTTGCTTTCTTACAAATAATATTACTGTCCTCCAATTAAAAGTTGGCTGAAAGCTCAACATTCAGAAAACTAAGATCATGGCATCTGGTCCCATCACTTCATGGCAAATAGATGGGGAAACAGTGGAAACAGTGTCAGACTTTATTTTTCTGGGCTCCAAAATCACTGCAGATGGTAACTGCAGCCATGAAATTAAAAGATGTTTATTCCTTGGAAGGAAGGTTATGACCAACCTAGACAGCATATTAAAAAGCTGTAAAAGAGCTTTTACAGATTAAAGAGACATCACTTTGTCAACAAAATCCGTCTAATCAAGGCTATGGTTTTTCCAGTGGTCATGTATGGATGTGAGACCTGGACTATAAAGAAAGCTGAGCGCCAAAGAATTGATGCTTTTGATCTGTGGTATTAGAGAAGACTCTTGAGAGTCCCTTGTACTGCAAGGATATCCAGCCAGTCCATCTTGAAGGAGATCAGTCTTGGGTGTTCATTGGAAGGACTGATATTGAAGCTGAGACTCCAATACTTCGGCCACCTGATGCGAAGAGCTGACTCATTTGAAAAGACCCTGATGCTGGGAAAGATTGAGGACAGGAGGAGAAAGGGACGACAGAGGATGAGATGGTTGGATGGCATCACTGACTCAGTGGACATGGGTTTAGGTGGACTCCGTGAGTTGGTGATGGACAGGGAGGCCTGGCATGCTGCAGTTCATGGGGTCACAAAGAGTCAGACATGACTGAGTGACTGAACTGAACTGAATTATATGTCCAGTACTTGGTCAACATTAATTTACACATGTGGAAGAAAACAGTGAACTTCAAAGCTATTGGACATTTTTATAAATTTAAGGTGTGAAACCATAACAACATGATATATGGTAAGTCACTTGAGTCGTGTCAACTCTCTGTGACCCCATGGACTGTAGCCCACCAGGCTCCTCTCTCCGTGGCGATTCTCCAGGCAAGAATACTAAAGTGGTTTGCCATGCCCTTCTCCAGGGGATCTTCTCTACCCAGGGATCCTGCATTGGCAGGAGGGTTCTTTCCTACTAGCACCACCTGGTAGCCCAGGTTAACATGACAGAAGCCCTAAATTTTTAATTTGTTACTAAATTGAAAGATGGTATACTAACAGGAAAATTACATAGGTAAGAGGGAAATTTTATAGATGCCACACCTTAGTGTTCTTTATAGGAAAGACTATATGTAAGACCACTGTATTTATCAAATATAAATTAAAGTTTAGATTACTTTAAGAAAAAAGACAAAATGGACTCTACAGTCCAAGGAATTCTCCAAGCCAGAATACTGGAGTGGATAGCGTTTCCCTTCTTCAGGGGATCGTCCCAATCCAGGGATCAAACCCAGATCTCCCGCATTATAAGCAGATTCTTGACCAGCTGAGCCACAAGGGAAGCCCAAAGACAGCAATACCAACATAAATAGGATTAACTTAGACAGTGCTGAAGTAAAATAGTGCTGTCGGCTTATTTATTAATATAATTAATAAAAATATCCTCCAGGTCAGATGGAGGTGCAGATTAATAAATTACAAATTAAATTCCAAACACTGCTAAATTATATTTTTCAGCTGGCTTGAGTTGCAACTATTTGTAGATAAAGCCAGATTATATGAGGCAAGTGTAAGATTTTCCTATTGGCTTAGTGCTAGTTTCTCAGGGACAGACACTCAGGCAAGTAATAGAAACTGCAGCAGAGCAGAGTTTGAGATGCCACCCTCAGGACAGAAAAGATTTTGTTCTGTAACACTGCTTATACCCCAAAACACCCTTAGTGTACCCTATAAAATCATTTAAATTCATACAAGGACTGAGTTTCGATTTTAAGAAAAAAATGAAGAGAAAACAATAAAGGGGGAAAAATGGGAGTAAGAATACTAAGGATGAGACATCAGCATAAGCACAATTAAAACTGATGACTGATTTCTTACATGGGAACCTTCTAATTACTATTAAAATAATGATTTGACCTAGATAAAAGTTTATTTCTGAGAATCACTGGAAGCACATTATTTATTTCATATATCTATTCATATTACTTATAAAAGGGCAAATGAGTATATACCTCATTCTAGCTTTGAAAGAGAAATAATAAGACAGCACAGATTCCATATCAATGACAGCATTTTTAAGAGTACTGAATAATACATTTGCTTATTATTTTTCCTTTAATCCATTTACACTCACAGTGAGATCTGGACTAACTATAAGCCTCAGAATATCTTCCTTACACTTTTACTCTCTCACAGATCTAAAATCTTATATTATGCAAGACAATTGCCATCTTTTCAAGTGACCACCAGGCCCTGCTCTGGCATTAAGATTCATATTTTACCTCTCAACATAGGCACAAGACTGTTACAGTCTGGGCAATACTAAAGCTCCAAAATGTAAATTACATCGGTCAGTTTCCACAATAACTTATTGATGTATTATATAAAACTCTGCCCTATAAAAGGAAATTTATTTTTACAGTGCATAAGTGATTCCTTAAATAATCAAAGAAGAAATGCTCTAAACTAGATTTTAAAATCATGAATCATCTTTAAACATGCCAGTGTTGGAGACAAAGGCTCGATAGCTGGTCTGGGAAGATCCCTGAAGGAAATGGTAAGCCACACCAATATGCTTGCCTGGGAAATCCTATGGACAGAGGATCCTGGTGGGCTACAGTCCATGGGGTCTGAAAGAGTTGGACATAGCTTAATGACTGAACAACAACAGCAACTAGTGTGTGGGTGTTCTAAGTGTATGTGTTTGTGTGGGTGTTTGTAAAATAGGTTGTGGTGAATCTTAATAAATTTATTATAAAAAGTAAATTAGTTAAGTTAGGAAAACGAGGTACAAGATTGGAAAATATTTTTTAAATTTGTAAATAGCCTATACCAGGTGTCTCTGACCTCTGGGATTTAATGCTGGATGATCTGAGGTGGAGCTGATATAATAATAATAGCAATAAATTGAACAATGTATATAATGTGCTTGAATCATCCTGAAACCATCTTCACAACCCTGGTTGGTGGAAAAATTGTCTTCCACGAAACCAGTCCCTGATGCCAAAAAGGTCGGGGGTCACAACTTAGATGAAGTGAAATCTGTAATTTTTCATACTTATAATTATGCTAAAGATGATGACTTTGCTGGTGATTAATGACTGGCTCCAAATAGGAAAAGGAGTACGTCAAGGCTGTATATTGTCACCCTGCTTATTTAACTTATATGCAGAGTACATCATGAGAAATGCTGAGCTGGAGGAAGCACGGGCTGGAATCAAGATTGCCGGGAGAAATCTCAATAACCTCAGATATGCAGATGACACCACCCTTATGGCAGAAAGTGACGAAGAACTAAAGAGCTGCTTTATGAAAGTGAAAGAGAAAAGTGAAAACATTGGCTTAAAGCTCAACATTCAGAAAACTAAGATCATGGCATCTGGTCCCATCACTTCATGGCAAATAAATGGGGAAACTGGAAACAGTGGCTGACTTTATTTTTCTGGGCCCCAAAATCACTGCAGATGGTGATTGCAGCCATGAAATTAAAAGGCACTTACTCCTTGAAAGGAAAGTTATGACCAATCTAGATAGCATATTAAAAAGCAGAGACATTACTTTGTCAACAAAGGTCCATCTAGTCAAGGCTATGGTTTTTCCAGGGGTCATGTATGGATGTGAGAGTTGGACTACAAAGAAAGCTGAGCACCGAAGAATTGATGCTTTTGAACTGTGGTGTTGCAGATGACTCTTGAGAGTCCCTTGGAATGCAAGGAGATCCAACCAGTCCATCCTAAAGGAGATCAGTCCTGGGTGTTCATTGGAAGGACTGATGTTGAAGCTGAGATTGCCATACTTTGGCCACCTGATGCGAAGAGCTGATTCATTGGAAAAGACCCTGATGCTGGGAAAGATTGAGGGCAGGAGGAGAAGGGGACAACAGAGGATGAGATGGTTGGATGACATCACCGAGTAAATGGACATGAGTTTGGGTAAACTCGGAGTTGGTGAAGGACAGGGAGGCCTGGCATGCTGTGGTTCATGGGGTTGCAAAGAATCAGACATGACTGAGTTACTGAACTGAACTGAATGACTGATTGTTTGATTGAGGATACCAGGCTTTCTTTGGCATCCTTTGACTCTAAGGAGTTGTTGGGGTTCACAACACTATCTACTATTTTTGTTAGTTTTTGAATAAAGAGTTTAAGAAACAGATGTCAAATGGTGTGTCTAAGATGGGACAACCTTTGAATATCACAGCTAATTCCTAATCACAAAATTCAGTAAGGTTGTGATTTGTACTATTAGGCTAGTGACTTAATAATAAAAGCTATGATATATCTTTAAAATATTTTAAAAGTATAATTGTATATAATAGTGATAATAAAATGATAAAATTGTGAAAACCATTATATTAAAATGAGACAAGGAGGCTACATATAAGAAAAAGTAAGGTCCAGTGACTACACTAAGAAACATGATCTTTTAGGAAATTTTCAACTATGAGTAATAAGTATATTGTGTTTTGTGTAACTTACACGCTTTTCTTTGAACAAAATAATTAGATTGTAAGGTGCCAAAAACTCAGAATTACTCTCTTCATGGAGCATTTACCCTCCAAATGAAAATGTTATCTTTTTGAAGAAAATGCAACCAAAGTTTTAAATAAATGAGTCAAATATTATTTTGTTAATTAAATATGTCCTTCATTAACTGAGATAGAGGAAACACAGCTAGCTAACTGCTTTATCTTTGTATATCTTTAGCTTGTTATAGGCTACCTCAGCCAGTTCTCTGTATCTGGATTCCACATCCTCAGATTCAACCAAGCACAGATGTATTCACGGTTGGTTGCATCTACAGACACAGAACCCACAGATACAGAAGGGCTCGATGAACTAAGCCATTTCATATAAAGGACCCAAGTATTGGAGGATTTGGGTTGCCCAGAAGCTTGCATATTCTAAGGGATCCCTCTTAATAAATTCAAAATTGATAGCTAAGGGA
The DNA here is from genome assembly GCF_003369695.1 of Bos indicus x Bos taurus. Lineage (NCBI taxonomy): Eukaryota > Metazoa > Chordata > Mammalia > Artiodactyla > Bovidae > Bos > Bos indicus x Bos taurus. The sequence goes on from NC_040087.1 coordinate 60,551,009, forward strand.
ATACCTCTCTGTAGTCTCTTTATTTGGCAACCAATTATTTTGTCTGATAAGTCACAAATTTCTTCTGATTTTCTTTTTTTAATTTCCATTATTCCTTTAAAGTATTCAGCCATACGTTTTAAAAGCCAATTTCCAATTCCACTTTTTCTTTCTGTATGTCTATTTTAAAGAGAAGCTTCCTTTCTAAGTGTAGGTGTTCACTCAGTATTTAAAAAAAAAAAAATAATTTTTCTCTAAAGTCAAATTTCACTCATTTATTACCTCTTCCATATTTCCATTACAAGTTAAAATCTCTGCTCCATGTACCCTTAATGGAAAGGTTTCTGAAACAGCATTACATGGTACATATCATACTTTTCAAGAACATTTATTTGAATTATGAACAGCTATGCTATTTAAAATCTTGTACTGGCTTTTTGCACTCAGCTGCTTTTAACAACATTTCCCTCTCAGGCACTAACAATTAAGTGAGCTATTTGATTAAATAAGCATTAACAAAATCCTTAATTCAGAAGGAAATTTCTGTCTGTCTTTCTGAAGTTTAAGATAATTTTTAATCATTGACCTTGACTTGGCTATAGGCCAAGGTTTAAATGCAGCTTATGTAGATCCAACAGTTGGTCCAGAATTCCTAATGGAATAAGTGCAGTAAGACTTTCCTTCTCCTTAGAACAAAAACTAATGGATGGATGGCTCATTTACAGAGATCTAGAGAAGGACAGAAAAAAAAAAAAAAAAAAAGAGAGAGAGAGAGATTTATGTGGCTGGTAGAATGAAAACAAAACAAACAAACAAAAAGAAGACTGAGGGAGGCAGATTTTAAAATGTGAAAGTTTAAATTGGTTTTAGTGTGAATTATTTTATTTGGACATACATACAGAGTAATGAAGAGAGGATATTTTGAGACCTCAGGACATAGATCACATAAAGTTGATCAGATTGTTTATTTCATTTTACTTTCTCTCCTTTCTAAAGTTGTTAAATGATATTTTTAACATGGCAAAAAAACTCCCATATTTTCATCCTATTTAATTTTTAGTAATACTTTGTCAGTAAAATTAAGATAAGTAAAGAAGCTAAGCTTTTACTGAGAGTATATTTAAGAAAACAATTTTGCCTCTATGTATAGAAGATTTCAGCTTTCTTATAGATGAAACCATGACACAAAGGATGGAAGCCAGTACACTTCTAACATGTATGCTTATAAAAGGGGTTTCCATTTCCCAGCTAAGCAGAGGCAAGAATCAATATTAGAATTAATTTCTCAACTATCATTGAGCTCAGAATTTAGACTAAGCAAAATGACCCAGATGTGATTTCTCAAGTGAGAGAATACTCTGGAATTTCTGTTGAGGAATCCAAGGCAAAGTTTAAGTAATTGTCTTTGTGTGAATTAACAAATACAATTAAAATATTGGGGTTTTGTGGGGTTTTGTGCTGATTTAGATATGAGACTTATCAGATCTATGCATTTATCCATTCTTATGTAGACCTTCCTCAAAAACTCAACAGAGACAAGATAATTAAATGTTAAACCAAATAAAGGAGATGAGATTTTGTACAGTTAGACAAATAAAAAAGAAGCATCAACTGTCACAAACAAAAGTATCCTAGGAATAAATAGTATAATGTAAAATTGCATATAATATAAAATGTGGTATCTTAAATGGGATATGGAAACAAAATATATATTAAGTAAGAAGTAAGAACATTTGAGTAAATTATGGAAATAATTATTAATGTATCAATATATAAAAACACCTACTTCTGCTTCATTGTCTATGCTAAACCTTTTGACTGCATGGATCAAAACAAACTGTGGAATATTCTTAAAGAGATGGGAATACCAGACCACTTTACCTGTCTCCTGAGAAACCCTGTATTCAGATCAAGAAGCAACAGTTAGAATCAGGCATGGTACAATGAACTGGTTCAAAATTGGGAAAGGAGTAAACATCAAGGATGTATATTATTACCATGATTATTTAACTTACATTCAGAGTACATCATGGGATATGCTGGGCTGGATGACTCCAAAGCTGGACTCAAGATTGCCAGGAGAAATATCAACAACCTCAGATATGCAGATGATACCATCCTAAGGACAGAAAGCTAAGAGGAACTAAAGAGTCTCTTGATGAGGGCAAAAGAGGAGGTTGAAAAAGCTGGCCTAAAACCCAGCACTCAAAAAACAAAGATTATGGAATCCAGTCCCATCACTTCATGGCAAATAGGAGAAAAAGTGGAAGCAGTGACAGATTTTATTTTCTTGGGCTCCAAAATCACTGCACATGGTGACTGAAACTTTGAAATTAAAAGATGTTTGTTCCTTGGAAGGAAAGCTATGACAAACCTAGACAAAGTACTGAAAAGACATCACTTTGCAGACAGAGGTCTGTAAAGTCAAAGCTATGGATTTTCCAGTAGTCATGTATGGATGTGAGAGTTGGACTATAATGAAGGTTGAGCTCCAGAGAATTGATGCTTTAGTACTTTGGGTGGGAGAAGACTCTTGAGAGTCCCTTGGACTGCAAGGAGATCAAACCAGTCAATCCTAAAGGAAATCAACTCTGAATATTTATTGAAGGACTGGTGCTGAAGCTGAAGCTCCAATATTCTGACCACCTAATGTGAAGATCCGACACATTGGAAAAGATTTTAATTCTGGGAGAGATTGAGGGCAGGAGGAGAAGGGGGTGACAGAAGATGAGATGGTTGGATAGCATTGCCAACTAAATGGACACGAGTTTGAACAAACTCTGAGATGGTGAAGGACAATGAAACCTGGAGTGCTGTATAGGGTCACAATGAGTCAGACATGACTTAGCAACTAAACAATGACAATATATGCATTAATTGTAATAAATATGCCATACTAATTGATGTTGCTAATAAGGAAACTCAATGTGGAGTATATGAGAATTCTTTGTACTAACTTTACTTTTTTTTCCTTTTTTTTTTTTTTGTGTGTGTGTGAATCTAAAACTCTCGTTAAAGTATAAGAAAAGCAAGGATAAAGAAGTCAATGAAAGAATAAACAGATTAATACCAAGACTATTTACAGATAGTGCTCTCTAATCTAGGGATCTAATTACATTATAGAAGGACTTATTTGGTTGTAAATTATAGGATAACAGTATAAATTAAGAAACAAAATCTTATTGAAACAAATCAAAGTTCATGTTGTTGAAAAGACTCATTGGTACCAAATCTGAAGGACTATTGGGACATGAAAGAACTTCTGGGCACCTTTTTTTTCTTCAGAAGAAAATTGCAAAAAGATGGTCTTCAAAACAAAACAAAATATTAGTGAAGCCTTATATTTTTGATGCTCTAATATCTGAAACAAGCAAAATGTGTTGTTTGATTATAAAGGGAAAAAGCTGTGCTTGTAAGTTCCAGTCTTTGAGCACATCAAAAATGCTGATCTTCTATAGGGCTTGGAGAAGCATGAATGAAGTTCAGGGATTGGCAGACTTTCAGAAATGGAAGTGTTTAGGAATGGTTGACCTTTATCTGTAGAAGTATATTTAATGGATTGTTGGTGTTGCTTATTGGCTGACTTACAGAAGTGCTCATTGATGTGAATTGTCATTGATTTATGAAATGAATATAAACTAGTTTCAGTGGTTATATTTTATCTTGGCAAGGGAAAATAATTATTTTCTAAGAACAGTAGGAACATTTATTATCACATCAAATAGAATATAGATAGTTCATTGTTCACATTTTTATTTGATAACCAATGTGCTAGCTTCTATAATGATATCTGATGTGTTTTAAATCCTGTATGTTATCTGTTAGTGCCAAAGCTCTTTCAATATATATCTCCTGATTCAATCAGGAGGTGTAGAAAAAAAAAAAAAACTGTATAATACTTAATAGCATTTTCTTCTAATTTTTATTGTGCTTTCTCCTATTTCAAAGGAAGGTAGAAATCTACTGAGTGTCTCAGATAATCATGACCCAAATGGAAATAAAGTTGCATGTATTTCCATTCTGCTATAACCATAGGTTCCAACAAGGTGATCAATAGAGTTTACAAGCAAACTTCTGCCTTTGAAAAATGTTTCTTATTATATTTAAAGGCACTATGAAGTGATAATAACATTAAACAATTATAACACCCATTTTTAAATTTGTAATATTTTTCACATTTTGTGGAAACCATACAACACAATTAATAGTAGTCCTATGAGATAAATACAAAATGGAATAATATGACTAGCAAGTCTTTTCTGTAAAAGAAGAAATACTAAATGGGAAATGGGTGTCTCATTTTAGGAGTTTTAATTTAAGTAAAATTTTGAGACAAATCACTTTAAGTTAAATATTCTTTAATTTATACCATATTGTAAATCCCTTTCTCAATGTTTATAATGATATAAAAAGTAAAGACTATTTAAACCCAGGTCATTAAGCCAGTAATTAATGCAGTTACTAATGTGAATGATAGATTATGAATAAGATTAAATTTTAAGAAATTCTGCATTAGGCAATGGGTAGGAAATTTATTTTTTCAGGTCAATATTCTCATAGAGACTAATCCAGAAAGTTGGACATAACACAGATACATTGTTTGTTAGGATTTAGAGAGGTCGAAAGAAAAAAGAGCCAGTATCTGGAAAGAAAAGGGAGTCAAAAAAAAAAAAAAAAATGGCCTTTTCCTCTCAAGGCAATTGCAGATCCCAGCAGAAAAATTATTAACTAAGAGGATGAGTAAGTGATTAGAGCTTTCATCTGTGGCACTAATTTGGAGGGCTTAGGTAAATAACCAGGCTTTTAGAAGTGACCTTAGGAGCCATACTCTATGAGTAGTAGGGATTTGGAAATAGACCACCCACCACAATAACTGAATCCAGAGTCAAACCATCTTAATACCTGAGTCCATTAAGAATATCTGTCTTAATTCTAGCTGCCTCCTGAAATTAAAAACACTTGTGAAAATTAGGATCATCTAGAATTTTACATTATTTTGAATTTTTCTTTCCTGTGGTCTGGAATTCTATTTTTTATGAGAAAATAATCTATTGGAAAATAAGAATTTTAAAAAGGGAAAAAGCAAAATAGAACAAATTCATAATAATTCTAAATATTGGTGTTGCCAATCATGAAGTTAATTACAATTAATATGATAAGAAATTAACCTACACAATAGAGATTATAACAAACAATTAAAAGTATATAATAGAAATAAGTAAATTGCATAACTGAAAATAGTGGTGGTGGTTTAGTTAGTTGATAAGTTGTATCTGAACTCTTGTGACACCATGGACTGTAGCCTACCAGGCGCCTTTTCCCTGGAATTTCCCAAGCAAGATTCTGGAGTGGGTTGCCATTTCCGTCTCCAGGGGACCTCCTTACTCTGGCATCAAACCTGTGTCTTCTCTCCTGAATTTCAGTTAAATGCTTTTTGAGCCATTAGGGAAGCCCATAAATGAAAATTCAAAAGATTACATTAACAACCGAGTGAATGGCTTTAATGAAAGATGGTGAACAATTGAACTAATTGGTGAAGTGGCATATTTCAAATTCATAATTTTAAAAAGAATTATCAGTAAAGCCTGAAGTCAGGCAGGTTGATTCCTCCATTAAAAGCTTCTGCACAACAAAGGAAAGTATTAACAAGGTAAAAAGACAGCCTTCAGAATGGGAAAAAATAATAGCAAATGAAGCAACTGACAAACAACTAATCTCAAAAATATACAAGCAACTCCTGCAGCTCAATTCCAGAAAAATAAATGACCCAATCAAAAAATGGGCCAAAGAACTAAATAGACATTTCTCCAAAGAAGACCTACAGATGGCTAACAAATATATGAAAAGATGCTCAACATCACTCATTATCAGAGAAATGCAAATCAAAACCACTATGAGGTACTATTTCACACCAGTCAGAATGGCTGCGATCCAAAAGTCTACAAGCAATAAATGCTGAAGAGGGTGTGGAGAAAAGGGAACCCTCTTACACTGTTGGTGGGAATGCAAACTAGTACAGCCACTATGGAGAACAGTGTGGAGATTCCTTAAAAAACTGGAAATACAACTACCTTATGACCAGCAATCCCACTGATGGGCATATACACCGAGGAAACCAGAATGAAAAGAGGCACATGTACCCCAATGTTCATCACAGCACTCTTTATAATAGCCAGGACATGGAAGCAACCTAGATGTCCATCAGTGGACGAATGGATAAGAAAGCTGTGGTACAATGGAGTATTCAGTTCAGTTCAGTTCAGTCGCTCAGTCATGTCCGACTCTTTGCGACCCCATGAATAGCAGCACGCCAGCCGTCCCTGTTCATCACCAATGCCTGGAGTTCATTCAGACTCACGTCCATCGAGTCAGTGATGCTATCCAGCCATCTCATCCTCTGTCTTCCCCTTCTCCTCCTGCCCCCAATCCATCCCAGCATCAGAGTCTTTTCCAATGAGTCAACTCTTCACATGAGGTGGCCAAAGTACTGGAGTTTCAGCTTTAGCATCATTCCTTCCAAAGAAATCCCAGGGCTGATCTCCTTCAGAATGGACTGGTTGGATCTCCTTGCAGTCCATGGGACTCTCAAGAGTCTTCTCCAACACCACAGCTCAAAAGCATCAATTCTTCAGCACTCAGCCTTCTTCACAGTCCAATTCTCACATCCATACATGACCACTGGAAAAACCATAGCCTTGACTAGATGGACCTTTATTGGCAAAGTAATGTCTCTACTTTTGAATATGCTATCTAGGCTGGACATAACTTTCCTTCCAAGGAGTAAGCGTGTTTTAATTTCATGGCTGCAGTCACCATCTGCAGTGATTTTGGAGCCCAGAAAAATAAAGTCTGACACTGTTTCCACTGTTTCCCCATCTATTTCCCATGAAGTGATGGGACCGGGTGCCATGATCTTTGTTTTCTGAATGTTGAGCTTTAAGCCAAATTTTTCACTCCCCACTTTCACTTTCATCAAGAGGCTTTTTAGTTCCTCTTCACTTTCTGCCATAAGGGTGGTGTCATCTGCATATCTGAGGTTATTGATATTTCTCCCGGCAATCTTGATTCCAGCTTGTGTTTCTTCCAGTCCAACCTTTCTTTACTCAGCCATTAAAAAGAATACATTTGAATCAATTTTAATGAGGTGGATGAAACTGGAGCCTATTATACCGAGTGAAGTAAGCCAGAAAGAAAAACACCAATACAGTACACTAATGCATATATAGGAGAAAGCAATGGCACCCCTCTCCACTACTCTTGCCTGGAAAATCCCATGGACGGAGGAGCCTGGTAGGCTGCAGTTCATGGGGTCACTAAGAGTCGAACACAACTGAGTAACTTACCTTTCACTTTTTACTTTAATGCATTGGAGAAGGAAATGGCAACCCACTCCAGTGTTCTTGCCTGGAAAATCCTAGGGATGGGGGAGCCTGGTGGGCTGCTGTCTGTGGAGTCACACAGAGTCAGACACAATTGAAGTGACTTAGCAGCAGCAATGCATATATATGGAATTTAGAAAGATGCTAACGATAACCCTGTATGCAAGACAAGAAAAGAGACACAGTTGTATAGAACAGTCTTTTGGACTCTGTGGGAGAGGGAGAGGGTGGGATGATTTGGGAGGATGGCATTGAAACATATATAATATCATATATGAAACGAATCGCCAATCCAGGTTCAATGCAGGATACAGGATGCTTGGGGCTGGTGTACTAGGATGACCCAGAGGGATGGTATGGGGAGGGAAGTGGGAGGGGTGTTCTGGATGGGGAACAAGTGTACACCCGTGGAGGATTCATGTTGATGTGTGGCAAAACCAATACAATGTTGTAAATTAATTAGCCTCCAATTAAAATAAATTTAAATTAAAAAAAAAAATTTAAGTACCAGAACCAAAATAAATAAATAAATACAAATAAAAAGAATTATCAGTATAACAAGCCCAAAAGTGGCAAATGATGGAAAATATAGAAAATAATAAGAAATCAAGCAAAACATTGTGAAATAGCTAATACATGTGTGATTTAAATGTCAGAGGATGATAGAAATAATAAGGCAGAAAATACATCTGAAGAGACAGTGGCTGATAATATTCCAGGAGAAACCACAATAAGTTATAGTTTAAAAAACCACTAAGGAATCCAAGAAAGAAAAAAAAAAAAAAATGAAGAAAAGCATGACTAAGCACTAAGTAGGCAAAACTGTGGTAGAGACTAAAATACATTTTAGGTAGTAGTCAAAAGTAAAAAAGAAAAAATTACTTATTTCTAATAACTACTTTCCCAAATGAAAATGGCAGCCTACTTTGCAATAGAATAAAATGAAATACAGAAGATAAGGAAATCATATTTTCAAATATATTTCTATAACTAGCATCAAATTTCGTACTGTGTAAAATATACTTTAAAGTTAAGTAATGATTAAGTAAAGAAGCCAACAATAAAAACACCATCATCAACTTAAGCCCCACAACACTTAAGATAATAAGCAACAACCAATATAATCTAGGAAATAATAAAGTAATTATTTGATTAAAATGAAAATGATCAGCAGTGAAGCCTCAAGATGAGGGGGAAAATGAAGAGCAATAATAACAATAAATACGTAGGAAACTCTAAGTGAATATTTATGGAAAAATCAATTTTTATAATCCATGATACATTTAATGTAATAAAACAATGCTGAATTGAATTCCCACTGCAATTTTAACAATAAGCATAAAACAACATATATACAAAATATATAGAAAAAATAATAATTTTATAAACATTCCAAAATAAACAAATGGAGAGAGGAAGATAAGGAACATATAATCATGAAACAAAGAGAATACAAAGTATACAAAGTATACAAAGAGAAACAAAGTATAAAAGCATAGAATTATATAAATTACCTTAATAATCTGTATGATTTTCCACTACCATAGTTCCCTGGAGTTCAAACCCATCAATATTGTTCAAGGGTCAACTGTAATAAAAGCATTGGTAATTGAATCCTCAATTATAAAGGTGAATTTAAATATAGCCATGCCAAATAAGGAGAAATAAATCAGGAAAGATATATGATATCATATAGCACTGAGAGTATATAAGAAACAAAAACATTTTTTTTTTAGAGAACTGTACTCAGAAACTGAGAATATTATGCATTACTTTGAAGTGCATATGAAACAGTGAAATTCATTTTTTCTTACTTTATGAAGAGATCATGCCTAAAATAGACTGCAGCCTTTAAAATGAACTGTTATCTGAGTTTTAAACAATTGCTTATGCCAATGAAACTACCAAATTAACCAAGACATAGAGAATTTCCATCATCTGCAAAGATGCTTTTTTAAGGCACATTCTCCTGTCTAAGGAGAAGGCAATGGCACCCCACTCCAGTACTTTGCCTGGAAAATCCCATGGATGGAGGAGCCTGGTAGGCTGCAGTCCATGGGGTCGCTAAGAGTCAGACACGACTGAGCGACTTCCCTTTCAGTTTTCACTTTCATGCATTGGAGAAGGAAATGGCAACCCACTCCAGTGTTCTTGCCTGGAGAATCCCAGGGACGGGGGAGCCTGGTGGCTGCCGTCTGTGGGATCACACAGAGTCGGACACGACTGAAGTGACTTAGCAGCAGCAGCAGCTTAGCAGCTCCTGTCTAAATGGATTCCAGGTGATCACCAATTTACTTCCTTGATTCTACATATCAGTTTACTTTTTATACAATTACTAGAGTACAGAAAAAGAAAAAAAAAAAAAAAAAGTCCTTCTCTATCCTTGTCTACGTAGCATAGCAATGATCCCCAATCACGGAAACACCTATTGGGACATGAGTCCAGGATAGGAACCAGGATGTTCATGTCAGCAAGCATGACAAAACGATAAATGCATTCTTAAATATTTGTCACAAATGTACATATATATGTATATATACACACATGAATCCTAAAGATGATGCTGTTAAAGTGCTGCACTCAATATGTCTGCAAGTTTGGAAAACTCCTCAGTGGCCACAGGACTAGAAAGGTCAGTTTTCATTCTAATCTCAAAGAAAGATAATGCTAAAGAATGTTCAAACTACCATACAGTTGCACTCATTTCACATGCTAGCACGGTAATGCTCAAAATCCTTCAAGCTAGGCTTCAGCAGCATGTGAACCAAGAATTTCCAGATGTGCAAACTGGATTTAGAAAAGGCAGAGGAACCAGAGATCAAATTGCCAACATCCATTGGATCATAGAAAAAGCAAAGGAATTCCAGAAAAACAGCTCCTTCATTGACTACTCGAAAGCCTCTGTGTGGATCACAACAAACTGTGGAAAATCCTTAAAGAGATGGGAATACCAGACCACCGTACCTGCCTCCTGAGAAACATGCATGCAGGCCGAGAAGCAACAGTTAGAACCTGACATGGAACAACAGACTGGTTCAAAATTGGGAAAGGAGTATACACCAAGGCTTACCAGGGTCCAGCCCCAGTTGGATCCAGGGATTCCCTTGGGAGGACGGTGTTGGCGATTAAAGGATAGCAAAGCAGAGATTAGAGGCTCATTATAACTGGTTTACGCAGAAAATCAATAAAACCTGTGGCATTAGGTTTGCTCTGACCACGGAGGCCGCAGGTGCCCTCTCGAATCGCTGAAGGTGCCCCACCTTAGGCACCTTCTCGAGTGGGTCTTAGAAGCCCAGGCAAGTAAGTGGTCCCAGAGGACCCCCGCACTCCAATTAAATGTCCTGAAGGAAGAACAGAAAAGAAAAGGAGAGAAAAAGAAACAAGAAAAAACGACACGGGGAGACCAAGCTTTGAGCAAGGCCCATAGCTTTATTTTCAAAGGGAGCTTATATTCCTACCTTAAGTTGTGCATAGAGGATAATAGGGGGTGTGAAATCATGCAAAGTCAGCAGTCTTCGATCCTTATCCAGACCAGGCTTTCTTTTCTCCAAACTTATCGTATACAAATGGTTTAGGTGATTTACATCATCTTCTGGCCAGAAGGCCTGTTAACATTTTGTGACTCTGATAAAGGTTTGTCAACCATAAGACTTATTTTCTCTAAGAGTAATTATTTTAAAGTTTGGTGCCATCCTCGAAAGGTGTTAGATAAAGTTGCATTCCTATGGGGCAAAGGTGCAGTGGGCTTACAACAAAGGAAAGAATTTATTACCTTAAGGGTCTAAAGTTGTTAACACCATGGCCACTACTTATTTTTTCTATATACCAACTATATTAATTAATACACTTCCAAGGATACAATACAGGGGATGTGGAAACTTGGCAGCAAGCGTTGGCTCAACAATGAAATCTTCTACTAGTCCTATTCTAACAATTTCTAACTCCCCAGAGGCTCTATACTATTTGAATATCTTAAGCTTCCTGTGCCTCTCACGGCTGGGAGACTGTAAACAATCGTATGCATAGCTGTAGGAGACCGGCTAAACCTGTCAGGCAAGTTAGAGAGCCATCTGAGGGGTTTGGATTTAAACACTCCTATTATGCCCAGGAGACTTATTAACTAGAGCTTTAAATTGATTTCCTTCAGAGAAAGGTGGTCGGGGATAGCCCTTCGTTAATGTCAGAGGAGTTGGTGAAAGTCATAAAATAGTAAAACAGACAGATTCTGGTTTTGGGGTAGACGCTCAGGCAGATCCAGGGGAGCCCCGTGAGCCCTGACTCGCCTTTGCATATCAGGCCTCTCCGCATGACCTTTGTCATAGGTGGGAACTCCCATGCTGGCTCCCCACAAAGACTATATATTGTCACCCTGCTTATTTAAATTTTATGCAGAGTATATCATGTATATCATGTGAAATGAGAGCTGGATGAATCACAGGCTGGAATCAAGATTGCCAGGAGAAATAGCAACAACCTCAGATATGCATATAATACCACTCTAATAGCAGAAAGTGAAGAACTAAAGAACTTCTGATGAGGGTGAAAGAGCAGAGTGAAAAAGGTGGTTTAAAAGTCAACATTCAAAAAATTAAGATCACGACATCCAATCCCATCACTTCGTGGCAGATAGATGGGGAAAAATTGGAAAACAGTGACAAATTTTATTTTCTTCAGTTCCAAAATCACTGCAGATGGTGACTGCAGCCACGATATTAAGACATTTGCTCCTTGGACGAAAAGCTATGACAAATCTAGTTCTGTTCAGTTCAGTCAATCAGTCATGTCCGACTCTTTACGACCCCATGAAGCAGCACACCAGGCCTCCCTGTCCATCACCAACTCCCGGATTCTACCCAAACCCATCTCCACTGAGTCAGTGATGCCATGTAGCCATCTCATCCTCTGTCATCCCCTTCTCCTCCTGCCCTCAATCTTTCCCAGCATCAGGGTCTTTTCAAATGAGTCGGCTCTTCACATCAGGTGGTCAAAGTATTGGAGTTTCAGCTTCAACATCAGTCCTTCCAATGAACACCCAGGACTGATCTCCTTTAGGATGGACTGGTTGAATCTCCTTGCAGTCCATGGACTCTCAATAGTCTTCTCCAACACCACAGTTCAAAAGCATCAATTCTTCAGCGCTCAGCTTTCTTCACAGTCCAACTGTCACATCCATACATGACCACAGGAAAAACCATAGCCTTGACTAGATGGACCTTTGTTGACAAAGTGATGTCTCTGCTTTTTAACATGCTGTCTAGGTTGGTCATAACTTTCCTTCCAAGGAGTAAGCGTCTTTTAATTTATGGCTGCAATCACCATCTGCAGTGATTTTGGAGCCCAGAAAAATAAAGTCAGCCCCTGTTTCTACTGTTTCCTCATCTATTTGCAATGAAGTGATGGGACCAGATGCCATGATCTTAGTTTTCTGAATGTTGAGCTTTAAGAAAACTTTTTCACTCTCCTCTTTGACTATCATCAAGAGGCCATTTAGTTCTTCTTCACTTTCTGCCATAAGGGTTGTGTTATCTGTGTATCTGAGGTTATTGATATTTCTCCTGGCAATCTTGATTCCAGCTTGTGCTTCATCCAGCCCAGGGTTTCTCGTGGTGTACTCTTCATATAACTTAAATAAGCAGGATGACAATATACAGCCTTGACATATTCCTTTTCCTATTTGGAACCAGTCTGTTGTTCCATGTCCAGTTCTATCTGTTGCTTCCTGACCTGCATACAGGTTTCTCAAGAGGCAGGTCAGGTGGTCTGATATTCCCATCTCTTTCAGAATTTTCCACAGTTTCTTGTGATCCACACAGTCAAAGGCTTTGGCATAGTCAATAAAGCAGAAACAGATGTTTTTCTGGAACTCTCTTGCTTTTTCCATGGTCTAGCGAATGTTGGAAATTTGATCTCTGGTTCCTCTGCCTTTTCTAAACCTAGCTTGAACATCTGGAAGTTCACAGTTCATGTATTGCTGAAGCCTGGCTTGGAGAATTTTGAGCATTCCTTTACTAGCGTGTGAGATGAGTGTGATTGTGCGGTAGTTTGAGCATTCTTTGGCATTGCCTTTCTTTGGGATTGGAATGAAAACTGACCTTTTCCAGTCCTGTGGCCACTGCTGAGTTTTCCAAATTTGCAGGCATATTGAATGCAGCACTTTCACAGCAACATCTTCCAGGATTTGAAACAGCTCAACTGGAATTCCATCACCTCCACTAGTTTTGTTCATAGTGATGCTTCCTAAGGCCCACTTGACTTCACATTCCAGGATGTCTGGCTCTCAGTGAATGATCACACCATCGTGATTATCTGGGTCATGAAGATCTTTTTTGTACAGTTCTTCTGTGTATTCTTGCCACCTCTTTTTAGTATCTTCTCCTTGTTAGGTCCATACCATTTCTGTTCTTTATTGAGCCCATCTTTGCATGAAATATTCCCTTGGTATCTCTAATTTTCTTGAAGAGATCTTTAGTCTTTCCCATTCTTTGTTTTCCTCTTTTTCTTTGCTTTGGTCGCTGATGCAGGCTTTCTTATCTCTCCTTGCTATTCTGTGGAACTCTACATTCCAATGGGTATATCTTTCCTTTTCTCCTTTGCTTTTCGCTTCTCATCTTTTCACAGCTATTTGTAAGGCCACTTTAAACAGCCATTTTGCTTCTTTTGCATCCCTTTTTCTTGGGGATGGTCTTGATCCCTGTCTCCTGTACAATGTCATGAACCTCAATCCATAGTTCATCACTCTGTCTATCAGATCTAGTCCCTTAAATCTATTTCTCACTTCCATTGTATAGTGATAAGGGATTTGATTTAGGTCATATCTGAATGGTCTAGTGGTTTTCCCCACTTTCTTAAATTTCAGTCTGAATTTCTCAATAAGCAGTTCATGATCTGAGCCACAGTCAGCTCCTGGTCTTGTTTTTGCTGACTGTATAGAGCTTTTCCAATCTTTGCCAAGAGTATAATCAATCTGATTTTGGTGTTGACCATCTGGTGATGTCCCTGTGTAGAGTCTTCTCTTGTGTAGTTGGAAGAGGGTGTTTGCTATAACTAGTGCGTTCTCTTGGCAGAACTGTATTAGCCTCTGCCCTGCTTCATTCTGTACTCCAAGATCAAATTTGCCTGTTACTCCAGGTGTTTCTTGACTTCCTACTTTTGCATTCCAGTCTCCTATAATGAAAAGGACATCTTTTTTGGGTGTTAGTTCTAGCAGGTCTTGTAGGTCTTCATAGAGCTTCAACTTCAGCTTCTTCAGTGTTACTGGTCGGGGCATAGACTTGGATTACCATGATATTGAATGGTTTGCCTTGGAAACAAACAGATTATTCTGTCATTTTTGAGATTGCATCCAAGTACTGCATTTTGACTTTGACTATGATGGCTACTCCATTTCTTCTAAAGGATTCCTGCCCACAGTAGTAGATATAATGCTCATCTGAGTTAAATTCACCCATTCTAGTCCATCTTAGTTCGTTGATTCCTAGAATGTTGATATTCACTCTTGCCATCTCCTTTTTGACCACTTCCAATTTTCCTTGATTCATGGACGTAACAATCCAGGTTCCTATGCAATAATGCTCTTTACAGCATTGAACCTTGCCTGACAAAAATAGACAGCATATTAAAAAGCAGAAATATCATTTTGCCTACAAAGATCTGTATTGTCAAAGCTATGGTTTTTCCTGTAGTCATGTACAGATCTGAAAGAAGGCTGAAGGCCAAAGAATTAGTGCTTTTAATTGTGGTGCTATAAAAAGCTCTTGATATTCCCTTGGACAGAAAGGAGATCAAATCAGTTAATCCTAAAGGAAATCAACCCTGAATATTCATTGGAGGGGCTGATGCTAAACCTGAAGCTCCAATATTTTGCAAAAAGTTGACTCATTGAAAAACACTCTGATGCTGGGAAAGATTGAAGGCAAAAGAAAAAGAGGGCAGCAGAGTATGAGATGGTTAGATAGCATCAAGTGACTTAATGAACATGAACTTAGGCACACTCTCAGAGATAGTGAAGGACAGGGAAGCCTGGCATGTTGCAGTCCATGGGGTTGCTAAGTTGGACAGAACTTAGTTACTGAACAACAACATGTTTCCTTGTGAGCCTTTAAACGTCAGATACACAACAGTATTTTTAGGGACATAATGATGTACCTCCAAGATCCTTTGTCCTTAAGCATCATTCATTTGTAGAGTTCCATCAGAAGTTTATGATGGTAACCTAAGAGATATTTAGGAAAGATATTTAGATACTGAAACAGTGAAAAGGAAATGTTCTAAAACAAATGAAGATAATTTGAATTTCTCATATAGGTCAACAATTTTTTTTTCTGTAAAGAAAAGTATATATTTTAGCCTTCACAGATCATACAGTCTCTATTTCAGCTACTCAGATTTGTTTTTGTAATTCACAAGGAGCCATAGACAACACATATAAGATCAGCAAAACCTTATATACTAAAAATGGCAGCTGGCTGGAATTTTCAGGGCCATTTAAAATCATTCAAGTATATAAAATTAACTAAAATAAGATTAGAGTGGCTAGAAATTATAAAGTTATGCAAAAAATCTAAAGTCACTATGACTGGTCTCTTGTTTGGAGTGTGACCTAGTGCTTGTCTTCTCTTTTTGTTTCAATTACAGGCTGTCCCCATTTTGCTATTCTCAATAAGGTGAAATACATATGTTTTTAACTAGGAGTCCATCACTCTTTGGAGTAGGAAATAGCAACCCACTGCATTATTCTTGCCTGGATAGTCGCATGGAGGGAGAGAGGAGCCTGATGGGCTACAGCCGATGGGGTTGCAAAGAGTTGGACACGAGTAAAGTGACTTAGCATGCATGCGCCATCACTCTCAAACCTATTTCTCAATTAAAATTTAGTCACGCCTTACATTTTCCACACCTCAAAGCTAATAACAATAAGAATGCATTCAAAATTTGCTCATTTTTCTCTATATCCATAAATAATCCCCACAACAACCAGAAACTAGTTTTATTTTGATAAGTGCATTGCAAGGATTGCATGTAAAATAAAAATGCCCATGCATAGTTTTTATATCAGCCTCCCTCACCTAGAACACTACAGTGAAAAAGCATTATATATTTGCTTTTGAGAAATAAAGTATACCTCGCAGGCTCAAGATTTTATTGCAGAATGTATGCTTCTGCTTCTCAAAGTTTAGTATACATATGAATCACCAAAAAGACTTTGTTAAAAATGCAGATTATACTTCAGTAGATCTGAAATTAGGCTGAGAGCCTGCATTTCTAAATGCTCCCAAGTAGTATTCATGCCACTGGTGTATACACCAAGATATATAGTAATGGTGTATATAGCATACTTTATAGTATGTGCTACATGCATACTATATATATAGTATGTAGTACGTGTGTGTGTGTGTGTGTTACTTTGCTTTAGTCGTGTCCAACTGTTTGTGACCCTGTGGACTATACCCTGCCAGGCTCCACTGTCCATGTGATTCTCCAGGCAAGAACACTGGAGTAGGTTGCTATTCCTTCCTCCAGAGAATCTTCTCAACACAGGGATTGAACCTATCTCTGATGTCTCCTGTATTGGCAGGTGGCTTCTTTACCATTAGTGCCACCTTTGTATAATATATGCTATGGTATACAGTATATTACACTGTAAAACTTGAGTTTACAGTATATATAATAGTATGTAAAATATATTATCAATTCAGTTCAGTTCAGTTCACTCAGTCGTGTCTGACTCTTTGTGACCCCATGGACTGCAGCATGCCAGGCTTCCCTGTCCATCACCAACTCCCAGAGTTTACTCAAACTCATGTCCATCGAGTCGGTGATGCCATCCAACTATCTCATCTTTTGTCATCCTCTTCTCCTCCTGCTTTCAGTCTTTCCCAGCATCAGGGTCTTTTCCAAGGAGTCAGTTATTTGCATCAGGTGGCCAAAGTATTGTATAATTTGTATACAATAAAAAATGTATTATATACTTTGTATACAAATATTTGTATATAAAGTATTGTATACAAGTTATAGTATATTATAGCTTATTTTAATATACAAATAGTATTCTTGACTAATGTATGATGATTATATAATTCTGCCTGTTAACCAAATAGATGATACAGAATTGATTTCTAATTCAGTATGTTTCTTTATGTATACTAGCACTGGGTTACATGTTTCCCAGCCCTAGTAATCTAAGGATGTGCTATAACATAGGTTGGACAAAAGGCATTTAAATATTTTAGAATATAGAGAAGTGTGTTTATCCTCTTGTCACTGTGAGTTTATTCAAGAACATATCAGAATTTATTACATGTTGATGTGACCTATCCTGTATTTCATTATAAAATTTGTAAGGGTTAATTCTCATATTGATTATTAGAATTTTGATCATATGGTCAGAGCAAGAGTTCATTTTGTGGTTCTATTTTTAAAGAAGAATGAATTATTTTAAGAAATGTTCTGTGTAACACACTTTTAAAATCATATGCAAAAAAAAATAAAAAATAAATAAATAAAATAAAATCATATCCAATTAAAAGGCTAATCTGTAAATTATATTTCAAGGCTACAAGCCAGATACTACAATAATCTGCCTACAGAAGGAAGGTTTCCCTGGAGTAAATCTTGCTGGAGGGTTATTTTCACATTATATGCTGTTTGTTTTAGTCTATTGTATTTAGAGGAAAGAGTTCCGTTTTCTTCAACCTGATTAAATATATGCTAAGTATATTAAACTTAGTAATACTTTCATTGTTGTGACACATGAACTCAATATCACTAGTGATATTCTTTCATTATCACAAAATTAGTATTTAGTCAGGATATAATAGAGATGATATTTTATCTGTGTTGTGAAGTCTACAAAGTTCCTTTTTGCACCTTAAAATTAACTTTTCTTTCCCCAATCTCAGTGAGTTATTTTTAATGTATTATATGTGCTGACTTTGAAAGGTTTTGCCTTAGGTCATGTTAATGGTTTTATTAAACATTCAATTTACAATTTACATTGGTTTTTCTAGTTTCAAATTTGGATTTCAATGTGAATGTGTAAAAAGTCCAGTGATCTAGATATGATTGATAACCAAGAAATTTTCCATAGTATGCATTTGTCAAGACAAAATTTCTATTAATAATTCCTAAACATTTTTCAAGATCATCACACTGACTGTGTTATTACATTTGCTTATTTGCAGCTTTATTGCTATATTTTACAAAACAATCCACAGTCTATATCTGGGTAAAGAAATAAAAATATAATAGATGTTATGTTGTTTAAAAGTCTTTTCCCCCTTTGATTACTCACCTGGAGTTTGGAAATCCTCCTGCTTACCCCTAGAGTTTCTGCTTAAAAGTCTATTACTTCCCAAAGCCAGGTAACTGCAGGTGTTTCCTATGCAGGTGTTTGACTGTAAAAATCACTGCCAGTCAAGGCAAATCACAGCATTCTTTCTAGCAGCAAAAAATAACCCACAGAATTTATTTCAGGCAAATATAAGCTATAGGATACCCACAATAAAAAAATGCAAATTCAATATTGAGTTTTTAAAGTGGAAACCAGGAATGCCAGGAGATTTTCTTGTGTATACAAACAAAAGATGCTGGTTTGGAAAAGTTAAGCAAAAGGTAATATTTTGTAAAGTGATAGTATGTGAATCCCCCAAAAAAATGGCTTTATAAAGATATATGGCAAAACCAATACAATATTGTAAAGTTAAAAAATGAAATAAAAAGATGAATAAAGAATAAAATATTGTGGGATAATTTTAAGCAATGTATCTCCAAAACAATGTGTAGTGCAGTCATATACATATACCACTACTGTAAAACTGAAATTCTGGTGTATATTCCTTTCTTTCTCATCTAGTTAATTTTTTGTAAATACAAAAACCAGTATCAGTGCCATATATACACTTCACTTGTTACACTTAACAGATATTCATTATTAGATTGTTTAATGGAGAGAAAGTGTGTCATGAGGACTGACAAAGTGGAAGGAAAGATTGATAGACTGTGTAACAGTTATGAAATAATTCAGAAAGTATTAATATCTATACATTGTGTTGAGTATCTGGATTTAATATGCACAAGTTTCTAACTAGAGTTTGGAAGATCTGTATGAGTAATATCACAAAAATAGCCCTTTCCCAACTGCTGCCCACAAAGAAGGTCATGGCAGCTACCATGGCATTGCATGACTAGATTCCAATCACCCTGGAAATGTTTCTGAGTAATAACATGATATATAGTGGAATTATTATTATTATTATTATATAATATATATTATGTATTATAAAATTATAATTATATATTATATTTAAATATAAAAATATATTGATTATATAAATATTATTATTATATTATAATAATATAAATTATTATTGTTATATAAAAGGAAAGGACTTTGCTAGACATCTGTTGAATTTTCATTTGAAAAAGCCAATATTCCTATGCATACCCTTGCACTTCTATCAGCTTTCTTGACCTGGGCTTCCCTAGTAGCTCAGTGGTAAAGAATTTGCCTACAGTGCAGGAGTTGGAGGAGATGTGGGTAAGATCCCTGGGTCAAGAAGATCCTCTGGAGAAGGGCATGGCAACCCACTCCAGTACTAAAACAACTGAGCATCATGCATACATGTCATGGCAACAAATAAATCCATATTAAGGATGCGATGAGAAGTCTTTTGGCTTGCATTTCAACTTCTTCAACTTAGCAAGTGAACAATAACTAAATTGTACCATATGCATTATATATTAAGGACAGTAATACCATAAATGTGATATCTATTTTTTATCTCCTTTGTTTGTATGTTTATCATATTGTTTCACATAATATTTTGAAACTGTGTTGTTTGTTTGTCCATTGAATGATCTCCTTAAGAGAAAGGCAGTCCATAAATTTTGTTCTTTGAGAGTCCAGAGGATAATTGAATCACTAGTAGAAACTCAATAAATATTTTTAATCTGATCTCTAAAGATTTTTCTGTCTAAATCCAGTTCAGTTCAATTGCTCAGTTGTGCCTGACTCTTTGCAACCCAATGGACTGCAGCATGCCAGGCTTCCCTGTCCATCACCAACTCCTGGAGCTTGCTCAAATTCATGTCCTGCGAGTCGGTGATGCCATCCAACCATCTCATCCTCTTTCATCCCCTTTCTCCTCCTGCCTTCAATTTTTCCCAGCATCAGGGTCTTTTCCAATGAGTCGACTCTTCACATCAGGTGTCCAAAGTATTGGAGTTTCACCATTAGTCCTTCCAATTAATTCTCATAGTTGATTTTCTTTAGGATTGACTGGTTTTGGTCTCTTTTGCAGTCCAAAGGACCCTCAGGAGTCTTCTTCAGCATCACAATTTGAAAGCGTCAGTTCTTTGGTGCTCGCCTTCTTTATGGTCCAACTCAAACACCTGTACACAATTACAGGAAAGACATAGCCTTGGCTGTATGGACTTTTATTGGCAAAGATTGACGTCTCTGTTTTTTAATATGCTGTGTAGGTTTGTTGTAGCTTTCCTTCCAAGGAGCAAGTGTCTTAATTTTGTGGCTATAATCACCATCTGCAGTGATTTTGGAGCCCAGGAAAATAAAAATCAATATGTTTTTTCTTTTGACATAAGTGGGATTATGCCAATAGAGTTAAAGACATAAAGCGGAACTTATCATTCAAATGCATGTGTATTTTTATTTTTATTTAAATATATATTACAGAATTATCCTGTAAAGAAGATATAGCAATTTGGGTATTATTCATGCATTTATAACTTTAATTCTATAAAACTCATTTTTTAATTTTTACGTATTATTATTTTTGTTGCCAAATTTACATTTGGGACTTCCCTGGTGGCTCAGACAGTAAAGCATCTGCCTACAATGTGGGAGACCCAGGTTCATTCCCTGGGTTGGGAAGATCTCCTGGAGAAGGAAATGGCAACCCACTCCAGTATTCTTGCCTGGAAAATCTCATGGACAGAGGAACCCGGTAGGCTACAGTCCATGGGGTTGCAGACAGTCAGACACAACTGAGCGACTTCACTTTCTTTCATTTTCTTTACATTAAAATTTCACTGTGTGCTATAGTTTTATTCATATTTCTTTAATTATAAGTAAGTGTAACATGTAGATGGTTTGTTAAATATAATTTCCTTAAATATGAAATATTTGTTAATATTCCTTTCACATTTTTATTGTTATTGATCTCAAAATTTACAGTTACTGTTTAAATATTAATTTATATCATTGTTTCAAACATACTTTACAGCTATAATTTAACCAATATTTAGTTTTTCTATTTTAAACACAATCAGTTCAGTTCAGTTCAGTCACTCAGTCGTGTCCGACTCTTTGAGACCCCATGAATCACAGCACGCCAGGCCTCCCTGTCCATCACCAATTCCCGGAGTTCACTCAGACTCACGTCCATCGAGTCAGTGATGCCATCCAGCCATCTCATCCTCTGTCGTCCCCTTCTCCTCCTGCCCCCAATCCCTTCCAGCATCAACTCTTTGCATGAGGTGGCCAAAGTACTGGAGTTTCAGCTTTAGCATCATTCCTTCCAAAGAAATCCCAGGGCTGATCTTCAGAATGGACTGGTTGGATCTCCTTGCAGTCCAAGGGACTCTCAAGATTCTATTTAAAACTAATGATCCCTCCTAAAACCGTAATTTTGTTGTTTTTCCTTTGATGCAAATATAAATTTCATTTTTGAAACTTATTTTATTAAATAATTTATTGAGAAATAGAAAATGAGTAAATGGCATTTAAAATATTAGTTCAGAAAATAATCACAAATGCTCTTGTACTGTTCCTGGGAATGTAATTGATACAGCCACTATGGAAGACAGTATAGAGATTCCTTTAAAAACTAGGAATAAAAGCACCATATGACCCAGCAATCCCAATTCTAGGCATATACCCTGAGGAAACCAAAATTGAAAAAGACACATGTATCCCATTGTTCATCACAGCACTGTTTACAATAACTAGAACATGGAAGCAACATAGATGTCCTTTGACAGACAAATGGATAGAGAAGTTGTGGTACATATACACAATGGAATATTATTCAGCCATAAGAAGAAATGCATTTGAGTCAGCTCTAATGAGATGGATGAACCTAGAGCCTGTTATACAGAGTGAAGTAAGTCAGAAAGAGAAAGATAAATATCAGATCAGATCAGATCAGATCAGTCGCTCAGTCGTGTCTGACTCTTTGCGACCCCATGAATCGCAGCACGCCAGGCCTCCCTGTCCATCACCAACTCCCGGAGTTCACCCAGACTCACGTCCATCAACTCAGTGATGCCATCCACCCATCTCATCCTCTTTCATCCCCTTCTCCTCCTGCCCCCAATCCATCCCAGCATCAGAGTCTTTTCCAATGAGTCAACTCTTCACATGAGGTGGCCAAAGTACTGGAGTTTCAGCTTTAGCATCATTCCTTCCAAAGAAATCCTAGGGCTGATCTCCTTCAGAATGGACTGGTTGGATCTGCTTGCAGTCCAAGGGACTCTCAAGAGTCTTCTCCAAGACCACAGTTCAAAAGCATCAGTTCTTCAGTGCTCAGCCTTCTTCACAGTCCAACTCTCACATCCATACATGACCACAGGAAAAACCATAGCCTTGACTAGATGAACCTTTTTTGGCAAAGTAATGTCTCTGCTTTTGAATATTCTATCTAGGTTGGTCATAACTTTCCTTCCAAGGAGTAAGTGTCTTTTAATTTCATGGCTGCAGTCACCATCTGTAGTGATTTTGGAGCCCAGAAAAATAAAATCTGACACTGTTTCCACTGTTTCCCCATCTAACTCATATATATGGAATATAGAAAAGTGGTACTGAAGAATTCATTTGCAGGGCAGCAATGGAGTAACAGACATAGAGAATAGACTTATTGACATGGAGAGAGAGGAGGAGAGGGTGAGATGTATGAAGAGAGTAACATGGAAACTTACATTGAGTAAAGTTGCTCAGTCATGTCCAACTCTTTGCGACCCCATGGACTGTAGTCTACCAGGCTCCTCCATTCATGGAATTTTCCAGGAAAGATGTGTAAAATAGATAGCCAATGGGAATTTGCTGTATGGCTCAGGAAACTCAAACAGCGGCTCTGAACCAATCTAGGGGAGTGTGTAGGAAGGGAGATGGGAAGGAGGTTCGGAAGGGAGATGGGAAGGAGGTTCAAAAGGGAGGAGATATATGAAAAGAAAAGAAAAGAATCACAAGTTTCTATATCTCAACTCAGTTAAAAATTATACTAATGAAATAAAAACATGTATGCCTTTCTAAAATGTCAGAATATAAAACATTTTGATGTTTTGCAACTTATTTATATTCTAAGCATTGCTATCTAAACATCATACACATTAAGATAAATCTGTAGTTGCCTATAGTTCCCCATGGGTAACATATACTTTTGATTTTTACAATGATATAAACTTGTAATCAGCCTGACAGTACATTGGTGAATACTGAAACTGTTCAAATTTCCATCAGAGTGGCCAGTATAACCTCACCTAGATAGTGAACATAACCTTATTACATTCTAAACTTTTTTTCCCTTGGAGATAAAATCACTGTGTCACACAAATACAAAAATAGGAAATTAAACTAGATAAGAGTGCAGCAATGACAGACAAAGACAGTATAAAAGAGATATGCCATATCTACATCTACCAGAATCAACTGGAGTCAGCTACACCCAGGAGGGATGAGAAGTCCCATCCTGCCACTGATAACCCAGCTACAGCATTCAGGCAGTGTCAGAATGAAACCTTAACTGATCCTAACTTCCAGGATGATACATAATACCAGAGGTGCCTTGGTGAAACCTTTCTTTACTTACAACTTTAATAACCTAGGTTATAGAGATGGAAAAAATCTGTAAACTATCTTTAGAAGACATTTTATTAACCTCTAGAACAGCCTTGTTTCAATGTTTGGCATATGTATTCAAATCTGAGACCACATGGCAGAATGTTTCTCAGTTAGATAAGTTATTTATTTATCAGGTATCAGAAGAAAATTCACTGCAACATAGGGCCATTTATGCTTTCATATCTATAAAAATATATTTTGTTTGGCAACTTACTGAACATAGACTATAAATAAAGTGTCATTGTACTCAATATAAAGAAAGAAAGCAGAGACCTCACTGTACAAACTTTTAAAATAAATTCAAATTAAAAATTGTAGTAATACATTTTATCTGACAAATTTGAAGAGGAGGTTCCATATTTTCTCTATCATTTTGGCACATTAAAGAATTTATTAAAATACAGTTTTCATACATACAGTTTCCTGCATTATACTTTGATGCCACAGAAATATTTTCATGACTGGATGCTTTTTGTAATTACAACTAAGGAAATATAATGAAATTTTCCTATGTATAGAAGGCTTTTCTAATAGAAATTTTAAATTGTGTGTCATACAAAGAGTATATTGAATGTGATAATTATAAAAACATGTTTTTTCTTTAGTCTTTGGTGATGAAGGAGAAAATTCAGGCCCAATCACCTCAGGTATCTATCCTGGCATTACTGGCATTATTTTTAAATGTTTATAAAAGGGAATCTCATAAAGCAAATTAAACTTTTCTGTAAATTTATTTCCTTAACTTGAAAGTCAAGAAACAAAACGGAAACTCGGTAATGTCTTAATGGGAAAAGAGAAAACAACTAGTTGTAAAATTTGACAAATTTGAATAGAAGGTTCAACTTTGCCACAGATTCTGAATGCAAATCCATACAATGTGGACCTGAAGAATCCTGAGATCATTATTGTTAACTAATATCTGATCTTTTAGATAACTCTGGAAGGTACTTATGCAATTCATTTCTTTAAATTATTATCATTCAGTACATATTCACTGAGATTCAGCTATAGGTTAGTGCTTCCAGGTAGCTCAATAGTAAAGAATCTACCCGTCAATGTAGGAGCTGTGGGTTTGGTCCCTATGTCTGGAAGATCTCCTGGAGAAGGACCCCCCCTATCCAGTATTTTTGCCTGGGAAATCCCATGAACAGAGGAGCCTGGTGGGCTAAAACCCATGGGGGTTGCAAAACAGTCAGACACAACTTAGAAATGAAACAACAGCATAGTTATTGAAATTCAGCTGTGGGTTAGGTGTTAATGAGAGGTCATGGAGATATAAAATCCAGAGTGACAGCTATCTCTTTTCAGATGTTTTTTTTCAGTTTCTTGAAGAGTCAGACAATGGACATAAACTCTTAGTAGATTATGATGAACAAAATGAGAGAGAAAAGGTTTTCAGATGGGTAGTATATCCAGCAAGAGGACTTATGGGAAACCTGTGGGGATGGTTGAGTTGACACAGAAATTGTATCTTGGCATTTATAGTACAGAAGCCAGAAAGTCCCTGCATAGCAAACAATTACTCAGCATCCTGCATGATTCAACCACTCTGTGGGGCTTTTGTTTTTTTTTTTAAAGATATCTAGAATCTACTTTAGTTTCACATACAACTATTGTGTGTGTGTGTGTGATTTAAAAGCTATATATGTATTGGTTGGGGTTAAGTGAGCTTATCGGAGAAGGCGATGGCACCCCAATCCAGTACTCTTGCCTGGAAAACCCCATGGATGGAGGAGCCTGGTGGGCTGCAGTCTGTGGCGTCACTAAGAGTCGGACATGACTGAGCGACTTCACTTTCACTTTTCAGTTTCATGCATTGGAGAAGGAAATGGCCACCCACTCCAGTGTTCTTGCCTAGAGAATCCCAGGGACGGGGTATCCTGGTGGATTGCCGTCTATGGGGTCGCACAGAGTCGGACACAACTGAAGCGACTTAGCAGCAGTAGCAGCAGCAAGTGAGCTTATATAATTGTCAAAATTCATCAAATTGTACACTTAAGATCTGTGTATTTCATTCTATGTACATGATGATTCTATTTAAAAAAAAAAAAAAAAGAGTAAAGAACCTTCCAGAATCATGGTAAGGAATTGAATGCTGCAATACAACTATTAATTAACAACCTTATTAATGCAAATATACTGATCCTTTAAAAATAATTGTGTCTTTGTAACTGACTCATATTATTTAGCATACTGTCCTCAGGGTTTATCCATGCTGTCACTTATACCAGAATTATCTTCCCTTTATAAGGCTGAAAAATATGCTGGACCCTATGATAGTTCTATTTTTAATTTTTTGGGAAATCACCATGTAGTTTTGCATAGTGGCTGCACCATTTTACATTTCCATTAATAGTGCACGAGTTCCAATTTCTTGCCATCCCCACCAACACCCATTATTTATAAATTTATTTTTTTGATAGTGGCCATCTTTATAGGTGTAATGTAATATATAATTATGATTTTGATTTGTATTTTCACCATTATTAGTGATACTCAACATATTTTCATATGCTTGTTATCTATTTGTTCATCTTTGGAGAATTGTGTATTTATTTGCCCATTTTTAAATCAGGTTATATTTGCAGTTTAGTTATAGTAGTTCTTTGTATATTTTCATATTAACCACTCATTTGATAAATGATTTGTAGATATTTTCCCATTCTATAGGTTTCCCTTATACTTTCATGCACAAAATACATTTTATCCTGAAGATTAAGATTTAAAATTACTCTGAATATCTAATTCATGACAGAAAATATATTACATAAAGACATCTCAAACGCTCACTGAAAACACATAGAAGATAAAGGAATGTTCCCTCTTTTTAAAAAAAGAAGACAGAATAATGTGAAAAGAACAATAAAAGTGAGCTAAATTGCCAGAAAGACATTGATTATCTAGAAAAATAATTGTAACAATAATGTTTAGATTTACTAAGTAAACAGGAAATACTCAAATTTGTATGAAAAAATATAATTGGGGACTGATCAGAGAGCAGCACCTCCGAGCCAAATCATGATGCAGTTGCAACAAAGGTCTTAACTGTTGCTATGGAGATCTCTGAAACTAGGATGCCTATTGAAAGTTGTTCAGTTTTGAGGCAAAGTGGTTGGGCATATGTATGAGTGTCCTTTCCTTGGGTGAAGTCTTTCCCTAAGGAAAGGACATTAACATGCACCCATTTTGCCTGTTTTAACTGATTAGGTATTATAATTCTTTCTACTGGCCATTTATTGCTTTCCTATGGTAAATGGTGTTTTTGTGGGAGTTTATGTTCAATACAAATTTATTTCAATTTTTTCCTATCCCCATATGTGCATTCATATGTTCCTGCTTTTCCATTCTTTGTTCTACACATCTGTTTGCCAGTTCTCAAGAATACATAAACATACTCAGTATATTTATAAATGGAGGAGAAGGGGATGACAGAGGATGAGACGGTTGGATGGCGTCACTGCCTTGATGGACATGAGTTTGAGCAAGCCCCAGGACTTGGTGATGGACAGGAAAGCTGGCGTGCTGCAGTCCATGGGGTCACAAAGAGTCAGACATGACTGAGCAACTGAACCGAACTGACATTTATATATAGTCTTAATTCCGGAAAGTTCTTTCCATAAACATTAGACACCAGGTAGACTTCCCAAAGCTCTCTTCATTCACAGAATTAACCCCACTATTGAGTTTTTGAGGCACTCTTATGTAAGGCTATAGTGAAGCAGCCCATTTTTAACTTGAAGCTACATCCTGAGCTGACTAATGCATGAACCAAGCTCAGCTACCTTTTTACTTCATCAGTTTGTCATACATACCAACTCCATATGGTCAAAAGTGTGACTTGAGGGGAACTTGTTTGTGGAAATTTTGAGAATAACACGGGAATTTGGACCACCTAAATATGAATCTTGCTTGTGCCCTCTGGCTTTTCACATGCTTGACTATAGATGTACCACTTTTATCTTATGATGTATTGCTACTCAAAGTATCATATCTTTTGATGTAGTGAGTGTGAAAGAATCCAGCTCATGAGCATACACCACTGTAGTATCATGGCCACTTGATATTTTATGTCGAGTCCAGTATACTGTAAGGAGATTGTGTTTTTAATGATACAAACCTTTCCACTGCAGATGGCATGGCTTTGCTCCATTACCCTAGACATATATTTTGTGATTCTCGTCTTGGATGTTTCCATCATTGCCACATGGTATCATATCTCATCACAGATTCTTCTATAACCATAGTGTTTGGCTGATACTTTGGCCCAAACAACTGGTCTGTTTACACTATGGACTACACCCATAGCAGAATCATTTTTTACTTTAGGCAATATTTAAAGTTAGGTTGGCTTCCCTGGTGGCTCAGAGGTTAAAGCATCTGCCTGCAATACGGGAGATCTGGGTTCAATCCCTGGCTTGGGAAGATCCCTGGAGAAGGCAATGGCAACCCACTCCAGTATTCTTGCCTGGAGAATCCCATGGATGGAGGAACCTGGTGGGCTACAGTCCACGGGGTCTCAAAGAGTCGGACATGACTGGGCAACTTCATTTTAACTTTTGTCTTTCCTACACTTTCACTTTTGTTTTTCCTATAAATTGGTAGAGGTAGTATTCTCAAGTATAGAATATATTATCACTTCTAGTACCCAAAGAGGTTTTCTAGTATTATGATTCTTTCTTAGTAGTGTAAGGCATAGGATGTTATAAGATTGTCTACTTTGGAGAGCTTATTTGGTTGTCCCACTAGAAACATTAAATTTTCTTCTGATATAACGCATTCTTAACATTTCATGTGTCCTCCACCAACTGTATGTCTTATGAAAACTTTCCATGTTTTTATACCCTTCAGATATATACTCAAAATGCGGATGTTCTTAGATATTTGGAAGATATTATGACGGGGAAAGAGCAGAAGATAGATAATTTTATCCTTAGTGTTTAAGTGTATTTCTGGTGTGAAACACAAAATGGTCCTCTTGTTCAATAGGGATCTGTTAGGTTTTTCTTCGTGCCAGTGTGGTGATTTAAGTGACGATCTGGAGGAGATCACTGTGCCTGAATAAAGTAATTTAAGGGGGCAGTAAGCATTGCCTCTTGAGAAATTTGTATGCAGGTCAGGAAGCAACAGTTAGAACTGGACATGGAACAACAGACTGGTTCCAAATAGGAAAAGGAGTAAAGGCTGTATATTGTCACTCTGCTTATTTAACTTATATGCAGAGTACATCATGAGAAATGCTGGGCTGGAAGAAACACAAGCTGGAATCAAGATTGCCGGGAGAAATATCAATAACCTCAGATATGCAGATGACACCACCTGCATGGCAGAAAGTGAAGAAGAACTAAAAAGCCTCTTGATGAAAGTGAAATTGGAGAGTGAAAAAGTTGGCTTAAAGCTCAACATTCAGAAAACGAAGATCATGGCATCCGGTCCCATCACTTCATGGGAAATACATGGGAAAACAGTGGAAACAGTGTCAGACTTTATTTTTTGGGGGCTCCAAGATCACTGAAGATGGTGACTGCAGCCATGAAATTAAAAGACACTTACTCCTTGGAAGGAAAGTTATGACCAACCTAGATAGAATATTCAAAAGCAGAGACATTACTTTGCCAACAAAGGTCCATCTAGTCAAGGCTATGATTTTTCCTGTGGTCATGTATGGATGTGAGAGTTGGACTGTGAAGAAGGCTGAGTGCCGAAGAATTGAGGCTTTTGAACTGTGGTGTTGGAGAAGACTCTTGAGAGTCCCTTGGACTGCAAGGAGATCCAACCAGTCCATTCTGAAGGAGATCAGCCCTGGGATTTCTTTGGAAGGAATGATGTTAAAGCTGAAACTCCAGTACTTTGGCCACCTCATGTGAAGAGTTGACTCATTGGAAAAGACTCTGATGCTGGGAGGGATTGGGGGCAGGAGGAGAAGGGGACGACAGAGGATGAGATGGCTGGATGGCATCACTGACTCGATGCATGTGAGTCTCAGTGAACTCCGGGAGTTGGTAATGGACAGGGAGGCCTGGCGTGCTGCCATTCCTGGGGTCACAAAGAGTCGGACATGACTGAGTGACTGAACTAAGCATTGCCTTCCTGTAAGGATAAACTTATTATTTTTACTTTTTTAGCCAACTAAAAACTTAGTTTCTGTATTGATCTTCTTCACTCTAATAGTTCTCATTCAATAGACCAAGCAACCAATGTAGTCATTCTGCCACTTTACAAGTGTGCCCATTCCAATTATATATTCAGGCACTGGGAAAAGTGCCATAAAGTACACCCGTAGATTCACCATATTCACTGAGAATTGGACATAGAACTAAGCTCCACTGATCATCTAAGTACTGTAAACTCCTACTCTAGTAAGGGTGAAATGATGATGCTTTGAGTCCTTAAATCCAGTATCCAGTATGTTTTGGTATTTCCTTTTTACTTATGTATGTTTGCCTGAGTAAATAGCTATAGGGTACTTGGTGGAACAAATAGAGGAATTATTATTGTTCATTCTTGCTACAGTGTTTCAGCATCCTTTCTCAGAGAAAGACTTCCCTTCAGTCAATGGGTTTCTGAGCTTCTTAGTGGTTCAAGCTTAAAAACGGCAAAAGTTTATGCCAGTTTATTGGCAGTGCTGCCTGTTGCCTCCTGATCATCTACCTGAATGCATTTTGTGTTTTACACATAGCATTATCCTTTTTGACTGTTAATGTTTCTTATCCCTGGGAAGTCCATGTTCTATTAAATATCTCCGTAGCTCTCTGGGGGTCAAGCCATCCTGTCAGTTTTGTATCTCTACTTATTACAACAATTGAATTCATTTCACTTTATCTGATTAAGTACCAACACCTGGCCTCCACTATTTATTTATTTTGTGTGTGTGTGTAGGGGGGGGATCTTATCAACTCCATTACCATCAGGAAACCAAGTTCTCCAACATCTCTTCTCATCAGCCCTTGTCTAAAAAAGACCATTGAGCTACTTAAAAATAGCAGTTCTTCCCACACCAGTGCATTTCTATGTCTTCACCTATTGGCTGTCTGTGAAAGCCAAATGGGTCAAAGCAAATGATGGTGTTTACCTACACAATGAAGTCTTGTCCTCACTGACTCACTCTGCTGGATATGGGGTCTTCACCAGAATAAGTCAATGAAATATGCAGCTACTGATTTATTTAAATATGTAATCACTGATTCTATAAATGTATTATTTCAAATACTCAGCAGGGAGAATCAGAAGCAATTTGTTTTCCAATAAAAAGACAGGAGCACATCACTGTCTTATCCTCAAGATTATTTTACCTATCCTGCTATCTGCCTTATTACAGTCTTTAGCATTTTGATTGACTTGACATTCTATATAGCAACATACTGGATCTTTAAATTGATAACATTCCAAGTGATTCTGGTGAAAAGAATTTGTTGTTACTTGGATGTCTGTTAGATATCCTGGATGCTCCATAAAGATAAATTAAAGCCAAGGAGTGAAAATAAATTCAGTGAATATTCATAGGTATTTCAATATATTGACATTTTCATGGATCCATTGTCTTGGGTGTGTTGGGGGATTACTTCTCAGTAGAATGACAGTACAGTAGACAGATTTGTGCTAGACAGAAGCCTTATTTTCAAAAGGGTTATGGTTGGCAGATTAATCTACTTTTATGCTAAAAAAACAAAGTGCTGTAGGCTGATGCCATTCCCACACAAGAATTTAAATAGCAGGTCAGAGAATCAAAAGGTCTCCTGGATCTGGCATTC
Organism: Bos indicus x Bos taurus; assembly: GCF_003369695.1. Classification (NCBI taxonomy): domain Eukaryota; kingdom Metazoa; phylum Chordata; class Mammalia; order Artiodactyla; family Bovidae; genus Bos; species Bos indicus x Bos taurus. Next base: position 60,582,970 of record NC_040087.1, read on the forward strand.
TGATTGTAAAATTACCCCATTCATAAGCTAATAGCTGAGTCCTGTTATGGAGGCTAGGAGCCCAGACTCCAAGAGATACCTGTGAGAAGGCTGCTTTCAGAAGTTACAATTAAAAAAACAAAACAAAACAAATCAGTTTCATAGAGTTGAAATGGGTCATCAGAGATGCAATTCTGTATATGCAGCCCTTTCCTATCAATATAATTCTTTCTGACACTTATGAGATGGGGAATTACAGGAGTATAACACATCAATTACTGCTATACATTCTCATCGAAAAGCAATAACAGGACATTAAATTAGTCCAGAGGGGCTTATCTGCAAGGTCATCTTTATATTTGTTCTTCTGTGTACTGTGATGTGTCTTTTTAAACTCAGACTGCTTTTAGATGTTCTTTTTAATACTGGTTTGGAGTAATTTCATCATGACGTGGCTTGGTATAGCTGTCTTTATAGTTCTTGTACTTGGCGTTTGTTGAGTTTCTGTGATCTGTGAGTCAAAAGGTTTTGCTCTCTGGCTATTTACAAAAAAAAAAAAAAAAAGTGGTGTACCCAGCTGTTTGTGGATGCTTTAAAAATGTTAGCTCTAATTGGCTTGGGTGGCTCTTCCCCAGACTCAACTTGTTTTCTCACATGCGTATTCTGATCAGTACTCTAATGAATAACGAAGGAAGACTCTGAAGATGCCTGGATCTCTCTCTCTCTGTGTAATTCTCTCCTCTACATTAGTCTTCCTTAAATTCTAGCTTCCTTGTCCTATTCTCATCATCAGCTCCATTTTCTCTACTTAGGATGTCAACTAGACTACCTGGTTCTCCCTCCTTGATCTACTCCTGAAAATTCTCTAAAGGCAGTAAATTTGGGTGAGTACTCGCCTCACAATGCTTGCTTGCCGTGTCTTTAGGATCACTGATTTGCATTGACACTGTCATTTTTGAGTGTCAGAGAAGTAAATTTACAGTAAATATGGATACTACTGCATCTTAGCAGGAAGCAAACTCTGTAGGTTCAAAATAGAAATCCTGTTACGTTTCAGGGTGCTTCCAGTTTGCCATATTCTGAATCTGCTGAAATCTTTGCTCAGCTTCTTATTCTTCCAGTGTGCAGGAAAGGTAAGTGAGCTGGCCTACACTTTCGCTGAGCTGTTTTATTGAAATGTGATATGTATCTCAATGCCACAGACCCCTGGTGAAGACATAAAATTTTCTGATTAATCATGTGTTCTGTAACCCTGGGTCTAAAGAAATATGGGGTGCTTTGTACAAGCTTGACAGTGTTTTTTTATGGATAACCATGAAATTGATGATATGCACCTGTTCTCAGTGAGTATTCTATGGGCTCTGCCACTGAAGGCTTATTGCATAGCAAGAATATACCTTCTAGACAGCAGGGTACTATGAATTCTGGATGTGACTTTATTTTGGGTTCCCTGATTCTGAGTTGTTCCATGAATACCAGTAGTTCTCCATCCAAGAGAGAAAACTCTTGCAGCATTGTTCCTTCAAAGGGAGGCTGAAATTTACACTTGGCTTCTTCTTAACCCTTATTTTGATGCAGCCTTTAGCTATTTTTCATACCTCTGTTATACTGTATCATTTTTCTTCAATAAAATATATAGTTGAAGCACTTTCATTCTGGATCTTAAGGTTTTTGTCTGTGTTTAGGATTCATCTTTGATTTGGGGAAGGTTCATGTTCCTGTACTCCATTTAAGTTTTGGAAAATGAGAAGAAATAATGTTAAGTGCTTTAGGCACCTTCTCTAGGACATTTTCTCATTTCAAATCTCAACCTCCGTGAAAAAACCTTGAAGACGTATGGTAAATCCCCAGCTTAGAGAGACTGCTGCAAACATCCCGTTGCTCTTCTCAACTTTTTCTTTATTTCCTTTAGCCATTAATCAACAAAAAAATCAATGTCTTAAAAAAATATGAATTCTCTGCTCTCATTTGTCACTCTTTTCTTAGATATCTAGATATCTTAGACCTTCAAACTGCCTATTCTAGTCATTTTCAATGAGTCTTAGAAGTTGTTTTGTATATTTTTCTCGCTTTATGGTATTTTACACCATAAAGATTGATATGATTCTAATTACTAAAACTGAAGACCTGAGATGCATCTTAAAATCTTACACATTGGTCTGAAGTTATAAAGCACAGTTCAGTTCAGTTCAGTTGCTCAGTCTTGTCCGACTCTTTGCAACCCCATGAATTACAGCACCCCAGGCCTAACTGTCCATCACGAACTCCCAGAATTCACTCAGACTCATGTCCATTGAGTCTGTGATGCCATCCAGCCATCTCATCCTCTGTCGTCCCCTTCTCCTCCTGCCCTCAATCCCTCCCAGCATCAGAGTCTTTCCCAATGAGTCAACTCTTCGCATGAGGTGGCCAAAGTACTGGAGTTTCAGCTTTAGCATTATTCCTTCCAAAGAAATCCCAGGGCTGATCTCCTTCAGAATGCGCTTGTTGGAGCTCTTTCCAGTCCAAGAATCTTCTCCAACACCACAGTTCAAAAGCCTCAATTCTTTGGCACTCAGCCTTCTTCACAGTCCAACTCTCACATCCATACATGATCACAGGAAAAACCATAGCCTTGACTAGACGGACCTTTGTTGGCAAAGTAATGTCTCTGCTTTTCGATATGTTGTCTAGGTTGGTCATAATTTTCCTTCCAAGGAGTAAGCGTCTTTTAATTTCATGGCTGCAGTCACCATCTACAGTGATTTTGGAGCCCCCCAAAAATAAAGTCTGACACTGTTTCCACTGTTTCCCCATCTATTTTCCATGAAGTGATGGGACCAGATGCCATGATCTTAGTTTTCTGAATGTTGAGCTTTAAGTCAACTTTTTCACTCTCCACTTTCACTTTCATCAAGAGGTGTTTTAGTTCCTCTTCACTTTCTGCCATGCAGGTGGTGTCATCTGCATATCTGAGGTTATTGATATTTCTCCCGGAAATCTTGATATCAGCTTGTGTTTCTTCCAGTCCAGCGTTTCTCATGATGTACTCTGCATATAAGTTAAATAAGCAGGGTGACAATATACAGCCTTGACGTACTCCTTTTCCTATTTGGAACCAGTCTGTTGTTTCATGTCCAGTCTAACTATTGCTTCCTGACCTGCATGCAGATTTCTCAAGAGGCAGGTCAGGTGGTCTGGTATTCCTATCTCTTTTAGAATTTTCCATAGTTTATTGTGATCCACACAGTCAAAGGCTTTGGCATAGTCAATAAAGCAGAAATAGATGTTTTTCTGGAACTCTCTTGCTTTTTCCAGGATCCAGCAGATGTTGGCAATTTGGTCTCTGGTTTCTCTGCCTTTTCTAAAACCAGCTTGAACATCTGGAATTTCACAGTTGACATATTGCTGAAGCCTGGCTTGGAGAATTTTGAGCATTACTTTAGTAGCATGTGAGATGAGTGCAATTGTGCGATAGTTTGAGCATTCTTTGGCATTGCCTTTCTTTGGGATTGGAATGAAAACTGACCTTTTCCAGATTTGCTGACATATTGAGTGCAGCACTTTCACAGCATCATCTATCAGGATTTGAAATAGCTCAACTGGAATTCCATCACCTCCACTAGCTTTGTTCGTAGTGATGCTTTCTAAGGCCCACTGGACTTCACATTCCAGGATATCTGGCTCTAGTTCAGTGATCACACCATCATGATTATCTGGGTCATGAAGATCTTTTTTGTACAGTTCTTCTGTGTATTCTTGCCACCTCTTCTTAATATCTTCTGCTTCTGTTAGGTCCATACCATTTCTGTCCTTTATCAAGCCCATCTTTGCATGAAATGTTCCCTTGGTATCTCTAATTTTCTTGAAGAGATCTCTAGTCTTTCCCATTCTGTTGTTTTCCTCTATTTCTTTGCATTGATCACTGAGGAAGGCTTTCTTATCTCTTCTTGCTATTCTTTGGAACTCTGCATTCAGATGCTTATATCTTTCCTTTTCTCCTTTGCTTTTCACTTCTCTTCTTTTCACAGCTATTTGTAAGGCCTCCCCAGACTGCCATTTTATTTTTTTGCATTTCTTTTTCATGGGGATGGTCTTGATCCCTGTGTCATGTACAATGTCATGAACCTCATTCCATAGTTCATCAGGCACTCTATGTATCAGATCTAGGCCCTTAAATCTATTTCTCACTTCCACTGTAAGAAATTTGTAAGGGATTTGATTTAGGTCATACCTGAATGGTCTAGTGGTTTTCCCTACTTTCTTCAATTTGAGTCTGAATTTGGTTATAAGGAGTTCATGATCTGAGTCACAGTCAGCTGCTGGTCTTGTTTTTGTTGACTGTATAGAGCTTCTCCATCTTTGGCTGAAAGAATATAATCAATCTGATTTCAGTGTTGACCATCTGGTGATGTCCATGTTGTAGAGTCTTCTCTTGTATTGTTAGAAGAGGGTGTTTTCTATGACCAGTGCATTTTCTTGGCAAAACTCTATTAGTCTTTGCCCTGCTTCATTCCGTATTCCAAGGCCAAATTTGCCTGTTACTCCAGGTGTTTCTTGACTTCCTACTTTTGCATTCCAATCCCCTCTAATGAAAAGGACATCTTTTTTGGGTGTTAGTTCTAAAATGTCTGTAGGTCTTCATAGAACCGTTCAACTTCAGCTTCTTCAGTGTTACTAGTTGGAGCATAGACTTGGATTACTGTGATATTGAATGGTTTGCCTTGGAAACGAACAGAGATCATTTTGTCATTTTTGAGATTGCATCCAAGTACTGCATTTTGGACTCTTGTTGACCATGATGGTTACTCCATTTCTTCTGAAGGATTCCTGCCCGCAGTAGTAGATATAATGGTCATCTGAGTTAAATTCACCCATTCCAGTCCATTTTAGTTAGCTGATTCCTAGAATATCGACATTCACTCTTGCCATCTCTTGTTTGACCACTTCCAATTTGCCTTGATTCATGGACCTGACATTCCAGGTTCCTACGCAATATTGCTTTTTACAGCATCGGACCTTGCTTCTATCACCAGTCACAACCACAGCTGGGTATTGTTTTTGTTTTGGCTCCATCCCTTCATTCTTTCTGGAGTTATTTCTCCACTGATCTCCAGTGACATATTGGGCACCTACTGTCTGGGGAGTTCCTCTTTCAGTATCCTATCATTTTGCCTTTTCATACTGTTCATGGGATTCTCAAAGCAAGAAAACTGAAGTGGTTTGCCATTCCCTTGTCCAGTGGACCACATTCTGTCAGATCTCTCCACCATGACCTGCCCGTCTTGTGTTGCCCCATGGGCATGGCTTAACACATCTACCCCTTTATTCAAATGTAAGTTTTTAGATCTTCAGTTCCTGATATGGTGATCACTAGCCAATAGGATGTTGAAATTTAAATTTAAAATTTTAAATCTGATTTATTAATTGTACTAGTCAAATATGACTACTATGGACAGTTTGGATATAGAATACTTCTGTTTGGCAGGTCTGGGCAATCCATGTAGGACTTGTCAAAAGTATGGAATCTAATGTTTGTTTTGTTTAGTTTCCAGTTTTGGTAATTATACTCAAAGCAAACTATTTCTTCATAGTAAAATACAAGTAGAAGGAGAATCATTTTAAGAGAAAAAGTCTTCAGAATGCTGCATTCCAGCCCCACTCTTTAAGGTAAATAAGGACTTTTAACTGTGAAACCTCCACTAGCTATGTAGATCTCTACCTCAAAACTAGTAAGTAGTAATAGGTATGATGTACCTATGGATTTGCTATCCCATGGGGATCCACAGATCTACTGGTAATGCCAACAAGTATCTAACTACACATTTATCTCTGTTGCTTTTAAAACCTGCTACTTTCCACAGTCTAGAAAGTCAGGCAATATTTTCAGCTATGTATGTGGCTCATTATATAGAAATGTATCTTTTGGTGAGAGTGGATCAAAGGAGCATATGATCACATAGAATACATTAGAGAACCTCACTATCTATCTCTCATTGCCTTATCTACATGCCAAAAGTCACTTTGTGTTTTTGGTTCCATTTTTAATTCATAGCAGTGTGTGTGTGTGTGTGTGTGTGTGTGTGTGTGTGTGTGTGTAGAACAGCAATATATCGTAGAAATATATACATTAAATTCTAGCTCCACAATATATTTTTTTCTGTTTCACATTTCACTGCTTTGGGTATGGAGCAGATATTAATCAGAACACACACTAAGTAGACAATATTAATCAAGTCTCTTGTTTACTGTACAGCTTCTTTATCAATCAGCAGATCCTGAGCTGTTGGTAAATATTGAAAACTCAATTATTTTGTCCTTGTAAGGATGTTCTCCCTTATCCTATCTACTGTAATTTTCTAGGAATCTCACTTGTTCTGAAAAGTTTTGTTGTATACTTAGTTAATTCCCTGATAACTAGGTTTCTGTGTTCAATAGATTCAGCCTATTTTGCATTTGTATTAATCTCTCTTGATGTTTGACTACAAATTTGATTTGTTCTTGATCTTTTGCACATTGAAAACACTTCTTTAAAGTTATTTGAGTTGGAAACAGGGTATAAAAATGAGTTACAAATCTTTAAGATTTTTTATGTGTTTTACATTGAGATATATGCTTATGAGTTGAAAATTGCAACTAGCTTTATATTTTAAAAGCTTTATATTATATTATTCTTCATATCTCCTATATAAATTTACTGTGCTTTTTCTTCTATATCATAAACTGTATTTATTGATTACTCATCCACTGCATTATGTCAGAAATGATTTAATATAATATTCATATTTTCCTAGATAGAAAAAAAACATCATTTTTTTGCTTTTATTTTGATTGCTTCTCACTCATACAATCATACAAATTTCTTTAAACAAAAATACCTAAATAATTAATATAGTTTCAATTTGAGGCATGCGGTTTTCCTTACTCCCCAAAGGGAACAAAGAATTGTCTTCTTCCCTTCTTTTTTCTCATCTATCTCTTACTCCTCCTCTTTCTTTCCTTCTCTTCATTCCCCCTTCATCCAGCCCCCACTTTTTCCATCTCTTCTTTCTCTCCCCTTCTTCTTCTTCTTTCTCCTTCTCATGTTAGTATTCTTTCTCTCTCACTGGTTTGGTTTGGTTTTACACTATATGGTGACACTAACTATCCAGATGGTTTCTAACCAACATTCTAACATCTATATTATATGTATTTTTATTTGTAAAATAAAATACTTCTTTTAAAATAAAATATTTTCTGTGTAATACTTAAAAAAAATAAACCCAAGGTATTATTACTGTAAATTTCTTTTTTGGTGTAACTCATAATTCATGATTCATGTTTATTCTTCATAATATACATTTTTTTGTCATTGCACCAAAGTGATAGCAGTCATTTTCAGGAAATACTTCATTCTGATAGGTTTCTTTGAAATCAGGTGAAGAATACTAGTCAGAAGTCAAGAACGAGTATTTCCAAATAAATGATATAGGTTGTTGCATATATAAAAATCTATTTTCTCAAACAAAATTGTATTGTTGCCTTAAATATTTTTCAATTATTGGTCTACCTTTCTTTGTTTTTTTTGAAAATCTTACTTTGATATCTGCTTGGTTTGAATATTCATATCACCCCCCCATTCATATGTTGAAATTCTAATGCTTAATGTGATAGCCAGAGGTGTTGGGCCTTGGTGAGGTGATTCTGTCATCAAGATGGAGCTCTCATGAATGAGATAGTGACCTTACAAAAGAGATCCCACAGAGATCTCTCACCCTTCCACCACGTGAGGACATGGTGAGAATGTGCAGGCAATGAATCACAACAAAGTCCTCACCAGAATGCCACATGCGAGTGTTTCTTCTTGGATTTCCCAGACTTTAGAACTGTGAGAAATAAACTTCTGTTGTTTATAAGCTCCTCAGTCTATAATATATTTTTAATAACAGTCTTAAGGATCAAGACAATATTTCTTCACAAATCAAGATATTAAGGTTGGTATAAGTTTGCTTATTTTCTGAAATGAAATGTCATTATATAAAATTACAGGTATATTTCCTGGTATCTCTATCTATAGATAGGAAGCTAGATAGAATGGTGTCATTTTCTTCAAGCTCAGCAATGAATTACTAGAAAATGGTTACTTAAATGACCAATCATAACATAAAGTAAGCTTCATTTATGTAAATTAGTGGTTAGGTCTCAAGAACACTGAAATTATTAGTTGTTATAGAGAGAGAGAAATAGATCATATATGATCTCCAGAACATTCTGCTCATGATAGCCTTGATTGTAAAAATGTTTTAGAAATTATCCACAATGAATAGTGAAAGTAGCCCACAATTAAACTGTCACTTAATGGCTGCCACACAGACAGATGCTACATTAATTTGTCCCCTGTGTAATTACTAATGCATGATGAAATTTTGTACCACAGAATATTAAAAATGAATGTGATCCTTAACTAGAAAATGTGTCAAATGCAGAATAATATCATATGGTATTCTTATTTAAAATCAAAGTAAGTAAAATCAAGCAGAAAAATACTTTCTAATTTGATATAGATGGTTGAACAAAGGATGAAGAGTAAAATTTTTACTTTTCAGATAGCTTGTTAAGTAGACCATTTCAGAAACAGTTTATGTTTCTATAACAACAGCAGTTCCCATTTGACTTTTGTTTAATTAACTAATTTCCATTATTTTCACTTAAATGAATACTGTTTATAAATAGAAATAGTGTGAATGTTAAAAATAGTAATAACTTGTCCTTACACATTTAATTTAAACTGTATTATAAGAGATTTTTAAAGAAATAATATTAATTCTAATTTTTAAATTTGTGAGATATGTGTTTGTGTGTATGTGTTGGTATGCACATGTGTGCTCAGTCACATCGGAGACTTTGCAACTCCATGGAGTGTAGCCTGATAGGCTCCTCTGTCTGTGGGATATTTTTAAGGCAAGAATACTGGAGTGGTTTGTTATTTCTGCTTTCAGGGGATTTTCCCTGCTCATGGATTGAACCTGTGTCTCCTGCACCTCCTGCATTAGCAGGCGGATTCTTTACCTGTGAGCCAACTGGAAAGCTTATGTGTGTATGTGAGTGTGTGTGTGTCCCATATAATCAGCCACTGTGCATGGAATCAATAGTTGATGTCATTGACTAAATCTCATTGACCTATTGGTAGGCATATTTTTAATGGTTTCTACACAAAAATCTCTGTATTATGGTAAATTATAAAATGTATATGTGCCAATAAACAGTGATTTTAGTAGTTGTAATTTGAACTGTCCTCAAACTAGATAGCATATTCAAAAGCAGAGACATTACTTTACCAACAAAGGTCCATCTAGTCAAGGCTATGGTTTTTCCATTGGTCATGTATGGATGTGAGAGTTGGACTGTGAAGAAAGCTGAGCGCTGAAGAGTTGATGCTTTTGAACTGTGGTGTTGGAGAAGACTCTTGAGAGTCCCTTGGACTGCAAGGAGATCCAACCAGTCCATTCTGAAGGAGATCAACCCTTGGTATTCATTGGAAGGACTGATGCTAAAGCTGAAACTCCAGTACTTTGGCCACCTCATGCGAAGAGTTGACTCATTGGAAAAGACTCTGATGTTGGGAGGGATTAGGGAAAAGAGGAGAAGGGGATGACAGAGGATGAGATGGCTGGATGGTATCACCAACTTGATGGACACGGGTTTGGGTGAACTCTGGGAGTTGGTGATGGACAGGGAGGCCTGGCGTGCTGCAATTCATGGGGTCGCAAAGAGTCGGACACAACTGAAATGAACTGAACTGACTTTCTTGATTTGTGACATAAGGAAATGTAGATTTGTTTTCCATAACTGTGAACATTATACCCAAGAATGGAAAAATTCTGCCTAGGAGAGTGTGTTATGCATAGTGCTGAATATTTTGTTGGTTTGTTTTTGCTCCACTATTACTATAGATTTCTTACAGTTAAACACTGTATGTCACTCTCAAGGTTTATGGACTAGATAAAGACCTCATTGAATTTCTTTATTAAGAAATAAATATGGAATACAGGGCATCAGTGTGTATGTATGTAAATATATATATGTATGTGTGTGTGTGTGTGTATATATATATATATATAATGCTCCATGTTTTAACTGTATCCTATGACTACTGCAACTTATTAGTAAAGGCCTTTCACTCAGTTTAATTTACTAAATTACTTGGAGCATGAAAATTCACTAGTTTATTTATTCATCTCTGGGTAGTTTAACTGTGAAAAAGAAATAGCATGCATTCAGTTCAGTTCAGTCACTCAGTCGTGTCCGACTCTTTGCGACCCCATGAATCGGAGCACACCAGGCATCCCTGTCCATCACCAACTCCCGGAGTACACCCAGACTCACGTCCATCGAGTAATAAGACACAATTGGGGATAATTAGATAATTATTGGGGATAATTAGAGCAAAAAAGAACTAGTATATAATTGCTAATAGTCCCTTCAGATATTATTGGATCTGCTTGCAAATGTTCCAGGGTACATGTGAAAATCTCATTTCCCTGGACTTCCATAAAAGGTATATTTATCTTTTGCTTTATATTTAATAATTTGGATTTTTTATGTAAGCTAAGAATTCTGGGGAAAATTTGTAAGGGGGCTTCCCAGGTAGCTCAAACAGTAAAGAATCTGCCTGCAATGTTGGAAACCTAGGTTCGATCCCTGGGTCAGGAAGATCCCCTGGATAAGGGACTGGCAGCCCATTCCTATATTCTTGCCTGGAGAAGTCCATGGACAGAGAAGCCTGGTGGACACAGTCCACTGGGGCCAAAGAGTATGACAGAACTGAATGACTAACACTTTCACTTTCCACTTTCCAAACTCCATAACTTGAATTCTGAAACTAGAAGGCTAATTTTACTTTTCAGTGGCTTACTGATGACTTAACTGCTGGCTGAACAATAAAGTCACTTAAAGTTCCATCATCATGAAATTTGATTATTTGAAAGTAGTAAATAATCTCAGAATATTTAAAAATTCAATGTCTAAATTCATGTATAACTGCAATGCTCATAATGTAAAGTGAAGGACAAAGATGAATTCCTCATTTTTCAACCTGAATTGTGCTTTGCATTAGAGAATGGTGTTTGAGTGAGTTAATGAATTTCTGACTTGGGGTAAGATTTTTTTTCGTAAATAGAAATGGAAGTTTCATATAAGATTAGCAAAAATAGTTTTAAAATGAGCCTAATTTATTCGGTCTTCATAATTAAAACACATAGTGTGTCCTTGACATATAACACTGTAAAATACTGTCTTCAGCTTTTTACATATTAGAGAAATTGATAAATCAATTCCACCTGAAAGTGTTGTGTAATATGTATGAAAGAATATTAACTAAGTTTTGCTTACTTCAGTTTTGTTTTTGAAAAATTTACCACTTTGCATTGCCAAGTTCAGACAACTGGTAAAAAATTTTTAAAAAGTTTATTTGTTCCACTTGATTCCTATAATCAGAGTAACAAATCCTTGTTTACTCAAATTGGCAATAATTTTTCATTCAAGATAAAAGCCAAACAGAATAGCCTCAATTTGTTTTTAATGACTGGATAGTATTTTACCATATGGTTTGTACAATTATATATAATTTTACTAACAGGCATAAAGACACTTAAATTTGCTTCAGGTAATTTGTTATCTTTGTTTTCCATTCTTCTAATCTTTTTTATATTGAATGTTGAGATCTTTGTTATATATAAATGTTAAAGTAATAAGCATTTAAGAAAAAATTTATAATAATGCATGCATAGGAATTTCTGCATGGAAAAATAAAACATACAATATTGAGTCTATTTAGTAGCTTTTTAAAGAAATCCTAGGCTATTTTATTTGCTCATATGCTATTTATATTTTTGAATATTCATAGAAAATATATGATTTTTGGCATAAGTTTCCTGGATTAATTAATTAAAATAGCTCTTTATAATATGCAAATAACTTTTATTTTAGAAATTATTAGACTGTATCTCCATATACTCTCTTTTTTTCTCAGCCTACATATTGCCTAATACTTGTCTTTCACTATAGATTGTAACTCCTTAGATCTCTCGTTCTCATTATCCATCCATTCTTAAAGGACTGGAGATTCTCAAGGTGCCTTCAGGAGCTTTGACTTCCATCATGGAGTTGTCATATATTTGGTAGAGAAGTAGTAAAAACTTTTGATATCAGAATGAAATTGAGGGAATGACTTAATAGCTTATACAGACCTAACAATGTAACCTGCCCCATTAAGTTTTTCACTTATAAATAACCTTATATATTTGAAAATATTGAGTAAATATACATTTTATGTAGTAAATTGTATGGAAACTTTTGAAGGCAAGATGATTTTTACTTGCATCTCTTGTATCTGAGGTTCAATTTATTGCCACTATAGTATCATTAGGGTTATTCATATATATTGACTCTCTTGCTCCAGTTATTTAGAGGTACTGTATTTTTCTGCTCTGACTTGAATTCAGTGTAGTCACGTGACTTGCTTTTTGAATGAATTGTTAGTAAAAATGATAACATCATTTCCAGGTTTAAGAGTAACACTGTAATTTCACCATGATATGTTTTCAGTGCTACAGTAAGGAACATTGTGACCATCTATGGTTGCCACTAGCCACTAAATTTGATTATGTTAACAAGAGCCTCCTTACCAACCCACAATGAATTTGCTCATGAGGAAGCAGTACATTTTCAGGGTGTCTGTTAAACATTGTAACATCTAGCCTCCCATGATCCATACAACCTGTGACCTCCACTCACATAAACCAAGTCTCTCTCTGCTCCCAGCATCTATCTCACATATTTTATTGTAAGCTGTCCTCATGAGTCATAAGACTGTCTTATTTCCAAAGAGTTTAATGAATCATTGTAGCTTAATTTGATTTTTGTTGAAACAGATTTCTTTTCAATGATACCCTATAAGATTTTTTTCCCTAACAGATTGCAAAAAGGAAGAATATGAAAGATTAAAACTTAATTTCAGATTTAGCTGTAACACATACAAATTGTGGCATTTGTAACAGTTATGGGAAATTCTTAGGCAGTGTGTTTGATGCTTCTTTGTTCTCCCTCTTGTTAAATTTAATAGCTCCTAAATATTCATAGGTAATGTTTTACACTCCTTATATATTTCCTTTCAGGAAATCTCATTCTTTTCTTTCTATTAAAATGCAGTACAGCGTGAAACTCTACATGAAGCTATTAATAATACAACAAATAACTATGTACTCAACAACCAGTCGAATAAATAAACTTGTAACAATAGGGCTTTCTGTGACTATCACTCTCCATTTACATCCTCACCTTTGGTAGCTACTTACAGCCCAGAGACAATTCTATCCTGCATTTGGTTTTAACAATACACAAGCATCTGCTTTTATCTCTTACAACATTTGTTTACACCCTCAAGAATAAGATTTTGCTTACACTCTTTCCATTTTTAATTTTGATTTTATAATAGTTATGTAAACATGTTTGCACATATCTTCTCAGAAGTGAAAGAGTTCATTTAAACATCTGCTTAGAAACAAAATTGTTTTATGACTTAATGACTTTTATTAATTACCAAATTAACTACCAAATTCTTCTTCAGATTAGTTGTACCAGATTACATTCAGTACAAAAGAGTTTTTATTGTTTTACAGCCTCATTATCACTTAGGGTATTGCCAAGATATAGAAAATTTCCTAGGCTGGTGAGTGTGAATCATTTTCCTTTGGTTTTAATTTGCATTTATGTGATTGTTGATAAGTATCAGATCAGATCAGATCAGTCGCTCAGTTGTGTCCGACTCTTTGCGACCCCAAGAATTGCAGCATGCCAGGCCTCCCTGTCCATCACCAACTCCCGGAGTTCACTCAGACTCACGTCCATTGAGTCAGTGATGCCATCCAGCCATCTCATCCTCTGTCGTCCCCTTCTCCTCCTGACCCCAATCCCTCCCAGCATCAGAGTCTTTTCCAATGAGTCAACTCTTTGCATGAGGTGGCCAAAGTACAGGAGCTTCAGCTTTAGCATCATTCCTTCCAAAGAAATCCCAGGGCTGATCTCCTTCAGAATGGACTGGTTGGATCTCCTTGCAGTCCAAGGGACTCTCAAGAGTCTTCTCCAACACCACAGTTCAAAAGCATCAATTCTTATAAGTATAGCAGCCCTTAAAAAAGTAATTAACAAACTTTTTTTTTTTTTTTTAAATTTCAGTCCTTTGTTGCTCTTGGTGCTTTTGCTTAGTCATGTCTGACTCTTTGCAACCCCATGGACATAACCCGCCAGGCTCCTCTATCCGTGGAATTTTCCAGGCAAGAATATTGGATCTGATTGCCATTTCCTTCTCCAGGGATCTTCCCATCCCAGGGACGGAACCTGGGTCATCTGCATTGCCAGCAAATTCTTTACTGCTGAGCCAGCAGGGAATTCTTGTTGCTATTGTTGATACTTTTTATCAGTTATTTCTATTTTATTAGCCTCAATCCATGAATTTAATCAGTATTTAATTCATATGTTATTATTCTTTTATTCTAGGTATGTTATACTTTGATTTTCATTGATTATTTAATCTAAGTATATGTGGTATTTGTGTGTGTTTAATGTGTGTTCAGGTGTCCTAATAAGAGTTAATATCCACTGGGTGTATACTTGGTGCTAAGCACTATTAAAGCGGGAAGTAATAAATTTTATTCACTGTATTGCCTAATAAATAATGTCTAAAAGATTAATATTATATACCTATTTAATACTCAAGGGAATTAATGTAGGGTAAAATTAAGAAATATGCCCTGTCTGATATGTCAATGAATCTATAATTTAAGAAGTCTGATTTCAGAATTCACTCTTTAGAAAAGTTTAGCATATACTATTCTTCACAAAAAATGTGTCAAATTATTCATAAAGTTGTTTATGGCAATGAAGCTCCATTATCAAGTGAAATATATATGCATGGGAACATAACCTAGGCAGAAAAATCACAGAGACCATAAAAAATTTCATGTGCAGAAGACTCACTTCCTCATGTGTCTGTTTTTGCACTGCTTAGCTCTTCAACCCACAGCTCTAGCAATGGGAGGTTCTCTATGAGTAAATGACCCAAGCAGGAAAAAATTCATGAGGACTGCAAATGATAGGATAGCAAAACCAGGAAGTGGACTGCTGCTATTATACAGGTACAGTCAGTGAGCACCTTGAAAGACAATTCAGGATGGAAATTGCAGTGTAACAGTTTGAGTTATAGATTTTATTCACTTGCCAGAAATTAAAAAAAAAAAAAAAAGATGTCTGAGGTCAGAATCAACATAATCCATGAGCAGTCATGAATTAGATTGCCTAGCTGTTTTACAATTTAAAAAATGCAAGGTTGGGTAATAGGTGAATTGAAAGTTCAGAAAGTATTTTGTGATTGACTTTCTCAAAAATGCTCAGAATGAAAATGCATACCATTATGACCTTAAGACTGATACTTTCTCTATGAATAACACACCTCTAACTGTGCATAGGAGAAGGATGAGAATTTTCATTGGTGTGACCTGTATGACCTTCAGTTGAGCAAATCAGACCTGTGCAATACCACCTGAGTACCCAGTTTAACTACAACAGAAATCCATCTTGGCACTCCATCACTGACCATATCAGGAGGTGTCTTACCATATACATCACATACACACGTACATATACTTGTGTATATACATACTAGTGTTATTATACACCAGAGAAGGCAATGGCACCTCACTCCAGTACTCTTGCCTGGAAAATCCCATGGACACAGGAGCCTGGTAGGCTGCAGTCCATGGGGTCGCTAAGAGTAGGACATGACTGAACGACTTCACTTTCACTTTTCACTTTCATGCATTGGAGAAGGAAATGGCAACCCACTCCAGTGTTCTTGCCTAGAGAATCCCGGGAAGGGGGAGCCTGGTGGGCTGCCGTCTATGGGGTCCCACAGAGTTAGACACGACTGAAGCGACTTAGCAGCAGCAGTTATTATATACATAGGTATTGTGTGCATATATTTACTTATGCTATATAACAGACCAAGTGAAGCAGTGAAAAGAGTTGAGAAAAAAAACAAAATCTGAGGTCAAGAGATAACAGAGAACTATGACAGCCTCAGCTTTTCTGTTTAGCAACCATGAATTCCAATTATGTCTTCAGTAACTAAATCTTAGCCTTGACAAGTACATCAAAGGGCAATGAATCCAATAATTTTTCTTAAATCAGTTCAGTTCAGTTGCTCAGTCATGTATGACTCTTTGAGACCCCGTGAACCACAGCATACCAGGCCTCCCTGTCCATCACCAACTCCTGGCATTTACCCAAACTCATGTACATTGAGTTGGTGATGCCATCCAACCATCTCATCCTCTGTCATCCCCTTTTCCTCCTGCCCTCAATCTTTCCCAACATCTGGGTCTTTTCAAATAAGTCAGCTCTTCGCATCAGGTGGCCGAAGTATTGGAGTTTCAGCTTCAACATCAGACCTTCCAATGAACACCTAGGACTGATTTCCTAGCTGCAGCAGCAGCAGCATGCAGTCACAATATTTTTGTAATAGCTTCTTATAATTGTGTTTCTATCCTACTAGATCATAAGTTTTATACTTAGAAATGCTGCAAGACAACATAATTTGTTTTGCTTTTTTAAAATTTTTTGTTTTATGTTGTATTAATAATATAACTGATTAACTAGATTGTAATACTTTAAGGTAGACAGCAAAGGAACTCACCCATACACACTGAAATATGTCAGGAAGATTAAGAGTCATATGGAAATTTTCTATGGAGACTTCATAGTCATGACAGCAACTTGTCAGGAAATTACACATCATAGTAACAAAACAACAATTTTCTTTGGGGAAATATTTGTATTAAATTGGAATATATTTATTATAAATATAAATTTATCTATAATATATATAAAATATATCAAGCTTTCATATAATGCTGTGTTAAATGCCATTATATAATTTTATGAAACTAGGTAGTTTATATGGAGAAGGAAACGGCAACCCACTCCAGTATTCTTGCCTAGAGGATTCCAGGGATGGGGGATCCTGGTGGGCTGCCGTCTATGGGGTCAAACAGAGTCGGACACGACTGAAGCGACTTAGCAGCAGCAGGTAGTTTATAGACATTTGGTTTGAAATCTCTGTATTGTGCCTAACTTTTGTGCTATACTTCTTGCATTTTTCTTTAAAATTCCATCTTTTAGAACCTTATTTATAGAAGACAGTACATGTATGTCTTCTTTCTCAAATATCTGAATTCTTAATAACAGCAACATAACTATTCATTTCTTTGATCAGATTGATGGATTGAAAGTCACTCAGTCGTGTACAACTCTTTGTGACCACATGAACTATACAGTCCATGGGATTCTCCAGGCCAGAATACTGGAGTGGTAGCCTTTCTCTTCTCCAGGGGATCTTCCCAACCCAGGGATCAAACCCAGGTTTCCTGCATTGCAGACAGATTCTTTACCAGCTGAGCCAAAAATACATGTAATAATTATCATAAAAATAATACCAAAGTTATCACAAAAAAATAGGCCTACTCTAAGTAGTTTGATAATATTTTTATAGCTTATTTTGTCCCTAAGACATATTAGGTATATAAAAACAAAATACATATTTTAAGGTAAGTTGGAATAACTCTTCTCTGTGGTTATATTACCAACTAGATATATGAGTAGGGTAACATCTTGCATTCAACTTTTAGTTATTTCAGTTTAAACTTAATTTACCTATATACTTGCATAAAATATTAATTTGTATACAGTTGTTTAAAAAACTATAATTAAAGAGGCCTAGCATCTGTCATAGTATCTTCGATCCAAATCTCTTTTATTTCATGACTTATTTTTTCGTGTTCTTGTAATCAAATTTGTATTTATGACTACTTTTTCAGAATAATCATAGCATAATAAACTTTGCTTTATTTATATTTTTATTCTCATCACTTAATTAAATATCCTGGTTATCATTTCATAGTAATTTACACAAATATTTCTCTTTGTTTAATGGTTGTGCTTTTTCCTACTACTTGTTTTATGAATGTATCAAGGATTCTGATTCAGCCTCTAGTGAAGTACATTTGGGCTCTTGCTACTCTGTTGTCATTACAAATAGAGTAAATGCTATTAAGTATGTGTATAAATAACTTGGCTATTTGTTAGCAAACTGCCTTTCATAAGGGTTAAATCATTTTGCATTCCAAGCCTGAATGTTATGCGTATTCTTATTTCCTCATATTGTCACACTTGGATTTCTGCCATGCTAATAGGTAAGAAATAGGATATTTTAGAGTTTAGATTTTCATTTTTTATTATAAGTGAAAAAAAGTATATTATAAACTGAAAAATGATTTCATTTCTCTTTCTCTGAACTGTCTAGAGACAATTATTTTGTTGTCAGTAATAAAAAGCTCCACTTTAAGTATACTATTTCTTACCACAAATATTGCTTTAAAATGTGTTCTACCTATAGATATTGAAATAGAGTTCAAGAGTGGTTTTAAAATTAGTAAATGACTTATTATTAAAACATTTGGTATTTTCCACGTGACAGTCACTCTTTTAGTTATTAATAAGAGTGTGATAAAGTCCTTTCTCTCATGAGTCATGTGTGGGCTGATGAAATAAACAAGTTATAAACAAGAAAAAAGTATGATTAAACAGAAAAATGTCAACTATTGTTAAATACTGGAGAAAAAGAAAGGAGAGACTGGTGGTGATGGAATGCCATTTTATAAAGAGTTATCACTGAAGCTCTCTTTGAGGAAGTAAAATTGAAATTTTGACACGAATGACATAAAAACATGAGCCATTTGAAACTGTAAAAGGAAGAAGGAAGATGTAACAAGTGTAAAGGACCTAAATCAGTAAGCAACTGGCAGGTTTGGTACAAGAAGATAGTCTGTGTGGCTGGAAGTGCCACAAGCATCAGTGTTGCATAAATCAACTCAAGGCGGGGATAGATGTCAGATCATTTAGCGCTTTGAGAGATATAATGAAAACATTGGATTCAATTCTAGACTTATCGGAAGCTATTGCAAGCTTTTAATGGAAAGAAATATATGATTTATGCTTTTAGAAATGTGAGTCTGGCTATACTGTAGGGAAAATACTGGGGCTGAAAGGCAAAAACAAGCAGACCTGCCAGTGGAGGGGAGGAAAACTAATTTTCCCTCAACCTAAGTTTTTAGCTAAGACAACTGTAATAAAAGACAATTAGAGGAGGGAAACAGACATTTCATGTATTCCTTGTTTAATTACTTCCTTTGAATTAAGTCCTTCCAATGAATACTCAGGACTGATTTCCTTTAGGGTGGACTGATTGGATCTCCTTGTAGTTCATGGGACTCTTCAACAGTCTTCTCTTACACCACAGTTCAAAAACATCAATTCTTCGGTGCTCAGCTTTCTTCATAGTCCAACTCTCAAATCCATACATGACTACTGGAAAAACCATAGTTTGACGAGACAGACCTTTATTGGCAAAGTAATGTCTCTGCTTTTTAATATGCTTGTCTAGGTTGGTCATAGCTTTTCTTCCAAGGAGCAAGCGTGTTTTAATTTCATGGCTGCAGTCACCATTTGCAGTGATTAGGGAGCCAAAAAAATAAAGTCTGTCACTGTTTCCAATGTTTCCTCATCTATTGCCATGAAGTGATGGGACCAGATGCCATGATCTTAGTTTTATGAATGTTGAGTTTTAAGCCAAATTTTTCACTCTCTTCTTTCATTTTCATCAAGAGGCTCTTTAGTTCTTCTTCACTTTCTGCCATAAGGGTGGTATCATCTGCATATTTGAGGTTATTGATATTTCTCCTGGCAATCTTGATTCCAGCTTGTACTTCATCCAACCCAGTGTTTCTCATGATGTACTCTGCATATAAGTTAAATAAGCAGGGTGACAATATACAGCCCTCACGTACTTCTTTCCCAATTTGGAACTAGTCTGCTGTTCCATGTCCAGTTCTAACTGTTGCTTCTTGACCTGCATACAGATTTCTCAGGAGGCAGTAAGGTGGTCTGGTATTATTTCCTTAAGAATTTTCCAGTTTGTTGTGATCCACACAGTCAAGGCTTCGGCATAATCAATAAAACAGAAGTAGATGTTTTTTCTCGAACCCTCTTGCTTTTTTGATGATTCAACGAATATTGGCAGTTTGATCATTAGCCATTCCCTTCTCCAGGATATCTTCCCAACCCAGGGACTGAACCCAGGTCTCCTTCATTGAACGCAGTTTCTTTCCCTTCTGCTGCTGCTGCTGCTGCTAAGTCGCTTCAGTCGTGTCCAACTCTGTGCGATCCCATAGACAGCCTCCCACCAGGCTCCCCCATCCCTGGGATTCTCCAGGCAAGAACACTGGAGTGGGTTGCCATTTCCTTCTCGAATGCATGAAAGTGAAAAGTGAAAGTGAAGTCGCTCAGTTGTGTCCGACTCTTAGCAACCTCATGGAGCCACCTGTAAAGCCCATTCACAATTCAAGCATACACAAATAGAATCTGATGGCCGTGGAAAATTTGGCCTCAATAGCATCTCTGCCACTGAGAACTTTAACTTTATTTGAACTATACCAGATAGAAGGACACCACCAGCTGTATTCAGAATACCTGCCAGCCTCAACCTTAGAGTCTCAAGGTTTCCCCCTGTAACTATGCAACAATATGGGCCCCTGCTTATCCTTACTTAACAGATACACTTACCTCTTACTTCTTGTCACCTCCAGTTATAATTCTTGATAAACAACTCATGTAACTAGCTGCAACCTTGTGTGTGTGTGTGTGTTTTTGCCAGCCTCTCCCCATTTTTCAGTCTTTTCAGTCTCCCCATTCAAGTGCTTTTCAAACTTGGACTGCAGTCCTAATCCCAAAAAAACACCTTTGATATTTCAATCAGGTATCCATTTCTAAAAGTTTGGTTAGCAATACAATGGAACATTACTTATCAAATAATATAATGAAGTACTGATATGTGCTGCAGTGTGGATGAAACTAGAAACTATTATATTAAATGATAAAACACAGACACAAAAGGCCATATATTGTATGATTCCACTTGTATATTGTACTGGATATATTCCACTGGATATATGAGTATCCAGAATAGGTTAGAGACAGAAATCAATTAGATGGTTTCTAGGGGCTGGAAGGAGGAAGGTGTAGGGATTGACTGCAAATTGAATATGTGATTTTCTATTGGAGTAATGAAAACATTTTGGAACTAGACAAAGGTGATGATTATATAACAGTACAACCAAACAACCACATTTTGAGCTATTCATCATAAGGAGAAGCTGTAAGTTCAGGAAGGCACCGAGCAGTCATGGCAGTTAATGTAGATGCTACTTATGGTCAGATAGAAAGGGCTACCCTTTCCATGACTTATCAAATTATTGCTACTAAGAAATGTTCAGCCTTAGATTTGGAGTTCTTGATATGGCATTCTCCCACAGGACAAGCAGCTGACCACTGTGGACACACTGTATCCTGCAGAGGCAGTGATAATATTTGTAGGACAGAGAAATTAATATTACTAAGTAAACACTAATGGTACATCATGTAAGATAATCACTAAATTTCATATTCCTTTGTAGCCAGGCATGTTGCTAATCTGATTCTCACAGTCAAAATCTGCTGTGATCAATCAGTATTTATCAGGCTTTTGGGTGTATTTTTCTCAAAGTGAGGATACAGAGTCAGATAACCTAAGAACCTATCTTTATTTATTTATATAATGCTAATAATAATCAGTCCATTCAAAGGAGATCAGTCCCGGGTGTTCATTGGAAGGACTGATGCTAAAGCTGAAACTGCAATACTTTGGCCATCTCATGTGAAGAGTTGACTCTTTGGAAAAGACTCTGATGCTGGGAGGGATTGGGGGCAGGAGGAGAAGGGGATGACAGAGGATGAGATGGCTGGTTGGCATCAGTGACTCGATGGACGTGAGTCTCAGTGAACTCTGGGAGTTGGTGATGGACAGGGAGGCCTGGTGTGCTGCCATTCATGGGGTCTCAGAGAGTCAGACACGACTGAGCAACTGAACTGAACTTAAAAATTTGTTATCTTATTTGAAGGAGTGTTCAAAAGAGTATAATAAATACATTTGTTTTGCCAAATATCAAAATGAATCCAATTATGTAAAGTTTAAAAATAAAATAAAATTAGAAAAAATAAATAAATACATTTGTATAGTTATGAAAAATAACATATGGTTGACCTGGCTCTCATTGTTCAGTCAGTAAGTTATGTCAGACTGTGACCCTGTGGACTATAGCACACAAGTCTCCTCTGTTCTTCACTATTTCCCAGAGTTCGCTCAAATTCATGTCCCTTGAGTCGGTGATGCCATCCATCCATCTCTAGTCCACTGTCATCCCCTTCTCCTCCTGACTTTAATCTTCTTCAGCATCAGGGTCTTTTCTAATGAGTTGGCTCTTTGCATCAGGTGCACAAAGTATTGGAGCATCATCATAAGTCCTTCCAATGAATAGTCAGGGTTGATTTCCTTCAGGATCAACTGGTTTGATCTCCTTGCAGTCCAAGAGACTCTCAAGAGCCTTCTCCAGTACCACAATTCAAAAACATCAGTTCTTCGTTCCTCAGCCTTCTTTCTGGTCCAACTCTCACATCTGTACATGACTACTGGAAAAACCATCGCTTTGACTATATGGACCTTTGGGCAGAGTGATACTACCTCTCCTTTTTAATACACTAAGTTAGTCATAGTTTTCCTTGTAGGAGCAAGTATTACACATTTTATCACCCACTTATATATATAAAATAAATAAAATTATATTCCAAACATGTTTTCAATCCATACTGTCTTGGGTTGTCTGCTGTGGCTCTTCATGAAATTAATTTAGTAATAATAATGTTTTACAAAGATTATCT
This sequence comes from Bos indicus x Bos taurus, assembly GCF_003369695.1. NCBI lineage: Eukaryota > Metazoa > Chordata > Mammalia > Artiodactyla > Bovidae > Bos > Bos indicus x Bos taurus. The sequence continues at coordinate 60,605,830 of NC_040087.1, forward strand.
CATTTCAAAGAATAATCATGACAATGAACCATTGAATTGACATTAAAATAATCTTTGTATTATACTTGGAAATTATGGTGTTGGCATGTAAGATATTTAATTTTTTGCTTTCTGAAAAAAACTCAATATTAAAATTTGTCATTGGGAATATTCTACGTAAATATTCAATAACATAATATTTAAATATATGCTATCATGGACCAAATATGCCATGAATATTGTGTAAAATACTGGAGCATGTTTTGTGATTTTTTCAGCAAATGATTTCAAGATATTTTATTTGTCCATAAATTTAATTAAATATCTGCATATGTGTATAAATATATTTAAAACTTATGAAATATAAGTCCTTTATTTTATCATTATATTTTTATGATAAACAATGTTGACTTCAAAGAAAGAAGTGTAAGGATTGTTGAAAATTAATACTTGAAATTAGCTGTTTATAAATGGATTTTCTAATACATGCTCTACTTATTCATAAAACTTTGGAACTTCAAAGATTAATTAATTTATCTGTTTGACAAATATTTACTAAGTGCTTGTCATGTACTAGGTTACATTATAAAAACTGAACCTATCGGAGAAGGCAATGGCACCCCCTCCAGTACTTTTGCCTAGAAAATCCCATGGACGGAGGAGCCTGGTAGGCTGCAGTCCATGGGGTTGCTAGAGTCGGACAGGACTGAGCGACTTCACTTTCACTTTTCACTTTCATGCATTGGAGAAGGAAATGGCAGCCCACTCCAGTGTCCTTGCCTGGAGAATCCCAGGGATAGGGAAGCCTGGTGGGCTGCCGTCTATGGGGTCGCACAGAGTCGGACAAGACTGAAGCGACTTAGCAGCAGCAGCAGCAGCAATATATTTGCTACAAAAGATTAATATTAAGCAATAATTTTGGAGCAGGATTTAAGGAACAAACATGATTACCTGTTTCATTTGTGATCTCAGATTTTCTAGTCAAGTGTTCAAGGAATTCAAGTTTTCCCCATCCAAGTTATTTTTTCAGTTACAAAGTAAGAGGGAAATTCTTAAAATCCTTTCTGTTGAGGGCTTCTTAAAATCGAGCAAATGAATTCTGTATTCTGCTATGCCCTCTGGGAGATTCAGTCAATTGAAATAAATATACCTCTCCTCGAGGAACCATGAGAGTTATTATACATTTTATTCTCTAGTCTTCATGATTGAATTTGAAAAAAAGCTATTTTTACACATATAGTTGGATTAAATGCATTCAGTTTCTAAGAACTAGAAGCTCCACAAAGTTTCTCAGGAAATAAAATAATTACTTTATAGTGAAATTTTTTTAGAAACAAAATCTGTACCTACAGTACATCTTTAAAATAGTACTGTTATCATCCCAATTTAGGGATGAAGAAACTCAGGCACAAAGTGATAATATATATGTATATATTGTCCAAACAAATATATTGGCAAAGAAGAAAAAAATACCTGAACCCAGATAGTATGGTCCTAAAATCAGCATTCAATTCAGTTGACTCATACAAGGATTATAACAACATATTTGATAGTAATTTTTAAGATTTTTCCAAAAATTTTAAAATCCACTTATTTCAGGTCTATATGAGCAGACAGACACAGATTATACTTGGAGATCTGAAAAATCAGGATACAGTTAATCATCCAAGATACAAAACAATTCCATTGAAGTCAGTTGGCCCACTGTGTGTGTGTGTGTGTGTGTGTGTGTGTTTTTTTTAATCTTCTATTTTGAAATAGAAATGTAGACATTGCAGTTGGTTCAGTGGCAGCATGAGGGCATCCTAAGATCATAGATACTCAGTCCTTTAATCACCTGTACTGGTTTTATGAATACAGCCTGTAGACATATTTCTTTTACTACAAGATTACTTTTAAAACAATCTTGTCTTCCTGCAATAGTTGCTGCTGCTGCTAAGTTACTTCAGTCGTGTCTGACTCTGTGTGACCCCATAGATGGCAGCCCACCAGGCTTCACCATCCCTGGGATTCTCCAGGCAAGAAAACTGTAGTGGGTTGCCTTTTCCTTCTCCAATAGAGATAACAATTGAAACTCTTATTTCAGAATAACTATTTGTTACATTTTTATAGAATACTTTTGATCATATCCATATTTGCTCTTTCACTTATTCTCAGTTTGCCCTATATTACATGACTATTTATACAACAGACATTATTGGAATATACACTCAGCCTTTCTCTGAATGAGGATGTTGATCAAAGTAAAGAAGTGCTTGCCTAGCATCTGTGTTTCCTCTCTGTTTCCTAGTTTCCCAGATGTTAAAAGCAGAGGGATATTTGATCCATGTTTGGAAATCAGATTCTCTGTGTTGATACTTAACCTGAGAAGCACAGTTTCTGGTAGTTAAGGTTTAGGTGCATTAAAGATTCCTTCTGAGCCCTGCATCACTGAAATGGCAATTGTTCTTATAATTGTTACTCTAGAAATTACCTTTCTTTTTTATTTTTATTAAGGTTGGATGATTTTTCTGTTTATTAAAATGAAAATAAATGTTGATTAATGTGGCATGAAAATCATGTTTGAAGAATTGATTATCAACTATTGAATGAAATAAAATGTATTTAAGTAATATTTTTAAAATGATATTTACATTTACTGAAATCATATATTTTTAAATTTATAAATATGTATATATGTGTGTATATATATATATATATATGTATATGTATATGTATGTATATATATGAAAGCAGTACTAGCATACATATTGGAATCAGGAGCTTCCCTGGTGGCTCAGCTGGTATTGAATCTGCCTGCAATGATGGAGACCTGGGTTCAATCCCTGGGTTGGGAAGATCCCCTGGAGAAGGGAACGGCTACCCACTCCAGTATTCTGGCCTGGAGAATTCCATGGTCCCTGTAGTCCATGGGGTTGCAAAGAGTCAGACAGAAGTGAATGACTTTCACTTTCACTTTGGAGTCACACAAAACTATATTTGAAGAGTCTTTTAATCTCTTCATTTACTTTATTTTCTTCCTTTGTATTTATATTGGTTCTCAAGTTTGGCTGTATTCTAATCATGAGAGAATTTTAAAAAATAGTGACATCAGGTATCATCCCCAGAGAATGTGACACAATTGATGTGGGTGATGGTGCCTGAGCAGGAGGATTTTTATAAGTTCCCCAATTGATTCTAATGCTTAGCTAAGATTAAGAGCCAATGTTTAAGAGTATGGAGTGAGTCAAATAAGACATGCTAGTTGTTGTACTCAGCTAGGGAACCACCAATTGGCAACTTTATTTAAAGATACAACATCTTTGAGAAGAATCAATTTATCCATCTACTCTCACCCACCTGCCATCTATGTGCCCACACAGCCTCCCACCGTTCACCCTCCCAGACTTCCATTCTCCCGTTCTTCTATTCTTCCTTCTTTCCACCCACCCACTCATCCACCGGTCCACTCCCCTAGTATCCACCCATCCATTCACCCACCCATCCATCCACCCACCAACCTATGCATTCATCCATCCATCCTTGTCGCCATCCATTCATTTATCTGCGTGTCTACAAACCTACACATACATTCACTTACCCCCAACTCACCTATACATTTGACCATATACCTTCCCACTAATCTTATCTTTTAATGCATCTAACTATATACCCAGTTGGAGAGCTGCAGACCATGGGGTAGCGAACAGTCGGACACGACTGAGCGACTTCACTTTCACTTTTCCCTTTCATGCATTGGAGAAGGACATGGCAACCCACTCCAGTGTTCTTGCCTGGAAAATCCCAGGAACGGGGGAGCCTGGTGGGCTGCCGTCTATGGGGTCGCACAGAGTCAGACACGACTGAAGCGATTTAGCAGCAGCAGCAGCATATACCCAGTTTATTCATTTTTAAAATACAAAAATGATAGCTAATTTATAGTGTTGTGGTAAATAATTAAGATGGGAAATGCATAGTAATGTACATAAAACATTAAAGGTTACCAAATAAATATTAGCTATTGTTAATGTTATCAAAATATTTTTCAATTTTTACAAGAAATGTATCACTCTCACCCTTTATTCCTATCTACAAAACCCATATTAAATCATTTTAACACACAAATAGTTTAGTTTTTTCATTTCTAAATAATTCTCAGACCTATATTTCAAATTTCTATATTTGCTTAAAGTATAAAACTGTTATGATATATGAAGCAAAATAAAATTAGAAGGCTAGTGTGAAAACTCACATACTTGAAATTCAGATACTGGACAACTGTATATATGCTTAAAATGGCCAAGAGTATAAAATAGTGGCAGAAAAACTTGACTGTAACAAGTTACACAGAAATACTGTGAAAGGATACCCTTGCTCAGTGATCTGCTGTGTGCCTGTGATGATTTATTTTGAAGCAGTAGCCTTCAAGGTAATATCATGTTCCAAGCTGATATATACATTTCTTTAATTTCTTTTCTATTTTCTCAGTGTCACAATTTAGGCTGTAGTAAGAACCTACTACAACCCACTTGCATTTTAATCCTTACAAGAGACCCAGAGTTAGATTCTGGTATATGCAAGCATACTGAAAATAATGAATATACTCAGGGCAACAAGATACTGACAACACATTTATGAAGCAATAAACTGTTTAATAAGTCATTTAATCTTGATTCTATGGAATTCATGTTACCACGAGAATGGCATTTTGGGAGATAATTCTCTACAACTCTGTCATGTTTCTTCACATCTTGCTAACCTTTGTTTCTATCATAACATGGAAGCCTTTGGACCAAACTATCTTTTCAAGAAAAATCTTATAGCAAATGATCTTGGATGATTGATATAGTGTGTTTCTGTGGCACAAAGGACAGGCATATTTACTATACGATAAAAGAAAAATGTCTCCCTCCTGACCAAGGAGTTGGCATGTTAACTGGCATTGCAAAATGTTCAGGTTTCCCAAGCTCAGGCACTTCACCTGTAAACAATCCATTCTAATTTAAGCATACATCTGGGCCCACCAATGCTAGCCTCTTCTGACTAGAGATACATGCTGCTGCTGCTAAGTCACTTCAGTCATGTCCGACTCTGTGCAACCCCATAGACGGCAGCCCACTAGGCTCCTCTGTCCCTGGGATTCTCCAGGCAAGAACACTGGAGTGGGTTGCCATTACCTTTTCCAATACATGGAAGTGAAAAGTGAAAAGTGAAAGTGAAGTCGCTCAGTGGTGCCCAACTCTTAGCGACCCCATGGACTGCAGCCTACCAGGCTCCTACGTCCATGGGATTTTCTAGGAAAGAGTACTGGAGTGGGTTGCCATTGCCTTCTCCAGAGATACATGAGGAACTTATAATTACAAACTGGACATAAAAGACTTTTTGATGGAAGATCTAACAGTACATTTAAGAATTGCAACTCCTGCCAAAAGTTGACTTGTCTGAGAACTCTGTCTCAATCTGGAACATTTTGCTCTCACAATGTTTTTTTTTTTTTTTTTTTTTATGGGGAAATAGCCACTCTCATATATTTTGTGGGAATGAAAACTTGGGCACCCCTTATAGAGGGGCTTTTGGCAACGTCTCTAAAATTTTTTTTTAATTAATTAATTTATTTTAATTGGAGGCTAATTACTTTACAATATTGTGGTGGTTTTTGCCATACATTCACATGAATCAGCCATGGGTGTACATGTGTTCCCCATCCTGAACCCCCTCCCACATCCCTCGCTGTCATATCCCTCAGAGTCACCCCAGTGCACCAGCCCTGAGTGCCCTGTCTCATGCATCGAACCTAGGCTGGTGATCTATTTCACATATGATAATATACATGTTTCAATACTATTCTCATAAATCATCCCACACTCCCCTTCTCCCATTGAATCCAAAAGTCTGTTCTTCACATCTGTGTCTCTTTGCTGTCTTGCATATAGGGTCATTGTTACCACCTTTCTAAATTCCATATATATGCATTAATCAAAGAAAGGCAATGCCAAAGAATGCTCAAACTACTGCACGATTGCACTCATCTCACATGCTAGTAAAGTAATGCTCAAAATTCTCCAAGCCAGGCTTCAGCAATATGTGAACTGTGAACTTCCTGATGTTTAAGCTGGTTTTAGAAAAGGCAGAGGAACCAGAGATCAAATTGCCAACGTCCGCTGGATCATGGAAAAAGCAAGACAGTTCCAGAAAAACATTGATTTCTGTTTTATTGACTATGCCAAAGCCTTTGACTGTGTGGATCACAATAAACTGTGGGAAATTCCTCAAGAGTTGGGAATACCAGACTACCTGACCTGTCTCTTGAGAAATCTGTATGCAGGTCAGGAAGCAACAGTTAGAACTGGACATGGAACAACAGACTGGTTCCAAATAGGAAAAGGAGTATGTCAAGGCTGTGTATTGTCACCCTGCTTATTTAACTTATATGCAGAGTACATCATGAGAAAAGCTGGACTGGAAGAAGCACAAGCTGGAATCAAGATTGCTAGGAGAAATATCAATAACCTCAGATATGCAGATGACACCACCCTTATGGCAGAAAGTGAAGAGGAACTCAAAAGTCTCTTGAGGAAAGTGAAAGAGGAGAGTGAAAAAGTTGGTTTAAAGCTCAACATTCAGAAAACTAAGGTCATGGCATTCAGTCCCATCACTTCATGGGAATTAGATGGGGAAACAGTGGAAACAGTGTCAGACTTTATTTTTCTGGGCTCCAAAATCACTACAGATGGTGACTGCAGCCATGAAATTAAAATACGTTTACTCCTTGGAAGGAAAGTTATGACCAACCTAGATAGAATATTCAAAAGCAGAGACATTACTTTGCCAACAAAGGTCCATCTAGTCAAGGCTATGGTTTTTCCTGTGGTCATGTATGGATGTGAGAGTTGGACTGTGAAGAAGGCTGAGTGCCGAAGAATTGAGGATTTTGAACTGTGGTGTTGGAGAAGACTCTTGAGAGTCCCTTGGACTGCAAGGAGATCCAACCAGTCCATTCTGAAGGAGATCAGCCCTGGGATTTCTTTGGAAGGACTGATGCTAAAGCTGAAACTCCAGTACTTTGGCCACCTCAAGCGAAGAGTTGACTCATTGGAAAAGACTGATGCTGGGAGGGATTGAGGGCAGGAGGAGAAGGGAAAGACAGAGGATGAGATGGCTGGATAGCATCACTGACTTGATGGACGTGAGTCTGAGTGAACTCTGGGAGTAGGTGATGGACAGGGAGGCCTGGCATGCTGCGATTCATGGGGTTGCAAAGAGTCGGACATGACTGAGCGACTCAACTGAACTGAACTTATACTGTATTGGTGATTTTCTGTCTGACTTACTTCCCTCTGTATAATAGGCTCCAGTTTCATCCACCTCATTAGAACTGATTCAAATGCACTCTTTTTAATAGCTGAGTAATAGTCCATTGTGTATATGTACCACAGCTTTCTTATCCATTCATTTGCTGATGGACATCTAGGTTGTTTCCATGCCTGGCTACTGTAAACAGTGCTGCGATGAACATTGGTGTACAGGTTGTCTCTTTCAATTCTGGTTTCCTCTTTGTGTATACCCAGCAGTGGAACTGCTGGGTCATATGGCAGTTCTGTTTTAAGTTTTTCAAGGAATCTCAACACTGTTCTCTACAGTGGCTATACTAGTTTGCATTCCTACCAACAGTGTAAGAGGGTGTCTTTTTCTCCACATCCTCTCCAGCATTTATTGTTTGTAGGCTTTTTGTTAGCAGCCATTCTAGCCGGTGTGAGATGGTACCTCATTGTGGTTTTGATTTACATTTCTCTGATAATGAGTGATGTTGGGCATCTTTTCATGTGTTTTTTAGCCATCTGTTAATTATGTCCCATTTGTTTATTTTTCCTTTTATTTCCATTACTCTGGGAGGTGGGTCATAGAGGATCCTGCTATGATTTATGTCAGAGAGTGTTTTGTCTATGTTTTCCTCTAGGAGTTTTATAGTTTCTGGTCTTACATTTATATCTTTAATCCATTTTGAGTTTATTTTTTGTATAGTGTTAGAAAGTGTTCTACTTTCATTCTTTTAAAAGTGGTTGACCAGCTTTCCCAGCACCACTTGTTACAGAGATTATCTTTTCTCCATTGGATATTCTTGCCTCATTTGTCAAAGATAAGGTGTCCATAGGTGTGTGGATTTTTCTCTGGGCTTTCTATTTTGTTCCATTGATCTGTTTCTGTCTTTGTGCCAGTACCACACTGTCTTGATGACTGTAGCTCTGTAGAATAGTCTGAAGTCAGGCAGGTTGATTCCTCCAGTTTCATTCTTTCTCAAGATTTCTTTAGCTATTTGTATTTTTTGGTATTTGTATTTGTATACAAATTGTGAAATTATTTGTTCTAGTTCTCTGAAAAACACCATTGGTAGCTTGAGAGGGATTGCATTGAATCTATAGATTGCTTTGGGTAGTAAACTCATTTTCACTATGTTGATACTTCCAATCCATGAAACATATTTCTCCATCTATTTGTGTCATCTTTGATTTCTTTCATCAATGTTTTATAGTGTTCTATATATACATCTTTTGTTTCTTTAGGTAGATTTATTCCTAAGTATTTTATTCTTTTTGTTGCAATGGTGAATGGAATTGTTTCCTTAATTTCTCTTTCTATTTTCTCATTGTTAGTGTATAGGAATGCAAGGGATTTCTGTGTGTTAATTTTATATCCTGCAACTTTACTATATTCATTGATTAGCTCTAGTAATTTTCTGGTGGAGTCTTTAGGGTTTTCTATGTAGAGGACAGATCATGTCATCTGCAAACAGTGAGAGTTTTACTTCTTCTTTTCCAATCTGGATTCCTTTTGTTTCTTTTTCTTATCTGATTGCTGTGGCTAAAACTCCCAAAACTATGTTGAATAGTAGTGGTGAGAGTGGGCATCCTTGTCTTGTTCCTGACATTAGGAGAAATGCTTTCAATTTTTCACCATTGAGGATAATGTTTGCTGTGGATTTATCATATATGGCTTTTATTATGTTGAGGTATGTTCCTTCTATGCCTGCTTTCTGGATGTTTTTATCATAAATGGGTTTTGAAATTTGTCAAAGGCTTTCTCTGCATTTATTGAGATAATCATATGGTTTTTATCTTTAAGTTTGTTAATGTGCTGTATCACATTGATTCACTTAAGAATACTGAAGAATCCTTGCATCCCTGGGATAAAGCCCACTTGGTCATGATGTATGATCTTTTTAATATGCTGTTGGATTCTGTTTGCTAGAATTTGGTTAAGGATATTTGTATCCAGCTTCATCAGTGATATTGGCCTGTAGTTTTCTTTCTCTTTTTTTTTTTTTTTTTTGGCATCTTTGTCAGGTTTTGGTATTAGGGTGATGGTGTCCTCATAGAATGAATTTGGAAGTTTACCTTCCTCTTCAATTTTCTGAAAGAGTGTGAGTAGGATAGGTATTAGCTCTTTAAATTTTTGGTAGAATTCAGCTGTGAAGTCATCTGGTCCTGGGATTTTGTTTGTTGGAAGATTTCTGATTACAGTTTTGATTTCTGTACTTGTTATGGGTCTGTTAAGAGTTTCTATTTCTTCCTGATTCAGTTTTGGAAAGTTATACTTTTCTAAGATTTATCCATTTCTTCCAAGTTGTCCACTTTATTGGCAAGTAGTTGCTGATAGTAGTCTCTGATGATCCTTTGTATTTCTGTGTTGCCTGTTGTGATTTCTCCATTTTCATTTCTAATTTTGTTGATCTGATTCTTCTCCCTTTTTTTCTTGATGAGTCTGACTAATGGTTTGTCTATTTTATTTATCTTCTCAAAGAACCAGCTTTTAGCTTTGTTGATTTTTGCTATGGTCTCCTTTGTTTCTTTTTCATTTATTTCTGCCCTAATTTTTATGATTTCTTTCCTTTTACTAACCCTAGGGTTCTTCATTTCTTCTTTTTATAGTTGCTTTAGGTATAGAATTAGGTTACTTATTTGATTTTTCTCCTGTTTCTTGAAGTAAGCTTATATTGCTATGAACCTTCCCCTCTATTGAATCCCATAGGTTTTGGGTTGTTGAGTTTTCATTTTCATTCATTTCTATGCAAAGTTTGATTTCTTTCTTGATTTCTTCTGTTATTTGTTGGTTATTCAGAAGCATGTTGTTTAGCCTCCATATGTTTGTATTTTTAATAGTCCCCCCCCCAACCCCGTAGTTGACATCTAATGTTACCACACTGTGATTAGAAAAAATGCTTGAAATTATTTCAATCTTTCTGAATTTACCAAGGCTATATTTATGGCCCGGATGTGATCTATCCTGGAGAAGGTTCCATGTGCACTTGAGAAAAAGGTGAAATTCATTGTTTTGAGGTGTAATGTTCTACAGATATTAATTAGGTCTAACTGGTCCATTGTATCATTTAAAGTTTTTTTTCCTTGCTAATTTTCTGTTTAGTTGATCTATCCATAGATGTGAGTGGGGTAATAAAGTTTCCCACTATTATTGTGTTATGGTTAATTTCCCCTTCATACCTGTTAGCATTTGCCTTACATGTTGCAATGCTCCTATGTTGCATGCATATTTGTTTATAATTGTTATATCTTCTTGGATTGATCCTTTGTTCATCATGTAGTGTCCTTCTTTGTCTCTTTTCATGGCCTTTATTTCAAAGTCTATTTTATCTGATACGAGTATTGCTACTCCTGCTTTCTTTTGGTCTCCATTTGCGTGAAATATCTTTTTCCAGCCTTTCACTTTCAGTCTGTATGCGTCCCTTGTTTTGAAGTGGGTCTCTTATAGACAGCATATATAGGGGTCTTGTTTTTGTATCCATTCAATCAGTCTTTGTCTTTTGGTTGGGACATTCAACCCATTTACATTTATGGTAATTATTGATAAGTATGATCCCATTGCCATTTACTTTGTTGATTTTGGTTTGAGTTTATAAATCTTTTCTGTTTCCTGTCTAGAGACAATCCTTTAGCATTTGTTGAAGAGCTAGTTTGGTGGTGCTGAATTCTCTGAGCTTTTGCTTGTCTGTAAAGCTTTTGATTTCTCCTTCATATTTGAATGAGATCCTTGCTGGGTACAGTAATCTGGGTTGTAGGTTTTTCTCTTTCTTCATTTTAAGTATGTCCTGCCATTCCCTTCTGGCCTCAAGAGTTTCTATCAAAAGATCAGCTTTTATCCTTATGGAAATCCCCTTGTGTGTTTTTTGTTGTTTTTCCCTTGCTGCTTTTAATATTTGTTCTTTGTGTTTGATCTTCATTAATTTGATTAATATGTGTCTTCAGGTGTTTTGCCTTGGATTTATCCAGTTTGGGACTCTCTGGGTTTCTTGGACTTGGATGTCTATTTCCTTCCCCATTTTTGGGGAAGTTTTCAAATATTATCTTCTCAAGTATTTTCTCATGAGCTTTCTTCTTGTCTTCTTCTTCTGGGACACCTATGATTCAAATGTTGGGGCATTTAACATTGTCACAGAGGTCTCTGAGGTTGTCCTCATTTCTTTTAATTATTTTTTCTTTTTTCTTCTCTGCTTCGTTTATTTCCACCATTCTATCTTCCACCTCACCTATCCTATCTTCTGCCTCAGTTATTCTACTGTTGGTTCCCTCTAGAGTGCTTTTGATCTCAGTTATTGCATTATTCATTATTGATTGACTCTTTTTTATTTCTTCTAGGTCCTTGTTAAACATTTCTTGCATCTTCTCAATCCTTGTCTCCAGACTATTTATAACTCCATTTTGTTTTCAAGATTTTGGATAATTTTTACTATCATTATTCTGAGTTCTTTTTCAGGTAGACTCCCTATTGCCTCCTCTTTTGTTTGGTTTGGTGGGCATTTATCATGTTCCTTTACCTGCTGAATATTTCTCTGTCTTTTCATCTTCTTTAGATTGCTGTGTTTGGGATGGCCTTTCTGCATGCTGGAAGTTTGTGAATACTCTTTATTGTGGAGGTTGCTGCCTGTGGGTGGTGTTAGACGAGTGGCTTGTCAAGGTTTCCTGGTTAGGGAAGCTTGAGTTGGTGTTCTGGTTGGTGGAGCTGGATCTCTTCTCTCCGGAGGCTTTTGGATGAGCTCTTGTTGATTGATGTTCCCTGGAATCAGACGTTTTCTTGGGTTCTCAAGATTTGGATTTAAGCCTCCTGCCTCTGGCTTTCAGTCTTATTCTTAGAGTAGCCTCAAGACTTCTCCATCCATATAGCACCAATGATAAAACATCTAGGTTAATGGTGAAATGAGTCTCCACAGTGAGGAACACCCAGAGAGGTTCACAGAGTTACATGGAGAAGAGAAGAGGGATGAGGGAGATAGAGGTTACCAGGAGAAGAAGAGGGGGAGTCAAAAGGAGAGAGACCAATCTAGCCCACAATCAGTTCCGTAAGTGTTCTCCACAACCTGAAACACCTGAAAAGATTCACAGAGTTAAGTACAGAAGAGAAGCGAGAGGGAGGAGATAGAGGTGACCTGAGGGAGAAAAACGAGAGTCAAAGGGGAGAGAGCAATCAAGCCAGTATCACACTTCTAAGTAAAAATGGGTACTGAAGATTGGATTCTTAAAAGGTACAAAATTGATAACAAATACCAAAACCAAAGATTAAAAATCTAGAGTTTAGACTCTCAAACATACAATATTAAAAAAAATCACAAAAATTATAAAATATATATATGTGAAATTTGCTTTAAAAATAGGGTCTTGTCTTTGCAAGGTAATGGTATGTTTTATAAATGAAAATTAAAGGCATAATAAAGAACTTAAAAATTAAAGAAATTAAAATTTAAAAGTAAAATATATCTAGGAATTTCTCTGGAGTTGTTGAGGGCAGTGTGGGGTCAGTTCCATTTCAGATAGTTCATTGTTCCAGTTTATACTTCTTCTCAAGGTCTATAGGCCCCTTCCAATGTAGTCAATGCTAACCTCGGGATTTTAATCTGTTGCACCTGTCTCTTCCAAAGCTATTCCCTCTTCATTGTTTATTTTGGCTTCCTCTGTTTGCAAGTCTCTTCAGTGTCTAATTTCCGCCCTGACACAAAGGGGCAAAGCTGCTCATTTATTTAGGCTCACTTGTTCAACTGTGCTGTGGGGAGGGAGAAACACTGCAAACAATTATCACTGGCGTGTGCTCGCAGTATCTGGCCACACTGGGTTTGCCCCCACTGATGGCGTGTGTGCTTTCCCAGTCTACACTGCTCAGGCTCCAGGTTGCTCTGCAGGGGAACTGTCTAAAGTGGGCCCTGCGTTTTGTGCCCTTCCCAGGTCCAAGATGGTGATGGCACCCCACTCCAGTACTCTTGCCTGGAAAATCCCATGGATGGAGGAGCTTGGTAGGCTGTAGTCCATGGGGTCGCGAAGAGTTGGACACGACTGAACGACTTCCCTTTCACTTTTCACTTTCATGCGTTGGAGAAGGAAATGGCAACTCACTCCAGTGTTCTTGCCTGGAGAATCCCAGGGATGGGGGAGCCTGGTGGGCTGCCATCTATGGGATCACACAGAGTCGGACACGACTGAAGTGACTTAGCAGGTCTGAGCAGCTCAGGCGACCAGGTGCCTGGCGAGCGCACACTCCCCAGGTGTGGCAGTGTGTCTTATCACCTCCTCTGTCCCAGCTGCTCAGTTTCCTGGGTGTGCAGCTGGAGCGCTGTCTCAGGTGTGCTGTGTGTCTCCTGCAGGGAGATAGATGATCTCTGACTGCGGCCCTCCTGGTGGATGTCGACCATCCAGGATCCCAGAAACACTGGTTAGCAACTGGGAGCCTGCTCACAGTTTGGCGGAGGATGCCATCTCTGGAGCCGAGATTGACCCTCCCTTCCGGCTCTGGCTGTCACCTGCCTGCCTCTCTGCCTCTAGTGAGGGGAGGGGCTGGTCCGCAGCTGGCTGGTTCTCCTCTGGTATTCGCTTAGTCCTTTGTTCTGTGAGCGGGCCAGGTTGTGCCTTAGGGCTTTTCGTGAGAAAGTTTTCTCTCTTGCTCTCTTTCTCTCTCTTTTTTTCCTTTCTCTCTTTCGCTATCCCACAGTTTGGGTTGCTATCTCATGTTAGCTCCTTCAGCTTGTCCTCAGGGCATTCTGGTCTGGTCTTTACCCTAAGCATGCAGCCCGCACCTCCCTGTTCAGCGCCCACTCGCTGCTGGTGGACGCAAGCATCTAGGCTACTTCTCCACTGAGAGTTGGGGTTAGGTGCGTAATCTGTGGGGTTTTTTTTTTTTTTTTTTTTTCTCCCGGTTATGTTGCCCTCTGAGATTCTGAAACTCCCCACAGACCCGCTGGTGAGAGGGTTTCCTGGTGTTTGGAAATTTCTCCTCCTTTATGACTCCCTCCCAGGGACGGGTCTCCATCCCTAACTCTTTCGTCTCTCTTTTTATCTTTTATATTTTGTCCTACCTCCTTTCAAAGAGAATGGGTTGCCTTTCTGGGTGCCTGGTGTCCTCTGCCAGCATTCAGAAGTTGTTTTGTAGAATTTGTTCAGCATTTAAATGATCTTTAGATGAATTTGTGGGGGAGAAAGTGGTTACCCTGTCTTATCCCTTCACCATCTTAGGACCGCCCCCCTGCTGTCACATTTTTATAACATCTCTTCAGTTTTTGTCTGATTTAAATATTACGGCTGGGGAAGTTTTTTGGGGGGTGGAGGGCTGAAGTTAAGAATTATTTATATAGCACTGAGATTCTCATCTGTGAGCCACCTGCTGTGGCTCTGGAGGCCACACTAATGGCACATGGTTCCTTTTGAGTCATGACAGAAAACTTCATCAGAACTTTCTTACACTTTCTTAGAACTCATTGCTACAGACTTGTTTTCTAGGTTATAGTGTCACTGGTTCAGTCTGACCAGTTAACTCTGGCATATTATTATAACCCTGAAAGGAAAAAGTCATGCTTTCAGCAACCAGTGCTGCTTTCAATCTGACCAGAGCATGCCTTTCACTGAAAAAACAACATAACCATGGTCAAAGTTTTCAAGGAAGCTGCCATGCTCCATGATTCAAAAGCAACTAAAATGAACCCTGACGTGAACTCCCTTAACATATCTAGGTCAGGCAGTCTAGTCATTTAATTTGGATGTCCACAGAACTAATTCATTTCCAGATTCCTTCCTAATTATTTATTAAAACAAAATTGGTGATGAGTTATCTAAATCAGTTTTTAAAGTCTGGGATTCCAAATTTTCAGCCTAGGATCAGATCAGATCAGATCAGTCCATCAGTCATGTCTGACTCTTTGCGACCCCATGAATCGCAGCACGCCAGGCCTCCCTGTCCATCACCAACTCCCGGAGTTCACTCAGACTCACGTCCATCAAGTCAGTGATGCCATCCAGCCATCTCATCCTCTGTCGTCCCCTTCTCCTCCTGCCCCCAATCCCTCCCAGCATCAGAGTCTTTTCCAATGAGTCAACTCTTCACATGAGGTGGCC
Source organism: Bos indicus x Bos taurus (assembly GCF_003369695.1). Taxonomy (NCBI): domain Eukaryota; kingdom Metazoa; phylum Chordata; class Mammalia; order Artiodactyla; family Bovidae; genus Bos; species Bos indicus x Bos taurus. The sequence goes on from NC_040087.1 coordinate 60,621,171, forward strand.
AAAGTACTGGAGTTTCAGCTTTAGCATCATTCCTTCCAAAGAGATCCCAGGGCTGATCTCCTTCAGAATGGACTGGTTGGATCTCCTTGCAGTCCAAGGGACTCTCAAGAGTCTTCTCCAACACCACAGTTCAAAAGCCTCAATTCTTCGGCGCTCAGCCTTCTTCACAGTCCGACACTCACATCCATACATGACCACAGGAAAAACCATAGCCTTGACTAGATGGACCTTTGTTGGCAAAGTAATGTCTCTGCTTTTGAATACGCTGTCTAGGTTCGTCATAACTTTCCTTCCAAGGAGTAAGCGTCTTTTAATTTCATGGCTGCAGTCACCATCTGTAGTGATTTTGGAGCCCAGAAAAATAAAATCTGACACTGTTTCCACTGTTTCCCCATCATTTCCCATGAAGTGATAGGACCGGATGCCATGATGTTCGTTTTCTGAATGTTGAGCTTTAAGCCAACTTTTTCACTCTCCACTTTCACTTTCATCAAGAGGCTTTTTAGTTCCTCTTCACTTTCTGCCATAAGGGTGGTGTCATCTGCATATCTGAGGTTATTGATGTTTCTCCCGGCAATCTTGATTCCAGTTTGTGTTTCTTCTATTCCAGCGTTTCTCATGATGTACTCTGCATATAAGTTAAATAAACAGGGTGACAATATACAGCCTTGACGAACTCCTTTTCCTATTTGGAACCAGTCTGTTGTTCTATGTCCAGTTCTAGCAGGCTGTATTTAATAGCACACTTTTATTTAACAGCATCCCCAAACAGGACTAGTTGCTACATTTTACTAGTGGCAGCCTGGCCTAAAGGGGCCTTACAAGATTCATAATTATTCAAAACATAATTCTGGTTCTTCGTCTGATTCTCTCGGTGGATTGAATGGTCTTAGATCATGAAAATAGCATCTTGAATGCACCGCTCACTGAGTTCTCCTCCTACACTAGTCACAATGGATCTCTGAATGATTTATAGAAATGCCCTTCCAAATAATCATAACTGATCTATTCAGACCAAATGTAGGTGTAAGTAGGGGATGATTGTGAAAAATTAGCTATTTGAATGAGAAATAAATTTAGTGATTTGGAGAGGGAACAACAGACTTTTCAATGGAGAGGAAATATCTTAGACCCTGACAGAAACAGGTGAGGGAGAGCATGAGTAATCTTTGTGTATTGCCCCTTACTAAGGAAAACATCTGGAGAAATTTTTCCAGTGTTTCATGAACCTCAAATTATAGTGACCACTAAGTATTTCGTCCCCTACCAGACAGTTCTGATCATGATATGACCTAGCCTTCTCAAGGAGTCTCTCACAAACAGGAGGTGATGGCCTGAGTTTCTGCACATCTACAAGACACCTGTCTGATCACTCCTTTGCATATCATTCCATGGCAAACAAATATTGCCTTGCTGAATATGTGAGCAAACAGTACAAAGTACACATGCTTTCTAAATCCAAGATCTAGACTCCATTATTGACTGAACAGGGGCCTCTGAGGCCCATCAGCTGTCTAGAAGGCCCCATGTCAGGTATTTCCAATCTATGTTTCTGAATCACTGGATGCCACGTTACGGGTTCTCCAGAGCTTCCCTAGTGGCTTAGTGGTAAAGAATCCACCTGCAATGCAGGAGACTTGAGAGACACAGGTTCTATCCCTGGATCTGGCAGATCACCTAGAGAAGGAAGTGGCAACCCACTCCAGTACTCTTGCCTGGAGAATCCCACAGACAGAGGATACTGGCGGGCTACAGTCTACATGATTGCAGAGAGTCAGACACGACTGAGTGGTTAACACTAACACTTAGGCATTCTCCAAACTTACTGATTCTCTCATTCCAGGGATATCATGAATACTCCTGGGTCTGTATTTCTTGTTTGGAAATCAGACATTCACTTCCTTCTTTCCTTGAAAAACATGGTAGCTTGCACCTCAAGAATGGTCATAACAGACTTAAAGAAGCACCACAACAGAATCTTTAATAAATATGGAGATCTCTCCAAAACAGTTCTACTCTTTTACCTTTCTTTGGCTGAAGTGATTAATGCTCTTTACCTTGGCCATGGAATTCATTCAGGTTAATCTTAATTTTCTGTTCATGGTTTGAACAGAGGATACAACTTCCCTAGATTTTCTTATAGTCCAAGGAAAAGTCTATGCATTGCTGACATATACTAGATTAATGCATTGGACCAAGGTAAATATTGATAAGAAAAACTTAAAAAGAAATTCACCTGGATTCCTAAGGTAGGACCAAATGATATGTGATTTGTGCAGCTACTTTAGTTTGGAGACTATGGGGATGAGTTTACCAGATAAAATACAGGATGTTTATTTAAATGTGAATATCAGGTAAACAACAAATAATGTTTTTCACATAGGTATGTCCCGTGTAACATATGATGCATACTTACATTAACTGTTATGTGCAATCCTTATTTTTATTTACTATATTCAGCAACTTAATGTGAGAGGAAGAGTTGAAGTCAACATTGTAGTATGGCCACATTCTGTTTCTCAAAATCCTGTTGATATTTGTGTAAATTTAATACTGCATGAATAAATTCAATGAATTTGAACTCAGCCTCTTTGGACTGATTACTCAGTAAAGCATACCAAAGCCAAAGCATTGTAGGAACAAAAGATGGATATTTTTCCATCATCACTTACATTAAAGTAAGTTTTTAATAAATCTCTTTCAAAGTATGCATTGATACACATTTATTTGTGTCTTATTTTGTGCACTTTACCCTTTACACCTAAATTCCATAGAATTCAGGGACACTTTTGCACTCAGCTTGTAGAAAGTGCTTTTAATATTATATCTGCCTAATAAATATTTTGGAATGAAGGTATAAATATATTAATAAAAAATGAATTATTACACAAGAATACTATTACTGTCACATATATAGGATATATATTTTTTTTAATCAGGATAATTTATTCACAATTAAAACATCTGCATGTAAATACATTTACTGATGATCAACTAAATATTTTGAAATATGAAACTGATGGTTCATTTAAGCATGATGAATTAGAGATAAAATTCAATATGATCTGGATTAATATAGTGCAACATCTAAGTGAGGTTAGTTAGAAATCTCAGGAAATAACTTCTAACATATTTTTGCAATTTGACTTATATTGGCTTAATATAAAGGGAATCAACTCTAGAGTATCTGTGCAAATGTGTTTTTGAGAATGACCAACAAAAATGGGGTTAGTTACTCAACAGCTGTGCTTTATAGTTTCTATATATATTTTTTCTACATAGTGATTGTTAAACTATATTGTACATTTCTACATCTGTGATGCTTTTCCTCATGTGGCTGTAGAGTTGCTGAAATAGAGTGAGTGCTTCATTATTACATGATCTTTGTTGACAAACTCTAGTCTTGGGTGATTTTTACTTTATCCCAAACAGTGCTATTATTCAGTATTATAAACTCCATTAAAAAGATGTGGTTTTTATGAATTAATTGTAAATGAATTTTCTACTTCCATCTTTACTGACTTGAGAAGTTCTTCTCAAGGAGTGAAGTCAGCAGTGTATAGAGTGGAAAGCCACCTTTTTCTATTCCTTAAATATATGAACAGTAAAACAACAACAACAAAAAAACACCACAGCTTAACAAAGGTTCCTCTAAACAACACACCAGGATGTTGGAGAATTCCACACATCAGTGCCTGTAAAGATGGGTGAATTGGAACACACAGAGGAGACACAACCAAGGGAACAATGGAGTAAGTGCCTACAGTCTCGTCCCTCTGACCATGACAGCTGAGCCCGCAGCTTTAGAGAACCCAGGAGCATCAAGGTAGGCAGCACACATGCCGACCCTCTGTGGTACCCACAGCCACAGATAACTAGGGCAGCAGTGGCAATGGGGTCTGGGATCCCATTCGCTCAGATGTTGAGATGCCCACCCCCAGGCTCCTGAACTCCATCCACGGTAGCGGAGCCTTCAAACCTTAAAACAACAGGTACAGTAGAGGTTTCTGAACAGCACCGGCTCCCCTCCAAAGATCCTCCTTACCCCACAATCAGTGGCAGACTGTGCCTGCAACTCAGGGGATTCCAGAGGCAAGGGAATATAGCCCACCATCCTGGTGTTTGACAGTGGCTCTGGCAGAAGCAACACAGCCAGAACCCCAGAGGGCAAGAAGTGATGGCAAAGACACGGAGTCATACCTCTTACAAAGACAGTAGTGGATGCAAAGTGTCCCTCTCCAACCAAAGACAGCACAGCTAAGAGAAACTAAAACCTTATGCTATCGCACCATCTGCTGGAAAACAAGAGAAAAACTCCAACTGCCAATAGAAACTTCAAATCACCAGCAGAGAAGTAATTCAGCAAGAACCATGAAGAACCACAGTAACACTGTATCACAGCAAGAAAATGACAATTTTCCAGACACCAAACTTAAAATCATAGAATACTGCAGTGTAACTGATACGGAATTCAAAATATGTGTCATTAAGAAATTCAGTAAGCGACCAATAAACTCAAAAGGGCAATTCAGTGAGCACTGGAATAAAATTAATGAACAAATGGCAACATTTATTGAAGAGATTAAAAATCTAAAGCCAAACAGAAATTCTGGAACTGAGTAACTAATAGATGAAGAATGCATTAAAAGCATTGGAAATAGAGCATATTGTGTAAAAGGGAATTAGAGAGCTTGAAGAGAAAGCTAGAAAGGATACATGTAGAAGAAAGATAAATAAGAAGTAAAAAAAATAAAAAAATCTACAAGGTCTTTCTGAAACTTTTAGGGAAGGGAATATCTGGGTATCTTATAAGGAGAAGGGAGGGGAAAAGAGCAGAGGGTTTATTTTAACAAATAATAACTGAGAATGTCCAAATCTGGGAAAGAAAGTGGATATAAAAATTCAGCAAGCTAACATCTAGTTCCTTGATGCAAAAAAAATTCTCTGTGACACACAAATTAAAATTGTCAAAAGTGAATGACAATTTTAAAAGCAGCTAGTGGGGGGCAAAGATGGCAACCTACAAAATCCTACCTTGAGAAATAAGAAAATCTCAAACAGTCTAACCTTAAACTAAAGTAACAAGAAAAATAAGAACAGGTGAAATCTAAAGTTAATTGAAAAATAAAATAAAATCAGAGCACAAATAAATTACTAAAAAGACAATATAAAATATCAATAAAACTAAGGTAATTATTTGAAAACATAAATAAAATTAACAAGCGAAACAAAAACAAACACATGGAAAAGAGAGTACTGGTTATCAAAGAGGAGGGGAGAAGTGAGTAAAAGGGATCAAGTATACAGTGATAGAGGGAAATAAAACTTTTGGAGGTAAGCACCTTGAAATAGTAATATAATGCTGTACACATGAAATGTATATGTTATAAATCAAGTTACCTACATAAAAATATTTTTTTAGTTTTTCTCAAAAATTTCTCAAAATTCCAAGTTTAAGTTCTGATCTGTTCATATGGCACATTTATGGATTGCTAGCGTACACTGTATATGTCAATGCATTCTCAGAATGAAAGAGAATTTATCTGTTCATCATGGAAAATAGATGGGGAAAAGTGGAAACAGTGACAGACAATTTTCTTGAGCTCTGAAATCACTGTGGACTGTGACTGCAGCTATGAAATTAATGGATGCTTGCTCCTTGGAAGATAAGCTATGACAAACTTAGACAGCACACTAAAAAGCAGAGACATCACTTTGCCGACAAAAGTCCCTATAGGCAAAGCTATGGTTTTTCCAGTAGTCGTGTATAGATGTGAGAGTTGGACCCTAAAGAAAACTGAATGCCAAAGAACTGATGCTTTCAAACTTTGGTGTTGGAGAAGACTCTTGAGAGTCCCTTGGATTGTGAGGAGATCAAACCAGTCAACCCTAAAGGAAATCAATGCTGAACGTTCATTGGGAGTACTGATGCTGAAGCTGAAGCTCCAATACTTGCCACCTGACATGAAGAGCCAACTCACCAACTCATTAGAAAAGCCCCTGATGCTGGGAAAGATTGAGGGCAGCAGGAGAAGGTGACAACAGAGGATGAGATGGTTAGATGGCATCACCAACTCATTGGACATGAGTTTGAGCAAACTCTAGGAAATAGTGAAGGGCAGGGAAGCCTGGCATGCTGCAGTCCATGGGGTCACAAAGAGTCGGACATGACTGAGCAACTGAACAGCAACAACAAAATTAAAAGTTAGAGTTAATTCTCATATAGTGAGTGTAATTCACACTAGAAAAATTTGGCCCCATTTCAGTTCAGTTCAGTCGCTCAGTCATGTCCGACTCTTTGCGACTCCATGAATCGCAGCATGCCAGGCCTCCCTGTCCATCACCAACTCCCGGAGTTCACCCAGACTCATGTCCATCGAGTCAGTGATGCCATCCAGCCATCTCATCCTCTGTCGTCCCCTTCTCCTTCTGCCCCCAATCCCTCCCAGCATCAGAGTCCTTTCCCAGTACTTCTACTCAAGTCTTAAAACTCATAGAGATCCCTTTTTTCTCTGCCTGTGTCTACAGTCCTTCTGTGTTCCATCCTAAACTGGCCCTATGACTTCATACACTTACCTGGTCATTCTGACTTCATGATTTGATTTGTGCATATTACTTTGCCCCCAAGTGAAATTCCCTCTCAGTTCATTATCATACTACATATGAGACAGAACCCTTAATCATACTCTTCTTAATCTTACGAGTAAGTTAATGAAAGCAAGTAAAATAGTACTGCTCTAGGTGGACATGAGTAGGAACACAGTATCTGAGGGATGGGATTTATATTTTTACCATTTTTTTTTTCTATTTAATCTATTTGAAAGCAACAGTATATAGTAGCTTTCCCTAACCCAACACAAGCTTTATCTCCCATCCATTTTTCGTAGTAGTAAAATTTTCTCCAAGTAATTGTCCTTATTTTCACAGTGAGAATAAACTTACATTAAGATAAAAAATTTCAAATTTGTTTGAAAAAGTACAATGTGATGACCAAAAACTGAAAATGAAGCTACAAACATTTATCCTTAAGACAAGATATTTTTGAATTATGAAATTGGAGCAATGAATGTCCTTTGAATTTATAACACATCTGTCCCTCAATATATGTGGCTTTATCAATTTTGGCATGAATATTATCTAAATGATATAACACATTTATTAGGAAATTCCTTTTAAGGACATACTTCAGTGACATTATCTCTGCAGGTTTATTTTCAAACATGCAGTTCATAATGGGGAGTCCCTTCAACCATTGGAAAGAAATGACTGACAGATGGCATTGTTTCGTACTCTCTTTGATGCATGTGGTGTGAAACTTGGAGTTTAAAGAGCCCTTTGTAAGTAAAAGGTTGAATAGTGTGAAAGGCCATCTATACAGACTCTAAGGGGGATTGTTCCTGCTCTTTAAGCCTGCCCTTTTGACAAACTAAAATGGTTTCAAAAGAAAATGATTACCAACATGGTACATTTCACTATGGATGAATAGGGAGCGCTACATTGAGATAAAGGTCAACTGTAGTTATTGGTGAAATCTGCAGAAGCCAGCAAATCATAAAGCTTTCACTGCTGAGGGAAATAAATGCTTGTCTCATCAAATCCTTAGCCATCCTCTAATAAGAGGGAATCCAGCAGTAATATGTTGAATAGGAAGTACTAATAATGCTATACTAGTTGTACTGATAGTGACAAAGTGGAAAAGTTAGAATGGTACCATTCTTTGCCTCCAGGGAATTCTTTTGTAACTAACCCCAAAGAGCTATCCTTTCTAGGGTGAATTTTAGAAGCAATTCATAATCAAAGCTTAGGACCATCATTTTATGGAGGACTATCCTTTAACATTTCATTTAAGAACTGGATAAATATCCTATAACCAACTTATTTCAGAACCTTGAAACAGGTAGAATTTCCAACTTTTTAAAATATTTCTTTAATTTAATAGAGTCTTCAATTTTCTATGGGCATAGGGTATTTTCTATACCTGGAGCAGGGTTTGGCTCTCAATTGTAAATATTCCAATTCATTGGAAAGACTGATGCTGAAGCTGAAACTCCAATACTTTGGCCACCTGATGCAAAGAACTGACTCATTTGAAAAGACCCTGATGCTGGGAAAGATTGAAGGCAGGAGGAGAAGGAAATAAAAGAGGATGAGATGGTTGGATGGCATCACCAACTCAATGGACATGAGTTTAAGTAAACTCCAGGAGTTGATGATGGACAAGGAGGCCTGGCGTCCTGCAGTCCATGGGGTCGCAAAGAGTCGAACACAACTGAGTGAACTGAACTGCACATATGTAAATCAGTGATAAAAATATCCAATGTCACTGAAGGTTTAAAAATCTGACACATTCCTAGATTTTTGGGAGTGTAAATTGCTATTTTTTTTGAAATGCTTTTATATTATATATGTAAAGGTTCTTAGTAAGTTGACTCAGCAATTATATGTGAGGAAGGAATTGAGGAAAGAAAAAAAAAATTAGCTTCATCTACAGCACAGTTTCTGAGACCAGAATTTTGAACCAATCCAACAATGTAAGAACAGTTAAGTAAAAATTGGAAAGCCTTACAGGAATCACCTTAATATCTTTTGCTCAGAAAAGCTTTCCTTTACTACCTTATCTAAAATTTGTTTTTGCCTTTCTAATATTGCGTGTTTTTTATACTTCTGCTAGAGCTGTGTTTCCTTTTTCCTCAATAACAGTCCTGTCCTTCTGCTCTGTGCTGTATCTCAGGATGAATAGACATTTTAGCTGGCATCTGGCACTGTTAGGTCAATGGAAAGTGAGTGTGGGAAGTTGGGGAATATGAGGAAGGGGGGCATCCATGGATTTCTTTGTTGTTCTTTGCCTTTGATTGCATCTCTAGCAGTATTAATAACAGGGAAAGTTCTGTGGTTGCAGGTTGTCTCTGTTGGGTACTCTATAATAAAGAAAACCACCGTCTGGTGGCTTAAACAACAATGATCTCTTTTAGTTCTCAAGCCTGGGAATTCCAAGATCAAAGCATCAGCAAATTCAGTATCTGGTGAGAGCCCACTTTCTGATTCATGCATGACTCTCTTCTCCCTGTGTTCACACATGGCTAAAAGGGTAAGGGTGGTCTCTGGGATTCTTTTGTGAAGACACTAACCCAATTTGTGAGGGCTCTATTCTCACGACCTAATGATCTTTCAAAGGCCCCATCTCCAAATGGGCATCCCAGGTGCGCTAGCAGGAAAGAACCCACCTGCCAATGCAGGAGACATAAGAGACATGGGTTCAAAGGGCACAGCAACCACTCCAGTATTTTTGCCTGGAGAACCCCCATGGACAAAGGAGCCTGGCGCACTATAGTCCATGGGGTTGCAAAGAGTTGGACATGACTGAAGCGACTTAGCATGCATGCACAAATACTACTGCATTGGAGACTAAGATTCAACATATGAATCTGGGTTTTCATATGAACTTCAATATAAGAACTTAGTCTACAGCATAATTCCTTTCAGATAGGTCTATCATGACTTCAGCTTCTGCAAATGACTCTGGCTTCTGGGCTCTTGTAACACTCCATCTTCTATTAGTCCCTCCGTCTTAAGAATTGAAGAAGTATCCTGACTTCTGTGTCTGAATTTCTTCACAAACACTGACTCACCTTCTTAAGCTACCACATCTGTAATTCTCTGCGTTAAATTCCCTTTGTTATTAATAAAATACTCAGAAAGGTTTCTTTCTGACAGGACTCTGAAAAATTAGTATTTATCTAAATTTATCTTACTAATATCCTTTTATAACTTATTTTTATGGAAACATTTACAATTATTTCATAAGAACACTACCATTAGACCCCATGGTGGTTGTAAGTTCTCTTTACAACTAAAAAAAAAATTCCTTTTTAAAGTTTATGTTCTTTGACTTCCTTGGTGGCTCAGACGGTAAAGCGTCTGTCTACAATGCGGGAGACCCATATTCGAGCCCTGGGTTGGGAAGATTCCCTGGAAAAGGAAATGGCAACCCCCTTCAGTACTATTCCCTGGAAAATCCCATGGACAGAGAAGCCTGGTAGGCTACAGTCTATGGGGTCGCAAAGAGTTGGACACGTTGACTGAGCGACTTCACTTTCACTTTCACTTTAGCCTTCCTCATTGACTCAGTGGTTAAAGAACTCACCTGCAATGTAGGAGATTCAGGTTTAATCCCTGCATGATCTTTCACTAATGTTGACTAAATCATGTTATAGCTGAGATAGTACTTTTAAGCACTTCTGAGAAACTGCATTAACTACCCTATGAAAAAATATTGTCTCAGAAAGTTTTTTTTTTCTTATTAAAAAATCTCAGTGCATTTTGGTTTTATTACATCTACTTTGACTTTATACAGCTCAGATTAATCTCAAATAATCAAACGTTTTTAACACCAAGTTATTTGAATGGCAAGAATTGTATTTTCATTTTCCAGCATGCAAGTGGGTCACATAAATGAGTCATTATGTATCAGTTTTACCAAATAACATGGGAAGCAATTCAGTAAAATCACTCATGGACTTTTAACCTTTTATTCCCACTATTTTGAATTTTTGCTTAGCCCTATGAATTTTTTCTAACATTCCCCCCCTTTTTTTTTTCTTTAAATCACATTTGCAATAGTTTCCTTTCACAAATGTACTTAGTTTATCTCTGGAAAGCAGTCCAAAATTATCTTAGACCTCAAAATTTAGCTAGTTTTGCATTAATTTGTCATGATTGGATATAATAGCAGAGGTAAATGGGAATCAACATCTTATCTAGTTTTTTGTTTTGTTTTCTTTATTTTTTTTCAGTCTATAGGTAATCCAGTTTTTCAGTTTTAATATTACAGTGTATGTATTCATTATTTCTTCTGATTCAGAGTTATATTTCAAGTAAAGTTATCAACAATCATAGGGATACTGTATTTGGCATTTTAAATTTATTTACTTTAAATTAGTAGACTGACCTGATATTTATCTAAAATATTTTCTCTGAAAATAATTTATAAACATAGGATTAAGACAAATCCATTTAGAAATATTTGAAATAATCATAATTTTATTGTTATAAAGAAAACCCAATTAATAATCCCCAGGTATTTATATATAGTGAGCCATCAGACCATCATAAGGCAATTTACTGGTGATAAGTCATAAATTTCCTTCAACTAGGGTGATAAATAGTAACAATAATAGAGTCAAATAGTGCTGTTTATAAACGTACTGGATACCTGAAATGTAACAGGAGGACATACCATTAGCCAATCAATGCAATGTTAATGATTATTTTAAATCTATGCAAAATAAACCAGAGACTTGTAATATCCATTGTTGCTGCTGCTGCTGCTGCTAAGTCGCTTCAGTCGTGTCCAACTCTGTGCAACCCCAGAGATGGCAGCCCACTAGGCTCCCCCATCCCTGGGATTCTCCAGGCAAGAACACTGGAGTGGGTTGCCATTTCCTTCTCCAATGCATGAAAGTGAAAAGTTGTTAACCTTAATTTAAAACAGTTTATATTCACTCAGAAATCTGCCTTAAAGCATGTTTCTTTCACAACTTGAAGGTATTTCACTGTTACATATTAAAAACATAATGGTCAATCTGTGTTTTGTTTTATACATGCACCATTTTGTTTTGTTTGGAAAAAAAAAAAAAGGCCTTGCTCTAAGTAGCCAATTTATGTCTGAAGCACCCAGAGACAATGATTCCACAAATCAAGCTTAAGCAGTTTTGGCTCATATTACTACTCTCCTATAACCCATTCCAACTGATGCACACCACCTGTGGCACTCCTAATTCACAGCAGCAGGCAATAATTTCCCTAGGATTCCCATTACCAGTAATTATTCCCAAGATAGACTATTAGATATGGCTTGTGAACACCTCAGCAGTAAACTTGAAAAAAATTAATTCTAATATTTCCTTTGAGATTCATTTGTACCTTGGTGACAACATGAGTTAATGGAATTCTCTTTTAAAAAATATACATGCTTACTTTTAAAAAGTAATAAAATTATTTAAAATGATATTTTTGATAGTTTTTTAGGGTTCTTACATAATTATTTTAAAATACAGAAACACTTGTAAATCCTGCAGATAAAGTAGATGAAGTAGTTGGTAGTTAACTGTTTTTCTCATACCAAAGCTACTTGCAGATATTTGGCTTTGAATAGATAACAATTATATGTGGTTTAGCAAAAATATTACTGCTTAAAAAGAAGAATAAAACATAAAACATTAAATATATTTTATACTCAGATTGTCTTGGAAAATCTTCCATTAACTGAATTTAAAAATATAATGTCAAATTCATAAGAATTTAGAGTAGCTGCTTTGAATAGTCTTTCATAAAATTATAAATTTATTTGTAAAACTGCAACATATAATTTCATATAAAAGCACCATCTGTTTACAAACTTTGTAATGTTAAACAATGATGTACTTTTTATGTCTTATTCTTATAGAGTACATTTATTTGGATTGGTGCATGTCCTTATTCATGTTACGTACAGTAATATAAGTGACATATGTTTCTATAAAAATGTGTGAATTGTATATTCATAAGCTTTCCAGTCTTCTATAAAATGCTGATGTATGACAGTCCACAATTACCCAAGTTTTCTTGTGAAAGAACTACTGTGGTTATAAGTTATATATAATATATATGAATAGAAGTGTTAGTAGCAGAAAGGAACAATTTTAAATACAAAGTATATGGTGGGTTTTCTTGTTTTATTTTTCAAGGGTAAAAAAAAGCAAGGAGTAGTTTTGCCCCAAAGAGAAATGACTGGTTGTCCCAGAGTCAGAGAAAAGTGCAGAACAAACCTAAGTAGATATGTAAAGTTGTACAAGATTCATGGAAATGGATTTTTATTTTTCTAGGTCAAAAATGGCTAAGATTTGATGAGTTTATAAAATTTCCAAAAAGAACTTTAGTATTAAATATTATTAAATATTCTTGCCATTAATTTTTTCTTAAAAAGTCTCAGATTATCGATCTTATTTTAATAAAAGCTTATAAATGGTTTTTCTTTACCTTTGGAATAATCTGCATAAAATGCAATAATCTTTTGACTTAGTTTAATTTCCTGTGTTTTATGTTGACTTTATCATATTATTTGAGAAAGCAAAGACTTCTCACTTTTGAATGAGCTTCATTTCCTTACAATCATGTTCCCTCCTATATTTACTTTTAATATCTTTTGTTGTCATTTTCATTGAATAGGTAGCTAAGAATTGTTTTTTAATAAACTAAGCTCTTATTGAATCAAATATTTGAACTTCCTGACAAATTTTAATATTTTGCCTTTTCAAATTCATATTCTAAATAGTATCTTTTGGACAAAAACTGTTTTTCAGAATTCCAGCTCCTGAAGCATTAGAAAATATTTTTTACTTTTAAAAAAGAGAGATGATAGAAATAGGCTTATTTGATATGTTGCTATTGTTATTGATAAGTTTTCTTGCTGTGATAATCCCATGGACAGAGGAGCCTGGAGGGCTACAGTTCATGAAGTTGCAAAGAGTCAGACATGATTGAGCATGCATGTAGCATATGGGATTTTAAAATTATTATTGATGTTTCATTAATTAATTATTAATTAATTATTAATCATTAATTCAGATTGCTGCTCGGCCTTTCTGAAGTTAATTGTGATTGATAAAATAAGTATTTCCGAATATTATGCTGCATGGAAAGTTACTGGGCTTCCTTGATAGCTCAGTTGGTAGAAGTCTGGGAAGTTACTAGAGTTATGTCAGTCTCTACATTTTCAATATGTTTCCATTTATCAAAGTGTTGATGCTGCTTCTCACATTACATAACAACATTTTAGTGTCATCAATTATAAATTTAATTATTTTTTAAAATATTAACTTGATCATTACTTTATTTTTTTGAATCCAGTATACTCTAGGCCATTAGTTTTTAACTATGAATTTACATCACTTAACTATGAAAATATGAAACTTCATTAATATACCAACACATATATTTATGTGTGTGTGTGTATGACCTACTCCATCTTACTGAATTTCCTTATTTGATGGTATATTCTTGGTATATTCTAGCAATGTTGCTGTTGTTTAGTGGCTCAGTTGTGTCCGACTTTTTGCAACTCCAGGGGCTGCAGCTTGCCAGTTTCTTCTCTTCGTGGGATTTCCCAGGCAAGAATACTGGTGTGAGTTGTGATTTCCTACTCCAGGTCATCTTCCTGAATTGGAATTGAACCCACATCTTCTGCAAGCCTCATGTATTCCAGGTGGATATTTTTTTACTGCTGAGCAACTGAGGAAGCCCGTATATTATATTTATGCTATGTATTTAATATATTAATGATATACTGTGTCTCACAATTACTATATTTTACATTTAAGAATTTTTCTTTGTAGTATTATGCTTATCCATTTTTATAAATTTGATATATTCACTTTTTGAAAATACAGTTAATCATAAATATTTTGTCTAAAACTTTTAGACTGACATGCCATAGAAAACAATTTCCCTTGTCAACTGCATTATTCATTTTTTTTTTGTCATATTAAACTTGTAGTTGAGTTCTCAACAGATCTTTTGCTTTTGATAACCATCAGCCATAATTTAAGTATAGCACTTTGAGTCTTGTTATCTACTTTCAGGTAGATGTTTGTTTGTTTTGTTTGTACAGGGTGCTTCCATGGCAATGCTTGTTAATCAGCTGCTTGTCAGACGGCATCTTCAACAAAGAAGGACTGTCTCACAGTCCTGTTGGAAACAGTGTGCCAGGTACTTTGGTATAGCTTCTTAGGACACCACTTAAGTAGTTTTAAGACCATACCATTAGTCTGAATCAGAATATCCAGAACATCAACTGAGAAAGGACCATGAGATTAATATTCCAGGACCCAATGAAACAAAAATTAATTACAAATAAATAAATAAACCAATAGGGGATGACTGCAGCTTTTTTTTTTTTTTTTCAAAAATTGTTGATGTCTTAACATTTTATTTTCTGGATACAAGGGACACCTTTCTCTGAAACTGTCCATAACTCACAGCAGTAGTGGGCCATGCTATTGTAAATAGAAATGAACCATTTATCTTTTTGTCCCTACTTGACTCCTCCAGAATTTGGAATCACTTGTTGAGAGCTTGTATTTCCATGGCAACAAGGTTATTTGCACAGGTGTAATAAGAATCTGTCCTCTTTTTATATAGTTTATAGTTACAATAACTTATTATGCAACCAAAGCCATGCTCCAGGTGTCATATTTGAAATGAAGCTTATTTAATCAGCTGTGATCAGGCATTGGAAATGGCAACCCACTCCAGCATTCTTGCCTGGAGAATCCCAGGGATGGGGGAGCCTGGTGGACTGGTGTTTATGGGGTCGCACAGAGTTGGACACGACTGAAGTGACTTAGCATTAGCGGGGCACAACAACTGCTAGCCCTTGAGGCTGAAAGGTAGACTGCTTATATCACTCAGGCTTCTACGCTACTGGAGGCCTCCAGTATGTACCAGGGAGGCACATCTACTGATCTTGTCTTTATTGATGTAGCTACAATATCATTAACTGTCTGCCTTTTATCATTCATACTATCTTTAATGAATGAATTACTGAAATTAGTTTAGAATTATTTTCATCATTTTCAAATATATATTTTTATTCTCCACACATAGTTCATGACTTCTTGCTTGGAAATGTGTATATTCACATTGCTGATTTCTATGAATGTTTTTCAATCAAGATCTTTCATTTAATTAAAACATTTTCAGTTGATATTTGTTTATTTCTTATCTAATTGTGTGAGTTGTGTTGAAAGACAGGAGATTTGTCAAATTGCAACATACTTTATTGTTACCTTTTAGGTTAAGACTGTAAAGAAATATTTAAAACTATAAAAATATCTAAATAAATCATGTATTATGGTGTGATAAAATTTACTCTCCCAAATAATACCTACTGGCTCAAATATTGTTTTTTTCCAACATTTATTTTTTCTTTATTAAGCCACTATGAGTGTATTTCCATCCTTCATATATATCTGTTCCTCACTTTTACCATTTGAAAACAACATATTATACTTTTGAAAAATGTATGTAGTATTTTTCATTCTCTGATGTTATTAATCCACTTTTTGTAAAAGATATGACTTTTTTTTTTGGTACTTTTCATCATTTTATTAGTCTTCCACATGAATAGCAAAAAATGACCTTGAACAATGCCAACTCGTCCCCTCTGCCTTCTTTTGTTTTAATTGGGTATCTTATGTAATTCCTTATTGTGTACTGTCTTAGCAAGTCGATTTTACTTCATTTATTGTGTTTTATTTTTTAAGTTTCTTTATAATTTTCAGTATAAATTTTAAAAACTAATCAAAGTCTGCCTTCAAATAACATAATTCATGTGTAGTGCAGAAGCATTAATTTAGCCTATTTCCACTTCATCCCTCCCACCTCTTATTACATTATCAACATTCATTTAACTTAGTCATATCCTAAAAACATGCAGTACACCAGTATTATTGTCATTAGGTGGGCTTTTTTTTTTTAGTCTCAAGAATAAGAATAATGAAATATTTCATTTTACCTTCCTTTTTCCTTCTCCAAAATTCTTGCTTTCTTTATGGATGCTCAGTGATTTTTGTTTTTGTTTTTTTTTACCTGTAAATAAATAAATCATTTATTTCTTCCTGAAGAACTTCTTTTAACATTTTTTGAAAGACAGGTTTCTTAATGATTAATTTCTTGTTTCTCTTTGTCTGAGAGAGTTTTTATTTTTGTTTTACACTGAACTATGTTTTCTTTTTTCTGAATATATTGTTCAATATTTGTGTTTGATTCCTTGCCTACTTCTAACCATTGTTTCTAAATTCTACATCCTTCAGTGAAACTACATCATCTTCATGTGTGTACTGCTGACTTTTCTTAGATACAGATTCATCTACTTTAATAGTAATTAATCAAGATTCATTCATTTTATGGTAATAGGATTCCCAGTACATTTGCTCTGATGTATTGCCTAAAGTAAATCTTCAATTAGTGCTATTTCAATATTATATAACACATATTTAAGATTTTATTGCATTTTTTTGCTGAATATTTTGTTTAATGACCACATAGAGTTCTTACAGTAAATTTAGAAATATATTCCATTGTCCATTTTCTTTATAGAAATGGACTCTGAGATAACTTGTGAAGTAGCAATGAGTCTCTTCATTTTATTCTTCTATTAGGTAGCTGTTATTGAAAGTAAAATACATATAATACATTTTTAAATTGTTTGAACTGTGATTTGCATATCTCTTAAAATTATGTATGCAATCATTTAACCTTAAGAAATAATTTTTTATCAAGAGAGTTTCAATATGTGTATGAGCTTTTCTCAACTTATATATTTAGTATTTAGATTTGTACTATTTTTTAATTTTACTATACTACTGTGATAACTTGAGTTGCTGTGCCGAACTATTTTCCACCCTTTTCTGACTTCTCTATACTTTAGATTAACCTTTAGATCCTTTGACCATCAGTTATATTTTTGGCCAAATTGTAGGTGGAAAGAGACAGTTGAAAGTGAAAGCAAAAGTTACCCAGTCATGTCCAACTCTTTGCGACATGTATAGTCCATGGAATTCTCCAGCCCAGAATACTAGAGTGGGTAGCCTTTCCCTTCTCCAGGGGATCTTCCCAACCCAGGAATCAAACCCAGGATTCCTGCATTGCAGGCAGATTCTTTACCAGCTGAGCCACAAGGAAGCCCAAGAGTACTGGAATGGGTAGCCTATCCCTTCTCCAGAGGATCTTCCTGACCTAGGAATCCAACCAGGGTCTCCTGCATTGCCTATGGATTCTTTACCAACTGAGCTGATCAGGGAAGCCCTGCTCTGTTAATCCTGGGCCATTTTTGGCCAATGGCTGCATTCTCTATGGTCACAGTGATATTCAGATGACTGCACATCAATGGCTGTAATGCTAAGCTCTAATGAAAGTACTCTTTCCCCCGTAAAGCTAGGTATGGTCATAGATTATAGTTACCGCAGGTCCCTGGGAGTCTTACCATTCATTTCAGTTCTACTCGACTATGCATCCTGAAGAAGCTGAAGTTGAATGGTTCTATGAAGACCTACAAGAACTTCTAGAACTACCACCAAAAAAAGATGTCCTTTTCATCATAGGGGATTGGAATGCAATAGTAGGAAGTCAAGAGATACCTGAAGTAACAGGCAAGTTTGGCCTTGGAGTACAAAATGAAGCAGGGCAAAGGCTACGAGAGTTTTGCCAAGAGAACACACTGGTCAAAGCAAACACCCTCTTCCAACAACACAAGTAGGGAAAACCACTAGGCCATTCAGGTATGACCTAAATTAAATCCCTTATGATTATACAGTAGAAATTACAAACAGATTTAAAGGATTAGATCTGATAGAGTGCCTGAAGAACTATGGACAGAGGTTTTGTAACATTGTACAGGAGGTGGTGATCAAAACCATCCCTAAGAAAAAGAAATGCAAAAAGGCAAAATGGTTGTTTGAAGGAGCCCTTACAAATAGCTTAAAAAAGGAGAAAAGGAAAGGTATATCTATCTAAATGCAGAGTTCTTACAAAGTGAGGTAAGAAAGCCTACCTAAGAGTTCAATGCAAAGAAATAGAGGAAAACAATAGAATGGGAAAGACTAGAGATTTCTTCAAGAAAATTAGAGTTACTAAGGGGATATTTCATGCAAAGATGAGCACGGTAAAGGACACAAATGTTATGTACCTAACAGAAGCAGAAGATATCAAGAAGAGGTGGCGAGAATACACAGAAGAATTATACAAAAGAGATCTTAATGACCCAGATAACCATGATGGTGTGATCATTCACCTAGAGCAGACATCCTGAAGTGCAAACTCAAGTGGGCTTAGTAAGTATGATGATGACAAAGCTAGTGGAGGTGATGGAATTCCAGCTGAGCTATTCCAAAACCTGAAAGATGATGCTGTGAAAGTGCTGCACTCAATATGCCAGCAAATTTGGAAAATTCAGCAGTGGCCACAGGACTGGAAAATGTCAGTTTTCATTCCAATCCCAAAGAAAGGCAATGCCAAAAAACGTTCAAACTACCATACAGTTGCACGCATCTCACATGCTAGCAAAGTAATACTCAAAATTCTCCAAGCTAGGCTTCAACAGTTCATGAACCAAAAACAGCCAGATGTGCAACCTGGATTTAGACAAGGTAGAGGAAGCAGAGACCAAATTGAAAACATCCACTGAATAATAAAATAAGCAAGACAATTCCAGAGAAACATCTACTTCTGCTTCATTGACTACCTTAAAACCTTTGACTGTGTGGATCACAACAAACTGTGGAAAATTCTTCAAGAGATGGTAATACCAGACCACCTTACCTGCCTCCAGAGAATGCAGATCAAGAAGCAACAGTCAGAATTGGATATGAAACAATGAACTGGTTCCAAATTGGGAAAGGAGTACATCAAGGTTGTATACTGTCACACTGCTTATTTAACTTATATACAGAGTACATCGTGCAAATTGCTGGGCTCGCATGAAGCAGAAGCTGGAATCAAGATTGCCAGGAGAAATATCAATAACCTCAGATATGCAGATGACACCACCCTTGTGGGAGAAATAAAGAGGAATTAAAGAGCCTCTTGATGAAAGTGAAACAGGAGAGTGAAAAAAAACTGGCTTAAAACTCAACATTCAAAAAACTAAGATCATGGCATCCAATTCCAACACTTCATGGCAGATAGGGAAACAATGGAAACAGTGACAAACTTTACTTTCTTGGGCTCCCAAATTACCACAGATGGTGACTGTAACCATGAAATTAAAAGACACTTCCTCCTTGGAAGAAAAGCTATGACCAGCCTGGACAGCATATTAAAAGGCAGACACATTATTTTGCCAACAAAAGTCCATCTAGTCAAAGCTATGGTTTTTCCAGTAGTCACGTATGGATGTGAGAGTTGAACTATAAAGAAATCTGAGCACCAAAGAATTGATGCTTCTGAACTCTGATATTGGAGAAGACTCTTGAGAGTTCCTTGGACTGCAAGGAGATCAAACCAATCAATCCTGAAGGAAATCAGTCTTGAATGTTCATTGGAAGGACTGACGCTGAAGCTGAAACTCCAATACTTTGGCCACCTGATCTGAGGAGCTGACTCATTAGAAAATACCATCATGTTGGGAAAGATTGAAGGCAGGAGAGAAGAGGATGATAGAGGATGACAGTTGGATGGCATCACTGACTAGATGCACATGAGTTTGAGCAAGCTCTGGGAAATGGTGAAGTAAAGGGAAGTCTGAGTTCTACAGTCCATGGGGTGGCAAAGAGTCATACATGACTGAGCATCTGAACAACAACAACTCTGCATCTACTGCTGTAAACAGAATTTCATTAAAATTATCTGTAAATAACTTTTTGATTGTGCCTTTTCTTTCTGTCAGACCTGGTAAGATTAATAAAAAGCCTAACTGAATTTTCAGCAGGATTAAATCAGATTTATGTAATATTTTATTAATTATATGTTGCTAAGTAATAGAAAGCAGCTGGGCAAATTGTTAATAGAATTTTCTACCTAAAATTTTAGCAGGAAATATGCATGAGACCTGTCTCATTCACATTCCTGTTTTTCCCTTCTAAGCTATTTCAATGTTAAAAAGCTAAAATTTTTTAGCTTTTTAAGGAGGAGATACAAATGTTCTGAGTCTAGAAACTGGTATGGTATGCTATAGTTGGCTTTACATTAATCATATTAAGTGGAATTATAAACAAATACACTTCTTAGACCCTATGCTAATTAAGATACATGGAATTTTGCACAACTGAGAAACTGTTCAAAAGGGGCTCTTAAGCAACTATTTTTATCATAAGTTACATCTCTCCTATGAAGGAGAATTCCTGATATGCAACAGTCTTCCATTCCAAGGATATGTGTCAAGAAGTAGAAAACCAGTACAATTTTCCTTTTAAAATCCCAGTTTATTACAAAGTACTAAATTCCACTGTTCAATAAGTCAAGCCTAAAGAAAGTTTAAATTGGCTGTATAAATGAAGTTATCTGGCAAGTGCTTCTAAAGCCCAATTGATGAGACAGTGGTAATGATTCAGTTACCTTCTACATTAATAGGAATGAGATATTTGAATTACATGCATATTTCCTTCACATTGAACAATTATTTAAGACTGCAGTAACAAAATTAGCTTTTGTTGATTCCTAGTGCTTTATTTCACCTTAGACATCAAAACAATACCTTCTTTGACATAAATCAATATAAATAAATTACTGATTGTCCCCACTCAGTAATGTATGATTTCAATGGAATGTAAAATAATTTGAAAATCAGAGCAGCTAAAGTGTCATGAAAGTTTAAAGAATTAATTACAAAAATTATAAACCCATAAACTATATACAGTGTGTCACTCCTCACTTAAGGTGAATAAATTACCATAGAACTAAAATATAATTTCCTATAGGGCCTATTTTCAGGCTTATAATACATTTGT
Organism: Bos indicus x Bos taurus; assembly: GCF_003369695.1. Classification (NCBI taxonomy): domain Eukaryota; kingdom Metazoa; phylum Chordata; class Mammalia; order Artiodactyla; family Bovidae; genus Bos; species Bos indicus x Bos taurus. The sequence continues at coordinate 60,642,653 of NC_040087.1, forward strand.
GTTTTTAAATATTCTCAATATAACCTGAGCCAGTTTTCTCTTTATTCCTGTGATGGTGATGGCATTTGTTAATATGCTCTTTTACTTTTATTTTTAGTAGGTTAAATGTCATAGTCACAGATGTGTGTTGTCACTTTCTCTAAATGAAATTCAGCAGCAGCAGTAATTTCCAAGTGATATTGACCCAATGCCAGAATTTCATGAAAGAGGAGAGGGAAAGGTAATAACAGGAACAACGGGACATGGGGAATTGATAAGGGAGGGTGTCATACATATCTCATCATGTTTGATAAATGTAATTAATAGTCACATTGGACCTCTGTCCACAAGAAAATTGAATTCTCTTAACTTAGCAAAACTTTCAATCTTCCCATTTCTCTCTTTCACTCTCTTTTGCAGTGTTTTTTACACCTTAAAAAAATTCTTTCTCTTTAACTAACAAATTGTTTTCAAAGATTTCAGCTCACTCGTCCAAAAAGCTTCTGCCTCCTTAAGAGACACTGCTAGGATACCTATGTTCAGTGTCTTTCTCGATGTTTCTGTTCCTCTTCCATTTTTGAAATCTGTTCAACTCCCATGGCCCTCAAGCACTTTATCCACTTTATAATTCCCTTTCCTAGAAATTTATTTTTCTCCAGCATTCTTGAACATCCTCATTATACCCTTTCTCTTAGATTTTTTCTCTATGACATCACTAAACAATTGTTATCTGTTTTAAAGTAAAGTTGACATCTTTCATGAATTGAGAACCATAATAAATAAGATAAGCATACCAAAAACTTTAAACATAGACATTTGGAAGATACTATATGCTTTAGTTCACTGTTCAATATCCCAGTTATACTTTAGCATTCCTCTTTGAGACCCCAGGATATTTATATCATGTCAGAAAACTGGATCTAGAAAAAGAGATTTTAGGCTATTCAAAATATTTGATAATTAATTGGATTATCTAGAAACTACTCAAAACTCATTCAATGTTGTTTTGCTTAAATAAGCAAATTCTAAAAGTGGAATGTTAGAGTGTATTTTACTGGAGAAAGGAATGGCAAACCACTTCAGCATTCTTGCCTTGAGAACCTGATGAAGTACTGTATGAAAAGGCAAAAAAATATAACACTGAAAGATGAGCCCCCCAGGTCAGTAGGTGTCCAAAATGCTAGTGGAAAAGAGTGAATAAATAGCTCCAGAAGGAATGAAGGGACTGAACCAAAGTGGAAACAATGCCCATATTAAACTAGTCAATCCTAAAGGAAATCGACCCTGAATGTTCGTGGGAAGGACTGATGCTGAAGCTCCAATACTTGGGCCACCTGATGTGAAGAGCCAACTCACTGGAAAAGACCATTATCCTGGGAAGATTGAGAGCAAGAGGAGAAGGGAATGACAGAGGATGAGATGGTTGAATGGCATCATCAACTCAGCGAACATGAGTTCAAGCAAACTCTGAGAGATAGTGAAGGACAGGGAAGCCTGGCGTGCTGTAGCCCATGGGGTTGCAAAGAGTCAGACATGACTGAGTGACTGAACAACAAAGAATGCATTTTAAAAGACCCAGACATATTGCAACAATTAATTTCTACTTATACTCTTATGAATATGCATAAAATTTTATGTAACCATCAAGTAAATTGTACAAATCCCCATGTCTCATGGATTAGTATTAAACATCCATAATTAGCAGTGTTAAGTAGCACTCTTCCCACATTTAGAAAGGTAAAAATTAGAGAAGACATAATGTAAGATTTTAGCTATTCTATTTGACAGAGCTATTTTTTTTATAAGAAAACTTTTTTACACAAAAAATGCAAGTCTCTGGACATGCATTTATAATTCCTCTTTGGTTCTGAAAAATGCCTCTTTGAAGAACCACACTAATTTGGGATTGGGGTATTGTGTGTCAGTCACAGTGAGGTAGGGTGGCTTAGTTTCCCAGAATCAGAGTTTAAGTTTACACAAAATGCCTATTATATGTTTCAAAATGTCTGTCATATGTTTCCAGGTAGGAGAGTTTAGAACTGAAGACAGAAAGGAAGGGGTGAAGTCAAGAGAAATAATGGTAAACTCATTCTGCATTCCCTAATGGTGCCACTCTTGTAGGCCTCACTTTTTTAGTATCCTGTCTGCCACACAAGGGCCAACGCTAAGTGTTATACCAAATCCTTGGGCATCAGTTGTGTGTGTACAACCAACTTCTTAGACTTACTTTAACACCAGACCCAAAAGAAGTTCAGCAGTTACCATGGAGTTAAGGTTATATGTGTACCTCTATCAACACTGTCAGTTCTGATGATATTTATCTTCTAAAAATTCCTTCATTTAATTATTAGTGTAATGTCTTGTAGGGCTTCCCAGGTCGTGCCAGTGGTTTAAAAGAAAAGAAAAAGGGGTGACTATGGAGTCAGAGAGTTCATTCTCAGGTAGGTTGATAAGAAGTCTGGGGTCCCCCACTGGGAAAAAGGGGTCTAGAGCTCTTGAGGAGAAGAAAAAGACACACTTTTTTTTTTGTTCCTACATTCCTTTGCTTAGTCACATAAAACATTTTGTCTTTTTCTTTAAGCCCAGAGCTAATGAGTATACAACAAAACAACTCATCTTGCTCAAGCGTATGTTTTTCCTTAAACTGTATACATTAAAGTTTATATATTGACTGTACTTGTATTTAGAAAGAGTTAAAGAGTCCAAAATTCATATAAATGTTGCTTCATTAGCTTCATCATATAATGTATCAGCTCCTTAAAACTTCCACTGTTTATAAAAAATTACTGGAATTAAAGAACCGCCTGCCAAAGAAGGAGACATAAAGAGACATGGATTCGATCCCTGATCCAGGAACATCCCCTGGATGAGGGAATAGCAACCCAGTCCAGTGTCCTTATCTGGAGAATCCCATGGCCAGAGGAGCCTAGACGGGTAAGATCTATGGAGTCACAAAGAGTCGGACACAACTGAAGCAACTCAACACACAGGCATGTAATGCCTTTTAATTATTATGTTCTTTCCAATATCACTTGCCCCTATATTCAATGACTACATTGAGAGAGAGAGAGAGAACTAGTGGAAGAAAGAAAGGTTTCTACAGTATAAAATCATGATATATATATATCAAAGTTTATATATTGACTATACTTGTATTTAGAAAGAGATAAAGAGTCCACATTTCATGCAGAGGTTGCTTCATTAGCTTCATTACATAGTGTTATCAGCTACTTAAAATAATTTCCACTACGGTTGTAAAAAATTATTGGAATAACTTGGATAACTTGTGATAACTTAAGATATGAATGAATAACTTAAGGTTTTTCACATATTTATTTTAATGCATGTTTCTACATTCAGTTCAGTTCAGTCGTTCAGTCGTGTCTGACTCTTTGTGACCCCATGAATCGCAGCATGCCAGGCCTCCCTGTCCATCACCAACTCCCAGAATTCACTCAGACTCACGTCCATCAAGTCAGTGATTCCATCCAGCCATTTCATCTTCTATTGTCCCCTTCTCCTCCTACCCCCAATCCCTCTCAGCATCAGAGTCTTTTCCCATGAGTCAATGCTTCGCATGAGGTGGCCAAAGTACAGGAGTTTCAGCTTTAGCATCATTCCTTCCAAAGAAATCCCAGGGCTGATCTCCTTCAGAATGGACTGGTTGGATCTCCTTGCAGTCCAAGGGACTCTCAAGAGTCTTCTCCAACACCCCAGTTCAAAGGCATCAATTCTTCGGCACTCAGCCTTCCTCACAGTCAACTCTCACATCCATACATGACCACAGGAAAAACCATAGCCTTGACTAGACCGACCTTTGTTGGCAAAGTAATGTCTCTGCTTTTGAATATGCTATCTAGGTTGGTCATAACTTTCCTTCCAAGGAGTAAGCGTCTTTTAATTTCATGGCTGCAGTCACCATCTACAGTGATTTTGGAGCCCAGAAAAATAAAGTCTGACACTATTTCCACTGTTTCCCCATCTATTTCCCATGAAGGGATGGGACCAGATGCCATGATCTTCGTTTTCTAAATGTTGAGCTTTAAGCCAACTTTTTCACTCTCCACTTTCACTTTCATCAAGAGGCTTTTGAATTCCTCTTCACTTTCTGCCATAAGGGTGGTGTCATCTGCATATCCGAGGTTATTGATATTTCTCCTGGCAATCTTGATTCCAGCTTGTGTTTCTTCCAGTCCAGCGTTTCTCATGATGTACTCTGCATATAAGTTAAATAAGCAGGGTGACAATATACATTAGATATTGGCAAATATTTCCTAATTCAGCTGTAGTGATCAATATTTGATTCTAAGATTAAATGACTTAATATTATTTTTTCTTTTATATCGATTAAAACAAGTATATATAAATTTTGTTTTAACAAAGTCCCCACTTTTTGAAAAAAAAAATTTTTTATGGATTTCATGCTCACCAGCAATGTTCTTTTGATAGTGTGGCAATTGCATCATCAGGATATTTAATTCAGAGAGGCACCTGAATGATGATGTGGAAGAACTAATGTTATTGAAAGATTTTTTTTACTGAAATTTCCTAAGAGGAAGGTGCACACCATGGCATGGAGAGGGCTCACTGTGGCATGCAGAGACACATGGGTATGGTCAGGAAGCAGAGAGGAGAAACAAAGGTTATCCCAGGCCAGAGTCTTTGCAAGAATGGCAGGATAGGGCAGAAGAAATGGCTTACGATTTGATCATTTGAATAATGTAGGTGAGCTCTGAGCTATACGGGTCGTCTTCAGTTTGTCTCAGAGCTGGACCTGGTTGATTTAGGACAGAGGAAATAATGGCTTGGCATGCGAGAATGAGATAAAAGAATGGTTATGATTATGGACACTGGATGGCACAGGGAATATAAATAATTTTGACTATCAGTTTGGCAATGTAATTAATGAATGCCAAATGGTGGAGCAACAGCACAGGAACAGAGCAGCTGAGAAAAGCTAACCCATGTCAAAGATCAAGGGCGGTGGCCAAGAGGAGCTATCCCACATCCACGGTAAGGAGCAGCGGCTGCACTTTGTTGGAGCAGCCGTGAAGAGATACCCCACATCCAAGGTAAGAGAAACCCAAGTAAGACAGTAGGTGCTGAGAGAGGGTATCAGAGAGCAGACAGACTGAAACACAATCATAGACAACTAGCCAATCTGATCACATGGACCACAGCCTTGTCTAACTCAATGAAACTAAGCCATGCCATGTGGGGCCACCAAGACAGATAGGTCATGGTGGAGAGGTCGGACAGAATGTAGTCCCCTGGAGAAGGGAATGGCAAACCACTTCAGTATTCTTGTCTTGAGAACCCCGTGAACCGTATGAAAAGGCAAAAAGATAGGACACTGAAAGATGAACTCCCCAAGTCAGTAGGTGTCCAATATGCTACTGGAGATCAGTGGAGAAATAACTCCAGAAAGAATGAAGGGATAGAGCCAAAGCAAAAACAACACCCACTTGAGGGTGTTACTGGTGATAGAAGCAAGGTCTGATGCTGGAAAGAGCAATATTGCATAGGAACCTGGAATGTCAGGTCCATGAATCAAGGCAAATTGGAAGGGGTCAAACAGGAAATGGCAAGAGTGAACATCGACATTCTAGGAATCAGCGAACTAAGATGGACTGGAATGGGTGAATTTAACTCAGATGACCATTATATCTACTACTATTGGCAGGAATCCCTTAGAAGAAATGGAGTAGCCATCATAGTCAACAAGAGTCCGAAATGCAGTATTTGGATGCAATCTCAAAAATGACAGAATGATCTCTATTTGTTTCCAAGGCAAACCATTCAATATCATGGTAATCCAAGTCTATGCCCTGACCAGTGATGCTGAAGAAGCTGAAATTGAACAGTTCTTTTAAGACCTACAAGAACTGCTAGAACTAACACCACAAAAGATGTCCTTTTCATTAGAGGGGACTGGAATGTAAAAGTAGGAATTCAACAAACACCTGGAATAACCGGCAAATTTGGCCTTGGAGTACAGAATGAAGCAGGGCATAGGCTAATAGACTTCTGCCAGAGAACGCACTGGTCATAGTAAACACCCTCTTCTAACAACACATGGACATCACCAGATGGTCAGCGCCGAAATCAGATTGATTATATTCCTTGCAGCCCAAGAGGGAGAAGCTCTATACAGTCAGCAAAAACAAGACTGAGAGCTGACTGTGGTTCAGATCATGAACTCCTTATTGCCACATTCAGACTTAAATTGAAAAAAGTGGAGAAAATCACTAGATCATTCATTTATGACCTAACTCAAATCCCTTATGACTATACAGTGGAAGTGAGAAATGGAATTAAGGACTACATCTGATAGATAGAGTGCCTGATGAACTATGGACAAAGGTTCATGACAATGTACAGGAGACAATAATCAAGACAATCCCCAAGAAAAATAAATGCAAAAAAGCAAAATGGCTGTCTGAGGAGGCCTTACAAACAGCCATGAAAAGAAGAGAAGCAAAAAGCAAAGGAGAAAAGGAAAGGTATACCCATTTGAATGCAGAGTTCCAAAGAATAGCAAGAAGAGATAAGAAAGCCTTCCTCATTGATCATTGCAAAGAAATAGAGGAAAACAATAGAATGGGAAAGACTAGAGATCTCTTTAAGAAAATTAGAGATATCAAGGGAACATTTCATGCAAAGATGGGCTAAATAAAATAACAGAAATGGTATGAACCTAACAGAAGCAGAAGATACTAAGAAGAGGTGGCAAGAATACGCAGAAGAATTGTACAAAAAAGATCTTCACAACCCAGATAATCACGATGGGGCAATCACTCACCTAGAGCCAGACATCCTGGAATGTGAAGTCAAGTGGGCCTTAGAAAGCATCACTATGAACAAAGCTAGTGGAGGTGATGGAATTCCAGTTGAGCTATTTCAAAACCTAAACAATGATGCTATGGAAGTGCTGCACTCAATTTGCCAGCACACTTCAAAACTGAGCAGTGGCCTCAGGAATGGAAAAGGTCAGTTTTCATTCCAATCCCAAAGAAAGGCAATGCCAAAGAATGCTCAAATGACCACACAATTGCACGCATCTCACACACTAGTAAAGTAATGCTCAAAATTCTTTAAGCCAGGCTTCAGCAATACATGAACCATGAACTTCCAGATGTTCAAGCTGGGTTTAGAAAAGGCAGAGGAACCAGAGATCAAATTGCCAACATCTGCTGGATCATTGAAAAAGCAAGAGAGTTCCAGAAAAACATCTACTTCTGCTTTATTGACTATGCCAAAGCCTTTGACCGTGTGGATCACAATAAACTGTGGAAAATTCTGAAAGAGATGGAAATACCATACCACCTGACCTGCCTCTTGAGAAACCTGTATGCAAGTCAGGAAGCAACAGTTAGAACTGGACATGGAACAACAGACTGGTTCTAAATAGGAAAAGGAGTATGTCCAGGCTGTATATTGTCACCCTGTTTATTTAACTTATATGCATCATGAGAAACGCCGGGCTGGAGGAAGCACAAGCTGGAATCAAGATTGCCAGGTGAAATATCAATCACCTCAGATATGCAGATGACACCACCCTTATGGCAGTATGTGAAGAAGAACCAAAAAGCTTCTTGATGAAAGTGAAAAGGAGAGTGAAAAAGTTGGCTTAAAGCTCAACATTCAGAAAAAGAAGATCATGGCATCTGGTCCCATCACTCCATGGCAAATAGATAGGGAAATAGTGGAAAGAGTGTCAGACTTTATTTTTCTCGGCTCTAAAATCACTGCAGATGGTGACTGCAGCCATGAAATTAAAAGATGCTTACTCCTTAGAAAGTAAGTTATGACCAACCTTGACAGCATAATAAAAAGCAGAGACATTACTTTGTCCACAAGGTCCATCTAGTCAAGGCTGTGTTTTTTCCAGTAGTCATGTATAGATGTGACAGCTGTACTATAAAGAAAGGTGAATGCTGAAGAATTGATCCTTTTGAACTGTGGTGTTGGAGAAGACTCTTGAGGGTCCCTTGGACTGCAAGGAGATCCAACCAGTCCATCCTAAAGGAGATCAGTCCTGGGTGTTCATTGGAAGTTGTGATGTTGAAACTGAAACTCCAGTACTTTGGCCGCCTGATGAGAAGAGCTGACTCATTTGAAAATACCCTGATGCTGGGAAAGGTTGAGGGCAGGAAAAGGGGATGACAGAGGAGAAGATGGTTGGATGGCATCACCGACTCGATGGACATGGGTTTGGGTAAATTCCTGCAGTTGGTGATGGACAGGGAAGCCTGGCATGTTGCGATTCATGAGGTTGAAAAGAGTGGGACATGACTGAGTGACTGAACTGAACTGAAATGGACAAAAACAGAAGCCAAGAAAACACAGTACATGCCATGTTTGCTCGACAAAGTGTTTTATTTAGACTTACCTTCTGTCTCTGTATTACTTTTTATTCATATTTTAAATAAAGGCTTGGTTATAAAAGGCTCCATGACTTGAGTATTACCTGTATAACTGGAAATGCATAGTTATGTTTGTTGCTTTTTTTTTTTTTTGGTCTTTAGAAGTCAGGTGAATGTCTAAGGCAGAGTTACAATTAATTATGATGGATTAGTTAAAGTAATGTAACCTTTCCGTCAGAGAAACTTACTGCAGTGACCATTTGGAATAAAAGATCAAGAACCCAGAAAGACAAATAGGTGAGTATAAAATAACAGACAGTAGAAGAAGCTTGAAATTAGATACACAGTTTTCTGAAGCCAGGGAAAGATGTAATCTAAAGTGACAAGAAATGGGACCCCTGGGAAGTTAAGCAATCTGCCCCAAAGACATGCCATTTCCCTCATCCCCCAGTGCTCAGAACTTAGATGTGTCAAGTCCTCAACTCACACAGGTTGAATTAAAAACTAGATTGAACCCAGACAAGTTGATCTTTTTTTTTAAATAAGGATTTTTAATAAGATTCTTAAATACCCTCTTCTAAACCAGGATGCCAAGTGAAAATAAATATTCAAACTTAGCAAGATTCTGGAGGTTTATTTTAAATATAGGTGAGGAAGGAATATATGTGATGTAAGGTTAAATAGGACTGTCCCTCAGCCCCATTTTTCCTCTCATATCCCAGAATATGGCAGCCAGATTTTATACAGTAGACTAAGATTTAGGATTCCCTACTTGAAAAAAAACCTATGGGAAAACACGTTGACCAGTATGGCTATGAGGATGATTAAAAAGCTGTGTAACAAAGCCACTGACAACACACAAAATTTTCATTCATCTTTATAGTGTTTTGTTTTATATAAACATGGAACATAAAGCATTATTAATTTCAGGGAATTATGTCTAACATTAAAGAGAAAAAGGTGTTCTGCTTAAGCCTTGATATAAAGCAATAGTAAAAGGAAATAGAAAATAAGAGAAAATTCATGAAATGAAGGGCTAAATAAAATCCTATAGAGAAGTAAAATGACAGAGATAAATAGTGTTCTAGAAATCATTTCCACGGAGGCATTTGCCAGTTTATAGGATAATGACGCTAGGACCCAAAAGCTCAGAGTTTTTCATAATCACAGAGAGTCATAAAGCAGAAAAGTTTGGGCTACCTGAGAACACCTAGTACAAAATACCTTAGAGATGGTGACATGTGGGGCTTCCCAGGTGGCGCAACAGTGAAAAATCCTCCTGCCACTGTAGGAGACACAGGAATCACAGGTTTGATCCCTGGGTCAGAAAGATCGCCTGGAGTAGGAAATGGCAGTCTGCTCCAGCATTCTTGTCTATATAATCACGTGGCTGGAAGAGCCTGGTGGGCTACAGTCTATGGGGTCTCAAAAGAATCAGACACTAATAGGCACACAACACAGTGACATTTAGAATTGAGTCCAAAAAGCTAGAGAAGTATATTAAAAATTTTTGATTAAGTACTTTAAGGATAGTTTTATATATATATATAACATATATATGTATATTACAAATATATATGTGTATATTACAAATATATATATATATATACACACACACACACACAAATCTAACAAAAACATAAAGAGAAAACCTGCAATTTAAAAAACATGTACTAGATTACTAAAATGCTAAATATCTTAACATTAAGATATGTTATCCATCCCAAAACCAATATTTTGATAAAATTATATAATAGCTTTCTCCTTTAAATTATTCTCAGTGGGAGAAATGTCATGATAGCAAAGTAGAATGTATGTGAGATGGATGATATTACTGTGGCCATCTTTTGAAAATGCAATATGGCATATGTGTGTGCTGAGTGTGTGCTAAGTCACTTCAGTCATGTCCGACTCTGTGTGACCCTATGGACTGCAGCCTGCTAGGCTCCTCCAAGTAAGAATATTGGAGTGGGTTGCCATGCCCTTCTCCAGGGGATCTTCCTGACACAGGGATCAAACCCATGTCTCTTGTGTCTCCTGCACTGGCAGGGGTCCTTTACCACTTGCACCACCATATAGAGTAAAGTTAATCAGTTATATCTGACTCTTTGCAATCCCATGGACTGCAGCTCACCGGGCTCCTCCAACCATGGAATTCTTCAAGTAAGAATACTGGTGTGGGTTGCAATTTCATTCTCCAGAGTATCTTCCAGGCCCAGAAATTAAAACCAGGTCTCCTGCACTTCAGGGACAACAGAGGACGAGATGGTTAGATGGCATGACTGACTCTACAGTAGACATGAGTTTGAGCAAGCTTTGGGAAGTGGTGAAGAACAGAAAAGCCTGGCATGCTGCAGTCCATGGGGTTGCAAAGAGTTGGACACAACTGAGCGACTGAACAACAACTCTTGCATTGCAGGCAAATTCTTTACCATATGAGTCGCCAGGGAAATCAGATAGAGCAAAGCCACACTATAACAGGCAATATAGGCAATATTTTTTGAGATATCTCTCAAAAAATATTTTAAACACCAGTAGACTATGAGTTTCCAGATGGACTCTGCACGGATTGAAACTAGGTATAGTAAACAGAGTAGTTTCTAACCAGTCATAACATAAAATCAGGCTTGTCAACAGAAATCCATCATCAAGCGAGATTCCTGTGTTTAGAAAAAGGTTTGAATACTTTTCCAATGAAAGAATCATTTGTATCAGCAGAGGACCCACATTCTGTGATGGTTTATGTGTAGACTTTGCTTAGCTATGGCACTCTGTTTAATTGAGCACTAATCTCAGTTTTGTGGTGGAGGGGTTTTGTATGTGTGTATACCCTCTACAATCAGTTGACTTTAAATAGGATTACCTTAGATAATGTGGGTGGGCCTCATTCAATTGGCTGAAAAGCCTTAGGAGCAAAAACTGACCTTCTTGGAGAAAAGAATTAAGAAATAGGCTCAAGTGATTGTTGGGACTGGTAAATTTGAAATCTTCTATAGCAGGCTGGCAGGTACAGAGCTTGGGTAGCCTCAAGGTTGCAGAATTTCTTTTCCAGAAAATTCAATTTTTGCTTTCAAAGCTTTTCTTTTGGCTGATTAGATTGATTATATTTCTCTGGCGAATCCACTTATACACATTCCCACTGTCCAAACTTTTGCAGTTCCTGCATTAAACAATGAGGAAGAAATGGTTAGACAGCTGTTGATCCTATCCTTTTACTATGGGATCACTTCTGGAATAAAAAGAAGGTAGCTTAATTAATCTCCTTGTATACATACAAACAACAGAATTCCTGGCAAACAAGCCAATATCATTTCCTCAAGGAAGGATCCTAATCGATGGAATAAAAGTTCTCAGCAGATTTAATCTCATTTGCCTGCATTTACTTATATTAAACAAATTTAGAAAAAAATAATTTATGGGATATATCTACCTGAAAAATCTTTTTTAAGCTATTGTTGTTTTGTTGCTAAATAATGTCAGATGCCTTAATGACTTCATGGCTGTAACCTACCAGACTCCTCCTTCCATGGGATTTCCCAGGCAAGAATACTGGACTGGGTTGCCATTTCATAGTCCATGGAATCTTTCTGATGGAGTGATTGAATACCTGTCTCCTGCATCATCTGCATTGTCAGGGGGATTCTTTACCAATGAAGCACTGGGGAAGCCACTTTTAAGTTATCAGTCAGTTCAGTTGCTCAGTCGTGTCCAACTCTTTGTAACCCCATGGACTGCAACACTCCAGGCCTCCTTGTCCATCAGCAACTCCCAGAGTTTACTCAAACTCATGTGCATTGAGTTATGGATGACATTCAACCATCCCATCCTCTGTCGTCCCCTTCTCCACCTGGCTTCAAACTTTCCCAACAACAGGGTCTTTTCAAATGAGTCAGTTCTTCACATCAGATGGCTAAAGTACTGGGGTTTCAGCTTCAGCATCAGTCCTTCCAATGTATACTCAGGACTGATTTCCCACATCCAAGGAGCGGTGGCTGCACGGGCGCAGGAGGGCCTAGAGGAGCTATCCCATGTTGAAGGTCAGGAAGGGCGGCGGCGAGGAGATACCACTTGTCAAAGGTGAGGAGCAGCGGCTGCGCTTTACTGGAGCAGCCGTGAAGAGATACCCCACGCCCAAGGTAAGAGAAACCCAAGTAAGATTGTAGATGTTGCAAGAGGGCATCAGAGGGCAGACACACTGAAACCATAATCACAGAAAACTAGACAATCTAATCACACTAGGACCACAGCCTTATCTAACTCAATGACATTAAGCCATGCCCATGGGGCCACCAAGATGGGCGGGTCATGGTGGAGAGATCTGACAGAATGTGGTCCACTGGAGAAGGGAATGGCAAACCACTTAAGTATTCTTGCCTTGAGAATCCCCTGAACAGTATGAAAAGGCAAAATGATAGGATACTGAAAGAGGAACTCCCCAGATCAGTAGGTGCCCAATATGCTACTGGAGATCAGTGGAGAAATAATTGCACAAAGAATGAAGGGATGGAGCCAAAGCAAAAACAACACCCACTTGAGGATGTGACTGGTGATAGAAGCAAGATCCGATGCTGTAAAGAGCAATATTGCATAGGAACCTGGAATGTCAGGTCCATGAATCAAGGCAAAATGGAAGTGGTCAAACAAGAGATGGCAAGAGTGAATGTCAACATTCTAGGAATCAGTGAACTAAAATGGACTGGAATGGGCGAATTTAACTCAGATGAGCATTATATCTACTACTGTGGGCAGGAATCCCTTAGAAGAAATGGACTAGCCATCATGGTCAACAAAAGAGTCTGAAATGCAGTACTTGGATGCAATCTCAAAAATGACAGAATTATCTCTATTTGTTTCCAAGGCAAACCATTCACTATCACAGTAATCCAAGTCTATGCCCCAACCAGTAGCGCTGAAGAAGCTGGAGTTGAATGGTGCTAGGAAGACCCACAAGACCTTTTAGAACTAACATCCAAAAAAGATGTCCTTTTCATTATGGGGGACTGGAATGCAAAAGTAGGAAGTCAAGAAACACCTGGAGTAACAGGCAAATTTGACCTTGGAATACGGAATGAAGCAGGGCAAAGACTAATAGAGTTTTGCCAAGAAAATGCACTGGTCATAGCAAACACCCTCTTCCAACAACACAAGAGAAGATTCTACACATGGACATCACCAGATGGTCAACATCGAAATCAGACTGATTATATTCTTTGCAGCCAAAGATGGAGAAGCTCTATACAGTCAACAAAAACAAGACCAGCAGCTGACTGTGGCTCAGATCATGTATTCCTTATTACCAAATTCAGACTTAAATTGAAGAAAGTAGGGAAAACCATTAGACCATTCAGGTATGACCTAAAGCAAATCCCTTATGATTATACAGTGGAAGTGAGAAATAGATTTAAGGGCCTAGATCTGATAGATAGAGTGCCTGATGAACTATGGACTGAGGTTCGTGATATTGTACAAGAGACAAGGATCAAGACCATCTCCATGGAAAAGAAATGCAAAAAAGCAAAATGGCTGTCTGGGGAGGCCTTACAAATAGCTGTGAAAAGAAGAGAAGTGAAAAGCAAAGGAGAAAAGGAAAGACATAAGCATCTGAATGCAGAGTTCCAAAGAATAGTAAGAAGAGATAAGAAAGCCTTCCTTAATGATCAATGCAAAGAAATAGAGGAAAACAACAGAATGGGAAAGTCTAGATATCTCTTCAAGAAAATAAGAGATACCAAGGGAACATTTCATGCAAAAATGGGCTTGATAAAGGACAGAAATGGTATAGACCTAACAGAAGCAGAAGATATTAAGAAGAGGTGGCAAGAATACACAGAAGAACTGTACAAAAAATATCTTCACAGCCCAGATAATCACGATGGTGTGATCACTCACCTAGAGCCAGATATCTTGGAATGTGAAGTCAAGTGGGCCTTAGAAAGCATCACTATGAACAAAGCTAGTGTAGGGGATGGAATTAGAGTAGAACTATTTCAAATCCTGAAAGATGATGCTATTAAAGTGCTGTACTCATTACGCCAGCAAATTTGGAAAACTCAGCAGAGGCCACAGGACTGGAAAAGGTCAGTTTTCCTTCCAATCCCAAAGAAAGGCAATGCCAAAAAAGGCTCAAATCACTGCACAATTACACTAATCTCACAGGCTAGTAAAGTAATGCTCAACATTCTCCAAGCCAGGCTTCAGCAATACGTGAACCATGAACTTTCAGATGTTCAAGCTGGTTTTAGAAAAGGCAGAGAAACCAGAGATCAAATTTCCAACATCCGCTGGATCATCAAAAAATCAAGAGAGTTCCAGAAAAACATCTATTTCTGCTTTATTGACTATGCCAAAGCCTTTGACCATGTGGATCACAATAAACTGTGGAAAAATCTGAAAGAGATGGTAATATCAGACCACTTGACCTGCCTCTTGAGAAATCTGTATGCAGGTCAGGGAGCAACAGTTAGAACTGTGCATGGAACAACAAACTGGTTCCAAATAGAAAAAGGAGTACGTCAAGGCTGTATATTGTCACCCTGGTTATTTAACTTATATGCAGAGTACATCATGAGAAACGCTGGGCTGGAAGAAACACAAGCTGGAATCAAGATTGCCAGGAGAAATATCAATCACCTCAGATATGCAGATGACACCACCCTTATGGCAGAAAGTGAAGAGGAACTCAAAAGCCTCTTGATGAAAGTGAAAGTGGAGAGTGAAAAAGTTGGCTTAAAGCTCAACATTCAGAAAACGAAGATCATGGCATCTGGTCCCACCACTTCATGGGAAATAGATGGGGAAACAGTGGAAATAGTGTCAAACTTTTTTTTGGGGGGGGGGTTCCAAAATCACTGCAGATGGTGACTGCAGCCATGAAACTAAAAAACGCTTATTCCTTGGAAGGAAAGTTATGACCAACCTAGATAGCATATTGAAAAGCAGAGACATTACTTTGCCAACAAAGGTCCGTCTAGTCAAGGCTATGGTTTTTCCTTTGGTCATGTATGGATGTGAGAGTTGGACTGTGAAGAAGGCTGAGTGCCGAAGAATTGATGCTTTTGAACTGTGGTGTTGGAGAAGACTCTTGAGAGTCCCTTGGACTGCAAGGAGATCCAACCAGTCCATTCTGAAGGAGATCAGCCCTGGGATTTCTTTGGAAGGAATGATGCTAAAGTTGAAACTCCAGTATTTTGGCCACTTCATGCGAAGCGTTGACTCATGGGAAAAGACTCTGATGCTAGGAGGGATTGGGGGCAGGAGGAGAAGGGGACGACAGAGGATGAGATAGCTGGATGGCATCACTGACTCGATGGACGTGAGTCTGGGTGAACTCCGGGAGTTGGTGGTGGACAGGGAGGCCTGGTGTGCTGTGATTCATGAAGTTACAAAGAGTCAGACACGACTGAGCGACTGAACTGAACTGAAGTGATTTCCTTTAGGATGAACTTCTTGGATCTCTGTGAAGTACCAGGGACTCTCAAGAGTCTTCTCCAATACTACAGCTCAAAAGCATCAATTCTTCAGCGCTCGGCTTTCTTTATAATTCAACTCTCACATTATGACTACTGGAAAAACCATAGATTTGACTAGATGGACCTTTGTTGGCAAAGCAATATTTGTGTTCTTTAATATGCTGTCTAGGTCGGTCACGAATTTTCTTCCAAGGAGCAAGCGTCTTTTAATTTCATGGCTGCCTTCACTATCTGCAGTACTTTTGGAGCCCCCCATAATAAAGTCAGTCACTGTTTCCTCTGTTTCCCCATCTATTTGCCATGAAGTGATGGGACCAGATGCAATGATCTTAGTTTTCTGAATGTTGAGCTTTAACACAAATTTTTTTCTCTCTTCCTTCACTATCATCAAGAGATTTAGTTCTTCTTCACTTTCTGCCATAAGGGTGGTGTCATCTGCATATCTGAGGTTATTGATATTTCTTTTGCCAATCTTGATTCCAGCGTGTGCTTCATCCAGCCCAGCATTTCTCATGATGTACTCTGCATGTAAGTTAAATAAGCAGGGTGACAATATACAGCCTTGACGTACTCCTTTTCCTATTTGGAACCAGTCTATTGTTCCATGTACAGTTCTAACTGTTGCTTCCTGACCTGCATACAGATTTCTCAAGAGGCAGGTCAAGTGGTCTGATATTACCATCTCTTTCAGAATTTTCCACAGTTTATTGTGATCCACACTGTCAAAGGCTTTGGTATAGTCAATAAAGCAGAAATAGATGTTTTTCTGGAACTCTCTTGCTTTTTCGATCATCCAATGGTGTTGGCAATTTGATATTTGATTCTTCTGCCATTTCTAAATTCAGCTTGAACATCTGGAAGTTCACAGTTCACATACTGTTGAAGCCTGGCTTGGAGAATTTTAAGCATTACTTTACTAGCTCGTGAAATGAGTGCAATTGTGTGGTAGTTTGTGCATTCTTTGGCATTTCTTTCTTTGGGACGGGAATGAAAACTGACCTTCTCCAGTCCTGTGCCACTGCTGAGTTTTCCATATTTGCTGGCATATTGAGTGAAGCACTTTCACAGCATCATCTTTTAGGATTTGAAATAGCTCAACTGGAATTCCATCACCCCACTATTTTTGTTTGTAGTGATGTTTCCTAAGATCCACTTGATTTCACATTCCAGGATGTTTGGCTCTAGGTGAGTGATCACACCATCATGATTATCTGGGTCGTGAAGATGTTTTTTGGATGGTTCTTCTGGTATTCTTGCCACCTCTTCTTAATATCTTGGGCTTCTGTTAGGGCCACACCATTTCTGTCCTTTATCATGCCCATATTTGCATGAAATGTTCCCTTGGTATCTCTCATTTTCTTGAAGAGATCTCTAGACTTTTCCATTCTGTTGTTTTCTTCTATTTCTTTGCGTTGATCACTGAGAAAGGCTTTCTTATATCTCCTTGCTATTCTCTGTAACTCTGCATTCAAATGGGTATGTCTTTGGTTTTCTTCTTTGTCTTTCCCTTCTCTTCTTTTCACAGCTATTTGTAAGGCCTCCTCAGACAACCATTTTGCCTTTTTGCATTTCTTTTTCTTGAGGATGGTCTTGCTCCCTATCTCCTATGTCATGAATCTCTGTCCACAGTTGTTCAAGCACTCTGTCTATCAGATCTAATCTCTTGAATCTATTTGGCACTTCTACTATAAAATCAGAAGGGATTTGATTTAGATCATACCTGAATAGTCTAGTGGTTTTCCCTACTTTCTTCAATTTAAGTCTGCATTTGGCAATAGGGAGTTCATGATCTGAGCCACAGTCAGCTCCTGGTCTTGTTTTGCTGACTGTATAGTGCTTCTCCAACTTTAGCTGCAAAGAATATAATAACCCTGATTTTGGTGTTGTTCATCTGGTGATGTCCATGTGCAGAGTCTTCTCTTGTGTTGTTGAAAGAGGGTGTTTGCTATGACCAGTGTGTTCTCTTGGCTAAACTCTATTATCCTTTGCCCTGCTTCATTCTGTACTCAAAGGCCAAATTTGCCTGTTACTCCAGGTATTTCTTGACTCCTTGCTTTTGCATATGACCAATCTAAATAGCATATTAATTTACAGAGACATTACTTTACCAAAAAGGCCAGTCTAATCAAAACTATGTTTCCAGTAGTTATGTATGGATATGAGAGTTGGACTATAAAGAAATCTGAGTGCCAGTGTATTGATGCTTTTCAACTGTGGTGTTGGAGAAGACTTGAGAGTCCCTTGGACTGCAAGGAGATCCAGCCAGTCCATACTAGAGGAAATCAGTCCTGGGTGTTCATTGGAAGGACTGATGCTGAAGCTGAAACTCCAATACTTTGGCTTCCTGATGTGAAGAGCTGCCTCATTTGAAAAGACCCTGTTTCTGGGAAAGATTGAAGGCAGGAGAATAAGGGGATGACAGAGAACGAGATTATTGGATGACATCACCAACTCAATGGACATGAGTTTGAGTAAACCCTGGCATTTGGTTATGGAGAGGGAGGCCTGACGTGCTGCAGTCCATGGGGTCACAAAGAGTTGGACACAACTGAATGACTGAACTGAACTTAACTGAATGACAGAATGCATAGAGGAACTAAAGAACCTCTTGATGAAGGTGAGAATTGAAAATTAAAAAGCTCAAAAACTAAGATCATGGCATCAGGTCCCATCACTTAATGGCAAATAGGTGGGGAAACAACTGAAACAATGGCAGATTTTATTTTCTTGGGCTCCAAAATCATTGTGGACATTGACTGTAGCCATGAAACTAAAAAAAACTTACTCCTTAGAAGACAAGCTATGACAAGCCTAGGCAGGGTGTTAAAAAGCAAAACATTATTTTGCCACAAAGGTCCATATAGTCAAAGCTACTGTTTTTCTGGTAGTCAGGTAACAATGTAAGATTTGGACCATAAAGAAGTCTGGGTGCTTAAGAATTGATGCTTTCAAAGTGTGGTGCCGGAGAAGACTCTGAGAGTTCTTTGGACAGCAATGGGATCAAACCAGTCAATCCTCAAGGAAATCATCCCTGATAATTCATTGGAAGGACTGATATGATCTGAAGCTCCAATACTTTGGCCACCTGATGCAAAAAGTCAACACTGATGTTGAGAAAGCTTGAGGGCAAGAGGAAAAAGAGGCAACAGAGGGTGAAACAGTTGGAAGGCATCAATGACTCAATGAACATTAGTTTGAGCAAATTCTGGGAC
Source organism: Bos indicus x Bos taurus (assembly GCF_003369695.1). NCBI lineage: Eukaryota > Metazoa > Chordata > Mammalia > Artiodactyla > Bovidae > Bos > Bos indicus x Bos taurus. Next base: position 60,661,679 of record NC_040087.1, read on the forward strand.
AGAGTGAAGGACAAGGAAGCCTGGCATGCCACAGTCCATGAGGGTCACAAAGAGTGGGATACAACTTAGTGACTAAACAACAACAACAAATACAAAGTTATATAATTAAGATATCAGTGAATCATAGTTATATTTTCATTTACTTATATTTATCTACCAAGTCTTTTTGAGAAAACTATTAGCTATCTATTATATTGTCATAGTATACTGAGTGATAATATATTTTCTCATTTTTTTAAAGACTTGGATTGTAAGCATACATTCAGCCATGTTTTAGCTTTGGGAACACTGTGTCAGGCTAATTGATAAATTTAGTGAGACACTTACTTTTCTTCCAAATGCTTATTTGTAGGTATACTAATATATTGGGAAGTTTTAATTATGTCAAGATAAGAGCTTCCTAAATTACAGAAGTATTTTAAATCTGAAGTATTTTAAAACTTACCAGTCATAAAACAGATTGTTAGAAAAGAAGAATAATCCAGTCTTTACACATGGATAGCATTCCAGTCTACATAGAAAGTTCCAAAGAATCTACAAAAATAAGCAAAACCTACTAGAACTAATTATTGAGTTTAATAAGGAAAAAAATAAAATGCAAAAAACACAAAAAAGTAAGCAGGTTTCTATTTACTAGCAATCCAAAATATGTTCATTGAAATTAAATTCAGGAGTTAATTCAGACAGTTGGCCACCTTAGATAGACAAATAGGTAAATTGAACAAATTGAGTGCCTAGATCCAGAAATAGAACCATACAATTTTGCACAATGGATAAGCCAATACAATATAACTGAGTATGTGTTCCTCTAACATGTCACTTCAGTTCAGTTCAGTTCAGTTCAAACAGTTGTGTCCGACTCTTTGTGACCACATGAACCACAGCACTCCAGGCCTCCCTGTCCATCACCAACTCCTGGATTTAACCCAAACCCATGTCCATCAGGTGGATGATGCCATCCAACCATCTCATCCACTGTCATCCCCTCCTCCTCCTGCCCTCAATCTTACCCAGCATCAGGGTCTTTTCAAATGAGTCAGCTCTTAGCATCAGGGGGCCAAAGTATTAGAGTTTCAGCTTCAGCATCAGTCCTTCCAATGAACACCCAGGACTGATCTCCTTTAGAATGCACTGGTTGGATCTCCTTGCAGTCCAAGGGACTCTCAAAGGTTTTCTCCAACACTACAGTTAAAAAGCATCAATTATTCAGTGCTCAGCTTTCTTTATAGTCCAACTACCACACCTATACATGACCACTGGAAAAATCATACCTTGACTAGACGGACCTTTGTTGGTAAAGTAATGTCTCTGTTTTTTAATATGCTGTCTAGGTTGGTCATAACTTTCCTTCCAAGGAGTAAATGTCTTTTAATTTCATGGCTGCAATCACCATCTGCAGTGATTTTGAAGCCCCAAAAAATAAAGTCTGACACTGTTTCCAGTGTTTCCCCATCTATTTGCCATGAAGTGATGGGACCAGATGCCATGATCTTCGTTTTCTGAATGTTGAACTTTAAGCCAACTTTATCACTCTCCTCTTTCGCTTTCATCAAGAGGCTCTTTAGTTCCTCTTCACTTTCTGCCATAAGGGTGGTGTCATCTGCACATCTGAGGTTATTGAGATTTCTCCCGGCAGTCTTGATTCCAGGTTGTGCTTCCTCCAGCCCAGTATTTCTCATGATGTACTCTGCATATAAGTTAAATAACCAGGGTGACAATATACAGCCTTGATGTACCCTTTATCCTATTTGGAACCAGTCTGTTGATCCATGTCCAGTTCGAACTGTTGCTTCCTGACCTGCATACAGGTTTCTCAAGAGGCAGGTCAGGTGGTATGGTATTTCCATCTCTTGAAGAATTTTCCACAGTTGATTGTGATCCAGATAGTCAAAGGCTTTGGCATAGTCAATAAAGCAGAAGTTTTTCTGGAACTCTCTTGCTTTTTCCATGATCCAGCAAGTAGCAAGTATGCTGTTTTTTAGTATAATTCTAATTTTTAGTTTTGGAAAGTGAAGCACAGAGGGATTGTTTCTTGCTAAATCTCATAAAGCTACTAAATTGCATACTAGGATTTAAGCATAAGATTATGGTTCTGCAGTATATGCTTTAAAAATATTAGGAGAATTAGAATAAAAATTAGTATGCAATATTTGTGTCTATAGGAGAAAAAGTATTAACAAGACATAAAAAGCAATAGTCATAAAGTAAACTTTGATAAACTTGGTTATATCAAAATTAAAATTCTGATTCACCATAAATATTGTTAATAGACAAGCAGCAACTGAAAAGAAACATTTGCCACATGTTTACCATACAGAGTATTAAGATCCAGTATATATAAACATTTCCTACAAAGCAAAGAAAGAAAATAAAACCTACTCAATTAATTTGGAAGCAATTATGAAATGGAGCCAACAAAGAAGGAATAAAAATGGTCCATAAAAGGGTACATTATCTCATTAATAATAAAAGGGAATGCAGATTAGAATATTATTAGCATATTTTAGCCATCAGGTTTTAATAATGCCAACTGTTGTTGAGAGTAGAAATTGAATTGCTCTATAAAAAGCAGTTTGAAAAAAACTTATTGCATTAGAAATGTGCACATCTTATAGCAATTACTTTATTTCTTTTTATTCTCTAAAGATTTGCCTTATGTAAGAGTAACAATGTTTGTACACTAATGCCTGAGGAAACATTTTTTTCTAATAGTGAAAATGTAAGAAAACATAAATACACATTGTTAGAAACTGATTAAGTAAACCTAGGGTATGTCCATATCATGAAATATAATACAGCAATCTGTCATTATTGAAATAATTTAGGTATACACATATTTGAAACATTTAAATGATTACATTTAAAATATATATGTATAATGAAATCAATACATAGATATCTAGAGTGGGCTTGGCTCTACTCCTTATCTTGGAGCCAAAGCTAGCTGAGTCCAACCTGGTTAAGCTTTACACCAGCCAACTTACAGAAATGTACCTGAAAATTAAACGATATTGTTTTATGTCACTAAAATGTTTATTGTACAACAAAAGCAGACTGAAATACAGTGATAATTAATTAGACATAGTAATTTTCTTAATATTATCTACATTACTAGGGAGTGATCAACTTTCTTTTGTCTTGTATAAACTTAAAGGATTTTTTTTTCTGTTATTAAAAATCATATTTATGTAGGGTCTATCAAGTCACTATTGAATATAATGTATGAGAATTATTATAAAGATACATTGAATTGTTTTCATTAGGGTAGATGCGTATGTATCTACAAAAGTAAATACACACATGTTCTAATTTGGATAGCCTAGGAGAGATGAGTGTACTTTGGGTTTTATAAAAATTAACAATTAACTATTAATAATTGCTTAACATTTTAATTTGATGTGTACTCAATAATTTATGTCTCAGCTGTCATTGAAGAAATTATTGTTTTCTGTTTTCAATTCATATTAAGTCACTATCACCATGATCAGTCTATACTAAAATAATTTTGTCAACATTTCCCAGTGACTTATCTTCATGAGAAAACTAAAAGACATTCCCTGTTTTGGATTTCATAAAATGGGACTGCCTAGTGGTATTTTTCATACTATACAAAATGAAAATTTGGAAGTGAAGTCTATCTTAGCAGAAATTTATACTGTATTTTCGATTCAGTAAACCATTTATAACCTTCATGGCATGGAATCGGAAAGAGTCGGACATGACTGAGCAACTTCATTTTCTTTACTTTTTTTAGGCAAGATTGGGCTAAATGACCTTCACACATTACATATATAATACTAAAAATGTAAGGTGAAAGTGAAGTCGTTCAGTCTTATCCTACTCTTTGTGACCCCATAGACTGTAGCCTACCAGGTTTCTCCGTCCATGGGATTTTCCAGGCAAGAATACTGGACTGGGTTGCCATTTCCTTCACCAGGGGATCTTCCTGACCCGGGGATCAAACCCAGGTCTCCCACATTGTAGGCAGAAGCTTTACCATCTGAGCCACCAGGGTGACATAGTCTAAATATCATTTTTGAAATGAGGTGTTCAGTTGCAGTAAATTTAAATTACTCAACTTCCCAAATTTAAAGTTTAAAAATAAAATAAAATTTAAAACTAAAAATAGCAAAAATAAACAAACAAAAAAGCATTTAAATGTGAACCTTCAGTTCAGTTCAGTTGCTCAGTCGTGTCCGACTCTTTGTGACCCCATGAATCGCAGCAGCCAGGCCTCCCTGTCCATCACCAACTCCCGGAGTTCACTCAAACTCAAGTCCATCGAGTCGGTGATGCCATCCAGCCATCTCATCCTCTGTCGTCCCCTTCTCCTCCTGCCCCCGATCCCTCTCAGCATCAGAGTCTTTTCCAATGAGTCAACTCTTCGCATGAGGTGGCCAAAGTACAGGATTTTCAGCTTTACCATCATTCCTTCCAAAGAACACTCAGGATCGATCTCCTTTAGAATGGACTGGTTGGATCTCCTTGCAGTCCAAGGGACTCTCAAGAGTCTTCTATAACACCACAGTTCAAAACCATCAATTATTTGGCGCTCAGCTTTCTTCACAGTCCAACTCTCACATCCATACATGACCACTGGAAAAACCATAGCCTTGACTAGATGGACCTTTGTTGGCAAAGTAATGTCTCTGCTTTTGAATATGCTATTTAGGTTGGTCATAACTTTCCTTCCAAGGAATAAACGTCTTTTAGTTTCATGGCTGCAGTCACCATCTGCAGTGATTTTGGAGCCCAAAAAATAAAGTTTGACACTGTTTCCCCATCTATTTCCTATGAAGTGATGGGACCAGATGCCATGATCTTAGTTTTCTGAATGTTGAGCTTTAAGCCAACTTTTTCACTCTCCTCTTTCACTTTCATCAAGAGGCTTTTGAGTTCCTCTTCACTTTCTGCCATAAGGGTGATGTCATCTGCATATCTGAGGTGACTGATATTTCTCCTGGCAATCCTGATTCCAGTTTGTGCTTCTTCCAGCCCAGCGTTTCTCATGATGTACTCTGCATATAAGTTAAATAAGCAGGTGACAATATACAGTCTTGATGTACTCCTTTTCCTCTTTGGAACCAGTCTGTTGTTCCATGTCCAGTTCTAAGTGTTGCTTCCTGACCTGCATAAAGGTTTCTCAAGAGGCAGGTCAGGTGGCATGGTATTTCCATCTCTTTCAGAATTTTCCACAGTTTATTGAGATCCACACAGTCAAAGGCTTTGGCATAGTCAATAAAGCAGAAATAGAGTTTTTTCTGGAACTCTCTTGCTTTTTCCATGATCCAGCAGATGTTGGAAATTTGATCTCTGGTTCCTCTGCCATTTCTAAAACCAGCTTGAACGTCTGGAAGTTCACTGTTCACGTATTGCTGAAGCCTGGCTTGGAGAATGCTGAGCGTTATTTTACTAGCATGTAAGATTAGTGCAATTGTGTGGTATTTTGAGCATTCTTTGGCATTGCCTTTCTTTGGGATTGGAATGAAAACTGACCTTTTCCAGTCCTGTGGCCACTGCTGAGTTTTCCAAATTTGCTGGTGTATTGAGTGAAGCACTTTCACAGCATCATCTTTCAGGATTTGAAATAGCTTAACTGGAATTCCATCACCTCCACTAACTTTGTTCATAGTGATGTTTTTTAAGGCCCACTTGACTTCACATTTCAGGATGTTTGGCTCTAGGTGAGTGATCACACCATCGTGATTATCTTAGTCGTGAAGATCTTTTTTGTGCAGTTCTTCGGTTTATTCTTGCCACCTCTTCTTAACATCTCCTGCTTCTGTTAAGTCCATGTCATTTCTGTCATTTATCAAGCCCATCTTTGCATGAAATGTTCCCTTGGTGTCTCTAATTTTCTTGAAGAGATCTCTAGTCTTTCCCATTCTGTTGTTTTCCTCTATTTATTGTATTGATCGCTGAGGAAGTGTTTCTTATCTCTTCTTGCTATTCTTTGAAACTCTGCATTCAGAGGCTTTCATCTTTCCTTTTCTCCTTTGCTTTTCACTTCTCTTCTTTTCACAGCTATTTTTAAGGCAACCTAGATGTATCTAATTCCCTAGCCCATCCATTTAACTACTATGAAATACCAGTAATCACGTTCTGTAGGAAAAAATATTAAAGGAGAACTCATAACTTTGTCAGACTTTATTAGTACAGAGTTAAGTGGAAAGAAAATGGGTTTTAAATGGTGTAAGTTAATGTAGCAATGAAGGGTAGTGTACAGTGCAGGAGTATAAAAAGCACATTATAACAGTGATCAATAAACTACCAGGGCATTACATTTGCAGGAGCAGTTACATTAAGACAGAAATAATTTGAAAATTGTTTTGGGAAATTTCAGCCTCTCTTCCAGATCATATGTAAGTGTTAATGGAAATCATAAAATCTCATTATATGAGATGAATATTATCAAGAAATGAAGAGAGAAGAGTGTCAATAATCACTTTTTTTAATCCAGTTTATCTATAGGATGTAGGTGATTAAAAATTCTTATGATAAATATAAAATTAATATTTGTGGAATCTCTGAAGTTTATGAAAGTAGGTAAAAACAAATCCAAGTTGACTGAATATTCAGTTTCACACTAAACAATATAAATGTTTAGTCCGGAAGGATTCTGCTTACCCAAGAAAGAGAATTCAACTTAAACCACTGAATTGGAGAATATTATTGAACTCAATGTTCTCTGCAAGTATTTCCTTCAGGTTTCAGCATGATGATTCTCATTTGATACATAAAATAATTATCATTTCCTTTTTCCTTTCTATTAGATGTTAAATCATGCAGAAATTCTGTTGCATCTTTTTGACACACTTTGTTTCTTCTCAAAGATAACATATTGTTTTATTTGCCAAAACTTGCCTAACACGTGAAAAGATTTGTTAAAGTAGGTAAAAAAAGTTCAGGGTTTTTTCTGTGGTTGCTTTTATTTATTTATTTTTGTCCTTTTTTTAGTAATCTGATAGAAGATTCAGATATGATTGAAAACAAAAAATAATGGTTAGTATAGTTTGAGCAGCAGCAATTGTCTCTAATGGGCTTTCCTGGTGGCTCAGACATACGGAATCCACCTGCCAATGCAGAAGATTCAGATTGGATTCCTGATCTGGGAAAATCCCCTTGGAAAAGGAAATTCTTGCCTCTGAAATCCCATGGTGAGAGGAGCCTGGCGGGCTACAGGCTAAAGAGTCAGAAAAGACTTAGGGACTGAACAACGACAACAATGGTATCTAATAGAATAATTCTAATAGACCTATATAGGACTAACTGAGCAGATGGAAGCAAAAAGGACCAAAAAGCTGACCTAGATACATAAAACTGCATGAATAAAATAACATCACAGAACAATATCAAATATCCAGAAAGTTATTTGATGCTTTTGTTGAAATTTATTATAACCTAAGGGAGTATGAAAAGTGAAAGTGTTAGTCGTTCACTTGTGTCTGACAATAACCCTTGGACTGTAGCCCACCAGGCTTCTCTCTCCATGGAATTCTCCAGGAAAGAATACTGGAATGGGTAGCTATTCCCTTCTCCAGGAGATCTTACTGACCCAGGGTTCGAACCCAGATCTCCTGCTTTGCAGGTGGATTCTTTACTGTCTGAGCCACCAGGGAATACAAGAGGAATCTGGGTATTTGGGGCATACCAACCATGATTTGCAGTGCCTCTGCCAATGTCAATTTGCTCTCAATCAGAACTAGATGTCACACATCTAGATTCCTTGTGGCATATTAGCATTAAAATTCTTGAAACAGAATCTTAATATTTCTTCTGATCGTGGCTAATTCTCAGAAATGGGAAATAAGATAATCTGTAGTTATCCAAGATATAAGTTCTGTATTTTAGACCTGTTCTGAACTCCTCAGTCTTTTTAATCATTTTCACAAGCTAAAGGATAAATATTGACAGGGACCATTTTAATAGAGTAGTGAAAATCAGTTACTATATATGGAAGCCACTGTGGCTCAGAGGGTAAAAGATCTCCCTGCAATGTGGGAAACCTGGGTTCAATTCCTGGCCTAGAAAGATCCCCTGGAGAAGGAAATGAAAGCCCATCGAGTATTCTTGCCTGGAGAATCCCATAGACAGAGGAGCCTGGCAGGCTACAGTCCATGGGATCACAAAGAGTTGGCTGAACAACTTACACTTTCACTTTTTTTCACACGGTAGTCAGATCACCTATCTCTAATGAAATACATTCAAACAGCAAATGTTTTTCAATGAAAAATAAATGATCTTGAAAAGTATCCCATTTAACGAGAGTACAGAAATAGCTACTGAATCTTACCATATGCTTATAAAGATTAAGTAATTTCAACCTTCTATTTACCCTTCATTGTATGGGGAAAAATTGAAAAAGAGAGGATGAGACAAACAAAAATTAGAAATGGCTGTAAAGTAGTAAAAAGAAAGAGGGGAGGAGGGGGGTAAGTGACCAAAAGACCACTGTCTTTGATGGAGGAGCAGTTAGAGGAGACAGATCAGGTAAATCCTTATTTTTTGGTCATATATCCATATCATTACTAACCTGTATTTACCCTTGTTTTGATATAATAAACCAATATTTATGCCACAAAATAATGTGGCATAAATTCACATAAATTCATTTCCCAAGAATTCTACAGCAAAGAATTTGACTCATATAGTAAATGTGGAGATCATGCCATAAGCTATAATTTGATTCAAGGGAGGAATCAATATCCTGATTTTGGAGACTAAAATACTTTGTGGTATCCTGGGGCACCTAAGGCACTTCTCTATATTCTTTATAAATAGGGAATGTTCCCTTATTTTAAATGACCTCCTTTAGTGCTAGGAGAGAAAGGCTAAGGATTAAAAACCCATCTGTCTTTGAGGAACATTGTTTTTGTTCATTTTGAGAATGATTACTTGTGTTTACAGAGTATACAAATTAAAAAATTAAAAACAGAAAAATAAACATAGCCATCCTTTTTCATGGAACCTAGTAATAGCTAATTATATTAATATATATATATTTACTCATCTGCAAAGCAAATAAGTATACATTTTTGAGTGCATAAACTGATTAATCTCATCAATTAAAATTCTATATTGCTCCTTAATAGTGCAGTTAAAAAGTATTACAATTGAGTAAGCGTACATGCTTTCTTATTTTAATTGATATATATTTGATGTGTAACATCATACTAATTTCAGTTCTAGAAAATAATGATGTAGTATTTGTACATATTATGAAATGATCACCACAGTAAGTCTGGTTAACATACATTACAACATGTTTATACATATATGCTTTTGTTTCTTATGACAGGAGATTTTAGGATCTACTCTCTCATAAATATACATGTTTTAATGTGGATCTCACAACTCTATTCTCTGCTCCTGTATCTCATTCATTTTCTTCTCTTTTATTCATTTACTCACAAAATCAAAATTTCTTGGTCTTGGCTTCTCAATATGTGCTGCCCATTGTGCTTATTCATTTGTTTGACAAAATGAACACTGTTAGAATATGGATCACAGAAGAAAGAGAATTTTTCTTTTGTTTTCAAAACATACATCTTAGAATTAAATTTTAAGGGCTTTTATCCCAGATTTAATTTCTCAGGAAAGAAGGGAGAGAAGACAATAATAAGTTACTCTGTTAATTTATCTTTGATTCATTCAGTCACTCTACAACACTTTGAGGCTCTTAGTACCTTATAGAATATGTGCATCTATTTGTGAAGTAAAATGAGAAACAAGTATTCCAAATATGTGACATAATCTCTCAATAGAAATACTTACAGGGTTTTCTGAAGGATTATGGAGATTTTGCCATTTATCGTCCAGATTTTAGGACTCAAATAAGGTGACCAGAAGATGTGAAATCAAAGCTATTAACCAAAGGGGAAGTTTCAGCTTTAAGGTAAAATAAAAAGTTAGAAATATCATAGGAAGAAGTGCAAGCGTGCCAGTTAGGAGACAATTGAAGAAATGAAACATGGTTGACAAACCAGAGAACAAAGAATGGAGTATAAAGTGGAAAAAACAAAAGAGGCATTCTGTCATAAAATTGTAGGATGCTACATTGTAAGTAAACTAATATTTATTTGAGACAAGAAACAATTACTGGAATATTCAAACATAGGATTTATATAAAAATATATCTTTAGAAGTTTAATCTCTGGTTGCAATACCATAGGATTTGAGGATGCAAACCGTTTGGGAATTTAGAAAAGTATTGTAATAATTGACCAAAAAAATTAAAACAGATAGAGGAGGTGATATCAAGGAAGAAAAATTGGAGGATGGTTTAAATCTTTTTGGGTATCATATAGAGACAACCTGCTGTGTTTCAAGGACAGAATTAATTAAGAAAAATGACATTATTATTGTTGATGTTATTGTGGTTTTATTTCTTCATACCTGCATGATTCATATCCAAGATAGTGCACATACTATCTTAGGAGATATCAGGGGTGCAAAACAAGAGATCAAATATACATATTTATAAGAAACAATTCAATAACAAAGGCTTTATGATACAATTAACTAGAAAACATTTCATCAGTTTTTACTATTTGACATTTGATATATATCCAATGAAAGATAAGGCTGTCTTCCTTTTAGTAAAAACATTTATTATATTAAAATAATGTGGGATTGTATTAATCTAATTTGGAGTTATATATTTAATTTTTATTTCATATTTTAAATTGAGATTAGGAAGAAATAGCTAGCTCAAAATATCAAAGGCTCTCATGTCATAGCTGGAATTAAAATGCAAATGATTGCTACTATATACCATTGTTTAAACTTCAACCACCTTATTCAATTCATCATTATGTTTTCCATTGAGGATTTTAAAGGAATTTAGAATAAGTAGCAATAATTAAAGAAGACAGGCAAAAAATATAGAAAGAAAAGAGTGCATTTTCTTTAGTTAAAAGAATGACTAGTGATCATTTTAAACTTTAAAAATCTACTATATACACATTATATGTATATATACATTGTAATTAACAATATTAATAAAGATACTTTTAGATATGAGTGCTGAGAAGATAAAGGTGAGCATTAGAGTCTATAACAATAGAAGCATAATAACTTTGCACAAAACAGCCTTGAAAATACAGGGCCTGGTTTATCAGAAAAATAATCTTTCTTTTAAATATGTATGAAGCTATAAGCAGATAATTTTCTATAATTTATCTCCCTACTGCATGCTATCATTACATCTTCCTGGATAAAGAGATCATAATGAATTATGTAAATTCTTGATTGTGTTATCAAGCACTCTTGTACCTTGATAATCATTGCCTGATTCTTTGCAATTTGGAAATAATGACCTTCAGGATGATCACTATCTATTTGTAATCCATTCAAAGAATCAATACAAAGATTGGTTTATATGATTAATAAGTATCCTCTAATTAAAAGCATGACAACAATATGTTGAGAGGCAGAAATAACTCACTGTGTTTTTGTGCAAATTAATTCCTGAAAGAATGGACATTTTTTTAAATGAACTTGAACATAACAAACTGCCTAACATTAACTGAATTAGCAATAGAATTATTTTTATTGACCTTGATAAGGCTCAAATATTCTTTTGACACTTTTTATACACTATCAAATCATAGAACTTATGCTCCAGTTCTACAGATTAAAAATCAATCTATATAGAACATATAACATTGAAGCACTATAGGTGAAACCGTTACACAAACTAACATAAATTGTAAACTTTTATGTTTTTGTATTTCTATTATAGTATAATTTGACCTATTTTTTACTCTTTATTTTGCTTTTTATAAACAATAAATACATCACCAAATTTATTACTATTCTGCCTATATTTCTTTAGCTATTATATTTCTGAGAACCTATAATGATTGCATTAAGTGCTACCCCCACATTGCACTTATATTCACTCTTTTGATAAATCCTCACTTTAATATAACAAAATAAGCTCCCAATGTTTCAACTGTATTTAAGACTGTAAAGTAGCACCTGTCATTTTACACTAGTATAATGAAAGTATTGCTGTCTAACAATTCTTGACAGTATATGGTATTTTTTTCATATAATCAAGTAAAACACTATAAAATGTATGGAGAATGCATTAATATTAAACTCCTGCAATTAAATTTCTCATAAAAACTGATCTAAAAGTAAGTTGAAACCTGTTTTTAAATTGAATATTGTGACCCTTTGTAATTTGCAAATCATTTAAGCTGTATAAGAATAAGTTTTAAAAAGCCCTTGTGGTTGAAATGTTTTAGATAATTTGTAATAAAAGGTCAAAAATGTAACTCATCCATTCACTTGAACTCTCTTTGCTCAACTTCATTTCCATTTTAAAAGTCACAATAAGGTATATTAATAATATCAATATGAAGAATATGTGAAAATAGAAAAATGAGAGAGATAAAGAAAAGGAGGGAGGCAGTAGGATTGTGGAAGGGAGAGAGAGAAAATGAGAAGTTAACTGAAAGACAGAAGACACAGGCATTGGGAAAAAGGATTCAGAGAGGACATGCAGTAGCACAGCATCTACTTTGTAAATAGGAGCATGCATAAACAAAAGTATAAGCTGGATTTGATACATCACAATAAATACAGAAATGTTCTTGTCTACCACATTTGTTAAACTCAAGTTCTAGTAGCTTTTCTGTAGACTTAATACAATTTTCTACATAGAACTTTTTTCCCAGATGACTTTAATTATTTTTCTTGCCTCATCCCACTGGCTACAACCACACTAGATGTTGTGAGAGTCAACATCCTTGGTTGGTTCCTTATCTTAGGAGAAAAAATAATTATCTTTTAGTATTAAAGATGATGTTAGCTGTAGGCTTTATAAAACTACCTTTTATGAGATAAAAAGATTACCTTTTACTCATAAGTTGCTAACAGTTTGTCACAAGTTTTGAATTTTGTCAAATGTTTTTTCTGCATCTAGTGAGATAGTCATGTTTTTGTTCGTTTAGTAATGTGAGTTGTATTTATTAATATTCAAATGTTAAACCAACTCCACATTTCTGTGATAAACGCACTTGGTTGGGGTGAAAAAAAAAAAAGTGTATCAGAGTGGAAAAAAAAGTGTTAGTTGCTCAGTCATATCTGACTCTTTGAGACCCCATGGGATGTTGCCTGCTAGGCTCCTATGTCCATGGAATTCTCCAAGCAAGAAGACTGCAGAGGGTAGCCAGTCCCTTCTCCAGGGGATCTTCCTGCTGCTGCTGCTGCTGCTGCATCGCTTCAGTCCTGTCCGACTCTGTGCGACCCCATAGATGGCAGCCCACCAGGCTTCCTGTCCCTGGGATTCTCCAGGCAAGAACACTGGAGCGGGGATCTTCCTGACCAGGATCAAACATGGGTTTCCCACATTGCAGGCAGATTCTTTACTATCTGAGCCACCCTTTTTATGTACTGTTGAATTTGATTTGCTACATTTAAAAAATAGTAACATTTCAGAGTCAGACACGACTGAGCGACTGAACTGAACTGAACTGAACATTTCAGAATAGTTTTAGATTTATTTTAAAAAGTTAGAAAGAGTACAGACTTCCTGTATACATTTACCCTGTTTTACCCTCTTGCTTCAAATAAATACCTCAGTCAAAAGGAATTTATACATATATCTTCTGCTACTAGCTCTAACACCAGTAATAGTCACATAGTTCCATCTTACCAGATGAAGGCAAGTAAGAGAATCTTACCATACAGCGGAATGCAGAGAGCCAGAAACTACACCATGTCTTTGAATCACAGGGCTGCAAATTGGCAGCCACGAGAGCCTGAATTTTCTTTAAGAAATGTTTTATTTAAATAGTACCATATTATAAACTTTTTAACAGACAGTGCAGTGTATGTGTTTTTGCATTTGCTAAAATTATCATTAGCTGCTGTACACTTAGTACATTCACATAATTATGTGATACTACCTGTGGTGTGTTACACCAATGCAACAATGGATATATTTTTGTACAGTACAATGCTAAAAATGCCATCCACTAGACTTCTTTTATCAGTTCCTTCTTTCTTAATATCGTATCAAAAATAACTGAATAGTCTACTACTCAAGGAATATTCTAATACAGCTTCTACAGACTATCCTTACAACCCTGACCTCAGACTCTCCAAAAACTCTTCCACCATTCATTTGAAGATTTTCACATGGACTTCATATGTACAATATTCTACACATTACAAATCTCTTTCATTAGACAATAGTTCCTTTCCACAGGAAAAACTTTAGGTTTTAAGCTGTTGCACCCAATCTCATTTAAGATAGGACTGAATATTTAAAAGAGAATAGTGAAAATTTCCTCATATTTGTATATGATTTCCATTTTCAAAATATTTTATGCATATTGACCTTTCTCAAGCAATTAGAATATTAAGCACCTGATAAAAGAGCAAGCAGTGTAATTGATTTCCTGCATTTGGTATTTTCATGTATATTATTTTGCAAGTTCTGAAAGTCTTTCCAGCTGATAATACTTTAACTATCTATGAAATGATTTATTTGTGTCCATCTCAGTTGCAAATTATAAGTGGAAATTCTTTCATAGTTCATTGCTTTATAATAAGGAATAAGTTTGATTTTAAGAGGCATCATTAGCTATCTTATACTAGATTAAGTTGAAGCCATGTTTTCAGGAGAAAATGCTTATTTTTATTATTTGAACTGAAATTTTAATTTTCTTCACATTACCTTCATCAGTCTATTTAGAATACATATTTCCAAGAATTAGTACTATGACATAACTGCCCATTTATATCAGAAAAAATAGTTGTATATATGTGTTTATGTACACACAAATTTATGTATACACACTCATATTTGTGTGTATGTTAGAATTTAGTGATTGCAAAATTTTGAAATATCTATTTAATTATAGTTAAAGCAGACATAATTGAAAATATTATAAAGGCATTACTATCTTTCAAACTGTCTTCTTCAGTTTCTAGGTGTCTTTAGCTGAAATAATCCCTGGGTGTAAGGACTAGCTTCATTTCTGTAACTTTAATAAAACTTGATATATTTTAATAATTTAATAATAATTGAGTAAAATGTATGAACTACTTGTGTATGGCTCTTTTTACTCAGCATTTAATTCTAAAGTCATTTACCATGCTAGGTGCAACAATACTTTGTTCTTTTGAGTGATGTATGGGTACTCCATTTTAGGCTTCACCCCTTGTTGTCTATATAACCACTCATTGGTTGTTTGGGTTGCTTCCAGTTTATGGCTATTAAAATCAAGGTACTACAAAAGTATGTGTCTATGTCTTTGTATGGAAACATATTTTAATTACTTCTGGTCATACACCTAGAACTGGAATATATATGGTAGATATATTCTTAACACTTTAAGAAACTGCCAATATCTGATCCAAAACGTTTACATCCATTTAGATTCTTATCAGCAGTGCTATGAGTCCCAGCTATTTCACAAGATACTCTTGTTAACAGTTGGAAGGTTCAGTCTTTAATTTTATTTTCTTTAATTTTTGTTACTCTATTAGAGATATGGTGATGTTTTGCTGTTCTTTTAATTTACATTTCTTTAAATAATACTATTTTCATGTATCTTTTATGAGTATGTATTTCATGTATCTATCTCTAGGTCTATTTGTTCAAATTAAATTTTAATTGTGATTATCACATTTGTCAGCTGTGTGTTTTTTTTCTTTCATTTGAAGTATTTTGCTAGATATTTTTTAAAAATGTTGTCTCCTAATCTGTGTTTGTGTGTGTGTGTGCACACGCAACCACTCAGTTGCTCAGTTGTGTCTGAATCTTTGTGACCCTATGGACTGCATTTCATGGAATTTTCTGGGCAAGAATTTTGGAGTGGGTTACCATTTCCTCCTCCAGGAGATCTTCCCTACCCAGGGATCCAAACTGCGTCTCCTGTGTCTCCTTGCATTGACAGGCTGATTCTTTACCACTGAGCCACCGGGGAAACCCAATCTGTAATTGAGTCTTCTTTCCCATTTTGGGCTTCCCCTGTGGTTCAACTGGTAAAGAATCTGCCTGCAATGCAGGAGACCTGGGTTCAACCCCTGGGTTGGAAAGTACCCTGGAGAAGGGAAAGGCTACCCACTCCAGTCTTCTAGCCTGAAGAATTCCATAGACTGTACAGTCCATGGAGTTGCAAAGAGTTGGACAGGACTGAGCACCTTTCACTTTCACTTTCATTTTCTTAATGGTGAATATTGAAAATCAAACTTTTTTATGTTTTATAAAGCAAAGTGGGTTTTTCTTCTTTCATTGTACTGCCTGTCATCCTATTACAATAGTGTTGCCTAACATAAGGTAAATATCTCTTCTTATATTTTTTTACTAGAAGTTTAATAACTTTCTTACATCTAGACTAGTGATTGCCAACCTTAACACTGTTAATATTCGACTGAACAATGCTTTGTCCTGTACTCCATTTTATTCATTGTATGCTTAGTAACTCTGCTATTAGCATCGCCTAGCTTTAAAAACCAAATATATGATTTTAATTCATTTTAAAGCTCTTTAATATTCTGTTATATGATAGTACTGCAGTATGTTATTTTAAGCATTCCAAAATTCATGTCTGCAGAGTTGAATATATAAAATGAAACTGTATATTTCATATTTTGATAGTTATCTCAAAATGACACCTACACTTTTGCTACTCATTTCAAATGTCACAGAATAAGAAATTTTCCTCATTATTAGCAAAAAAATTATTCCACACTAATAGACACTAATATTGAATGATAACATGGTATTTGTTCTGTCATTCATTCATTTTACAAAAGTTTATTTATATACTCAATATATGTGAATATATAAACTATGTATTTTCCCCCAAACAGTAGATGAGCTATGGTAAATATATGATGAATATGCATAGAGTTTGCATAGAGGTGGGAAATATGTGTTTATATAGAAATAAATGTTCACATGTTTTACCCTTCAGCTATTGCCAACAGAGCAAATTTTGTATTAACTAAAAATATTGAATTATTTGATGCCAAAATATTTGTATCTTAGATTATTTTATTCTTACCAACTAAAAAAGGAAAGCAAAACAACCCAGCAGTCACAAAAACAATGACAATTACAGAAGTAACACTGGAAGAACCATATAGCAGAGCTGACAAAATACAAATAGTTTTCAGATGAATTCAGTTATTAAATCTTTCTCTAGCTTGTCAGTATGTATAAAATATCTTCACATATCAAATTTTACTCCAGGAAAAAAGGAACCCTCATAACCTATTGGTGGGAATGTAAACTGTACAACCACTATGGAGAACAGTATGGAGATTTCTTTAAAAACTAGGAATAAAACTAACATATGATCAAGCAATCCCACTCGTGGGCAGATAGCTTGAGAAAAACATAATTCAAAAATACACATAGACCCCAATGTTCATGCAGGACTGTTTACAATAGCCAAATATGGAAACAACTTAAATGTCCATCAAGGAATGGATATAGAAGATGTGGTATATTACTCTGCCATAAAAAAAAAAAAAAGAAATAATGCCAGTTGCAGCAACCTGGCTGGACTAGAAATTAAGTCAGAGAAAGACAAATTATTACATGATATCACAAATATGAAGTCAAAAAATGGTAAAAATGAACTAATTTACAAAACAGAAATGGAGTCACAGATGTAGAAAACAAATTTATTAAAGTCAAAAAAGAGGGGAGGAATAAATTAGGAGATTGGGATTAACATATACACACTACTATATATAAAATAGATAACCAGCAAGGACCTAATGTATAACACAGGGGACTCTACCCAGTGCTCTGTGGTGATCTATATGGGATAGTGAAAGTGAAAGTCGCTCAGTTATGTCCACCTATTCGTGGCTCCATGGACTGTGGCCTGCCAGGGCATTGCAGGTGGATTCTTTACTAGCTGAGCCACCAGGGAAGCCCAAGAATACGGGAGTGGGTAGCCTATCCCTTCTCCAAGGGATCTTCCTGATCAAGGAATCAAACCAGGGTCTCCTGCATTGCAGGTGGATTCTTTGCTAGCTGAGATACCAGGGAAGACCTATATGGGAAATGAATCTAAAAAACAATGAATATATGTATATGTATAACAGATTCATTTCACTGTATACCTGAAACTAACATAACATTGCAAATCGACTATATTCCAATATATCAGATGAAATAAAAAATAAATTTTCATAGAGAACATGATGGCGGAGTAGGTGGACATGGAGTACATCTCTCAGCATGGATACATCAGGAATACATCTTCAGACACAGAAGTGCATGCAGAACATCGGCTGACAGTGGACAGGCATACCAGATCAGAAGAAAAGAATATATAAAACCATGCACAACTTGAGATTAAGCCCTGAGACTTTGGAGTCAGAGCATTGACTCCAAGACCCTAGACTACCAGAGAACTAATCTTAGGGAGTATCAAATAGTGAGAACTCACACAAAGGAACCCCTTTCAAGACCTGGCACCACCAAACCACCAGTAACACCCTGTGCAGGATACCTCATCTAAACAACAAACAAAACAAAAATACAAACCCAATCATCAGCAGACTGGATTACCACCTCACTCAGCCTTGCTCATAACAGGAAAAGCAAACAAACAAACAAAAGCTCAGCACAAATCTCACCCTATCTGAAGCTTACACAAACCATGGACAAAACCTAGGAGAGCAGAAACCAAAAGGAAGAAAGAATTCAAGCTTGAAACCTGGGAAAGGGATACCTCAAACACAATAAGTTACAAAAAATAATGAAAAGGCAGAGAAATACTAAACAAATGAAGGAACAAACTAGAAATACAGAAGTCCAAATAAATGAAGAGGAAATTGCAAAACTACCTGGAAAAGAATTCAGAATAATGATAGTAAAGATGATCATAAACCTTGAAAACAAAATGGATAAAATGCAAGAATCAATTAACAAAGACCTAGAAGAATTAAAGAATAAACATGCAGAGACAAACAACACAATTGCTGAAATTAAAAATACTCTAGAAAAAATCAATAGCAGAATATCTGAAGCAGAATGAATCAGTGAGCTGGAAGATAAAATGGTGGAAATAACTTCTGAAGAGCAGAATCAAGTAAAAAGAATGAAAAGAACTGAGGATAGTCTCAGAGACCTCTCGGATAATATCAAAGGCACCAACATTTGAATTACAAGGGTCCCTCGCTAAGAGTCCGACAGGACTGAGCGGCTTCACTTTCACTTTTCACTTTCATGCATTGGAGAAGGAAATGGCAACCCACTCCAGTGTTCTTGCCTGGAGAATCCCAGGGATGGGGGAGCTTGGTGGGCTGCCGTCTGTGGGGTCACGTAGAGTCGGACACGACTGAGGCAACTTAGCAGCAGCAGAAGAAGAAGAGGAAAAGAAAGAGTACAAGAAAATATTTGAAGAGAATATAGTTGAAAATTTCCCCAGCATGGAAAAGGAAATAGTCAATCAAGTCCAAGAGGCACAAAGAATCCCATACAGGATAAACCCAAGGAGAAACATGCCAAGACACATACTAATCAAACTAATGAAGACTAAACACAAAGAAAGAGCATGAAAAGCAGCGAGGAAGAAGCAACAAGTAACATACAAGGGAAACCCCATATGCTTAACAGCTGATCTTTCAGCAGAATCTCTGCAGGCCAGAAGGGAATGGCAGGATATATTTAAAGCACTGAAAAGGAAAAATGTACAACCAAGATTACAGTACACAGCAAGGATCTCATTCAAAATTGATGGAGAACTAAAAAGGTTTTCAGACAAGCAAAAATTAAGAGAATTCAGTGTCACCAAACCAGCTTTACAACAAATGTTAAAGGGACTTATATAGTCAAAAAATATAAGAGAAGAAAAAAGGTCTACAAAATCAACCCCAAATAAGAAAATGGCAATAGGAACATACATATTAACAATTACTTTAAATGTAAATGGATTAAATACTCCAACCAAAAGACACAGACTGGCTGAATGGATAAAAAAATAAGACCCATATATATGCTCTCTACAAGAAACGCACTTCAGACCTCAAGACACATATAGACTGAAAGTGAGAGGATGGAAAAACATATTCCATGCAAATGGGAAGCAAAAGAAAGCTGGAGTAGCAATCCTTATAGCAGGAAAAATAGACCTTAAAATAAAGAAAATTGTGAGAGATAAGGAAGGACACAACATAACGATCAAGGGGTCAGTCCAAGAGGAAGACATAACAATTGTAAATGTCTACGCACCCAACATAGGAGCACCTCAATACATAAGACAAACACTAACAGACATAAAAGGTGAAATTGACAGTAACACAATAATAGTAGGAGACTTTAACACTCCACTCAAACCATTGGAAAGATCATCAAAACAAAATTAATAAGGAAACAGAAGTGTTAAATGATACATTAGATGAGATGGATCTCATTGATGTTTTCAGGACATGTCATCCAAATGCAGAGGAATACACCTTCTTCTCAAGTGCGCATGGAACATTCTCCAGGATAGACCACATCTTGGGTCACATATCAAACTTCAGTGAATTTAAGAAAATTGAAATTGTATCAAGCATCTTCTCCAACCACAATGCTATGAGACTAGATATCAATTACAAGAAAGAAACTGTAAGAAACATAAACACATGGAGATTAAACAACACGTTTCTAAAAAAACAACAGGTCCCTGAAGAAGTCAGAAATCAAAACATTTCTAGAAACAAATGACCATGAAAACACGACAACTCAAAACCTATGGGATGCAGCAAAAGAAATTCTAAAAGGGAAGTTTATAGCAGTACAATCCTACCTCAAGAAACAAGAAAAACATCGAATAGAAAACCTAACTTTACACCTAAAACAATTGGGAAAAGAGAAAAAAAAAACAAAAAAAACAACGCTAATAGAAGGAAACAAATCATAAAGATCTGAGCAGAAGTGAAAGAAACAATAGTAAAGATTAATAAAACTAAAAGCTGGCTCTTTGAGAAGATAAACAAAACTGACAAGCCTTTAGCCAGGCTCATCAAGAAAATAAGAAAGAAGAATTAAATCAACAAAATTAGAAATGAAAAAGGAGAGGTTACAACAGATAATGCAGAAATACAAATGATTATGAGACTGTTATGAACAACTATATGGCAATAAAATGGATAACCTGGAAGATATGGACAGATTCTTAGAAAAGTTCAATAGAAGAAATAGAAATTAGGAACAACTCAATTACAAGCACTGAAATTGAAGTTGTGGTCAAAAATCTCCCCCAAAAATGAAAGCCCAGGACCAGATGGCTTCATAGGAGAATTCTATCAAACGTGCCTGTCCTTCTAAAACTCTTTCAAAAAACTGCAGGGGAAGGAACACTTCCAAACTCATTCTATGAGGCCACAGTCACCCTGATACCAAAACCAGACAAAGACAACACAAAAAAGGAAAACTACAGGCCAGTATTATTGATGAGCCTAGATGCACAAATCCTCAACAAAATTTTAGTCAACAGAATTGAGCAACACATCAAAAACCTCACACACCAAGATCAAGTTGGGTTTATTCCAGGAATGCAAGGATTCTTCACTATATGCAAATCAATCAATGTGATACACCATATTAACAACTTGAAAGATAAAAACTATATGATAATCTCAATAGATGCAGAAAAAGCCTTTGAAAAAATTCAGGACCCATTTATGATTAAAACTCTTCAAAAAATGGACATAGAAGGAACCTACCTCACCATAGTAAAGGCCATATGTGATAAGCCTACCGCAAACATTATTCTCAATGGTGAGAAGCTAAAAGCATCCTCCCTAAGATCAGGAATAAGACAAGGATGTCAAATTTCACCACTATTATTCAACATAGTTCTGGAAGTCCTAGATACAGCAATCAGAGAAGAAAAAGTAACAAAGGGAATCCAGATCAGGAAAGAAGAAGTAAAGCTCTCACCGTTTGCAGATGATATGATACTGTACATAGAAAACCCCAAAGATAATATCAGAAAATTACTAGAGCTAATCAGTGAATTTAGCAAACTTGCAGGATACAAAATCAATACAGAGAAATGACTTGCATTTCTATATACTAACAATGAAAAATCAGAAAGAGAAATTAACAAATCAATCCTATACACCATTGCAACAAAAAGAATTAGATGTCTAGGAATAAACTTACCTAAGGAGATGAAAGAACTCTACACAGAAAATTATAAGACACCAATGAAAGAAATCAAAGACAACATAAACAGACTGAGAGATATTCCATGTTCCTGAGTAGGAAGAATCAGTATTGTGAAAATGACTATACTACCAAATGCAATCTACAGATTCAGTGCAATCCCTATCATATTACCAATGTCACTTTTCATACAACTAGAACAAAAAATTTCACAATTCACATGGAAACACAAAAGATTGCAAATAGCCAAAACAGCCTTGAAAAAAAAAAGAATGGAGCTGGAGGAATCAACCTTCCTGACTTCACATTATACTACAAAGCTACAGTCATCAAGACAGTATGGTACTGGCACAAAAACAGAAATATAGACCAATGGAACAAGATAGAAAGCCCAGAAATAAACCCATGCACCTATGGGTACCTTATTTTTGACAAAGAAGGCAAGAATATACAATGGGGCAAAGAGAGCCTCTTCAATAAATGGTGCTGGGAAAACTGGACAGCTACATGTAAAAGAATGAAATTAGAACACTTCCTAATACCATACACAAAGATAAACTCAAAATAGATTAAAGACCTAAATGTAAGACCAGAAACTATAAAACTCTTAGAGGAAAACATAAGCAGAACACTCAATGACATAAATCAAAGCAAGATCCTCTATGACCCACCTCCTAGAGTAACAGAAATAAAAACAAAAGTAAACACGTGAGACCTGTTTAAACTTAAAAGCTTTTGTACAGCAAAGAAAACTATAAGTAGGGTGAAAAGACAACCCTCAGAATGAGAGAAAATAATAGCAAATGAAACAACTGACAAAGGATTAATTTCCAAAATATACAAGCAGCTCACACAACTCAATGCCAGAAAAACAAACAACCCAATCAAAAATCAGGAAAAACACCTAAACAGAGATCTCTCCAAAGAAAACATGCAGATGGCTAACAAACACAAGAAAAGATGCTCAACGTTGCTCATTATTGGAGAAAAGCAAATCAAAACCACAATGAGATATTACCTCACAATGGTCAGAATGGCCATCATCAAAATGTCTACAAACAATAAATGCTGAAGAGGGTGTTGCACACTTGTGGGAATGTAAATTGATTTAGCCACTATGGAAGACAGTATGGATATTCCTTAAAAACACAGGAATAAAACCACCATATGATCCAGCAATCCCACTCCTAGGCATATTCCCTGAGGAAACCAGGGTTGAAAATGATACATGTATCCCATTGTTCATTGCCGCACTATTTACAATGACTAAAACATGGAAGCAACCTAGATGTCCATTGACAAATGAATGGATAAAGAAGTTGTGATACATATACACAGTGGAATATTGCATAGCCATAAAAAGGAATGCATTTGAGTCAGTTCTGATGAGGTGGATGAACCTAGAACCTACAATACAGTGTGGAATGAGTCAGAAAGAGAAAGATAAATATTGTATTCTAATACATATATATGGAATCTAGAAAAATGGTACTGAAGAATTTATTTACAGGGCAGCAATGGAGAAACAGACATAAAGAATAGACTTATGAACATGGGGAGAGGGGAGGAGATGGTGAGATGTATAGAAAAGGTAACATGGAAACTTACATTAACATATGTAAAATAGATAGCAATGAGAATTTTCTGTATGGCTCAGGAAACTCAAACAGGGGCCCTGTATCAATTGAGAGGGGTTGATGGGGTGGGAGATGGGAGGGAGGTTAAAAAGGGAGGGGATATATGTATACCTATGGCTGATTCATCTTGAGATTTGACAGAAAACAACAAAATTCTGTAAAGCAATTATCCTTCAATAAAAAATTAATTAAAAAAGAAAATTTTATTCCAAGATAGTTAGAGAAAGCCAACACCAACGTTCCACATTTTGATATTGTAAAAACACTAATCAAATGATCATTTAGTATATTCCAAATGAATAAAGATGTTTCAATTTTTAATTATTAAGGATAATTTAAGAAGACCTGGAGGAAAAATGATATTTTTGTAGTTTGTGACTTTATTAAGATAGAACAAACAAAATGCTGCCATACTGTGTAAATCGTTATATTTAACTGGCAAAAATTTTATAATTTAAAAAATCAGGGTTTAAAATTTTATAGATTTTTGAAACTAATATTAGTAAACTATATGTTTCCAGACACTGTATATAAATTTCTAATAAGTATGTGGTTAAAAAGATATTTTCATTAGATAAATTTAGAGAAAGGTGTTTTTGATGTATCATCATAATCTACAAATTATACTCTGTCCCCAGAAAAGTTTTAACTGTTTGAAATACAGATAACTAATGTTTTTGAGTTAATAATGTGGAATATGTCATCAGAAAATAAAAACCTAAGATCCACAAAATGTATTTTTTATTAATAAATTATTTTTCTGATGAGACCCCAATACTGTAACCACTAGCATATTTGATACTTAAATGAAGTAGAATTACATTTAAATTTATCAATCAGTGTATCCACATTTCAAGTGCTCAATCACTGAATATGGCCAGTGACTATCATATTGGACAGTATGGTAGACTATTTCCATCATTGCTGAAGAAATATTAAGCAATACATTGGGAGAGATTATTTTTGAAAGTACCTGCTGAAACCCCAAAGATGCTACATTAACATATTTCTTTTCAGTTACTACCATGTAACATAGGACAATCTGAATTCTCTGCTCCAGTTTCCTCCTCCAGAAAATAACCCTACTAAGATTTCCTGTCTCCCAGGGTTCACATGAGGGTTAAATGTGTAATGCAGGTAAAGTGTCAAGTGTACTTATGTGGTATATGTAAGTGCTATTGTGGAAATAAAGAGTTACCCTTATTCTGTGAAGAACCATGGAACACTTTGTTTCTTAATTGTCACAATTTAAAAATCCTTCCTACTTCCCAGGTACATTGTCATGTTGATGAGAATTCTTTCTTTCAGCCTGCCTCTAAGCTAAACTACTATGCCAACCCATTTGCTTTCCTTAGACACAACACACACACACACACACACCCCCACAGTGGGAGCAAGCCCAGTGTTCAACTTCTGTCAATTCATCCTTTTGCCATTTTACTAGTCATGGTGTCCACATGAGCCACAATAAGCCCCCAAACAAGGCTGAGCCTATAATTTGTCTTCCAAATGAGGTTAAAGTGAGCATAAATATTGTTTTATAGTACAACCTTGAAGTGGAAATTATCCGAAGCAATGTGGTCAATTAGGGTTATTCTGAGTAATCCTTTTAGCCCCAGAAGAGGCAGAGTAGAACCTGAAGTCCTTGACCTATAGCTTTCTCTGTAGTGCCCTAAATGAAAATTCCCACCTTACCATTTGATCCTACATCCCTGGACACTGACACTCCAATTTCATAGATGATGAACATGGCATTTACTCAAAAGCAGGGTGAAGGTAGAGTAGGTTTAATAGGGTGAAGTTGCTATTCATTTTCTCTCTAGCTTTTTCTCATCACTTAAGTTTTTCTTTTTCTTCTCTTTTCTTGCTTCAAATTTCCTCAGTACTATAATGAAGTGAAAAATGTACAGCCATTGACACTTTAATCGTTATCAAAATATACAGAAGGATTAAGTGACTTACTGTATATTATCCTCTAATCACTGTTTACTCTATGATTCTCAAGGGCCCAGAAAGAGCCCCACAGTCTGTATGTAGAAGTATCTACCTGATTTGCCTTGATTTAAAGGAACGTGACCTTACTGTTTTCTGCATAAGCAGGGATGAAACAGCATCTCTCGACACTAGTTCCACATCTCTAGACACTGGACACCATTTCCTGCTTGCCAAGATTTCCACGGTTTATATAAAGCACATATTTACCCCTTCTTGCAGCATCTTCTACTACACTCTAGCCTCTGGGTGCTTACATTTCAGCAGTTCTTTGTGCTGTGATAGTCACATACCAGTACTATTTTCTGTGGTTTTCTATTGACTCAGCTGCATGCAATTTTCTTAATTATCACCATCACTTCCCATTGTTTATTTCTCTTTATATTTCTCCACAAATAAATATCATTAACATACACATTATATACCTTTATATCCAGAAATGAGAAGTGAAATGTTTAACCTTGTCATGATTTACTTTCCAACTGGAGAGCTGTTAATAATGTCAGATTACATAAAACCCTGTTAACATAATGTGATTGGGCATTAATCTATATCAAAGCAATCTTTTTGTAGTAATTTCCCAAATAACTGATTGTTGTGTGCACAGATCTTCCCCAGGTACATAAAAAAACTTTGAAATATATCTTGACCGACCACTCATTACCTCCTTCAGTGATGAAAACTCATCATATTAAAGACAAATTTCACATTATGCAGTTTTATTAAAAGGTAGTATGTTTTTCACTACTCTATTCTTATATGTCTTCACACAAATTATCATGTATCAGTAACGACAGAATTTAAGGAGGCCACATTTCATTTTAATTAATGTCACCATTACCACAGTGACACCTGCATAAAAATATACAAATGATCTATAATGACTTATTTTTTAAACAATGTAATTATTGAATACTTACTATGTGTTCTACACTATGCTATGTTTAACCTTTGCATATTTGTTTATCATATGTAATAGAAATTAGTGAGTCTTCATTCTTCATAGCTGGGTTACACAGATAACTACCTTCACTTGTAGAATATTTTATTTTCATAATGATGAATATACCCTGCTAGGTCATAATTGTGTTATTTCTGACTGCTAATGTTTAAGCTGAATTAAATCTACTTTCATTGAACATCTTGAGTATAAATCCTATATGCTCATAAAAATGAACTGTAATCTATATCAGATAATGATCATTTTAGAGGTGCAATTTTAAATGATCTGAAAATTTTGGTGTCTTATTGCTTCCAGAATGGGCTACATTATTTGACTTATTGTTCTTTTCCAGGGAATAAGCTGGAATGTTAGGCACAAACTCCATGATATTATAAAAAACTTATTGGGGAAGAACAGGAGCTTGTGTTCAAGGAAGCAACATTTGGCTTGTATGAATTGGATGAAATATTTTTATTTTATTTTTGTAGGTTTGGTAATTTACACACTAATTTTCAAAGTCCCTCATGGTTTTTCATTCAAAGGCTTCAGTTCAGTTCATTTCAGCCGCTCATTCATGTCTGACTTTGCAGCCCCATGCACTGAAGCATGCTAGGCTTCCTTGTCCTTCACCAACTCCCAGAGTTTACTCAAATTCATGTATATTGAGTTGGTGATGTCATCCAACCATCTCATGTTCTGTTGTCCCTTCTGCTCCTGCCTTCAATCTTACTCAGCATCAGGGTCTTTTCAAATGAGTGTTATTTGCATCAGGTGGCCAAAATATTGGAGTTTCAGCTTCAGCATCAGTCCTTCCAATGAATATTCACGACTGATTTCTTTAGGATGGACTGGTTGGTTCACTTTGTTGTCCAAGGGCCTCTCAAGAGTCTTCTCCAATACCACAGTTCAAAACCATCAATTCTTCAGGGCTCAGCTATCTTTATACTTCAACTCTCACATCCATCCATCAGTCAGTTCAGTTGCTCAGTCAAGTCCGACTCTTCGTGACCCCATAAACTGCAAAACGCCAGGCCTCCCTGTCCATCACCAACTCCCAGAGTTCACTCAAACTCACGTCCATCGAGTTGGTGATGCCATCCAGCCATCTTATCCTCTGCCGTCCCTTTCTCCTCCTGCCCCCAATCCCTCCCAGCATCAGGGTCTTTTCCAATGAGTCAACTCTTCGCATGAAGTGGCCAAAGTACTGGAGTTTCAGCTTTAGCATCATTCTTTCCAAAGAAATCCCAGGGCTGATCTCCTTCAGAATGGACTGGTTGGATCTCCTTGCAGTCCAAGGGACTCTCAAGAGTCTTCTCCAACACCACAGTTCAAAAGCATCAATTCTTCGGTGCTCAGCTTTCTTCACAGTCCAACTGTCACATCCATACATGACCACAGGAAAAACCATACCCTTGACTAGATGGACCTTTGTTGGCAAAGTAATGTCTCTGCTTTTCAATATGCTGTCTAGTTTGGTCATAACTTTCCTTCCAAGGAGTAAGTGTCTTTTAATTTCATGGCTGCAATCACCATCTGCAGTGACTTTGGAGCCCAGAAAAATAAAGTCTGACACTGTTTCCACTGTTTCCCTATCTATTTGCCATGAAGTGATGGGACCGAATGCCATGATCTTTGTTTTCTGAATGTTGAGCTTTAAGCCAACTTTTTCACTCTCCTCTTCACTTTCATCAAGAGGCTTTTTAGATCCTCTTCTCTTTCTGCCATAAGGGTGGTGTCATCTGCATATCTGAGGTTATTGATATTTCTCCTGGCAATCTTGATTCCAGCTTTTGTTTCTTCCAGCCCAGCATTTCTCATGATGTCCTCTGCATATAAGTTAAATAAACAGAGTGACAATATACAGCCTTGATGTACTCCTTTTCCTATTTGGAGCCAGTCTGTTCCATGTCCAGTTCTAATTGTTGCTTCCTGAACTACATACAGGTTTCTCAAAAGGCAGATGAGGTGGTCTGCTAGTCCCATCTCTTTCAGAATTTTCCACAGTTTATTGTGATCCACACAGTCAAAGGCTTTGGCATAGTCAATAAAGCAGAAGTAGATATTTTTTTCTGGAACTCTCTTGCTTTTTTGATGATCCGGCAGATGTTGGCAATTTGATCTCTGGTTCCTCTGCCTTTTCTAAAACCAGCTTGAAGATTTGGAAGTTCATGGTTCACACATTGCTGAAGTCTGGCTTGGAGAATTTTGAACATTACTTTACTAGTGTGTGAGATGAGTGCAATTGTGCAGTAGTTTGAGCATTCTTTGGCATTGCCTTTCTTTGGGATTGCAATAAAAACTGACCTTTTCCAGTCCTGTGGCCACTGCTGAGTTTTCCAAATTTGCTGGCATATTGAGTTCAGTACTTTCACAGCATCATCTTTTAAGATTTGAAATAGCTCAACTGGGATTCCATCACCTCCACTAGCTTTGTTCGTAGTGATGCTTTCTAAGGCCCACTTGACTTCATATTACAGGATGTCTGGCTCTAGATGAGTGATCACACCATCGTGATTATTTGGGTCGTGAAGATATTATTTGTACAGTTCTTCTGTGTATTCTTGCCACATGAATACATCCATGTCACATCCATCCATGACTACTGGAAAAACTCATGTTACATGAGTCTATCCATCCATGACTACTGGAAAAGCAATAGCTTTGACTAGACAGACCATAAAATAATGTCTCTGCTTTTTAACATGCTGTCTAGGTTGGTCAAAACTTTTCTTTCGAGGAGCTGCTGCTGCTGCTAAGTCGCTACAGTCGTATCCAGCTCTGTGGCCCCATAAACGGCAGCCCACCAGGCTCCCCCGTCCCTGGGATTCTCTAGGCAAGAACACTGGAGTGGGTTGCATTTCCTTCTCCAATGCATGAAAGTGAAGTCTCACAGTTATGTCTGACTCTTAGCAACCCAATGGACTGCAGGCAGCAGGCTCCTCCATCCTTGGGATTTTCCAGGCAAGAGTACTGCAGTGGGTTGCCATTGCCTTCTCCACCTCCAAGGAGCAACTGTCTTTTAATTTCATGGCTTCAGTCACTATCTGCAGTGATTTTGGAGCCCCAAAAGTAAAGTCTGCCACTGTTTCCACAGTCTCCCCATCTATTTGCCATGAAGTGATGGGATCAGGTGCCATTATCTTAGTTTTTTGAATGGCTTTGAAGGCATCTTTACCACTGAGCAACCTGTGAAGACCTGTATATGTATGCGTGTGTATATTTGATTTTTTTTTTAATGTTGAATTTTTTCCTGGATACATCATTATGTATACCAAAATTCATTAGAATTATTTGGCAGTTTGTTAGTGTTTCTCCATTTAAAAATATGTAATTTTCTTAGATTGACTTTAACTTGTAATGTAACATTTTATTTATCTTTTTTTTTTCTATTCTGATTCCTTTCTTATTCTTTGTTGTTTTTCTGAAAATAAAACTAATTAAATGTAAACCATATAGGTTCACATATTTTTATACTTAAATTTTTCATCATTTATTATAATACAACTGATTCTTTAGATATATCTGTTCAAGAGGAATGAACACAGAATACACCTTTTTAAAATATTCATGAACCCACTGTTACTTAGGTTACCATTCTTTCATAGAAGTTACTTTCTCATTAGTTTTGCAAAATATTCCCTGTAAACTTTCAGAAGCTCATATTTTTCAAAGTTCTGTGCCTCAAACTATCTTTGTTTCTTTGTGTTTTGTTTTTCTTTTTTATTGGTTCTCAGTTTTCTTGTATCTAAAACAGATGATAAAATGACAAATTATATTATAGACAGAAAATGAATTTTTAAGTTTTTTAATAAAGGCTGATCAACAGTTTAAACTTCTGACAAATATGACTATGTTCTTCAACATCTGCAGAAAGTGTCAGGAAATTCAAAGTTTGTAAACACTTTTCTACATGGCATATTCAAAAATTCACAAGCACATATGATCATTAGTTTTTTACACATTAAATAACATTAACAGTAGAAAGTAAAAAAAAAAAAAAAGGTAGCTATTGAAATCTATCTAGAGGTTCCCAGGTGGTACCATGGTAAGAATCTACCTACCAGTACAAGAGACACAAGACATGGGTTCAATCCCTGGGTTTGGGAAGATCCCCTGGAGTAGGAAATGGCAAACCACTCTGGTATTCTTGCCTGGAAAATTCCATGGAAAGAAAAACCTTGCAGGCTACAGTTCAGGGGGTCACAGTTGCAAAGGGTCACAATAGCAAAGAGACATGACTAAGTGAGCACAAGCACAAACAAGCACAATGAAGTCTATAACCAGAACCAGGCTAGGTAGATAAGGAAAACTTTTGCCCTGAATTTGTTTTGCTCAACAGTATGATTTGATTTCTGAACAACTGACTGAAATATTGTATGTGTATATATATATATATATATATATCAAAGTTTATCCATACATTGTCTTAAATGTATCCGGTTCCAGAAGAGCCTTTCTTCAGGAGAACCTTACTTTGTGCCACCAAACCCTGTTTTGCCCAATGTTTTTGTTGCATCATTTGTCTATTTAAACCTGGTTTTCCTTAAAAGCCAGTTTTTGTTTTCTGTTTAAGATGCTTCCCAAACTTAACCTATTTGCTAAATGATTTTAAATGAAGGAAATTATTTGAAAATTATGTAATATTTTAATATTCTGCTATTGCTTCAAAAAACCACTCTGCTCTCACATGCATGTGAAACCACATGCTTTCACATACTTTATTTCTTTATATAGATAAATAAAAGCCTAAAGGCAGGCCCTAGCACTAGCAAGAAAGTTGGGTATAAATGGCGGCCCACATACCATATGTCCAGATACTTAAAAGTTAAAATCCAGTTAACAGATTGTGAAATAAAGTATATTCTATCCTTCTGCCTTGACAAATATATCTTCATAAAGTCCTGGAAATCCAGGATTGAATTTTAAAATATTGGGTTTCTTATACTTCCAGAATAAAGTATGATATTATGTAGAGAGCCAACCTGCCTGCAGCCCACATTCTGTTTCCATCCATGGGTCCCTTCTGCACTGTGAGAAGCTCAGAACATATGCAGGTGGACGAGTTGCCCATAAGACCAAGTTTTGTTCATATACCCTGAAAACAAATTGAGTTGGCCACTATGTCTGTGAACAGACCTGGGGTAAATATCCATGCAAACTCTGGTATTGGTCTTAGAACCATTTGAATTTAGAACTTCACTCTCAAGTATCCCGTGTATGACCTCCAAAAGTAGAGGCATGGGCTCTAAGTGGAAACTTTCCCTTGGCCAACAGGGAGTGGTATGGGTAGAAATGGAATCTAGGTTGCAAAACATGGGACTGATGCAGATGACCTTTCTCCATGCTGAAGACAGTGGTGCATTGATGAAGTTTTTGTCTCCAAGTGCACTAGTGAAAAATCCCAGATGCAATGAAACAGAAATGCTCACAGACTGATTTAAGGTGATTAGAACATATTACTTCTCAAACTAAATTGAAGTTCACAAAGAGAAGCAAGAAGAAAGATACTAAGAGGATAAACACACTTAGGGAAAGGTACTTATTGGTGGAAGAATCTTACTATCTGAATCCTGAGATATGCAATGGTCATACTCCTTCTCAGTCTCTCTCTTCCCCTCTTTCTTTTGGCCTCTCTTTTACTGTCTCTTCCTCAACAGCTTCTCCAAATATGGCTTGGGTATAAGAGTGAGAATAAAAACTTGAACAAATGGATTCCAACAGAAGCATGACTGGGCCAGTGACACACACATCTTTTACTACAATGATGCACAAAAATAAGTAAAATATGCTTTACCAACATCTGTAACTTGCCAATTTTTTGAGCTGAGCTGGTGGCCAAAATAGAACTGTACTAAGTGTAATCAAACTCATGTCCATTGAGTCAGTGATGCCATCCAAACATCTCATCCTCTGTCGTCCCCTTTTTCTCCTGCCTTCGATCTGTCCCGGCATCAGGGTCTTCTCCAAGGAGTCAGTTCTTTTCATCAGGTGGCCAAAGTATTGAAGTTTCAGCTTCAGCATCAGTCCTTCCAGTGAATATTCAGGACTAATTTCCTTTAGGATGGACTGGTTGGATCTCCTTGCAGTCCAAGGGACTCTCAAGAGTCTTCTACAAGACCACAGTTAAATTCATCAATTCTTCAGTGCTCAGCTTTCTCTGTGGTCCAATTCTCATATCCATACATGACTACTGGAAAAACCATAGCTTTGACTAGACGGACATTTGCTGGCAAAGTAATGTTTCTGCTTTTTAATAAACTGTCTAGGTTGGTCATAACTTTTCTTCTAAGGAGAAAGTGTCTTTTAATTTCACGGCTGCAGTCACCACCTGCAGTGATTTTGGAGCCCCCCAAAATAAAGTCTGTCACTGTTTCCACTGTTTCCCCATTTATTTCCCATGAAGTGATGGGACCAGATGCCATGAGCTTGGTTTTCTGAATGTTGAATTTTAAGTGAAATTTTTCACTCTCCTCTTTCACTTTCATCAAGAGGCTTTTGAGTTCCTCTTCACTTTCTGCCATAAGGGTGGTGTCATCTGTGTATCTGAGGTTATTGATATTTCTCCTGGAAATCCTGAATC
This sequence comes from Bos indicus x Bos taurus, assembly GCF_003369695.1. Taxonomy (NCBI): domain Eukaryota; kingdom Metazoa; phylum Chordata; class Mammalia; order Artiodactyla; family Bovidae; genus Bos; species Bos indicus x Bos taurus. Next base: position 60,694,972 of record NC_040087.1, read on the forward strand.
TTGGAGGATGAAAATGTCCATCCTCCTCCTATTGCCCCACCACCAGTTGAAATCCCTGATCATTTTATAATGACAGCAGACAAGTACCACATGAGCCATATTCTATCAAAGCAACACATCATGATGCCAGGACCTCCTTTGCAACATGTGCCGCACGAGCACTATAATCAGCCACACAAAGATATTCATGCTCCTCCAGCAGATCTGTCCCACTTCTACCTTGCTCAGTCAGGAAATCTTTCCTAACTGAACAAGGATTTAATATTCAACAAAATTCAACAGCAACTTAATAATTCTCCTGATTCAGGATGACTCAAATTCAGTTGCTAAAGAACAACCATCTCCTGCCCTAGCATCTGCTCACCATCATCCTGAATATCAGGGTCAACCAATGGTCTCACACTCTTATCATATTATGCCTTCGTACTACCCTGACCTCCTCAACCACCAACAAACCATTCAGTGCCACAGCCTCCCTAAGCCATAGGTACACCTCACTTGATGTATAGCTGAGTTCCACCTCCACCAATGACCTCTGCTCCACTACCAATTACCCCTCCCCTGGCATATCATTGCCCAGATGCCATCTTATATAAATCATCCTCCAGGTCCTCCCCCACCTCAACATGGAGGTCCTCCTATTACTGTACCTCCTCCTCACTGTTATAACCCTCACTCTTCACTCCAGTTCACTGAAGATCCAGGAACCCTGAGCCTTCTGTTTATACAACCAAGGGGAATGAGCCCTGGTATGTAGCCTGTACCAAGAGGGCCACCTCATCCTCTACAAATGCAGGGTCCTCCTTCTCAAACCCCACTTTCTGAACTACATCATCCCTATCAGTCAAGATATGAACCATATTACCAATAATAATAGTATTCTGAACTGAAGGTATGATGAGGTAGCAAAACTTATATATAGTTAATCTTTTAATTAAGCCTTGACTGGGCTTACTGAGGTGCCTAAAAAGATTTAGGGTCTTGTCTCTTGAAATGGTTTTAAAACTTGACTTAGGGTTGATATCAAGTACTATACTGCAGTGTGGATAAGTAGCTCAGTTGAGCACAGCTATATTTTAACATCTTTGTTCTTTAGACCCACAGGTGACCATTTGTAAAAATTTTGAAAAAAAAAAATTTCCATTGTTCTACTTTCAAAGGTAAACTCAATGTTTAATTTTTCTTCTGAAACATTTTGTTAATTTGTATAAAAAGATTAAATTTCAGTATGGCTGTAAAAGGCTATTTTTATGTGAATTTAAGTGCAGTCACATATTTTTTAAACCATGTGTTTTACCACTAATTTTTCAGACATACAATAAAATCCTCAAAGTAAAAATATAAAAAGAAAACAAACAAAATAAAGCATCCTATAAGTGCATCTATGCTGCTAAATTGCTTCAGTCGTGTCCGACTCTGTACAACTCCATAGACGGCAGCCCACCAGGCTCCCCCATTCCTGGGATTCTCTAGGCAAGAATACTGAAGTGGGTTGCCATTTCCTTCTTCAATGCATGAAAGTGAAAAGTGAAAGGGAAGTCACTCAGTCGTGTCCGACTCTTAGCGACCGCATGGACTGCAGCCTACCAGGCTCCTCCATCCATGGGATTTTCCAGGCAAGAGTACTGGAGTGGGGTGCCATTGCCTTCTCCAGTGTGCATCTATATATGTGGGCAAATAGATTACTTATTATCTCTGTTTCATTTTTCTTATTACTCTTGTCATTTTTTATGTTGTTTCTATCAAAATTGAGCATTTCCAAATAGTACGCAATGTCACATCATGTCTTAGGGTTTCCACCTCCTTCTTAGAATAAAAACTGTTTTTCAAATGTTTTTAATGATAAAATCCTTCATTTTTTCATATGACATTTTACAATGTTATATATCAGGCATCACAAATGATGATGGAATAGAATTAAAAATGCTACAAAGTTATAAGATTGTTCTCCCTTACTTTTTAATCTGTCAATCCCTTGCTTTACTATCCCTCTCTCTCTTTTTGATCTGAAAGTCTATTGTCTTAACAAAACACAAATTACACTAAGGCAGACAACAAAACACAGGTATTCATTAACATACTTGACTTTTTTTTTTTTTTTCAGTTATTTGAAATGCTCCATTGGGGAAGTATAAATTAAAAAAACAAAGTAGAGGAAGATATCAAACTTAGCTCTGTCACTATGCTTTAGCAAAGGTCAAATTTCCACGTATGAGATGTTTTAAAGAAAAGAATCAAGGTAGATTTTTAATGAAATATGTTTAATATTCCTTTTATCAATCAAAAGGAATGAAGAGAATTTTATCTTTAGTTCATCAGTGATAAGCACTTCCACGCATTTCCACAGTTGCAATATAATTCACGACATGCTTTTATTCTAAATACTTGTCAGAATCTATTAAACATCATTTCTTTCAACTTTACCTTTCAACTAGAAGTGAACAAATAACTTTTGAATATTTAGCAGTTTCTATTTTCCAAAAGATCCTCGTTAATCCACGTTTAGCTAAAGCTCTTCATGCAATGAATGTCTGTTATTCAGAACTATATGCCCAGCAACAAAATGCTCCATTAACTTCTTGTATTTTTTTTCTTCAATAAGCAAATTTTAGCAAAGTTCATAGGGTTCTAAAATTCTTTACAATAAAATCTTAAACAATTAATTGTTCACAATAATTTACATGAGTTATTTTTCACTTACGTTCTTATTTGTATTAATTTATACCTAGATACAGGCTTCCCTGATGGCTCAGTTGCTTAGAATGTGCTTGAAATGCAAGAGACCCAGGTTTGATCTCTGGGTTGGGAAGATTCATTGGAGAAGAAAATGACAACCCACTCCAATATTCTGGCCTGGAGAATTTCATGGACAGAGGAGTCTGGAGGGCTACAGTCCTTGGGATTACAAGTGTCAGACACAACTGAGTGATTTAACATATCTAGATACACTCACATGAAAATAAGATATTATTTATTTTTCAGTATGGTAGAAAATGGCAATATCAAAATCATTAGTATAATTCGAATCAGTTCAATACCAGATGTTATTATACTCTATTTTGTTTCTTTTCTTTTGATATTTTTGAAGTAGACAATTAAACTAAATCTACCCCACATTTCATAGTACATCATTGTCTTTGGTCTGTGAAAGCCTAATCTTTGCTTTGTTGGAAGAGTGTATGTCAGCGGTACTGGGGATAGTGTTGGGAACAAAACCCTCATATTCCCTGGCCACACTCTAATGGTGGAGGCAGAAAAATGAAGATAGGTTTTTAATTTATGTCAGTAATAAGTGCTACAGAGAAAAATAAGCAAGAGAAGTGATTAAAAATGCTGGGACAAGGCAAAAGTGGAGTCTTGTCTGAAAATGATTCCCTGATAAGTCAATACATGTAAGAAGAGTGTACAACTCATAAGGATATGAGCATTAAAAATAAGTAATAATAATAATAATATCAATAGCTTTAAAAAAGATAAACTGATGTCTAGGAATAATTCCTGTGCAGCTGATGCATCAATGATAGAGTGTTAGAAGATTAAACCATAGAAATGTGGGTGGGAAAACCATATTGAAATATTAGACCAGTTAAGTGCTTTGGCTTTCACTCTCTTTGTAATGGGAAAGTTTGCATGGATTCAAGCAGAGAAGAGACATGATCTGACCTTGGTCTTTCGGTAGATCCTTGTGTTGTGGTTGCATTGCAAAAATCACACTAAAGGGAGGGAAGGAGAGAAACAAGGACACCATTTGGATGCATTCACTAAATTCCAGGGGTTGTATTGTGAAATCTGAACCAGGATTATAGGAATAGAAGAGGAGTTTTGGAGGTATTAAATACATGGATCCTGGCCTCAGAGGACCTGGGTTCTAAACCCAATTTATAAACACAGTGTTAAGATATTATAAAAGTTACATAGTCTCTTCTAGTTTCAGGATCCTCATCTATAAATGAAGTTTGTGTATGTAAAAATAAGTAATTGACATAAAGTATAATACTCAATAGAATTAAGTTAAATAATGTATTACATTTTTAAATATTCAATATGGATAGGAGGCAGGATGGAATGAATGAGAAAATGAACTGAGGTGGATATACTCAAAACCACTGACTTGTATACTTTTAAATGAATGAATTTTATAGCATGTGAATTATCACTTGGTAATAAAATAATAGAAAATAAATGAGTTTCTGGTCTTACGTTTAGATCTTTAATCCATTTTGAGTTTATTTTTGTGTATGGTGTTAGAAAGTGGTCTAGTTTCATTCTTTTACAAGTGGTTGACCAGATTTCCCAGCACCCCTTGTTAAAGAGATTGTCTTTAATCCATTGTATATTCTTGCTTCCTTTGTCAAAGATAAGGTGTCCATATGTGCATGGATTTATCTCTGGGCTTTCTATTTTATTCCATTGATCAATATTTCTGTCTTTGTGCCAGTACCATACTGTCTTGATAACTGTGGCTTTGTAGTAGAGCCTGAAGTCAGGTAGGTTGATTCCTCCAGTTCCATTCTTCTTTCTCAAGATCGCTTTGGCTATTCGAGGTTTTTTGTATTTCCATACAAATTGTGAAATTATTTGTTCTAGCTCTGTGGAGAGCTAGAGAGCTAAACGTAAGACCAGAAACTATAAAACTCCTAGAGGAGAACATAGGCAAAACACTCTCTGACATACATCACAGCAGGATCCTTTATGACCCACCTCCCAGAATATTGGAAATAAAATCAAAAATAAACAAATGGGACCTAATTAACCTTAAAAGCTTCTGCACATCAAAGGAAACTATTAGCAAGGTGAAAAGACAGCCTTCAGAATGGGAGAAAATAATAGCAAATGAAGCAACTGACAAACAACTAATCTCAAAAATATACAAGCAACTCCTACAGCTCAACTCCAGAAAAATAAACGACCCAATCAAAAAATGGGCCAAAGAACTAAATAGACATTTCTCCAAAGAAGACATACAGATGGCTAATAAACACATGAAAAGATGCTCAACATCACTCATTATCAGAGAAATGCAAATCAAAACCACTATGAGGTACCATTTCACACCAGTCAGAATGGCTGCGATCCAAAAGTCTACAAATAATAAATGCTGGAGAGGGTGTGGAGAAAAGGGAACCCTCTTACACTGTTGGTGGGAATGCAAACTAGTACAGCCACTATGGAGAACAGTGTGGAGATTCCTTAAAAAACTGGAAATAGAACTGCCTTATGATCCAGCAATCCCACTGCTGGGCATACACACTGAGGAAACCAGAAGGGAAAGAGACACGTGTACCCCAATGTTCATCGCAGCACTGTTTATAATAGCCAGGACATGGAAGCAACCTAGATGTCCATCAGCAGATGAATGGATAAGAAAGCAGTGGTACATATACACAATGGAGTATTACTCAGCCATTAAAAAGAATACATTTGAATCAGTTCTAATGAGGTGGATGAAACTGGAGCCTATTATACAGAGTGAAGTAAGCCAGAAGGAAAAACATAAACACAGTATACTAACGCATATATATGGAATTTAGAAAGATGGTAACAATAACCCGGTGTACGAGACAGCAAAAGAGACACTGATGTATAGAACAGTCTTATGGACTCTGTGGGAGAGGGAGAGGGTCGGAAGATTTGGGAGAATGACATTGAAACATGTAAAATATCATGTAAGAAACGAGTTGCCAGTCCAGGTTCGATGCACGATACTGGATGCTTGGGGCTAGTGCACTGGGACGACCCAGAGGGATGGTATGGGGAGGGAGGAGAGAGGAGGGTTCAGGATGGGGAACACATGTATACCTGTGGTGGATTCATTTTGATATTTGGCAAAACTAAGACAATTATGTAAAGTTTAAAAATAAATAAATAAAAACAAAAAAAAATAAATGAGGATTATGGTTTTCTGAATATATATGTATTTATGTATACAGATCTTTTAGAACCATATTCATGTTTCACATACTGAAAAAAATCAAAAAGGGAAAGAAAACTCAAAATTGAACTTAAATAGAAGTAAACAAATCATTCAATCTTAAGTAAATAACATAACCATAACACATTTTAACAGAAAGGAAGGACAAACTTAGATAAGTATGGAATAGAACATTCTGATCATCTATGTGAAGCTGAAGCCAAAAAGAACAGCATGCAAGTATTGTACTTCCATTAGTACTTTTGTTACTCAGAACTTGATTTAAGAATTGAAATTATTTTATGTATATTCTAGGGTTTAGCAAATAAGTAAATATACTGTGTCTAAATATTTATTAAACACATTAGAGATGTCAGTATGAACTCTTGTTTATACAGCTTTATATATAAAGACAGACAGCCCATGGGGTCACAAAGTCAGACACAACTTAGCCACTGAACAACAATAGAGTGAAAGGTAGATTTATGGATGTATGTGAAGAAGATTTTTAAATTAAGTAATAAATATTATTTTAAGTCTTTCTCATATTGACTATTATAGTTTATTTTCATGTTATATACTCCCCCATTTCTTTAATATTTAGCTATATTTTATCACATACAATCACTTAACAATGACATAATTTGATGAACTATTTTATAAGTCTGTTATATTGCAAAATTTTACATTTCTAGTCATTGCAAGGCAAAAGGAATTTTCCACTAAATATACCATTATAATAAAAAAGTAAGGTATAATGAGAATATACTCACTAGAGGGGTAGCTCAAATGGTACAGAGTCTGCCTGCAATGCAGGAGACCTGGGTTCAATCCTTGGGTTAGGAAGATCCCCTGGAGAAGGATATGGCAACCGCTCCAGAATTCTTGCCTGGAGAATTCCATGGACAGAGAAGCCTGGTGGACTCCAGTCTGTGGGGATCCAATGAGTCGGACACGACTAAGCAACTAACATTCTCACACTTTTGTAGCAAATACAAAGTAGATGTTATCTTTATATACAATTTGAAACATAAAGAAATGATTTTGGTGGCCAACAAACATGAAAAAATGTTCAACATCACTCATTATTAGAGAAATACTTATCAAAACTACAGTGAGGCATCACTTCCCACCAGTCAGAATGGCGATCAAAAAATCTACAAACAATAAATACTGGAAATGATTTGGAGAAAAAGGAACAGTTTTACAGTTACTGGAAATGTTAATTGATACAACCACTATGGAATACAATATGATGATTTCTTTAAAACTAGGAATAACACTACCATATGACCCAGCAATTCCACTACTGGGCATATACCCTGCATGTCGAAGTGCTAAGTCACTTCAGTCATGTCCAACTCTGTGCGACTCTATGGACTGTAGCCAACCAGGCTTCTCTGTGCTTGGGATTTTCCAGGCAAAAATTAGTTCAGTTCATTCAGTCGATCAGTCATGTCCAACTCTTTGTGACCCCATGAACTGCAGTACGCCAGGCCTACCTGTCCATCACCAAATACCAGAGTCTACCCAAATCCATGTCCATTGAGTCGGTGATGCCATCCAACCATCTCATCCTCTGTCATCCCCTTATTGTCCTGCCCTCAATCTTTCCCAGCATCAGGGTCTTTTCAAATGAGTCAGCTCTTCGTATCAGGTGGCCAAAGTACCCTCCAAAATATTGGAGTCTAGGATGGGGAACACATGTATACCTGTGATGGATATATTTTGATATTTGGCAAAACTAATACAATTATATAAAGTTTAAAAATAAAATAAAATTAAAAAACAAAACAAAACAAAGTATTGGAGTTTCAGCTTCAACATCAGTCCTTTCAATGAGCACCCACAACTGATCTCCTTTAGGATGGACTGGTTGGATCTCTTTGCAGTCCAAGCGACTCTCAAGAGTCTTCTCCAACACCACAGTTCAAAAGCATCAATAGTTCGGCGCTCAGCTTTCTTTATAGTCCAACTCTCACATCCATACATGAATACTGGAAAAACCATAGCCTTGACTAGATGCACATTTGTTGACAAAGTAATATCTCTGTCTTTAATATGCTATCTAGGTTGGTCATAACTTTCCTTCCAAGGAGTAAGTGTCTTTTAATTTCATGGCTGCAGTCACCATCTGCAGTGATTTTGGAGCCCAGAAAAATAAAGTCAGCCACTGTTCCAGATGCCATTATTTTAGTTTTCTGAATGTTGAGCTTTAAGCCAACTTCTTCACTCTCCTCTTTCACTTTCATCAAGAGGCTCTTTAGTTCTTCTTCACTTTCTCTCGTAAGGGTGGTGTCATCTGCATATCTGAGGTTATTGAGATTTCTCCCAGCAATCTTGATTCCAGCCTGTGCTTCTTCCAGTCCAGCATTTCTCATAATGTTCTCTGCATATAAGTTAAATAAGCAAGGGTATATACTTATACCCTTGACGTACTCCTTCTCCTATTTGGAACCAGTCTGTTGTTCCATGTCCAGTTCTAACTGTTGCTTCCTGACCTACATACAGGCTTCTCAAGAGGTAGGTCAGGTGGTCTGGTATTCCCATTTCCTTCAGAATTTTCCAGAGTTCATTGTGATCCACACAGTCAAAGGCTTTGGCAAAGTCAATAAAGCAGAAATAGATGTTTTTCTAAAACTCTTGCTTTTTTGATGATTCAGTGGATGTTGGCAATTTGATCTCTGGTTCCTTTGCCTTTCTTAAACCAGCTTGAATATCTGGAAGTTCACGGTTCACATATTGCTGAAGCCTGGCTTGGAGAATTTTAAGCCTTACTTTACTGGTGTGTGAGATGAGTGGAATTGTGCAGTAGTTTGAGCATTCTTTGGCATTGCCTTTCTTTGGGATGGAATGAAAACTGAACTTTTCCAGTCCTGTGGCCACTGCTTAGTTTTCCAAAATTGTTGACATATTGCAGCATGTCATGGCACCACTATTTACATGATCATGGCATCATGTATAGTTAAGACATAGAAGCAACCTGGATGTCCATTGACAAATGAATGGATAAAGAAGTGTGGTACATTTATACAATGGAATATTAAAGTGAAGTGAAGTCGTTCAGTTGTGTCTGACTCTTTGCAACCCCATGGACTGTAGCCTACCAGGCTCTGAAGAGCCTCTCAGTCCATGGAATTTTCCAGGCAAGAGTACTGGAGTGGGTTGCTATTTCCTTCTCCAGGGGATCTTCCCTACCCAGGAATCGATTGCAGGCAGACGCTTTACTGTCTGAGCCACCAAAGAAGCCATAATATTACTGGAATATTACTCAGCCATAAAAAGAATGAATTGGGGTCAGTTCTACTGAGGTGGATGAGCCTGGAGTCTGTTATACAGAGTGGAGTAAGTCACAAAGAGAAAAAAAATGTAAAATAACACACATACATATATATGGAATCTAGAAGAATAATACTGATGAGTCTATCTGCAGGGCAGAAGTAGAGAAACAGACAGAGAACAGACTTGTGGACACAGTGGGAGGAGAGGGTGGGGTGAATTGAGAGAGTAGCACTGAAAAATATCTATTTCCATATGTAAATTAGATAGCTCTTGGGAAGTTGCTGTACTTAACCCAATACTCTGTAACAACCTAGAGGTGTGGGATGAGGTGAGAGGGTTGGAAGGGAGATTCAGGAGGAAGGGAGCATAATAGCTGATTCACACTGTTGTATGGCAGAAACCAACACAACCTTGTAAAGCAATTTTCCTCTAATTAAAAAAAAGAATTATGATCTAATGAAAAGCCACAAAATGTTTTCAAAGTAATGTCTATCAGATCAGATCAGATCAGTCGCTCAGTCGTGTCCGACTGTTTGCAACCTCATGAATCAAAGCATGCCAGGCCTCCCTGTCCATTACCAGCTCCCGGAGTTCACTCAGACTCATGTCCATTGAGTCAGTGATGCCATCCAGCCATCTCATCCTCTGTCGTCCCCTTCTCCTCTTGCCCCCAATCCCTCCCAGCATCAGAGTCTTTTCCAAGGAGTCAATTCTTCACATGAGGTGGCCAAAGTACTGGAGTTTCAGCTTTAGCATGTCTTTCCAAAGAAATCCCAGGGCTGATCTCCTTCAGAATGGACTGGTTGGATCTCCTTGCAGTCCAAGGGACTCTCAAGAGTCTTCTCCAACACCACAGTTCAAAAGCATCAATTCTTCGGCACTCAGCCTTCTTCACAGTCCAACTCTCACATTCATACATGACCACAGGAAAAACTATAGCCTTGACTAGACGAACCTTTGTTGACAGAGTAATGGCTTTTGAACATGCTATCTAGGTTGGTCATAACTTTCCTTCCAAGGAGTAAGCGTCTTTTAATTTCATGGCTGCAGTCACCATCTGCAGTGATTTTGGAGCCCAGAAAATAAAGTCTGACACTGTTTCCACTGTTTCCCCATCTATTTCCCATGAAGTGGTGGGGCTGGATGCCATGATATTCGTTTTCTGAATGTTTAGCTTTAAGCGAACTTTTCCACTCTCCTCTTTCACTTTCATCAAGAGGCTTTTGAGTTCCTCTTCACTTTCTGCCTTAAGGGTGGTGTCATCTGCATATCTGAGGTTATGGATATTTCTCCCGGCAATCTTGATTCCAGTTTGTGTTTCTTCCAGTCCAGCGTTTCTCATGATGTACTCTGCATATAAGTGAAATAAGCAGGGGGACAATATACAGCCTTGACGAACTCCTTTTCCTATTTGGAACCTGTCTGTTGTTTCATGTCCAGTTCTAACTGTTGCTTCCTGACCTGCATACAAATTTCTCAAGAGGCAGATCAGGTGGTCTGGTATTCCCATCTCTTTCAGAATTTTCCACAATTTATTGTGATCCACACAGTCAAAGGGTTTGGCATAGTCAATAAAGCAGAAATAGATGCTTTTCTGGAACTCGCTTTTTCGATGATCCAGCGGATGTTGGCAATTTGATCTCTGGTTCCTCTGCCTTTTCTAAAACCAGCTTGAACATCAGGAAGTTCACGGTTCACATATTGCTGAAGCCTGGCTTGGAGAATTTTGAGCATTACTTTACTAGTGTGTGAGATGAATGCAATTGTGCGGTAGTTTGAGCATTCTTTGGCATTTCCTTTCTTTGGGATTGGTAATAAAGTAATGTCTATGGAATAGCATTTATTTTTATGGATTTATGGAGATCCAACCAGCCCATCCTAAAGGAAATCAGTCCTGAATATTCATTGGAAGGAGTGAAGCTGAAAATCCAATACTTTGGCCACCTGATGCAGAGTACTGGCTCTTTGGAAAAGACCCTGATTCTGGGAAAGACTGAAGGCAGGAGGAGAAGGGGATGAGAAGATGAGATGGTTGGATGGCATCACCGACTCAATGGACATTAGTGTGAGTAAACTCTGGGAGTTGGCGATGGACGGGAAGCCTGGTGTGCTGTAGTCTATGGTGTCGCCAAGACTCAGACATGACTGAGCTACGGAACTGAACTGAACTGATTGGAAGAAAAGTGAAAGTGAAAATCACTCAGTTATGTCTGACTCTTTGTGACTCCATGGACTACAGAGTCCATGGAATTCTCCAGGCCAGAATACTGGAGTGGATAGCCTTTTCCTTCTCCAGGGGATCTTCCCAACCCAGGGATCAAACCCAGGTCTCCTGCATTGCACGTGGATTCTTTACCAGTTGAGCCATAAGGGAAGCCCATGAAAACTGGAATGGGTAGCCTATCCCTTCTCCAATGGATCTTCCCAACCCAGGAATCAAATTGAGGTCTCCTGCATTGCAGGCAGATTCTTTAACAACTGAGCTATCAGGGAAACCCCTATGGGGTTGACATAGGACAAGAAAATATGTTCTTGCCAGTTATTATTTAATATTTATTACTTTTAATATTATGTAGTCAAATTTATAATTTTTATTTTTTCCCACTGACTTTAGTTTTAAAGAACCTTCATACATAAAACTTAAAGAAAATGTTGCTTGTTTGTTTCCCTCTAGGACTTGTATAATTTCATTTTTATATTGAATACTGGATATTATTACATTATTATTAATAATTCAGACCTCATCCTTTGGTGATGAGATATCAAATAAATGGAAGAAAGCAGCCCAAAGAGAGAAACTGTTAATATCTGAATCTATAATTGAGAGCTAAAGGTGTTGTAGACATTGTGAAAATGGATGAAAACAAGTCAAGTGGATAATGTGAGAAGAATTTATATTATTTATTAATCTGAAGCAGGATAGTATCTGCCTAGAAAACTTTTTCCTTTACTACGATCTATTGAAAGTTATTTTAATCACTAATTTTCTCCAAATTTTTCTTTATACAGTCTATTCACTCCCACTTGATAGCTGATTTTTCTTTAGAACTTTGGACTCTCTGCAGTTTCATCAAACTATGGCCATTGTGCCAATATTGTGGTTCTCTTTGAATATATGCATTTACTGGTTTGTTTGATTTTTTTTTTTTTCAGAGGAGTCTAGTCTTGTTCCCTTAGTCACTGGTTTCCTGGAATCTTTAAAGTCCCTTACATTAAATCCACAATAGGTCTAGTGTTACCAGTGCTAATAATAGAATACAACAAAATAATTATGCAATATTTTATAAGAAGAATAAACTATATTTTATGTATTATGTATTTTATGCTGACCACTGTGCTTCTAATAATTTAGACTAGGATCACATGAGCTATTTGATGCTTGCATCAAAATATTAAGTCATTTGAGATTTGTGTCAACTAAAATCCCTAAGAATTTTTGATACAATCTGCTTCTTTGGCCATATGATACTTTGAAATTAATTTCATGGTTTTCATTTGTAGTTATTAAATGCCACTTGTAAATGTGATCTATTTTTCTAGTCTGTCAAAATCATTTTTGTATTACAGCTTTGCAGTGTTTCATGTTAACAACAGCAAAAGGTTACAGTATCTAATATGCTATTAGTATGCTAAATCTAAGCCAATGATTAAAATATTCAGTATACTAAGATCAAGTTTAAAAGTCTGATCAATTTTGACTGCCTTTACAGTTTGAAAATGATCCTCACATTTCTTTTTGATTGCATTACTGCAGACAGAACACCAGGATCACCAGCATGAATTAGGCAACATATCATTGATTTCTCATAAAGTTAAATACTCACTGAGAAAAAAAAAAATATATATATATGTATATTTATACCTTTATGCATAATTGCTGTTCTATTATCATTTATTGAAATAGTTTTCTGTATAGCCCAAATATGTTCACAAAACATTACTGGTTTTATTCCATTGTTTTCATAGTGGTTGTGATGGTTTAGTTTGCTAAATCGTGTCTGACTCTTGTGACCCCCATGGACTGTAACCCGCCAGACTTCTCCGTACATGGGATTTCCCAGGCTAGAATACTAGAGTGGTTTGCCATTTCCTTCTCCAGGGGATCTTACTGACCCAAGAATTAAACACAAGACCCTTGCATTGCAGGTGGATCCTTTACCTTTACCAGCTGAGCCACCAGGGAAAACAGCTGTTATTATAGTAACTCAGAAGGCAATGGCACCCCACTCCAGTACTCTTGCCTGGAAAATCCCATGGACGGAGGAGCCTGGTGGGCTGCAGTCCATGGGGTCGCTGAGGGTTGGACACTGCTGAGAGACTTCACTTTCACTTTCACAGCCTCATAAAGGTGACTAAATAGAGAGAAAAATTCTACCTAACTAAAATTAAAACCAATACACAAACCAACCAGGAAAGGGAAAGAAATAACCTATCAAAGATAAATTGATATTGAAGATCTTAATATCCAAATATGTCCATCAGAAATCATAACAGGTAGAAATGTAAAACTGGATACTCTTTCTACATTATATATAATGCATTATTTCATGGATGTTGAAAGCATAACACAAAAAAATAATTAGTATAATCAACTCAAAAATATAAATTTTATTGATTCTTTTAATTCATAAATAATACTTTGTGCTCAGTCACATCCAACTCTTTGTCACCCTACGGACAGTAGCCCACCAGGCTCCTCTGTCCATGAGGCTTTCCCAGCAAGAACACTGGAGTGGGTTACCATGTCCTCTTCCAGGGGATTTTTCCTACCCACGGGTTGAACGTGAGTCTCATGCATTGCAGGCAGAATCTTTACCACTGAACCGCTGGGGAAGCCCAAAATACTTTAGCTATCAGTTCTTTGAAATAACAGTAAAATCAGAAGATGATACATACAACGTAAGTGCATATTACAGTTGTGGTAAATCACACTGTGACCAATTTGCATGTAATTTGATATGCTGAATCATATAACACTAAGTTAGAACCAACACAGAGAACTAAGATCAATCATGATCGTTAATAATAAGATAAAATAATAAACCACCAAAAACTGACAAAAATGTCTACAGTGAGACTATAAAATCCAAATACATAATGTACTTTTATTTTGTGGAAAATAAAATTGCTTTATTTTTATTTGTGGAAAAAATCAATAAAGTAGCAATTTCAGTATTAATATGAACAAAAAGATAATTCAAAGAAGAAGATTTAAATGGAATTATGAGAGTTATACTGAAGGGCAAAATATACAATGAATATATGAATTCTAAGCTTTTATAAATTTTAACAGATGGATCAAAATATATTCAATAAAATATAAATTCAAGGAATCA